>NC_081381.1:25453123-28148436 GCF_030684315.1 Stegostoma tigrinum
TCTGCTCCTGTATTCCCCTGAAAGTTGTGCATTTGAGCCTGCATTGTTTCTCCATGTTTCTTCTTCCAAAATGCAAGTTAAAGACACAATTCATAACAAGTGTAGTGCATTGATTACTATGACCAGGACAGGGAAAAATGGTTTTAAACCACAGAGACAGGGAAGGATTCAGGTGAAGAGAAATGTAGAAATCCAAATAGACAAGTTGCGGTAATAGTAATGCCTATTAATGTGGGTCAGTACGTGTTGATGGCACCAGAAGCAGCAGAGAGTTTGATGGCAATAATGCCTCAGAGATTCTAAGCCATGCAGAGAATAGTTGTAAAAAATAAAACTCGTTACTTTATCTGAATATGCAGAGTCTTCAATAAGACAAATTAACATATAGCAAAAAGAGAGCTATGTGGTTTAGATCTAATTGCCATCACAGATATAACAAAGTGATCAAAGATGGAAACAAATATTCCAGCGTGTGCAACATTTCAAAAAGACTTTCAGAATGGAAAAAGATTATGTAGACCTAACAATGAAGGATGATATAAGGAGATTAGTGGAAAATTGTGTTGGCTCAGAAAATCGGGAAGTAGAATTAGTATGAATGGAGACTAAGAATAGCAAGGCACAGAAAATACTGGTGAGAGTATTATTTTTCTGCAACTGTAGTTATGTGTTGGACAGTGCATTAAATACAAAATTATTAGAGGCCATAATAAAGGCATTGTAGCAATTAAAGGGGAATTTAATCATCATATTTGTTTTAATTTATTAATGGGATGTAGGCATCGCTGTCTGGGCCAGCATATATTGCCCATCCCTAAATGCGTTCAAATTGAGTGGCATGCTGGGACATTTCAAAGGGCAATTGAGAGTCAACCTCATTGCTATGGGCCTGGAGTCACATGTAAGTCAGACCAGATAAGGATGATAAAATCACAAAACTATTATGGTGCAGCAGGAGATCATTTGGCCCATCATCCCTGTACTGGCTCTATTATCTAGCCAGTGTGTTATCTAATGCCAATCTCCTGCCTGCTCCCTATATTCCTACACGCCATTTCTATCCAAAAAAAAATCCAATATCCTCTTGAATTCCTCAGTTAAGCCTACTACCAGCACATTTCCAAGTAATGCATTCCATACTTTAATAACTTGCTGTGTGAGAAAGTATTTTTTTGCACATCACTCGAAGTCTATGCCCTTGTTATTTCTTTTACAATGTGCATGTAGGGATGAAAATAAATTGGAAGATAGAAATGGCATGTAAGAAAGGCATTATTACAATAATTATGAGGGACTTGAAGTCACATTGGCTCACCAGTGGACTGGTGAGATGGATACAGAACACACTTAGTCGTGAAAGACAGAATAGTGGTGGAAGGATGTTTTTCTGACTGACGATCTGTGACCAGTGGTGTTCGCAATGATCAATGCTGGGAACACTTGTTTGTAATACATATAAATGATTTGAAGGAAGGTTTAGTGGGATATGGACCAAATGCAGTCAGATGCGACTAGTTTGGTAACATGGTTGGCATAGACTAATTGGACCAAAGGGTCAGCTTCTATGCTGTGTGGCTCTATGACCCACAGCCTCTGGCTCTTTACTGTCCCTAAAATAATACCCTGCAACCACTCTCTCATATTCTTGATTCTGGCACCATGAAGGCAACATACAATCCTGAAGTCACATCTACAGCTACAGAAACACCTCTGTCAGATCACCTATTCCTATTGCCTTTCCTGTCCTCTTTGGCTCCATCTGTGTAGCTGAACCTCTTGTGGTGTTACAAGCTTAGGTCTTACTACATTCCTCACTGTCACCAGTATCCAGGGTGAAAACCAATTAGTGAGAGAGAGATTCAGAAGAGTCTTCCAACACTATGTCCCTGGTCATCTTAGATTGCTGAGCAGTTAACTCTTCCCCCTCTGCCTGCATGCTGTTAATGTGCAATGTGATTGTTTTGTTAAATGCACTATTTACATCGATGCTTTATAGATGCACCATGATAATTCTACCCTCTGCTTGAGTTCAAAAACTTAGAGTTCACCTCCTTCAAGCTGGGATCAGTTCATGTGATTGTTTAGACCACAGGAACCTTCCACAACTCCTCCAATGGCACAGGATAGTCATTCCATGCAGTCAAGGTGTCCTGCTCTATCTTAAGCTTACTTTCAGACAATTTACTTAAATTAGTGGTAAGAAAATAAGAAAAACTCAAGTCAGTTCCAATTAATCCAGCTGTTTTCAAACAGATACTGATACAGGATACTCACCAATCAGCTTGCAGGTTTGCTGTAATAAAACTGATTTTTAAAAATTGGGTATAAATTGATTCCTAGCTGCTACTTAATGTGAATGCTTCTCTGACCACAAGTGAGTGAAGGTCCAAGGGAGTACTTTTCTGTTTGAAGGCTTCTGCTGGCTTCTCTGAGGAGTTTGTACGTAGCAGGCACAGTACTCTTGGAGTCAGCCAAAGCAGGTCCCTAAACTTGTTAAGTTCATTTTTCTGTTGTGCAAGGAATTGCAGCGGTCTGTTTGTCAGTTTCTGTGCTTCAGTGAGCTAGTGAATAATTTAGCCACTCAGAGAGTTTTGGTACAAAGCCAACCATACCTCTAGACAAAGCCTTAATCTGTTTGACTTTACATTAGGGTTATGAGTCCCTGTTTGTATTGAGAATTTCTTATATGTAGTCAGTATCTGAAGCCTGCTTCAGTGAACCAGCCAGGCCCAGAGGCTGCTGCAGTAACACACATGGATGGAAGAGGCGAACTAGAAACAAATATCCCCTCCCCCTCCATGCTGATTGAATAGTAGTACACTGTCAAGACCCAGGCCTGAACATTTTCTCTCTAGTTTGGACTCAGTTCCAAATTAATCAATGCTCTCAGGTGCCTGATCCAAATCTCTACCCTCCATATGTGAATCTCAACACTGAGTGGTGGCAGGTTATTACCTCATGGAAAACTGCAAATGATTTATATTAAATTGTGTCTTTGGTATTTGTGAGACTAGACGGAGCTTTGTTTCCAAGTGCAATTGTTTCTTACACTTAAAGAAGGAACTGCAGTTGAAAGAGAATTGTTTAAATGTAATAATTATAATGATTACTTCATGGTTACAAGAGTGAATAAAAGGGCAACTCAGTGGTTAGCATTGCTGTTGCACAGCGCCAGGGATCTGGGTTCGACTCCACCTTCAAGCGACTGCATGTGGAGTTTTCATATTCTCCCCGTGTCTGCGTAGGTTTCCTCCGGGTACTCCAGTTTCCTCCCACAATCCAAAGATAAGTGGATTGGCCAAGCTAAATTGCCCATAGTATTCAGGGATATCTAGATTAGGTTGCGTATAGGGGATGGGTCTGGGTGGAGTGCTCTGAGGGTTGGTTTGGACTTGTTGGGCTGAAGGACCTGTTTCCACACTCTGGGGATTCTATGAAAAAAAAATATAAACGTTGGTATACAACAAGAGCAACACCAGGTTCGGTGGTGATTAGATGTAGATTGTATTGTCTTGTCAACTTCTGAGAATGTTCTAAAAGTCCACACTTTCTTAAGATCTTTAAAGCGTTTACCTAACACCTTTTGAGAGGTGCCCATCAATATCTATTACTTCATCCTAAATCATAATAGTTGACATTGGACTCTGGAAGTTTTGCTTAAACGATTAAATAAGGTGCATTATAAACAGAATAATCGACACCTCCATTACTTGTAATACTCCAAGGACAGCTTTGGATAATAAAGTTTCAAACCTTTAACTTTTTTTTAATATATTTCAGTCACAGTATGTAGACATCACTGGCAAGGGCAACATTATTGTCCATGGCTGCAAAAAGGTAGTGATAAGCCTCTTTCATGAACCATTGCAATCTACAGAGTCAATATGACAAGGAAGAGGAAGTTTGATCTATTGTATCCTTAATGGTTTTCTGTTGAACAATCCAGTCAATCCCAAAATCTGTTCTGTCCCAGTAGGCCTGCAGGTTTATTTCTCTCAGGCAGTGAGTTCCTGGCTGTTAGCCCTGAGTGCTTTAAAAAGATCTTCTACAGATCCCATCTGCATCTCTTGCCTAAAACTCTCAATCTGTGTCCCTTGGTCCTTATACTGTCAGCAAATTGCAACAATTTAATTAGTTCACCTTATCTAAACTCTTATCAACATCCTTTGCTCCAAAAGTAACCCAGCTTCTCCAAACTAACTTTGCAGCTCAAATTCCTCGCCTCGGAGCCCTTCTGTCCAATCTCCCCTGCACATTCTCAAAAGCCATCTCACCCCTTCATGCGGTGAGGGTCCTCCCAGTAAGCTGGGCCAGTAGACAGTTCAAGGATTTTAACACAAGCAATGAGGAAACACAGAAATATGTTCTCAAGTTTAGATGGTGTGTAACTTGGAAATGGAGTTGTATCAATGTGCCTGCTCTCCTTGTGTTTCTAAGGAACTGGATTAGGTGCTAGACACATTGACTGCTTTAGCCTGGATCACAATGAGTCTCTTAAATGTTAGAACTGGATTCATCAAAACAGTCAGAGATTATTCCATCACAGTCTTGGCCTGTACCTTGTAGATAATGAAAAGGATTTGAGAAATCAAGAGACTACACTGTCCCTGGCCTGCTCTTGTAGCCATAGCATCTAGCTGATTGATCCCATTCAGTTTCTGGTCAACAGTGATGGCTCCAGCATTGGTGTTGCCATTGGGTCTGAAGGGGAGAAGGTTAGAATTTTTCTAGTTGAAGTTAGATAGGGATATATATATCATATGTACAATATAGCTAATGGAGGGATTTGAACACAAGGGTAATCAAAAATTCTAAAATTAATGTTTTGGGGTACCAGGAGCCAATGTAGATCAGTGACCATAAAGCTGAGAGGTATGTCGAATCTGATGTGAATGAGGAGATGGACGACAGTTTTATGGAGGGTGGTAGGTAGATAGGCAATCAAATACACATTGGAATAGTCAAGTCTGTAATTAACAAAATCTTAATAAGATCTGATGAGTTGAGGCAAAAGATGGATGACAGTATGGCAATTGGAAAAAATGGTGATCTTTAATGGGGAGGAAATGAGGTTTAGAGCCCAGTTCAGGAGAAAATAAAACCCTGATATTGCTAGACATCTGGTTCATCCTGACCTGGTGTCCTCTCAGAAATATCTCTGATATAGGTCAATTAAAACTTGCTGTTTCATTCTCAGCTGTTTGAGTGTTTCTTATTTTGAAAGAAAAGGACTGTTTTTCACTGAAACCACTAATCCTGTGTACATTGCACAAGCTGATCAAATGCATTAGCAGGGCCTCATTCTCTTTCAAATATAGAACGATTACACCCCAGGCAAAACCAAATCCATAGTGAAATTTCAATGATTTATAATCGTAATAAGGCATAATATTTTAGTTATAAAACTACTAAGAAGAATCTCCATCTGTCAGTACAGATCCAAGTATGAATCAGAAGAATAAATTGCAGTGCTAATGCTATAGGAAACAGTAGCTAAATGAATACATTTCGAAGTGTGATATTCTGGAGTTGTGCATGAAATGCTGTTCTCAGTTTTGCAACCTTGATAGTCTTCTTTGTAACTGTTGATGAATAAGGAGAGGATAATGGAAAGTGTCATTGCTGCACCACAGTAAGTCACATGCTTTATGAAGAAGGAAACTGAAATCCAAAAGCATTTACAAGCACTCAGAGGGGAGATCATTTCATTTCAAAGTGTCAGACGCTGCTTGTAAGTTCTGAGGTTAGAGGAAAAGAAATTCACATTACTGACAGTAATCATTCTGGTACACGCATCATAATGAAACCAGTCCAGCTGGTGCCATCTATCATGATTCCATATACTGATCCTGAGAAAAATCACAAAGACTGTGAAATCTGGGCCCAGTTTAGAACTCAGCCAGACTAAAACATCAAATTAAAAAGGTGGTGTGCATGAGCACAATGATCTACAACAAAGCATGAATCCAGCTCAACTGAGTTATCCTCTGGTATCAAATGACCACTCACATCCAGTGCCTAGACTCACATGTTAAAAACCTTCACTTCAGATGGAACTTGGAGGATTGTCTCATCTGATGGAACTGAGACCCATCAGCAACAAAACTTATAACCAGCAAAACATGCTTCATAAAAGAACAAATCCAGACCCTAAGAGCTATGATTAATAATTACCCATTTCTGGTTGTATGCTGGCAATTGTTTTCACTGAAGTTCAGCACTATAGCCTGGTAAACACCATCTTTTAGCTTGTAGATCTCCTCCTCCATGCATTTACAGATAAAAATTTGGTAAAGAAAGTTCCAGAATCTGTTGCTGAGGAACATGAGCCCAAGAGATATTCCTACAATCAGCATTAAGTACGGTTGAAAAACTAATCATTTTTTATAATGACTGATACATCACTAAAACCACATCATTTGAAAATTGGACATGAAATGAACAGTAATATTGCTGAATCAGTTTAAAGATGCATTATTTATAAATATACCATGCCATGAAGATGAAAAACAATGTTGTTTCTTACAGCTTCTTAGAGTGAACACGAGCAAATTTCCATTCCATGAAGGTAAACAGATTAAAGAAGCGCAGATCTTAAAACTTTTAGGAGGATACTTTTCCTCAGGCCCGGACCCCTTCCTGAAAGTAATGGAAACAAGTTTGTAGAAATAACACTGGATGTTAATCATTATTGTCCTTGAGATTCTTTCCCAAGGCTATTAAGATTAGAGCTGGAAGAGTATATTTAGTGAAAACAGCTAAATGGGACCATTAAGGGAAAGTGGGATTTATCAATTAAGGGACCATAAAGATTAGCAGTTTGAGAAGAAGGCAATCAACTTCTTTCCAGTATTGCTATGGATCATATAAATTCAGTCAGGTCAATACGTCAGATGCCTTGGGGTGAATCAGTTATGAGAGGGGAATCGTACAATGGAAGCCACTGATATCAGCAATTTTTAATTAGCAAAATCATCACTGCTTTCACCACCAGTTCTGAGGAGGGGTCACCAGACCCAAAATATTAACTCTGATTTTTCCTTCACAGATACTGCCAGTGATGCTGAGGTTTTCCAGCAACTTTGTTTTTGTTCCTGATTTACAGCATCCACAGTTCTTTCAGTTTTTACTGCTTGCGCTGTCTTATAGTATTGGATATGATCCTGATTAGATACAATGTCACTAATCCTTCTTGCTGGTACTAGTCTACACAACTAAAACCATGTAGAGAAGGATGTGTACTTAACATCTTAGGCAGAACATAGCTTCAAACTTGATGAAAAGTAAAGATTTATTATATATTACATAATGGCCAGTTACATTATATCTAAGACACCTGTTCTGAGGAAGGGTTACTGGACCCAAAGCATTAACTCTGATGTTTTCTTCACAGATGCTGTCTGACCTGCTGAGCCTTTCCAGCAACTTCTGTTTTTGATCTAAGAAATGTGATTGTCTCACAAGAGACATCAGGCTCAGGTTAAGACAAAATATATAATATTTCTTTAGCTAGATGCTCTTAATATTGAGAACAATCACTGATGTCCACTCTAGAGACTGGTTAGCTCCTCCCAAGAGCTGCCCTTTATATCATCATGAACCTGGTCGTAGCTGTGTCCGACCAATCTCCCACACTTCTTCTCTCCCACAACACTCATTGGGCCTCCCTCGTCCTCACATATCACTCCACCAGCATCCACAACAAAAGGTTATTAGCCACCATTTCTGCCACTTCCAAATACATGTTCCCTTCCAATTCCTTGTCAGCCTTCTGCAGGGAATGATCCTTCTGGGACACCCTGGTCCACCCCTCCGCCCCTCCCAACATGAGCCCCACAGACCCACGGCACCTTCCAATACAATTAAAGAAGTTGTAACGCCTGCCCATTTACTTCCACTATCTTCACTATCCAAGGTCCCATTGACACTTCCAGATGAAGCTGCGATTTACCTGCACTTGACTCAATCAAGTTTGTTGTATTTGCTGCTCACAGTGTGGTATCCTTTACATGGGGAGATGAAACTGCAACCACTTTGCAGAACACCTACATTCTGTCTGTAAAACTGATCCTGTGCTTCCTGTTGCCTGTCACTTCTACACACTACTGTGTTCTCTGGCCAGCATCTGTCCCAAGCTTGCTACAGTGCTCCAGTGAAGGTCAGCACAAACTGGAAGAGCAACACTTAATTTTCCACTTGACATCCCTGCAGCCTTCAAGACTTAACATCAAGTTCAATAATTTTAAGGACCAAATGCCATCTTCCATGTCCTTACCCCAACCCTTGTCATCACATGAACTGCTACCACAAAATAACCCCTTTGTCAGCTAGTATTAATCTCCATTAGTAGCTATTGATTCTCCCAGGCAGACCTTTGCCCATACCTTTGTCTGTTTTCTCTCTCTCACTCTCTCTCTCTGGATTCCACCTCTACCTATTGTCTACTGCCCTCTCTCCCCGATCCCATCTTCAGTATATATACCAACATTTTCCAAGCTACAAACAGTTCTGAAGAAGGGTCACTGGACTCGTAGCATTAACTCTGCATTTTCTCCACAGATGCTTCCAGACCTACTGAGTTTTCCCAGCAATTTGTTTCTATTTCTGTTTCTGATTTTGAGCATCACTACTTTAGCTGATGTTTCGGGCCTAGACCCTTCTTCAGTCTAGGCCCGAAATGTCACCTTTCCTGCTCCTATGATGCTGCTTGGCCTGCTGTGTTCATCCAGCTCTACACCTTATTATCTCAGATTCTCCAGCATCTGCAAATCCTACTATCACTAAATGAAGAGGTTGGATGGTAGAACTAAGTGTTTTGTTACCGCTGGACCCGGGGAAGCAGGAGTTCTTAATCCAACACATCAAGTTGCCCTGTTTCCTCTAACTCTGTGACCAAAACCCAACATTCTACTATTAGATTCCCCTTGAGTCTTGGTTTCATCCTCCCTCACCTTTTCAGAGCCCCCACTCCTTGTTCAGAGTAATGTCTGTCTCCTGTGCATAATCTGATTCGGGTCTCCAGTCACTTCCCAACCTTTTCAATCTCCTCCCAAGACTCTTCCAATCTCCCAGTTACTTTGGATTTTAATCTCCCTACAAAACCATTCTGATCCCTCCCTATCCTCCCGCTATCCAGTTTAGATTTAATGCTGGAGGGTTATCTGCTGAAGAGTCAGCATCCTCCTCAATCTGCCAGGAAATGGCAATGGAAAATATTAATTGGATCCCGCCTTTAATTTCAGCAGGAGCGGTAAAAGTTTGTTCTTTTGAGTATCCTAACTGCAAAACTGTATCATACCCTCTTGCTTCCCATTAATATTAGGACCTGGGGCTTGAATCATAAAGCCAAAGATCTGGAATTCTAGTTTTAAAAACATTCTCCAGTGTTCTCCCATTTTCACAGCCTTATGAACATTCAATCTCGGGTCTTTCTGTTCCTTCAGCCCCTTTAAAATTGTACCGTTTAACGTATCTTCCAAAAATAATGCTGACTTCTAATTACAGATATTGATCGACGTTTTACATATTTCCAATAGTTTCTATTTTTATTTCTGATTTCTATAAAATACTTATTTTGGCGTTTGTACCATTTATTTCATATTGCCTCATTTCATTCTTTCTGCTCACATCTATCACTTCAGACTTCTCTGCTCTAAAATCCATCAATCTGCCAATTTGTTCCATTAATGTTCATTGTTACTGTTCTCTTCACTGTTTGCTACACTTCCAAGATTAATGTCGTGTATAAACTTTAAAATGTTGTCCCTTACTCCATGTGCAGCTAATTGTTGCATAATGAGAAATAAAACTGTACAGTCCCTTTGTTCTATTCCAGAACGCCAGTTGAAGAAGTGTGTACCAATTGTTATTTAGAAGGCTCAACAAAGGGCAAGAGCAAATATTTGCAGAACACTGAAATGTAAATCCCTCCCAGTCAGGAATATAGGGAATGGATAGTTCAGTATGACTGACTGGTCAGCAATTTCAAATGGCTATCACAAATAAAATGGACCAAATAACTTGCTTCAGAGCTGAAAAATTCTATACCTTGCCTTTGATGTCTTTAGACACAAGTACACAACAATTCTAAAGATTGGCTAAACTCCAATCTTCCACATTCAGTGAACTAGAGATCATCCAAACCTTTGTTACTTATGTCCTAAAATGTAGTAAAACCTGCTCATTTTATTCAGGTAGGCAGTTGCCAGAGAGAAGACAAGAAATATTTCAACAATGTCCCCAGAGGCTCCCTGAAATATGTAACATCACTGTTTACACATGGAAATCTCTTGCCCAAAACTGCCCAAACCGCACAAACTGGAAATAAAGTAGCTTTGTTAAGCATCAAGCGTTTCGAACAGGCCCAACTGCAGGTCCAAACCTGATTGCAGCAAATCACTCCCTCACTCTTCTTGCACTCCAGAAGTAGGGCAGACACTCTTCCGTGATAAATTAAGACGAAAATCTTCTAAAATTGCCAGAAATCTACTCTGTGCAATAGTAGTTCCTGCCAGTTACTGAATTACGAGCAGCATTATGCACCATGTTGAAAATCTTACCAAGTATTTTGTCGATGAGAAGCTTCTGGCTTGTTCTTCTTTTTATGCTCCTTGCATTGTTTCCTTTCTATAAGGTTGTCAGGAATTTACTTGTGTGTATGATTCAATACAACAGTTTTGAACTCAGAGTTATTTGAAATTTATGTCTGAAAGTGTGAAGATTGGGAAAAAATTACTTCAAATTTTAATTATTTTTCCCTGTATTCTCCAGTTAGGTATTATGTTGTGTGCTGTGAAAATGTTACACTTGTTAGAAAAAAGAAAAGCAGTATGTGTGTTGAAAGTATGAAACCCACAAATGAACCATAAGCTCCTGAGGTCAAAATATGATGTTATTTTTAAAACATCCCTTCGGTCTGCTTGTTTTTGTCTAACATTTTCTATTTAGTCTTACATATAATGTTTTACCCAATGTTCTTGTTTGTTTAGTCACTTCCTTCGCCCTTTCACTGGTAGCCAAGCCTTTGGCTACTGTGGCCCAAACCCTGAACTTCCATCCCTCAAAATTTGATCTCTCCATTTGGCCCTTCTCTTTGAAAGCAACTTTCCTGATCATGCTCCTGGTCACCTGTCTTGATGTCCCCTTATGTTGCTCAATGTCATATTTTGTTGGGTAATGCTCCTTTGGGGTCCTTCACAATATTAACGGTGCTCTATTAATACAAGTTGTTGACCTGTTCTGGTCTTTGTAACTCCCTAGAAACACCAGACTTCAGTGACCTGTGGTTAAATATCGCTCCCTTTCATGTCATGAAATCCAATGACCTTCTAAAGTTCCGGACACTCTAGGATTTTCAATTTTTGATTCAATGCAGTGAATTCAATACTCACCATCAACAGTGGTTCCACTTAATCCACTCTATCAGCTGGTTGATATATAGAACTCTTCTGACACACGCCCCCATCTCAAGGTGAGGAAAGATTGAATGATTTGCGTTGAATACAATTTCCACTCTCACTTCCTTCAATATCACTGGATGCATCTCAAACAGACCCAGAATCTTATCAACTTTCAGTAACAACAGTCCACCCAATACTGTGTTCTTATCAATTTTGAATCCTTCTAGCGACAGACTGCCCTCCTTTGTCACCATGACATTGGTAACGAATCCCTCATTGAAAAGACAGATGCAAAACATTCCTTAAAACCCTCACCATACCTCCTGCCTCCATCAGCCCTACTTCTACTTAAATTCCCTTTTGCTATACATATGCAGAGAGAAGATTTTGGGCTATCCTTTTTATGCTGGCTGCCAATCTTTTCTAGGAAATTCTATTTCCTTCTCATTTCAGCTTCTCTTTTCAGCAAAACATCATCCGTCTCTTGATCAGATTAATAATGACAGCCATGAATAAATTATGAAGTACCTCACAAAAATTCTGAATATCATGAAAATTCACAGAACTTCTCAGATTATTGAATTCATCTGACACTGTTCATCATTTTCATGTAAACTTTTTATAAGAACTTGCAGAATTTCTTTTCTTTATTGGTTCAAGTGTTGCTTTGACTCCCATGAATTTTCTGTCAAAGGCAATGCCGTAGCTGTTGCTATTCTAGTTTCATGAATGGCTTCACTCCTCACTGTCCCATCATCTTGGTAAAGACCTGCAAGCTGTTAACCCCAAACACACAGTCACTTTTAACATATGTGCACCCCCGGCTCCACCCACACCCCCCGCCACCCCCACCCCCTGGTATGGTCCCCTGGCAAATCCATCACTTACCAATTATAAATCTCATTTCTGACCCTCTGACCTTAATAGCCCCAGTTCGGCCTTTTTCACTCATTATCCTTCTCCACATTTAAATTTCAATGATGTCCATCAAAAATCTCATGGACCATAATGACTAGAGTCAAGTTTTATCTCTGCAGATTTCTCTCATCCTTCTTTCTGAACTCTAATAAGATTCCTGACGCTGGGAAATGCTGTCCTTCAATCTCCTTAAAACGTGTGCCTCTGAATTTAATCCAGTCTATGTTTCTTTTATCTCTGTCTACTTTTCATTGGGAATTTGTTCCAGTTGACTCAAGGTAGCTGCAAGAAAGACAATTTTTTATTTCCTTTCATTGGACATTATATTTATTAATGGTGCTCCCTTAATATGATATGGCTACATCAATGTTTATAATGTGCAGTTAACAACTCCCAAGTGTTGCTGGATCTGGTATATCTATTATATACAAAACATCAAATGATTCCTTCTACAGTTCCTGAAATTGATCATAGGAATATTTCTTAGATTGATGTACCTAATCAACAGACTGTGGGAATTTTATTTTCAAATTTATATCAGTAAACATCTGGAGGAGGTGATCTATGAGATAAATAACAGTGTTTACTGAGTTATAATGAAGACTATCAATGAAAATGCTTGCCAGCACACAGACAGGAACAGGTAATGGATCTTAGCAGTTACTGAGCTCATTCAGTTGATTGTTTTGGGTGTGTTGTGAATTTCTCTCCTAGAAATTCCCATGGTTCTCTTGGCTCCCTCTGAGATGCACTTAGATGTCAGCTGATGAAGGATAGAGCACTGAAATCTTTGTTTGCTTCTTGTTTTCTTATTTTTAGAGATACACAATGCTCACTACATACCTCCAACAGCACAGACCTTTTCCAGCCTTATCATTTGATAAAATGAATCAACCTGTTCACTCACCCCTTGGCAGGTTGGACTTAACAGGACTTTCTAAACTAAAGATAGAGAAATTTTTTGCTCAGCCTTATCCTGGTGCTGGTGAAATCCCCCATTATGATCCTCCATCTGAATACAAGTCACATCCAATTGATATACAATTGACACAAGGCACTGGGTGTTAGTGGCTATTCAATATTGGAGAATAACTGAGCTATGTTGGTGCTTTGCAATGACCATTTTACACCTTGACACCACCTTTTGATCATAATGCTTCAATCCTGCTGTGTTCTAAACTGGATCCTAATTTGACAGTCCTTCCTTGAATGCATCTCCTCAGAACCAGAGATGTTGTACCATGTAGAAGGAGCCCGACAGAGGCCAGTATCCCATCACCAAGTCACCCTTTATTTATTGGTAGTAGATTCGTTAACTTAAGTCGTCATTGGATAAGCATATGGACATACATGGAATCGTGTCGGTTAGATGGGCTTCAGATTGGTATGACAGGTCGGCACAACATCGAAGGCTGAAGGGCCTGTACTGTGCTGTAATGTGCTATGTTCTATATGCACATGGAGAGTCCTTGTCACTGATCCAGCTCCCTCAGAGCCAGCTCTCAAAGTGAACAGGATGTTTCACACCCTTGCTCTTATTTGTCATTCAGGACTCCCTGATTGGGCCAAGCGAACAGCCCCAATCAGGGAACTCATATTCTATGGATCCACTGGTCTGACCTCATTACAATCACTACAGATGGCAGCAGTTGGAATCATTCAGTTATGATGTGGTGACTAGAACAGTGAATGTCAGTAATGTGAATATCTCTTCCTTCAATCACAGGATTTTCAAGGAACACCTGGCATTGTATATCAATGACATGTGCCCCATAGGAAACAGGGAATGCTGCTTCATTGTAGTTTGGTTTGTCATAAAAAATATTGCTTTTGGTAGTTTGGTAACAGCACAGTCCATAATCCTCTCAAAGATGCTCACTAACTGTAAAAATGAAAAACAACAATGCCTTGATTGCAATATTCCTGAATATCATACTTTAAAATATATTGAAAGAACAGCCATTGCTTGCTGTATAATTAGTGGTTTAATAATTGTTTTTACATGTTGGACTTTGAGCAAAGTAAATTACAGAAATAACTCATTCTTAGACATATAAACTGTGATATTATACCCCATTACAGTTATCAATCATTGACCCTTCATTCTCAATTCCTTGCATGGGGTATAATCCTTGTCTATTTGAGAGAGAATGATTTCCTATTAGTGCATTACCAGTATTTGAACAGTATGCATAATTTACACGAGATTTGCAGATCTGAAGAAAATCATCTTCTCTCAAATAGAAAAGACTGAGGTCCTGAAGAGAATGGAACAACAAGTTCTTATCAATGAATTTGGAAGAGATTTGTCTGACAGGCCACAATCTTGGTCTGAACCAGGCTGCTCACAATCTCAGCATTTTGGGACAGCACAGTGGCTCAGTGTTTAGTGCAGTTTCTTCACATGGCTAGGAACCTGAGTGGAATTCCACCCTTGGCTGACTGTGTACATGGAGTTTACATATTCAGCCTTTGCCTGCATTGGTTTCCTCTGGGTTTCCCTCCACAGCTGAAGATGTACAGGTTAGGATTGGCCATGGGAAACGCAGAGTTACAGGAATGGGGCAGGGAGACGGATCTCAGTGGGAAGCTGTTTGGATGGTGGGGCGTGGACTCAATGGGCCAGATGGCCTGCTTCAACACGGTAGGAGTTCTATGATAAGGAGATTTGGGCCAAGTCCGTGAGAGCAGTTGGCAATTCTGAAACTGATGCCAAATAAGTGACAGATGTAATTGTGGTTTTTAAAAGAGCATTGGATAAATATCTGTAGAGAAGATGTTTGTAATACTACAAGGAAAAGGTAGGGAGTGTGGGAATCACTGAGTTGCTCTTGCAGTGAATAGCATGGACTTGATAAGCTGATTGACATCTTTCTGTGCTGTAACCATTTAATGATTTTAAGAGTGAGAAAAGGCCTGGTGTTGACAATATACTTCTTGATCAATGAGATTATGTGGCACTGCATGAGATTATGTGGCACTGCACACACCTCTAGGAGAGCAAGGTATGTCCTTCCACTGGCACTGGGCAAATACAGGAGTTTGCCAACAAAGTCCTTGTTGTCTGAGCTGAGGTAAGAGTTTTGATATTCCTTTTACTGTTGGACTCTAATCATGCTGCTTAACATGCAATAGTTTATTTTAGTCAATTTCACTTAGACATCTTGTAAAATACATGAATCAAATTACAATCCTATCTGCAAATACTACTTTTATCCTTGAAACTAGTGTTGTTGTTAAAATAAGTTAAAAGGCAGATGATTGGAAAATATTAGAAAGAGAAAATATTGTAGGATTTTGTATTAATCAATTCCAGGTCAGTTTTAGCATTGATTCAATGCAGAGTAAAGCTCCACTTGGGTTAGTAGGTTGTGATTTGGACTCAGTCATTGGCATAGTCCAGGCACAGAGTCCATGTGAGATTGTCAGAGTGTCAGCTTTTCACCCAAAAAAGAAAGATTCTAGTTTATGTACTTCATAACCTTGGGATGTCAGAATGTGCTTCATAGCCAATGAAGTACTTTTGAAGCGTAGGGAAACCTGATGACCAATGTGCCCAGCAATGCCCCTTAAACAGCGAAGAGGTAATGACCAGATCATTCATTTCATGAGGGATAAATATCAACAAAGACCTTGGAGTGAGCACCCCATCCTTCTTTGACTGGAGTCATGGAATCATCTACTTTCAACTGAGTTGATAAGTGGCCTCTTGTTTTAATAAGTCATAGAAAAATGATAACTGTGACTGTCCAGCACTCACTCCGTACTGCAGTGGATGATCAATAGTCTCTGGATTGGGGCTTGATTTAAAAACAGAATGTCACCCATTGTTAAATCTAAGTAACATTTACCTGTTTACAAAACATCCATGATCTCAATGAATTATTCAAAGTATGGAGACCAACCTGTTGGCAGCAGTCCTCCGGAAAATCAGTACCACTAAAAAGAAACATAATGACCTGTTCATCTTATTTCTATTAATGGCAAATTACTGTTCAAGTATTTATCATTTCCCTCAAAAAAAGTGATTATGCTGCAAAATTAATTCTTGTGTCATGATCATCAGCTCCTTGAAGCAAATTTGACATTCTTCAGCTTCATGATTCAAGCCCTTAGTATCCCAGCATTTTCTGAGCCACAGTTCTTTGACCAGAGAGGAGCAACCCTGGGGAAGGTGGTCTTCGAGATAGAGTTCTGACTACTCTCCACCTGGTTTTATCACTTCCCTGAATCACAGTTTAGTGTCTGACTGGGTTGCAGCTTTTCACATGAGGACCTGACACATGGTAGAGTTTGCAGCAAGTTTCTCTCATTGATCAATATTGATTTTTTGCCTTTTTCAACAAGGTCTTCAGAACTTCCTTTAAATATATTTTTCTGTCCTCCCTGAGGTTAGGTCCCATGCTTGAATCTAGAAAAAAGAATCTGCTTTGGAAGCTAATTGTTCGGAATATAGAAGAGTGTCCAGACAGTCAAGCTGATATTGGATGAGAATGGTTGCAATGCCGTTAGAACTGGCTTCAGTGAGAAATGGCTGTTTATAGACCTGACTCGGGGAATCCTGTGGAGATGCAACAGGTGGAAATTCTCTAGAACCCAGTTGTGCCTTTGGTAGGAAGCCCATGTGCCACTGCCATTTGGAGAAGGGTGGCAGTAGGGTTGTTGACTAAGAGGCCTTTGCCCTGTTATGGAAATCTCTGTTGCCAAATACTCAATTATTACACTGGCCCAACTGATTTGACTTTGGATTTCCACTTCAACTGTGACATTTTGTGAAAGGTAGGTATTGAGATATCCAAAAGTGCTCAATGGATATTAAAGTCTCCCCTGGATAACAGAAGCTGGAGATACAGGCCCTTGTCCAGGACAATGATGGCGCAAAATTTTATTCTGATGTTGAGCAAGAGAACAAGCATTTTGATGACGAAGTTAGAGTGATATTGGACTGTATGTCTCCTTACAGCATAGGCCACCATGTGCACTCATTTAAAGTCAGGAATGTGCTGGAGGGTCAACTTACTCTTGACTGTCAGCCAGTTGTTGTTGAAAAGTTTCCCAACAATCAAAACTCAATCACGAACCCTTGTGGAAGTTGGTCAGAAATGCGTTCTATGACCAGGTTGGGTAGATAGTGATTGGAATTGGTGTATCAGCAAAATATTGCTTGATGCCTGCTCAGATATGCTAGACCTTGGTCTCCAATGCAAGCAAAAACAGTCCTTTCTACGAAATATAGTGATTTAGAGATGTAGGCCTTTCATTCCCTTCTCTTGCTCCCAACCAGCAATTTTCTTTATAAAATTCAGATTGGAGCATTTGGATCTGTACTCACACTGTAACTACCAATTCCATTCACAACCATATACTTTAACACTCCCTCCTTAGTCACAAAGAACAAAGAACAGTACATCGGAGGAACAGGCTCTTCGTCCCACCAGCGCAACCCATGATGGATATGTTTTGTTCGATAATAAGCCCATAATTGTATTTATTAAGAAACCCGGTTGAAATGTCTTTTGTTTAAAACCTGAGATAGATATGTAATTGGTCATCTTGATAACTGAAGAAGTATTTTTATTTTATGTCGTGGCCTGTGGAGTGAAGCACAAGTGCATTGGCTCTGAGTCTGTTTTAAGGTGTCCCTGAATTAAGTTTTGCTTGAGACTTTATATTTTTTCACTTATGTCCTCCAGGTGGCTACTCCAAACTCATCTTTGACAGCCTGTGTGCCCCAGTATCAACCAGGTGTATTGATATTCTGAAGACCTGGATCATATTGCCTTACCCATTCTTCACTTCTCCAATAAAAAACATACACAGCACTTGAATCACTGAAGCATATATTCAGCACCGATTGGTTGTAACTCAATATAACCAATAAAAATGGATTCCATTCTCCCAGTTGGTGAAAGATCTTGATTCGTGACTCTTCCGCAACACTCCTGGCTGGGCTTCAATCTTCCACCTTCCATAAACTGGAGGTGATCCAAAACTGTGTTGCTCATATTGTGACTTGTACCAAATCTTGTTCACCAAACACTCCTGCGCACACCGGCTCCCAGCCTGGCAACATCTCATCTTTGCAATTTTAGGATTTGGGCCCCATATCTAAGGACAGATGTGCTGTTCTTGAAGTCAGTCCAGAAGAGACTTACAAGAATCATCCTGGGAATGAAAGGCTTTTGTCATATGAGGAATGGGTGAGAACTCGAGGTCTGTAAATGATATAGTTTAAGAAGATTCAAGCTTATGGAATGCTAAGAGGCCTGGATAGAGTAGATGTAGAGATGTTTCCACTAGGAGCTAAGGAGACAGCCTCATATTGAAGGGATGACCCTTTAGAACTGCGATGAGGAGAAATGTCTTCAGCCAGAGGGTGGTAAATCTGTAGAACTTATTGCTTCAGAAGGCTGCGGAGGCCAAGCCTCTGAGTGTATTTAAAACAGAGATAGATAATTTTTGATTGGTAAGGGGATCAAGGGTTACGGGGAGAAGGAGGGAGCATGGGGTTGAGAAACATATCAGCCATGATCAAATGGTGATGCAGCCTCGGTGGGCCAGATGTTCTAATTCTGCTCCTATATGTTATGGTTTTATGGTCGATGGTCTAATGGACCTGTGATTAAATCAGTGAAATATCTACATCTACAATTAGCAGACCATGCAAATCCAATGCAGATGTATGACTGTAGTCATGAAGAACAAAGAAAAGGAACAGGCCCTTCAGCCCACCAACGTGACCCATGATAAATGTGTTTTGTTTGATAATAAGGCCATAATTGTGTTTATTAAGAAATCTCATTGCAAAGTCTTTTTTTTGAAGCCTGAGAAAGATAAGTAATTGGTCATCTTGATAACTGAAAGAAGCATTTTTATTTTATGTTGTGACCTATGGAGTAGTGGGACTACAGCACAATCTCCAGCCTCAATAATAGCACCATTCATAATTCCACACAGCTTAATACTTTTGATCTTGTAATGGTTTACAAATTGTAAAATGCAAACCTTTTCATTATGATATCAAATTCAACACAATAAACATCACTGTAACTTGTATTTCTGTAGAATATGTTTATAGATGCCACGCAGAAATAATGTTTTGTGATTTGATAATGTAATTAAACATACAATCTTATTCAACTCAAAATCAAAAGTATGAACAGCAGTTTCTGCTAACGTGGATCAAATCAATTTTAGCAATGTTATACGTAGCCTGCAGTTATCTTTCAAATATAAGCAAATACTTTCAGAGATCTCAAAAAAAATCCCCCAGCTTTCTCCTTTATATAGGAAAACAGAAACTGTCAATCACTTATTGAAATTTTCTCCAAGCAGCTTTGATGCTCCTGGACACACTCGTTCCTAGCCGGCAACATCTCACACTTATAATTTTATTGTATTATACGGCCCGATATTTAAGGGAGGATGTGCTGTTCTTGACATGGATCCAGAGGAGGTTCACAAGAATGGTCCCTAGAGTAAGGGGCTTGTCATATGAGGAGCGGTTGAGGACTGTAATTGTTAGAGTTTAGGAGGATTCAAACTTACAGAAGCCTGGATAGACTGAACACAGAGATGATGTTTCCACTAGATGGAGAAACGAGGACCCGACGACACAGCCTCATATTTGAGGGACGACCCTTAGAACTGAGATGAGGAGAAATTTCTTAAGTCAGAGGATGGTGAATCTGCGGAACTTATTATGTGAACTTTTGATTTCTTTCATGCTTTCTTAACCCTTTGATTCCATTTCAATATGACCTAACGAAGGATATTTTAATAAAAATCATCTAATTAACATTTTTATTTTGTGGAAGGCCTTTAAAGGTGTATCCTCCCACACAACCCATGTTTTTAAACTCTGAGGGAATAGCAGCCACTGATTTCATCAGATCTATATCATTACAACTGGATTTCACTGGTTCCAAATCATCTAATTTTCAAATGAGAATTTCTCTCTGTTTTATCATACTTAGATTCTCTCTGCACAGATGTGAGCAGCATAACAGAATAGTTTCCGACGCTCCTCCATAGAACTGCATGCTCCCTTCTAGGCCATCCACATGGACTCATTAATGTCATGCCCGTATTGTCAGGTCATATTCTGAACCTCAAGCTAATTTTACATTTTAAAAACTGGACCAGAGAGGCTGGAAAAGGTGGATGCACAATAACATCTGGCTTCTTTTATGTTTTAACAACACACCACTGTTTGTAGAGGGAACAAAAGAATATTCTGGACTGATGTGAGCCAATGATGTTCTTGAAGCCAATCAAAAAGGCATTATCTCATTTGCATGTTTCATTCTAAAATAAAAACACTGACTGTCTCAAACCCTCAAGAGAGTGTTAACCCATGACATCAGATGCGGAATCAACATGAAAACCCAACTCATTTGCAAAGGTCTCCCTAACTTGTGAAAACATGCATGGTAGGACAGACATGCTTGCTCTGACTGTCTAAAAAATCAGTTAAGAGATGTTTGCAGTCAGATTTTCACATAATTCCTAGATGTAGCAATTCTAATCCAGTAGTCTATGAGCTAGAATCAAAAACAAGATGTTACACATCAGTAATGGTATTTAAACTGTCCCAGTTTTCAAAATTTACCTGACTAACAGCCTCCTAGACACTTTGGTATTGAGTGAAGTTGTAGGCTGTTTTTTGAAGCATACCTTCAAAATTTGGACTGTCCTTTCTGTCAGGCTATGGGCAGCACTGCCCTGTGCTCTTTAAGTAGACCACATAGGGGTTTGTAGTCAGCTTTTATTATGAATTGGTGTCCATATAAGGTACTGGTGGAACTTCCTGACACCAAGTATGACTGCCAAACCTTCTCTATCTGGGCATATTTACACTTTGCATTAGCATACACTATTGGGTGTTCCTCTCCATTGGGCCACCTATGAGCTAATACTACCCCAATGCCATGTGAAAAGGCATCACATGTCAATACTGCATCTCGCTCGGGATCATGGTGTGCAAAAACCTTGGAGGATGATAGCTGTATCTTCACTTCCCTGAAAGCTATGGCTTGGCTATGCGACTATTTCCAAGGTCAACCCTTTTTTAGGAATTTATCCAAAGGTGCCAGCTTGGAGGCCAGGTTATGTATGAACTTTCTGTAATAATTCACCAGCTTATGGAAAGACTTAATTGTACAGATCTGGGAGGCAGGGCGTCTTTGATCAGCATCTCTTTACCTTCCAATGGGTACCCTGGTCTTGTCAACACTGGAGCCCAAGTAGGTACTTGGGGTACCTGAAACACACATTTTTCCCCAAAGGTGTTTGCCTAAGGACTATGTCCAGATTCTCTGAGTACTCCTTGTTGGTCTTGCCTATGATAGGCATGCCACCTAGATAAGTGGCGACCTGAGATAGCATGTTTTGTCAGATGTTTTCCATTGTCCGCTAAAAAATTGCACAGACCAACGATAAACCAAATGGCAGTTTCGTATACTGGTCCAAACCCTTATGGGTATTAATTGTAGCATACTACTGAGGACCCTCATCTAACCACAATTGCAGGTACGCATAGCTCATGTCCAGCTTCATGAAGAGCAGCCACCTTTCCAAATTTATGTATAAATACTCTATGCAAGGGATTGGGTATTTATCCAGTGGTGAAAAACAGTTCACCATTTGTTTAAAATCCCCACAAAGACAAACAGACCTGCTGGGCTTTACAATGGATACAGCCAGTGCTTTGAATTCTAAAAACTGGACTGGTTTGATGATTTCTTCACTTTCCAGCCCTCTGATTTCTGCTGGTTGTTTTGCCCATGAGGCAAATGGCACTGGGCAGGACCTTGCAGAATCAAGGAATTATTTCCAGGTCAATGTGCAAGATGGACTTGGCTCCTTTGATAGTCGCTAGATTTTCCTGAAAGGCTTCTGGTTATTTAATTAGGACTTTACTCAGGCAGCCATTTTCTAATCGATAAATGTTGAGCCAATCTCGGAGAATTTTTCTCAACCAATTTCATGCCAGCAAGCTTGGGCCCTGAGTCTTTTAGTGCTATCAGTGGTAACTGAACCAGCTGCTTCTTATAAGAGGCCGGAACTGAATTTGTAACCTTAATCTATGATGACTCGCTCGTAAAGTCGATTCTGTGACAAAGTGAGTTCTGGCAATGCAAATTGGCTGTAATGCAACTGATGAATAGGGGAGTGATATTTCTAAAACATGAACTTATGTTGGCTATAACACGATTCCATTGGTATGCGAAGGAGTGCACAAAGGAGTACACGATGATTTTTCAGGTCTTGTCCTGAGCATGTGTAATGTTAGCACCAAAAGTGCCTCTGAGCATGATCATTTCATGGAATCTAACCAGAGTAAAACCCCTGCTTTAAGAACAGAGCAACCTGAAAACCTCCTCCCACATTGTGTCATCTTGATATGTTTTCCAAGATAAGGTGTTAAATTTACCTTTATTTCATTAGACATTACACATTTATCCAAATTGTGCTATCCTTGGTGTTAGGCCTTTGAGTGATTTTTTTTTTGATGGTCTACCCCTAACCTCGCTTTTCCCATAGCCCTGTTATTTATATAAGTGCAATTTTCTATAATGCAATGTTGTGCAGGGATGCAATTATCACATTATGGCAGAACTGACTGTATAGCTTCTCAGTCTAGCTGAGGTCTTAAAACTTAAGGGTTGAAATCCAGAGCGAATTTTGTTAAAGAGAACAAGGTGTAGAGCTGGATGAACACAGCAGGCCAAGCAGCATCAGAGGAGCAGGAAAGATGACATTTCAGGCCTAGACCTTTCTTCAGAAAATTTCTGAAGAAGGGTTTAGGCCCAAAACGTTAGCTTTCCTGCCCCTCTGATGCTGCTCGGCCTGCTGTGTTCATCCAGCTCTACACCTTGTTTATCGCAGATTCTCCAGCATCTGCAGTTCCTATTATCTCTGAAACGAATTTTGTTAAAGACTGCTTCTGCAATCACTGAAACAGCTGTACTGGTATCAACCTCTGTTAAAGCTGGGTGAACATTTAACCGGATGTTTATTTTGATTGGTTCCAATTTAACTGTTCCAAACCAAATGTAGGCAGACATGCCAGGGTGCATACTCTCGTGGATACCGGCCTACGAGTTCTCTTTCACAATTCCGGTCTAGTGGGACTCTTTTGCTGTCTCGAGTCAGCATGCCAGCAGCAGCTGCAATGGTTAGTTGACCATGCTCCTGTAAAAAAAATTGAAAGTTCAGCAAAGACTTGGCTTTTTTGGGGGTTTTGCTGTGATCTGATCTAGATTCCCTCTGTTCAGAATTATATCCTGTGTAAGGCTGTGCAATTCATTCTAGTGGTGTCCCGTAAGCTCAGTTGGACCGGTGAGGGTGTCTACTTCCATCAGGAGACTCTGTAATTCATGTGCTCCGCTTGCCGTGTTTCCCAAAAATTAAGCCCGTTCTGGCACACGTTTGAAGTCAAGTTGGGATTTAGCTAGTAGGCGCTGTTTCATGTTTACATCATTAATCCCACATACCAAATGGCCTCTCAGCATCTCATGCTTCTGCCAGTTATCTTATCCTTGTCAAAAATCAAAGTCAATGCTCGTGGGTCCTAATTTCTGCTGTGAGTTGAAACATTTTCTTCATGGCTACTGTACCCAGGCCTCTCAGTATTCCGTAAGTTTGAATCAGATCCCCACTCATTGTCCTAAACTCCACCAAGTACAGAGCTAGGATCCTCAACCGCTCTTTATATGACACGCCTCTCATTCCCAATATCACTCTTGTAAATATCCTCTGGGCCCTCTCCAAGACCAACACACGCTTCCTTAGAAATGGGGTTAAATAATAAAATTGCTAGGATGAGATGTTGCCAGGCTGGGAGCCAGTGTGTGCGGGAGTGATCAGTGAACAGGATTTGGTACAAATCACAATATGAGCAGCACAGTTTGCATCACTGGAGGGTGGAAGACTGAAGGTTAGCCGGAGTGCTGAGGAACAGTCACAACCCTAGGTCTACCTCCACCTGAGAGAGTGAAATGCATTTTTTGTTGGATGTTTTGAGTTACAAACAGTCGGTGCTGAATATATGCTTCAGTGATCTCAGCGCTGTGCATGTTTTCACTGGAGAAGTGAAAACTGGGTGAGGGGATATGATCCAGGTCTTCAGAATATGGGGGGAGGGGGTTCCTGCTACAACATGATAGTTGCGTTCCAGCACAACATTGCATTATAGAAAATCACACTACAGAAATAATGAGACCTATGGGAAAAGCAAGGTTAGGGGCACAAAGGACACCTAACAATTATATTTTCCAAAATTCTTCCTGACCTGCATAGCTTCATTCTTATAACTGTAGTTATAATGACAGTTTATCAGACAGGCTATACTGAAAAGAGGCGAAATATTTATGAATCTGACCTTGTACTTGCAATGAATTGACAGCTGGGCTTTAAACAGAATTCTGCCACTGGAAATCCCAGCAATGGTCAGTACTGCATTGCTGTGCGAGCATGATCTAAAAGAGGTCAGCAGTGCAAAATTGTGTGAGATAGAGCTCACAGCCAACAACCGTCCATGAAACTCCCCAAAGTTGTCACGTCAGCAATTTTTAGTAAAAATTCCCTCCTCCATTTAAATGCTGATCTGACCTGACGTTGCATTGACACAGACACCTGGATAGATTTTCAGATATGTGAAGCAGAGGAATCTGACCTTTCTTTCTTACGTAGCCCCTTGGCATTGAAGTTAATTGTAGGGTTAAAATGTGTTGTAAACCTGAGTACCACTGTATTCAAAATAGTGCTGGAAAAGAGCACATTGTTACCCAGGCAACTTTTGATAGAAATGATTTACACGAACAAGTTCAAAAATTCTTACCTATTAAATATGTAACAAAATGTAGGCAAAAATATTACATGTAAAGGTGCATGTTTTAACAGCACTCATTATTTTAAATTATACTTCATTTCTTATGTATACCATCAATTTAGCATTGGAATTCATTCTTCAATTTAAAAGAGCTGCATTTTTAAATAATGCTGATGTATTGAATGTGTTCAGCACAAATTCTTCAGACTAAGACTTCACATATTTTCCTAAAAAGACAGTTGTTCTTTGTGTGATATTATATTTGACGTTTATGACATACAATCACAGCATAGCCAACATAAGTTCACGTTTTACAAATACCTTTCCTCTATTTAGCAAACTCACATTCTGAAGCAATCATTGTAGGGGAACTGCCTGTATCAATACACCTGGTTGATATTGGGGCACACAGACTGTCAAAGATGAGTTTGGAGTACACCTGGAGGACACAAGTGAACGAACTCTCCAGTCTCAAGCAAAACTTAATCTGGGACTTCTAAAATAGACTCAAAGCCAATGCATTTGTGCTTTACTGATTAACATCGCTACGGAGGGAGTGTTGAAATATATGGTTCTTAATGGAATTGTTAGTTACAGTGTGAGTACAGAACCAAATACTCCATGGGATACACTGTTATCTGAATTTTCTAAGGAAAATTACTGATTGGTAGCAAGAGAAGTGAGTGGAAGATCTATTTCTCTAAAATGATTGAAAGAATTGTTTTTGCAATTGATTGGAGACCAAGTTCTCATGTATTTGAACAGGCATCAAGCAATGCTTAGCTAATACATCAATTCCAACCACTATCTACCCAGCCTAGTCATGTAATTCATTTCTGACCAACTTCCACAAGGGCTCGTGACTGAGTTTTCAATAACAATTGACTGAGAGGTGAGACCAGTTGACCCTCCTGTACATCCCTGACTTACAACATGCCAATGAGTGCACATTGTGGCTTACACTGCAAGTGCATTCAGACCATCCCCACCTTGTTCAACTCTGTCACGAAATGATTGGTCTCTTAGTCAACATTAGTAAGATTGAAATATTGGACCATCACTTTCCTGGGCAAGGACCTAATACATTGAGCTTCTGTTATTCAGGAATGACTTTGGAAGTCATTGAACACTTCAGATGTCTCAATAATTATGTTTCAAAACTTGTCACCATTGAAGTGGAAATCCAGAGTTGAATCAGTTGTGCCAGTGCAACAATCAAGTTTTTGGCAACAGAGATTTCCATAACAGGACAAAGGCCTCTTAATCAACAACTCGACCATCACCAGTCTCCAAATGGGAGTGGGACATGGGCTTCCTATCAAAGGCACCTTTCAGTGCTGGAGAATTTCCACCTATTCTGTCTCCATAGGATTCTCAAGAGAGTAGGGAGGCATTCCTCATCAAAACCAATTCTACCGGCATTGCAACCATTCTCATCCAATATCAGCTTGACAGTCTGGACACTCCTCAAGGTGCCAAACAATCAGTTCCAAAGCAGATTCCCTTCTCATGACTCAAGGATGGCACTCGATGTCAGGGGAGGACAGAAAGAATATTTAAAGGAAACTCTAAAGGACTTGTTCAAAAAGGCAAAATTTGACATTGAATGAGAGAAAATTGATGCAGACTCTACCATGTGTTAGGTTCTCATGCAACAAACTGCAACCCAGTCAGTCACTAACTTGAGATGCAGGGAAGTGGCAAAAGCAGGTAGAGACAAGTCAAGCCCCTATCTTGAGAAGCCCGCCTTCCTCAAGGCTGAGCATGTCTTCTCTGGCCAAAGAGCTATAGCTCAGGAATGCTGGGATACCAAGGGCACAAATCATGCAGCTGAAGGATGGCATCTTTGTTTTCAGGGATTGATGATGACTGTGACAGAGAACTAATTTTGCGATGTAATCACTTTTTAAAATTGAGAATGTGTTGGAGCAGCACCAGCGCAGGTCAGCAGATGCAAGGATGCTGGGTGAACAGGGCATGGTCCAAAACAAAATATAAAGTTTCAGATGTGATCAGGATTATGGAGGGTGGATGATAAGAGACCTGTGGAAAGATAGGTTTGCAGTTAACAAAAGTATGGTTGAGGTTTTCAGCAGCAGAGGGACTAAAGCAAGTTCGGAAGGGAGCAATATTTCAGAGGAGGGGAGGAGAGAGGAAATATGAGCTCAGGAGCCGAGTTAAATATCAAATGAATTCTGATGTTTGTCAGCCTGGTTCAGAAAAAGATTGTGGCCTGTCAGATAAATCTCTGCTGAATATCAATAAGGTCTTGCTGTTTCATTTTCTTCAGAAGCTTAGTCTTTTTTATTTGAGAGAAGATTACTTCCTTTAGATTCAGAAATCTTGTGTAGATTGCATATACTGTTCATATACTGGTAATGCACCAGAAGGAAACCATTCTCTTTCATATAGAAAAGGATTATACCCCAGGCTAGGAATTGCGAATGATTGATAACTGTAATGAGGTATAATATAACAGTTATATACATTTAAGAATGAGTTAGATTTGGAATTTACTTTATTCAAAGTGCAACGTATAAAAACAATAATTATTAAACCATCCATGGCATAACAAGCAATAGCTGTTATTTCAATATATTTCAAAGTATGATATTCTGGAATATTTCAATCAAGGTTTCTATGCTCAAGCTGGCATTGTTGTTTTCCTTCTTTACAGTTAGTGAGCATCTTTGAGAGGATTATGGACTGTGCATTTGCCAAACTACAAGTTGCGATATTTTTTATGATAAAACAAACTATAATGAAGCAACATTCCGTGTTTCCCATGGGGCACATATCATCGATATACAATGCCAGGTGTTCCTTGAAAATCCTGTGAATGAAGGAAGAGATAGTCACATTATTGACATTCACTGTTCCAGTAACTGAATGGTTCCAACTGCTGCCATCTGTAGTGATTGTGATGAGATCAGCCCAGGTGGGCTTCATAGAACATGAGTTCCCTGATTGCATCTGTTAATCTGGTCCAATCAGGGAACCCTGGATGACAAATAAGAGCACGAGTGTCAGACACTCTGTTCACTCTAAGGGCTGGCTCTGAGGGAGCTGGATCAGTGACAAGGACTCTCCATGTGTAAATAAAGGGTGACTTGGTGATGGAATACTGGCCTCTCTTGCAAGATGGTGGCAGAGTAAGGTAATCAGGTTCCTCTGCTCCACTGCTCTTTTTCATTTTCTCCCTCTTTCTTCCTCTTTTTCTGTGTCTTTTTTCTTCTTATCTGCAGGGAAATGGAAGAGTTGGCTAGCCCCAGCGGTGAACCCTGGAGCAGAGGCCGGACATAGAATCAGTCCCAGAGTGGAGATCGGCACGGGGAGGCGAGCCCTGGAGCGGAGATCAGCACGGGGAGGCGAGTCCCAGAAGTTCTCAAGGTCACAATATGATGTAATTTTTAAAACTTGTCTGAATTGTTCTTGCTTTTGTCTTGCAATTTTTGTTTTAATACCTAACCCAATGTTCTTGTTTGTTTGGTCACTTCCTTTACCCTGTCACTGGCAGCCAAGCCTATGGCTACTGTGCCCCAAACCTTGAAATTCCATCTGTAAAACTTTGATCTCTCCATCTCTCACCTTCCTCTTAAAGCAGCCTTTGTGACCATACTCTTGGTCACTTTGGTTGATGTCCCCTTACATCACTCAATGCTATATCCTGTCTGATAATACTTCTTTAGGATGCTTCTCAACAATAACAGTGCTCTATAAATACAAGTTGTTGATCTCTGTTCTGACTGTTGTAGCTCACTGGAAACACCTGACTTCAGTTTCCTTTGGTTGAATATGATTCCCTTTCATTTCATGAAATCCAGTGAGCTGCTAACTTGCAGCATGTTCTAGGATTTTCAGTTTTTAAGTGCTGAATTCAATGCTCACCATTAACAATGGTTCACTTCATCCACTCTAATAGCTGGTTGGTATATAGAACTCTTCTGGTGTGTCTTCCTCTAGGGAAGATCTAATGATTACATTCAGTACCAATTTCTACTATAATTTCCACTCTCTCTCTCTTCCTTCAATATCACTGGATCTCATCTCATCCAGTTCCAATGTCTTGTCAACTTGAAGTACCAAAGGTCCACCCAAAGCTTCGTCCTTATCAATTTTGAGTATTTTTTGTGACAGATTTCCCTCCTCTGTCACCTTGGCATGGGTAGCAACTCCCTCTTTGGTAGAGACAGATACAATATATTCCTTAAATACCTCACCATATCTCCTGACTCAATAGACAATAGGTGTGTGAGTAGGCCATTCGGTCCTTTGAGCCAGCACCACCATTCATTATGATCATGGCTGATCACCCCATGTATAAATCCCCTTTTTGGAGTTTAATTCACCCTACTTGTCATTTAGCCCTCTTTTACTACCAATACATCTTTAGTAGACTTTGGGACAGCCTTTAATTTGGCTGCCAGGCTTTACTCAGAAATTCTCTATCATTCTTGCTCCAACTGTTTGACATCCAGCAAAATAGCATGTTCCTCTTGATCAGATTAATAACAGCCATGAATAATTTGTGAAGTACCCCACAAAAACTCTGAATGTCATAAATTCATGTAATTTCTCAAATCATTGAATTCATCTGACCCAGTTTATTATTTTCATGTGAAAAAGAAAAGAGAACTTTTTCCTTTTCTGATCCCAGTGATGCTTTAACTCCCGTGAGTTTTCTGTCAATTGCTGTGCCAATACTGTTTCATTCTAGTTTCATGAACAATTTCACTACTGACTCTTCTGCCATCTTGGTAACTGGTACCACTCCCTGCCACTACTCTCCGTCACTTTTAGTAGATGGTCCCTAAAATGTGTCAACATGTCTCAACTCACATGTCTCATAGCAATCTTGAAAAGGAATTCAACTGTTGACATCTTGTACAGCTCCTCCTTATGGCCCATTGGAAGCTGGATCAATTACTGCAAATAATTCCATTTTCTTTATGACTTTAATAATGGTTCCACTTCATCCACTGTAATAACCTTCTTTATGACCTTAATAACCCCTGTTTGGCCTCTTTCACTCATTATCCTTCTCCACATTTAACTCTCAATGATGTCCATCAAAAATCTCATGGACCATAATTACCAGAATCAAGTTTTATCTCTATCGATTTCTCTCATCTGCTTTCAAAAGGGGCAGGTCATGCCTCTCAAACCTTATTGAGTTCTTTGAGGATGTGACTAGAAAAGTTGATGGTCAAGCTGTGGATGTGGTGTATATGGACTTCAGCAAGGCATTTGATAAGGTTCCCCATGGTAGGTGCATTCAGAAGGTCAGGAGGAATGGGATATAGGGGAACTTAGCTGTCTGGATACAGAATTGGCTCTGCAACAGAAGGCAGCGAGTGGTAGTAGAAGGAAAATATTCAGCCTGGAAGTCAGTGGTGAGTGGTGTTCCACAGGGCTCTGTCCTTGGGCCTCTACTGTTTGTAATTTTTATTAATGACTTGGATGAGGGGATTGAAGGATGGGTCAGCAAGTTTGCAGACGACACGAAGGTTGGAAGTGTCATTGACAGTATAGAGGGCTGTTGTAGGCTGCAGTGGGACATTGACAGGATGCAGAGATGGGCTGAGAGGTGGCAGATGGAGTTCAACCTGGATAAATGCAAGGTGATGCATTTTGGAAGGTCGAATTTGAAAGCTGAGTACAGGATTAAGGATAGGATTCTTGGCAGTGTGGAGGAACAGAGGGATCTTGGTGTGCAGATACATAGATCCCTTAAAATGGCCACCCAAGTGGACAGGGTTGTTAAGAAAGCATATGGTGTTTTGGCTTTCATTAACAAGGGGATTGAGTTTAAGAGTCGTGAGATCTTGTTGCAGTTCTATAAAACCTGGTTAGACCGCACTTGGAATACTGCGTCTAGTTCTGGTCGCCCTATGATAGGAAAGATGTGGATGCTTTGGAGAGGGTTCAGAGGAGGTTTGCCAGGATGCTGCCTGGACTGGAGGGCTTATCTTATGAAGAGAGGTTGACTGATCTCGGACTCTTTTCATTGGAGAAAAGGAGGAGGAGGAGAGGGGACCTAATTGAGGTATACAAGATAATGAGAGGCATAGATATAGTTGATAGCCAGAGACTATTTCCCAGGGCAGAAACGGCTAACATGAGTGGTCATAGTTTTAAGCTGGTTGGAGGAAAGTATAGAGGGGATGTTAGAGGCAGGTTCTTTACACAGAGTTGTGAGAGCATGGAATGCGTTGCCAGCAGCAGTTGTGGAAGCAAGGTCATTGGGGACATTTAGGAGACTGCTGGACATGCATATGGTCACAGAAATTTGAGGGCTCATACATGAGGATCAATGGTCGGCACAACATCATGGGCTGAAGGGCCTGTTCTATGTTCTGTTACTGTCCTTCAATCTTCTTAAAACATGTGCCTCTGAATTTACCCTGTCTACATCTCTTTAATCTTTCTGTCTACTTTTCATTGGGAATTTGTTCCAGTTGACTCAAGGTAACGGCAAGAAAGGAAATAAAAAATTGTCTTTCATTGGACATTATATTTATTAGTGGTGCCTCCTTAATATGATATGGCTACATCAATGTTTATAATGTGCAGTTAACAACTCCCAAGTGTTGTTGGATCTGGTATATCTATCATTACAAAACATCAAATGATTCCTTCTACAGTTCCTGACATTGATCATAAGAATATTTCTTGGATTGATGTACCTCATCAACAAACTGAGAATTTTACTTTCAAATTTATATCCATAAACATCTGGAGGAGGTGATTTATGAAATAAATGAGTGTTTACGGAGCTGTGATGAACATCATTGAAAATGCTTGCCAGCATAGAAGGAACAGGGAATGGCTCTTAGCAGTTACTGAGCTCATTCTAGTTGATTGTTTTGTGTATGTTGTGAATTTCTCTCCCAGAAATCCCCATGGTTTTCTTGGCTCCCTCTGAAATGCACATAGATGTCAGCTGGTGAAGGATAGAGCACTGAAATCTTTGTTTGCTTCTTGTTTTTTTTATTTTTAGAGATACACATTGCTCACTGCATTCCTCCAACGGCACAGACCTTTTCCAGCCTTATCATTTTTTAAAAAAAAACCACCTGTTCACACACTCCTCGGCAGGTTGGACTTAACATGACTTTCTAGCCTAAAGGTAGGGACTTAATTACTGTACCATAAGACATTCTTTGCTTAGCTTTATCCTGGTGCTGGTGAAATTCCCCATTATGATCCTCCATCTGAATACAAGTCACATCCAATTGATATATACAATTGACACAAGGCGCTGGGTGTTAGTGGCTATTCAATATTGGAGAATAACTGAGCTATGTTGGTGATGTGATAATGGGAACTGCAGATGCTGGAGAATCCAAGATAATGAAATGTGAGGCTGGTTGAACACAACAGGCTCAGGAGCACAAAAGCCTCCGCCGCATCTGCTCCCATAATGAGGCATTCCACTCCCGCACATCCCAGATGTCCAAGTTCTTCAAGGACCGCAACTTCCCCCCACAGTGGTTGAGAATGCCCTTGACCGCGTCTCCCGCATTTCCCGCAAAACATCCCTCACACCCTGCCCCCACCACAACCGCCCAAAGAGGATTCCCCCTCGTCCTCACACACTACCCCACCAACCTCCGGATACAACGCATCATCCTCCGAAACTTCCGCCATCTACGATCTCACCCCGCCACCCAAGACATTTTTCCATCCCCACCCCTGTCTGCTTTCCGGAGAGACCACTCTCTCCGTGACTCCCTTGTTGGCTCCACACTGCCCTCCAACCCCACCACACCCGGCACCTGCCACTGCAACCGCAGGAAATGCTACACTTGCCCCCACACCTCCTCCCTCACCCCTATCCCAGGCCCCAAGATGACTTTCCACATTAAGCAGAGATTCACCGTTCACCTGCACATCTGCCAATGTGGTATACTGCATCCACTGTACCCGGTGTGGCTTCCTCGACATTGGGGAAACCAAGCGGAGGCTTGGGAACCGCTTTGCAGAACACCTCCGCTCGGTTCGCAATAAACAACTGCACCTCCAGTCGCAAACCATTTCCACTCCCCCTCCCATTCTTTAGATGACATGTCCATCATGGGCCTCCTGCAGTGCCACAATGATGCCACCTGAAGGTTGCAGGAACAGCAACTCATATTCCACTTGGGAACCCTGCAGCCCAATGGTATCAATGTGGACTTCACCAGCTTCAAAATCTCTCCTTCCCCCACCACATCCCAAAACCAGTCCAGTTCGTCCCCTCCCCCCACTGCACCACACAACCAGCCCAGCTCTTCCCCTCCACCCACTGCATCCCATAACTAGTCCAGCCTGTCTCTGCCTCCCCAACCTGTTCTTCCTCTCACCCATCCCTTGCTCTCACCCCAAGCCGCACCTCCATCTCCTACCTACTAACCTCATCCCACCTCCTTGACCGGTCCGTCTTCCCTGGACTGACCTATCCCCTCCCTACCTCCCCACCTATACTCTCTCCACCTATCTTCTTTTCTCTCCATCTTCGGTCCGCCTACCTCTCTCTCCCTATTTATTCCAGTTCCCTCTCCCCATCCCCCTCTCTGAAGGGTCTAGGCCCGAAACGTCACCTTTTGTGCTCCTGAGATGCTGCTGGGCCTGCTGTGTTCATCCAGCCTCACATTTCATTATCCTGAGCTATGTTGGTGCTTTGCAATGACCATTTTACACCTGGACACAGCCTTTTGATCATAATGCTTCAGTCCTGCTGTGTTCTGAACTGGATTGTAATTTGACAGTCCTTCCTTGTAAGAATCTCTCGGGACTAGTGATGCTGCACCATGACAGATGGTGAAATAACTCGATAGAATTAGAATTAGAATATCCTTTATTGTCACGTGTACTCAAGTACAGGAAGTCCAACGCCTCTTTACAGCACCACTTATGGCACCATCTTAGGTACAAAGTACCAGGTACCAATCGTAGATACAAAAAGAAGATTTAAAAAAATAGTTGTGTTACTTTATAGTCATTCATAGTGTAAGTTAGAAAAATGACACAGTTAAAAGAACTGGCATTACAATCAGATAAACAATTAACAAATTAGTGTTACCTTGCAGCGGCTCAGTACAAGGGCTTCCACATATTTTCTGACTGCCCGCGCAAGACCTGAGTCCAACAACCATCCTTGACCTGCTCCAGTCCACTCTGCACTGATTCCCAGCTGCTCCATGGAAAGCATTCTCCGGGACTCGCTTCCGCCTGCCGATCTCCGCTCTGGGACTCGCTTTCCCCGTGCCGATCTCCGCTCCGGGAGTCCGCTTGGCTACCAGTGATAGGGTAAAGGAAGTGACTAAACAAACAAGAACATTGGGTTAGGCATTAAACAAAAATTGCAAGACAAAAGCAAGAACAATTCAGAAAAGTTGTAAAAATTACATCCTATTGTGACTTTGAGAACTTGTGGTTCATTTGCTGGTTTCATATTTTCAACACACTTGCAAGCATCCCTTTTTCTCACAAGTGTATCATTTTTGTAGCACACAACATAATATCCAACTCGAGACCACAGAGGAAAATGATTAAAATTTGAAGTAACTTTTTCCAATCTTCACACTTTCAGACATAGGTTCCCAATAGGTCAATGAGTCAAATTTGTTGCACTGAGCCATACACAGGAACAAATCCCAGGACCATCCCTGTTTATGCCGTGCGAACTGATCTTGACCAGGGCACCAGTCGGAGGGTTACAGTTAACTGATGACAGATAGATGAAGTTAAGATAAAGGTCAGCCATCAGATCAAAATGAAGTGCAGAACAAATTCTTGTTCCTATGTTCATATTTTCTATATTGCAAGGAGTTCAGGCTCAATTAAGTCTCTTTGAAATGTATGGTAAGTTCTGCATGCTTTCAAAAACATGCTGCCCAGTTTCTGACTGGGGAGAAGATTGCGTCTCACTTGAAAACTTACAAATACAGTTGGTTCTGCTACAGCACGTGCTCCAGCAACACGAATTGGCTATAACGCGACTGATGAATGGGGAATCACTATTTCTAAAGCATGAGCTTGTGTTGGCTATAATGCAATTGCTTCAGTGTGTGTCAACATCACATGATTGTTTCACAGGCTTTGTTCTGAGCATGAGCAGTGTTCGCATTGAAAGAGTCTCTGCATTGGCATCACATGATCAACATGAACAACAGAACAACCTCAAAACCTTGTCCTCATTGTCCCCTATCAAGCCATCTTCCCATTTTTTCAAGATAAGGTGTTAAATTTACTTTTATTTCATTGTCAGATATTAATTAAACATTTATTCAAACTGAGCTATTCTTAGTGTTAGGCTTTTGAGCGATTTTGGGTGATTGTTTTGGTGTTCTGCCCCAATCCAACTTTTTCTATAGGCCCTGTTATTTCTACAGTGCGATTTTCTATAACACGATGTTGCGCAGGAACACACTTATTGCATTGTGGCAGAACTGACCATACTTCATTGGTGTACGAATGTGCTGGTGCAGCGAAAGGTGCTATGTAAATGCATATTCTTTCTTTTCTATTTTGTACTGGTGTGGTTCCTGCTTCACAGCATTCTCTCACATTATGGAGGCACCTGGCTGATGAAAACAGCCAAGAGCATCTAGCGGAATAACTTGAAAGGAATTGCAGCATTTTTGCTGACCACAATGTATTTAAAATTAATTTCCTCCTATTTGTCACATTAGGTCACTGGTTGAAGAAACCTGAACAAACACGGACTGCCATCCCATGAGAACAGAATCATTTTGAGGTACAGCAACTCATGCTATATCAGTGGGAGGGACTACTGGGGAGAAGCCTTGATTATTGTAGTGGGGAAGGGGATGTATTGGGAAAGAAATAGAATAATGAAGACAGAGAGAGATAGATTTCAAAACAAGTTTAATCTTTACGATCAAAGACATCATTGGCAAAGAGGAGCATCATAAATACCAGGGTAAAGATCAGAAGGTTTTGCACCAGCCTCTCCAAGTAGCTGTTGCTTTAAATGTTCGTCTGCCTGTGAAATATTGAAAACAATGGCAATATGAAGATGGCCCATTCAAATAGAGCAGCACACACCACTCCGGGCATCATGAACTACATGGCACCTGGTGGGCGGAGTGAAAATTTAATTATTGATCATGTATCCCTATGCCAAAAGTCTAGGGAGCAATGAACTAACTAGTTTAAAATCAGTAACCATAAAGAAATTGTAGATTTTGTTTAAAGCTGTCAAAAAACAAAAGAACATAAGAACTGTTATGATATGATTAAACACAGACTAATATCCAAGAACGGTCAATCTACAAACTTTACCATTGCTACAGAATACAAATCTATATTTAAGTATTGACTTTGGATTTAAAAATCTAACACCTATGAGGACTATTTAGAAATACTTACTTGTATTGGTTTGTGTGTGTTTTTGATGTAATTTTGTTTTGCTTGAGTTAGTATGTAACAAAAGTTCTATTTCTCTTATTTAAGAGATTACTTACTTGTAATCTGGCTCCTTCATTTGATGATTGTGAGTTAATTGATCTGTGATAGTCGAATGCTAAAGCAATAAATGAAATACTTGTGATTTATTGAGAGGGGTTAAAAAGACACCTGATTGAAACAGAAATGAGTAAGATTCGGCCAATTGACACACAGAGAGCGGGTCTGTGTGAGAAAGGTTGAGAAGACGTACAGAAAACCACATAAATGATCAGTGAGTATTTCCTCAGTGTCTCTTTTGATTGGCCAAGTAGTTTAAATTGGAAGATGCTATTACAGCTGAAAAGTGAAGATGGAACATTCACTTTTAAAATATGTAACAACTAGATTAATTAATTAAATAAAAAGCAGGTGGCTGGGTGTTGATGTGTTGTGGCTGTATTAAGTGGGAACTGATGCTGGCGTGACCCATGGTGACCACACCTGCAGCAGGCTTTGGCTGATCAAGAATCTTCAGCTTAGAGTTGATGAGCTGGAGTCTGAGCGGTGGGGACTGTGATACATTGGTGGGTGGGGCTGGGGGAGGTGCTGTGTGGTAAGGCACCTGGATACTGTGGTTCAGGAAGCAGTTACAGCCCTTAGACTAATTAGATCAAATTTGGTCAAGGACACGTTGGTATGACTGCAAGTGCGGCAGGTTTTCGGACGAGCCTCTACCAGTGACCATTGATCTTGCTCTCCATGTGGATTAGAGCCAAGCTGCAAGAAGGATGAGTGAATTGACCATAGCATTGTCGTCCAGTGCAACATTCAAGTAGGGGAAATAAGAATTAAAGTAGTAATTGAGGCTAGTGTAGCGATAGGTGAGTGGAAAGTGCTTTTCAGGCAAAGACAGAGAGTTCAAAAGGCTGTGTAGATTACCTGGTGTCAAGACTGCATATATCTTTCTGGAGAGGAGAGAAATACGGACTGGGAGAGAAGCATCCAGTTACCATGGTCCACATAGATAGTTACAACGTGGACAGGACTAGGAAAGAGGTTCTGCTAAAGTATTATAAGCAGCTTGGGATCAAACTAAAAAGCAGAGGCACAAAGGTAATAATCTCCAGATAACTATCTAGCATAGAAATACAGTCTCAAACGTTGTGGGTGACATCAATTTGGAAGGTGTCATTGATACTAGGAAAAATATGTAAAATGGTACAGAGATAACAAGGTGCAGAGCTGGATGAGCACAGCAGGCCAAGTAGCATCAGAGGAGCAGGAAAGCTGACGTTCTTCAGGAATAGAAGAAGGGTCCAGGCCCGAAACGTCAGCCTTCCTGCCCCTCTGATGCTGCTTGCCCTGCTGTGTTCACCCAGCTCTACACCTTGTTTATCTCGGATTCTCCTGCATCGGCAGTTCCTGCTATCCCTGTAAAATGGTACATTGTGGTAGGAGGAACAAGGAGACAATCTACTCCTTGGAAAATAAAGACACGAAAGGATTTCAAGGTTCAGATCCACAAATCCAAAGGAAAGAATGCAGCTTAGAAAAACCATAAACTGTGCAAAGAAAGCACTGGGGTTAGTTTCTGACGCGATAGAGTGCAACATCAGAGGTAATGTTGCTTTTCTGTAGAATGTTACTTAAACAACATTCTGTGTATTCTCCATAGTTTTGGTTTGCATTTATGAAAAGCTTAGGGAAGCACTGGATAAAGTTTTAAAAAAATAGAAAAATCATACCTGATCTCAAGGTTACATCAATCAGGGAAGACTGAACAAGCCGGGGCCTCCTTTGGAAAGTTAGAGAGTTAACAGATGTCTTTAAGAGTATGAAGGTGTTCCGTCTGGAATTGGTATTGACATGTTTCCACACAAAGGGAAGACCAAAAGTAGAAGATAGATGTCGGAGAGTCACTAATGAACCCTAATGAAGAGGGAATTCAGGAGAGTATATTGAGAATGTGGAGTGGTAGTTGGCAGCAAAGCTAGATTTATGGAGAATCTGAAAAAAACTCATGAGGAAGAAAAGAGAAAGCTTTGCTGATAGGGTGAGATGTGAGACCTCTTTCTGTGCTGTAATTTGTCTCTAAAGTTGAAGCAGGGTGGAAAGATGCTTGAGCGAATCATGGACACCAGCATGAACTATTTTGGCTCAATGGACTTCTTCCGGTAAATTCCAAGTAATTTTCTTTAAAACTTAACTGGGAGCCGGGCAACTCATATGAGACAACAGTGAGCAAGAGTGTCCTCATCTACCTGAACTGTAAACATGAGGAAGGGTCTTTGAGATGGCAGGGTTATGATTCTCAGTGGGTTTTCTCACAGGTGGATATTCACTGTGTTCTCTCGGCTCACTGCTCAGTCCGAATACAGCAGACACACTGCGTTAGGAAGAAGATTCTGTGGTGTATGGCCAAACCGAATGATTGTATCATGTTCTGCTTTCGGTTAGTGCAGATTGTCATATCGCTAACTAATTAGATCATTCCAGATAAAATTCTAATGGTGGATAGGTCTATGAGGTGCAGATCAGTCTTGAGACTGTTACCAACAGCCCCAGATTATTATTAAATTTTGATGAACTATCAGTGGACACTGCAATGGTCTTGTCAATATTTGGTTTATTTACCAAACCCAAAGCATGTGCAATAGAAGTAACAGGTGTGTAAAAGGAGCAATCAACTTCCCTCTAGTTGATAATAATTTGTCAAAACAACCCCAAACAATTGAACTTTTAATGGTTGATTAATCTGAGAGAAATTAACCCCTTGTGACTCTCTCTCCCTTGATCTCACTCTGCGATTTTGCAAGAAAAACTGCAAACAGGTTATGTGAATCTCAGTTCAATATTTGACATTTTCACACCCACAGCTAATATCATGATCACAAAAATATCACACATTACACCCTCCTCTGTGCCATGAAGTTGGTTTCTACAGTACAATATCCAGTTTCTTTTCTCGAGATTGTCAGCAAGCTGGGTATTCCCCTTAATGAATAGAAGTTTAAGACAAAATTTGATGGAGGATTTCAAAAAATATAATGTATTTGAGGGAGAGGGAGAGAGATTCAGAGACAGAAAGTTTATTAAAGAGATGGAAGGAGAGACAGAAACAGAAGAACATTGGGCGAGAAATGGCCGTGAAACATGGAGAGTTTGAAAAAGCCAGATCATGTATAGAACAAGATAAAAACTGAGAGTGAAGGTGAGAAGGGAATAGGAATGATATAGAAAACAATTAATTCAACTCATGGAAAAGTTTACAGAATGACGCACCACTGTGATGTGATTTAGTGGAAGAACACTCTCTTCAATATGGGAAGAGAGCTGGATTTACATCAGGATCTAGAAGACTGCCTCAGCTTATCACCAATCAGCTGGGCAGAGATGCTGGAATCTGAGAAAAAGTTGATCTCAGGTCACAGTGATGTCTAGCTTCAATATTTTGATTGAGATTTTTGCTAACCTTGTCAACAAAATAACACTACCTATAGTCCAGCATCAAACGGTAATTACTGTCCCACTGCTGGTACCTGCAGTCTAACACATCAAATAAATATTTGAAAGGAGATTTCTGCAAATATCACAGGAGGCATTATGTATAGCAGGCAGCTTTCCAGTTGGTGTAATGTGGTCTGAGGCTATGTTCCAGCCAATAAGATACAGAAGTGAGAGAAAGGGAGGTGGCAGGCAGCAAATCACTTGTTTATAATGTTATACAAACCTCCACAAACTGCTTCCATCCCACTATCTGACTTTGCATCCATTATATCAAAAATGATGCATTTGGCTTTTTAAAATTTTATTAAAATCAAAAAATAAGTCATCGGAAAATAATTAACAACTACTTCCTCTCCATTCCTTTGCAGCTCTACCAACTGAATTAGATGTATAAATGACCTACCTCCCTCAATCTTATTCTCATGAAGCTGCTGATCACCCAAATGTTCCCTTCTGGTTCCCAAGGCAGACAATTTGTCAATGGCTCTCTCCAGCTGTCTATCCCTCCAGGACCAGGAGGTGAAATTGAAGGATAGTGGATGAACCATTTAGGACTGAGATGAGGAGAAGTTTCTTCTCCCAGAAAGTGGTAAGCCTGAGTGGAATTCTCTGCCACAGAAAGTGTTTGAGCACAAAACATTCAGACTTTTCAAGAACATGTTGGAGATAGTTCTCAGGACTGAAGGGATCAAAGGATCCTGAGTTGGATGATCAGCCATGACCATATTGAAGGTGGGAGCAGACTCGAAGGCCCAAATGGCCTACTCCAGCTCTTAGCGTTCTATGAGCTTCACACAGCAACCAATCCCACTGTCAATCCCCAATCAATGCTAAATTATTTGATTTTGACCAGTGCAGCAACATGAATATTGCAGTATTAAGCTGGAGGGTGTTCAAAAGAGATTTACTAGGATGTTGCTGGATATGGAAGATTTGCTTTTCAAAGAAAGGCTGGACAGGCTGGAATTTATTTCAATTGAGTGTAGGAGGTTGAGAGGCAACCTGACAGAAGCTTATAAAATAATGAGAGGCATAGATAGAGTGAATGGTAGTTTTTTTTTCCCTAGGATCAGGGATTTCAAGACTATGGGGCACATTTTTAAGGTGAGAAGAGAGAGATTTTAAAAAGACATATGGCAAGTTTTTTACACAGAGGGTGGCTCACGTGTGGAATAAACTTCCTGAGGAAGATGTGGGTGTGAGTACATTTACAATATTTAAGAGACAATTAGATAAGTGCATGAATAAGAAAGGTTTGGAGGGATATGGGCCAGGAGCAGGCTGGTGGAACTAATTTAGTTTGAGATTATGTTCGGCATTATGTTTCTCAGTTCTGAGGAAGGTTCACTGGAACCAAAACATTAACTCTGATTCTTTTCTTCACAGATGCTGCCAGACCTACTGAGCTTTACCAGCAACTTTATTTATGTTCAGCAAGGACTGGTTGAACTGAAGGGTCTGTTTCCATGCTGTTTGACTCAATGCCTCTAGATAAAGAAGACATAATTTAATAGGAAGGCAGAACAGTCCCTAAGGCCTGAATGGCCAGTTCTGGGTCCTACAATATTCTGCACATTGCACAAGGTTCAGAGACAATTAGATTTATCTGAAACTGAGTGAAGACACCAGGAAGCATGTGGTGGGTACAGAACCTGAACAGAGAGCTGGCCACATCATGTTATTACAAAAGGAAGGGTAAAACTCATGGTGATGCACTGGACTAATTTTAATCATCTCAAGGGATGGCAGAGGAATTTTTCATATGATTTCCCCCAACCCATCTTGATTTTTTCCATTATTTTCTATCTTTGGAAAAGCAATAAGTTCAAAATGCAGCTAGAATCAATACAGTTATCAAAAACAGGAACAAACAGCAAAGACTTTCCAAGTACAGGAAGCACATACCAACTTTAATTGTTGGTTGGGGCAACAGGTGGGAAATGTTGCTCATTCATGATGCATTACACACTTTGGTTCTGAGGTGCTGGTGCAATGCTCTCACTAATTTTTTGATATTCTAAAAAATCCTGGCTGATAGATACAAACAGGTGTCTCAGAGAGTCTCCTCACTTGAGGGACTGGCGATGAGCAAGCTGGTCATGAACTGTGCTTGTGTAAATAAAGGGTGACTTGATGAGGGGATACCAGCCTCGGTGCAGTTATCTCAGTGGCAATGACAAAAAACAGCACATTCCTTAAGAGAATTTGCTCATAACATTCATTGTTGAGTTGGGGCAAGCATTTCCGGCATCATACCTTTATTTGGGAAGCATGAGTCATTCAATCCTGCCATCAAAGACTGGGCCCATGTTATTTTTTCTGGGCAAATAACATTGGGGCAGAGGAAAAGCAATGAGTAATTCTTTTGACTGCTTGCAGACCCACAGTGTTCTCAGTTATCAGGTGCCCAAGTTTCCCTGAGGCACCAGATACTAAAATATTTCAAAAGTTGATGGATTTAGTTAAGGAATATTATGGCCCCCAAGTTTACTCCAATTCTGAGGCACAATCAGTTTTACTTGGCAATTCAAGAACCAGAGGAATCTATATCTGGATTTTTGACAAAGTTAAGACAATTGGCAGAAGAATGTAATTTTGGGTTAACCCTGAATGAGATGCTGAGAGGTGGATTTCTATGTGGGATTAATACATCAAAAAGCACCTAGCAGCTGAGCTCAACTGGACGTCACGCAGGCACTACAACTGGCGTTGTCATTAGAAAACACAGCTAGTGGAACATGGGAGCTACAGGGCATCCTAATGGAAGTAGACATTTCACCAGTCTGACTGAGCTTGAGGAACACCATTTGAGTGAAGGCAATTGTATAGCCTCACTCAGGACATGTCCTGAGCAGAGAGACCCTTGGTCAGCCCACGGCAAAACACCAAACAAAGCCAAACCTCAACCAAATGGTTAAAATGTTCTTCAGGATCTGGCCCAGTGAGCAATTGTAGTCGTTGCCGATATGCGGAGTTGAGGCTGTAAAGGCCTGACTTCAGTAAGAGAACTCATAGACCACAGTCAAGGAGAATGTATACCCTGCAAAGTCCAACTACATGCAATTTGGAGCAATTAAATTGCTTAGCAACATCCATATCAGAACCAGTGAAAATAAATGCCTGGTTAAATGATCATACGGCTCTCAGGGAGGTCAATACCTACATAACTATATCAGTACTGGCAGAACAAGTCTTTAACAGGATTCACTCTGGACTCCTGGCTCACTGTAGAAGGCGGCATATTATCGGGAGCAAGAGGGCTTATCCTGAGTAAAGGTCTCCTGCAGATTCTCCACCAGGGTAATCCGAGGGTTTCCAAAATGAAAGTGTTGCCAAGGTGTTGTGTCTGGTGGCCAGGATTGGAAGTAGACAGAACTGTGTTGGTGGGGCAGTGCCCAGAGTGCCAACAAGGACAAGAATTACTGCCAGCAGCTCCCCTACATCCATGGGAAGGCCAGGTAAACCCTGGGCTCAGTTACACATCCACTATGCCAGTGCTTTCATGGACTCAATGTTCTTGGTTATTGTGGACACCCATTCGAACTGTTTGGATGTGCGTAGAGTTAATTCATCAAACTCAGGGATGGCAATTGAAAAGCTGTGAGCATTGTTCGTGATACATGGACTGCCAGAGGTATTGGTCATGGATGACGGGATGTAATTTACCAGCAGGGATTTCAAGTATTTCCTAAAGTTGAATGGCATTCGGCATGTTTGGACAGCTCCATACCATCCATTGTCCAACCATCTGGCAGAAAGAGCAGTCCAAACGTTGAAGGCAGGCTTAAAGAAACAGCCTACACCTTCAGTTGATGCCAAATTGGGGTCCCAGTTCCTGTTTGATTCGAGAACCACCCCTCATGCAATTACAGGGAAAGCTCCAGCAGAGTTGCTGATTGGGAGAAGGCTCGTGATAGGTTAAACCTGATATTCCCAGACTTGGAGAGGGAAGGGTGAGATGGCATCAGGAATGCAATGCCAGCCATGTGCCTCCTCTAAGCGAGAGAGAGAGTTTACTTCAGTGGACGAAGTTTGGTGTCAAAACCATGGAAATGACTCTGTATGGGTACAAGGCGAGGTCAATATGAGGTCAGATCCCATGACAAACAAAGTTTGGGAAGGTCCTGAACAAATATGTAGATACATGAAAACTGTTACCTTGTAAATAGAGCAGGAGCAAAACATACCTGAACCCCCAAAACAGATCTATCAGAAACCGTGGGTTCTCTCCCTCAGTCTAGCATTGATGAAACCTCAGACCAAGATGGTTGCGGCCTCAATATTGCCACCACCTGAAGAGAAAGAGGAATTTCTCCCACGATGCTCCAGGTGCAAGAACCAGGCTACATTCTGGCACATGACACCTGTCTGCGAGTCAGAGCCAGAAGACCAAACCTGGGGTGAGAATGGCCAGGGTGAAGCTGCAAGAAAAGGAACAGGCCTTGGGGGGAGGGACATAGTGATTAGAACAAGGTTGGCCAGATATATCTCATTGGGTATGAGTTCCTGATTGAAGGGTCAATCAGGGACCCCTGGCTGACAGATATAAGCAGGATTCTGAAAGAGTATCCTCACTCTAGGGACTGACTCTGAGCTATCTGGTCAGAGTCCATGTACTGTACTTGTGTAAATAAAGGGTGATTTGGTGACAGGATGCCTAAGTTTTGAAATTACTCTTTTGGCAGAAATGAGCAGCAAAATGCACCACACCTACAGAGATCACAACAGCTTTGAATTATCGGTCTTCCTATTGGCCCTCAAGCTTCTCAGAATCTAATAACTACCAGGTCTCAAAAGATTTGTGCTGGCGAGACAAGGCTTTCCCAACACCAATCCTCAGACTATTCTGATCTCTCAGAAACATTTATACTTTGATTGTAAAGGTGGTGTAGAAAGGGTAAATGAGTCATTGGATTGAAAATAACTTGATTGGAAACTTGTAACCATGCTATCATTTATTTGGTACCTCTCCGGTTTTTAAGCCAAAAGGTTATTAGGGTTCAAACCTCAATCCAAATGTTTGAGCACAGAAGCTCGTTTCAAGTTCAGATGCAGTAGTAAGGGAGGACTATGTTTTCAAAATGCTTCTTCACAGATGGAACATCTCTTGGATAGAGGCAAATGACCCCGTGGCACTATTTCAAAGAAGAGCAGGGCAATCCTTCCTGGTGTCTTGGCCAATATTCATTGTTTGATCAACGTCACAAAAGCAGATTACGTCTTTGTTATTACGTTGCTGTTTAAGGGAGTTTGCTCTGTGCGTGTTGGCCTGTCTGTTTTCTATCTTACAACAGCAGTCACAATTCAGAAACACTCATCAGTTCTGAAGTGCTTTGAATTGTCTGATGTTCAGAAAATGTCTCATACAACTGCCAGTCCTCTCTTTTTCTTAAACAGATTCTTTGAATCTCAAATTACTGCTTGTGGGAAGCAAAAACAGAAGTTGTTGGAAAAGCTCAGCAGGTGCGGCAGCATCTGTGGAGAGAACACAGAGTTAATACTTTGGGTCCAGTGACCTTCCTTCAGTTCCACTGCTTGTGGGATCTTGTTTTGCATAAATTTTCTGCCATGTTTGCCTAAATTACAAATGTTACAACAGGTCAAAAGTATTACTAAAGGACTTTAGAATGTCTAGAGCAGCAAAAAACATTATCTCAAAGCAAATTTTCATCTTGTTTTTATGTCTGTGTAGTTCCGCCTCCACAACATTCTCCCTATAAAGGCAGCCAATAGTAGCTGGAGGACCAACTAAAGGGAGAAACTCCTCTAAATCCTCTGTACCATGAAGCTAGTTTTGACAATGCAGTGTTAGATTTGCCTGATTATTGAACATAGACATAAATCATGAAGAATTTAAACAAAGTAGATGGGTGAAGAGAAGTTGTGCCCTTTGGAGGAAGGAAACAGAGGATACCAACTTTAATAAAGGCACTGCTGAAGCTGGAGATCTGAAATAAAAAAAGAAAATACTGGAGAAACTCAGTAGGTCATTGAGTCACAGAGATATATAATGCAGAAATGGACCCTTCGGTTTAACACGTCCATGCTGACCAGATATCCTAAATAAATCTAGCCCTATTTGCCAGCATTTGGCCCATATCCCTCTAAACCCTTCCTACTCATATCCTCATCCAGATACCTTTTAAATTTTGCAATCATACCAGCCTCCACCACTTGCTTTGGCAGCTCATTCCACACACGCACCACCCTCTGTGAGAAAATGCTGCCCCTTAGGTCACTTTTAACTCTTTCCCCTCTCACCTTAAACCTATGCCTTCTAGTTTTGGAACCCCCAACCCAGGGAAAAGATCTTGGCTATTCACCCTATCCATGCCCCTCCTGCTTTTATAAATTTCTATACGATCAGCCCTCAGCCTCCAACAGTCCCAGTCTATTCAGCCTCTCCTGATAGTTCAAACTCTCCAACCCTGGCAACATAATACTTGTAAATCTTTTCCAAACCCTTTCAAATTTCACAATATCCTTTCTATAGCAAGGAGACCAGAATTGCATGCAGTATTCCAATTGTGGTCTCACCAATGTCCTGTACAGCTGCAACATGACCTGCCAACTCCTAAGCATTTTTTTTCTGATGAAGGTCTAGGCCCGAAACGTCGGCTGTCGTGCCCCTAAGTTGCTGCTTGGCCTGCTGTGTTCATCCAGCTCCACACTTTGTTATCTCGGATTCTCCAGCATCTGCAGTTCCTATTATTGCCTACATTCAATGCATTGTCCAATAAAGACTCACATACCAAATGCCTTCTTCAATAACCTATCTACCTGCATCTTCACTTTCAAGGAACTGTGAACCTGAACTCCAAGGTGTCTTTGTTCAGCAACACCCCCCACGACTTTACCACCAAGTGTATAAGTCCTGCCCTGATTTGCCTTTCCAAAATGCAGCATCTCACATTCATTTAAATTAAACTCCATCTGCCAATCCTTGGCCCAATGGCCCACCTGATCAAGATCTTGTTGTACTCTGAGGTAAGTCTTCACTGTCCATTTCACCTCCAATTCTGGCATCATCTGCAAACTTACCAACCATGCCTCCTATGTTCACCTCCAAATCATTTATATAAATGACAAAAAGCAGCGGGCCCAGCACCAATCCTTGTGGTATACCGCTGGCCACAGGTCTCCAGCCTGAAAAGCAACCCTCCATGACCATCCTCTGTCTTCTACCTTCGGGCCAGTTCTGTCTCCAAATACTTAGCTCTCCCTGCATTCCATCTGATCTAACCTTGCTAACCAGTATACCGTGAGGAATTTTTTCATACACCTTACTGAAGTCCATATAAATCACATCTAACAACATCTATGTTGAGAAAAACAGAGTTAATGATTCAAGTTTGATTTGACTCTTCTTTGGAACAGGGTGATGTTGACTTAAAATAATTGGTGAAAGAAGCACTGCAACATGAGGTAAACTTTTAATGGAGCCAGTAGTGAAATGCAAGTTCAGAGAATGAGCTGGAGGCAGAGCTAATCGTGATTTACAAAAGAGAACTGACAATTATCTGAAGAGAAAAATAAAGTTGCAGGAACTTGGGGAAAATGCAGGGGAGTGTCACTGAGTAATTGTTCGCTGCATAAATGCCCCTATTCTGTACGGTAACCATTCTATGATTCCGTGACACTGAAAATCTTCCTCCAGTTAAATTCTGGGAACACTAAAACCATTGTTTGTGGTCCCTGCTCCAAACTTCATTCATTAAAAAATAATTCCACTTTCCTCCATGGCAACAGGTTGAGTTTAAACATGTATCAGAGATAATGGAAACTGCAGATGCTGGAGAATCCAAGATAACAAAGTGTGAAGATGGATGAACACAGCAGGCCAAGCAGCATCTCAGGAGCACAAAAGCTGACGTTTCGGGCCTAGACCCTTTTTCTTACTGTCTTATCTGATGCCAAGATAGATTATGTATTTTAGCCTTGTCTTATTTCACAAGTCTCAGCTCATCCTCTGAAAGTCCTTATTCATGCCTTTGTTACCATTCCACTTGACTCTCCAATGGACTCCTGGCTGGTCTCCTACATTCTAAGTTCTGTCAACCTGAGGTCATATGAAACTCAACTGCCTGTTACTTAGCTTACACCAATTCCTCACCATATCTGTACTCATGGACTTAGAATGGAGCTTGATCAAACGCATTTCATCCTTCCTTTATTCTTGGTACCCAAGACCATTTGAATGATTCTGAATCAGTTTTGGTTTTTGTGTAAAGAATGATGCTTCGATATCACTCCTTCATTTGAACCTTCGTTGTTTTCTACTATAAAAGGTCAGTTACTAGCTCTTTGCAGTTTTTTTTTGTACGATCAGCTTGTCAATAGCCCATTGCTCCAACGATGGCCTGAACTTCACAAGCAAGTCAATTTGTGGTCTGAACAATGAACTCATTAACGACATTTGACATGAAGGCCTGATCTAATGAAACTTACCCACTTTTTGATGATAGTCAGGCAAGTGAAATTGGACAATTGGAACTGCACCAGAATGGGTCATCTCTATTTTTCCCAAGATTTCCCTCCTTGACCTTGTTTAGTCTGGAGTGAGGTGAAGTGTGCTGGCACAAAGGAGTGTGGTTCCTGAATGCAGTTTCAACCAGGAAGAATGTTTATGCCGAAACTGCAATTTCCGACTTGTCAAGGACTCTTTGTAAGTCCTCTATCAATGACCAGTTGCCAGTACAATAGTGAAAATAGCTCTTACACCATTTTCTGAAGTTGGCTGGTGGCTGGATTGAGTTCAAAACGTTTCCAAGGCTGTCCTCATTTCATGTCCTGCCGCTCTCACTGCATTGCATTCCAGAATCTTCCATCCGCCCCGTTATTGGTACAAGAAAATTGAGCATTATTCCCATTGCCTATCCTTAACAGTAATTATCCTCATTGTTTAGGCCTGGATTCTCTTGCCATTCCACCACTGAGGACAGACAGACATCTCCTCAAACTAGTACCCTGCATCTCTTACCCACTGCCTGAAATGCTACTGGTTGATGTTCATGTATTCTGTTAGCTATTTTCCTTCCTGTGTGTCCAATTTAATGTTTGTGGCAGTCGTTACATGTTATTTTGTAAACCACATTGTGCATGTTTTGGGTCTTTAATTCTTGTAAGTGTTGTCATAGAGTGGCTACGGGCTTGTGAGTCACCATGATTCCTTGTGATCTTAGGAATCTTGTTGTCAGTTCGATATGTTCTTGATGTAGGGCAGTGAGGCCAGTGTGTTAGGGTGTACTCTGTTCTCCTGTTGTCCTTTGTTTAGTAGGCATCTGCAGATGAACACAGAACATAGAACATAGAACAATACAGCACAGAACAGGCCCTTCAGCCCACGATGTTGTGCCGACCGTTGATCCTCATGTATGCACCCTCAAATTTCTGTGACCATATGCATGTCCAGCAGTCTCTTAAATGACCCCAATGACCTTGCTTCCACACCTGCTGCTGGCAACGCATTCCATGCTCTCACAACCCTCTGTGTAAAGAACCCGCCTCTAACATCCCCTCTATACTTTCCTCCAACCAGCTTAAAACTATGACCCCTCATGTTAGCCATTTCTGCCCTGGGAAATAGTCTCTGGCTATCAACTCTATCTATGCCTCTCATTGTCTTGTATACCCCAATTAGGTCCCCTCTCCTCCTCCTTTTCTCCAATGAAAAAAGTCCGAGCTCAGTCAACCTCTCTTCATAAAATAAGCCCTCCAGTCCAGGCAGCATCCTGGTAAACCTCCTCTGAACCCTCTCCAAAGCATCCACATCTTTCCTATAATAGGGTGACCAGAACTGGACGCAGTATTCCAAGTGCGGTCTAACCAAAGTTTTATAGAGCTGCAACAAGATCTCACGACTCTTAAACTCAATCCCCTTGTTAATGAAAGCCAAAACACCATTAACTTTCTTAACAACCCTGTCCACTTGAGTGGCCATTTTAAGGGATCTATGTATCTGCACACCAAGATCCCTCTGTTCCTCCACACTGCCAAGAATCCTATCCTTAATCCTGTACTCAGCTTTCAAATTCGACCTTCCAAAATGCATCACCTCGCATTTATCCAGGTTGAACTCCATTTGCCACCTCTCAGCCCATCTCTGCATCCTGTCAATGTCCCGCTGCAGCCTACAACAGCCCTCTATACTCTCAACGACACCTCCAACCTTTGTGTCATCTGCAAACTTGCTGACCCATCCTTCAATCCCCTCATCCAAGTCATTAATAAAAATTACAAACAGTAGAGGCCCAAGGACAGAGCCCTGTGGAACACCACTCACCACTGACTTCCAGGCAGAATATTTTCTTTCTACTATCACTCGCTGCCTTCTGTTGGCCAGCCAATTCTGTATCCAGACAGCTAAGTTCCCCTATATCCCATTCCTCCGGACCTTCTGAATGAGCCTACCATGGGGAACCTTATAAAATGCCTTACTGAAGTCCATATACACCACATCCACAGCTTGACACTCATCAACTTTTCTAGTCACATCCTCAAAGAACTCGATAAGGTTTGTGAGGCATGACCTGCCCCTCACAAAGCCGTGTTGACTGTATTTGATCAAGCCATGCTCTTCCAGATGGTCATAAATCTTATCCCTCAGAATCCTTTCTAACACCTTGCAGACGACAGACGTGAGACTTACTGGTCTGTAATTGCCAGGGATTTCCCTATTTCCTTTCTTGAAGAGAGGAATTACATTTGCCTCTCTCCAGTCCTCAGGTACGACTCCAGTGGAGAGCAAGGATGCAAAGATCCTCGCAAGTGGCGAAGCAATTGCATTTCTCGCTTCCCAAAGCAGCCGAGGACATATCTGGTCCGGGCCTGGCGACTTGTCAATCTTAATGTTTGACAAAATTTTCAGCACATCAGCTTCCTCTATCTCTATCCATTCCAGCATGCACACCTGCTCTTCAAAGGTTTCATTCACTACAAAGTTCGTTTCTTTCGTAAAGGCAGAAGCAAAAAACTCATTTAGGGCTTCCCCTACCTCCTCAGACTCCACACACAAGTTCCCTATGCTATCCCTGATCGGCCCTACTCCTTCTTTGACCAATCTCTTATTCCTCACATAAGTGTAAAATGCCTTTGTGTTCTCCCTAATCCGTTCTGCCAAGCCTTTCTCGTGCCCCCTCCTGGCTCTCCTCAGGCCCTTTTTGAGTCCTTTCCTCGCCTGCCTGTAATCCTCTAGAGCTGAACTTGACTCTAGCTTCCTCCACCTTATGTAAGCTACCTTCTTCCTTTTCACAAGAAGCTCCACCGCTCTCATCATCCAAGGTTCCTTTATCTTACCCCTTCTTGCCTGTCTCAGAGGGACATATTTACTCATCGCTTGCAACAACTGTTCCTTAAACAGTCTCCACATGTCTTTAGTGCCCTTACCATGGAACAATTGCTCCCAGTCCATGCTTCCTAACTCATGTCTAATCGCGTCGTAGTTTCCTCTTCCCCAATTAAATATCCTCCCATTTTGCCTAATCCTCTCCTTCTCCATAGCTATGTAGAATGTGAGGCAGTTATGGTCACTATCACCAAAATGCTCTCCCACCACAAGATCTGACACCTGCCCCGGCTCGTTTCCGAGCACCAAGTCTAGAATGGCCTCTCCCCTCGTCGGCCTGTCAACGTACTGCGTTAGGAAACCCTCCTGAACACATCTTACAAAAACAGCTCCATTCAAATCTTCTGCTCGAAGGAGGTTCCAATCAATATTAGGAAAGTTAAAGTCACCCATTACAACAACCCTACTACGTCCACACTTTTCCAAAATCTGCCAACCTATGCTTTCTTCAATCTCCCTGCTGCTATTGGGGGGCCTGTAGTAAACGCCTAACGAGGTGACTACTCCCTTGCTGTTCCTAATTTCCACCCATACTGACTCAGTAGGCAGATCTTCCTCGACAATGGAAGCTTCTGTAGCTGTGATACCCTCTCTGATTAGTAGTGCTACAACCCCTCCTCTTTTTCCCCCCTCCCTATTCTTTTTGAATGTTCTAAACCCTGGAACATCCAGCAACCATTCCTGCCCTTGAGAAACCCATGTCTCTGTTATGGCCACAACATCATAGCACCAGGTACTGATCCATGCTCTAAGTTCATCACTTTTATTCCTGATACTCCTTGCATTAAAGCAAACACACTTTAACTGATCCCTTGGTTCCTTCCCAGGAAAATCCTTCCCACTAGCTGGTCTACCTCTTGCTACTGCCTCACCTGCATCAACTCTCACCTCTGGTATACAGCTCAGGTTCCCACCCCCCTGCCATACTAGTTTAAACCCTCTCGAACTACTCGAGCAAACCTTCCACCCAGGACATTGGTCCCCTTCCAGTTCAGATGCAACCCATCCTTCTTGTACAGGTCCCACCTTCCCCAGAAGGCATCCCAATTATCTACATATCTGAAGCCCTCCCTCCTACACCAGCTGCGTAGCCACGTGTTAAGCTGCGCCCGCTCCCTGTTCCTCGCCTCGCTATCTCGTGGCACCAGTAGTAAACCAGAGAACACTACTCTGTTCGTCCTGCTTTGCAGTTTCCATCCTAACTCCCTGAAATCACTTTTTATATCCTCAATCCTATTTCTGGCTATATCATTAGTGCCAATATGTAACACGATTTCTGGCTGTTCGCCCTCCCCTTTTAGAACTTTATACACCCGATCGGAGACTTCCCGGGCCCTGGCACCAGGGAGGCAACATACCTTCCGGGAATCCCGATCCTGACCACAAAATCTCCTGTCGATTCCCCTAACTATCAAGTCCCCTACCACGAGTACTTTTCTATTCTGCCCCCTTCCCTTCTTTGCCACAGTGTCAGGCTCAGTGCCAGAGAACTGACTACTATGGCTTTCCTCTGGTAGGTCATCCCCCCCAGCAGCATCCAAAACGGTATACTTATTGCTGAGGGGAATGCCCATAGGGGATCTCTGCACTGTCTGTCTGTCCCCTTTCCTCCCCCTAACTGTAACCCATCTATCCTTGTCCTGAGCCTTAGGAGTGACCAACTCCCGGTAACTCCTCTCAATTACCCCCTCTGCCTCCCGAATGATCCGTAGTTCATCCAGCTCCAGCTCCATTTCCCTAACACGGTTTTCAAGGAGCTGGCGTTGGGTGCACTTCCCGCAGATGTAACCAGCGGACACGTGTGCCATGTCTCCCACCTGCCACATTCTGCAGGAGGAGCAAGCAACTGCCCTAGCATCCATACCCCACTTATCTGAACACCCACTCAGTACTAAAGTAGAATGCTTACTTCAAGTAATAATAACAAATTAATAACAAACTTATATTCAATAGAGAAAGTTTAGAATGAACTATACCTTATTAACGAGGTTAGAGGAGGAGGGCGGGTGGGAGACTCTACAGTTGTAGAGTCTCGGGTTTAGCTGCCTTGCTGATATATATGGTCACTGCTTTCCTTCCTGGCTGCCCCTCTGGTCCTCGTCACTTCCTCCGCTGCTCCCACTCCTTCTGTGAAAGAGAAAAACACCGCTGCCCGCTACCGGTAAGTAATTTTAAAAATAAACTGCTTTACCTTAGCTGCAGCCTTCCGGGTCTGTCTTACCTCCGCTGCTGCTCGCTCTCAAAAAAATGAAGTTGCAGGGATATCCATTTATGGTTAATGTTTATAGCTACTACGGTGTCGAGATGTCTGAATGAGAACAAGCCAGCTCGGCAAGCAAGTTTGCAGATGACACCAGAATTGGAGGACAGAAAAGGTTACCTCAGAGTACAACGGGATCTTGATCTGATAGGATAGTGAAAGAAATGTTTGGTATGCTTGCATTTATTGTTCAGAGCATTGAATATAGGACTTGGGAGGTCATGTTGCAGCTGTACTGGGCACTGGGTCAGCCACTTTTGGAGTATTAAACACAGTTCTGGTCTCTGTCCTACAGGAAGGGTGCTATGAAACCAGAACGTGTTCAGAAAAGATTTACAGGGATGTTGCAAGGATCTCACCTATAGGGAGCAGTGGAACAGGCTGGGATTACTTTCCTTGGAGCGTCGGAGGCCGAGGGGTGACATTGTAGAGGTTTATAAAGTCATGAGGGACATGGATAGGGTAAATCAGCAAGTTCTTTTCCTCAGGGTGGGGGAGTCCAAAACTAAAGGGCTTGGGTTTAGAGTGAGATGGAAAAGATTTAAAAGGGACCTAAGAGGCAACATTTTAACGCAGAGGGTGTTGTGTGGATGGAATGAGCTGCCAAAGCAAGTGGTGGAGGCTGGCATGATTACAAAATTTAAAAGGCATCTGGATGGGTATATAAATAGGAGGGTTTTACAGGGATATGAGCTAAATGCTGGCAAATAGGACTAGAAATATATAGGATATCTGGTCAGCATGGATGTGTTGGACTGAAGGGTCTGTTTCCACGCTGTATATCTGTGTGACTCTATGACCGCATGAGTACTTCCCCCAACACTGAAGTGTGTTATTGATGAATGGCTTGCTGGGTTGAAGGTGCCTCATCCATCACTGTGTCGCAACATTGAATATCTGCAAACTGTTTCAGCCTTCAGTGTCTCCAATTTCTTAAAAAAAAGCTCTACCCATTCCACATCAAAGCAGAATGTGTTAATTAGCATTAATCTACTACAGATTCAAAAAGGGGTGGGGGCATAAACTTCTGCATGTAATTACATTATCCATCTCTGCTCCTCCTGGAAGGAGGGATTTGCCTTTCCTAAACTCCTTGCGCACTGGGAGCTGCATTTTCCACAAAGTCCATGTCACTTGGCTATTGACAATAAGTCACTCATCATCAGGAATTAAAAGTTCACTCGTGTTAAAAGAACATTTGGAAGTTCAGCCTGCCCAGAAAATGAAATTCCAAACATGACATATTCTGGAATTAAAATGTACTCAAGTCCAAACACAACACAGAGCCAATTCCAAAAGGTAAATTTTTATCACGCTTTACAAACCAAATTTTTGAATCAACATTTTGCAAATTTTTGCTTTACATATTGGTAAACATTGGTTTCTTAATAGGACATTACATTAACCATACATGTTCCACACTGATACACGCACACAACTCACTTTCAAAACACCAGGTATTCCCAAAATGAAAAATCAACTTCAAAGTATCCCCAGATCTTAAGCTCCTGGGAACATGTTGGTGAGGCCTCTTCTGAAGCACTGTGTCCGGTTCGGATTGCCTGATAGGAAGGACATCAAGCAGAAGGTTCAGTAGAGATTTACCCAGGGCGCTGCTGGGAATTGAGGGTTTGAGTTATGAGGAGAGGCTGGGACCTTTTCAGTGGAGAGGAGGAGGTTGAGGGGTTACCTTATTTAGCTTTATAAAACCATGAGAGGTATCGATAAGATGAATGACAAGGTGTCTCTTCCTAGGGTGGGGGAATTTCAAAACTAGGGATGATATTTTTAAGGTGAGAGGACAAAGATTTAAGAAAGACAAGAGGGACAATTTTTATAAAGACTGTTCTGTGTGTAGAATGATATTCCAGAGGAAGTGTTGGATGTAGGTACAGTTAGAATATTTAAAGGACATTTGGATAAGTACATGACTAGGAAATGTTAGGAGGGATATGAGTCAAGGGCTGGCAGGTGGAATTGCGGTCGGCATGGACTGGTTGGATCAAAGGGTTTGTTTCCATGTTGTATGAGTCTACCAAGCAACAGCCGACCCTACAAACACAGAAGTTGTACATTTAGCAACCAACAAACAGGGTGCATCAAACCACGTGATAAACAGTTAAGACTTCTGCAAGGTTCACTGCACTTGCACAGCACAGAAACCTGGTCTCCAGTTCTCTCTTTTTCCAATGAGAACATCCCTCATCCTTTTGGGGGTCTTAATTGTGCTAACATATCAGCCATAGACTTGAATCCAGAGTCCGTCACATTCCACTCAGGAATACACAAGCTCTCCAGAGAATCAGGTTGCTTTTCTCTTCTCTTAAACATTTCCCCAATCCCATCTTTGTCACCAAACATATCTTGGACCACAGACTGTATCCAAGCTGTTCTTTTAAATTCAGTTAAATGTATTTAAGAAAAGAGTCAATAACAAGTAGTTTGCTTAAATATGAACATTTATTAAGTAATAACAAAAAAGGAAAAGAAAGGAAATATGAACATCTATTAAGTAAGAAGAAAAAATGAAAAGGGGAGGAAAAGAAAGCAATGAATCTCATACCCTCCTGCCCATTGCGGACCCTTCAATCGACGGCTGGTCTGGAGGCTTAGAGATAGCAATAACTGCAGATGCTGGAGTCAGAGATAACACAGCGTGGAGCTGGAGGAACAGACCAGGGGAGGCAATGGCCTAGTGGCATTATTGCTGTACTATTAATCCAGATTGATGTTCTAGGGAATAAAATGTGAGGCTGGATGAACACAGCAGGCCAAGCAGCATCTCAGGAGCACAAAAGCTGACGTTTCGGGCCTAGACCCTTCATCAGAGAGGGGGATGGGGAGAGGGAGCTGGAATAAATAGGGAGAGAGGGGGAGGCGGACCGAAGATGGAGAGTAAAGAAGATAGGTGGAGAGAGTATAGGTGGGGAGGTAGGGAGGGGATAGGTCAGTCCAGGGAAGACGGACAGGTCAAGGAGGTGGGATGAGGTTAGTAGGTAGCTGGGGGTGCGGCTTGGTGTGGGAGGAAGGGATGGGTGAGAGGAAGAACCGGTTAGGGAGGCAGAGACAGGTTGGACTGGTTTTGGGATGCAGTGGGTGGGGGGAAGAACTTGTCCAAGTTCTTTAAGGACCGCAACTTTCCCCCCACAGTGATAGAGAACGCCCTTGACCGCGTCTCCCGTATTTCCCACAACACATCCCTCACACCCCGCCCCCGCCACAACCGCCCCAAGAGGATCCCCCTCGTTCTCACACACCACCCTACCAACCTCCGGATGCAACGCATCATCCTCCGACACTTTCGCCATTTACAATCCGACCCCACCACCCAAGACATTTTTCCATCCCCTCCCCTGTCTGCTTTCCGGAGAGACCACTCCCTCCGTGACTCCCTTGTTCGCTCCACACTGCCCTCCAACCCCACCACACCCGGCACCTTCCCCTGCAACCGCAGGAAATGCTACACTTGTCCCCACACCTCCTCCCTAACCCCTATCCCAGGCCCCAAGATGACATTCCACATTAAGCAGAGGTTCACCTGCACATCTGCCAATGTGGTATACTGCATCCATTGTACCCGGTGCGGCTTCCTCTACATTGGGGAAACCAAGCGGAGGCTTAGAGACCGCTTTGCAGAACACCTCCGCTCAGTTCGCAACAAACAACTGCACCTCCCAGTCGCAAACCATTTCCACTCCCCCTCCCATTCTCTAGATGACATGTCCATCATGGGCCTCCTGCACTGCCACAATGATGCCACCCGAAGGTTGCAGGAACAGCAACTCATATTCCGCCTGGGAACCCTGCAGCCATATGGTATCAATGTGGACTTCACCAGTTTCAAAATCTCCCCTTCCCCTACTGCATCCCTAAACCAGCCCAGTTCGTCCCCTCCCCCCACTGCACCACACAACCAGCTCAGCTCTTCCCCCCCCACCCACTGCATCCCAAAACCAGTCCAACCTGTCTCTGCCTCCCTAACCGGTTCTTCCTCTCACCCATCCCTTCCTCCCACACCAAGCCGCACCCCCAGCTACCTACTAACCTCATCCCACTTCCTTGACCTGTCCGTCTTCCCTGGACTGACCTATCCCCTCCCTACCTCCCCACCTATACTCTCTCCACCTATCTTCTTTACTCTCCATCTTCGGTCCGCCTCCCCCTCTCTCCCTATTTATTCCAGAACCCTCACCCCATCCCCCTCTCTGATGAAGGGTCTAGGCCCGAAACGTCAGCTTTTGTGCTCCTGAGATGCTGCTTGGCCTGCTGTGTTCATCCAGCCTCACATTTTATTATCTTGGAATTCTCCAGCATCTGCAGTTCCCATTATCTCTGATGTTCTAGGGACCCAGGTTTGAATCCAGCCATGGCAGATGGTGGAATTTGAATTCAATAAAATATCTGGAATTAACAATCTAACGATGACCGTGAATCCAGTTAAACCCATCTGGTTCACTAATGCCCTTTAAGGAAGGAAACTGCCATCCTTACCTGGTCTGACTTACTATATGTGACTCTTAACTGCCCGCTGGGCAATTAGGGATAGACAATAAATGCTGCCTCACTAGTGACACCTTCATCCCATGAATGAATAAAGGCAAAAAGAAACACAGTAGGTCTAGCAGCATCAGAGAAACAGGAAAGTTGACATTTGGGTCAGAACCTTTTTCAGAAATGGCTTAGGTTTGTTCCTAGCACTGTTTGTGACCCCGGTCCGAGGTTAAGTTCGAAGACTTGGAAGAAAACTCTTTCTCTTATGAAGTATAACAAACAACCAGTACAGAAAAACAACTCTGATTATGCCGTCTTCGGCATGTCCACGAATGTTCACAGGACTCATTCAAGATCATGCAGCTGTTGAATATCTTTAACAATTTTAGCCCTTCAGCCCATCCTATGCAATTGGAGCAAGTAAACCTTGATTAATACAGTAGTTAATTTCTTGACAATCGCCATGTTATGTAAAACTTTGTAATTTGAAACGCACATTCCATAGAAACTTGCCAATGTTTGGGTTACTTTTCCAGACATTAATCAAGTACAGATTACCAGTGTAAAGTTAATATAAAACAGCAAAATAGTTATAACAACATGCAAAAAAACAGGTTCTTGTCAGGGTTGTTTATCTGGAGGTGGAAGTCTGTGGGCAGTTTTTAAAAGTCTTAAAAGCCTTCATTAAGGCAGAGACAACAGACAAAAGAGCTCAACAATTGGGAACCTGTTCAGATTGCTGGATTGTGGCACAAATGTATTACCCTATGCTGCTGGGAGTTGGGCAAGAACCACATTATTGCAAATCAGGTGCTTGTTATTGGATCATGAGTTAGTAAAGTAAAAACCATGTTATTGGCAAAACTGCATTAGTTTTGAGCACATGTACCACCTAAAGATGCACCAAAACTCCCCAAACCTCCTATGGCTGCACTTTCCAAGCATGTGATCTCTACCATGCAGAAGGATAAAAGCCGCATATATACCGGAATACCACCACCTGCAAGATCCACTCCAAGTCACTCACCATCCTGACTTGGAAATACATCACTGCTCCTTTTGTATTACTGAGGTCAAATCCCAGAGTTCCCTCCCTAACAGCATTGTGCATGCCCCTATGACCCAAGTACTACAGTGATTCAAGAAGTCATCTTGCCATCACCTTCTCCAGGATAGTTAGCGATGGGCAATAAATGATGGCCCGGGCAGCAACAGCAGCTTCCTGTGAATTAACAAGAGAGTTGAAGATTGTGGCGATGGGGTGGGTGCAGACAAGTGGCCAGCTCTGATGGAAGAGGTGGTGGCATATAACTACAGACAATTGCTCTAACCATATGGATTTGAAACCCACCACGAGAGATGGTGAAACTTTGAAGTCAATAAAGAGCCTGCCTAATGGTGACAACAGTAACCATTGACATAACAACCCATCTAGTTCTCTAATGACTTTTGGGCAGGCAAGGCTGCTGTCTTTGCCTTATCTGGTCTGCATGTGGTCAGCAGTGTGGGAGACTATCCCCACTGCTTTCTGGGTAATTGGGGTTGGGCAATAGGTGCTGGTCTGGCTAATGATGCCTACATACCACAAATGAATCCATAAAAATTGCTCTGATCTTAGTGATTAGTAAACAGGCTTGAGGGGACAAACAGCTTCGTACTTACATTCCTTAATGATCTTATATCTAGGCCAGGTTGTAAATGGTATAGTAATGGTGCCCAGGGCCGTTGTCAGCTAAAGTTTCTTGTATAAAATTCTGGTGGCAAACAGCTTTGCCCTTTTTTGTTTCCCTTTCCCATTCCACCCAACGTCTGACCTACTATAAACACATGGTTTCTCATAAACAAAATCAAAACTGATGGAAAAATTCAGCAGATCTGATTGCATCCATGGTTCGGAAGAACAGTCACTAAACGCAAAATGCTAACTATGCTTTTTCTCCACAGATGCTGCCAGGCCTGCTGAGTTTTCCCAGAGATTTCTGATTTTGTTTCTGATTTCCAGCGTCGTAACACAAGGTGGAATTTCCCCTCTTTGGGTTGAGAGTAATAGGGGTAGGGAGGGAAGATAGAAAAATACATGAAGAATTAAAAATTGGATTCTCAGTGTCAACAAAAATGTTTACCCTCCCAGATTTTCCCTTCAAGCTTTACATGGCAACATCAGTCTCATCGTTGCATTTCCTTAAAATCCCAACTCTTTGTTCCCTGAGTAAGTAAACCTTTTCTTTCTCATATTGCCTTTACTTTGTTAATCATGTTGAATCTGTAATCTGCTGGTTACTGAGCCTTCCTGCAATGGGTGCAGTTCTTTCTTATTTATTCCAAGTAATCACCTTATGATTTTCAACACCTTAAATTAGCAGCATAACCAATTAATGAAGCTGAGGATTGAAGCATGTGCCTGTTCAAACTCATACCCCGCACGTAGTAAGCCTAACTGGTACATGGGCTAATTTGGGAAGCTGTGAAATTCCGTTGTTGAGATTCAGTAATGGACAACACTATCAAGATGCACTTAGCAACAGATACCTGCTCAGTTTGGATTCTGCCAAGGACTCTGAGCTCCAGATCTAATTTTTAAACGTACTAAAGCAAAGAGGTGATGTTGAACTTGTATAAGACACTTGTTAGATCAATTGTGTGCAGTTCTGGGTGCCACATTATAAGAAATGTATTGTGCATAATGTATAGTGAATGTATTGCGGAGAATATAGAAGCAATTTATAAGAATGGTTCCAGAGATGAGGAACTTCAGCTATGATTGAAGTAAGTTGGAGAATAGGGGCTGAGAGGAGATTTGAAAAGTTTTCAAAATCATGAGCCGGCTAAATAGAACAGATAGGGAGAAGTTATTTCCTCTCATAAAGGAAGCAATGAGAGGGTATAGATTTAAAATGATACGCAAACAAAGCAAGTGTGATGTGAGGAAAAAAAACTTTTTCAAAACTCGTCCGTGGTTAGCGTATGGAATGAACTGCCTGGAAGTGTGGCGGAGGCAAGTTCAACCAAGAATTCACAGAGCATTGGGTAGTTATTTAGATAAAAATGATGTGCAGGAATATGAGGGAAAAAATGGATTATAGAACTAGTGCAGATATGATTAATAGAACCTCCAGTGTGTGGTGGCAGGCCATTCACCACATCAAGTCCTCTCTGAAGATCATCCAAGTCAGTCCGAGCCCTGTAATGCTGCATTTCCTGTGAATAATCCATGTAAGCCTGGACATTATGGGTAATTTAGCATGGCCAATTCACTTAGCCTGTACATCTTTGGACTTTGGAAGGAATCCAGAGCAAGCCCATGCAGACACAGGGAGAACGTGCAAACTCCACACAGACAGTAAACCAAGACTGGAATTAAACCCAGCTCCCTGGTGCTGTGAGGCAGCAATACTAACCCCTGAGCCACCGTGCTGTCTGTGGTGAAGATGAAACTCTTGATGGGCTAATGGTCCCTTTTCCGAGCTGTAACAATTGAGATTCTGTGATTTAATCTTCACCAAAAGCAGCTTCAGAGGTGAAGATGAATGCCCTTGGTGGCAAAGCAGCATTTGACAAAGTGTGCCCTCAGGGAGTCCTAGCAGAATCAAGTTTGATGGGAATCAGTGAAGATGAAACTCTTGACCAGTGTTTCATTTAAGATGTATAACCACACAGCTCACGGGGAGGCCGCGCACACTGATTTATGTGCAGGCAAGTTCCGGTTTCTGATCCTGGAACCTGTGCACAAACCTGAGGTTTGCACAGAAACAGCAAGAATCTGAGATAACATGGTGTGGAGCTGGATGAACACAGCAGGCCAAGCAGCATCTCAGGAGCACAAAAGCTGACGTTTCAGGCCTAGATCCTTCATCAGAAGAGGAGCAAGGATCAGGATCAAAAACAGCAAGAATCTTCACTGATTGAAGTCATACTTTGCAAAAAGTTTGGAGGTCAATCATCTTAGGTCTGACAAATGTTGCAGCAGTTCCTTAGTGGTGTCTTGGACCTAAGTATTCAAAATCATGAGGGATCTGGATGGAATAGATAACGAGAAACTGTTCCTGCTAGCTTGTGAAAGGATCAAGAAGGGAGCACGTTTAAAATAATTGGCAAAAGAAACAGAAGTTAAGGAATAGGGGAGCTGAACCGTGTGCAAATGGATGTTTTAGTTTAGAATGGCATCATGGCTTGCAGACATGGTGGCTCAGGTGCCTGTTCCTGTGCTGTACTGTTCTATGTTCCATGAAATGATAGTCTACTTTAAAGAAAATAATGATTGAGCTCCATCTGCTGTTCACTTTGACATTGCAACAAGATAGCAGTGCCCTCCAGTGGAAACTAGCCAAAATGAACAAAGTCCTCAAACATTATTTCACGGATTCATATTTACTCTGGCTCACTTTGTCAGCAGAAAAAAAAACTAACTTCATTCGGAACTGAATTATTCACAAAGACTAGATACAGATTGCAGTGGTTGAAGATTTAATCACAAGTCTGTCAGCGAATAACTCATTGAAGCAAATGGGGCAGACCATTCAGCCAACATGCCGGTAGGAGCTGAGTTATCCATTTAACCCCCTTGCAAAGCTTTCAGTAGACATCAGTAGGAGCGGGTTTTGATTTCGGATGTTGTTGCTGATTTTGGTCTTCGCTTTCCATGGAGTGAATACATTGCTCACCTTAATACTGCTCTCTGCAAACATCAACCACACAAGTTTTCTGGAAAGGGATCATTCCCCAAGCCTAACGTCATTTTTTTTCACATTTAATTGGTGCTACATCCAAGAATATCATCCACTTTGGCGGCAAGAAAAGGAGCATATAATTTAAATGGAGACAGACCACAGGACTCTGAGGTACAGAGGGGTCTACATGCCCTGATACATGAATCACAAAACATTACTTGGCAGGTACGGCAAACGAATACAAAGGCAAATTAAACGCTGCCATTTATTGGAAGGGAATGAAATATATAAGTTGGGTTGTATTGCTATCGTTGTACGAGGCATTGTATTATGTACAGTTTTGGTCTCATTTTTAAGAAAGGAATTCACTGCATTAGAAACAATTCAAAGAAAGTTCACTCAGCTGATACCTGGGATTGGGCAGTTAGTTTTCTTATAAAGAAAAGGTTGGGTAGGGTGGACCTGTATTGACTGGAGTTTAGGAGAAAAAGAGATTTTATAGAAACAGAAAAGTCTGAGGCAACTGGACAGGGTGGGTCTGAAAGGGCGTTTCCCCTTGAGGGAGAGACTAGAACTAGTGGATAGGGGTAAATTTTAACTCTGTTCCCCAGACAGCTGTAAGACAGAGATAATCTTGACTAAACAGGGGGTCAAAAAGTTGGTAGGAAATTAGAGAGTGAGGTCACAGATAAGGCTGTGATCTAATTGATTGACACAGCAGATTCAGGGGCCGAGTGGAATACTCCTGCTTCTAACTTGTATGTTTGTACATGGTGAGCTGTGGATATGGGGCAGCATCACAGTCGACCTGTTGAGTAATCAATGACAGGAGTTTGGGGGAGGTGGGGGGAGAAATGTGGAACTTCTAGTGACCCTAAACATATCTCTTTTCTCTAAGTCACAGGGAGAATAAATGCTGGCTCTGCCAACAATGCCCACATCCCATGAATAAGTCATTAAAAGTATGCACTAGGAAGACAAACTTCAGGCTGAAACAATGACGACGTAATTTGACTATGCCAGGCGATTAACAACAACAGCCTCAAAAGTTCTCATGGTATTTGTTCAGTTTTATTTTGTTTTCCATTCTTTCCCCGACATTTCCTGAAGGTGTCAGCTCGAGGTGAGTGTGATCCCTCTGCTCGAACAGTGAAGACCAGCATGTGGCAATAGCAACCTGATCCTGACAATCACTCATTTTTAAGCAGAAGTCCCTGGAGAGTGGTCCATAGTTGCACCTCCTCACTGCCACCCCAAGATCAGTCTAGATAAGAATCAAACCCACAACCTGTTTTCACACAGCATGGGGTTGCGGCAGATACTGCATTTATTCACTTCAGTTTGACTGTTTTCTTTGTTAATTCCCATTTTAGGTGTCTCTCTTTATAATTGGTGTAAGGGATGTTTGGTGTCAGGAAATGAAAGAGTTTTTCATTTTTTTGCACCCCATATCAGGGTAGGCATGAAATCTTGCCAGGTTGGATACGTGGCAGGTTATATGCAGAGTCAAGCTCCTGGTGCACTGAGTAAATACAGAATTAAGCTCCTGGTAGTAATCCCTGATGCGCCCGAGTGATATGTTTCAGGCAATTGCCATGCTTGTGACCTCTCAAACTAAATGTATCAGTTCAGTATGAGCTTGGGCTCTAGTACGAGTAGTTTTATGCTGTAGACCCCTTTCTGAAGTGGGCTGGTTGGAGGCTGCAGCAATCGTAAGAACCTGCAGGCAGAGGATTCTTTCATCCTCTTAGTCTGGCTCGAATTTGTAATCAAAGTCCCACAGACAGAAGAACAGTACGTAACTCACAGCAGCATTTATATGGATGATGTAGAGAGATGTGATGCTTCACACCGTTTAGTCAAAAAGCCACTATGACTGAAACTAGCAACAGTATGGTAGGTAACAGGTATAAAAGCACAGGCCCAACTAAACTGCCTGGGATCTGTAGCCTGAATTGATGTACAAAGTTCAGATATCCTCACTGCTAGAGGTTGGTATTCAAGTGATTTGCTGAAATACGTTAACAGGAGAGGAGCTTGAAGCATGTCTTAAACCAGGAGATGATTACAAAAGATTAGCAAAGGAATTCATACTTTGAGTATCAAAGCATTTCACATGTAAGAAAGCAAACTGGACTTCAGGTACGCAAGCACATCACAGTTTGAATGTCAAGGCTTCTTACGGACATAAAACGACGTCCAAAAAGGTCAGGGCTTGTGATCCCAAGCTGTCTATCATCATGGGACTTTCCCTTACCCATCATGGCCTGTGACAGTCAATGGCTCAAATGGCTAAATTTCTTTCAACTCGGATGCTGAGAACCTTCCCGGGAACAAGAGGACAGCACAGCAGGTTACAACCATAAAGAGGAGAGACAAGGTGTAGTGTGACCAGTTTGATTTACATCCCTGTCATCAATTGTAGATCAATGGTGACTATATGTACTTCCCTCTTTAAACTTAATTTGCTGCAATTTGTTTCCGTCAATAAGTTGACACGATCAGTTTTGCCTTGTGGACTACTTGGAGAGTCAGCCAGTTGTCCCCTCACTGTCCTCCAAATAATCAGTGATTTAATTCATACAGCGCTGTAGCTGGGCTATGCCTGCGAGGTTCAGTCCACTGGCTGTCAACAGACTTTTGGCTCTCAGATCCTCTAGTTCGTCTTTGACTGCCTGCCACTTCTTCATCATCCTTCTCATCTCCTCCTGTTTCACTTTCAGCCGTTTCCTTAGCTTCTCATTTTTCTCCAGGGCAGAAAACAACCTCTTCTTCATCATGCCCAGGTTGGTGGCAGCGTAGGTGTGGTCAGCACTCCCCTCAGAGGCAGCAACTTTATTTGGTACTGCCTGTGGCAGGTTCTCCTGCCCTCCGCTTGTTGTGGCCATGGGCACCTAAGGGAACAGAAAAGTGAGAATGAGTTCACAGAATAAATGTAATAATTGAACCAGACACATATGACATATCAGGGAAGCAATGGCCTAGTGGTACTGTTACTGGGCTATCAATCCAGAGACCCAGGTAATGTTCTGGAGACCTGGGTTCGAATCCTGCCTCGGCAGATGGTGGAATTTGAATTCAATAAATATCTGGAATTAAGAGTCTAATGACAACCAAGAATCTGTTGGGGGGAAACACCCTCTGGTTCACTAATGTCCTTTAGGGAAGGAAACGGCCTTCTTTATCTGGTCTGGCCGACTTGTGATTCCACACCCACAGCAACATGGTTGACTCATAACTGAGTCAGGCAATAAAGCTGGCCTAGCCAGCAACACCCTCAACCTGTGAATGAATAAAGGAAGAAAAAGTAAAGCTTCCCCACAATCTTTACGATTCAGATGGTATCAACATTGTATCCAGGAATCTTTGTTCTCACAGAACCACAGAAAATAGGAGCAGGAGTAGTTAGTCGGTCAGTCCGGCTTTGAAATTGTACTTCCATTCAACATGATCATGGCTGATCATCCAGTTCAGTATCATGTTTCCACTTTCTCCCCATTACCCATTGATCCCTTTAGCCCTGGAGGGCTAACTCCTTCTTGTAAACATTCAAGGTTTTTGCATCAATTTCTGTGGCAGAGAATTTCACAGGGTCACCATTCTTGGAGTAAAGAAATTTCTCCTCATCTCAGGTCCTAAATGCCCCATCCTGTGTTCTTAGCCTACAACCCCTGGTTCTGGGCTCCCTGATTGTCAGCAACATCCTTCCTATGTTGACCCTGCCTAGACCAGTTCAAGTTTTATAGGTTTCTATGAGACTCCTCTCAACCTTCTAAAGTCCAGTGAATATAGTCCTGACCAGTTATCAGCCCTGCAATCCAGGAGTCAGTCTGGTAAACCTTCGTTGCAAACCCTCCATTGCCAGACAAGACGATCTTATTGGAATTTTAAGGGTCACAGATAAGGCTGTGTTTGTTACAAATACCACCACTAGGTGGTGCAGTGACAACACACACAAACAGCTCGACAGTGGATCAGCAGTTTCCTGGAATAAAGTTAGCACTGAGTCATAGAGATCTATAGCACAGCAAAAGACCCTTGAGCCCATCAAGTCTGCATGAATCAAAAATAAATACCTAATTATTCTTATCCTAGTTTCCAGTTTAGTCCAAGACAGAAATAGAAGTTGCTGGAAAAGCTCTTCAAGTCTGACAGCATCCGACAACATCCGTGAGGAAAAATCAGAGTTAATGTTTCGGGTCTAGTGGCCCTTCCTCAGAATTAATGGTACATGGAAAACTGGTTTATTTGGAAAAAAAGGAAGGAGACTGGAGTAGAGAGTAAACAATGAGATAAAGGATAGGGCTCGAAGAGAGAAAAGAACAGTTGGATAGACAAAGGAGTTGATAACGATCTGGCTAGGAGGGTGAATAGTTGTTAATGGGGACTGTTAGTGACTAACAATAGGTAATGTATAATGGCAGGATATGTGGTAACAAGACCTGGTGTGTGGGGCAGGGGGGCAGGACATAGGAGGGTTTAGCACCTAAAATTATTGGACTCAATATTGAGTCCAGAGGGCTGCAGGGTCCATAAGCAGAAAATTAAGCGTTGTTCTTGCAGCTCTCGTTGACCTTCACTGGAACACCGCAGCAAGCCTGAAACAGATACTGGCTGGGGAACAGGGCGGTGTGTTAAAGTGGCAGGCAACAGGTAGCTCAGGGTCTTTTTTGCAAGCAGAACGTAGATGTTCTGCAAAGTGGTCACCCAGTCTACGCTTCATTTCCCCAGTGTAGAGGAGACCACATTGTGATCAGAGAATGCAGTAGACTAGATTCTGGGAAGTGCAGGTGAAGTGCTGCTTCACCTGGAAGGTATATTTGGGCCCTTGGATACAGGGAAGGGAGGAGGTAAATGGGCAAGTGTTGCACCTTCACTGGTTGCAGGGGAAGGTGCTGTGGGGATGTTGGAGGTGAAAGAAGAGTGGACCAGAGTGTCGCAGAGGGAACGGTCCCTGCAGAAGGTGGACAAGGGAGGGGAGAGGAATAGGTGTCTGGTGGTGGCATCTCGCTGGAGGTGGCAGAAATGGAATCTGATGATATTCTGGATGTGGATGCTGGTGGGGTGATAGGTAAGGACAAGGGAATCCCTATCACTGTTGTGGGAGGGAAGACAGGGAGTGAGGGCAGAAGTGCAGGAAATGGGTCATACCCAGTTGAGGGGCCTGTTGACAACAGTGCTGGGGAATTGTAGGTTTAAGAAGAAGGTGGACATTTCGGAGTTCTGAGGAAGGGTCACCAGAGCCAAAATGTTAACTTTGATTTTTTCTTGACAGATGCTGCCAGTCTAGGGGTAGGATTTTCACTTTGGGTATTGTGCAGTTTTGGCATGTGAGAGGTCCCAGGATCATCTCCCAGATGACCCCAGGGTTATGGGTGGCACGGTGGCTCAGTGGTTAGCACTGCTGCCTCAGTGCCAGGGGCCCAGATTCAATTCCAGCCTTGGGTAACTGTATGGAGATTGCACATTCTCCCAGTGTCTGCATGGGTTTCCTCGATGCTCCATTTTCCTCCCACAGTCCAAAGATATGCAGGGTAGGTGGACTGGCCATGCTAAATTGCCCACAGTGCCCAGGGATGTTTGGGTTAGACATGGGAAATCATGAGTGGGATAATGGATCTGGCAGGGATGCTCTTCAAAGGGGCGGTGTGGATTTGTTGGGCCAAATGGCCTGTTTCCACACTGTAGGGATTCTGTGATTTCTAATGACCTGCTGAGATTTTCCATGAAACTTTTGTTACTGTTCTACTATAAACCCACCAACTCCCACAGCTACCTGGACTATACATTCTCACACCCTATTCCACTTTTGCTATGGGAAAAGAGGTTTTCACAATCTAATCTGACTATGCCTCTCACAATTTTGACATCAATCAGATCTCCCCTCAGCCTCGTCTGCTCCAGGGAAAACAAACCCAGTCTATCTAGTCACTCCTCATAGCTGAGCCTTTCCATTCCAGGCTACATCGTGATGAATCTACTCTGTACCTTCTCCAATGCAATCATGTCCTTCCAATAGTGTGGCGACCAGAATTGCACACAGTATTCCATCTGCAGCCTAGCCAATGCATACTGAAATTGTAACAAGGTTTCCTTCCTCCTAAAGTTTACACTGCAGCTAATGAAGGTAACCATCCTATGTGTCTTCTTCACTGCCCTGTCTACCTGTGCTGACACCTTCAGGGATCTAGCGACTGGTACACCAAGGTCCCTTTGTTCTTCAGGACTCCCCAAGACCCGACCAGATGTTGCACATATCCTTCCCTTATTTGAGCTTCCAATATATATCTCACACTTATCAGGATTAAATTCCATCTGCCACTACTCTGCCCAATTTACCAGCTGATTAATACCAGACTGTAGCCTGAGAACATCTTTCTTGCTTTTAACAACATCACCAATTTTTGCGTCATCCATCTAAATCCAGCCAAACTGCATGAAATAAAAGGCATCTCTCTGGTTGTTGAAAATGAAGTTAGGGTGAAGATCTTAGGTCATCTCTCAGGGAATAGAAATTGAAAAGGCACATTGACAGAATTGTTGGGGTCCGTCCCTAGCATCTCTGTGACACAGGACTCTGTGCTTTGTGCAGGTCACACACCGTGACAAACACTGACTGTGCCTGGAGGATGATCAAATTGGTGAAAGACACTCTTTGGTCTGCCCGGAGTTGTTGGTCTTCCAGTGTAAAAAGTTGACCTCGAATGAGTGTTTCTGACAGGCACATTTCAAGGCCCAGGACTGTATGTAAAGGGACACACTAAGGCTTGGTGCAGCTGCTGCCAAGGCGCAATGGGGAAAGACCACCATCTAGTGGCAAAGACTACTATTTTTTTGCTGAACTACACCAAAGGTTCATTTAGTTGTTCGCACCCTTGTTACCTCAAAATGTACGTATATATTTTTCCTGTACGAGTTAAAACTGCCTTTGGTTTTACAACTGCACGGTAGCTCTGAAGGATTGAAAATTCCAATGTGTCTTTTACAGAATTCCTCACAGTACGGAAAAAGACAATCTGCACTGACCCTCTGAACAACATCCCAGCCTCCCAGCCTATGTCCATTATCCTGCATTTACCGCAGCTATCCACCGAGCCCGTGCATTTTAGGCTACTACAGGACAATGTAGCACAGCCAATCCACCTAACCTGCACATCTTTAGATTGTGTTTGTGTCTAATTTTATTCTCCACAAAGACTGTACAGAATGGTTTGAGGGCTATGTGTTTGTAGATAATTTTTAAAATATATTTTTATAATTAAAAATTTGAAAGAATTCCCACTTTAACTCAGCAACGTATTCTGTGGACTGCTGAGGGTAAATATTATAGGCCTAGTAAAATCAGGATAGCAGAGATGAATTTAAGGGCTATTTAGCCAAGAAATAAATAACAGAAGCAGATGTTGATTTGGAGAGATAGAGAGGGTTGGAGGAGAGTTGTGTGTTGCATTAATACTGTCATGGAGCAGCTGGGCCAAATGCTCAGTTTTATGCAATACAAATGAGGTAATTCTATGTAATTGTGGGGAAAGGGAAATACAAAGAATGATTGGTCTGTCAGGTGGAAGGAGCGGATAGGTGGGAGAGAAGATGGACAGGTTGAGTCTAGTCAAGGAGGTGGGGATGAGATGAGGCTGGGGGTGGGGAGAGGGCGCATTGAGAGCAGTGGATGCGAGACCACATAGAGGTTCACCTGCACATCCATCAACGTAGTCTATTGCATCCACTGCTCCCGATGTGGCCTCTTCCACATTGGTGAGACTAAACGGAAGCTCGGATACCGCACTGTAGAGCGCCTGCGCTCAGTTTGCAACAAACGATAACACCTTCCAGTCACAAACCAATACAACTCCCCGTCACACTCCCTGGGTAACATGTCTATCCTGGGCTTCCTCCAGTGTCACAGTGACACCACCCAGAAACTGGAGGACCAGCACCTCACATTCCGCCTCAGGAGCCTACTGCTCAAATGGCCTAAATGTGGATTTCACCAGTTTCAAAATCTCCTAACCCTGGCCTGATCCCATGACCAACCCTCCCTTTCATCCCCACTTCCTTGACGTAACACTGCCGGTCCATCATCTCTCCTACCTATCCGCCCCTCCCATCTCACTGACCAAACACCACTACTCCCTTCCTACATTCACCTATCACCATCCCAACTACCTTCCCCAGCCCCCACCCCTCCTCTCTCTCTTTATTTTGGAGCTCCCTTCCCCCTCCCCCATTTCTGAACCAAAATATCAACTTTCCTGCTCCTCCGATGCTGCCTGGCCTGCTGTGTTCCTCCAGGTTCACACTGTGTTATCTGACTCCTGCCTCGGCAGATCTTGCTGTCTCTCAGTTCGGATAACTAGTTCACATTGTGAAGAATCTCAAGAGGTGGCACCCATGAGTGAAAACAAGACTCGCATTTCTGTAGTCCCTTTTGTATCCATTGGACTTCCCAAAGTGCTTTACAGTCAAAGTAATATTTAAGTCTTCCTGCAGTGGGGCGGGGTGATGCAGCCAATTTAAGTGCAGCAAGTTCTCACAAACAGCAATAATAACCAGATGATTTATTTTAATAATCTTATTTTAGGAACAGATATTAGCCAGGACACTGGACAGAATTCCCGCGACTGTGTTTGAAATAATACCATGAATTCTGCTTACATCCATCTGAGAAGGCACCTCATTTAAGAGTTGGTCCCTCTGACAGTACAACACACCCTCAGGGATCCCTGGAGTCTCAACCTTGATTATAAGAAGTTATTGTTGCAGGTCTTAGTTCCATGATTTTTGGCTAAGGTGTGACAATGCTACCACAGCATCCCCATCTGTGTCAAATCTGGCTGTCATTGCCCACCTGGTCAAGTATTTGGTTCCAAGTATCAAAACACTCTAGGCTGAAATGTTGCAACTAAATCATATACGCACCGTCTCAACCCTCTCTTCTGTTACTTCTGGCTTTGACACATCTGTGGCTGTTTTCAACTTCTTCCTTGCTCGATGTCTTTGCTGAAAGAACAAAAAAAATCAAACATTGGAACAGGACACTAAAAATGAAGGGCAGAACAGACAAAAAGCTTCATTCAAAAAAGACATGATTCAGGTATGGATTCCAAGGGCACTCATCCTATGGTCCTTTGCAAAAACACACATTCTTCAGTCAACAGTGACTTGAGATAGGCTGTTCAATTGTATCAGCATCACAGGACAATCAAGTCAATGTCCAACCCATGCAATGCACCTATCTGGGGCACTGAAAGTGAGCAGGAGTGATAGCCAAGAAAGATGGAACCATTTCACAATAAAGAGGTATTTGAACGTGAAAATCTCTCACTTGAATTGTCAGAAAAAAGATTCGGCATTGGAGGCCACATAGCTATTACAGTGCAGCTCCCCCTAAAGCCCAATCTCATTGGAGCACATCGGCACACCAGCCATCCCACAGTCTCACAATGGGCCTCCAGGAATTGGTTGGTAAGGCCAACACTGTTTGCCTCAGGACCCTTGTAGCCAGTGGAACCTTTCACCCTATTGATATAGTTTACAAACCTGGACCCAGAGGCAAAAAGCCAGTGTTTATTCCTCTGGGCCACTCAAACCCAACCAAGTCAAGTTGTTGTTGAAGTAACAATGCCTTTGATGTTCTAAAGCATCCCATGGTATTTCAAGGGAAAATTATCAAACAAAATTTGAGACTGAGTTATGTAAGGAGATATTAGGACAAATTATGAGGTAAGCGCCAAGGGAGGAGAGGCAGACAAATTTTGAGAATGAATCTGGGCAGCAGGCCGCTAACAGTGAAGAAATGAAATTGAAGCTATGCGAGAGGGTAGAACAACATTCATACTGTACCTTCATAATCTCAGAGTAGCTGAAGACTGTGGGTACAGCATTATGTTTCAGATTTTTTCGGTTGCCCCAAGTGTTGAAACACTCTGGTTTGAAATGCTCAGAGCAAATAACAGTATGTTGGTTAGGCTTGAACTCTGCTCTTCCGACATTGTTCATCCACTGCGTCAGTAAGTCCGGCTTACTGAAGGGAAACCTAAGTGACAGGGAAAGATTATCAAGGAAAGAAACAATACAACATTAAACAACGGGTTTTACCTTCTTCCAGCCACAAACTGGATTCTGGATTATCACGCTCTCCCTCCCACCATTTGTACCCTCAATTATCCCCAGCATTCTTTTCCTGTCTCCTCAACCATCAATCCAATTTATCCACTAACTTTGTCTCTTTTTCATGCTCCTATTTACGACCTCGGCATTTTGTGACTTCACAGTCACGAAATGTAGTTGTCCAAATTAACAGAATGTTATACAGCCACAGTATAAGTTGTTAATTTTATAATTTTCTGGGGAAATTATTCATATAATTTGCTACCAACTCTCAGTTGTTTACAAGTTAATTTAGTACATTGGTAGCTGCTCACCCTCAACGCTAGTGTTCTACAATCCAAGCTGACTGGCCTCTGGAAAGTGGCTTAATGTCTTTGACGTGTTATACACTTTCTTAAAACAATTAATTAATTACTTGTACAAAAATGACTGCACTTTGTTAGGATCAAAACTAATTATGCTGATCCCTATCAACTATCTGTAACAGGTGAAATGCTCAATCTGTTGATAGTTATAAGTTTAATTCTGTCCATTAATTCATTGAATCCTAAATCACAATAACAGGCCATTGGGTTCACCATGGCTATTCCAGCACTTCGAAAAGGTTATCCAACTAGTTACACTACACTCCCTTGACCCTTGCAAGTTTCCCATCATCTAAAGTATATTGAATTTTATTTTCAAGCTTGCAACTGACCTGCTTCCAAACACCTCTTGATGCATGCATTCCAGAGCATAATGGCACTGTTTATAAAATTCAATCAGACAAGACAACTTCACTCATTGTATGTACAATGCCTGATTATTAACATCCAGGACCACTGGCTAATTTACCCTTGACTTGTGAGCTACTTCTTTCTGTAACGCCGACAGTGATTTATACCAGTATTTTTACACTGAGTTGACTAATTATTTCTTAAAATGCCTGTATTCTGCCTTTGTTCAGGATATCCATACACTTTGGTTATTAATATTATTGGTTCAAAATTGTCTAATTTGCTGAGGACAATTAAATTACTTCTTCCTGATGTCTTGGTAGTTACACCGTATTCTTACAAATAGCTTTATACAAATTAAGGCAATCAGACCATATGTCACAGGAGCAGACATAGACTATTTGGCCCATCTGGACAGCTCTACCCTTCAATGAGATCATGGCTGATCTGGTAACCTTCAATGTCACTTTTCTGCCACATTCTCATAATGTTGCATTCCCTTGCTGATCAAAAATCTATCTTAGCTTTAAGCATACTTAACACTGCCTCGACAGCCTTCCATGGCAAGGAATTCCATACATACACTACCCTCAGAGAAAACTAAATCCTTAAATGGTACAGCCACAATTCTGAGATTTTGCCGTCTGGTCCCAGAACCTCCGACAAGGTGAGAATCTCTCTGCAATTATCCCGTCAGGACCCGTAAAATCGTATATGTTTCAATAAGTCTTTTTCCTCAATCTTCTAAACTTCAACGAGTATGAGCCCAACCTCCTCAACATCTCATAAGGAAATCCCTCCTGTGATAACCCCAGAAGGCCCTTGAGGAATCACTGACTATTCTTCCCGTGGAGCTGTTTGAGTACGAGTATCCCTAGGGACGGGTTTGTAGAACTGTCTGAGCCAGGCTGGGATTAGTCTATCTATGTCACGAGTCGTGGATCTATTCCAGTTGGGCTTCCGGAGATATTTCTTCCACGATGACAGTAAAGTTTTGGATAGCCTTGCCTTTCATCAAATGTGGTAAGGCTGTGATGGGAAAGTACTGAAAATGCCACCGTTTGGGAAACTGGAACCTTATGATACAGCTGGGGGAGATTGGTCCAGCACATTGAAAAAAAATTATACTTTCATTCTCCGCAGTTCTTGTGAGACCCTGACTTTCCACATCATTGAGTTTTACCTTCCCGGCAGTCCCCGGATCAAAATCTTTTGGTGAACTAATAAATATAGTAGGGGACTGTTATGACCCCAAACCATCTGTAACAGTTCAGTGTTACAGATTTAATGCAGCAAATAGACTCCCTGGGGAACTAGTTACTGAATTTTTGACAAGACTGCAAAAATCAGTGGAACACTGAGGAGAGGTCAGCACTTCAGGAATGTTAAAGGTTCACTTAGTTTGTGCAATTAATGACATTGTGACCCAAAGGAAAATACAGATCTGGATTTCAAGAAAGCCACAGAACAGGCCCTTTCCTGTGAAAAAGGGGCTCAGGAGTTTCAGGTGTCCCTAGATGGTATTGTCCTCAACCTTGGGCAACCCCGTATCAGACAGCATAGACACGAGTGAACAAAACTTGTGACCCTCACTTGTAGCCAAGGAAGTGCAATTGGGCTCAGAAGCCACAAGTTCCAGCATTGAATGGGGAGTTTCTCCACAATACAGCGAGGAGCAAGAACCTCCATTTCGCACTTGTGTTCACTCCAGACAAAGTTACCAAAACAGGCAATACGTGGACTACACAGGCCAAAGGACAAAGCAACCTCAAGACAGGGATTTGCAAATAAATCAGCATGAGCTTCAAGAAGTGATACCAGCTAAATTACATAATTGGTCCCAGTGTAGCCCCAATTAAGATAAAACTCCAGGTAAATTTCCACCACCTAGACATGGAGGTAGACACAGGTGCTGCTATACCTAATGTAGGGGGAAAACCTTTAGGAAACTCAAATGGGGCATCTTGCATTTAAGCCTGCAAGACACCAAGGCGAGATTGGGCACATGCACTGGGGAGCCCTTACGTGTTATTGATTTCAATTCCAAGGAGCACAACAGAGTCAAAGTTTTTCGCTAGGTCTCAAAAATTACAGGGTGGGGGGACAAATGGTCCACTGAAGGAATTTAGTCGTTGGCTCTCCGGGGATCCCAGGGGTTAGCTTTTTAGAAATAAAAGGACTGGTATTATACATGGCCAAAGCTGACAGAAGACCACATGAAAAAAAAATCACGTGCGCCACCTTCAGCAAGAACACTTCATAAGGATGATTGTTTTGATAGTCACGCCGCTGAGGACAAGGCCCCTACAGCGCTTCATTCGTCTTCACGAGGGAAATTTACCTCCTAATTATACATCCCCGATCAGATCCAGACAGCAACAGGCATGGGGACTTGGGCAAAGTGGCACAAAACACCTCACTGTCACAGGTGCAAGGGGAGCCTTTGGACTCAGAGGACGCCACCCATGGGAAATCACTAATTAACCTTCCCGTGGAGCTCAAACAGCATGGATTCCCTTGGTAAAAGGGAATGGGCTGCCCAGCCAGAACTTATCACTTGAGCCCTCTATAAAACTCCGGTTCTCTTGTGGAGCAGTGTTCATGTCCCTACGTCTGGACCAGAAGACCTGGGTTGAAGTCCCACCTGCTCCAGAGGTGTGTAGCACATCTCTGAACAGGATAATTAGAAAAAAAAACACAGACCACCCACGACAGGGCTCTAATGGTGTACTGTCAGTGTCCCTACCTCTGAACCAGCAGGTCAATGTTCAAGTCCTATCTTCTCTAGATATGTGTAATAACACCATCGAGCACGTTGATTAGGAAAATACATAAAACAGATCCACTGCATTGTCCATAATGGGCTTTAGAACATAGAACATAGAACAGTACAGCACAGAACAGGCCCTTCAGCCCACAATGTTGTGCAGACCATTGATCCTCATGTATGCACCCTCAAATTTCTGTGACCATATACATGTCCAGCAGTCTCTTAAATGACCCCAATGACCTTGCTTCCACAACTGCTGCTGGCAACGCATTCCATGCTCTCACAACTCTCTGCGTAAAGAACCTGCCTCTGACATCCCCTCTATACTTTCCACTAACCAGCTTAAAACTATGACCCCTCGTGCTAGCCATTTCTGCCCTGGGAAATAGTCTCTGGCTATCAACTCTATCTATGCCTCTCATTATCTTGTATACCTCAATTAGGTCCCCTCTCCTCCTCCTTTTCTCCAATGAAAAGAGACCGAGTTCAGTCAACCTCTCTTCATAAGATAAGCCCTCCAGTCCAGGCAGCATCCTGGTAAACCTCCTCTGAACCCTCTCCAAAGCATCCACATCTTTCCTATAATAGGGCGCCCAGAACTGGACGCAGTATTCCAAGTGCGGTCTAACCAAAGTTTTATAGAGCTGCAACAAGATCTCACGACTCTTAAACTCAATCCCCCTGTTAATGAAAGCCAAAACACCATATGCTTTCTTAACAACCCTGTCCACTTGGGTGGCCATTTTAAGGGATCTATGTATCTGCACACCAAGATCCCTCTGTTCCTCCACGCTGCCAAGAATCCTATCCTTAATCCTGTACTCAGCTTTCAAATTCGACCTTCCAAAATGCATCACCTCGCATTTATCCAGGTTGAACTCCATCTGCCACCTCTCAGCCCATTTCTGCATCCTGTCAATGTCCCGCTGCAGCCTACAACAGCCCTCTACACTGTCAACGACACCTCCGACCTTTGTGTCGTCTGCAAACTTGCTAACCCATCCTTCAATCCCCTCGTCCAAGTCATTAATAAAAATTACAAACAGTAGAGGCCCAAGGACAGAGCCCTGTGGAACTCCACTCACCACTGACTTCCAGGCAGAATATTTTCCTTCTACAACCACTCGCTGTCTTCTGTTGGCCAGCCAATTCTGTATCCAAGCAGCTAAGTTCCCCTGTATCCCATTCCTCCTGACCTTCTGAATGAGCCTACCATGGGGAACCTTATCAAATGCCTTACTGAAGTCCATATACACCACATCCACAGCTCGACCCTCATCAACTTTTCTAGTCACATCCTCAAAAAACTCGATAAGGTTTGTAAGGCATGACCTACCCCTCACAAAGCCATGTTGACTGTATTTGATCAAGCCATGCTCTTCCAGATGGTCATAAATCTTATCCCTCAGAATCCTTTCTAACACCTTGCAGACGACAGACGTGAGACTTACCGGTCTATAATTGCCGGGGGTTTCCCCATTTCCTTTCTTGAAGAGAGGAATTACATTTGCCTCTCTCCAGTCCTCAGGTACGACTCCAGTGGAGAGCGAGGATGCAAAGATCTTCGCAAGTGGCGAAGCAATTGCATTTCTCGCTTCCCAAAGCAGCCGAGGACAAATCTGATCCGGGCCTGGCGACTTGTCAATCTTAATCTTAATCTTTACAGGTAAATTTCTAATTGGCCACACAGGTGATTTACTGGTGGCAGTTAATGATTACAAAAAAAAAGTCATAGTGATTTGGTGGTGGGAAAGCCACTCAGTTGTGTGATAACACTTCCAGGTATAATAAAGGGTAAAAAACAGACCCAGGAGTGCTGTTGTTGTGCACTGGTAATGTCCCTATCTCTGAACTAGGAGGCCTGGGTTCAAGTCCCACTTGCTCCAAATGGTGTAAAAACATCGCTGAACAGGTTCATTAAAAATATGTAAAACAGGCCCAGGGACAAAAAAAAAGGACCCGGGAATGGTTTGCCGAATTCTGTCCCAGACTGGGATTAGTTTACTTATGCCACAAGGTGTGACTCTATTTTGGTGTTCAACAATAAATGCTGTTCTATTCCAGTAGGCTTCCTGAGATATTTGTCCTTCATACCTCGAATCTACACAGTGAACCTTCTCTGGACCATCTCCAATGTCAGAGCATGTTTCCTATGATAAGGGAATCAGAACTGTTCGAGCATTGCAGGTGTGGTCTGACTCTTGCCTTGCAGTTTTAACGAGACCTCACTATTTTCATGCCCCAGTTCTTTTGTATAAAGGCTAACAGTTCAATTGCATTAACATAAAACAAAGAACTGTGGGTGCTGGGAATTCAAAACAAAAACAGAAATTGCTCGAGAAACCCAGCAGTTCTGGCACTATTTTTGGAGAGAAAGCAGAGTTAACATTTGGGGTCCAGTCACCCCTCTTCATTTGCCTTTCTTGTTACTCACCCGACTTGGATGCTAGTGTTTTACGATTCATGCTCGAAGATCCGCAAATCCGTCACACTGCAGAAAGCTGCAGCACATTTTCCAAAATATAATAATATTATTAACATTCAGTTTTCTATTCTTCTTACCTTCTATTTTCCCACAATTACATTCCATCTGCCAAGATTTCGCACACTCACTTAACCGATCTACATCCCTCTGAGGCCTCTTTCTGTCATCCTTACTACTTAATTTTCCACCAATTTTTGAGTCACCCACAAATCTGGCAATAGTGCATTCACTTTCCTAATCAAAGTCATTATTATATATTGTAGAAAATGCGGCCTCAGCACTGATCCCTGTGGGATTCCACTAGCTGCCATCCTGAAAATGCTCACTTTAGCCATCTTTCTGTTTGCTGTCAGTTAGCCAGCCCTCTATCCACGCTAAGACACTACCCCAACACCATGGGCTCATCTTATTAAGCAGCCTTATTTGGGGTACATTATTGAATATCTTCTGAATATCCAAACATGATCACATTTACTGGTCCCCCTTTATCTCTCCTGCTTCTTATTTCCTAAAACAATTACCATAAATTTGACAGGCATGATCAGTTATATACACGTACATTGATGAACCGTACAGTATTTTGGGTGCCTATCTGATTTACCCGTGATAGGTTAGTTTCTTGTCCATATATGCCTGTTACTGTATCTATATATTAATCGCTTAAATATTTGTACAAAATGACACCACTCAGTAAAAACAGGTGATAGTACTGAAGTTTTGGCTCCCCAACTCTTTTACAGTGACAATTGAGTTACTTGTCCCTAATGTGCTGTTGGTCGGTAATGACAGTATTCGTACACATAGGTTGATTAGTTATCTACAGACAATTAATTATTTCTAACAAAGTTCATCATATCCAATGATTATTCACTCTCAATACAAATTGTTGTTCTTGATGCCCAGCGGATTTACCTGTGGAAGGTGAGCTCCTTGTTCTTGCTGCTGTACCTATTGGTACAATTATAGGCAGCACACGACTTGGGCATGACCTAGTCCCAGCTTCTGCCCCCCACAATAATGGCGGCCTAGCGGCAACAGTCGGCGCGCTGCGACCCCTCACAACAAAATGGCGCCGTTGCTTGGCGGCACAGCCAACACATCCATCCACTCGAAAATATATCACAGGGCGGCGAATTTAAAAATCCAAACCGCTCCCGGACAGGTCCCCTTCACAGCCCCGCGTGCTTAACTTACGGGGTAAGATTTAATTATAATAGAGATTTTTTTAAAAATCCCGGAGGCGCGAGCCCTTTCACCGCAATCGCTGCTGGGATTTTTTTGCGGGGTGGGGGGAGGGGAAGGAAAATGCCCGACGACGTCATCGGGAGAGCGGCAGGCGGGGTCTCTGGCGTGCGCGATGGCGTCACCGACAATGCAGCGAGTGGCATGTGTTCCTCTGTGGGTCTCCTCATGGGGAAGAGGTCCATGGGCACAGTATATTTTTTCCTACTGGAAGATTTTGTATTTACAACTATCAAAAATATATAAACAAAATACTCTGGAGACTGTAGATCTAAAATGAAAATAGATCGTGTTGGAGATTCAACAGGTCTGGCTGCATCTGTGCAGAGAGAACACATTTCAAGTTCAGTAACTCTTGCAGAGCTCTACATCTATCAAGCCTCATGGGCTACGTTCCTCTAAAAATGAGTAGACATTATTTGCTGTTATCTGTTCTTCAACTAATCTCCACAAGCATTTAGACAAAACTCCTGCAAAATCAACTTGGACAGACTGTGGCCATTTGGTCTTTCCCTGCTGGCTGCTATTTTTTTCAACTATCAAAAGGCCAACATCCCATAGGAGGTCAAAGAAAACACTTCAAAGAAACCTTGAAGCACAGCAACATTGACATTAATAACTGCGAGGAGCTTGCTGCCAATCGTTATGTCCAAAAATATTTGCATTTAAATACCACCTTTTATCACTTCAAGACATTGCACGATGCCAATAAGTTACTTTTTCAAGTGCAGGAACAGGCACAGTGCATTTGTGATCAATCACTGTAGAACAAAGCTTGACATACAGGAACAGTAAATAATTTCATGTTGTCCATTGGGGAATGGATAGTCGTCATATCAGGAAGAACACCCTTGTTCTTCAATATTACAATGCTTTAAAGTGCACTTGAATGAACGAATTCTACCTCATTTAAATATTCATCTAAAAGTCAGCATGTGACAATGGAGCATGTCACCTGCGTTGGAGTGACAACTCCAATTTATCTGATGGAATGGCCCTTCAATCCACAACTTCCTATCTCAGGTAAGAGTTCAATCAACTGAGCCAACAAACAAGTCAACCATCTTTTTCTTTCAATCCTTTTAGTCATTCGTACCATTACATTTATTATGTTAACAACAGAAGTAGGCTACTCTGCCTAACAAGCCTGCCCTGCCAGTCTAGATCATGAATGATTGTCTTGGTGATGTCACTTGCCCGCACTCCCTCTAAATCCCTTAATGTCATTCGGCTTCAGAAACCTACAAATCTCTGCCTTGAACCTGCACAATGATTGAATTTACACAGCCTTCTAGAGAATTTCAGAGATTCACCACGTTAAGTGAAGAAATTTCTCAACTCAGTATTAAATGGCCTCCCAATTTACCCTGAGCACAAGTTATTGTAGCTGTAGACTTGCCAAAGGGAAACATTCTATCCATATCCATTTGTAAGTCCTCTCATTCTTCAATACTGTGGAGAATAGAGGCCTAGTTTCCTCAATCTCTCCTCATAAAACAATTCCACAAGACCAGGGATTAACTTGGTGAACCTCTCTTGCATTTGCTCTGTGGCCCCTCCCTTTCTGATGGATGTCTTTTTGTTAATCTTTACCATGTGCAGCATTCTGTGAATCAGATTAAGGATGTGGATTATTTGACACTCGGGCCAACAACGTTGCTCCTTTTGCTACATAGCAAGCTAAGATTCTGTCTGAATATTGTCCCAACAATATCCAAGCATTAATCTGAATACAAATTACTCAAATTATTCCATCATCACTAAATAGATTGTCTGTTCTGAGGTTCAGAACTGACTAAGTGTATCTATTTTCTGCATTTAAGCATATAGTCTAGTTGGGAAATATAATGTAGACTTGCCTGTGTATCTAACTTTTACTGCATTTTTCCATGCCTTAAAGTCCTACATGTGATACAGAAAATAAAGGAGAAATAAGTTACAACAGATTTATTATTTAAAATACCAATAGTTAAATCTTTATTTACAAAATAACTTCCGATATACACGTACAAAGTTTCACAGAAACAAGGTTTTCTTTGTTCCACTTTAACAATTCTTCCAAGGAGACAGTCCAACACTCCCGGCACACATTTTCAAAGTCAGAGACTTGTTACGGGTCCATGATAATCTCGTGCAGGCATTCTCAACAAGAGCAAGAGCAACACTGCCGTTTGAAATAATAACCATGCTGCTTTGTTCAAAAAAACCCCTCGTTTTCACCATTTTCCCTTATCTAAGGAAAGATGTTTTCTATTGGAGGCAGTCCAGAGAGGGTTCACTAGGTTTATCTTAGGTATGGATCTTCTTATGTGGAGAATTGAGTTGGTTGGGCCTGTACTCATTGGAGAGAAGAAGAATGAGAAGACCTCACGGAGAAATACGAGATTCTTAGGGAGCTTGACAGGTAAATGCAGAGAGGTTGTTTCCTCTTGTGGGAGAATCCACGTTAACGGGCATTGGGTGTAAAAGAGACAGGTATTCCTCAAAAGAATAAAGTGGAGAGAGAGTTCAGCATGTGATTAATTAATTATTTTTAATATGATGTTGGTTTTAGGATTTTTTTCTTCTCTAATAGGTGGATTATGTAGATCCAGACCCTCTACTTGCTGGCTGTACAGCTATTTTTCACGTGTGTGAAAAGCTTGTGTCATCCAGCTAATTCACTGTGGTTAGCAAGCCGAGCTGGATTCTGCCCTTACTCATGTGCATATGTTCCCAACAGGAACATGGGATGGCAATCGTGAGTGAGAATCCTGCCTGTGTTTTGATCGGAACCCTACTATCAAATCTGCTCTACGACAACTGCCTTCTCACCCCACCATCTCTGTCTTTCTCTCTTGACCCCTCTGTCTGTATATTGAGATGGAAAATTTAAAGGGTTAGTCTCTAACAACAAAAAGAGAGACCACCAGTTCATTTACTTTCAGTAGTAGGGAAGTAGTTAGGAAAAATTATTCCTAAATAGCAAGGTTACATTACTAATATTGGAGTCCGAGTGATTGAGGATGTGCATTAACTCCTGGTATACAATGGTGGTGATGGGGATGCTGGTTGATTGTCAGGCATCTTTAAGTGCTCACTATGTCTATGGCCTACAGCCTCCTTCAGCCTATTTTTACAGGCTGGGGGAGAAAGCTATCATATGGCTGGTTTGAGGTAACCTGACCATTGGTTAAACAGGAAAGGGAGAGGGTTACAGGATACTAATGGAAAGTTGCTCATTGTGTACAACTGCTCTCAGCCTACAATGAGAGGCAAGAGCACTGTGCAGTGTGATTGACTCCAATAAAATCAACAGAGTCAATTCTGTGTTCTTTCCTGTCACTGGAAACAGCAAGTCAAAGAAACACAACTTGGCATTTTTTTGTAGGATAAGACATTTGAGAGTAAAAATACATGAACAATATTTTACAATATACAATGATGGAAGGTTGAACCGGAAGGATACCTCCTCATCTCCCCGACCCCTTCCTTTTATGGAAAGGGTCAAAGGGTGAAGACTCTAGATTTACAATGCCCAAAACAATAGTGTCTGCACCAATCTAAATGCAATTTACAAACAGAGACTCAGTCACTATAGATGACCCCAGAGCTTTCCCAAATGAAGCCACATCTCCACTGAACATATTTAAACCACCACACGAGCACCTGTTGAATGGCTGAGGCAGCATCTTGGGAACCATAACCATGTTCTACAATATCTTCATGTACTGAGAGATACAGAGGAAAGAACAGAGGTGGACAAGAGAGGACGATGAGATTTCTCTCTCCCCTTTCACCCAACTCTTCAACTCAAATTCACAGATTACTGTCCTGAACTCATTGAACGTACTGCCAAGTAAGGACCAAAAGGACTTAAAAGTAACTGATAGGACATTCTTGCTCTCCTTCTGGCATACCCCCAATCCCAGAAAAACAGAGGGGCTGGGTTGCTGTCTTTTTAACAGACCTTCCCCTATCCAGAGCTTTTAACAGTTGATAAAATTGAGTTTCTTATCTCCTGCCCTCACAACCCATAACACAATTCTTTCAATGCATAGAAGAGGAGAAAGTCAATTAACTGATCATTTAAAAGCCATACTCCTGGATATTTTTCCTCCTAACAGAAGTACCAAGTTTAGTTCTAAATACTGAATTGCAGGCATAAAAATTGTAAAGGCCTCCCTAAGACAAACATTCTCCAAAAGATAATCCAGAATTGGTTGTCTATTCCAAACATTTTAACAGCACAAGTCAAACCTGACAGATTAACCCAGGTTATTACCACACATTTCCTGCAGGACTTTAACTCTTTGTCAACCAGTATGTAAAGTTTAAAGAAAGTGCAGAGGAGCAAAAAGGCATCAGTTACTCATTTCAACCAAAGTAAATATTGTCACGTTAAAAGTGAAAGTGCCAGAAAGCAAAAATAAAATCAGAAAATATTAGACATACACAGCAAGTCAGTTGCAACCTGTAAAGAGAGAAGACAGATTTAAGGTGCATCCCCTTGATCAGAACCTACTTCAATCAACTCTCAAAATGACTAAACCATGGTGTATTTCCAACACTATCTGGTTTTATTTCATTTTATTAAATGGCAGGCCATTAGGTATTGATTATCTATTATTCCCTTCTCATTTTGTTTGATAACATTTATGCTTGAAGCCTTTCGTGTATTGCACAGGCCCTGTTTATCTGTTGCAGCTCCCTTAGCAGCAAACATTTTGGGGATTGCACCAAAAATGGAGTGATGGCTATCACTTCATCATGGAGACCTTGGTGGATTAAGGCTTTTTAGATGCAAGGGGTGAGAGGTAAGAGTGAAAGGAATGGAGAAAGGGGAAGAAAAATACAGTTTATAGCACTCAGCAAGTTCACTCCCCTCTTCCTGCAAATCAACCCCTAGCCTCCAATTTCCCCTGTGCTCATTTAACCAGGGTGTGATTACTGAAAGATTGGCTCAATCTATGTTGATTTTTGGGTTATTCCTGGAGGCAGTGAGGGCGAAGGGAGAGAGACATATTCAGAAAGCACGCAGTTTCCGTGCAAACGGATGAAACTCTCCAAACAAGTGCACCAAACTATTTTGTTTTAAAATGCATTCTTTTTTGATTCCCACCCTCCCTTGATGCCGATTCAACGTTCTTCTCTCCCTGAAACAAAACCAAACCAATAAAGATAGAAAGACACAGACACCTCAGTCGAGGAAGTGCTTTCTGCAGCTGATTCGAGATCGGTTTGATCGCCGAATGTCGTATTTGGAATCTCGACACCTTTGGCAGACGTACACCTCCGGGACATTGGATTTGCGGATTTTGGCACAGGACAGGTGGATCCAGGTGCCGCACTCATTGCATTCAATCATTGGCCTGCCAGCAAACGGCTTCATGCAGTAACATGTCACCAAGTCCCAGGAATCATCATCTGTTTTAACAGAAAGGTCCAAAGATTAATCACAAGCCAGATCAACAATAGCTTGCAGTTATGTAGCAATGTTCACAAGCCCCGGAAGACCCCCAAGTGCTTTATATGTAGTGAAGTGCTTTCAGATAATTTCACTGATAACTGACGTAACATCGAGAAAGCTGCTAAATTGTGCACAGTGAAATCTCAAATGGAATCTGACTGGAAAATACGTTTTAGCGATGTTGATAGGTGAATATTAGTCAGAACATTACAGAGAACTGTCCTGATCTGTTTCGAAATAAAGGCCTTGGAAACATTTGTCCACCTGAAAAAGCACAATTAGGGATATGCAACAAATGCTAGCTCAGCCAGCGAAGCCCACATCTCATGAATGAATGAGAAGAAAAATCGGACGGAGGTCAACTTTGTTTGAATGTCTCGCTTGAATGAGGGAATCTCTGATTGTGCAGCACTCCCTCAGTACTGCAGTGCAGGCGTCAGCTTCAATTTTGTGGCTCAGGTTTCTGGAATGGGACTTTGAAATTCTTTTACAGGATGTTAGCACCACTGGCTGGATCACCACTCATTGCCCTTCTCTAACTACCCTTGAGAATTTGGTGATGAACTGCTGAAGTCTATGTGATGCAGGGTGCATCCACAGTGTCATCAAGGGGTTTTTCCAGGATTTTGACTTTGTGACAGTTTCCAGTCAGATGGTGTACACCTGGGACAAGAACTTGTAGCTGATGTTGTTCCCATGCACCTGCTGGTCTTCACGTTCTAGACGATAGAAGTTATGGGTTTGGAAGGTGCTATCAAAGCAACCCGGATGAGTTACTGCAGTGCACCTTGTAGATGGTAGAGACTGTTGCCACCATGAGTCAGTAGTGGAGGGATTGAATGTGGAAGGTGGTGGATGGCGCACCAATGAAATGGGTTGCTTTGTCCTGGATGGAGTCGAGGCACAGTCAGTGGGCTCACATGTGATGAATAACTATTTACACAAAGATTGGTGGATTACCTAAAGTTGTCCTAAGGATAAGTCAGGCCAAATTTCATAACCAAGTTGAGAGGAATGCAAGAAAGTTTGATAATGAAATAACAGACGGATAAGAACATATGGACAAGGCAAAGCTTGGTGCTTCTCTCTCTCTCTTGATGTTGAATTAACATAGACCTGAACACTTCATTTTAAATAGTATATTCACTCATGTCCAAGGCTAGCAAAACTTTCTCAGTCCAATTTCAAAAGACCACTCCTTTGGTTGACCAATCTGTTATTTTCCTAGTACTTCTCTAGTGTGGAATTTTGCTTATTTGGAACACTGGATTGAGACCGACCAAAATCAAACACACTGGAACAGGTGGAGACCATTCAGTCCCTCAAAATGTGTTCCACTACTCCATTGTCTCATGGTTAATCTACTCTTTACTCCATTACGCCGAATAGACTTGCACAACCAGAATCTTTTGATCCAAACAAAAATCAGAAATTCTGAGTAAGGGTGACTGCACTTGCTACATTAACTGTTTTCTCTCCACAAATGGTGCCTGCTGACTTTGTGTCAGATCTCCAGCATCTACAGTTCTTTGTTTTATTTCAGAATATATTGACCTCCGGTTTGATGTTATCCATCAACCCCAGTCCCAAAAGCTTTTTGGGGAAGAGAATTCCAGATTTCCACTGCCCTTTATGTGAAATAGTGTTTCCTGACATCAACGCTGAACAACTTTACCCCCATTTTAAAAAATAATGTTCCCTATTCTGGACTCCCCACCACATGATCGTGAGAAAATATCAAACTATTAACTAAGTTAAACACCTCATTAAAGCACACAATCTTTGAAACTCGAGGGAATAAAGCTCAGTCCATAAACATCTTGGATTTCTCAAGCTATAATACGATTATAATTCCTACAATGTTCATGATCTGAAAAGGACCCCTGCTTAGCTGCCCAATAATCTACAGTCAAAACTTTTACCTATTACTGCAGGTGTTCAGTTATACAAGTCATAGAGGTCCTAGGTATCCTTGTTGCTGCTGAGTTTTCAGCAAGAATGGCTTTGGGAGAAAGTACAATTGACTTCATACCTCTTGGATAAGGGACAGAATTAATCAAGCAACTCTTGTTGAAAAATAAATGTAAACAGCTGGTCGAATAAACCTTGGATGGGTTTCCCCACATTTGGTGTGAGGAACCTGATAGCCACAGCCTCAAACCCCAAACACAGTCAGAACCTCAAGAGTTAAGGGAGGTGGAAATATTCTTGGAAATGTCAGCTCATGAGAAAATGCATTGTATACTTATCCTCAATTATTTCAAGGATAATTCTTTAGTTCTCTGAGGTGTACACCAAGCAATGGGACTACTATGAGGTTGAAAGACAGCAGCTCCTCCCAGCTGGACTGCACTCAGGATTGGTCAGCATTTGACATTGGGAAATTGGCCCAAGTCCATGGCAATTAGGTACACATGCAAGGTAGTGAGCGCTGTTGCAAGGATTTCAATTAATTGTAGGTTGCAGTATGAGAAACAGAATCATAGATTCAAGGCATTCTGGCCAGGTTGTGAAGATCACTAGCCCGTTGGGCAGTCCTGGAGGTGGTCTTTTGCCTCTAATCCTAGTCGTTACACGTATGTCACCAATATTGTTGGTTATCACCCATTGCTGGTTCTGACAAAGTCCCAGTGCTTATAATTTAGCACTGGTGCTAGCTTTGATAGTCATAGGTCTATCAATAACATATTATGTATAAACTGGTCTCTAATCCAGTCCATTATAATCCCTCACTTACTGTGCTAATTACAATCTGTCATTAATATGGATGAGAACAGGTAGTCTTGCACACAAAACCAATCAAACCTGAGATGGTTCTAATCCACAGAATATAGGCCCACTCAGGAAAAGGAGGCTTAGTAACTGAGGCATACGGGAGCACCCAGAGACTGTGAATCACACCATGTCAGTTTCTCTTGAGACACTTATTGATCTGCTGCAGATGTGGGAACACCCACTTTGCAGTTAGAAAGTTCCAGAACTTTGACCCAGCAATGGTGAAGGCACAGTAATAGTTTCAAATGTTGTGGGTCTGGGAAGGGAACTTCCAACTGGCAAACGTTCCCATCCATCTGCTACCCCTCTCCTAAGTGGTAGAGGTCACGGGTTTGGAAGGTGCTGTTGAAGTAGCCTTGGTGAGTGTTGCAGTGAATCTGTCAGAGGGGTTGGGGTTAGGACTGTGAATTGGTGGTGGAGAAATTGAACGGTGAAGGTGGTGGATGGGGTTCCAATCAAGCGGGCTGCTTTGTCCGGGATAGTATGGAGTTTCAAGAGTGTTTATGAAGCTGCACACCGCCAGACAAGTGGAGTATATTCCATCACACTCTGGATTTGTGCCTGGAAAATGGTGAACAAAATTTGGGGAGTTGGTGAGTGTGAACTATTTAACCTTCCAAAAACTCACTTACCAGAATCCACCATGATATCTTCATCATTCCCAGTTGTGTCCACATCCCTGAACACCACCTGCTTTCCCTGACGGAAAACAGTTCTCTGCCGTTCCACTTTCTCACATTTTATCGTCTCATTCAGCACATTTGCTGCAGTAGCTGGCACAGAAGAACTGTCCTGACCTGCATTTGGAGTGTCCGTGAGGGGCTGCTGTTTGAGGGTCTCCGGAGTGAGGGGCTGCTGATCGAGGGTCTCTGGGGTGAGGGGCTCCTGATCAAGGGCCTTGACAGTGAGGGGCTGCTGATTGAGGGGCTCCTGATCAAGGGCCTCGGGAGTGAGGGGCTGCTGAATGAGAGGCTGCTGGGTAAGGGCTTCTTGGGAGAGATGCTTCAGGGAAATAGAAGCTGTTGTCGAATCCTCTGCTCCATGAACAGGAGAAAATGCACTGGTTTCTGCAATGGAGTCAGTTGGTTCCTGCTTGCTGGCCTCTTCAGTCTGTGGCTCTTCCAGCCTCAAGCTGTCCTCCTTTGCCCTCACCTCACGCCTCCTCTTCACCTTGTCGGGCTTCCTGCGGTTGAAAGGAGGCAGCATGAAGCTGCCTGATTTGTGATGTTTCAGAAATGAGTATGGCTTGGCCTTTTTGAAACTGCTGAAAGTTTTCCTGCCTTTATTGGTGCCAGGGACAGACAGTGGGATGTCCCAAGGTTCACTCTCCACGGTACTGCCTGTGCTGTTGGGAGGGCTGGAACTGGTCCGAAGGGGCACCTCCTGAAATGCAGAAAGATAACAGGTCAATGAGCTGCTGCAGTTTCCCCTCGCATCATGGCAGAAGATAATAAGTCAGCTGATGCCAAGTAGACAGCATTTTTGACATCAAGTCAGAAACTCATGGGTTCAAATGTTATACCAAAGATTTAAGGACATAATCATAAGACATGTGAAGTTGATCATTCAGCCCATTGAGTCTGGTCTGCCTTTCAGTGAGATCGTGGCTGATCTGATCATTCTCAACACCACTTTCCTGCCCTTTCCCCAGAACTCTTGATTCCCTTATTGATTAAAAATGCATATTAGCTTTGAATTTCTTAACAAGCTAGCCTTGATAACCCTATGTGCTAAAAACTTTCCACAGATTCACTACTGTAGTGATTGGAGCGAGGGCCCGGTGGATCTCATCAACCATGAGATCTTTGATGGGGGTTGTTAACTTGGGCCAATCAGGGAGCCCTGGCTGACAGATATAAACAGGAGATTAGCATTGCCCTTATCGGCTTTGCTTGTTACTGGTTCACTGACTGCATGGGTGTTTTTTCTGGTGGTGAAAAAAATATAAATAAGAGATTCAGAGAGTCTCTCCATTCTATGGACTGGTTCTCAGCTGCCTGGGCAAAGCTCATGTACAATGCACACGTAAATAACAGGTGACTTGGTGATGGGATACCAGCCTCTGTGTACTTCAACTGCCCTCTGGGGAAAAATGAGAGTCTTCTTTATCTCCTTCTTAAATGGATGACCCTTTACTCTGAGATAATGTCCTCTGTGTCCGGACTTCCCACAAGCAGGAATAACCTCACAGCATCTACCCTGACAAGCCTGTGAGAATGTGCCAATGAGGTCTCTCACTCTTCTAAACTCCAATGAGTACAGGCCAAATCTAAATCAACCTCTCCTCACAAGACAAACCCTCTGTACCCAAAATCAGTCTAGTTAACCTTATCCAATGCCAGTAAATTTTTCCTAAGATAAAACACCTAAACTGTTCACAGTATTCTAGGTTCATGCCATTCCAGTGCCTTGAATTGTTTCAGCAGGACTTCCCTACTTTCATACTGAGTTTCCTTTGAAATAAAGGCCAACATTCCATTTGCCTTCCCTATTACCCACTGAACTTATATGCTAGCCTTTTGTGATTCATGGATGAAGAAAGCAAATCCCTTTCTGCTGCAGCTTTCTCCATTTAAATAATGTTCGGCTCTCCGTTCTTCCTTTCAAAAGTGCATAACCTTATAATTTTCCACACAATATTCCATCGGCCAAGTTTCTGTCCACTTGCTTAGCCTTGTGTAGACTCCGTGCCATCTTCACCACTTGGCCTTTCCATTCCTATTTTTCCAATTCTCTGGGACTTTTCCAGAATTGAAGGATTCTTGGAAGATTACTACCAGTGCATCTACTAGCTCTCAAGTTGCTTCTTTTACTAGTATCCTAGGATGCAAATGATCAGATCCAGGGGGCTTATTGAGCTTTAACCTCATCAGCTTCCCTAGTAATTTTTCTTCAGTGACAGAGATCATCTTTAAGCATGACCAAAGTCGACACTCTGGGGAGGTACTAAAGGACTGAAGCACTCTCGGATTTTTTTTTAAAACGAGGAGGCTTCACCTACCCTCTCACGAAACATCCTGTTGTGCTTTTTTTTTTAAAAAAATGATTACTGGATTTCCCCCTTGTAATATATGTTAATGTTTGTTTCTCAACTAAAAAAAAAATGAACAAAATTGTTTGGTCATTAATTAACTGCTCATGAAACCTTGCTGTACACAGATTGGCTGAAACATTTGCAGCATTATGAAATTGGCTGAGATGTTTTGTGACATCTGGAGGTCATGAAAGGTGCTGTAGAAATGTACATTCTCTTCTTTTTAAAAAAAAATCTCCACCTAGTCCTTTATACAGGTGACCCCCCAAAAGCTGACAAAATCCGTGAAAGCCAACTCTTTGAAATGGAGTCAGTTTCATAGAGTCAAACAGAAAACTTGTTTGATCAAAAGTCCCTGGTTTTCTTTGGGAATTGGCACATTCTAAGCAACATGCTTGGAATGCCACAACATTAACAGGAAAACAAGAAGTTCTACCCATAAACGGGATTGAAATAAGAAACAGATTACACTCAACTATTTGCTCAGTGTAACAAAATGAGCCCAGAAGCTAACTCGGGGGTGATTGCTTACTGTTCTGCAAACCAAAACATCCAGCTCTCAAAGCACTTTATGTGATATCTCTGTAATACATGTCTAGAAAATGGGAGGGGGAGCTGCGCAGTGGTGGGAAGTTTGCCTGTCAACTTCAGGCCAATGATGCCCTTTTTAAAAGAAGCCCTTCATTCTCCCCAATTGGACATTGTTACAGAGATGCCATCTCTGGGTGGCGTTGAAGGGTCTCTGATGCTGACACTTGAAGATGGTTACCAAGTGAAAATGAACTAGACCAGGTAGGAATCATCAAATCCTTTCTCCTCCTCCTCCTCCTCCTCCCATTCACATTCCCCTCACATCCTTCTGTGGATAGCTTCAATCAAAATCATGCAAGTTTTGTTATACATTGTTCCTGTATATATTGACACTGATGAGCACACTTAAAGAAAAGCATATGCCCATGTTTCTGTGATAATGGGAACTGCAGATGCTGGAGAATCCAAGATAATAAAGTGTGAAGCTGGATGAACACAGCAGGCCAAGCAGCATCTCGGGAGCACAAAAGCTGACGTTTCGGGCCTAGACCCTTCATCAGAGAGAGGGATGGGGTGAGGGTTCTGGAATAAATAGGGAGAGAGGGGGAGGCGGACCGAAGATGGAGAGAAAAGAAGATAGGTGGAGAGGGGAGTATAGGTGAGGAGGTAGGGAGGGGACAGGTCAGTCCAGGGAAGACGGACAGGTCAAGGAGGTGGGATGAGGTTAGTAGGTAGGAAATGGAGGTGCGGCTTGGGGTGGGAGGAAGGGATGGGTGAGAGGAAGAACAGGTTAGGGAGGCAGAGACAGGCTGGGCTGGTTTTGGGATGCAGTGGAGGGGGGAAGAGGAAGAGCTGAGCTGGTTGTGTGGTGCAGTGGGGGCGGGGGGGAACGAACTGGGCTGGTTTTGTGATGCAGTGGGGGAAGGGGAGATTTTGAAGCTGATGAGGTCCACATTGATACTATTGGGCTGCAGGGTTCCCAAGCGGAATATGAATTGTTGTTCCTGCAATCTTCGGGTGGCATCATTGTGGCACTGCAGGAGGCCCATGATGGACATGTCATCTAAAGAATGCCCATGTTTCTCCTTCATTTATCACCTTCCTTTCCTCTTCAATGCTAGAGTACAGGTTCCTTGATCTCAATTCCTCATTAGTATCTCAGGTGTCCCCATTACCAAACGGTGACTGTCTGAACAATTTAGTGGGATCTCAGCCAAGCTCACATCGCCCTTATCTGAAGTGCACACAAGCGTATGAATTATGACTAGCCTTTGCAGCCCCACACTCCTCCATTATCTAGTAAGATCGTGGCTGATTTGATCAGTGGTAGGGCAGACTGTGGGTAATCAGATCAACCATGACATTATTGAACAGCGGAGCTGGCTGAAGATGTCTACTTCTAATTTGTATTCAATAATGGCCTTCACTTTCTTGTCTACACCCATACCCTTTGACTTTCTTGTCAACCTATCTAACTCAGCCTCAAAAATAATAAGATGACCCAGCCACTGTTCCTGTCTGAGGAAGCGAATTATCCAGACCCTCCAGAGAATCATATTACCTTTGTCTCTGTCAAAAGTTAAAGGGGTCTCCCAATTAAAACATCCTTTCAGTGGCCACAGTTACTTTCTGGCGATCAGGAGCAAGATGCATAGTTAAATTTTTCCTTCCTAGGAGATCAACTGCTCTGCCCTTGTTGTCAACCTGGCCGAGACCTGTTAATTCAACTTAGAAAATGAACTACATAATGTAGAAAAAGACAGTTTGCCCCACCCCGATTCCAAGTTTCTGTGTTGTCTTTTTGAAAAAGCTATCTCATGCTGCTTACTCTTTCCACGAAGTCTTAAAAGTTTCTGCTTCCATTAGCCCAGCTGGACTGCTTATCAATTCCCATTTCAGAAAAAAAATCATTATTGAATCTGTTTCTATCACTCTGTCAAGACATTGTATTCCAGATCAGGAATCAAACCTGGGACTTTCCAGGTCAGTTCATCACTGTATGAATGCATTGCGCCATTGGATGGAGCTTGTCACTAATACTGGAATTGAAATTGTGACATTATCCAAGTCACTGGTGTGTTGTTCCCTGCAACCTGAGCAGGAAAGATTGTTACTTGGTCAAATTGCAAAGTAATGGAGAATAAAAATGGGGAGTTTGAAACAGTTGAACTCACTTCTTGAGGGTAGGGGATGTAACCAGCATAAACCAAGACAAACGTGCAGAATTTGTTAAAATCTTCCACTGTCCTACACCTCTTATCTGTTGGAGTATAATCCTGGGGAAAAGGGAGAGCAAGAGAGAGTAAGGTTAGATATGAATTTGTGCAATCGGTACAGACAAACTAACCAACCATTCTCTGGTCACTGGTATGCAAGTTAACACAGCTTTATGAAATTTTCCAGTCATCACTAATATTTCAAAACTTTCAACATCAGAACAGTTTTGTTTAAAATCAAGCAGTTTCTATCATTATGTAATAATAATTACAGGGACAATATGACTGGGAGAGGTGGGATTCTTGCATTGTCATCTGCAAAATTTCAATGATGTTTAATAATAGGTGAAATTTTTATCCTACTTTCAGCTAAGTACTACTGGGATTCAGTGCAAGTGGGTACAGATCTGCCACTGTCTGTTAACTGAAAACATTCTTCTGAAGCTTTGTTCCCTGTGTAAATGGTGCAATACAGGTTCAGATCCACTTTTGTCTGTCATTTATATAAGTGATTCGGATTACAATATATGAGGCATGGTTAAGAAGTTTGCAGATGATACCAAAATTGGTGGTGGTATAGTGTACAGTAAAGGAAACCTATGCTTACAAAGAGATCTTGATAATTTCAGTCGGTGGGCTGAGGAATGCAAATGGAGTTTAATTTGGATAAATGTGAAATATTGCATTTTAGTAATACAAACAAGGGTAGGACTTATACAGTTAAAAATGAAAAACTACAGATGCTATAAATCAAAAACAAAAACAAATTGCTGGAAAGTTTCAGCAGGTCTGGCAGCATCTTTGGATGGAAACCAGAGTTAATATTTCGGGTCAAGTCACCCTTCCTCAGAACTGATGGCAGTTAGGAAAATGCTAGTTTTTAATGCAGAAGATAGGGTGGGGTGAGCGATGGGGTAAACAATAGGTAGGGATAGAACCCAAGAACAAAGAACAGTTGGACAAAGGAGTGGGTAATGATCTGGCTAGTAGGGTGTATAGCTATTAATGGGGACTGTTAGTGGCTAACAATGGGTTGTGTGTAATAGCTGACTATGCGTTAACAAGGCCTGATGTGTGGGGGTTGGGATAAGGACATGGGGAAGCTCAGGCCTGAAAGTTATTGAACTCAGTATTCAGTCCAGAGGGATGCAGGGTCCCCAAGCAGAAGATGAAGTGCTCTTCTTCACTGAAGCACTGCAGCAAGCCTAAGACAGAGATGCTGGCCAGGGAACAGGGTGATGTGTTAAAGTGGCAGGCAACTGGAAGCTTGGAGTCTTCTCTGCTGATAGAAGCAGTCACCCAGTCTATGCTCCATTTCCCCAATGTAGAGAAGACCACTTTGTGAGCAGCAAGTGAAGTAGATCAGATTGTGTGAAGTGCAGGTAAAGCATTGCTTCATCTGGAATGTGTATTTGGGCCCATGGATACTGAGGACAGAGGAATTAAACTGACAGGTGTTGCATCTTTTATGTTTGCAGAGCAAGATGCCGTGAGGCTATTGGGAGATGTTGGGAGTGAAGGAAGAGTGAACCAGGATGTTCCAGGGGAATGGTCCCTGCAGAAGGCTGACAAGGGAGGGGAGGCAAATGTGTGTCTGGTGGTAGCATCTTGCTGGAGGTGGCGGAAATGGCAGCTAATGATCTTCTGGATGTAGATGCTGGTGAGATGGTAGTTGCAGACTTATACAGTTAATCATATGGCCCTGGGTAGTGTTGTAGAACAGAGAGAACTAGGAGTTCAAGTAGAGAATTCTTTGCAATTTGCATCACAGGTAGACAGGGTGGTTAAGAAGGCATTTAGCATGCTTGTCTTCACTGCTCAGACCTTTGAGTACAGGAGTTAGGATGTCACATTCAGATTATACAGGACTTTGGTAAGGCCTCTGTATACTGTTCTGATCACCCTGTTATAGGAAGGATATTATTAAACTGGAGAGGGTTCAGAAAAGGTTTGCCAGCATGAGCCAGGATTGGAGGTTTGAGATATAAAAAGTCTGGAAAGGCTGGAATTTTTTTCACTGGAGCATAGGAGGTTGATGGATGACCTAGACAGGTTCAGTAAATTATGAGGAGCATAGATAAGGTGAATTACAAGGGTCCTTTCCCCGAGATTGGGGGGGGGGGGGGGAGTTTAAAACTAGGGGGCATATTTTTAAGGTGAGAGGAGAAAAAAAATTGAAAAGGACATGGGGGCAGGGCAACATTTTTTGCACAGAGTGGTTCCTGGGTGGAATGAACCAGAGAAAGTGGTGGATGTAGGTACAGTTACAAAATTTAAAAGACATTTGGATCAGTATATGAACAGTACGATTTGGAGGGATTATGGGCTGTGAGCTGATAGGTGAGATAGTTTAGTTTGGGAACATGGTCGATGTGGACTGATTGGATTGAAGGGTCTGTTTCCATGCTGTGTGACTCTGATTGGCCCAGTGTTTATGGATGGCAGGACAATAATTTGAGCAGTGCGTTTCAAATAATTTTTCAAGATTTAAACCTAATTTTGGCTCCATTACCATAAACACTGCAGAACAAAGGAAAGGAAGACCTTGTTATTAGTCACAGTGTGCCGCTAGAATAACGTGTAGCACTTAGCACAGTAGAATTTTTGCACAGATTTGGGCAAAATCTTTCAAATGAACGTCTCATGAAAAAACTAATTTGGCAATCAATTGTTCCTGACAAAATGGTACTGACTTACATATAAAATTCTATATTAGAAGATATTTCAGTGCAATTTTTAAGTGAAAGGGGATACAAAACAGTTTAGCTGCCTCAATTGCCTCTTGGGCTCTGTTTCTAAAGGTAGACCTCCTGGTCAGATCAGGAGCTGTGTCCGATTAAACCTCAGGCACCAAGCCTCCAGAACGATTGTACTTAATCCTCCCCAGCATCCCATTCTATTCTCTTGGTGAGCAATGAGCCGCCTTAGAATATTGCTCAACAGACGGGTATGGGATTACTGCCCGGGAGGGTACAAGGGCAGAAGGTCCTAGTCAGGAAAACTTGAAGATAGACAATACTAAAACAGTTTCACCTCTGTTATCGAAACCCCGATAGTCCAATTATTAGAGATAATGGGAACTGCAGATGCTGGAGATTCCAAGATAATAATTATTCCAATTATTAGCCGGATTTAATCAAGTCCCACTCACTTCAAGCAAGATCGCGCGTTTCGTCCATTTGAAATAAAAATTCGTCCCACTGATCAAAAAGTAGGTTTGCTGTGGCAACCGCTGTTTCGATTTTACAAATTTCCCGAGGATTGAGCGGATTGCTGTTGAAACTCAGATTGATGCATCTCGGGGAATCCACAGCCCAGGATTGGCCGGGGGGGGGGGGGGGTGGCGCCCATCCACCCACCCACAATACAACATCCCCAACTGACTGTACATTTCACCATTTAACAAAGGGACCGATTCATTCCTGTACACTTGATACATTTTACTACCAGTAAAACATTTTTCATTTTAACCATAAATTAAACGGCCTGCTCGTGGGGCACATGCCCGTAGAAAATCATCATTTTGTTAAAAAATGTTTTCTATTTTTAAAAAAAAAGTAGAATAACCTGGGTTAGTAAAATCGAAGTGTGTGGGATTAGTGTTCGGGGCAGATGTGGAGGAGGTCACAGGATGCGCGGGACGATTAACTAGGAAAATAATTTTTTTGAGCAAGGAGGGAAGGATAGGGGAAAAAAAGGGACGGGTCAGAGGCAAGATGGCGAATATTCATCATTAAAAAACACACACACACACCGGGATTGGCGATCCCCGAGGAACAGGCAAGCAGCAGACTCTGGGAGGGGAGGGAATTTAAAAAAAAGAACGGCACTGATTTAAAAGGAAATGTCCCCCCACCCCTGCAACAATACATTGCTAACTTCGAATAGGGGCACAGCAAGGCGGCGAGACACATTTTAACACAAACCTATCTGCTCTGATTAACAAGGGGTCTTAAAAATTACATACAGGTATGGTAAATTGACAAGATGGCGCGACATATATATTCGGACCCCTGTGGGCATGAAATCGATCCGACTGTCGACTGAAATCGATCACTTTTAAAAACAAATATCAAATCTAAATTCTGACCATAGGAAGATCCAAAGACCTCTGCCGTTCGGGTCTTTTAGAATTTATGTTATAGAATTACCTCTGAGTCGAAAGTTGAGGGCGATGCAGAATCCATGTCTGTAACGAAGGGAGAAAAAAAATAATTAGTTTTTCTTCCTCCCCTGAAGAGATTTGAGGGGGGAGGGGAAGGGAGGGAGGAAGACTCCAAAGGCGAGATCTGGCGGAGTTCAGGCAGCCGGCAGAATTCGCCAGAGAGGATATGGAAACAGAGCAAACTTAGAAGTTACTAGCATACCCCTATCCCCAACCCTTATCCACCCCCCACCGATGTGTAAAGGCCAACCCGAAATTAAATGGGGATTTAATCGGGGTGGGAGCTTTTAAGCATATTTCGCAGAGCTGATCATTAACACTCCGAAACGTGATCAGACTGGTGGGGGTGGGTTAAAAATATTAAAGCAGAAACCTTCCGATTTCAACACGGGGAAAAGAGTTTTCAGAGGACTGGAGTATAAACTGGCAATTGATATCCGCATCGACATTGCCATTCCTCTCTGGAGAAATTAACAGTAAAAGACGCCGAGCGCGCCTTCAATTAATGATTAAAAAAACAAATAAAATGTATGTCTATCTTGTCCGACAACTGCCTGAAATTTATCAGAAATAAAGATCGTCCGATGGAAGAGAAAGTAAGTTATTAATCGTTTAAACGTAACATTTAAAATGAAGGGAAAATGTAGGATTCGGGATCCCACCTTGGTAAGATTCTCTGGCGACACGATTTGTCATTTTGTATAAAATGTTCTTCCACATTCGAGGCTCGACTGTAACGGTATTCCTCCAGATTTAATCGGTTTCCACGAAGAAAATAATAATTAAAAATAAATTGATACCTTTCCCCGCCGAATGATACACTGTAACAAAATCCTGATGTCAACCCCTAATCTTCATGTAAATGAGGTTTCTTCCATCAGCCTCACAGCCTTAGGGGAGTACCGGCAAGTGATCTTCTTAAAATACTAATGTTACAAAAGAAAAAAACAACTTTGACACATACAACATGGCTATTACGAATGAAATGCCGAGCTGTAAATGTGTACCCTGTTTATTCGAGGCTAATTAATGTTTTTTGATAAATCCAGGACATGTATCCTACCTCTCCCTCTGGCCGTGATTGCGTCGAAGCCAACCCTCCGAAATAGTTGCGAGTAGGAATTTGCAAGAAGTTTTTTTTACTCTTATCTTCCAAATCCACTTGTAAAGTGGACGGAGGGAGATGGGGAGGTCGGAAGGGCGGCTTTTCTGAATAGATTTCGGGTGAGTGCTGCTGGTTTTAATTTCTTTCCATGCTCTCGAGCAACCCCCTTCTCTCCCATTAAAGAGCCGATGGGGTGGAGGGAGGCGGATTCCAGACAGCTTCAGCAAAACGGACTTGTGTCAGTTCCATCTTCTGTTCAATTTCTCACCCCACCCCCGCCCGCCCGCCCGCCCGCCCGCCAAACATTGTGACCAGCACCTCCAACCTTGTAGCCAACGGTTAAACGGGGAATCTTATGTTATCTACTGCCACGTTTTTGTTTTTGTTCTTTGGTTACAAGGGCTTGATCTTGAGTATTGTATTATTTTTCTAAAGGATTGGGAAGTCGCACCCTTCCTTCGCAATTTCAGAGATTTTCAGTGGGGCGCCCTTCTCTAGACCCTCTGTCTGTCTTGAGGTTATCGGCGCGTGTGAGGGGACGTTGGCGGATGCTTTTCTGTTCTCTGTCGGGCCCACGTCACCAGTCTCCCGGACACAAACGGGCCGCTAATTTAAAATTTTAATTAACCAGATCTTTATGAAAGTAGACACTACTGCCCTCTGTGCAGTTTGATTATAATCCTGTAATACGATAAAATGATTTGCATTTGAATGCAGTCGTATCATTATTCTGTTTTCCATCGCTATTCCACAGTTACATGGAATTGTGCTGGGGTTTATACGGAGAATAACGGACTCAGCAGAGAGTCTGGAATGGAATCGAGGCGTACTAGTGGGTAAATGCAGAATACTCAGAGCTGAATTATAGTCTGAAATGTAATCGACGAGTACGAGTAGGTTTATACACATCCATCACTTCGAGTGAGTGGGAGATTCTTGACAACTTACATGGGCGGCTGTTGGAAACAGTGAGGCTTTGAGTCTTTTGGAGCAAGCAGTCTTGAAACATGCGTTTTGCTGTATTTAAATAAATCAAGTAACTGCAAGATGTCGCTGTTAACGAGCAGTTGGAGTATGTTTGAGGTAGAAAAGTCAGGACCATGGGGTGAAAGTGTGATTGATAACTTCGATTTATAGATCACTTTGAACTACTGTGGTGGAAAGCCAGCACATAGTGTGAGCTGAATGGACTGCCTCCAGTAACCTTCAGTTCAATTGTGATGGCACTTCACACATTTCGTGTTTTTTTTTCTTGGGTCGTTCATTACAAACGTGAACAAAAAGGCTCTTGAGATGCAGTCGTAGTGTCCCTTCCTGTGAACAAAGAGATGGGAGTTCATGTCCCTCCTGCTCCGGAGGTTAGTAATAACATCTCTGAACAGCGTGGATAAAATCTGGAGCTGGAGGAGCTGAGCATGATGGTCGCAGTTTATGTTGGACCCTTCATCAGGACTGGAGAGGGGGAGGGAACTCAGCAATAAATAGAGGGAGGTGGGTGGGGCTGGGGGAAGGTAAGTGGGATGTTGATAGCTGGATGCATTGTAGGGGGTTGTGGAGATTGGTCACTGGGAAGGATGGCGTGTATAGGTGAGAAGGAAGATGGGCAGGTAGTGCTGTGTCAGGTCAAGGAGATAGGGACGAGAGGGAGGCCTGGAAATGGGATGAGGCCAGGATGGGGAGATTTAGAAACTGGTGAATTATCTGTTGAGTCCATTGCATTGTAAGCTCCCAAGGCAGAATATAAGGGGTTGTTCCCCAAATTTACATCTGACCTCATTGTGACAGTGGAGGAGGCCCAAGATGGAAATGTTGCCAAAGAATTGGGAAGTGGAGTTGAGATGGTTGGCAACCAGAGGCGGTGTTAATTGGAGCGTACAGTGGTCAGATGCTCTGGGAATCTGTCACAGAGTTTGCACTTGGTCTCCTCTACATCGGAGAGACCACGTTGGGAGCAACAGATGCTGTAGACCAGGTTAGAAGAGATAAAGGTGAATCCCTGTTGGATTTGTTTGGGGCCTTGGTGGGAGGTGTAGGGGCAGGGGCAGGTTGCAGGAAAAGATGCTGGTTGTGGTGCAAGTGTTGGTGGGCAGTGTGGAGCAGATGAGGGGGTCATGGAGTGAGCGGTGCCTATGGAAAGCAGATAGGGATGGGGTCTGATTGCAGGTAGCAAAAATGGCAGAAGATGATGCATTGGATTTAGTCATTGGTGGGGTGATATGTGTGGCCCAGGGGACTCTATCCTTATTGTTGTCCCACTTCCTACAAAATAAAGGGATGGCTATGGGCACTCACGTGTCCAAGCTAAGTCTGCTTCTTTGTACGATATGTAGAACAGTTCCTCTTCTGCAGTTATAGTGGTACCATCCCTCAGCTTTTCTTCGGCTACATTGAGGACTGTATTGGTCCTGCCTCGTACTCTCCTGAGGAGCTTGAACAATTTGTCCATTTCACCAATAAATTTCACCCCATCTCAAATACACCTGGACCATTCCCGATGCCTCTCTCCCCTTCCTGGATCTTTCTGTCTTCATCTCTGGTAACTGACTTAGCCCTGACATCCATTTCAAACCCACTGACTCCCACAGCTACCTCAACTATGCCTATCACCCACCCTCTTGCTAAAATGCGATCCCATACTCCCAATTCCTCTGCCTCTGCCACATCTGCTCCTGGAATGAAGTGTTCCACTCCTGGACATCCCAGATGTCCTCCTACTTCAAGGACTGTAATTTTACCTATCCCGTGATTCATAACGCCCTCAACCACATCTCCTGCACTTCTGCCCTCAAACCCCCTCCCTTCAACAACAATAAGGATGGAGTTCCCTGGCCCATACATACCACTCTACCAATCTTGAAATCCAATTCATAATTCTCCGCCATTTTTCCCACCTGCAATCAGACCCCACCACCAAAAAGATATTTCCTTCCCCACCCCATCTACTTTCCATAGGGACTGCTCACTCTGAGACTCCCTCGTCTGCTCCACAGTCCCTACCAACACTTTCACCACAACCAACACCTTTACCTGCAACCATAGGAAGTGCTACACCTTCCCTCTCACCTCCGTCCAAGGCCACAAACAAGCATTCCAAATATGACAGAAATTCATCCTTGCATATTCTAAGCTGGTCAACCACATCATTTACTCCCAAGGTGTGGTCTCTTTTATGTCGGAGAGTCCAAGTGCAGATTTGATGACAGATTCATGGAGCATCTGCACTCTGTACACTCCAATTAACACCAGCTTCCAGTTGCCAGCCATCTCCCCTCCCCCTCCCACTTCCTTGGTAATATGTCAATCTTGGGCCTCCTTCACTGTCACAATGAGGTCAGATGTAAACTAGAGGAACAACACCTTGTATTGTGCCTTGGGAGCTCACAAAGCAATGGACTTAGAGAAATCACCAGTTTCTAAATTACCCACCCTGGCCTCATCCCATGTCCAGCCCTCCCTCACATCACTGCCTCCTTGCCCTGACACAACCTGCCCATCTCCCTTCTCACCTATCCATCCCACCCTTCTCATTGACCAGTTACTACAACCCTGTAGCTGCATCCACCTATCACCATCCAATCTATCTCCCCCCAGCCCCACTTCCCCTCTATTTATTGTTGAGTTCCCTTCCCCCTCCCCAGTCCCGACTGGAAATGTTGACTTCCCAGCTCCTCTGACGCTGTCTGACCTGCTATGCTCCTCCAGCTCCATGTTTTATCGATTATGACTTCCAGCATCTACAGACCTTGCTATCTCCATATCTCTGAACAGATTGCTGAGATATAAATATAGTGTTTACTGTACTTCAGATGTAGATCTGGCTTTATTGCTTGATTTCCAAGGAGGTATGAGCTACAAAATAAAAGCTAACAGACTCTTAGCTGTTTTTCCAAACTATGTCCAATAGCTATGACCTAATTGACTTCTCAGAGATGACTCAGAACGAAGAATCTCACTAAGCTCCACCCATCTCAATTGCCTGTTGCTAGGCAGAAATGCAATCTACTTACTTCCAAAGCTAATCTTAACTCTGTGAGACCACATGAATAACTTATCCTTTACTGGAAAACTGTGAATGTCGTCTTTCCAGTTGGCTTTCTAGCTGTTAATTTCATGTCAATGTGGCCTCAACTATTTAAGTGTAACAAATTCCAAGTTTCTTTGAGTTGTGTTTTACTTAAGGATTGTTTTTCTCAGCTTCTCAATCAAACAACCCAAATTGCTGCTGTTTAAAAAAAAATTCTAAAAGTTATATTTTAAAACACAAACTATGAACTACTGTATACAATAGCAAAATACTGTGGATACTGGAAATCTGAAAGAAACAGAATGCTAGAAAAACTCAGTAGTCAGTCAGTATCTATTCAGAGAAACCAGGTTAACATTTAAAATCTGGTATGGCTCTTTTCCAGAGCTGATTTATGAACTATACAGTGATAACACTGGTTACTTGTTCAGTCTAATACTACCTGAGTTTAAAAAAATCTTCCTCAAGTTTGTATTTTGGATGATTGTCTTTGTCTATTGTAATTTTTTTGTCACTGTGATATTATAAAACGGAGGTTGACCCCACCCCCGCAACCGAAACACCCAAAGAGGAGCACCTTGCCCCATAATCTGTAAAACGAGTGTGAAAACAGTGTAACAAGGTGTGGAGCTGGATAAACACAGCAGATCGGGCCTAAGCCCTTCCTTCTGTGTTCATCTAGTTCCACACCTTGTTATCTTGGATTTCCAGCATCTGCAGTTCCTATTATGTTTGAAAATGGTGTAACATGCTTTTCAGCAACTTCTAGTGGTTAAATAGAATAAATCCCAGACACTCACTTTAAAGTGAACAAATAACAATTTATTTATCTAACTCTGACAATGAACAAATTGACTAAACTATTAAGAACCAAATAAATTCTTTCTAACTAATAACTATTCCTGGATAAAGCAAGATTCTAATAGTATGCTGTTCCAATAGATACAAGTCCCACTTGTATATAAAAAAAATAGAATTTAGTTTTTCAATTACAGCCATATTATGTGCCTCTAGAATGTACTGTGTTTTGTCCATCAATTGTTCTGTCAGGAATATTAACTAGTTGTGCCATTGGTACCACTGGTATTTAGATGGTGCTTTCTTTAAGACATGGAGGAGGCTGTGAGAACCAGCAATTCTCCCTTCAGAGCTGAGGGCCATTAGCTCTGGTGGATGGCAGCTAGCCATAGGGTCTGTGTCCAACTGCCCTCTTCTTTTTATACCCTTGACAACATATCAATATTTCTTACAATGGGATTGGTCCTATGTTGTCAAAACCATCACGCTTAAATTTAACAGGATTTTGTATCTAAGTACCAGGCTCAAATTGATTGGCTAAATTCAAACAACTGTTGTCTTGGTTAAAAAAAAAGCTGCTGCTTGCCCTCCTAAGTGTACAGCCCTTTGATACAAATGTTTCAATTCGGGTGCTGTCTGTGTACTTGCAAACTTTCAAGCTGCTGCTCACAGATACCCATTTTAAATCTCTTAGCACAGCAAAAGCACATGATCTTTTAAAGGGACCACACAATGCTTCCCCCTAGCATTTCACACACCAAATTCTAACTCCCCTCCCCCCACTAAATCCACAAGTATTGTACCCAACTTTGCAACAGTGGAGTGTAATTTAAACCAACAGAACCATTTGTTTGGAATGTCCAAGGAATCTCTTCAGTAATAGAAAAACTAGAGCCGCAATATCTGTAGTCTCTTAACTTACATGTGGTGAACACACTCAGTATTTGCAAACTTTAACAATGTTGAGTAATTTTAAAGATGCATCTTTTGTGAGAACAATCCTCTTTCTAAAATAAATAAAACAGGCATAAAACTTTACCTGCAACCTGGAAATTTCAAGGTTTACAAGTATCCTCTACTCTTGAATGATGTGAGTGAGGATGACACTCATGACAGCTATAGTTATAGAACATAGAACAGTACAGGTCCTTCGGCCCACAATGTTGTGCTGAACTTTTACCCTAATCCTAAGGTCTATCTAACCTCCATACCTACCTTTTACTGTCATCCATATGCCTGTCCAATAGCCGCTTAAATGCCTCTAATGAGGCCGACTCCACTACCCTCTCCGGCAATGCATTCCATGCCCCACCACTCTCTGAGTAAAGGTTCACTGGATGTGACCAAGAGTAGGATGGGCAGGCTCACCAGTAGATATCAGACATCTCTAAGCAATGCCACAGGATCTCAGCTCATATATATTGTAAATATTTCAGGACCTACGTTAAGCTGTTTTGCATCTTTTTGCACACACCCTCCTGCAGCATAAGCTAATGACTGCATTGTCTAGAATGATGATGCAGTGCATTTACCATTTTCGGTCAATCTATTACCACAGGTCAAAAATGAAATGTTGTATATGTAAATGACTGGACAGCCCAAAGCGAAAAAACCTGTAAAACTGGGGTAGAGAACTCACTGACAGTGCTTGCAATTCTGAGCCTGATCCTTGTCCCCTCTTGTATCGAAGATGGTATCTCACTGATGGCATGTGCTATGTAAATCAGAGGAAACGTGCTGTTGTTAATTTTATAATGACGGACCCACACTGAACTCTTCAGTCACTCAGAATGAAATCAGTTATTTATGTCTGTGTTTACTTCCCCTTGGTTAGTGACCTTCACCGTTGGTTATTTAATGAAAAGTGCAAGCTGTCAGTTTCACCAACAGTATGGAGGGTAATTGCATCATGAGAATTTGGTACTGAGCAATACTCCACCAATTCAAGAAGAAACCCTTTCACTGCCTCCTAGTGAGCAAGGAGAAAAGTGTAACATACATCGCCCTAGTCACTAACATCCATATCTGTGGAATTAATTTTGATTTTAATAAGACCAGCACAGTGAATTAATCGAGCCTGCAGAGCAGACAAAGTGGTAGATGGGCCGACGTGACCATGCACGGCCATTTTCTTTGGGTCAGAAAACTGATCACATTTTAGTCGGGGTTTGGGAATTTGCCTGACATGGGAAACTGCCTGCTGATTAATTAGGTTCATTATTGAATCACTTACGGGCCATTATCCCTGAGCTCAATAGGATTTAGTGGTACTTCAGGAATTCTCCTAAATAGTAAATGGGTGGCACTGTGGCTTAGTTGTTAGCACTGCTGCCTCATGGTGCATGGAAGCTAGGTTTGACTCCATCTTTGAGTGACTGTCTGTGTGGAGTTTGCATGATCTCCCTTGTGTCAGTGTGGCTTCTGTTGGGTGCTCTGGTTTCCTCCCACAGTCCAAAGACCTGCAGGCAAAGTAGATTAGCTGTGATAAATGCAAGGTTTCATGGAATAGGGTAGGGAGCTTGATCTGGGTAGGATGCTCTTTGGAGGGTTGGTGCAAACCTGATGGGTCAAATGGCCTCCTTCTGCACTGCAGGGATTCTATGATTCATGTGTATCTCCTGTAGCTGCCCAGCACCTCAAGGGGGTGGAGTGAGGGGCACCCCCTTTCAAGTGCCGTTCGTGCACATTAGGAAGAAGTGTGCTTGCTTGCTCAGAATCAATCTTGCCCCTCTCTGAAAACCCCACCACTCAACTGTCTTGAGGGATCCAGTGGTGACCGATGGCGAAGGTCTCTGGCCGGTAGGGATCTTGAGCATGGGATTCCGACTCTACTGGGGTCATGTTTGTGGAAGGCCTGGTGCTGCCTGAGTGCACTTAAATAACATCAGACATCCTTTGGAGAAGAGATAAGAGTCTCTCACTGGTGGTTTGACCTATGCCACCTTCACTAAATTGAGTAGTGAGCATGTGTTTCAGAACTTGGATCTTTAAACATAAAGTATTGCAAGAGAAATGAGACCGAGGGATGTGAGGTGCTCTGCAGTAGTCTCAGAATGAGGTTTTGAGGTATTAGTACAGCAAGGATACAGGGAAGAAAGTGTTGGGATAAGATATAAAGAAATTAGAAAAAAAGAAGGGTCAGATCAGCACTGGCCATAAGAATTGTGGAGTTGAAGAGAAGGGTTGAAGTTTCATACTGAGACCAGCTGGCCTGTAACTGACACCATGTGGTGCAATGAATTTTCTGTCTGGATTACAGACCAGTCTCCTAGCAATGAGTTGTGATCATTTTGCTCTCATATTCACTAAAGGAGGGGCCAAGACTTAGTGATATGACGAGAAGGATAATTTTGCAATTGAAAGATTTGGGTTAATGACCATGAACCTAGTGTCTTATGGTGACTCAAGATAGAAACAATATCAGTAAAAATCCAGTATCTCTATTAGATGCTGCTGACCTTCAGCATCAGAGCGCAACCTCGTGCATGTTACTCTCATAACATGTATGAATCAGGAACAAATGCTTCAAGAGTTCAAGCAGATAACATTCTTGGCAGAATGAAGTACAGAAAGTGGAGGATAGAGCAGAAATGCGTTACACTGATAAACATTTTACACTGGAGTATCCAAAGTCTTTAACATTGGCTCAAAAATCCATCTACCCTCCCCAAAATAGTCACCTGGTTGAAATGGTGTGTTTCCACCTACTGAGTCCAGACTCACAGGCACTAATGTGAATCTAGTGTTAATCACATGTAACTGCAATGACCAGTCTGCCGTGCTTTTTCTCTCTTGCTGCTAATTCTTTAAATTCAGTTTAAATTTGGTAAATGTAATCAATTGCAGCAGACCAGGTGTAACTGTGTCAATTCAGTTGCCAATGGTCAGAGGTATTGTGTACCAAAGGCAGATCAAAGCAGTGATTGAAGCAATTTAAAAGAGCTTTAAACCAGTCATCTGAAGAATGGGTTATTTCCCGGCAATCACACTCCATTGTAATGATGGAGTGGAGTATTGTACATTTTCTATAGCGAATTGATTGTGATCAATTACATAGCTTGCCCTGAATCGCAGGAGATTTTAGATTTGGGTTAGGAGTTTGGAAGGATACTTCGTATAACTTCACCTATTTAGCACCGGTGCAATGTTTTGCTGAGTCTGTTGATTACACTATTGGCATAAACTCTGCCAGCATTTGTATGACAATGCATTGGTTTCTGGAACATGATGACTTGTTTAATAAATGCCAAATCTGTGTCAACACATTCCCAGAAATGGCAATGAATGGCTAATTTGTTATCGTGGTGATTTAGAAGAATGTGGCCGTGATACTGGGAGAAAGCCTGATCTCCAGAATGCTTGGGGTTCTTTAACATCCAAGTCAAGGGGAAGATGGAGATCTCTGTTTAATGTCACATCAGAAGATTGGCATCTCTGACATTGCGATACTCATTGATGTTGCAATGGGTCAACAGCCTAGCAGGTGGAGAAGGGGTTATCAAACTGTACAAGCTGCTGACCGGAGGTGGAAGTGTTACCCATTGAGCCAAGCTAACAATAGCCCTGTTATACATGTAGAAGAAAATGCTGACAACATATACAGGATCAATACTGGAAGATAAACAAGATGTTTGTGTATGTACCCTTCACAAATACAGAGTGTATTTTTGGCATTGTCCTCTTTTTTTTAGATTGCTGTCTTCATGCCCTGTGTTCACCATTGTATTGATTGTGTTCTAACCAGCTATTAGGGGGAAGCTTTGCAATGGAAATGGGGTGTTTAACATTATATTTTCCTTAGTGTCACATCTGAAAGTCAGGAATTGAACTGTCTTGTGGCTATCTAACTGGACTAATAATCCAGAATAAATTAATAATTAAGGGAATGTAAATTCAAATCCTGTTAGGTACATTGATAATTTGAATTTAATTTTTAAAATTCTTAAATGACACAATTAGTCTCAGTAAAAGTGTCATAAAGCTGCCAGATTGACACATGACCTCATCTGGTTCCTAAATGTTCTGTTACGAAAACTGCCATCTTTACCTTGTATACATTTGTATGACCCCAAGCTCTGAAGTAGCTTAGTAATAAAACTATCAGACCTTCAATGCTGGCATCCTTTGTTTGAAAAATAAAATAATGTTCTGAGATAAATCTTGTGTTAAATGTTGATCTGCACTCGTTAGCTGCAAATATGCCAGATCCAGTTTGTAGATTTTTATAATAGCCTTTGTAAGTAATGGATAATATAGGAAAAGAGCTTACCACTGTGCTGTTATTTCATTTGACCTTATTGGAATGAACAAGTTAGATGTCAACTAACAGTATGGTTTCATTGTGGAGAAGGCAAGGCAATTTGTGTATTTTTTGTGTAACTCTCTCTTTTCCATTAAAGTGTTGCTGATATCCTTTTACTCTCCACAAGCAATTGTTTATGGGATTTGGGTCGGATAGTAACAGCAACTGCAGCAGCAGCAGCAGAGTTTTATATTTCATCCATTCTGTGAAAAGAGCTTCGTAGCCTTAAAATGTATCAATGTACAGGAACGTTGGAGAAAGTGAGGAAGTGGGACAGTATAACAAGGGGTCCAGCTCATCAGTGGGAAATGGAGAACTGATATCAGGAAATTTTGTCTTAAAAAGAATCAATCACCTTTACTGGAAATTGGCTTTGATTACAGTAGTTGAGGTCATAGCCACATGGCCTCCTTCTGCAACTCTGTGACATCTCAAAGCAAGAACTTGGATTTTTATGTAGTGCCTTTCACAACCTCACACAGTCATATAGTGTTTTACAGCCAATAATATAACACTATAATGAAAAGTGCTGGCCAGTGGGTCAAGGAGTGGCAGATGGAGTTCAATGTAGACAAATGTGAAGTGTTGTATTTTAGTTAGGCAAGCAAGGGCAGGACTTATACACTTAATGGTAGGGCCAGCGGAGCGTTGTCAAATAAAGAGAATGTGGAGTCACAGGTTGATAGGGTGGTGAAGAAGGCATTTGGTACACTTGCCTTCATTGGTCAGTACATTGAATATGGGAGTTGGAATGCCATGGTGGAGCTGTCCAGCACATTGGTGAGACCACTTTTAGAATACTATGTTCAATTGTCATTTCCCTGCCATAGGAAAGATGTTGTGAAATTTGGAGACAGCAAGAACTACAGATGCTGGAGTCAGAGTCAACGCAGTGTAGAGTTCGAGGAACACTGCAGGTCAGGCAACATCAGAGGAGCAGGAAAGTCGACATTTCGGGTCGGGATCCTTCTTCAGATCTGGAGAGGGGGAAGGGAGCTGCGAAATAAATAAAGGGAGGATGGGTGGGGCTGGGGATAGTTACTAGAGATAGAGACAGAGGGGTCCAGGAAGGAGAGGGAGGTATTGGAGATAGTCCAGGTGAAGTTGAGGTTGAGGTGAAAGGTGTTAGAAAAATTGAAGAACTGTTAAAGCTCCTCATGGGAGCACGAGGCAGTGCCGATGCAGTCATCAATGTAATGGAGGAACAGGCGAGGGATGGTGCCGGTGTAACAGCAGAAAAGGGATTGTTCCACATATCCTAGAAAAGATTTACAAGGATGTTGCCAGGATTGGAGTTTTGAGCTGTGGGGAGAAACTTAATAGGCTGGGAATTTCTTTCCTTGGAGTGTTGGAGGCTGAGGAGTGAGCTTTGTAGAGGTTTATAAAAATGATGAGGGACATGTATAGGGTGAAATAGCCAAGGTCTTTTTCCCATGGGAGTCCAAAACTAAAGGACATAGGTTTAAGTTGAGACGGGAAAGATTTAAAAGGGACCTGAGTGGCAACTTTTTTACGCAGAGGGCGATACATGTATGAAATAAACTGCCAGAGGAGGTGGTGGAGGTGGTTACAATATTTTAACTTAACAAGGTGTAGAGCTGGATGAACACAGCAGGTCAAGCAGCATCAGAGGAGCAGGAAAACTGACGTTTCGGGCCTGGACCCTTCTTCAGAAAAATTTTTATTTAAAAGGCATCTGGATGGGTATGTGAATAGGAAGGGTTTCAAGGGATATGGGCCAAATCCTGGCACCTGGATAAGATTTATTTAGGATATCTGGGCAGCATGGATGAGTTGGACTGAAAGGTCTGTTTCTGTGCAATATAACTCCGTGACTCCGATTCATGCACAGAACAAGGTCCCAAATACAGCAAATAGTTTGATGTTGAGGAATTTTAGTCTCTCTGTGAATAAACAATGACTGAATTGAATTGCATTCTTCTTTTTATTTATTTGTCTTGTAAGCTTGTGAAGGGCCTTTTATAAACCCAGAAGAAAATTACCCTGACCTGCCAGTTGTTTGCCACTTCTACATGCCACTGTGTTGCCACGCCAACATTTCTGTCTCAGATTTGCATCGCTGCTCCGGTGAGGCTCAATGCAGGCTGGAGATACAACACCTCATCTTCTGCCGAGGTACCTTACAGCATGCAGGACTCATCATTTGAGTTTAACAGTTTCAGACGTGAGCATCTTCCTTTAGGTTTATTACTCTTCCCCCATACTCAAGGTCCTGACTGGTTTGAATTGCTCCCAGCACAGCCAACCCATTTTCAACTATTTACACTTCTCATCAGCACTTGACGTAGCATTTATCTGTCTCTTGCCTAATTATCAGCAATCTCTTTGTTTCCCTTTTTCTCTCTCGCTTTGGACCTCATCTCCATGTACTCTAGTCACAACCCCCCCTATACCCACTCCATCAGCATAAACATCACCTTCTTCCAGCTATTTTAAGTTCTGATGAAGGGTTACTGGACTTGAAATGTTATTTGTGATTTTATCTACAAATGCAGCTAGACCTGCTGAGTTTCTCCAGAGCTTTTTGTTTTTAAGAAAATTCTACCGTGAATGGCATGTCATTGCTGTAGTGCTGGAACATGTCACTTGGAGGCACTGAATTGCAGTTATTTACTGATGTGGTTAAAGGTTTCCAGCAATAGATGGCACTATGACCTCTTCCATGGCAGTGTTCAATTGGGTAGGAGACAGACGGTGGTGGTGGAGGGTCATTTTTGGGATTGGAGGCCTGGTATGTGACAAAGATTGGTGCTGGCTCCACTGCTTTTTGATTTATATAAATGATTTGGATATGAATAAAGGAAGAATGGTTAGTAATTTGCAGATGATGCCAAAATTGGAGGTTTTTTTGGACAGCAAAAGGGTCATCCCAGAGTACAACAGGCCCTTGATCAGATGGGCCAATGAGTAGCAGATGGAGTTTAATTTAGACAAATGTGAGCTATTGCATTTTGGTCAGGCAAGTCAGGGCTGGACTTGTACACTTAATGGTAGGGTCTTAGGGTATATTGCCAAACAGAGATCTAGGGGTGGAGGTTCGAAGTTCTTTTGAAGGTGGAGATTCAGGTTGACAGGGCAGTGAAGAAGGCACTTGGTACAGTTACCTCAACTGGTCAATGCATTGAGTATAGGAGTTGGGCTGTTATGTTGTGGCTGTATAGAACATTGAATGGCCACTTTTGGACTACTGTGTGCAATTCTGGGCTCTGCTATAGGAAGGATGTTGTGAAACTTCAATGGGTTCGGAAAAGATTTACAAGGATGTTGCCAGGCTTGGAGGGTTTGAGCTATGGGGAGAAGCTGAATAGGCTGGGGCTTTTAGGGTCAAAGGCTGAGTGAGGTGTTGCCTAATGGAGGCTCATAAAATCATGAGGGGCATGGATATAGTAAATAGCCAATGCCTCTTTCCTAGGGAAGGGGGGAGTCCAAAAGTAGAAGCAGAGATTTTAGGTGAGAGGGGAAAGATTTAAAAGGGACCTGAAGGGCAACCTTTTTCATGCAGAGGGTGGTGTATGTATGGAATGAGCTGCCAGAGGAAGTGGTGGAGGCTGGTACAATACAATGTTTAGAGCATAGAACAGTACAGCAGAGCACAGGCCCTTTGACCCATGATGCTGTGCCGACCTATTATCCTACTCTAAGGTAAAACTACCCTGCATACCATACATTTTACTATCATCATGTGCCTATCCAAGAGTTGCCTGAATGGCCCTAATGTATCTGACTCCACTACCACTGCCAGAAGTGCATTCCATGCACCCACCACTCTCTGTGTAAAGAACCTACCTCTGACATCTCCACTATACCTTCCTCCAATCACCTTAAAATTATGCCCCCTCATAATAGTAATTTTTGCTCTGGGAAAAAGTCTCTGGCTATGCACTCCATCAATGCCTTTCATCACCTTGTACACCTCTATCAAGTCACCTCTCCTTCTTCACTCCAATGAGAAAAGTCCTAGCTCCGTCAAACTTTCCTCATAAGACCTGCCCTCCATTCCAGACAGCATCCTGGTCAATCTCCTCCGCACCCTCTCTAAAGCTTCCACACCCTTCCTATAATAAGGCAACCAGTACTGAACACAATATTCCAAGTGTGGCCCAACCAGAGTTTTATCAAGATGCAGCATAAAAGGCATCTGGATGGGCATATGAATAGGAAGGGTCGAAAGGGATATGGTCCAAATGCTGACAAATGGGACTAAATTAATTGAGGACATCTGGTTGGCATGGACAAGTTGGACTGAAGGGTTTGTTTCTGTTTGTACAACTCTATGACTATGGATAATTGTGGTACAATGACATGTTAATTTGTTGTGGCACCTTCTCAAGACAGGAAATTTGCATGATAACTTCAACAGATTTAATAGAATCACAGAACTCTAGATTTTGCAGCAACATTTTCTGATTTGGAACAAAAGCAACATTATGTGGGACAATAGTTTGAATCTTTGTACTTGTGCTATTTAGATTAGGTAGCTTGGGCACAGAGCAGATACAATTTACATAGCACTTTTAGCATAAAATAAAAAAAAACTTGATTTGTAGAAACCTTGTCAGCTATTTGGACAGGTGGAAAGTTTTAACAAGTTTCTTAATATAAGAAACAGGAGCAGGAATAGTCTGCTTGGATCCTTGAGCCTGCTCGGCCATTCATTAGGATCATGGCCGATCTGACATTCCACCTGTCTACTTTCCTGCAACTTTGTTCCCCCACTGATCAAGAATCTGTCTCTCTCAGACTTAAATATGCACAAGGACTGTGCTTCCAGAGCTTCTGTGGCAAAAGCTTCCAAAGACTCTCGATCCTCCAAGTTAGAAAGGAAATTACAGAGCTTGGGGTGTAGCTGAAACTATAGCTGCCAACAGTGAAGTAACTAAAATCCGACATACTGATTATACAAATTAGGCTTACTTTCTCTACAGTTTAGAAGGTTAAGGGGTGATCTGATTGAAACCTTCAAGATATTAACAGTAAAGGACATGGAGATAAAGGAACTATTTCCATTAATTGGAGATCCTAGAGCTAGCTTGCATAGTCTGAGAATTAGGGCCAGACCATTCACGAGAGACGTTTTGAAGCACTTCTACACAGAAAAGGTTGTAGATGTTTGATACACTCTTCCACAAGGGCAGTTGATGCAGGATCAGTTGTGAATTTTTAAATCCGAGTGTTTTTTTTCATTAAGCAAAAGTGTTAAAGTATATGGTTTGAAGGCAGGTATATGGAGTTGGGCCACAAATCAGCCATGAACTCTTTGAATGGCAGAATATGCTCAAGGGGCTGAATGGCCTGCTCCTGGTCCTATGTTATAATGTAAAATGGGCCTGTGTGAAATATAGCTTCACTTTGTCTCAAATCCACTCACTATGTTCCCTTCTTAAAGAATTCTCAATGCTCATTTCATTATTGATAAAGTGACACACTGGTCAACTAAGTGTTATTGTGGCATTTCTATCACTAAGATACCTGGTAAGGTGTCTAGGTTGAAACCATCACTTGGAATTCCACTATACTGTCATATGCCTAGTTCAGCAACTAATTTATGTTGTATGTCTGAAATGTTTTGTCAGTTGTTTGTTGCTTTTAGACCGAAGATATCAATGTATGCTGAGATTACCTTAGGCTTCTCGTTATGACAGAGAATACAGTTCACAAGTATATAATTTGATTATAAATTCGTGAAGATGCCGCAAATGGGCTGAGTAGACGAGCTGTAAAGAGTAAACAAATTGCATTTTAGATCCGTTGGACATGGGTTAACTTGGCAGCCGAGTAAAGGTACTCCTAGTCTGCATACCTTTTTATTCCTCCTCTGTATGGTAATCACTCACTGAAGTTACAATCTAATCCCTGCGTGTCCTCAGCCTTCCCGAACTTTCCTAATCTTGAACAACCCCTGCCCTCCACATCATGCTGGTTTTAATTGCTGTACTGTTGGTGGCCATAGCTTGAGCCTCCGCACAGTTTGCTGCATCTGTCTTAAAAACTTATCTCTGATTAAAACTGTATTTGCCTATCTTAGTATATCATTTGTAGCCTGATAGTGAGTGTACACGTTATTTCTGAGAGGGGGATCTGCAGTGAGTTATTGGATGTGTTTATAACTTGTTTTTTTTCTGTATGAAACCAAATTCCTGGTGACAGCAGGATGACTCATGGCTGCTTGAGGCATGCGTGCTGTGACTGGATATGCGCCCTTCCACTCTTTTGGTTTATGTGTATGCATAAATATAGCTGCGAGGAAATCCTAATTAAAGGTTCTGTAGATGAGATCTACCAGGTTTGTTGCCAAAGAAAAGATCTGAATGAATTCAAATGCCGTTTAAAAGGGAGACAAAAAAAAATGCCAGTTTGATCTAGATGACTATTATCTTGTACTTTACATTCGCTGAAAGTTTCAAATGCCATGAATCATATTCAAGCAAGTATCAGCACCATTTAGCCCCTTGCACAAGGAATCCTAGATTATACAACAATGGAGATAGTCTATTACTTATGAGTCTGATTGTCTCCTCACCCATTGTCCACAGAAGTACTAGATAGTAATCAGATCCGGTAACAACTCCTCACAGCCGCCAGGTGATCAGAACAGTTGTACCTCCCTTCCCATGTGACTTTATCCTGATTTGGTGAACTGGAATCCAAACTTCTTTCATCTTTCTGCAGGCATCGGAGCTGCAGCATTTTCGGGCTGTTGTTTCTTAATGAAATAAATTTACAAAATCATCTCTTATAGGCCCAGAAGTTCTGCTTTGTGATGATTGGGATCCAACTATTCTCTCTCATTTTGCACACTGTATTTCGCCCATGGCTGCAGGTATTCACTACTTAGCACTTGATCATTTTCTGCCCCTTGATAGGGAAGTACCAGGTCTGCATTTGCCTAATTCTGGCACTTAGTTGAGATTGGAAATTCACAGAATACAGGGCCTCTGCCAAAGAATAAAATCTTTTAGTCAGTGTTTTAAAATTGCTTGCCAATGGTTCAGTATTTCACCACTGAGACTGAAATTTATCGTGTTCATGGTTAAATTGTAAACTGTAATTGTGTACATCCCCAGAGTAAAGTTGACATTCCTACCATAGGAAATGTATTCTCCAGGATGAAGCCAGGTTCATGGTTGGAAATTACAGTGATGGAGAGGTATGAAAAACTGGTTATATCCACTAGAAGAGCTAAGAGATTTAATATATGTAGAATTCTGACTTTGATAGGATGAGTGGGATTATTCCATTAGACAAAAGACGAAGAACTAGGGATACTGCAATTCTGAAGTAAAAACAGAAACAGCTGGAGAATTTCAGCAGATCTAGCAGCATCGGCGGAGAGAAAGAAGGGTCACCAGACCCAAAACGTTGGCCCTGCTTTTCTTCCACAAGTGCTGCTCCATAGATTTCTGGCTCACATTCAGCTCCCATGTTTTGAACATGGCTAATGCTCTAGTACAATACTATTTTCAGGGAATGCTGTGATGGAGGTATCTTTTGGAATGAACTTTTGAAATCTATTGGAACAGGAAGGCAGGGCCTTGATTTAAAAAATCTTGTGACACTGTTCAAATTTGCCTGGTTCTAAGCAAAGAAGGTGGAGAGGAAGGAAGAATTAACATAAGTTTGTACAATGACTGTGTCTGTATGACTGAGCTGTTTGTACTTGCATGGAGATTGTTTGTTCCTTTTTAATAGAGTCTTGTTGGACAATGAACAGTGTCAAGAAGAAAGTTTTGCACTTGTGTATTTCCAAACTGCAGGATATCCCAAAGAGCTTTGCATGTAATGAAGCTACTGTTTTAATGTGCAGAAAGTTCCCGTGAACAGCAGTGATAATGACCAGGTTTCTTTTTGTTTGTAACGTTGGTTGAGTTATTACATATTGGCTAAGATGCTTTTGTCCTGTTGCTGATGTAACTGTCACCAGTTGGGCCAGCATTTTGTTGCCCATTACTAAATCGCCCTCAAAGATGGTGGTGAACCATCATCTTGAACTACTGTAGTCCATGCGGTGTGGATATACCACATTGCTGTTAGGAAGGGAATTCCAGGATTTTAATCCACTGATAGTTGAGTCAGGTCAGTGAGTGACTTGCAGGGGAATCTGCAGGTGCTTGTGTTCCCATGTATCTGTTGTCCATGTCGTTCTTGGTGGTAGAAGTTCTGGGTTTGGAAGATGCTGCCTAAGGAACCAGGATGAGTTGTTGCAGTGCACCTTACGTAAAGTGCACACTGCTGCAAATGTGCATTCGCAGTGGAGGGAATGTTAAAAAGTAGATGGCTTTGTCTTGGATGGTGTTGAGTTTGTGTTGTTGGAACTGCAGTCATCCTGTCAAGTGGAGAGTATTCCATCATACTCCTGGCTTGTACATTTTGACACTATCAAGCTTTGGAGACTCAGGAGGTAAGTTACTTGCTGCAAAATTCCCAGTCACTTATTTGGACTTGGAGTCAAACGGGTTTCTTTCCCTTTTGTACTTTGAAACTGTGCCAGAGGATGTTTACATTCAACTGAGGGAGCAAATGAGGCTTCTCTTCAATACTGTCAGCGTATGTGCTTGAATCTCTGGAGTGAGACTGGAATCCACTGCTCCGAGTGCAAGAGTGTGATCTACTGAGCCTAGGAGGGACACACTTAACAGAAAGAGCTACATAGATTTTACAGCATTGCCATCACTCCAACAGATCTGTGATGTTTATACTTGAACAAGTGTTTATGCTTCCCACCAGGGAAGGAATGCACTTGTGTGGAGTGTACGAGAATGAGCTCGTATTGTGACTGAGCAGGGCGTACAGGGTTGTTGAGAGGCTGCGTGCAGCCAAGCTTCAATCCATTGAAAGTAAATGTCAAGATGATTTGCAGGCTGCACCTGGCTCCTCTCCTGGTATACATGACCCGCTGTGTGACCGGCTCTCTGCTATAAAGCTGCAGAAGGGCCAGCTCATGCCTCAATAATCTTCTCGCTCTCTCTGGTTACAGATGCTTTGCTCTCTCAGCGATCAGAAGGATGGACAGGCCTAGCACGCTGACTCAGACTTCGGTGTTGCCTTTCTCCGACCCCGATCACGCCCTCAACATCCTGCAGGGCATCAACGAGCTGCGGGCAGAGGGCAAGTTCTTCGACATGACCCTGTCGGCGGACGGCCAGGATTTCCCGTGTCACCGGACAGTGCTGGCAGCCGCCAGCCACTACTTCAGGGCCATGTTCGCGGGCCGCCTGAAGGAGAGCTACGCCGATCGGGTGGAGCTGCACGGGGTGAAGGCTCCGATCCTGAGCCTGCTGCTGGATTTCTCCTACACCGGCCAGGTCACCGTCACCCAGGGCAACGTGGAGCCGCTGGCCCGGGCCGCCGATCTCTTCCAGTTCCCCTCGGTCAAGGAGGCCTGCTGCGCCTACTTGGAGCGGCAGCTGGACGTGGCCAACTGCCTGGAGATCCAGGAGTTCGCCGAGGCCTACGCCTGCCGCGGACTGGCCGAAAACGCCAAACGTTTCATCCTGCGCCACATCGTCGAGCTGTCCGCCGAGAAGGAGTTCGAGGCCCTGCCGCAGCGCCGGCTGCTAGAGTACCTGTCCGACGACCGGCTGCACGTCGACAAGGAGGAGGCGGCCTACCAGCTGGCCCTGCGCTGGGTCAAGGCAGACCCCAAGCGCCGCCTCCGCTTCTGGCCCGAGCTCTTCGAGCACGTGCGGCTGCCGTTTATCCGCCGCTTCTACCTGCTCGCATACGTGGAGAGCGACCCGTTCGTCTACTACTCACCCCGCTGCCTGCAGCTCATCCACCAGGCCCGGGCCTTCCAGTCCTCCGAGTACGATCGCCACGACTACCCGTGCGAGAGGATGAGGGCCCGGCCCTCCACCGGCCTGGCCGAGATCCTGGTGGTGGTCGGCGGCTGCGACAAAGACTGCGACGAGCTGGTCACCGTCGACTGCTTCAACCCGCTGACCGGACACTGGCGGTACTTGGCCGAGTTCCCTGACCATTTGGCCGGAGGTTACAGCATCACCGCCTTCGGAAACGACATCTACGTGACGGGTAAGGGAATGGGACTTCTCTCCGGGACTGTCCCATCGGCTTCTCCTCCGCTTAACTACTTGAGTCGAGTTCCTGTTGCCTAGGGAACGGGAGTAGGCCTATTCCCTCTCTGCTCCCATTCCATTAAATATCTTGCTTTTATTTCCTTTCCGTCCCTTTTAGGCGCCTGGGGTAGACAAAGTACATATTTATGTTTGCTTCCGTAACTAGTTTTGCCTGGAACAGGTCTTTGGCTTGTTGCCTGAAGCTATGTTGAAGGTCATCATTCTGCATCAAGCATGCTTGATCAGGATATTCTACCGCTTTCACCACCTGCCGTTAGTGAATCACAAGACTTTTGCAAGTCAACAAACATTCTATTTCACTGCATTTATAAACCTACTTTCTGTCGCCACCAAATCCTAAAATGGGACTTGAACCCAGAGCTTCTGGGTTCAGAGGGAAGGGTGGTACCACTGCACTAAAATATCTTCCTATTCAATTTGGCACGGTAGGTCAGTACCCCAACCTGCCTTAATCTGTCTTTTTTCACACTCTCTTAAACCAAGAAAACTCCACCTCTGATAATCTTGAAACACAGAAGGATTCAACCAATAGCATCTATCATTCTTTAAAACAGCTGTAACTCTTTAGCATTAGAATTAAGTTTATTGTCACATTATTTCACAGCAGTGCAGTGAAATGTTTACAAAGTCGCCACTTATGGTGCTATCTTAGGTATTAGTTTGCAGAATCTTAGAAATAAATTAGAAAAATAAAGAAATAAAAGGTTCAGCATTACTAGACTGTCCCACTATCTTAAGTGTAAGGTACCTAGGTACAAAATCTTAGAAATAATTAGAAAAATAAAGAAATAAAAAGTTCAGCTTTACAATCCTTCACACAGGATGCTGTGCCGGGCCTTGCCTCCGGACCACACCTCCAGTCCACGCCACCTGCAGCTTGGGGCTGACAGCTGTCACTGCCACCTCAGGCCTGTTCTTGCCACTGCTGCAGGTGTTGGGGGATCTCTTTCCCTGCCATGTTGGGCTTGCTCACTCACTCCATGATGGCTCAAATCCACTGCACTGGGGCTCACTCTCCTCTGCGCTGCACAAACTCACACTCTGCAGAGTGTAAATAGATTAAAGTAGGAAAAACAAAATAGTGACAGAAGAAGAAAAAAAAAATTAACAGCCAGAGCAGGTGAGCCCTGGGCAGAATCCTGCATGCCGCACTACTGCTTTGCCGCCATCTTGAAAATTTCAGCTGGCCCTCTACTGAATTGATTGAATAAATTTCATGGGTCATAGAAGTTAGTGGAAAAAAAATGCTTCCTCGTTTTACTTCTGAATAGCTTGACTCTAACTTTTAGGTTGTAGTGCTTCTGGATGGGGTACAGGAGTGGTATAGAGAAACTAGAGAAGTTGGGCTACTCCCTTCAAGCAGAGTTTTGAGGAGAGATTTAAGAGATGTATGAAAGGTTTTAATAGAATAAATGAGGTGAAACTGCTTCCTTTGACAGGAGAGTCAGTAACCAGGGAACATGGATTTAAGATAATTGGTAAAAGATGAGTAATGTTTTTAATATCTGAGATGTGTTGTCTGAAAAGTTGGTCGATGCAGCTTAAATACTTGAATAGAAGGATGTTGTCAGTCACTGGGGAAAATGCAGGGTAGTGGGACTAATTTGGATAGATTTTCAAAGAGCCTGTGATAGGCCCAATAACTTTCTATGTTCCTGGATTCTGTTGCTAGAGGAAGTAGTTTCTCTGTGAATTGTTTGATCATTGTACATATCTCTTAGATCATCCCCGTCATTTAAGGGAATACAATGTAAGGGAGAATTACCCTGCTCTTCTATAACGTGAACTGGAGTCTTTGAGGGAAAACAGGAATTTTTTTCTGAGGGTAGTGAATCTGTGCAATTCTTAATAGAGGGCTGTTAAGGTTGGGACTTTAGAAATCTCTTTATCTCCGCCTTGAATATTCTTAATCATTAAGGGAATCTAGAGTTATAGGAATAAGGCTCCCATGTCTTATGGCCTAACGAGACTGAAGTCTCATGAAAGACTACACCTCTGACAGTGCTGGACCCTTTCAGTACTGGCGTTGTGGTGTGTCTTCAAAGTACTTGGCTGTGGGTTCCAGCCTCAATCTTTGGTTCCAGGAACAGAGACTATCACTGAGTCACAGCTGATGCTTAAGTCAGTCATCTTGAACAGAATCACTTCCCAAACCTGATAAAATGAACACAACATACAACAACAGATGTTTGAACGTAAAAACAGTTGAAGATATTTGAATAGTTAAGAATGTGAGTGTTGCTGGAAAGGCTTATATTTATTGTCCATCCCTTGCCCTGGATAGTTAAGCTGCTTCTCCAGAGAGTGTGCTTTAGCTTCATGGGCATTCTAATGGCACAATCCAAACCAAACCCATGTTGGTATACATTCACTTGTTAAGCAGCGACCATCTTAAAGGTGGTCTTGACCTGTGGGATGGACTGTAAGCTTTTTAAAAGGACAGCTCCCTCAATGTGGGTGACAAGTTGACTGGTTTTCAGCATTTTAAAGTGCTGTTTCTGAATGTGTAAGATGGCTAGGCAGAATTCTTCATGAGTTTTAATAATACCATATGATTGTAATTCTAGAATTCTTCTGAGATAGTGTCGAATCTGTCCCTGTTTTCTCTCTCAATTATTAATGCTTTGAGATTGCTGAAGTGACATTGATGGGAAGTGATGTCCTATTTCAGTCCTCCCTGTCTGTAGTCACTCTACATACAGATCATGTTAACGTGGCAGATCATACAGCTATTTTTACTGTGTGAAATCCATGTCAATGAGAATTTATTTATAATCAGCAGCTACCAGTGAGCAAGATGTAAATGACATCTCCACGGGTTAAAAATCTTTCTATGATGGTTTGTGACCATGCTAGGGTTTAGTGGGCTATGAGTTGGGACTGTTTGCAGCTCTGACACCTCAGGGTGCTGCATTCTGCTGCAAGCTGTCTTCCTGCCTTGTATTTGTGCTTGAACTTTACCATGCAGAGCTTGGGAGACAGCTCCTGGGTACGTGTAAGCAGACACCACATGGAGGATTAATGCTTCCTGAGGAGCGAGGGGAATGTTAAAGGCTAAATGTTGTTTTGTTGGAGCAGGACACCCGTTCCTGAGGATATCAGTGGTCTGTTCTGAGTTGGTCATTGAAATTTGATAGAAGCAAGCTTTTGTGTTTTATAAACAAATCATAAAGGTCAAGAGGGAAATTATCACTTTGTTTTTATAAAAGACAGGTCAAAAGTTACACTATCCCATCATCGTCCATATGCTTATCCAAGGACTGTTTAAATGCCCCTAATGTGGCTGAGTTAACTACATTGGCAGGCAGGGTGTTCCACGCCCTTACCACTCTAGTAAAGAACCTGCCTCTGACATCTGTCTTAAATCTATCACCCCTCAATTTGTAGCTCTGCTCCCTTGTATAAGCTGACATCATCATCCTCGGAAAAAGACTCACTGTCCACCCTATCTAGTCCTCTAATCATCTTGTATGTCTCTATTAAATCCCCTCTTGGCTGCCTTCTTTCCAGTGAGAACAGACCCAAGTCCCTCAGCCTTTCTTCATCAGGCCTTCGCTCCAGACCAGGCAACATCCTGGTAAATCTCCACTGCACCTTTTCCAATGCTTCTACATCCTTCCTGTAATGGGACAACCAGAACTGCATGCACTATTCCAAGTGAGGCTGCACAAGCGTTTTGTACAGTTGCAGCTTGACATCACAACTCTGGAACTCAATCCCTCTACCAATAAAACCTAACACACCGTAAGCCGCCTTAACAGCACTATCAACCTGGGTGGCAACTTTCAGGGATCTATGTACATGGACACCAAAATCCCTCTGCACATCAACACTACTAAGAATCTTTCCATCAACCCAGTATTCTGCCTTCCTATTATTCTTCCCAAAGTGAATCACCTCACATTTATAAGATGAAATACCTCACCCCAGGGAGTGGTTGAGGCAGAGACCACTGCAACATTTAAGGAGAAAATCAGATTAATTGAAACAAGGGAAGGAAGTGTGATGAGGTTCAGATTTTTCATACAGCATAAATGCAATGGGCATAAAGGCCTCTCACTGAGCTGTAAACTGCTATAAAAAGTGTGTGACTTTAGCTGTTGAGCTTGTTTCTGATGTTGTACAGTCTGATAGCCCATCTTGGCCCACATCAAGAAAGACTTGTATTTATATAGTGCCTTTCACAGTCTTGGTGTTCCAAAGGATTTTATTGCCAAGGAAGTATTTTTTTTGAAATGTAATGTTGAAAATTTGCATACAGTAAGGGCCCACAAAATGTAATGCGATGGTGACCAGATATTCTGTTTTAGTGGTGTTAACTGAGAAATAAATATTGGCCACAGTGTCAAGGACAACTCCCTTGTTGTTCTTCAAAGCAGTTCCATAGGTCTTTTACGTCTACTTGGAAGGGAAGCCAGGAGCTTGGCTTAAAATTTCATCTGAAATCACATTTTTAACAATGCAGCACACCAGAATTGGCACTGCGAGTGTTAACTTGTTAGCCTGTCAAGTGAGACCGCACTCTTCAGATTCTGAGGTAAGAGTGCTGCTCACTAACGTGGAGAATGACCAATCGATCCCAGGAGGGAACGGGACAGTAAATGAGTGCTGCCTTCATTATGTCTTTTTTATTTTGTCCAATAGGTGGTTCTGATGGGACATCACTGTATGACTGTGTATGGCGTTACAATTCCAGCGTGAATGAATGGACAGAGGTTTCACCCATGCTGCAAGCCCGAGAATATCACAGCTCTGTGGTACTCAAAGGCCATATCTACATCATTGCCCATGATAGTCTGGAGCGCTATGATCACAGCCTCGACAGCTGGGAGGCCCTGCGACCCATGCCCTTCCCCATGGACAACTGCTCAAGTACAGCCTGCCGGGGAAAACTCTATGCCATTGGCACACTTGCTGGCAAAGAATCAATGGCCATTCAGCGCTATGACCCTGAGACTGATTCGTGGAGTGTTGTGGTTTGCGGTTCATTACCTCCATGGTCGTTTGTGCCAAAAACAGTGACACTCAATGGACTGATATATTTTGTGCGGTGAGTTTAAATTGGTTACACTGTGGGATGGGGTTGCCTTTACATAAAAAGAACATCTGTAAACAGGAATGTCGTGAACCTTTGGGAGTAAAGTTTACCCTCTACTCCTCATGTTGCAGAGCAGCTGCACAGGTGCCTCACCCTGATTCTTATGCATGACAGATAAGTTTGAAACTGTGCAGAGATAGTAAGAAATCTGAAGAAGGGTCCTGACCTGAAATGTCAGCTCTCCTGCTCCTCTGATGCTGCCTGGTCTGCTGTGTTCCTCCAGCTCCACACTGTTATATTTGAGGCTGTGCAACTGTGCTGCCGTCACAGCATGGTCCTATAAGTTGCTAATTCCATTCATGTGTTCACTACCCTTTCTGTTCTATCCACAGGCATACAATCACAGACCCACTGTATTATGCTTTCCTCCCTTTGATATTTTTGCAATTTTATATGTTGTGATTTGGATTAATCATTGATTAAGGTGAATAATTGATTTTATAAATGAACAGGGTGAATAGCCAAGGTCTTTTTCTAAGGGTGGGGTCTGCAAACTAGATGACATACCTTTTTAAGGTAAGCTGGGAAAGATTTAAAGTGGATTTGAGGGCTCACTTCTTCAGAGGGTGGTGCGTGTATGGAACAAGCTGTCAGGGGAAGTGGAGGAAGCAGGTACAATTACAGTTAGAAGCCATCTGTACGGGCACATGCATAGGAAGGGTTTAGCGGGAATTGGGCCAAATGCTGGGTATTGGAACTAGGTCAGATTGGGATGTCTGGCACAGATGATTTGGACTGAAAGGTCTGTTTCCCTACTGTATGACTCTGACTCTGAGATCACTTTCAAATGGCTGGCCTTCTGTATCAAATTGCAGGCTTCCCAGCAAACCTCTGATAGCTAGGTTGTGACTTTAATACCAGTGACTCTCATACTTTCATTATTTTAGATATCTGTTTCGCATTTTCCTCCTCTCTTCCCTTACTATATCTAATTCCAGCTGGCCTTTTATCACCAGAACAAGAGGTGTCTGAACTATGACTCGTGACCCTCAAGTTGATTCTTGACCAAGAAATTCTATTGAATCAACACCTTTATTTTTGTCAACTGATTTATTGTGATTTAATTAGTCTTAGCATTTTGGAAGGGCTGTTCTTGGGATTGTTTCTTAGCTTGGTGAAAAGAGCAAAATTTTCATTTGTATAGCACCTTTTGTGGTCTTTGGCCATCTCAAAGCCTTTACAGCCAATGTTGTAAGTTTTACAACAGTACAGCACTAGTCAGCTCATCATGCCTTCACCAATTTGTTTTTGAAGAGCAATCTAGTTGATCCCACTCCTCCACTCTTTTCCCCATTGCCCTTCAGATATTCTCCTTTTGTACTTACTCAGTTCATTTTTGAAAGTTATTATTAATCAGTATCCACCACCACAATATTAATATTTCCAAATCCTAACGAAGACCTGTTCGTATTAGCAATATGAAATACTTGGGAGTTAATAGGGATAGTTTTACATGCTGTGACCTGTGTCTATCTGTTCACCCGAGTGATCCAGTGAGATCGTGAATCTTTGGTAGAGCAAGTCTGATCAGTGGTAAAACTCCAACTGCTTCCTGTCCCTCTGTCCCATTTATTATTATCCCAGCCAGGACTGGTCAAAGTGACATGAATCAAAGAGAAACCTAGGCTGGGCCTCATGTGCAGCTTGAAATGTAAAGATCTCCTATACTAGGACAGCACCCATTGATTGAGTGACTCTGATTGTCTGTCTGGTTTCCACTGACCGCACTGCAGTCGGTCTGCAATTTCTGGGCTTCATGTTTGGTGAAATTTTCAACTGCAGTCTAAATGACCTTGACCTCCTTTCATCATCTATTTCTTGTTAACATGTAACAGCTGTGTCTGATTCTTGACAGCATTCAACACAGATGAATTCAGTTCATCGTTCCTATGCCATTTCTTTGAAAAAAAAAGAGCTCTCCCATTCTACTCCCCTGACCTTTCCTCACTATCCTTTTTCAAGTATTTAGGCAGGTTCCATTTTGAAAGTTGCTACTGAATCTGGCAGTAAAATGCAGATCACAACTCATTGTGTAGAAAGAAAAAAAAGTTTTCCTTGTCTCATTTTCTATATGGTCATCCAATGGATGGAGTCAGGAGCTGCTACACCACCTGCTGCTGTCAGCCACAGTCAAGCGTTCACCCAGTAAACAAGTGGACCTGAATAAGTTAGAGGCAGGGAGTTTATTTTCCAACATCAGTAACAACTGTTATCCAATCATGTTGTTTACTGCAGGAATTCCGATTCATATTAACTTTGTTTTCTTGCCAGGTTTCTTCCTTCCTTTTCTCTTGAAGCTTGCTTGGTTATAGTTCCACATGTGCCAGTACCTCTCTTCAAAAGTCTCCTGTCTAGTTGTGAGCCCAAATAGAGTATCAGTGGGCTATTGGATCACAGACCTGGAGGGGTTGTAACACAACACAAACTTTAACCTGAGTGGTAGGGATGCTAAAATACAAGGCATGGGTTGAAGAGCTTTACGTGGACTGTCTGTGAATGCATATTCTGTTATACTCGTGATTCTATCTTGGTGGTGTCTGGAGTGATTGCTAAACACATTCTCTTCCTCTTCTCTCCACAGGGATGATTCTTCAGAGGTTGATGTGTATAACCCAACAAAGAATGAATGGGACAAAATTCCACCCATGAATCAGGTACTCTGTGTGTCAAATCAGGTCACCTTTTGCACTAAATCTGAATTGACCAACCTCTGAGTCCCAGAAAGTAGTAGGAGCTGATCTGAGCAGAATAGGAGGAATAAGGAAGGGGAAAGCTGGGTGGTTGGAGGTGAGGTGGATGGCAAAGACTAGTGTACATCTGGATGAAGCTGGGAAGTGGCAAAACAATAAATTTGGAAAAATAAGTGAAAATTCTGAAACCAAGGATGCTGAAGGCTGAGGTATACCACTCCTTTTAGTTTCTTTGCAGAATAGGATGCTTCCCTATACTGAATCTGTATGTTCAACCTTTTTTTTCTTACATTGCAGGTCCATGTTGGGGGCAGTGTGGCTGCTCTGGGAGGGAAGCTGGTTGTGTCTGGCGGCTACGATAACACGTTTGAACTATCCGACATAATTGAAAGCTATGACTTTGAGACTGGTTGCTGGAGTGTAGTAGGACGACTCCCACAGCCCACCTTCTGGCATGGAACTGTTAGCATCTTCCGACAGTTCATGCCCACCGCCCAAGTTACCTTTGAAGGGACTCTGAACGACAACCATAACAATGAAATAAATGCCCTGAATCTAGCTCGGTATCGCAGACACCTTCATAATGAAAACCTCCGCCTATAGCACTGTTTAGACTGGAGACTGATATTGGCTACAGTGAAATCTGCTTGGATTCTCTCCAAAACCAGCAGATTTCTAACACATTACAAAAGCTCACCATCTAATTCTGGACTGGCACATGTCGATTGGACATTGTCCTTTCCCAGTTTATTTTAAAAATTGTCCCTGTTGGACCAAAAGCAGTCAATGCTCCCTGTTGAATTGGGTTTTGACTGAAATTGCTCAAATTAACACAACTGTGCCATTCATTGGCTGCTGTCGATGTTTAGTCTGGCAGGTTTCACTGTATCTGTTGACCGACTCTGTTAAGTTGGGAGATGTGACGATTTCGTCTTCTCCTATGGCCACATGCTTGTTGCTAAGCATTGGTTGTAAAAGAAAGACTTGCCTTTAAGTAATGCCAGATCACATCACAAAATGCTTCACTTGCAATTAATTTACTTTTGAAATGCAACAGTGTAAGAAAATAAGGCAGCCATTTTGTACACAGCGTGAACACATGAACAGCAACAAGGTTAATGCGGTATTACTGGTAATTTGAAGGATGAGTTTTGGAGAGAACCAGACAGCTAGAGAACTCTTTCATGTAGTCCTGTAGGATTCTTGAGGCTCTGATCTGCACAGGCAGATAGAGGTTGAGCACAAATACTATTTTGTGTTTCCTGTTTTGTTCCAGCCTGGAAAGTCAACTATGTTTTTACTGATTTTAAATTTGTTTTTATGACTGTGTTGGGATATTGTGAAGTACCAGGTGAACACCATGTGCTATTTACTGGGTTTTAATGAAGACATACAATTCAGTGTTTAATGTTTACGCAAAGTTGCAATGTGAGTTCCAGTTGGAAGGTATGCTAAGTCTGTAAAAGGATTTGCAATGACTAGCCCCAGAAAAAGCTTGCAAACAACCCTTTGAAGGTACTGATTGCTGCATTTTAAGGTTGGATCCAACCTGATTTTAAAATCTCTGACACTAAATGAGCAAATCTGTGCAGTGGAGAAAGCTTATTTGGAATGTAGAATTGGGGTCTTGCTGCCTTTGAGATGGTAAGTTGGTACTGGTGCACTTTAATCCTGTGGGATATGTTTTAAGTCGCCTCAAATTTGCTGCCCCATCACCAACCCCACCCTCTTCAGCTGTAGCAGGCTTGTTAGAATTTCACAAGGGTGGAAAATAATTCAGTTTTGGAAGGTAAAATACATATCAACGAATTCCAGTCCGTTTTCTAGAAACACTGCCAGCTTGTTCCAATATAGCTCGTCTATCCTCTCTGTTTCTGAGAGGACAGAGGGTATAGGATATACATATTTAGTTTTATACATATTTCTATTTATAAAATAGTAGAAATAGAGGGTTTGCAATTAAATATTCAAGAATCACGCATTCAAAATATGCTGCCAAATAGAAAGACATGGTTGTCCGTTTGCAATTTTTAGATATTCCCAGTATTATATTTTGAGTTAACTTGATATTTATTTCGTGTTCAATCCATTATTTGCTGCTGACATTGTTCCCAGTTCAATTGTTTGAAGTAATTTGTTCAGAAATACAGCAGTTCTATTTTTCTACATTTTCCCTTTTCCCCACTTCTACCCTGAAGGCACTGCCTCTCTGAGGCGTAGAACACAGCAGTGATTGCCTTTCGTACCCATCTCGACCATTCCTTGTGCATTTTGGCAGTTTATTTGGCTGCAGTCCGGACTGATGCTGTACTTGTCCAGCAAATACAACTGGCAACAATGGCCTGTTTTTTTTCCACTCCCCTCCTCCTTAGTCTGATATACACACCAAAGGATAGAATTCATGTCTTTTTTGTTCAGCTTAACTCAATTTGGATAAATTTTCGGTTGTTAGAGAATGGGTGGTTCCCTTTTTAAGTACATGTCTGAATCTGAACAAAATATCCATTTAATATTGAGTCTAAATACAGACAACTTGAAGGAGAAAATTGATATATTTTAGTTTTAAATGTAGGACATGTGGTTTTCCTTTCCAGATTCTGTGAATTCTAAACACTTCCTGGTTTTTTTTTTCCTGAGTTTTAATGCGTGTTGTTTTATTTGAGATATTGTGGCTTATTGTACACAAACATGTAGTTTACATTGAGAAGTTGTACAACACAAAATTCACTAAAATAAAATGTCTACTCTGAAGGAGTTAGCTTGGTTTGTTTTAGTCAGAATAGTTTAATACATACTTAATGTAGGATTTGTCTCTTTTAGTGCACTTGTGGATAAAATTCTCCTTTGTTGTCTCAGCATGAGCATGAAATAAATGTGAAGTGACTCCAATGCCATTTCCATTGAGAAAATATTTGTATATTTGTTCCATTATTTCATTCTCGAGTGTAGTGCCTTTTTATGGTTATCAAACGCAGCAACTATTTTTTACACTGCAAGATCGATTGCAAGCAACAACCAGTTAATCTATTATTTTTGTTGCTGATTAAGTAGCATGTTGCTCACCGCACGTTGATCATTCCTTGGTCATCTTTGAGCACCGCCACATGATCTTTTGGAAGATAAAAATAACTCAGCCAGCATTTCTGTTTATGTTGTCTGTCACTTATTTAGATGCTGGAAACAGGCTTGGGCTGCATTGATGTCCGATGGCACGCTCTCCTTCCAATGAAGGTGAAACTTTGATTGAGGCTCTAGGAGGTTGCTTGTGACCTGTGGAATGGAGGGGAAATGGAGAAAGTTGTGTTTTTTTTTCCACGTGGACAGTAAACTTCTGGTCAGAATAATAACTTCCTGCAGGGATCTACAAACTTTTTTTCGAACACCCTATAATTTCTGTCAATAACTTTGCCAGACAAATTTGCCATTACTTCTATATCTCAATCCAGCCTCTTTTTCGTTGTTTGTCTATTGCTTTACCATTTGAGTATTCAGCTGCATTAAGAGATACTATATTCTTGAATAAAAATGCTGAATGAATACACCTGTATGTATGCATGTATCTAGGATTTCTTCTGCTGGTTTTTTTTTTGGTTTTCCACAATATGCAGTAATTTTGCTTTTGTCTTTAGTGTTTAATTCAAAAGCCAGCAATATTCATCTTTAAAGCTCTATTCCAATTTTTTTTATTGTAATCAATCAGAAGTTAATTCTCATCTCTCCATAGATACTACCAGATATCCAGGATTTCATGTTCTAATGCTATCTTTCTGTATTATTGTTTTGCAGGTTGAGTACGTGATCAGTAGATGGCAGTGACACCCACAATGTCAGTATGGTTGTTATCTGGCTGAATCTTGAGGTGTCACCCTGCAGTTAAGTTTGCTGGCAAGCCCAATGAAAGAAAACAATGCCCACATAAGAATTCCTCACCTATCCCTAATTACTTTTGAACCTAGTAACTTGTTAGGCCACGTAAAGGCAAACGGGTCAACGTGTAGGCCAGACCAAGAAAGAACAGGTTTGCCTGCCTTTTATGGAGTACTTTTCCAATGTTGACACTGCATGGGGATAAGGAGAAAGGGCTAATTTTCTCCACTGGTTGATGACGTTGTCCAACACAAGGAAGGTAGTAGTGATTGTTTTGAGATTAATCTTGATCCAAGGACATCACTGCAGGAGTTCCTTAACATAGATATTTTCTAGTCACCCTGTTCAGAGATGTTATTACACATCTTTGGAGCAGATGGGACTTGAACCCAGGCCTTAGGCATCAGAGGTAGGGTCATTATCACTCTATCACAAGAGCCTACATAGTTCTTTTACAGGTACTGTTCTAGACCCAAATATCTTCAGCTTCATTCTCAAGTGTCCTTCCTTCCATCATAAGGTGCAGAATTGGAAATGTTCAAAGATAATTGCACACTGTCCAATATCATTTGCAGCTGTTCAATAATGAAGCAGTTCACACCCAGAGGCAGCAAGATCTACACTATACTTGAGCTTGATCTGATAAATAAGGTTTTACAAGTATATGGGCCAAATGCTGGAAAATGGGATTAGATTAATTTAGGACATCTGGTTGGCATGTTGTGTTGGACCAAAGGGTCTATTTCCATGCTGTACAGCTCTACAACTAAATTGTATGTCAAACTTTGGAATCATATTATTCCAGTTAGGTTCAATACACCTGACTCTTTGCAGATTGTGGGTTGCATCTGTAAAGTACAAGCTACCCAGAAAATTTGGAAATGTTCTTCCTGGACAGTGTCTGGAGTGAGATATGGCTGGTATAACAATCTTCCTGATCTACGCCAAAATGGCAATAGCATTTGCATCATGCAAGCACTAGGCCGTGACTCTCTCCAACGAGAGAGAGAGAGAGAGAATCCACTGAAGAGAGTGATGAAATAGTATCCATTTGCCTGTATGGATGTGACTTCAACAACACTCAAAAGTTTGACACCATCCAGGAAAAATCAGCCCCTTGATTAGCACCCCATTCATTCCCTCTGCTGCTAATACACATTTATAATGGCATGTGCCATGAACAGGTTGCACTGTAGCAACTCCCCAAGCTTCCTCCAACAGCACTTTGCAAACCCATGATCTTGACCACCAAGAAGGACAAGGGCAGCAGGTACATGGGAATACCACACCTGCAATTATCCTGACTTGGAACAATGTAGCTCCTTGTTTACTGTGGATATTAAAATCCTGGCATTCTCTTTGAAACAAGTGCTTTAAGTGTACTTGCATTATTAGATGGACCACAATGGTTCAAAAGGCCGTACACCACCACCTTCTTTAAAGTAATTATTGATGGGTAACAAATGCTGGCCTTACCTGTGATATCCACACCCCATTAAAGAAATTTTAAAAACCAGGTCATTAACACATTGCAGTTTTTGGGATCTTGTTGTGCGCACTGGATGATTGCTTCCCTATGACAGTGACTTAATTTGAAGTGCTTTGCAATGTCCTGAAGACATGAAAGGCACTTTTTTAAAAATTCCAATTTGTCTTTTCACACAGCAATATTTCACGATTTGCTAGATGAGCAGTTCTGTGCTTGTTGAAATTCTGGTTAAACAGGGAATGTGGGCTAGGCCCAGAAAAGCCACCACTGCTCATTTTTGAATAATTACATAGAACAATACAGCGCAGAACAGGCCTTTCGGCCCTCGATGTTGTGCCGACCTGTGAACTAATCTAAGCCCCTCCCCCTACATTATCCCATCATTATCCATATTACAACGTATCTTCAAAATCTCTGAGCGTCTGTGTTAATGTTTCACCTGATAAATGGTACTTGGGAAAAGGCAGTACTCCCTCCTCACTATACATTGCAAGTTGGGGTTACATAGCCAATTCGGGGGAGGGGCTGAGTGGACAAAATATACAGGGAAGGTTGTGTTGATCAGTGACTACTTAGAAACTCCACTTTATTTTATATATTTTACAAAGCAAGAGTCAATTATTTGTTTGAGGTTCTGACCCCATTTTCAGGCAATAGGTTCTTTTATATCTTGACTATGGTGACCTCTTCAACGTACATGTCTGTCATACCAATGGACAGCTCCACATTCTCTTGCAGGTGATAACTCCCAATGCCTGTGAACCTATGAGATAAGAGTTCTGGGGTTTCAGTGCACTGAGTAGTCTTTGTGGCTGTGGTGGATAGGACCTGGTCTGGTAGGCTGGCTGTCCGTGTTGCTGTGTTTGTGTCACTCTCTGCACTTTCCTCTTTCTCATCTGTGATGATCAGGTTGCGTAACCTTCGCTGGCGGGGGTTGTAATTTTCTACCCGCCCATGAATCTCCATGTGTCGCCTCAGGTGAGCCTGCATTTGAGCAAAACGCACATCAATGGTGAGCAGAGTGTCAAACAGAAATTTGCTTTTACGTTTTTAAACTTAGTCTCACAGTAGTGTTACTAAACAAAGACTGTTATAGAGCTGCACAAGAAGTTGTTAAGGCAGTTCACCAAAAGCTTGATTAAACTGGTAGGTTTTGAGGAGCATCTCACAGGGGAAAAGGTGCTTAGATTTAGACAGGGAATGCCAGGGCTTTGTTCCTATACAGCTGAAGGACCAGATGCCAACAATAAGACACAGTAATTCGGAAATGGACAAAGGTTAGACTGGATAATACAGCGTTCTGAGGATTGTAGAACTGGAAAAGCATTTGAGCTGGAGAGGGATGGGGAAATGGAAGGATTTAAACTCTATATTGAGTGGTCTGAGTCAGCCTTAGACAGTTGCCTGGGAAACAGATGAAATTGGTAGCTATGAAGCAGTATGAGAGGCAGGAGCTGAAGATAAATGGCTTGTGGAGAATATCAAAGCCATGAGAGGACAACCAGAATAGGAAATTTAAAACACAGGAATTCTGATAAATGTACTGCCCTAAAACGATCCTATTTTCTGAAACTAGCCTGTCTTCCATTCTGTTCAGTTCTAGCATTTTTTACTTATGTTTACAAAGAAGACATTATTCTGTGACATTCATCACAGCTAGTGATTTTAAAGTTGCTGCTTAGTGACACCTTACTGTAAGCTGTTCTAAATGGGTCCGGAGATTTAATGTGAGTTAATGTCAGAGAAATTGTAAAACAACAAAAGGCTCCTGTTCGGCCCAATCAATCCTTGCCAGTGTTCATATTTCACATGAGCCCATCTCCCATCCCTTATCACAACCTATGTGCAAAATCTTCTGTTCCTTTCTGATCTAGATTCTCCTTAAATTACTCTCCTATTCACAACTCTATATAGTTAGTCATAGCAGATTTCTTTGGCTGGCAGTACTCGTCTCTTCCTCTCGTTACCTCAACAATCTCTTTGGCTGATTTCAATATTGGGAGAATTCAATAGTATTTGCAGAACTAAAATGCAAATTTTATATTTTAAAATCTGATCAATAGATGAAGGGTCTCACCTGTCGAGTGAATTTATAGCCACATTCACTGCACTCAAACTTCCTCACCCCTTTGTGCCTCCCCACATGTACACGCAACTGATCAATGGCTGAAATGAAGCAACAGATCAATTAGTTAAATTTAGCGACAACATTCATCAACTATGCTTCTCTTTCTCACCATTCCTCAAATGTTCAAAGGAGGGGGTGACTTTGTTTCAGGTAGAGTTCTGCAGGAGCTGGGTACACTCGGGCACACCGGGTTATTCTTGGACTTGTTCAGTCGTGCTTCTATTTTGGTGTTCTTACAAGTTTCAGCTCCACTTTCCTGTCCACTCCTCATGTCCCTTAATTTGGAGAGACCAAAAATCTGTTCATCCCAACCAGAACTGAATTGGAAGATGAGTTTGAGTGAGACTGTGGAATCACAGTGGCTGGGAGAGAGTTCATAACTGTCCCTCCTGCAACATTCCAAATGAAGATTCAAGCAAGAATCACTCGTTTGCAACTGGGAACTCTGACAAATTCCCCCAAGTTGATGGCAGTAAGAAAAGAAATGCAAAAAAAAACTAGCTGCCCAGATTGCAAATTAAAATTTAGTTATGTTGTTAATACCAGCCAGTCTGTATTCAAGTCCATTTTCACTGATGGAGTAAAGTTCTTAGAACTTGTTAGGAAAGGCTAGGGAAACAAAATATTGCCTTACCATGCTATATACGAAACATTACCTTTAAAAGTTTTGCCACAGATATTGCAGTAATGTGGCCGCCCTTCCTGATGTTTGCTGGCCATGTGACGATGGAGAGGACCCCTCTCTGTAAAGGTCTGGCTACAGACCTGACAGCTGAATGGCCGTTCACCTGTGTGAGTCCTGTTGTGTTTGTCCAAGCTCGCTGGAACAAAAATCAAAATAGAATCTTCAGTAAGTCACTTGATTTGACTTCATCTCATTGATTATGTCTTCATCTCATGTTTTAACCATCAGCTGCTCTCTCTATCCCAAAGTGATTGAACTGAGTGTTTTCTACTTAACCCAGGCTAGTGAAATCAAAGCCCACGACTGTCACTTACCCTCTTTTGGCAAAGACCTCATTTTCTGGCAACAACCTGACAAGATCAGTTAATTTCACCTTGTGTCCTGTCTTTAAAAGTTGATTTAACCTTACTCATTACCTGTGATACATGTAATCTGTGGAATTCTTCTCAGACAGCAGTGAATTTTTGAATATATTCATGTCTGTATATATTCTCATGCAACAAGGGAGATCAAGGATTATGAGGGACAGATAGGTGTTGACACCACAATCAGATCAACTGTAATCGTATTGAATATTTGAGTGGACTCAAGGGGCCAAATGGCCTACTCCTGCTCATTCTTCTGCAAAGGACATTATGGAGCAATCAGATTTTGAAATGATGATCTGACAGCTTTATTTTTACCAATATCAGCTAATATAGTTAGGCCTATTGTAGAGAAGGTATTATTACCTAGCCTGGAGTGCATAAGCAGAGGGTTGTTGGATAACTGGCTGCCTATGTGCCAATCCAGGAATATTATCCAACTCCGAATTCTGTCTCCTACACTTAGACCCCAGTGCTGCACTAAGACGGCAGACAACTCAGCAGAGGTCGGGGAAGGCAACACTGTATGGTATTGGCGCAGAACCAGTTGATCAGTCTACCATTTCTACCCTCACCAAGAGAATTTTGTATAGGTTCCTCTGTTACGGAGCTGTAAACACTCAAAGACCCAAGCTTCATATAACTTATGGAGGCAACTGCCCACCTTGAATCCTGAAGGTTTTCCCACATAAATGGCATTGGAAGGGCTTCTCGCCCGTATGTGTCCGTCGATGGACGTTCAGGTTCCCCTTCTGTGTAAATCCACGGTTGCAGAATTCACAAATGTATGGCCGCTCATTCCTATAGCAGAGGTACAAAAACAAAGTGAACATGATTCCTTTTCCCCACCACACATTACATATTCTTTACAATCTGAACAAACATCACTAAAACAAACTCTCTGGTCATAGTCACATTGGTGGTTGTGGGAGTTTGCTGCATCCAAATTGACTGCCATCTTTCCCATTTAAAATAATGACAAAAGTTCTTTGAGAGCAAAAATCGCTTTGGGAAGTTTGGAGCTTTAAAAAGGAAAAAAAAATTGCTTTTCAAAACAAGATTGGTCAATATTGTGTCTCTCAACAGAAAAGTCAACACATGTATAGGTATCTCAAAAGATTATTACAGCACCATTGGTTCTGCCAAAGCGCGATAGCTGTGTTGCTGTGCAACATTGTGAAATTAAAAAAATGGCACTTATAGAAATAACGGGGCCTATGGGAAAAGCAGGGTTAGGGCAGACAACCAAAAATATCACCCAAAATCACTCAAAAACCTAACACAAAAGATAGTAGTTTGAATAAATGTTTAATTCATACTGAATGAAATAAAGTTAACACTTTACTTTGAAAAATGTAAAGATGACTTGATGGGGGAGGAGATTTTGAGGTTACTCTGTTGTTAATGCAGGAGTTGGGGGTCATCACTATTGTCACTGGCACCACCTTCAGCTGCAGCTGTGGTTGCAGGGTTAGGGTGAAAAGTAGTTAATCCAGAAGTGGATGGCTGTGGTTCATTGTCTTCTGACTGTTTCTAGGGTGTTGTCTTAAAAAAGACATTAGTTTTGCTGCTTTGCCTTTCTTTCACAAGTAAGTGTTCATAAGAGTGTCAAATAAGACCTTATTCTGTGAACTGCTATCCTGCTGCGTTCTACATTGTAATCGCTGTCCTCTAAGGGCTGCAACTGCTTCTCAATTTCCCTCAGTAAAGAAGACAAAACAGATGTAGAAAACTCTCCTGGTGCTGCAGCCTGAACTTCATCTTCATCTCCAGCTTTCACTTGCCCCTCATTGACAGGATATGGTAAATCAGCTGTAGAGAGGACTTCACCGTGGGACGCAAGCAGCTCTTAAACATCTTCATTCCACTTCTTCAAATCCAAATTACTTTGCAAGATCAACACAATGCTCTTTGATTCTTGGGAGCTCCACTGATGGATCAAAGCCTTTAAAATCTTGAAAGAAGTCTGGGAGAAGCTTCCGCCAAACTGCATGCAAGCAGTCCTTACTGACATTACCCCAGGTCTCCACAGTAATGTTAATTGCATTCTTGGTGTTAAAGCTCTTCCAAAATTGAAGAACACTGTTCCTGTCCCCCTCAGTGACTGCAATAAGCCTCTTAAATGTGCACCTAAATAATTAGCTTTAAAAGCTGCTATTGCACCCTGGCCCATAGGATGAAGGAGAGACTCTTTTGACGCAACATTGCATGTTTTAAAGACAAAGCCTGTGAAACAATCATGTGATGCCAGCGCGGAGACTCTTTTGGCGCTAACACAGTGCAACCTCAGGACAAAGCCTGGAAAATGATCATGTGATGTTGACGCATACTCCTCCACATACTGATGGCACCGTGTTACAGAAATAGCAATTCCTTATTCGTCAGTTGTGTTATTGCCAATTCACGTTGCCGGAATATATAGCAGCACCAACTATACTGGTGATATACCCTCTTTAAAGAGTCCTTGTTATAAACTTTCCCATTTCTCAAACAACTGTTCCTGTACTTTAGACAAAAAAACCCTCAATATACCCAGATGTACTTCAGCTAAGGGAAAGAAAGGAAATGGGAAAATGTCAGGAATAGGAATTAGGGAACAGATCCCCTATTTGGGAAGCTGAAATGAAGGGACTAAACCCTTCAATTCCACCAATAACGATTCACAGAACCATGCAGCCATTTGCCACCTCATACCTGTGCTAGCACTTTGAAAAAGGTATCCAATCAATTCCATATCCTGGCTGCTTCTTTATGTGTATGCAAATTTTAACTGTCTAGGAATGTATCCCATTCCCTTTTGAAAGTTTTTATTTAATCTTTTTTCTAACAGCCATTCAGGAAATGTATTCCAGATCAGAATAAATCACCATGGAAAGTGATTTGATATCCCATCTGCTTCTTTTGTCAATCATCTTAAAGCCAAGTTATTATATTTTAATAACTTAATTAAAATGTTTAACAATGTATGTTCTGGAAATTCTATTGTAATTCTGTCAACTTTTGATTGTTGCAATGTCTTTGTCAATGATATCGTGTTCCAGGCACTGTCCTCTGTCAAAGCAGCAACATCTCAAGCAGAAATTCAAACTAACAATCTCTTGAAAAGTCTCAACTAATGTTTACGAAGAGGAATTGACTTACCACCTAAAATATCAAACTGAGGATCGCAGATATTGTCTGAAAGTGTTGGCCATTTGGCTTATGACTGCTAGTCTGTCATGTGCAGTACAGTGTTGTGAAGTTGGGTAGAGTATTTGTGAATTGGAAGGCAGGTCATTAGGATTTGATGTTTGTAAAATGATAAGGGGAACGAGTGTGTGGTCCCTTTAAAAGATTATTTGTTTTAGGCTTGGACATTTAAAAAAAGTCTGCAGGCGGCAGCAGATGCACAGAGTTCTTAAAGTTGAAACGTATCAAAATGCTGTACTGTTAGCATTTTTAGCAAGAGAATTGGTTTTTGAATTTAGCCAATTAATTTAAACCAGGCCCTAGATTCCAAAACCTAACGAAATTTAAGTTTATTGGTTTGACAGCCTCAGACCAATCCTACTGTAAGAAATTAATTGGTCATCAAGGGTATAAAAGAAGAGGTCATTTGAAAATTGGGGTGAGTGTCAACTGTCATCTGCCAACAGTACAGCTCTCAGCTATAAAAGAAAGAATCAGACTCTCACAGAATTCTCGAAGCTCTCAGAAAATCAACACCTAAACTAAAGATACAGCAGCAATCTTAGCTAGCAGTCCAGAGACAAGAATTCAACAGAGAAAGGGGTTCCTGAGATGGCATGGAACATTCCAGAAAACTTAATCTAGCTGTAATTTTGAGAGCCCATGTTTTAGTTTATTTTTCTCATTACTTTGATTTATGTAAGTGGGACTTGTAAAATTTATTGGAACAGCATACCATTAGAATCTTGTTATTCAGGAATAGTTAGTAGTTAAGGAGGAATTGTTAATAGTTCTGTTGGTTCGTTTATTGTTACCGTTAGATAAATAAATTGTTACTTACTGATTATAAAGTGAGTATCAGGGATTTCTTTCATTTAATCCTTCCTTTATGATAGATAGGGCGGGTGGAAGTGAGAGACAGGTTATATCAACTTTCACACTTCCTTTAATAGATAGGAGGCAAGGCAAGCTTCTCTGGATGTATCGGTTTTAGTTATCAGAGGGGGGTCGACCTCTCCTTCCTAACACATTGGCAGCTCAAGTCCAGGGTCTGGCTGGTTCGTGTACTGGGAACTGAATGGATTTGGACAGATTTGAACAGATTTTGGGTACAAAGGTCCCAGCAGATTTAAACAGAGTTGGGGATTATGGTCCTAGAACTTTAGAATAAAACTCAAGTCGAAGTGGAAAATCTGTTTAATTTTGGTTACTTGTGGTTGGTTAAATCAAAAGTGAAGGAATGACTCTTAGCAATGTTAAGACGTTCATAGATTTATATCATAGAATCCCTACTGTGTGGAAACAGGCCCTTTGGCCCAACAAGTCCACACCGAACCCGAGAGCATCCCAGCCAGACCGATTCCCCTATAAACTACCTAATCTACACATCCCTGAATACTACGGGCAATTTAGCGTGGCCAATCCACCTACCCTGCACATCTTTAGACTGTGGGAGGAACTCGGAGCACCTGGAGGAAACCCACGCAGACATGGGAAGAATGTGCAAACTCGACGCAGACCAAGGGGGGAAATGAACCCGGGTCCCTGGCGCTCTCAGGCAGCTGTGCTAAGCACTGAGCCATTGTGCCACTCAAAAGCATACTGCACCTGGTATTCCCAGGCAGTCTCCCATCCTAATGCTAACCAGGCCCGAGTCCACTTAGGTTCCGAGCTCGGTCATTTTCAGACTAGTAAGGCCTGAGGTTTTGGGGTTTGCGGATGTTTACCCAACTTTGCCAAGAAAATTTAGAAAGACAGAGAACGAATATACTTTTGGACTCAACAAAGAGGCTAGATTTGGGTTTAACTAGGGATAAGAGGAAAGCTGAAATTGTAAAGGAGTTAGTCAAGCATGTAGGTATACCAGAGAAACAAGCAAGTGCAGTAGAGATAGAAAAAACAAATGTGAAAATTCAACATTTGGAGTTAGATAGAGAAAAAGAGAGCGAAGAAAGGGAACTGAAACAGTATGTATTATGGTTACAAACAGAGGAAAGAAAAAGAGAAAGGGTAAAAGAGAGATGAAATGGAGAAAGAGAGTTTGAAATTGGAAATTGCAAATTAAACAGGAAAGTCAATTTTGAAAAATGGAAATGAAGTTGGAAGTTAGGCTTAGTGAGGAGGAGAGTGATGATGAGTAAACTCATTGCAGCCAAAGACCTGCTAGGGATATATACAAATAATTACAATAAATACAAATACAAATATCAAAACATTACCAAAATTTGATGAAAAAGAATGTAGAAGCCTTTTTCATTTCTTTTGAGAAATTGGCTAACCAGATGAATTGGCCAGAGACTGTGTAGGTAACCTAATTCAGACCAAGTTGGTAAGTAGGGCTAGTGAGGTGTTTGCAATGCTGTCAGATGAGATGTCAAGAGAATATGAAGAAGTAAAACAGGCCTCAGGTGTTTCTACTGTAATAGATGGTGGGACACAAAGTCACAGTGCTGGTGGATTAAGAGAGGCACTGGGAAAAAGGATGGCCAATTCATCTGGTTATTCAGAGATTTGGGAGCTGGTCAGTCCCTAATAGTAAGAGATTTGCACTCCTCCTGAAATGTTACCCAAGAAACTGATAATCTGTGGAATAAATGGAGCAAGATTTAGCATACCCCGATGTAAGATAAGGCTGGAAAGCCCAGTAAAGACTGGGGAAGTGACAGTGGGAGTCATTGAAAAAGTGTCTAGACCAGGAACACAGTTTGTTCTTCGGAATGACCTAGCCGGACCAAAGGTGGGAATGATGCCACTGTAGTTGAGAAGCTGAAAGAAAACCAGGGAACTAAAGAGTTAGAAGAAAAATACCCTGGAAATTTTCCATATTGTGGGGTGACAAGATACCACAGTCATAACTTAAAGCAAGAGGGGAAAACCGAAGAGAAAGACAAAGGAGTTGACGTCCAACTAGCTGACATCCGGTTTGACAAAATGGTAAAGGAAAAAAGGAAAGGTGTTTAGTTCTGAAAAAACTAATGGAGTTACAACAAAAAGATGAAACAATAAAAGATTTATATCATAAAGCCTATTTGGAAAAGGAATCAGAATGTATTTCAGAATGTTATTACATTCTGGATAGAATCCTATGGTGGAAATGGAGACCTTGGCAGGTTAGTGCAGAGGAGAAATGGGCAGAAGTTCAGCAGATTGTTTTACCAGTAGTGTACAGACAGGAAGTATTGCAGGTAGCACACAAATTACCTGTAGGAGGTCACCTAGGAGTGTGGAAGACTCAGGCTAAGATACAGAAGCATTTCCATTGGCCTGGATTGCATAAAACTGTGGTTGAATTTTGCCATAACTTTCATACATGTCAGATGGTAAGATTGCCACAGGCAGGAATAAAACCAGGACCTTTGCTGCCAATTCCTGCATTTGAAGAACGTTTCGTTTGGGTTATGATTGATTGTATAGGCCCCCCACTTAAAACCAAAAGTGGAAAACAGTATTTGCTAACAATAATGGATGTGTCTACCAGATTTCTGGGGGCAATTCCATTATGGAGTGTCAAGGCAAGAAGGTTGTAGAGGAGTTGCTTGTTTTCTTTTCCTACTACCCAGGGAAATTCACCCAGACCAAGGGTCGAAATTTACTGTCAAACTATTTAAGGTGTTCATGGATAGTTTAGGCATCCAACACTTTAAATCAAGTGCTTACCATCCTGAGACCCAGGGAGCACTGGCAAGGTGGCATCAGACCCTAAAGCTATGCTGAAGGCTTATTGCCAGGATTACCTGAATGATTGGGATAAAGATATCCTATTTCTATTATTTGCTATCAGAGATGCTCCAAATGAATCAGCTCAGTTTACTCCATTTGAATCGATATTCTGTCAGGAAGTAAAAGGTCTTTTTAAAATTAGTTAAAGAAAAGTTGATAAGTTCGAAGTCAGAGGTCTCACAGTTGGATTATGTATCTGAAGTGAGAGAACAATTAGGTAAATTAGCTGGACAACATTTGAAGGTGGCATAGCATCAAATGAAGCAAGAAGCAGATAAGAAATCTAAAATTTGCTCATGGTAACAAAGTATTGGTGTCGTCATCAGTGCTAGGAGATCCCTTCAAAGCGAGGTGTAGTGGTTCCTATCAGATTGAGAAAAAGTTATGTCAGATGAATTATCTGGTAAAGATGCTGGATAGGAAAAAACGTTCCGCAAACATTTCATTACCGTGCTGGATAACATCCCCAGTGCAGCTTCTGATGACGCGTCAGTGTGTTTTCCCGCCTGGTTTTTAAACTCTGGGGTCCGTTGCGATGGATTGCCTCACTCCCAGGTTTCCTCTATAATGGAACGTATATGGGGTCGAGTTCAATGTGTTTATTAATAGCATGCTTTGTGGAGTGCCATGCTACCAGGAATTCTCGTGCTTATCTCTGCCTCACCTGTCCCAGGATCTTGGTGTTGTCCCAGTCGAAGTTATGGTTCTCCAGGCTGGTAAACACACCAACGCGTCATCAGAAGCTGGTTAGCGAGCATGATAACGAAACCTCTGTGGAACAACAACCCAGCTCAGCCAGCCAACCAACCACAACACCCACAACCTGAGCTACAGATCTACTCCAAAACTCAAATCCACATGACTTGGATTTTGATCTACCTCAGAATTAATTGAATAATGAGGAACTCCTTAAAGAATGGGATAGGGTAGTAAGCTATCCATCTCAGGAAAAGATAACTGAATTGAAAGACTTCTTGTAACACCATGAGGACATATGCAGAAATAGAATGGGGAGGACTAATATTATAGTACATGAGGTGGACGTAGGGAAGGCTGTTCCAATAAAACAACACCCTTATAGGTTTAATCCTCTCAAAATAGCACAGGTACAGATGTAAGTGAAAGCGATGCTCCAAGAAGACATTGTTGAGTGAGTCAAAGTGAGCGGAGTTCGCCAAATGTGTTGGTTCCCAAACGTGACAGTATTCAACAATTCTGCGTAGATTATTGGAAGTTTAATGCCATAACTAAATCAGACTTGTGCCCAAATCAAGGCTGGAGAACTGTCTGGAAAATGTTGGAAAAGCTACTTACATCACAAAGTTGGACTTACTTCATGGTTACTGGCAAGTATCTTCGTGGGAGAGAGTGAAAGAAGTTTCTGCTTTTGTAACCCCAGATGGGCTATATCAATTTAAAGTAATGCCCTTTGGAATGAAGAATGCACCAGCCATATTTTAAATACTTATGAACAGAGGTGTGGCAGGATTGACTATTTGAGCTGTCTATGTAGATGACTTAGTGATCTTTAGCCACTTGAAAAAATCACATGGCGCACTTGGCAGAGCTTTTTGAGAGGCTACAGAAGGCAAAGTTGGTCATAAATTTGGAAAAAACAGACTTTGTGAAGGCGGAAGTGACATTCTTATGGCACAACATTGGACAAGGAAGGATGACACCGAGGAACGTGAAGACGAAGACCGTTGAGGAATTTTCAAGACCAGCCTCGAAGAAAGAGGTGCTATGATTTTGGGACTGTGCAGATTCTTTCGGAGGTTTGTACCAAACTTTAGTAGCATGGTGGCACCACTGATGGATTTGTTGAAGAAAAACAAAGTTTTGGTGGACAAAACAATGCCAAGAGGCATTTGAGAATTTAAAAGCAGTGCTAATCACCAAGTTAGTCATGCCAAATTTCTTCAAACCTTTTGAAGTTACTATTGACATGAGTGATGGTTGAAGCTGTGCTATTACAGTGGGATGATGGTGGGATTGAAAGGCCAATTGGTTTTTTTAAAAAAACTCAACATTCACCAGAGAAAATATTCAAATGTTGAAAATGAGTTATTCAGTTTGGCACTGGCCTTAATGACATTTTAATGTTTATGTTGCAAACAATATATTGGAGATGGTTACGTACACTGATCACAATGTGTTGACATTTTTGGAAATATTTAAAGATAAAAAAACCAGACTATTTCATTGGAGTCTTACGTTGCAAGCATTTATATTACAGACTGTGCATGTTACAAGTTGTAAAAATGTAATTGCAGATGCATTATCACAGGTTTGAAGGAAAAATGTATATAGAGGATAGAAATGGTAATGTTCAATGTTATTTATTTATATAGAATTAGTACGAACTGTGTAACTCCAGATTAATGACCTATGGATTTAGTAATAATGGTGTTACGATTTAGGGAGAGAAAAAAAAAAGCCATCTTTTCATCATGACAGTTCTTTTTTTTAAGGAGTTGTGTGTTGTAAAATTGGATAGAGTATTTGTGGATTGGAAGGCAGGATGTTAGAATTTGATGTTTGTAAAATAATAATGGAGAACAGTGTGTGGACCTTTTTAAAAGGATGATGCATTTTTTAGGCTTGTAGATTTTAAAGAAAATGTCTGCAGGTAGCAGCAGATGCACATACAATTTGTTTCAATTTCAAGAATTGTATCAAAAGGCTATACTGTTAGCAGGCAAAACTGCATTTTTACCAATACACCAGGTTTTTGAATTTAGATAATTAATTTAAATCAGACCCTAGATACCAAAACCCAACTAAATTTAAATCTGATGGTTTTGACGACATAGGACATTAGGTCATGAAATTATTAGGTCATCAAGCGTATAAAAGAAGTCATTTGAAAATCAGGGTGAGAATCAACTGTTATGTGCCAAGAGAACAGTTCTGTGCTCTAAAAGAAAAAGTCACTGCCTCTCACAGAATTCTCTAAGCTCTCAGAAAATCATCATCTCAACTAAAGATACAAAGGCACTCTTAGCTAATATTCCTGACACAGGAATTTAACAGGAGTGAGTGTACAGAGCATTCTTCAAGACTTATCCTAGCTGCAATTTTGAGGGTCTAAGTTTTAATTTATTTTTCTTATTACTTTGGTTTATATTAGTGGGAATTATATTTATTGGCACAGCAAACCATTAGAATTTTGTCTATTCAAGAATAGTTAGTAATTTAGGGGGACTTGTTAATAGTTCTGTTAATTCATTTATTGTTAGCATTAGATAAATAAATTGTTACTTGTAGATTATAAACTGAGTATCAGGGATTTCTTTTGTTTTACTACTCCTTTACAACAGATTGTTGGTGGGGGAAAGGGAGGTGAGAGGCAGGTTATACCATTTTTCACACTTCTTTTAACAGATTAGGAGACGAGGTGTGCTTCTCTTGGTGTTTCAATTTGAGTTATCAGTGTAGGATTGACCTCTCCTTTGTAACAAGAGATTCTGACAATGGGGGGTACCTTCTCCACAGGCTGAATGTGTAACAATGATGTCAGCTTGATTTGGTGTGAGTGAGTTAGAGTGCAATTGAATGGGGAGGCACAGTCATAACTCATCCAAGCCTGTCTGATGAACACCATAACTAATTTCAGCTCAGTGGAAGAAAGCTTGCACTTGACAAAGTCCATTTTCTTCACAAATTCTCTCCTGCCATAATTGATTTGTAATTATTTTGATACTGGATTTCCCCAAACCTAAGATCACTGCACTCCTTTCTCTAACTGTCCGATAACTTTCATCTTCCTTCTTTATCCCTACCCTCAAATGACCTAGTATCAGTTACGCATTTTGTTTTGGTAATTTATTATGACAATTCAGATTGAGCAAATTATGAATCTCTATGCACATGTAGATTTTCAGCACTCAATATCCATCATTTTGATTTTTAATTGTGGACAGAATAAAGAAGTTGTGCTTATACTATCTGTGTACAAGTGCCTTTTTTGTAAACTGCCTCAATACATAAAGAAGAATGCATAGGAATTATGTACCTGTGCTTGGATTTTATATGCAACTGCAGGCCATGACGAGTGGAAGCTCTATGACCACATTCCTCACACACAAACAGCTTCTCCCTCTGGTGCCTGGACAATTCATGCACATGTAGGTCACTGCGGGTGAGGAAACATTTGGAGCAAGTGGGGCACTGCAAACAAGAAACATGCATTTTTTTTTAAACCATCGGATATTGGAGCAGAAGCAGGCCATTCAACCCATCTACCTACTTCACCATTCAATGAGATTGTGGTTGATTTGAAAATCTTCTACTCTACAATCCTGCCTTTTCCCCAAAACCTTTGATACCCTTAGTAATTTTTAAAAAATGCCTGTCTTAGAAACAATCCAGTGAACCTCCTCTCAACTGTGCCTAATGCCTGTATGTTTTTCTTAGATAAGGGGGCCAAAACCGATCACAGTGTTCTAGGTGTCATCTGAACCGTGCCTTGTATAGTTTTAGCAAGACCTCCCTATTTCTGGGCACCATTTGCTTGAATAATGGCCTCCCTGGTACCCACTGAACTTGTATGACAATCTTTTGTGATTCATGCATGAGAAACTAAAACCTCTTCTACCGAAGCTTTCTGCAGTCTTTCTCCATTTAAATGATATTCAGCCTCTCAATTGTTAAAGATCTCATATTTTCCCACATCTACCAAGTTTTTGCCCATTTGCTTAACCTGTCTATATTTCTCCGTAGAATCTGTGTCACCCTCACCACTTGCTTTCCCATCTATTTTAATGTCATCTGTAAACTTAGCTATTGCACGTTTACTTTTCCTCAGCCGATTCCCTAATCTATGTTTAGATCATTTTGGCCCCAGTGCTGATTACTATGGCATTCTACTAGTTATGAGTTGCTATCCTGAAAATGCCGCTGTTATCCAACTCTGGCTTCTATTAGTTAGCTAATCCTATATTCATGCTAATATTGTTTCTCATGTTATTAAACAGCCCCATTATCCAGCACCTTATAAAATGCTGCAATTATTATATTTCATCTATTGCGTGTTATCTCCTTGAAGAATTCTAACATATATGTCAGACATGGTTTCCCCTTTGTGAAGCCATGCTGACTCTGCTTGACTGTATTATGTATTTCTAACAGTTGTGCTATCACAGCCCATATTAGATGCTAACATTTTTCAATAGCAGACATTAAGCTAACTTGCCTATAGTTACCTGTTTTTGTTTCCTTCCTTTTTTTAAATAGACTTGCTACATTGGCAGTGTTCCAATCCTTTGGGGTCTTTTCCAAAATGTAAGGATATTTTGGAAGATCACTACTGGTGCATCCACTGACTCTTTAGCTAGTTTCAGAAGAATGAGAGGAGATTTAATTGAGGTGTGTAAGACGCTAAAGGAGACTGACAATGTAGACATAGAGAGGACATTTCCTCTCGTGGGGCAATCAAGAGCAAGAATTCATAATTTTAGAAAAAGATGAAGCAGATTTAAAACAGACATGAGGAGAAATTACTTTTCTCAAGGGGCTGAATCTGTGGAATTCATCCCAGTGTACAATGGATGCTGGGACTTTGAGAAAATCTAAGCAGGAGATGGACAGATTTTTAATTAGGTATGAATAGCAGGCAGGAAGTGGAGTTGAAGCCGAGATGAGATCAAATATGATCATATCAAATGGTGGAGCAGACTCAAGTGGCCCTACTTGGGTGGCTAAATTATTTACACCTGCTCCTAGCTATTTTCTTCTAACATCCTACGATGCATCCCATCAGCTCTGGAGGATATACTAGTCTTTAGCTCCATCAGTTTCCCTGACGTTTTTTCTCCCGTGATATTATTATATCTAATTCCTCTATGCCTTTTACCCTTTGATTCTTTGGTAATATTGGAATGCTATTATATTAACAGCAGAAGACACTAAGTATTTATTCCACTCCTCTATAATTTCCTGGTGCTGTACTGTTATTTCCCAGCTTCATTGTTTAAGGCTTAGGTTACTTTTGGCCTCTCCCTTCCTTTTTATTTATTTAGAAAATGCTGTTGCTGTACTACTTTATCACTTTCAAGTTCACCCTCACAGTTTACATTCTCCCTCTTTATTTTGTTTTCGATGTCTTTGATGATTTTTAAAACTTTCCAATCCTCTGGCTTGCCACACTGTATGCTTTTTGTTTCAATTTGATGTTTGCCTCAACTTCTCAGGTTAACTTAGCCCCTTCTTGGAATCTTTCTTTTTCACTGGGATATATATCCCTGCTGTGAGCCAAGAATTATTTTCTTAAATGGCTGCCATTTTTTTTCTCAATTTTCTTCAGATGTCATCATTTCCAGTCCATTCCAGCAAACCACACCCTTATTCTATTGTAATTACCCTTATTTAAACCTAGCATTGTCCTCTGCAACCCAAGTTCCTTGCCCTCAACCTGCATGCTAAATTCTACCATACTGTGGTCACTGTTGCCTAGAGAATCTTTTATTCTGATATTATTTATTAAACTTGTCTCATTACAAATCATCGTATGCAAAACAGCCTGATTCACTGCTGAATCTGCAACACATTTTTCTAGAAAACTGTCCCAACAACCTCCATGAATTCTTCATAGGGCTGCCTCTGTCAATCTGACTATCCCAATCTACATGAAGATGAAAGTCTCCAGGGTTAACATAACGCTTTTTGTACAAGCCCTCTTATCTCCTGATTTTTGATTCCTACCAAACAGCTATTGTTTGGAGGCCTACAGACTACTGCCAGTGTCATCTTCCCCTTTTTCTTGCTTACCCCAACCCGAATGGATTCTGTGTCTTCTGATCCAAGATCATTTCTTGCTCTTGTACTTATTCCATCCCATACTAGCAATGGTACACTACCATCCTTTTCTTCCTATCATTTTAAGAGATCACATACTTATGAATGCTTAGTTCCCAGCTTTGATCTCCTCCTAACCATTTCTCTGCAATAGCTTGAAGATCATACCTGTTCACCTCTTTGCGCCATTAATTATTCATTTTGTTCTGAATACTATCAGTATTTAAGTAAAGATCCATTAATTTTTTTGCCTGTTTACTATTTTTCACCCTTTGACCCTATACACTGCTGTTTTTTTTCTATGTTTGTACATATTGTCCCTTCCTGTTCTACACTGGCTGTCATTATCCAACTAGCTACAATTCTGCACTATCCTGGCTTTGTAAGCGCACATTTCGCCTTTTCCAGACCCGCCTACCTCACTTAGTTTAAAGTTCCTCTCAACCCTAGTTACTTGATTGAGCAGGGCACTAGCCTCTGCATGGTTCAAGAGCAGACTGTCCCACTGAAACAGCTCTCTTCTAGCCCAGTGCTGTGCCAGCACTCCATAAACTGAAACCCATTCTACTGGTCCAATCTTTGAGTCATGCATTTAACTCCATGCATTCATTTATCCTATGCCAAATTGCCTGTGCCCCAGCTAGTAATTGAGAGGTGATTTGCCTAGAACTTATAGTTTCTAATTTAGTTCCCAATTATTCGAAATCTTTCAGAAGAATCTCCTTGATATGACTAGAAATGTTGCTGCTAACAATGTCGATGTTGACAACTGTAAGCCCTCTCATTGCACTCCACATTCTTCTCTAGCCTTGAGGAGATGTCCTTAACCCTGGCACCAGGTAGGTAACACATCTTTCGGGACTCCTGCTCATGGCTGCAGAACTCTGTATCTAGCTCCCCAATGATACTCTCTTACCATGACTGCGCTCCTATTTCCTCTCCTCACTTGAATGGCTCCTTGCACAGAAGTGCTGTGGTCAGTTCGCTCATCCTCCCTGTAATCTAAATTCTCATCCACACAGCTTGCAAGAACCTTGTAACTGCTGGAGAATTGCAGGGGCCGAGGGTCACTTGCAATTATACCCTGCTGTTCCCGATCTCAGACCAGTTCTAACCAGGGGCATGAATGCCCTCTAGAGCAAAGTGCCCAGCTAACATTCTCCCTTCTCTGACTCCAGCAACAACACATCACCCATCCTGCCACATTTGACTTAATTTATGAATTGATTACTCTATTTTCCACATTATTCACACTTTTTGTAAAATTAAATATACTTTTAAATACATTATGATCTGAAATAACTCCACAGAGGCCAGTATTCTATCGCCAAGTCATCCTTTATTTACATGTGCATAGCACTTCACACTGATGCAGCTCTCTCAGAGCCAGCTTTGAGGGAACAGAACCTCTGAAACTCCTGTTTTTTATCTGTCAGCCAGGGCTCCCTGATTGGGGATGTTAATGTGGGCCAATCAGGGAATTCATACTCTATATGGTCCACCTGTTTTCATTACAATCATTACATGCCTCCCCTCCAAGACCGGGGACGTAGGCCTGTTCTTTTGCTTATAGCTTCTCCTGAAGCATCTTTGCACCAGGTCTGCTTCAGTTCCTCTGACTCAGCCTTGCATACAGGTGGTATGTATCAGACCATAATCCACCTCTTGCATCCGGAACAAATTCATCCCCTTCTTCAGGTGGTAAAGGCATCAAAGCTGTGACACAATGTTGTGCCCATCTTAGACTCAGGTTTCTTTGCTGGATGGAGGGGGAGAAACCACTGGCTCTGACAGCCCTACTGGCTGTACTGAGGGACCTGGTATATTTTGCTCCTCCCCTGTTTGCAAGTTTTCAGCTTTCACGTGGTCCTTGGGATTGTTCAGGATTACCTCACCTACTTGAATTTTGTGCCAACTATGCTTCTAACTCATGGAGGGCCATTCCCGTGGTTTTGGCACCAAACTTTGTCCCTCGAAGTAAAATGTCCTTCTCACTTAGAGGAGTCTTTTGCCCGGCACTAGCATTTCTGATACTGTGTGTACTGGGCCCCAGGCAGTGGCATGACATGGGCTGCAAAGCCCAGGGTGGGACTGCAGCAGTGAAGAAGGAAAAGTTGGACTCTCTTTAAGTAATCTAGTTTTTTAAAAATTGTATTCCAAGTTAATGTGAATGGCACCCATAGATGACGACTACACACTTGTCACTGTATTTAATATTGAGTACACGTGACAATAAATACCTGACACACCTGATAAACCTGAGCACATGAAAGGGCTGGCATTGTTGGCGTGTAACTTAGTCCAGGGTCTACCCAGCCATTCCCATGAACGTAGAGGAGCTGCTGGCAGTAATTTTTGTCCTTGTGGGCATTACCCCACCAATGCGGCTAAGTCTGCATCCATTCCTGGCCACCAGACATAATCTCCCACCACCATCTTCATTTTGGATACCTCTGGATGACCCTGGTGGAATTCAGCCAGTATCTAGCAGCGACCTTTGCTGTGGACAATCACGCTTGCTCCCCATAATAAAATGCCGTTCTCTACAGTGATATGGTCTCATCAGATTCAAAACGGTTTCAATTCTGGTTGTGTTGGCCCATTGCCACCAGCTGTTTTAGTTTTGCCAGGATTGGATCATCTTGTATCCACAGTATGATAGTGTCAGCAGTGACTGGAAGGGTGTCCAGAAAGGTTAAAAGCAAAATGGGCTCTTCCAGTTACAGTACCATCAGAGGTGCAGCTGCCAGCGGAGACAGCCCAAGGCATCTGCATTAGCTACTTGGCCTCCCGGATGGTGTTCCAACTTGTAATTGTATTTCTGTAGAATGTGAATCCACTGCTAGATTTGACCTGATGCTATGGACTAGTCTCAGGATTAGAGGAGGTTTGGGGTTGTAATATTCCTTAACTAAATCCATCAACTCTTGAAAGATTTCAGAATGTGGTGCCTCAGGAAACGTGAGGCTCCTAATAACCAAAAAAGCTACAGGTCTCCAAGCTGCCAGGAGAATTACTTGGTGCTTTTCACCTGCCCCAATGTCATTTAATCAGGAAAAAAAAAGGCATTCTTTCCATGTACTGGGCCCAGTCTTCAGCAGGGTCAAACGAGTCAAGCTTCTCAAATGATAGTATGATGCAAAAATACTTACCCCAAATCAAAGATGACTGTTGCAAACAGATTTATTCAGGATTGTGTTTTTTTTCTCTTGTTGCCACTGAAATAACTCCACAGAGGCCAGTATCCCATCACCAATTCATCCTTTATTTACATGTACATTGTGCTTGAAGCTGGTCCAGCTTCCTCAGAGCCAGCTCTCGGATAGGACAGAACCTGTGACACTCCTGTTTATATCTGACAACTAGGGCTCCCTGATTGGGGCTGTTAACCTTGTCCAATCACGGAACTCTCATTCTATGAGATCCATCAAGCTGACCCTTTACAATCACTACAGTTTTGAATCTTATACTCATTTTTAATCCATATTTTTGCCTTAGTGCTTCCTCCTGGTAAGTAATCACCTATTCTAAGATGTCTTTTTCAAATTGAATAGTCCCTTGGAGAATGAGAGGTGATGTCATTGAAACTCGCAATACCCTTATGATGCTTCTTTGGTTGATGAGTATAGAACTATAGGCAAAATATTATAATAAGCAATAAGTCACTTAAGTTGAAGATGAGAAGGAATTTCTTCACTCAGATGGTGGTGAACCTGTGGAATTCTCTAGCCCAGGGGGCTGTCAAAGTTCAATTGCTGAAGTGATGGAAGGTGTCATCAACAGTATTATGAAACAGCACCTGATTAACAATACTGAAAATAATTAATGCCAGAGATCACAGCAGGTCAGACAGCATCCATGAAGAGACAGCAAGCTAATGTTTTAAGTCTAGATGACTCTTACTCTTCAAAGTCATCTAAACTCAAAATGTAAGCTTGCTTTCTCTTCATGGATACTGTCTGATTTGCTGTGATCTCTGGCATTAGTTATTTTCAGTACAGACTCCAGCATCTGCAGTAATTTGCTCTTTTTTTACAATAACCTTCCCATTAATGCTCAGTCTGAGTTCTGCCTGAGCCAATCAGCTCCTGAACTGATTACAAGCTTAATCCAAACATAGACAAAGCAGCTGAAATCCAGAGGTGGGGTGAAAATGACTGTTATTGACATCAAGGTCACATTTAAATTATTGTAGCATCAAGGAGCCCTGGTAAAATGGAAATTAATCAATGGAAATTAAGGAGTAAACTCTATTGGTTAGAGTCATACATAGGATAATGGAAGATAGTTGTGTCGTTCCTGGTCAGCTCCAGAAGATCACTACAGGAGTTCCTCAGGGTAGTGTTCTAAGCCTAACCGATCATCAGCTGCTTCATCAATGATCTACCCTCCATCATAAAATCAGATTTGTGAATGTTTGCTGATAATTACACAATATTCAGTAACACTCAACTCCTCAGATACTGACGCAGTCCAAGTCCAAATGCAGAAAGAATTGGTCAATGTCCACACTTGGGCTGAAAAGTGACAAGTGACATTCATGTCACAGAAGTTTCAGGCAATGACCATTTCCAAAAGAGAGATCTAATCATTGCCCCATGACATTGAATGGCATTACTATCATTGAATCCCCTACTGACAACATCCTCAGGGTTACCACTGACCAGAAACTTAACTGGAACTAGCTATACAAATACAGCAACTTCGACAACATGTCAGTGGTTTGGAATGGAATATTGAGAAATTTGTCTCCTGAATCCCCACAGTCTGTCTATTAGCTACAGGGCACAAGTCAGGAAAGTGATGAGTGTACTTCCAACAATATTCAAGAAGAATATTCTAGAAACAATATTCTAGAACCAAGCAGCCCGCTTGACTAGCATTACAACCAGTCACTCTCTCCATCACCGACACTCAGTAGCAACAGTGTGTTCTACCTGTAAGATTACATAACTAGTGCTGTAGATAGGACTTTAAACCATACAGTGGGGGAGTTGCATGGAAAATTATGGAAAAAGTTAAATGGGAAGAGGGCTCAGGAGAGGTTGTTAAAATTTCCACAAGTAATAGGAAAGAAAGTGTGGAAAGGGTCAGGAATCTAACTTCAGGCGCAACAGACAAGGGGACAACTGTGAGAGAGGAGCAATCAATGCAGGACTGAGGGTGTTGTATTCAAATGCACGCAGTATAAAAGACAAGGTTAATGAGCTTGTAGTGCATATTGAAATTGGGGTGTACGATGTTGCGGGCATCACAGACACATGATTGTAAGGTGATCAGGACCTAACGAAACAAGTCCTATCAAAAAGATTGGCAGATGGGCAGAGGGGTGGGGTTGCCTTGTTAGTAAGAAATGAAATGAAATCAATAGCAAGAAGCAATGTAGAGTCAAAAGGCGCTACAACCATGTTGGTAGAGTTGAGACATCGCAGAAGAAAAAAGACCCTGATGGAAGCTATGTACAGGCCTCCAACAGTAGTCAGGACATGGGGAAGAAAATAAATCAGGAGATAGGAAAGGCATGTAATAAAGGCACTATTACAATAATCACGGGTGACTTCAATATGCAGGTAAACTGGGAAAATCAGGTTGATGGCAAATCCCAAGGAAATAAATTCGTGGAATGACTACGAGATGGTTTTTGGAGTCGTTTGTGGTAGACACCATGAGGGAACAGGCAGTTCTGGATTTGGTGAAATATAATGAGACAGACTTGATTAGGGAGCTTAAGGTGAAGGATCCCCCATGGGACAGTAACCATAATATGATAGAATTTACCTTGCAGTTTGAGAGCGAGAAGCTCGAATCAGATATAATGGGATTACAACTGAGTAAGGTCATTGCAAAGACATGACCAAGGAGTTGGGCAGAGAGGACTGGAAGGGAAGCCTAGCAGAGAAGACAGTGGAGCAGCAATGGCAGGCACTTCTGAAGGTAATTCAGGAGGCACAGCAAAAATTCATTCTGAGGAAGAGGAAACATAATTAAGGTGAGGATGAGGTAGCCACAGCTGTTCAGGGATATCAGGGAGAGCATAAAAGTGAAAGGAAAAGCATGTGATATGAAGATCAGTGGGAAGCTGTTAAAAACTAGCACAGGACAACTAAAACAAAAGGAGATGAAATTTGAGGGTAAGTTAGCTAGTAACATAAAAGAAGATTGCAAGAGTTTTTTTAGATCTGTAACAGGTGAGGAGGAGGCAAGAGTGGACATTGTTCCACTGGGAGATGAGACTGAAGTAGTAGTAATAGGCAACAGAGAAATGGCAGAGCTACTAAACAGGTATTTTGCATCGGTCTTCATGGTGGAAGACACCAGTAGCATACCAGGACGTTAAGACAGTCAGGGGCAGAGGTGAGTGTAGTGGCCATCACTAAGGAGACAGTGCTGGGAAAACTAAAAGATCTGAATATGGATAAATCAGCTCAATTTACACACCAGTACATAGCTGAGGAGACTGTGGGGGCATTGGTTGTGATCTTTCAGGTATCACTGGAGTCAGGGAGGCTCCCAGAGAACTGGAAAATGGTGAATGTAACACCCCTATTTAAAAAAGGAGGGAAGTAGAAGGCAGGAAATTACAGGCATTTTAGCCTGACCTCAGTCAATGATAAGGTTTTAGAGTCCATTATTAAGGATGAAATTCCAGAGTACTTGAAGTACATGGTAAAATAGGCTGAGTCAGCATGGCTTCATCAAGGGAAGGTCATGCCTTACAAATCTGTTAGAATTCTTTGAGGAGGTAACAAACAAGTTGGACAAAGGAAGTGGGAATAAAGTGGTCTTTATCAGAATGGCAGTCAGTTGACTAATGGAGTTTCACAGGCGTCAGTGTTGAAACAACTATTCACGTTATATGTTAATGATTTGGACAAAGGAACTAAGGGCATCCCAAAACCAGTCCAACCTGTCTCTGCCTCCCTAACCTGTTCTTCCTCTCACCCATCCCTTCCTCCCACCCCAAGCCGCACCTCCATCTCCTACCTACTAACCTCATCCCACCTCCTTGACCAGTCTGCCTTCCCTGGACTGACCTATCCCCTCCCTACCTCCCCACCTATACTCTCCTCTCCACCTATCTTCTTTACTCTCCATCTTCGGTCCGCCTCCCCCTCTCTCCCTATTTATTCCAGAACCCTCACCCCATCCCCCTCTCCGATGAAGGGTCTAGGCCCGAAACGTCAGCTTTTATGCTCCTGAGATGCTGCTGGGCCAGCTGTGTTCATCCAGCCTCACATTTTATTATCTTATATAAGGGCAATGTTGTTAATTTAACACAAGGTAGATGAAAGGACAGGTAGTGTTGAGGAAGGAGGGAAGCTGCAGAAGGACTTGGATATGCTTGTTGAGTCGGCAAAGAAGTGGCAGATGGAATATAGTGTGGGAAAGTGTGAGATTATGTACTTTGATAGGGAGAATAGAGGAGGAAATATTTTCTAAACAGGGAAAGGCTTTGGAAATCTGAAGCACAAAAGAGACTGGGAGTCCTAGTTCATGATTTGTCTTAAGGTTAACATGCAGGTTCACCTGGTAGTTAGCAATGCAAGTGTAATGTAAGCATTTATTTTGAGAGGGCTAGAACACAAGACCAGGGATGTACTGCTGAGGGTGTATAAAGCTCTGGTCTGAACACATTTTGAATATTGCAAGCAATATTTAAGGAAGGATGTGCTGGCTTTGGAGGGTGTCCAGAGAAGGTTTACATGAATGATCCTAAGAATGAAGGGCTTGTCATATGAGGAATGTCAATATGAGGGCTCTGGATCTGTACTCAATGGAGTTCAGAAGGATGAAGGGGATCTGACTGAAACTTATAGACTACTGAGAGGCCTGGATAGAGTGGACATGGAGAAGATGCTTGCACTAGTAGGACAGACTAGGACCCAAGGGCACATCCTCAAAGTGCCCTCCAGAACTGAGATGAGGTGGATTTTCTCCAGCCAGAGAGTGATGAATCTGTGAAATTCATTGCCATGGACGTCAGGTCACTGAGCGTATTTAAGACAGAGGTAGATAGGTTCTTGATTAGTAAGGGGATTGAAGGTCTTGGGGAGAAGGCAGTAGAATGGGATCGAGAAACATATCAGCCGTGATCGAATGGCAGACCAGACTCTTGGGTCTTATGGTCTAAGATATACTGCAGAAATCCCCCAAGGCTCCTTAGACTGCACTTTACAAACTCATGACCAATATCGTCTCGAGGGACAATGGAAGCAAACCAATGGAAATACCACCACCTACAAGTTTCCATCCAAGCTCTGCATTATCCTGATTTGGAAATATATCTCCATTCCTTCAGTGTTGCAAGGTCAAAATTCTGGGAACTCCCTTCCTAACGGCATTGTGGTCCTACCAAATGGGCTGCAGTGGCTCACATTCAAAAAGAAAAAGGAGTCTTTAAGCATGTTCACGACAGAAATAAATAGATTTCTGTAGACTACTGACAAACAGACATGGAGATGATGTTGACATCAAGGATCAGTCATGATCTAATTAAATAGTGAAGCTGGCTTGATGGGCTGAATGGTCTTCTCCTGGTCCTAAACGTCCAGAGTATTCCAGATGAGGTCTGACCAAAGCCCTGCACACGTGCAGTAAAATCTCCCTACTTTTATATTTCATTCCCCTCCAGTAAATGCTAACACTTAATTTGCCTTCCTAACCATTTGTTCTACCTGCATACTGGCCTTTTGTGATTCATGTTCCTAGACACTCAGATTCCTCTGTACTTCTGTACCTCAGATTTCTGCAACATTGTCAAAAAGAATGGAAATTTAAAAGTGAAAAACTTCATATTTTCCCACATTTAACTTTAATATTTTTTGCCCATTCACTTACCTATCTATATCTCTTTGCAGGTTCTTTGCCACTTCTTGACTTGTCACTTTCCTACCTACTTTGGTATCATTCAGAAATTTATTTACCATAGACTTAGTCTCTTTGGTCCCAGCATTGATCACCGTGGTGCTCCATTAGTTACAGCTTGCCAACCTGAAAGAAGAACCATTTATCCCTAATGTCTACCTCCTGGTAGCTAACCAATTCTTTACCTGTGTCTCTTGCAAAATAAGCACTTATGATGAACAGTAATCTTTGATATGGAACCTTATCAAGTACCTCTTGGAAGTCCAAATGTATAATATCCACAAGTTCTCTTTTTATTCATTTTGCTTGTTCCTTTTTCAAAGAATTCTAATAAATGAGTTAAACATGATATTTGTTTTAAAAGAAGTGTTGATTCTGCATGATCCCAATATGATTTTATTATTATTATTATTATGAAGGCTACACCCTCATAATAAAGGATTCTGTCAATTTCCCAATAACAGATAGGTGGCAATGAAATGACATAAACATTCTCAAGAACCTTGTCTCCACATACTGCCTTCCTCACAGGATAGCTTAAATCAAAATGTAACATCGAGAAAACTGACATGGATCCATGTTTAATTAACTTGTGGTGGAGTCCAGAACCTCTTACAGGGTGGGTAGCTGTTATTAATTTCGTTACGTAATTATCAATGCACCAATGTACAGTATGCTTTTAGAAGCCACATAAATACAGGTGTACTGTATTATAACTTGCCACTAGTTACTCACCGGATATGGTTTGGGAGCTCCATGAGATTTGATCATGTGAATCTGCAGGTCTTTTTTCTGCATGAACTGCTGAGTACATGAGGGGCACTGAGAAGTTTAAGCACATACATAACAGAATTTAGAAGAGATAAACAAGAACTTAACCAAAAAATATTTTGCTGGTTAAACATTGTAAGCTTACTGTTTCCTGTACCTATTACTATTCTGTTATAAAAGTGTTGGTATTTGCAGCACAGCAAATTGTATTGGAGTCAAATGAGATGCTTTTATCACAACTAGCACTTTAGATATTTGGCATCTAGATAAAAACCCTTTAAACCTTATTTATGTATTGTCTACTACTCATGCATTACATCTGCATAAATTGTCTGCATTTTTTCAGCATTTTGCCTATTATTTTTATGACTTTCCATCATCTTTCATTACATTGTGCTTAGTCTCTAACATCTAAGCACCAGATGGAGTTTTCTGTCCAGTTCTAGGTACCATCACTTTATGAAAGATATCATGGTCTTGGAATAGATGCAGAGAAAATGTATCAGAATGCTACTAAGGATGAGAGATTCCTGTGATTTGGAGAAACTGGAGAAGCTGTGGTTCTCCTCTTCAGAGTACAGAAGTTAAGTGGTAAATATCTTGACGGGGTTTTAATAAATGAGGAGAAATTTCTTCCAGTTGCAGAAGGCTTGGTAACAAGAAGGCATAGATTTAAATTGATTGGCAAAAGAACCAGTAACAAAATAAATAAGTTTTTTAAGCGCAACATATGTCCTTACCTGGAGGGCATGCCTGAAAGGACGGTGGAATTAGATTCAATAATAATTTTTAAAAGTAAATGTAAGAATTGCAGGCTGTGGAAAATGAGTGGGACTAATGTCTTTTAAAGAGCTGTCACAGCAATGAAGCACCAAATGACTTCTTTTTGTGTTATATGATTCTATTTCCTATTTACTCATTTCCTTCATTCATCAGACATTGGTTGCTGCTGCCCTCTATTGTAACAAGCATCAATTAGCCACCCTATCTAGATATACCTCGTACGTCACCCTTAACAACCATGTTACAGTCAAAAGCTTCATAGATAAATATTGGATAGTTATCAGGAATAAGAACCTAGGGTAATTTCTGTCTCCATCTTCCCTCACTCATCTAGTTATTTGTAGCTTCAAAATGCTAAGACAAGCTGAGATTAGTTGATGCCGCTATGACTGATCAGAGCCATTGGACTTACCTTGAAGGGCATTTCACCCGTGTGAGATACCAGATGGTTCCTTAACTCCATCCGCCCTTTAAATGTCTTGTTACACTCATGACAAGTGTAAGTCTGTGGGGGGAGAAACAAAAACGCATGATCAGAATTACGTTGGGTTTTAGAGGAAAAGAAGTTTAGTCAATCAACAGATTTGTTCTCATTCTCTTGACAATTTGCAGTTGTACTATTTAATGGATTAAAATGCTCCCACCAAGACCCCACGTAGGTCAGCAATGGAGACCAAGCAGCAGTGAAGAGCTGCAAGAGATGATGGGTGATGTAACTGAAAGCATATGCTTTATGAGGTCTTAAAATGTTGGGGAACTGTAGCTGTACAGGAGGGGTCCAGGGAGAATGTTCTGAATGAAAGAGTTCAGAAAGTGACAACTCTTCTGCTGCTGGACGAGCAGGATACCATAATGTGAAGACTTTACAACTCGGGTTGAGATGTAGGGCTGGAGGAGGAAACAAAAACAGACATTTTGAAATTAGTGCATTGAGGTGCAAGTGATGATAGTGAGCACAGAATATATAAGACAACTTTGTATTGTAGGTGTATAAAGATGTCAAAGCTGTAATTATTCGGCTAAGATCAACTGCCCAGGTACACACAATGGATCCTCAGCAGCCCCAGGTTTATAGTTTGAACAGGTGAAAGCATTTTGCTCAGTGGGTAGCAATGTCAACTGAATCAGAATGTTGTAGATTTGAGCTTCATTTTGGAGACTTGAGTGAAGAATCTAAGCTTATACTCTCATTGCTGCACTGAGTTTCCAGATCAGATATGAGTCCTGACTGTCCTTTCAGATGCAAGTTGAAGATCCATTATCATTCTCTGAAGAAGAGCAAGAGAAATCCCCCAGCGTCTTGGCCAATATTTAGCTCTCAAACAATATCACAAAATCAAGTTAATCATGATCTCTTCCCTGTTTTCTGAGACCTTGTGGTGTTCAAATTAGTTGCTACACTTCAAAAGCAATTGATTGATTGTAAAGTTCTTTGGAATAATCATAAGTACAGCAAGGTGGTATGGAGATAAAAGTTTTCATTTTCTTACATACCTATTCTGATTAATTTTTATGAATCACATGTTTCTGGTAACCGATCTGTTCTGATTCAAGATTTACTGAAAACAACAAATGTTGGAGATCACAGTGGCTCAGGCAGCATAAATGGAGAGAGAGCAAGCTAATGTTTCAAGTCGAGATAACTCGAAACATTAGCTTTCTCTCTCTCCATGGATGCTACCTGAGCCACTGTGATTTCCAGCATTTATTGTTTTCAGGACAGATTCCAGTATCTGGAGTAATTTGCTACTGATTTAATATTTATCCACTTTTGAGGTAAAAACACTGATTGTAAAACTTCCCAGACCCACATGGTTCAACAAACTGGCAAAATTGGAATTGTAAATACAACTTCAAAGACATATTGGTGTTGGATGTGGATTACTGCTACAACTTGCTGCAACTGGCACCTTTAACTTGATTGACGCAAATTTGCTCAAAAACACAACAATTAGAAGAAAAACGTAAAAATCTAGTTTCCATACCACGCCTGTCCTGGTCACGCAGTTCCTAGCCTCATGTTTAAGTAAGTTTTCTTTCCTGAAGTAACACTTTCCACACTTGGTGCATTTAAATGGTTTCTCTCCTGTATGTTTCCTGAGGACAAAACAATCATGTTAAGAATACAGGTATTTTTGTTATAATTCATTAATGCAAATCCGCAGTAACATGATTGATGAATAGTGGATGCTGTTTGGATAACAGAAACTTTCTGCTGTACAGGTATAGTGATTTTATATAGCGATTTCCCTATATTGCGATTTTCTATGGCGCAATTTTCTATAGCACGAGGTCACACAAGAATGCAACTATCGTGTTATAGGAGAAATACCTCTATGTTAGTTTGTAGTAATCACCTTATAAACAGAAGCTGCAGGTTAGTCAACTGTTGTTGTACTAAATATCTAGCATTTACTGGGGAGGAATGGGATGAGGGTGGAGACTGACCCAACACTGAAATGGTTAAAATTATCCTGAATTTGATTAAGGAGTTTAGCAACTGTTTGCAGTTCTGCCCATATTTAAATCCAGAAAGTGTATAGAACCATGAGACTGATACCCATCACCAGTTTCTGGAGTTATGAAGGAAGATAATTGAGCTGTGAGAACAAGTTCAGATAGTAAACAACGTCGAGAAGACTAATCTGGAACATATTTAGAACAAGCCTGCAGGAATACGACAAGCAAGCATTTAAACAAATGATATGCTAACTTGGAACTGACAACAGGAAGTTTTCCACAGAGAGTGATCAACATCCAGAGTCATTTACAAAGTTGTTGTGAAGTGGGGTATGGAAGGAGACTTTAGTGTTGTTCTGGTGGGATTTGTTAAGGTTGGTCAAACAATTATTTCTAGATTTATCTTTCTTGAAACCCCTTCACAGAATATGGGCAAGGCAGGCAAGGCTACATTCATTGGCTTTCCCTGATACCCTTGAAATTTCAAAACACTGCCACAATATGATGGACTAAATGGCCTCTTTCTGTGTTCCACAATTCTATGAAGTTAATGATTGCTTTCCTCCTGAAAGACAAATTGCACACTGAGTACGAACTTGCCAAGTTAGGATAGTCATGAGATGATACTTCAATGAGCTCTCAATAAGAAAAGCTGTGCCATCATCAGCATCTAGGCAGCGTAAGAATGGGAAGAAGGATGATGATGGATCTGCAGGAAACATCATTTAAGAAAGTGGATGAAAGAAGCTGCAAGTGACCGCTTATTTATTTGCATACTTTCTCAGAACAGCAAAGCATTTTTGAGTAAAGCTGGTCCCTCACCAATCTCACAATAATCCTATTTTCTTCTGTATGACCGTAAATTTTTATTCACCGTGAACGAAGTTGCCATATGGGCCTACTCTCAGAGAGAGACAACTGATGATAGAGACGATGGAGGGTCACCATACCTCAGGCATGGGGAAAGGTTAAGAACGACAGTCCTTCATGGTAAACTCAGATAATGCACAGAGGATATTGCAATTTCCAAGGGAACAGTAAGTATAAGATTGACAAAGACAGTTTTTATAGAACAGTACAGTGCAGGAGCAGGACTTTTGGCCCATCATATCTGCACAGACCATGATGCCATTCTAAACTAATCCCTTTTAAAATATCTTTTCTTTGAATGTCTTGACTTTCCCTGAACAGTGCCTGTGTGCTAAAATTAATGACCCACAAGTTACCCTAGCCCAAACTAATTGACTAAATCCTGACAGTAGAAATATTTATTCTACTCGAAAATTGAATTTGGAGAAAAAAAGTGTAGTTTCAGTACTTTGGTTTTGTGAGGTGCAGGTAGGATGTTGTGGAGGATGTGGTAAAGATTAGTTCTACTGTTATCTTTGGCTGGTGAAATGTAAGTTAATGCTCAAACCAAACAGGATTACCCTGCAGTTGTTAGTCAGCGTGTTTCCTATACCCGATCTACAATGTACTTTGACCAACATGTCTTGTAACAGACAATGTAAAAGTACCTCCACCTCCACAGCAGTGCATGCTATATTTTACTTTAACCTGGGAGAGAGCTTAGGCCAGCAATTTCATGCTTGATTTCAGACGATGATTATAAATCAGTCCTGCTTTGCTCTCCTGAATAATCAAGTCAGTGGGATAATATTACTACCTACACTTGCCACTAAGTTTCAATTTTTTTCCATATCACCCAGACATGAGGTAACCGCACATTCATTAACTTCAACAATTAAACATTGCGACTCGCAGTTGATTTACCTGTTGTGAACTTTGAGGTAATACTTGCTGAGAAACTTCTTATGACAAGTTGGACACTCCGCAGGTTCACTCCTTCTGTTTGCTAGTTCTGAGGCTTTGAGTTTCTGTCTGTCCAGTCCTTGCATGGGGTCTTTTCTCTGTTTCTTACAAATGTGCCTGGCTGGAATGTAGTCATGGTCTAGTTCTCCTCTATCATTCATATCTTCATCCTTGTCATCCTCTTCGACTTTAACCAGGTCCACGTCCATTGCAGCGTTGCTGTTCCCGTTGGTGCTCTCATGATTGTTCTCCTCATCATTGTCTCGTAAGCCACCTCCCTTGCCCTTTGCCTGATTACAGTTTTGGTTTTCATGGGAGATCAAAGATTCTCTAGACCTTTTCTTAATAGCAAAGGTTCTTATTTTATCTTTCTGCTTCTCAGTAAGCAAGTTGAGTGTTCGTTTATCATTGCATCTGTTGCTCTTCCTGTCAAAATGTCTTATTTGTGTGACTGTGATTTGTTTAGCAGGAACTCCAACATTTCCACTCTGTTTTGTAGCTTCTAATGGTACCTTCACAGATCTATCTTCAGTGGTTGCTTGGCTGCATGAGGTTTCTTCATTCCTTCTCTCATTTTCAACATATTTCTGCTGATAATGGTGACAAGCCTGAATAGCATCAGGAATTGAAAGGAGTTCCGCTGCACAGAGCACTTCCGAGACATTTGTTTGGGTCAACTGAAGCTCACCTGTGTATATAAAGTCAAACAGAAGGCCCAAGACACCAGTGCAACTATCAGGAAGATTGATTTCAGCAGATGTGCCAGCTCCATAGATATTGTGGAAGAAATTACTGCAACATGCCAGGATACTACGGTGCGCGTTTAAGTAATGGCCACCTAGGTCCAGTGTAACATCACAAAATTTACCATCTTCCCGTTGTTTATTCAATGCATGAAGTATTCTCTTGCTATGTGTAGAAAAATGGTCTTCCATATCTAAAAATAGGAGTGGAGACAATTGTTTATTGCAAGAAATGATGAATAATCTTCTTATCACTACTCTATCAAACACTCGAATGGCACAGGATTAGAAACAGAGTAAAACTTCCTCTATAAGTTAACAAAGTGTGAAGCTTGACGAACACAGCAGACCAAGCAGCATCTCAGGAGCACAAAAGATGACATTTCGGGCTTCATCAGAGAGCAGGTCTAGGCCTGAAACGTCAGCTTTTGTGCTCCTGAGATAAAACTTCCTCTATACTGCTCCATCCAACAGTCCTACAGCAGATTCAGCATAAAGCCACACTGTCAATGCCATGTGTCAAAGCTCCAAATTCAGAAACACATCTGTAATGCCCCAGCGCTTAATTTTAGCAATCTCTTCATCCATCCAACTTCTGACCACTTCCAGTAAGAGATTTTATGGTACATTTGTCATTCTAACACAGTTCAATAATAATAGCTGTTCACTTCAGCAATGTCATGTACACATCTTCAATTTCAACCCTAAAATGTTCTGAGGAAGGGTCATCAGACCCAAAACATTAACTCTGTTTTCTCCTCCACAGATGCTGCCATACCTGTTGAGCTTTTCCAGCAATTTTGTTTTTGTTCCTAAAATGTTAATATTATTCTTTTAAAGCAAGAGATATTAAAATCAAACCATACCGATAAATTTAAAATAAAATATAAATTTATTGCAGATAAATGTAAGTCTTGTCCCACAATCAATGATACATTTGATCAAAACACTGTCTAAACGAGAACAGACAATAATAAGCACAAGATCGCTTTGTACTAACAACTGAGGCAAAGACAAAATCAGCTACCAATATTCAAAAGCAGTAGGCAAAACCACAGATATCTGGGTAACAGTTTCTGTTCATCTCCGCACACTGTGGTTGGGAAACAGCGGGTTGAACAGGAATGTTCAGTTCATTAGTAATCTATATCATGTATTTCATCAATTGGGAATGTTGCAATAGGAGTGAATGGCAATGTGTTATATCCATTAGGATTCTACACAGTGGGTGTGAATATTAAGAGGTTTGATCCCTTGGGGTCTCTTGTATGGATCAACTATCAACTTAAATGGACCTGACTATAACAAGCAACTTCTCTTGATGCTGACTTGGAGCTTACTCTTTTGGTGTCAATCATGGTTCAGTGGATAGCATTCCTGCCTCCAAGTTTGAAGGTTGTGGATACAAGTTTTACAACAGAGACTTGACCATGAACCAGGATGGCTTTCCCAGAGCAGCACAACGACTACCAACTACAAGGACAAGGACAAGGACAGCAGCTACATGGGAACTTCCCCTTCAAGTCACTCATCATTCTGACTTGAAACTCTACAGTCATTTCTTCCGGTGTAGATATGTAAAATTGACGGTCTGTCAAGTAGCTGTAAGAGATCCCAAGATTAAACTGATTTCAAAAGAAACAACGGAGTTCTTCCCTGTGACGTGAGCAATGATTATCCCATGATCTCAGTAAAATAGTGTACCTGATTATCGCCACGTTGCTGTTGTGGGTGTTTGTCATGTACCAACTTCCTGTTGTGCTTCCTACTTTTAAGATTCAGTCACTGCTGCAATATATTTCATTAAAGCATTTTGGTACCTGTGAAGAGCACAGAAGCTGTTAAATGCTGCCTGTCTTTCTTTCTTGAGAACTTCCTCATGTCTTTACTAGTTGCACACTCAAAACCAGCAGTACTGCTTACTGCAGTTATGAACCAAAACATAGATTATAGGATTTTGTTTCAGTCTTGTGGGCTTTGCTAGCTAGGTCAGCATTTATTGCCTATCCCAAAGCCCTTCAGAAGGAGGTGATGAGCTGTGTACTTGAAACACTGCAGTCCATTTGGTGTTGGTACACCCACTGTGTTATAAGAAAGAGAGTTCAAGGATTTTGACAGAGTGACAGTGAAGGAACAATTATATATTTCTAAGTCAGGAATAGTGAGTGGTTGGAGGGGTATGTGTTGCCATGTATTTACTACCCTTCTCCTCATAGATTGTGGAGGTTGAGAGTTTGGAAGATGCTCCCTAAAGAGCCTTAGGGAGTTGTTACAGTGTGTCTTGTTTGCCACAAGTATGTAACTACTAAAAATCCCAAGATTCCAGAGGTCTCTCTCCTACATATTGCTACGGGTATTGTGTCGTCAGCAATCTAAGAGATGTAATTACTGACAGTGAAACACTGGAAGTATTAGTATTAGTATGTTACATTATTACAGGATACAATTCTTTTGCTTCAAAGTTGCAGTGGGTTTGTATGCACACTTTTTGTCCATAGAGATTAAGGTTTCAAACAAGATGGTTTGACAATGTATTTAATGTATTGATCTAGTTACAATTCAAGTATTAGTGAGAGTTATTTTTACAGTGTATATTTCCCTATCTACATTAGAAATGTGGTCTCCATCACACTTTGTTGCATATGCACACAATTTACAGAGTAAATACTTCAAAATTCATCATCAGTGGAAATGGGAATGGACAGAAGTATTTAGGATTTGCAAGGCTCAGTGCTGAAAACAGGAATCATAAGAGCTTTTTACAGTTAAAGGTTAAATATTCCAAAAAGTAAAACTGGAACAGATCCAGATTGCTTGCAGAGAAAGGCACAAGTATAACAGATTTCTGTATGAGCATGCAAAACTCTAAAACTTCATAATCTTTCTAACTTTCTAAAATATAAAAGGAATTATTCTGTCCTTGAACCTCAACAGCTTATCTTTAGCTATATGTCCGCTGTCATGTGGCCCAATGGATAAGATCATAGAGTCATACAGCATGGAAACAGATCCTTTGGTCAAACTAGTCCACCCCAACTATGTTCTCAAACTAAATTAGTTCCATCTGTCAGTGTGGAGCATTGTTTTTTCAGACTGGAGGCTTGTGACTAGTGGGGTTCCAGAGTGATCGGTTTTAGGCATACTTTTGTTCTTTATTAATATAAACGAGTTGGATAAGAATATAGGAGACATAGTTAGTAAGTTTGCAGATAACACCAAAATTGGTGGTATAGTGGACAGTGAAGAAGGTTATCTAAGACTACAAACAGATCTTAATTAATTGGGTCAATGGGCCAAGGAGTGGCAAATGGAGTTTAATTTGAGGCCCAGCATGTTGGTAAAACAAACAAAAGGAGGACTAATACAATCAATTGTAGGACTCTGGGTAGTGTTGTAGAATAGAGACACCCGAGGGTAGAAGTACATAATTCTTCGAAATTTGCATCACACTAGGATTATTAAGAAGGCGTTTAGTATGCTTGCCTTCATTGCTCAGACCTATAGAAGTTGGGACATCCTGTTGAGGTTATACAGGACATTGGTGAGGCCTTTACTGGAGTACTATGCACAATTCTGGTTTCCCTGCTATAGGAAGGATGTTATTAAATTGGACAGGATTCAGAAGATATTAATCAAGATGTTGCCAGGAAAGGAGGTTTTCAGTTATAAATGCAGGCTGGATAGGCTGGGACTTTTTTCACTGGAGCATAGGAGGTTGCGAGGTGACCTTATAGACGTTTATAAAATAATGAGGGGCATATATAAGGTGAATAGAAAGGGTCTTTTCCTTAGAGTGAGGATGTTCAAACCTAGGGTGCATACTTTTAAGGCGAGAGGAGAACATTTTAAAATGGAAATGAGAGGGCAACCTTTATACTCAAAGTGGCTCGTGTGTGGAATGAGCTGCCAGAGGAAGTGGTGGATGCAGGTACAGTTACAACATTTAAAAGAATTTCAGTAAGCACATGAATACCAAAGATTTGGGCAGATATGGTCCACATGGTGTCTGATTTTGGTGTTAGGGCTCTTGTGGCATAGTGGCAGTGTCCCACATTCTAGTTCCAGCTTATGTGATAACATTTCTGAAGAGGCTAGTTAGAAATTATCCAGAATTTTCAGCAATTCACGTAATTTTCCTATTTGCAGCTTCGGTTTATGGAAGAGGTCAGCACATTGTCAAACATCATAACTGCCCTCCACAATTACATTTAACTATCTCACGTGCCTGTCATTACTTGTGGAAAGCTCAAAGGCAATGTGCAAGAGGAAGATTTAAGGATTCAAGAGAAGATACAAAGTTGAGTAAATTAGTAGGGATAGCACATGGAGAGGCTAGTGAAATTTGAAAATGGGAACAAAATGTTTAATTTCACTGTATTGGACAGCAGAGAAGCGGCATTGGTGATCAAGGACTATGATTCTATGATTATGATAGATTTATACAATACAAGCATATGAGAATAACTCAATACCACCGAGGATTGAACAACCTTCCTCACCAAGAACAGATATAGTAATTTTACTGATTGCTGACAGGGAGAAATTTTCTAGGCAACATTTTCAGAGATGTTAGTGCACATCTCCGGAGCAGGTGGGATTTCAGCTTAGGCTTCCTAATTCAGTGAAAGGGACAACACAGCAGCAACGCAAAAGTCCTGAATTGATGACAGGGATGTACCAACAAGTTACTGATTGCAGTATGGCAAAAACACAAGAGATTACCAGTGGGTTATGATACCCATTTAACAACTTGGTGCAGACATGATGGGCTAAATGGGCTCCTTCAATGCCATCGTACTTCTATAAGAAACCCTATAGGTTCAGCAATTATATTGAATTAATTTAGCAACAACAATTAGGATACTGTAGTGATTGGAACCAGGTGGATCTCATTGATTACGAGATCCTTGATTGTGGTTGTTAGCCCAGGTCAATCAGGAAGCCCAGGCTGACCAGTATAAACAGGGGATTACATCCTCAGCTCAGAACTGACTGGCAAAAGCCAGTGTATGTGCAGGAGGGAGCTCTACAAAAAAAAAGGGGAAAAAAAGAAGAGAAAAAGACATATAAACAGGGGCGTTAGAATCTCCTCAGCTCAGGGGACTGATTCCAAACTCGTTGGCCACAGCCAGTATACTGTGCAGGAGTAAATAAAGGGTAACTTCGTGATGGGATACTGGCCTCTGAACAGTTATTTCAGGTACTGTGTGACAAAGACATGCACAAAATAAATTAGTAATTATCTCTGCAGACTAGTCGTCATTCAAGCATTCATACACGTTGCATCCAGTTCTACTTGGTACTATTTTTTAGTAACTAAGTTCAACAGATCATTTTTAATGAAAGGCCTATTTAGGCCAAATTAATTTGAATCAAAACTCTATACAATAAAACGTCAAAGAGCTTTTAGGAAACGCAGCAAAGCGTACCATGCATTCAGTTACACATAGGCCCTTCTGACGTGGGGCTAAAGCCCGATTTCTCTCCAGATGCTGAATAAATCTTCCCAAAGCAGCAGAGATTGCAAGCAGTGGGGTTCGTTGATTAACACTAAAAAGGATGTATTTATCTTATTCAGATTAACTTCACGCTTTCCTACCTGCAGGATGATATTCTCTGACTGCTGCTAGAAATGGATGTGATGTAAATTAGGTTCCTAGTTTTAAGCATTCAGAGAAAATGAAAATGCCATCTTCCAAACAGCTGTCAAATGGGACCTACAAATTCAGCATGCGCGGCCTGCCGGCTAAACACGCATGCACCACCCTAGGCATGCCGGTCGTTGTAGTCTTCCGGTAGTAATTCGGAACGATGCTGCCCCTTTCTCGCTATCCAATTCCGGCTTCCTTCTCTTTTCTTTCTTTTACCAAGGTTACCCCTTGGGGATATTTGTGTGTCCTATCATGTTTCACTCTATTTTGCGCCCTATGTCAGGGAATTGAAATGAGTGCCGAGAGAAGGCTGCGCATCCCCAGCCGGTCACGTGTCACGGGGCGGCCATCTTGAAACGTTTCTGCCATGTAACCATGGCAACGATGGATGGCTCAACTTTACCAAATAAGTGCATAGTCAATAGGGACAGAACTCAGCCCATGCTATCCCATATACTTGGATATGTCAGCAATGATATCGCCCCCGTGTTTCGCTCTCCCTGATTCACGATCACAATCATGTAGTTTATTGGAGTCAGGGTTCAGCTCACTGGAGTAAAACAAAGAACTGCGACTGAACACAGAAGTTCTTAAGGAAGTCATACTGCACTCAAAATGTTAACTCTGCTTTCCGTCAACTGATGCTGCGCTTCTCAGAAATTTGTTTTTGTGTGTTTCACCTAAGTGGAACTGATCTGAGTCCCGGGCGCAGCTTACTTAGGGTTCTACATCAAAGCATTACCCAAAGCTTCTGAGCTATACCGCAGCAGCGTAGTCCCTAGCTCTCACATTAGGGCAAATACCTCCAAACGCCCGAAATTTTTAAAAAACTAACAAAGTCTACGAAGGTAGTAGAAAGTTATGACCCCGACGTGATTTGAACACGCAGCCTTCTGATCTGGAGTCAGACGCGCTACCGTTGCGCCACGAGGTCCCTTCCTGCACAGTGAAGTATGCCCGTCTTCTAACATCCTGTTATTTTGCTAATTTATTTTAAAAAGTTAAACTTTACACATGCCAATAAGACTCTTCTCAATAATTTTACCAATACTCTTAAAATCCGCCATTTTACGGGAATTAGCAAACAAGTTTTACCAACTCCGGATAAAGACTTGCATACTTCTCATAAATATTGGTTAGGACATCAGGGAGAACTCTTAACTCCCTGCTCTTTATTAACAGAAAGGCCGGAACTGTTTACATCCTTGGAAGAGGACAACCAGAATCTCCTGCAAAAGTCAGCGCCAGGCTAAATTATATTCTTCAATCAATTAACTGAAATGTCAGTGTTGCCAGCGGGTCACGACTAACAGATAAACCTATAAAACGTTGAGTTTCATGTTCTGCACAGTGCCTTGTTCATTTAGGATGGTAACTGACTTAGCCTTAGTGCAGTATTTTCCTTATTATTTTCCAAGTATTGCACAGTACAAGATTACCAGTAACTAGCGTTCACTATTGAACCTTCAATACAAAGTGCTGACTACAGGATTGTCAGAACTCCACGTACTGTTCAGAGCGGGACTGTCCCCATTTAGAGCTCTCAGTCAGGCGAATCTCGCGATGTTTCTCGAGGCGGGTGAAGTCTCGCGGACTTTGGTGGGAGTTCTCGCGAGGTTGTCAGGGAGATGGCGGGTGGCCGCCTGGTACCTGAAGGCCGACTGAGCGCCGGCTGTTTCGCGCTCGGGGTGTCAGTCACTTTGGTGCCGGGACTCAGTGGCACTCAGTCTGGTTTCATCACCCGTGTACTGCTCGCTACCTACCTGGCCTTCATTAACGTCTTGTTACTGCTGTTATACCGGGGGCTCCATTACCAGGTAACAAGCAGGCGGGAGGGGAAGAAGCCTGAGCGCGGATTGGGATTTTACACAGTTAGTTACTGACAAGCTCACGGAGTCATTTCGGGCAGTAACAAGGGGAGGATCATCTAAGTTGTTGTGCGCCGCCTTGTACTGTCGCGGGACGGAGTCGGCAGTGATGGCTGCTGCAGTTCAACAGCGTGTTCGTTCTGCGCCTTTATCCTGGAGTGGGTGGTTTCTCTTTCACAAACAGAAATTGCTGGAAAAACTCAGCAAGTCTGGCAACACCGTGAAGCGAAATCGGAGTAGACGTTTCGGGTCCAGCGACCTTTCATTCAGAACGGATGGTAGCTACCTGTTCCACTTTTTGATTTTGTTTCTGATTTCCAGCATCTGCAGTTCTTTGGGGTTTTGTTTTTGTTTCTGTTTCACTCCTTGGAATATTATCCCCCTTTAACTACATGTGTTAGCAATAAAAGGCAGGAATGTTGAATTCAGAGCTCGAAACGTCAGGAGCTCGGTAAATTATACTAAGCTGCGGCTCTACCGCATGGGTGTCAGACTGCCCATGCCACTTTCTTTTTTTCAGTAGTGTCAAAAGATTTTAATATCCATGATAAATGATTCTCAATTTAATGTCTTCACTACAAAGGTTTGTAAATCAATTTAATAACTTTGCAGTGAGAAAATGCCCCCCGATTCTTTTTGGGAACTTTATCAACTAGTATATGAAACCTAGTCACATCAGGAGATATTATTGTTGTCTCAAAGATGTTTACAGAGTACAAGAAGGCTATGCAGCCCTTTGTATGCTCTCTGGTTGGTAAAGACCTGGATACACTAAATCAGTTTTCCAGCTCTAGGTTTGTGGGTCTGGAGGCTCTGGCACTGCAAGTGACTACCTAAATTGTGCTTAACTGCTACAAGAGTTTCTGACTTGGTCATTCTTTCAAACAGATTCTCATCATTCTCTAAGTGAAAAAAACCTTAAACTCTCCTAGCCTCCTTACTACCATAAATCTATGCATCGTGGTTATTGAATCATCTACTAATGGAGAAAGCACCTATTTGTACCACACATAATATTTCACACCTCTATCGTGTCTCCTGTCAACTATCGCTGGGCCAAGAAAAACAACTGCAGCCTTTCAGTACTTTTCCTCGGCGTTCAGACTGCAACCTAGACAACACTCTCTGAATCTCCTCTGCATCCTCCAGTGCAATCACATCCTCCTATTACGTGGTGACAGAACTTGTCATCAAAGAGATACATTTTAAGAAGCGTCTTAAATGAGAGGTGACAAGGTTCAGGAAATAGCACTCTGACTTTAGACTGATGCAAACATTGGTGATTGAGAGATGGTTAAGTTGAACTCTTCTACCTGGAACGTTAATCTACTTTTGAGGCAAATCAGTTCATTAGAATAGCAATCCTAAATTTAAATTTGTAAAAACCTAGAGAAAAATAGCTTTTTAAGATGGTGATAAATTACAGCACAAACATTTCATTCAGCTCATCCCAACTATTTTGCCTTAATCTTGTGTGTTTTCCTTTAACCTGCAACCCTTTAACCACTCTTCCATCAACCACCTGATTTGAAATGTCTTGGTATCTTCTTCAATCATTTATTCTGCTAGTGGATTCTCAAGGCTTTCAGACTTCACTTTTAAAAGAAAAACTTTATCCCTATTTCTTGTCATGAATTTAACATATATAATCCAACTATAGATGCATCAATTGTTAGAACTATCTTCTATAAATTTTGTGCTGTTATTTCAATACTTTAAACATCCCTTAAATTTTCATGTAATATCTTGTTACACAAAAGCAGTCCAAATGTTTTGTAACTATCTTTCATAATGAAGTTACAACACAGAAACTGACCATTTGAACCAATTGATGTTTGTTGTCACTGTTAAGTAATCTCCCACTAACCACAATCTATCAGTGTCCTAACTCTTATTTGGCAATTCTCTTTCATTGATACATTTGAAGAATACAGTTTTTTTTTGAAAAGGAGATCTTATTTCTCTCCTTATATTCCTTATCATCTAACCTTTTATTTTCTTTTTCATTTATTTTATCATATTCTTAAACTTTGTGTGCCCTCTTCAATCTTAGTTTATTTTAAATTTATAATTTATATGTCCTTTTTATTCTGGAATTTGTTTTGTTTTAATAGTGTATATTTATTCAACTTTGCAATTTTTTTTTGAAAAAAAATTATTGTTTTCAAATCTTGTGTGCCCATTTGCTTCTGACCTCAATTTGTTCACATTTTTAAAACCGGTGGTCAATATATGCTGGCCTACCCAGCGACACCCTCATCCTGTGAATGAATTAAAATAAACCCAATTCAAAGAGTCAAATTGCTTACTCCTCTTATTTGTTGTTTCTGTGTCACTGCTGAGGCATTCAGTTACACTTAACATATCTCATTCATCTAGTATTTTTTAAAACTGTGACAGGATATAGCAATAATTTTCTTTCTTGACAATCAATCACATTTTGAAAGAGTCCTGTGTATGTTGTTGGAATTTCTTTCCCAATTCTCCACTTATCTTTTCCCTGTCCCGACCAGTTAATCAAATGAATGATGAATTGAAACTTGGAATAATTTTACTATTCCAAACTAAACTTTGGTCTGCTGACCAGTGCCATCTCCTGTCTCCCTACAGTTGTGGGACTGTAGTTCAACCCTATCAATGTAAAGATCCATTTTAAAATAAAGCTTTGCTGTCTGAAGCTAATTTCTGCACATATTAATCCGCTCAACATCCATATGCTTCCCTTGTACTTGTTCTTAACGTAAGTGTTAATTTCCCCATTTATCCATTACACATTTCATTGACTGCAGTCCTGTTCAGATTATCTTATCTGTATCCTGTCCTACCCAGGACTGATGTAAGTGCCTCCTAGATTGGAAACTTTGCCTGACTTCACTCAGCCACATATTGAGGTCTTCCTTTTCCAGTGCATGTTTGGAGACCCTTACCATGATTACAAAACTTAAGTCCTGCTTCTGAAATGCTTTTTAAACTTTTAAAAACACCTTTTGCAGGGAATTGCATGTTTTTCCTGCTTACGTTGTCAGCTTCTACTATTTATGGAGACTGCTACTGCTACTCCCTTTCCACAATCTTCTCTTATCTTACGAAGTAACTTTTTACCTTAGAGTTCAGAGGCAATGAAAGTTTATTCCTATCTTCCTCTCTGACCACAACCTCCCTACTTAAGCTAGTTGAGATAATTCAGCAGGTAAGGCAGTTGAATCAGATTTGTGGGTGAACACATTGTGGGTGAATTTAGTGAGTTGGAGGATTAATAGGTCCCATCATTTTTCTCAGTTGTAGCATTTTTATTTTAAAATGTTCTACTTGTTACAGCTTTGCTTGAGCATATACTGAATTGAGGCTATTTCTCGAATGTATTTCCTGACTTTTAATCTCTGCCCCTAGGTTGCTGTGAGGGCTTGTTTCCTTGGCTTTGTTTGTGGCTGTGGTTTGTTGTTGAGCTTTGGAGGATCATCATGGCAACACTTTGGCTGGTAGGTTGCTTACAGGAGTAAACTTCACTTGATGCCGCCTCGTGTTTGAAAATTTTGCTGACTGTTTTAAAAGTTGATTTGTAATATTGATGCCAGCTGTGTGATTCCACTCGTACATATTATCCTGTTATACTGTATATTGCGTGTGAGCATCAACTGAAAGGAATGTTATGGAAGATTCACTCAAATACATTCTTTAAAGAGAGGTACAGATGTGACTAATAACTTTTGGGCTGTTTGCCCAAAGATCTCTCCCACACTTAACCATCTACTGAAAAAATGGGAACAATGCACTCAGATACTAAGTGATTTCCCAAATCTATGGATTATAGAATGCAAATATTGCAAGTGTTATTACAGTCTCACAATATCCCCCTTCCAACTGGTAATGCCCGTTAACTGACTGTACTGTCTGCGATGACAATTCTGTGTTTAATAGTTGGCATAAAAAACACTCTGGGGTTTCATAGTAATATTGCAAGTTTCTGTTTGTTCTTTGACAGGTACCTGTGCTCTCTGAGTTTTTTTCACTATTCAGAATATCTGGTGACTGCAGTTATCAATCCCAAGTCTCTGTCTCTGGATTCCTTCCTGTTAAATCATAGTATGGCATATACACTTGCAGCTATGTCATCCTGGGTGGAATTCACAATCGAGAAACTTCTCTTCCCAGGTGTGTGAACAATTATGACATTGTTTACTTTTGCAATCTATAGAATGTGGTAATGGCATTGTGGGTCAACCCACAGAGGGTAGATTGCAAGCTAACAAGTTATCGAGTTGGATGAACACAGCAGGCCGAGCAGGAAAGCTGACGTTTCGGGCCTAGACCCCAGACCAGAAATTCTGAAGAAGGATCTAGGCCCAAAACGTCAGCTTTCCTGCTCCTCTGATGCTGCTCGGCCTGCTGTGTTCATCCAGCTCTACACCTTGTTATCTCAGATTCTCCAGCATCTGCAGTTCCTACTCTCGTAGAATGTGGTATTTTGTATGAGGAGTGGTGCTGAATATATAACTTGCCTGCCTGTCATGGACCTAAGTGGCTCATTATATGTGCCCAGGTCTATTCTGTGTTGGTGTGGTGTGTTGTGATAAAATCACTCTATCACAATTTTGTTCAGTCATCTCACTAACTGTTAAACATTTGATCGTGCAGACCACAAACCAGCCATGTCTTTGTGCGACATTCGCTTTAGGATAGCGATCCCAAGGTAATAATTGAGCATTGTATAATCTTATGCATTTATAGACCAGCGTATTGTATCTTTGAATTACTCCAACTGTTAGCTCACATGAGATGAGCTAACTCCTAGAGGAGAAATTCCACCTGAGGCATTCCCTATTCTGTAGATTAGATCAATGTAATTAACTGTTTTTGGAGAGGTGGTCAGGGTAGAGAACAATACTGCAACTTCCATTGATGTAAAGGCCATAACAACTCTTCATTCACTTCGATATAAGGAACTTGAGTGGGTAACAGGAAGAGTTAGAATCAAAGAATGATTATAGCACAGAGAGAGACTCTGTTTGTCTATTCATTCTGTCTGGCTTTCTCCATAACAAATGTTTTCTTTTAATTACTCATGAGACGTGGACATCTCTGGCTGGCTACCATTTATTGCTTCTTCCTAGTTGCACAAAGGTGGTGGTGAGCTGCCTTCTTGAACCACTGCAGTCCATGTGCTGTAGGTTGACTCACACTGCCCTTAGGGAGGAAATTCCAGATTTTTGCCCCAGCAACAGTGAAGGAACAGCGATATTTCCAAGTTAAGATGGTGAGTGGCTTGGAGGAGAATGTTGCAGGTGGTGGTGTTTTCATGTATCTGTTGCCCTTGTCCTTCTAGATGGAAGTGGTTGTGGGTTTGGAGGGAGATATCTGAGAATTTTTGATAAATTTCTGCAGTGCACCTTGTAGATAGTAGTAGCAGCAGCATGTACTGAGTATTGGTAGTGGAGGGAGTGGATGCGGTGCTGATCAAGTGGCCTGCTTTGTCCTGAATGGTATTAAGCTTCTTGAGCGTTGTTGAAGCTGCACCCATCCCGGCAAGTGGACAGTATTCCATGACTTGTCCCATTATAGATGGTGGTCAGGCTTTGAGGAGTTAGGAAGGGTATTATTTGCTGCAGTATTCCTATCCTCTGACCAGCTCTTGTAGCCACTGAGTTTATGTGATGACATCTTATGTGGTGGTCCCCAGGATGTTGATACTGGGGAATTCAGTGATGGTAATTTTGTGGACTAAGCCAAACCCCCTCAAAGTATATTAAGATTTTTTTCTAATCATTCATGGGATGAAGGCATTGTTGGCTAGGCCAGCATTTTATTGCCCATCCCTAATTGCCCAGAGGGCAGTTGAGTCAACCACATTACATTGTGTCTAGAGTCACATGTAGGCCAGACCAGGTAAGGATGTCAGTTTCCTTCCCTACAGGACATTAGTGAACCAGATGGGGTTTTCCAAGAATTGGCAATGGACTCATGGCCATCAATAGGCGCTTAATTCAGATATTTATTGAATTCAATTATAGTAATGTTGTGGACTAGGCCAAGCCCTCTCAAAATATATTAAGATAATAGCTTAGACCCCAACTTTTTTTTATTTTTGAAGACAAGTGTAAGGTGTTGTGCTCTGGGTGCAAGTCGATTGGTCATACTGCTAGGCCCAAAGCAAAACACCTTATTTTTACACTATCGTTAAAATACAGTCAAAGTATGAATTTTAAAAATTAGCTTAACTGTAACTCCATTGAAATACTTAACAAGAAGCCACCACTGATTAACTGTTCCAAGATAGTAACATCTCATAAACACACCCTTGACAGAGGCAAATTAAGTAAAAGAGATTATCTCACTTGCAACGTTTCCCAGTCCAGGAGGAACATCAGGAGAAAACTGTGTGTTTGTGCATTCATGTTCATGTGTTTTCTGTAGCAGGAGAGATGTACAGCAGTTTCCAAACTCTAACAGCTACTGAAAGTTAAACTAACATTTTGGTTCTGTGGGAGCCTGACCCCACCCCTTCCTTCTGCTTCTATTGTTCCAATTTTTAAAAAGCCAAAGCTGGCTGGGCTCCAAGCGGACAGCTCAGTGCCAAATTTACAACACTTGCTTTCAAAGAAACATGACATCTGTCTTAAAGGCACATTTCATAACAGTAACACTATTGAATGTCAAGGGACAGTGGTTAGATCATCTCTTATTAGAGATGGCCATTGCCTTGTATTTATGTGGCATGAGTATTATTTGCCACTTGTCAGTCACAAATGGTGCTGAACGTCGCTACTTCTGACCTTATGTGGAGGGATGGTTGTTGGTGGAGCAGCTGAAGATGGTAACTATTTATTCCAGGCTTGCTAGGACATTGATGACCCAACTGGGTGTTTTCTCTTTTTGGGCATTGTCTAACAGCATTTATTGCCCATCCCTAATTGCCCAGAGGACAGTTAACTATCAACCACATTGTTATGGGTCTGTGATCTCATGTAGGCCAGACGAGGTAAGGATAGCAGTTTCCTCCCCTAAAGGACATTAGTGAACCTGATGGGTTTTTCCAACAATCGACAATGGAATTGTGGTTGTCATTAGCCTCCTAATTTCAGACTTTAATCTAGTGATAATACCCCCACTAGGCCATCACTTGCGTTGCCACTGTCAGTACTTCCTCTAAGTTTGCTTCATCATGAAGGAATCTAACTGGCCCAACTCCCTGACCCTTTCCCTGTAGCCTTCCTTTTTGTTTAACTCTGTCAAGTACTAGTAATTGAATCTGCCTCCACACTCAGTTAGCATGTTCCAGTTTATCAGGTCTGGCAGCATCCGTGAGGAAAAAATCAGTTAACGTTTCGGATCATTTTCCAACAACTTCTGTTTTGTTCCTTAATTAGAACATTCAAAGTTCTTTGGTTTTTATTTTGTCCCAGTTCATAATTGCTCGCTGTATGTAAACAATTATTTTTATCACCTTTGGCTCTTTTGCCATCCGATTTAATATTGATGTTCTCTGGCTCTTGATGCTTCTGCCAATGGGAACAGTTTCTATCTCCACTATCCAGGTTACTTAAGGTTTTGAATGCTTCTCTTAAATTTCAGTCTTCTCTGCTCTAAGCTGTACAATCCCAGCTTGTCCAATCCACGTGGAACCATTCTTATACATTTTCTCTATGCTATCTGTAAAGAGTTTGCATGCTTGGTAAAGTGTGGTGCCTAGAATAGGCCACAATTTGCCAATTCAAGCCAAAAGAATATTTCGTAAAAGTTCATCATTACCTTTCTGCTTTTGTACTCTTAAGACACTATTCCAAGATTCCATTGTATTTTTAACCACTTTCTCAACTTGTTCTGTGAACATAGATGATTTGTGCCCATAAAGTCTGAGGTCCCTCTGCTCCCTTACTTTAGAATTCTGTCTGTTGGCTTATCTTGCCCCTCCCCTTTCTTGCCACCAATTATTTATGCTGCAATTTATCTGTCATGTGTTTGCCCATCCACCAGCCTTTCTTGCATCTTGAAAAGTGCCACCGTCTTCCTCGATATTTGCTGCACTTCCATGTTTTTGCATCATCTGCAAACTTTGAAATTGTGCCCTGTACCCTGTATCTCCGGGCTCTAGTCATTAATACAGATCACGAAAAGCAGTGGTCTTGGTACTGGTCCCTGGTGAACCACACTGTATAACTACTTCCAGTTTGACAAATAAGCATTCAGCACTACTTCTTCCTGTTTTGATGACAAGTTTGGGATTTATATATAAAGATATTATTTTTAATAATGAAACAAAGGTCCTAGAGATTGAAAGCTTTTAGGGCAGTTTTTGAGGAGACCTGACTGGGGTCAGAGGCCAATATAGTTTCCCTCTTAGAAACGAGTATGGGTTAGTGCAGAGAAACTCAGGAACCTTGGCATAAAAAAAGCTTAGTGTGTGAAACTTCTGGACCAGCAGCACTTAAGTTAAACCTAAAGTAGGAATAAATTATTGCAGGTGCTGGAATCTGTAATGAAAACAAAGTGCTGGAAATCACAGCAGGTGAGGTAGTGTCCATAGAGAGAAGCAAGTTGATGTTTCAAGTCTAGATAACTCTTCTTCAGAGCTGTTAAACCTAAAGTTTGATATGGAAGGCTAAATTTTCTGGAATTGAATCTTTGTGAAGTGATGGTGCTGGGGAGTAGTGAGACTTTGTTTTCCGTAATATTTTACCATCTTGTAAAATGTGTTTTATGTTTAGATAGCCATTTTTAAAATTTTTGTAACAAACTTATTTTATTGTTGAATAAAAAATACACCTTGTGTACTTATGTTTCAGGGAATGACTGCCACATTAAACTGAAAATAAAAACAAGCCTGATTTTATTCTCCGGTCTGATTTATCTTGTAGTAAAGTTAGCTGGCATCATAACAGTGTATTTTAGCTAATTCCTATCCATGCTGCTGCAACTGTACCCTTGATTCCTTCAAATAGACTATTCTAAATGGAGAGAAAATTCAGAAATCTGAAGTTCAAGGAGACTTGAGAATCCTGACCCAGGATTCTCTTAAAATAAACTTGCAGGTTGAGTCAGTAGTTAGGAAAGCAAATACAATATTGGCATTTATTTCAAGAGGACTAGAACATAAAAGCAGGAATGTACTTCCGAGGCTTTATAAGGCCCTAGATCAGACCTCATTTAGAGCAATTGTGAGCAATTTTCTGCCCCATACCTCAGGAAGGATGTATTGGCCCTTGAGAGGGTCCAGAGAAGGTTCACGAGGATTATCCCAGGAATGAAAAGCTTAATATATGAGGAACACTTGAGGACTCTGGGTCTATACTTGATGGAATTCAGAAGGATGACAGGAGATCTAATCGAAACTTACAGAACACTGAACCGCCTGGACATGGGGAAGATGTTTCTATTAGCACAAGAAACTAGAACCCGAGGGCACAGCTTTAGAGTAAAGGGAAGACCCTTCAGAACAGAGATGAAGAGAAAGTTCTTCCGCCAGAGAGTGATGAGTCTATGGAATTCATTGCCACAGAAGGCTGCGGAGGCCAGGTCATTGAGTTTATTTAGGACAAAGATAGGTTCTTGATCGACAAGGAGATCAAGGGTTACAGGGAGAAAGTGTGAGAATGGGGTTGAGAAACTTAACAGCCATGATTGAATGGCGGAGCAGTCGCAAAGCGCCAAATAGCATAGTTTCTGCTCCTGTGTCTTATGGTCTAAATTTGCTGACTGAGTTGCATTTTTGTTGTTTGTTTTAATGAATTATTTTTCTCTTCACTTGCAGGTCTGAAACAGATTACGTGGCTCAGTTTCTTTGGTTTGCTGATGGTTCTAATTGGGGAATCCCTACGCAAGGCAGCCATGCTAACAGCTGGGTCAAATTTCAATCATATTGTACAGAATGAGAAGGCTGAAAGCCACCGGCTTGTCACTAATGGTGTCTACGCCTGGTCTAGGCACCCTTCCTACGTGGGCTGGTTCTATTGGAGTATTGGCACTCAGGTAGGTTCACCATTGGCTTCTGTATATTCATTGTGCCTTTGGAATAGCATGTGCTACTTTGGTCCACATTTCAGCACATCACTGTTTTATGATACCAAAGTTGAAGTTTATCTTACTGTTTCTTATGGTCCTGTGGTAATAGCACTGAAAAAAAGCCTTTTGACTGATTGTGTTTGTACTGGCTTTCATAAGGAGCAAATCACATTACAACTCCCCACAGCCTTGCACATTTCTGCTCTTCAGATATTTTAGGATATTTGTCTAAACATTTACGGCACAGAAGGAAGCCATTGTTCTCATAGTGTCTGTGTTTTCACCAATAACCTGAATACAGGAATTCAGGTGCATATCCAAACACTCTCTCTGCCTCTGCTGACTTTTAGGCAATGAATTCGAAATCCCTGCCACACTCTGGTTTAAAAAGTTCCCTCACCTCTCCTCTAAGCCATCTGCTTTAAACAGATGCTTCCTTGTCAATGAACCCTTTGCTAAGGGAGATTAGTCCTTTTCCTTTTCTGTATTTGGGTCCCTCAAATTTATACACCTCAAGCAAATCTCCTCTCGGCATGTCTGTTCCCAGTGTTATGAAGACACTTCATTATTTTCTTTGAGGATTCATGTCTAGAAGATTGTGGATAGTGGTTCATTTGAAAAGATTGCGGAGATATGTGGACTTTAGCTTAAATGGAATCACTGAAAGGACACATTGTGACATTTTAAAAACAAACTTCTTGAAGTCACATTACCAACTTACTGGACTTATTTACTGAAAATCACACATGCCTGAGTTTAGGACTGTCAGAAATTAGTCTTTGGTTTGGATATTGTTTGGAGTTTCATTTGTGTTAGCCTGCTGAGAAAGAGAAAATGGTTCGCTTATCCACTGCCTTGCTGCTAAATCCTTTTGGGAGTCCAGTGTGATAACTGAAACACTCCTGAGAAGTCTCTGAAAGGGCTTTCTTTGATGTTTCCAGAACAAACTGTATCTGCAAAGTGACATTTCCTTGTATTTTTGGCAGATATTTAGATGTGTCAGGGCATCAGTTTAAAGCCATCGTGAACATTTTGTACCTCACCCTTTTTTTATTTCTTTTAAGAATTTACTATTATTTGGCCAAGTGTCTTTTTTTTAATTTGATGCAGGAAACATTCTTTTATTTCCTTTCCATTACCTGTGTGTATGTTTTTTTCATTCTAAACCCAATACAGCTGAAGTATATACAGGCAATATCACTAAGTGAGTAAATTACTTAAATTTATGATGTTATCAGTGAAGTGGTGGGATTAGTGAGTGACAGTTCAGTCTCCAACTTCAGTCACATCACAAGGGAAACAACCCCAGTCTGTACAATTTCTTTCTCATGGCTGCAATTTTCTAGTCCTGGCAACATCCTTGTATAGGGAATGGGAGAATAAAGAAAAGTCATTTTGTTGTCTTAGGATTTATAGTAAGAAGGGAAACTGTTGTCAGCCATGATCGCCATTCAGTACGGATCAGGTTTGAAGGGTCAAATGACCCACTCCTCCTTTATTCTATGTCATATGTCTCACTGTAACATGTCTGGAGCCCTGACGCTGATCTAAAAGTCCCTTGAAAGGTGATTAGGTTTGAGGATCCGGAACGGTTCTCAAAAAAATGAAAAGGCCCTCTAATGGTCTGGATTCACATGACTGGCTTATTTCTTATGGATGATTAACACATTACATAACGTGTTGGGGTTTGGACAAACCAGTCAAGGGTTTCTTACTGTGTAAATACTTCCTTGACCACAAATTCTGACTGGTACAAGGTCCAGCACAATTCAATATAGTATGATATGATTAGAATAGAATAATTGCATTTTTTTCTTGCTTGGCCTGCCACAAAATATGGGTTGGAAACAGAAGCAGTCTTTTTCCAAGCAATGAGCCAGTTGTTGCCTTTTGTTTCATTGCAGGTAATTTTGTGTAACCCCATCTGCATCGTAGGATACACATTGGCTTCATGGCGTTTCTTTCGTGAACGAATCGAGGAAGAGGAGATGACTCTGATTCAGTTTTTTGGCAAAGACTATGAGCAGTATAAGAAGCAGATTCCAACACGACTTCCTTTCATCAAAGGTGCCAAAATAGATCCATGATGTTAGATGGCAGGAGAGGGAAACGCACAATCAAACGGACCGTGAATACATGGGCTACCGTTTAATCCTTAGTACCTGAATATTGTTTGATTTCAGCTTTGAAAAGAATTCCACGGCTGTTGCTGTTGAGAATATGTTAGCTAGCTTCTCACTGTTAGAGCAAGGAAGTGATGCTGCAGGTTACCCTGAGTTGTGAATGGTGGGAACCGGAAACAGGGCGAATTGTAGAGACCACTTGCTGCAGCTATTGCTATGACAAAACCATTTGTTATAAACTTGGTACTTCTCATACAGACTGTTCCTTTTTGACCAAAAAAAAGTCCATGGAGGGCTGCTTTATACTGTGTAGGGATGCTGCAGTATTGCAATATACCAACACACTTTATCAGGAAAGTAAATTCCATAATTTACTGTTAACAGAGGATAATCATGATTTGTAGAAAACTGGGACAGTTGATTTTTATTTTATCCGGACGAAAACGTGTTGCATCTTATTCAGAAAGATGCTAAAATTAATGATATTCTGCATTGAGTTTTTTTTTAAAAATGACTTTCAAGCTCAGTCTTTCACCATTGGGTTCTAGTTAAACACTTAACCAGGCTGATAATATGAAAGTTTCCTATGCTAAAGGGCCTTCATCAACATATTGTGTGATGTTTCAACCAGCTGTGGGTCAATTTCTCATGATCTGCAACATTTTGGATGAATTGGCAAATACGTTGCCATTTTCACTGAAGTGAAGTGAAGTGAAGTGAACTGGGGTTTGCTGATATTGGTGCAATCAAGACTGCCCTTCTGAAGTTTGAGCTGAGACACATTGGTCGAATTGTGTAGAGAAAGCTGTATCTAATACATGCTGTACTGGACATGGGAGTACATGGGAGTATTTGAGGGGCCATCTAAAAGACCCTTTGCTCTGCATTTATGTCATATGGTGCCTGACCTGACCAACTAGTTGATGACTCCTGTACCTGAAATGAATGTGTCCCATTGCCCAGCACTGACGTTCCCTCAACTTCATGAGAAAAATGTATACAAATAAATTTCCACATTCTATATGAGTACAATTTGATTACCTCTGCACTGTTGATAGAGGGGGAAGGGGAAAGCTTTAATTACTTAAATATAATAAGTAAAAACTGTAAATGCTGGAATTCTGAAATAAAAATGGGTGCTTACCTGAAATATTAAGCTGTCATGCACACTGATTCAGTATTTTCCACCATTTTTCTAGTTTTGTTTTTACACAAACCATACTTAAATCTAGCTTGGCTTTGAGTTACCATGTGCATGATCAGTATTTATTTCTGTATCTGTAAATTTCATGAAAATATTCCTATCAAGGTTTCTCTTTGAAATCTACCAGCAAGTATCTTTCAAATTAAGGAAAAATTCTGCATCAGATTACCATCTGCCATTTTGATATTGTCTGATTCTCATCTCAATTTCTCCCTTCTCTCAGACAATATGAAAACAACTACCCCATTATTCTTGATTAAGATTCCAAAAGAATGCAGATTTTTCTCCCACACTTTGGATCATGACAACAGCTTGCTTTTATAGTGTGCCTTCAATGTAGAAAAATGCCCCTCTGCTTCACCAAAATGTTATCAGACAAAAGTGAATGCCACCTCAAAGGTGATTTTGGGGGAGCGGGGTGAAGGTGGGGTTCATCAATAGCTTGACCAAAAACTAAGGGGCAAATTAGAGTTATATGGAAAGAGCAGGGATGAAAGAGGAATTTTCAAAATGCTGACATAGGCAATTCCATTCATTATGCCTATAATCAAACAAAGAATTGCAGGTGCTGGAAATCTGAAACAAAAATTATTGCAGAAACAGCAGGTCTGGCAGCATCTGTGGAGAAAAAGCAGAGTTAACATTTTGGGTCCAGTGACCCTTCTTCAGAATTCGGTGACTCGTATGTTTTCATGCTGGAGGTTTAAATAATTTGTGGAGAGGGTAGTTTGAGAGGTTTAAGGAGTAAAGGCATCTACCAGAGATGATATGGGAAAGGGTGTGTACAAAAATGATCAGAGTCTGTTGCAACTATAGGAAGTGTAATAGGGATACATCAAGTTTTGTATTAATATCAGGAATGTTGTGATAGCCTGCAGCAATTATGTTATTGTACAGTTAACGTGATCTGTAATGGTCATGCCAAACAGTAGGGATAGATTAGGAGTGGATTTCAAGACTTTGCTGAAGACCGTGCAATATTGACATAGATGAACAAATACAAATGTGCATCAGAAAGTTGCACCTTCTTTGCAGAGTGCTGCAAGTTATCCTAGTGTATGTTAATATTCAGACATGGTTTTTTATTTTAATTATCGTTTCAGGAGCTACGTAAGCCACCATTAATGGCTATTATTAATGCAGCTTTGGATCAGTATGTTACAGACTGAATTCTTTGTTTATGCTGAGTAAATTGACTTTTTAGAGGTAAAAAACGTGCTGCTACAGTTGTCTTCAGAGCTGCTGGTTTGCTGCTGGGGGAGTATTTAGAGTTCCAATGTCTGGTTGCATGTTTTGATTTCCCCAAATGAAACTGTGTGGACGGATATTAGCTGTAGTGCTATCCATCGTAAATGAACTTGCTAGTGCTCACTCGCATAGACTCAATTATGAAGGGCTGTTGGGGGACAGTGGCAGTGTCTGTATCTGAGTTAGGCCTTGATTCAGGTCCCCCTGCTCCAGAGGTGTACAATAACATCGCTGAACATGTTGATTAGAAAAATACCAACCCTCTGCATGGCTGAAATCCCTCCGAGCCAATACTAGAATACGATTCCATTCAGACCATATAATTGAGTCCAATTATATTGTCACTGAAAACCACATGCAAGGCTAATGACTTTTCCATTTTAAAGGCTATATAAACAAAGAATCCCAAAGTACTTCAAAAAGATCAAATTTAATGGAAAGTCACAATTGAAGTGTTCAATGAAGATGTACGTGGAGATACTGCTTCCAGTAATGGATGAGATCTGTACAAGGCAAATAAATATAGATCAAATAAAGCATTTGGGAGTAACTTATTTTACAATGATAAGAATGTGGAACTCTTCCATTCTGAGTGGTTTGGCCAGATAGAAAAGTAGAAGTAATAGCTTGAATCTGTCAGAACAGTAATTACAAAGTAACTATTTACTTGCTTACTCCTCTGAATTGCTACTGAGAAACAGACTAAAATAAACCTGAACAAAAAGATGGATGTCAGTGCCCATCAGACTGCTTCTTCTGATTACTCAGTAGTAAAAGCAGTGAACCTTTGAAAACAGGAAGATTTCAAAGGTAATAAAATGTGAAGCTGGATGAACACAGCAGGCCCAGCAGCATCTAGCTTTTGTGCTCCTGAGATGCTGCTTGGCCTGCTGTGTTCATCCAGCCTCACATTTTATTATCTTGGAATTCTCCAGCATCTGCAGTTCCCATTATCTCTGATACAAGATTTCAAAGGCTTCACTTTCTGGTCTAAGGATCGGAGAAATAGGAGGAATCGACAAGGATTCTTGCTGTTGAATGTGTGTGCAAAGGTTAGGTGATGACAACCGAATCTGTTACAGTCCACACCACATTTAAGTAAACAACCAACTTTCATTGTCTACGCTCCTTATTTTTAGCATGATTCAGGATGTTGGCATTGTTCTCAAGGGCAGTATTTATTGCTTATGCTGAGTTGTCCTTCAGTTAGAAATACAAGAAATGTTAAACTGTTGAGTCAATACATTGTTATTAAATGAGGTAAATGTTTATTTAGTTTATACATGCACCAGCTTTTTAGCCAGAAACAGTTCTGGGGAAAATCACGAGATATAGAATGTGTTCCAACTGTAAAAATTTTTTTGAGCTGATAATTTTCATGTTTTTTATTTCCTTCCCTTTTTTTTTGCTTGATGTTGGTCCTTTCATGGGGTACTATTCCAAAGATATGAATGGCTATCCACTTCCTTTCCCAAACAGTTGCTCTTTCTTACAAATGTCTAGATAGCATTTTCCAGCAGGTGCCACTGGAAGCACCCAGCCCCCATTAGACAGTCATTACAGAGTACAAAGTAAATCTTCTGGTTGTTACAGGCCAGTGCACAGAGGTTACATCACAGAAATAGGTCATTCAGTCTAACAGGAAAATGCCAGTGCTTATGTTGCTCCCTGTCAATCAGTATTTACTTCATCTCATGTTGCATGTGAACCTTCTTCCACAATAGATCCTATTCTTTTCTCTTACCTCTACTTGTCTAGTTTCCCTTTTAAATCCATCGATACTAATTTCCTCAACTACTCCTTGTTCCACATTTTCACCACTCTTTGTGAAATAGTTTCTCTGAAATCTTTATTGGGTTTATTAGGGACAATCTTCTATTTATGACCAATTATGGATTTATGCTGTAACTGGAACTATCTCCACCCCTAGCATGAGAAACCATTTTGTAATTTCAAAAGTCTCTATCATTCCTTAGTCATCCCTTGTCCAAACAAACTTGCCCCAGGTTTGGTTAATCTTCCCTTCAGGCTTTCTTTCTTGTAAAATATTTCACTCCTAGTGCTGTTAAGCTAATTAAGGACTTAATTGATGGACAGGAACTCTGGTTGAGAAACAGATTCATTTTCTGCTTACTTTGCAACATTCCCAAATCTGACCACTGCTTTTCGTTTTCACTTTACAATTCCTTTGGCAATGCACTATTAAAGACAAGTAACATTTTGCTTAACAAGCCTGCATTTTAAATAGACCGTATCTGTCCTCAATCTTGTTACCATCACTATTCTTCAGTAAGCTTGCCGATCCTTCAAAGCAGCCCTGGAATCTTAAAAAACTAAAGGTTAATCTCCATGACCCTGCTGCGAGCAAAACCTAATGCAATAATCAACAGCAATAAAATAAAGATTGTTAAACATTTTCTGAATAATATTGTGTATAATAGAGAGCAAGTACTTTGTCTTAGAAATGATATATTGAACGTGGACAGAATGCAATGTATATTCACCAGAATTACTTGAAACTAGACTTGAAGATTAGAAGGTTGAAGGATGATTTAATTTTTTTTGGATTTTGACAGGAATTGGGGGTAGAAAGAAGTTTTTCTCACCGGTAGAGAAGTCTAGGACAAGTGAACATAAGCTTGAAATCAGAGTCTGATTATTCATAGAAGAGAGGTTAGGACACACTTCATCCAAAGGATGATAAAAGTGTAGAACTCTTTCTCACAAAAATTACATCCCTCAAAAACTGTCAAAATTAATAGTTTAAATATAGGATTAATAGATTTACACTAGCAAAGGACATGAATCCAGGATGAGTAAATGGATTTATCAAACAGACCAGCCATTAAAGGCAAAGTGAACTTGAAGGGCTGAATGGCCACCTCCTGTTTCAATTTGTTACCAAAATATTGGATTTTCTGGGGATGGAGATGAGAAAAGACTGTTTGAGAATGAAGTATCACCCAATTTGGTAACACAGTGTCTGTTCACCTTCTGACTGATTCGGGAAAGTAGGCCACAACGAAGATGGGGAGGGTTGGTTGATCAACGACAAGGCAATTGAAGGCAGAAATTCATGTGATGTAACCTCCAGGGACAGTCTAATCAGAACTTTAAAACTGCTTTCTAGAGAAGACCTGGAAACTGATTTTGTTTTTCTTCCCTTCCCAAAACAGAACCCTCCTTTCCCATCCCAACTGGAACTGCACAAAGTTCTACTCCTGTGATATTTTGCATTCCCGTGATGATGTGCTTATGAGTATACCATACAAAACATCTGGTGTGAGAAACAGTCACCAGGAGTAATGGGACATGCCAGTGAGTATACACATATTCAGCATAGTAGTTAGTCCAACAGGAGCAATTTGTTAGATTTTACTTCCCTTTTGATTTCAATAGACAATAAACAATAGGTGCAGGAGTAGGCCATTTGGCCCTTCGCGCCAGCACCACCATTCATTATGATCATGGCTGATCATCCACAATTAGTATCCTGTTCCTGCCTTATCCCCATAACCCTTGATTCCACTATCTTTAAGAGCTCTATCTATCTCTTTCTTGAAAGTATCCAGAGACTTGGCCTCCACTGCCTTCTGGGGCAGAGCATTCCATATATCCACCACTCTCTGGGTGAAGATGTTTCTCCTCAACTCTGTTCTAAATGGCCTACCCCTTATTTTTAAACTGTGTCCTCTGGTTCTGGACTCTCCCATCAACGGAAACATGCTTCCTGCCTCCAGAGTGTCCAATCCTTTAATTATCTTATACGTCTCAATCAGATCTCCTCTCATCCTCCTAAACTCAAGTGTATACAAGCCCAGTCGCTCCAATCTTTCAACATATGATAGTCCCGCCATTCCAGGAATTGACCTCGTGAACCTACGCTGCACCCCCTCAATAGCCAGAATGTCCTTCCTCAAATGTGGAGACCAAAACTGCATACAATACTCCAGGTGCGGTCTCACCAGGGCCGTGTACAGCTGCAGAAGGACCTCTTTGCTCCTATACTCAATTCCTCTTGTTAAGAAGGCCAGCATGCTATTAGCTTTCTTCATTGCCTGCTGTACCTGCATGTTTGCTTTCACGACTGATGTACAAGAACACCTAGATCTCGTTGTACTGCCCCTTTACCTAACTTGACTCCATTCAGATAGTAATCTGCCTTCCTGTTCTTGCCACCAAAGTAGATAACCACACATTTAACCAAATTAAACTGCATCTGTCCACTCACCTAGCCTGTCCAAGTCACCCTGTATTCTCATAACATCCTCCTCACATTTCACCCTGCCACCCAGCTTTGTGTCATCAGCAAATTTGCTAATATTACTTTTAATGCCTTCAGCTATATCATTAATGTATATTGTAAATAGCTGTGGTCCCAGGTAGTCACTGCCATTGCAGATTATCTAATGAAAAGAGGCGGGGTGAGTGGAGTAAATATAATGTTCAGTTTGGACCCCAGAAAAGCAAGGATTTGTTACACCACTACATTTGGTAATTGACAAAATATCAGATATACAATTATATCTAAAAACAATTCCTGGTATAGTATGTTTCCCACAATCTCCATTGCAGTTGTTGAATTGATTCCAGGAATGTGTGGGTTGTGCTATGAGCAGGATTGAAGAGAAATGTGATCTCATTCGAGCATATAAAGTATTGTGATAAATAAGATAGATTCTAAGAGGCTGTTTGCACTGACTGCAGTCGAGAACTAACAATCATAGTCATTGTTAAATAATACCAGCCATTTATCACTGAGATGAATACAAATTGACTCACCCACAAGGTTATGAATTTTTAAGTTCTCCAGTTCAGAAGACTGTGGATGTATATTCAGTGGTGAGTATACTCTAGAATTATTTTTGGCTATCAAGGGACAAGAAGACTAGGCGTGCAAGTTGAGTTAACATAATATCAAGAAGTCATGTATTGATTAGCAGAGCAGGCTTGAAGGATTGTATAGTTTACTGCTGCCCCTCTTCCTTATGTTCCAAGTATATCACCGCACAAGGGGAGCAGGAATTATTTTAGGAGGATAATCATTAATTATAATTGGGTTGGTACAATAGCTCAGTGGTTAATTCTGCTGCCTCACAGCACCAGGGACCCAGATTCAATTTCACCCCCAGGTGACTGTGCAAAGTTTGCACATCTCAATTGTTACTGTGTAGCTTGAAATGCAGGTGAGAAATCAGCAATAAGCAAGGAATAAGCAGGTATTAAACTGAGAAATGAAGTTGTGTAGTACTTCATCAGTACTGACCCTCTGGCAGTGTGGGTTTCTTTCAGGTGCTAGGGTTTCTGCCAACAGTCCAATGATGTGCAGGTTAGGGTGGATTGGATTGGAAAACACAGGGATGAGGTAGCGGGGAGGGTATGGGTTGGTCTTCTTGGGGGGAATCAATGTGGACTTGATGGTCTGAATGGCTTGCATCCACATTGTAAGGATTCTATAACTAATTCTGCTTTATGAGAGGTTTTGTGTGCTTGATACTGAGACAGTACATAACTATATTATTTTCTACAAGTATGTTTTATGATGCCGAATCTAAACTTGAGAAAATAGAACTGTCCAACAGTAAAATTAGTGTGTCTTTAAAGCACAATTATTTCTACAGGAATTTATAAAGTATTATGACAACTTGTTACTTCAAAGCCCACCTAACTCTTCTTTCCTGAGGAGATGACTGCTTAAAATTTCACTCTGCAATTTATCTATGAAATGAAATTTGTACTTTCTGAGAACTGAAACATTGTCTTTCTTGTCTAACTTTAATGATAGAAACATCTTGAATATTTGATCTTCAGTTATTGAGAAAGCAAGGCAGCCAATTGTTCAGTTTATTCTCCTTCTTATTCTCTTTGCTGTTTCTTTTCACTAACAATAAAAATTGCTGCTGGAAGTATGTAGCAAGTTAGTTAAAACAGAAAACGCATTAATATTTTGGGTATGCACCTCTCATCAGAATTCCATGGTATAAACCAGAACATTGACTTGTCACTTCTCTTTTCATACGCTGACTAGTGTATTTTCCAACACATCAGTTTTCATTTCAGCTGTTCAGTTTTTGCACATTTTCTCTTTCTTATATTTAATTTTGGCTGAATCAGAAGGTCATGGATTCAAGTGCCCAGGTTGAGTGCTGATTCTCTGTGCTAGTACTGAGGGAGTAATACAAGCTTCATTGCTCAGTTTAATACCTATTTATTTCTTATTTTTTTGTTGCTTTCTCGCCTGCATGTCAAGCCACATAGTAACAATTGAGATGACAGTAATATTCAGCTATCAGCTTTTTTATTGCTGGTATTGTAGTCAATCAAGTGGTTGTGATTCCTGAATGTATGAAACATATATGCTCCATATAAAGAATAATAAGCTTATTTTAGCAGGAAACAGTAATGGGGGAATCACCTCAAACCAAAATCCTACTGCATGGGACAAGGAACAACAGCATTCGATTCCTAATCACTATCCACCAACCCTTGCTAAAAAGTTTTGTGTATGGATATCAGGTGAGGACAGGATCAGACTCCTCTGGATTGCTTTTGATGACTGACTTCTCCACAACTAAACCCTGATTTTAATCCAACCCGTCTATGAAAATGGAGTGGTTTGGGTCAGACACCTGTTTCCCATCATGAAAAATTTATACTACATTTACATTTATGGACCGTACTCCCACCAGCTACGTTCCCCCTAAACTTTTAACTTCCACTGTGTGGACCTCCGAGGTCCGTGTGTGGCAATAATGTCTGCATACACAAGTTGAGGCATTGACATGGCGATCAGGACCTCCAAGTTTGGACTGCGTGGCATCTGGTCAAGCTCACCAGGGGAACTGGTTTGAATCAGGACTCACAGATGAAGCACTGTCATGTGTACAAAGTATGTTTGTGGCACTGTACCTAGAAAGGAACTAGAACATGCAAAATTTTCATATGGGAAAAGACCAGCTAACCACGAAGCCTGCTGCATGTAATGGCCAGACCATGTCTTCCCCACCTGCTAAACCTACTGAATCTCAAATTTCCTGGTGACTAATGAAAATCCATTGCTCGAAATGAGATGTTAAGGCTTTGAGTTCTGCACAGGTTTAGCAGTTGCTAATTATGCAAGTATCACTCTAAGATAAACATTTCAGAGCATTTTAGGCTTTTGTTAAAATGATTAGTACCATTTTAAGGGCAGTGATCAGATTCAGATACTGTATGAGAAAAGCCAGAATGTGCACACAAGGCAACATAATGAACAAACTGTAATATCTTCTTTTGCGTGTGTCAAATTTTGTATGTTAATGCTTCTGTGAAGTGCCATACCATACCACACAAAAGTCAATAAGTAAATGCACGTTGTGGTTTGTCACTTGGTATTAATTCCCTGCTAAAATATAATGCAAGCAATGTTCTTATCCACAGGTATCTGCTATTCTGTTTAAAAAATAAATCTGCTGACGGGGCACATTAGATCCAAGGTTGCAAAAATCAAATGTAGAGCATCAAAGTCAATGGGAAAGCCAATGTGTCGTATTTAGACTTGGAGGGTTATCACAGTTTGTTGAATGTGCTGTGTCTCTCATCACTCTGCACTATAAGGTGAGTTCCATCCTGTCAGAGCTGTCCAATCCAGTCTTTTGTTTGGTCCGGTGTAATTCCCTGGATTTCAGCTCTGAATCCTCTGGCAGAATGTTCAGAGTTCGATTGTCAATGACCTTGTCCTTGTCGTCGGTAAGTTTTTCTTTGTCTTCACTGGCACACGTGAGGTCGTTCCTAAAAAGGAATCAAAATATTGTACTTGTCTTTTTACCGAAACCTCCACTGTCAACATCCTGGAGTTACCATTGACCAGAAACTCAACTAGACTTGTCATACAAATACAGTGACTACAGGTCAGAGGCTAGGAGTACTGTGTTAAGTAACCTACCTCTTGATTCCCCAAAGCCTGTCCATTATCAAAAAGGCACAAGTCAGGAGTGTGATGGAATATTCCCCACTTGCCTGGATCAGTGTAGCTCCAACAATACTCAAGAAGCTTGACACCATGCTAACCTGATTGGCACCACATCCACAAGCACTCCACTCCCTCTACAAGCACTCCCTCCACCACCAACACTCCATAGCTGCAGTTTGTACTATCCACAAGATACATTGCAGAAATTCATCAAAGACACACTTAGACAGCACCTTCTAATCCTATGACCACTTCCATCTCGACAGAAAAAGGCAACAGATACATGGCAAATACCACGACTTGCAAGTTCTCCTCTGAGTCACCATCCTGATTTGGAAATATGTCACTGTTCCTTCCCTGCTGCTCGGTCCAAATGCTGGAACTTACTCCCTGACAGTACTGTGGGTTTACCTACACCACATGGACTGATTTCAAGTTTCAAGAAGTCAACTCACCACCTTCTCAAGGGCGACTAGGGACTGGCAGTAAATGCTGACCAGCAGGCAATGCCCACATCCCGCTAGAGAATTTTTTAAAAAACTAGTTTTACTTTGTTTTTCTACTGAAATCCAGCTATCCTTCCAAGTCATTTGTCTTACAGGTGTGAACAGGAGTGTGTTAAATGTCACCAGGCTTTTGTCCACAGTGGGCATCATCCGTTAATTCCATTCTCTCTCAATGACCAAGATACACAAACATCATTGCAGGAGCCACAGTGACAAGGAGCAAGAACATTGGCCAATTAATTTGTACCCACCTCCCTACTGTCCCCACCCTACCATCTCCAACCCAGTTGGCGTGAGGCCCAATTCTGTTTACACCAACTCACCCCAGTCACAATCAATTAATTGAATACATACCGGGACTTTAATGATGTACCACTTTAGCATTGTGGTAGTTGATACATTTACTTACTGGATTTCAAGCTTAAAGCTACCAACTTAAATATTAGATGTTGAAAAGGAAGCATAAATCATAGATACAGAAGTTGTATTTACTTGAAATGGTAATGGAAGTGAATTAATAGTAATTTTCAAAGCAGAATTGAAAATATACCTGAAAAGGAAACAAATGCTGGGTGCAGAAGTAGGGGGATAAGATTAATTGATAGTTCTTTCAACACTGAAACAGGCATGATGAACTACTTTCATGTGCCTGCATGTTTATTCTATCACAGTAATTCTACAGTGACACACCCATAATTCCAGTGCCTATCACATTGATTAGCGCAGTGAGATCTGAATTAGGATCAACTCAGCTGTGTGCCCCCTCTTCTGACAAAGGAGTTGACTCTAGAATAGTCATGTGGTCAACCACCTTCACCACCAAAAACACACACACACACACACACACACACAAACTCTTCCATATTCAGCAGTACAATTGAGAGGTACATTCTGATGTTGCCACTCTGGGTAATTTACCAAATTGAACCTGAGACCCAGGATACTACTGGCTTATACCAGCAATCACAGAATAGATTATCAACTGTGCTCACGGGGTAGCACTTGCTTCTGAGGCAATGGTTTGTGGGTTCAAGCTCCACTTCAGAAACCCATGTACATCACATAAGTCCGCACTGTCAATTTGGTACTGGTGGAGAGCTGAAATTTGAAAGTGCTGACATTGGATGAAATGTTAAACTGAGAACTCAAATGCACTCTGGGGTGCAAGGAGCCAATCCCCTGATGTTAATTTGAAATAGACTGGGTAAGTTACTTGTTGTCATGGACCCAGAGGTGAGGTGATGTGAGAGTGACAGCCTTTGACATCAAGGCTAGATTCAACTGAGTGTGGCATCAAGGAGCCCGAGAAAACTGGAATCCATGGGTATCAGGGGCAAACTCTCCACTGATTGGAGTCATACCTGGAACACAGGAAGACGGTTGTGATTGTTGAAGGTCAGTCATCTCAACTGCAGGTCATCTCTGTGGCTGGTCCTCAGGGTAATGTCTGAGGCCCAACCATCTTGAGCTGCTTCATCAATGACCTTCCCTCCATCATTAGGTCAGAAGTGAGGATGTTCGCTGATAATTGCACAATGTTCAGCACCATTTGCAAGCCCTCAGATACTCAAACAGTCCATGTTCAAATGCTACAAGATCTGGACAATACCTGGGTTTGGGCTGACGTGGCAAGTAACATTTATGCCACACAAATGATTGGCAATGACCATCTCCAATTAGAGATTATCTAAGCTCTCGGTATGCAATGGTGTTATCATCACTGAAACCCCCCACATTCAGGATGTTACCATTAACCAGAAACTCAACTGGACTCACCACATGAACACTGACTACAAGAACAGGTCAGAAGGTAGAAATACTGCATAACTCACTTCCTGACTCTTCAAACTCTGTCCACCATCTACAAGGCACAAGTCAGAAGTGTGATGGAAAACTCCCCACCTTCCTGGATGGGTGTAGTTCCAACAACACTCAATTATCGTAGACAAAGCCACCCGTTGATTGGCACCAGATCCACAACCATCCAGTCTTTCCCCCAACAGCCCTCAGTAGCAGCAGTATGTATTGTCTACAAGACGCGCTGCAGAAATTCACCAAAGATTCTTACGCAGCTCCTTCCATGGAGCTTCTATCTAGAAGGAACAGGCCAGCAGACGTATGGAAATACCACCAGCTGCAGGTTTCCCTCCAATCCACAGACCACCTTGGAAATATATCCTCCACTTGCTAGATCAAAATCTTGGAATTCCCTCCCTATTATGGGTCTACCTACCACAAATGGATTGCAGTGGTTCAAGAAAGCAGCTTACCATAACCATCTCCTCGAGGGTTTCTAGAACAGACAATGTTGGCTAGTCAGCAATGCCTGTGTTCCATGAGTAAATTTTATTCAAAATTATCTCCCATTCAGTGTTTGCTGTTTCTGGGACTTTGCCGTGTACAAGCTTTCTGTGACATATCTGAATTAAAGCAGTGACTAAATTTCAAAAGGAATTAACTAAAAATGTGTCATAATTAAGACATGAAAGGCTCTATGTTCATGCAATGCACACTTTGGAGTCTGTTTTAACAACTCAGCATGAGGAGTGGTGCTAATAGCAACATTGCAAGAAATATCTTACCTGGGCTGACCATCTGTAGTCACGATGGAGCTTTCATCATAAATCTTCAGCATGTTGTCTGTTCTATCATCCTTTGCATCTTTTGGCTCTTTCAGTCTGATAAAAACAAGTAAATTCCAAGGTTTGGTTAAAGGAACAGTCTTGAAGGATGGAATGACATATTGTTCCATCAGGAGAAAGGGATTGAAGGTTATGCTGATAAGGTTAGATTGGGAAGGATGGAAGGACGCTTCCGGAAAGACCTCAGTGGATGTCTCTCCCACTGCAACCCTCTGGTAATCTCTTCAGCCCGGAAATTGCTCAACCATGTTCTGAAGCAAACCAGGTATTACAGCCACATCGCCTTTCTCAGTAGCTGCCGCCTGAACCAGATCATCCCAAATGGACTGCAATGAAGAAACATCAACTTTCCTGCTCCTCTGATGCTGCCTGGCCTGCTGTGTTCCTCCAGCTCTACACTGTGTTATCTAAAACATTAACTTGGTTTCTTTCTCCATAGATGCTGCCAAATGTGCTGAGTTTCTCCAGGACTTTGTTTTCACTAAGGAAATTACCCAAACTTGTTGCACCATTTCTTACTCCAATTAAGTTTGAGAAAGGTGGGAGTAATGTACGGGACTGGTGCAATGTACAAATCAGCTGTTTTTCAGTTTAAAACATTAGTTGTATCAATAAATATTCACAACCATCTCCTGAACACTGCTAGAAAATGCCACTGTATGCAGTTTCTTTTATTTTAAAGAGGCAACATGTACTTATGAGAAAATAAACATATGGAAATGTTACAGGAAAATTTGCTTTTTTTTGTTTCCATTTGTGGGTTAAGGAAGACAATGTCAGAATCAAGGTCCCTGCTTCAGATTATGCAGTGGTTGTACTCAGTAATTAATGGTTTGTGATCACGAATATTGGCTGAAGACCTGCTCTAATTCTCTTTATCAAAAATAAACCTATTTTCCATTGTCTGTAAATGAAGACAAATCAGTGGAGGAAGGATAGTGCTTCCAACGAAACACCCACCCCAATAACAGACAGAACCTTTAAGAGAGGAAAGGAACACAGAAATGTAAGGGAAGAAATGTAGGCATGATGCCAATTACTAACCTGGGCTCCAGGCGTTCCTTTACTTTGGCAATCGAGCGGATGTATGGACTTATCTGACGTGCAATTGTCATTAGATAGGTGTTCTCTTGTTTTAACAGCATAAGGTCGTGTAGTTGCGCTGGAAAATATAACAATATGGAATGCATATGGGGATCCTGGATTTATTTTGTTGTAAATACTTGAATGCACATTCCAAACTGTGATGAGACAATGAAGGAAGTTGAAGTGTTCACTTCTGTTTGGATCTTGGACATGACATGAACCCCTAGGAGGACAGCAGAACTGCCTTAGGGATATCTTCAAAGCATCCCCATTGGGGTCAACTGTCACCACCAACTCAAGGAAGGTCTGGACTTTTTGACCAATCAAAAGAGTGAAAGCTCATTTGAGAAGGCACTAACTCCACGGTGTGACTTTGTTAGGAGCATGCAGAGGTACGAAGGAAGCATCAGCGTGGGCGCATGAATCCAGCACTGCCTGCTCCACATGGGGCAGAATGTGCAGATTGGTCACTGGACTTATTAGCTGTCTCAATCCATCGAACCTAAATGAAAGGAAGTCCTCCTCCATCTAAAGGGATTGCTAGGAAGGAAGACAGGAGCTTGATGGGAACTGTAGGGTGGGGGTTTATGCCAAAGAAGTCTTTGGTGAGTTGCTGCAGCACATCTTGTAAAGCCCACACACACAGAAGGTCTAGCGTGCTGGTGGTGAGGAGTGAATGTTTACAGTCTTTATCAATTAGAAAACAGTAGATCTGGCAGATCAGATGGTGATGGGATGAAATACCCAAAGTTGCTGACACATCAACACCTCTTCCCACAACAGAATACACAACATTAAAAAGAGCTCGGTCAACCAAGTGCATGAGCAACATCTGTTTGAGAAACAGACAAAACTAGCAATACCTTCATAAATCTCATGTTCATTTGCAACTCTCTGGTATGTTTCCTCCCAAACCTGAGGAACAAAATAGAAAAGTGAGCATTGGTTTATCCTTCCTGTATGAGGATTTGTCTAACTACATGCATTTCTTTAGCATCTTTAACATAGATAAATCCAAAAATGCTTCACAGATGTGTGACTAAAAGCTATAAACTGGTTCAAAGGAGGAAATATTAGAAAAAGTGACATTGGCTTGATGTGTTTTAATGAGGCTTGAAGAGGGGGAGAGGCAGAGAAAGGAATTTAGTGTGGAGCTTAGTCAGCTGAAGAAGTGTTGGGGATAAGTGACATGAATACATTTATATTGCAGAAGCCCTGAACTTAACAAGTCCCAAAATGTATTATTGTTATAAAATAGGAAATGCAGAGCAAGGTTCCACAAGCAATGTGAAAATGATCAGGTAATCTGTTTTTTGTCATGTTGACGAGTGATAAATATTAAATAGTACATTAGATGAAATCCCCTGCAGCTCTTCAAAATAATGCAATCTTCACATCACTCTGAGAAGGCAAACAGTGCCTGAATTTAATGCCCCTGGTTTCAGCTAGGGTGTTGGATTGCCTCTGCATGAGCAAGGGTGTAACTGGCCAGCATTTCCAGTTACTATCTGCTGACTCGTACTGGGAAAAGCAAATGTGGGAACAATGTGTGAAGACAGGAATGAGCTCATCTACGATCTTTCACCCCATCAAACCAACACATATCGGCTGGTAACTTTGTAAGTTAGAGTGCATACATTAATAGGCACTTGGTTGGACTTGTCCAATTTTGTGGATTGGAACCACTCTATGAGCTCAACTCAGGGGAGAACACTGGAAAGAAGATGAATGTAGGCAGAACTTTCTCACCCATTGAAAAATATGGACTGTGGAGTCAGGTTTAAGAGGACATATAGGTGGTTGTTATAAATTTAATTCAGTTCCTTTTTTAAATTCAATCATAGGGTATGGGCATCAATGGCTGGGCCAGCATTTATTGCCCAGCCCTAATTTCCCAGAGGGCATTATGAGTCGGGCATACTGTGTGGATCTGGAGTCACATGTAGCCTAGACGAGGTAAGGATAGCAGATTTCTTTCAGTGTATGACATTATGCACAATGGGCAATTGCAATAATTGACAGTGGTTACAAGGTCACCATTAGATCAGTTTTTTATGGGATTTAAATTTCACCATCTGCCTTGGTAGGATCCAAATCAATGTCCCCAGAGCATTAGCCTGGGCCTCCAGTGACAACACCACGAGGCAACCATCTCCCAGAGGATTTTCTAAAGGTAAGAAGTTGCAGGATATGGCAAGAAGATGGGTGAGTAGAGTTAATCTTTGAGAAGAGCCATACTGTGGAGCAACTGACATTCTTGTTAGGTGAGGCAGTCAGGGGACATGGAGCAAAGGCTGATAAATGGGAATGAGAAGCAAATCAGCCACAAAGTACTAGACTCAAGGAACCAAATAGTTTTCACATGTTCCTGTCTCACTAACTTTAAACAAAATGATTATCTCAGAGCATTTGGTAGAGAAAGTATTAAATATCCTCTGATCGAGTCCTCCCTGCCTGGTGCTGTACATATTGGTTGCAACCTGGCACTGGTTTCATACTGACACAGCCCTTCCATGATCCAACATTAATTCATTCTACAAACTAAAACCACATCAAGAAACCTCCTCAGTTAAACTATTAGCATTATGCTGTACCTCCTCAAACATGGTCCTCATTGTCTCCACAGAGGAGTATTGAGAAGAAATTTGAGTTTCCATTTGAAGCGATTTCTGTAGGATCTCATCAATTGCATCTGTCTTGACGAGCGAGTGGTGTTTGGTCAGATCCCGGTGCATCTCTTGTACCTGGTCCTTCAGTGTCTGTAGTTCTGTCTGTAAAGCCTTGGCAAATCGGACAATCACCAGTGAGAGTCAGGAGATGGACAGGTGGTTGGTAACATTTCTTAGGCCTCACAATTTCCTCCCACCAGCCTTTTTATTCTCCTGCTCACTTGGGGGTGGCGACTCCTAAGTCATGTCTTTCCTGAATTCCTGACTTTTTCTCTAGATTGATCTCTTTCAGGTGGACACTCTTCCTTATGAGCCAAGACAACAAATGTCCCCATGATAGTTACCAATGGAAAGTCTCACAACCAAACTGTCTAAACCCTGGATAGTGATTGGAAATGGGAATCCTGCCCCTGCTCCCATCAGAAATCACGAGTTTGGTGTAACTGGGGATCAAATCTAGGAGCTCGCTGTATGTTAAGAAAGAAAGAATTGCATTTATACTGCATGTTCTCACAAACTCAGGAGATACCAAACATAAATTGACCGCTGCACTTCTTTAGTGATAATGCCGCAAAAGAATGTGATTGTCTGTAAAACTCCTGGGAAAATCACTAGATCAAAGTGCAAGCCTTTCTTGTTAATAGATTGTCAGCCTGTTCCACAGTAACTCCACCTGACAATGTCTGTGTTTTTGGACCTAAAAATGCCAAACCATGAATGCTGAAGGTTTGGAGAACTCTGGTCACTGCTAATTCTGTATTTCTCTTACCTTGAATGTGTTTTCGTAATTCCGGCAATGTTCCGTGAAAGGGCTGTGGCCCCCCTCTGCCAGCAGGACCTTGGTGCTAATGTAACGATGCGAGGTCGGCTTACATGTCACTGTGTTTGTTAGGGACATTTCTCCCGTGGATGCACAAGAATCAGAAACTGGAAATGTCTTTGCGCCCACCAAGTTTCTGTATTTAAAAGAAAAACACAAATAACATGGTGCACAGTTAAAGACAGATTACAAAAACATCTGACAATGTCCTCTTGTTGAGTTCCTGATTTCATCTGAAGGTGCAGACTGTTACTGAGATTGAGTTGATAGGTGTCAATCCTTCATGTCAGAGGCTTTCAGCTGTAATGTTAAACGAAGACCCATCTGCCTCCTCAGATGCACTGCCTACTGCAAAACAGTACTGTATACATGCTATGTCTTTTTCCTAGTTCTAAACATTACATGTTGTTGATCTATTCTGTGAATAACAACACAGTTAAGACCAGTCCAGCAAGGATAATAATTATTAATTACAAGCAGGGCTCCTGGGTGATAATTTGTTCCTTTTTTCCCTACCATAGACTTAATTGCTTTTCAATATGAGCTACTAACTTATTGGAGAGTGTGGCTAAAACCCATGCACTCCTGGAATGTGTGGTTCAAGAATTCAAGGATAAGTATGCCATCAAGGCAGCTACCAAATCACAGAACTGTCAGAAAGCCAACACATACCCTGGGGCAGTGGGTTCTGCACAGTGACTGCATGTAACTAGGAACTCCAAAAGACCTGAGTCTCCATATTTCAGGAAATTGTTGTGCTTCCCTCGATGCTGAGGAAGATTCCAAGAGGTTAAAAATTTAGCCAAGTATTGAATGCAGGAGGTGTTGGTAAATTGGCTACAGTTTCAGGCGTGTTTCAGATCCTCAGAGTTTTGGGCTATCACAAACCTTAATTTACTCTGATACAGAAACCATCAGAAAATAAGGGTAGAGAGAAACAGGAATGAGTGCACACCCGCAAAGTGAAGATGAGGCAGAAGCTTTGCAGTTAAAAGCAGCAGCGAAAGATGTGCAGAAAAGGGCATTGTCAACTGCAGCCTTAAGGATGACAATCTCAAATCAATTAAAAAATAACTTAAATCATAATCAGTAACTTACCTGTGACAGAACTTCCCTCTAGCTCTCAGTTTGCCAGGCAGAAGAGTTCTGCTTTGAAATCTCTTGCAACTAACTTTCCTACTCCAGACTCTGGTCTCGTTTATGATCCCCTCTGTCTGAGTTCCCCTGTGTAACTATTTCACTTTGTGAGGGCCGTATACTGACATCAACAAGACTAAATATAAACAATCCCAGTGAATTGTGTCCTAGACAGTTCCCTGAAATTCTGATAAAAATAGTGGCAGCAGGCAAGGCCTTGTTCCTGCAGGGGCCACACTCGACTGGAGACATTTGTCAATCACTCACAGGAGAAACTGGGGCTGAAAACTGCAGAGGTTAAATGGAAAATATTACAGGGATGCACGTCATCATTCAGCAAAGAGCAGATAATGTGTTAATCCATCCAGCACAGCCTGTACCATCACACTGACTATAAAAGGCAGATGAGGGCCTGACTGCCATCTTGTGAAGATACTATTCACAAAGCAAAGACTGAGACTCTGCTGCCATGAGTGTTTAATTCACTGAATAATTCACGGCATTTTTGCTCCTACCAGCAAATGACAAAGGGATGCTTTACAGCTTTAAAAAGAAAATACTTGCATTTGTATAGTGCCTTTCAAAACCCTAGAATGCCACAAAGTGTATTACAACCAATGATGTACTTTTGAAATGTAATCCCTGTTGTAATGTAGGAAATGCAGCAGGGAGTTTGCTTACAGCAAAATTCCACAAGCAGCAATGTGAAAACACTTGATTATTTGTTTTGCCAATATTGATTGTTGGCCAGGACACCAGGGAGAATTCCTTCACCCCTTCCTCAAAATAGTGTTGTGGAATTTTGCACATCCAGCTGACAGCAGACAAGCTTTGCTTTAACTAATCCAAAAGAAGGCACCGCTGACTGATTCCAATAGATCTCACAGATGAGAACAGAGGAAGAGAGAGGTGCCCCACATAGTCAACCGTCTATCTCACTATTGCAAACTGGAACAAAGTTGGCTTACTGGTAAGAGACAGGGAGTGGTGGTGGAGGATTGTTTTTCGGACTGGAGGCCTGTTACCAGCTGTGTTCCACTGCGATCAGAGCTGGAACCACTTTACTTGTCATTTAGATAAATTATTTAGATAAGAATATAGAAAGCATTGTTAATAAGTTTGCAGATGACAACAAAATTAGTGTTATAGTGGACAGTGAAAAAAGTTGTCTAAGAGTACAAAGAAATCATGATCAATTAAGTCAATGGGTTAGGAGTGGCAGATGAAATTTGATTTGGATAAATGTGAGGTTTTGCAATTTGGTAAAACAAACAAGGGGAGGATTTATACTATGAAAGGTAGTGCCTTGGGTAGTGTTGTAGAACAGAGAGACTTAGGGTTTAGTACATAATTCTTTGAAGCTTGCATCACATGTAGACAGGGCGGTTAAGAGGCATTTAGCATGCTCGTCTTCATTGCTTAGATCTATGAGTACAGGAGTTGGGAATTCATGTTGGGTTGTACAGGACATTGGTGAGACCTGTTCTGGAACACTGTGTCCAGTTCTGGTCACCCTGTTATAGGAAGGATATTATCAAGCTGGAAAAGGTTCAGAAAAGATTTACAAGGATGTTGCCAGGAAGGTTTGAATTATAGGGAGTGCTGGATAGGCTGTGACTTTTTTCACTGGAGTGTAGGTGTTTGAGGGGTGACCTTATAGAGGTTTTTAAACTCATGATGGGCATAGATAGGGTGAATGTCAAGTGTCTTTTCCCTATGGTGGGGCATTTCAAGACTAAGGAGTATATTTTTAAGGTGAGAGGAGACAGATTTAAAGAGGACACGAGGGGCAACTTTCTCACAGAGAGAGTGGTTAGTGTGTGGAATGAACATCCAGAGGAAGTAGTGGATATGGGTACGGTTACAACATTTAAACGATATTTGGATAAGTTTGGAGGGATACGGGACAAGCACAGGTACGTGGGGCTTGTTTAGTTTGGGATTGTAGTTGGCACAGACTGGTTGGGCCGAAGTTTCCATGCTGCATGACTCTATAACACTATCTTTCTAGATTCTCACAAAGGTGCTGAATTGTTGCTGGACTATGCAACCATATTCTAGCGTGAGCTTGGAGAGAAATGTTGGAAAGGATTTGAAAAGAAAGCAAAAGACAAGGATTTGAATGGGGTTGCTGCAGTCTGGAATATGTAGCTGTGCCCAACCCCCACAGACCACACTGCAGCACTACTTGCTACAGTTCTGTATTGACATTTCCAAGAACTGTCAGATTTGGCAGACATAGCTTGGAAATAAAACTATTCCATGTAATGAGATTATCCATCTGCCACCTGTTAGCTGATAGAAAGCAGCTCCATTTTAGTCAAATAAAGATTCTGCCTTGCACCCTAAGTTGTAGATATTTTCAAATCCACCTGTTCAGAGAAATTATTATACACTGCTGGTACAGGTGGGACTTGAATCTGAGCCTCCTGGTTCTGAGGTAGGAACACTACTACAGTGTCACATGAACCCTGACATAATATTATAATGAATGGTGAAGCAGGTTCCAGACTGTTTCTTATGGTTTAATACAGCATCTGGCTCCTCTGAATAGAGAGCCGGGAATGGATTCCCAGGCTTTCTCCCTGGGTTGTATAACCAAGAACAGGTTCCCAGGCCATCGTGTTTGGTCGTATCACCAGGAACAGATTCCCGTGTCATCCCACTGGTTCATATTCCTGGGCTGTCTCACTGGATCGTATCACCAGGAATGGGTTCCTGAGCTGACCCACTGGGTGGTATCACTGGGAACAGGTTGCCAGTGTGTGGTTCACATGAGATATGTGTGGAACTCAACTTTTCCCTTGATGTAAATTGTGTGTGGGACTGAAAAATGAAGCTGAAGCAATGAACTGTACAAATTTAGGAGAATGTTATTGCAGTGTCTCCATCAGACATCCTAGATCTTGGGTTAGCACTGGGCTAGAGACACAAGTGCCATGGTGTTACCAGGGTCCTCAGAATGATTTTGGAACAGAGATCTTTTGCCCTTGTGAAAGAACTAAAAAAACTACAGAGAAAAGTGAAAGTGAAACAAGTTCATGATATTCACTAACAAAACAAAGTAACTAAAATTGCTGCTAGTCACCCTATTTTTGCTGTACTTCAGTCAATCATTAGGCCTCTCCAGATTATCCTGATGATTAACTTTTTTGATAATTTTGCTGATCTTCACTAATCATTCTTGTTTTCAAGTCCCTTCATGGTTTCACCTGCCCCTTAAACGTGTTCCCGAATGCTCTCCAGCCCCAAGATCTCTGCACTCCCTCCAGTTCTGACCTCTTGTGTATCCCTAATTTCCTTATCCCACCATTGGCTGCCTCAACCCCAAGCTCTGGAATTATTCTAAACCTCTTCACCTCTCTGTTCTTGAAGATTGCACTTTTAACCCACCTCTTCCAACCTTCTGTCCTTCGATTACAAGGTTTTGCCTGTTTTCTCAGGTGAATGTAAAAATTCCCATGGTACTATTTTGAAGAAGTGTAATGGAGTCATCCTCAATGTTCTGGCCAATATTTATCCCTCAATCACCCTCACAAATAAACAAGTTATCTAACAGGTCGAGGTTGTTTGTGGGAGCTTGCTGTTCACAAGTTCACTGCTATGCTTCTATATTATAACACTGTACTTCAAATAAATACTTAATTGAATGTAACCTGCTTTGATTCATTGGAAGTTCATGAAAGATGCTACAAAAATGCATTCCTAACATTTTCTCATGTAGTTTGATGTCAGATCTTTTTCTGACAATGCTGCCATTTAAGCAATCATGCGACACATCCCTGTGCCAAAATTGCAATGTAAATGCAAGGTGTTGTAGCCCAGCTTACATTCCATTTCCATTGCTGATTCCATTTCCTGGGCTTCCTCCGGTCATGGATCCGGAACGCCGGTGGTTCAGAAAGAGCAGGGGCTCTAGGCACCGGGCAAACTCTGGCCTGTACTCCGTGTTAATCTGGAAAAGGAAATGACATCTGTTAAATTTAGAACAGTTGGCCTTTCCCCAGTGGTGTTCAATTCCTCATGCTGGCAGCTTGTATCTTACCTTGCTGCTCTGTGTGGGCCTCAGGCGATGGGGGAGTTTAACAATCTTCTGCAGTCTCTCCATGAGTTGCTGCGGAAAGGTAAAATGGACAAGAAATGATGAAATTCCAATCCTGGATTAGGAATCCCAATGCATTCCTGGAGTTTTCATGAAAACACACCTTGACCCATCCCAGCTAGTCAGTTAGCTTTTCTTTCCCTCATTTCTAGTATTTCTATACCTTTTAATTTAAATCTTTTTTCTGTGTTGCTTGCAGCAGTCTTCAGAATATTGTACTTTAGTTCCTAAAGACTTGAAGGCCATTTGGGAATGGTTAACAACATCTGCCAATTCTCAACTTCATATCTGAATAAATGTACTGAACTCAACACAAAATAAACACTTGTGAAGATTCAATGTTTTCAGAGGCCTGAGCCTTTGCATTAAATTAGTCCACATGCATGATTAGCAGGTTCCCCTCTGTTTTTCACACTGGGAGCTGGACCTCACTGAGGCAATGTTTGTATCTTGTTCAACAATCACCTCCGTGCTCACTGGTTCCTGGTCTAGCAACACCTCAAATTTAAAATGCTTATTATTGTTTTCAGATCCCTACATGGGCCCAAGCCTTCCTAACCTCTGTACCCCTCCAGTCCTACACCTCTAGGGTGCTGTACTCTTCCAATTCAAGCCCCTTTCATGTTCATGATTTCCTTTGTTTCACGATTGGTGGTGCTTTCTGCCTCCTAGCTCTCATGTTCTAAAATTCTTTCCCTAAACCTCTCTGTTTCTGTATACATTTCACTACTCCTCTTAAGATGCTGTTTAAAACCTACCTTGCTGACTACACTTTCGGTCATATATACTAATGTTGTCTACTATATCAAGGTTTATCTGATAATCCCTCCTTTAAAGTGCCTTGGGGTATTTTTACTAGATAATGACGTTATCTGAATGTAAATTGTTTCTGGTGGGTGATGTCTGATGCTGTGGGTGAAGAGCAGCAGTTATAACTGGGTGGAGCTTTTCCATGAAAACAGTACTGTTTTTTCATCTATGACAAAGCAAGGTGAGTGACTGCACAGAGAGCACAGCAATGACTGAAATGCCCCAGTATTACCTCATCTCACATCTGATACCCGGTCCCCATGTAATGAGTTTTTGTCTGATTGCAGCCATTTACCTCAGATGCATGTTCAGTTGTCTTTAAATGGGTGAAAAATTATTGTCAGTCAGCACATCTTTACTTTACATCTACAATTCTCATTCATAAACCACACCTGTGCTCACTGACTTACATCAGCTCCCAGGCCACTAATGCCACCATGTTAAAGTTCTTAGCCTTGTTTATTATTCTCCCCAAGGTCTCATCCTATCTCTGTAACATCCTCCATCTCAACAACCTTTGAGATGTCTGCACTCTTCCGATTCTGGCCTTTTGCACATCACTGACTTCCTTCGTGTTTTTGTTGGTAGGAGTATCTTTAACCGTCTAGGCTTTCATCTCTGGAAATCGCTCCCTAAACCTCTCCACCTCTCTACGCCCTTAGGGTGCATCTCAAAAATTATTCTATGTTCTATATGTGTCTATCAACCTCAGTATGTGTTGTTTAGGTGATCAGGAGACTTCCCGCTCCTGATGCTTAGTGACACCTGTTGGAAAGTATGAGTAGTTCCTTGTTTAAATGCAGTTTGGGCTCAACTGTGATGCCTCATACAGTTGTGTAGATTGTCCAGACTGCATACATGGTCAGATAAGTATCATCAGCACAGGAAGCAGAAAGGAAAGGGGAAAATTAACAAATGCAAGGTAAGAAAGGAATAATTTTAAAAGATTATTGAATGAGAGAGGAGGCCATTTGAGATGGAATGTTCCAGAGATGGGCATAAGCAGAGGAATCAATGGAAGATGGAATGTTGAATTAGTGGAAAGGTCAAAGAGGGTGGAATGTATATGGGATAGAAATGCTAAGAAACCTGACAGGCATCACAGTAAGTTATTCTGACAATGTGCTTATGACCTTCCTTCTCAGAAGGACAGCCGTCAAAATTGATCTTTCCCCTATCCAATGTGAACAAATGTGTGCGTGCATGCACACACACACACAACCGCCTGGCCGAAACAGTGATCAGAAACTCCGAACCCAGGGGTTACTGCAGCAATGTTGGTTCCTATTGTTGGTTCGACATTGACTAACTGAGCAGAGACAGTGTTGGATCAAACCTGGAATACAAGAGCTCAATGTGTTTATACCAACTAGAAAATTGAGGTATAAAGAGACCAAACATTCTAACAGTAAACTGATTTCATTTATTTACTAATTGTGTTTTCAAGCCTTTCAGTGGCTGTTGTGAGAGCGCTTTCTTCCTTTCATGTCATTAACCTTTCAGAAACCATTGCACATACTTCGAGGAGACGTCAGAGGGAGGTTCTTCACCCAGAGAGTTGTGAGCGCGTGGAATACTTTGCCAGTGGTAGTCGTGGAAGCGGAGTCATTAGTGACATTTAAGTGACTGCTGGACATGCACATGGACAGCAGTGAACTGAGGGGAATGTAGGTTAGGTCATTTTATTTTTGGATTAGGATTATTCCACGGCACAACATCGTGGGCCGAAGGACCTGTACTGTGCTGTACTTTTCTGTGTTCTATGTTCTATACTTACATAGCCCAAGTCCAGGAATTCAAACTTATTGGCAGAGCTGAGGAAAGCAGAACAGGTGACAAGGTGGACCTGACCAGAGAGAAAAAGGTTAGGGAGGGAAATCAATTTGTTGATCCTGTTCATTTACTTGAATAAAGCAAAGAAAGAATTTCTTTTTTAATATTAAATGTCTTCAAAACATTTCAAAGCATGTCACGCTGCAGTCTAATTTTGAGTTCAAGTGACTGTCCTGCACTTTAGAGAAAGGATGAGGCACACAGAGACAGATAAATACACAGAAGTGAGAAAGAAGGGAAAAGAGAAAAAAGAAACTTGCATTTATATAGCACCTTATGCAACCTTTGGAGCTTTATAGCTATTGCATTAATTGTATGGTAAATACAATACAGAAAATGTGGCAACAAGGTCTTAAAAACAGCAATGTGATCATTAGCAGGTACATTGTCTTATTCATATGAATTGGGGATAAATGTTGATCCCAGGACACGAGGGAGATTCCTCCCACTCCCCTTCACAGAAGCACAGTGAGATCTTCTACGCCCTACTTTAGAGAACAAATGAGGCCTTGGCTCAACACTCAGTTGAAAGATGGCATGTCTAATAATGTGGCACTCCCTCAGGGCTGCACTGCATGGTCAGCCCTTGGATTTCTGTGCTCACGATTGGTACATTGTCAGAGACAGATTGTTGGGAATATGTTGGAGGCCAATGCCCAATGGCACAGAGTGGGGTACCATATAAACTTCAGCCAATCTTCCAAATTACTCACATCTGTGGTTTGAAGGATGGTGAGGATTAGCTCAGTTCTCACTGTGGGACAGGGAATCTCCAACAGGATTTCACACACTTCCTGTTGTTGGCCTAGTGTTTTGATAGTCAAGAGAGTCAAGGGTTATGAGGGGCAGGCAGGAGAATGGAGTTCCTCATTCACTCACCTGAAGGGTGGGTAACAGTGCAGCCATATTCGAGAGCTGCTCTTTAAAAGCTTTCTCTTTCTCTTCATGTTGACTGGAAAAAGAATCAGAAGTTTTAAAGTTGGATTGAGGGTCTATTTTACTGCTTTCGTATTTCTCTAGTCATTTTCCCACTCTCGTCCCATTTCTCTTGAAGGTGCTGTTAACTCACTGAGGTTCAGTTCAATGGATATAATGGTTGCCTTTAGTTATCTAAGCTAACTGACCTTCATTGTGCAAGGCTGCAGCAATTGTCAGCAAGATATTTTGATCACAACAATAGTCCTATGGAACTGATATCCACTCTTTTCCAGCAGGGGTCACTGAATGACCTGAAATGGGAACACTGGCTAGTTACCACTACTACAGCTCAGGAACACTAAGACTTAATAGTATGGCCGTTACTGCTGGGTGTTTTTGTGAGTCTCTACAGCCTGCTGTTCCTTGTGATCAGTACGAGATGAAGATAGTATGTGAAGCAATGAGTCTGGATTTATTATACATCTCTGTATGTAGGAACCACCGTACCAAATAATGGGAAACAGAACTCACGTTCCAATTCATTTCACCCTTATTAGAGTCATACAGTTCTGACAGCGCCGAAAGAGGCGTTTCAGTCCACTGGTTCTGTGCTGGTCATCAAACATCCATCTGTTCCAATCCAATGCTACATTCAATAAACACTCAAGTTGATGACACAATGTAATACCTGCTTAATTTGATACCCACTGAACAATGCCTTTGATGGGAATTTAAGGCTGCCCAAAACTAGAAGCTGTAAATAAAAGATAATCAACAAATTCAATAGGCACTTCAGGAGAAACTTCTTTACCTAAAGAATGGCCAAAATGTGGAACAGTCTACCAGATGGGCAGGTTGAGGTGAGTAGCATAGATGTATTTAAGGAGAATCTCAGTACATGAAAGGAAGTCTAAGATTATGTTGAACAGATTAGATGAAGACAGGGTGGGAGGAGGCTCAAGTAGAGCATAAATAGGCAACTGCCTGTGGGCTGAGTGGCTCAATGCAAGGGTAATTCCTGCAGTAGACTGACTGCACTGAGTAGACTATCCAGGAAGAGGTGCAAATGGCACATTAGGAGAGTGGGTCATTGCTCAGTTCGAGTCCTGCAGCAGGCTGAGCAGTGCACCCTGACATTCCTCTCAGTAGGACACGCTGTCATGACTAACAGGGCCAATTGTGATGAGTGGGTTAACTATTCTAACTTCAAGCTCCCCTGGGGCAGAGGAATAAAACTGGGTTGAAAGTACTTTATAAATTGTGCCCATCAGGCAGGCATTCAGATAGGCTCTTGCAGTTTGATACAATACATTATTATTGGGATCTGGAAAACTGGTTGATTTATCTCCTCCCTCCTATAACTCTGGCCTTAGAGAGGTTGCATTATTTACCACATTCATAGCAAGTACTTCAGTTGTTTGGAGGGGCTAGAATGGTTCTTCTCCGAGCATGGAAAGTTTAGCTGAAATTGAGTAGAGACATTCAAAATTATGGCGGGCAGGGTGAAATAATTTCCACCGGCAAAAGGGGCACAGATGCAACAAGATTGGCCAAAGAATCAATGGCAAGAACATGAAGCAAAACTCAGTTTGCTCTAAGACCTCATTTGACTCAGCTAAACACCGCCTCATCCAAGGAGTCTTTAGGGAGAACCCTAACAATATTGTGTTGACCTGCCCTCCCACTCTGCTTCCCCCTGATAGTCCCCTCTGCTGCCCCCTGACAGTCCCCTCTGCTGCTCCCGACAGTCTACTCTGCTGCCCCCTGACAGGCCCCTCTGCTGCTCCCGACAGTCTACTCTGCTGCTCCCTGACAGGCCCCTCTGCTGCTCCTGACAGTCCCCTCTGCTGCTCCCGACAGTCTACTCTGCTGCCCCGATAGTCTACTCTGCTGACCCCACCCTCTTACTGCTGCCCCCTGATGGTCCACTCTGCTGCCTCCTGCCTTCCCACTCTGCTCCCCCCGACAGTCCCCTTTGCTGAGAAGATCACACTTACTTCTGAGCTGTTTTCAGCAGTATTTTCTTCCTCTCGGCTAGTTTTTCCTGGAACATGAAAGAAAACTGTCAGGTATTCACATAAGTACCACATATAATCCACCAAGCAGAATCTCCATCCCTTACACACAGAGTGGAAGTGCTAATCCAGAAATGCTTCTATTAGGGCTGCACCACTCTATAAACCAAGGACCCAATGGACAATTGCCTTCTTTGTTTATTAATGGGACAGTCGAATTTGAGCATTGCACTCATGCTCGGGGTATTGATCTTGAAGGGGATGCAGTAGTGAAGGCTCACCAGATTACATGCATGTAAACTTTGAGGCCTGGTTCCATAACTTTGGCTTGTAGTCACATAAAATAGTTAAAGTGGTTTCTGACTGCAGTGTGGAAATATTAACAGGATTTGATAGGGGTAAACACAGAAAATGCTACAGAAACACAGTGAATCAGGCAGCACCTGTAGAGAGAAATGGAATTAATATTTTGATCTTCAGAACAGTTGAGGGGAGAGGTTATAAAGGACAGCCCTCCATGGTAACTTCAGCCAGTATGGGAATTGAACCAATGCTGTTAGCATCACTCTGCATCACAAACTAGCCATCCAGGGGTGAGTAGCTCACTTGGCTGGATGGCTGGTTGACCATGCAGAGTGATGCCAACAGCGTGTTCAATTCCTGAGGTCACCCACCACCTCAACCTTGCCCCTCACCCAAGGCTGGTTACCCTCAGGTTAAACTTACAACCAGTCATCTCTCTCCAATGACAGACCAGCCCTATGATCCTCTGGGACTACGGCAACTTCACCTGATTCTATTGCATGAAGCAGTTTTATCACAGTAAAATGTCCCAAGTGAAAACTGACAATGAAATACATAAGAAGATATTTGGACAGCTGACCAAAGGTTTAGTCAAAGTTAGTTTTAAAGAGTTATTTAAAGGACGACCGAGGGAGAGAGGCAGAGAGCTTTGTGAAGGAATTCCAGATTACGGTACAGGCACGAATAGTGGAATGATGAAAGTTTGGGGTGTGCTAAAGGCCAGACCTGGAAGAGTACAGATCTCTTGGAGGGTTGTAGGACTGAAGGAGGTTACTGAGTAAAGAGGAAGTAGGTCATTAAATGTATCAACACAAGCACTAGAGCTTTAAACTTATGATGTTGCCAGACTGGGAGCCAATGTGTAAAAGGCTCAGGTGTGAAGGGTCTTGGTGCCTGACAGGATATTGCTAGCATAATTTTGAAAGAGCACAAAGGTTGGAAAGTCAGAACATTGTTGGAATGGTCATGGTAACATATGCATGGGCAAGGATTTGAGCAGCTGGTGAAAAAGAACAGCCTGTGTGAATGAACTGTGAGCCTTCTCTGCCTGTCAATGGCTCCTTATACTCACTGACACCGCTATTTACTAAATTTATTTTGATGTTGTATGTTACCTGCATACTGTTGAACAGCGAGCTGATGGCTGACTCCTCTTCAGTGACATTGGCTCTCACTTCGTTGATCATGGCCTTCAAGAGGATGATGGCTTCTCGTGTGGACGTTTGAAGTTCCTTCACAGCCTAATGAAAACATTCACCATGAAGACCTTCCATACGATCTTAAAGACCAAAGAACTTTAACATGAAGTAACTCCCTTGTTCTTGAGCTGAAACATTGCTTTCAGTATAATAATGCCAATTTAGTAATCTCATTAGACTTGCTGTCACTCTTCACTCAAAAGGCAGGAAATTTACTTCTGAGCTGGAAGATTGAGGGTTCAAATCCTATTCCAGGGGCTTAAACCCAAAAATCATAACTAAGATCATTCATAGAACAAGGGGAATAGGGGTGTTTGCCCCACTGTCCTGGCCAATATTAATCCTTCAACCACCACCGTGAAAAATCAGATGATCTGTCCATTATTGCATAGTAAAGGATAAAGTGATCAAAGTCCCACAGGACCATAAGGCTGCTGTCTCATTAGACAGAAATGACTGGTGGTGGTTTAACCTGAGGCTCACCACGCCTCAGGCAAGGGGAGATGTTGAGAAGGAGAATCCTTCATAGTAACCTCAACCAGCACAGGAACTGAACCTGCACCATTGGCATCACTCGCAAGCAGTCCAGCCAACTGAACTAACTAACCCCCAGAATTATTATTACATGACAATTTGTGGAATTATACTAAGTGCAAAATAGCTGCTGAGTTTCCTACATTACAACAGTAACTACATTTCAAAAAGACTTCTTGGCTGTAAAACATTGGGGAGAGCCCACAGTCCGAGGTAAAAATGTACCCAGCAAGGAATCAGATGCTTTAGTAAAGGAGGGGGTAAAGAATAAAAAGAGAGATAAATGAAAGCTTATATAGGTATTAATGCTGTTGATGTTTAAAAAGAAAATGATTACTGTCTGCCACTGTTCTCATAAAGTAACGGTCATGAAGAATTAATTCTCACAGACACCGAACGTATTTTTAAAGCAAGAATCCTACATTATTGGCAATAAAATGGCTTTGAAATTAACAGAAATATAAGGCTTCCTCCACAAAATTACTTTCTTCGTTCTATAAATTAGAATTGCAAGATTCCCTCTAACCTGCAAATTGCTGCCCACTCTGATCAGTGATAAACCATTAAGTGACTCAACATGTGTTACAGTGTGCAGGAGACTGGCCTATAATTTCTGGAGAGCCCAGGACAATCTTGGACTGTTAGGCACCTGAGCTGCATCTCTCTCCCTTTTGTAATTCACATACCATCACAGCCTGGTCCAGCTTCTCGCAGCCTTGCACATATGCAGTCTCAATATCGATGCAGTGGGCCCGACTTTCACTGAGCAATGAGATAAATAGTTAGTCAGATTTGAACAGCTCAAGACAGGCACAAAAAACCCTTAAGTGTGAATTTATGTCAAGAAATAGCTATACACCCTCCAATATTACCAACCTGAAATATTGACTCTATTCCTCTATCCACGGGCACTGCCTGGCCTTCTGAGTTTTTCTCACTATTTCCTGCTTTTATTTCAGATTTCCAGCATTTTCAACATTTTGCTAATATTCCCTATTGGCTCAGTGGGTGAACCTCAGCTGAGTGCAGGACTGAGGAGTCAGTACACACCTGAAAGACTGTGATTTCAGGCACACACTGAGTTTGCTGACACCAACCAGTGTGGCAACTGGAGACCATTGCTGGTGAGGCCAGAAGGAACCAGCCTGGCTTCTTCCTTCAAATTGCTGTCCCTGCTAAAGAGATCTAGCTGATATTCTCCTCCTTACCACAGGAGAACGGCAGCTTCTCCTGTCCCACTTTGTCTCAGGTCAGACAGAGAACTGAGCCTGGAAGCCTCCTGGTCGGAGAGTCACTGGCAGGGAGTCATTGTTTGTCTCAATCAGCAAACAGAACAAGATGAATATTTGCATGGGACTGAATTGCCTGCTTCTGTGCATTCTGTGGGTCCTGTCCCACAACTGCTTGACTCACACTTGCATGTCCCGAAAGCAGTTGATACAGAGCATGGACTTCTTCTCTGTGGAGAACATGATGTACGGTTCCTCGTGAAGAGCTAAAGAGACAAGAGGGAAATATAAGAACAAAAGAAATAGGAGCAGGATTAGGCTATCTAATTCCTCAAGTTTACTCCACCATTCAGTGAGATCATAGATCATTTTTTTAACCACTTTGCTGTTCTATTCCCATTTCATCTGATTCTATTTGTACCTTACATTACCAGATTACAATTGCCATTGAGTGGAATGAAGTTGACAAGAACATTGTTTGGCAGGGAACAAACATAATTTGTCTTCCCAATATTTAACTGAAAAAAGTTGAAAGAAAAATTACAGACATTGCTTAATTAGCCTGGTAATTCAGAGTGTGGAGATTTGGGAGAAATGGTGGTTAGCAGTGTACATATAGAAACTGACATGTTTTTGGATAATGTTAACATGGTTGAGTTTGTAGATGAAATTAAGTTCAAGGAGCAAAACAACAACTAAGAAACTTTGCGGGAACACAAGCGGTAACTGTTCAGGAATGGGAACAGAAGGCTCTAATGTAAATCTTTAGCTACAACTAGATAGGTAAGAATGAAATCAGGAGATTACAAACCCAACCAGCTGGACAATGATTTTTCAACTAAGTAAATTTTTACAATAATCCAACACTAGTATGCTGATTTTCAATTCTTTAAATACAAATTTAAACTAGATTTGAATTCTCATTCCCTGTATTATGATTGTATGACATGATTATCCATCCAGTCACACAACTACTGCAACTCCAGAGCCACCCCCATCCCATTTCAATTTCATTGTCAACAAATGATTTGTATCGAGTTAGCAGCTTTCCAACCCTGGGACAGTGGATCCTTACGGCATTTCTTATGCAGCGCCTTGGTGCGTTTGGCCAGAGTTACAATCTCATGACGTGCGAACATTTTTGCTCGGTGTGTGTCATCACGGCAGGAGCTGCAGAGTGGCTGGTTACACGTGTTGCAGTAAAACATGGCATTTGCGTCCTGCAAGAGGCAAAATGAGAGCATCAGGCACTACAAGGAACTGACTATTGAGTGTTACCTTTGAGAAATGTATTGAGTGTATACGCACGTGCACATGCATGCACTTGCACACAATTTTTCTGTAAGCTGAGCCAAGGCATTGGTTGGGGTGATCAATCCTGCTGTAAGTGCTACATGTATGAGGAGTTACTGAGTAACAATCAGAATTTAAAAACTAGACAAATACTTTCACTTCACAACATCAACTTTGATTTATGTAGCACCTTAAATGTAGTAAAATTTAACATATGTAGGAGATAATAGAGATAGTGGGAATTGCCAATGCTGGAGAATCTGAGATAACACGGTGTAGAGCTGGATGAAAACAGCAGGCCAAGCAGCTTCAGAGGAGCAGGAAAGCCGATGTTTTGAGCCTGGGCCCTTCTTCAGAAATCTTTCTGAAATCAGAAATGATTTCTGAAGAAGGATCCAGATCTGAAACGTCAATTTTCCTGCCCCTCTGAAGCTGCTTGGCCTGCTGTTTTCATCCAGCTCTACACCTTGTTGCCTCTTATAGGAGATAATAGAATGGTTGATCAAAAATTTGATCAAAGATGTAGGTTTTACCTCCGCCCTCACCCCCATGCCAGGCCTCAAGAAGATTTTCCACATCAAGCAGATGTTCACCTACACATCCCCCAGTGTGGTATACAGCATCCGCTGTACCCGTTGTGGCCTCCTCTACATCGGGGAAACCAAGCAGAGGCTTGGGGACCGCTTTGCAGAACACCTCCGCTCGGTTCACAATAAACAACTGCAACTCCCAGTTGCGAACCATTTCAACTCCCCCTCCCATTCCTTAGACAACATGTCCATCCTGGGCCTCCTGCAGTGCCACAATGATGCCACCCGAAGGTTGCAGGAACAGCAACTCATATTCCGCTTGGGAACCGTGCAGCCCAATGGTATCAATGTGGACTTCACAAGCTTCAAAATCTCCCCTCCCCCCAGTGCATCCCAAAACCAGCCCAGCTCATCCCTGCCTCCCTAACCTGTTCTTCCTCTCACCTATCCCCTCCTCCCACCTCAAGCCGCACCTCCGTTTCCTACCTATTAACCTCATCCCGAGCCCCCCAACCTGTCTGTCCTCCCCAGACTGACTTATCCCCTCCCTACCTCCCCACCTACACTCACCTTTACTGGCTCCATCCCTGCCTCTTTAACTTGTCTGTCTTCTCTCCACGTATCTTCTCCTCTATCCATCTTTGATCCGCCTCCCCCTCCCTATTTATTTCAGAACCCTCTTCCCCTCCCCCATTTCTAATGAAGTGTCTAGGCCCGAAACATCGGCTTTTGTGCTCCTAAAACGCTGCTTGGCCTGCTGTGTTCATCCAGCTGTACAGTTTGTTATCTCGGTTTTAAGAAGTATCTTTTCAGAGGAGGAAGACAGAGCTTGAGACCTGCACAGTTGAAGACACAGCTGCCAAACGTAAAGGGAAACAAGCTGTGGATGGATTTGAAGCCATAAATGTAGGAACACAGGGATCTTGAAGGTTACAGGACTTGAAGACTTTAAAATCAAGGTGTTGCTGGACTGAAACTAATGTATATTAGTAAGGAGGGGTCACTATTCTCCTGATCCAGTAAAGGATATCTATCAATAGACATTCATTCCTGCCAAAGCTGAGAACAGCTAACTCAGCACAGACTGTAGACCAGGCCTAAAGCACCAAATTCAGTAGATTGAGTTCCCAATGTTTAGTTAATCCTAGTCTGCACTGAGTTAGCTGAAATGAACAGTGCAGCATTTGGGGGATGACCATTGATCTTGCCTCTGCTACATTGAATCTGGTCAATAGATTACGTGAATATGATGTAGCCCACAAGTGAATAAAGGCTTGAGTTCTAAGTTTGCAAGTGGCTACTTGAGCAATGTAGCTGGTGCCAATGTAGCACTGTACCATGAAATAAATGATTTGTGTAGGACAGTAGGAGAAAACTCCAGAACTCCATCCTACCCTAATGCTTTCAGCCTTCTGAGTGGTTTCACAGGCCCTCTCCATTACCTGTTTCTTGCACTCAAAGTCACAGTTTGCGCACTGCACAATCTCTTCATTATCAGCCGTGCTGTCAACCAGGAACTTCAGCAATCGATCTACCTTCGGGAGCCCACTGGTGCCCTTCACAATCGATAGGCGTCTGGAATACAAACAGCCTTGAGACATATTTTCTCTCCACTTTAGTGTGCAGACAAAGCATTAGTTTAGCATCTCATTTAAAGGATAACACCACCAATAGTGCAGCATTTACCCAGTGTTGCACTGCTGCGCTCAGTATTGATTATGGGTTGCATTTTCTGGAGTGGAAGCTATGACCTCATACAGAGAAACTGTTACCACTTTACAATGACTGAAACATTAAAGTGAATTGAAGTGGTCCCTTTACCGAACATCATACTAGTCAGGACGACAAAATATTCCTGTTTTGTATGTGTTGGCATTACAAACTATTGTGTGTATTCCACCAACATTTATACAGGTAGCAATAATTAAACTAGGCATGAGCTGCTGGGATGATCATTTTGATAATGAAAACTTATAAACAGAAAGAATCTAAAGATGGATTTTGGAGAGTTTGAGTGATGGGGCTGTGGTGATTTCCTTACGCAGATTAATACATTCTGGGTTGTTCTGGGGAAGAATAATTGTCAATGCACTGTCTTGGAAACCAATGTGATTACAGTTTGTGTGGATGGCTCCCAGGTACTTTGTAATTGCTGGAAGAGGCTAGGTACTAGTTTCAATGAATTCCTACCAGTCCATTTCACATTACCTCCCTTCTTTCGCATTTCAAATCAAGGGTGATCAAGGATGTGACACTGATGTTTGAAGGAAATATGCCAAAAATCAAGTCATATTCAATTCAGTTACAACACGATCAAATCCCATCCTGCTCATCATACAATCACTGTTAAACAGCACCTTCATCAACATAACAATTTACAAATCAGTACATAACACACGGAAAGAAATCAGAACTCTCACCTGTGGTCGTCTGTGATATCCAGCCTCATGTCTGATCCTCCTTTGATTAAGTCATCCAGGTTATGTGTTCTGCGGCCTTCACCTCTCTGCTTCCCCCCTCCCAGCCTCTCAGCAGCCTCAGCACCCCTCCCACCACTAAAATGTCCCAAATACTGGACAGTATTGACAGTATTGCCGGACTACTGAGTGCAATCAGTGGTGACTGGAGGATCTTGCAGGGCCAAATTGTACATCAGGTTGGGGAGGGAGGCAGCAGAGCAACTAAAAAAGACGCAGTTAGTCTGTCACCTATGGGGGATAGAGTTTCATGAGAAAGGGCTCCAGCTGCCCTGAGCTATGCTTACACTGCATGCTGGCCCAGCTCCTGGCCTGAGCTCGCTGACCTTCATTATAATACCCATTGTCAAACTGTGTTCGGAAAGCAGTGAATTTGATACTATTTTGGAAATTATTTTTTAAAAAATTCAATCTCTGAAATAAATTTTCTGATCATCAACATGTTTTTTTTATCCCATGAGTTTAGATTTTTGTAATGTCAGATCTAAAATTAAAAACTGACTAGAGTATCAGATCACCTTGTAAATATCTTACAGGGTCACAATCCAAAAGATACAAACACTAGGGCTCCTGAACAACAATCATTTATTTCTGTTTATATTTTTCTGGGATGTTGGAGGTGGGGTTTGGAGAGTTGGTGGTTGATGGGACTGTTCAGCTATCTTTTAATTGGTCAGTGCAGGAATTCCCTGTACTCTTAGTTTAGCAAACCCTTTGCTTATTGTCATGGGAATTGGATGCCTTTGCTATCTCTCTCTGATGAAGCTGACTTGCTTCACATTCCAAACCCACTAAAAGTAGCCTGGCTTCTATTGTGCAGCTGCTGGACAGTATGATTGATATTTTCCCTTCAGTAGGGTTGAATGGCTGACAACCAGCTTATTTCGGTGAGTCTAGATTGAAAAGGAGGGAGACATGGGTCTTTATCTCTCCTCCTGTCCTGAAGGTGTTGTTTAGCAGCCACCCATCTCCTCCACCTCAGTCCAGTGTCAGTGTTTCCTGTGTGGACACTGACATTGATTCAACGTCACCCTGTAAGAAATCAGGGATTGGGTTTTTGCTTTCCACTTGGTTTTACTCTTGGCAGGTCACTGAATGGGCTGTCAAACAGACACTTCAACTGAACCTATGGGATTCCTGTCTCCAGTCAACATGTTACAATGACCCAAGAGGGCTGCTGGCAATTGGCTGCTAGCAGAAGACACAGGTAAATGCAAACCTCTGCCAGCGGGGTTCCCTGTGGAAATCCTTCTATTTCTTTTATTGCCCTAAGGTCCCTGGATCAATTGTAGCACCCTCCCACCACTGCCCTGTGGTACAACTGGGAGTCAGCCCTGCGACCTTCGTGCCCGATGTGACTGATTGGATCCTCCTCTAGTACAGCACTCCCAGCCCTGAAAACTCCCTTCTCCGGCGTCCCCACTCTGAAAACCTGAGTACAGAATCCAATCTAACATTCCAGTGCGTTACTGAGGGAATGCCTTACTGTTCGATGTGCCTTCTTTCAGATGAGACATTGAATTGAAGCCCTGATTCCTTTTAGATAGAAGTAAAAGATCCCACAGCATTATTTTGAGAAGAGCAAGTGAGCTTTCCCTCGTGCCCTGGCCAATATTCATCTCTCACTATAAATAAATTATCTAGTCATTATCACATGGCTGCTGGTAAGACCTTCAAACTGACAGCGACTGCACTTGAAAGAGTTTACCTACTGTAAAAGATCTGTGATACAGTTGTGAAAGATACTGTTTAAATGTAAGTCTTCCTTTCATTGCCACACAGGACTGAATATTCAGAGTGAGTTTCAAGAGGACTGTCAAGTTTTGTTTGAAACAGAAACAATTCTGAACTGTGATATCATTTTCATGTTTCTTACCCACAAAGGGGGCAGGAGAGACGTCCTTCAGAAGCCCTGCCCCGCAGGCAGGTGGCACAGAAGGTGTGGTAGCAATCCAGTAGACAAGGGTGCTCATACTGCTCATAGCAGAGGTGGCAGACCAAGGGGTGACAGTTTGCATTGTCCAAATCGTACAGGTTTTCCAAGGGAGAAAAGATACCCCCAGACATCTGCAATAGAATTTCTGGGATCACTCACTGTTTCAAAGCATAGATGTAAATAATCAACCACCCTGTCCCAGATAACAAAGTGTGAAGCTGGATGAACACAGCAGGCCAAGCAGCATCTCAGGAGCACAAAAGCTGACGTTTCAGGCCTAGACCGTTCATCAGAAAAGGGGGATGGGGAGAGGGTTGAAATAAATAGGGAGAGAGGGGGAGGGGGACCGAAGATGGATAGAGGAGAAGATAGGTGGAGAGGAGAATATAGGTGGGGAGGTAGGGAGGGGATAGGTCAGTCCAGGGAAGACAGACAGGTCAAGGGAGTGGGATGAGGTTAGTAGGAAGGAAATGGAGGTGTGGCTTGAGGTGGGAGGAGGGGATGGGTGAGAGGAAGAACAGGTTAGGGAGGCGGGGACGAGCTGGGCTGGTTTTGGGATGCAGTGGGGGAGGGGGAGATTTTGAAGCTTGTGAAATCTGCATTGATACCATCGGGCTGCAGGGTTCCCAAGCGGAATATGAGTTGCTGTTCCTCCAACCTTCGGGTGGCATCATTATGGCACTGCAGGAGGCCCAGGATGGACATGTCATCTGAGGAATGGGAGGGGGAGTTAAAATGGTTCGCACTGGGAGGTGTTTATTGCGAACCGAGCGGAGGTGTTCTGCAAAGCGGTCCCCAAGACTCCGCTTGGTTTCCCCAATGTAGACGAAGCCACACCGGGTACAGTGGATACAGTATACCACATTGGCAGATGTGGAGGTGAACCTCTGCTTAATATGGAAAGTCATCTTAGGGTCTGGGATGGGGGTGAGGGAGGAGGTATGGGGGCAAGTGTAGCACTTCCTGCGGTGGCAGGGGAAGGTGCCAGATATGGTGGGATTGGAGGGGAGTGTGGAGCAGACAAGGGAGTCGCAGAGAGAGTGGTCTCTCCAGAAGGCAGACAAGGGTGGGGATGGAAAAATGTCTTGGGTGGTGGGGTCGGATTGTAGATGGCGGAAGTGTCGGAGGATGATGCGTTGTATCCGGAGGTTGGCGGGGTGATATGTGAGGACAAGGGGGATTCTCTTTGGGCGGTTATTGTGGGGGTGGGGTGTGAGGGATGTGTTGTGGGAAATGCGGGAGACACGGTCAAGGGCGTTCTCGACCACTGCGGGGGGGGGTTGTGGTCCTTGAAGAATGCGGACATCTGGGATGTGCGGGAGTGGAATGCCTCATCCTGGGAGCAGATGCGGCGGAGGCGAAGGAACTGAGAATAGGGGATGGAATTTTTGCAGGAGGGTGGGGGGAGGTATCTGTGGGAGTCGGTGGGCTTGAAATGGACATCAGTTTCTAGCTGGTTGCTTGAGATGGAGATGGAGAGGTCCAGGAAGGTGAGGGATGTGTTGGAGATGGCCCAGTTGAACTTGAGGTTGGGGTGGAAGGTGTTGGTGAAGTAATGAACTGTTCAAGCTCCTCTTGGGAGCAAGAGGCGGCGCCGATACAGTCATCAATGTAATGGAGGAAGAGGTGGGGTTTGGGGCCAGTGTAGGTGCGGAAGAGGGACTGTTCCACATAATCTACAAAGAGGCAGGCATAGCCTCCCCCAACCTGTTTTACACCCTATACCACTGCTTTATTTATTCTTTCATTGGAGTCACTGGCGACTTTTGTTGCTCATATGTAATTGCCCTTGAAGTGAGTAGTTTGCTAGGCCATTTCTGAGGGCAGCTAAGGATCAGCCATGGTGCTCTGGGTCTGGAGTCACGAGTAGGCCTGATGAGATGAGGACAGCAGTATTCTTTCCCTTATGAACATTACTGAGCCAGATGGATTTTTACAACGATTGATGATAGTTTCATTACCATCATTACTCACACTAGCTTTCAACTCCAGTTTTATTCATTGAATTTAAATTTCTACAGCTGCCATGTTGGGATTTGAACTCAGGCCTCTGGATTACTAATCCTGTGACATTACCTCTACATTACCTTCTCATTGATCCCATTCCTGTACCCAAAGCATTCCTACATCCAGTCTCATCTACCCCTGACCTTCACATATAGCTGATTACATCCCTACACTTGATCCTCCCCTATACCCAATCCTCCCTTAGCACTAACCCGAACCCATGCCCAACCCTCCCGTAAACCTGAACCCAGCTTACACTCAACCCTGTCATAAATCCATCCATCCTACATACCTGACCCTATCCTGTACGAGATGCTCCTCCATACCTGACCCTATCCTATACGAGATGCTCCTCCATACCTGACCCTGTCCTAGGCCCAATCTTCCCCATACCCAACCCTCTATAAACCTCATCTCACCACATACAACCCTGTTCTAGATTTGACTCTCCTCTTTACCCAACTTCATCCTACACTTGACATTTCCATACACCTGCTCCCATTTCCCCACCACTTCCAACTGTTTCCTACACATGAGCCATTCACTACACACACAGCCCTGTCCGACACTACTCCTCTCCATATGGTTCAGTATACAAATGGGCTTTGAAAATGGGGATACCTGTTACTTGCTGAAGATCACAGTCACCTTTCTTGACATGGAAATTAGAAATGACTGTTGCCAAGTAATGCCACAATGTGGGAAAGATGACATCGTAGACAGTCCTGATCTTCTTTTCACACAACTACCATACATATGCTTTCCACCATGGGATAATGACTAGTGGGAGAAGGGGAAAACTTGTCCAGCCCAGGATAAATGTCAATTGTAATACCCTTCCCACTATTCTAGCTTAGTACTACAGAACCTGAGTACTGCTGAAAATAAGTTAGTTTATTGAAGCTTTCTATTTTGTACTCATCAGGACAATTCACAAGAATACCAATTCCAGGGGCAAACTAAAATTCACCCTGCCTGAGTGATAATGGGAACTGCAGATGCTGAAGAATCCAAGATAACAAAGTGTGGAGTTGGATGAACACAGCAGGCCAAGCAGCATCTCAGGAGCACAAAAGCTGACGTTTCGGGCCTAGACCCTTCATCAAGCCCAATGGTATCAATGTGGACTTCACAAGCTTTAGAATCTCCCCTCCCCCCACTGCATCCCAAAACCAGCCCAGCCTGTCTCTGGTTCCCTAAGCTGTTCTTCCCCTCACCCATCCCTTCCTCCCACCTCAAGCTGCACCTCCATTTCCTACCTACCACCTCATCCCGCCTCCTTGACCTGTCCATCTTCCCTGGACTGACCTATCCCCTCCCTACCTCCTTCACCTATACTCTCTGCTCTACCTGTCTTGTTTTCCCTCCTTCTTCGGTCCGCCTCCCCCTCTCTCCCTATTTATTCCAGTTCCCTCTCCCCATCCCCCTCTCTGATGAAGGGTCTAGGTCCGAAACATCAGCTTTTGTGCTCCTGAGATGCTACTTGGCCTGCTGTGTTCATCCAGCTCCACACTTTGTTGTCTCTTTCACCCTGCCTGAGTAGAAGTTGCTGATTTTTGGCTCATCTCATCCAGTAGAAATGTTGGCTTTCCCCATCAAATGGTGATGAATACAAGTCAGAAAGCTTAGTTTAAAATCTCATGAGGCAATATATTTACTTGAGTCACTGAGTGTGCATTTATAGGAAAGCTAGTTGATCTCCATGGAGATACACACAGACAGACAGGATCAACCATAGTCTTCATGTGAAAATGGATACAGAATGGGAGAAATTGGAGTAAGGTGAGCAGATTTAGAATATTCTCAACCATGTATGGATTACTTTAAACTGTTCTTGTCTCCATATTACTACAAAGATACAGAGGCATTGAGGGGTGTAAAAAGGATTATTAAGATAAAGCAGCACTTGCACAGCAATAACGTGCTCAGTCATGTCCAATCTGGATTCTGACAAGGCCATTCAGCTCCTGTCCTCTTTACAGTCTCGGTTAAAACTTGGAGAAAAGAGCTGAATTCCAGAGATGAGGTGAGCATGACAGCCCTTGCATTCAAATAAGTGTGGCATCAAGGAGCTCTAGCAAAACTGGAGTCAATGGGAATGAGAGGTCAAACTCTCTACTGGCTGGAATCATCCCTGACACACAGGAAGATGGTCGTGGTTGTTGGTGGTCAGTCATCTCAGCTCCAGGACATCTCTGCAGGAGTTCCCCGATTAGTTTACAGGCTCCATTATCTTCAGCTGCTTTTTCAATAACCTTCCATCCATCATAAGGTCAGAAGTGGGAAAGGTTGCCAATGGTTGCACAATATTCAGCACTGTTCATGACACCTCACATACTGAAGCAGTCCACGTTCAAATACGACAAGATCTGGACAATACCCAGGCTTGGGCTCACATGTAGCAAGTAACATTTGTGCCACGTAAATACCAGACAATAACCATCACCAATAACAGACAACCTAATCACCACCTTGTCATTCAATGGTGTCACCATCACTGAATCCCCTCACTATCAAATCCTGGGGGTTACCATTGAACATAAATTCCATAAGATCATAAGACATAGGAGTGGAAGTAAGGCCATTCGGCCCATCAAGTCCACTCCGCCATTTAAATCTTGGCTGATGGGCATTTCAACTCCACTTCCCTGCACTCTCCCCGTAGCCCTTGATTCCTTGAGAGATCAAGAATTTGTCAATTTCTGCCTTGAAGGCATCTAACGTCCCGGCCTCCACTGCGCTCCATGGCAATGAATTCCACAAGCCCACCACTCTCTGGCTGAAGAAATGTCGTCTCATTTCAGTTTTAAATTTACCCCCTCTAATTTTAAAGCTGTGCCCACGGGTCCAAGTCTCCCCGCCTAACGGAAACAACGTCCTAGCGTCCACCCCTTCTAAGCCATACATTATCTTGTAAGTTTCTATTAGATCTCCCCTCAACCTTCTAAACTCTAATGAGTACAATCCCAGGATCCTTAGCCATTCATCATACGTTAAATCTACCATTCCGGGGATCATCCATGTGAATCTCCGCTGGACATACTCCAGGGCTAGTATGTCCTTCCTGCGGTGTGGGGCCCAAAATTGGACACAGTATTCTAAATGGGACCTAACTAGATCTTTATAAAGTCTCAGAAGCACATCACTGCTTTTATATTCAAACCCTCTTGAGATAAATGACAACATTACATTCGCTTTCTTAATCACCGACTCTACCTGTAAGTTGACTTTTAGAGAATCCTGGACCAACACTCCCAGATCCCTTTGTACTTCTGCTTTGCGAATTTTCTCACCATTTAGAAAATAGTCCATGCCTGTATTCTTTTTTCCAAAGTGCAAAACCTCACATTTACTCACATTGAATTTCATCAGCCGTTTCCTGGACCACTCGCCTGAACTGTCCAAATCTTTCTGCAGCTTCCCCACCTCCTCAGTACTTCCTGCGTGTCCACCTATCTTCGTATCGTCGGCAAACTTCGCCAGAATGCCCCCAGTCCCTTCATCCAGATCATTAATATATAAGGTGAACAGTTGCAGCCCCAACACTGAACCCTGCGGGACACCACTCATAAATTCAACTAGCCACATAAACACAGTGGCTACAAGAGCAGCCCTGAGGCTGGGAATACTGTGGCAAGTAACTCACCTCCTGACTCCCCATAATATGTTCACCATCTACCAGACACATGATAGGAGTGTGATGGAGTACTCACTACTTGACTAGATGGATGCAGTTCCAACAGCACTCAAGAAGCCTGACACCATCATGACAAAGCTGCCCATTTGATTGGTACGGACATCCACAGGCATCTACTCCATTCATCACCAATGCTCAGTAGTAGCAGTGTGTACTATCAACAAGATGCGGTACAGAAATTCACCAAAGATCCTTAGACAGCACCTTCCAAATCCATGACCACTTCCATCCAGGAGGATAACGGCAGCAGGTACATGGGAACATCACCACCTGCAAGTTCCCCTCCAAGCCACTCACCATATTGACATGGAAGTATATCACTATTCTTTCACTACTGCTGAGTCAAAATCCTGGAGTTCCCTCCCTAGTGGCATTGTGGGTCAACCTACAGCAGGTGGACTGTAGCAGTTCAAGAAGGCAGCTCATCACCACCTTCTCAATGGCAACTAGGGAGTGATAATAAATGCTGGCCCAGCCAGTGATGTCAACATCCCTCGAGTGAATTAAAATAAAAGAGTAAATATGCTTCTTAAGAATGGCCAAGCAGGCCTATTTTTCTCTGGAAAAGAGAAGACTGAGGATTGATCTGGCATATGAAATTATGATAGGGTAGAAGTAAAGAGAATGTTTCCAGTAGTGGGGAGTCCAAATCGAGGAACTATCAATTCAGGATAGTCGCTAATAATTCCAGTAAAAATTGCAGCAGAACCCTCCCTACTCAAGAAAATGATTGGAATGTGTAAGGTGCCACCACAAGAAAAGATTGAGGCAAATAGCTGGATGTTAGATAAAAATATACACAGAGAATACTGGGGAAACTCAGCAAGTCTGACAGAATCTGTGGAGAGAAAACAGAGTTAATGTTTCAAGTCCAGTATGACACCTCCTCAGAACTGAAAGTCAAAGAGGACTTAAAACATAACTCTATTTCTCTGTCCACAGATGCTGCTAGACTTGCTGAAATTCTCCATGTTTGTTTCATATTTTCAGCATCCACGGTATTTTGCTATTATTTGGATATTCCATGGATTAAAATAACAGACTAAAGGGAAACTAGATAAACACTTGATTGAGTAGGAAATGAAGAGTGTGCTGCTGGGGTGATAATGAAGAAGGGTGGAAGGAATCTTGTATGGAATGTAAATACCAGCAGGGACTTGTCGGGCTGAACAGCCTGTTTCTCTGCTGAAAATTCTATGTTTATTTTTGACATTCACAGGATGTGAGTATCATGGGCATCATTGATAAGGCCAGCATTTACTACTCATTCCTAATTGCCCAGACAGCCTGAAGTTATATGTCGGCCAGAACAGGTAAGGAAGGCTGATTTCCTTCACTAAAGGGCATTTGTGAACCGGATGGACTTTTTCCAAAAACTGACAGTGGTTTCATCATCACTATTAGACTCTTAATTCAAAATTTTTATTCAATTCAAGTTCCACCATGCCCCATGGCAAGATTCACATATTGAGATTAATAGTCTAACATTAATACTACTCAGTCATGGCCTCCCCATAGTAATTCAATTCTGATCTAAAATCATACTTTCAGTCTTGGTTCCATATTTTGTTATAAATTCATATGTCAACATCTATAATAAAAACTACTTATATAAATGTTTAATTATTGATGGAAGGATGTCAGTACAGTGTGACCGTTTACATAGGTACTTTCTGTTATAAATATGGACATAAGAATTTTCTCGGAGAAGGTTGACAGGAAGTATGCACAGTTGCAATTTTTCATGTAACATGGAAATGTTATCACTTTTTGAAAGGTATGAATTATATTTTTAAAGTTATCTGCATGATTTTTTAAAAATTAAAATTATATTTGGATTTCTTCAGAGCGTTCCAACAGTGAGAATTTTGTGGGAATTATGCTATTTAGCAATTTTTCACCAAATGTTAGTCAGATTATAATGATGTGTTTTATTAATTATACTATTATAAAACACATCAGTGCATGCAGTAAAATTTTATTCAGCATAAAACAAGCCTAGTGTTTTCTTTCAAAAGTCATTTGGATATACATAGACGTACATGGAATAGAACAGTGTAGGTTAGAGGGGCTTCAGATTGGTATGACAGGTTGGCACAACATCGAGGGCTGAAGGGCCTGTACTGTGCTGCAATGTTCTATGTTCTATGTTCATTTGTAGGAAATGGAAATTAAACAATTTAGTGATATTCTAAAGATATAATTGTGAGCATATTCTCACAGCAATGTTTTTACACTGCTATATTCTAAAGAACAGACTCACTGAAAGAAACACTCAACAAATCTCCAAACAAGTATAAACATCACAAACCGAAACTACATTCATCTATTTCACACCATTCATACATTGTATTACAACACCAGACATTAAAGTGATTTTAACAAGAGGAGCTGGAGATGTTATCTGGGACTCGGTTGTGTTCTCCTTACCTTGATTCTGTCTCTCTCTGGCCTTGGGCTGGTATGACAGAAATCTCCGAGCTCTTTTAGAAAGCAGCTGCCCATTGACGTCAGGGACTCACAAACTTGTGTCCTTCACTGGGAAGTTCCTGGATTATCAGCAGGCTGGGAATTGGGCTGAGATTTGGCCTTCTGTTTTCTTCCTTGTGTATTTATTTCAGCACAGTGTTGCTGCAGAAATGATGGTAAATTCAGTTGCTATTTATGAAGAAATTTTTTTTCCAATTCACTTTACTCGTCTTAATCTGTTTTCCTTCAACTTTTCACCTCTGCCACAGCACTGAAAAGACACTAATCAAAGCCACATTCTTTGTTACAATTACCATAATAACTAGCTACCATCATCCTTCTGGATCCCTGCACAGCCTTTAACATATGGACCAGTTTGTCCTGATCCCAAGCTTCTCCAATGTAATTGAACTGGATGGGAAAGACCTTGCCTGTCTCCATTATTTACCTATTCAGTCATAATCAGAGAATCTCCTGCTAAGATTTCGCTTTCTGCTTCTGTTACTCCTTGAAATCCTGAAGGTTCTCTCCGTGTCTTCCTTCCTATTTCTCATGCACATACTACCCCTTGACAACTTCACGTGAAGACATGAAGTCAGGTTCCTTTTCACATTTTCACAGGTACACGAACAATGCTCAGTTCTACCTCTTCAACGCCTGTCTCAAGCCCTTCACTGCCTCTGTATTGTCAGGGTGCATGTCCAACATTCAGGTTTGAATGATTTAATCTCAATTCCTAGGTGCTTTCTCAGGCTGAAACAGGTAGTTCACATCCTCGATGTCACACTTGATCCTGGGTTGAACTTTCAAATGCATATCTGTTCGATTAGAGAGATCATCTATTTCCATAACATCATCTGTCTCTGCACCTGCCTCAACCCATCTTTTGTTGAAATATTCTTTCATGTATTTGTTATCTCTAGCTTTGACTATTCCAATGTTCCGATGGTCAGTCTCCACATTGTCAACCCTTTAAACAATGTCAGCTCATTCAAAAATCTGTTCCCATAGCCTAAGTTGCATCAAGTCCCCTTTATCCCTTGTAATTGCTGATCTGTATTGACCCTCAGTCTTCCAATGCCTTAAATAGTGTTCACATCCCCCTCTATGGCATCATCTCTCCTTATCAGTGTCATTCCTCCAGTCATTCTTACTTTCAATTTATCTTTATTGTGGGCTGTCTGTTTATTGTACTGGTGCTCCCTTCAACATTGTTGTGTAGCTGAACAAGTGAACACTCTCACAGAATGTTGCACGGGCTCAGACTGATTGCTGTACTATGTTAGATCCAGGGTTGCTGTGTCACTGCACATCCACACAACCCAATAACCCACCTACACCTCTGAATTCTTCCGGTTCTGACCTTTTATTCAACTGTTGCTTTATTTTTCCTGCTAGTTGTGGCCAAGCCTTCTGCCATCTAAACCCAAGTTCTGAATTTCGCCTCATCATTACCATGCTCTCCTTTGAGTTGATCATTGAAATCTACTTTGATGAAGCTTAGTTACTTGTTGTAATTGATACTTCATTAGCTTGATGTGCAATTTGTCTGATTACATTTCTGTTTCATCCTACAATGATTTCCTTCATTGAATGTCTGATATAAATATACATTGATAGTGGATCACTGTGGAAACACTGCAAACTACACATCAAATATTTTGTGCATTTGAGTGTATAAATCAAGGAAATAAGTTTACAGTGTCACAGATATTGGTTAATTGGCAAAGATCTAGAAGCAATCTGATTAGAAAGATATGCTCTACGACGACCTTGCTTTCTGCATAACATCAACACATTACCCATGTCACCGCTACAGGGTCATCTGTCGCCGAAATCACAAGTTGACCAGGATCAAAATTGATCCACAAGAACTTCTTCTTGCTAATGAATCAGAGGAAAAGTCTCTGCTGGTTGGAGTCATAGCTGAGTTGAACAAGTCATATATATATTGTTACAACAACAGGTCAATTAAGAACTCTGCAGCAAGTATCTCAACACCTCCCCCCATTGCTTGCCCAACATAAACAAAGCACAAATCAGAAGTCTCATGGAATACTCTCCACTCATCTGAATGGATGCAGCTGGAGCAACACTCAGATGTTTAACACCAGAGATAATGGGAACTGCAGATGCTGGAGAATCCAAGATAACAACGTGTGAAGCTGGATGAACACAGCAGGCAAAGCAGCATCTCAGGAGGCACAAAAGCTGACGTTTCGGGCCTAGACTCTTCATCATCCTCTCTGATGAAGGGTCTGGGCCCGAAACATCAGCTTTTGTGCTCCTGAGATGCTGCTGGGCCTGCTGCATTCATCCAGCTTCACACTTTGTTAACTCAGATGTTTAACACCATCCTGGATAAAGTAGTTCACTTGATTCATACCCCATCCACCATGATTAATATTCAGCCCCTTCACTATTGACACACAGTGGGACCCACTACAGGTTGGACAGCATTAACTTAGCAAGACTCCTTGGACTGCTTCTGAAACTGCAACATGCTTGAAACAATGGCAGCTGTTGCATGGGATCATGACTACCTGCAACTTCAAGCCATGCAATATATTTTGACTTAGAACTACATTGCTGTTTTTTCATTGTCTCTATGTAAAGGTCCTGGAACTCCCTACTTAACAGCTTGAATGTGTGTTTTCACCAAATGGACTGTGGTGGATCAAGAAGGCAGCTCATTGCCACCCTCTCAAAGATGCATTCCATGAACAAATTACAATGAATAATAATTTTAAAAAGAGAATTGGATAAATACTTGAATTGGAGAAACATTGCATAACTGTGGGTAAAGAACATGGAGTGACATCAATGGAATACTGTTGCCAAAAACTGGCAATACATGAAATACATGAAAGGTCATAAATTCTTTCTCTCTTCACAAATGCTGCCAAATTTGATCTGTTTTCAACTTTCAGTTCTTCATCCACTGTAAGTTTGTGCTTTTGTAGAGTCAGAGATGGGCCAAATGACCTCCTGTTGCCTTATTACTTTCTTTGATCCTGGTGCCTGTTTCTTTAAAGGCAGCCTTATCAATAGATAACGCAAAGATGGATTGCGCGGCTCCCCGCCCGGCCTTGAAGTGAGGAACACAGCACCACTGATTGAACTCCGGAACAGTAATGCGCAGGCGAATCGCCTTTGCCCTATCATTGGTTTGCTACCGAAGTGCCAAAACGCATGCGCCTCCCTCTGTGTCGCGGTTGATCTTGCCGATATGATAATATGCATAAACCTTGTGGTTGGTTTTGGTCGTCTGGTAATATGCATGCGTCCTGCTCTGCGCTGTGATTGGTCATTCCACGATGATGGGCGGTGATGTGTTGCGCAGGCGCGGCACGATCTTTCTCTCTCTTTCGCTCCGCCATCTTGTGCAGATATGGCTCCTGCGGTGAGTCCAGTCGCGCTGCTCATACTTGCCCTTCCCTGGAGAGGGGCTGCGTGTTCTGTACCTGTTCTCGAAGTTGCGGGGTCCTGGTCCTTTCATGGAGATGTGTGAGGAATGGTCGGCTCTTGTGCTTTCATCGCTGACGGGGTGTATGCGGGAGACCGGCCGGAGCAGGCCTGGGTTCAGGGCCGCGGTCTCTGGGTGGGAGTGGGGACCAGATTCGAGTTCTGCGTCTCCGGGCCTCCGCAATTTACTGCTTTTGAAAGTTACTCCTTAGGCATCGCCATTGCTCACCATAGCCCGCCCACCCCACTCCGAGTGGAAAGGCTGCCCGAACCTCCCCACTTGCTTGTCCTGCACGTGTTTGGCAAAGTTTAAAACTTGTTCTTTTAAAAATCAACAAGCCATAGAATAGGTTTCCTTGTTAAAATAGCTTAATGACAATTTCAACCCCGCCGCTGGCTTTCGGCTTCAGAACGTCGCATTTCTAATTGAACTGCAGTTTCTCAAACGTTCGCCTAAATGCTCTCAATCGTGACTGTAACATTCAGCCATTTGGGGCTCATTTTGAACGTGATTGCAGTATTATTCTCTATTGGTTTTGGTATTCTACCCTAATTACTTTAATACTTCGCTTTCCTCCTCTTCCCCTCGAAAAACTGCATTCGGGCCGACTGTGAAGTCTTTCATGAAGTCATGACGTCCTGAAGTCTTGCCTGCTCCTGTCCAACTGTTGATGCGCCTCGACTAGACAATTTTAGAACCTGTCCTGCCATTTACTGAAATCATGGCTGCCGTAACTCCAATCCTTCTCATTGACTTTATCGTCATTATAGCCCTGAAGCAGGCTACGTGACTTATCCTTCTTCATATGCTTTACTACTGAAAGGCTGTCAATCTAATTTAACGTTACTGTGCTAATGTTTGTGGATGTCCTCCCTAACCCCTCTGGATTGTTTGGTTAATTTTTTTGATGTTATTCCTCTTGTCCTGTGCCAATGGAAGTGGATCCTGTATGTGTAAAATATTGACAGTAAGTTCACTGTGATTCCCTGAATGCAGATGTTTGCTCCCAATGTTCCACAAGTTGCAGCAGTTAATCTGTTTTGGTCGCATTGGTTAGAGGAGAAATCATGGCCTGGTCTTAAAACTAAATTTGTTTAATTATATGATGTGTATAGCTTCAGTTTATTGGCTTACTGTGGTACAGAACCGTTAAAAGTAGATCTTATATTTCTGGAGTGTGACCTAAGCCAATAGTTTTCTGACAGTGGTATAAGTACAGGGATATATAATTTGGTGCTTCTGCATGTGTTTCATAAATTACTGAGGTAATCTGCACAGTGTGATATATCTTCAATCTGTAGATTCAAGCATTCTAGTTAAATTTGCTGTCATCGGGTGCAATGCAATCTCGTTATAAGCCTCTCATTCTTTTAGTGTTATAGTTCAATTGCTCTTTTTAAAATCATGTCTCTTGTTCTGTGGGATGCATGTGTGCAGCATAGCCCCACTGGCAAGTATCTGTGTAGAAAATTGCAATTGTCGTCATCATCATTGATAAGCACACAAGTTTCCCTCCTTGCCCTGTGGTCCAGAAATAATTTGACAACTTGATTGTAATTGCAGTTGTGATGTGTTGGAAACTGGTTGTATCATCAGTTATTTCTGTGATTAGGATTGCAGTGCTGTAGAAACCAGGATCCCCATGATAATCAAGAACCCATCTATCTCTGTCTTCAGTAAAATAGTTAGCCTTGTGCGTCTGACGAATGGTTTTCTTCTCTTTTTTTTTCCCCTTTTTCTTCCTGTCCTGTGCGCTACCCATCCATAACCAATTGCCCTCACTTTTTGCTTTTCAGAAGAAGCTTCTGACTAGGGGCAAGAAGAAGAAGCAAGTGCTGAAGTTCACCTTGGACTGCACACATCCAGTGGAAGATGGCATCATGGATGCTTCCAATTTTGTAAGTTTATCTGGAATTTTCTCAGTCTTTTCAATAAATTAAAACTGACTGGAGCGTAACGCACCTTTGTACACAACAGACTGAGTTGGCAATAGTCCTGGCCACAATAGGTACAGAAGGTGTACTAGACATGGGGCATCCTTTGGTGTGCTTTGGCTGTAGTTGTGGTTATATGCTAATGCTGTGGTGTAGTGTGACTCCCACAACACACAATCTGTATGATACTGCTTTCTGCTTAGGCTCCTGTGAATGGTTGGAAAGTATCTGAGCGTTGAAATAACTGTTTTAATTCATGTGCCTTTGTCACTATATAGGGACCATTCAACAATGTGCATTCCAATTGTCCACATGTTCCTGTGCCAGTTTGACTCTGGTCCCACCTTCCAAATGAAAAGAGGCACCTGTTTTTCTTCACTCTTGCCTGTTTTTAGGATATGTAGATGAACAGATCCTGGGCGTTGTAGAATCAGAATTGTTCTCCATGCTGTGATAGTTGTATATCTATTCAAGGGATGTGGGCTTTGCTAGCAGCATCTATTGTCTGACTGTAATTGCTTTTAGAAGATAGATTGAAAAAGATGGAAAACATCCTTCTGGAACCCCTGGTAGTAAGTATGAAGATGCACTCACTGCTGTTGGGTAGGAGTTTCAGGATTATGATACTGTGGCTGATGAAGGAGCATTAATGTTTTTAAGATCACAGTCGTGATGTCATGTGGCTTGTTTGGGACTATTGAATGTGTTGCAGTATTCCTGAAAATGTGTGGAGTTTTAGGAGTTGGTGTCTAAGAAGCCTTCACAAAGTTGTGCACTGCGGTCAAAACATTGATTCTAATCTTACAAATGGTGTTTTTATTGTGAAGTGAGTGGCTTACTAGACCATGTCAGGGGGTATTTAAGGATAAAGCATATTGCTTTAGTACATGCAGAAGCAGACCAGGTAAGCATGGCAGAATTCTTTTCCCTGAAGTAGTGTAGTAGATGGATTTTTTTTTACAACAATCTGTTTGTATTGTGGTGACCATTCATGATACTAACCTTTACTGCAGGTTTTTTCCACAGCTGATTTTAAATTTCCCATCTGCCATGATGGAGTTTGAATCCATGTTTGGATCATTGGTGCAGGCCTCTGGATTTCTAGTCTAGTAATGTATTCAGTACGTTGACATATCTGTTACCTGTTGTGTTATGCTCCTTAAGAACAATAACTTTGGTTACTCTTATGGAGACATCCAGGTGTGTTACACGGGAACCATTAAGCCCAAGGGGGTGTTTGGGGTTTGAGCATAAGCTTGGTCCAGCCATTTGTGAAATGGAGAGTCCGGGAGAGTGTGAAACCCATGCAGATCCACCACCAATGCTCAGTAGCAACAGTGTGAACTATCTCTGTAAGATGTACACTCACCCACCCCTCTGGCCAAGCCATCTATTGCCGATCCTTCAGTGTCATTGGGTCAAAATCCTGGAATTCCCACACTAATGGCATTGTGGGTCAACCCACAGAGGATAGATTGCGAGCTAACAAGGTGTGGAGCTGGATGAACACAGCAGACCAAGTAGCATCTGAGGAGCAGGAAAGCTGATGTTTCGGGCCTAGATCCTTCTTCAGAAACGGGCCAGTTCAGAAATGGCAGCAGTTCAAGAAGGCAGCTCACCAATGCCGCCTTTAGGACTACTGGGGGTGGGCAATAAATGCTGTCCAATCTGTGATGCCTAGATGCCACAAATTTAATAAAAATGAAAGGGAGAGGTTTGTAGGGTGATTGTGTGAAGTGATTAAACAGGAAAATGAGACAGTAAATTTTAAGGCACTGGATTAGTGAGGGTGTGGGTCAATGAATTGTCTATGATCAATTCTGACTAGTTTTGGAAGATCGGAAGTTTGCTACACAAGCATTTGATTCATCGGCTCTGGAGGGACATGAGGGTACAATGTTTAACGTAGATCTGTATGACTGACAAAGCTGTGGATATGGACAGTATTGCCTTGTGACTGAGAGAATTGGATTGAATGCATAACTTGAAGAATGAGATGTCAAAATTGTAAACAGCTTGTTTTGACAAGGAAAAGCCTGATCAGGGGTGGTGTCGGCGGTATGATTGCAGTATTTGCGTTAGGACTGTAGACAATGGCTTTAGTCTTCCCAGAGGTTATTTGGGGAAAGTTGTAGGTTATCCAAGATTAGATTTTGGATATGATTTGCAATACTGAGTCAGTAGAACTTTTGAAATGGATCTTTATATTAGCAGTGCACGTATGGAGACTGGCCCTGTCACTTTCAAAGTCACCAAGAGGCCATATATAGATGAGCAGGGCTACAGACAAATCTTGGAAGTTCCCATGATGATCGTGAGCTAGAAAGAGATGTTGGTGACTTTGTTGGCATGAGTGGAGTTGAGTGCAGGCTGGATAGATATTGGGAGGTTTGATGGTTAGAGTCCAAAGCTGCAGAGAATAATGCATTGCAGTTGTTGAATGGTTTTTTAATTTCCTTTTTCTAAAATCTAAATTGCTGCTTTCATGGAAACTAGTTTGGAGAGTTTCAAAGAGTGAGTTGTGACAAAGTTGGCTGTCAGTCCTGGAAGTCGGCAGGGTGGTTGAGATGGGCATTGTTTGTTGCCTGTTTTTGGTAATAAAGTAGTATTCATCTGCAGCCTAAATGTGGCTTTTAGGGTGGTTTTTGTCAGCATAGCACAAAGATGATCTGTTGCAGCTTGATGTGATCCTTTAGATTCCTTTTATAGTTGTGTATGCACATTAGCTTTTTGCATGCTGAGCTATACATATCTTAGATCTGCACTAGTAGCATTAGTAATGTCCAGAGTGAATGCGTTTTGGCCAACTTTGAGATCACCTTGATCGAGTCAAGCGTGATGTTCTTCCCCCCTCCCTTGTGTGAACTGAAACAGGGATATCCAATCGACCCCTGTTAGCTTGGGCTGTTCAGTGACTTTTTAATGGACTGTGCCCTGTCCCACGTGGTACTTGATTTTAGGAAGATAAATCCTGATTCACCTTTTCTCTTCCATATTGGTTGAATCACTGCTCATTTGAAAGAGGACCACCAATGGAATTTTCAGACTTTGCTGCTCAGTACTACTTCGGAGTGTGTCTATTCACTGCTGGTGTTGCTTGAGAGAAATGTTTGGAAATAATAGTTGCTGAGTGATTTTTTTTTTTGGCTTCACAAACTCTGTTATAGAATATTGTGCTTGACGTTGATTTGGTGAAAATAAAACGGGTCATTTGGAGTTCCCTTCCTGTGACATTTCATGATAGTTGAATCCTGTTTCTGACATCAGGGTTTGAACTTCACGAATTTTTGTTTAAGATGAGGAAGAATAGTGTAAGGGAATGTACTTGAGGTGGATGTTTTCTGCTCACTATCTAAACCAGTTTGATTAATTGTGATCATCTCTTCTGTGGTTCAGAAGATCAGGATTTATCTTCCTAATGGTTTGTGGCTAATGAGATATCACCTCTGGGCTTGTAGGTAAACCATTATTGTGACCAGCAGGTGCTGAGGGTTTGAGAAACAAGTGGCAGTATTCAGAATTTGTAAACCAGCTGAATTAAAGCGAAAGGATTGCTGAAAATCTAATTGGGTGCTATGATGAGAGAGTTGAATGTACAGCAGAAGCAACCTCCAAGTTCCAGTCTAATCAAACTTGAGTGGTACAGTATACAAGATAACAAAGTGTAGAGCTGGATGAACACGGCAGGCCAAGCAACATCTCAGGAGCACAAAAGCTGACGTTTTGGGCCTAGACCCTTCATCAGAGAGGGGGATGGGGAGAGGGTTTTGAAATAAATAGGGAGAGACGGGGAGGCAGACCAAAGATGGAGAGAAAAGAAGGATAGGTAGATAGAAGATAGGCCTCCCCCCTCTCCCTATTTATTCCAGTTCTGTCTCCCCACCCCACGAAACATCAGCTTTTGTGCTCCTGAGATGCTGCTTGGCCTGCTGTGTTCATCCAGCTCCACGCTTTGGATTCTCCAGCATCTGCAGTTCCCATTATCACTGGTACAGTATACATTTGGCTGCCTAACATTTCACTGGACAGTGCTGCTCAGGAAGCCAAATTGAATGTTTTGAAAATTTTACTTTCAAGATGAAATTGTTTTTCTGAATGAAAAGTAACCCGCTAATACAATACCCATGGCCCGTGTGGATGACTGCTGCTCAGGATTGCTGCTTCTGTTCCGGCACCTAGTCTGCCAAACGCATTGCAGCTTTTAAGAAGCTTAACTGAATAGTAGTTTAACTGCAGCAAACCACATGCAGGTCAAGACAGTTCAAGGTGCTAGAATTTCTTGTGATACTCTAAGCAGTCACACTGGAAAGTGAAGTTTATGCTGGAGGTCAGCTGCAGTCTTCCAAAGCAAGGCAGGCTTGCTGCTGGTCTTTAATGTTCTTCATTCACCACTCTCACACGGGCTATTGACTTGGGTGTTGCCATCTGTATTTCACTTGCGTTGCAAGATTTGGAACCCAGTTTTGGAATCTAGCTGTTTCATGATCCAAGGGGACGCAGCTCTTTATGTTTATACAGTGCCTTTAAGATAAAGCCATTTCACAGAAAGAAACAAGTATTCCTCCCATTCCATCAAATTTTGAGTGACAGCTCTGCTTAATGTGACCTAGACTGTCTGGATGTAACACAGACTTGAATCTTTGTCCATGGTGTGTGGCAGTAATAGTGTGCCAGTACTCGATATCACAACATGGTTAGGCACAGTGTCAGTATCTCTTCCAGATCTGTTGAGTTGGGTATTTACACTGAATTTTCTAACATTGTCTCAGCATATTTCGCAGTTCTAAATTTGACACAATAAAATAGTAAATTTTTAATCACAACTCTGACCTTCATTTCATTTATCTTGAAGACTCTGTGATCGTACAAGTTCTAGTATTTTCTCCAGTTCACACGCGTAGAATGTTAGCCAGCTATTAGCCACCCTTGCCTGATTAATCAGGGCCAATCCCATTCAGGTTTTGCTTGACTTCCAAGTTGCCTGTTTTCTATTAAGATTCTTTGGGTAGCAATTGAGAGCAAGAATCTAGCAGTTATTTTCCCTCGCTCCATTAGTGTCCACTTATAAACCAGGCTGTGCGCTTCCTGATTTGGTGGTAATGTTAATACAAAATGGTACGTTACTGGCCCAACTACGTGTATATTATCAAAAACAAATGAAGCACTTATTAATTATTCTTCTTACAGGAGCAGTTCCTGCAGGAACGTATCAAAGTGAATGGTAAAGCTGGAAACCTGGGCAATGTGGTAACCATTGAGAGAAACAAGAGTAAGATCACTGTTACCTCTGAGGTTCCATTTTCCAAGAGGTGAGTCAGGCAAGGAAAGTATGAGGTGAATGTATTACAGGAATAAGTTTCTTTGTAGACATCTTAATATGTTCGGTCTTTATGTCTGTGGACACTGAGCAGGGTAAGGTTGGTTACTTGTGTGCCAAAAGGTGGCCGGTGCTGTTTCACAGGGAGAAGTGCTAGACCACTACTATTCAAAGTTTGCATGAACTTGAACTCTACAACTGAAGGCACAATTTCAAAATGTGTATAATCCCAAATTAGGAAGTATAATTGATATTGGGTGTGTGTTGGGGGGGTGTGGTGGAGAGGCATTGGTGAATATAGGATGGTGTGTAATTGGTAAATGAACTGTAACTGTGTTGGGGGGTCGCGTGCGTGTTGAAGAAAGAAGTGGCCACATACATGTTGGGAAAACTAGTACCTAAGATGGGTAGAGGAATGGGAGGATCTGGTCATGCAGATGCACAAATGGCTATGGTAGTGATAAAAGTTAATGCACCATAAAGAGCATAAAACATGGATGTTTATCTCTACAGGGATAGAAATGAAAAGTAAAGATGTTTCTTAAACTTGTATAGAGCCTAGTTTGAGTCCATGTAGAGTACGATGCTCAAGGCTGGACTGCATTTTTCTACAAGGTTCATTGTGCAATAGTTGAGAGACAGCCCTGTCTGTTGTTTTCACTCACTGGCTTCAGTGCGCTATTGTAAAAGGTACTACAATAGAGTATTTACTAGATTTATATCTGAACTAAAACGTTGTGCTGATTGACAAATGTGGATCAGCTGGCGCTCTTTCTGTCTGGAAGAGAGAACACTGAAGGATTTTCTGATGGTCTTCAAGATAATGGGGAAAAAAATAAAAGATATTTGTGCCTATGGCTGCTGTTAGAACCAAGGACCATAAGTATGTTAAATTCAGTAGGGAATTCTAGATAAACTTCCCAAGACACGTGAAACAAGGAGCAGTTGAAGCTGAATCTCTTGAATGTATGTATTTAAGAGGAATATAGATAAACACACGAATGACAAAAGAATGGAAAAACATGCTGAAAGTGTGAAGTGGCAATCTTTGTACAACTGAAATACCAACACACACCTTTTTTGGGTTGAATACTGTGCTGGAAGTACTTTGCAGTGCATGCCAGTTGCTGAATGATTTTTATGGGTGCCTGCTGATTTTGAGAAACAGACCTTTTGGACCAACTTGTCCATGCCACCTAGGTATCCTAAATTAATCTAGCCCTGAGGTTGTTGACTTCCTTGCCGAGCTGCCTTATTTTCGTTCAGACGTTTCATCTCCATGCTAGGTAACATCGTCACCTGAGGCTTCCAATGAAGCGATGTTGTTGCACTCTGCTTGGAATTTACACTGTCTGGTCCTTTATGGTGAGTAGTGTTACTTCTGGTTTTGTTCTGTGTAGGTAAACTACAAAATACCATGCAATGACTGCCACGAATGATACATCGGCCAGACAGGAAGCAAACTAGCCATCAGGATATGCTAACATCGGCTAGCAGCAAAATGACACGATGACCTTTCGTTAATAACAGTACACTTGGACAATTTTTAACTGTGGTAACCCAAGCCGAGCATTGAAGCACAGGACTTCCCAGAGGCATAGTTCTCAACCTATAAAGCCATCAACAAACATAGAATTGAACTCCATTTATAAACCCATACAGAGCAAAACTGGAAATGACATTACTCATCATGTCAGACTGGAGAGTATAAATTCCAAGCGGAGTACAACATCACCACTTCATTGGAGGCCTCACTGATGTTACCTAGCATGGTGATGAAATTTCTGAAAGAAAACAAACTAGTTCGGCCAGTAAGTCAATAACCTCACCCACAACTGGAGCTGCAAATCCTTGCTAAAACCTTACCTTAGTCCTGTTTGGCTCATATTCCCCTAAACCCTTTCTTTTCGTATACCCATCCAGATGCATTTTAAATGTTGTAATTATACCAACCATCTCCACTTCCTCTAGCAGTTCATGCCATTCATACACCACCCCTAGTGTGAAAAAGTTGTCCCTTATGTCCCTTTTAAATCTTTCCCTTCTCACCTTAAACCTGTGCCCTCTGGTTTTGGGCTCCCCTGCCCTGGGGAAAGGGCTTTGTCAGTTCACCCTATCCATATCCCTGTTTTATGAATGTCTGAGGTCACCACTCAGTCCCTGACACTCCAGGGACCCCCAGCCAATTCAACTTCTCGGTTTTTTTTCCAACCCTATCAACACCATTGTAAACCTTTTCTGAGCTCTTTCAAGTTTACCAACATTTTCTTGTAGCAGGGAGACCAGAATTGAATGCAGTATTCCTGTACAGCTGCAACTTGGACCTCTGACTCCTTTTATTCATCACACTGACCAATAAAGGCAAGCACACCAAACGCCACCTTCACTCCCTTGTCTATCTAACTCCACTTTCAAGGAACTATGAACCTGCACTCTGAGGTCTCTTTGTCCAGGAATACTCCCCAGGACGTTAACATTAAGTGTACAAGTCCTGCCTTGATTTGCCCTACCAAAATTAAGCACCTCAGTTCTCTAGGTGAAACTCCATCTGCCGCTCCTTGGCCAATCTGATCATGGTTCCTTTGTACTCCGAGATAACCACCTTCGGTGTCCAATACGCGACAAATTTTGGAATCACCTGCAAACTTACTAATCATACATCCTGTATTTGCATCCAAATCATTTGTGTAAATGACAAAAAGCAGTAGACACAAGCACTGGCTCTTGTGGCATGCTGCTGGACACAGTCCTCCAGTCGGAAAAGATGTTGATCTGTACCCCTCATCACGGATATCTGGGCCCATATGGACAAAGGCTAGGCAAATCTTAATGGCTAATATAACAGCTGTTATGTGATGCCTATGGTGATACAGGAGTCCTGGAATTACAAATGTCTTGATTTAAGAACACTGTACTTGCGAGCACAATCCCATAAAGGTGTAATTTTAAAGATCTGAGTAATGAAAGTTTCCTGTACTTATGGCAATTTTATATTGCTGTGCATTGTGTTCTGACTTGGATTCAAGAATGGAACCTGTTTGCAATCTGGAGACTGCTTGACCCCTTTAAGCTTGCTGTTTGCCTGGTGTTAGATTTCAAATAGTGTGAAGGGCTGAGAATCAATGTGGGACAAATGAACATTGGAAAGATTGAAAAGGAAGCATAGTTCGAATTTTGGAAGGCTTTAGGCCAAGGGAGACTTGTTCTGAGGTCAGGGAGCTAAGGAATAGGAGTAGAACAATGTCAGGAAGTCTTAACTTTTTTATTGACTTTGGTGTAACCTGTTGAATTGAGTCCTTTTTTCTTCTTTGCAGGTACTTGAAATACCTCACCAAGAAGTACCTCAAGAAAAATAACCTGCGTGACTGGCTTCGCGTGGTTGCAAATAGCAAGGAGAGCTATGAGCTCCGGTATTTCCAGATCAATCAGGATGAAGAGGAGGAGGAGGATGAAGACTAACCATAAGGCTGGTCTGAACTTTTGTACAAATTATCTTCAATAAAATTGACAAAAAAGAAAAACACAGCTGTGTCCTGTTTTTATTCACTCAGGATTGTACAATACTAGGTTTAATTTGGGAGTATTAATATGAATACATTCTTGTAAATGTTTTATGCTTCTGTCATTATGATTTTCCCCATTGCTTTTGTAAATTTTGACTCATGGAGCTCCACTGGTGTCAGTTGAGTTCTGGTCTCTTGATCTACTGGCACTTCATTCTGTTCAAATTATTAAAATTTTTAATATTCATTCTTGTGTCTACATCTCCCTTTTTTTTGGCCTTGAGCTATCTGTATCATCCTCCAGTTCTGAAACACTCCAGCATCTTTGTGTTCCATCAATCCAGTATTTTGTGCATCTTAGTTTCCTTCCCTCCCATTGATGCCCATCGCTGCAGCCATCCTTAAGCATAGAAAACTCTTCTTAAACCCTGCCATTTTTCCTTCGATGCTCTATAAAATTTGCAGTTGACCAAGTGTTTGCTCCTGATGCTTCAGTGTCTTTGTTACAAATTACAGTCCTGTGAATCCTTGGAAGGTTTGACTATTAATTGTACTGAAGTGTGATTATTCTTGCACTGTAGGTTGAGTTTTATCAGGCTATTTAACAATTTGTGCCTGAACCTGATGTCCACTTGCAGGTGTTACTGGTCTCCAATGGGAAGAAGTCCCCTGACTTCTGTCATGTCACAGTCCAGGAGTTGAAATAAGTTGCTACTACTTTTGTCTCAGTTGACAATGTATCTTGGTACAGACTGAAAATTAAATTGGGCCTCTTAATAAATCATTGAAAGAAGTGAAATGCTGCAGTGAAAATGCTGGAAAAGCTCAGCAGGTCAGGCAGCATTTTAGAGAGCAATACATCAATCTTTCAAGACAAAGACCTTTCATCAAAACTTAAAACAATGGTGCATTAAAATCTCTTTAGGGCAAAAGAAAAGCTATGTTAGGCTATATTTTGTACAGTATACCCTAGGTAGTTTACTTATTGTTTTCATTAATTGATTGGTCTTGGAGTCATGTTGTGTTTCCTCAGCTGACACTAACTGAACACTTGGATATTTGTTTCCTCCAAGCAGTCCTCCTGTGCACTCCCTAACTGGCATCATGAAGCATCATGGAGCAATTTGCATTTCAGATAGAGGGGTTGAATAGTTTTAAGGACTAAAGGAATTTAAAGGTTATGGGGTGGAAGTGGGAATAGGGTACTGAACTGGATGATCAGCCATGATCATGATGAATAGGTGAGCAGGTTCAAAGGGCCAAGTGGCCTACTCCCATTTTCTGTGTTTGAATATGCATCCTTGGTTTGATTCCCATATCTGTGCCTTTTTCCTGTGTCTAATGCTGAGTGACTTCATGAAAAATTGGATGGGGACTAAAAGTAACAGTATGGAGAAGAGGAGTGTAGATCCCTGTTGTATATTAACACTCAACATATTGTACGTTGACTCAACCCAAATGTATTTTGAGTTGTCCTGCCAATTCTTTCACAAGTAGCTTGCTTCAGAGTACTGAACAGTTATCGTTTAGGAAAATTTGGTAATCTGTTCTTTAAAGCAAAGTATACATTGAAAAAAAACACATTAAATGCAATGGGAAAGAGCAAGCAAGTTGTGAATAGGTAGTTCTTACAAAGAGCTGATAGAGCAATGATGGACTAAATAACCAATTTACTTCCATTTACAGCCTCTGATTGTACTCAGAACTTAGAATCTGGATTAAGTATTTTTTCCTCTTGTTTTAGGCTCTATTTATATGGACAACATTGACTGCCTCCATTGTTCATTACTGTTACCCAGCCTTCAATTCTTGTTATTATGAGCTACACCAACTCCAGTTGTATGTGGTTTTATAGATCACCTATTGACAGCAATGTGCATAGGTGATGAAGTGAATGTTTAAGGTGATGAGTGTCAATCAAATGGTAGCTTTGCTCAGTGATGTTGGGCCACACACACCTAAGCAGGTGGGGAAATATTCCAACTGTGATAAAGAAGCTTGATGTCTTGTAGCTACAGTTTGTATGACAGTCTAGTTAGTTCACGGTAAAAGGAACCCTTGAGATGTTCGTGTAGGATTCAGTAATACCTTTCCACCTGAAGGGAAGATAGTTAGATTCTCCCTCATTGAAGGTGGTCTTTGTGTTGCAGCAGTCTTGGTTGCAGTTTATCCTTCAAAGCCTGCAAGTTCATATCTGGCTATAAGTAGGCATAAATGGCTTCAGAATCCGAATAGCACTGAACAACCTGCAATCATTGGCAAGCTTCTCCACTTCTTACCTTACATTGGAAAGGTGGTCATTAGTGAAGCAAGTGAGGCTGGTTGAGTGGTACTGTCTTCAGGTGCTTTTGCAACTGTGACATGGTGAATAGATTAGTATTTTTGACCCCCAAGAGCCTCTTCCTTTATGATAGGTTTGTGACCAGGACATAACTAGTCAGTTTTTCACTTTTTTTGAGGTGATTTGCCAATGCTTTTGCAAAGACAGATTAGCTAGTTTTGGAGCGTAAGGCTTCAGCTGGGATGTTATAAGGGCTCCATAGTCTTTGCTGTATACAATGTCAAGAAATGACTAAAGGCAATGTGTTTGGAATTGGCTGAAGGATGGCAAATATGACACTAGGGAACTCAAAAAAAAAAAGGCAGTGATTGATCATCCACTCGGTAGTTCTGGCTTAACATGATTGGAAAAACCTTTTGCACTGATATGCTGAGCACCTCTATCGTTGCGTTTGGACATGCTTTTGGAGTCACTTCCTCAGGGTAGTTACTTGTTCACTACCATGATTGTGTGTGTCAGGAATGCAGATATTTTGATTTTATCCTTTGCTTATGAGAGAACTTAGTTATTTATATCTTTTATGCTTATTTCTTCTGCTTTTTAGCATGCACATAGTCCTGTGTCATGGCTTCCCTGGTCAAAGGCCCATTTTAAATGTGCTGACTGTTTGAAGGATGAGCTAATGACATAGTTATAATGTCACTGAAGTGGAAATCCAGGTGCCTAGACTAATTCTCTGGGGATGTTGTTTCATACTTTACTGAAGCAGCTTGTGGAATTTAAAGTCAATTAACAAGTAAATGTGAAATTAAAAGGCTCTTCTGAGCAATGGCAAACATGAAGGTATCATCAATAATTGGGAATTACATGCCTGGTACATATTACCCTTGTTTTTGTTTATTCATTCACTGGATGAGGGTGTTTCTGGCTAGGGGATGGGCAATACATGCTGCCAATTGTCCAGAAGTTAGTTATGAGTCAACCATACTACTGTGGGTCTGGAGTCACATGTAGGCCATACCAGGTAAGGTTGGTAGTTTCCTTCCCTAAAGGACATTAGTGAACCAGATGGGTTTCCCACAATATAACGAAGTGTGAAGCTGGATGAACACAGCAGGCCAAGCAGCATTTCAGGCCTAGACCCTTCTTCAGAGATGGATTTCCCCAATAATTGACAATGGATTCAGTTATCGTTGGACTCCTAATTCCAGATATTCACTGAATTCAAGCCTGGGTCCCCAGAACATTATCTGGATCAACAGTCCAGTGATAACACCACTAAGCCATCATCTCCATGGTCAGGCTTCAACTAATTAACAGCCCTTTCTCATCCAGTATAAATTATGCCATTGAAATTTGGTAATATAATTCTGTCCTGATGAATACAAGGTGAAAAAATTTGGATAGGATGTTCGAAGAGTGTGGTGTAGTGGTAATGTTGCTGTGATAACAATCCAGAGGCTTAGATTAATGTGTTGGGGAATGGGTACAAACTTTCCCATGAGAGCTGGGTGAATTTAAGTTCTAATGAAAGCTTGTCCCTCTAATGAAAAACCATGAAACTATCAACTGTCATCAAAACTTATTCGGTTTACTATATGCTTTTAGGGAAGGAAATCTACCGTCCTTACCTAGTCCAACCCGTAGTTGACTTCAATTGAAGTCAATGTGGTTAATTCTTAACTGCATTCTGAAATGGCCTAGCAAGCAACTTGCTTCAGGGGTAATTCAGGATTGACAACACGTGCTGTCTGTACCAGTGGCGCTTGGTGCTCCCCTCCTATGAAAGAATATGAAGCTGCTGAAGGTCCACTGCAACCCTCGGATGCAGAGATTTAGCATTAATTGCCACATGCTCAAATGAGTACAGTATAAAGTTGACAAGTTGCTACTTACAGTACCAAGTACAAAGATACCCAGATATACATTAAATGCAAATTCTTGGGGGGGGTGGGGGGAGAAATTGAACTAATAGCTTTGTTATGAATCTAACCCACTTAGCATGAAGGTAGTACCACAGCACAATAGAGGCTGTTGACAATGTGAACAAGAAGAGCTGAGTGGTGAACAAGAAGACCTGAGTGGTGGTCAATCCTACAAATACTGTACTGTCAAAGACAACATGTGGATTGATAACAGCAAGGTCATTAAAGAATGCTGACAGCAGTGAGGATGGCCAGTTTTGTCTGTTTCTCCTTTCGGAGGATCAATTCAACCAGCACTACACCCCTCTCCTTTCACTATGGCCCAGCAAATGTTTCCTTTTCATTTAATGATCAAATGCCCTTCAGTAAGCCCCACCTGAATCTGCCTCCACTGCACGGTCAGGCAGTCAATTCCACATCATTGTAGCTCAATGAGTAAACATGATTCTTTGCCAAAAACTGCTTTTGACGGTTATCTTGGGTCAGGTGTACTTTTCCCTCGGGTTTTTTTTCACTACCTGCTGCAGGTCCAGTCTGGACATGGCCATTTTGGTGATTAGTCATGCTACTGAGACAGTTAGGAGCTTGAAACCCTTTGTCCACTCCCTGGATAGAGTACATTCTGTGCCCTTGCTACCCTGAGAATATCTTCCAGGTGTTCAACATGGAGTACTAACTCATGAACATTGATGGGTGGTAATCAAGCAGTTTCCTTGCCTGGGTTTTATCTGATGCCATGAGACTTCATTGGGTCTGCAGTCAATGCAGAGGACACCCGAGATCACTAACTTCTGACTGACTGTATACCACTGTGTTGCTACCTTTAGTCAGGTGGGATAGGATAGTCCTGGGAAAGAGTTGAAACAGTCTTTGGGCCCTTGCTGTAAAGTGACTTGTGAATGAGTATGACTTTGTCAAGTTTTTGCTTCATTAGACTGTGGTTCTGACCTTTCAATTTTGCCACAGATCTCTGATGCTAGTGAGGAGGACTTTTCAGAATTGATTGAATAGGGAATACCTTGTTTCCTGTCCCTAGGTCAATGCAGGAGAGTTTTGGTGCAACTGTTTTATCATATAGTGTCAGAACTGTTAAGAATCAAGTGTGTGCTAGACTTGGTAAGAAAAGCAAATTTCCAGTCAAAGGACATAACAATCTCTAGCTACTCAATGAAGAAAAGTACATGGTTCCTGGTCCTGTGGGCTGTGCAGTGATCCTGTTGGAAAATGAATGTCAGTCATGTACTAAAACTGAGTCTACTGCAATGATGTCAATGGTCATAATCAGTTGACATTCATTAGCAATGCATATCAAAAGAATGTTTGCTCTGAAGGAGATTAGAGAATTTTACTGCAGCAACATTTGACAGCTTGAGGGGAGTAGATGGTAGTGGTAAAGATGAAGAAGGAAGTTTGGGAAGAGCCATCATTGCTCAACATTTGATCCATCTTGTCTCAAGCATTAAGCATTCTATGCTTGGGTTTGAGAACAATCAGTGTCTCAAAAGTGTACATAAATTTGTGTAGTAACTCACCACATAATTTGACATTGGCTTATTTTGCCAAGTTTGTAGAAATTCCAACTGCTTTAGGAATTCTAGGAAATGCTTTTCCCCTTGAGTGCACACACTGATACTTACGGTTACCTACTGGCCTTGCAGGATTTGAACCTCTCAGGGACTTTGCTGTCTGTACATCATGCATTGTGTGAAAAGGAACCATATGCTATCTCTGCAGTAAGCTACAGCACGGACGTGTATACATAACTGTCAAAATAAATCCGTCAACTAACAAAACCAAGTTCAAATAACAAGCATTTCACTATGATACTACATAAATAGATGATGCCTTTCCTAAAACACCTTTGTACTTTCTTTCTGGAACTTTAAATATTCTTTCACTAATTGTTTCTCTGACTTCAAGCAGTCAACACTGGATAATGATTTTTCAGAAGTGTCTTTTATCAAAGTGACCCCCATTTTGCATGCGATGTTCTGGACTGAGGTTAACTTGGCCTTTCTGACCAAAGCTGGCTGATGTGACATCTGCTAGAATTAATCTTTAATCGCATGCTGAACTGGAGTTGTTGGCGGAGCAACCATTCTGATATGCTGCCAAAATTGCCTAAAGTTTGTGTCTAGACCCATTGGTCAGTGCCAGAGCTGTTTAAATAGCTGGTGGGAGTGAATTGGGGGGCTAAATGCTGCCCTCAGTTGATTCTAAATAGTTGCAGATGCTGGTCTCACTGAAACTGACCCAAAACAACACTGATTTTTTTTTAGTAGTTCACCATCTTATCCTCTACAGGTGCTGTGATACCCTTCTGCTCCTGGTAATTTCTGTAGACTCAAAGTAGCACAGTCTCCAGAGATCAAAATAATGGACTACGTTGACTGTGCAATTCAAATGAGCCCTTGGAAACATACTTAAGTACAAGTAACAATTTTCATTTTATACATCCATTTTCCCTTCTGCTTAGGAGAAATAGAGAAGTTGGAATTAACTTTTGAGCTTTTCTAAAAAGCTCCTTTTCCCTCGGTCCTGCCTCCTCAGTTGTTTTTGTATTTCCTCTGATTTGCAATCTATGGGTGAATTCTGTTGAGATAACAGTAAGACGAATGCTCAAAGGTTAATGTAGATTGAAACAGGAGCGATGTTAGCCCACTCGGAGACAAGCATGTCGTTCATCAGGCTTAGTAAGAAGAATTTTTTTCAGAGTATGGTCCTTGATCTTGGCCTGCTGCCAGGAGCTAGCTGGCAGTTAATTTGTATACCATGTACCTAGAAGAGTTGCCACCTGTCAAACACAGAAACAGTCAGAAGAACTGGTGACAGGCAAAATCCATGAGCCCTGACAATGGAAGAAGGCAGCAGTATACATATGCAACTGACACTGTCCAGGACCAGGATCCAGTTGCTTGATATATTTTGTACCCTATCACAATAAGCCATAGACTGTATTGTGAAATCAATTTATTTTTTATAATCAAAGGATAATGCAATAAAACAAACAGAAAAATGAAATCAGATTTTAAATTGGCATTCACATGACTTGTAAAATCTGAAGGCACAATATGCAGCTGCTCTAATGTTACAAATTACAAACCTTAAAGGTATATTTGTGTAAAAGGAGTGGAACCAAATTGTAAAAAATAACTTATTTTGGATTTGATCTGCATTACATCATATATTTTCTCATTGTACCATGTGCTTAATTTTATGATGAGTTTCTAAAGTTAGAATTTACCGTGCTGCTGTATGTCTCACTGATTTTTGAAACCTGTCTAGTGTGTCCTCCCTGCTTTGAGATTTAAAATGTTTCTAAAGATTGCATCTTGGATTCACATAAACCTAATATTTAGAACCTGCAGAGATGCATAATTGGATAAATGTCTGCTTTTATAAACCTTGAATAAACCAAGAAACTTTCCATAGCTTTTCCTATTCAATTGCTTTATATATTCTAAAAATTTAAGTGTGGAGCAAGTGCCCACTGCTTTGGTGCACAACTTGCTGTACTTTTTAAAAAAAAATCAAGGATGTTAATTGTAGCACATTGTTCAGCTATCAGAAGGCCTGAACTTAGAACTGAGCAAGATCAGAATAAGTACAGGATCTTGCAATAGCTGAACAGGTTGTGGAATAGATTGTCAAAAAAAGCTGCAAATCAGGAAATTTGAGTTGAAAGAGTAATTGGATGTTTATCTCTAGAGAATAAAAAGTTAGGTTGTTGAGTTCAAAGGCCTTGCACCACAATGTGCTGTGTATACCATAATGCTATTTTCTAGTAATATGGTGCAAATTAATTCTTGTAATCTCACTGACTGTATGTCACCTATGTCAAGTATTCTGGTCAACACACCAGTCAAGCAGAATCAAAAATGCCATTGAAACTGCAAAAGGCGGGTGCCAATGTTATGGATATTAATGATGCTGCTTGGATTTGATTTGGAAATGATAGGAATGTATGCAGGATATATTCAGTGAAAATAATCTCACAGAGGGCTCTCACTGACAATATGACCCCCTGCAGAAATGCATACTGCCTAGTGACTCCTGCCGTCTCATTATTTTCGAAGAATCCCTCAAAGATCTGCTAAATGTCTTGGCAAAATAGTTGTTCAACCAGATGAGTTGAGTCAGTTATAAAGCCATGAAGAGTTGCACTGTGCTTTTAAAGATAAATATCTGCAGCATCAATGTGCACTGCATGTTTTTAACCCTTCTATACATTTGAGTAAAAAGTTCAAAGTAATTAGGGAATATTTCAACAGTAATAGAGACAGGCACTAAAACTTCTTCCCTTCCCCGCCCCCTTGCACCACCAACCCCTGTCCCACACAGCAGATTCCACTAGCACCAAAACCTGGTTAACCACAACCATAACTAGCAGGTTAGCGATCATTATGGGATGTATGGTTACCGGGGCGACCAGACGAGACGTCACAACTGGGCATGTGCGTTCCAATTTTTCTCTCCCCTCTTTCTGTCTTTTTTTGGATTTTTTTCAGGCGGGGGGCTGAGGAGATTTTTTTGTTGGTGTGTGGCGGCCATTTTTCCACCTCACCCTGACAAATCTGTCAATATAGTCACTCCACCCGGCTCCTACCTTTTTTTTAAAAACCCAACAAGGACTTTTCCTCCTGTATTTTATTAATTTAAAAATCTTCCTTATTTGCATTTTCCTTCCTCTGGTTAAAATCTCACCTTTTCAGGATTTTAATGTGAATCTTCTGTGACCCCCCCCCCATATCTCTCTTTAAAAAAATACATTAGTTTAACATTCAATGATGCCGGCATCTTTTGGCAATGAGGAGGACGGGATGGAAAACGATGAGGGAGCCCCAGGTAGGTGTTGATGTAGATCTCATTAACAATAATTTTCATGCTTAAGTTGTCGGTGGAAAAAAAGACGAGGAAACCAAGCAGCAATTCCCTTTATATGTAATATACACAAGAACATATATACATTTGAACAGGACCTACAGCCTAGCAGCAAACGCCGGTAACTTCAGTATTTGGCCAAGCCCGGGAGTGTCTGCAGAAAGTGTGTGACGAAGAGGAGGAGGAGTGGGAGCGGGGGCCGCGGGAAGCCGCCTTTCAGGGGCTTCTTGTCGGCTTATTTCGCAAGTTTTTCCGGTTTCCCCCTCCGCTCCCTTGCAGCCGCCGGAGACACTTTGTGTTCGAAGCTACCAATGGCGCGGGTCTGGACCAAGAAAAGGATCTGATGCATATTCATTACGAATTGTTTGGTTTTTAATAATCTTGCGAGAGGAAAAAATGTTTTGACTCGTGTCTTTCAAAACGCTTCCTAATGGGAGGGTGGCTGTTGAAAACATCGTAATCAAACCATTTCATTGCAGCAACAAAAAATAATTCGTCAAACCCCTCTAAATCCATGTTTAGCATTATTTGACATTCGTGGCTTAAATCATGTACATTTTAAAATCTTATTGTAATTTTCCATGTGTGCTTTCATAGTCCATTTTGATTTGTTGCATTGGTCGTATTTACAGATCATATCTGGATCTCTGCAGAAAACAGTGTTCATACCCAGCGACCTTTGAATTACTCCTGTAGCACATCAACCTGTGATCTTGCTTTCTATCCAGAAAGCAAAATCCCAAGTTTGAATTAGCGTCGTCAAAATCGGATGCTGCGTTTTTTTTTACAGTGATCTGTTTAAACACAGCAGTGCTTTATTGGATGATATTTTTTAATCTTGGGATGCCAGTTATTGATTCCAACACTAGTCTTTTTTCCATGGACGATACCTGTTAGGTTTACTGGATAGATTTTTTAAACCAGCAAATGAAACTTAATATATCCCGTTTATTTCTATACACAATTTTTTTTCAAGGATTGGGGATTCTACGGCCAGTCTCTTATTTGAAAAGCAATTCTTGCATTGCATTTCTGGAGAAGTTTTTTCAATGGGAAAAGTTCTGTGAGCAAACTTTTTCATGGGGAGTGGGAGAGTTTGGGGCCTGTACTGAATGATTTGTGGTTTGTTTTCCCCCCATCAGCTGCCCCTCTTCCTCCCCCATGACGAGAAAATATTATTCAAAGCAGGCCCATTATGACGTCACAAAGCCGGCCGCAACCTACCCTGCTAGCGATAGGAGCCCCGCCCCCTGCTTTGACCTCCCATTGGCTTGTCGGCGAATGTCTGGCTTGGTGATTGGTCAGTTGCGAATGGCTGTCAGGTTAGGTTGAGGCGTGCTGACATGTAGCAATTATTTGTATCTTTTGTCTCAGCTGTTCCAGGGTATAGTGCTGCTGCTGCAGCTGCTCCACCCCACTGCATGGCCGGAGGCTGTGCTGGGCTGCTTCCAAAGTTTATTTTTCTGCCCTCTTCCCTGAATTCTTCACTACGTATGGTGACATATCTCAAGCGAGGGCCATTGATTTCCCCACCACCCCCATTTTTTGGCACTTCACCCAAATGATCATTCTTTAGATGTGAATCTTGACCATGAGTGATTTACTTTTGGTGTGACCTTGTATGATGTGTCCCATTACATGGACACCGAATAATACATGGATGCCCCACACGTGCATACTTTGCAGCAGAACCTGAGACAAATCTCTTAGAAGGATATGCATTGATATCGCCCCACGCAGACCCTTCACCTCGGCCAGCGAAGCATTTCTTTTAAAAGTCTCAGTGCTATATTTTTAAAAATATGGTAGCAAAATTGTACACGTCTATGTTCCGCAAACAGCAATATAATATAAGCTGTTTTTAATTATTTTGGTTGAAATGTGAATATTGGTCAGAACACTGAGACCATCCTGTTCTTCATTAACATGTTTTATTTTCAATTTATGTTGCTATTTCTGGGTAGGGCCAGAATTTATTGGTTTATCTCTGCAATCCTCTCCAACCCCACAATCCTCATATTATATTCTGCCCTGCTGGCATCCCCAATTTTAATTGTGCCTTAATTAGTAGTTTTGCCTGCGGCTTCCAAGTCCCTGAGTGCTCTCACTGCTTCGAGATATTCCTTGAATCCAAGCTTTTGGGATCTGCTTTGTGTTGCTTAATATCTAACTTTACTTCAGGCTCCAATGAGATGTTTTATTACTTTGTGATGTTCTATTACATTAAAAGTATTTTATACATAAACATTGTGGTGATGGGCTGCTGCCTTCACCTGTTGCAGTGTTTCATTTAGTCGAGAGGCTTATAGGCTGTTTCCAAATTTCATGTCACTGTGAGATTGAAGTGACATAGGCCCAAATTGGATGCGGAAGATAGTTTTTCTTCCCTTCTATTAATCAATATTAATAGATCAGAACTATGCACAATATCATGTTATTATCTAAGTAGATGTTATAGCCTGCACAGCATTCGGGGTGTGGTCTGACTGCAGCCTCTATAATTTGACCATTATGTTGAATGCGTCCTGTAGCTGAGCATCCTACAGGCTTTGATGATTTGTTTTGCTTAGGCTGATGTGTTCATAATCTTGGATCCTAAAGTTTTTTCTGACTTCATCCATGGCAGCGTTAATGTCTTTTGTGGAGTTGTTGCCTCTGATTTAAAGTTTCCTTGATCCCAGGCAGCTGAGAACACCTATGTGGACAAGTTTTTAATATTGTTCTCTTCCATTGCAACCTCCTTCACTCCATGTGGTTAGAGCCGTTCTTCTGCTCACCCACTCCCACCTCAAAGACTCTTGACCTTGGCCTCGGCAAAAGGTAGCCCCTAACTCCATCCATGGACTTTCTGATGGCACCCCCATTCTCCAGCCTAACCTCAACTAAAGTGTACACCCCATCAACCTGGCCTAGCTGCACCTTTTACTAAAGGTGGCCCTATGCCTTGGCTAAATCCAGGAACATTAGCTTTTGCTCCTCCATTCACATGTTGCTCCTGTCTTTGTTTTTGATGTGCCTGCCTCTGGTCAGCTCACAGCAGCAAGCATAAGAGAGAAGTGGCTTGTGAGTGGAGGTTTAACTTCTCAACAGTTCCTTCCCGTCTTTCTAAAAGGATGGCTTTTCTCTTGTTGCTGCTGTGAATGAATTTTTCTGGGTGATTTGGAGACTTTGAGGGGCAGGTTCATCTGCTGCCCTCATATAGTTTGATCTTTGCATCTCCGTGTGACTTGCCACTGAATGCAATTCGGTACAGAATGCTGATAGTTTTGTCAATAAGAGTAATCTAATCATATGATAAAATCTGTTTGAAATACTTAAGTTTTAAATACTTAAGTGAAATTTACTGTTTAAATTCTAAATTTCATTCAGACTTAAGCAGGATATGTATCTGTCCACTGGGAGTAACAGATTAGTTAATGAAGGAAATAAGCTTAGATGTTTTTATTTTCCTGTACATGGACTTGAACTAACTCAGCACAACTTTCAGCTGGGAGTTGGGTTAGTGAAAGAGTTAGTAGAAAGATGGACTCCTTTGCTTTTTCTAACATTTTCAGCCTGTAGGAATTGATTCTTGCTCTACTTCAAGGGAAAAGCTAGCTGTTTGGTGAGTATCAGGTAAGTGGTTAAGGTTTCTTTCTATTCGCAGGGTTGAAAATAGTTCAGGAACGACTGGCAAAGAAAATAAGTTTAAAATAATTAAGTTAATTAATGTTGGCAATACAGATAATGTGCTATGGTTATGGCTTGTGGGAGCTCCTGTGAACTGATGTGATCCAGGGTAAACTCCTGTAATATATGATTGCAACTTGATGAGCTTCATCTGGAGCTGAGCTGCCGACACTGCTCCACACCAGGAAGGGGGATAGTTACCTGGATATTTTGTGTCAGGAATTGGCCACACTCCCTTAGGATAGGGTCTTTTGATTTGATCACTGGTGAGAACAGTGGAATCTAGCTGCTGTTCTGATCACACTGCAGGAGCTTAAGCCTTTGCAGTTCTCCAATAGGCTTGAAGTTCAGAAACTGTTTGGTCAAGAACAGGAATTGCAGGGTGGATGAGCTAGCCAGCATGGAACCATGTTACAGGCAGCCATTTGTATGGGGGGGGAGGCAAAGGGAATATAGTGGTGGTAATAGACAATATGATCAGTGGAATTGACTCTGTCTGGAAAGAACAACTGAGTTGCCTGTCCATTGCCAGGGTATGGGATGTTTGTTTAGGGCTGGAGAGGCACGTACAATGGAAGGGTAGGAGAGAAGGTGTTGTGGTTCATGTATGCAGTAATGCCTTTGGTAGGACAAGAAAACAGCTACTGCATCATCAGTACATTGAACCAGGCACCAAATTAGGAAGGAGAACTGGAAAGATAATCTCTGGATGTGTGGCTCAAAGCTACATTTAAAAGGCATTTGGATAGGTATATGAATAGGAAGGGTTTAGAGGGATACAAGCCAAATGCTGGCAAATGGAACCAGATTAATTTAGGATATCTGGTTGGCATGGAAAAGTTGGACCAAAGGGTTTGCTTCTGTGATTTACATCTCTATGACAATGAATGAACTTTGCCTGAACTCTATTTGCTCCATATTTCTTGATAGACTTTTTTTTGGTGATGACGGTCAGTCTTAGTGATGAACACTTATAATGTCCTCCAGTAAATACAGCCTTTTGGAGAATTAAGGTTCAGTTTTCCATTTGAAGTGTATGGGAGGATACTTTCTGCTTATACTTCATAACAGTCTAGCCTTAATTTTATGGCCCCTTGTTTTGGTCTCTCTCCCCCCAAGAGGAATTAGTTACTCCCTACTCATCCTATCAAATTCTGTCATTTAAATCCCTTATCAGATTGTCATGTAATTTTTAAAACTTGAGAGAACAGGTGCCTAGTCTATAAAATCTATTCTCAAGGGAGTCCTCACCTAAGCACCGGTGTAATTCCCGTGAATTTTCACCGCACCCACCTCAAGATTAAAACATCTTTCCTTAGGTGCTCGAGATTGAAAGCAGTACAGTGGCTGGGGTCTGACCAGAAATGAGTCTTAATGTCATGCTATTTGTGTTGTAGGCCCCTTGAGATAAAGGCAAGAGAGTTTCAATAGTACTTTTTGAGCTGGTGTACCTAAGCTCCAGCAGCCATTGGGGAGGAGGTATGTGAGAGTTTTGGGTGAGAACAAGGTTGGATGTAGTTCTGAAGTTGATCTGAATGACTTTCCACTATGATCGTACGTGGACTGAGGTAGACATAACAAATATTTGGGCAAGGAATGAGAGGTCAATTAGTGTCTGTTGATTCCTGGGGAGCTAATGGAGTAAGTTGAGTAATGGTTTCCATTAATACTTCTCCAGGGTGCAGTATGGCACTGTGGTTTTAGCTAGCTGCAAGATGCCTTATTTAAAGGCCCGCTACACAGTGCAAATCATCTTACGTTCACAATTTTACTGATGTTCTCTCAACCTTTTGCTCAGTATTGTATAGATTCCAATGAATGTGTTGTTTTCTTCCTGAGGCATTGCTGTTTGGCTGAAATGTACTCACCCAACAATAATTTGTATTTTTCTGGCACTTTTAACCTAAAATGTTCAGGCCCCCTTACAAGACCATAATCAGGAAATAAAAGTGACGTGTTTGGTGGTAGAGGTAGATTTTAAAGATTGTCTTAAAGCAGAACAGAGAGTGAAGATGTTTTCAGAGGGATTGCCAGAGTTTAAGGCCTAGGCAGCTGAAGGCCCTATTGACGTAGGGAGTGGGCAAAAGGCGGAGTTGTGAGGGATTGCAGTCCAGGAGATGGTTACAGATAGTGGGACTGAAGCTCTGGAGGACTTTTAAAAGTGGGGATGAATATTTTAAATTTTCAGGCTTTTGCTTCACTGGGCAAGGTGGTGGTATTTGAAACTTCCTACTGTGCGGCCCAAACTGCTACCATGTGTATGCACTACAACGAAAACAGAAATTGCTGGGAAAACTCAGTAGATTTGGCAGCGTTTGTGCAGAGTTAACGTTTTTGGGTCCAGTGACCTTTCTTCAGAACTGATTATAGCTAGGAAAACGTTGCTCAAGATGTGTTGAATGCAAGGGGGAGGAGTAAATGATAGGTGGGTGTTGGACCCCAGAGAAAGAGAAGAATAGTTGGACAAAGGAATGCGTAAAAATCAGCCTGGGGGGACTCAACAACTGTTAATTAGAACCATTTGTAGCTGACATTGGGAATGGTTGTGGTAGCAGCCCATGTGATGACAAGGCCTGGTATATGAGGAATTGTGGTAAGGACATAGGAGAAGGTGCTCAGGACCTAAAATTATTGAACTTGATACTGAGTCCTGAATACTGCAGGATCCCCAAGTGAAAAATGAGATGCTGTTCTTCCGGCTTGTGCTGAGCTTTGATGGAGCGCTGCAGTAAGCCGGAGACAGAAATTGCCAGGGAACGCAGTCATGTCTTGATGTGGCAGGCTACCAGAAGCCCAGGGTCATTTCTCTGTAGAGAGTGTAGGTGGTCTGCAAAGTGATTACCCAGTCTGTGTTTTGTCTCCTCAATGTAGAGGAGACTGCATCGTGGGCAATGAACATCGTCGACTAGATTGAGTGAAGTGCAGGTAAATTGCTGCTTCATCTGGAGGATGTGTCTGGGACTTGCGACAGGAGGGAGGAATTAAGTGGGCAGGTGTTGCACCTTCTGCAATTACATGGGAAGTGGCTGTGGACAGGTATTGGAAGTGTTGGAGCAATGGACCACAGTGTCCCAGCAGGATAAGTTCCTGCAGAATGCTGACGAGGGCAAGGAAGGGAATTTGTTCCTGGTGGTGGCATCTTGCTGTAGGTGGCAGAAATGGTGACGAATGATCCTTTGAATGTGGATGGCGGGAGGGGTGGTAAGTGAGGACCCGGGGATCCTATTGATGTTGTCGGAGAGAAGAGAGGGATGGGGGCCAAAGTACAGGAGATGGGTCAGACCGGTTAAGGGTGCTATCAACCACAATGTTGGGAAAGAAGGTGGATATTTTGGAAGCTCCTTGTAGAAGTTGGCACCGTCAGAACAGATGTGATGGAGATGTAGGAACTGGGAGAACGGAACAGAGTCTTTACAGGAAGCAGTTTGTGAGGATGTATAGTCAAGGTAACTTTGGGAGTCAGTGGGTTTGTTGTGGTTATTGGTAGCTAGCCTCTCCCCAGAAACAGAAATGGAGATGTGGAGGAAGGGAATGGAGAGTCAGAAATGGACCAGGTGGAAATTGGGAGCGAAACAGATACTTTTCTGATTTGGGATGAGAGGGAAGCAATGCTGATGATGTCATTGATGTAGTGGAGAAAGAGTTATAAGTGGGGACCGGAGTAAGACTAGAATAAGGGATGCTCCACGTAACTCACAAACAGACTGGCGTAACTGGGGCCTATGTGGGTACCCATGGCCACCCGTCTGACCTGAAAAAAAATGAGAGGAATTAAAGAAGTTGTTCAAAGTGAGGACGAGCTTGGTCAGGTAGAGGAGGATGGGGCGGTTTAGGCCTTTTCTTGCGGGAAGAAGTGGAGAGCCCTGAGACCTGACGGGGGATAGATGTGTGAAGGAATTGCATGCCCATAGTAAAGAGGAAGTGGCTGGAGCCTGCAAACTGGAAATTCTGAAACTGATGGAAATCATCAGAAGAATCATGGATGCAAGTGGGAAGTAACTGGACAAGGGGAGAAAGCATTGAGTTTAGGTAGGAAGAGATGAATCCTGCAGTGCAGAAGCAGGCAGAAACGATGGGTTTTCCCAAACAGGTTTGTGGATTTTGAGAAGGAAATAGAAGTGGGCGATGTGGGGTTGGAGGACTACCGCATGGTGGCAGTGGGATATCACCAGATGATACGGGGCTATTGACATTGGACAATAGACTTGTGTTCCATCGTGGGGTTGCGGACCAGGAGGAGATGGGAGGTATCCAAGACCTGCTGCTGAGCCTCTGCTACTGTTTCTGCCACCTCCAGTGGGAAGACACGCATTCCCCTTTCCTCCCATGTAGGTCTTCTGCATAGTCCGTTCCTCCTTCACTCCCAGCACCATCCTATACAATCCAAGAAGCTGTAGCACCTGCCTGTTTACTTCCTCCCTCATCACCATCCAAAGCTCAGGTACCTTCCAGATGAAACAGCAATTTACCTTCATGTCACATGAAGGGTCTAGGCCCGAAACGTCCGCCTTCCTGCTCCTTTGATGCTGCTTGCCCTGCTGTGTTCATCCAGCTCTACACCTTGTTTATCTCAGATTCTCCAGCATCTGCAGTTCCTATTATCTCTGTCACTCAGTCTAATCTACTGTGTTAGCTGCCCATAATGTGGTCTCCTGTACATGGGGTGGGGGGGACAAAACACAGACCAGTGACCACTTTGCAGAACACCTGTGTTCTGTCTGCAAAAATGACACTGAGCTTTGTGTTGCCTGCCACTTCAGCACACTACCACGTTCCCTGGCCAACATCGCTGTTTTGAGCTTGCTGCAGTGCTCCAGTGAAGCTACATGCAAGCTAAAAGAACAGCGTCTCATTTTTCACTTGGGGATCATGCAGTCTTCAGGACTCAATATCAGGTTCAATAATTTTAGGTCCTGAGCACTCTCTCCCATGTCCTCGGCCCAACCCCCCAGCCACACACTAGGCCTTGTCATCACATGGGTTGCTACCACAGCCGTCCCATTATCAGCTACAAATGATCCTAATCAACAGCTGGTGATTCCCCCAGGCTGATCTTTACACATTCGAGTGTCCAACTATTGCCCTATCTCTCTGAGCTCTCTCCATCTATTGTTTACTCTTCCTCGTCTGCCCCTCCCCCCCAATTCAGTAGAAAGGTCACGAGACCCAAAATGTTAACTCTGCTTACTCTCCACAGATGCTGCCGGACCTGCTAAGTTCTCCCAGCAACTTCTATTTTTTGTTTCCAATTTTCAGCATTCGCAGTCATTTTTTTCCGCCTGCATGTGTCAGCTGAACTATTAGAGGACCTAAGTTAAACACTAGTTTAAGCATCAGCTACTCAGTTAATAGGTTCCTGCAATTGCCTTTGAGATCTTCTTTGGATATGACGTGGCAAGGTGCCCTGTCTGTTTAGTTGACACGCAAATTCTGGCTCCAGACAAACAAAAAGTCGCAACGCTTGCAAGAAGGTGTGAGGTTCTTGTTGCTTCTCCAGTTGTACTGAGAGCGAGGTGTGAAACTCACTGAGTCTGTTTAGTCTTTTTTTTCACTCCTAGATTGGAAGATGTGCAATTAGCAACTCCCAAACCATACCCCTCAACCTCTAATAAGGATTTACTATTTCCTGAGCCAGCTACAAGCAGGAACACTTTAGTGCTGTCTGAAGTGCTGTGACAAATTCAGATTTGACTCCCAAATTTAACCTCCAGCACTATCTTTCTTAAAGCAGTGAGGCCTTCCTGGGTGGTCTTGGGACCCTTGTTTTATACGGTTGTTATTCATGTGTGAAGCTGTGCAGTCTATTTGACCAGACGGGCATCGGACCTCCACACAACATCCTTTCACCTATATTTGTCAGGCAGGGTAGTCAGTGCGAGATGGAATCGGGCTGTTAATCTTTTCACCCTCATTTCTCTTCTCCTGCCATCACTCCATATCACACGGGCCTTAAAGCTGGTTGCAGTAATCCTCCAATCTGTGGCCGAGATCAGCTAACCCAGAACACGTGAGAAAATTGAGACTGATGTTAATTTTGCCCTGTGTAACCCAGCTCTTTAAAACCTTAAATGATAGCATTTGTGGCTCAGTTGTTCACATTCTTGCCCCGTGTCAGATAGTTGTGCTTTTAAGTCCCCGTTCTAAAGGCTTGAGAAGAAAATCTAGCCTGATGCTGCAGTATCTGAGAGAGTGCTGCATCACCAGAAATCCTCCTCTTAAAGCTGCCTTTAAACTGAAGTTGTATCTGTCCTCTTGGTGAGATGGAGAAGACGCACTATTTGAAGATGAATGGGGGAGTTTTCTCTGGTGTCCTGGTTAATATCTACTCCCTGACCACCACCACTAGGACAGATATCCAGACATTATCATGTTATTGCAGGCTTGTGGCATACAATTAGCTGCTGCATTTCCTGCAACACGACTGCTGATATTAGTGCCAGCTGTCCCTTGATTCTAGGATGTGTTGCTGCCACGGATCTTTGAGTGAGCAGTCCCAGTTTCCATCTGCAGGCTTTTTTTAATGTGTGAGCTAGGCTGATACATTGGGTGGTGGCTGGCATCTGGAGCATAAGATGTACTACTTTTTTACCATAGTAAGTTGCTGAGGGACATAGTAGTTTATATGTAGCACTTGAGGGCTGGAGGAAGCCATTCAGCCCTTTGACCCTGCACAGCCATGCAGTAAGATCATGGTTGATCTGTTTATGGTCTCAACTACACTTTCCTGTCTGTCCCTAACCTTCTATCTAACTCAGCCTTTAATAACTTTAAGAACCAGCCGTCAGTGCCTTTTGGGGAAAGTTTCCATGGACTACCATCCCTTTGAAAGAGACAAAAAACTCTTATTCTTAAACACCTCAACCAGCCAGTGTTGACCAGCCTACTTTGAGTTTAGACTGAAAGCCTGGGAATAAATGCCTCCTGATGCATTATCCTCAGCAACGCCTCAATTGATCAAGAGTTCACTTGCTGATCAGTCAGCACGCATTTTCCCATGCAATATAAGTGTTGTTCCTGTGAAGTTTGTATTCTTGTGAGTCTGTCCTGATGAGCACAAGGCAAACATCTCAGCTTGTCCAAAGGGAAGACCATGATGTAGTGATAATGTCACATGATTAGGAATCCAGAATCCCAGGCTAATGCTCTGGGGACATTGGTTTAAATGCCGACTGTGGCAACTGGTCAAATTTAATTTCAGTGACCGCTAGTCTCAGTAATGGTGACTGTAAAACTGTCATTGATTGTTGCAGAAACCCAACTGACTCTCTGATGTTCTTTGGGACAGGAAGCCAACCGTCCTTACTTGGTCTGGCCTACATGTGATACCAGGCGCACAGCAATGAGAATCACTCTGAGGAATGGACAATAGTCACTGCCTACATCTCATGAAACAATTTCAGTTTTTAGTGTTTCTTTTACCACAGTATTTTTATCCTGTGTCTCTTAGTTCTAGTTACCTTAACAAGAGGGTACATTCTCATTATCTTTACCCTGCCAAGTCCTCTCAGGATCTTGTATATTTCAACTAAATTACCTCTCATTCTTCTGAACTCCAATGAGTACAAGTCCAACCTACATTTTCTTCGTAAGATGCACTCTTCAACCCAGGAATGAGTCAACTGAACCTTGTTTAAACTACACAAAAACAAAGTTGCTGGAAAAGCTCAGCATGTTTAGATCCGTTGAGCTTTTCCAGCAACTTTGCTTTTGTTCCTGATTTACAGCATCCGCAGTTCTTTTGGTTTTCTTCTTTAAACTGCTTTGATGATTCGGCAATTATCGGTATTTTTAATCAGGTTGTTCAGATGTATGATGACCCACCTCTGGAGCAGATGGGACTTGAATCCAGGATCCTGTCTCAAAGGTAGAGAAATATGATATTCTTGTGATTCTGCCCTGATGGCAGAAGAGCTGTTATTCTTTCATATAAGTAGACCAGACTTGTACACACTGCTCCAGATGTGGCCTCGCTGAGGCATTGTATTGCTGCAGTACAGCTTTCCCTATCCATCAGAAGTGAGACTCCTGACTGAGTGTTTGCTGACGCAAACTGGTTTGTTGTCTGTCAAGGTCTTGACCTTTTAAATTCTCAAAAAAGGACTGGATAAATGCTGGATGGTTTGGAAAAATAAATTACAGGGCTTTTGGGGGGAAAAAGTAGTAAAGTCAAATTATCTTAGTGGCTTTACCAAAGAACTGGTAAACCCATGATGGACCATCTAGCCTCCTTTGCAAAATCAGTGTATAATTCATCCTCCTTTCAAAGCCTTCCATGGCTCTTTCTATAATTGTCTGCCTCCTCAAACCTTCCACGATTTTTAATTGCTCCAATTTTAATTGCCTCACCATTGGTGGCCATATCTGGAGTTAGCTGTGACTAAACCCCTCTGCCTTTCCTCTAATCCAGGCTGTTCTAACGCTGAGGATTAATCACCTGTTCTAACATCCCCTGGTATGGTTTGGTGTCAAATTTTATTTGATAATGGTCCTATGAAATGCCTTGGGTGGGATGTTTTCCTATGAAGAAGTGCTATATAGTGAAAATTGTTGTTTCATGTGCCATGCTGTGCTTGTGAATTCTGTCGCTATCATTCTGCTGCATTTGTGCAAGAAATGTTTGCCACATTTTCATGACATTGACATAGGAAATGCTAATGACTCAAGTAGCCTGATCCCACATATGATCTACTTCTCACCTTTCCACAATTTGAGTGATGTGGCAAGTGTTTACAACATCTTTTTGTGAGCATTTTGTCAAGTTCCAAATGTGGAGTTTTTAAATTACAAAATAGGCTCCATTCCTCTATGAAGACAATGCCTCATGATGTTGTGCATTATTTTCGGATATGGATTGGAGGGCAGTTCCCTTGTCTCTCCACACTTGGATTAGTATCTAGGTTGAGACCGTAATTCCATTATAACATTTTTATCTTTGCACAAGAAACTACAAATTGTAAAGTGACTGAATTTCTGACTGAATATTATTTGCTATCCTCTGACTGCTAGCTATTCTGCTCTACAACTCATCTTTCTAACCTGGCAGAAGATAATTAGTACGGCAGACTATTTTTTGTTTCAATGTACATTTGAAAGAGCCACAAGTTTTAAGTGCTTCTAAATTTTCTCGTCACCTGGAGATACCAGCACTGTTGCCAAATGCTGCCAAGCATGTTGTGGGGGCAGCCATTCATCCTGAGAGTCTGTACAGAGAATGGTGATTGGCTGTCCAATAACTGAAGGCACAGCCCTTACTTACCCCATACATGCATCCCTCCCCCATACTCTCTGCTAGTGACTTCATTGGTTTTTATTCTGTATAATAAAGTGTGAAGCTGGATGAACACAGCAGGCCAAGCAGCATCTCAGGAGCACAAAAGCTGACCTTTCGGGCCTAGACCCCCCAGCATCTGCAGTTCCCATTATCTCTGGTTTTTGTTCTGTTATGTTTTTAATAATGACCCTCAACAGGAGAGACTGAAATGAACTCTGTACCCCATGGACAATGACCATGATCCAGAATCCATATTTAGTTCTCATTGACCCTACAAATGTATTTCCTTGGCCATTAAACTAGTTTGGGAGGTATTTTAAAAATGTTTTATAAATGCCAGTTGTTTTTGTCCTTGTTACTGACCACCTAATTTTCTCTTTTCTTCCTCGGTTTCAGCTTTCATCTTCTCTTTCTCCTCCTCTTGCTTTTTGCCTTTTTTCCATTTCATGTTTCTCTCTCCTGCCCTACACAATGTCCAGTGCTTATTCTCCTGTTTCTGTGGAAGATGGTTGGATGTCCCTTGCTCTTTGCCCTCCTCCTTTTTGGTTAGTTTGTTTTCTTGTGCTGGTTTGGAATGTTGACCGTTGGTCAAACCAGCCTTGATGATTGCCCTCCTATTGAGTTGCTAGTGTCTCTCTGTCAGTGATGTCTGTTTCTGACAACCATGTTACACACTATTCTAGCAGGTAAGCAAGCAAACTAAATGCAACAATCAAAACGCACTCTTGCTTTCTGTCTTATTTTTTACCAACAGGCTCAAAAGTATGTTGGCTTGCAGACAGACATTTCTAATTGGCCTGTTTGGGGATGTTATTACATATTTCTGGAGCAGTTGAGACTTGACCCCAGGCCTCCTGATTCAGACTTTGGTACATTATCACTGTGCCACAATAGCCCTGAGATGTTATTACATATGTCTAGAACAGGTGGGACATGAACCTGGGCCTCCTAGTCCAGGAGTAAGAACACCACCACTGCATGATAGGAGCCCTTTGTTTACTTTGAGTACTGGGGCTATTGTAGCCAATTGCTAGCATCTAATCCTCACTTTAAGTATTTACCAATTAGTCAGTTAACTGCATGTGGTTGGATGCTAATGCACTGGATAGCAGCAAAATGGAGAAGAAATGAATATTCACAGTTGGACTTAGCCCATGCTGATAGTTGCAGACAATTCCTAGGTATGTTGCTAAGTGAGTCATTGATGTTAAGCACAGTAACAAAATAGCTTGTCATCGCAGTAATCCATCAGCAAATGCTGCCTGCATCATTCTGACCTTGAGCCAGGTACTATCTTCTGCTATTGACAATCTAACGGCCTGAGCCATGTTGCTGTATTGACGTTCTTTCTCATCCCTCATCCTATCAGACTATGGCTGCCTTTTCGTTTGTGTAAATTTCTTGAGAATTTGGAGCTCCCAATTAGAATTAAACAAAAGAACTGCTGAGCCCTCTAGACAATGCTACATCTGGAAAATCTAGTTAAGTATGGGCTCTGTGGTCCAATAGCGAAATCGATAATCATAGTGCAGCCTTGAGCAATAGAGATTGCTGGGGGATAGGTGATCAATTCTCGGGTCATAAACCATGCAAAGGGTCATCCAATTAGAAGTGAGAAAGAAATTTACTCTTCACATTAGAAATGTAGCTTAAAACAATAAAGGAATCATCCATAAAAATGAGGATTAACTTTTGTCTATGACATTCAAGGAATTGATTTATAAATATCAATTGTACATAGTCTGTAAGAATAAATATTTCCATGTAGGAACTGTATTAATGAGGGTTAACCAAAATATGCTGCACCTGTACTGGGCATGTTTGATGGGACAATGTAGATGGACCTTGTATTTAACCCTTGCTGTTCCTTCCCCATGAATCAGTCAATATAGAGGCTGCTTTACTTTTTAACTTATCCTGTGTTGACCCGTGAGTATTGGAGCCTGTTACTGGATATCCTGGGATGGTGTGAAGTGTGGGAGTTAAATCATTTTGAACACTGTTAACTTTTACTTTTGAAGAAAACAATCTGGCTGTAAAATATTAAGCATATTATACATTGATTTACAACTTTTTCAGTGAGAGCGCCATCTTCTATCAGCTGCATTGAATCTGAGCCCCTTGATTGAATCCTAGCCTGTAACTTGCTGTCTGTAACACTTGGTTATTGTTACGGAGGAGTGTTTGAGACCTCTGATAATTAAAAACTGAAACACCCAGAAAAACTCCCCTTGCCTTGTAATCTGTTAAAGGAAATGTGAAAAGTGTAACCTGTCTCTCGCCCCTAATATGTTACAAAGGAAAGGTTAAATGAAAGAAATCCCTGATACTCACTTTATAAGCAACAATTTATTTATCTAGCTCTAACAGTGAACAAATTAACAGGACTACTAACAAACCAAGCATCCCACCACCCCCCTTATCTACTAACTATTCCTGAATAAAACAAAATTCTAATGGTATGCTATTCCAATAAATACAAGTCCCTCTTGTAATGAGGAAAAAAATTAAAATGTAGCCTCTGCAAATAACAGCCAGGATAAGGCTTCCAGAATGTTCTTTCCCTTCTCTGCTGTTTTTCATTCAGGAACCCCTTTCTCTGTCGAATTCTTGTGTCAGGAATACTAACTAAGAGTCTTGTAGTACCTTTATTCAGATAGTGCTTAATCTGAATACTTAGATTTCAGGGAGAACCAGTGAGTTTCTCTTCAGATGACAGTTTGCTCTCTCATTGATTTTCAAATGCCCTCTTCTCTTATACCTTTGACCTATTAATTTCTTACAATAGGATTGGCCCTTGGTTGTCAAAACCAACAGATTTAAATTCAGTTGTGTTTTGGTATCTAGGGTCTGGTTTAAATTAATTGGCTAAGTTCACAAACCTCTTATCTTGGTAAAAGTGCTGCTTTGCTTGCTAACAGTAGAGCCCTTTGATAAAATGTTTCAATTTCAAGAGCCGTGTGCACCCGCTGCTGCCTGCAGACGTTTTCTTAACCTAGCTTAAAAAACATAATCTTTTAAAGGGACCACACACTCTTTCCCCCTATCATTTTACAAACATCAAATACTCCACCCAACTTCGGAACATTGTATACTGAACTCTCTTGATCATTTATCTAAACAAAAGATATTGATGATTGCTTTTGCAGTTTTGTTTTGGTACAATGTATAGAATGAATTCTTTCTTTGATTAGTTTAGGCTATAGTCTGTGTTTGTACAATAAGACCATAAGACATAGGAGTGGAAGTGGACCATATTTAAAAGAGGCAGACTTGGTTTTGCTTTACCTTTCATGTTCTTAATGTCCCAAAGAGCTTGCAGCCTACTAAAAGTGGGTAATGTTGCAATGTAGGAAATATGACAACTAATTTTGAACAAGAAGTTCCCATGAACAGTAATGTAATAACAACCAGATAATCTGTGTTATTAGTGATAATGGTTGAAGGATGTATATTGACCAGAACACTGCAGAGAGCTCCTTGCTCTTCGCAAAATCTGTTACATCTCCCTGAAAAGGCAGATAGCGCCTTGATTTAACACCTCAACCATGAAGAACAGATGACCTCCGAGTTTGCTCATTGAGTTAAAAACATGTAGGTGTTTTTGATCAACCTGTTTAGATATGTTATGACAGGTCTGCAGGAGACGGGACTTGAACCTGGGCTATCTGGCCTAGAGAGGACATTGCATGGACAAATACCACTGTGCCACAAGGACATGTGGTATCTTGAACCATACCTGGCAGCAGGGTTTGTAGGCAGTTAGCCAATCTCTAACCAGGCTTCACTGGACTATCATTAAAAGAATCAAATGAGACTACATTTTAACTGATGCGTGATAAAGTTGTCATTTATTGCCTGTTCAATCATTGTTTGACCACCATTGTGAACTGTTGTAGTACTTAACTTTTAGTTTGCAATGAAAAGTTTGTTTATAAAGAAAATCAAGTAACGCTTGCATTTGTATAGCACGTTTCATGACTTCAGGATGTCTTGAAGCTGGCTGCTCCAAATGAAATACTTCAACTTGCAGTGTTGGAAATGTATTGTGTCGTTTTTGCTTAGAACAGTTAATGTTCAGTCATCACACAGCTTGTGCCTCTGGTTGGATGGAATTTAGACAGAGCAGAGCTTTCAGCTTTGATTCCAGAAAGAACAAGTGTGAATACTGGAGTTTTACAACAATCATGTGGTTTTAATCATTTTTCTTTATACCCACTCATATGTGACAGATTATTGAAATTGGAAATTTCAAAGCGCTGAAACAAGTGATGGGGAAGGACATTAGACATTACATGCTTGTTGCTCACCCTAGGAGAGCAGAAATTGCAAGCAGGGATGTGCTATTAACCATTTTAACTTTAAATTGAGAATAAGGACATGCTGAAGTTCTTTTGAGAAGGTAACTGAACCTGTGCCTGAGAATAAAGTGGATGATATCATTTTTTAAAATGACAAGAAAAAATTGATCAAGTTTTATGAGTGAAAATTTTAGTAAAGATAATTACCCAGGTCATAATGACAGCTAAACCAACAGGACAGCTTACCAGTTAATCAAGTGGGAAAAGCTCAGTCTGGATTCCAGTCATTGGAGGAGTTTATAAGAGTCTACCCTGGGTTCCTTTTGTTTCTAAATGTGTTGGAGTAGAATAAGCTGTTGACGTCAGTATATTTGATAGTTAAGTTTGGCTAATATTCGATGTGGTATTTGAAGTTAATTCTTCAATTTAAAAAAAACATTCGGTTGCAAGGATAACAAGGTGTAGAGCTCAATGTACACAGCAGGCCAAGCAGCATCAGGGGAGCTGGAAGGTTGATGTTTTGGGCCTAGACCCTCCTTCAGAAAATGAATATTTTCAGACAGCAGTGATTCCTTTTGTCACTCTCTATCTCTCTGTGCATCTGTGTCTGTCTCCGAAAGCCACTGTCCCTTTTCTTTGTCAAGGGTTATTTGTATTTCAATACGTTTCAGAATAACTTCCTTTCACTGTGGAAACCCGATCTCGTGGACCAGTTTCTGGGTCAACGTTTAGGAGCATCATCGTTTCCCCCACACCATGAACGTTCAGTGTTGTCTTAAATTAAAAGAGACAAATTACAACAACTAACTTGTAAAGTCTCTCATTTATAACAATATGCTGATAGAATTAAATGGAGAGACGTAGAAAGAAGTTGGTATGATCACTGAGACACTACTTGAGCCAAGTGACTTGCTTCTGAAATACATTTTTATATTTCTTTCTTTCCAATCTTTTGGTCATGTTCTTATTTTTTTTTGTGCGTCCTTTTGTCAAATTTTATACAGTCACGTTCCTGCAAAATTCTTGGTATAAGCTACCACAGATGTACTATATAAATGCAAATTGTTTGTGACCAGCAGTATCTTAGAAACAATTCGTCAAGGAACAAAAATATTTGTTTTTCTAGGTCAGGATATTGTTTTAATATTTAGTGAGTGACTGTGATCTATAATTGGTAACTGATACATACATCTTCACTGTCTTAACTCGATTATTTTAATGTCTCTCCTGCATGGAATCCAGTCTTAACACATTTTAGTCCTTGATTAAACCCTGAAAGCCTGTCTTGATTTCCACAGAGGAAGAGGAGGAAGAAGAGGAAGAGGAGGAGGACGAAGAAGGAGGAGGTCGGGAAGTATTGTTTTCTGAAGAAGAGCCAGCCAAAGTGAAGAAAAAAAGGAAACCACGGAAACAGAAAGAGAACAAGACTCCCAAACTGAAGAAGAGAAAGAAAGAGGTAACAAATATGGGGAGGTGCACAGATGAGATACCGAGAGGGGAATTGGACTCTAAGCCAGTTGGGAAAAGAAGAGAATGACAGCCTTGTTGAGGAAATTGGGTGATGGAGAGAATGCACTGAGGCTGGAGGTAGTCGGGGAATGAAGGTGAGGGGTTGCACCGAGGCTGGGAGTAGTTGGGGAATGAAGGTGAGATTTTTTTTGTGTTCATTCACAGGATGAGGATGTCTCTGGCTAGTCCAGCATTTATTATCCATTCCCAATTGCCCAGAAGGCAGTCAAGATTTAGTGACCAGACCTTTAATGTTTGGGTACTATTTTGCAAAAACAGCACAGATTACAGGACGACATACTATTATTTACAATTATGGAAAGCTGAGGTAGTGCATGTAGAATCAGAAGAGTGGGAAGGTAAAATTCCCTCACTCTCAATTGTGAGGTTGCAGAGTTCATGATATTAATATTTGACATTAGATAGATTGGGAGGATGTTAAGGGGTTGGAAACAAGCCACATTACCTATTAGGAGAGCAAAAGCCAGCATGGGTTGTTGGGTTGGAACTGTGTGTTGCCATGTTGCAACTTCTCTTTATTGAGGGTTTTGCTGTGAAGTAATATGCTCCAGGGTAAAATCCTGGAAGTGATGGTATCAGCAGTGGAGGTGCAGTTGTGTTATTGTTATAGAGACTGCACAAATTCTGATTTTTCAGAAGCTGGTCTTGGCCAAAGGAAAGTGATCTTTCACTGAGAATATGTTCAGACTTATCTGTAATGTCCTTCCTGAGTTGCTTGCCAACTAGCCACTGTCTAGGCTTGAAATAAAAAAAGTTTTGCGTTTGTATAGTGCCTTTGCTTTGGGATGTCTCCAGGTCATCATTTTACAACTAAGAAAAATACTTTTCAACTACATTCTTTGTGTTTGTGTTCTCAGTGGTATAAAAGGCTGGATATTGGTTAATAATACTGCCAGATGAGGGATAAATACTGGCCAGGGATCTGGGGAGTCGACTAAAGATGCCTGACAGGGCCTGCGATTAAAGTCCCAGCTAAGAGTCACCACCTCTGACAGAGCAGTCTTCCCTCAGTACTGCGCTGTGGCCCTCTATTAGATGCTGAAGTCCCTGGAAAGGGGTTTGACCCCACAACCTTGTGATAGAGGCAAGAGTGCTCCCCACAGAATCTTGTGTGGCTTACCCTAGTGAAAGGACTGCCTTAAGAATTGGAAATTGTCATAGGGACAATTTCAGTGATTGCCTGCAGCTGCCAGGTGCCCTGTTTTTCAGCAGAGCCAAATAGGCCCAGCTATGTGAAGTTTAATTTAACCAAGAGGCTGGTTTAAAAATATATATTCTTCAAACCCCCTCTAAACCTGCTGATCTTTAACCAGGCAGCACTGTTTTAAAAGGTATTGAGCCCTCTGCTAAATGAGAGTGTTTCTCTCTATCTGCCCTGTCTGTGCCCCTCATAACCTTGTACACCTCGATCAGGATCACCCTCCACCTTTGCTGCTCTTAACAAAAACAATCTCAGCCTATCTACTGTCCTTCAGCTGAATTGCTCCAGCGAGGCAATGTCCTGGTGAATCTCTTCTGCACGCTTCATGGTGTAATCACACTCTTCCTTTAGTGTGGTGACCAGCACTGCACACAGAACTCCAAACGTGGCCTAGCTAATGTTATATGCAGCTTCATTGTAACCTCATTACTGGGACAGCTGCTGATAAATTGAACAGTAGATAAGGACAGAGAGGGAGGTTCTTCATAACCTGGAATGATTTCCATTCTGATCTATGATTTAGCTCAGGCTATCTGCAGTGTCTGAAATCTGGCAGGAATATATTTCCTCTTGGGAGATGTGTCTTATTGAATCCATTATGGTGAATTTTCCATTATGGTGAATTTCCCATTTGTTTAAAAATCAGTTGAAGGTTATTTCTACAATACTCGATTTTCAGGAACAAGTCATTTGTTTGTGAAAGTTGATGTTTCTGCACGACCTTGCCACGAGAGAGTTTGTTTTGTTTGCCTTGTCCTCTTCTGAAGACACTGTTGCCACAGGGCAGGCTCCAAGAAATGTTTACCTTCCTTCCCTAACAAAGGCCGAGTGTTGGCATGTTGCAACCACAGGAGCATGACCCAAATATTCCTATCCTTCAGACACTGGCCTAGGAATGCTGGAGATGTCTTTAATAGACTGGGCTGAGATAAGTGTCATTTGAGAGGTGTTCAAGGCCGTGTCCTCTCCTGAGCTCCGTAACTACTCCTATCCCTACGATACTCCTGAATCTCTGGATCCCTTTAAGTTGAACCTATTGCATGTCCTCAACATTTAATTTTTATTTCTAATCACCCTGTTCACGGATGTTATGATAGACCTATGGAACAGATTGGACTTGAACCTGGACCTTCTGGTCCAGAGGTGGGGATATTAGCACTGCACAGCAAGAGCCACCTTGACATTAATTGTTTGACCATTGACTGCGTTACATTTGGGTACCTAGGCTCTAAGCTCTGGAGTCACCATGTTCAACCCTCTATCTCTCTCTACACCCAGAAGCAGCTCCTTAAGACCAAGCTGTCAGCCACCTGCCCTGATATGTGGGTGTGAAATTATTTCTCTAACACAGGGCAATAAGAAATTAAGATCCAATTGGACATTTGCTAATCAACCCGTTCAGAGCTGAGTTACATCTGGAGTAGGTGGGATTTGAACCCAGGCTTCCTGGCTCAGAGGCATGGATATTACCATTGTGTGACAAGAGCCCAGTGAGATCCAGTTGGATAGTTCATGTTTAAATGTAAATCAGTGCTGAACAACATTTGGCATAAAAGTGAGGTCATGTGATTTCCTGGCCCATGCATCCAGCCTCCTCTGTATCAAGGACACCTAGTTGTGGCAGTACACACTTGATAAAGCCTGCTTAATATGAGGGTATGAAATAGGAGCAGACATAGACCATGTGGCCCATTGACCCTGCTGCATTGTTTAATGTGATCATGGGTGATCTGATCATGTTTTAAATTTCAAATCACCCTGATATCTCTTGATTCCCCAAGAATCACTTCACCTCTCTTAAAAAGAAATTCAGTAACCTGACTGCACCAACCTGAGGCAGAGTATTCCAAGGTGTCTCTCTTCTCTCTGAGAAGATTCCCCTCATCTCTATCTTAAAGGATAGCTCCTAGCTCCTAATTTTAAAACTGTTCCCCCTAGTGTTGTACTGACACAGAGGAGAAAATAACGCTCCACATCCACCTTGTCAAGACCATTCAGGATCTTGTATACTTCAATCAAGTCACCCCTCACTGTCCAACCCCCAGTAGAAACAAGCCCAGCTTGCCCTCGAAATCTTGTAAGACACCCACTCATTTCAAGTGCCAAGTAGCCTCTTCAGTGCCTGGACAACTGAAGCAGTTAACTGACGCTCAAGAAAAGACCTATCTGCTGCCTCTGATTGTGCTGCTCCACCTGTCCAGATGACCTTGGAGAATACATGCTTGTACTCTTGATGTCTTATGAGAGCATAAAGAAACTTTTAGGCTCTGCTAAAAATGCCATTTAGTTAGGAAGGTTCTATGGAATCATGTAATTGAACCCTTTCCTCATTATCAGCCTTGGCCTAAAATGGCACTTTTTTTTATTGTTTATTGATTCTGAGGCAACTGTCAATTTTGTTGGCCATTAAAGTAGGCCCCATCTGTTTTCCTAATTTGTTGTCAGGACTGGGCACTTGAAGGAAGTGATATTGTCTGGTTGTGTTTGGCTTGACATCAAGAACAAGTGCAATGATTGTCACCTTGAGGCCAAGGTTCATCAAAGTGACTGTTCTTTGGAGTCCAACCAAGCAGGTTTCAGTTCTGTAGGAAGGTCACTGGACTCAAAACGTTGACAGTTTTACCTCCTCAGATGATGCCAGACCTGCTGAATTACTCCAGCAGTTTGTTTTTGTGTGTTTCAGATTTTCAGCATCCTCAGTTCAAATATACTTGCAGCTTGCAAGCTCTGCGTAATGTTGTATATTTCTGTGTATAACTTGTTCCAGACCATGGAACTGTTTCTGCCTTGAAGTCCAAGTTTGAGGTTGAGAATCTAAACTTGGTCTTCCTACCTGTGGGATAGTAAGGATTTGGGATGGACAGAGAGGAACGAGGAAGTGTCAGCCAGAGCTCCTGCCTGTCTTCCTGGTGTCCTGAGTCCATGTCACAAGAAGCAGATCAGCAGGTCATTATCTATTCTGCTATATGTGGGACTTTGTTGTGTGCAAATTGTTTCTTGTATTTCCTACAACAACCACTGGTCTTTTATTTAACACCTTTAACATTGGAAGGTGTTGTAGTGACTGTAGCTATGTTATCAAACAAAACTTGATCATGAATTACATGAGATGTCAATGCAGGTGACCAAGAGGCTTTTCTCAATAATGTGCATTTTAGGGGCTGTCTTAAAAGTGGAGGAGTGCTTGGGGTTGGGTGGGGCGTGCTGAGGGAAGGTTAGAGTGGGAATTCCAAAGCTTTAGCAGCCAGTGTCGCCAACAATGGCCACATTTGGAGGAGTGCAGGTAGCCATGTGGGTCTGGAGGACATTGCAGAGATGGGCAAGGGCTTGGAGGGCTTTGAAAAGGAGGATAATCATTCTAACATCTTTGTTAAATCTGTGTTGTAAAGGTCTATTAACATTGGTAACAAAAGGAATAGAGTTTCTAAGTAAAGCACACAACCTTATAGGGCACTGGTGAGGTCTCCTTACCCAAGGAAGAACCTATTTGCTCTACAGGAAGTGAGTGCAGTGAAGGTTAACCAGATTGGGTCCTGGCAAGTGTGATTATCCTAAAACAAAATATTGAGTTAACTAGATCTATATTTCCTGAGCTTTGGAAAATAAGGTGCGCTCCAGTTGAAAAATGCAAAATTCCTAAGGGTCTTGACCAGGTTGATTCTGACAAGATGTTTTCCTTGGGTAGAGAATCACAAAAGGGCGGAATCTGAAAATAAGCTGTCATACATTTTGGACTGAGGTGAGGAGAAAGTTTTCTCACTGAGGACTGTGAATTTTTGGAATCCTCTAACCCTGATGGCAGTGGATGGTACATTCATTCATGTATTCAAGGCAGGTTAATAGACTTGAGTAGAAAGGGAATTAAGGAATATAAGGATGGTGTGGGAAGGAGGAGTTGAGATGGAACACCAGCAGCAATCTTGTTGGGTGATCTACTCTAGCGCTGGGTCAATAACCCTATTATGACAGCTGCCATGCAAATACTTAGTTGTAAGGTTTTTTTTAATGAACTCTTGACGCTGTGAAGGGTGCTATGTAAGTTCAAGTCTTTCTTTCAGTGTACCCGATTTCTACAGAACACCCGTTCTTTGGAAGTGTATGTGTGGGTGGTGGGTGACAGCAGCATTAGGCTGGCTCCTGGTGTGCTGTAGCCAGCTGTCACTCATTGTCAAGGTTCGGGATGAGGACTGAGCATCTGGCAGAGAGCTAAAGAGCACCTGCCGATTTGCAGCTGATGAGAGGAAAAGACCAGCTTGGTCATGTAATCTTGTGACAGTGTGATATTTGGAGGAACTTTGACCCTCAAGATTTTTAATGGACCTGTGCAGTCTTTGTTTTTTTTGTGAAGCAAGAATGGGAAAGAAAGAGAAATAAAAGCAGAAAATGCTGGAAATAACAGATTAGGTTGTACGTATGTAGGACGAAGCAGAGTTATTTAATGTTGGAAGTGGAAAAGGTTAGAGACATAACAAAGTTTTAAGCAATTAAAGCAGGGGAAGAATAAAAGGGAGTATGTGAGATAGGGTGGAAGGCAGGAATAATTAAAGTGATGATGTAAGTGGAAGAGAGATGGTAATGAGATAAGCAGAAAACTAATCGCAACCAAAGAGTCATTGCTAGCCGCTGCTTTCTGAGAAAGTGGAAGCAATGGCAATGGCCTGAAATTGTTTGGTGCAGTGTTGAGTTTGAAAAACTGTAAAATGCTTATTGAGGAATGATTTGTTGTTCCAAGCTAACCTCAGATGATCTTGTGGATGAGTGGGTAGAATCCATGGGTCTGAGTTGGAAGTTGCAGGTTCAAGTCTGTCTTGGATCACAGGGTGTATCCAAGTGGTTCTTTTGGAATCGGTTAAATGTAGTTAAGAGAAGACTTGACAATAGCATTTTGCTTAAATATAAGCGTTTATTTAATAAAATTAAAAAATGGAAAAGAAAGAACAAATAAAAAAACTGAGATATGAACATTTATTAAGTAACAAAAAAAAATGAAAAAGGCAGGAAAAGAAAGCAATGAGCCTCATACCCTCTTGCCCGTCTGGGACCCCTTGATTGACGGCTGGCCTGGAGGCTTAGGGTGGTTCCTGGCACCATTGGTGATCCTGGTCTAAAGTGAAGTCTGACAACTTGGAATGAAACTCTCTCTTATACAGTGTAACAAACAGCTAGTACAGAAAAGCATCTTTGATTATGCTGTCTTTGGCATGTATAGGAATGTTCAAAGGAATCATTCAAGGTTCATTCAGCTGTTGAATATCATCAACAATTTTAGCCCTTCAGACCATCCTATACAAATTCCCACTCCAGGACTTGATATCCATAGAAGGTGTGTTCTTAACATGGCCAAACAAGTTGGGTATCAGTTTGTAAATTCTTGCAACCTATACAATTTGTGGGCAGTAAGAACAGAAGAGATTCATGGTCAGCTGTATGTTGGAAAGAAATAAAAGCAGAAAATATTGGAAATACTCAGTAGATCCAGCTATATCTATGGATCAAGGAACAGAGTTATTTTGTGTTGTTTCCACCATTGCTATGCACAGGCTGCGATATCTGTAAGTAGCAACATAAACTCTGGTTCCTCCAAAAGTAGCAATCAGTTGGCTGGATGGTCATTCTGCATCAGACTGGTGTCAGTGGCACAGGGTTTGATCCTTTTATGGCTGGAGTCAATTCAGAGCTGCCTCATTACTTCTCCCTGGTGAAAGTTGTGGCACTTGACATAGAGGGCACTCAAAGGAGAAGCATGGCCAGTAAGGTTTTCAGATAATTGGAAAGGAACGGGCCAATGAGGAAGCTCTCAGTTCTAGGGTCTTGGAGGATGAATACTCGAGTAATCCAGTTTCTTGGTCACAACCTGTTTCCCTCTTTTGTCCATATTCTTCAGGAACAGAAGTCGTCCACATACTTAATGGATGATTGGGGTTTGGAAGATGTGGATTATGAGTTCACAGAGCAAGATTACCACACTCTGACCAACTACAAAACCTTCAGTCAGTTCCTGAGGTACACACTGCCGGAATAATTGTTTGATAATAATTTTAAAAAAAACCTTTTTTTTCCCCTTTTTGCTTGTATTCAGTTGTGTGTTGGTTTGCTTACATTTTTTGTGTAGCCTGTGCCATTTGAACAGGACAAAGGGAAGCCTTACCTTATTAGAAATAACTCCAATACCTTTCAATCCCACTTTCTGAGCCTTGAGATCTGTTTGCATTCCCAAATCCAATTTTTTAGTACTGGACTCATGAAACAAAATAGTTGACTGGTAATGGAGATAATGGGAACTGCAGATGCTGGAGAATCCAAGATAATAAAGTGTGAAGCTGGATGAACACAGCAGGCCAAGCAGCATCTCAAGAGCACAAAAGCTGATGTTTCGGGCCTAGACCCTTCATTAGAGTTGCCTGGTAATGTTTTGTCCCATGTGATGCGAGCATCCCTTGTGGTTCTGGCACAGCGAAGTGTTCACTAAATACTGCTAATGATGGCTGCTAGTAGGACTGACCTTTCACAATATTGATGAGGTGTGTTATGTGAAGACACTGCATTCTGTTTGGAATGTTTTAATTGGAATGTCAGGTATCCTTTGGGTGTAAATGTTAGCTAATGTCTTGCTGGCAGCAGTGGGACCAGCACTAACTCTAAAGCTAAACACTGAGAATTACAATGTATTGATTTGCCTTAATGTGTTTTGTGTTTACATGGTGGACGTGTGACCCACCTCCCTGCACACACGCTCTTGGAATGGCAGAATGACATACCATAGAATAGGTGGTTACACCATTGTACTTGTGCTGACTTATCCCCCCCCAACCCCCTTGGGTTGGAATCTTTTCCCCTTCTGGTATTTATCCAATTCACTTACTGATGTCGCCATTGAATCTCCTGTGGGCACCCTTTCAGGCAGAGCACTCGGATTACAATTTTGCTGAGCTAAACAAAAAAAAAGTCTCATGTTGCCACTGGTTCTTTTGTCAAGTACCTTAAATGTGTCTCCTCTAGACAGTCTCTGCTGCCACTGGGAGCAGTACTTATTTAAGTTGTTGCATATCTCCCTATCCTTCACTCCACACATGCAACCATACCTTCGCCTGTCCCGGCCCCATACTGTGACACTACCTCCCAAAGGAAATTGGCAAAATTTAAAGTATTTGGCAAAAACATCATTGGTGGCATGAGAGAGTCATTTTTACATGGTGTCCCAGATAATGAGAACTTACTGCCTGAAGAAATAGTAAAAGTAGTAGATTCAGTAACTACTTCCATTAGAGTGGGCCTAATTGGAAAGCTGTTCCAAGGAGCTAGCACAGGTACAGTGGGCTGAAAGGCAACATTTTGTGTTGCACCATTGTTTCCTAAACCCTTTAAATGTCATTTTCTTTCTCTTTATTCTTTCTGGGAAGGGAGTGTTACTGGCAGGACCAGCCCTTGTTTTCTCTTGTGCTGGGTGGCTTCCTAGGCCATTTTGGAGGGTAGTTAAGGGTCACCCACATTCTGTAGGTCTGCAATCACATATAAAGGCAGACTAGGTGAGGACAGCAGATTTCCTTTCCTGGAAGGCATTTATGAACCACATGGGTTTTACAACAGTTGTTGATATCGTCATTTAATTGTTATGTAAACATATCACTGTTTATCTTATGGATTTATTCACCAAATTTGAATTCCACCATTTCCTTTTGTGGGATTTGAATCCGAGTTCCTGGAATATTAGCCTAACCCTTTGGACTGCTGCTTTACATCTAAGATCCCTAATGGGGAACAGTGCCTGAATTGGATTCTAGAATATTGTCTCCTCAAAAGGCAGTGAATGCTGAGGGCCAGCTGGAGCTTTCAGGTTGAGATTATTAGGTTTGTTGGGTTAGAGTAATAAGGGCTAATGGATTTGAGACAATTTCAGCTTGATCTGGTGGAACAATCATTCAGGCTTGGCGCTGGAAAAGAAAGCTCCTGATCCTCTGCTGGGGTGATGGCAGGGAGGCTACAAGACTCAGCATCATTCAGGTTAAGGAAAGGTGCGGGTGTATTTGTCAGGATTCTTCTTCCTGACTGCTATCCCATAAACAACTTTGTTGCTTACCAGAAGTAATTTTAAATGAGCCAAAGTCTGATGTGATAATTCCCATGGTCAAATAGCCCTCTAACTTGTGTGTTCTTGGAGGGAGATTAAGAATTTTGTAGTGAGGTGCTGATTGTTGCCTGTGGATTTGAACATTAGAAAATGCACCCTCAGGAACATTGAAATGTTGAGTGGGCAACAAAAGTTGCTTTTTAAACGTGCATCCATTCCATTGTTATCTCCAAACCTGGCTATTCCAGTGATCTCCGGCTGTCACCTTCCGCTCTCTCTGTAAACTTGAGCTCATCCAAAATTCTGCCTGTGTCCTGACCTGAAAAAGTAGTGTTTACCCATCATTGCTTTAGTTTAGTGACCTACATTTGGCTCCTGGCCCAGCAGTAGCTCAGTCTTAATATTTAAATTCCTCCATCGTCTCATTGCTGTCTGTCTCTGGATTACCAGTCCAGTTACTTTAGGGGACTAGGTATATGAGGCATTTCGGGAAAGGTTAGATCAGTATATGAAGGAGTGTGGACTAAAAGAATATGTCGATGGCATTAAATGAAGAAAAATGCAAGGAGGCTGGTACTGCTGGTACAGATCAGTTGGGCTGAACGGCCTGTGTAAGTGCTGTGAATTCTTGTCCTAAAAGCTTCTGCATGTGATTTGGTGCTGGGCTTTACCTGATAACATTCCTGTGAAGTGCCTTGGGACAGTTTCCTACCTTAGTAACCTAGAGTAGTTTTTGTTATCTGCCAATACTTGGTTGTTACCCCCCTGGTTTGTCTGAGTTGATCTGATGAGACAGTCTGACCAGCCTTGTCTTTTGTTCCCCATCAGACCGCTCATTGCCAAGAAAAACCCGAAAATCCCAATGTCCAAAATGATGACGGTGCTCGGTGCCAAATGGAGGGAGTTCAGCGCCAACAATCCTTTCAAAGGGACCTCGGTGGCTGCAGCGGAGGCAGCGGCAGCTGCAGTGGCAGCGGCAGTGGAGCAGGTGATTGTGGCTCCACCGGTACCGATTCCTGTGCCACCCCCCCTTCAACCCCCCGTGCCCCTACGGAAAGCCAAGACCAAAGAAGGGAAAGGTAAATGCTGCTTTCACACGCCTGTAAATCTGGCCTTGTAAACTAGGTGGGGAGAAATACCAAGCAGCTGGTCTGAGAGACGTACCGCGCTGTGTGGACTGGGACGTGTCCCTGGCCTCGTTGCTGGTTTGTACTGCAGTCGGCTTTGTTACCACGGTGATATAAAATTACCATCAGAAACGATAGGATGCAGATCTAAAATAATTACAAAACCCAGAGTGAGGTGTGAGGAATTTTTATTATTTATCTGAGAATCTGTTACAATCTGGAATGCGCCGACTGAGAGAATGTTGGAAGCAGACTCGATAGTAGCTTTTGAAAGGGAATTGCATAAATGTTTGAAAGGGAGGAACTGGCAGGGCTTTGGCAAAACAATAGGGAGAGAAGGACTAATGGTCTAGTAGTTTCAAATCGGCTGAATGACCTCCTTTTGTGCAATATGATCCCGTAATTCTGATTGGAGAAGTGTTTGTGTCAGGGTGTCTGGGTGGCAGGACCAAGCTCTGTTTTTGGCACCCACTATGACCCGATTGTCTGCCAGGGCTCACTGCATGGGCTGGTACATTTGAGAATAGCGGGTTTGGTGGGTATAGATGACCTGTACTGGTGGACCTCCAATAAGAGTGATCCGCTCTGGGAGAGGAAGGGTGAAAACGGAAAGACACAAGGGGACCTACTTGTGCTGTATTGTTACAGGAACCTGCAGTGCAGGATGTTTTCCCCACCACCAACACCCAGTCTATGTTTCACTCCACTGCTGTCTGCTCACAGGTCCCGGAGTTCGGAAGAAAAGTAAAAGTGCCCGAGCGGCTGAATTGAAGAAGAAAGGAAAAGGAAAGAAGATGACGCCTCTGAAGATCAAGTTTGGAGGTTTCAGTGGCAAACGGAAAAAGGGGTCTTCGGTAAGGCCATCCCCTTATTCTATTGACCTGTGTAGTTTCTGCGTGCGCGCATGCTCGCGTCTTAACTGGTAGGAGTTGTGTCACTTCGATGAGATGCCAGAGGAGAAGTGGCGGTGGTGGAATTGTATCCTGCCCCGAGTGAATGTGGGGATGTGGAAATATGAAACTTCTCCCCTCTTCATGCATGTAGTGTGCTTGTGTTTGCAGAGTGAGGAAGATGATCATGGTGAGTCGGATCTAGACAGTGTGAGTGTCCACAGCTGCTCTTTGAGGTCTGACAACTCTGCTGGTTTGGGCAAGAGAAGAAGGAAAGCTGGCAAGAGGAAGAAAAGATGTAAATATTTAACTTCTTTCTGATGGATTCGGAATGCATTTGTGCAGTTTCCCTCTGATTTTGGATTGAGGGGAGTAAAACTTGGCACTGTCTGTGGAGTAGGCATTACTGAGTGGGTCGCTGGATTTAGTAACCAATGCCATCAGTTAATGAAGTGTTCAGGACCTAAAGACCAGAATCTGCACTTTTAATTCCTGTTCTCTGCTGCGTTCAGAAATCCCAGCTGGACTTGTGCTTCAGTGATGCCACTGGTCTAAGGTGAGGAAGTGAGGAAATGACCTGGGCTTTATGCTCCTGAATATGCCGAGGACAAGTGGTTATGTTTATTGCCCTTTACTTTCCCCTTCCCATCATTTGGCTTTGAGTTATAGAACTGCACACCAGGCAGAACCAGTCACTGAGACGGAGGATTAACTAAGAACAGCTCCTAATTTTTGGTCATATAACGCTTAAACCGCCCAAACCCTTGATTCTGGTCTTCAGGTTTTTTTTTCTTTATTCATTCGTGGGATGAGGGCATCACTAGCTAGGCAGCATTTATTGCCCAGAGGGCAGTGAAGGATCAGCCACATTGCTGTGGGTCTGGAGTCACATGTAGGCCACACCAGGTAAGGATGGCAATTTCCTTGCCCAAAGGATATTAGTGAACGATTTGGGTTTTCCCAACAATCAACAATGGATTCACTGTCATCACTAGATCCTTAATTCCAAATATCCCACCATGGTGGGATTCGAACCTGGGTCTCCAGAACGTTATCTGGGTCTCTGGATTAACAGCCCAGCAATATTACCACTGGGCCATCGCCACCCTCTTGTTAAGTATAAATTCTTCCACCCTATCCCCACTGTCGCTAAATTGAGATTAAAACATCGAGCTGTTTCACAGTTTAGCACACTCCCCCACAGAACTGACCCTGATGAAGCCATCTAATATCCAGTCATAGTGTTAATAAGTCACCACCCTTTATGTACTTAGCTGTACTGCACTAAAGCGCTTGGTTTGTTATCTTTATGTCCCTCCAGAAGGATGCATAGTCATCTGTTGCAAGTGTGACTCATTTGTCTTCTCCTTGCACTATGTGCTGGGAGACTCTAACTTCATTGACTCTTATTCTTCTGTCTTTGCTAGTGGAGGAAGGTGATGGGTATGAGACAGATCACCAGGATTACTGTGAAGTGTGCCAGCAAGGAGGAGAGATTATTTTGTGTGACACCTGTCCTCGGGCCTATCATTTGGTCTGTCTGGACCCAGAGATGGAGAAGGCCCCTGAGGGAAAGTGGAGTTGTTTGCACTGTGTAAGTTGCCAGCTTCCTGCTTTGTGCTTTCTTATTGTTGTTAATTTGCTTCGTGGGTCGCTGTTCCAGCCAGTGCGATACTCCAGTGTGACTGCACAAGACCTGACGATCCCTGTCAAGGTTCTCGACCTGAAATGTTAACTCTACTTTTTCTCCACAAATGCTGCCAGATCTGCTGAGGTTTTCCAGCAATTTCTGTTTTGTTCCTGTCAAGGTTGTGCTTGTTGATCTTGTCTAGCAGACAGTAGTGAAATCCTATTTGGCTCCCGTGTGAATGGGGTAATGTTTGCCGGCTTCTCCCATATAAAATTCTCCACCGACCCCACTATAGGAAGATAAATGTGTGCTAATGTTTGGGGAGAGGATTGGGTCTGCAGAATAGTAAAGTAATTATAATAGGCCATTTGGCCCCATAAGTGCTAATGCTTCACACAAGCTCCTCCCACTCCATCCATCTTACCCTATCAGTTGTGATGTCTACCGTAACCGAATATCCTGTTTGCACTTATATCTATGCTGAGATGAGACCAATGTTCTCCCTGTGTCAGTGCGGGTTTTGTCTGGGTGCTGCTGTTTCCTCCCCCAGTCCAAAGATGTGCGGGTTAGGTGGATGGGCCATGGGTAATACAGGGTTACAGGGAGAGGATATGGGAGTAGGTCTAGGTGGGATGCTGTTCGGAGGGTTGATATGGACTGAATGGGCCAAATGGCCTCCTTCCTCACTGTAGGGATTCTATGATTTATTACCCATCCTAAGTTACCTGCTTGAGAAGGTGTTGGTGAGTTACGTATGTGACCTGCTGCAGTCTATGTGGTGAATGTGTGCTAGCAGTGCTCTTAGTGGACCAGTTCCAGATTTGTGATTGTGTCCATGAAAGTGCGGGGTTATATTTCCAAATCAGCGCATTGTGTTACTTGGAGGAGAGCTTGAAGATGATTGCGTTCCACAGCATTGATTCCCTTGTCCTCCTGGATATACATGTGGCTCTCTTAGTGAGTTACCATCATGTATTTGTGTCTCTGTCTGAGAATATTGTATAATGCATCCTGTATTCTGTATAATGACTGTAGGAAAAGGAAGGAATCCAGTGGGAGGCTAAAGAAGATGATGAAGATGATGAGGACGATGAGGGAGTGGAAGAGGAAGATGATGATCACATGGAATTTTGCAGAGTCTGCAAGGATGGAGGCGAGCTGCTGTGTTGTGACTCCTGCCCTTCCTCTTATCACATTCACTGCCTTAACCCCCCACTCCCTGAGATCCCAAATGGAGAGTGGGTTTGTCCACGCTGCTTGGTGAGTCTATGATTGTCCTGATCACTGTGGGTTGTGATATGGGCTGTAGTAATTGAAGGCTTTCCTGATGAAGCCACTTTGCTATGGGTGTTGAAATGGGGGGCAGAGTTTGACCTTGTCCCCTCTGAGATTCTTTTAGTCCAGTACCATAGCTAGGAAGTAATGGGTCCTGTGCTAGGGAAAGGAAATATATTGCCTGGCATGTGAAGGTGCCTGTATGTGCTGGCAACCCAAGAGCCAGCTGATAACCTCCTTCAATACTGACCAATTCCCAAAAAATCAGCCTGTAACTGTGGAGCATGCATAGTAAAGATTCGCCACATTTGGAACAGGAGCAGAGATTTATAATGGGTATGAATGCTGGCTCAAGAAGAGGATAATGTTCGATGCGTAGATTCCTCTGCCTATGTTGTTCCTACTTTGGATAAAGTGTGTAGAGGTGAGAGCAGTTACCAGGGGTTAGCCAGATTATGTATATCGAATGATTAAAATGTGTAAATGCTTGTGTTGTCTCCAGTGCACACCTCTGAAAGGCAAGGTGCAGCGAATCTTGCACTGGACGTGGGGTTCACCCCCACTGCCACGCACGCCTCCATCTCTGACAGGTGAAGCCAACGAAGCAGAACAGCCCAAGGTCCTGAAAGGACGGCCTCAGCGAGAATTCTTTGTGAAATGGGTGGGGCGGTCTTACTGGCACTGCTCTTGGGCCACAGAATTGCAGGTATGTTCAAAGTCTCCCATATCTGGTATGGGCTTATTTTGAAACCAGTAGCTTCCCAAATATTGGTTACCAAAGCTTTTTGGTGAGCAGATTGCATTATCACATGATCATCTTCTTGCTAACTTAGAGACTGTCCTAAAACACACACATCTCATGGACCTCGTAGTAGCACCAGAACTTCCTTTGCTTGCTCATTGCCTATCGTGTAAGGCTCGTTGTTACTTTCCCTTCAAGATCAAAATGTGGAAACGCAGTTGAGGGAAGGTCGTGAGGCAATTCTTAAGAAATGCAAATGTGTGCTAAAACATAAAATTTCTCTTTGCCCACGTCAGCTGGAGCTATACCACACCGTGATGTTCCGGAACTTTCAAAGGAAGAACGATATGGATGAACCACCGCCATTTGACTATGGTTCTGGGGATGATGAAGAGAAAAGTGAGAAACGAAAGAACAAGGACCCACAGTTTGCACTGATGGAACAGCGGTATTATCGATATGGGATCAAACCTGAGTGGCTCATTGTCCACCGTATCATCAACCACAGGTGACGAGAGACAGATCAGGTTCTGGGACACGTGCTCACGTTCAATTTGATCTGTACCATTGTCCCACCTGCCACCTTGGTTCCTCGACATTTAAATAACTATTGGCCAGTGACATTTTAGCTCCTTCCGTTTTGAAATTTAGAATTGACACCCTGCATCCCCTCCCAAGCCACACCAGCTTCTGTGTCCAAGAATTTAATCTCCTTTTTATGTGGAGAAGTGCTTCCTGACATGAGCCCTGAGCAGCCTAACTTGAATTATAAGATCGCCACCTTTTTGTTCAGGGCCAACCCACTCTACTCCACCCCACCCCATACCAAAGGTAGTTTCCCTCATATACAGAATTCATTAATCTATCAAAGCTGTGCTTTGCTGAATCATTCTCTTGGTTTCTGAAAAGGAAACAAAACTGACGCAGGGTCTGAGGACTGTTATCTGTAAGGTTAATGTTTTGTTGTCTCTGTACTCCAATCCAAGCCACGTTCACTGCTTGATATCTCCATTGCTTTATTAAACATTCCCAGGGTAGCAACAGAACAGTTTACATGCTGTGTAAAGCTCCCTTTATGGAGCCCTTCAATATCTTCAGGGCATGTACAGCATGGATTGGACATGAGGTAAAGCGTCTTTACACTGCCTCATCAAACACAAGGCTGGTACCAGAAAGGGTCAGACTCACCATTTAACCTTCCAGAATAAATAGAGTACACATAACATACAGAGTAAACCTCCACTTGTACTGTTCATTAAACTCTACATTAAAAAGGAGATGAAATTCTTATATCCAATCTATGTGATTGACATATTGGATACAAAGACTAGCCTTGTGTTTGTTTTCTTTCAGCTTTGATAAGAAGGGTGATTTGCACTATTTGATTAAATGGCGGGATCTGCCGTATGACCAGGCTACCTGGGAATTTGAAGAGTTTGATATTCCAGATTATGACACTATGAAGGAGATGTATTGGAATCACAGGTCAGTATTGCTTAATGTACATAATCTTATTCTTTCTTAAGCCAGGCTGAATGGCTTCACTGTCAATTTCTTTAATACAAGTATAGTGGATTTGTTATTGGAGGCAAAGTCAAATCCCAGTTCACAAGCTGTGAAACTGAACACCACCGATCTGGCAATGTGGACTGGGTCCAGAAAAAATATCATGTGATGTTGGCTTTCCTAAAGATTCAATACAATCACCAGTGTTCTCCAGTGATGGGAACCAGCTGCAGTTTCCTGGTCAGGCCTTCCCTTGGTTTCAGTCCTAGTTTACACTTATGAAAATTAACTCTCAGGATGAAGGCATCACTGTGAAACACAGCATATTTTGTCTGTCCCTTATTGCCCCCCAGAAGGTCATGATGAGCTGCTGTCTCCAATTGTTGCACTCCATGTGATGATTACTGTCATGGTGCCATTAGGGAGAAAATGCTAGGATCATGTCCCAGGCAAGGTGAAGGAAGCAATGTATTGATTTCAGAGCCAGGGTGGCGCGGACTCCAAGGAGAACTTGCCTCCATGTGCCTGCTGCCTATGTCCTTCTAGATTTTGGGCTGTGCTTGAGAAGGAACATCTGCCAAAGTGCAGCTGAATCTTGATGCTCTGAAATTATAAGCCAGACAGTTTTTCTTAAGGGTACTTTACAACAAGAAAATAATGGAATCTGGCAGCAAAATCTCTGACAACCTAAACTGGAAGGAAAGTTGGACAAAGCTGGGTCAGTGACATTCACCTTTTCTGTATTTATGGGTCTTGATGCTGGCTGAGGTATTGAAAGATGAGAAAGAGGAAGAGGAGGGAATTGCATCAAGAGCTTGGTTAATGTGACTGATTTAATGTGACTGATAAATGGGCAATGGTTGGTGATGCTGTTCTGTTTCGGTGAGAGTTGGATCTGCAGCTCACATGCTTTGATTTTTATTCCCCTTTTCCCTCTCTTTCTTTCCTCTTCTCTTTTCGCGCTCTCTCTTGCTCCTTCCTTCTCTCTCTCTCTCTCGCTTCTTCCTTTTCTCTCTCTCTCGCTCTCTCTCTCTCTCTCCTCTTCCTTCCCCCCCACCCCCCTTTTTTTTCTCTCCTCTTTTTTCCTCTCTGTGCAGGCAATTGATTTTGGGAGAAGATTTAAGACCAGTGAGAAAACCGAAAAAAGGACGTAAAGCCAGGGAATTGGTCTTCGACCCACCTCCAGCACAGCCTGTGGTTGATGTAAGTCACGACCAGCAGAGTTTGTTGGTGCAGATGTGGTGTAATCAGATACAGAATTAATCTTCCTCTGCACTGATGGGATTGGTGACACAGGAGAACCTCCTCCACACTGCCAACACTCCCCGGACGGTACGGCGTGCAGTTAGATGGAGAGTAATGCTCACTTTACCCTGTCCCAAGCAATGCCAGGCTAGCTATGGCATGCAGTCGGATAGAGAGCAAAGCTCCCTCTAATCTCTCTCCGTCAAACGTTTCCAGGACAGGTACAGCACGGGGTTAGATACGCATTCTTGCAGGCAGTGTCCGGAAAGGACTTGCATCCTGTCATTTTACTTGCAATCGGCTGTTTGCTGGAATTTACCGAACAGGGCTGTTTGATCGTTAGTGGATTGTAGTTAATCTTAGTTGATTATGTGTTAAATGTGCTGGAATGATTGTATCCTTTTCCTTCTCACCATAGCCAACTGTGAAGTTTGACAAGCAACCAGAGTACATTGATGCCACAGGAGGCAACCTCCACCCATACCAGCTAGAGGGCCTGAACTGGCTACGTTTCTCTTGGGCGCAGGGCACTGATACAATTTTGGCTGATGAGATGGGATTAGGGAAAACCGTTCAAACGATTGTATTTCTGTACTCGCTGTTCAAAGAGGTGAGGAACGTTTGGAGCTGGAGTTTTTGGGACGGGGATAGCTTCATGGCTGTGCTTGGTACCTAAGATCCAGGCTAGTGTGAAAAGCTGTGATCACATGTTTGGGTGAATGAGAGTCCAAGCCCTGTCCCAGGTTTGGGAGCAGTATCACTGTTTCTTTTCAGCTCATTCTTCCAATACATTGACTTGCCCTTGAAGGAGTTCTCTCCAGGAGGTTGACTGTCTCATCACTGTTGACATCTTGGCTGCATCTCATCATGTCTAATTTTATTTTCAATAACATCTGTCCAGTCCTAGCTAATTAGCATGCTGAGGGAAGGTTCTTTTTGATAGCTCTTCTGTAAACTTACTAAGTATCTGTTTGTGGGCTTATTGTCGACTGCTTTACTAACAATAATACTTTAGCCTTTTTCTATTTAATGTTTAGACTTGATTTGCTGCTCATAGTTGGAGTGAAAGTTTAAATTATCTCCTTAAACATTGCTCATTGACCAAATTTAATATATTTTTGAGCTGTCTCTCTTGTCACTTGCTTTGATTCCTAACACTAAAAATATTGAGCAGATCCTGAGGAAGTGGTAGATGTGGGCACAGGTACAACGTTCAAAAGACATTTGGATAATTTTGAAGGGATTTGGGCCAGGACCAGGCAGGTGGGCCTAGTTTAATTATGTTTGGCATGGACTGGTTAGACTAAAGGGCCTGTTTCCATGCTATGACTCTGTCTTGACCACAAAATGGCTGCCAGCTCTATTTTTGCCGTGGATTTAATTGATCCGTGATGACTCATGGATAGCAGGGTCTAGTCAGTTCACTGTAGTAGTCAGCAGCAGCACTGACAAGGATTTAACAGAATAGATGTATTGTCTGTTTTCCAGGGCCACTCCAAGGGACCTTTCCTGGTGAGTGCTCCACTGTCCACCATTATTAATTGGGAGCGGGAGTTCACGCTATGGGCACCATGCTTCTATGTGGTGACTTACACGGGAGACAAAGACTGCAGAGCTGTCATCCGAGAGAACGAGTTTTGCTTCGATGATAACATAATCAAGGGTGGGAGAAAAACATTCAGGATGAAGGTGAGTATCTCACTTTCTGCGCAAGACCCTCTTTGTTCATTCTCAGAATGTAGCGCTGACACGGTGGATGAATTTTGTCAATTTTCATTTGTCCTTGTTTGCTGTTTGGTGGTGAGCTGTCTCCTTGAACCCTGCACTCTGTGTCGTGACAGTATTTTTACAGAAGCGAATGAGCAAGTTCCAGGAATTTTGACCCAGTGATACTGAAGGAACAGCAATGTATTTCCAAATTGGGATGGAGGGAATCTGAGTTGGCACTGTTCCTTTGTATCTGAGAGGATTTGGAAGGTGCATTCAACAAAGCTTTGAGTTTTCTGTACTGCAGTCAGGGTATCGATTCTGTAATGGGTTTAGTTTAGCACATTGGTTTTGGCATTGAGTCCGATAGATTAGGTCACTTCAGGTTTTGTCTCTTTGTGTGGAGTTGATTGACTCAACTGGGATCTGTGATTTGGGACAGCTCTATGGATAAGGTAAGGAAAAATATGTTGAGGTTCTTGCTATTGGTCACTATCCAATGAACCTTTTTATTTGGGGCAGGTCAGGCCCTGGCTGTGATGCCAGCTGTAACTGATAGCCTGCTGGCTCTCTTCTTCATGAATGCTAAATGGCTGTTTGGGTCAAAATTAGAAGATTACTTTGCCCACTGCTTTGAGGAGATGTGAGAACGATAAAAGGCAAAGCAGTGTTACTACTTCTTGTTAGCTTTATGAAGTTCTACTTAAGAATGAAGATGATTTACAGTAATGCTGGAAATTCATAGTTTGCAAAGTATTACACTGTGCCTCTGAAGTCAGTGCCATTGTTTTCAGTTCTTACAGATGTGTCTGATTTGTCTATCCAGGGACCTCTTGCCGAGTAACCAGTGTGTTTGAGATTGGTAATAACAAGATGGAATGTTTCTGTTTTCAGAGCGAGGCACAAATAAAGTTTCATGTCCTGCTCACATCTTATGAGTTGATCACCATTGATCAGACGATTCTGGGATCCATTGACTGGGCATGTCTTGTTGTTGATGAAGCTCACAGGCTGAAAAATAACCAATCCAAAGTAAGTATGATGTGGTGTCTCTGCTCTTGGGGTCTCGGGCAGGGCTGTCACCTGGAGTTGGGGGTGGGGGGGGGGTAGGTGCAGTAGTTCCAAGTCTGGTTGGGAAAGGGTGTGGTTTGTCTAGAGATCGAGTGAGTTTGGGGGTGGTATTTGGCTGGAGATCAGGTGAGTTTTGGGGGTGGGTTGGGGTTTGTTTGGAGACCGAGAGAGGGAGTTCACAGCCAAATGTTTTGCTGACATTCACTATTGAGGTATGTAGCTGAAGAGTGGTGCCTGGTACCAGAGGATCACTGAATCAATGAAACAAGGGGTGATCAACAAACCAATGAGAAGTAAAATAACAAGTAGTTTAATGACAGTTAAATCAGTACCTGTTGTAAACTGAAGATTTTGGAATTGTGGAGGCTTCTAGTTACAAGTGGTGGCTGACTGCCTCACCATGTCTTTGCGAGTGTAATACAAAAATAACTTCAATGCCTCACTTATTTCTCTTTAGCCCGACATTTGTCTCTAATTCATATTTATAAAAGTTTTCCTTAAGCAAGAAGATATTTTCCTCCAATATTCCAAGTGGCAAAAAATTTCATGCTGCTGCTGCACAAGAAAATATATCCTTATTTCAATCTCTCAAGGTCATTTTAAACTAATGACCCCATGTTGCTGATTGCCTGAACCCTCCCAGATTAAGTGGTTTTACCCTGTCTACCCCTCTGCCCCAAGGACACAGACCTTCTGTATTCAAAGACTGTTCGCCACCATCTTCCCGTTTCCATGATTTCAGCTAGGAATATCCCATCTCCTGTCCTTGTGATGATCGCTCATTTCTTTCTTTCTGTTTTGGGGTCCTGACAGCTGGTTCAGCCTCCTGTGTGCACATTATGAAAAGTAAAATCCAGACACCCCTCAGTCTGTCAGAGGTGCCGCAAAGTCAGTTGTCTGTTTTTAAAAAAAGATTTCCCACCATAAACCCTTACGTTTCCTGCACTTATTTCCAACATACTGCTTTGACTGAAGGATAAATCCAGCCGATCTACTCATTGAACTCCGCAGCATGATGGTATCTGATGATATTCAGGCAAGTGGTGGTAGCAATCAGCTCCCTTCCTCCACAAATTAGAGCTGAGAGGGAGAAACTGAGATTATTCTCCTTTTTGAGCAAGATGATTGAGGGGAAACTTAATCAGACTGTTCAGAATTGCGAAGGGTTCTAAAAGTCGTTAAAAGGAAACTGTTTCCACTGACAGAAGACTGGTAATCAAGGGGACAGATTTAATGTGTAATGTGCCAGAGTGGGGAAAGATAACTTATGTTGCTCAACCTGTTGTTATGATCAGGATTGTACTGCTTGTGGGTGAGGGCAGGTGTAGTGGTAACCTCTCGATGAGAATTGAATAACGTACTTGAAGGAGAAATATTTGCCGAGTTATGAGGGTGTGGTTTGAATTAGCCAACTCTTCCACAGAGCTGGCACAGGTTCGATGGGCCGAAAGGCTACCTTGTACTGCACGATTTTAAGCCTGTGCCTTTGGTAGGGCAGGGAAGGTGGAGGGACCCTGAAATAAACTCAAGCAGTTTATCCCGTGTCAATTAAAATGTGGCCTCGGGGCATGTGGTTCTGTTGATGTTGTTGTTTGATGCTAGTTTGTGAAGAGTTGTTCATTTCTCAATGTTGAATGTTTCAGTATTTTAGGGTGCTGAATGCTTACAAGATTGATTACAAGCTGCTGCTGACTGGGACACCACTACAGAATAATCTGGAGGAGCTTTTCCACTTGCTGAACTTCCTTACTCCTCAACGCTTTAAGTAAGTTGTGTTACTACCTTAATTCCTTTCTAATATATAGATCCATCTCTTAGCAAGTATGAAATAGTTTACTATATAAACACAGAGGTAGCCGGGTCAGTAAGAGCAGAGTGGTTTTTACCTTCCACAGGGGTTTAACGGCAATGTTGTGAATTTCTTATGTTCGGTATAATTTTCTGCCATAACATCTCTTGAAACCAAGCAGGTAGGTCATTAACAGGCTAGCAGTTTGTGAATGTTTTCTTTATATTGTGTGATCAAGTTCAACAATGTTTGAAAGGGGTAATGTGAAACAATTAAGTTCTTTGATTCTGGTGTAACTCCTGCTGCTGGCTGGAAAGGAGTCAGATGGCTCAGTGGTTAGCACAACTGCATCACAGCATCTGGAACCAGGGTTCAATTCCACCCTTGGGTGACTGTCTGTGTGGAGTTTGCATACACTCCCCATCTCTATCTGGGTTTCCTCTGGGTACTCCAGTTTCCTCCCACAGTCCAAAGATGTGCAGGTTAGGTGGATTGGTCGTGCTAAATTGTTCAGTGCCCAAAGATGCGCAGGCCAGCTGGATTAGCTGTGGGAAATGCAAGGTTACAAGGGTAGAGTTAGTAGGTGGGTCTGGGTGGGGTTCTCTTTGGAGGGTCGGTGTAGACTCGATGGGCTGAAAGGCCTCTTCATGCTGTAGAGATTCTATGATTCTGCTGGTTTTGTACATACAGTCACTCACAGTAATCGCTAGCACTTGCCTGACTGCTCCTGATGCCTTTCTGGTTAGTGTCAGGAATTTGGATCTATCAAAGGCTGTGAGATCTACAGCAGTGGAACTTGAAATGAACGCACTCCTTCAGAACTCCACTCATAAAGTTCAATACTCAGCAATAATACCACCAAGTAACATTACGATGGAAATTTCACTGTAGCTTTTCACTACAGCACTGTAATTTTCTGGCAGCAATTCATCCCTCGTCTCAGTCTGGAATCCGATTGCACTCTCCTGGGATTTTATATGAATGTGCCTCCTTAAGCTAGATCCAGTGTGTGATAGCCTTGTACTGAGAGTTCCCACACATACTGGGTAGTGAAGTTGGTAGATAATGGGTCTCATAATCCTAGGGTGATTATTTTGAGTCTCAAGTCAGACAATTAATTTTTCTTAAATATTTTAGTCAAAATACCTTTTATAAGCATTTTTTCTTAAACCCAAAAGGTGACCCTGAACTATTAATCAATTGATTTTACAATCAGTTCTCCACATTAGATATTAAGAATCCTGAAATCCTTATTCTTTGTTGTTTTCATTTATTGAATCATTAGAGACATGTTTTACGGAGGGAGCATTGGCTAATTGGTAGGGTGGACTAAACACGAGTTTGCAAATTGTTGAAGAATGTGCAAATTTAAAATAGATAATCTGATCTTTTATTGGCAGTATTATGATCTCAGCTGAAAGTACTACTGGGCATCTACTTCTTGTTAAATATTTGTTTTTAATTTAATTAATGTGCTTATTCCCTGAAACAACATCACACAAGTCTGGAGATTTTTTTTTAACATACATTAGTATATTAAACATACAGAATCAAAGGAATCAAGCTATCTAAACATGGAACACTATTTAAACAACTTTCAAAAACACAGCAAAACAAAGTCTTATCCTGTTACCCAACACTATCCATTACAGAGACTCAAATCCAGAGAAACACCATGCGAAGTGAATTGGCGAAACTAGGGCAATGGGTTTAAATATACACAAATGAATGCTCTTCCACTTTGGGCTTACTATGTCTAAAATCTTTTTTCCTCTCCTTTACTATTGTTGATAAGTCTCTGGCCGCTTGCCTTACCCATCCTTCATGTGTGATCCAAGGCATGGATCCAGTTCATGGAAAGTGGAATACATCCAGACCCAGATCCAGTGTCATAGTGCTGGGTTGCCGCTTGGAAGTCTGATCCTGCTGCGGGTTTCCTTCCTTTCCCTAACTCTGGAATTGTTTGGCTCTGATGAATGGACTCCACACAGTAGTTTCTGGAACCTCTTGGTGAGGGAGGCTGAGAGTGTAAAATGCGACTTTATTGAGACCTAGCAAGAGAGTAAACTGTAATGGAGAGGAGGAACAGTGGCTGTGGTGGTGACTGAGAGAACGAAAGGGGATTGTGTCTGTAAAGGTGAAGGGAGAGACAGGGCTGTGATGGACAAAGAGGATTGCCATGATTTGGACACAGTATGAAGGCTGCTTCCGTGGGATGAAAGGTAAGGCATAGTGCACATGGACATAGAGCTGGTTTATGGTTGTGCGGAGTCTAAATGTGACTGCAATTTTTTCTCTTGATAGTGGATGTTTTTTTTGCCCCTGAGCCAGGAGAAAAATCCCACTTTTTGGTTCTTTGCATTCCTTCTGATTTGTGCTGTAAACTCACAGCATGAGCTGTGACTGTTATTTTGTTACCCTGGGATGCTGCACTGGAACCTGATTACACCACAGTACAGTTGCCTGAGGGTTACAGACCCCAGAGCGAAGCTGAAATAGAGGGTGCATGGGTATGACTGAAACCAGAGTACAGGTGACTGGCTCTACCAGTGACCCTAGTTTTGAATAAAGAGTTGTCCAGCTGAGAAATTGGTTTGAGGAGGAGATAGGGCTGCATGCACCTTCAGGCAGCCTGAGCCTAGCACTGAACGATGACGTGGCAGCTATGACTGTTTCTGTCTTGTTACAGCAACTTGGAAGGCTTCTTGGAGGAGTTTGCTGACATCTCAAAGGAGGACCAGATTAAGAAGCTTCATGACCTTCTGGGCCCACACATGTTGAGGCGTCTCAAGGCTGATGTCTTTAAGAACATGCCGTCAAAGACAGAGCTGATAGTCCGTGTGGAGCTCAGCTCCATGCAGAAGTAAGTTGTGAAAAAACTAATAGCGAACCTTTGTCCAGTTCTGCTGATGGCTCATCCTTAAGTTCTGATCTTATTGTTTGTATGGCTTCACAGGAAATATTACAAGTTCATCCTGACCAAGAATTTCGAGGCTCTGAATTCGAAAGGGGGTGGGAACCAGGTGTCACTGCTGAACATCATGATGGATCTGAAGAAATGTTGTAACCATCCCTATTTATTTCCGGTTGCAGCAGGGGTATGTGTCAAATTGTAATTTTCCAATTCTGCTGTTGCCCTGCACTTGGCAGTAGGAATTATTGGGTAGTGATCATGGGCATGAGCCCTGTGTCCCTCACTTCCCCCTTCCTTAATCAAGGGAAACCTGCAAGCAGCTCTGACATGGATCAGGTAACTTCATGCAGACTGAGAACTCCCCTGGCCTGTAGAGGTGAGCAAGTCAAGGTTATTTTTTTAATCAACCTGTTCAGAGATGTTATTTCTCACTGCTGGAGCAGGTGAGATTTGATCCTAGCACTCCTGGCTCAGATATAGGTAAATACTCCCACTGCACCAAAAGAGCCCCCAAAATGCCTTTTGGAATGTCATCATGTCTCAAATCACAGCCACTGAAGTAATTCTTCAAACGTAGGCTCTGTTGTAAGTATTTTCTTTAAACCAACCTGTACAGATGTGTTATAGCATACCTCTGGAGCAGGTGGGATTTGAGCCTGGGCCTTCTGACTGTGGTTCACCGACACCACACCACATGAGTCCAGTTTATAAAATTTCTATTGAGTGAGATCAGGAACAAGATTGTGCAGTAGATTGAGCTTTTATGCCCCAGTGACCTGGGTAGGATCCAGCAGTCTCCTGATTGACTGACTGACTACATGAATAGTCTCTCTATCAGCACCACAGTGCAGTGTTTGAGAAGCTCACAGTCTTGCGCAGAGCCACTTAGGACAGTTTGGCCATTATACGGCACAGTTTTCATTGAGGCAGCCACTGCTGTGTAATACAGAGTGATGTAGTTAATAGTTTGACTACTGGCCTAACAATCCAGAGAATAAGATCAAATCTAGACATGGCAGTTTGAGGATTTGGACTCAGTCCTTGCACATCTGGAAATAAAATTCTATTATCGGTAAAAATGACCATGAAGCTGCTGGATAGGTGCAAAAGCCCCCCCACCTCATTAATTGGAAGGAAGCCTGTAGTCCTTACCTGACCTGGGCTGATATGTGAACCAGTCTCAGCAGGACACTGAGTTATGTCAATATCAGCTGGTTCATGAGGAATGTCCTCATGGGAAATAAACACTAGGCTAGTCGAAGAGAGCAGCTATAGGTTACTGCTGCTTCCGAGCATCCCTGAGGAATTATTGCTCCTCAGAAAGGAATGAAGAGCCCTCTCCCAGTAGCTTTTCTGAGGGTGGGTGTACGTGGGATCTGACTGTGTACTGTACTTGACACAGATATTAATCGTAATGCTGCCTTACTGGTGTTGACAGGAAGCTCCAGTTTTACCAAATGGATCATATGATGGGAACTCTCTGGTGAAGTCCTCCGGGAAGCTGATACTACTTCAGAAGATGCTGAAGAAACTGCACAGCCAAGGCCACAGAGTGCTGATCTTCTCTCAGGTAACTAATGTCTCAAATTGCTTTGCAGCCAGTGAGGTCCCTTTTGAAGGGTAGGCACTGCTGCAGTGTGGGAGATGTGGCAGCTAACTCAAACTCTGTCACATGGCTATTTGTGGAAGTTTGCAATGACCAGATGTCTGCTTGTGATATTGTTGAGTGATAACTGTTGGCCACCATCAAGAAGAATGTCTCTGCTGATCTTTGAATTATTGCTTTGTGATCGTTTATGTCTACCCTTGAGGGTAGATCAGAACTCGAATTAATATTTCATGCAATAATTGGCATCTCTGACAGAGTAACACTTCCTCACTGCTGCACTGGGAGTGCCAACCTTGAGTCTTGGAGTGGCACTTTGGACCCATAACCTTTTCACTTGAAGGTGAGTTACCACTAATTTAAGGAACAGCAGGGACATTCTCCCTGATGAACTGGCCAATACTTAACCCTCAGTCATTGTCACAAATAGATTATCTGAGTAACTACCCAAGGCTGACATGTCAAATGGGATCTTTATCAACTCCCCTTCTTCAACATCCTTCCTGAGGGATAGGGAACCGTCGTGAGTTTTCACCTATCTGAGTGAGGAAGGGGATATTTAGCCAGAGCACTGCTTCCTGTCCAGTGAACTCTCCTGGAAGCCTGTGGATTAATAGGATATTTTGATAGTACGCCTGTTCCAGTCCCTCACTAACTACAGGCACATAATCCAAGTTGAAACTATGCGTGGGAGCACTGCGCTGTTGGAAATGCTGATTTTAAGATTTTTAAATCTACCATCTCAGTTTTCCAGTTCAAGTATCATGCGGCATTATTGAAAAATGGGCAGGGCAGGTGATCTTGGTGTCCCAACCAGAATTTAATCCTCAACCACTGGCTCAAAATGGATTGACTCATTTTTTAAAAAATTCGTTGCCATTTTGTGGATTCTTGCTCTGCAATCACAGGCTGCTACATTTCCCTGTATTACAACAATGATACAATTCATAAGAGTTCAGTGTCTTCAAAGGTGCGGTAAGGACATGGGAGGGATTTGAGCAAAGTTAGTAAATTCAAATATTCTGAAAACCAGTGTTGGGACAACGACTTTTCACTCTGTACATTAACGATCTAGATGGAGCAACTGAAGGCATTCTGGCTATGTTTGCAGATGATACAAAGAGCGGCAGGTTATATTGAGGAGACGGGGAGGCTGCAAAATGATTTAGACAGGTGAGGAGAGTGGGCGGAGAAGTGGCAGATGGAATACAACATGAGAGAGTGGGAAGTCGTGCACTTTGATAGAAAGAACAGAGTTGTGGACTACTTTCTAAATGGGGAGAAAATTCAGAATTCTGAAGTGCTGGGGGACTTGGGAATCCTGGCCCAGGATTCTCTTAAGGTAAACTTGTGAGTTGAATCGGTAGTTAGGAAGGCAGATAAAATGTTGGCATTGATTTCAAGAGAACTAGAATATAAAAGCACTTCTGTGGCTTTGTAAGGGTCTGGTAAGACCACATTTAGAGTATTGTGAGCAGTTTTGGGCCCCATACCTCAGGAAGGATGTAATGGCCCTGGAACGGGTCCAGAGGAGGTTCGCAAGTATGATCACAAGAATTAAAACTTAACATACGAGGAACGTTTGAGGACTCTGGGTCTATACTTGATGGAGTTTAGAAGGATGAGGGTGGGGATCTTACAGAATGGCCTGGGCAGACTGGATGTTGGGGAGATGTTTCCATTCGTAGGAGGGACCAGGACCCGAGGGCACAGCCTTAGAGTAAAAGGAGAAATTTTTAGAATGGAGATAAGGAGAAATTTCTTCAGCCAGAGAGTGATGAATCTCCAGAATTCCCTGCCACAGAAGGCTGTTGAGGCCTGATCATTGGGTATATTTAAGATGGAGATAGATTAGTTTCTTCATTGTCAAGGGGTTCACAAGTTACTGGGAGAAAGCAGGAGAATGGGTTTGAGAAACTTATCAGCCATGATTGAATGGCACTGGAGCAGACTTGGTGGGCTGAATGGCCTAATTCCTGCTCCTATATCTTATCGTCTCTATGCCAAGGAGCACAGTGGAGAATGCAGAATTTGGTTGAATTAGGGTTCGGGTTGGTGTCCTGGATTTTGGTTGTGGGTAAAAGTGCTGTTTGTGATTGACAGATGACTAAGATGCTGGATCTGCTCGAAGATTTCCTGGAGTACGATGGATACAAGTATGAGCGGATCGATGGAAGCATCACAGGCAATCAGCGGCAGGAGGCTATTGACCGGTTTAATGGTGAGCTGATGTTCGTGGTTAGAGAGAGCTTTTACCTTTCTCGTGGATGTTACAAAAGCAATAATATACCTTTCATCCAAAGACCTTGTTGAACATTTCAGAAACGAGCAGTCTCCAAGCTTATGAAGAAATAAAGAACTTCCTCCATTGTAACAGAGCATAAGCTTGAGACCGTGGCTGCTGTTTTGTCTGTGCAGTGTTTATTATTCTTTTACTTTAGGAAATGATGTCAAGGCTCCAGAGGAGATGCAGAAGGAATTTGTTAATCTGACACCAAACATGAGAAACATTAAGTATGTGTAGAGATGAGAAAATGAGGTCGGATTTAAAAAAAAATTGAGGACATTTGGAAGAACTGTTCATGTTTATGAAGGATATTGATGAGTAACATGAGGAAAAATATTTTTATTGTTTGCTCAGTGGTTACTGAAGGGATAAATTTAGAATAATTACCAGAAAGGAAAAGAGCAGTTTTTAAATGCAATATGGTGTTAAGAATTGGAGCATCAAACTGCAAGAGAAAGGGAGACAGCTTTACAAATGTTTGTCTTCAATACAGGGAAAGGCCATGAATTCACCTGAAAGGATAAGTTGTGTGAGAGGGCCAGTATGGGCAGGTTAGGCTGATTGGTCTGTTGTGCAATCTTTGATTGTTCCAAAGCAAACCAGCACCACATGGTACCCTATTAATAGGACATGTCAATGAAAGCAGATGATCTGTTGTTATTTGTCTAGTGCAGGTACAGGAATAGGAGTAGCCTATTCAGCTCTGTGTCTGTTCGGCCATTTAACGAGATCGTGGCTGATTTTTATCCTAACTTCAGCTGCCATGGGCCAATATCTTTTAATACCTTTGGTGAGCAAAAATCTATTGAAATCCTGTGAGAAAAGTGTTAAAAAGAGTCTCCCTTGTCTCTCTGCTTGCATACAGATCCTGAAGGTTTATTCACTGGATGCTAATCCATATCTTTCTCTTTCTGTTGCTCCTGGCAGCCCCTGGAGCCCAGCAATTCTGTTTCCTCCTGTCCACTCGAGCTGGGGGTCTGGGCATTAACCTGGCTACTGCAGACACTGTTGTAATCTATGATTCAGACTGGAACCCCCACAACGACATTCAGGTCAGAGCATGAACTTTCCTCAAGTCTTCAGAGTAGGACTGTTTGATATCAATTTCTTCCTTTTCTATAAAGTCGCAGTGTGGAATTTTGATTCTGTGACATCAGGATTTTCAGCAGACAGAGTTTGAGTGTTCAAACTCACGTCCAGAAATCCTTGCAATCTATGGGTTGATACCAGGTGAAATGACTCTGAAAGCAGCGTAGAATGTATCTCATTGATTCATTGATGCCTTTGACAAAAAAGAACTTAATGCCGTTCTCTATTGGTGTATGCGAAACTCAAACCCCACCCCCCCTCTCTGTAATTGGTTAATTCTCAGTTTTTCTCTAAACATTGCACAACTAGCAATGGGCAATCATAGGAGTGTAAAACTTTGTCTCCCAAAAGTATTTTTGCTAATAGGTCCTTTAGTGATACCATGAACCAAATTGGCCCTATAGCAGGAGTGGCAAGTTCCCCTCCAAGCCATTCACCATCTCGAGTTGGAAATATATCACTGTTCCTTCAGTGTCGCTGGGCAAATTTCGGAAATCTGCCATTCCCCCCACACCCCATGATCAGCATCGTGGGTTTGCCTACACAATATGGACTGCAATGGTTCAGGAACGCAGCTCATCATACCACCTCAAGGGCAACTAGGGATGGACAATAAATGCTGGCTTAGCCAGTGACACACATATACTGTGAATATCGTATGAATTAGTAAGGTTTTGAAGATGGCAAGTGTTGAATGATGTGTAATTTAGTTTAAAACTTAGCAGATAAAAAGCTGGTGTTAGTACAAATGACAGTGAAGCCATTGGGCTACTATTTAACAAAAAACCCAACTGACATCCTTTAGGGAAGCAAACCTGATTCCAATTCCATACCCGTGTGCATGACGTTACATTTTCCCCTGAAAGGACCTCTCAAGCCTTTCAGTTGTGCAGAAGGAAGGCCTACCACCACTTCCACCTCCAGGAAACATAGGGATCATGCAAAAGTGCCAGTGATACCTAAACCTTGAAGTTTTAAGATTAAAAAAGGGGAAATCTGATGAGAGAAGTTGACCTGTCAGTGATGAACGATTGTTTTCTTCCTCTGGTTTCTGATTTCCTAAAAACGTGCAGAGGATGTGCGAGACTGAGGCACCTCTTCACAGGGAAGACAGATTGGAGCATTGGATCTCCCTGGGCTGCTTTGACAATATCCCAGAGCCCAGTCTGTTTTAATTGAATTGGAAAGGTGCAGAGCTGGGGGTGAGAGACCACAATGAGGGGAAAGTTGAGTGGAGGAGCTAACAAATTGAATGTCTGTCCTTCAGGCCTTCAGCAGAGCTCATCGTATCGGTCAGAATAAAAAGGTGATGATCTATCGCTTTGTCACCAGAGCGTCGGTGGAGGAACGCATTACGCAAGTGGCCAAGAAAAAGATGATGTTGACTCACCTGGTGGTGCGGCCAGGCTTGGGCTCCAAGTCAGGCTCACTTTCCAAACAGGAGTTGGATGATATTCTCAAGTTTGGTACAGAGGAGCTCTTCAAGGATGATGAAGGTGAGAAAGTAAGGCAGGTGTGATGGGTGGATGTGGGTGGCAGATATAATAGAGCCAGGAAGGACTTCAAGGAGAAATTTCCCCTTTTCTCCCATAGATGGTTGACGCTTTACCACTGGTCTTTATTCAGACTTATGTCATGATTAATCCATTTGATACATAGAAATTGGTGGAGGCCATTCAGCCTTTGAGCCTGTACATGCCATTTAGCAAGATCCCGGTCCAGGCATATCACAACTGTCTATCTGTGGCTTGGTTCCATATTTTCTTATTTCTTTGAATAACTATCTACTGATCTCGGGTCATAACTATGTGGTCCAGTGTCGTATGGGCCTTACAGACCTGGATGGTTGCTCTCTGACATGTGACAGTTCAGTTGGTGTCATGTGTGGCAGCACTAATGGGCTCTCGGGGCATGTGTTAGGGATTGATTTCAGGCCAGAGATCCTGCTCTAGGGAGTACAAGTGGAAATTGTATTGTCTTTGAAGGGGAAGAGCAGGATTGGTCCCAATCATGATGGGGTGGCACGGTGGCTCAGTGGTTAGCATTGCAGCCTCACAGTGCCAGGAACCCGGGTTCGATTCCACCCTCTGGTGACTGTCTGAGTGGAGTTTGCACATTCTCCCAGTGTCTGCATGGGTTTGCTCCAGGTGCTCCAGTTTCCTCCCACAGTCCAAAGATGTGCAGGCTAGGTGGATTGGCCGTGCTAAATTGTCTGTAGTGTTCAGGGACGTGTAGATTAGATGGGCTATAGGGGTTGGATCTGGGTGGGATGCTCTGAGGGTGGGTATGGATTTGTTGGGCCTAAGGGCCTGTTTCCACACTGGAGGGATTCTATTGATGCCTCCCCCTCACCATCTAGAATGACACATACAGCAAACCATATATGAGAATGAGCACCCATGGAAAGTTACTGACTTCACTGGAGCAGGAGAGAATGCTGGAGGGGAATATCTCTTTTTTTGTAAAAAGAAGAGAGGAGCTCTCTTTAGTCTGAGCTGTGTGTGAATCCAAATTTTAGAATGTAAAAACAAGGGATATCAGAAAGATTGTTGCCCTTAAAAGGAAACATAGAGTGGCAGTACAGACAAAGATTGTGGAATTTAAGTTCCGAGGAAATGTTGAGGAATTATGATTTAATTTCTTTGGAAATGAAGAGCTTGAGGTGACTTTCTGATGACTACAAAAGGAATTTACCAGAAGAAGCTGTTCCAGTTTGGTTTTAACCAGGTCACGTAAAGGCAAAAGAGGGAAGTCTCAGGCACTTTTTTTTTCAGTAAATGCAGGGGTATGTGCTCAAATGCATCTGTTTTGTCATGAGAGATGGTCTTTGTTGCGATCCTAATTTAAAAAAAAATCAGGTGTGGGAAGAGAGTCAGAGAAGGGGAGAAGAACAGAAGAGCATCCACAGGCTGTGGATTCCATGGGAGAATTCAAAGCCTCAGGATTATAATTTGTTGGGTAAGGGTTTACTGAATAGATGGTGTTGAGACACAGATCAGTGCTGGGCTGATTGGTGGTGGGAACAGGTTCACGGTGCTGAATGGCCTCCTTTTCCTGAAATTCTTCGCTGTTCCACTTGGAGAGGAACGTTATGTAGAATTAGTAATTAATTTCACAGTCGGGGAGGTGATGGCCTAGTGGTATTATCGCTGGACTATTAACCCAGAGAACCAGATAACATTTGGGTTCGAATCCCACCATTACTGATGGTGGAATTTGAATTCCATGAATATCTGGAATGAAGAATCTAACGATGACCATGAATCCATTGACAGTTGTTGGAAAAACCCATCTGGTTCACTAACATCCTTTAGGGAAGGAAACTGCTATTCTCACCAGGTCAAGCCTACGTGTGACTCCAGACCCACAGCAATGTGATTGACTCTTAACTGCCCTCTGAGCAATTAGGAATGGGCAATAAATGCTGCCTAGCAGTGACGCTGTCATCCCGTGAATGAATTTTTAAAAAAGTCTTCAACCATTCAGCCCAACAGATTTAGGCTATACATACTATTCTCCTCTGACTTTGTCAAATCCTATCAATAAATCTGTTTGATCATCAGTATAAATTGTTATGTAAACTGTCAGACATACATGTAAAATTTTTAATGTTATTTATTGAGAGTTTGGGTTTCTGGTTTGAGTTAGTAACTGGTGGCTTTTCTGAAGTTAATTATTAAGCTAATAATCAACCTGTAGCTGTGCTGATTTCTTTAAGAACAATTTTGAGGCTTAGCTTTAGAATTAACGGACTCTTGTTCTCTTAGATCATTCTGCGAAATAATGAGAATTCCAGTTTTGTTGGAGAATTCTGGAACTTTTGTTTTCGTTTAAGGGAAATGCCTATAACAGAGAAAAAGAGGGACTTTTCGTTACACTTTTGACTTGGAGTAGAGCAGTCCTTTGAAGTCCTTGGAACAGAATGGCTGTGCAGAAGGGTGCTCCTGAGTTTGAAAAGACATAGTGAACTAGGTTGCCTTACAATGAAGAATTAATGTTAGTTCCAGACTAGATGTGCTATGATAAAATCCTCAAGGGGTTATTTGAAGCTGAGTCCATATGCTCAGGTGTGTGATGCCTCCAGGAAGAAGATATGTGCAGTTTTAGAATAAAAGTTAAATATTTAAAAATGACTTAAACCTACTGAAGTGTAAGATAAAGGGACTGTGTTGTGTTGAGTGCTGTTTTGGGTACTGTACTGGTGATGCGCTTTGGCTGCTATGCAGGTGCTGTTTCATTTATTTAATTTTGTAAAGGAATGCTTTCGGGTTATACTTTTGTGTTTAAAATTCTTTTAAGTTGTATTCTAAGTAGTTTTGATTGTTCTGTTTTATCTTCATTTCTTTTGTATAAACTTCAATTTTTATTGTTAAATCAAAATCTGCAGCATTGTGTGCTTATGTTGCAATGAGACGCCACTTGTCAAAACCGAAACAAATAACCTGGCTTGAGAGATCAGATTTTTTTGGTGTCGGATCTGACTTGCCCAGCATTAACATCTGGTGGGATGGTAACAGTATGTATATCAATGGATATGCATTTTATGCAAGAAATATAATGTGTGTCTGAAGGGTTAAGCTTAGATGTCTAAAATTTCCAATAGAATTTATGATAACGTCAATCAGAAACTCTAGAATTTAGATGGAAGACATTGAAGAGAGATGTGAAGAATTATCAAAAAGGAGAGAAGCAGAAATAGGGACTGAACTAGAGAAATAAGTAAGAATATAGTAGTCACAAATGATGTTGTGAGAGGCCTGTCAGTTTATAACTTGGTCATTCAAAAATGGTCGACACCAAGAAAACACAAAGTATTGATTCTTGCTCTTTACCTTGCAGCTGAGAAGGAGGCAGAGGAGATGAGAATGATCCACTACGATGACCGTGCCATTTCCAAGCTGCTGGACCGTAACCAGAATGCCACAGATGATGCTGACATTCAAAACATGAACGAGTATCTCAGCTCCTTCAAAGTTGCTCAGTACGTGGTGCGAGAGGAGGATGAGCAGGTGACGATTTTCTTTCAACATTCCGAAAGCCGCGAGAGTTCCGTGGAATTAGAGCAAGGAATCGAATCTGGCAGATCAGGAAGCCCTTGGGGATAGAGAGAGACAATAAGACCATAAGAGACAGGAGCAGAAATTAGGCTATTTGACCCATTGAGTCTGCTCTGCCATTCAATCATGGCTGTTAAATTCACAATCTCGTTCTCCTGCTTTCTCCATGTATCCCTTGATCCCCTTGTCCATCAAGAATCTATCTTTTGTCTTAAATATACTCAATGACCTGGCCTCCACAGCCCTCTGTGGCAGTGAATTCCACAGATTCACCACTCTGACTGAAGAAGTTTCTCCTCAACTTCGTTCTAACAGGTCTTCCCTTTAACTCTAGGGCTGTGTCCTCAGGACCTAGTCTTTCCTGCTAAGGGAAACATCTTCCCAGCATCCACTCTGACCAGGCCTTTCAATTAGATCCCTTCCTCATCTTTCTAAACTGCATTGAGTATAGACCCACAGTCCTCAAATGTTATACATACGTTAAGCCTTTTAGTCCTGGGGTCATTCTCATGAACCTCCTCTGGACCGGCTGCAGGGCCAGTACATCCTTCCTGAGGTATTGGGCCCAAAATTGCTCACATACTCTAAAAGTAGTCTGACCAAATCCTTTTAAAGTCTCAGAAATACGTGCCTGCTTTTATATTCTAGTCCTCTTGAAATAAATGCCAACATTATTTCCCTTCATACCAACTCAACCTGTAAGTTTACCTTAAGAGAATCCTGACTAGGACTCCCAAGTCCCTTTACACTTCAGATTTGTGAATTTCCTCCCCGTTTAGAAAGTAGCCTGTGTCACTGTTCTTCCTACCAAAGTGCATGACCTCTCACTTTTTCACATTGCATTCCATCTGCCACTTCTTTGCCCACTCCCCTAACCTGTCTAAATCCTTCTGCAGCATCTTCAATGCCAGCTGTCCTTCCACCGATCTTTGCAGATGATACACACTTAGTCAGAATTCCCACGGTTCCTCCATCTAGATCATTCATGTATAAAGTGAAAAGTTGTGATCCCAACACTGACTGTTGTAGAATACCACTTGTCACCGGCTGCCATCCTCAGAAGGACCCCCTTATCTCCATTCTCTACTTTCTACCAGACAGCCAATCTTCTATCCATGCTAGTGCCTTGCCTCTAACACCATGGGCCCTTATCTTGCTCAGCAGCTTCCTGTGCTACATCTTGTCAAAGCCCTTCTGAAAGCCCAGGTAGATAACATTCATTGGCTCTCCTTGATCTAAGCTGCTCATTACCTCCTCAAAGAATTCGAGCAGGTTTGTCAGACATGACCTTCCCTTGATGAAGCCATGTTGACTTTGGCCTATTTTACCATGTACTTCCAAGCATTCAGAAATCTGATCTTTCACAATGGTCTCTTAAAATCTTACCAATGACCGAGGTCAGGATGATTGACCTGTAATTTTCAGTCTTTCGCCTCACTCCCTTCTTAAACAGGGCTGTCATGTTAATGATTTTCCTGTCCTCTGGGACTTTCCCTGACTCTAGTGATTCCTGAAAGATAACCACTAATGCCTCCACTATCTTTTCAGCTATCTCCTTCACAACTCTGCGGTGTAGTCCATCTGGTCCAGGTGATTTATCCACCTTCAGACCTTTTCAGTTTGAGAGACAAAGTGGTTTATAAAGAAACTAGCAGCAGAGCAGAATCAGTCTGTTGGGCAGCAAGGTTTCCAGCGTTAGAGCATTAGCATTAGCAGGTTCCAGAATCTATCCCCACAATTATGTATCTACCTTTTGCTTGGTGTGAATGGTGTTAGAACATAGAACTTGGAACGGTACAGCACGGTACAGACCCTTCGGCCCACAATGTTGTCCTGAACTTTTACCCCAACCTAAGGTCTATCTAACCTCCACCCCTACCTTATACTATCATCTATATACCTATCTAATTGCTGCTTAAATGCCCCTATTGAGGCCGACATCGCTACCCTCTCCGGCAATGCATTCCACGCCTCTACCACTCTGAGTAAAGAACCTACCAGTGACGTCTCCCCTATATCTACCTCCGCTCACTTTAAAACTATGCCCCCTCGTAATAGCTACCTTCGCCCTAGGAGAAAATCTCTGGCTGTCCACTCTACCTATACCTCTGATCATTTTGTACACTCTACCAAGTCACCTCTCATCCTTCGTTCTAAAGAGAAAAGCCCTGGTTTGAGTACTGAAGGGTTCGAAATTGGGCAGAATAAAGGAAAGGGAAGTGTAGGTTGTTTGGAGAGGAGAGGGTAGAATTCATGGCAAAGAATGGTCTGATTTATAAGTTATGCTTACTTTCCAGTTATTGGGCCAATTAACACTTGTGGATCGTAGAACCTCTCAAGAGGCTAAAGACCAAGTAATATTGTTCGAATGGTGCCGAGGTTAGGCGAGGTGAATGAGAGACGGGCAGAATGTGGGCTGATCTGGGTCCTCAGGAAATATACTGAATTGCTAGTTTAGGTTTGGTACAACTGGTCCAGGGCTTTTCTCCGTGGAATGCCAGAGGCTGAGGGATGATCTAGAGATTGTTAGACGTTCAGTAGCTCTTATAGTGTAAGACTTGTTAGCTTTTGTTCAACAATGTTTTACTTTGTAACATCCTGACAAAAACAGCTCCTAGGTCCTTGTTTGCTTTTCCCTGAGATGCATCTCAGGAAGGAGCCCTTGCTTTGGTCCTGAATTAGCAGACGACATTTATGTTGTCTGTTCTGTTTTACATTCTTCGCTTTAAGTTGACCCTTGTGGACGATTTCCTTTGAACACAGCTGATCTGTTGACGGTCTTGAATTGCTTAGGAGGAAGTTGAGAGAGAGATCATTAAACAGGAAGAGAATGTCGACCCTGATTACTGGGAAAAGCTTCTCCGACATCATTATGAGCAGCAACAAGAGGATCTTGCCAGGAACCTGGGTAAAGGCAAACGCATTCGTAAACAAGTCAACTACAATGATGCTTCACAAGAAGACCAAGGTATTTACCTTCACAAAAGAAATGTCTGAAAAATGAAGGGGAAGGGGGTGGGGGTGGGACACATTGGGTTTGAAACCAGTTTGTTTTCTTGTCTTTGAGTTCCTTCCCTTCCCTTCCATTCTATAGTCAATTCAGTGGTTAGCTTCTTGCTCCATCATCACTGCTGGGCCAAAGATTTGTGAAATTGTTCTGTGGCCCCGCACTGCTAGCATGGGTAGCGGGGATGGGGTGAGTTTGGATATGTTACATCGCGCCATTGGACATTTGGAAATCCATTCCCTTTCCTTGAAGCATTTGCCACTTCTGGGATTGGAATCCTTGGAATCGGGGCCCAACCTATCCAACAGCACTACCTTATTCCAAGAAGACTATCTGGGAAAGGGTCCTTTGGCCCCCTTGGTGTGCACAGCCTGGTGTGAACTTTGTTGCCTGTTTGGCCATTCTGAGTGAGTTCAGCTCATTTGTTAGAAGCTGAGGATGAAATTTGTTGGCCAGAGTAGCTGATCTACTCATTACCGGAATGCTCTGGCTTCCCAACCATTGTCAAGGTATCAGCTACTTCACAGATAATTTCTCATCTGAATCTGAAGGATCTGAACTCCTTTAAACCAGCAAAGTTTCTTTTAATGTTTGTGATGTGTGTGCATCATCGCTCTGCACACATGCAACAGGGTCAGGGAATAGCAATCAGACTGATACCTAGTTTAAAGGCTTTAGTTTATCTGTTGTGTACAGAAAGCTGAGGATGAATTTGAAAAAAGCAGACACTGCCAGAGGACTTCATTAAAAGCTGATTGCATAAAGGCTCTAGAATGAGTGGACCAAGTGTGATTTGCTGCAGTTCTTTGAGTAGAGATTGGGGGAGATCCAACAGACAGTTTCTCGGTTTAACAAATGCTGGGAGAGCATTAGACAATATATCAATTTTGTCAGTGGATCACATTCTTGCCTATGGGTCAGGTGGTCATGAGTTCAAGCTGCTGCCAAGTGACTTGAGCCTATAGCCAATGCTTGCACTCTGAATGCAGTACTAAGGGAGTGTTGTACTGCCAGCATTGTTATCTTCCAGATGATTGTAAATCAAAGTCCTTTCTGTTCTGTCAGGTGAGCTTAAAATATCCTGTGGCATGTTGTCAACAAATAATATAATTTTCTTCCCCCTCCTGTGTTCTGGCCAATATACATCTCTCAAACAACATAAGTAAAACAGACATTACTACTGATATCCTGTTGCTGTCTCTGGGATCTTACTGTGTGCAAATTGCTACACTTCAGTAATAATTATCCTTCAAAAAGAGCTTCATTGGCTCTGAAGCATTTTGGAACATTCCAGCGCCATGAAGGATATTGAAGCAATGCAAGTTCTTCCCATCATGGTCACTAGGCTAATGTGGATTTTTTCCAAAAGTTTTCAAATCCTGACTTTGCTTTAATTTAATTTTACCTCAGTAGGTTGTGTGGCTGTAGGCACGAAAGGCTGGGTGCCAAGGTGCTCAGTTGCATTGTGGTGGTATCGGACAGGCTTGATGGGCCAATTGACCTTTGCCCATAGTCCCATTTTGTGTGTTCCTACTCCCACCCATCCTCCCGATCTGTCTGTTCCAGAGTGGCAAGATGACCTTTCAGACAATCAGTCTGAGTACTCTGTCGGGTCAGAAGATGAAGATGAAGACTTTGAGGAGAAGCCTGAAGGTGAGGGCTCATTTCTCATTTGGGAATTGGAATTGTGAGCTGTGTTGGTCCAGAACGCTCAATCCTGAATGTTGTCTTTTCCAGCTGGGAGAAGACAGTCACGGAGGCAGCTTAAGTCGGAAAGAGACAAACCCCTCCCACCCTTACTGGCACGGGTTGGTGGGAATATTGAGGTAAAAATAGTTTCCTCAAACTAATTTCATTGTGATCTTTGAATACGACTACACAAGATTAGATACAGAGTAAAGCCCTCTCTACGTTGTCTCTAAAAACTCCAAGCACAGGTGCAGTACAGGGTTAGATGGAATAAAACTCTCTATTGTCTTTTAAACAGAAAGTAAAGATCTGTCTACCCCTTTAAACTGAATATAGATTGCTCTTTGCTCTGATAAACTAGAAGTAAAGGGAAAGTAAAGTGCCCTCGACACTGTCTCAATAAAATGCTGTTGCAACAGGGATGGTATGGGGCTAAATACGGAGTAAAGCTCTCACTACAATGCCCTTATCTTACATTCCCAGGGCAGGCACAGCACAAGGTTAGTTACAGATTAAAACCTCCTCTACAGTGACTCCAGCAAACACACACACACACACACACACACACAGGGCATGTTGCTAAGCCCAGAACTTTGTCTTTGTCTTTAATTAGGTTTTTTGGGGGCGCAGTAAGGTCATCAAAGGGACATAGAGCTAAGGTGGTTGATTGGAGGAGAAGGTCTAATGGGCTGAATAATCTCTTTCTATTACAACTTCTTGGATGTTTCCTCTGCCTGTTAATAGGCCATTTGCAGACTAGAAAGAAGTGAACATCTCTTCACACAGGACCAGAAAGATGCTCTCAGTCACATTAACTTTATTTCTCCAGGTCAGAGTGAGAAAAAACACAAAAATTGAGAGGGTGTGGACCCTATTGAGTCTGCTCTGAAATTCTGTGGTTGTAGCTGATTTTGAGCTCCACTCTTACGCTTCACAAATCACTTAATTCCCTGGGGAACAAATATCTGACTATTCCAGCCTTAAATGATGGAGATTCCACAATCCTCTGTGGCAAAGAATTCCAAAGATTCACAATGCTTTGAGAGAAGAAATTTCTCTCCTCCTCAATCTTAAGTGCTTGATCCCTCACCCTGAGACCATGCCCCTGTATTTTAGACTTTCCAACCAGTAGAAACAATCTCTCAGTATCCATTCTGCTGAGGTTGCTCAGAATCCTGCATGTTTCAATGGGATCACCACTCATTCTTCTAAAATCCAGAGAACACAGATCCAGTTTACTCCTTTGTCAAAGGACAAGCCCCTAATCCCAGGGAGTGTGCTGCCTCCAATGCAAGTATATTTTTTAAATGCAGAGACAACTGCACACAATACTCCAAATGAGGCCTCACCAAAACGGTACAAGTGTAATAAGACATAACAAACTGTGGAGTTGGAGGAACGCAGCAGACCAGGCAGCATTGGAATTCAGAAATGATAAAAGGGTCCTGACCTGAAACGTCAGCTTTCCTGCTCCTCTGATGCTGCCTGACCTATTGTGTTCCTCCAGCCCCACACTGTTATCTCTGACTTCAAAATCTGCAGTTCTTGCTATCTCAATTGTAATAAGACTTTTATCCCTTTTCTCCAGTCCCTTTGTAACATACCACTTGCCTTCCTAATTGCTTGATGAACCAGTATGCTGATTTTCCAAATACCTCGCATCAGCACAGCCAAGTTTCTTTGAATATCAATGTTTACAAGTTTCACACTGTTTTGAAAAAAAGATTCTGCTTTTCTATTCTTAGTCACTAAACAGAATGATTTACAGATCCCACATGTTACTCCATCTGTTGCTTTGTTGTCCACTAGTCTGTGTGTATATTTTTGCAACCTCTCTGCGTCCTCCCCAAAGATTACTTTTCCACCTAGCTTTGTATCATCAGCAAATGTAGATACATTGCTCTGTCTCTTCATTATTAATATTGATTGTAAATAGCTGAGGCCCCAGCACTGATTCTTGTGGTACTCCACTACTCCCTGCCAGCCAACTTGAAAATGCCCTCTCTGTAAACCAATCCTCTCTCTATCCTAATATATTATCTCTTCTCCCCCCCACCCCCCTCCACCCCCAACCCCATTCTATGAGCCCTTATTGTGTCTGTTAACACTTATGCAGCATACTGAATGCCTTTTGGAAAGCTAGGCATACCGCGTCTGCTGATTTCCTTTATCTACCGTACCAGTTACATTCTCAAAAACTCTAATAAACTTGTCAAGCAGAAGTTTCCTTTCATAAGACCATTTTGACCGGTCTTCTAACAACGCTGTGTTTCTTTAAGCATTGTTCCTTTGGAGGTGGTTGGTCACATACTTGATGCAGATCTAACTCGTTTCATAAGACTGGCAGACAGATATTAAAATCTAAATTTGAACCTTGTTAACAAAAAATGCCAAATTCTGGTCTTAAAAACCCAACTAGCTCATTAATGTCCTTTAGCGAATGAAATGAGTTAGCCACTGCCCTACTCAGGCTGCTGTGGCCATATATGGCTCCACATCCCTGGGGCATTGTTAGCCTCTGTACAGCCTTCTGGGCTTTATTGTTCCTTTTCACTTTTCCTGAGAATCTCGAGGTGGGTGGAGAAACATTGGTGTCCCAAAAGGAGGCAACTTGTGGCAGATTCCTGACTTAAGGCAGGGTCATGTATGGGTTTGGGGGCAGTTAAATTTGGAATATTTACTATCTTTTTTTAAAAACACCAGCTTGCACCATCAGGTCAGTTGCAAAGTAAGACGTCAGGAGTACTGTATTGGATACTTTCCTGTCTCTCCCCACAGCCATGTAATCCTCTAGGTCCAGGATTCAAAACAAGAAAACACTTGGTAAAATTCTTTCACAGATGCCTTAGGCAACGGAAACAAGTCTGGGGTCTCAATAGACTTGTTCTTATTACCTTTTACAGGTATCTTACCGAGAAAAGAGCTCCATTTAGAAATTGTGCTGGAAAGGAGCACACAGCAAAGGCAACATGTTGTAAGAAATGTGATATTATTCCAGGTCGTGTTTAACAAATCCAGAAAGCCCAAATAACCTAAATGGTCAGACATGATGTCAGCATGGAATCTCCTCCCATGAATGAGAAGGATCTTCACTTCCATTAAATTTTGGGAAGACTGAAACTATTGTCCTCAATCCCTGACACACATTTCTCTTCCTACCCACTGAGTCCATGCCTGTCCCTGGTGAATTTCTGAAAATGAACCAGACTCTTCACTACCTTGGTGTCATATTTATCTGAATGACGAGTATTCCCTCCTCTGTAACTCCACCTGACTTCAGCCTGCTTCAACTCATCTGCTTCTTGAAAGCCTTCTCCATGTCTTTTGTTACCTCTGTATATTGAGGCCATCCTAAAACATCCTGCCTGTGACCCAAGCCCTGTTCATCTCTTGCCCTGTCCTTTCAGACCTACATTGTTTTTGACTCTGTTTTCAAAATGCTCCATGGTCTCAACTTTATTAAAGAAAGGTTGTAAGGAGAAGCCTGGAACCTACAGGTCTCATTTCGCTGGGGCGGGGGGAGGAGGAGGAGAAGAGAGGAGGAGAAGAAAGAAAGAAGTATGTTGTTGGAGTAGATTCTGATACATAGGATGTGTGTGCATTTGGGGAGGCGAGGAATGATTAGGGATAGTCTGCATGGTTTTGTGAACAGGAAACCATGTCTCACAAACTTGATTGAGTTTTTTGAGAAAGTGATCAATTTGATTGATGAGGCAGAGCAGTAGACGTTCTTTACATGGACTTTAGTAAGGCCTTTGACAAGGTTCCGCATCATAGACTAATGGTAAAGTTGGATCACATGGGATTCAGGGTGAGCTTCCAATTGGATACAAAATTAGCTTGACGGTAGCAGACACAGGATGGTTGTGGAGGGCCGCTTTTCGAACTGGAGGCCTGTAACCAGCAGTGTTCCCCTGGGATTGGTGCTGGGTCCGCATTTGTATAAACAATTTGGATGAGAAGATGGAACACTGTTTGTAAGTTTGTGGATGACACCAGAATTGGTAGTGTAGTGAGGAAGATAATTGAAGAGTATAAAATGATCTTGATCAATTAGGTTAATGGGCTAAAGAGTGGCAGATGGAGCTTGATTTGGATAAATGTGAGATATTGCGTTTTGGTAAAACAAACAAGGGGAGGATTTACACATTTAATGGTAGGGCCCTGTAGAACAGAGACACCCAGGGGTTCAGATATATAATTCTTTGAAATTTGCATCACAGGTAGACAGGGTGATCAAGAAGGTATTTAGCATGCTTGCCTTCATTGTTTGGACCTTTGCGGGTAGGAGTTGAGTCTTCATGTTGAATTTGTGTGTTGGTGAGGCCTATTCTGGAGTACTGTGTGCAGTTCTGTGCCCAGTTATAGGAAGGATATAATTAAATGGGAGAGGGTTCAGAAAAGATTAACCAGGATGTTGCTGGGAATGGAGTGTTTGAGATCTAAAAGTAACTGGGAATGCTGCGAATTTTTTCACCGGAGCGTAGGCGGTTGAGGAGTGACCTTATAAAGGTTTTAAAATCATGAGGGGCATGGATAGGGTGAGTAGCGTGGGACAGTTGAAAACTAGGGGGCATGTTTTTTTTTGGATTGGTAGGCCTTCTGGCTTGGGAATGTTATTGTGATGGTCTCCAATGAGAGAAGGCCAATGATACTTTGTCCAAGTGTCTTGAGATGTAGGCAGAAGGAGGGGGGGGTGATGGGATGAGGGGACAGGGTATGATTGAGGATTTCTGCACCCGTGATTTCCCCTCGCAGTGATCTTTAATTCTGTCTCTATTCCAGGTTCTTGGATTCAATGCTCGCCAACGTAAAGCCTTTGTTAATGCCATTATGCGCTGGGGGATGCCACCCCAAGATGCCTTCAATTCTCACTGGCTTGTCCGAGATCTTCGGGGCAAGAGTGAGAAGGAGTTCAGGTACATTTCCCATAAACATCTTCCCACCAGTTATGTTTCCCTGTGCCTTCTCATCCTCTATTCCTTTCCTGTCTGCCTGCTGGCGTTTGTGGGGGTGGCGTCCTGGCCAGTCTGGACGGGCAAGCGGATTGCTGGATGGTCTTTGGGCAGATGGATAGGGCTCCCATGTTTGGGTGGACAGGAGTCCTGGACAATCGAGAGAGAGCTGGCCCTGAACTCTGGTCTCCCTTCTGGAAGTTACTGATGTGTGGACAGGCAGTTGGTGTCCTTAAAACCCACCGCCCCCATGCCTGAGACAAAGATGGTCACACACATGGGAGGGGTGTCCGCATCGTGGTCGTGCAGTGACAGCCAGCATTGTGGACCTTTCACCCACTTCACCCTGTGGCCCATGAGAGGATTGTCAAGTTACAAACCCTCTGATCACCCAACTCCCCCTGATTTGAGGAAATGATTTGGTTCTGTTATTTGCCGTGACCATCACATTGAAACACTTTTTCTACTCTTTCCTTCCCTCCCAGAGCCTACGTGTCACTGTTTATGAGACACCTGTGTGAGCCAGGGGCTGATGGATCTGAGACCTTTGCTGATGGTGTCCCTCGGGAAGGGTTGTCCCGGCAACATGTGCTCACCAGGATAGGTGTGATGTCACTGGTACGAAAGAAGGTGGGTAGCAGGAGTTCCTATAGCTCAATGTTCAATTGGGTAATTCTGTTTGCAGGAGCTTTGGGAAGGTTTACTGTGTTAAAGGCGCTATGCAAATACAACTTGTTTTCGGTTCCCCTGTCCTTTTGACACCTCACCCAACCAGACCCAGACATAGCACACTCACAGTGAATGCATTGAGGCTGTCGTGGGATCAATGCCAGTCAGCTGCCTCTCCAGATCACACCCCATCCTGACTTTGGATGGGTAGCTTCATACAGGAATCATACTCTCGGTAAGGGTTGGAGGTGAGAACTGCTTTTTGCTCATGGCGGTGGCATCTAAGTGGGGAGTGGGGAAGGGGAACGGGCATGTGGTGGAAGGGAAGGGAAAGTGGGGGGTGGAAGTGGGCAGGGGTGACCGGAAGTGAGGGTGTTGGTGGACAGAAGAGAGTGCGGAGTGGGCAGAGTGGACGGGGCTGTGTGATCTTCCCTTTTTTGCTCTAGCACTCTGGCCCCTGTCTAACATAGTGTTTGATCAGGGATTTCCTGGCTGGTTTTGTGGCAGCGGAAATTTGGGAAAGCTCTGTTTGTAAAGCTGGTACCTCAATTGTTTGCTTAACAATCTCAGAGATACTAAAGAGAGACTGGCCTTTGTACATCACCCTTAACAATCTCAGGATGTCCCAAAGTATCACTGCAGACAATGAACTATTTTCACTGTTGCACCAGAGAACAAATGAGACTCAATTTATGATGCAGCAGGATCCCAGAAACAGCAGTAAGACACAAAAAGTTAGGTCCTTTGGTGGTATTTGTTGTGGGATAAATATTGAGCAGGCTATTCACTGTACAGCAGAAAAGAACTGGGATTTTCTACAATACCTGTGGGAGGAAGTCTGTTGGTGCTTTGAGATGTAGCCCATGAGATCCAAACACTGCACACCCTTGCTAAGCTGCTGTCTTTCACAATACCAAAATGTTACAGATGTTGGGAGTCTAGATTTAAAACAGAAGACGCTAGATCTGATTAATAATTGTTCTTGGTCATGTTAAAAAGATCTTTACAGAAGCACTGTCATGGTGTGGTGGTGGTGTCCCTGCCTCTGGGCCAGAGGGTCCAGGATGTGATGGCCATGGACATCATAACACGTTCAAAACATAAATTGGTAACAAAATTAAAAGAATATTACAAATTAATATTTTTAAAAATATTAGCTTCATGTAAGAAACAGCCTAAAGTGGCTGCATCTTGTCACTAGTCTGTGTGTGTGAGAGAGAAAGAGAGAGAAAGAGAGAGAAAGAGAGAGAAAGAGAACACAAAATCATGTGACATTGCAAGGTTACATAGTGTGGAGCCGGATGAACACAGCAGGCCATGCAGCGTTGTAGGAGCACAAAAGCTGATATTTCGGGCCTGGACCCTTCATCAGAAAAAGGGGATGGGGAGAGGGTTCTGAAATAAATAGGGAGAGAGGGCGAGGCGGATTGAAGATGGATAGAGGAGAAGATAGGTGCAGAGGAGAGTATAGGTGGGGAGGGGATAGGTCAGTCCGGGGAGGATGGACAGGTCAAGGGGTTGGGATGAGGTTAGTAGGTAGGAAATGGAGTTGTGGCTTGAGGTGGGAGGAGGGGATAGGTGAGAGGAAAACAGGTTAGGCGGGCTGGGACGAGCTGGGCTGGTTTGGGATGCAGTGTGGAGGAGGGGAGATTTTGAAGCTGGTGAAATCATGTTGATATCATTGGGCTGCAGGGTTCCCAAGCGGAATATGAGTTGCTGTTCCTGCAACCTTCGGGTGGCATCATTGTGGCGCTGCAGGAGGCCCAGGATGGACATGTCGTCTGAAGAATGGGAGGGGGAGTTGAAATGGTTTGCGACTGGGAAGTGCAGTTGTTTACTGCAAACCGAGCGGAGGTGTTCTGCAAAGAGGTCTCCAAGCCTCCGCTTGGTTTTCCCAATGTAGAGGAAGCCACACCGTGTACAGCGGATGCAGTATACCACATTGGCGGATGTGCAGGTGAACATCTGCTTGATGTGGAAAGTCATCTTGGGGCCTGGGATGAGGGTGAGGGAGGAGGTGTGGGGGCAAGTGTAGCACTTCCTGCCGTTGCAGGGGAAAGTGTCGGGTGTGGTGGGGTTGGAGGGCAGTGTGGAGCGGACAAGGGAGTTGTGGAGAGTGTGGTCTCTATGGAAGGCAGACAAGGGTGGGGATGGAAAAATGTCTTGGTGGGGACGAATTGTAGATGGCGGAAGTGTTGGAGGATGATGCGTTGTATCCGGAGGTTGGTGGGGTGGTATGTGAGGACTAGGGGGATTCTCTTGGGGCGGTTATTGCAAGGGCGGGTTGTGAGGGATGAGGTGCGGGAAATGCGGGAGATACGGTCGAGGGCGTTCTCGACCGCTGCAGGAGTGAAGTTGCGGCCCTCTTGAACGAGGACATCTGGGATGTGCGGGAGTGGAATGCCTCATCCTGGGAGCAGATGCGGCGGAGGCGAAGGAATTGGGAATAGGGCATGGAATTTTTGCAGGAAGGTGGGTGGGAGGAGGTGTATTCCAGCTAGCTGTGGGAGTCAGTGGGCTTGAAGTGGACATTGGTTTGTAGGTGGTTGCCTGAGATGGAGACAGAAAGGTCCAGGAAGGTATGGGACGTGTTGGAGATGGTCCAGGTGAACTTGACATTGCCTCACTTTCTGCGATAATATAGTCTCATTATCATCTCCCAAGCCAGAAGTGGTTGTTTTATTGTCCAATGCTAAGCAGATTCAGGCACTTCAGTGCTTCCAACATTTCCTGTCTTATTTTAATGGGTTAGAGGCTGTGGAAGATCTTGGGAACAGCCAGGTGGAAGATTTAAGTAGCGGCAAGATAAGGTACAAAAGCAGCAGTTACACCTGGTACTGTCAGTCAGGAGCAGTTACACCCAGGAACATCAACTCCATACTTCCCATGGCATCAGTAATAAAGGGGATGTGTGATTTCATTTTCTTCCCAATGATGTGCAGACCACGTTAATGAAGAAAGGCAGCTTAATGGCATCATTTTTACTAGAAGGCCTTTTGTGATTTTATATTTTTTAGGAGTATGGTTTGTACTTGGGGAGGTGAAGATTGGAATGCTTTCTGCTTCTGGCAATGAGTGTCACCTTTTAAACACACCAGACAATATTAGGTAATAAAATGTGAGGCTGGATGAACACAGCAGGCCAAGCAGCATCTCAGGAGCACAAAAGCTGACGTTTCGGGCCTAGACCCTTCATCAGAGAGGGGGATGGGGGGAGGGAACTGGAATAAATAGGGAGAGAGGGGGAGGCGGACCGAAGATGGAGAGTAAAGAAGATAGGTGGAGAGGGTGTAGGTGGGGAGGTAGGGAGGGGATAGGTCAGTCCAGGGAAGACGGACAGGTCAAGGAGGTGGGATGAGGTTAGTAGGTAGCTGGGGGTGCGGCTTGGGGTGGGAGGAAGGGATGGGTGAGAGGAAGAACCGGTTAGGGAGGCAGAGACAGGTTGGACTGGTTTTGGGATGCAGTGGGTGGGGGGGAAGAGCTGGGCTGGTTGTGTGGTGCAGTGGGGGGAGGGGATGAACTGGGCTGGTTGAGGGATGCAGTGGGGGAAGGGGAGATTTTGAAACTGGTGAAGTCCACATTGATACCATATGGCTGCAGGGTTCCCAGGCGGAATATGAGTTGCTGTTCCTGCAACCTTCGGGTGGCATCATTGTGGCAGTGCAGGAGGCCCATGATGGACATGTCATCAAGAGAATGGGAGGGGGAGTGGAAATGGTTTGCGACTGGGAGGTGCAGTTGTTTGTTGCGAACTGAGCGGAGGTGTTCTGCAAAGCGGTCCCCAAGCTTGGAGGCTTGGGGACCGCTTTGCAGAACACCTCCGCTCAGTTCGCAACAAACAACTGCACCTCCCAGTCGCAAACCATTTCCACTCCCCCTCCCATTCTCTTGATGACATGTCCATCATGGGCCTCCTGCACTGCCACAATGATGCCACCCGAAGGTTGCAGGAACAGCAACTCATATTCCGCCTGGGAACCCTGCAGCCATATGGTATCAATGTGGACTTCACCAGTTTCAAAATCTCCCCTTCCCCCACTGCATCCCTCAACCAGCCCAGTTCATCCCCTCCCCCCACTGCACCACACAACCAGCCCAGCTCTTCCCCCCCACCCACTGCATCCCAAAACCAGTCCAACCTGTCTCTGCCTCCCTAACCGGTTCTTCCTCTCACCCATCCCTTCCTCCCACCCCAAGCCGCACCCCCAGCTACCTACTAACCTCATCCCACCTCCTTGACCTGTCCGTCTTCCCTGGACTGACCTATCCCCTCCCTACCTCCCCACCTACACCCTCTCCACCTATCTTCTTTACTCTCCATCTTCGGTCCGCCTCCCCCTCTCTCCCTATTTATTCCAGTTCCCTCCCCCCATCCCCCTCTCTGATGAAGGGTCTAGGCCCGAAACGTCAGCTTTTGTGCTCCTGAGATGCTGCTTGGCCTGCTGTGTTCATCCAGCCTCACATTTTATTATCTTGGAATCTCCAGCATCTGCAGTTCCCATTATCTCAGACAATATTAGGTACATCAGTTTAGTTAAAATCCCTCTACCCCTGTTCCTGAACACACTCAGAATTAGCCCAACCTCTGATAGTGTGCATTGTTTGACAGTTTTTGATTGAGATTAGTTGGGCAAGTTTTGGGTTTTATTTGGGGGGGCTCATGGTGAATGAGTTGGTTGGATACTTCCCCCATTTTGTTTCATGATGGCTGCAGATTTCAGGTAATCACTTCTTGAACTGAGCTGAATTTGCACCCAGGATCTCGAGTTGAAAGGTCAGTGTTTGACCTCCAGCCCCATTATTTAGTCCTGTTGTGTATCTTTTACTTCTGGTTTCATTTTCCCCTCATTTGTTAAAATTCACCCTTTTTTTTAAAAATAAAAATCTAAGGTGCAGGAGTTTGAATACATCAATGGGAGGTACAGCACGCCGGAGATGGTCCCGGAGCACCCGGAAAACAAGAAACCTGTCGACAGTCTCTCGTCAGATCCCAGTACCCCAGTGGCAGCCAGCCCTGCCTGCCCCCTGCCTGGTACACCAGCCCCAAGTTCCACAGGTGGGTTCAAGAGGGGGCCATGCTCTGTCTTTCTGTAAGTGACAGCGATTATGTTGAATGATGGAACATGTTCAAAGGGGTTGAATACCTACCTTTGGCATTGCAGTAATTGTATATGATCAGATGGCATGTGGGTGTGATCGAATGTGCACCACCCACAAACCTCTAGGTAAGTTAATCATTGTGTGACATGAATAAACTCCCTCATCAATTTTCCTTCCCACTTGATCTTTCTTTTCCTCTTTCTCATGTTCTTTTGTTTGTTTTTTTGTCTTTCTCTCTTCCATTCACTCTCATTCTCTTCTCTCTCTCTGTTTCTCTCTCCCTCTCTGCCTGTCTCTGGCTTGTTTTGCTGTATGTCTACATTCTGTTGCATCCTTTATCTTCAGTCTGTTCAAATTATCAATACCAGGATTGACCTGACATTGTTGGTCTGGATGATGGTTATGTCGCTGGAGTGGGGTTTTATCCCGTTGCCTCTGCTGTCAGAGCTGAGTGGTCTACCCACTGAGTTGGAGCTGACACCTCGTTTCATGTATTTACAGCATTTCTGCCTGGTTTCTACTGAGAGTAGGGACCTGGCAGGAGTCGGGAAGTTGGGAGTGCAGCGGTAGAGGGAAAGAGGTCATTTTGGTGGTGGGTGGGCAAATGGTGTGACCATCACAGTGCCACCTACCTGGGAGGACCGAAGAATACATCAGATGCAAGTTACTAGCCGGCTGATCCCACACCCGGTTCAGTCACATGGGAATGTCCTGATGTGATCCTCCGTCATCTTTAATCTCCCCGTGGTGACTGGGTTTGTGTTGCCTGCTTCGTTTCAGGGGTCCGGTTGCTGGAGTCATCTTGTTCTGTGGATGCTGTAAAAGGTTCACAGATTTGATGTGACTGACAAAATTCTCTTCCCTTTCAGAAAAGAATGGCTGCCGTGTCGAGGGGATGGACGATAAAGAAAGAGAGCAGGAAGAGAAAAGGCTCCCAGAGAATGAGGTAAGTGTTGAAGATGTAAAGTGACGTGAATAAACTTCTGCCTGAAATTTGTGTCAGTGATTCTTTGTTAGAACCTATAGGTGATGGGCTGTTTCACTGGCCATTTGGGATCAGAGCAGATACCTTCCTACTTTAAGTTATTTCGCATGATAATAGAACTCAAAGATGGTGGATTTCATTAGCATTAAACATACAATGATGACAAATTACTGCCAACAGTTACACATGTACATTGGTAATTATACTCCCTGATAATTGGGGTTTCAGGTTCAGACATAATCAAGGCGGCCAAGTGGAATGCTGGCCATTCTATCTAGACGACAGGAGTACATGGTGGCAACGATGCCACCCGATGGTTGCAGGAACAGCATCTCATATTTTGCTTGGGATCTCTGCAGCCCAATGTATCAATGTGGACTTCACAAACTTCAAAATCTCCCCTCCCCCGACCTCATGCCAAAACCAGCCCATCTCGTCATCGCCACCTTGACCTGTCTGTCTTTTTGCCCACCTATCCGCTTCTCCCACCTCCCACTTACTAGCCTCATCCCCGCCTCCTTGACCTGCCAGTCTTCCCTCCCACCCATCTGACCAACCCCCATCCCAGCTCCCTACCTACACTTACCTTTACTGGCTCCATCCCCACCTCCTTGACCTGTCCTCCTCCTCCTCCAGCTATCTGCTCCTTTATTAACTTTCTATCACCACATCCCCCCCCCCCCTCTCTCTCTCTATTTCTATTTCAGAGCCCTTTTCCCCTCCCCCACTTCTGACCAAGGGTCCAGATCTGAAATTTCAGCTATCCTGCTCCTTTGCTGCCAGGCCTGCTGTGTTCATCCAACTCTTTACACCTAGTTATCTCAGACTCCAGGATCGGCAGTTCTTACTATCTCTTACAAGAATGATACCTGGTCTTCCGGGGTTGAGGTATGAGGAGAGATTGTACAAGTTAGGCCTGTTTTCTGTAGATTTTAGCAAGTTAAGGGGTAATCTCATCAAAGTCCTCAATATATTGAGAGGAAAAGACAGGGTAGGTAAAGATAAACTGTTCCCACTAGTTGGGGTTTCTAGAACAAGGGATGTTGCCTGAGAAGTGAGGTTAGATTTTAATAGAGATAAAAACCAAAAGAACTGCGGGTGCTGGAAATCAGAAACAAAAACAGAAATTGCGGGAAAAACTCGGCAGGTTTGGCAGCCTCTTGAGCGAAATCAGAGTGATCCTTCTTAAGCACTGATGGTAGCTAGAAAAAAGTTGGTTTTTAAATGTTGGTTAACAGAGATGTTTGGAAGTACTTCTACTCACCAAAGGGTTGCTGATGTTTGAAACTCTTGTCCACAAACAGCAGTGAATGCAGAATGTTAAATTTATCAATCTTGGCTTTAACATTTTGTTTCAAAAACAAATGAGGGGGGGTGGGTTTTACTTCCCAGTGAGTCTGTACCCAGAGGGCAGTGACCACTTTCGGGAGAGGGAGGGTGGGAGGGCCTCCAGCTGATTAATGTATGTAACATCACTGACTTCTCTCCTGATGTTTTCTTTGCCCCAGGTTCCCAGTGGTGGGAGCATTGCTTCTGTCGCTGAGAAATCTCAAGAAACAGTGGAGAGCAAGAAACAAGTCAGTGAGGCAGGAGCAGGGGAGAAGGGAGAGTCTGAACCACAGGAGCTGGCAACCCCTTCTCAACCTAAAGGTATGAATAAGCGGTGACAGTGCAGGTCTGTCTGATGGTCTGCTGCTGCTGGACATGGGACCCTGACCACAGCATCACAGTTAATATGGTCAGAAGAGGCCATTCGGTCCATTGTGTTTCCTATTAAATCATGATTCAGTGTAACTTTCTTGCCTTTTCTCCAAGCCCCTTGCAACTTGCTTCTTTTCAAATAATCATCCAAAAAACCTCTTGGAATTTCTCAATTGACTCTGCCTCCACCACACACTAGGCCCCAACCACTCATTGTGTGAAAGTGTTTCATCACAATTTTTAAGCATATTTTTAAGGCGAGAGAAGAAAGATTTAAAAAGAACATGAAAGACAATTTTTTTTTTTAAACATAGAACCGTTTGTGTGTGAAATGAACTTCCAGAGAAAGTGGTGGAAGCAGGTACAGTTACAACATCTAAAAGATATATGGATATGTTTATGAATAGGAAAGGTTTGGAGAAATGGGATTAGCTTAGTTTGGGAACGTGATGTGGATTGGTTAGACCACAGGGTCTGTTTCCATACTGCATGATTCTATGATTTGTTACATTTGCAGAAAATGTCAACTCTCTACCCCTTCACTACCCATCCTTATGGGTGGGAACAGTTGCTCCCTGCCAGATTACTCATGGCCTTGAAAACCTCTATTAGATCTCCCCTTCACCACTTTCTCTCCAAGGAAAACAGTCCCAATGTCTCCAGTCCATCCTCATGTTAGAAATTTCTCATCCCTGGCACCATTTTTGTAATTCCCTTCTGTACTGTCTCCAATACATTGACATCCTTTCTGTAATGTGGTCATGTACACACTATTCCACCTGAGGTCTAACGTGTGTTTTGTACATATTCAGCATCCCCTACTGTTGTACTCTCTGCCACTGTTAATAAAGGTGAGGACACTCTCTGCTTCATTACCTACTCTCTCCACTTATCCTACCACCTTCAGTGATTTGTGCACATACCTCCCGGCACCCTCTGCTCCTGCACCCCTTAAGTATTGTACTTCCTTGTTTTTATATTGTCTGTCCATGTTCTTCCAACTAAAATGTACCACCTTACACCACTCTGCCACGCAGCCGCCTATTCCACCAAGTTGTCAATGTCCTTTTGAAAGTTCATGGTTTTCACTGCTTCTGTGTTTCATGTCAATCTGAGATTGTACGCCAAGATCTAGATCATTATGTATCGGAACAACAAGGGTCCCAACTGCAACCCTCGGGGAGCTCCACTAAAATCACTTCTCTAGCTGAAAAAAAAAGACCCACTGATTATTACTGTGCTTCCTTTCCTTCAGCCAATTTTGTATCCACATTGCTACAGTCACGTTTATTGCAGTAAGTGTAACTTTTCTCTTTGTATTGTACACCTTCTGGAAGTCCATGTACACCACATCCAATCGTTTTGTTATTGTAGATCCTTCCTGTTGTCTCTTCAAAAATCTGTAGCAAGCTAGTGAGGCACAGTTTCCCTTTTAAAATTCCATGCTGGCTGCTCCTAAACAACCCTTTTCCATGTCATTACTAATTGTATCCTAACTAATAGAGGCTTCCACTTGCTGGACTTGTTCTTACAATGTCCAGGGTCTATATCTCTGGATACATCCTGGTTGTAGCCTAGATCCTTGAGAAATCTTTGAAGGGGAGGTGGGGTGTCGAATTTAGGGAAGTGAACTGTCTCATGGGGTAAATGAATTGATCGAACTGGTGTAGGTAGTTAATACAGTGAATGGATTGCATTTATATAGTGCCTTCTGCAAGCTGTGAATTTCCCATGGTGCTTTGTACCCAATAAAGTACTATGAGAATACAACAATCAAAGCTGCTAATCTGTGCAGAGCAAATGCGCAAAAATAGTAAAGACTAAATAACCTCTAACTTATGTTGGTCAAGTAAATAAAAACCAAAAGGACTGCAGATGCTGTAAATCAGGAACAAAAACAGAAGTTGCTGGAAAAGCTCAGCAGATATGACAGCATCTGTGAAGAAAAATAATAGTTAACATTTCGGGTCTGGCGACCCTTCCTCAGAATTGGACCAAAATGCCAGGAGAAACTTTCCTGCTTTGCTTCCAAATATTTTCTTGTGATCTTCTTCCTGAGAAGGAAGGCAGGCGATCCCCTGTTTGATCTCTCACCTAAAACAACAGCACCGCAAACTGTGCAGCACTCCCGAATTCATGTGCTTTGGCTGTCAGTTTAGATGCTCATGATTGTGGAATGAGACTTGTCTCTGATTGGAGAGTGGTGTGAGTTGGAGAGCATTGCTCGTTGAGTCACAGCTGGAATCTTATGGTGAGCTGACTGTGGATCGAATCCTCCATTTTTGCTGCCAATTGCTGGCACCTTTTGGGAGGTGGCTGCCTCGACTGGCATCACAGCTTATGACAGCACACAGAGCATCCCAGTGGCTGGCTATCAGCCCAAGTGGGTGGATGGTGGATCGACTGAGGGAATAGCAGGGTGTCTGGGTGGGGAGGGGGAGTTTCTGGCGGTGGTCTCAGTTAAAAAGGATCCTGTGTTGGCAGGTAGCCAGTTTCTCAGTGATTCTCATTGGCTGGATGTCTTTGGAAATGGGATTTATTTTCTGTTTCTCTTGACAGCTGAAGATGTGAACGAGGAGAGAGAGATTGCAGAAACGCTACAGAACGGAGAGATATTAAAAGAAGTGAAAGAGGAAGAAGAGAGAAAAGATCAGTCTAGCAAAGGAAAATTTATGTTCAATATTGCAGATGGTGGTTTCACAGGTGAACCTGGCAGTAACATTGGCACTTACTAAGAAGGATGAAATCTGTATCTGTGTCTCTTGTTGTCCGCTTCACCCCAATCACTCATTGCCCCAGCATCTGCCTGGGACCCCCCCCCACCCCCGATCCTCCTCCTGCTGCTTTCTTCCCCTCCTGCTCTTCCCCGCACCCTTTAACCAAGTGTGTCTGATGACTAGTCATCTTTATTTCAGAGACTGAATTGGCCTGCCCAAGGTGTATGTGGGGAATTGGTGGAGGGGTGGGTTAGGAAACACTGCCCAGGGGGTGGCTCTGTGTGTGTGTGTGTGTGTGTGTGTGTGTGTGTGTGTGTGTGTGTGTGTGTGTGTGTGTGTGTCAGTGCCCCCAGGGTGAGGCACTATGTGAGTTGGAAATTGTAAGATGGCAAATGTAATTCTGAAAACAGTTCAGTGAAGCAGATGGGTTTGTGCAAGAATCGATGATCGTTCTGGTCACCATTATACGGAATGACCTTTATTATGTGGCATTTATTTATAAAACTGAAATTCCACCATCATGTTCTAAATCAGTTCTGATGGATAATCTGTGCTGTTGTTTATTCAGAGTTGCACACGCTTTGGCAGAACGAGGAACGGGCTGCAGTTTCTTCGGGAAAGATCTACGATATCTGGCACAGGAGGCATGACTATTGGCTTCTGGCTGGCATTGTTGCGTATCCTTTCGCTGAGCTGTGGGATTGGCGCAGGGGCAGGGTCAGATTTGAGAGACTGCACTAAAGACCCCAACGTGAACTGTGTCAGGACCCTGAGCGGATGAGGATGACTGTTTAAAATACAGCAGAGAAATAGGCCATTTGGCCCACTTGGTCCAGGCTGTTACTTGTATACTACATGAGCCTGCTCCTTCCCTGGTTTCATTGTCACGTCCTACCTATCTCCATGTCTTCATGTTCTATCAATAAACATTTCCATTCCTTGCTGTTTTCCCCTTACATGCATCCATGTGTTTTCCTCCAAGTTCCATATTCTCACTATTCTCAGGATGAAAACCTTTTTCCTGAATTCCCTGTTGTATTTTTTTGTCGCTTCATTTAAGCGTGCTAGTTCAATTCTTCCATGTAGACAGAAAAATCAGCCCTTGGTTATGATCAAGGACTTTCACCAAGTCACCCCTCATGCAGTTTTCCTGTTTGGTGTAGCTGATGTCATTCCAATATTGTGATGATGTTCTTGTTGCAGCATTTGGGCCAGAGCTGTGCAGGGAATTCCAATCGTGGTCTTCCCAAAGTTCTCCTGGTCATTGACAATGTGCAAAGTATTCTTCACTCACTGTCCCCAGTAAAGTAATACTTTCTTCTGATAGTTACTATGCCCTCCCTTTGACCAGAACAGAGCAGCACCTTACTGGGCACCTAGTATGGGGGAACAGAAACTCATATTGAGGGAGGAGCATCATTTAAAAAGATGAGGACAATATAGAGGGAGTTTTATTCTGTATCTAATCATGTGCTATACCTGTCCTGGGAATGTTTGACAGTGACAGTGTGGAGAGGGAGTTTTCCTTTCAGATGGGAAGTGCAGAGGGACCTTTACTTTCCCATTGCATGAGGAAGTCTGAGGCTCCTCCATTTCTCCTGTATCTCCTGCAGTAGTAATATGTGACATCTCAACTATCAAAACTTGCCTTTTTGTGCCATATTTTCCTTAACGTTTCTCTGCGGTCATGGCTATGCTCGCTGGCAGGACATTCAAAACGATCCCAGATATACGATCATCAATGAGCCTTTCAAAGCAGAGATGAACAAGGGGAATTTCCTCGAAATGAAAAACAAATTCTTAGCCAGAAGATTCAAGGTAAATCAAGCTGTGTGCGCACGCGCCCAGGTGGACCAGGACGTGGCAACATGTTAAGTGTGTGTGTGTGTGTGTGTGTGTGTGTGTGTGTGTGTGTGTGTCAATGCCTATGTGTATTTGCTTGTCTGTACTGGTGAGACTGCATAAGAGACATGTGCTTGGATAGATTTGTGTGTCTGTGTGCGTGTCTCTATAGGTGATCAGGTTCTTCTGCTTTCAACTCCAAGTCAGAGGTTGTGGGTCCACATCCCAATGTGGAGAAATGAGTCCACATTGCTGCCTGATGTACACAGTGCAGAACTGAGGGAGTACTGCGTTTTATTGGAACTTTAACCTGAGACCGAAACTGTCCTCCTGGGTGGGCCTCAAAGTCGAGATCCCACAATGATTTTACTATTATCACACGTAGTGAGATACAGTGCAGAGTTGTTTTACATAATATACAGGCAGGTTGTACCATACAAGGTGTTTCAGGGTAGCAGAAGAGAGTGTAGAATACAGTCTTTCAGCTGGCGCTATTTTGAAGCACAGGCGAGTCCTTCCTAGTCCAAAGACAGAAATTGCTGGTGAAACTCAGCAGGTCTGGCAGCATCTGTAGGAGAAAGCATACTCAGTTCTTTGTTTTATTTTGGGGTTCTTCCTGGTGACCTGGCTGATGCTTATATTTCAACTAGTATCATGAAAGCAGATTATCTGATTATCGTGTTGCTCTTTGTGGGAGCTTGCTGTGCCAAAGTTGGTTGCTTTATTTCCTACAGTCATTAGGAGTGTTTCATTGGCTGTTCAACGTCTTTTTATGACATTTGTTGGCTATGAAAGGTGCACAATACTTTCTCTTCTCTCCTCTTTCCTTTCCTCCATTTCCCCCTCTCAATTAAATGTTGCACTTTCCTCTCACCTTTTGGTCTCATGTGGTTGAGGACCATAGTGGTGCAGTGAGCTGGGTGGGATTGTGAAGGGATTAGCAGGAGTCCTGTCTCTAATTGTTTGTTTTTTGCCTCTAACTCTCTCTCACCACCCCTACATGCCCTCCACCCCCAGCTCTTGGAGCAGGCCTTGGTAATCGAAGAGCAACTGCGGAGAGCTGCTTACCTCAACATGACCCAGGATCCCAATCATCCAGCCATGGCCCTCAACGCACGCTTTGCTGAGGTCGAATGCTTAGCTGAGAGTCACCAGCACCTCTCCAAGGAGTCTCTGGCTGGTAACAAGCCTGCCAATGCAGTCTTGCACAAAGGTTTGTCACGTGAACTCGAGCACCCCCTCCCGTCTACCTCCCGTCTCCATACTGACCATTCAGACAGGTCCTGGACATCGTAGAGATAAGAGATTAGTTTCAGCATCACTTGCACTGCCCCGCAATATCATCTTGTAAAAATTGTTCCTTTTTAGCGAATCTGCGAATAAATTCAGCTTTTTGTAATGAAGTGGCTCTGGTGTAATTGTGATCTTAATTTATTTTTTTGAATGTAAGATGTATTTCTAAGAGGGACTAGAGATGTATTGTCACGCGCTGGCCTCAAGCTGCTGTCACTCAGTTCACAGGTCGCTATCTAGTGTGTGCTGGGCCTGAGTTACATTAACTGCTGCAGATTGTCTGGTGCAGTTAAACTGCATTAGTGCAGCAAGTGGAACTGTTTGATGTAAGGAGGATTACTGCACAGTTTAAATGGACAGGGTGGGGGAGTGGATTTGCTCTTTGTTAATCCTGTGCTCATCCTGTCCTTGGGAGTATTTCATGGTGACTGTGTAGAAAGAGCTTTACTGTGTATCTAACACTATGCTGTACCTGTCCTGGAAATGTTTGATGGGTAAGTGTGGAGGGAGCTTTATTCTGTATCTAACCCTGAGCTGGGTATGTTTGTTGGGGACAGTTTCAAAGGAGCTTTACTCTGTAAACCATGTTGTAGCTGAGACTAGGGTACCATATGCTGCTTCTGTTGGAGTCTCGCGTTCTTCAACAACAACAGCCCTTGCTTTGACCAGAGAATAACAATGACCGACAAGTTAACAATTGATGTTACTTTAGTTTTCATACAAATTACATAAAAATTAGCCATTTGATCTGTCTATTCTGCTGGTTTTTATGCTCTCCATCAGCCGCCTTCATCTTTTCTTTGTCATTTTAACTAGTTTTTTTTCTTAAAAACATGTATCTTGCCCACTCCCCATGCAAGTGATTTCCACATTCTATTCCTACTTTTAGTTCCTCCTGAATACCTGATTATTTACATATTTCACTTAATGACTAACTGGTGTAAAGGGCTCCCAGTTCTTGTCTTGCCCCAAGATGGACATATTTTCCCTGTGCCTACCTCCCACCACTTGTCGTCTTTCTTTCCCTACAGAAAAATTGCTTCACTTCAATCTTTTGAGAAGGATATTACCCCTCAGTTCAATTTTAGCAAATCTTCTTTGCAACTTCTTCACTGCCTCTGAACACTTTCCATAATGTAGAGACTGGACGGTATTGGAAGTTAGTGTGTACCATCAGCTGTCATAGCCCAGACCGGGATGGAACCTGGGGCCTCCAGGTTTATGTGGCTCAGGGCTTCACACTGGGAACTTCACTGATGGAGTCCAACCACAGAGGGAGCTGTTGATTCTTTCCTTGATTGTTCGCTGTGGAAATTTGACACTAACCAACAAATCCTCAAATTCCATTGCAAGTGGGGTAACAGCGAACTAAAGCAGACACTATCTGAATGGATATAGCAAACCTGCCTGTGATTAGTGAGGGAGATTTGGGTATCTGTACAAATCTCAGTATCTGGGACTGATTGATACTTCCTCACGTTGCCTGTCGATGTACAGCATGCTGATTCCACTAGGGGGCAGATGTGATCAAAGTTAGTCACTTAAAAGGCGGTTTATGGAATTTTGTGGGGATGCACCTCTTCCATTCAGTGGTGGGGGGGGCACAAACCCCTACTGTACAGTGTACTGTGGGGTGGGTATACTCACTAGGTATTGCATAAGATGATGTTCGAACATATGGTCATTGCCTAAATCTGTCCATTTGTCCTGCATTACATTTTAATCTCAAATCAAGTTTTTCTCCATCAAAGTCACAAACAACATCCTGCGGACTGTGACAAAGATAAATTCTCTGTGCTCAGAGCTCCCTGCAGCATTTGACCACACTGTTCTGCCTTCACACCTCTCCATCTTTCAGGTGGTGCCATTTCTCATTCATCTCTTTGCAGCTAGAGAATCTCCAGAGATGGTTCCTTTTTCTCACTTACATACAGTTTCCTCTCGAGGTTCAGCTAATTCTAAGCTATGTATTGCCTCCTGGTGATGCCATCTGATTCCTTGTGTAGACTGATGATATCCAGGTCTGCTTTATTACCACCAACACTGCTCAGCTCTGCTGTCTCTAAATGATCAGACTGATTGATTCACAAGCAGCCCTGGATAAACAGAAACTTTCCCTCAACTAAATATTGGGAAGATTGAAGCCATCTTTGGTCCCTCTGCAAACATTGTTCTCTAGTTAGGATTGCTAGGGAGAGAAAAGAACTGTACCAGGGTGTTTGCAAATTGTCATATTTGACCCCAAGATGATCTTTCAGTCACATCTGTATCATTAATTGGACTGTTTTCATCGGAGTCCATCCCTGTCTCAGCTGATCTGCTGAAAGTTACAGGTCCGCCATTCTTGGTGATGTGACTTGTCCTCCACGCATTAACACCCCCCCCCCCCCCACCACACACACACACACACGCGAGCTGGTACAACGCTCTGCTGCCTGTTTTCACATTTGAATCATCTCTGATTCACCCATCTCCCTGTGTTCACTGACAAACATTGGTTGCTGCTCCACGAATTTTAAACCACTCATCCTTGGCTCCAAATTCCAACCCCCACTCTCCCCAGATCTCTGGGATCTCCTCCAGCCCCACAACCCACTTGTGTTTTTCCAGACTCTTCCAAACAAGCTGGTGTTAATCTGCCAGTGAACAAAACTTCAGCTTCCCAGACTGTGCAATCCGGAATTTCCTCCCCCCCGTGTCTCTCTCTCTCTCTCTCTCTCTCTCTCTCTCTCTCTATCCTTGCTCATGTTGCTGCCTGAAACCATCCTCATTTAGCTTCCCCAGATTGCCTGGTCACAGATCTGTGAAGCACTGTGGAGTTTGTTACAACGAGGAAGGTGCTTTCAAATGCAAGTTATTTTAGATTGATCATAGAATAAGATCTGTTGTATTTTTACAATACCCTGCAACGGTTATTTGGACTAATCTCCTCTCATTCCCAACTGTTTGTGGAAAGGACAGACTTGATGCTGGAGAATATTTATATTTGAATAGAAGCTGTAAGCCTGGAATTTAATCATTTTGGACCTGATTGACTGCTAATACCATTCTCTATGATGCTGTTTAACGTCTAACTCCTGATTTTGGTATGGAACAATGCATTTGGTTTCTGTTTGTTGAGCACAGAAGCCCTTTCCTGTCAGGGGCTGTTCCTGGGGCAGAGACACAGCAAAAAGCTCAATATGACTAAAAACACATGAAAATCTCAAAAGGAAAAGCACAGACTCCCCCTGGTGGTCCTGCTGCTAATAACATTGAACTCTGCAGATATTTAATTCCTGCACCCTGCTGAGTTTACCCAGGCTATAATGAATTGTGGGTGAGAAATGCCAGGATAGGGTATGCCCTGACATTAAAATTCCATGCACCCCCACCTTCCAAGTTCCAGTCCAAGGTGCTTACAATTGCAACGCAGTTTAGATTAGCAAATTCAGTATAGTCTGGGATAGATCCTGGAACTGTTTTGTTTTGTTTCTGCTGTTAGGAAATGGGAGTCATTGGTGAGGCGAGCGTTTGTTGATCCATCATTAATTGCTCTTGAACACAGTGTATTGCATTTCGGAGTGAAATTCTGTGGGTTTGGAGTTACATATAGACCAGACTGCGTATAGATTTCCCCCTCAAAATCACTAATTAACTCGTTATGACAAATGTTTTCATGGTCACTATTACTGAGACTAACTTTCAACCTCAGATTTTACTTAATAATGAAATGAAATTCTTCCAGAGCTTGTGGTAGGATTTGACCTCTTGTCCCAGAGCATTAGCCATAGCCTCTGAATTTGCCAAACCAAGGACATTGCTGTAATCTTTCGACTCAGTGACAAAGCAGTGACCAGGGAAGAACAACTTCAGCCCAATGCAGTTCTCTTGGCCTCCTGCAGGAGTCAGTGCTCAGCAAAGTGAGGCTGAGTATCAGGCTGATCTTGTACGTTCCAAAAATCCAAATCAGGATATGGGTGTAGCTGGAAAGAACATTTTTTTGCCTTTCCCTAGTAACTATGAGAAGGTGATGGGGCGAATGGACTGCCTTCCTGAATGATTTAAAGTGTGGGGTTTATGTTACGATGGAGTGTTTCTGGGCCTCATTAGTGGGTAGTTAAAAGTTAATCACGTTGATGGGAGTGGAGACACACAGACCCAGAGTGGATAAGGTTTCCTAAAGGACCCACTGGGTTTTTACAAAAGCCTGACAGCTTCACGATCACTTACATCTATCACTTTTTGAAACTCGGTGAAAAGTCTGAAAGAGCCACTTTGCACCATGAAGTTTTCTGGGTTACTTGACCACTATCATTTGTCATTATGCCACCATCCCTAAGCATGCACAGATAATAGCCAGGTTCTATTTTCCATGTGGTTGTGATTTTTCTCTGCACAATTTATCAGGATAATTTCTTAGTCCACACAGAAACATATCAATGTTGCCCAGGGAAAGAGCAAAAACTGAATCTATGTACGGGGAAGAGCTGTGAGCAAGTATTACAAGTGCGGCTGTACTTCCAGAGCCTGGGTAGAGTGTTTTAAAGTACTGCCTTCTTTTATTGTCCCTTATTATTGGTTTCCTACCAATGCCCCTCCACTTCACCTCCACCTGCAATGTTGCTGTTCCTTGTACTTGCTGTGTGGTGTTACTGTGGCTTATGGAGCCACTCAGTGCCACTTCACCAGCTGTGAATGATGTGTTGTCGCTGTGGGCACCCCCCCTTCCCACCCCCCTTCTGAAACCCTGGCCCTGAGCTCCTCGCCCTGTGTTTGCTTTTTGTTTCTTTCAGTCCTGAATCAGCTGGAGGAGCTCCTGAGTGACATGAAGGCAGATGTGACCAGATTACCCAACATGTTGTCTAGGGTGCCACCTGTGGCAGCACGACTGCAGATGTCCGAGCGAAGCATTTTGAGCCGACTAGCAAATCGGGGAAATGAGCCGCAACAACAGGTGAGGAAACTGGGCAAGGGCATCATGGTAAGAGGTGCTGAGAATGTGACCACACTAATCCCTTTGCCACTGAACCCCGTAGAATCAAGAAGGGATTGTTTATTGGAGGATCCTGGTTCTCCCAATCGGAAATGGTTGGCGTAATGAGACTTGGTACACAGTTTATCTACTTTCTTGGATTCCTGTCCATGATGAGGAGTGATGTTGGTGATTGGGTTTTTTTGAGGGGGTGGTGGGGTATGTGGCGGAAATGACAGCCCCAACATTGGATGTTATATGTCCTATCAAACCAGTGTAATGTGGGTCGGTACAGAGTAAAGCTCCCTCCCTGTGTGTGGTTGGTATGGCTGGTGACAACACAATTGCATTTTACTGTGATGCATCCCAGTGAGAACAGAAGGCACTCGATACCCCTTGTGTGGGGCAGGACTAAAGGGTCAGCATCTACAGAGCTTGCAGTTTCAGCTTTGAAATATTTGCGTAAAGTATTTTGGATGTTGAGTTGAATCGAATTCATTTTTGTTTAAACTAACCATCTTTTACAGCCGTTCCCACAGGGCCCCTACGGAACAGCTCAGATGTATAGTAACAACTTTGCACCGACTTTCCGGGGACCAGGCACTGGAGCTCTCATCAACTACAATCAGATGCCTCTAGGGCCCTATATCAGTGGTACGTATGTCATAGAAAAGCAGCACTTACACCTGAATTCTGCAAATAAAAGTACTCGTAGCTAAGAAGCTGTTGGATTATTGTAAAGAACCATCTAGTTTACAAATATCATTTAGGAACTTGCTGTCTTAGCCAGTCTATATGTGACTCAGTTGCACACCCATGTGGTCGACTCTTAACTGTAATTTGTAGTGACTAAGAAAGACTCTGCTTTATTCAGAAACTTATGGTTGGGCGATAAATGCTGGCCTTGCCAGTGACGCCCACATCCTTAGAATGAATAATAACAAAGAAAATTGTTCAGTGGAGTACAAGGAATTCTCCCCTTATTAAAATGGATGGAATTCAGTCTGGCATTCTTCAGACACACCTTGCAGCCAGGACCAGTCAGTGACCCTGGGGTACGAAATCCCCCTTGCTTCTTGTACAAATTCATCACAGTTCAGAGGGAACTTTAGGGGGCAGATATCAAAGTGGATCACAGACCTATTGAAAGATGTGGAGCTTCTTTAGTGTGCTGTTTAGTTAAAACTAAAATGACTCCACTCATAAAAGGGTGTGAGAGGGGGTTTAAACCAATCCAATTCCAGCCTCTCTTGCCTCCCTCATTTCCTTGATCCACTGTTGGCGGCTGTGCCTTCAACTGTTACAGCCCCATACTCTCTTCCCCTTTTAAAGTGCTCCTTCAAAATTTGTCATTTCAGCCAGGTGTTTAATAACCTGGACCTCCTCCAATATACCATCGTGGACACACTTTCAAGTGACTGTTTTAATTACCCCAAGACACTCGACAAGAGGGTGTTTTATCAAGCTTAAAGTGCAATATGATCACAAACTATTGTGCTTTAAAATGATACTAAATTTACAACTAAAAGAAGTCAATTAAAACAATTCTGCTTGTTTGCAGCAACCACAAATATTTCGGCTATGAGCGTCCCAGATAAAAAGCTCCTAGCAGAAGGGCTGGAAGCAGGAGAGAAGAAAAATAAAGTCAATGATATAATCTGCATTGAAGATTGATGGCAGAGTTCCCCATGGCATTCCCAGACGACAGCAGTTGATGCAGTCATTGTACTGCTTATCATCTTTAAACGTTTGTTGGATAACACAAACTATTTCCATTTGGGGGGGGGGGGGGAGGTTGGGTTTGTCGGGGGAGGGGGGTTAGTGAGTCTCTGCTCACTTGTACATATTTGCACTTTTTTTCGCACGTTCATGGAAGACTGTTCTTCTTGCATTGACTTTGTTTCAGGGAGGGTAGCTCCACAGCTTTAGAGGTGTGGGCCAAAAGACAAGAGAATCATAATGCTTACCAGAGTTTGTAAACTCTAAAATATTTAAAGTGATTCTACAATTTGTGCTCTACATATTAGCCCTAGGTGCCATCAATAACCTACAGTACAATAGTCATCCCCTAAACTGCCAATATGATCAGTATTCCACAGTGCCAAGCACTGTTCCAGGATCCAAAGTGAACCCTGTGCCAAGGTCAACACTGCCATTAAAGAGCATCAGATTCTCTTTGGGTGGGGGGGGGGAAGGGAGCATGGATCTACTCTGTGCTGTGAAATAATTTGGAGGCACTTGGGAAAGCCCAACTTCCTACAGTGCTCTGCAGTCCCAGCAGGACACCCATTGCCTGCAGGTGGTACACTGACCATGGTCATTAACAATCCTGTTCTGCTGAAGGAGTTGAGAGCAATCCTCTGCTCGTCTCCCATGTGTTAGCAGGAAAAGGCCTTTGGAATCCCCTTACACCTCTCAGCGTATAAAAATGACACAATGGAACATGGAATTAGTGCCACTGGATGCAGTGAATGTGAAGAATGTTTAAGACTGGACACAGCTGCTTCTGCAACAGACTGCCCTGGAGATGCTACTGGTCACAATGACCAATACGATGCTGGACCCAAAGGTTTTGAATTGTTCTTAAAGATTCTTCGAAGTGCAAGTTAAATGTTTTGGTAAATGTCATTTAAACTAGTTCATTTAACTGAGAAACCATGAAGTGGGCAAGGCACTGCAGTGGAGGCTGTTTCTATTTTGTTTCCAAGTGTAAAAGGACCAGGGCTGCATAGGGCCAAGGAATCATTGGTGCTCATGTGTCTATAAAACACCACCCGAATCCAAGTGATCCTGACGCTTGGGGAAGGCAAATAGGTAAGCTAAGGTTAATTTCTTCCACTACCCCAGTCTCCTGAGCCAACTTCAGGAGATGAAGTGAAAGGAGCAAGAACCCAGCAAGCACCAGAAAAATACTGGTACAATTTTTGCTGATTTCTTGCTCATCATGGTTCAGCTATCTAACTGCTGTAGCCCCAATCCAATAAAAAGGGCATTAGTGTCAGGATGATTCACAAATTATCTTTTTACTTAACGGTATTGTTATAAATAGTATTGTATTTCTCACTTGATTTAATACATGGGAGACCAACTGACAAATCCCAGCCGTTTGCACATAGCCACTCCAAATTCCAGTGTTTTAACGTTTTTTTAAGCAGTATCTTGTAAGGTGTTATTGTATTTTCCAATTCTGTGTACAGAATATTACTGCTGTCTTACTTGAGATTAATAAGCTATTTGGTAAGAAAGTTGCACCCAAATTGAAAGGCACCTGACTGTATAAATTCAAAGTGCATCTTAATACAGTCCCTAAAATCATGGCTTTGCGAGACTTCTGAGTTTGACACCTGCAAATCATGGACATTGTCTCCCTCTGGTGGCTAATTTCGGTAAACACTACTGTCCCTGGATGAGACATGATTTACTTAGCCGACTGAAATCTGCAGCTGTCTTTTTCTGCGTCTCTGTATTGTTACCTTACATTTTCTAACCTGATTATTGTATAGCTCAGAGATAGGGACACTACCACTCTGCCACAAGAGTCCGATCTACATATTTGATGAATCCACGCTTGAGTCCAGCTGTAAATTTTCCTTCCCATGTGTACAAAATCATTTTCAATATTCACTGTCCAGACTCACCTGAATGCTTGGTCACTAAGTTATGGTGCTGAGGGAACCTAATGGTAATAGCTGTTTATAGAATGGAAAGGACTGCCACAGAAAACTTCCTGAGACATTAAGCAAATGCCACTTAATATTGGTTCTTCAAATTAATGCTTGATGTGGATGTATGTGATCACTCCAAATGGGAAGTTCATTACAATATCAACTGGAAGTAATTGTCAAAAGCTCCATCACATAGAACACCATAATCTGCAATGTGTTTGCAACCTTTTAAAAAAGATATAAAAAGGAAAAAAAAGTACGATCTGTACCTCTAATCAGGTTCAAGAATAGATTAAACATCATCTAATTGAATGTGTAACAGAATCAAGGGACTCTTGTTCTTGTGTTTTGGCTGCTAAAGACTATGTTAAATGAATTTGCAACCATTGCTAGTTTTGAGTGGACATAGCACACCACGCAACAGCTATCAGTACTGCTTGAGGTAGATTGTGAAAAATGGGATAATATCAGTGATGCAATTAAGGTAACATTTGCAGCTACAGAACACTGACAAAGCAACGCTAACACTAGATCTGGGTGAGGTTTTTAAGTTGGGTAATTTCCACTCAAATTCCTAACCAACCAGTACCTTTTAGGAGTGAAAGTTAGGTCTCTGCTAACCTTCGGGTGTGAGCACAGTGGAGTATTCAAGTACTTGAAGGTTCTATAGAGAATTGTGAAAGTGTTCCAAGTGGTAGAAGAATCAAAAACCAAAAAGGCAAAAATTGGCTGGTTTTTTAAAAAAAACATGCCAGAAGGAAAAAGTCTGAAGCAATGGTTGCAATTTGGAATGCAGTTCCTGAAGTGCTGGTGGAGACAGTTTCAATTCTAGCTTTCAAATAGGAAAATACTTGAAAAGCTGAAGTGGAATAATTGTCTGACATGTCAAATCACTACTCTAAATATGTAACCATAAAACAAAAGATAACATTAGATCCAAACCCAGCTTTATTCCTGTTCTACTATGAAGGCTCAGAGCTTTAACTCAAATGTGCTGATTTCAATGTATATATCATGCAAAATACCATTTTTATTAAGATGGAGCTCTGTCACTTCAAGCTACAAGCAAACAGAGTTTGGTCAGTGTTCAATTCTTTTTATTCACTCATTGGAATACAAGTATCATCAGCAAGGCCATTTCAAATTGTGGAATGTAAATTTAACTAATGAGAGTTAAATTTGAAACTTTATTAGGTAAATTTGAATAAAGTCTATTTGTAATGGTGCTTGAAATTTCCAGATTGATATTAGAAATTTAACTATTTCATGATGTTCCTAGGAGAAATCTAGCATTGATTCGGATTTTCATAGGAAACCTGTAACATTTTCATTACTAACCTCAATGTCTTGTTCAAAATAGGAGAGAGCTATAGTGAAAGTAGTCAACTAGCAACCTGACCTAGTGACCTTTGTGTCACCTGAGGAGATAGCACATTGGTTGACAGCCAGAAGGAAGTTGCCCTGAATGTCATCAATATTAACTCTCAAGCACTGTCACATGGCATCAAGTCAAATATAGACAAGAAAACCTGTTTATTAGCATCCAATCAGCTGCTGATCAATGCTCCTTCATGAAACAAGAACGGAGAATAGCAAGTGCCTTGAAACTACTTAGCTGTGGGAGCATTCAATGTTGAATGACTTAGTAACCATTACTGACTGGGTTGGCCCATTACAGATGGACATGCTTGCCAGTTTGAGTCTGTGGTAGATAGTAAGAGATAAAATGAGGGACAAGCCTACTTACGGATTTGACCATGCCAGTATACTCACTGAGGATGCCCTCTGTAGTACTGTGTGGCACTACCACTATGCAAAATGCAGTAGATTCAGAGCAAATCTTTCTGATCAAAATTGGGCACCCATGATGAGCTGTGAGCATCAGCAACAGAATTGTATTCCACTGAAGTGTAAATCCTTCTGGCTTGGCATATCTTTGACTTGACAATTGCCGGGTAACAACAGCATTAATCTAGCTCAATGAAATACAGAAGCACTAGTGAGACCAGGCAGCAAGCACACCCAATAATAACATGCCAATTTGGTGAAGCAATGAAACAGGACTACATTCATGTTAAACAACATGCTATATAGAGTTTAAGGCATTAACCTAACAGTGGATTAGAGCATAAGCACTGTAGTCCTGCCTTATCGAGTAGAAAATGGTGGTAGGTAATTACATGGACTCTATAAATGAGGAATTGGGCACTGAGAGCAAACCAGTAGTTTAGAAAGGTTCATTATAACTTCTTGTATTTATGAAGTCCAAGATCCTGTATATCTCTAATCAATTTCTCAACATGCTCAGCCACATGTAACAATTTGTGCGCACACTGCCCCCACCTGTTGCTCAATTCAACCACATTTCTCTGCCCTCCCCAACTTCAGAACTGTCCTCTTCATTTTATACTGCTTTTACTTGTCCTTTCCATCAAAATGTATCACTTTGCACTTAAACTAAATTTAATCTGCCTCACATCCATTTCACCAACTTGTCCATGCCCTCATGAAATTTACTGTGACAATATCTTTATTGTTCATTGCCATCTGATATGCGTGGCAATACTTTGTCACTTCCGTTCCAAGAGAGGCTGTGGTCCTAACAGCAACCTTTGGGGAAGCCCCAGTGCATGCTCCTTCAGTTCACCTCTCTACATTCAAATCAAGTTTGATTCTGTCCTGTCTCTGTCTTGTTTATTCTTCAGGCTTCAACTTCAGGTGTCTATTACGTGGCACTTTATTTCATGTCTTTTGAAAGTGCAATTACATCAAACCACCTTTATCAGCCTTCTCTGTTACATCATTAGTTAGTTAGATATAAAAAATGTGAAGAAGCAACAATATAAAGATACCATCATGAGTAATTCTGCATTCATAGCTTTACAGCTTTCTTGGTGGCTCAGCTGGTGGACAAAGTCAAAAATCACATGATGGCAGGTTATAATCCAACAGGTTTATGTGAAATCACAAGCTTTCACAGCGCAGCCCTTTTGTCAGGACTCCACCTGACCAAGGGGCTGCGCTCCGAAAGCTTGTGATTTCAAATAAACCTGTTGGACTATAATCTGGTGTCATGTGACTTCTGACCTTGTCCATCCTGGTCCAAAACCTCCACATCATGGCTTAGTTGAGAAGCTGAACTGTGACCCAATGAAGTGTTCTGTCTAATGTTGCTCTTCACTGAAAGTGATTTCTGAGCTCACATGAAGTTGACTCAGAGTTCCTGGTCTCATTTGCTAATCAGTGATTCATGTTAGATGTGTATTTTTTAATTAACTTGTTCAGTGATGTTACAGCACATCTCTGGAGGATGTGACTTGAAGGTTGGGTGCTACCACTGAGGCATACGGGCCCTTATTGTTTTTAAACATGTTTGGATATGTGGAGACACAGCACTAGGTCAGATGAGACATGAAAGTTGATCTTCTGAACCAGAAATAGTGACACTACCAATATCTCATAAGGGCCCAACCATCATGCTGGATGTGTCAAAGGGAGACAGATGAGATTCATGTTTGAGTAAATAGTCCGTTGATACCATGAAGTGATGAAACTTTGCTAAAAAGTATGAGAAGAAATGATAGGAACTAAATGGTATCATTTTTAAGGAAGTACAGGAATAGCATCTCCTTAGAGGTGGCTAAACTAACAAATGGAATAGAGAGAGTAGGAACTGCAGATATTAGAGAATCTGAGATGAGATAAGGTGTGGAGCAGGATGAACACAGCAGGCCACGCAGCATCAGAGGTGCAGGAAGGCTGAGGTTTTGGGCCTAGACATTTCTTCAGAAAATGAATTTTCTGATGCTGCTTGGTTTGCTGTGTTCATCCACCTCTACACCTTGTTATAACATATGGGACACTCGGCTTTATTAACAGAGGATCAGAATACTAACCGTAATAATATCACATTCAGTTCTAGCTAAAGAGCTGTGTTTAATTCTGGCATCCTTTCTGTAATATGGTGCTCTGTGCCTTAAAACGGGTGCAGAAGAGATTCACTGGCGTGGGATTCAGGATGAAAGACTTTCAGTTGTGTTGTGAGCAGTGCATGCAGAGTCGTTGCCCTTGCAGCAATGATGATTAAGTGGAAATTTAATCGTTCAAAATCATAACTTTTTCATACAGTAAATAAACAGATTGTTTCAGTGAAAAAAAGTTACGTAGATTAAAACTAATGGGCAACAAACTGCAGATTGGATGAAGAACCTTTTCCTTTGCACACAGCAAGTTTTAAGATGTGGAATGCTCTAAGGCAGTGCGTTAGAATAGGGTGGACGTTACAGTGAAAGCAAATTCAACTGCAGATCAGATTTGTGTTTGAAAGAAAAGAAAAATGGAATTAACTGGACAGCTCCATCGAAGAGACACAAAGTACTGTTTGACCTTCTATGCTGCATCATTCCAAACCTCAGCAAAATATTAATGCCTTGGAAAATGAAGGCTTGAGGAGGAAATAGGAAACAACATGATGCCCCCTTAGGCAATGATGAAAGCAAAAGAAGTAACGTCTTAATCTGAATTGCCCTTAAGTATATGATTATCATTCTGCCACATGATTCAGTAGAACTGCATGGGTTTCCAGAGGGATTAAGTTGCACGATTAGATGGAATTAGCAAAGGATACCTTTTACTCTGTACTCTCCAATCATGTTTCCTTTGGGAAGAACCATAAGTTGATCAGGGGCAAAAGGTCAACATAGCTAAAACAAAATTGAGTTTATTGAATTTTTAATATATCTCATCTTTTGAAAATAATAGTGACATTTTTTGTGTAAATGAGGTAGCCATTTTTTTTTACAGATTACAAGAGCTCCAACAAAGAATTAAAGAGCTAGCTAATGTGCATGTTTTATTGATGTATATTCACACCTACTAGGTTAGGGAGGAGTATTGGTCAAGATGCCAGAAGAAATTCCTGCTCCACTTTGAATAGTGCCACTGGATCTTTAAAATACATTTGAACCACTTAAACAGGCAGATGAGGCTTTGGTTTAATGTTTCAGCAAAAATGTTAGCAATTCTGACCGTTGCTCTGTGCCACACAGGGTGGATGTAACACGGTAGAAGGAAGAATAAAAATAAACACCAGGGAAAAAGGACTCCAGCCTGCTACAGTTCTTTGAATGTCCAAACCCCAACCTATCCAATATCAATCTTTTTATTGTAATATGATCTTTTCAAAACAGCCCATGGATTCGTTGCATTTACATGATCAGCAGCATATACATACACACAGATCCTGATTATAATAGATTCATGCATAGATCAGTCAAGAGTCACTGCTCATTTTAAATCTACAGTCCTACGTGTTGTTGGCAAGTGAAACCAAACTCTTACTGTCATATATATATATATATATATATACAGCCGGTTGTCAGGACACAATGCTCAATAGTGCCTCAAGATTACGTTATATTGTTTTTTTTTCAAATCAGCATCTCTGCTACTTTAACAGTTGTGGGCATCTGAAAGGTCGCCACTGAACTTGTGGCCCATATTTATATATATGTATATTTATATTATATATATATATATAAAATTGCATGTATATAACATATACACAAGTGTGCAGATCTGGAATCCCGCAATACTATTTTTGGGGAAAAACCTCAATTGATTAGGTTTCCTAACAAGCAATTAGATTACGGTCAAATCTATGAATTGCAGGCTCCAGCAGCGTACCATACTTTATATTCATGATCAAAAGATTCCGTATCCAGCAACAGCTCCTCATTAAAATAATGTTTTTCAACACAGGGAAAACCAGCCAAATCTGATGTTAATTTTAATGCAACACCTGTTATGATCCAGTGATATTTCTGCATTAAGAAAAGAATAAGTTTAAAAACTTAGCAAAGGTAACAGGCAGCCCAGTGAACCAGCTATGGCTTGTCAGCACTGGTTTGTGGTATATATTTTCTTGTTTGATCCGTTTCTGGAGCATCAGGACCTTGAAGTTTAATTCCTTTGTCAGAAGCATACTGGTATTAACTTCAGTTACAGTTTGAGCAGGCAAAGAAGATTATTTTTGAAAGATAACAGTCCAGGCCCATTTGACTCCCTCATTAAGATCGATAGTCCTTTTTGCTGTATGGTTTGTTTCCCAGGATACCATCGATCTCGTGCACAACTGATGAGGATAACTTGGGAAGGACCTGAGGAAAAGAATAAGATAATAGTACTTGATTTCATTTTACCCCAAAGTCTTGCGCACTGAAACAGCATTTACTCTCATTTTGTCTAAATTTGGCACTATTAAGGTGGCAAGTATTGAGAGTTGGGGAATCAAGAACTTTCCACTGCAGGTAACTAATATCAGCCTGCCTTCAGAACAAGGAAACCAATATGTGAAGTAACAAATACAACAATGCTATCTGTTGCGTTGAGCTACCTGATTTCAAGGACACCATAATGTCTGAACTCTTGAGGAAAATAATCCAGAAAACTCTGCTGGAAGTGTGCAAGTGTGCGTGCTGGCTGAGAACAGGAATTGGGTTGGCTGTTGTTGAAAAAATTATTGTTTCTGCATGAAGAAATCCTTTTTGAGTGAGATACTGCAAGGCAACCATCATCAGTAGAATGTCCTCTAGCAAGGAGGCAGATCAGGGGAAGAGGAGGGGTGAAGATTGGGAAGGAGAGAACAAGAAATAAAAACAATTTCAGGGGCAAATCTGAGGAAGACCACAAAGAATTGGATGTTCCTGTAACAAGTGACAACTGTAACTATAATCAGTTAGTCTTCAGTTACCGAACAGTCGTGCTGGTATCCCAGTTGACAAGCTGTGCGAGTAATGGGAAAATTGACACCGATTCATTCTTTTCAGTGTAAGTGGGGCTCATCATCAAAATGATCTGTCAGTGTCTTCCATAAATATCATACAACTCTTGGACATTATACATCTGTTAGTTGTATCCCTACGTAGCTTTTTGGTAAAATTATTTAGAAAAAAAGTAGAAGGAGTAGGTTATTTGACCCATCATGCTTGATCTGATTATGGCCTCAATTCCTGCTATTCTCTCCCCTACTCCCACAACTGCTTGACAGCCTTCTTGATGAAAAATCGAAATCAAACATGAATATATTCAATGAACCAGCTTCTCCTGCACTCTGAGGAAGGGAATTCCAAAGACTAACAACTCTCGGAGAAAAAATTCTCATCACTATTGTAAACGAGCAAGCGAGACAAAGGAGAGCCAGCAGACATGTCACAGTTGTTTAGGTTTCTAGAAGACTTTTGACAAGGTGCTGCACAGGATGCTGCTAAATAAGACAAAAGTTAAGTGTTAGGGGCATTGTACTGGCATGGACAGAGAATTGGCTGACTGGAAGAAGGCAGAAAATGGGGTTAAGGGGGTTTTTTTCAGGATGGCAACCAGTGACTAGTGGAGTTCCGCACAGGTCAGTGTTGGGACTGTTGGGGTTCACAACTATTCACATTATACATTAACCATCTGTACTAAGGAAAAGACAGCACTGCTGTGAAGTTTGTAGATGACAGAAAAATAGGTGGAGGGACAGGAAGCATTGAGGATGCAGGGAGGCTGCAGAAGTACTTGGACAGGCTAGGAGACAGTGGATTAAGAAGTGGCAGATGAAATACACTATGTGAAAGTAGGAACTTAGGCACTTTGGTCAGAAGAAACGGCATAGACTACTTTCTAAATGGGGAAAGGATTTGGAAATCTGAAGAATAAAGGGCCTTAGCAGTAGTCCTTGTTCAGGATTCTCTTAAGATGAACATGTAGGTTCAGTTGGCAGTTAGGAAGGTAAATGCAATGTTAGCGTTCATTAGAGAAGACTGGAATACAACAACAAGAACGTACTGCTCTGAATAAGGCTCTGGCTGGACTGCATTTGGAATATTTTGGCGCAATTTTGGGCCCTATATCTAAGGAAGTAAGTGCTGGTATTACAGGGAGTCCGGAGGATGTTCACAAGAATGATCCTGGGAATGAAGGGCTTGTCATATGAAGAGCTGTTGAAGACTCTGGACCTGTATTCGATGGAGTTTAGAAGGATGAGGGAGGATCTCATTGAAACTTACAGATACTGAGAGGGCTGGATAGCGAGGATGTGAAGAAAAATATTTCCAAAAGTAGGAGAGACTAGGACCCAATGGTCAGCCTCAGAGTGAAGGGACAACACTTTAGAACTGGGATGAGGAGGAATTTCTTCAGGCAGACGATGCTGAATCCATGGAACCTATTGCTGCAGAAGGTTCTGGAAGCGAAGACATGGAGTGTCTTTAAGACAGAGATAGGTAAGTTCTTGATTAGTAAGGGGATCAAGGATTATGGAGGAGACAACGGAAGAATAGGGTTAAGAAACATATCAGCCATGATCAATTGGTGGTGCAGAGCTGATGGGTCCAAATGGCTCAACGCTTCTCTCTCATGGTCTAATTTGGAAACCTCTTATTTTTAAAATTGTGCATCCTAGTACTAGAAACACCCAAAAGAACGCCTCCAGTCTGAGTTTATCCTGTCAGCTCTCCTCCAAAACTTAAATGTTTAGCCAAACATATATTAGGAGTTGAGGTGGGCCATTCACCCCTACAAGCCAGCTCCAATCGATAAAATGATGGTTGATCTGTTTATGTTTAAATTCCAAATTGCCATCTAGCCCAGATAACCCTGATTCCCTCACCTAACAAGAATATATCCACCTCGTGTTAAAAATATTCAATGACTCCATCTCAATCGCCTTCTGAGACAGACTTCCAAGGGAGCACGAACCTTTAAAAAAATGTCTCACCTGCGTCCTGTTGGATATTGGGGACCTTTAAAAATTGGATTTTCCTACTATTTACTACATAGCATAAGATTTCAATTAACAGCAACTACAGTAGTAACTTTAAACTTTAAAAAACAATTCATTTTTCAAAATTCTACTGTAGAATAATGAAAAGAAAAATGATGAGATTTACTGGTATCATGATGCGCACTGAAATAGCATCAAAAGATACAAAAGGTATCTTATTAGTGTACTGTTTTTGACAATAAGATGATTTTGTTCTTAGAAGGAATGAAAACAAACTTTTGAATGGAGGTGGGAAAGAGGACAATAGCTGCCCGTGTCCTGATAGCTGTCCCATGCCATTGGACAAAAGCATTCGGACAATTTATTTGACACAGTGTAAGCTACCTATCCCGAGAGATGCAATCTAGTAAGTGCTCATGGACAGAGGGGAGTTTTCAGGAAGCGGATCTTATTGGGTAATCCTGAGACAGCAGTCTTCATTGAACAGTCCTCATCAGGCAGATGGAAGATGAACCAGAAAAAGAGGAGGAAGACCAAAGGAGGAGTTCACTACCACCACAGCTACAGAGCAGGTTATTGCCCCCATCACGTTAACAAGATCAACAAAACTGCACTCACAGTCTCTTGTCCTCTGGTATCAGTGAACACCCTAATTATTGTGGTTGTATACTTCTTTACCTTAATAACTAATGTGCCATATCTCAACTACTGCTTTGTGATAAACTCAATAAACTTTCAGAAATTTACTTACAAATCATCACTGCCTATACTGCATAACTGAGATATCAAACTCCCTAAAATCAATACACATATTCTGCTATGATGTGTGTTTCGTTAATGCAAATTAGCTGTAACACGATTGATAAATAGTGGACGCTGTTTGGATAGTGTATACTTTCTGGTGTACAGCTATAGCAATTTTCTATAGCGATTTCCCTATAGCATCATTTTCTATGGCGATTTCCCATAACGCAAATTTGAGAACTACTAAAGTCTTAAAAGGGGGTCTCCTAGTTCTGGACTCAAGCATATGTCCACCACATCAGAACAATTTGGGATCTTAAAAGCTTCATTCAAATCACCCGTGCTTTTGTAAAAACCTACCCTAGCCTATTCAATATTTTCTGGTCAGACAATCTGTTCATTCCATGTACCAATCTACTAAACCTCCTCTGAATCATCTCCGGTTCATTTCTTCCTGAAAAAGGAGATCAAAATGCACACAGTATTCAAGATGTGGTCTCACTAATGTATTGCCAAAGCAATAATGTGATTTTTCATTCTTATAAATCCAATGAGTATAAGCCTAACCTGCTCAACTTATTGTCATAACACAATCCTTTCATGCCAAAAATCAGGATAGTGAATGTTCTCTGAACTGCTTCCAATGCAAATATTTTCTTCATTAAGGAAAGAGACCAAAATTTTGCATTGGATGAGGGTGCAGTCTCACCAAAGTGCTGTACCAACGTCTCTAGTTTTATAAAGAGCAACATTCCAATCGACTTCCTAAATATTTGCTATAACTGGATGCTAACCTTCTGTGATTCATGTACAAGGCCATCCAGAACATTCTGCACTGCAACATTTTGTAGTTGCTCTCTGTTTAAATAATATTGTTTTGTTTAATCTGCCAGCCAAGATGGACAACCGCACATTTTCCGACATTGTACTTCCTATTTGTCAATAGTCTACTCACTCAATGAATATAAAATTATAAACTATATTCCTTTGCAGAATATTTGTGTCTGCCTCCCTACTTTATATTTGTATCATAAGCAAATCTGATTACAAGGCAGATTATAAATAGTTGAGGCCTCAGAAGTGGCACTCCACAAGTTGCAGTTTTCCAATTTTATAGTGAACAGTTTATTGGGCTCTGTTTCCTGTTCACTAATCTTCTATCACACTCACCCCCAATGAGACATTTGAGCAGTTCAGCTCATTGAGTCTGCTCCAAAATTTAACGGGATCACAGCTGATTTGATGAACCTCAATTCCACTTTCCTGCCTTTTCCTAATAACTCTCAATTCCCTGAATAATTAAAAATCTATCTCAACCTTGAACATGTTTAATGTCCCGGCTTCAACTGCACTCAGTGGTAAAGAATTCCGAAGATTCACAACGCTCAGAAGAAATTCTTCCTTATCTCAGTTTTAAATGCGCACCCCCCAAATCTTGGATGATGTCCTCTGGTTTTCGACTGTTCCTGTAAGAGGAAACTGCCTTTCCATATCTACCCTGTCTACTCCTCTAACAATCTAATATGCTTCAACAAAGTCACCTTTCATTCTTCTATATATCAAGAACAGCTTCAATCTACTCAAACTCACCTCATAAAAATCCTTACATACCTGTTATCAGCCTAATGAACCTTCTTTGGAGTGTCTCCAATGCCAGTCTATCTTTCCTTAGGTAAGGGGCCCAAAATGTGTACAGTTTTAGCGAAACCTCCTTACTTTGAGATTTTACTCGCTTTGACGTAAAGGCCAACATTTCATTTCCATTTCCTATTACTCGCTGAGCTTTGATGCTCGCTCTTGGATTCACGAACAAGGTTTCTCAAATTAAGCTGCAGCTTTTTGCTGTCTTTCTCCACTTAAATAATATTGAGCCCCTCTATTCTTCCTGTCAAAATGCATAACCTCACATTTCCCCACATTATATTCCATCTGCAAAGTTTTTGCCCACTCACTTGTGTATAACTGTGCCAACCTCACCATTTGCCTTCTCTTGTATTTTTGTGGCACGTCCCCAACTAACTTGCCTATAGTACATTCACTTTCGTCATTCAAGTCATTAATATATATTGTAAATAACTGTGGCCCTAACAGTGATCCTTGTGGCACATCACTCACTACAGTTTGCCATTATGAACATGCCTGTTTTATCCCTATATCTTCTATTATAGAACATGGAACAATACAGAGCAAAACAGGCCCTTCGGTCCTCGATGTTGTGCCGACCTGTGAACTAATCTAAGCCCCTCCCCCTACACTATCCCATCATTATCCATATGTTTATCCAAGGGCTGTTTAAATGCCCCTAATGTGGCCGAGTTAACTACATTGGCAGACAGAGCGTTCCACACCTTACCACTCTCTGAGTAAAGAACCTGCCTCTGACATCTGTCTTAAATCTACCACCCCTCAATTTGTAGGTATGCCCCCTTGTACAAGCTGAAGTCATCATCCTCAGAAAAAGACTCTCACTGTCCACCCTATCTAATCCTCTGATCATCTTGTATGTCTCTATTAAATCCTCTCTTAGCCTCCTTCTCTCCAATGAGAACAGACGCAAGTCCCTCAGCCTTTCTTCATAGGGCCTGCGCTCCAGACCAGGCAACATCCTGGTAAATCTTCTCTGCACCTTTTCCAATGCTTCCACATCCTTCCTGTAATGGGGCGACCAGAACTGCACGCAATATTCCAAATGAGGCCGCACTAGCGTTTTGTACAGTTGCAGCATGAAAATTAGTTAGCCAATGCTCTATCCCTCTTAATATACTATCTCCAACACCGTGGGCTCTTAAGTAGCCTCATGTGTAGTACCTTATCAAACACATGTTGGAAATCCAAGCATATTATATCCACTACTTCCCCTTTATCTACACTGCTTGTTGCCTCCTCAAAGAATGTTAGTTGATTTGTTGGACACAATTTTTTCTTCATGAAGCCATGCTGACTCTGCTTGAGCACATTATGCATTTCCAAATGCTCTGTCATTACATCCTTTATAATAGACACTAACATTGTCCCAATAACAGGCATAAGCTAACTGGTCTGTAGTTACCTTTTATTGTCTCCTTCCTATCTAAATAAAGGTGTTACACTGGTACTTACTCTAAGGCTTTTCCAGAATCTAAGGATTCTGGAAGATTACAATCTTCCACTATCTCTGTATCTACTTCCTTTCATATTCTAGGATGCATTGCATCAGATCCAGGTAATTGGTCTTTGGTTCCATTAGTTTCCCTAGCATCTTTCTCTCAAATGATAGTTCTAGTATTTATTGCCTGTCCTTTTACCCCTTAAATCTTTTGTAATTGTGGAATACTATTAGTATCTTCTACTGTGAAGACTGGTACAAAAGTACTTATTTTGTTTCTCTGCATTTCTTGGTTCATCATCATTTCCCCAGCCTCATTCTCTAAGGGACCTACACCCACTTTGCCTTCTCTCTTCCTTTTGATCTACTTTTCTTTCCTCTTTAGTATTTAGCCATTTTTTGCTGCTTTCTAATATATCAATATTCTTCTGGGTTACCACTAATCTTTCCAGCATTGTATTTCAATACTTCTTTCAATATGATTCCATCCTGAACTTCTTAAGTTAGCCAAAGAACTACAAACTATCTCAAATGCTAGCTTCTGCTTCTCCAGTATCTTACTTTTAACCTATTTTACACTTCAGCCAATACTGACTCCATATCCTTTTAAGTGCCTTTCCTTAAATTTCAGACACTACTTTTAGACATAAATTTCTTGCCTTCAAACTAAATGAAAATTTGCTTATGTTACAATCACTCTTAACTTGAGGATCCTTTATTATGAGGTCATCAATAAATTGTTACATTACATATTACAAAGTCTAAAATAACCAGGGTTGGTTCCAGAATGTACTGTTTTGAGAACTGCTTAGAATACATTCATGAACTCATCCTCAGGCTACATTTTTTCCCTCATTTGATTTATCTAAACTATATGGAAATAAAATTATCTTCTATAGCCTATTATTTCTGCATTTATACTCTATCCTAAAGTGTAACCACTGTCTTTCAGCCTGTAAAGCACTTTCACCAGGAAGATCTTTTTCTGTTTCTTATGTCTACCCAGTAGAATCAAGATCATTTCATATACTACTGATCACATCCTTTATTTACAAGAGCAACCTGTATTCTTTTCTTTTTGAAATGTCAAATACCCTTGAATAATCAGATCCCAGCTCACGATCAGCTTCCAATCTTGACTTTAAAATGGCTATCAAATTCATATCTATTCATGCTACAAATTCAGCCATCTTGTCATGAGAATGTGAATCTTTTCCTTATCAAGACCGAAGACAGACAGTCAGATTCTTATACGTGTGGACTGTTTTAGCTTCCCCGAACAGAACCACTTTCTTAATCTTATCTATGGGTACCAAAGAGGTCCAAAACAAATTAATTCCTCCCCTTCCACTCCTCTCCAGCTTTGGGTCGGAGTCCTTATTACTGACATTGGACAGGTAACACACTTGGTCGCAGAAAACAATATCAACACAATGTAGGTTTTACTCAACAGCCAAAACCAAGGTACACACATTCCTGCGTCTTTTTGAGGATAACAGTTGCTTGACTTAAACTGATACAAACCTGTATTGCTCCAATGTTTTCCAGAAGTTGTTCAGTGTTAGAGGCTCCCACTAGCACAGAACTAACTCCCTCATTCCTTAAACACCAGGCTGTAAGATAAACACAAGATTATTAGAATATAATGCTGTATATACTCTGTCTGGATCATCCATTGTCAGAAACAGGTCCACACTATGCTGTACCACCCAACAGCATGAAGGAAATAATGTCCCTACCATCAATATGATCTGGAACATTAGACGTTGATCTCAAGAACAGTTGCTTGAAGCAGTGGAAAACATCATCTCTTCTACTAACATCTTAGTCACTAGCGGCACATTGATAACTTAAAATGGGAAGCCTGTCAGCAAGGGCTGGTGCCAAACAAGAGGGAGAATAAGTGGGCAGAAATATATTTTAAAAACTATTTTGGTTAGGAATATACTAATTTACCAATGGGCAGTGCTTAAACTTACAGTGCACAATGATTTTCTTGCAGATAGGACAGTTCTATGGAACCTAGAACAGTTTTCAGAAAATCTTTCATTTAATATTGTTTCATGAATGTAATGTTAATGTTTAATGGGGACTGACTGTACAATGTTTTTTTGAACTGTATTCACCATAAATTTTGCTTTCCATAGTTTCATTTACAGTCACTTTGCCTCTAGGTTATTTGATAGCACAAAGAAGTATGACAAGTGTATGAGTATCGGTCAATCTCTTTAAATTGCAAAGAAGAACTTATTATTGGTACATCAAGTGTTGTGCAAGAATAGCAGAGACTATAGTTTTCACCCAGAAATGAGAGGGAGAGAGAAGCAATTATTCATCTACATAGGCACTTCTCTCAGCCTTAGAAGATCAAATCTGGGATTTGAGTCCCTCCGATGACAAATTATGCTTTTTGATTTCAATATATTGCTACAATTCCCACAAATATAAATTGAGAAGGGGAACTGCAGATGCTGGAGAATTCCAAGATAATAAAATGTGAGGCTGGATGAACACAGCAGGCCAAGCAGCATCTCAGGAGCACAAAAGCTGACGTTTCGGGCCTAGACCCTTCATCAGAGAGGGCTTTGGTTTGGTACGTGCTTCATTTTTTACCTACTTTCACGTAGAAATATTAATATCTCTAAACAACATAACCTTAGAAGTTTTAAAATTAAATGCAATAATCCTTTGGATTAAAACCATAAAAGATTAAGAAATATCTTTGAATGAACAGATTCTGGATCACATTTTGAAATTGAAGAATGTCAGGATATCGGGACAGTCTGAAACAGTACTTCACCATTGCCCCAGTCTGTAACTCAGCTATCATATTTCACTATGGCAGCAGTCTCAGGCTGAACTATATGCTCAGCAATCTCAGCATCATACTTGAGCTCAAGATGAGTTTCTGAACTCATATCTTCTCATCACAAAGGCTGTCCACTTGTAAATAAAATAGTCCTCCACCACTCCATCTCAATCTACTTGCTATGGAACTCTCATCCAATCCACTGTCATCCCTGAATTCAGTTAGTCCAATGATCTTCGAGCTGGCCTCTATCTTCCACACTCATATCAACCTAAATTGCTACCTCTTCTTTTTCCAAGTTTCACTCACCCATCGCTTCGCACTTCAGTGACCTATGCTGGCTTAGGTTCCTAATATCTCAGATTTAAAAGTTAAATTCTCAGCCTCATACTTAAATATTTCTCTGGTTCACTCTTAACTCTACAAACACATTTTCTTTGATACAATTTTCTTAAAATTCTTAGCTTTGCTTTGTCCCACCACAAGCAGCATGTCCTCAGTTGCCTACACTCAATGGTCTGAAGGTGCTTGTATATGTTTTTCTGGTCTTCACGTGTATGTCCTTCTTAAAATTTCCCCTCAAGAATGACCTTGTCAGCCCAGCCTTTGGTTAATCCTAATCTTGCCTTTTTTTGGTTTGGCTTCCATTTTTCCTGAGGACTCTGGTACCTTGGGATGTTATTTTATGTCAAAGGTATTGTACTTGGTTGCTGTTAAAATTCACAAGGAAGAACCAGGGTATCCGATTAAATCAGAATAGCTAAAAGACAGGGGCTTCACTGACCAGACACATGAGGTGAAAACATTGGTTAAACCCTAACCTTGCTCCCTGTCAGAATGAAGACTTTTTACAGCTCTTAATCTGGGCTGAATTTCAAATGTGACAGAACGCTCCTTTATTGCAATTTCACCTGCCTCAGTGAAATGTCTAGTATTTCATTCAAAGTTAGATTTCAGTCTAAAATTTTGCATGTGAAAAAGCTGGAACATCTATTCTGATGTGGACTGACTTCACCAAATGACAAAAAAATGCTTCTAAACATAGTTGCAGAATGCAGATTACTACAAGAACAAATTCTGAATCAGCATTCCAATCAGGAGCATCATTTCGTACTGGTGCATATTTGAAATTAGAATGAATTGCATCTAACTTTATAACCACTAATCTAAGTGGTCAGAAAATCACATTCATTGTGTGCCCAAATTTTTTCACTTATGCTTCCAAAAGGTGAGCCAGATGAAGGAATGCTGCCTGACACAGAATATTAGAATGATGTGGTGTCACAAAGTCGTAAAGAAAAAACTGTAGCTCTAGATTACTAAGAACAACAATCATTTTTCTCAATTTCCAGATAGCAATATTAAATCCTTACCTATTGCTAACTGAGGTAGAGTGCAGCTCAGTCGCTCTGCAATACCCTGCAGTTCTTTTAGTTTTCCTTGCTGTCGTCTGCCTTCCTCAGTTAGAATTTTATCCTTCAACCACTGGTAACCCTGTAATTATATTGTGACTCAGTTCACATTTATTTTCAAAGCTAGCAGCTAGCAGGTAAGACAGTACATCAAGAGGCGGAATCTTAAAAGATTACCCTAATCACACTCTCTCAATGGATTGGTGAGATAGTTATACTGTCTATGGTGATGGTGACTTTCAAATAGTAATCCTAGCAACAGTCTATGAATGTATTCGCCTCACATTTCAAACCAGTTAATAAAACTTTACATTTCTTTATATCAGTGTGCAGATTTCTGTTTAACTTCGAATATTCTAGTTGTTTCAATTCTTAGATTCATTTCACTTTTGTCTTGAAATATAATGAATTTTAATTTTAAAAGTTATTTCACTGAAAGGAAACTAAAACAATTCTTCATGTGTGAATTGACTTCAAATGACAGTAAAATCTTCTAACCAAACATATTCACAACAATTTTATCTTGACATATATGCATCTCAACTACGGTGAAGTAACCGTGTTACAAATGATTTAAATTCTAGGTTTATAGTAATGAACTATCAAAATCCTGGAATTCCCTTTACTAATAGCACTGTGGTGTGCTTACCTGGCCTGTGATGCCCATATTCCATAAACAAACATTAAAAAAAGTCAATACAAAGACATTCCTACTGTACCTTTAGGGAAGCTCGAGAATAAGGAGGAACCCCTGCATCATATTTTCCAGAGATAATGCCACAGGCCAAAGGGGACCATGTCATTGCACCAACACCTTCAACAAAGAGGAATAAAATCAGAAAAGTAAGTTACACTTACTCAGCTCGAGTAATGCACTGGGAGCAACTGTTACTGCTTGGGAAAGCAGCCATATGGTAATCTCAGCAGAACTAGGGTAGAAATTGGGGGTTTTCACCCTTGAACAAAACAGCTGCGCTTTCAAACTCTAAATCCCCATCTAGAATTTGACTCTTCATTAATAAGATATTTTGCAGTTACAGATCTACTCAACTGCAAACCTCACTACTACTTTTGAAACCATCATTTCCGTTAAAAATATTGTATTTTATGCTGTTTCTCTAGTTAGTCCCCTGATATGGCCCTCACCTCCATTCCCGCAAGTCCAAAGAATGCAGGCTGGAAGGGATTTTGAGGACAACTGGTTAAATGATTAACTACCAAACCTGCCTGGATCACATGAAGCACTATTGTATTCTGCTCACCTGTCTAAACCACTCACTAATTTAGGAATAATTGGAATGCAAAGATAACCTCCAGCATCTTTTATCTGCTGCAAATACTCTTCTGAAACCTGTGTCTCCTCTATCTTCACCTTCAACAAGAGCAGGAACTCACTGAATTCACTGTCACTAATATGGAGACCATCTGATCACAGCAGACTCTACCATTTCTCCAACCGTTTGGTCAAACTCATCTAAAACTCCCCACAGGTTCTCAGGCCTAATCTCACATCAATCTTTATTTTCTCTCTCCCCAATATTCTCTCTGAACTAATTTCATTGATGAGGCCCATCTCCTGTCTCTCATAACTCTTTTTCCAATGTACTGCTGACCATACAACTTCCCTTCCTGTTTCCAGCTTTAACTTGTATCGTTCTCTCTCTCACTTCAGCTACTGTCTTTCAAATCTGCTGTCAATATCCCTCATTAAATAAAACCCTTGAGTTCTTCAGATTTGCAAATTAGTATCACATTTCCAACATTTCCTCTCCAAAATTCTTGAACATGCTACTGCCTCCCAGACTTTTCTCAGACTCCATATCAGAAACCCTCCGATAAGGTTTCTGCCTTAGCCATAGCATCAAACCAGCTCTTATCAAAGTTAAAAATGATATCCTGAGACAGACTAAAGTAACTGAGGCTTCTCGACCTGTCAGCAACCTTTGATGTGGCTAACTATACGAACCTTCTCCAACGCCTAACCACTATTGCCCAGCTGGAGAGGACTCTTGTTGACAATCACCCAACATAACTTTATTACCCAAACCTGTGTTGCTACCTTTGATATGCGGCTCCATGGCAGTACCATTCAAAAACACAGCACCAGTTTCCACATATATGTTGATGACAAATAGCATTATCAGACCATTACATTTCTAAACCTTGTTACTCTATAAATTGTCAGATTGATTTGACGATATCAAGCACAGAATGAGCAGAAATCTCCTCTCATTAAACATTGAAAAGATCAAAGTTATTCTTGATCCTCTCAACAAAACTTCATTACATAGAACATTACAGCACAGTACAGGCCCTTCGGCCCTCGATGTTGTGCCGACCTGTCATACCGATCTGAAGCCCATCTAACCTACACTATTCCATGTACATCCATACGCTTATCCAATGACGACTTAAATGTACCTGAAGTTGGCAAATCTACTACCCTTGCCGGCAAAGCATTCCATTCCCTTACTACTCTCTGAGTAAAGAAACTACCTCTGACATCTGTCCTATATCTTTCACCCCTCTATTTAAAGCTTGCCGTCACCATCCTAGGAAAAAGGCTCTCCCTATCCACCCTATCTAACACTCTGATTATTTTATATGTTTCAATTAAGTCACCTCTCAACCTCTTCTTTCCAATGAAAACAGCCTCAAGTCCCTCAGCCTTTCCTCGTAAGACCTTCCCTCCATCCTAGTAAATCTCCTCTGCACCCTTTCTAAAGCTTCCAAATCCTTCTTATACCTAGGCATCTAGCCATTGATTCTTTGGTTTGGCAACTATACTAGGCTAAACCAGACTATCGGTAATCTTGGTGTCCAACCAAGTTCACTTATTTTCACCTCAGCAAGATTGTCTGGCTCCACTCCTCTCTAGCTCAGCTACAACTCTATTGGCATAAACCTGGCTGCCTTAGGACACTTGAGTGGCCTCCCATGTTTTATCCTCCCTACATTTGAGATCATCCAAATTTCTGCAGCCCATGTCATAACTCTAAGTACCATTCACCTATCACCCCCATCCTTGATGAACTACATTAGCTCCCAGTTAAGTGATGCCTCTATTATAAAATTTTCACTCTTTTAAAATAAAAACCTCCATGGCTCCATGGCATTGTGCCACCACCCTCTCCCATTTCAGTAATCTCTTTCAGTCTCACAACCCTCAAGTATCCACACTCCTCTATTTTGAGCCCTTGGAATATCCCCGATTTTGACTGCTCCATTATTAGTGCTTTCAGTTGCTAAAACCTTTTCCTTTGGAATTGCCTCCTTAAATCTTTGTTTTCTTCTCTCTTCTGTTTTCAGATGTTCTTTAAAATTACATCCGATTAAGCTTTTGGCCATTTTCACTGTTACCCAAATTAAATGTTGCTTGATTATGATTCTGAAGTGTATTGGGAAATTTTATTACATTAAAAGTTGTTGTGATGTACAAAAAGTGCTTAAAGGTAAATCAAACACTCAAAAACTTTGAAATCTATTTTCTCAGTTTCCAGATTCTTTGCTTGATACTTGGTTAAAGGGCCAAAGATAGTTCAGCACCTGTAGAAATATACTCCAGGACAAGTAGAGAAATTTTGATAAAAGAAAGAAATTATTCAAAGTAGGTAATTTTTATTTACAAGTTGGCAAACATATTTACCAATCTTATGGAAGAGCTCTGGAAGCTGCACTTCAACTTTCTCTCTCTGGAAGAGGTGATATTCAGCTTGTTCACATATTGGGGGGATGAGGTTAAATTGTCGAGCCACTGAGTAAGCTTCCTAAAGGACAGAGACAGTTACAGAATAATTTGGTATCTTGAAAGAGGAATCATCAAGCCTGCTTTTCCAACAGTTTCTGCTCATAAAAACAAAATCAATGTTCAGTTGCAGTATACCTTGTTATTAAGCACTTGAAGAGATGGAAGCAAAAGATAAAAATGGAAATTCATCAATGGTAAATTCAAGTAAGTAAATTCACCACTGTCTTATCAGATCACTTTCTCATTAGAGAGATGACCGGTGCTGGTTTAACCTATATGGTCAACAAGCCTCAGGTGAGAGGAGAAGTTGAGAAGGATAGTGCTTCATGGTAACCGCAGACAGTAACTGGAACTGAATCCATGCTGTTGGCATCACTGCACTGCAAAACAGCTGACATCAACAGTAAACCTAGAACAGTTACTAGGAATAAATTCTTGAATCAAAAAATGCTGCTTGGAATAATTTACCAAAGTAACAGAAGCAAAACATACCGATTATTCAAAATACATTCGGTTACCACACTGCAGTGTTAATGTGTGGTAGAAGGGCAGGGATATACTTTTAACATGTAGGATGCTGCACTGAAGAAAGAACGCAGACTCTGATAGACCAGATAGAATTTTCTGATGCCTAACTTTTCACTTGTTCTGACTAACTGCCAAGGGCCTGTGCTATCAATGTGACTAGATAATTATCAAACAAAAATTTTCCATTTTCTTTGCATTACATCTGATCTACATTATACCCTTGGATAACAAAATTATACTAAACATTCACAGCACATTTTCAAACATGACAGTCTCATAAATACTAGCGCTGTGATGGTTACAGTGTAGAATTCTGGCAGTCTTACAAGTACCACAGTCACTTATCTGTTATGGGAGGAAACATGGTACTACAAATTCCAATGTTCTAAATCAGAAAGAACCTGGCTATTCATATTTTACACTTACTTTGAGGTCTCAATTCTGCACCAGAAACTAGGCTCATAGCTCATATCTCAGTACTTTACAGAATGGGGTTGATGATTTGATGCCAATGAGCCTTTGTTAACAGTCAAATTTGCCTTCCCTGTCCCAAAACCAATCCATCAGAATTTTATGTGAAATCCCTTTTTTTTGTCTAAGGCAATCTCAGGTGAGGAGATGTGGGTGATGGAGAGAGTTTTTAACATAAAAATTGCTCATGGTGTGGTGAGAGTCACTGGCAACACTAGAACTATGATCTAGCTATTATTGCTAGTTGCATGTTTAATAGTACCTAGTCAATGGTGATGGTGTTTGGTGGATTACCCAAATATGAGGGAAATGAGTCGAGGTCAGTAGAGATATTGTTATGAACTCAGAAATATAGTAGCTGTAGTCTCTGGCTTTTTAAAAATCCAATACAGTGACTAATGCAGTGGAGAAATCTAACTAAATGGTGCAGCTTTTAACAAATGAACGGGGTTCATTAAATAAAAAATTGATACCACCACAATACTTGAACCACAAAATTTCCGTGCAATTGAAACACAGTCTTCACAAATATATAGCCTGCTGGCTTACAAATTCTTTGGTCAGTGACTCTGTTGAGGGAGAACAGGCTCATTCAGTAAGGAAGAGGTGAATCTAGTTTGCAATCATGGCATCAAAGGCATGGATCCTTAATATCATACTACTGTACACCATCACAAACACAGAATTTCTTAAGGCCAATCAAATTGCACCTACTCTCGCAAAAGGTTTCAAAATGTAACTAAAATTGGCACAAATGGGACTAAATACAATTGTATTGGCTGCATTTCTATTAATAGTTACTTCTTGGCAATTAAAATTTAGAACTATTTCTGACATCACTGTTGCTTTTAGTATCAGTCTGTACATTTTCTATGGATCATGCTGTTGAGGAAAAGGCATATTTAAAAATTCCAAAATAGTGACTTGTAAAAGAATAATTGTTTGTGAAAAGAAATACACACTGTGATTTACATGCAGCATAAGGAAGAAATTTAATTTTAAAACGTAATTATATTTTAACCTGTGTAGTTGTACGCACAAGAGGAAAATGGAAGCTATTCTTTGGAAGTCAAATAGGAAAAAAATGATAAATATAACTCAATGGAGGTACAGAGGGATCAGCACTCTATTTTAAAACATACAATCCTAAGTGATGAATGGTCCACAAGGTGAATGCTCATACAAGTCTCTAGTTGGATCCTTGAACAACATTTAGCGAGGCTTAGGAAGATGCTCTAGTCACATAATAATTAACAAATGTGGAGATTGTGAAGTGAGAATTAAAATTTGGGCTGCACATTTCACATGTATTAGTTGAGGAATAACTGTTCAGAAAAATCAATGGGGATTCATCTGTACAGAAAAAGCAAAAAGGAGTTCAGTTATTGGAACTGTTTTTCGGAATGATTCTTCATCAAGCCATGATGAAGGGCCCAGACCCATAATCTAGGACAACAGTAAATATGAACACCATTGTACAGAAGGTGATATATATTAACACATGACTCCAAACTCACATGTGAAGAAAATCAGCATATTGTGGCAGGCAGTGAATACTGAGGGAGAAGATTAAAATTCAAAAGGATGCTTAAAAGGTGACTGAGGAGCAATAAACAGAAAGGGGCCTGTGAACAACTCAACTCAATCACTGGAAAATCCCTCTGGATTGTATCACATTTGAGAGGGGTGCTTTTAAGAAACTCTAATCATTCCCAATCAAATTTGGGTAGTAGTGGCTAGGGCAAAACTAACAATTCTTTGTGGTTTAAATCTTCAGACAGTGAGTCAGCAGAAAGCTGTGCAATTCTTCCATTTCCTAATGCAAGGGATTGACATCTCTATAGTCACTACTCAGCACAGACTGTTTACTGTGCTATTAATACTTTTGCATTTGGTGGTTTAGAAAACTTGACACATGCATTACCTTTTGAAACTAGAAACACTGACACTTTATGTTTATAACCAAAAAAGTTAAAACATTTTCATATCACTGTACATTATTAATGAAAATCTATTCCGCAATTGCCAACTTTACATAATATGAATAATTAATAAAATCTGAAATAAAAAAATTAGTTACTTCCATACAATCATACATAAAATTCCACAGGTAAACCTATTGTGACTACTGTTATTTTATTAATATAGTCACTATCTCGGTGGAAATGTTCTATTCGGAAAGCTGAATTATTGCAGGATGCTGCAGCATTAAACTGTTGCTATAGAATGGTCTGACACTGCTCCATATGCAATAGCATAACGTGAACTCAGTTGGATCTAGAAGCAAAGAATTTTGGATGTTAACCGAAATTCCACTTCTCTTGACACAACAGAAATATTGCCTCAGGGCACTGTAACATTAATTATTTCTGGAAAAAGAGAGCAAAATAATTAATTTTTCTGAAGTTCAAACTCCTGTACTGTTCTTACCATGATCTCCATCGCACTCCATCGTGAGGTGCCCCAGTACATAGCCATTCCTTGGTTAATTACATGTGTCATTGCTCTCACGGTTTCTGCCAGGAGAGAAGAAGCCATTTATATATAATTTTTTTAGTGACTTATCTGGGCTGCTGCATAATATGCCTGTATATTGCTACTGGTTTCACAACAGGGATCTTTTTGCCGCAAGACATCTTGCAAGCAGTGTACATCAGTCTTGCAACAGTGGAATCATGAGGCATTCTAATCTTTTACTTTCCCTCAGAAGTCCTTCACATTGCTGGTCTACTAAAATAAATAAGGGAGGAATTTGTGTGATAATTATGATACTTGAGTAAATGTGTGATAGAAGGGAAAGAAAATTAAAAGAAAGAATAAGCCAATTTTTCTGTATTTTCTGAAATATGTGAAAAAAAAAATGGAAATGTGTGCAAAATAGTGAATACAACTGACAAATAATGTCACGTTAAGAATTAACAAAACAAAAAATTGTTTGTCCGAGGATCGACTCAAGAGACAACATCCCTTTTTTGAAGGCCTACCTACAACAGATTTCACAATGCAATACCTGGTAAAAGCATGACAGAATACAAAGATCAATGGTATATCAAAGAAAAAACTGCTAAAGTAGGGACTGCTGTGGGATATACACTGGCCTTTCACTTTTTAGGTCCTGGATTCTCATTTATTTCAGTTCTTATTAGATACAGGCCTATAGTACAAAACACATAGTAAATCAGTGATCTCAATGAAGCCTTAGTGTGGGAAATGGAAAAGTCCCACACATGTTCAGCATGGTAGTCTCTTCTGAGGTTAGATCTGAGGCAGTTTGCTTGGCCAGAATAATTTTTAATTCTGCTATAATATACCCCACCTAAAAGTATTTTCTGAACACGGTGCCTGAAATGGTCATGTTTCATTCCCAGCCCTTGTATCCTCATTTTAGTGAGCAGAATGTGATCTAATCTTTACGGTAACCATTCAAAGACATTCTTAAAATTCTGTTTACCACTGTGCAGCTTCTAACTCAATTTTTGACATCTTCAGAATACAACTCTTTTTTGAGGAGGCCACTCAAATTTAAGTTTTAGGCAAAATTCCCATTAAGCTTAGCGATTCTAAAAGAACAAGATGACAAAAAAGTGGGTGTTCCTCACTGATAGAAGGAAAAGTATGGTTGCTCAGCTTTGACTCGTTGCACCTCTGTAAATCATAAAACCTCATCAAGGCCTTCAATATCATGTAAAGTGTCAATCTCAACTCAATATCTTGTTGCTGACTTAATAGGCAACAAGAAGTTTAAGGTTTACTCAACATCATGCACTATCCAAAAGATACACCGTAGCAACTAAAGTCTTTTTGAGCACTTCCTTAATTCAGACTTCTACTATCTAGAAGGACAAGAGTAGCAGGCCCCTGGAAACACCACCATCTTTAAATATTCTTCCAAGTCACTAACTCAGAAGTAGATGCGTTCTTTCATTGTCACTAAGTCAATACCTACAGCTTCCTACTTAACAGCATAATGGGAGCACCTTCACCACATGGACTCCAGCAGTTCAAGGTGGCAGGTCATCATCATCTTCTCAAGGGAAGTTAGAGGTGAGCAATGAATGTTGGCATTGCCAAAAATACCCAAATCTTGTAATTGAACACAAACAGTTTTCAAGATTTCAGAATAAAATCTAACTGGACACTTCAACATCAGTTTTACTTTTTGGACGAGATGTTAATCTGAAACCTGGACTACCATCTTGGATGAATACAAAAATTTCCAATAGCATTATTTGTTGAAAAGCTGATTCCTCTGACCAACCAACATCACAACCAAAATTGCCAAAAAAACAGCAGGTCATTCATCTCATTGGTGTCTATGATGCCTTGTGCATAAACTGGTTGTGCATTTTACTTCTCACAGTGCCAATTTAAAAATTAATCAATTCCAGGACATTTTGCTTACAGAAAGAGAAAATAAAACACATTCAAATACTTAACTGGATCAAACAAAAATTTTGTAGAAATTTCTCTTTGTGGCATAGTTTGTACAAGATTAATTGTGTTGAAAAAGGAAGAGGTTATCTCCTTTGCCAAATATTGGAATACGACATGCACCAAAAATGCCAAACCTTTTCTTATATCTGGTATATTTTTGGGCAACAACATTTTCCTTTCAATTTTCTTGTTTGTGTTTCTCAAATGTCCAGAGTTGCTGCTATATGTTTTCACAGGCACCACCTTCAGCCTTGCCCAAATTTAATTCTAGGAAGTAAGTATCATTGGAGACTTGAACTGCTCATTTAATTAAAAGCCTTCTCAGCTTAAGGGTGAATGAAATAAACTGAAGCAAGTTCTAATTAAACTTGCATGTGTCTATAGTATAAAACAACAACACTGACACTAAATTAGCAATCTTAGCCTACAGGAATTCATAATAGTGACATATTTAAATTGCTAAAGTTACAGTACTTATCAACTGCTTGTCTCACATTTTGATCAGTCCGTACTCAATGTGTTCACTTTCTAGTTTTTCCAGTTCTATTGCTTCACGGCCACGTCACCTTTCTTCTGCCAAACTGTCAACATTAGAAAAACGTTTGCAGTGACATTTGTGATCAATAAGGAGTTGTTTCATTTTAATGTAGTAAATTACAAGTGTGATGTAGTAAATTATCACTTTTTAAAATCAGGATGATTGATTTGCACTTGGCAATTACAGCTAAATCAGTGGCTCACATTTTTGAGAGATTTTAGTTTTTAATTCTCTGATTCTATGATGCTGTGGTAATGAAACGATATCCAGAGAAAGGTTTAAATTCTAGTTTGTTCTACAAAAATGATTGTGTTTCTCCAATTTTACAGGCCCAGATAAACAATAACTCAATGGATGGAGGTAGCTTGGAGGCATGCTTTCCCACAGCTATATTTTTATCAGCCCCAACATGAAAAGACACCAACATTTGCCTTGTTAGATGGCTCATATTTGATTTCAGAGTTCTGAGAGAGTGCTCCATTGAACTGTCAGGGCTAATTAGTCAAAATAAGATTCACTATAAAATTAGTGGAGTCAGATTCTCACTGCGTGAATATGATATAAATTCCAGGGCAAGATTTTTTTGATTTGCCAAGACTGACCACAGAAAGGTATTTTTTCCCACCCCCCAAGGCATGACAGCACAACCTGTACTCACATCTCAGCATTTTGGGTACCATCATTGGATGAGCAAATGTGTTAATGGTCTGCTCAGGTGGTGAAAAGATCCCTCTTTTGATAGTTCTGACATTTAAGTTAACATTCAGCCCACATGACCAGAAGAGATTGACACTTAATTTCTGCTCTTAGATAACTGCATTTCAAAAATTAGCTGTTACATTCTTTGGAAACACTGAAGAACTCAGTGGTGAATTCAAGAAGCAAGGAAATACAATTTTTGTATGTTATTTAATCAGCATGTGTAAAAATGAATATTTTGCTTGACAGTTGGCTAACAGTGTCACATTTGTCATGAAATGTTACGTTTGCTGTAAATCATCAGCAAGTTCAGTTCGAGAATTGGCAAATGTTCTGAATTAATTTAAACTTGCTCTTTCCTACTGACAGACGAGCCATGTGTTTTTAAAAGTTTTCAGTGTGTCATATAGCCTTTTTTTCAGAAAGGCTACACAAATTGCAGTGTTACTGAGGAGCAAGGTCATAAGTACAGTCACAACCACTATGCTCCAGGCAACAGCACCCCTTGTCAGCACTTTATTGAGTCCCAATGAGAATGGTGATTGTGCGTGAAGCCAAGCTTTCCAAAATTTTGGTTGGCTAAAGCCACCGTGGAGAAGAAAATGTCTATCATACCCCTTTGCAGGAAGAAGAAAGCCATCCTGTGAACAGCTAAACACAAGTGTAAAATGACAATATCCAACTGTAAATATGAAAGGTTGTGTCCCATGGGAGACTCTGCTAGGTGAAAAGTATCCACTGTGAAATCAATGGGAAAATGAGGGCATGAAGCAAGCTACACACAAAGAAGAATTAACAAATGATTTGACAATATATGCAAGACTAAAAGGACATAAGTATGACTGAAGAAAATCTGAATTTCAAATCTATCAATTGGTATAACCATGTGTGCATTTTCAAAAGTAAACCTTCCAATCTGTACTGTGGTACTTAAATTCCAGTATGTACAATTTAAATGCGTTAAGACTTGGCTGAAACACCGCAGTCAAGACTTTGGTTCAACTGTGCATAACACGCATACCAAAACTGTACTGACTGGAAAACATCTGAAAATCTTTAAAGCAAAAATAAAATACCACAGGTGCTAGAAATTGGAAATAAAAACAGAAATTTCTGCAAATACTTAGCAGGTAATGCAGAATCTTTAGAGATAAGCACAGTTGACATTTCAAGTCAATGACTTTCCACACAATTTGCATGAATCTGACCCTGATGAAAGATCACAGATTTTTGCTCCGAAGATGCAACCTGTCCTGAAAAGCTTTTGTGGCATTTTCTGTTTTTATTATGTCTAGAATAATCACTTCCCTTACTAACTTTCTCCACTCCTTTACTGAAAGTATCAACCACTCACTACACCACAACTACACCATAAATCACAACAGGTGGTCTCCTTCAAATATATTTTCTTGAGTGGCTATTCTTAATGTGTCAGCCTTACAATGAGTATGACCAACTACTGAACTGTATGGGCTGATGCTCCTTGTCATGGACTGCAGTAGGAATCACTGTTGAATAGGGGTGAAGCCCCTAACTGATGACTCTTCACCCATGTTGCTGATGGAGTACTCAGGCTATTTACTAAACACCTGATAGAATATTGTGTATAGATCTACAAATTTGTAGAATGTGTTTTGTTTTAAAAACAGATTTGCTTTATAATAGATGCATAAATCAAACAAGTTTTTCAGACTGCATTTCTTACATGATAGTAATTCATTTTTGACTTTTTACATAAACAATTGATATCAAAATGAACATCTAAAGTTCACTTCCCTTTGCTGAGATAGCAGTGACTTGGTATGAACTAACTACATTCCATTCTAGATAAAATTTAAAATTTATTTGAAAAAAAAAAGAAATACTTTTCTAACTTCCAAAATAATTTTGCCTATAGTAACATCAGAATAAAAACTATTGTCCATTTTATGTTGATTAGAAATGTAAAGCACTTTATGCTGTAAAACATATAGACACTCATGGGGAGATATTTTCTCCAGACCTCTCCCTTATTCTTGGAACACTATGGTATTGCATAAGAGCAGAGAAATGAGTTCCCTATTTACATCATGGGGTGGAGATACATAGTGCAATTAGAAACAGGGAGTAATAAATAAACTAACACAAAAAATATCCTCGCAACACTATTTCCTGGTTACAGCATTTTATGAAATAAATATATCCCTACCTAATTTTTTTTGTGTAAAGCGAATGCTACTACAGTCCTCAAAAGAAAGGTCTATTGTCTCATGTAGGCCACCAATAAGGGACAAACAGCTCTCACATAGAGTAGAATCGACAGAATTTTGTTAATTGGATAGAGAGGGATGGTATAAAAATAGCAATCAGTTAAATGGCACAAAACTGAATGCTTAGCCAAGGATTGAAAGTAGTTCGCAGCATTAAGCATTGACACTTTAGAATAAGATATTTTCTGAATGAATTCAAAACGTAGGTAAGCCAATTTTTTGCCTCCCTTTCCTTTTCCTCCATCCCTCCATCCTGTATGGTCCTATTACGTGAATACATTGCTTGCAAGGCATATCTTAATTTTTATTGTCAGACTTGTGGAATAAAAGATCGTCTTTTAAAAAAAGACCCAAAAAACAATAATCCCACAAGGCTTCTCAGCCCATACTACTATAATGCAGCTTTTCCATAGAATTATGCACAGGCACATATAGGCCAAAGATGAAAAGAGAAAAAGGCCAAGGTTGAAAATGCTAAACATGCACCATAAACAAAAGCACAAAGAATTCAGCAGTAATTCTGATACGGCTGCTACTTTACATGTGATGCATTATGTGGTTTGGCAGGCATTCATTTTACTTGAATGAAAAAGGAAAATCAAGGCTTTAGCACAAAGGCTAGGACCAAAACAGTTAGTGATTGACTGGTACGAATGTTATTGTTAGCATATTTTGTGTGATTGTAGGGGTGCAGTTCCAAAGCTCTCATCTGGTCACAGTGTTGCATCCTCGCTGTTCAAGATTAAATAGAACCACAGGAATTTGCTTCATGAAAATGAACTGGATATATATTTGGAAAGGGAAAAAAAAAATCAGAGTTATGGTGAAAAGCAAGATTAAATTGATAGCTTTTATCAAAGAGCTAACACAGACAGAATAGGCAGATGCCTGACTCTCCCTACCCTGACAAAATAATTTCTCTCTATTCGCACTCCCAAAAATTTCCAAATTTGAATTTAATCTCCATTTTGCTTCTCACTGCTCCAGTGAAAATGGTCTGATTACCTCAAACCATCACATCCTTCAACATTTGATCTGTGCTCTCCTTTGCTTTAATGGTAAGCCCATCATAGAGTACCCAAAACCTAATTCTATGGCTGCAGTTCCTATATTATAGTAAAAACTACAATTTTAAAAAGTACTTCACTGACTGTAAAGCTCTAAGGTTTTCTGTGGTTGCAATATGTACTACATAAATTCAATTACACGCAAATTCTCACTTACTTTACTCTTGTATATTACTAATAAAAACTTAAAGCTAACATATTCTTATTATTCATTCATCTTCCAAAATGTATTATTTCTATCATATTCTTGTCTGTCAATAATTTTACCCATTCTGGTGTGTCCATGCCTTTCTGAACTCTCTCAATGACTTCACTGAGTGCTGACACATCATAGTAAGGAGATTGGTAAATTTTGAGTTTTACATCCACATACCAGAATAATATTTCTTCAATTTGAACAAGACCCATTTCACCAAACTACTATTTATAAAACTTCTTTGTTTCCTGTACGGCAATCAATTTGCTATTCATATTGCTGTTTTTTCCCCATTAAATTTTCTGGATCTTTTAGAACAAATTTGCTGTGTGACTCTCAGATCCCTGCTGGAAATCCATATGCAGCATATCCATAACACTCCCCTTACCCACAGCCTTTAAGTCCTGCCTTTACAAGTCTATCAGCCCACCTATTCTTCGATCTCATCCCCTAAACTTAATACATTTTTCAGTCATCTTCAGCATTAATAGGCCCAACTTTATCACATGCCTCCATTTTAAACTCCAGTTTACTTTAATATGCCTAGTGTATGGAGCTCAATTCTTTGCTTATTACTGTGCTGTAGGAATACATTTACTTTTCACTTGATCAATTTCCCATTGCTGATCTCACCTTTTGCTGACATTGTTGTCAATTAATTTGGACTAGATAGTTGCTGAACTTGAACCATTTCAATTTCAACATCTTTACTGACTGAACCAGGTAATGCTTTGATTGCTCAATTTTGTTCACACACATTGTCTTTATTTTAGCTGTTATTGGGACAATCAGCAATGGTGACTGCAGTACATAGTAAAATTTTACACCAGGACCACCTTAGGTAAAAGCAGTACCAGTCTATCACTAAAATTAATTTATGATAGCAGCTGCAATAATCAATTATTAATGCAATGAAACCTGCACTAAATGGTCACTTGCAGCAATGCAACTATCACATCCATAGATGTCAGTAATATATCATGACATGAATTAAATTCTAATGGTAAAGTTAGGCTGTGATTACAACATTTCATTTAACATGTCTTAAATCTGCCATGATTCTATTTAGGTAGCATCCTCAAAGTGTGGGTATGGAAATAAAAGTATATTTCAAATTTATTTGATACAGCTTTTAAAAAAAACTTCCTCGCATTTACCCCTGGCAAGTGCCAACTCTTTGGTTGAGTATTTTCATTAGCACTGTCATCCGGCATCTCACCCATGTTGCCGTACTTCATGTGACCAATGGAGAGAATATTCAGTTGTGGTAAGCATATCACAGTTGAGCCAGAGCCTATTTTGTTTATAGAGTTGTAGCGTCATAGAGCACAGAAACAACTCTTCAAGCCAACCAGGTATCGTAAACTGAACTAGGCCCATTTGCCAGTGTTTGGCCCTTATCCTCTAAATCTCACCTATTCCTGTCCAAACATCTTTTAAATGATGTAGCTGGACCTGCCTCTACCACTTCCTTGGGCAGCTCATTTCATAATATGTACCATCCTGAGAGAGAAAAAGCTGCCCCTCAGGTTCTTTCTAAATCTTTTTCTTCTCACCTTACACCTATGCCCTCTAGTTTTGTACTCCCCCTACCCTTGGAAAAAAGGCCTTGCTTATTCATCTTATCTAAAGCCCTGATGATTTTATAAGTCTTATAAGATCACCCCTCAGCCTTTGGCCTTTCAAAGAAAGAAGTCCTAGGCTATCCAGCTAACAAAGTGTGGAGGTGGATGAACACAGCAGGCCAAGCAGCATCATGTGTTCATCCAGCTCCACACTTTGTTATCTTGGATTCTCCAGCATCTGCAGTTCCCATTATCTCTCGGCTATCCAGGCCTCTCCTTAGAACTCAAACACCCCAGTCCTAGCAATATCCTAGTAGTTTCTTTTCTGTACCTTTTCTTGTTTAACAACATCCTTCCTATAGCAGTGCAACTAGAATTGTATGCAATATTCTAAAAATGGCCCCACCAATGTCTTGTACTGCTGCAACATGACATCACACCTACAGTAGCCACCAGCTGCCTGGATCAAAAGTTATTTCTGGGAAGGAATTTCTCCCAACATACAAGCTTTTACACCATGCTTTCTTTTAGGGGTTATTAAACAACAATCAGGGATGGAATTCCAGCTGATTTCCCCTCCCTAACTGACATCAAGTATTAGACCCTAATGAAGATCAGCTAACCCAACCAAACTTAGGATTGTACCTGGCACCTTTATTGCCTAAAATATTCAACTGCTCATCAGGAAATCTCCCTGTATCAATGTCACCCTCCTAAATAAATGTGGCTCAGTGCTCCCAGGTAAAATGATGATCCTTTAACCAATGCTTCACCTCATCATCACAAATTTATTTACACACTTGAACAACTTTTATTTAGGACAATGCTAAGTTCTAACCTAAATCTAGATTGGAATGACATTCACATTCCATTACAAAACATAATGCAATTTATAAAAGACCAACACAATTTCTATCAAATCCTCAGTATGATAAACTTTTTTTTCTCTTCCAGGGTGTGAAACTATTTTCACATTTGAACTGTAATCTGGAACTCCCAAATTTCAAGCTTAAGACTGTATTTTATTTTGCTCACCTTTATTTAGCTTCTACATAAATTTGGTTAAGGTTTCAGACTTTATGTTTCACACTAGTGGATTGAAGATAAGTTTAATTACCAACACATCATCAAGGGCATATGGTTCACACTTCAATTAGTAGTAAAACTGTATGAGCCAGATCAAGGAACAGGTGGTGCAGAAAACTGGATTACTTTTGTAATGAATAGTAAAACCATTCTTAACTTTTGGCTCAATGTTAGGTAACTGAACTTACAATTGTTCTTCTTAATTCCACTGCATCTGTCAAAATAATCACACTAGCAGATAATTGCCTGTTTAGTAAAGGGGTTAATAAGGTTGTAGGTTTCATATTGACTAGTAGTTCTTGCCATGTTAAGAATCTATTTTATGTTTAATTTACAAAGATGGGCTTTGTTTGATTTATATCAGTTGTAAAACACAAAAATCAGTGTCAGGTGGCCTCAAGATGCAAACCTTGGGAAATAGGGGGATGGATCAAGAAATATAAATTTCTAATCCATTTTTTTGATGTAGTAAGCCTGTGACATCTAATGGCTCTGTGTCAGTAATGCAGAACATATTCGGGGTTCTGATGAGGGAGAAGGAGGAAGAGGAGGTGTGCATGGAAACTCTAAGGTTTTAAATGAAACGGAACAACTGAATTCTTTGCTGCTTAATCAGTGACCAGAAGAACAGGTTTCAGTTCAGTGATTTCATACTTACCCAAGTTTAGGTACAACTGCAGCAACCTCCTCCAATCCCATTCTAATTCTGCAGGTGCACCGTTCAGAATGGAAAATGGGAAGGCTGTCTGCTACCCTTCATGAGATTCATTTTGGGAATACATTGATTTATATTTACTAGGATTATAAATCATAACAGCCTATTTATTACAGTGCTCAAAGTACCAAAAAGACTAGCAAGAAGGAAATGAGGAGGAAAAAGCTCACAACGGCAAGAGAAAATAAAATAAATTAGCACCACCTTACAAACATTTATTTCAAAACACAGCCAAAGCAAACATTCTGGTAGGATGAGATAGGAAATCTAATTTCAAACAAAATTAGATACAAGACTTGTGAAAACAGGCAGTTAACTTTCTAAGCAGAAGTTCATTCTATGCAACATTACTGTACACAGCCCTACCATTCACAGAATGACAGGAATTCAAAATTAAATACTATCAAACCTAAAAGCATGTAGTAAAAGGAAACTCAATTAAAGTGCTGACGCCTATTGGGCTGGCAATTGGACAACATGCATGTTTCAAGAATGAGGAATAGGCGCTCACAAATGAAGAAAATTAAAGAAAAAGCAAAAGGGTAGGACAGAATCAGTTTTATTTACTTGCAAGATGTTTTTATAAGTCAGGTAACTTGCATTTTATGGGGAAGTTACTTCTGTGGGTGATAGGAGAGGAAGTAGGAGCAGAGTGAACGAACAATCTGTCCCATAAAATGCCTCAGAAACAGCTATGTATTAATACTCATTCTTGGGTACTGTGTACCTTCAATGATGAATGTTCTTGATTTTGAAGAACTAAATGGATCCCCTGGTAATAGAAGAAGATTTAAGAAAACCAGAGTTTACAGCTGAAGGTACATACATTGCAGAATTTAGGGCATGGGAGAGGTAAGAGTAAATTTTTTATATAAATATACATACGTACAACTTCCCAGTTCAGAAAACAGTAGCCAAGTGAAACATCTTATTATAAACACATTCATTACAAAGTATACAAGCTGCAAAGGCTCAAATGCACAATGAGCAAAACAAAAATAATGTATTCTATCAGTTGAGATATTAAAGTGTTCAGTTTAAAAAGACACTATCCCTTTTGTTTACCTACATTGAGTAGATTTTAAATGCAGTACCAATCAAACCTACTCGGTGATACCAGCCGGAGGGGTGAAATGTAGCATGAACTGGCTTCAATGGATGAGTTTATGGTAGGACTGGCAGTGATAAAAATATCAGCCACAGTCATAGATTTGGATTCAAATGATGCATACAATAAGCTTCAGAAAGATTGCCAAATGGTTAAAAAAAACCACAGTATGACTAAAATAACCAACCATTTCAGCCTGCATTCCATGCACTTCCAGTTCTGGTCTGAGAGCCTGTCACTCTACCATTGGTTTCAGTCAGACACCTGTAACCTGGATTTCTTTACCTAAGGCTCACTGCCTCGCGAAGAAAACTGAAAGGATGCATGTACTGAAACAAGTTGCCCATGCCTATGAAAATTAGTCAGAGAATACATTGTGCCTCTGTGTCTCGCACATTCAGAAGCTTCCTCAAATCCACATATTCAATTCCCTTTCAAAATCCTTGTTTGGTGTTAATTTCACCCATTGCCCCTGTAAAGCACTTTTAAATATTTAAAGAGTCTACAATTTTTGTTGTAAGATTGACCTGTTCACAGATGTTATTACAAACCTCTGGAGCAGGTGCCTAATGACAAATTTCCTAAACCAATTAGTGCAGGAGGGTTTTGGTGCAAAAACTGTACACTTTGGATGAAACAGCAATCAAGTTAATGCTGTTCATAGCTCTAATCAGTGGGGGGCAAGCGAACAAAAGTTTTAAATTTTCTAATTAACTTTCCAATGGAACAATTTTGTCTGAGTTAAACAGCCACAGTGGTGCCAGATTTAATCAATGTGCCTTTGGGTTGGGGGAGGAAGAGGTGGTCATCCAGAGTGTCAGTTCCTGGTTACTACAAATGCCAAAGTTCAATAGTCCAGTGACAACTACTGTATAAAAACGTTTGATGCTAGATTTGATAGCAGCTAACTCAGCATGGACTTGAGATCAAGTCTCTATAATCCAATACTTTTCCCTTTGAGGATCTGTTATGTTAAAGAGCTGTAATCCAGACAGTTGAGTAAACCTGTCATAGGAGACGCAAATTACAAAATAAACACTCAATTGACATTCTTAGAAACGGCAAAAATTTGAACCTGTAAATGATAAAAACTGCTTGCAATGATCAGCATTTTTACCTTTGATTTCACTACGGGGCACCTAACATTTGAAAACATTTAAGCTCAGCAGTTGGAACTGTGGTAGATTTCCAGCTACAATGGGTGTAGGTTTTGCCTTTATATTGTTGGGCCAACTGGTGACAGGAACTTTGAACTTGGACACCATACTGCCGTCATAAGCAGTTTGTATTAAATAAGAAGCTTTTATTAGTAGCTGGTTTTAGGAAAGTAAGTTAACCCAAGTGAAACAATATTTTTAGTACTTTTGTTGAAGTCAGAAGCTTCAGGATTCAAATCCCTTTCCCAACCCATATCAAAGTTTGAAGTGATACAAATCATCCATGGAAAGGATGCTTCCTCTTATAGCTGAGTCTAGAACTGGGGGATACTTTAAAATCTAGGGGTTGCCCTTTTAAGACAAAAGATGAGAATTTTTTTTCTTTCATAGGGCTGTGTGAATTTGTAATTCTATCCCAAAAGGCAGTGGGAATGGGGTTATTGATATTTTTAAGAAGGTGGTAAATAGATTCTTGTTAGGTAAGTTAATCAAATGTTATTGGGGCAAATGGAATACGGAATTTGAAACAAAAATCAACGAAGATCTTATAAATGGCAGCACAGATCAAGGGGCCATATGGCTCCAGGTTCATATATCTGAAAATGACAATGGCTCCCCAACCTCTGATCCCACTGCATGCAGTACTAGGCAAACTCCAAAGCCTCCAACTGGCATCTTCCAGTTGCTAACAAAGAACTACAGCCATGAGAGGAGCTGTTAAATTAGTTGGTGAATCCTTCCATTACTTCACACAATTCCCCAAGGGAGAAGTGTGAAGATCCAAAGCAAGAAACCAAAATGAACATGTGTAACCCAGCCAGTCAATTATCATCTTTGTAAAATATTCAAGACACCTTACAAATCTGCAAAAACATCACAATCATGTGAACCAGTATTATGCTACTGAACTTACACAAACTATCTTTTCACAACCTAAATTTTATTGTCTATTATCATTTAAATGGTGCATTTGTAATTCCATTTCAAATTGTATTTGTAATATCGATACTAGGATTGTAGGGTTAAAGTTTGAATCCTTGACAGGTATCTGCTGAAAATTAGCTCGGAGCATCCATCCAGCCAGACACGTGTGGTTTATGTAGGACTACAAAAGGGACATTCTTTTATAAACCATTTAATGTATCTTACATCATATGGACTAAATGGTGGTGCCCAACAGCACTATCTTTAGTCAGTTTTACCGACTACTCGGTTGATTGTAACAGAATATTTTTGTAATAAATTTCAAAAACTTTCACTACACGAATTGTTTAGGCAAACCTGACAATTTAGAATGACATTAGTATTTTGCTGGCATGTTGAGTGATATATTAATATACAGAATTATAAAAACCAACACAACTTTATTTCTATTTATGAGAAAAACAGAGGAAGCAATAAGCTGCAAAAAGTCTACAAATAATGCCACTGCAGTGGAAATTGTGTTGATGTCATTAGAACTAAACACCTTCATCAATGATGAGCATCCATGATTGTCCACAATGGATGTGGTGCTTTAATGACATGAACGATAGTACACATAGTCGAATATCACAACCTTTATTATGCATTCATCTATATCCAGAAACATTACCTTTCAGCCTAAATCATGAATGATGATGAATGGGAATGGTTGCTGACATTTTCCGTGTCCAGTAAAGGAATATGAAAACCAATTTTAGTGCAGCAAATACTGCCCCAGCTGAGATCAGCTAAGTTTTCCTTGTTCACTAAAAATGACAGGGTGAGAACAGGGGTGCAAGATCTATTTCCAAATCCTGTCAAATAATTTCAACAAAAGCATGATTCTGAGATTTTTAAATGGCTTAATGTTGCAATTTTCCGAACATGAACTGCTCCTATAGAGATGTCAGTCGAAAGAGGAAAAACAAACCTGCCACTTTTGTGAAAATTGTACAATGTCACACTACAAAAGAAAAACGTACATGAAGTATCAAGTTGGTGGCCCTTAAAGTAAACTACTGGCCTAAATAATTTGTGTTAAGTAATTCACTTATATCTTTGTAAAATCATTATGGACTTCTGGCATACAAGTTTATCAATGTTTACCAACTTGTTTACAAGAATTCTGCTTATTAAAATAAAGAAACATCAGTCTGGCAAAGAGTATTTTCTACTTCAGTTCCAACATTAAGCACTCCCAGAGTGTGGTTCAGACAGGCTGATGCACAGCAAAATACCATAATTTGATCTGACAATTTATCTCCTCCTCATTCTCAGGGGAATACATTTTATTGAACTGTACAACAATCTTCCATTTCCTACACCAGTCATCCAGGAGCTCGATAAATGGAATTGGTTGTTGCAACCCAATTACTGACAAATGCCTGTAAACTTAGTGCAGTACATCTTGTCCAGTAAACTGAAGAAATCCATTTCACATGGGACTCTCATAACCAACACATGATGGAGATTATTTTCACATGGTCCAGTCTGGAATCCCATTGTGCCACATGCATTATGTGCCTGCTTACCTAAATGTCAGGCTCTAGTTCTTATCTAAAGGCACTCTCCCCTATATTGTTCTGAGTTCCTCTTTGTACAGATAATATAATCTAAGATTCCCACAATATTCACAAACTCCAACCAGTCTTGCTCAATTACATGAATTGGGCATATCATGACTCAGCCCATTGTCTGCCTGGAGACATGTACTTTGTGAACTGAATGATGGTTGACAAAATATTTTACTTCAGCCCTTGACTAAGGCAGCACTTTTACATCCAAATCCAGACAACAGACGTGGAAGTAGTAATCTTGAACACACAGTGACACCCAATTTTACAGTTTTAAAGTTTCTACATTAAAAGTAAATATAACAGCTCAAAAATGGCCCTGTCCTTTTGACTTCAACAAATGAACATCAGCAAAAACTATAAATAAGTAGTATAGTATGTAGTATCCCAACTTTTACTTGGTAGGAAAATTCTTTCTTTAAACAAGCAATCCACATGTAGTGAAGAGTCTATGTGGGCAATTTCTCCCAAGTCGCTACTAGGAAACACATGACATTAGGCCAGAAACATTTCTCTCTCACTCCCCCATCATCTACAAAGGAGAGTGTGGACACGCTCCCAGGATGAAATCAATAATATATGTTAATAATACTATGGTATTGAAGAAAATTTACATATCCCATCGTATACTATCATTTCAAGTGCTCCAGTTCAAAATAGTGCAAAATTTTAAATAAATGTCTAATAAAGAGTCACCTAAATTGAATCTCTCCACCTTAGAGTTCATAGTCGTTCCTGGAAACAGGAACAACACATCAAGTGATTGGAACTTTCGGCCACTGAATGACTTATAGACTAAAATGACTATTTTGACTCTTGTTCACGATTAGTTAGCTGATCTCAGATAGGCCAGTAATTGGGGTCAAGCAATTGGGTCCAGTGACACGAGGCTAGTGAAAAGAACAAGGATGTCCTTCAATTATTTAGTGCATGTCAGGGTACTTGAAGGCTACTGCTATTAAGAACTTACATTTCCAGAGAAAAGGTACAGAAAGAGAAGAAAACTTGGATATGACATTGGAAAGTACCTCTATGTAAGTAAGCATGTGCGCTATTAATTAATATTTTGTATCTGCTCTTGCATTTTAAATAATCAATCAGATGAGCCTGGTAATTCTTTTGGCAATACCAGGGTAACTTCAGTTTAGCACTGAGTAAATAGACTACTAATTTTTTATAAGATGTGTGTCAATCTACATTTCTTGAATTTTTAGTGCAGAGGTTTCTGGAAAGGAGTGGGGAGTTGGTGAAGATTAGAATGAGTGAATGAGTGCATTATACAACTAGCAGATTAAAGAATAATAATATTTCTTCACTGATGCCGATGCAACTGACCTTCCATAGGTGTGTTTGGGTCCGGCCTGTTTGCGAATACCACATCCACATACTCCAACTGCAAGCGCTCAAGAGAAGCCTTCAGTCCTGCAAAAGCAGAAAGATATAAAAATATATATATAAATACACACACACACACAAAACGGATAGTCTGGCAATTTTATGATGCCTTGCTTTGCTTGGAATTTTATGTGGTGAGAAAAATAAATACTGTAATTAGGGCTTTAAAGTTAAAAGAACAACTACTTATTTTGAAAGGTGACTTTCTTGTGGAAATGTCACGATTTGCAAAAATGGGCTGATAGAACGGCAGTGGAGGAACACACCAGGCCAGGCAGCATCAGTGCAGCAGGAAAGCTGATATTTCAGGTCAGGACCCTTCTTCAGAAATGAATCAACATTATCTTTCCTGCTCCTCTAATGCTGCTTGGCCTGCTGTGTTCCTCCAGCTCCACACTGTGTTATCTCTGACTCCCTCTAATAGAATGGGAGGCCTTCTGTGGTTTCTTCAAGACCACAGCATCATTTGCTGTTGACCAGATTAAGGCTAAAGAAAAGGCAGCATCATTTATTTAGCTTTTTGCAACATTAAATCTGTTATCTGTGCCTGCACTCAAGATAAGCCTGTCTCCCTCCGCTTTCTTTCTGGCCAGGAACATGTTGTTTTCTTTTTTAACAAAGATTCAAAATTTGATTTATTACTACCGTGTCAAAAAGGTAGCGATTACTGTCGGTGATGTATCATAAAGATTCTTAATATGTTCACATCAAGTGAAGATTTCATGCTCTAATAAAGGAAATAACCAATCATTGATAACAGAATTTTTGCATTAATGTAGCATCCTACCTTCTATAATGTGTTTTCGGGATAGCCCTCGCTCAGTTTCTGCCCTGCAAGCGAAACATAGATCAGAAGTGTGGATTATTCAAGAATTAATCCTCAGTAATAGGTCTGGTTAATCCAAGTTAGATGACATGCCCAAATATTACCAAGGAAGTTATTTAATTTGTGCATATAAAATTTCACAATGGCAGGCGTGCAGAAATAGCAGACCTGTTTCAGAAGCATTTTTCTTTTGGAACTTTAAAACATCTGATATATTTATTGAGCTACACAGATCAATCCGATGCTTGGTTTCTGGTCTGTTCTGAGGTAACTGAACTTGGGCAGAATGGCAATATGAAAGCCTTATCATTCCACTATAGGAATGAAGGCTAAAAATTATGCAGATGGACGTTGATATCAATCAGTTCAAACCCGGTTGTGACGCCTCCAAGGAGTAAACAGTCAACACCAATTTCTATGTAGATACTTCTATAGTACACCTGAGTAAATTATGGAACTGAACAACAAATTGTGGATATCCTTGCCTTGCAGCAACTATAACCAAGAATACAGTGCTTTAAGAAAACAGGCACACGATTACAGTGTCCTTCAAGGCTTAAAAACATTCCAAAGTACTTCATGACCATTCAACGCATCATCCTCGGCCTCTTCTGCCAACTGCAATCTGACCCCACTCTCCATGACTCCCTTATCCTCTCCACAAGAGTCCCCACTAGCCCCACCACCCTGGCACTTTTCCCTGCAACCGCAGGAAGTGCTACACCTGCCCCTATACCACCCCCATCTCAAACCCCAAAGAAAATCTTCCATGTTAAACAGCTGATCACCTGCACATCTGCTAGTGTGATATATTGTATCTGCTGCTCCCGATGTGGCCTCCTCTCCATCAGGGAAACCAAGTGGAGGCTTGGAGACTGCTTTCTGAAACACCTACGCTCAGTTCATGACAAACGACTACACCTCCCAGTTATGAACCACTTCAACTCCCCCTCCCACTCCTTGGACGACATGTCTATTCTGCCTCCTCCAGTGCCACAATGATGCCACCCAAAGGTTGCAGGAATAGCACTACATATCTCGCTTGGGAACCCTGCAGCCCAATGGTCTCAATGTGGACTTCACAAGCTTCAAAATCTCCCCACCCCCGACCTCATCTCAAAACCAGCACAGCTCGTCCCCGCCTCCTTGACCTGTCAGTCTTTTCTCCTATCTATCCGCTCCTCCCACCTCACTCACCAACCCCCACACCCACCCCCTACCTACCAGCCTCATCCCCGGCTCCTTGACCTGCCCGTCTTCTCTTGACTGACCAACCCCAACCTAACTCCCCACCTACACTCACCTTTACTGGCTCCATCCTTGCCTCCTTGATCTGTCTGTCTCCTCTCCACCTATCTGCTCCTTTATTCACTTTCCATCTGCCTCCTGACATCTCTCTATTTTTATCAGAATTCCCTTCCCCTCCCCCTTTGTTTTATTTGCTGTGTATGAAGATTGAACATAGAACAGTACAGCACAGTACAGGCCCTTTGACCCACAGTGTTGTGCCAAACACTAACCCTAATCCTAAAAGCCTATCTAACCTCCAGCCCTACCTTATACTATCATCCATATCCATATCATCCAATAGCCGTGTAAGTGCACCTAACGAGGCTGACTCCACTACCCTCTCCGGCAATGCATTCCACAGCCCTACCACTCTCTGAGTAAAGAACCTACCTCTGACATCTCCCCTGTATCTACCTCCACCCACTTTAAAACTATACCCCCTCATAATAGCTACTTCCAGCCTAGGAAAAAGTCTCTGATTGTCTAGTCTATCTACACCTCTGATCATTTTGTACACCTTTATCAAGTCACCACTCATCCTTCATCCTTCTAAAGAGAAAAGCACGAGCTCTCTCAACCTTTCCTCGTGAGACCTTCCCTCCATTCCATGCAACATCCTGGTAAATCTCCTCTGCACCTTTTCCAATACTTCCACATCTTTCCTGTAATGAGGCGACCAGAACTGGACATAATACTTTAGACGTTATCTAACCAGGCTTTTGTATAACTTCACGGCTCTTGAACTCAATCCCTTGATTAATGAAAGCTAACACACCATAAGCCTTCTTAACAACTCTATCCACCTGGGTGGCAGCTTTCAGGGAACTGTGGACATGAACCCCAAGATCCCTCAGCTCCTCCACACTGCCAAGAATCTTTCTGTGTACCCTGTATTCTGCTTTCAAGTTTGTCCTTCCAAAAAAAAAGAATCACCTCACACTTTTCAGGGTTAAACTCCACCTGCCACTTCAGTACAGCTCTGCATCCTTTCAATGTCCCATTGTAACCTAGAACAGCCCTCCGCACTGTCCACAGCGCGACCCACTTTCGTATCATCCACAAACTTATTAATCCACCCTTCCACTCCTTCATCCAAATCATTTACAAAAATCACAAATAGAAGAGGACCCAGGACAGATCCTTGTGGTACACACTCGTAACTGAGCACCTTGTTGAATATTTTCAGTCCAATACCACCCTTTGTCTTCTAAGGGTCAGCCAATTCTGAATCTAATCTGCCACATTTCCCCCATCCCATGCCTCCTTACTTTCTGCAAGAGCCTACGATGGGGAAGCTTATCAAACACCGTTTAGAGCGTCCGGATAGAATGGAAATGCGATTGACCTGATTGGTTCCAAGAATTTAGGCACAAAAGTTAGGTCAGAAAGACTGGACTTGTTCTCTGCAGATTGATGGGAGAATTGGCAGAAACTCTAGGTTCAAGTACCAAACAAGAACATCTCAGTCAAGGAAGATGCACAGCAGACCATTTGGCTACATAGGGTAACCATCAACCTGCAAATCCTTCCAAATCAGCTGTGTATTGAAAAGAATCTGGGAGCCTCAGAGTTGTAGATAACAATATCTAACACAGACAAATATATAGTTCCAGAGGAAATTAAATTTCATGTACCACCAATCCCAAGTTAATTGGAAGACACCCAAATTAACCAGATTATGACAGGTTTACACAAGACTGTTCCCCATTAGGTGATCAAAAGATTAAGCAGTTGTTGCAATTCCTGCTCTGAACTTCATTCTGAGATAATGGGAACTGCAGATGCTGGAGAATTCCAAGATAATAAAATGTGAGGCTGGATGAACACAGCAGGCCAAGCAGCATCTCAGGAGCACAAAAGCTGACGTTTCGGGCCTAGACCCTTCATCAGAGAGGGGGATGGGGAGAGGGAACTGGAATAAATAGGGAGAGAGGGGGAGGCGGATCGAAGATGGAGAGTAAAGAAGATAGGTGGAGAGAGTATAGGTGGGGAGATAGGGAGGGGATAGGTCAGTCCAGGGAAGATGGACAGGTCAAGGAGGTGGGATGAGGTTAGTAGGTAGGAAATGGAGGTGCGGCTTGGGGTGGGAGGAAGGGATGGGTGAGAGGAAGAACCGGTTAGGGAGGCAGAGACAGGTTGGACTGGTTTTGGGATGCAGTGGGTGGGGGGGAAGAGCTGGGCTGGTTGTGTGGTGCAGTGGGGGGAGGGGACGAACTGGGCTGGTCTAGGGATGCAGTAGAGGAAGGGGAGATTTTGAAACTGGTGAAGTCCACATTGATACCATTAGGCTGCAGGGTTCCCAGGCGGAATATGAGTTGCTGTTCCTGCAACCTTCGGGTGGCATCATTGTGGCACTGCAGGAGGCCCATGATGGACATGTCATCTAGAGAATGGGAGGGGGAGTGGAAATGGTTTGCGACTGGGAGGTGCAGTTGTTTGTTGCGAACTGAGCGGAGGTGTTCTGCAAAGCGGTCTCCAAGCCTTGGTTTCCCCAATGTAGAGGAAGCCGCACCGGGTACAATGGATGCAGTATACCACATTGGCAGATGTGCAGGTGAACCTCTGCTTAATGTGGAGTGTCATCTTGGGGCCTGGGATAGGGGTTAGGGAGGAGGTGTGGGGGCAAATGTAGCATTTCCTGCGGTTGCAGGGGAAGGTGCCGGGTGTGGTGGGGTTGGAGGGCAGTGTGGGGCGAACAAGGGAGTCACGGAGAGAGTGGTCTCTCCGGAAAGCAGACAAGGGTGGGGATGGAAAAATGTCTTGGGTGGTGGGGTCGGATTGTAAATGGCGAAAGTGTCGGAGGATGATGCGTTGTATCCGGAGGTTGGTAGGGTGGTGTGTGAGAACGAGGGGGATCCTCTTTGGGCGGTTGTGGCGGGGGCAGGGTGTGAAGGATGTGTTGTGGGAAATACGGGAGACGCGGTCAAGGGCGTTCTCGATCACTGTGGGGGGAAAGTTGCGGTCCTTAAAGAACTTGGACATCTGGGATGTGCGGGAGTGGAATGTCTTATCGTGGGAGCAGATGCGGCGGAGGCGGAGGAATTGGGAATAAGGGATGGAATTTTTGCAGGAGGGTGGGTGGGAGGAGGTGTATTCTAGGTAGCTGTGGGAGTCGGTGGGCTTGAAATGGACATCAGTTACAAGCTGGTTGCCTGAGATGGAGACCGAGAGTTCCAGGAAGGTGAGGGATGTGCTGGAGATGGCCCAGGCGAACTGAAGGTTGGGGTGGAAGGTGTTGGTGAAGTGGATGAACTGTTCGAGCTCCTCTGGGGAGCAAGAGGCGGCGCTGATACAGTCATCAATGTACCGGAGGAAGAGGTGGGGTTTGGGGCCTGTGTAGGTGCGGAAGAGGGACTGTTCCACGTAACCTACAAAGAGGCAGGCATAGCTGGGGCCCATGCGGGTGTGACTCATCTCCACCTATCTGGCCTCCATTTTCTCCCCTTTGGTCCAGGAACTCCCCACCTACGTCCGTGACACCACCCACGCCCTCCACCTCCTCCAGGACTTCCAATTCCCTGGCCCCCAACACCTCATATTCACCATGGACATCCAGTCCCTATACACCTGCATTCCGCATGCAGATGGCCTCAAGGCCCTCCGCTTCTTCCTGTCCCGCAGGCCCGACCAGTCCCCCTCCACCGACACTCTCATCCGCCCAGCTGAACTCGTCCTCACCCTCAACAACTTCTCTTTTGACTCCTCCCACTTCCTATAGACTAAGGGGGTGGCCATGGGCACCCGCATGGGCCCCAGCTACGCCTGCCTCTTTGTAGTTTACGTGGAACGGTCCCTCTTTCGCACCTACACAGGCCCCAAACCCCACCTCTTCCTCCGGTACATTGATGACTGTATCGGCGCCGCCTCTTGCTCCCCAGAGGAGCTCGAACAGTTCATCCACTTCACCAACACCTTCCACCCCAACCTTCAGTTCACCTGGGCCATCTCCAGCACATCCCTCACCTTCCTGGACCTCTCAGTCTCCATCTCAGGCAACCAGCTTGTAACTGATGTCCATTTCAAGCCCACCGACTCCCACAGCTACCTAGAATACACCTCCTCCCACCCACCCTCCTGCAAAAATTCCATCCCCTATTCCCAATTCCTCCGCCTCCGCCGCATCTGCTCCCACGATAAGACATTCCACTCCCGCACATCCCAGATGTCCAAGTTCTTTAAGGACCGCAACTTTCCCCCCACAGTGATCGAGAACGCCCTTGACCGCGTCTCCTGTATTTCCCGCAACACATCCCTCACACCCCGCCCCCGCCACAACCGCCAAAAGAGGATTCCCCTCGTTCTCACACACCACCCCACCAACCTCCGGATACAACGCATCATCCTCCGACACTTTCGCCATTTACAATCCGACCCCACCACCCAAGACATTTTTCCATCCCCACCCCTGTCTGCTTTCCGGAGAGACCACTCTCTCCGTGACTCCCTTGTTCGCTCCACACTGCCCTCCAACCCCACCACACCCGGCACCTTCCCCTGCAACCGCAGGAAATGCTACACTTGCCCCCACACCTCCTCCCTCACCCCTATCCCAGGCCCCAAGATGATAGTCCACCTTAAGCAGAGGTTCACCTGCACATCTGCCAATGTGGTATACTGCATCCATTGTACCCGGTGCGGCTTCCTCTACATTGGGGAAACCAAGCGGAGGCTTGGAGACTGCTTTGCAGCACACCTCCGCTCAGTTCGCAACAAACAACTGCACCTCCCAGTCGCAAACCATTTCCACTCCCCCTCCCATTCTCTAGATGACATGTCCATCATGGGCCTCCTGCAGTGCCACAATGATGCCACCCGAAGGTTGCAGGAACAGCAACTCATATTCCGCCTGGGAACCCTGCAGCCTAATGGTATCAATGTGGACTTCACCAGTTTCAAAATCTCCCCTTCCCCTACTGCATCCCTAAACCAGCCCAGTTCGTCCCCTCCCCCCACTGCACCACACAACCAGCCCAGCTCTTCCCCCCCCACCCACTGCATCCCAAAACCAGTCCAACCTGTCTCTGCCTCCCTAACCGGTTCTTCCTCTCACCCATCCCTTCCTCCCACCCCAAGCCGCACCCCCATCTACCTAATAACCTCATTCCACCTCCTTGACCTGTCCGTCTTCCCTGGACTGACCTATCCCCTCCCTATCTCCCCACCTATACTCTCTCCACCTATCTTCTTTACTCTCCATCTTCGGTCCGCCTCCCCCTCTCTCCCTATTTATTCCAGTTCCCTCTCCCCATCCCCCTCTCTAATGAAGGGTCTAGGCCCGAAACGTCAGCTTTTGTGCTCCTGAGATGCTGCTTGGCCTGCTGTGTTCATCCAGCCTCACATTTTATTATCTCTGAACTTCATTCTCCTTGGTTCATTGTACAACTTTGGTTCACATTTGATCCAGACGTGAGCATCCGAGGTCATTCATGAGCATGATTAAGACCGCATATTTCCACTTCTATAATTCTGATCCAGTCCAGTTCATCAGCTTCTGAAACCCTGACTTTCGCACCTTTCTCAGCTCTAGTTCTTATGCTTGGTCTCATTCTAACTACATAAACTTATGGTCATCTAAAACAATGTCTGTGTTGGAGCTCAATTCTCAGCAAATTCTCAGCTCCCCTATCAGCCTGGTGCTCGCTGACGTACATTGGTTTCCTCTCCCAGTCAAGCAAATACCTTGCTAAAATTGCAAAACAATTCAATGAGATTTGGAAATGTTTAAAATGGGTAGCCCATTCAATGTTTGGAATGTTGGTAAGAGGATGCTCATTGTATAACGATAATGTCAATGTTTCTGTATGCTCCAGGGCTTTGCTTCAGTCTTAATAACTGCTTGAATAAAATGATTGTAAGTACTCAGTCTCTAGCAGCTTGCTCCGCTATCGATGATTGCATGCCAATCAGAGAATTGACTTCCAGTTTTTGAAGTCACTATCTGGCATGGGCCTTGGAGGCCTGGTAAGAAAATTAGAGGGAGTGTTGGTCTCCAGCAGTTGATTATTTAAAAATCAAGATAAAATTACCTTTACATTTTTTCAATGCATGCTCTCAATGAAAAGTTTCACTGACAGATTGCTCATCAGAAATCACAGACATGTGTTTTACACTATTCTGTCCATTAAAAAGATTTTTTTGTAAAATTGTAGGAAGTTCAAATCCTGCATTCTAAAATGGTTATCTCCTTACATTTACTATTCCCTCCAGAACACCTAGGTTCACTCTTGCTTCATTTCTAACAGTGCCCCAAAGCCCATGGCACCTTGCCCTGCAACTGCAGAAGGTGCAACACCTGCCTATTTACTTCCTTCCTCTCAGCTGTATCCAAAGGCCTAAACATACCTTCCAGGCAAAGCAGCGCTTTACCTGTACTTCCACTCAATCTAGTCTACTGCATTCGCTGCTCACAATGTGGTCTTCTCTACCTCAGGAAATGAAAGTGTAGGCTGAGTGACTGCTTTGCAAACACTTATGTTCTGTCTGCAAAAAAGACTGAGCTTCCAGTTGCCTTCCACTTTAACACACCACCTTGTTCTCTGTCTAAGGCTTGCTGTAGTGTTGCAGCAAAGCTCAGCATAAGCTGGCAGAACTGCACTTCATTTTCTGCTTGAGTATCCTGCAGCTTTCTGGACTTAATATCGAGTTCCACAATTTTAGAGCTTGAGGCACCTTCTCCCATGTCCTTAACCCAGCCCCCAAACATCAGGCCTTGTTATCACACAGTGTGCTATTAAACACAACCCATTGTTAGCCACTAATAGTTCCCATTAGCAGCCATTCATTCACCCAGACTGACCGTTATCCAAGCCTTTCTATGCAACTGTTCTTCTCTCTCTTTGAGCTCCATTTCCACCTATCATTTACTCTTTAACTCCTACACCCAGCCCACCTTCTGCATAAATACCAATCTTTACCTACCTACCATTGTTTCTGAAGAAGGGTCGCTGGATCTGAAATGTTACCTCTGATTTCTGTCCACAGATGCTGCCTGATCTGCTGTGATTTTCCAGCAATTTCTGGTTCTGTTACCTTCTTATATTTTACAGGTTAATTGGCACTTGAGGTTTTTCATTCTGCTTAGAAACTTCACCTGTGGTTTTCCATCTAAATCAGAGATTCAATCCAGTGAAAATGTATTATGTCATGGTGAGGGCTCCAAAAGAACAAATGATGAGAGAATGGACTTCCTCAGTAATTACATGTATGTATGAGTCATGTATCTACATGACATTGGTGTGCTTTCCATTAAAACGCACACACTGAACTCCAAAACAATAAAAGCAACAAAAAAATCTGAATACAAAATTCTAATCTTCTCCATTCCCTCCTGAAGGTTTAGAATGATTAAACTGTTTCCGGCAAGATGGCTGCTGGTTAAGTTGCCATTTGGAGCTCCACTCTGCTTGCTAGTTCTCTTTCTCTTTCTTTCTCCTTCCTTTTTCTGCATCCCTTCTTCTCTCCCATCTGTAGTAACTCCATCCCCACCCCAACCCTTTTCACTACCTACCAAAGAGGTCGGGAAGGAGCTGGGTCACGACCGGGAACCAAATGGCAGGAACCAAATGCACAGGTTGTGTCCTGCAGCGGTGGCGGATCAAGTGTAGGCTGGAATGATGGCGGTGGATCAATAGTGGGCTTACGAGAGCAGCACTCTGGCAGAGGCATGGCAAGGGCTGGGGAGCCCAGAGCGGGACTGTGGCAGTGGAAAGGAAAGTTGGACTCTCTTGTTTTTTTAATCTTGCTATAAGTTAATGTGTACAGCGCCGTGTACGATGAAGGTACGCCTTTTCACTGTATTTTTACATTGAATACATGGGGACAATAAATAATTTAATTCAATTCGATTAGACTTTTAGTGCTTTGGCAACGTTACCGTTATTCATTAGAAAATTTCCATAATAGATGCCAGAAGATAATTCAACAAGGGCAATGACAAGGTAGTAAAGGAAACCTGCCTGTTATTTCCTTACTAACCCAATGTCATCCATGTCTGGACTACCATTCAAGGTTCCAATTTGCTATGCTGATAAAGGTGAGGAAACAGACCTGTGACTCATCCAGCTTGACTGTTCTGCTACTCATTAATAAGTTTGCGAAGTCAGTGAGAGTAACATTCAAAACGTACTACACAGCAGTCCAAATTTTGCTGCATGGAAGGTAATAAATAGTTTTAAGTAGGAGTTTTTCCAAAGGAAGGAAGACATAATCAAGGCAATGGCCTATCATCTGTGAAGTGGCATAGATTTCTTTTTGTAAATGTTAAAAAAATGTGATACAACTGTATATTGATAAATAGATCACACATCTGCAATAGCACTGATCAAAAGACTTTTAATTTGCCTGGCCCAAACAGCGCCTTTTGGTTATATAAGGTATCAACATTTATCATTATAAAATCATGAGAATTTGAGATCACAATTTTCTCTCCTTCCAAACAAACTTACTCCTTGTTGGATACAACTTCATAACAACAAAAACTGATTCAAGCCAAGCTCAATCATTTCCTCACACTTTAAAAATATGGAGTATGAATTTAATGGCACTGATTTTCTGCCAGCCAGACAGTTATTATAGGAGTTATCCAAGGGGAACCCCTGCAGAATCTCCATTATAGCACACTCCAAAGGAATATAACTGGAAATTGTACTTGCTGCTGTACAATTCCTCTGTGCCTGGAATTCTCCAGAAGCCTCCATTTATGTATTCTCGCCGACCTGCAAAGACCAGACTCCCTGCTCTGGAATGGATCAGACAATGCCCAAACCTGATGTCCCTCCCTCATCCACAGGACTCAACCTAACTGTCTCTCACCTACCGCGAACACTGCATCACTTAAACTTGCCAACTTGTACCTTACCAATCTGGCACCCCATCCAATACGTATCTGGCATCTACTTACTTGGCACCCTACCCACCCAGGACATTATCGCCATCTATCTGGAATTCTACTCCTGTACCCTACTTCCTCCCAGCTGGCACCATAACCATCCACCACACACTAATTTGACACTCCACCTCTTAATGAATTAGCATCCTACCCCCATCCAAGCTGGCATCCTACTTTCCTAGCAACCTACCCGTCTACTTATCGGGCACCCTAAAATTTCACTTTGACAGCAGCCATCAAAGTGACTGTCAGAACCTTTAAATGGCAGAATATGGGAGTGATTACTATTAAAAAAGGGCATATTTTTCTATTCTCTGATAGTTCTGCTACAAAGAAATTGTCAGAGTAGAAGTATGGCTCTGAATTGCTGCAGAACATTCCCCTCAGAAACATAGAGTTTCACTGTTTTGTTAAAAAAAGGGGCTGGTCTGGGCAGTCTGTGAGGTTACCACTTCTCACAAAATTCCACTCCATATTCCCAGCTCACCAGTGCCAAATTGCAGCCCTCGGTAAAAGTTAAATCAGTACATCTGAGGACCACACCTGTGCCCTTCCAGCCCTGCATGCTTCAAGATAAAGTCACAGACTCATACAACATGAAGACAGACCCTTCCAGCCAACTTGTCCATGCTGATCAGTTATCCTAAACAAAACTAGCCCTACTTGCTTGTGTTTAGAGTTAGTCTTTACCAACCAAGAAAACTGGAATAGATATTAATTATATTTATTTAATAAAAAATTATTAATAACTGAATATAGGGTTACATACTTTCCACCCCAGAAGATTTTAGTAGTAATGACAAGGCTGGACCGTCTGTGAAGAGAAAACAGGACATGGCATGAATAAATGGCTTGGCTAATTCAACTTTCTAAGTTTTATAAACAGTAATGCAAGGCTAACAAGTTAATGCAATTCGTTTATTCTTTAATTCACCCCAAAAATAAATAAATGCATCAACCTTTCTTTCAGAAGGTGGAGATGCTGTTTGGTGCTTGACTCATGAAAGTATTTAAAGTATCAGATGCTAATCTACTATTTTAGCCCAGGCATTAACCTGATAAAATTATACAGAGTAAGTTGTCAGAACCATATTCAGGTGTTTTTCATGAGAAGTACTGACCATAATTGCTTTTGTTATAAGTCATTTCAGTTTTGTATCTTACTACACATAGCTTGGTTGTGAAGTTAGTGAGTCAGTGTGCTTCCAGGTCTCTGCTAATGCAATCTATCACAGGGAGGTCCACAAGGCCACTGCAAAGCAATTCCTTTTACTGTTTGTCAGGCTATTTTGGGGAAATAGCTGGTCTACAACTAGCATCTGCTCTAAATGACTGAAAATCCACCACATGAAATGTAAATCTTCCAAATAAAACACACATTCATTACTCCATGCTATATTTAATCTCAAATATGTCTACAGAGATTTTGCATTTGAGAGCCAATTAATAAGTTAATTGGCACTTTTTTTTCCTCAGGTTGCAAACAATGTATTGGAGTTGGGGGAGAGTTGTTACGTGCACTCTTGCATTGACGTAACTATTGTCACCTTTGCTCTCCCTTTTCCAATGTCAGCTATTAAATAATTACATTTCTAAGCTTCAAATATTTATGCTAAAAAATGTGATACAATTTCATTAGGTCTTAACCACCAAAATGCAACATTATTTTGGACAAATAAAATCAATTTTGAACTAACAAGGTAAAGTTACCTCCATCCTTTTTTCTTAATAATACTTCCCAAGACAATTTCTGCCCTAGGGAACAGAAAAAAAAGGTAAGATTAAAAACATTTTGCAGTGAACATTAAATTACTACACAGTTGCTCAGTGATTGGCATTGTTAATCCAGAGAGCCAGAGACCCGGGTTTGATTCCACCCTCGGGCAACTGTCTGTGTGGAGTTTGCACATTCTCCCAGTGTCTGTGCTGGTTTTTTCTGGCTGCTCCAGTTTCCTCCCACAGTCCAAAGATGTGCAGGTTAGGTGAATTAGCCATAGGAAATGCATGATTAGAGTTAAGATAAAGGAGTGGGTCTGGGTGGAATGCTCTTTGGAGGTTTTGGTGTGAACTCAATGGGCTGATGGCATACTTCCATACTGTAGGGATTCTATGATTCTATGATATATACAAGATCATGATGCCTTTATTTTTGATCAGACAATACTTTGCTACACAATATTAACTGTGTTTAATTTTATGCAAGTGGACAAGTGACGCCCTTTGATGTGTCAACCCAACTGAATCCCAGAAATCAAACCCAAACGAGGTGCTTTAATTGATAAAAATGTCCTGACCATACTACACACACTGCCATGGTAAACTCAGCATGTTATTGTGTACTTAAGGTTTGTGTAATTGTAGTAGGTATATTCTAAACACGTAAAGTAAGTTTTTTAACACTGTATAATAATTTATTGAAATATAGAAATTTTCAGCACAGGAAGATTGTTTTTGGCCCACAGTGCCTAGGCTTGCTTTTCAAAAGAGCACCCAAGCTTGATTTCACATACTCACTTTCTTTACATATTCCTGTAGTTAGTCAGTTAGCCATACAGAACATGAATATCTTGCACTCATCAAGTCGATTTGCAAGAAATAACAAGGTAAAGGTAAAACAACATGTATAGTATGAAGAAAACAGTGCTGAATCAATCCATTACTCTGAGAAATAAACAATGAATGGTAATGGACCGTTTTGATGAATTGAAACAGGCGCAAAGTGCTTATGTATTGCATCTGCAAAGAACATGATTCTGTAGATTCATACATAAACACCTTTTAACATGCGCAAGTGTGACACCCTGTGCCCCACATGACAATTCTAAATTGATTTTTAGTGCACTTCTTCGTACACTCAAGATTATATGGTAAATATTGCCCAACCATAGAACAACAATAATTTTGGACACTTTTGAGTTTTCCAAGCATGGGCTAGTTGAGCAAGGTCACTATTTTGTTTGTTGCAAACAAAGGACAAATGCTAATGGGATCCCCTTACAGGTTAAATAACATTCGGCCCCACAATTCTTCCTGCCAAAGTGAAAAACCTCATATTTCCCCATATTATATTCCAGCTGCCAAATTTTTTCCCACTCATTTAACCTGTCCCTACACCTCAGCAGACTCTTAGTGCCATCTGCATCACTTGCCTTTCGGCCTATTTTTGTGGCTTCTGGAAACTTGAGATATAGTATGGTTACTTTCCTCACCCAAGTCATCAATATATATTGTCAGTAATTGTGGCCTCAGCACTGATCCATATTTTCCCAATGACAGATGTTAATCCATCTGGCCTGTAGGTAGTTGTTTATTGTCCCCTTCCCTCATTAAGTAAAGATGCTACATTGACAGTTTTCCAATTGTCTGGGAGTTTTTCCAGAATTAAAGGGTCCCTGGAAGATTACTACAAGTTCATCCACTATGTCTGAAGCTACCTACTTCCTTTAATGTTCTAGGATGCATCCCTTCAAATCCAGGGGACTTATTGTCTTTAGTCCCTTAGTTTCCCAAGCAGTTTTTCTCCAGTAATAGTTAATGTATTCATTTCCTGTCATTTTGCCCCTTGAATATTTAGTAATTTTCAAGCATAAAGGAAGGAGATTTCATTTGTTACAGACCAATCGTCTTGTTTGAAGTTTGCAGATTATATCATAGTGTTCAGTACTATTCACAACTCCTCAGATACTTAAGATGCCTGTGCCTGCATACAGCAAGACCTGGGAATCCGCTCATAATCATATAATTATTATATTATTATAGAAGAAGGCCATTCAACCCATAGTCAGCAAGTAATGTTAATGCCACAAATGTGCAAAGGAATGACTGTATCAAAAAGAAAAACAGAGAAACCAAACACTTCTGTTTAATATACAACAGCAATACCATTACTGAAGCTCTTTCTATCAACATTTTGGTGTTGACTAATGACCAAAAATTTAACTGGACCAGCTCTATAAATACTGTGGCTATGGCACTCCTTTGATAGCTCAGCTGGTAGAGAAGAGGACAACAATGCAGGTGCTGTTGTGGTGCAGTGATATTATATCTACCTCTGGGCCAAAGATCAGGGTTAGTCTCATCTGCTCCAGAGATATGTCGCAATATATCTGAACAGGCTGATTAAAAATATCTAATACAAGAACAGGTGACAGACTGAAAATTCAGTGAGTAAAAAAATCTGACTTTCCAAAGTCTGTCCAGACATCAACTAGCAATAAATTAGCAGTCTTATAAGAGTAGTTTCCAGTTGCCTAGATGATTACAGTTCCAACAGTACTCAAGAAGCTCAACACCATCTAAGGCAGAGCAACCCATTGGATCAATCCCCCATCCATGACCTTAAACATTCACTTCTTGCACCTCCAGTGCACGATCATAGCATGAGTACCATCTACAAGATGCATTATAACAAATCAACAAGGATCCATTGATAGCACTTGTGAATACTCTACCACCTAGAAGGACAAGAAGAGCTGACATATTGGAATACCAGAATCTGCAAGTTCCCCTCCAAAGCATACACCAAAGCATGACCTGAAATTATTTCACTGCTGCTTTACTGTGACTGGGACAAAAACCTGTGGTACTCCACCTAACGGCCTTTTGTTTGAACCAACACTACACAGACTAAGTGGCTTAAGAGGTGGCAGTTGGGGTTTGACAACAAACGCTGGTTTTGCGGGCAACACCCATATCCCAGCAATGAATTTTTTAAAAAATCCATCGTACAATTGATGTCCAGAAACTACAATTGGAAGCAATACCCAAGTTGAGGCCTAACTGGAGGTTTGTAAACATTTAGCATAAATATCCCACCTACTTTACAAAAAATAGCACTGAAAGTAGATTCTCCTGTCATAGATTACATGCTGTGTTCATTCATAAACTCACTGGCAGTAAACACTTATTCTCATGGCTCTGATGAGCTGTCTATCAGGGTGTCTAGTCGCCTGCAAACACACTGAATTAGGTGTATCGGTAGACGGGAAATAAGAGTCTGCTGCTCAAGAGATGACCTGCAGCTTCTGGGAATTCTACCTGAATACATTGGCTTCCAGCTCTCTAAACCTTTTTGCATAGTTAATAATTCTAGTCTCTCAATCTCAGCAATGTTCCACTAATTTAACTGTGCTGTATCAATCTCTATAAATAATGCACAAGGTTAACTCATGTCTTAGCTTTTAACATATTTTAAAATGCATCCCACTTCAGATAAAATGTGTCATCAATTTGGCCAATCTGAATGGAAAAATGATAACCGTAATAAGTGTTGACTTTTTGATCAATGAGCATGTCCTATCAGTATTTTTAAAAAAAAATCAATAGGAATGATGACTAAATGGCTAACACCGCATTTAATGGCTATCGAAAGCTGAAACAGAACATGCTGAAAGAACACAATTAGCGTCCATGTACAGAACATAGCAGTTAATATTTTAGGTGTGGCCCTTCTGTCAAAACCATAAGATATTATGTGTGAACAGCATTTCAACACGAAGAAAGCAAAGTCAAAAAGGAAGGAAACAATGCAGAAGGAAAGAAATGGAATGACCTGTAGAACCTGGAGTTAAATGTTAAAAATTACACTGTCAATGCCAATAGGAAGCCGCTGCCCATACAGTATGCTCTGAGATGTTGGTAATTATGTACAACATGGAAGTGCTTTGGAACAAATTCCAAACTGAAGCCACCAGGTATCCATTCTGACTTCCATGTTGAGAGTTTTTGACAACTAGCTTGTTTGGCACATTTGGCGCATCTATAGACAATAAACTCTCATAATATTCCAAAATACCGTATAGCCAACGAATCACTTTGTTCAGTGTCATGTAGGAAACTCAGTCGTGAATTTGAATACAGAAAGGAGCCATAAACATCGAGAAATATTTTGGTATATTGATTATGGGTAATTTTAACCATTCTTCTTTGAATCGCCCACCTGAATGGCTGGACAGGGGTTTAATTTAATATTTAATCCAGAGATGACATCTGTAAGAATACAACAATAACTCAGTAATGCATGGAGGTAAGCATCAGATTAAAATATATTCTGAGGAAGAGACACTGGACCCAAAATATTAACTCTGAATTTTTCTTCACAGATCTGCCAGACTTGCTGACCTTTTCCAGCAACTTCTGTTTTTGTTCCTGATTTACAGCATCCTCAGTTTTTTGGTTTTTAAAATAGCTAGGTCAATTGAAATTTTCAAATTGATATTGCTAAATTTTAGTTGGATCAGAGTATCAAAGGATATGCATCAACGATAAGTAATGGAGTTGATGTACAGATCAGCTATGATCAAATTAAATTGCAGAAAGGGCTACAGTGATAGAAAGGCTTACTGCTCTTCCTATATTCCTTATATATGCAAGTTCATAGTGGTACTTGAACACACAATGCAACAACTCAAAAGCAAGAGTGCTACAAATTAAACTAAGCTGACACCGAAGTCTGAGATGAGGTCACCCACGTGCTTCATTAGACTGGGAACTAAACTAATTCGAAGTTGTAATGCGTTCTATTGTATTGGTCAAACAGTGCTGAATACTATCCAGTCCAAATTTCATAAGAAGCTAATTTAAAAACTAGGCAAACATGCATAACAAGACTGATCCCATGAGCTGTGAGGAAAGATTACAGTCTATATTGTCTATATGGACTTTAGTAAGGCCTTTGCCAAGGTCCGACATGGCAGGCTGGTATAGAAAGTAAGTCACATGGAATCCGTGATGAGCTGGTGAGATGGATACTGAACCGGCTTAGTCATAGAAGGTAGATTGCAGCAATAAAAGGATGTTTTTCAGATTGGAGATCTGTGACAGGTGGTGATCTGCAGCGATCAGCGCTGTTTATAATAAATTATTTGAAGGTGAATGTACGTGGCCTGATTAGTAAGTTTACAGATGACACAAAGATTGGGGAAGCTATGAATAGTGAGGAGGATTACCAGAGGATATAGCAGGATACAGAGAGGCTAGAGACTTGGACCAATAAATGGCAGATGGAGTTTAATCCAGACAAATGTGAGGTGATGCATTTTGGGGGTCTAATACAAAACTGAAGCATACAGTAAATGCCGGAACCCTTAGCAGCATCAACATACAGAGGAATCTAGGCTTACACATTTCCCTGAAAGTAGCAACACAACTGGATAAGGCAGTCAAGCAGGCATGTAGCATGCTTGCCCTCATCAGTCAAAGCAGAGTACAAAAATTAGCAAGTCATGTTGCAGCTGTTTAGAACTTTATTGACGCCACATTTGGAATATTGTGTGCAGTTCTGGCTGCCACACTACCAGAAGATGTGGCTTTGGAGAGGATAAAGAAATAGTCTACCAGGATGTTGCCTGGTTTGGCAGTTATTGGCTATGAGGAGAGATTGGACAAAGTTGGTTTGTTTTCACTTAAACATTGAAGGATAAGGGGTGACCTGATAGGAGTTTACAAAATTGACAGGCATGGACAGAATGGATAGTCAGAGTTCTTTTTTTCAAGTGAAAAAATCTCAGTTAGTGGGTTACATAGATTTAAGGTAAGAGGGGTAAGTTTAAAGATGTGAGAGGCAGGTTTTTCTTTTTCACGGAGGGTGATAAATACTTGGAATGCATTGCCAGGAGGTGGTGGAGATGCATACAATAGCAATGTTTAAGAGGCATAAATACATGAATAGGCAGAGAACAGAGGGCAATGGAAAGTGCAGAGGCTAAAGGTCTTTACTTTAGAAAGGAATCATGTGTCAGCACAGTCTTGGTGGGCTTAAGAACCTGTTCCAGTGCTGTACTGTACTGTGCTATATTCTATTGTAGTCTCTTAACGTCTACAGCTTAGAAGGACGACAACTAAGTGGATGTACTTATGTAAAATATATTAAATAAAGGTAAGTAAACCTTTACTTAGATGACCCACACGATGCTAATAAAATGGAAAAAACAGTATGTTTAAAGCAAATATTAGCTTTAAAAACTTAAAGAAAGAACTGTTTGGACAATTTATCAGATCAGACGATACCAACGTATACACTGGAGTTATTCAAGATATAATCAGAACCACAACGGAGAGATTAACATACTAATGAATTTCCTATTCCCATATTTCAGTGTGCTGTACAGAATAACTTTGAGAAAAGTATATGCACCCACACTTTTTATTTGTTTTGTATCTTGATGTAAATTTTCAGGAAATATATTGAATACCAGTCTGGTATTCAGTTCTTCAGTGTTTAGTGATTCGCTAAGTTGAGCAGACAACTACATTAACTAACACTGATAAGATTAACATTGAACTTGAAGGCACCATTCCCATTTGCCTGGAAGATGCTGTCTGGCTGACATCATATCCTTTGGTATTTCTCACTGTGAAACATAAATACTAAACAGGACAGAGGTTGGTCATAGCCTGGTGCAGAGTGTGAGTACTTCAGCTCTGACAGCTTTCTTTACAGCTGCTAGTTGCAGCACATTGAGTGAAGATGGTGATAACTGGAACAATTCAATGAAGACTGACCAACAGGGAAAACAAAATACCAGTATTATTAATTCGGTACAGCGTCTTGTGCTTTTTTGAAAAAAATTATAGTTGAAGTTATCTAATTACAACAAATCTACGGTAAAATTTTGGGCCACAGCTGGGAAGATTTTGAGGGAAATTTATTCTCTTCACTAGACTTAAGCAGTAGTCTACAGCTAATAAAAAGGAGAGTTTTTTAAAGAAACGTTATAGTACTTCATATTTTATTGTAACAAACCATGAAAATGATTCTTTTCTGGTGGGACAACTGTTTTTTTAAAAAAAGATGAGCCATATTGACCAGGAAACCATAAGGTTTAGAACTGACCCCATGCTGCTGTGCTGATCTCAGCAGTGGGTGCTAAAATTGGTTTCAAAGTCTCTCAGAAGAGCAGCCCAATCTATTCTCAATCAATCTGTTTATATTCTTTGTCAGTCTCGTTGCATGACATTCACAAATTCCCCACCTAGTCCTGTATCATCAGCAAATGTGGATACATTACACTTGGTTCCTTCATCTAGGTTATTGGTATGGGTTGCAAGTAGTCCAGGTGCAAAGCAGTGATCCTTACAACATCCCACTATATACCATTTGCCAACCCAAAGATGAATTGCTTATTTGTAACTCCCGATTTGCGTCCATTTATCCACATTAATGTTACTCCAATCCAATGGGCCCTAATAGTGTGTGTAATAATCTCTTACATTGGCACCGTGCCTACAGCTTTACTAAATCCCAAAATACTACACCCACTGATTCCCATTTATTAATGCAGCTAGTAATAATCTTAAAAAATAGATTTTTTGAACACAATTTACCATTGTAAATCTATACTGATTCCACCCTAGTGGCTTCTTATCACGTGCCTAATGATTTAGAAGAGCGAACAAGGAAAAGTTACCTGGGCTAATAATTATAAATGAACTATTTAAAATTAATGCAATGGTTGGGTAAAGTCTGAGATTCCATTCCAATGCACCTGACTTCCATGTGGCCCTTACTGAATTAACTACTTAAAAATAAGGACGTGTACTTGCGTAGTATTAATGACACCCTCCGGATTGCCCAAAATGCTTTACAGCCAATGAAGTACTTTTTGAAGTATAAACGTAGGAAATATGGCAACCAATTTGCAAGCTCGAAGGGCTGAATGGCCTCCTCCTACTCCTATGTTTCCTACAAACAAGAATGCAAGAATGACCAGACAAATCTGTTATCATGGTGCAGAATAAATATTTCAATAAATATTGACCTGGACAGTGTGGGCAACATGCCTGCTGTTTCAAAAAAATGCCAAGGGATCTTACACTTGAGGGCAGAATGCGCCTTGGTTTAACATCTTATTCAAATGCTGACACCTCAGACACAGCAGCACATCTTTAGGATTACACACTTCTTATTTTGATAGAAAGTAATCTGATGGATTCTTGCTTTTCAATTCTTTTGTCCCTTTTTATCCATTCTAAACTTGCTTTATAATAATTTATTAATATTCTGACAATATTTTTACCTAGGTTACAGCAGACCAGTTAGAAGAGTAGACATTCATTCCCAAAGCCTCACCTTCCTTAAACTTCTATGGGAAGACATAACTCCTTTACAACTGTAAAATCTGGTAGTACCACAATTGGTAATCTGGTCATCTGATGCAGCTATTAGTACAATCCTGTGCTATGGGACATTCTGGTATTGACTCAGCTATTCAGCAATCAATTTTTCCATTTGTAAAATATTGGAAATATTTTAGTAATACCACATATAAGGGGAACCTGTGTAGTCTTAAAAGAGCCATTATGAACAAATTAGGACTTAAGACATTTCTTGGCATCTCTTTAAAATCTGAATTTTAGAAAAAATATTGGACTGTTATTTTGGCTGGCAAGGAGACTCATAACACTTAGATATATGGTCATCTGCAATCACAAATATCCTACAACATAGCAATCAAAAAAAAACCCTCAGTTCTTTACTCAAAGTAAAACAAGGCCGAATGGATATTTTTGACTTTTAGAATCATCGATGCATTTAGTCTAGAGATCCTTTATAGTACTACATACTGCAAAGATGGGTGTTTAGGTTTTTAGCATTGTACTACAATGAAGAATGAATAGAAAAATTCAGAAGAGAATGTGCTTTCTGCAACTGCTACAAACTAATGCCTCTTGATAATAAATTTATGTGACACATTGTACCTTTAAATTGGATCCAGATTCTGTTTTATCTAGCTTAATGTTTCTAGTACTTTCTGTTTTTATTACTTACTGTTCATTTAGCTTGCCCCAAAACATCTCTGGGTTTACTATGGCTGTAGTTTCCTTTTGTGTAAGATGACAACATTGTAAAATGTAGATATTGGAACTATCTCCCAAGTCCTGTCTGACTGTTACTAAATTATATCACTTGTCAAAAAAGGAAAGAGAAATAAACGAGTGCGACTGATCTGCCTACAATCAGAGGTGGGGCGTATTGAAACAATAACTTTAGTATGGATGTAAAATAGGTTCAATGACACGACACAAAGTGTGATAGAGTCATAGAAGCATACAGCATAGAAACAGACCCTTCGGTCCAATTTATCTGCACCGAACAGACATCCCAATCAGATTTAGCCCAATTTGCCAGCATTTGGCTCATATCCCTCTACATCTTCCGATGTGTGCATCTATCCAGATGTCTTTTAAGTGTTGGAATTGCACTCCACCACTTCCTTTGGCGGCTTGTTCCAGACACACACCACTCTGTGTGTGAAAAGTTACCCCTCAGATCCTTTTTAAAATTTTCCCCTCTCACCTTATACCTGCCCTCTAGATTTGGACACAGCCACTCTACGAAAAAGACCTTGTCTATTCACTCTATCCATGCCTCTCATAATTTTATAAATCTCTATAATAGCCCAAGCCTTTTCAGCTATCCCTACAGCTCAAACCCTCCAGTCCCAGCAACATCCTTATAAATCTTTTCTTCACCTTCTCAAGTTTAACAACAGCCTACCTATAGAAGGATGGCCAGAATTGTAAGTATTATTCCAAAAGTGGGCTAAGCAATATCCTGTACAGGTGCAACATGACATCCCAACTCCTATACTCAATCGTATGACCAACGAAGGCAAGCATGCCAAACACCTCCTTCACTATCCTGTCTACCTGGGAACTTCACTTTCAAGAAACTATGAACCTGAATCCTTCAGTCTGTTCGATCGGCAACACTCTCCAGAGCCCTACCATTTACTGCACAAGTCCTGCCCTGGGTCGTCCTACCAAAGTGCAACACCTCACATTTAAATAAATTGAATTCCATGTACCACTCCTCGGCCCATTGGTCCAGCCGATCGAGGTGCCATTGCACTCCGAGATAACCTTCTTCACTATCTACTACACCACCTTTTTCGGTGTCATCTGCAAGCTTACTAACTATACCTCCTGTATTCACATCCAAATCATTTATATGTGTCACATAAAGTGGTGAACCCAGCACTGATCCTTGTGACATACACTGGTCACAGACCTCTAGTCTGAAAAACATCCCTCCACTACCACCCTCTGTCTCTGAGCATCAAGCCAATTTTGTATTAAATTGGCTAGTTCCCCCGATGCCACTTGATCTAACCTTACTAACCAGTCTACCATACGGAATCTTATTAAACACTTTACAGAAGTCCGTACAGACAATGTCTACTGCTCTGCCTTCATCAATCTTCTTTGTCACTTCTTCAAAAAACTAAATCAAGTTAGTCAGACATGATTTCCCATGCACAAAATCATACTTTTTCAGACTGCAAGGTGGTTTGCAGTAGTGTTCCCCAAAGGTCAATTTGAGTCCATTACTCCAACACTGTTTTCCTGAAAAAAAAAACTTACAGTCTGGTGTACAATGAAGCATTAAAAAGACAACAGGGAATACAAAATTTGGTACAGGAGTAGACTATAATGAGGATTGTTATAGGCTTCAGAATGATATAGGCTGGTGATCTGGAAAGATGTATGACAGATGAAGTTCAATGCAAAGAAGCGTGGAGAAAAGCAACTTAGGAAAACAAATTTGTAAATGCATTATACTATAAATAGCAAGGTTTTGTAAAAGGTGTTGATAAACAAAGACTTTGGTATCCATATACATAAATTTTCAAGGTGACAGATCAAGTTGATTAAGTGGATAAGAGTATAAGGGGTCCTTGTGTTTATAACAGAAAAAAAGTTGCTGGAAAAGCTCAGCAGGTCTGGCAGCATCTGTGAAGAAACAACAGATTAACACTCTTGGGCCAGTGACCCTTCCTCAGGTTCTGGGTTTCAGCTAAAGTATTGTGAACAATTTGGGCACTAATTTTAGCGAATATCTAACGGCCTTCAGAAAGAGTACAGAGTAGATTTATCAAGATGCTTCAGGTGATGATGGGCTTCAGTTGGAACCGAGAAGTCGGAAATGATAACACCATTTTACACAGAATAGAGAAGGTTAAGGGATGACCTCAAAGATTTAAGATGATGAAAGATTTTGATAGATCAATAGGGAAAACTATTTCCTTTGGAGAGTGAATGATTAACTAGAGATCATAGGTTCAAAATCATTCTAGAGGGAAGAATATATTTGTACATGGATTGGGTCTTGAAATTAATCAAGACTAGTAAACTTTTTGATTGAATTTGGAGACAACCTACAACTGTCTTAGGTATTACAGCTAAACTTAAAGGTACCCCAAAATTTTACTTTTGTAAAGAATAAAGATTGATACAGTTGCAAGAAAAAGGGTAGTGCTTGGTGGCTAGCACAAGGATGTATTGCTCATCAGAGTAGAATAAGTTTAGCTTGTATCTGATTATGCTAATTATAACTGAGAGGACTCAATGGTGACATTTGAACTCGGGGGTACAGAAAGACTCCCAACTCTTAGCATTGAAAGCCGACTCAGTCTAAACATTGAAACTGAGGTAAGGATCCTGAATAAGCCTGATTTATCAGGCACTGAACAATTTATCATACACGGACGTGAAATTTCATTCTTCTGGAATCTGTGGAGGAGCCGACTATCAAATGCCGAGCCTTAAAGATAACTATTCATGGAAAATCAATTATTAAACTAGGCTGTATTTTATGATAGAGATGGTAGGAACTGCTGATGCTGGAGAATCTGAGATAACACAGTGTGAAGCTGGATGAACACAGCAGGCCAAGAACACAGCAGCATCAGAAGAGCAGGAAAGTTTGTTGTTTCGGGTCCAGACTCTTCTTCAGAAATGGGGGAGGGGAAGGGGATTCTGAAATAAATAGGTAGGCAGGGGGAGGCGGACAGGAGATGGATAAAGGAGAAGCTAGGGTGAGAGGGGACAGACAAGTCAAAGAGGCGGGGTTAGAGCCAGTGAAGGTGAATGTAGGTGGTGAGTTAGGGAGGCGATAGGTCAGTCTGGGGAGGACGGACAGGTCAAGGAGGCGGGATGAGGTTAGGGGGTAGGCGATGGGGGTGGGACTTGAGGTGGGAGGAATGGTTAGGGAGGCGAGGACTAGCTGGGCTGGTTTTGGGATGTGGTCGGGTGTGGGGAGATTTTGAAGCTTGTGACGTCCACATTGATACCCTTAGGCTGCAAGGTTCCCAAGCAAAATATGAGATGCTGTTCCTGCATCTTTTGGGTGGCGTCATCACGACAATGCAGGAGACTGAGGATGAACATGTCGTCCGAGGAATGGAGTTAAAGGAGAAGTTGTTGAGGGTGAGGGCGAGTTTGGACAAGCAGATGAGGGTGTCAGTGTAGGGGTCTGGTTAGGCCTGCGGGACAGGAAGAAGCGGAGGGCCTTTAGGCCATTTGCATAGGGAATGCAGGTGTATAGGGAGTGGGCGTCCATAGTAAAAATGAGGCACTGGGGACTGGGGAATTGGAAGTTCTGGAGGAGGTGGAAAGCGTGGGTGGTGTCACGGGTGTAGGTAGGGAGTTCCTGGACCAAGAGGGAGAAAATGGAGTCCAGATAGGTGGACATAAGTTGGGTGGGGCAGGAGCAGGCAGAGACAATGGGTCGACCAGGGCAGTCAGGTTTGTGGATTTTGGGAAGGAGCAGAAGCAGGTGGTGTGGGGTTGGGGAACGATGAGGTTAGAGGCTGTAGATGGGAGGTGACCGGAGGTGATGAGGTAGTGGATGGTTTGGGAGATGATAGTTTGGTGCTCGGGGGTGGGGTCATGATCAAGGGGGTGATAGGAGGAGGGGTCAGCAATGTAGAGGTCAGTGCGCAATACTACTACTGCACCTCCCTTGTCTGCAGGTTTCATGGTGAGGTTGGGATTGGAGCAGAGGGCTGTACGCTCTGCAGAGGAGAGGTTGGAGTGGGTGAGATGTTGAGGCGATTGATGTCTCGACGACAATTAGAGATAAGAAATCAAGGGAGGGTAGGAGGCCTTGGGGTGGTGTCCAGGGGGAGGGGGTGCATTGGAGGTGGGTGAAGGGGTCAGTAGAGGGAGGGTTAGGCTCACAGTTAAAGAAATAAGTGCAGCGGTGGAGGCGGCGGAAAAACTGCTCAATGTCCAAACGAGAGTTGTATTTGTCGATGTGTGGGTGGAGGGGGACAAAGGTGAGTCCTTTACTGAAGACTAACCATTCATCCTCAGTAAGGGGGAGGTCTGGGGGGGATGGTGGAGACTCGGCAGGGCTGGGTGTCATTGTCTTGGCTCGAGATGCTGGCTGTGAAGGCAATGGGCGGAGCGACATGGGTGGGCGGAGTGACATTGACTGGCAAATTGAGGATTTTGGCGGCAGCAGCATCCCTGATGTCTGTGTTGTCCTTGGAAACGGAGGCAGCAGCATCAGCAGCGGTGTTGATGGCATAGGTTGTACTGGAAGTGGCGTACCGGATGACAGCGGATGTGACGTCAACTCTGGAAACCGTTGGTGCTCCAAAGGTGGCCACATGGCTAATGGCGGCGGGCACATGGTGGGGAAGGTTCTGGGTATGGTGGCAAGCACCAGTGAGTTTAAAATATTTTCGGTTTTTAGTATCTAATAAAGCCGAGTAAAATTGAGAGTTCAGGTTGTGGATTTTACAAAGGATAAAAAACAGGAGAGGTCCTTTGCAGGTCTGGGAGAGGAGGCTCTGAGTTGGGGTAGGCTTGATTGCAGTATTTGGAGATGCTGGCGCATTGCAGTGAGTGTGTATTTCAGAAGTCGCAGTGAGAAACTCTTCTGCAGGAGATCAACGTTCTGATTGTAGTGGTCGTCACGGTTGGGGCCAAATTTGGAAAGTTTAAATGTAGACCTTAGTCCATTGGGGATTACCCAGTTCCGTAGGCAGGTACTCAGAAAGGTAATGTGACTGTAGTACCTGGTTTGCTTTAGGATGTAGTCGAGCAGTTTCAGGGCCGAAGAAAGTACAAGAGGGTGTATATTAAGATTTTTTTTTACTCTTTGGCTGACAATATTACCTTATTAAAGAGATTAGTTAGGTTCATGGGTATTTATTTTAGAGGATTGAGTTGGAAAATTAGTTTTGTGGGTTAAAATCAATCGTCAGCAATTAATTTAGGGTGTCTATGAAAATCAAACTAACACAAAATAATTGCAGAAATACACCCCATCACCACTTTCTGATCCAAAAGAATGCTTTCTGTGATATTTTCAGGTGTTTTGCACTTCTGAGCCTAAACTTAGCCAAAGGCTATTCAACCATGGGGACCTCACAATTAAGTCAGACCTAGTCATCATATGAGATTGAGAGTAGTATTTAGATGTAGAGCTTCTGGCTGATTTTAGCTTCTTTAGCATTTGAGAAACTGGATACACTTCTAGTTAGTGTCTCATTGTTGCCCTTGCAGAAATGAATTAAGGCAGCACTGATCAATAGTTAAATCAAGCAGGTTTTCAGAAAATGAGTAGGCATGTAAGAGCTTTTGCTTCTTTAATTGTACAAGAGCAACTAAGAAAAAGGGTCACATTATGCAAACTTAATTTACACTCCAGCTGAATTTTTCAAGTGCACAGCAAAATAGGGTAGTAGATGAACAGTGACAACAACTGATGACAGTTGGTCACCGCAGAGGAGTGGTGGCTTAATTTCAGTGCAGATTTATTTTTAGAAGTTAACAATGTACTTTGGCATTAAAACTAATTCCATTAATGGAACTCCTATGAGTCAATGCTAAAATTGTGAACAATTAGAGAAAAAGTGTTGAAGGGCAAACAACTCACATGTACATGTTACAAAAGCATTTTCTGTTTTCATCTCCCACGGGAAGAATTTTTAATCATAAATCAAATCTTTTTGGTTATGAGTCATAAGTTTTCACCATACACACAATTCATTGAAAATCATTCCCCACTGAACAATTTTAGCAAAAGCAAAACTGCAGTGACATGGAGACCATATGCTTGCGCAGGTAAGACAGGGTGAACTGGCTAAGACTTGTGTGATAGATCTACAGGTTGTTAAGAGAGGATATGCATATCAACAGTGCTGCATCAAACAAATCATGGCTCAACTGTATATCATGGCTCAACACACTAGTATAATTTTTCATTGAAGTCATAAAACCATAGAATTATAGAAGAGTTATAGCTCAGAAGGGGTTATTTAGCCTGTTGTATGTGTGTCAGGTCTCTCTGCAAGAACAACGCATCTTGTCTCACTCCACTCCCAATAAGCTTGTAATGTCTTTTCCTTCAGTTAGTTATCCAATTTTGGTTTGAAAGGCACAATTGAATCTGCCTCCACCACATTCTCAAGCCACAGGTTTTCTTGTCGGTCACAGTTGATTCCTAATCTAATCACCTTAAATCAGTAACAAAAGCAGGAAGCGCTGCAAGTCTGAATCATTTGCTATAGAAAAAGTTAATGTTTGGAGGCCAAATGGGATCAGAAGCCTTTCAGCCTGGATTTTGCTCCTCTTCAAGCCTGCTTTGTAAAGATAGGTTTGTGGGAAGGGAAAGCAGGAGGAGACAGACAAGGTGTAGGTGTATCTGATTCATTCTCAGGCACACACTCTCCCCCCCCCCTCTCATCCTCACAGTGTGACAGAGGAGACAGAGAGAGAGAGAGAGAGAACAAAAGTGAGAACGCAGATGAGAAAGAACATGAGTGAGAGAGCAAGAGGCGTTTCTCTCCTGCATTTGCTGCTGGCAGTCTCACAGTGAGCCTGTCAGCAATAAATGTGAAAGTGAAATGGCCTGTCATTAGACAAACAGCCCTGCAACAAATTTCAAATCCATTAGCTCTTCAGCCTTTAGAGAATACATTCTGGCTCCAAAACCATCTGTTTAACAAACCTGGTCTACATCATCTAATATAATAAAATGTGAGGCTGGATGAACACAGCAGGCCAAGCAGCATCTCAGGAGCACAAAAGCTGACGTTTCGGGCCTAGACCCTTCATCAGAGAGGGGGATGGGGGGAGGGAACTGGAATAAATAGGGAGAGAGGGGGAGGCGGACCGAAGATGGAGAGTAAAGAAGATAGGTGGAGAAGGTGTGGGTGGGGAGGTAGGGAGGGGATAGGTCAGTCCAGGGAAGACGGACAGGTCAAGGAGGTGGGATGAGGTTAGTAGGTAGCTGGGGGTGCGGCTTGGGGTGGGAGGAAGGGATGGGTGAGAGGAAGAACCGGTTAGGGAGGCAGAGACAGGTTGGACTGGTTTTGGGATGCAGTGGGTGGGGGGGGAAGAGCTGGGCTGGTTGTGTGGTGCAGTGGGGGGAGGGGATGAACTGGGCTGGTTTTTGCAGTGGGTGGGGGGGAAGAGCTGGGCTGGTTGTTTTCATGCATCTCTCTCTGTACCTGTGAATCACCAACTTTAATAACAATACTCTATTCATATATACATACATAGTAAACATAATTTAATTTTATTACCTTCCATTTTTCTCTGATCTCACCTAATACTTAATACATTATACCTAAAAAATAGCCCCGCCCACCACAAATACCAGAAATACACATGGGAATTGAAGAGCCTTCTTTTCTTTGCAAATAGTGTCCTGAAGCATTTTCTGTTTTCATCTCCCATGGGAAGAATTTTTAATCATAAATCAAATCTTTTTGGTTATGAGTCATAAGTTTTCACCATACACACAATTCATCTAATTTTCATGCATCTCTCTCTGTACCTGTGAATCACCAACTTTAATAACAATACTCTATTCATATATACATACATAGTAAACATAATTTAATTTTATTACATTCCATTTTTCTCTGATCTCACCTAATACTTAATACATTATACCTAAAAAATAGCCCCGCCCACCACAAATACCAGAAATACACATGGGAATTGAAGAGCCTTCTTTTCTTTGCAAATAGTGTCCTGAAGCATTTTCTGTTTTCATCTCCCATGGGAAGAATTTTTAATCATAAATCAAATCTTTTTGGTTATGAGTCATAAGTTTTCACCATACACACAATTCATTGAAAATTATTCCCCACTGAACAATTTCATTGTATAAGAAAAAATAATAGTCCTTTAGAAATTAATTAACTGCAGTCAGCACGGCTAACACCTAAAATGAATCTCCATTTTTCTCTAATGAATGTGTTAGGGAAATTGCCCTGGGAAAACTGAAGGCTGTTAGAGGCTGCCTTGACAGTTTGAACTGCCAGTAATATGGAAATCCATAAATGTGTCAAGAGACTGTTCACCTAACAGCTTTCCCTCAGTACATTTGATAATTACCACAATTGTCAAACTTTTACCTTCTTTTCGGGTTAAGCTTCTTTTAATGTCATATTTCACATTGTACAAAAATCAGTGTTTTATAATTGCTGACCATTTATTTACTTTAATGTGAAGCAGACACACGCTCAAGGATGGATCCAAGCAGCAGTAGAGTCTCCAGACAGTAATTTAAAGTAAAAATTGCTGAATGTCCACGATATTGGTCACAACGGTTTGCAAAATATGATGAAAGTTAAGCACAACTCTACAAGAGAAGAGAAATCAGAGGCAGTAGATAGGCTTGGAACTATGGAAAATTCTGATAGACAATAGGGTAGATATTCAGACTCCCGCAAAGTTTTTTGCATAACAGCTGGGTCACACTTTAGGTGAAAATGAAAGCAACATAAGTCAACTGACAGCAAAAAAAATGCACAGAGCAGCTTTCCCAAAAGGGAAGCGAATGTACAAATACTTGGGACAAAAGCAAAATATAGTAACAACAAAACTCATAACATAAAACCAAATCAAGAGTGTAAATAAAATGTACTAAACCACAATAAATTCATGAAATATTTCCAAATCACCCTCCAGACCTTTCTATTTACATCCCATTTTCAACAACTGTCTAGCACGCCAGAGCATCTTTGGTGTAATGGTGCCAACATTTTTATGTTGCAAATCTGGTGTTAATCCAGGATGATTAAACTTTATAATAATATTTAAGTGGATCTCTGTGTTTTTGGTGACAGATTTTACTGTCGCTGAGAACTCAGCAGGATAGAAATTATGGGGAGAGTTTTCACAAGCAATTTCAACATGTTTAGTTTAGTACACAGTATTCGCAATTTCTAACACAATTAAAAATTGTAACCAATGTGTATTTAAACATTTTAATGGCATCCTGGAAAATTTATAAACTTATAAAATATGCCACACGTTAAGTGTACAAAAAGAAAAGAGTTAGGCTGAAAGAGACAACAGGTTATTTGTGACTCAGCTGATTTGGCAGTGCAGTAATTCCTTAATAAATTGTGCCTTAATTGCATCAGGTGTTTTGGATTTCTTGTTTCAGTTTTAACTTTTGTGCTATTTCATTTTCTACTCAACTTGCTGATCAAAGACTAGGATGTCAAACTGTTACTGATTAAGAGACCAGCATGGTTAACATTACACTTAAACTTTTAGCAGCTGTGCTAATCCAGTGATATCATATCAATGCTTGTAAAAAAAATCTGTAAGACATTGTCTCTGGTAAAGGCACATATTTTGTTTACAATGCAAAGTTCAGAACAATAAATAAGTAGCTCAACCATAGGAATATATATAAATTATTGTGATATGCCCACGTTGTTCGCAGCAAAAATATACATAGGGAAGGTTGTAGCGCAGTGGTAATGTCAATAAATTCGTAATTCAGAGGGCCAAGTGACTGCCCTGTGGACATGAATTCATATCCCACCTATGGCAGCTGGTGGAATTTAAATTCAAAATAATTTATCTCGAATTAAAAGCTTCTGCCAGTAATGATGACAATGAAACCCAATCATAGATTGTTGTAAAAACTCATATACTTCACTAATGTCTTTTAGAGAAATAAATCTGTTGCCCTTATCTGATCTGTCCTACATACTAATTCAAACCGACAGCAATGTAGTTAACTCTCAAAAGCTCACCTAAATGGTCAAGTAAGTCACTCAGTTAAACAGCAATTTAGGAAGGGTAAATAAAAGTGCTGACTTTGTTGGCAATGCCCACATCTCATGAAAGGATGAATACTTGAATGAAGTGAAATTAGGAAGTTTTTATTTCTCCAAGTTATTAGGCTAGGCAATAATTAAGCTCATGTTAAAAAATAGAGATCTCCTTAATCAGTACATGACTTCCGACTGCTTTTATCGCAAAGGTCAATGTACCTACTTGCCAGCTGCATAAACTTCTGCTGTATCAAAGAGGTTTATTCCATTTTCATAGGCCAAAGTCATCAGCTGTTCAGCCATCTGAAACAAAAAGGGTAAAATCTGATGTAAATACAACACTTAGCTTACTTTTAGAGCACATAAAAGATGCAATCGGTGTTACTTAAAATTATCCTCTTTCTTTTGTCTTTGATTCCTAACATGTACAAGCAGCAGAGCGAGGGAGATTAGAGGCAGCCTGTAGCTGATCCTGGAGTTGCTTGATTTCTTTCTCCCAAAGTTAGAAAGTAGACTGAGAAAAGGGCTTAGGACTGTACAACTACAACTCTTCAAAGACCAAAAAACGTTTTTGTGTGATATCGTTCTATGATAATCAGTTTCAACCCAATGACACAGCTTCAATGTTTCCGGTCAAAACTACTGTATGTTGTAAGGGTTACAGTGAAGCCATGAGCACCACTTCAGGCATAACAAGGTTCAATAACTTTCCCGTTATCATCAGCTCAGGTTTGGAGATGGAAGGTGTCCACTCTCCATTTTTCTGTGTTTGCAGAGTCCTGCAATCATAGGCAAGCAAGTCACAAGAGTAATTGTTGGCTTTGTCCACTTGAAGTTTATGGAAATATCCACATCTTGTATGCTTGTACATTCTGTGGTCAATAGCAGCCATTTAAAGATAGTACAGCAAGAATCCATCTTAAAAATAGACAACTGCACATCAGGTTTAAAAACAAATATACGACCTCCCTTCATATTTTGCTAGTATTACACTTTTCTGGCCATTGGGGGATAAATTAATTCAATTTCATTTTTAAACAGATTTGCTTGCAGGGTTAAAGGGTAAAAGCAAGTAAAGGGTTATACATTCATTCTTTCATTTAATCTTGATAGTCCAACACACAACTAGTGGGTGCAATGAAGTTCATTGTTGCGTTCTATGGTTTTACAAATGGGACATGGTGTCAACAATGACCTTGATCTTCCTTCTAAACAAGTGACTTTTCCTGTTGTAAAAGATGCAAACTCCAGTGTAGGAACTTGTATTTGTTGGTTTACACTTTTAGAAATTGTCAAAAAGGTTCTGGTCTGTGTATGTTTGGATGCCTTGAGACCCGTGGCAAACAGATTTCAAAATACTGAAGGGCCACGATAACCTTCTCTAACATGGAGTGCACTTTCTGGTGTGTGTCGGGCTTTTTGTTTGAAAAACAAGCAATTGGCTGCTCGATTTTGTAATCATCCTCTTTCAGCAGGATGGTTCCTACTCCCTCAGTTACTGGCCACTCTATCATTTTAGCTGAGGTCTAGAATAGGCTCATTCACCAGGAATTCTTTCAATTCAATAAAAATAAAGCTTTTTGGCATTTCTCTGCCCACGCCATTGTGATTTCTTTCTAGGGCTGCACATTATCAGGGCATCCAGGAACACAGCAAGTGTTCAGACAAGCTATGACTTGGGTTGTTAGTTTTTGAAATGTTGCTGGGGCACTTCCTTTTCCACTACAGTTAATCTTTTCCTGGCATAAATCATCTGGGATGACAAAGCTGGGTTTTCTCTTGCTCTGGGGGTAATGGGACATGACAGAAGACTTTTAAGAGGTCAATTTTGTTGAGTTCGGCCATGGCCTATCTGCTCTGTACACTTGTTAAATGTATTAATTAGGAATGGAGCCTGTCCTCATCATTTAATTTATACTGTGGTAATAAATGTGGAGCCAATACCAAGTGGCCTGGCTTTTGGCTCACTGGTGGGCATTCCCCCGTGCCCATATCATGAGGTGTCAATGGGTGCATCTTGGCACATTCTTATTGATTTCTTTAAAGTTTCTGCACAGGTGGCTACTAACTCCAAATGCCCTTTGGAAAGGGTGCTCATGAGTATGGGTGTTTCAGATTCTGGTATCTGCCAGTGTGACAGCTAAGGTTTCAACTGGGAAGCCCCCTTCCCTCTTTTTCACCCAGCTCCTCCTGCCTGCCCTCAGACATGGCCATCTTCTGGTAGACATTCATCGGATGACTGGCTTGGCAGTCAAACATCGATGGATCATCCCTGTTCTGTTGCCTTGGCGAGGGGTGTGTTCCCAACCAACCCCATTTTGTTTGGAATGCTACTACTTTCAGATGACTCACCAACTCCTGCTGCACTGCTGTGAAGATCATTAACTGGATGACACATCTGCTGGTTTATCAGGAAACTTAATGCTTTTCCCTTAGAGATCAGGAAAAATGAGAATGGCCAACCAGATCCCCAGCAGGGGTGTGGGCTTTGTTCCCTGTAAAGTTTTCTGCCTGTTGCCAGACCTTTCTCTGTGTTTATTCAAAGACATCAACAGAGGACACCCTTACAGGCATTCAACTAATTTCAGTAGCTCTGCTCTGTGGCTTTCAACTGAGTTAGGTAGCTTCCTCACCAATTTGGGGACACGTGGCATCGTTTCAGATTTGCCTTCAAATTTGGAAGGGTGGATTTGGGTAGTTGCATCTCCTGAACTTCTAGCAGAGGCTCTTTTCTTATAAATCTGGGTAATTGTTTTCATCCACTGTGGATCTGTTTGCAGACTTTCATGGTTTCTCTTTAAATGCAGAAGGTAGGTTTTGGATAGTCAGATTTGCTGCACATCCAACAGAAGTCAAGGCTTGCTTCTTCTTAAATTTGCCCACTGGCCGTGGGAATTTTCCTGTGTTTGTAATTTTCCCTGGAGAGAAAGATTCTATTAGTCCCATTTTGACTACATCTTGTTCAACATTTGCTAGTCCTAACCCAGCCTTTTTACTTCCCTCTGTCTCATCAAGTAAGTAGTATGTTGGATGTCTAGAAGTTACTTGCAGTACCTTTCAGGCAGATATAAGCATGGTCTTGCTTGTGGGGTAGTAAATTCCCCAACTTAGTTACTAATTTCTGGTTCTGTTTTGTCGTGGTTGGTATATGGGGTTTCTATCCACATGTTTGTTGATGGAGCTCCAGGTTGAGTACCATGTCTCTCTAGGAAATCCCATGTGTGTCTTTGGTTGGCTTGTCCTAGGATGGTTACATTGTCCCAGTAGAAATGGTGGCCGATCCTTAAAATGTCCCATGTAGAATATGTGACATATGGGGCCGGTCGGTTTCTATTGCTTTACCACCAATGCTTCTTGTAGTAATAGCCAGTTAATAACTGATCTTTGCCATGGTCTGAGTCTTGCAGCAAGGCTGGTTGAAATTCAGTGAGGTGAAATGTAGAAACTGTTTTGTTTATGTTACTTGTAAAATAGCTGTCATTCAGCTTATCACTTAAACTTGGCACTGCACTACTATTAAGACTGAGCAATTGGTTGATAATGTCTGCTTGATTGAATCTTTATGTTATTTATCTTACTGAGATTGATTTGAATATGGATTCTTCTATATAAATATCTAATTGCATATTTTGATACACAAGTCTACTTATGTAAATGTCTGATGTAACGATTGGAAATTGACGTCTTTACAGTGATCTCAGCAAACATCCTCGCTTAAGATACAACAAAGGTCTGATGCAAAAGGTGCCTTCCCTTTCAGTGTATTTGGTAATGTTACAGTTTAAAGTTTTGGAGAAGGCTTGTAGCTCAGGATGCAGATGACACTTTTGATTTATTCACGAAGCTGGTAGGTTGGTTTGCAAATGTTTTGTCACCATACTAGGTAACACCATCAGTGCATCTTTGATGAAGTGTTGTTGGTCTGTCCTGCTTGTTATTTATATGGTCCAGTTTTGTGTGGTGGTTGGCCTCATTTCTGGTTCTGTTTTGTCGTGGTTGGTATATGGGGTCTCTATCCACATGTTTGTTGATGGAGCTCCTGGTTGAGTACCAGCTCTCTCTAGGAAATCCCATGTGTGTCTTTGGTTGGCTTGCCCTAGGATGGTTACATTGTCCCAGTAGAAATGGTGGCCTTCTTTGTCCTAGTGATTGGAAACAAGTGGTAGCTGGTCATGTTTCTTGGTAGCTAGTTGGTGCTCATGTACCCTGATAGCTAGTTTTCTCCCAGTCTGTCTGAGGTAATGTTTGTGGCAGTCATTACATGGGATTTTATAGGCAACATTGGTTCTGTTAGTTGAGGGTAATGGGGTCTTTTGTACTTGTCCGAGGTTGTCGTAGTGTAGCTGTGGCTTTGTGTGTTACCATGTTTTCTGTGGTTGGAGTATTCTGGTGGTCATTTCTGATGTTGATGTTCTTGATGCATGGCAGTGTGATTAGTGTATGCTACGTCTTCCTGTTGTCTGTTGAGTAAGTACCGGCGGACTATGCTTTTTGGGTAGCCGTTATTTTTAAAGATGATATGGAGATGTTCTTCGGCTTTATGCAGTTCCGGATGCTGCAGTATGGCGTAGCTCTAACAGAATACTGATGTTACAGTGCTGCAATATCAGCAGGATACTCCAATGCACATGGGGGCATCTTTGATTTCCCAACACTCGGTTTCTCAAGGCCAAATTGCTGGCTCAATGCCAATTTCAGCAAAACGTCAAGGCATTTTTCTTAGTGGTGCCAAGTTTATGTCTTCAACAAATTCCACTTACATCTGCAATTTAATTGACACACTGTCCAATTCAGATGACTTCAAAAATTTTAAAACTAAAATTTAAACTTTATTTTTTTGGTCTACAAGCTCATCTCAAAGCAGATCTACAGATTTGATTATAGACGTAGCATTGCTCCAAAGCATCCATTGTTCTCTGTTCAATGAACATATAGTATAAGAGAAAAACTTGCTGTTTCAAGTTTAAGGACAGGAAAGAGGCATACCTCATCAGTGATCTGACCTCCAAAGGTAACCCATGTTCCTGTTGGAAAGGAAAACATTGAAGACTTTATTTTCTGTTTTAAGCTGCTAAGAAAGCTAAATGCTATAACAAAACATAAGAAATATTCAATATAGCTGGTAAATAAGGAGATTTAGTTATAGGCTCAGCAGTTCACAATAACAAAAATCTATAAGCAAATGTCTTTCCTGTTCAGCATCCATTACTTTAAAGGTCACTGGACAGCTGAGGAAAATTATTTACTTTGCATTAACAAAAAAAATATCAATTTATCAGTACCTGTGGCACAAGCTAGATCAATAAAATAGCAATCAATATTAAACTATTTAAGGCTCAGTAGTGTGGCAAGCCATTAAACAATATAATGCTATTTTCTGATCTACCCTAAATTATTAAATGGCACAGATAAAACAAACTCACACAGATAAATCAAAAAACATCCAGAAAATAGAACGGATATAGATAAAAGGAAATTGACAAAAATCATGTTGAGATAACTACTGGGGAAAATCCCTTTTGCAAAGAACACTAATTGGAATAATCTTATCCTCTATTACTTTTATGATAAGTGTTGGAATGATTAAAAATGCATGATGGGACACTTAATTACATCGGGCAGATGGGTTTCAGTGAACCAAACGATTACTTTTATAAAAGCAATGTTATAATATGACTTTTACAAATTACCTTACTTTATGTTTAGAACTTGTACAAGTCACACCAACTACAAGAGAGAAATGTATAACTAAACAAATTAACTGTAATTAGCTTGTGTGTGAGATCATTTTTATTTTTACCTAGGCCAAGGCAGGAGACCCTCAGTCCCGATTTTCCAAGATTTCTATTTGAAGATAAAGAGAAATAATAGAATTAGAATCATTTAACTCAAGAAAACGTTTTCTCAAATATACCATGAAAAAACAACTGGTGTTTTCACTCAACTTCTTCCTTCAAGCTAGATCTTGTGGCTGTACCATCTTAAGTCGGTTAGTCAATTATAAAAACGAATTCACTGACACTATTCATGTTAATTCTTGGGACACTATTACACACAGCACATCAAAGTTTTGAGAAATACAGTTATACATTTACATCATTTTTTAAAAACACTTGACAATAAATCTGGAAATACCTTCGACTGGTGAGATCACAACATAATTTATCCCCGATTTTATAATTTTATGACTTTGCGATTTGTCCTCAGATTTAGTAGTAATGATTCCATCAAAGTTTTGTCTACTCATTTTCTTAACAGGAGTATATTGCACCTAATCAATTTTAATTTTTCAGCAGGAGGCTGATTTCCAAGACTCTTTAAACTTATAAGAGAATGAGATGATTTTGAGAGGGTTTTTTTCCTATATTGAGCAGCCCACTGAAAATATTGGCAAATCAAAAAAATTTAGCACAGTGCAGTTCTTGACAATAGGTCATGGGTTCTGATTTCAGAACATTGTAAGCAGTTCGAATTAAAACTCAACCCTTCTGTAAGACAGAAAGAAGCACAGATTCAAAATAATAAGAAAGAAAATTTCAGGACCCTCAGCAAGTGCCTGAGTAAAGGAATGGACTTCTTACATATTGAGCTCTTTACAGCAATATGTGGCCACATCGGTAATTGGTGGGCAGAAACCTGACAGGCACTCTAAAGAGCTGGGTTGGATAGGATACTTATGATAATTTTGTAATCTTTTCTTCAAGATAACTAAGAGGAGTGCTGCCCTCTTATTAAAGGTCAAATGAGAACCCACCCAGCTCTACATTGCACCAACTCTAAAACCCTCCATTTTGCCATGTTGTTTGTCAGATTCCAGTACTAGATGCATAGCAATTTTCTCTGGTTAAACGTTGTGAAGACTGCAGCTATTGTATTCAGTTCCTCTAGCAAACTACTCCGCATCCTAGCCACTGATTCATTTCTTACTTCTTCCACAATCCACGGCTGAGCCAGGAAGTTCACAACCTTAACTGTGAGCCTACAAATGCAGACAAGAGCCTACAAACCCATTTGTCTTCTCAAGACTACCCTCAACCAACCCCACAAGATCTCCCAACTCCATGTCACCTTACGTTATTAGCTGCTGAAACACTCAGCAATGCTATAACCTCTGGCCTACATTATTCCAATGCTCTCCTGGTCACTCTTCAATCTTCTCCCTTCCTCGATATAGAATGCAGTGAAAAAAAAATTTCCTGCCTGTATCCTAGTTTGCATCAATTCTTGTTTAACCAAAACTCCCGTGCTTTGTTGACCTTAATTAGTTTAGCACATCTCAATCTTAAAATTGACAACCTTGTTTTCAAAATTTATTACAGCCTTGCCCTTCTGTACCTTAACTTCCCCAATTCCTACAAGGCTTTGAGATCTCTATCGTCATTTAGTTCAACAATTCTCAACCTAGAGTCTATGAGGATATTTCAGGGATTCTGTGAAATGAGCAATGGCTAGAGATGTGTCATGAAGATTGATGAAGGTCCTGTTAGTCATTAGTGCTGACAACCACGAGCAAACCAGTTAGCATACTGCCCCTGAAGTCCATCCTCAACTACAACAGTGACTACACTTGTACAGAAAAATTTCAAATGCCTATGAACATGCTGCTAATGACTAAAATGACCCTCATTCAATCACTGTACAATATTATGTCAATAAACTACTGAAAAATTAGGAATTTACACCCGAAGTTTCTCTTTATTAAATCTAAATTGTTCACATGAGCAGCAGAAAAATAAAACACAAAGGTTTAGCTACAGCTGCTGAAGCATTAGGAAAATCTCTGCTTTGAAATATGAACGATGAACTATCTAAAGACAGCCAGGTTCTTTGGACTGGTCAGGACTTACACTACAAATGGAGAATTTAAATTGGCATCTTTCATTTGGGTTCTGTAAGAGACCATATCTTTTTATTTCAGGTTTGGACTATGGACTGAAATTTTTTTAAAAATGACACTGCTTTAGAAGAGGAGATGCTGTTTGCAGTTTTTGGAAAAACAAAGCCTGCAAATGTTTTAGGAATACTACCCCCAGGAAAGGCCACCTGTTTGTTCAGGGCAATTTTGCACAAACAGCCGTTTGATTGGTGTCAATTGTAAAAGCCAGTGTTTGAGTGTCAAAGACTATTCAGCAGAGCAGTAACCTTCTGATTGGACCAGTTCAATACATACATTGAGGGGGAATGAAAACAGTTTGCAGAATTAACACCTCTTTCTCTGTACCTTTGCACTGAAAATTATCTTCTCCAACTCCATCAAAAGTGTAACAACTACAGAGATAATGGGAACCGCAGATGCTGGAGAATCCCAGATAACAAAGTGTGGAGTTGGATGAACACAGCAGGCCTAGCGGCATCTTAGGAGCACAAAAGCTGATGTTACGGGCCTAGACCCTCTTCTAATGAAGGGTCTAGGCTGGAAACGTCAGCTTTTGTGCTCCTAAGATGCTTCTTGGCCTGCTGTGTTCATCCAGCTCCACACTTTGTTATCACAAAAACTACAGAGTTGCTGAAAGGAAGAATACTAATGGTCACTGAGCAAAAAAAAGGCCTAGGGTACAACCAAATAACCAGTAAACTAAATAAAAACGTAAGAACTGCAGATGGTGTAAATCAGGAACAAAAACAAAGTTGCTGGAAAAGCTCAACAGGTCTGGCAGCATCTGGGGAGGAATAAACAGAGTCAACATTTCTGGAAAAGCTCAGAACAGTTTTGAGGAAGGGTCACTGGACCCGAAACGTCAACTCTGTTTATTCCTTCACACTTGCTGCCAGGCCTGCTGAGTTTTTCCAGCAACTTTGTTTTTGAACCAGTAAACTAAAGACTGATCATCACTGTGCAAGTAACTCATGAAATCAACTCATCTATTTTTGTTATTTTGGTCTGGTGATGCAGAACTGTGAATCTCTGACTACATTTTTTTCCCTCCACTCCACTTGTGATTTTGATTTTTGTGTGTTGTGGTTGGGGGATTTTACAAAGGATAAAGTTTATGTTACATATATTAGAAATCCTTTACTATTCTTGTTAAAATTGAGAGTATGATGATAGACTTTTTTAAAAGAATTGTCACTGGTTTGCTTTTATTCTGCGTAGCAATAAGTAAGATGTATCATGGGATTTGTGGTTGTTTTGTTGAGTCTTAATACTTGTCAAAGTTTTTGGAATACTGAGGGCCGATTTCCAGTGTAATACCTTAGTGAGTCGTGACAGTATTTTGGGTGCGAAGTCAGCTGTTCATCTGTAAACAACAGTTAGCCTTCCTTGGGCAGGACCTTGCAGTACTGTACTAAGTAGTTTCATGAATTATGGCAATATTAGTCTGGTTTGGAAATGGAGAATGAATTGTGTGCATCATTGTCACCTGTACCACCAAGACTGGACAGATGCTCTTATGAGAAGTGGGCATATCCATCTCATTGACCTTGCATAAATGCTCTTTATCTATGGTACCTATATGAGTATTCCACAGTTAAATAGTTTAGATGATTGGATCAATGATTATTAACTCATTTGAAAAATGGTCCTTCAACAAAAACATTTTCTTATTCTATCCTCTCGAACATCCTCAGTTTTTAAAGCTTCACTATTGCTTGTCATATGTACTGGAACTCCCTTCCTGAACATCTCCACCTCTCTTCCTTTCCTCCCTTAAGACTCCCTTAAAACCTACTTTGTTGCTCAAGGTTTTAGTAACTTATAGCAATATCTTCATATTTCAATTGATGTCAAATACCATTTGATAATGCTCCTGTGAACTGCCTTGGGATACTTTTAATACATTAGAATGTGCTATATTAATGCAAGTTTTTGTTACTGGATGTGAGTTTGCTCGCTGAGCTGGAAGGTTAGTTTTCAGACGTTTTGTCACCATTCTAGGTAACATCATCAGTGAGCCTCCGACGAAGGAAAAACTCAAAGTCTCAAAACTCGCTAGTTTTTGTTACTGTTAAGTGTGATTAATGATGCAACACTAAATTTTGGGAAAAAAATGACCAAGTAGTCATAAAAGTAACCATATTAATTGAGTTTGAGGGGTAATCAGATAAATTACTAGAAAAAGAACTAAGGGATATTTTGAGAATGTGTAAATAAAGCTGATGTGCAGAAAAAATGGTCAGGCAGTTTGAAGTTTTAATAGCCTATCCCAATTCCTAAAAATATTTTTGTTTGCTGTTTAAATGGTGTTTAGCCATTGTTTACACACCACTGAGGAGGTTTATATTTGCACAGTCATAGCTTAGTATGGTAGAGGTTTCCAGTCGAATTTAATGTGAGAAAATCTTGTATGGCATCACATGTTATAGAACAACTCCTAAACTGCACTTTGAGTATTGCATACTCAAACCAAGTTTGTGGAGGTGAACACAGAAGGAACATTAGCAAACTAATCTGGCCAGAGCACAAATGAATATAAATGAGCACAAAGCTGATACTTAGAAATAAACCTGAATAAAGAAAAAGGATATATGCAGCACTTCGAATTCTAGAAGCCACCAAAGGTTTCAAATAAATAACTAGAACCACCAAATATTCAAGATACTAAGTTAATACAAAAGCATCCTGATTTCTGTTCTCATTAAACTCTTTCGGGGTGTGATCAGCATAATCTGACATTACAGTGCTCAACCAGCTCACCAAATCAGATTTATAAAACCAAGTCTAAAAACCACCAATGTAGTAACAAAGATACCATCACAGGCAATAAGAAATCCTGTGAAATCGATCAGTTCAGATATCTGAGGGTTTTCAAAACTTTGTTGTAATTGTGGTAATTTTCTATGTTCAAAAAAAAACTCACTACCAATTTATTACAATATTATTATATTCTACTTACATTACTAGCCCAACTCAATTGTGACTATCTCAATATGGTGTGGATGGTTGGCATGCAGCTCAGAGGAGCACCTCAGAGTCTGATATGTTGTCCTGCCATTTGATCTTCAGGAGTTTCCAAAAGAATGTGAAAGTGGTTGAGGCTCTTGGTATCACACTAGTAAGAGTCCAAGTCTTGCATTCACAGAGCAGAGGATATTTTTAATTCACTTGTGAGACATGGGTGTTGCTGGCTAGGCCAGTATTTATTGCTGTCCTCAATTGACCATGAGAAGGTGATGGTGAGCTCCCTTCTCAAACTACTGCAAGGTAGTCCCCCAAAACAATTAGGGAGGAATTTCTAGGATTTTGACCCAGTGACACTGAAGTAATGGTCAATACATTTCTAAGTCAGAATGGTAAGTGGCTTGGGGAAAACTTGGAGGTGGTGGTGTTTCCATGTATCTGCTGCCCTTGTCCTTTTAGACAGTGATTGCCAGGGATGTGGAAGGTGCTGTCTAAGAAGCTTCAGTAAATTCCTACAGTGATTTTGTAGGTTGTACACACTGCTGTTGAGTGCCAGCAGAGGAGTTTATGGATGTAGTGCCAAATCAAATTAGCTGCTTTGTCCTGGATGGTATCAAGCTTGAATATTGTTAGAGTTACACTCATGTAGGAAAGTGGAAAGTATTCCGTCATGTTTCTGATTTGTACCTTGTTGACTGTGGACAGGCTTTGGGGAGTCAGGTGGTAAGTTACTTGCTGCAGTATTCCTAGCATCTGGCCTACTTTTGAAGCCATTTATTTGGCTAGTCCAGTTTAGTTCCTGGTCACCCCCAGGATGTTGATGGTGGGGAAATTCAGTGTGGTAAAGACAATGAGTGTCAATGGGAATCGTGAGATTTTTTCTTACAGGAATGGTCATTGCCTGGCATGTGCATGGTATGAATGTCACTTGTCACAATTTAGCCCAAGTACACTGCAACACTTGCTGACAAGTTCTGGTCATGAAGTGAATCATAGGTTTGAGGTAGGGCTTTCTGACAGGCTGATGCTTTATTTCATTTTTCTTGGTGCCAATTATAAGTTTAAAGTTGTCACATGCAATTTACCGTATCACCAAACATCGAGTAATCAATGTCTTTTCAGTTTAATAAAACAATGCATCCTCAGGATCAACTAGAAATATAACTCTGGCCAATGCTAGAGCATGTCTCAATTTAATGCATTAAGAGAAATGTATATGTGAGAAGTTGCATGTAAATATACCCAGCAATAAATTAGTAATTTGATCAATTAGCAGACGGCTAGGGATAAGTTTCAAGACCGTGGATTAATCTACTGGTTGTAATGACATATCGTACGTGGACAGAAAATACCAAGTTTTTTTTTCCTTTTAGTTTTAAATACACACTGAATAAATTCCTTTTTAAGAAAGGCTAATCGTGTTTTTCCCTTATACTTCCTACCAAGTGATTGTATGCACCTCAAATGAAATCAACATTTTTCCCAAATAACCATTATTCATGCAGGCTGTTAGTCACAAATCTTTGCTGAAAGGTTATTCCATAATGCAAGTATCACAGCTAAACACATTCCTGTCCTGGTTCAATACTCATACCTGTTCAAATTCCACAAAGAAGTTATCTGGAACAAAAACACTCCCAATTTTGCCTACTACTTACAGGTCAGTTATAGCAACTTGGTCCTCTAACTTGTCACTTTTCTAACTGTTCTGCAATTGCCTTTCAGAGCATACAACTCCATCTGAGACATGGAGAAAAAAAAGTAATACAGTCCCATGTATCAGCATAACCAAGTTAGAGATGGATAATATGCATAAAAGTTTGTCTGTATCTATGGATTAACAGACAAACTGATGTTTTGGGTAGGAACCTTGTTATAGAATCTGTGGCCAAAGCTTCTATTTTTTGATAAAGACTCAAATTGAAAATGGGAACTACAAAAGAAAACTGGTTCTCCCAAATGCTAAGGCAACTGAGACTGAAACTAAAATTGGAAATCAAAGCTTTAGGTTGTAACTTGAGACAGCCATCAGAACTCATTAGAAGTTGAGCAATCCTGTTGAGTAAGTTATAAACAAGCCGAAGAAGTCAGACGCTAGAATGAGCAATTAGACAGTTATGGATTCATAGAATCGAGTCAAACAGCATGGAAACAGACCCTTCGGTCCAACCAGTTTGCACCGACCATAATCTCAAATTAAACTAGTCCCACCTGCCTGTGCTTGGCCCATATCCCTCCAAACATTTCTTATTTGTGTATCTATCTAAATATCTTTTAAACATTGTACCCACACCTGCCACTTTCTCTAGCAGTTGATTCCACACACGAACCATTTGTGTAAAAACATTGCCTCTCATCTTTTTAAAGCCTTTTCTCCTCCCACCTTAAAAATGTGCCCCCTACTGTTGAAATTCCCCACCCTCGGCAAAAGACACTTGCCATTCACCTTATCTATACCCCTCGTTATTTTATAAACCTCTATAAAGGTCACCTCTCAACCTCCAAAACTCCAGTGAAATAATTCCCAGTCTATCCAGCCTCTCCTTATAACTCAAACCCTCCTTCCTTGTCAACGTCTTGATAAACCTCTCCAGCTTAATAATACCCTTCTTATATCTGGGAGACCTGAACTGGAGACAGTACTCTAGTAGAAACCTCACCAACATCCTGTACAATCTCAACATAATATCCCAACTCCTGCACTCAAAAGACCCAAGCAATGAAGGCAAGTGTGCAAACACCTTCTTAACTACCCTATCAATGTGTGATACAAACCATGAAGAATTATATACCTGAATCCTTAGGTGTCTCCGTTCTACAACATTAGCCGAGGCCCTACTTTTAAGTCTAGTCTTTGTTTGTTTTATCAAAATGCAACATTTCATGTTTATCTAAATGAAACTCCATCTGCCACTCTTCAGCCCACTGGCCCAATTAATCAAAATCTCTTTGTAATCTTAGAAAACCTCCTTCCATGTTGCTGCAGTTATTGTCTCATTTGAAAATAGCACTGGCACATCTGTGTCATCCAGACTGGCACGGAGGCCCTGAAAATTTGTGCCATTTTTGTTGGAGACTGTACCCTTGGAACTTGGTTGTGTTATGTGCTACTGTCAGCAAGGTTACAGTGTGGAAGAGGAGGAACTAAAATTCTTCATGAGAAAGACAGAGTTTTGAGGTACTTTATGCATGGGTCTGTTGTCATGTCGAGTAGAATGCAGAGTCACCTCATAAGATGTCTTAGCTGTATCTGTCAATAAATACGTCAACTAAAGCTTGTAAATCAACTGCAATTGTCTGTTATTTCTGTAAACCTTTTGATTTTACAGTACATGATGATTAACTAAGATAGTACTTAGTGTTTGCTTCGACACATATAACAAAATATTCTCCTTCTAAATCGTGAAATCTTGTGGGTTCATTCTTGTAAATAACTGGGATTTCAGATTCCTTCTAATTTTTAAAAAAAGAGCTCTGGCCTCTACTGAGGTAATTACAACCCTTCTTCAGAACTGAAAATATGTGAAATGGATAGCCATATTAAGACACAAAAAAAGGGAAACGTTTGTATGAATACAAACGCATTTAAACTATGAGGTTTTATGAGAGGAGATGGGGAGTCTGTATAAAACCAAACAGATTAGAAAATGAGTAACAAAGTCGGTGATTAAACCGGAAACTTGAAGAATGCTTTATTAAAAGATAAGGTTTAAGACTGCAGAAAAATTGACTAATGCGATTGTTTAGCATTTTCTGTTTTCGTTTCTGATTTGCAATATTTGTGATGTTTTGATTTTTGCAAACAGCAAATTGCCAGGAAACAACTTTAATACATTAAACAGAAATGCACAGATTTGAAATTGTTAAGAGTAACTGTACCCTGAATTTCACACCCACTTGTTTTATTTTCAGAAGGATATATTATTCCCCCCTTCTTCCCACAAAGATACATTTAGAATTTCATGTTTAATGAATATTTTAACATATAACTATCCGATTCACAAAAAGGAACACTAGATTTAATTGATACTGAATATTGTGGTAACATAAATTTATTTGTAGCTTTATATCAGGACATGTAATACTGGGGAATTTCTGGAGGTCCCTTTAAGTTAATTGTATACCATCAGCATCTGATGAACAATATTCATACTGTTGAAAGGACACTTGCACAAAGAAAGGTAATGAATTTCAGACAAATATTATTAAATTTTAATTTAATCGTATGCCTTTGGTTTCCAAGTAGGTCATACTATTTTCGTCAGGACACATTAACACATTTCTAATAGAACAGAATTTTATATAGAATTCCCACAGGGTGGGACAGGCCATTCGGCCTAACAAGTCCACATCAGTCCTCTGAAGATCATTCCATGCAGACCCACCCCCCATCCTATCCTATCCCTGTAGCCCTGCATTTCCCATGGCTAATGCACATAACCTGCACATCTCTGAATGCTGTGGGCAATTTAGCATGGCCAATCTGGCTAACTTGCACATCTTTAGACCATGGGAGGAAACCAGTGCACCCAGCAGAAATCAACGCAGACACCAGGAGAACATGCAAACTCCACTCAGCCCAAGGCTGGAATCGGCCTGGACCTCTGGCACCGAGGCAACAGTGCTAACCACTGAGCCACCATGCCACCCCAATGTTGATCATTTACAGTATCATCGGGAGTTTTCAAGATCAATATAACCTTATCAACAAAACCCTGCTAAGGGTCTAGGCCCAACACGTCAGCCTTCCTGCTCTGTACCTTGTTATCTCAGCTTAATTGAAGCAGAGTTTGGTGAAATTTAAGAGTTACAAAGGTGTTAATCATGCTACGTAACATTAGGGTAATCTACCGAGAAAAGCAATAGGACAAAAGAAGGGCCTGACCTGAAACAACAACTTTCCTATTCCTCTCATGCTGCCTGGCCTGCTGTGTTCCTCCAGATCCACACAATGTTATCTCTGACTCCAGCATCGGCAGTTCTGACTATCTCGGAGTATGTTGTAACCCCACTGCGAAGCCAATTTTCTAAAGATGGGTCCTGACCTGAATCGTCAAGCCTCCTACTCCTCTGATGCTGCCTGGCCTGCTATGCTCCACCAGATTCACACAGGTTATCTGTGATTCCAGCATCAGCAGTTCTTACTACCTCTGAGGGACAAAATATATATGATATTTTAAATACAATTACGTGCCACAATAAAAGGAGCTGGTGTAGCAAATACTTGGTTGGCCAAATGGTTTTTGATATCCCTGAATCATCTTGTCCATTAGCTACCTTAACATATACTCTTCTGTACTTTTGGACATCCCAAGCTTCAAGGCCTAAAGAACAGGTGAAAATTGGACCAAGGAGAGCACGGGTAAAAGTTGGCATTTTAAATGAGATAATGTCTTCTTGTTTTTATTTTTGTTATAAACTCCTATATACATACTTAAAATTGAAACTGCTAGTAAAATGTCTTGCATTACAATTACATCCTTGAGTGCAAGTATTGCAACTTCTCTGATGGTTGAATGATATATGTACATGCCTTCTAAGTTAACATGGCAGATTCTGATATAATACATAGGTATTGATAATAGGGTTGACAGAAAGTATGTACAATACAAGGTTTCAAAATATTATAGAAGAAAATAGTATATCAGAGTGCAAACATCACTGTTGACAACAATGGACAACAGCAAGTTACATAACGTTAATTACTTCCAAGTGGAGTTGAAACTGATGAGAACTTTACACTTTGCAAAGTTTTCTGACCAAATAACAATATGACATAAGCTTATGCTTACTAAAGGAAATTAAATTTTGTTGCATTTTACAATGCACATTCAGAGGATACACTGTGAAAGGTATAAAACTTATGTCCTTATAAAACAACACAGCTAATTAACAGAAACAAACACCATGGAAAATCCAACAGAAAGAGAGGTATTTCTATAGATGTCTCCATTAAATGATTTAATATAAGCAGTATTCTCTTTAAAATATGCATTCAATTCCTACTTTGCTTCTCTGCTAATATGTACTCGAAGTATGAGAAGAAAAAAATCATGTAATGCTATACATTTCAGTTACAATTTAGAACATGCTGCCAATGTTATAAGTACCCACACAGTTGGATTGTGCCTTGCATCCAACATATTTGTCACAAATTATGTCTTCACTTAAAGTTGTGGTTATTTTTCTGGGAATTGTAACTTTAAATAAAACAATTAATCATGGACATGACTTCCCGTAGGAATCAATGTTAAAGTCAGGTTAGGTTCTTTCATAAATTTCTCATCCTGGAAAAGTAACATAAAAAATGAAATAATGTACTCTATATGTGCAACACGCCACTTCTAACTGAAATCATTGCACAATAGAATGTATCAGTTGATTATAAATGAAATACAATATTTTTAAAAATACAATTGTCTCCTTTGCTGTACTATAGTAGATTGACTAGGTTCCATCTAGTGGAAGAGGATAGTCCATGTAGGAAACAACTGTACTTCCCAAACATCTTGTACTAAACACCCTTTTCCACTAGGTGGACCCAAAATGTCAATGTGGGCTCAGGGGGGTAGCCAGTAACTGAGCCTGGAGTGGAAACAGCTGTTAAGCTGGGGAATCCCCAGGGTCAAGGTAAGAAACAGAATGGGATAATAAAATGTGAGGCTGGATGAACACAGCAGGCCCAGCAGCATCTCAGGAGCACAAAAGCTGACGTTTCAGGCCTAGACCCTCCCGAAACGTCAGCTTTTGTGCTCCTGAGATGCTGCAGGGCCTGCTGTGTTCATCCAGCTTCACATTTTATTATCTTGGATTCTCCAGCATCTGCAGTTCCCATTATCAAAGAAACAGAATGGGGATGGGTTGAGTGCTGAGGTTTCAAGCAAGGCTGAAGAAGTGCTAAGGGGAAGAAGGGGGTGCCTAGTGCCAAAGCAGAAATGCTGGGAGACAGGTTACAGGGGAATATAATCCACAGAAGAGGGGTACTGTGGCAAACCACACTAAATTGGCAATATTGAATAGATGTACTATCACTACTACTTGCTAAACCATAGATTTAAAAATAAAACCCCACTTGGTCTTTAGCTGCTTAATTCAATATTTATGTTTCAGTCTGTTAACATTCAGGACTCTAATGTCAAAAAGCCTGAGGGTTCCAAGTCCAAAGTTGCTGGCAGTGGGATCAAACAAGCTATTTTCCTGGTGGAATCCTCTTAATTGGTCATCTGCAATTCCAGAACTTCAACAGCCTCATCAGGAGAGGTACAGATGACATATGTTGGAGAGGTATTCTTGGCAAGATAAACGTCAAATCAAAGATCACTGGGGTCAGCCTTCTCTGTCCGTGGTCCCCACTTTGGACCATGGAGTCTCCAGTTCCAATAGACTCCACCACCGTCTGCAGTTTCCACGAAAGCACTGTCCATTCCATGTGGTAAAGGGCCACTCTGCTGGAGTGAAAACACTAGTTGCCCTGAGAAGTTGACCTGGAGTGACTATGTATACTGTGTATCAAGTTCAGCAGCTGGGAAATTTTCTGGTGACGGGAACTGCACTGGGCAGCCCTCCTAATGTGGCTGGCCACAATTTCCATTTGTCTTCCTGCCTGCTACTCAAGGGCTAGGAAAATTCTGCTAGAATTAAGATTTTGTAATGCTGAAACTAGGACTGCAGAGGACAGGACCATAGGCTCCATTCTGCACTTCTCAATCACGGCCAACTGCAAGCTACTCTTGTCCCTGCAACAACACAAAGTTCCTCCGTAATCATAATCATAACACCACTGCCAGACACTCTCTCCGTTATGAAATATGGCATGGACACATTCATAGGCTTTCTTCTAACTACACCTCATCAGCAGATCCAACTGAGGTACCACTGATCCACACAGTCAGGATGCATTGAGACGTTATGGAAAATAGGCCAATCAAACAATATCCTGTGGCAGAATGAGGGGCGATCAGGTTCCCATTCTTGATCCAATACAGCTGGTAGCTATTAGCTAGTTAGCCAGTCAACATAATTCTGCAGTAAATTCAGCAGTAAACAAAGAATTCACAGAATACACATATGTTGGAGTGACGTAACTGTTAAAGGCCTGATAGCACTTTCCAGGTGATGTACACATCATCGACATCAGGTTCATCTGTAACCGAATTGATTCGGTGAAGCTCAAATAGTAAACACAGGACAGCCCAGTTATGTGAATACACAGAAAACTGAAGAGCCTGGAGTGACTTTCTGGGTCGTGCAAGTTACTGTTAGGTTTCTGATTAAAAGCATGAGGACGTGCGTCCAATTTTGGGCCCCACACCTCAGGAAGGACATACTAGCCCTGGAGCGTGTCCAGCGGAGATTCACACGGATGATCCCTGGAATGGTAGGTTTAACGTATGATGAACAGCTAAGGATCCTGGGATTGTACTCATTAGAGTTTAGAAGGTTGAGGTGAGATCTAATAGAAACTTACAAGATAATGTATGGTTTAGAAGGGGTGGACGCTAGGAAGTTGTTTCCATTCAGCGGGGAGACTAGGACCCGTGGGCACAGCCTTAAAATTAGAGGGGTAAATTTAAAACTGAAATGAGACGACATTTCTTCAGCCAGAGAGTGGCGGGCTTGTGGAATTCATTGCCACAGAGTGCAGTGGAGGCCGGGACGTTGGATGCCTTCAAGGTAGAGATCGACAGATTCTTGATCTCAGAAGGAATCAAGGGCTACCGGGAGAGTGCAGGGAAGTGGTGTTGAAATGCCCATCAGCCATGATTTAAATGGCAGAGTGGACTTGATGGGCCGAATGGCCTTACTTCCATTCCTGTGTCTTATGGTCTTATGATATAGTTGGGTTATTTTCTTTTAGCAATGTAAACCTCTGATTTTCAACTTACATTGTTTATTTTAAGAAAGCAAATCTTAATACTTTTTCTCATCAATGTTCTATTCATGAATGTACTCCAATTCAAGTATTCTAGAGGTCTTCAGGCTAATTCTGAAGTTCCCTCCCACATTAGAAAAGTTCAGTGGTCCCTTATAAGTACTCTAAAATGAGTATTTTTGGTACAAGTTAGGTAGGTGCATATTATTTTTGTTTTGCTTAGTTAATGTGAAATCTGTTGCTGCTGCTGCTGAACAACAATTCTGTTGAGACATGGATATGTATTCAACAAGCACACCTGTATAACATTCTCAATACTCATCCTAGCTTGGTAATGCTTAAGCAAATCGACAGTCTCGGAGGTTAATAAATCAACAGGATTGACAGCCATAAAAGTCTCACTTCTCATCTTGTCTCCTTTGCCTGGTTTATGTTTCCAACACCTTGAGTTGTTGTAGATCGAAACAATTTTAAAAATGTCTACTTAAAACTGAATCGTTACCTTTGGTTTTACTAATGACAATACAACAGAAAGTAGCATTTTACATGAATGTTTCCAAGAGAAAGGCAATTTTGAAATCTATAAAAAACTTCATTCACAGATTGAAATTAGTGATGTAAAGCTATGTGGTCCTCCATTTCCCCCAAAGCATACAACAAATGAAGATCTTTTCCATCAGAGATAATGGGAACTGCAAATGCTGAAGAATCCAAGATAATAAAGTGTGAAGCTGGATGAACACAGCAGGCCAAGCAGCATCTCAGGAGCACAAAAGCTGACGTTTCGGGCCTAGACCCTTCATCAGAGAGGGGGATGGGGTGAGGGTTCTGGAATAAATAGGGAGAGAGGGGGAGGCGGACCGAAGATGGAGAGAAAGGAAGATAGGTGGGGAGGTAGGGAGGGGATAGGTCAGTCCAGGGAAGATGGACAGGTCAAGGAGGTGGGGTGAGGTTAGTAGGTAGGAAATGGAGGTGCAGCTTGAGGTGGGAGGAAGGGATGGGTAAGAGGAAGAACAGGTTAGGGAGGCAGAGACAGGCTGGGCTGTTTTTGGGATGCAGTGGGGGGAGGGGAAGAGCTGGGCTGGTTTTGGGATGCGGTGGGGGAAGGGGAGATTTTGAAGCTGGTGAAGTCCACATTGATACCATTGGGCTGCAGGGTTCCCAAGCGGAATGTGAGTTGCTGTTCCTGCAGCCTTCGGGTGGCATCATTGTGGCACTGCAGGAGGCCCATGATGGACATGTCATCTAAAGAATGGGAGGGGCAGTTAAAATGGTTCGCGACTGGGAGGTGCAGTTGTTTATTGCGAACCGAGCGGAGGTGTTCTGCAAAGCGGTCCCCAAGCTTCCGCTTGGTTTCCCCAATGTAGATACCTATATTTCATCCCTCGGTATTTGCTGTCTAAATCACCTGTGGAGGACATGTTTTGTACTGACAACTGTCCTAAGCTCCATGCAATCATGGCCACCATTCTGAATTTGATCCTATTTTTCAAGCTGGGGCTACTTGCTTTGTGTCGATTGAGTCGGTCATCTGTGCTTCTGCTCTTCAGACTGTGATCAGTGCTCACAAATGACACCTGCATAGTTGCTTTGAAGAATCTCGATCTGCAGAATTACCAGCCTCGCAGTATGGATGATTCTAGAATGTTTTCTCAGTGTAGAAGAAAATACATCTACATAGCAAAGGAAGCTCTCAAAATAACAGATAATCTTGCAGCAACTGAAAATAAGACACTCAAAATTGAACAGTAAGCTTTTAAACAGGAAACTCAAAAAGATTGAGTTAACTGTACTGAAGAAAAATTACAAACTTCCTTCTTCATTAATCGGTGCTTCTTGCTCTTTCTTCATTGTTCATGTATCCTATCTACACTGATCCTTACTATTGAATAAAATTACAAGACCTCCAAAGATGTTTTTTTTTCAGCATTGATAGTTTCTCAAATATCAACAACATTCTTTCCCCAACCCCCAACTTCCAAGTCAAACTCTATTACTGCTGCAAAGGAGCAAACCAGAACCATGACTCTTTCAAACAAGGAGAACGACTTTCGTGCTCCAGTCTTGTCATCATCATATCTCATACTTAGTCATTTCTTATTATTCTTCGTTACCAAAATCAGTCAGGAGCATCACTATCCATCATCAACAAATGCTCAACGGGGAAGCACTTATCAAAATATCCTATAATTAATCCAAAACTCTGCAACATATTTTACTGGAATGTTTTGAGAGTGCTAACCAGATCTCACAGGCTAAGACTATTGGATCACAATAACGATAAAGCTCTCTGCAGTCAGTTCTGAGACTTGGCAGCATTAGAGTGTTCCGAGACGATTAACTGTTCACTGAGCTGCATCTAGGTACCATACTAGCCATGGATTAAAATAAGTTAGAAGAGGAGGAAGGGGTTATACCAAAAGACTGCTCTTGTAGGATATCCTGTTGAAATGTGCTTAAAAAGGGTAGCATCCAATGTGTGATACACAAAGGTCTGAAACTGAGAACAATAAATGTAAACTTAATTCTCACTGAAACAGTAACACAAAAGCTACCACACATTCATTAGATGAACATGTGGCTTATTATTTAACTTTTGAAAACTGAAACACAACATTATATGATGTTTAAAAAGGAGAAAGGTAATCTGTAGAGCTATTATAAAATAAACTATCATTAAAAAAAATTTAAACTTTTAGGGCAAAATATTTTTAAAATTGTTTAGTAGCTCCTTTCAATCATTCTTACTTCACGATTGCTCAGTATTTACTTAATAATCTGGCTGTACAAGTCTGCTAGGTATCTGCACAGTATCATTTGGTGGGATCTACCAAGAGTAATATTTGGCATTTAAAAGACTGATGGAACTGGCAGAGAACGAACAATAGTAGTTTTGCTTTGTTAAACAAACTACTTTACTGAAACTGATAACATAGCATTTAACATAAGGATACTCAGCTAGTCAATGTTATATATTCATTCGTTTTTGTGGAAATACATGGTTGAGTAGCAATACAGCACATAATCAATCCAAAACATCAAAACTCCTGAATTCAGGAGCAAAGGAAACTATAATTATAATCAAATCATTAAAGAGAACTGGAATGTAAGCTTTTAGATTTCATAAACAACAAGGCAAACTTTTGAAAAAATGAATATCGGATATGAATCCTTGATTGCTAAATGAACACAGAAGTTTAGTTGTGTAACTGCAAATTATCCCGTTGAAAGATGTACAAATTTATATACTGCTTTATGCTTCTGTACACAAAAGCGTTCTTACAAAGTTGAATATCTTGCTACCGGACATATTATGATGTTGGATCAATAAACACACAGGTTTTCTTAATAGATAGTTAACATCATTTGCAGCTCCGTCATCTTTAAGCATCATTGCATGTTAAGTCTTAATTCCCGTTGCCAAAATCCACAGAGTACCCACTTCCTGCACCACTTTTATGCAGTGATTTCCACAAAAGGTCTTTGGTCAAACTTTCCAATTTGTCACAGTTAATTAATGTTAGTCTAGGCAGAAGTTGTGACATTACGACTGTCCTCAGTTCCTCTGGATTGGTCGTGATAGTGGTGTTTAGTTGGGGAGGTGGTGTGGTGGTGGAATTAAATGTTAATATTTTTATATGTAACATATACTTTATACTTACTGAGTGTCAAAATGATTTCCTTCACTCATTCGCAGTCACAGTTGATGCATGTAGTTCATATACTACATCCTTTGACATAACAGTCTCATAAGATAAACAGAAAATAACGGACAACAGTTTACTGAAGTGGTATGTGTTTTTCTCTTTTTAAGTGTTGTTGGCTTTCCCATATACAGTACTGTTAACATTTACTTTTAATTCAAATTCTAATGCTCACAGCATTAGAATTTATTTGTTTTTCATGACATTGTTCCCTGTGGACACATTTCATTTTCAGACATTCAGCAACTTTCAAAACAATGTTGCTTTCTTATATATGTCAAAGGTAGATTGAAATGACAATAACTAATATATGAAAGCAGGGAACTGAGATCAAGGAAATTCACTGAAGGGCAATAGATGCAGGTCCTAGTGTTTAGCTAACCTGACCATTCTACAATACAATGTTCTTTTGTTTAACATTTCTCCAGGCTCAATTTAAGAGTAGTTATCATCTGAACTTCAAATTCTGCATTCAAATTTTTTATATATTTGTATTTCCTGACGGAAGTGGCAATAACCTCTGCTTTACATAAATCTACAAATCAAGTAAATTAAAGCTATTAAAAAATTGCACCTAGCAGTTTCAGCTGAAACACTTTCTCCAACACAATACAGAATATTAACAAGTTGAAAAAATATTTAGTTCCTGTTGGAATGGTCATTTGTAACAGGAGTACAATACCACATGTTAAGATCAGCCACTCTCAATGTATCACCAACTTCAGCAAGATGTCTTCTTCATTTCATCCTCCACACTGCAGCATTGTTCTGTCATAAAAAACTGAGACAGCAGCTCAAGTTCCAGTATTATAGCTTTGGAAGGTCTAATGCTTTCGAAAGATAATGTGCTCATTAGAAAATTCATCTGTATTTGTCAATGCATTTTCCATTCAGACAGTTTAAAAATAAGAAATAGGATCTGCTCTTCAAGTCATTAAGTGAGACTGTTATGAGAGGGCATTAGAAAAGCATCCCAGTGAAAATGTTAATATATTTTTTGAAAGACTGTGTAAGGAAATAAATAGCAAACAAAAAATTACACTATCCAAGTGGACAAACATACAGCAGGAAGCCACCAATATATCTATTTGCAAGACATCCTAACGGTGAATAACATCATCCTCTTGATTGACTCTTAGAATCTCTCACGTTTCAATATGAATGAATCACATTCTTCTAAACTCCAATGGGTACTTTTTTTATTCACACATGGAATGCGGGCATTGCTGGCTGACCAGCATTTATTACCCATCCTTATTTGCCCTTCATAAGGTGGAGGTGAGTTTCTCTCTTGTATTAGTGCAATCCATTTGGTACACCCATGATGCCATTAGTTCATAGCACACATTAATACATACTACTCAAAATCCCTTCACAGGATTATCCCGTTACCCCAGCAATCAATCTAATGAACCTTTGGTGCATCCTAACTCACTTTAAGACAGAAAAGTAGATGAATTAATGGCACAAATAATCTTGAATGATTATGATGTGGTAGGCATCACAGAAACGCGTTTGCAGGGTGTTCAGGAGTGGCAGCTAAACATCCAAGGATTTACAACTTATCGAAAAGACAGGGAGGTGGGCAGAGGGGGTGGGGATGCCGTGTTAGTTAAGAATGAAATTAAATCTATGGCACTGAATGACCCAGGGTCAGATGAGGTGGAGTCTGTGTGGGTGGAGTTGAGAACTCACAAAGGCAAAAAAACTATAATGGGAGTTATGTACAGACCTCCTAACAGTGGTCAGGACCAGGGGCGCAAGACGCACCAGGAAATAGAAAGGGCATGTCAGCAAGGCAAAGTCATGATGATCATGGGGGACTTCAATATGCAGGTAGACTGGGTGAATAATGTTGCCAGTGGATCCAAAGAAAGGGAATTCATGGAATGCTGACAGGATGGCTTTTTGGAACCGCTTGTGATGGAGCCCACAAGGGAGCAGGCTATTCTGGACTTAGTGCTATGTAATGAGCCAGACCTTATGAAAGATCTTAAAGTAAGGGAACACTTAGGAGGCAGCGATCATAATATGGTCGTGTTCAGTCTGCAGTTTGAAAGAGAGAAGGCAAAATTGGATGCAATGGTGTTACAGTTAAACAAAGGTAAATACAGGGGCACGAGAGAGGAACTGATGAAAATCAACCGGAAGCAGAGCCAAGCGGGGAAGACAGTACAGCAACAATGGCAGGAGTTTCTGGGTGTAATTGGGGACACAGTACAGAGGTTCATCCCAAAAAAAAAGAGAAAGATTATCCCGGGGTAGTGGGGGGGGGGGGGGGGGGGGGGTGCGTGGAGAGGATATGATTACATAGCCATGGCTGACAAAGGACATCAGGAAATGTATCAAAGAAAAAGAGCCTATAAATTGGCCAAGAAGATTGGGAAGGCTACAAAAACAATCAGGATAACGAAGAGAAAAATAAGGAAGGAGAGGATTGAATATGAAGGTAGGCTAGCCAGTAAGACTAAAAATGATAGTACAAGTTTCTTGCAATACATAAGAAACAAACAGAAGGTAAAAGTAGACAATGGGCCCCTTCAAATTGATGCTGGAAGGCTAGTGACGGGAGATAAGGAAATAGCTGAAGAAATTAAGTATTTTGCGTCAGTCTTAAAGTACAGAATAAAGCAGAAGTACAAAGGGATCTGAAACTGTTGGTCCAGGATTCTCTAAAAGTTAACTTGCAGGCAGAGTCCGTGATTAAGAAAGCAAATGTAATGTTGTCATTTATCTCAAGAGGGTTGGAATATAAAAGCAGCGATGTGCTTCTGAGACTTTATAAAGTTCTAGTTAGGCCCCATCTAGGATACTGTGTCCAATTTTGGGCCCCACACCGCAGGAAGGACATACTGGCCCTGGAGCGTGTCCAGCAGAGATTCACATGGATGATCCCTGGAATAGTAGGTTTAACGTATGATGAACAGCTAAGGATCCTGAGATTGTACTCATTAGAGTTTAGAAGGTTGAGGTGAGATCTAATAGAAACTTACAAGATAATGTATGGTTTAGAAGGGGTGGACGCTAGGAAGTTGTTTCCATTCAGCGGGGAGACTTGGACCCGTGGGCACAGCCTTAAAATTAGAGGGGTAAATTTAAAACTGAAATGAGACGACATTTCTTCAGCCAGAGAGTGGTGGGCTTGTGGAATTCATTGCCAAGGAGTGCAGTGGAGGCCAGGACGTTAGATGCCTTCAAGGCAGAGATCGACAAATTCTTGATCTCAGAAGGAATCAAGGGCTACGGGGAGAGTGCAGGGAAGTGGAGTTGAAATGCCTATCAGTCATGATTTAAATGGCGGAGTGGACTTGATGGGCCAAATGGCCTTACTTCCACTCCTATGTCATATGGTCTTCACACTGGAAGATATGCATAGTATCCCAACAATTAAGGAGAGTCAGGGGACAGAGTTGAATATGGTTGGTATTACAAAAGAAAAAGTGCAAGAAAAGCTAAAAGGTCTAAAAATTGATAAATCTCCTGGCCCCGATGGGCTACATCCTTGAGTTCTGAGGGAGGTGGCTGAGGAAATAGCGGAGGCATTGGTTGTGATCTTTCAAAAGTCACTGAAGTCAGGGAAAGTCCCAGATGATTGGAAAATCGTTGTTGTAACCTCCTTGTTTAAGAAAGGATCAAGGCAAAAAATGTAAAATTATAGGCCGATTAGCCTAACCTCAGTTGTTGGTAAAATTCTAGAATCCATCGTTAAGGATGAGATTTCGAAATTCTTGGAAGTGCAGGGTCAGATTAGAACAAGTCAGCATGGATTTAGTAAGGAGAGGTCATGCCTGACAACCTGTTGGAATTCTTTGAAGAGGTAACAAGTAGTATAGACCAGGGAAACCCAGTGGATGTTATCTATCTAGACTTCCAAAAGGCCTTTGACAAGGTGCCTCACGGGAGGCTGCTGAGTAAGGCGAGGGCCCATGGTGTTCCAGGTGAGCTACTGGGATGGATTGAGGATTGGCTGTTTGACAGAAGGCAGAGAGTTGGGATAAAAGGCTCTTTTTTGGAATGGCAACCGGTGACAAGTGGTGTCCCGCAGGGTTCAGTGTCGGGGCCGCAGTTGTTCACTTTATATATTAATGATCTGGATGAAGGGACTGGGGGCATTCTGGCGAAGTTTGCCGATGATACGAAGTTAAATGGACAGGCAGATAGTACTGAGGAGGTGGGGAGGCTGCAGAAAGATTTGGACAGTTTAGGAGAGCGGTCCAAGAAACGGCTGCTGAAATTCAACGTGAGCAATTGCGAGGTTTTGCACTTTGGAAAAAAAATACAGGCATGGACAGTTTTCTAAACGGTGAGAAAATTCATAAAGCCGAAGTACAAAGGGATCTGGGAGTGCTAGTCCAGAATTCTCTAAAGGTTAACTTGCAGGTTGAGTCCGTGATTAAGAAAGCAAATGTAATGTTGTCACTTATCTCAAGAGGATTGGAATATAAAAGCAGCAATGTGCTTTTGAGACTTTATAAAGCTCTAGTTAGGCCCCATTTAGAATACTGTGTCCAATTTTGGGCCCCACACCTCTGGAAGGACAGACTAGCTCTGGAGTGTGTCCAGCAGAGATTCACACGGATGATCCCTGGAATGGTAGGCCTAACATATGGTGAACGGCTGAGGATCCTGGGATTGTATTCATTAGAGTTTAGAAGGTTGAGGAGAGATCTAATAGAAACATACAAGATAATGCATGGCTAAGGAAGGGTGGACGCTGGGAGGCTGTTTCCGTTAGGCAGGGAGACTAGGACCCATGGACACAGCCTTGGAATTAGAGGGGGTAAATTTAGAATGAAAATGAGGAGACACTTCTTCAGCCAGAGAGTGGTGGGCCTGTGGAATTCAATGCCACGGAGCGCAGAAGAGGCCGGGACATTAAATGTCTTCCAAGGCAGAGATTCATAATTTCTTGATCTCGCAAGGAATTAAGGGCTATGGGGAGAGTGCGGGTAAGTGGAGTTGAAATGCCCATCAGCCTTGATTAAATGGCGGAGTGGACCCGATGGGCCGAATGGCCTTACTTCCACTCCTATGACTTATGGTCTTATGGACTTACATTCCTCTCAGGTACAAAGACCAAAACTGTTCATTTTGGAATGGAGAACCAAAGTGTATTATGTAATGGAGAGAGACTACAGAAAGCTGCAGTACAAAGCCACTTGACAGTACTTATGCATGAAACACAGAAAGCTAGCACAGATGCTACTCTTCCTGGGTAGCCAGGAAGGCTAATGGAACGTTATCCCTTATTTCAAGGGGTTTGAAGTATAACAGTAGAGAAGTCTTACTGTAACCGTACAAGGTGCTGGTGAAACCACATCTGCAGTACTGTGAGCAGCTTTGGTCCCCTTATCTAAGGAAAGATTATTCCATTGGAGGCAATTCAGAGAAGGTTCATTAGGACGATCTCTTGTATAGAGGGATTGTTTAATGAGCAAAAGTAAACAGATTGGAACTCTACTCATTGGAATTTAGAAGGATGACAGGTGATCTCATTGAAAAATGTATGATTCTTCAGGGACTTGACAGGGTAAACGCTGAGAGGTTGTTTCCCTTCATGGGAAGAGTCTTGGACCAGAGGGCATTGTCTCAGAATAAAGGGGTACCAATTTAAGGCTGAGATGAGGCATTGCTTCTCTCAGGGAGTTGAGTGACTTTGGAATGCCTTGCCACAGAGACCTGTGGAGACAGAGTCCTTGTGTATTTTTAGGGCTGAAATATATAGAAACTCTTAATCAGTTGAGAAATCAAGGTTATGGGGAAAATACAGAAAGGTGGGTGTGAGGAGTGTCTGATCAGCCGTGATGTTATCGAGTGGCAGGGCAGACGAGGGCAGCTGATGGCCTAGCTCTGTTCATAGTTCTTACTGTCTTATAGACCAGGTGTAGTCTTGCCAAAGTCCTGCACAATTGCAGCAGGACATCCTTACTTTTATGCACCAAACTCTGGTTGTAAAGGCCTACATATAATTAATTTGCCTTACTAACTGGAAGACAGGGTGGTGGAGGCAGCATATGGACTCATTAGCAAGGGTGCAGAAGACAGTAGCAGGAAAGTCTTGCTACAACTTTATAAAACATTGATTAGTTAGGCCATAGTCATGGAGTCATACAACATAGAAACCAGTCCTTCATCTCAACTTGTCCATGGTGACCATGTTTCCCAGGGGTACTGGGAGCAATTCTGGTTGCACCTATTGGAGGGATGTCATTGCATTGGAGAGGGTGCAAAGAAGATTCACCAGGTGGTTGTCTGGGATGAAAACTCTGAGTTGGGAGGACAGACCAGATAGGCTAGGTTTGTTTTTTCTTGCAGCAGAGGCTGAGGGGAGATCTGACAGAGGTATACAAAATTATGTGAGGCAGAGACAGAGGAGATTGTGAGAATCTCTTCCTCACGTACCCAAGGTCAGTGGGCATAAGCTTATGGTGAGGAGCAACTGGTTTAGAGGAGATCTAAGGAAAAGGATAGTAGAAAGATGGAACATGCAGTTTTAGAGGGTGGCGGAGGAAAGTACTCTTGCAACATTTAAAAAGCATTTGCATGAGCGCTTATAATGCCAGGGCATACTAGACTATGGACCAAGTACTGGTAAATGGGATTAGGGTAATTTCGTGCTTGTTGGTTGGCACAGACATGGCCTGGCATCAGAAAATGGCTGTACGACTCTCTATAACTGTTTGCCTGCAAACTTTCTGTTAACCTTCTGCATTTCTTATGCAATGATAGTCAAATCCTTCCTACACCAACTGACATTTAATAGCTTGTCACCATTCTTAATATTTTTTCTGAATGAACTAAATGACCTCACATTATATGCTATATACCACCACCTTCTCATTTAATATGCCTTTTTCACTTGGCAGATTTTGTTCTCTCATCTTACTGTCCCACCAAGCTTGGAATCATCAGCAAACTTCAGTACATAATCAAGCTCAAACTCAACAATAAATTTTGTTGGCCCAGCACTGAGCCTTGTGTTATTCAGTTAGTAATAACCTGCAAATCTAAAAAATAATCCTTCCATTCCTTTCTTTTCTGTCTTTTAATCAATTCTCCAAAACAGGCAAATATTACAGGCAATCCAGAGGACCCTTAATCTGTGCCACAATATTTTACGTATCTCCAACACCCTTTGGTTTTAAAAATCCAAAATATGTTACATCTACTGGCTTCCCTTCATCTAGACTGTTGGTTGTGTCCTTATTATTAGATTTGTCAAACTGGGGCAGGATTGTACCTCCCTAGATGTGCAGGAAGGGCGAATAATGGGCTAGGCTTGTTTTGTCAAGATAATTGCATGTTTTCCTCCACTTCAGCAATCTAGTTATAGGTGGGAGGGCCCATGGCCAATCTTCCTGACCTACTACCAATTAAGAAACTTTAAGTGGTCAGTTAACAGCCAATTAAAGGCCTCAGCTGCCATGACTGAATTACCTGCCTTCCCACGCGAGTAAAGTGCCTGGGTTCCCAACAGGGAAACTGGAGTGGCTTGTCTGTCTGGTTGGGTTGGGTTGAGGGGGTTCTCCATTTGCCCCAATCTGGGCAAACCTGAGTGCACAAATGAGGAAGCAGAGAATGGCTGCTGGAAGCTACCACCTGACCCCTCTTTCATGAACCCCACCCTATGATAACTCCTCTTTCCCTGAAAAGAAACAAGATTGTGCCTTCCTGTCAACACAGCTCTCCACTGCAATGCTCTGCAGTCCCACAGTAGCCACCCAACTCGGATTGGACAGCAGTTTTCAACTGTGTAGGATTTCAGTGGTGAAGCTCCTGATAGGTCAAGAAACCCCCTAGGAGGAAACTAAAGTTCCTGATTGGTGCTTGATCTGGCAAATTTTCTCACCAGTATAGGTAGGGTGGGTTAGACACTACAAATGGCACCTGACCCCACACTTACAGTATACTAAATCCTGGTCATGCTTTCCCTTTCACAAAGCCATTCGAGAAACAATTCAAAAAAATCAAATACAATTAGGCCAGGTACCAATTTACAACTATTTCAATAACTGATTTTGCCATTTTCTCAACCAAATTTAAGATTAATTAACAGGCATTCAGTCCTCCATCACGTCCCTTTACTAAGGAGGGCAAAATCATACTGCTGCGAGTGTATTATAGGCTCCAAACAGTCAGCAGACATTAGGAGGGCAGATATGTATTTAATTCACAGAGGCGTGTAAACGTAATAGATAATTATATTAGAGGATTTCAATTTCCACAACTTTAATTGGAACAATCATAGTGCAAAGGGTGTAAAGGGGGAGGATTTCTAGAAATGCATGAAATCTGTCAATGCATAAAGGATGGCACAGTGCTGGCTATTATTCTGGGGAATGAAGCTGGACAGATGATCAAGGTGGCAGTGGATGGAACATTTTAATGATAGCTACCATAACACAGTATGATTTATGGAAAATTATGGAAAGGGAAAAAGATGGTCTACAAAAAACAATTTTGGATGCGGGAAGGCAGATTTCATTAAAATTTGATTTGATTTTATTTACTGTAGTCAAGTGTATCTAAGTACAGTGAAAAGCTTTGTGCAGGCAGATCATACTAATCAAGGGCATTCAGAACATAGGGTGCTTAGACAGAGTGAGGCAAACAGGTTACACTGCACAGGAGGCGCGCAAAGCAAGATCAACATTATTTGAAGTTAGAGAGTCCATTCATCAATCTAATAACGGCAGGACGAAGCTGTTCTTGAAACTGTTGGTGCGTGTTCAAGCTTCTACCTGATGGAAGAGGTTATAGGCCTTACTGGGGTGGGAAGGGTCTTTGACGAAGTTGGCAGCCTTTTCACAGCAACAAGAAGTATAAACAGAGTCCATGGATGGGAGGTTGCCTTCTGTGATGGTCTGGGCTATGCACAGAACCTTCTGTAGTTTCTTACCGTCCTAGGCAGAGCAGTTGCCATAGCAGACATTGTGTACCCCGATAGCTTTCTATGGCACATCTGTAAAAGTTTGAGGGGGTCCTAATGGACATGCTAAATTTCCCAAGCCACCTAAGGAAGAAGAGGCATTGTTGTGCCTTCTTGACTGACATATCTATGTGGGAGGACAGGCTGTTGGTTATTGTCACTCCTAAGAACTTGATGCTCTCCACCCTCTCAGCCTCCACTCCATTGATGGAGATGGGGGAGTGCTCTCCTTTCTTCCTGGAGTCAGTGATCAGTTCTTTTGTTTTTCCAACATTGAGAGAGAGGATGTTATCTCCTTTCTGTACTCTGACTCATTGTTGTTTGATATTCTCCTACCACTGTGGTGTCGTCAGCAAACGTGTAGACAGATTTTGTTTGGAATATGGCTATACAGTCATAATGTATAGGGAGTAGAGAAGGGGCCGAGAACGCATCGGGGGGGCAGTGTGGAGGGTTACTGTGGAGGAGGTGATGTTGTCTATCTTCAGTGATTGCGGTCTGCAGGTCAGGAAGCTGAGGATCCAATTGCAGGGGAAGTAGCTGAGATCTAAGTCTCAGATTTTGAGATCAGTCTGGAGGGGGTTATGGTGTTGAGAGCGGAGCTGTAGTTGATGAGTACAAGTCTGACATAGGTGTCCTTGTTGTCCAGAAGTTCAAGGGATGATTGCAGGACCTGTAGTGTTGATAGGCAAACTGCAGGGGATCAAGGCAGGTTGGGAGGCTAAAGGTGATGTGGGCTATAACCAGGCTCTTGAAGCACTTCAAGATTGTGGAGGTAGAGCCACTGGGCAGTAGTTAAGGGACATTGCATGTGCTTTCTTTAGTACTGGGAAGATGGTGGCCTTCTTGAAGCAGTCAGGTACTTCAGTTTGTAGGAGGGAGACGCTGAAGATGTCAGTGTATATTTCCGCCAGGTGGTCTGCACAGGATCCAAGTGCATGACACACGATCTAAGTGCACAGCTGGGCACTCCATCCAGGCCCACTGCTTTCCTTGGGTTACTCTCAGGAAGATCGCTCTGATGTCTGCAGTGGTGGTGGAGGGAACAGGTGCATCTGGGGCTGTCAGGACAGGTGACATTGCGCCACTGGCATTCTGATCGAATTGAGGATAGAAAGCATTTAGCTTGTCAAGGAGGGACACACTTTTGTCTGCTATCTTGATCTTTGTATCCTGTTATTTTGTTTAGCTTCTGTCACAGGTGGCGGGTGTCTGTATGGTTGATTTGGGTCTCTAACTTGATCCAGAGCCACCTCTTGGCATATCTGATGTCTTCGCGGAGGTCATATCTGGATTTTCTGTACAGGTCTGGGTTATTCGATTTGAAGGCACACCAGCCTCGTCTTCAGTAGGTAGTGGATTTCCCAGTTCATCCAAGATTTCCATTTGGGGGACACCGGATTGACTTCTTTGGCAAGCAGTTCTCCACGCCTTTGCTAACGAAGTCTATGCCGCTGATGGTGTACTCGTCTTGGTTTTCCACTGAGTACTTGAATAAGGTCCAGTCCAGCGATTCCAAGCAGGCCTAGAGATGTTATTCTGCTGCCTCAGACCAGGATTGTACAACTTTCTGTGAAGGTGCCTTCCATTTCAGCTCCTGCTTGTAAGCTGGGAGGAGCAACAGAATTATGATCTGATTTTTTGAAGTATCTACTCAGGGTTCTCATGAGTAAGAACAAGAACAGGTGGGGAAACGGTGCTGACAAAACAGCAGGGGAGGTGGTATGAAATGCATGTGTTTGAATGCAAGTAGTATAACAGGGAAGGTAGATGAACTAAGAGCTTTGGTTAGTATTTGGAACTATGGTATTATTGCAATTACAGAGAATTGGCTGAAAGTTGGAAAGGACTGGCAGCTGACTGTCCGAGGATTTATATGTATCAGGTGTGATAGAAGAGATTAAAAGGGGTGGGGGGTAGTTGCACTACGGGTAAAGGAGTATTTCACAGCTGTAATGAGGGAGGATACATCAGAGGACTCATGCAGCGAGGCAACATGTGTAGAACTCAGGAATAGGAAAGGTGAAAACAAAATGCTGGGGCTATTCTAGAGGTCTTCCAATATCCAGCTGGATATTCGAGAGAGAATCAGTGGACAGATTTTGGAAAGATGTTTAAAATGGTATGATTGTTGTGGTGGGTAATTTTAACTTTCCCTATACTGACTGTGAATTACTTTGTGCTAGGGGCTTGGATGGGGCAGAATTTGCGGTGGACATGATCTATATGAACTTTCAGTTTAGCATTCAACAAGATTCTCATGGTAGACTGGTTAGCAAGGTTAGATCACATGAAATACAGACAGAACTAGCCATGTGGATACAGAACTGGCTCGAAAGTCAGGGGTGGTCATGGAGGGTTGCTTTTCAGATTGGAGGTCTGTGACCAGTGATGTGCCACAAGAGTCAGTACTGAGTTCACTGCTTTTACTCATTTATATGAATGATCTGAATGTGAACATAGGAGGTATGGTTAGTAACTTTGCAGACAACAGCAAAATTGGACGTGTAGCGGATAGCAAAGGTGGTTACTTCAGAGTACAACAGGATCATTATGAAATGGGCTAATAGGCCGAGAGTGGCAGATGGAGTTTAACTTAGACAAACGTGAGGTGCTGCATTTTAGAAAGGCAAATCAAGGCAGGACTTATACACTTAATGGTAAGGAGTGTTGCTGAACAAACAGACCTTGGAGTACAAGTTTAGAGTTCCTTGCAAGTGAAGTCACAGGCAGATAGGATACTGAAGGCGGCGTTTGGTATGCTTGCCTTTATTGGTCAGTGCACAGAGTACAGGAGTTGGGATATCATGTTGCGGCTGTACAGGATATTGGTTAGGCCACTTTTGGAATACAGCATGCAATTCTGGTCTCCCTGCCATCAGAAGGATGCTGTAAAACTTCAAATGGTTCAAAAAAGATTTGCAAGGATGCTGTCAGAGTTGGAGGGATTAAGGCATAGGGAGGGATTGAGTAGACAGGGGCTATTTTCCCTGGAGCCTCAGAGGCTGAGGCGTGACCTTATAGAGGTTCATAAAAATCATGAGGGGCGTGGGTAAGATAAATAGACAACGTCTTTTCCCCAGGGTGGCATACGTTTAAGCTGAAAGGGTAAAGATTTAAAATGGACCTAAGGGGCAATATTTTCACACAGTGAATGGTACATGTATACAATGAGCTGCCAGAGGAGGTGGAGGAGGCTGGTACAATTACAACATTTAAAAGGCATGTAGATGGGTGTATGAATAGACAGGATTCAGAGGATATGAGCCAAATGTTGGCAAATGGGACTAGATTTATTCAGGTTATCTGGTTGGCACGGACGAGGTGGGCCGAAGGGGTCTGTTTCCATGCTGTATATCTCTTAGACTCAATGACCATTCAGGAGGGTTTCTTGACACAGTATGTAAATAGTCCAACCAGGAAAGGTTTTGGACCTGGTTTTGGGAAATGAGCCTGGCCGGTTAGCGAAGTTTTGGTGAGGGAGCATTTCAGAAGTAATGACCATAACACCATCAGTTTTAATATACTCATGGATAGGAATATCAGCAGTCCTTCGGTGAAGGTGTAAACTGGTGGAAGGTGAACTACAACAATATTATGCAGGAACTGGAGAATTTTGGTTGGAGACCGCTGTTTGAGGGAAAATCCACATCAGACATACGGGAGTATTTCAAATGGCATTTGATAAGAGTTCAGGAGTGGTACGAATAAAGGAAAGGTAAAGCAAGTCATGTGACCTTTGGATGACCAGGGATGTTATGACCTTGGTCAAAAAGAAAAAAGGGACCATACACAAGGTCTAGGAGGATGGAAACTGATGAATCCTTGCAGAAAGATTTAGGCAGTTTAGGAGAGTGGTCCAGGAAATGGCTGATGAAATTCAATGTGCGTAAATGTGAGGTTTTGCACTTTGGAAAAAAGAATACAGGCATGGACAGTTTTCTAAATGGTGAGAAAATTCACAAAGCAGAAGTACAAAGGGATCTGGGACTGTTGGTCCAGGATTCTCGAAAGGTTAACTTGCAAGTAGAGTCCGTGATTAAGATAGCAAATGTAATGTTGTCACTTATCTCAAGAGGGTTGGAATATAAAAGCAGCCATGTGCTTCTGAGGATTTATAAAGTTCTGGTTAGGCCCCATTTAGAATACTGTGTCCAATTTTGGGCCCCACACCTCAGGAAGGACATACTAGCCCTGGAGCTTGTCCAGCGGAGATTCACACGGACGATCTCTGGAATAGTAGGTTTAACGTATGATGAACGGCTAAGGATCCGTCAACAGATCTATCCTGGAAATATTGAGGAGGCAAGAGCATAAATTGCTGGAGCATTAAAAGACATCTTTGTATTCTCTTTGGCCACAGGTGAGGTCCCAGAAGACTGGAGAATAGCCAACGTTGTCCCATTGTTTATGAAAATTAGCAGGGATAATCCAGGAAATTACAGGGCTGTGAGCATGGTGGTTGGGAAATTGCTGGAAAAGATTCTGAAGGACAAGATCTACACATATTTAGAAGCAAATGGACTTAGTAGCAATAGACAGCATGGCTTTGTGCAGAAGAGGTCACACCTCACTAACTTGATCAAGTTTTTTTGAGGAGGTGACAAAATGATTGACAAAAGAAAAGTAGTTGATTTTGTCTACATGGACTTCAGTAAAGCCTTTGACAAGGTCACTCATGGCAGACTGGCACAAAAGGTGAAATCACAGTGTCAGCAGGGAACTGACAAGATGGATACAGAACTAGATGAGTCTTAGAAGATAAAGGGTAGCAGTGGAAGGATGGAGAGTTGAGACTAGTGGTATTCCACAGGGATCGCTGCTGGGACCTCTGCTGTTTGTGGTCAACATAAATGATTTGGAAGAAAATGTAGCTGTCTAATTAGTAGGCCCGCAGCCCAGATAAAGATTGGTGGTGTTATGGATAGTGAGGAGGATTGCCAGAAGATACAGCAAATCTAGATCAGTTGGAGGCATGGGCAGAAAAATGGCAAATGGAATTTCATCTGGACAAATGTGAGCTGATGTATTTTGGAAGGTCAAGTACAGGTGGCAATTATGCAGTGAATTACAGAACTCTTAGGAGTATTGATATGCAGAGGGATCTGGGTGTATAGGTCCACAGATCACTGAACACAGCGGCATAGATAGGTAAGGTAGTGAAAAAGGCCAGTGGCATGCTGCCTTCATTGGAAGGGGCATTGAGTGTAGGGATAAACAAGTTATACTGTAGTTTTATAGAACTTTAGTAAGGCCACACTTGGAATATTGCATACAGTTCTGGTCACCATACTACCAGAAGGATGTGGACGCTTTGGAGAGGATACAGAAATGGTTTACCAGGCTGTTGCCTGGTATGGGGAATTTTAGCTAAGAAGAAAGGCTCGATAGACTCAGAGATAATGGGAACTGCAGATGCTGGAGAATTCCAAGATAATAAAATGTGAGGCTGGATGAACACAGCAGGCCAAGCAGCATCTCAGGAGCACAAAAGCTGACGTTTCGGGCTGGTTGTGTGGTGCAGTGGGGGGAGGGGACGAACTAGGCTGGTTTAGGGATGCAGTAGGGGAAGGGGAGATTTTGAAACTGGTGAAGTCCACATTGATACCATTGGGCTGCAGGGTTCCCAGGCGGACTATGAGTTGCTGTTCCTACAACCTTCGGGTGGCATCATTGTGGCACTGCAGGAGGCCCATGATGGACATGTCATCTAGAGAATGGGAGGGGGAGTGGAAATGGTTTGCGACTGGGAGGTGCAGTTATTTGTTGCGAACTGAGCGGAGGTGTTCTGCAAAGCGGTCCCCAAGCCTCCGCTTGGTTTCCCCAATGTAGAGGAAGCCACACCGGGTACAGTGGAGGCAGTATACCACATTGGCAGATGTGCAGGTGAACCTCTGCTTAATGTGGAATGTCATCTTGGGGCCTGGGATAGGGGTGAGGGAGGAGGTGTGGGGACAAGTGTAGCATTTCCTGTGGTTGCAGGACATTCCACTCCCGCATATCCCAGATGTCCAAGTTCTTTAAGGACCGCAACTTTCCCCCCACAGTGATCGAGAACGCCCTTGAACGCGTCTCCCGTATTTCCCGCAACACATCCCTCACACCCCGCCCCCGCCACAACCGCCCTAAGAGGATCCCCCTCGTTCTCACACACCACCCCACCAACCTCCGGATACAACGCATCATCCTCCGACACTTCCGCCATTTACAATCCGACCCCACCACCCAAGACATTTTTCCATCCCCTCCCCTGTCTGCTTTCCGGAGAGACCACTCTCTCCGTGACTCCCTTGTTCGCTCCACACTGCCCTCCAACCCCACCACACCCGGCACCTTCCCCTGCAACCGCAGGAAATGCTACACTTGTCCCCACACCTCCTCCCTCACCCCTATCCCAGGCCCCAAGATGACATTCCACATTAAGCAGAGGTTCACCTGCACATCTGCCAATGTGGTATACTGCATCCACTGTACCCGGTGCGGCTTCCTCTACATTGGGGAAACCAAGCGGAGGCTTGGGGACCGCTTTGCAGAACACCTCCGCTCAGTTCGCAACAAACAACTGCACCTCCCAGTCGCAAACCATTTCCACTCCCCCTCCCATTCTCTAGATGACATGTCCATCATGGGCCTCCTGCACTGCCACAATGATGCCACCCGAAGGTTGCAGGAACTGCAACTCATAGTCCGCCTGGGAACCCTGCAGCCTAATGGTATCAATGTGGACTTCACCAGTTTCAAAATCTCCCCTTCCCCTACTGCATCCCTAAACCAGCCCAGTTCGTCCCCTCCCCCCACTGCACCACACAACCAGCCCAGCTCTTCCCCCCCACCCACTGCATCCCAAAACCAGTCCAACCTGTCTCTGCCTCCCTAACCGGTTCTTCCTCTCACCCATCCCTTCCTCCCACCCCAAACCGCACCCCCAACTACCTACTAACCTCATCCCACCTCCTTGACCTGTCCGTCTTCCCTGGACTGACCTATCCCCTCCCTACCTCCCCACCTACACTCTCTCCACCTATCTTCTTTACTCTCCATCTTCGATCCGCCTCCCCCTCTCTCCCTATTTATTCCAGTTCCCTCTCCCCATCCCCCTCTCTGATGAAGGGTCTAGGCCCGAAACGTCAGCTTTTGTGCTCCTGAGATGCTGCTTGGCCTGCTGTGTTCATCCAGCCTCACATTTTATTATCTCGATAGACTGGGTTTGTCTTCGCCGGAACGCAGAGGGTTGAGGGCCAACCTGATAGAAGTTTATGAGATTGTGACTGGCATGGGATAGAGTGGGGAGTATAACGTTTTATCCCCCAGTGTGGAGGGGTCAATCACTAGGGGACACAGGTTCAGGGACAGGTGGGGGGGGGAAAGGGGGGCAGAGTTTAAAAGGGATGTGCAACAAGTTCTTCATACAAAAGGTGGTAAGTGCCTGGAATGTGCTGCCAAAGGTGGTGGTAGAAACAGACACAATAGCAGCATTTAAGTAACACCCGGATGAGTACATGAATAGGAAGGGAATAGAAGGATAAGGATTCTGTAAGTGAGGATAGTTTTAGTATGGAAGGGTAAAATATGTCAGTGCAGGCTTACTGTACTTCTTTGTTAGGGTGGAGCAGTTGGCATATTTGATGGTTGTATAGTAATGGTCCAGGATGTTTAGTCCTCTAGTGGGGAGGGAGATGGGTCAATCATATTTTTGCAGCACCCTCTTGCGCCTGACCTGGGTGAAGTCACCAGCCACGATGAATAAGGCCTCAGGGAATTTTTTATCCAGAATGTTTGTGTAAATTTCATCCAGGGCATTCTTTACATCCGCCTGGGGTGATGTGTAGGCTGCTGACAGGATGGCTGACGTGAATTGCGTGGCAGATGGTAGGAAGGACATTTCACTATATTTGGAGAGTTAAGCTTTGATCCAGGATACTCAGCACGGCTTTGTCAGAGGAGATCAATTGAACAAATTTGACTGTATTTTTCAAGGAAGTGGTGTAGATGAGGATAGTACAGTTAATATGGTACATTTGGAATTCAGCGAAGCCTTTTACTGGGTCCCACTTGGAAAACTGATAAAAGAGGTAAAAGCACTTGGGATTCAGGGTAACTTGGTATGTTGGATCCAAAACTGGCTTAGTTGTAGGAAACAGAGTGTGATGTACATGGATGTTTCTGTGACTGGATAAAGGCATAACATATGGATCAGTGCTGAGTTCTTAGTATTCATGATATAGATGATAAACATTGTGTGTGTTTAGGGAGCTGTGTGTAAAGGCGAGCGATGAAAAGTCACTCAACCTGCAGATGACAAAGATTGGCCAGGCGAATAATAGTGAGGAAGAACATCTTAGGTAACAATAAGATATAGACATTTTGGTCAGATTGGCAGATGCAATTTAACACTGAAAAAAAGTGTCATGCAAAGTACTTTAGAAGAAATAACAAGATAACAGAGCACTCAATCAATGGCCGGACACTAGGAGGTTCAGAGGAATGTCTGTCCACTGATCCCTGAAGGAAACAGGAGGTAGTGAAGAAAGCATACAGGACACATGTCTTTATCAGTTGAGTCTTAGATTATAAGAGCATGGAGGTTTACGGGAGCTGTACAGAATTCAGGTAAGCCACAGCTGGAGTACTGCATGCAGTACTGGTTACCACACCACAGAAAGGATGTGACTGCACTGGAAGGGGAGCAATGGAAGTTCACCAGGATACTGCTTAGGATTTTAGTTAAGAGGGGCTACCAAGCTCCGGTGGCTTTCTTTAAAGCACAGAAGGTTGAGGGCCAACCTGATTGAAGATAAGATTATGAGAAACAGTGAATAGCAAGCAGCTGTTTGCTTTAGTTGAAGGTCAATAATAAGGGGGCATAATTTTAAGATGAAAGGCAGGAGGTTTAGGGGAGATTTGAGGAAAACATTTTTTCACCCAGAAGATGGTGGGAATCTGCACTGCATTGCCTGGGGCAGGGGAGCGGAGGCAGGAGGCCTCACAACCTGTAAAAAGTATGTGGATGGGATCACTAGAAATGCTATGAGCCAAATTCCACATTCCAGGCTATGAGCCAAATGCTAGGAAGTGTGATCATTATAGACAAGTGATGGGCTTTTTTTGATCAGTGCAGACTCAATAGGCCAAAGGGCCTCTTCTGTACTACATCACTCTGGCTTTAGGTTTGCGCTCTAATTTGTTACTAACAGCGCACAGGAGCCAAGTAAATATGCAAGTGTCATTTTTAATATGGTTCTGCACCTCCATGCTGTAAAGTAAAAAATTGACCTTATTATTTCTAAACATAATTTGGGTTCTCATTATTGTTATGATTTATAGACTTCATTACACTTATGTTTTAAACTTTCCTTTAAATCATGGTAAAATGGGGCAGTCTGAAGAAGATGTGCCCTCCTACTAAATCCACCTGGAGACAGGCCCATGGGCTTTCTGCCCCTGGAGACGGGGGTTCAGCATAAAACCTATGAAAGCAATTGGCAAGTTGTAACGCCTTGATTGAAAAGGGAGGTGAGTAGCTGGTTTTACAGAACACAGACTCTGAGTTGGACTGTCAGAGGGATTTGAAGAAAAGACTGAGAACTGGAATTGCTATGCAAAGCAGAGACAAAAGGACTGTTTCTGTGTAAATCATCAAGCAGAATGCTGGTGAGAACAGATTTCTTGTTTAAACAAACAAAGCTTTTGGAGATTTAAAGACCAGAACACGACTTGTTACTGAAATTCCATTCAATTATTCTCAGAAGTTTGAGTGAAGGGACCTTTCTGTTTTCATAAAGAATCCAGAGCACACAGATTTAAGGTGATTGGCAAAAGCATCCAAAAATGACAAAACAAAGCCAAAAGCATTTAGAAGCTAGAGTGCAATGCCTGAAAGTGTGGCAGAGATGGATTCAATTGAGGCCTTCATCAAGAGAGTTGGAATAGGTGAGTTCCTCTTGCAGAGACAAGCAGCACGGACATGGAGACTAGAATGGCCTTCTTTTGTAGCCATGCTATGATTCAGAAAAACAATTAAATATTAATTTACTGAGATCATGGCATCGTCTACTACAGTATAATTTACCCGTGTCACTGTTACTGCATTGAATACCATAAGTTCTGCTACACTATGTCATAAATTATAAGTTGGTGCATTAATATTAACCCAGTGGTATCAAATGTCTAGATATGGTTGTAGCCAAGTTTTTATACTGGGGAGAAATCCCTGCAATTTACATGGGCACACTCAAGTACAATACATTAGATTTACTTTTTGCTACCAAAAATGCCATGCTTGAATACATATTTTCAGTATATATTGTAACACACACACATCTGCCCTTCAATGGACAATGCAAACTGACAAAAAACTTATTATTTCTAGCCTTGTTGGATTAGCCATAATAAGTGTAGTGGAGTTGATTGAGCAATGATTAGGTGATAACTTCCTGTGTGTCTGTCAAAAGGCATCTGCAATCACAGAGGCTCTTGTGACACAATGACAGTGTCCCTAACTCTGACCCAGGAGACTGAGTTCAAGTCCTATCTGCTCCAATGTGTAATTACATTGCTGGACAGATTGATTACAGAGCATCTCTATCGAATCACAAAATTGTCACAGTACAGAAGGAAATGACTATGTGCCTGCTCTCCAATGAAATCTCACTCAGTCATTTTCCTTTTCCCTGTAATCCCATATATTGTTCCATTTCAAATAATCATCCAGTATCCTTTTTGAACCCTTCAATCGAACGCTTACCATACCCTCAAGCAGTGCATTCAAGATTCTAACTATTCATTGCATGAAAATGTCTTTCCTCACATTATTTTTGCTGCTTTTACTAATTGCTTTAAATCTGTGCCCTTTTGTTCTCAATCCCTTTATAAGTGGGAACATTCTTTACCTGTTTACCATGTGCAGACCTCTCAATTTTGAATTATTTAATTAGAACTTCTCTCAGTCTTCTCTTCTAGGACAGAGAAGGCCGAGGCACAGAATTGAATAGTTTTAATAATTTTAGAAGAGTGTTAGAGTGGCGGCTGCAATGAGTCATTGTTCTGACTGATCGAGCCAAAAGAACAGCATAGTTCTTAGTTAGAAGAAACAAACAAGTTCAGAGGAACAATTAAATATAAACTATGGACCAGATAATATCGTTAAATTCAGAGCAGAATCAGAGTATGAACCTTAGATATAAGACACAATTATCAATCAGAAGGATCCACCCAGGACATCTATAACTTACCATTAAATGATAGGCAGGAATCTCTCAGTTTGTGAATTACTGCTCCTGTCCCCAACTTCTCCTATCTGGTGACTATCTTCAGGGCTGCCCCTTACTTACATGGCTGTGCAGAATCAGGGTCGAAAGGTCAGCACTTGTCTATATCACAATAATTTCCACAAATACAACAATGAGAGTAACTAATTTGGTGCCACATATTCAAGTCTACTTTTCCCATAAAGTCTCTAAATATTAATCACATGTTACTTTCATTAAAATAAATGTCAATGTTTGGGATAATTGAGTGGTTATTTATCACTAAGTGAAACATTTCAAGTCATAGCTCAAAAGGTTCTTGCAGAAAAGCAGTAAATTTCTTTTTTAGCAGCTTCTGTTCATTGAATCACATTTTGAGTAGAATAGATACTTTGAACAAAACGATGATAATACATTCATTCACCTGAAACATCCATTTCAGTAACATCTCAACTGAATATATATTCTTAGCATTTTAAATAACAGAAAGTTTGAATACTTTGGCCTCATCAAAATCCATGTTTTTTTTTCCCCGCTTTGTTTTCTTTCCTGGTCCCTGTCAGATCTCTTCATCTTTTCTTAAATGCCTACCCCTTGCTGCAAATATTATTCTCCAGCCACCATGTAATCCGCCTTCCAATATGCTTTCAAAGCGATACTAATGTTTTGACAATGTCTCTTGACAGTGCACCACAGCTAAATCTTGATTTCCCCATGTATAGTTTCCAACATGGCTTGCTGAATACTGAGCAGGAGTTGAACAGTTTTGTTTTCCTCCCTATTCAAGGAGTGTTCAAGTCAAATCTAGGATTCCTACAACTGTCTGCCTTGGCTAAATTCAGCTAACTTCAATACAGGCTAGGAACTGAAACTTTGTCCTTCCTGGGCTAAATGGACTAGCCACTGACTAGTAATCAGTGAAGCCACCAAGTGAACATCACGAGAGATTATTTTCTTTCAAATTTTTCACCCTTTCCTTTATTTCTTGTAGGTCCTCATTGTCTCTGAGACATATTTCTAGAAATGTTGTTCCCATTTGATATCACAGACAAAGCCATTATGCATACAAAAGCTTTGACATGGAGTTTCAGAAACAAAAAGGACAATGCAGCTGTCATTGTCCTCACCTGGCAATTACACACATGCCTCGACTAGGCGTTGTTGCATAGCAATCAGGATAGTTCCCAAGTGGCCTTTAATTATGTGTGAACCTCGACTATGATAATAACAGAGAGGTGACAACTACCAAAACATTCTAGAATCTTGCACAAAATGCTACTGCAGGTACAAGGAATTTCATATTCTTAAATGTACCCTCCACTTATTGATCTTGCTGCACCTATATTTGCTTTTTTCTGACCTGCCTCTAGGGTTTGATTGATTGCTACGGCACAGAATGAGAAGATTAAGTACAATACTTGTGGTGGTCTGATCAAAGCACTGTGTAGCTTTAGTATACACAGTACTCCACTGATACTTACTTTACTTGAGTTGTAAACATACTTTAGAGCTATTTGCTAATTGCTGTATAAAGTGAATTGATATCTTAAATGCCAGGGGTACAAACAGTACCCATTAAAGTAGTCACCTGCACCTAATTACAGAACAGCATCACTGCATATTAGAAAAAAGTCTGTCCAATTACATATGCATTGAGAAACTTCTAGGCAACCCTACATTTTAGGACATCACAAAATGAACAAAGATAACTTAAGATATTTATATGCAGACCCTAGACTGATATTATGTTAACTGTATTTAATTATTAAAAGAGAGTAAAGAAAATTAATTGGTGTACCAATAATATTGATATTCAATGGTGTTACCATCACTAAATACCCCACCATCAACATCCTGAGGGTTAATTTTGACTAGAAACTGAAATGGACAGGCCACATGAATACAGTGTATGCAAGAGCAGGTCAGATGTTAGGAGTATCGCGGCTCATCTCCTGATTCCCTATGTCTGTCCACCATCAAGAAGGCACAAGTCTTCGTAGCAGACATCACATACTAAAAAACTTCAGATGAATTAACGTGTATGCCCCAGCAGTAAAAAGAGTGAGCAGCTGGCTGTCCTGCAGCTGCTCCCACTGCTGCTGGTGATGTCCAGGCCAGTCATTCTGGCTGGTGATTTCCGCTGCATTATCAATGCAGCTGGACAATCTGGAGGGGCTGACAGCAAACTGGACCTATGTCCAGATTCCTGATGGAATCAGGAGAAGACACCAAAGATGCACAAGGTCTTCTGCACTACCGCAGATGCAGCACAGCCAGAGGGGTCTATCTGCTCAAGGATAGATTTCCTGTTCATGTCCAGAGAGTTCTCGGTCAGATTCATTGGCATCAAGCCAGAATTCCTTTCTGACCACTACCTCCCGCTGGATGACTGTCACCTAAAGGATGATCAGCAAGCTGGCAAGGGAACATGGAAGCTAAACATGGAAAATGGTTGACCCCAGAACACATTGAGGAACTCAAAAGAGATTGCACAAGCTAGAGAACCATGAAACCCTTCTGAGTTTCCAATGGATTGGTGGAAAATAGTCAACAGGCACATCAAGAGGTTCTTCATCCTCAAAGATGTTCAGAAAGCGAGAAAGAGAGAGAGAAAAAGAGATGGGAAAATCTATCCAGATTCCAGAAAAGCATGCAGATAATTCTCCTGCTGCAGACAATGGGGGTTGATTTCAAGGAGGATTGCCAGGAGGTAAAGAGTCAGCAAGCTTCACTCTTTGCTTTGGAGGTATCCAAGATAATCTTCTAGTCCAGGGTTCATACTGTGCAACGGGATGAGATGAGCTTGCATTCACTCTTCCAGAAGGCGAGCAGGGAAAGCCTGAAGTAGGCTGAAGGAAGAAGATGGCTCAGCAATGTCATCCCAGCCGGACATTTTGTGGATAAGCAAATCTTTTTATGCCAGGGTGTATGACACAAAGCCCACAGATAATGCTGCACCCCAGTCTTCATATTCCTCCATCACAGAAGTGTTAGATGATTGTACGCGGAAGAGGCTGGATGAACTGACCGAGCAAAACTCCTGAATGCGATGGCTTAGCAGTTGAGCTGTGCAGAGCTTTGATTTGCCAGGGCCTGCTCGTGATCTATTCTAGGCAGGGGTGGCCTGCAGGCCAACAGTCCTGTACAATGTGCTTATCAGGGCTGGCACATACCCTCCGCTATCTGCATCCTGATGGCCAGTTTTGTGTGAGCCTGCATCAAGCTGTGTGTAGATCTAAGCTATTTTATGTTTAAGGAAAAACAGAGTTAATTAGCACAGGAGGATACTGAGCATGCTGGAAATCAGAAATAAAAGCAGAAAATGCTTGAAATATCAGGTCAGCAAGCATCTATTAAAAAAAATCAGAGTTAATATCGCAGGTCTGTGACCACTCATCAGGACCAGCATATAAGGAGGTCAGCTTCAGTTAGCTCAGTCCATTAAGAATTGAAAAGGCAGCATTTCCATATATGACATCAATATTTAGGATGAAAACAAGCAGGATTATTGGCAGCACAGGAATTCACCTGCTTATTCATTTTGGTCTGTTGAACTCCTTCCAAGAAAGCATGTTTTTAACAAATGGAGTAAGAAAATCTTCTTCAATTGCAGTATTATAATTGTAATATTGTACGAAAGTGCAGTCTCCTTGACTCTCTACGATGCTACATGGTCTGTTTTCTATCAGATTTCCAGCATCTGCAGTGGCTTCCTTACAGTAAGTTAAAGTAACATGGACAACCTTGAAATGTAGCACTTTCAAACACATGGCAATCACAATTTTGTTTTGTGTTGTATTACAAAATGGTTAAGTATGGAACGTTTGGTATGATAAACAGTGCTGCCTCTAAGCTGTGCAGCTTCCAAGCCCATCAACTGGAGTCCCGATGCAGTGACCTCCAGCTTCAGAAATCATTGCCATGCAAAATAGCAGGAACTTGGTGGAATATTAATAATGGGACTTAATTTTTACAGTAGTGGTGTGGATTAAAATTACTGTAGATAATATTTACAATTCTACACAATAATGGCCATTACAAACCTTTTCACAAGGGTACAAAGATCAATTTTTCTTCAGCTTCCCTCAACTCAGAAGTACAGAGCCAAAGTAATGATCAGATTTGGGCAGCACAGTGGCACAGAAGTTAGCACTGCTGCCTCACAATACCAGGGATCCAGGTTCAACTCCAGCCTTGGGTGAGTGTGACTCTACACGTTCTCCCTGCATCTACACGGGTTTCCTCCAGGTTTCTTCGCACAGTACAAAGATGGGGAAGCTAGGTGCCTACCGTAATGAATGCAGAGTTATGGGGACAGGGTCTTCAGAGGGTTGATGCAGTCCTGATGGGCCAAATGGACTCTCTCTGCATTATATTGGTTCTAATTCTTACACTCGGCACTATTAGTATTTTGTACTCAAAAATAATTCAATTGTAGCTTCTCTCTGATTTGGATACAGTACTCCTGGACAAATCTTCAAAAGGAAAACAAATACATCTGGTCTTATTTCTACATCGTACTCACGAAGTCAGCCCCAGCCATGATCTTTTTCTCCCCAGTGACGGATCCATGGATCCCACAGTGATTCGAGACTGTTGGGTACGGGGTTGTCATTCTACTCCCGCAGAAAGTGAGGATTAGGTGTACTTGGTCGTCAACCTTCATCTTTTATTAACTATTGTCTTTCAGCCATCAGCTGAACACAAATATAAATTGCATTTATACAGTGCCTTTAATAAAATATCCCAACAGATGTGCTCCGTTGATTTGTGCACTGATGTATGCACACAACAAAATACAACCTTATTGACAGTTACATAATGATGCAGATTAAGCTGCATCACAGCAATGAAAGCCAACAGATACCATTTATACTCATAATTAAAGATTGGCATACAACATTACAAACAACATTGACCCGTTATAGTTACATGGGACACTGCTGAATTGAGGTAACTATTAGTGATGTCATATCCACACTCAATCACAGTAATTTAATAAATAAGAACATTTAGGAAATCAAGGCATGATTTCAATGAACAAATACACCATATTTTTAAGTTGTACTAATGAATCTTAATTCTCACTTGCTCTAGCAAAGGCTGGTGTGAACATAATGGAACAAAAGGTCTCCTGTGCTCTACAAGTTTGATACTGTAAATGAAAATCTACTATCTGTAATGGTATAGCATGTATTCAGTTTAAGAGTCAAAATCCAGATCTCAATACTCGGTCTCAAACACTAAACTATCATTAATCTGACGTTAAGTGGCAATCTCATCTAGAGGCCAGATACTTGGTGCAGTTAATGGAATACTATCACACTAATGAAGTAAAAGAAATGGTACAGTTTTAATTTTCACCTAGTTATTCAGTATCTAACCTGATATTCGTCTAAATATAGAGCAGCTTGGCAAGTAATGTCCCATGGTATTGCAAACATAAATTAAAAGTTAAGGGATGCTAGATTGGATACCGCCCCCACCCCCAATAAAAAACCAGTGCAGGGATTGCAATGGACGCAGAATGTCAAATTGCTGCTACTTGCTCATTTCCATGATTACTGAAAATATGCCACATTCCTCACAATCAAAACACAATTCACACTGCCATCCGCAATGGATTAACAGAATTTCTGCCATAAAAATAGAAAAGGCTGGGGGGAAAACACAGCAGGTCATGTAGCACTTGTAGAGAGAGAAACATAATTAATATTTCAGGTTTATAATCCTTCATCTGACCAGGAAATAAATGCAGGCATCTTGAATTGTAAATGAACACAAAACAGTCTGAAAAACCAAATGAAACAAGAATAAGGTAAAGAACTGCAGATGCTGGAGATATGAAACAAAACCAAAAGGTACTAGAGAAACTCAGGCCTGGCAGCGTCAATGGAGAAAAAAATGAGTTAGTTGTTCAGAACTGAAAGCAGCTGGGAAATAGTATTATTTACACTGATGGCCAGGATGGGGTTGGGTAGCCGCTTTGCAGTGTATCTCAGCTCGAACAACAGAAATGGCCCTGAGCCACTAACTGCTTGCCACTTCAACACATCACTATCTTCCCACACCAACATTCTGTCTCAGGCCTGCTGCAGTGCTCCAGTGACGTTTAACGTAAGCTGGAGGAATAGCAACATCTTATTATTTTTTACAATTTCAGAGTGTGAACACCTTCCTCCAGGATTGTTACCTACTCAAACAACCTAAGGTCCCAATCCGAATGGGTTGCTCCTAACAGCCAACACATTTTCAACTATTCACACTTCCCCCTTAGCACCGATTCATCATTGATTTCTTTCTCCGCATATTATCAGTAATCTGTTTCCCCTTTAGAACCCTCCCACTCCTTCTCTGGGCAGCTTCTCCATCTACTCTACTCACTCTTTTCTCCCTCTCCTGAAGGGTCACTGGACTCTAAATGTTAATTCTCCCCAGAGTGGCTGCCAGATCTGCTGAGTTTCTCCAGCATTTTCTGTTTTTGTTCCAAATAAGACTAGGATTTCCCTAATGACTCAGCCGGCTAAAATCAAAGAGTATCAGAACAACATACAAGAGAATGTTCCCTAACCTATCTTGGAGTCCTTTTTAATTGATTGGTGTGGTGTTACGGGAGCTAGAAACAAGCATTAGCATCCTTTGGTTAGTTAGGGAAAAGCAGGGGAGAAAACAAAACCATAATTTCAGCTCTTGTTGTTGCTATCCAATGATTCCTGTTATGAAGTCCGAATGTGTTGATGTGGCATGAAAATAGAACGTACTACCCTCCAGCCTAAGTGGAGAAAACAGTAACCAGGGAAATCATGCCTGCATGTCAGTTTGAGGGAGAAACTTGAGACAGAAATAACCATGCTCAGATTGAATAAGCTTAATTACAAAGGAATGAGGGACAAAGCCACCCAGAGTGGTTGGGAAAATGAATTTAGCTGCAAAGACAGTTGAGGAAAAATGCATAAATTTAAAAAATATTCTATGGTTCACAGCAAATATTCTATGGTTCACATTACCCAGTGTGAAAGGAAAATTCTAGCAAGTGTATTAGCCAATCATGGTTAACCAGAGAAGTTAAGGATGGCATCAAACTGGAAGTAAAAGTTTATAATAAGGCGAAGGTTAATGGTAAGCCACAGGATTGGGCAAGTTTTAAAAACTAGCAAAAGATGGCTTTAAAAAATAGGGAGAAAATAGACATTGAGGATAAAATTGTAAGTAATATCACGATCCACCCCACAAGAACTACTTTATACGTGTAAAAAGGAAGAGAAAGATCAAAATGAACAAATACCTCTTAAAGAATGAGGCTGTGGAAATAGTAATGGGGTACTAGTGACTGGCAGAAGAACTGAGTAAATTGTTTCCATCATTCTTCATAAAAGATAACAATAGCTTTCTAAAAATACTAATAATCAAGAGGCAGAAAATGGAGAGGAAATGAATGCAACAACTGGCAGTGAAGAAAGTACAAGGGAAAGTAATGCAGCTAAAGACCAATAAAGTTCTCTGGTCCAAACTGGGTGCATCCTAGGATATTACATGAAGCACCTGCAAAGATAATAGACACACTGGTAATCTTCTAAGAATCCTTCAATTCTGGAAACTGCTAGGTAATTGGAAAATTGCTAGTGTAACACACTTATTCAAAAAGGAGACAAAAAACAGGTAACTATAGACAGTTAACTTAATATCGGGTAAATATTAGTCTATTACAAAGGATGTAACAGCAGAGCATTTAGAACTACATAACATGAACTGGAGGAGTCAGCATAGCTTCATAAAAGGGTAATCATGCCTGATGAGTTTATTATTCTTCTGTGAGGACAGAACAAGCAGGAGAGGTAAAGGAGAAGCAGTGGATGTGATATATTTGGATGTGATATATTTGGATGTTTTGAAGGAATTTAATAAATATACCACACATTGGATTACTTAATACATTACGAGTCCATGGTGTTGGAGGTAGTATGTTGGCATGGATACAGGATTGGCTAACTAACAGAAGACAGAGATGGGATAAAGGGGACATTTTCAGGATGGTAAACTGAAACTAGTAATGTGCCACAGGCATCAGTGCTAGGGTTACAATTATTTGCAATGTATCTTAATTACTTGGATGAGGAAAGTGAATGTAAAATAGCCAAGTTTGACACAAAAATAGGTAAGAAAGCAAGTGGTGAGGATGACATAAGAACAGTCTTCAGAGTGGGATACAGACAAGATAAGATCATGGGCTAAAACTTGGAAGATATAATAGACTGTAGGAAAATGTGAAGCTGTAAAGTTTGCCAGGTAGAAGAGGGCTGAATATTATTTAAATGGAGAAAAATCACAGAAAATTATAGCACAGAAGGTAATGTAAGTCCTCATGTAGAAATCAGAAAAGGCTAGTATACCAAGTTCAGCTGGGAATAGGCAAGGCAAATAGAATGCTGGCCTTTAGTTCAAAGGGAAAGGTGCATAAAAATAGGCAAGTCTTACTAAAACTAGTCAGACCATAGCTGACATGCTGTGAACAGTTTTGGTACCCTTATCAAAGTAAAGATGTACTGGCATTGGAGGCAATCCAGAGAAGGTTCACTTGGCTGATTCTGTCCATGGAGGGACAGTCTTATGAGAGGTTCATTGGATTGGGCCTGTACTCACTGAAGGTGTGAAACATGGGACATGATCGTGTTAAAATAGAAGATTGGGGACTTGACAGTGAAGAGGCTGTCTTTCCTCATGAGAGATTCAGAAAGCTTAATATCGTATTGAGGATTGCACTTTTACAACAGAGATGAGGAGGAACTTCTTCTCTCAGAGAGTAGTGAATCTGCAGAATTCTTTCCTACATACGGTTGAAGAAACTGTGCCACTGAATATGGCAGAGATAGATTTTTAATTGGTAATGGAACCAAAAGCTATGGGTAAAAGGCAGGAAAGGGGAGTTGAGGATTATCAGATCACTCATGTTCTCATTTGAAAGGTGCAGCAGATTGAATGGCCTACTTCTGTTCCTCTGTCTTATGGCCTTATACACACTCCATGCCTTTGTGAGAAGAGGGAAAAGTTTAAAAATTGTCAAAAAGTATATCTACAAAATTTTTAGCCAACATTGAAATGTGATTAAACAAAAATGATATTAGGTCCATGTGATAGGTTTGAATATTACACAAAGTGACCAGAAGAAAAATTATTGTCAGAATCAAAAATCTCTGCAATAGGTCATTCATATAGCAAACTCCATTGTTAGTTGCTATACTCGCAAAAGAAGAATGTCAAAGGGTATTGCAAGCTAAACAACCAAATGGAATGTAACAAGTGATTTGTGGGAAAGATTGCACTACAAGACACTAGATTACAATTTACTTTTTTGTACAGCACTTTTAATCTCAGGAGAGGTTTAGGGTCAACTGAGATACCATGCTTACAAACACTCTGCTACAGCCCTGTGCAAATGCAGGGATGGAGTCAGCGGTGAGGTGAAGAAGAATGTGGCTAAAACCAGAGGACAATGGTTTTGAACTTTGACAATAAAGACGGCAATTGGCATATCTGCTCTGCGTAATGGTAGGTCATTGGCTCATTCTCTGTTGATGCTTTGTTCTGAGTGGATTCCTTGGCCATTTTTGTCAGTGATCATTTGCCACTCCTTTCCTCTATTAGGGGTAGACTGAAGAGATAGATTCTGCATCTACCTATGCTGGAATGAGAATCAAGCCTGACCTTTTCTGATGATTAGTTAGAGAAAATCAGATCTAATTGGGATTTTGTATAGCTTTTTAAGTAAAGATACAAAGATAAGAAGTCATTACAAGGGATGTTTTGATAACAACTAGTTAAGCAAAAGTGAAATCAGACAAGGGCTAGTCCAGCTGCTGGCCAATGAAGCAGATGCATTAGGAGAGGCTGCCATGACTTTATGATACATCTGCCTGTCTGTCAAGTCCCTGCACCAAACTACAGATTGAAAGTTATGAAATTCCAGACTGGAATTTTTGTGTCTTATTTACTGCAGTAAATCTGACACCCTCTGCTGATAAAGCAAGAGCAAGCTAAGGGGCCATCAACATTAAGTGAAAATAGTTCAATAAAGTATTTCAATAATTGGAATTTATTTCTAAACTAATGAAATATCCTGGATTTCTACTTTGTCATTATTTTTAAGTGTATAAGCAAACAAATTTAGCTACTAAAATTAGATATTCCAAAGATTTTGGCTTTGTGACAGAATAAGTTATACCAGTTCATCCTTATTCATATCTTCTTAAAGTTGTGAGCAAGGTATAAGAGTTACAAGCCTTGTTTTTTGCTTAAACTACATCATTCACACCACAGCAATAGGTTCACCAAGCTACTGAAATTATGCTTGGAGACTTAACTGATCAAGGCAATTAACTCCTGTGCGATACTTTGATATATGCTGCTAACTAATCTTGCTATTTATCAGGTGTGGCTCTAATTAGCAGAATGTTTGCCCCCGATTCCTATCGATTCCAGTTTTGCTAGCACTCCCTAACTCCATACTTAGTCAAATGTGACCTTGATATCAAGGGCTGTCACTCTCATGTCCCCTCTGAAATTCAGTTCTTTCGTCCATGTTTGAACCTATGCAGTAATAACGTCAGCAGATGAGTGGCCATGGTGAAACTCAAAGAGGGCAGCAGTGAACAGGTTGTTCCTAAGCAGGTGTTGCTTGATAGCACTGTTGAAGACACCTTCCATCATTTTACTGATGATCAAGAGTAGACCAATGGGATAGTAATTGGCCAGGTTGAATTTGTCCTGCTTTTTGCGCATAGAACATTCCTGGGCGTTTACACTTTGTCAGGTACAGCCTAGTGTAGCAGCTGTGCTGGAACAGCTTTGCTAGGAGTTCGGGAAGTTCTGAGCACAAGTCTTCAGTACTATTGCCAGATGTTGTCAGGACGTATGGCTAAAGACTGACATCTGTATTGCTGGTGGCCACTGGAAGAGGCCAAGATGGATCATCTACTTGGCATTTCTGGTTGAAGACTGTTAAGAATGCTTCTGCCTTATCTTTCGCACTGATGAGTTCGATCCTTCCATTATTGAGGATGGGGATATTTGTGGGGCCTGCTGCTCCACTGAGCTGTTTAAGTGTCCACCAGCATCCTTGACTGGATGTGGGAGGACAGCAGGCCCTGGATTTAACCTGTTGGTTGTGGGATCATTTAACTCTCACTTGCTGATACACCTACCAGATTTCCTCTTGGGTCTCTGAATGACACTGGCTCATTTACAGGGACATTTTTACTTCGGAGAAGATGAGTTGTTAATCACATCATCTGAAATTTTTTTTGGTACTTGCTGAATTTTATAGTGCAAATATTACTCAATGAAAATGAAGTTTTGATGCCTAATGGTGACTTTAATATGTATGCAAGGTTTCAACAGGATGCTATGGCTCACTACAGTCTAAATGAATAAACGGAATATTTTTTACAAGTTAAACTGTGTCCAACAGGCTGTTCATTTGTGGTCTCATCTGATGCAATAAATTCGGCTTCAGAATATTGGTAGTTTTCCTTTTTTCCCCACCAAACACCATATCGCCAGGTTGCGGAGTAACTTGAGGTCAAGAAAGAAGTCATTACCTAGTGTCAGACGGTGTTATTAAGTGGTATTCAAAACAAATCTGCTGGCAACTTTTCCACTACTTTCCCCCCACTTTCACTGTGGATAAAGAACTCAGCTCTATCCATTGTGCTACCTTAAACTCGGAATTAAAAAAATTGCAGTCGAAATCTAATCTGGCCAATTAGACGATATTAAACTCGCTTGTATCACATTTGCCACATTTTTCTCCCCTTCACAATTCAGTACAACTCTTCATATGTGAACCAAGATTGAGTGTTTTTAATTCACTTGCGGGATGTGGTCATCGCCTTGAGAAGGTAGTGGTGGGCTGTATTCTTGGACCACTGCAATCTATTTGGTGGAGTTACACCCACAATACTGTCAAGAAAGTAGTGTGAGAATTTTGACCCATTACCACCACACATTCAATCCTGTTCAAAAACAGAAATTGGCATCACAAATTCTTCCTAAGAACAGGCAGCAAAAACCTTGCCTGATGTTTCCTTCTCTATATCGGAGGCAGTTGTAATCAAAAATAGCATGCCATTTTTTTGTCATTTGGGAAGCCAGCCGCTTTCTTCACCTGCAAGGGAGGTCAAGTAATTGGGCCAGTGGTGAGTTAAAACCCTTGAGTGGCCATTAACCGAACAGGCCTTAACTGCTGGCAAGTCAAAAAAAGGTCCAATGAAACTTCTTGGTCAGCGCTTAATTGCTGAGGTGGCAGGAAGGGGATGAGCATCTCTCCATGGCTAACTTGCTCCATCACTTGCCTTTCTCGCCCCCTCCCTTTCAACCTCCAGTGAGGTGAAAATTGATTCCATGGTAGCTCCCAGGCACACCACTGTTTAACAACAAAACCATTGCACTGCATTCTATCAGGAATATGGAATTAGAGTGTAAGTAGATACAATCAAATGAATAATAGTACACCAAACTCATGTAACTTCAAAGTGGTGGGATTGGAAAAAAAATGCCATCGTTCAATGTATTATATCATTTTTAGTTATTTGTGACATTTTCTAAAACTGTTTCTGAAATAATATTACAACAAAGATTATGGACCTTGACAACGTTCTGGCTGCAGTATTGAAAACTTGTGAATAAGGACTAGCTGCATCAGTACAGTTACAATACTAGCACCTACACAACAGTGTGGAAAATTGCCCAGGTAAATCCATTCAACAAACTGCAGCAGAAATCTAATCTAGCTGCCATCTCATCAGCTTAGAAAGTAGATACAGACAAAAAGGTCTGAAAATTGTAAGAGGAATCATGTATATATATCATTGTACAAAGTCACTGTAACATGACTGGCAGGAAAACTAAACTGCATTTAATCATCTCTAGCAAAATGCAAACGCTTCCAGGCCACTTCAAATAGATGGAATTATCAGACTTCAAACACGTAGAAGCATTAGTTTACTTGTTGTTCACTTTTACCGCCAAAACTGTGGAGCAGCATACTTATATCAAATCACCAAAAAGTGAGTTTAACATTTCAGCATGCAATAAAGAATGGAGTCTATTTGAACAACAAAACATGACCTTCCTGGATTAGGTACAGCTATCCCTTCTTTTCTTCACCTACTGTGTTCCTTAAAGAAAAACTTACAAAACAAAACAGTCAGCAAAAATCTTTTTTCCCCACAAGAAAATATGTAATTAGGGTGGGTTATGTTCCTCACCTACAAATTTTACATTATAAACTTACTGGGTGTCTTGAACCTAATTGGCCCAAAAATCCTCTTATGACTGAACTTCCACTCAACTTTGCTTCCCTGGATCCTCTTACTCCCTGACACATTACTGAATGGACCTCTCAAATTTTAAGTATAATATTGATCTTGCTCTTTGTGCATCTTCTCTGCAGCTGTAACATTGTAATCTTCACTCTGTTTTATTATCCTATGGTATGGTGTAATCTGCCTGTACTGCACGCAAAAACAAAAAGCTTTTCACTGTACCTAGGTACATGCAACAATGATAAATCAAATAAAATCAAATTTCCAGGCCCGCAGCATTCTCTCTCATACGCGTTCAATCACTGTTTCCCTCTCTGCATTTCTCCTGGTCATTGCTTCTTTTTCCATCACCCTCCACCCACTGCTTGTCTCTCTCCCAACATTCACTGTGCTACGAAGCAAGTGTAAAGGCAAATGAGGCAAAAAGAAGGGTAGCCACAAGTGGAAAAGATGATGAGCTTTTCAGCGGTAGTAATAAACTGAACATTGCAGCAATTATAAGCAAAAACATTTAAAAAGCAACTATATTTGAAGTATCTATGCCACAGCACAAGTTTCCTAAATACTTAGCAAATTTTGTTGCTTATGATGATTTCTCTAAAAAAGAGGGGCAAAGCTAAACTACAAGGTTCAATAGTGAATACTGCAGTATTGTGATATTTTTGAGATGTAAAACATTGAATATTCTCATCTACTTGCATGAGAAAATGGGTCAAGCTATAAGTGGAATTGTGTCACACAACTGCCAGGCAATGATCACCTCCAACAAGACAGAATCAAACTTTGCCCCATAAAATTCAATGGCATCGAATCTCCTACCAACAACAGCATTGACCAGAAAGTGAGCTGGACTAGCCATCTTAATATTGTGGCTACTAACTCAGGTCAGCAAATATCTCACCTCCTGACTCCACAAACCCTTTCCAGTATCTAAATGACAAGCCAAGAATGTGGTGAATTACTCTCCCTCTGCCTGAACAGATGAAGTTCCAAAAACACTCAATGAGATTGTCAGGATTCAGGACAAAATGACATTCTTGGTTGACGACCCACCCACCGCCTTCAACATTCACTCCCTTCCCTACCAATGCAGTGGCAACAGGGTTTACCATTATTGCAGTACAAGATGCACTGCAATAATTCACCAAAACTCCTCCTACAGAACATTCTGAATCCAACCTTTACTGTCTAGAAGGATAGAGGCTGATGTATGGGAAATTGGAATTGGGGAAGAGGACAATAGTACAATGCAAATTGTTTCTTTCTTCTACCCAAATTCTACAAAACATTTTGTAGCTTTGGGCACCAGATAAGTGCAGGTTGTGTACAGATCGGATGCTAATTTCAGATGAGCTCCTTGCAGCAAACTAGCATGACATCTGACTTCTCAATCCAATTATTTTTGGTATGATTGAAACTTAACACTGCCAATCTGAACTTAAGAGCAGTACAGTATTATATTATGGGACTGAATCTATTAAAAGCAGAAGAAGACTGTCCAGTCCACTTCAGCAAGACCATTAGCAGCCTTTACAAAAGAGACTATCAGTTGTCGAAGTTAGATCCTAATCCAGTCCCTGAGGGAGAAAGGACATTGTACAAGATCTAATGCTGTACTCTGCTATGCTACATAGTGCCTTTTAATATATTCACAGGACGTTCTACAGACAACATTAAATACATTTTGCAACAATGGTAAAAATGTATCTTATAATTTAATGTGAGTGAATTATCCAGCAATATAAAACATTAAAAATAGTGGTCACAATTTCTGTGAACAAACTGCAAATATACCAATTGAGTTAGTGATCCCTGATGGCTGCTGTGATCCAGTTCTACAGGTTTTTTCAAATCCTATTGTTTAAAGCATATGAAGCCAGCCTCCTACAAAGGTTCAATAAGTTATCCAGTGTATAGTTCGAATCATAGAATCCACAGAGTCTGGAAACAGGTCCTTTGGCCCAACAAGTCCACACCGAACCTCAGAACATCCCACATAGACCCATGTCCCTAACACTACAGGCAATTTAGCAAGGCTAATCCACCTAACCTGCACATCTTTGGACTGTGGGAGGAAACCAAAGCGCCCGGAGAAAACCCACGCAGACACGGGGCGAATGTGCAAATTCCACACAGTCGCCTGAAGCTGGAAATTGTACAGACGAGGAAGAATTTACATCCCTGCAGCTAGTATATATATTTATGGATGTCAGGTGAAGAAATTTAGGCTTGGTTCTGAAGCCCCTATAATTAAATATTACACTGGTACATTATGTCAAACCTCACACGAACAAATGCTTGGTAATTCAAAACCAAACTGTTATCTGACTCTAATGGTATCACTATTTAATCCCAGTTCATGAAGTGCTACGCAGTTCACACTTTGTGCACAAGATCTGCCAATATGAAGATCCTACTTTCCTCGATTCCTTTTTCCTTCATCAGTTTATCCAGTTTCTGTATTATTCATTTCAGCCACTCTGTACAATAGACAGTTCCACATTCTTGCTAATGATTGATAAAACAAGTTTTTTTTCTGAATTACCAGAACATTTCATGCATATTTCCAGAGTGTGGACACAGGCTTAACTTTAAAATATTCCTTTTATAAGGACAATGATGCACCTTCTAACATGCAAATGAACTCAGTTCATTTTATGAAAGATAATGTCAACTTATTAACACATCAAAAACAATACTAAAACTCAACAGCACATGAAACATATTTAAAGATAAAATGCAATTCAAAATGGGCATACTTAAGTTTGAAAGATTGTTTTAATACTTATGCTCACCATGCTGCTAGATTAAATTTTTATATCTTACTTGAAAGCAGTCATCTCCAAATGGCTGTAATTACTGAACTAGAAACTGGTACCATCAAAATCAATTTTTAAGGACAGGACATTTTGACTAGATTGTCAACAAGTGTCTCTGTTGCTGAAGGGAGGCAATGGCCTAGTGGTATTATCGCTTAACTGTTAATCCAAAGACCCAGATAACACGCTGGGGACGGGGGTTTGAATCCTGCCATGACACATAGTGGAATTTGAATTCAATAAAATATCAGGGATTAACAATCCAATGATGACCGTGAATGCATTGTTGGGAGAAAACACACTAGTGCCCTTTAGGGAAGGAAACTGCCATCCTTACCTGGTCTGGCCTACATGTGACTCCAGACCCACAGCAATGAGGTTGACTCTGAACTGCCTGCTGAACAATTAGGGATGGACAATAAATGCTGCCTAGCCAGTGACATCCTCATCCCATTATGAATAGAGGAAAACAAAATCATGCTTTCTCTTTTTTTAAACAGTTATCATTCTGGGGTAAGGATGAAAACAAAACTACAAAATCAAAGTTGTTCCTGCTTTGCTGCAACATTGTTACTGACGACTGGAAGGAAGTCCTACCAATCGTTCAAAATGACAACAACCTATCCATCATTGCCCACGACACAGAAAATCCCATAAAAACAAAAATATAACCTCCAAATGAAATTAAAATACCTTCGGTGTTATTATGTCTCCCTGTTGAGAAAATGAAGCCTACAGGTTGATGGGCAATCAATGGCTTTCATAACAAATAGAACAGGATCACAGTTCACAATGCAAAGTCATGCCACACCACCACACTATATCGTACAAAGCATTTGAAAATCACTCATATAACCTTCAAATGTCACATGTAAGTCATAAAATGTCTCAACACATCATAGTAGCCTTACCCCCACTTCATTAAAGCAAGTTTGCATGGATATTCTATAGTAAAATATAAGATGAAGAAAGAACAAAAACATTGTCAAAATAAAATACCTATGGAGAAGTTTATCAAAGCCAAAATTGTATCATGTTGCACACCATCAATAACAATGAGTCAAGCAACATTGTTGGAAAATAAGGCAGAGTTTAACATTTTCCTCAATATGCTTGGAGTTGGGGTACAGCATTCAATCAAGCAAGACAGTGACAAGTAGGGACCCCAGTGACCTTCCACATCAGCCCCAATCTATTTTGGGGTAGAGAGGCTGCTGTTGGAGTGAGTATGCTTCTGGATGGCTTTCCCACTCACTGCCAATCACATAGGCAATTAATACCAATTTACAGACCTCATTCAACTACTGCTGGCATTTCATAAGAGCCAAGAAGAATCACTAAGTGCCACCTACAGCTCATGCTGCAAAAACCCCTCCACATCCAGTGACGCACATCCCACCGTTTAACAGTGACTTGGATTCCTTAGCAACCATAAGCCTTGTGTCGAGTAAATTTCTGGTAGTCTCCACTGCTCCGTCAGCCATTACCTCCATGCATAACTACCGGTCTCTGAGGCAGCTCGAGGGGCGGAAATCCCAAACCCCCAGATCCTGTGGAAGACCCACTTGAGCATCTTATGGGAACTTGGTAGATTTTCAGTGACTGAGGCAGCCACTGAAAACCCAGCCTCCTGCATTAAATACCACCTATCACCCATATAGAGGAGAAATCCATTCCAATCAATTATTTGCGACTTCACAAAAACATTCAATGTTGCCCAGCTATTTGCAAAACCACTTTCTAAGTTTCAGACAAAAATAACACAACAGAACATATGACACAGTAACTAAAGTGTTCAGATTTACTGGTGATGTTTAAATTTCAGTCAAATTTACACAGGACTTAACTGCTTCAAACTGAATTAAACAAATATGTAAATACAGTCAGTGGGAAATGGCTGTCAATATCAACTGGTTGATTTTTACATTTTCAAATTAATATTAAAAGGCTAGTGGCTGATACAACACTAATGCTTGAAACTTAACTCTGGATTCAATATGTTAGATAAAATAAATCTTTCCAAAAAGACAGCAAGTTTATCCAATCAGTATCTAAAACATGTAGATTCATTTCCTCATGTGCTGCATTATTGGCCACCGGTGGAATGGCAATATAGTTGCAAAATTTGCCTCAGTGAACAACCAGAAAGCTGCTGCTTTAAACTGTTAAATCTTGACAAAAATAAATACAGTTACAGTAATAACAATTTTCACAAAACAAAAAATTCTGTTACATTTTAAACAATTTAGCTTACACTTCAATATTAACACAGTTGGGAGAATCATTAAAACACTGAGCTCTTTGTGCAACTGAGAAAATGTGTTAAAAACATGGATATGTTAATATCTTCTGCTGGCTACCATGACATGACTAAGTTTCTGCTAACAGTAAGAAACCTAATTCCTCAGGCATCAACAAACGTAGTAATGTGATCACTGGCTGTTGTAAAATCTGCGTGCATTACCTTAAATTACAACATGCACTGAACAAGCCATCAGGTAATACAAAGGTATCATTAACGCATGTAACCTTAGTAGCATTAGAAACAGTAGTATGATCTATTCTTAAAGAGGTAGAATTTCTAAAATGAAATCTTTCAGAATCAAATATGTGGTACATTCAACAAAAGGATCGATTTGAAACATTTTTAGAAGTTCCTTATGACAAGATGAAAAAAACAATTTTGTCAATCATTTAATTCATTTCTGATTTTTTTTTTGTATATGAGCGAGTTCTTAAAAAGAACCTGTAATGTTTACTTGAATGAAAAATTACCGGAAAACAGATTTCAGCAACACAGCCAAAGACTTTTTATATCAATCAAATGAATGTAAATTTTGTTGACAAATGCACAATTAGTGCTGAGAGGACTATATAAAATTTAACGATATAGTTAGTATTTTAAAAGCACAAGATGGAATCTATGCCATACAAGGGCAACGACATGTGGGTCTTCTTAAATCCCTTGAAGCATTTTACATGTGAATCTAGGAATAAAAGAATCATCTTAACATCACGAAGGTGAACACCGACCGTCTATGACTGATCCAAATTTCTGTTTTTTTAATTAAGCACTGCTAGTGGCGTTACGTTGGAAAAATCTGCTTAGTCTGTGCTATAACAGTTTTTTGTAGCTAATACCACATGCAAATTATTTTTAATCAACTCATTCAGACATGTTAATACATACCTCTGCAGTAGTTGGGACCTGAATCCAGTCCTTTTGGCTCAGAGTTAGGAACACCACCATTGTACCATAGCAACACATACTTTGAACAATTTAATCCAACCATTAATGAACTGTTATCCTCAAATTCAGTGTGGACTTATAACACTATGTGTGTGAGCCCCTTGGGAAACGGTTTCCAAATGGCAACAACTAAAGTCTAAACAAAATCCTCACTTAAGCAGGTACCTGGGCCTCAAAGTCTACATTGGCTTTATTAAGGGTAGACTAGGAAAAGAAGTTATGTTTGTGCACGTTTTCTTTTGTTCAAGGAGCCAAAGTATTTGCCTGCTTAAGAATTTTCTGATCTTTACTGGCATGATTCACAGAGTACGATCTGTAACTGACAATTAAAAAAAAGTTAGCGAGTTTGGATTTTGCCATCTCTTAGGATCTTGTATGTTATTCATATCATTAGAATTGGAAATTTCTGACCAAATGCAAAAAACTGATTATTTACTGGCATAAAAACAAAAATGCCAGAAATAGCAGAGCTTGATATCTAATGAAAGGAACTAACAACTTTTCTGACAAAAAATTGTTCAACCAAAACATTAATGTTTTCTCTCTTTCCACACATGCTGCCAGACTTGAAAACATCCAAAATTTTCCCCATTTGTTTCAGATTTCCAGCATACATTTGACTTTACACTTGTTTAATGACGATTCAGCAAGAAAGGCATGCATACAAAGTCTTTCACTGATACTGAATGTTATCAGATTTACTAATGATTAGCAAACAGCAATTTCCATTCGATGGAACAGTTCTCAATGCAGAAGAGAGAGTGCAGGACACAGTGAATGTTGGGAAGATGCTTCCACTGGTAGGAGAGCACAGCCTTAGAGTAAAGGGAAGACCTTTTAGAATGGAGATAAGGAGAAACTTCGTCAGCCAAACAGTGATGAACCTATGGGAGTCACTGCCACAGAAGGCTGTGGGGGCCAGGTCATTGAGTACATTTAAGACTGAGACAGATAGGTTCTTAGTTATCAAGGAGTTCAAGGGTTACAGGGAGAATGCAGGAGAATGGGGCTGAGGAACTTATCAGCCATGACTGAATGGCAGAACTGACTCAATAGACCAAATAGCCTAATTTCTGCTCCTTGGTCTAATCGTGTTTATACTGAAAAATTACATAACGGGTTGTTCAACATATATTTACATATTAACTTACATTTCCCAAGATCTATCGGTATATATACATCCAATGCAATAATCTCTCCATTCCAATTAGGGCTTATCTTTAACTTTTCAAACAAGGATTAGCTAGATTTTGTTAAACTGAAAACTCCTCAAAAACTTAGCAGGATTATAAAATATAATCAAATTTCCCATTGCCACGAAGTAGTACTAGCTCAGTGCTCCCTGATATATTTCTGGATTCTACAGAACAATTACACAGATTTATCCTGATTGACACCATCCATGCTGATTAGCTTGTCTGGCATCAACATTCCCTTCTTGATTCATAAATATTGGTCTCATATTGAATGTAAGATAATAATTCACCCTGGCAAAGTCACACCAATGATTCCGGACATTTCAAAACACAAATTGGAGCACATTAAAATTGTTTCAAAAGATTGCTCAAAGAGACAACTTTTCAATAGCTCTTGTGAAACAAAAGCCTTTTGTTCAAGCATCTGTTTGTTACAAATGTAACTGAATGATAACAGTGCTAAAGGGGTTACATTATGAAAACAAATTGCAATGGCTTGTATTACCCTGCTGCTTGTAGCTACTCCATCAAGAGATCTGCCTTATGGTATGTTGTGCCTTTTATTTTACACTTGCCTTGCATATTAACTGCAGCTCGTCTGCAATCACTCCTATTATGTATAAACTCGCTATAGTCTTCCCAGACCATCGCGCTACTCTCTTATTAGAGAAGTGATTGGTGGTGGTTTAATTGGTGGTGATGGCCTAGCGGTATTATTGCTGGATGGTTAATCCAGAGACCCAGATAATATGCTGGAGACCTGGGTTCAAATCCCAAAATGGCAGATGGAGGAATTTGATTTCAATAAATATGTGGAATTAACAATCTAATCATGACCATGAATCCATTGTCAAAAAAACTCATCTGGTTGACTAATGTCCTTTAGGGAAGTAAACTGCCATCCTTGACAACAAAATGTGAGGCTGGATGAACACAGCAGGCCAAGCAGCATCTCAGGAACACAAAAGCTGACGTTTCGGGCCTAGACCCTTCATCAGAGAGGGGGATGGGGAGAGGGAACTGGAATAAATAGGGAGAGAGGGGGAGGCGGATCGAAGGTGGAGAGAGTATAGGTGGGGAGGTAGGGAGGGGATAGGTCAGTCCAGGGAAGACGGACAGGTCAAGGAGGTGGGATGAGGTTAGTAGGTAGTTGGGGGTGCGGCTTGGGGTGGGAGGAAGGGATGGGTGAGAGGAAGAACCGGTTAGGGAGGCAGAGACAGGTTGGACTGGTTTTGGGATGCAGTGGGTGGGGGTGAAGAGCTGGGCTGGTTGTGTGGTGCAGTGGGGGGAGGGGACGAACTGGGCTGGTTTAGGGATGCAGTAGGGGAAGGGGATATTTTGAAACTGGTGACGTCCACATTGATACCATATGGCTGCAGGGTTCCCAGGCGGAATATAAGTTGCTGTTCCTGCAACCTTCGGGTGGCATCACTGTGGCAGTGCAGGAGGCCCATGATGGACATGTCATCTAAAGAATGGGAGGGGGAGTGGAAATGGTTTGCGACTGGGAGGTGCAGTAGTTTGTTGCGAACTGAGCGGAGGTGTTCTGCAAAGCGGTCTCCAAGCCTCCGCTTGGTTTCCCCAATGTAGAGGAAGCCACACTGGGTACAGTGGATGCAGTATACCACATTGGCAGATGTGCAGGTGAACCTCTGCTTAATGTGGAATGTCATCTTGGGGCCTGGGATAGGGGTGAGGGGGGAGGTGTGGGGGCAAGTGTAGCATTTCCTGCGGTTGCAGGGGAAGGTGCCGGGTGTGGTGGGGTTGGAGGGCAGTGTGGAGCGAACAAGGGAGTCACGGAGAGAGTGGTCTCTCCGGAAAGCAGACAGGGGTGGGGATGGAAAAATGTCTTGAGTGGTGGGGTTGGATTGTAGATGGCGGAAGTGTCGGAGAATGATGCGTTGTATCCGGAGGTTGGTGGGGTGGTGTGTGAGAACGAGGGAGATCCTCTTTGGGCGGTTGTGGCGGGGGCAGGGTGTGAGGGACATGTTGCGGGAAATACGGGAGACGCGGTCGAGGGCGTTCTCGATCTCTGTGGGGGGAAAGTTGCGGTCCTGGAAGAACTTGGACATCTGAGATGTGCGGGAGTGGAATGCCTTATCGTGGGAGCAGATGCGGCGGAGGCGGAGGAATTGGGAATAGGGGATGGAATTTTTGCAGGAGGGTGGGTGGGAGGAGGTGTATTCTAGGTAGCTGTGGGAGTCGGTGGGCTTGAAATGGACATCAGTTACAAGCTGGTTGCCTGAGATGGAGACTGAGAGGTCCAGGAAGGTGAGGGATGTGCTGGAGATGGCCCAGGTGAACTGAAGGTTGGGGTGGAAGGTGTTGGTGAAGTGAACTGCCATCCTTACCTGGTCTGGCCTACATGTGACTCCAGATCTACAGCAATGTGGTTGACTCTGAATTGACCGCTGGGCAATTAGGGATGGGCAATAAAAGCTGCCTTGCCAGCAACACCCTCATTTTGTGAGTGAATAAAGAAAAAAAATCCCTGAGGATCACTATGCCTCAGGTGACAGGAAGTTGAGAAGGAGAATCCTCCTGAAAACTTCAAAGGGTTGACAGAAAGAGGTGATATTTTTCTCATTGGGGAGTTCAAAATATAACCCTAAAATTAGAGCTAGGACTTAAGACAATATTATAAAGTATAGCTTCTGACAGAATAATGGAAATCTACAATTAACTCCCTCAAAAGACTGTTAGGGAAAATGAAAATCTCAAATCTAAGAAGAATAGATTTTCAGTAGGTAAGGATATTAAGGATTGTGAGAACAAGGTGGGCAGATGGGGGTCTAAAATATGAATCTGCCATAATTTCATTGAATGGTGGAACAAGCTAAAGGAGCCAAAAGGCTTAACCATGTGCAGCAAAATATGTGGACTCTATTTCTACTAATAACAGGTCTATACAGAACACCATTTAAAAAGTAGCCCCTTTCCTTCAGTGTCCATAAATTCAGTGAAGAACCTTCCAAATTAGAATGAGTGGTAACAAATCAACTTCTTCTAGAAGGATATCAACTCACCAATCTTCTCATATTATCCCTCAATCTCAATTTATATCATCAGCTTCATGTGCTTTTCTCTTGATTCTCATTATAGATTCCATTTCCAGAGGTGACCTAGTAACTTATACAAATCCATTTTCTACATTTTTACTTTGTACACAGACCAACATTTCAGTATGCAAGGCAGGGTACATTACAGGAAACAGTGATGATCAACCATGCAACACAGCAAATGAAAGAACATTCCCCTTACCTATACTTCATGCCTGTCTGATAGGCAGTACAATTTTCCAGCGACAGACAGTGCATTAGGAGAAACTCTTCCATCTTCTTCGATTGGACCAAGGCTCTGACTTCTCGGAGCTTCTGCATCTCTATTGTATCAGTGTGCCGCACCTGATTCAAACCCTGATCTGAATGGTATCTAGTTATTCGTTCCTTCAAGTTTTCAGTGTAAGACATGGACAGCATTTTCTCAACTATCTTGGAAATCTGCAAATTTTCAGGTTGAACATTTTTACACAAGAAGACCTGAATTACATTTGCTGGGGCCCTAATATCTCAGTAATGTTAGATCTGGGAGTGGTGAACATGTTGAGGTGGTAAAGGACATTAGCTAACCATCCAAATACTTTAAGCTCAACTGTCTAAAAATAGGACCACTTGCATGTTCACGAGCTACACTATTCTGGATGCCAACAAACAAGCAATTTAGCATTCTGTAACTGGATCTCATTGTCACCAAAGATCCTCTCAAAATAGCAAAGAAAAAAGTAGTTAGTTTCATAATATGTACAACATGATTTTCATGTATTTTAAGAAGCACACTTAGATCCTTCTAATGTTATCAGATTGAAAGATTTCCACTTATAAAAATTAAATAAAAGCAGCCACTGGGAAATACATCATTGCTTAAACTTTTCTACAGGATTTGAAGCAGTTACATGGCAACTGAATGACTGCATTTGGCTTTTAATGACATCATCCAATAATTCACAGTTGTACAACTGGAATATCAACAGCATTTGGTGTTTCCTGGGACCAAAACACGTTTGATAGCATGTTAGCAAACAAGTTAATAGCAAAACCTGCTACTCCTAATGAGAATCCTAATGAACGAGCTTTGGTAGCAAACTGAAAATTCTATTATAGAAGGTGAAGCACTAAAAACAAAATATAAATAATAACCACCTGAAAAGATTATGGTAATTGGAGAGATTGTCAGGCACTTTCCCTAATTTTTCCATCTCTAGTCAGGTACCTTTTCCCTGAAGGAGATGGTAGACAGATAGTCAGATCTTCAATCTATGGTGAAGAGAGCAGTCAAAGAGAGGTGCATAAAAGATTGAACAGTTTATTTTCCAATTTTTAATCCATTGTGAAACCTTCAGTCAGCTTCCATTAGGTAACTGATTCTGACAATATGATGGAGCATGAGGAAGAGCAACGCAAGGAATTTGTTTCTTGGAGATAGAAAAATTGCAATATTGTTATTGTTTGACGTTTATGCACACAATTTTCATTTATTTGAAGATGTGTGATCATCCCCAGAAATTTAAAATGTGGCACCAAAATTTTTATAGACTTTTCTCTCCACCTTGACAGAAGGCTCTGATTAATGTACGAGTACCACTCAGTAGGCATCCTCAGAACTCCCATAATTCACTCACATTATCTGAACAATAAACTTAAAGTGTGTTAATTTGCAAAGTTAGGAGAAGAATCAAGTTTGAATTTTATATTACTCTCAACTGAATACAGGCATTTCTAGCAGAAATTATTAGATATTAATCAGGAACAGGAACCATGGCTAAGTTCACGCTTCCTAACTTGGGACCTCACTGAGGTATACTGTTGCTGCCCACATCGGCACCCTATCAAATCACGTGGCATAGGCCATCAGTGCACACAGTGAAGAGAAAACAATGTATTTTTCACTGTCATTCAAGACAAAAAGAATATTAACTCACTGACTGTGACTAGATTGTTCACAGACCAGATGGAAGAAGTAGTGAGGCTTTTCTTGTGACAATAAAGCTAAATCTTCTAGTAATTATCCAGAACATATTCTGATTGTTAAAATGAAACCTTCCTGCTAATATGACTAATTTAAATCATTTAGACATGACAGCAGCTGTAGAATTTCAAATAATAAATTCTTCAAACTTGTTTTTACATTCAGTTTAGTGGCATGATTGTACTGCTGGCTTCCAAGACAAAAATCATGTAAACTGATGCTGGCCTCATGATGTTAATTTGTTGGATTTCCTATAGTTGAGATTACTGTCTTTAGTGAAATCAGGTGGCATGCATACACCACTGAACGCGATGTGAAAGATCATGCCCATAAATTGTGAAAGGGGAAGCCTTCACTTAACCTTGCACCACTGCTAACAAAAAAGATCATTTGTCAATTAATTAAATATTTTAGCATTTATAATGAAACATTTTTATAATCAAAACATAGAAATATTATGCCTCGTTACAAAAAAGGTACTTCTAAGATACCAGTTTTTAAATTGGTTCAAATATTTACAATTTTTATTTAGGCAAGTCCCACGGAGAACAACATAACAAAACTCCTTTCCAGCCTCTGAGGCAGGTTCTTCACTCTCCCATCATTTTCTTTAAAGATACCAACTTTTGCTGGGTAACAATCTCATGGTGCTTTTCATTTCTTTGCTCAACCACCCAGCATGGTTAAGCTTTTCCAGTAGAATTAGGCAAGCAGTTCAAATTGAGCGGCATCACGGTAAAACTCAATCCTTTTCTCAAAAGTGGGAATCACTAGAAAGTAAGTCACTGGACAACGGAAACAGGTACAACAAATAATTTTCTCCTGAGGTCAATTATATGGTCTTTATAATTACACAAGCTGAAAAACAACCAGCATAAATGGGATCAAACACAGAATTTTCTTGAACTGTGGTTTAGCAATCCATCACCATAACCAGTTAAGTTTCACACTTTTTAAAATGTATGTATTGTTTATATGCACAGTATTAATAAATATACAAGAAAGCCTCACTTCTCTTGTACTGGCTTTCAAAGACAATGCTATACGAGGTTAGTGTATTTAACAATTTGTAATCATGGTCATAAATTAATATTTGCATTTTGCCTGAAAGTAAGAAATGCCAAAACCACAACCAAAATTAACTGTTAGGTTATTCATAACATTTTTTGTAGTATTGAACAACATATTTTTGAAGAATATTTGAAAAAGAGATGCCATATTTCTAATACTGATCTTTGAAGGTGGCATTTTGGTGTGCCCTGGACATGGTCTGAATTAAATATTTTCTTTTTTAAAAACTGTAACGCATATACTTATTTATTACACATTCAGATGGTGCATTCAGATTTGTTCGAGTTTCCATTAAATATTTTAACATTCAATGTTAGTTTGAACTGAAGTAGCAACAAAACATATGGGTCTTAGATAAGACATTACCAGGCTGTAATCAGAAACTGGGCTGCAGAAGGTGGCAAGGCTCATGCGCCAAATTGTCACTTAATGACATACTGGAAAGCATATGAAGGAAACATGCAAATTAAACAAAGCTGGAAAAAAGGGATAGAACCTAAATGACAAATACAAATAAAATTAAAGTACAGAAAAATAAATGTTTTGTTATAGCATGAAGTACACACATTAAAACAAGGAGATGATTAAATACAAGCGTAATTTATAAGTTCAGATGTAAATTCAACATCAATTCAAATCAAAATGCCCTGCCTTTTCAGGCAAGATGGAAGAAGAGATGACTTTTATTATATTATATTATAAAAGGCGAGGAAGTTTCTGGATGCATGCAATAGTGGAATAGCAGGTCTGAGCAAGTATGATGATTACAGGGCAAAAGGAGCAATACCAGAATCTGGAGAAGTAAGGATAGACAGGGAAAACACTGTGGACCGGAGAGAAAAGAAAACAATGTAATAGCTCTATAATCTACTTTTAAGCTTGAGAAACATATCGAAGAATCATAGCTTCAAAGTTAAAAATCTCTTAAGACACAAAAACTTAATCTGTGTTAAAGAATAACAGACAGTTGCACTGAAAACTGGAACAAATATAAATGTGATCTACAAAAGTCCTTGAACTCTATTTGTAACAATGCCTCAGTTTCCTTCTGTGCTTAGCATAAAATTTAGTTATAAGCTAATAATGATTCACTGGTGGGCAATCAAATCTCTGTCGTGTAAATTTAACAGGGCTAAGTACCCTTTTTTCTCCCCCATATAATAAACTGTAGTTGGATGCAAAGCAGCAGGCAGCTATCTAAAATAGGCAAATCCCATTAAATTGGGATATACCTTAATACAATAATTGCGTAACTACAGTAAAAACTGGCATCTCCATTCCAAATGTCGACATTTGCTTTTGTAAGATTAAAAATATTGACAAAGTCCATTCAATTTATCAATTTAATTCTACATTTTTGTCCTATTTTCAGGGATTACTGATATCAGGAAATCAGTACATAAAACAGTACCATGAAGCTTTATTCTTGATTTGAAATTGGTATTGAAAATGAATGGTCATTATTTGCAGCCATCTTTGGTACAGCCCCACACACAAATATAAATTACTGAGTATTTCTTGCATGTTGTCGTTTTCCAATCCAAAATAAAAATCTATTGGTGTGTAATTTTTTGCTGTTGCAAGATAAGAAATAAACAGTAAAGCAAAGCAAAATGTTTCATAGCAGGCATACAGCAAAACAATTTTTACCAAACCTCTGGGAATGACTCTTCGCTTTGGTTAAGTTGAACTTTTGCTGCTGCTTACTATAATGCTTCTCCTTGAAAAAGGCACAACTAGAAAGGAAAGACCCCAAAGTTGTGCCAAAGGGGGAGGAGGTTCATATTGCAGCTAGAATTAAAATTCCATTGTGCAGCTTTCCCTATTAATATTACTAGAGATAATTTTAAAGAGTATTAAAATTAAGTTGTTAAAATAAAAATCCATTTCATTAAAATATGCAATACTAAATCATGCCTATCAAAAAAGCAATATTTTCCAGCAGCTGCTTTTATTTCAAAAATTTTAAACTTCGATAGACAATCTCATACCCCAAATTTACATTTCATGTTTATACACAAAGACTATATAAATCCCTTCCCTTCATATCTGTTGGTTTTAAGTTTACCATTTTTTAAAAATGCTCCAAGGCATCAGATAAAAGCTAAATTTAAAAATTAATAAAACTAAAAGTTTATATGCATACCCATTCAGGAAGATACACTCCAGCATCACTACTGTTTGTACATATTATTCTTCTAAACTAAAAGCAAAACTCACCCAACTGCCAGAGTAGCTGCTTGTTTAAAAACCAGGAATGGCTTTTAAGATCTATAAGACTCTACGACAGCACTTTGATATTTGGAGGGGGCGTTCTATTGTCAAAAGCAATTAGTAAGTACCAAATCCATTCCCCCTGCTATAGACTAAGTGGTTTTCTGATGCAGCCCATTTGCTCTTATCAGTGTACTTGCATCTTGGCAAATAGTGGTTAAATTATTTAGGGCATTCTCTTCCACTAAAAGCTTACTGTAGCAGATGAAGTATTGTTTACTGCTTAAAAGGGATAAAGCCACCACTACCTTAAATGAACCTAGGAACCTGTGCAGGCTTTTCATCAATTTTTGCAGAGTGCATATATTTTCGTAACTGAACAATAATGATTGGTTTAAAAGTGTGTTAAACCCCAAGATAAATGGAGCAATTGGTTCAATCTCCGAGAAACATAATTTCAGCAGAGGTTATTTTAGAATATTCTGATGTACAGATGCCTTACTGCTTCTTTACTAATTATAAGTTTATTGTACAATTATGCTGTATATGATAGCTGCTCGAACTAAAAAAATTAAAGCATGAACTCCTTTTAAACATGTACCACACCACAGCTGTTTATATTTCCTGGATTGAGATAGTTGCATTACTGCAGCACTATTGACACCCCAATGTCTGAAAATTTTCTTCTAAATAATTATTGGAATAAATAAAATTAAGTTCTGAAATTTCAATAAAAAGATATTTTTAAATGAAGCTTAAAAATTGAACTTTGTACTAATCCTAATTGTAATGCAACAAATAGAAAGATCACTAACCTACTAGAAATGAATGGACCAATATGCATCCAAATTGGTGACTGTGTAATACTTTTGATACCAGCGCTACCAAAAGCAAGGGAACTGATACTTACATAGCACCTTTAATGGAATAAAATGCCCCAAATTGCTTCAAAGGAATTGGCTCTTACCTCTTGGTGATTCACCCTATACTTGTCTTCACCTAGTTCTCACCTGAGGATCAAAATAATTGTTCACAATGCAACCACAGTTATAACTAGTAAAGCATTCAATGGCTCAGCCAAACCAGGCAAGGGTAGTGATCAGGTTTACTAACCTTAGCAACTTAAGGGTTTGTCTACTCTGGTCTTAAAGCTAGGACAAAGTCAAATTGAAGTAATACACCAGACTCTTCAAGAAAGCACTATTCAAGCCCAAGATTTCACTCCATGATCAGAACCTTTCAGCAATGAATAAATTCATGTAATTTAACAATTTCACGTTACCCAAGCTGCCTATAATGACAAAAAGACACATGTAAGAATTATTTAAGCAAGTATAGATTTCAACAAAAAGTCTGCCTACCAAACTGCAAGTTGACAGAATAATGGTCCTGGCTCACTCAGCTCCAACCATGACAGATTTGATCTGTGTACCAGCATCACACCAAGAAAGTCAACTATTTTCATTTAAACAGCCTTTGGAAGCTTCTGAAGATAAGATGGTAGGACAAAAAAAAAACAAGCATCCATGTAATCATCCAAGTTGTGGATGCTTGGCATGTACACCATGATGAGACAGTTACAACTTAGATGGACTGGTTATCTAGTGACATTTGAGTCAAAAATATGCAGCAGGTGGATATACATGTCCCCATTTGAACAACTGTTTATTTATTCTATTTGCATTTCTCAAGTCTATTCCTTTCTTCCTTCCTTCATTATTGACATCCGTGTGTTCCCAAATGAAATCTCTCTACTTGAAGTCCACTGGGGTAGAACTGTTCCACTGGGACAGGCTTCACTTAAGCCATGCTGGGACCAGTATCCTGGTGATTGAATAACTAGGTCTAGAGTGAGGGCTCTGAAACAATTAGAAGGGGGTAAGGAAAGCATATGAGAAAGGGGAAACAGCTTTGGGTTACAAATCAAAAAGGATATGGCAACTTTACAGGGTGGTTATTGTTATGGACCAGACCAACCCCTTAAAAACATATCACTGAGATAGCCCAGATCCCAACATTAATCTTACTTAAAGGGAAGTAAAAGATGCTGCACTGCAGATGTGCTTCAAATGATCAAACTACTAGACTTTAAGCAAAAGACACTTTATTCTTACACCACAGTTAAAATACAGACAAAGAAAGAATTGGCATAACTTAAACTCTACCAAAATATTTGACATAATAATATATTATTTAACTTCTACTCATCAACTGTTCCACTATACCAGCAAAACATTTACACACTCCTAGCAAAAGCAAAATCACTCACATGCTTTCTCTAGTGCAGGAGATAAAATGAATGAATCTAGCAGCAGAGACAGAACTCAATATTTTGCAGCAGTAGAAAAAGAACGATACTGAGCAGCTTCAACTCCAAATACCCCAACTTCAACAACTGAAAGCAAACAAAAATCCTGGGTCTGTGTGAGCCTAATTCTACCCACTCATGTTTCTTTTGTCTAGCCAAAAAAAGCCCAAAACTATTTACTATGCATTCCATAGAGCACAAACCTCGTCACCAGATTTACATCCCCACCTCCAAGAAAAATAGGACAGATTAATTTCCTCTTAAAGGTACACAGCATAATATCCAAAGTGGGGCAGGAAGAGTAAGTGTGTACAACAATACAAAAACAGCAGTAAATAGGCTAAAAAGGTAGGAGTGTGGGAGGGGGTTGGTGGAAGAATAGTTTAAAAAAAACTAAGCAAAAAAGCTCTTTACTTTGAATCTACATAGAAGTTGGAACAAAAAAACAATGTAAATTAACGAACAGCATAGAGGTTAATAGATATAATTTTATAGTCATTAGGAACATACTGTTACAAGGAGATCAAAGCTGCAACTAACTATTCAGGAGTGCCCGACTTGTTGAAAGAGCAGGCAGGAAGGACAGCAGTAACAAGGCGTGGAGCTGGAAGAACACAGCAGGCCAGGCAGCATCAAACACCCGAAACGTCAGCTTTCCTGCTCTTCTGATGCTGCCTGGCCTGCTGTGTTCCTCCAGCTCCACACGTTGTTATCTCAGACTCCAGCATCGGCAGTTTCTACTATCCGTAAGGATGGACAGGATGATGGGGTAACTTTGTTATTTTGGGTGGAATAAATACAATAAGAAAAGAAAAATTCTGGACTGGAATATATAAAATCCATGAGTAGAGATAAGAAATAACAAGGACAGGACAACACTGGTAGGAATGAGTCTTAGACTCCAGGTCTCCTAACAGGAGTTACATGGTAGGACAGAAAATAAATCAGAAAATAACAAAGGCATGTATAAGGAAAAAGGCACGTTGTCAATCATCGGAGATTTTAATCTTCATGTAGATTAGGAAAGTCAGATTGGTAGAAGTAGCCTAAAGGAAGAATTCATAGGATACATACAAGACAGTTTCCTAGAACGTGTGGATCCAGCTCGGGCTCAGGCCATTTTGGATCTGGTATAAGGAGGCAAGATTCATAAATGATGTCATAATAAAAGATCCCTTAGAAAATAACAACCATAACATGATAGAATTTAGTATTCAGTTTGAGAGTGAGTGACTTGGGTTGGAAACAATTGTGCTAAAATGAAATAAAGCTAATTTCAAAGGAATGAGGGCAGAGCTAGCTGGAGTGGACTTTGAAAGGAGTTTAGCAGCAAAGGTAGGTCAGAAATGATAGTAGACTTTAAGAAAATGGACCCTGGCTTACAACAAAGATGTATCGTAGTGAAAAAAGGAAGATTCTAGTTTGGGAATAAACCAACTGTGATTAACAGGACAAGTGAAGAATGACATCAAAATGAAAAAAAAAGTACAATGGGGAAAAAGACTAGTGGTAAGCCAGGGGTTTGGGAGATTTTAAAAACCAACAAAGACAAACCAAAAATGAAGAGAGAGAAAACAAACTTAAAGATAAACTTGCAAGTTATATCAAGACTCACAGAAACAGCTTCTTTAAATACATAAAAAGAAAGAGAACCCAAGGTGAAAATAGGCCCCTCAGAAAATAAAGCAGGGGAAATAATAGTGGAGAAACCAGGGGGTCCAAAAAGGGAGAAGAAATAAATTGAATAACTATCCATAAAGATAAGTAGGGGAAAACTAATGGGGCTAAAGAAGTGTCTCCTTGATGTGGTGCATTCTAGGATATTGAACAAAATAGCTTCAGAGATAGAGGTTGTACTAGTAGTGATTTTCCCAAGAACCTTTACATCCTGGAAAAGTGCCAAAGGATTTTAAATCTGTTATTGCAACAAAGGGATGAAAACAAAAAAAGGCCAATTGATTTAATATTTGTTATTGGGAAAACATTACCGTATATTTTGAAGGATGCAATAGCATACCACAAAAATACATAATGTAACCAAGCAGCATTAGCACAGCTCAATGAAGAGAAAATCATGCCTGGCAAATTTATTAGAATTCTTTGAGGATAAAGGAGAACCCACGGATGTAATAAATTAGGAATTCCAGCACATGTTTGGTAAGGTGCTACAAGTTAACTTACTCAATAAACTTAAGAGCCCATGGTGTTAGAGGCAGAATATTAGCATGATAGAGGATCGGATAACTAATATAGGACAGAATGTTGGGATATGAGGAACATTTTCAGGATGGCAACCTGTAACCAAAGGAGTGCCACAAGGATCAGTGCTAGCCACAACTATTTACAATATATAGTAATATTTGGGTGAAGAAAATTAATGTGCTATAGCCAAGTTTGTAGATAACAAAATTAGGTGAGAAGGCAAGTGGTAAGGATGACAACAATTCTGCAGAGGGACATAAACAGGCTAGGTGAGTGGGCAAAATCTTGGCAGATAGAAAATAATGTAGGGAAAATGTGAGGAATAGCAGGAGGAATAGAAAGGCTTAATAGAACTTAAATAGAAAAAGACTGCAGAAAGTGTAGCGCAAAGGATATTGGGAGTCCTGATAGATAAATCACAAAAGGCTAGCATACAAGTTCAGCGGGTATTAGGGAAAACAGGCCGAATGTCCATCTTTATTTCAAAAGGGAATGCAACATAAAAAAAAGAGAAGTCTTACTAAAACTTTACAAGGCATTAGTTTGACCACACCTGGAACACAAAGAACAGTTCTGGTCCATTTATCTAAAGAAAGATATATTGGGTAGTCTTGGTAATGTTCACTGGGTTGATCCTGGAGATGGAGGGATTGTCTTATGAGGAAAGATTGAGCAGGTTGAACTTGTATTCATTGGAGTTTCAAAAAGTGAAAAGGTAGCCTTATTGAAATATACAAAATTCTTAGGGGCTTGACAGGATAGATGCATAAAGCTTATTTCTCCTTAAACAGGAGAGTCCAGGACCTGAGATAATAATCTTAAAACATGGGGTTACCCATATAAAACAGGAATGAAGAAGAATTTCTTCTTTGAGAGTGCTGAATCTGTGGAATTCTTTACCAAAGAGGGCTGTAGACACTGGGTTGCCAAGTGTATTTAAGGCTGAGACAGGCAGATTTCTAAATCAGTAATAAAATCCAGGGTCATGGGGGAAAATGCTAGAAAGCAGAGTTGAGGATTATCAGATCAACCATGTCAACAGTGATACTGCAACTTCTATCTGCCACAGTTTATACTTCAAAAGAAAAAGGGATCAACAGCACTCAGCAATTCATATACCACCAACTCATTTGCTCTTCATCACAACTAGGACAACCTACACATCACGTACGCTCACAAAGGCTTGAATGGGAAAAGGACACTAAATGCTTGTTTGAACATGCAACATCCATCCTTTGAGAGGTGTGGCAGGTGCCGCTCTGCACAGATAGTCAGGAGGAGTGACAAACAGGCAACCAGGATTTGTCCTCTCACTTTACTCCTTAAGGGCCCTGCAGAACCATCTCCCCTCTGATAGGGATCCAAATGCCTCTAGCTGCTCCATCTGAGGAGAGTGCCCAGAAGGCCACAGCACTCCAGGCAAGGGCTATCAGAGGATGATGCCAAAGTTTTCTGTGCAAATTGGCAAACAATAGGTCAGCAGGCTTCCACCAGTTCAGCTGTGGCTGCTGAGAGAACAAAAAATTAAAGAATATTGAATTCTCCTTGGGTGTATGAGTATGAACAGTTTGTAATGCACTCATAAGTAAAGAAATGCACCACCAGTTTTCAAAATCCTTTGGTCTTGTGCAATCTAACTAAACTATTAACAGTTTTATGTTTCCTTCTAGAATAGCTTGGAGGCAAATTCTTAACAGCATAAACCACACAGCATACGAATGCATTGACTTCTGATTCCGGTAATCACTGCCACGGATTGACCTTGTAAGTCCATGCGGTGGCAGGAAAAGAATAGAGGGACATAGTAGCAGGGAGATAATCATCCGTACACATTCATATGTGCTTCAGGTGCAGGGTTGCACACAGTACTGGTGCTCTCACACACAGGTCTAATCGGGGAGGTGAAAACTCTCTGGCAAGCAGCAATGTGAGCTACATAGTTGTGTTGCATGAATAAAATCAGCATTGTGCAGCTCTCCTACATCTGTGACAAATGGATGTCCCTTGCAAAACAAAGATCTGTGCATTACAAGTGTGGCCCCATTTCTAAGTACACAGAACCCCCGACTGATGCTTTGGCCATCAAACTGAACAGGAGTTTACTGCTGTGAAGAAAATAAAGAAATGATCAATGAATGACAAGCAGAGAAAGATAAAAGTTTCACAAAATAAACATAAGCATTCTTTCAAGCTCATATTGGCAATGATACTGGACCAGTAATCCAGAACTTCAGGCTAATGTTCTGGTTATCATGGATTTGAATCCCACCACAGAAAATGGTGAGATTTGAATTCAATGAATATTCAGATATTTGGTAGTCTTGAATAACTGTCACGAAATTCATAAGTGGGCTCATTATAGTAAGTAAGTTGGAAGCAATCTACCTCTAAATCAGATCAAATCCAACTTCTTGCTGTTGAAACTTTGTAAGTAGTGCCCACTTGTCCAAAACAGGAAAAATCTCAACATGTTTTTGTGAAAAAAATCCTACCTTCCAAAGAAATCTGACTTGTCTTCGTTTCCAGACAAATCCAAGAAATTGTAAAGCAAAGAACAGAACTTCTTCATTGGACTCAAACCACCTGATCAAAACATGTGACATAGTAAATTACCGCGCTTTGTGGATTATGTAAAGGTTTGGACGTCCGAGTAACTTTATCACAGTTCAACTGTTGAGTGGGAGATCTGACACAGATGGTTTCAAAATCCAATGTGCTGTCAAGCAAGTTTTGTGATAATCCCCATGCTATTTAAAACTTGCCTGGCCATGGCTATTCATCTGAAAGATTAACTGCCTTTTGGTGAAAACATTAAGTAACCATGTAGATGGAAAACTCTAACCACCATTGCCTCCATGCCAAAACTAAACTAGCCACAATAGACATCCATGACAGTTTGTGGATTACTTCAGTTTCACTGTCCACTCTGTACTAAATCTGCAAGGCATTCTTGACTTCTACAATTCTGCAGACAGGAGGTTGGGCCTGTCCTTGTGTGTTGCCAAAACAAACCTCTTTTATGAACCAGGTCCGGTCAGTCAAATATTTAAGAGATTCTGGAATATTTGAGCACTTTCCATACCTTCAAAGTCATATTCCAAAAAGGTTACCATTGAAGAGAAGATACAACATAAGATCAGCTACACCAACTCTGTATTCTACAAACTATGCCTGTAAGCTTTCAAAAAGACCTCTACAAGACAACAGAAGTCCTAGTGTACAGAGCAACTGTAATCATCACATTCCAATATTGAAAAGTAGTAAAACATAAAAGAATGATAAGAAAATTCTCAATGTCTCCATTACATCCTCTGGATTCAATAGGAGGGCCTCTGAACATACAATAATTTCCTACTCAAAGCTAGCTCCACAACCATTCAGGCAAAATTCTTGCAAAGGCAACTTCGAATGACTGGACACTGTCTCAAAAGCATCTTTGTGCAGCAGGTCGTGTTTTTCCGACTCTCAAATGGTCAGTGTTTGACAGCAGGACAAACAAAAGTGCTTAAAATGCACTCTGATGTTTCCCTTGAAGTATGGCAGCATTGACATTAATGACTAGAGGCACCTGCTACCAATTATTTCAAATGGCAACAAATTGCCCACCAAACTGAGTTTGAATATGTTAAATAACGATGCAGAGCAGTGGCCAAGAAGAGAAGAAGAGAAAGCAATCCTGCACCCCAAAATATTACAATTATGGCACATCCTGTTTCATATACCCGATGATTTCAGGTTGAGAATCAATTTGTTTAGTCATAGATACCCTCAGCAAAAATACATATTCCTAAGGAGATACTCTTCTTGAATCAAGAGATAGTTGATGATTATTGTCAGCAAACAATTTTCTCAATGAAGAATAGAAACTCCATCGACCAGCAAAGAAAAACACACACTGCAGGAGGACCCGACTGTTTTCAGCATATCTTTCAATTCTAATTGAGACAGGGTGCCAAAATGAGTTGAGATCACAAACAATCACATGGGTGGTCAGGGCATGTGCACATTTCATTCTCCTCTTCCTCAGGGAGCCAGTGAACAAATTTCAGAAAGATAATGACTGTCTCTGCAGTAAACGAGGACATCTGTCCTTCTTAAGCCAGACTCTCTGAAGGTTTCTTGTTCCCAGACCCACTGCCATAGCTCCAGACCTTAGGCTACTTGCTGCTCCTCCAATCACAGGCTGTTACTCTCACCTACATCTGCTGTTGATAAGCTCACCAGTAAGGTTACAGCAGCACACAAAAAGGAGAAAAAGAGCCTCTGATTGGAAGTTCAACTCCTTGCAAGTTCTTCCACACAGTCGTATGATATTTGAAAACCCCACTTCAAACAAATTATAAATTAAATTTAAAAATTCAAAAACAATAAACTTTCATTTAACATTTTTAAGCCGGTCTATGATCTTGATAAGGTTATATAATTATGAGAATGAAGAGAGCTAAATGAGCTGTAAATTTGTCTACAGGTAAAACAAATGTTGGGCCACACAAAATGTGCCGGCAGGCCCAAGGGTGGGACCTATAATCTGTTAAGATTATGTAATCTACATAATCCCTATGGACGGCTTTTAAACTCTTAGATTAGCAGTTAGTCCTGGAAACTATAGACGCAAGTCATTTACCATTGGACCTGCTTGTAGTGAATTCTGTTGTGAAATTTACTCAAGTCAAATAAGCACAAGCTCCCCAAATCATTTACCATGTAATTACTTAAAATTCCAGTTATAGTGAGATTACATTGGAGCTATAGTGAAACCTCGCACAGCCAACGAAACTGGCAGTTACATCTAATAACTATTGTCTTCATGATTCTGTAGTGCAAGTTAAGACCCTTAAACTTTGACATAATCAAACTAAAAGTACAGTGAGGCTTCTGAAATATTTTCAGAAGTCTTTAAACATAATTCCTATAATTTTAACTTCCAGTGATAGTTTTCTAGAAGTTTCTGACACTGCTGTAGAGAGCCCAGAATGGACCAGCTATTTACAAAAGTATTATTTACAAACCCACTTTGGGGGAAAAATTCAACTTCAAGGAAATTACAATAATCTTCAAAAACTAATTTGAAAGTTTCAACAAGTCTTGCAAAGTACCAACATATTCAAAATTATCCAAAACTAAAACACTGCTAAATGGTAGCACACACAAAAATCAGACTTCAAGGAAGAATGTGTAAAAACTCAACTATTTCATTTTATATTCAAGTTCCTAATTTCTAGCCCTTTTTCTTTTCTGTGGTAGCTATTTGTTAGCAAATCCTCTTTTCTTTTCTAAGTTGTTCTGCTGTTTCCCTTTTCCTCCCACGTTTCATCCAAATGGCCATTATGAAAATTCTACAGTGTTTCATATTGACAAACCAACAGCAATGGCATCAAAATCTCAGACGGATACAATACTGAAATGTGCACTGCCAGTACAACTGCTGGATAGGTATACGGAGTGAAAATCCTAGTCGACATACCTGCCCTTAAACCAGTTAGTTATAAAGTCAACTATACCATCTTAAATATTGCTCCAGAGATTAGCTTGCTCAGTAATGATTATGGATCAAATTTCTTGCCTTTCTTGTCTAGAGAACTCAACTATTCATTTTTTTAAAATTAGTTAAACTTACTACAGAATCATAAACAACATTTCTTAATCCTCTGGGTACAGCAAGAGCTGTTGTGCATCACTTAAACAAAATTAATCAATTAGTAACATTGTAGCTGGATCTCATTTGATATAATGTTTAAAATATTTCAATGATGAACACCATACCTCACAAAATGTCATCAGGTGCAAAGGAAATCCAGTTCAAAAACATCTACACAGCAACAAATACAAACCAAACACAATATAGATGAACATGGCAAAAATAGCACATGCAGTCTATAGCAAAACACAAATGGAAGCAAGCTGTGTGATTGAGAAACATGCTGTCTGTATGAAGTACCTGTAAAACTGCAACTGACGTTTCGGACTCCCATATCGGGCACTTCAGATAGCATAACAAAAGAAAGAGAGTCCACATCATAATTCAAAGAGCAAACATTTGCAGAGCGCCAATAATATTTCTCTTATCTAAACACAGGAAAATAAGAGTGCCATTTCATTTGATTAACTGAATATACAATTTTAGCACAAGTCTTTTGCAAAGTGTATCTTCATGAATACTTCTGCTTCACCAGTGTTTTTCTCTGAAGTCATTAAAGGCTTGCCCCAAGTACAGAAAAGCCACATTTAGCTACAATTTAGTGTTCTCACAGAATATGGGAAAAGAAGAAATTTCTTAATAAATTTGAAGAATTAAATACAAACAAAATGCATGCCTGGTTATAAACTTTAACAGAATTTTAGGGGGAGGGACAGGAGACACATTATTTAAATTTAATCCCAATTCAAAATGGGATTCTAAGAAATTAATTAAAGAAACTGAATTTAAATAATGTGTTTCACCATCTCAGGATATTCCAAAGTACGTTACATGTAGTGAAGTATATCTGCACTGAAATCACAGGTGCAACGTAAGAAACACTGCGACCAATTTGCACACAGCAAGCTCCTACGAACAACAATGACAAAATAATCTGTTTTATGTTAATTGATGTTAATCTTTGCACATACTTAACCTTAATGGTTACATTGTACTCAAAGATGTGAAACACTGTAGGTCCCAGATTTATGGATACAATTTAGGACATTACACAGAGGAAGTTTTTAAAAAACATTACTGTATTTCACTGCTATAAATAAACATCACTCTCAAAACATATGAATTAGTGAACTATACAAATACACATTAAAGTGTATATTAAAATTTTTCTTTTTATGTGAAATGCATACTAACTTACATATTGTATCAATCCACCATTATAGACAAAATGCTTCATGAAGAACAACGCAGCAATCAATTAGAAAGCTAACTAATTTATTCACAAACAATGGGCTTTGCAGCCACATGTGATAATAAAAAATATTCTGATGTTAACCCAGAACTCAACTGGGGAGAAAAATACAAATTTTAAATCAAATTTCCACTGAAGAAAAATGAAAGTTACACAGAAATAATTACAGATATAACATACTGAGCCATTTGTAAATTTGGACTGAAATATTCCCAGTCTCTAATCTTGTTATACCTGGCAAACATCAGAGATAAGGCAAATAAAATATTAGGTTACACAAATATATCAATTATATCTGCTGAATAAAAATAGGTAGAACCCAAAAAAGTAAACAAAAATCATCATTACTAGCACAATAAAATGTGAGGCTGGATGAACACAGCAGGACCAGCAGCATCTCAGGAGCACAAAAGCTGATGTTTCAGGCCTAGGCCCTTCATCAGAGATGGGGATGGGGTGAGGGTTCTGGAATAAATAGGGAGATTTATTCCAGAACCCTCACCCCATCCCCCATCTCTGATGAAGGGTCTAGGCCCAAAACGTCAGTTTTTATGCTCCTGAGATGCTGCTGGGCCTGCTGTGTTCATCCAGCCTCACATTTTATTGTCTTGGATTCTCCAGCATCTGCAGTTCCTATTATCACTCATCATTACTAACATCTGGGGATATATGTTGAAAACATTTTTTACTTTCTAAAAAGTGCATAACCAGTCTTGCAATGTCACAAATAATTTGATGCTCATTATTCAAAGAAAATTATGAAATAAAAGAGACACATTCTATTGATTTAAATTATAAAATCATTTAAACTACCGGGAAGATATGATTTATTGTCATAGTGGTAAATAGCAATGGTAAACAACTTTAAAACAGGACATGACCATAAAATAACACTGCAGGTACAAGGTGCCAGCTTTGCAATTAGTTAAAACCCATTTCAATATACAAGACGGATACAGCTGTCATCACAACACAGCTAATTTTTAAGGTATAACTACAAATTTAAGAAATAATTGCTCCTCAAAACAAACATTGGAAATTGAATGAGAAACCAAAGATTTTTCAACAGTCAAGATATTTTGTGATTTAAAGTTTTCTGAGAAGTTTATATACTTTGCAGCTGTTGTAAAACCATATGTTTAAACACCAGAGCAAATTCAGCAATATGTTCCATTTCTAACTGATCATAAATTGATCACTGTTTGTGAATTTTGTTTTTGTTTCACCAATATTATCCAACAATGAGGAAAAAATAGCTTAGTCTCTCTCTACAGTGGTAACTTTAAACCATGCTGCTCTTAATTCATGCTTACAAATTGCACAGTCAAGAAATCAGAATATTAGACATAGGCCAATGTCAAACTCCATATCTTGTCTTGGAAGATTTTCTTTGCTGAGAATGTCTGTGAGGCAATGAAGCATTTATCAGTAACCGTGTGTCATCAGTCTAACCACTCTACATGGCTGTTCACCCATTGGATAGGAACACATGTCTCAGGCTCAGATTAGAACGATCCTCAAATTTGCAAAGCAGGATAAGACTAGACTGAAATGCAAAGCAGTTGAGCCTATGCCAATATGATTGCTGTAATGAGGCATCCTCCTTTACTTAGGAAGGTGAAGAGACCAAATGTAGACACTTAAATTTATAAAACTGCCAACATAGATTAAACAAAAATCAATAAAACTTAATTTAATATCAATAATAAATGCATTTCTAATATAATTCCTTTCAGCTTAAACACTTTAAATATTTCTAACAAGATTAGATACTTTATTACATTATTTTTAGCTAAGTAATTTTCTGTAAAACTACAGGTGTTTCTACAACAAAATATTTTAATCTACTTTAAAATTCTGTTGAATTTAGAGAGAACTTACAATGAGGAAATACTGAAACACTTTACAATAGATTCCTGAGTAATGAATATTCAAAAGGCCCCAAAGGAATGTTGGTCAGACTATTTCCATAGAAGAATACTAACTGGTTCCTCCCAACTAAATGAAAATGTACAATAAATACAGAAGTCTGTCAGCACAAAATTGTTTTGGAATCGCAAATTAGGATGTTCCTTCCTAATCCACATAGTATCCTTCTGCCTGATGAGGCAGATAGTCATCAATGGGATGAAATGTAAAACTACCATTATGCAGGTTAACAAGAGAAAGAGTTATTTGCCTTGCTTTTTCATTTCTCCCTGTGAGAATGAAACAAGCTTCCATTGTCAACACCACTTCCTCTGAAGGTCCAGGTAAGACTTGACACATTAGAAATTACATTCGTCAAAGTACTTGCCTATCAATCAGTGGGGTACCAAAAACGTAGCAAACCAGTACCACAGACATAGATTTTGAGTATTCCGTTATAGTTATATTTGTATTTTTATTGATAAGTTCTGTCAGAATTCTTAAATACAAGACTGGCAGTACACTGGATCACAGGAAAAGCAAAATTAAATTATAAATATATTTCCAACAAGTAGTGTGCACATTTCACAACTTTTATTTATACACATATTACACAATTTATGTTTAGCACAAATTATGTGCATTATAAAATTCTGATCATAACATTGAAAAATTAAAGACTACGAATCACTTAACACACCCTCAGCAATTTACAAAAGCAAGAATTTATCCAAACAAGCTCCTGAATTTGAGGAAGAAATTTGCAGTACACATCAGCCCCTCGTGTGCTGCAGGAGAAAGTGCACCAAGAACAAGGGATAGTTATGAAATCTATCATCTATAAACCCAATAATTACTACCACATCCAGCTCAATTGATCAAGTCAACAGTTACAGAAACATTTTCAGGCTAAATTAAAATTAAGAGCAATTCAATTGAGCGAAACTGGTTACTAATTGTAGTCTAAATCATCCAGCTTTCCACCTGCGTACTCTCATATTAAGCAACTCTGCCTCCTTGCATGAATGGTTGAAAGTACAATGTACTATGTCTTACTTCAAATCATCCTCTCATAGATTCAGATGTTTTCAGGTTTTTAAAACCCAAAGTTGCTATTTCCAATTTTTAAAAAAACTTTCTTCCTTCCGTTTTGTTGGCATCATATACAAAGGCATTAGCTCTTCATTCAGGTTTATTAATTTAAGACGACTTTACAATGCTCGCCTGCACTCAGCTGGAACACCTGCTCTGATCCTACATATCTGGTGGTGTTCCACTCAAGTGGAGCTTAATAAAGATGAGCACTTAAAACCACAAATTAACTGCATAAGCATGAAATTAGCACCAATTGACTGATGCATGCTGAAAACAAATCAGATATTTTTTGGAGAATAACGGAACAGTAAATCAAACTCAATCTAGAATCAATCCAGATTGATTTGAACATCTTTCTTGCCAATCTCTTGAATTCCATGGTAAATAAAGTCAAATTCATCCAAAATATAGCCACCAGGGTTGTATTCGACTCTTTGTCCCATTCTCCTATCAAAACTGTTCTTGTCAATCTCCAGTGCTCCTTTCATTGTCAAAGTATTTAAGTGAAAGTGAGAATTTTTCATTACAAACCCTTCACTTTACCTTTGTCTGCTTTTGTGACCTCTTACTGCCTTTTCCTTTTGGTTGTAGCCTTTGCTCAGTGGTAGCCTTCCTACCCGAGCTAAAAGGAACACAGGACCAAGTGTAGATCATTCAGTGCCCAAAGCTTGCTGATCTATATTACAATTTCATCTACCGTCTTGGTTGGTCACGTGTTCAAGCCTCAATCCAGTACTTGATTGTGTCATTCAGGCTGACTCTTCACTACATAACTGATACAATGTTTTGCATTAGAGGAGATATCTTTCAGTACAACACCAATGCATCAGGACTAGGTTAAGTGCTTAGAAAACAGCTTTAACCTGTGATCTTCATTGAGTCACATTTTTGGCGCAGCACTGTGAACTGATTCTTTGATCGCTAAGGCTTCATAGAAACAAAGAAGATAGCAGCAGGAGGCAGCCATTTGGCCCTTCGAGCCTGCTCCACCATCCTTCACGATCACGGCTGATCATCCAACTTAATAGCCTAATCCTGCCTTCTCCCCACAACCTTCAATCCCATTCATGCCAAGTGGTACATCTAGTCGCCTCTTGAATATATTCAACGTCTTGGCATAAACTACTTCCTGTGGTAATAAATTCCACAGGCTCACCACTCTTTGGGTGACGAAATGTCTCCTCATCCCGTCCTAAATTGTCTACCCCAAATCCTCATTCTGTGACTCCTGGTTCTGGACACATCCACCTCCCTGCATCTATTCTGCCCAGTCCTGTTAAAATTTTATAAGTCTCTATGAGATTCCCCCCTCAATCATCTGACCTTGACATGCTTTACAATTCTTCACCTGAACTCTTCTACCTTTGCTCGTCCTCATTTTAAGATCTTAAAACAAGATTTTGATAACTTGTTTCTAAAATTGAAACCTTTGATGCAGCAACACTTTTTGACTTAACCCCGGAAAGGCTTTAGGATATTTATCTGCATTACTCACACTATATACCGCAAACTTTGTTTTAACCAGCACCTTATGAGCCAGCACTCTTGATAAACTGACAAAAATTATATACCTGAAATACCAGAAGTTTAGTTTATTATCATGGTATCCATGTAGTCAGTTGAGGGTGTGAATGAGAAGGCTCTCTGCTGCTAAGTTGAGTTATTGGATTAGTTTATGCTGCGAATAAAGTATAGTAATGATGGTTATACCCCACACGTTACATTTCTATTATTTAGTGTGTGGCTTTACATTGATTATGTGGACCTCATGATCAGCTAAAGTATTTGATCAACTGGCACGCTCCTGTCCCATAGGTGCCGGTTAATACAAAGTTTGCTCAATGCACAAGTGCCTCATTTGTAGCTTTGACATCACTAAATGATGCCTGGAATGACTTAAGAGTTAAGAGTAGGCTTAAGAGTTCGTAAGCCTCACCTGTAAATCATGCCCGGAGAGCCTGTCTGTCTTAGGGAAAGTCGAGCTGGAGAGTCCGTGGTTGATTCTGGATACATCAGGTCAGCAGCTTCAGTCAAAGGTATGGTATTGTCTCACACTGTCACTTGCAAAACCTGCAGCAACAGAAAACCAGAGACAAAGACATTAGGAACTACATTATCAGGCAAAAGCTCATTTCTTCTCTGCACTTGGTGGGTTTTTATTTTAATTCATTCACAGGATGAGGATGTCACTGGATAGGTCAACATTTATTGCCCATGGTTTCAGAGATGATGAGAACTGCAGATGCTGGAGGATCCAAGATAACAAAGTGCGGAGCTGGATGAACACAGAAGGCCAAGCAGCATCTTAGGAGCACAAAAACTGACATTTCAGGCCTAGACCCTTCATCAAAGAGGGGAATGGGGAGAGGGTTCTGAAATAAATAGGAAGAGAGGGGGAGGCAGACTGAAGATGGATAGAGGAGAAGATAGGTGGTGAGGAGCATATAGGTGGGCAGGTAGGGAGGGAATAGGTCAGTCCGGGGAGGACGGACACGTCAAGGGGGCAGGATGAGGTTAGTAGGTAGGAAATGGAGGTGCGGCTTGAGGTGGAAGGAGGGGATAGGTGAGAGGAGGAACAGGTACACTCTTCGGGACTCCCTTGTCTGCTGCACACTCCCCTCCAACCCCACCACGCCCGGCACCTTCCCCTGCAACCGCAGGAAGTGCTACACTTGCCCCCGCACCCCCATCCCAGGCCCCGAGACAACTTTCCATATCAAGCAGATGTTCACCTGCACATCTGCCAATGTAGTATACTGCATCCACTGTACCCGTTGTGGCTTCCTCTACATTGGGGAAACCAAGTCGAGGCTTGGGGGCCGCTTTGCAAAACACCTCCGCTCAGTTCGTAATAAACAACTGCACCTCCCACTCGCGAACCATTTTAACTCCCCCTCCCATTCCTTAGACGACATGTCCATCATGGGCCTCCTGCAGTGCCACAATGATGTCACCCAAAGGTTGCAGGAACAACAACTTATATTCCGCTTGGGAACCCCGCAGCCCAATGGTATCAATGTGGACTTCACAAGCGTCAAAATCTCCCCTCCACCCATCTAGGCAGAATAGATGCAGGGAGGTGGATGTGTCCAGAACCAGGAGTCACAGAATGAGGATCTCGGGTAGGCAATTTAGGACAGGATGAGGAGACATTTCGTCACCCAAAGAGTGGTGAGCCTGTGGAATTTATTACCACAGGAAGTAGTTTATGCCAGTCCAGCCCAGCTCATCCCCTCCCCACCAGTGCATCCCAAAACCAGCCCAGCTCATCCCCACCTCCCTAGCCAGTTCTTCCTCTCACCTATCTCCTCCTCCGACCTCAAGCCGCACCTCCATTTCCTACCTACTAACCTCATCCCCCGCCCTGTTTGACCTCCCAGGACTGACCTATTCCCTCCCTACCTCCCCACCTATACTCTCCTCTCCACCTAGCTTCTCCTCTATCCATCTTCAGTCCGCCTCCCCCTCTCTCCCTATTTATTTCAGAACCCTCTCCCCATCCCCCTCTTTGAAGAAGGGTCTATGCCCGAAACGTCAACTTTTGTGCTCCTAAGATGCTGCTTGGCCTGCTGTGTTCATCCAGAAAATGTCTCAGAAACAGCTCGGAAAACGTCAGTTTATCCTCAGAAAATAAGGAGGTGGCTGGGGTAGGAAGTAAACAATAGGATAGAGGCCAAAAAGAGAGAAAGAGAGAGTTGGACAGACAAAGGAGTTGCTAACAATCAGGCTGGGAGGGTGAATAGTTGTTAATGGGGGCTGTTAGTGACTAACAAAAGGGGGTGTGTAATGGCAGGCTATGTGGCGTGGGGTGCTGGGACATGGGAGAGTTTAGGCCCTAAAATCATTGGACTCAATATTGAGTCCAGAGGGCTTTAGGGTTCCAAGTGGAAAATGAGGTGCTGTTCCTCAAGATTGCATTGGACTTCGCTGAACACTGTAGCACATGTCGCTTCACCTGGAAGATATATCTGGGCCCTTGGATACTGGGGAGGGAGGTGGTAAATGGGCAGATGTTGCACCTCTTGCCGGTAACAGAACATCAGACGCCATTTCCGTCATCTCCTGGAAGATGCCACCACCAGGCACGTATTCTCCACCCTCCCTTGTCCGCCTTCCATAGGGACTGTTCCCTCTAGGACACCCTGGTCCATACTTCCTTCACCACCAACACCACCCCACAGCCCTACGGCACCTTCCACTGTAACCAGAGAAGGTGCAACACCTGCCCATTTATTTCCTCCCTCTCCAGTATCCAAGGGCCCAAACATACATTCCAGGTGAAGCAACACTTCACCTGCACTTCCAAGAATTTAGTCTACTGTGTTCACTGCTCACAATGTGGTCTCCTCTACAGTGGGGAAACAATGCGTAGACTTAGCAACTGCTTCTATTTATTCCAGAACCCTCACCCCATCCCCCCCTCTCTGATGAAGGGTCTAGGCCCAAAACGTCAGCTTTTGTGCTCCTGAGATACTGCTGGGCCTGCTGTGTTCATCCAGCCTCACATTTTATTATCTTGGATTCTCCAGCATCTGCAGTTCCCATTATCACTGCTTCGCAGAACATCTACGTTCTGCTCGCAAAAAAGACCCTGAACTACCTGTTGCTTGCCTCTTCAATGCACCACCTTGTTCCTTGGCCAACATCTCTGTCTCCGGCCTGCTACAGTGTTCCAGTGAAGCCCAGCGCAAGCTGGAGGAACAAAACCTCATTTTCCGCTTGGGGACCCTACAGCCCTCCGGACTCAATATTGAATTCAATAATTTTAGGGCCTAAACTCTCCCATGTCCCAGGTCCCCACCCCACACACCATGCATTGTTACCACATAGCCTGCCACTACACACCTCCAGTTGTTAGTCACTAACAGTCTCCATTAACAACTACTCACCCTCCCAGCCTGATTGTTAGCAACTCCTTTGTCTGTCCAACTGTCTTTCTCTCTTTTTGGGCTCTATCCTATTGTTTACTCCCTACCCCAACCACCTCCCTATTTTCTGCACATAAACTGACGTTTTCCAAGCCACTATCAGTTCAGAGGAAGAGTCACTGGACCCGAAACGTTAACTCTATTTTCTCCTTCACAGATGCTGCCGGACCCGCTGAGCTTTTCCAACAACTTTGTTTTTGCTCCTGATTTACAGCATCTGCTGTTCTTTTGGTTTTTAACAACAGGCTCATGTTCATCACTAGATTCTTCATTCCAGATATTTATTGGATTCAAATTCTATCATCTGCTGTGGCAGGATTTGGACTTAGGTCCCCAGAACATTATCTGGATCTCTGAATTAACAGCCCAACAACAATACCATTAAGCCATTGCCTCCCCTAATTAATGAAGATGGGTATTAATGTAGATAGTAGGCAATGCATTTATCCAAAAGCATTTGATAATGCAGAGCTTTTGTGGAAATGAAATCTCATCTTCACAAGGACAATATCTTGTGTGTTTGTGTGGTACAATCAACATACCAAATGGGATAGATTCAGAATGGGCCTAGCAGTTCAAAGCTGAGCATTCATGAGGTATTGTAGTCCATCAGTAGCATCGACAGTCCAACACAATCTGAATAAAACCTCAGGCCTGTCCCTCAATCTAATATTATCATCAACATTGGTTGAATGAGAAGTGTAAGATGCTGCTCTTGGCATGCTTTTCAGGTAAGTCTAAACGGCAAAGCTAAAACTGAAGACTATATTCAAGCTCAACAACAGAAGCAGAAGCAATCTGTTAAAAAAGAGCAGGTAATTCCACAACCAACAAATTAAACCCAGTCATGAATGCCAGTGGTCAAGAGAACTAATAGAAGGAGGTGGTTTTAAATAATTGCATCCCCAATAGTGGTGTAGCCTAGCATGCAAGTGCAAAAGATAGGCTGTAGCATTCACAATCACTTTCAGTCAGAAACGCCAAGTGGATGATCCACTTCAGACTTGACCGGTGGCCAGCTGCATACCCAGCATAACAGCTGTAATTCCGCCAATTTTGTTCACTCTTTATGATATTAAAAACCAATTAAACTGGGGTCTGACAACATGTTGGCTGTAATGCTCCAAAACTATCAACACTTCTTGCCAAGGTGATCCATCTCTAACAATATTACACATGACCAAAATGGAAACACAGGACTCAAGAGCAGGAATAGACCATTCAGGTCTTTGAGACATTTCACTATTTATTAAGAAAGTCACAAATTATCCAAGTACGCCTGGTCCACCAAAAACAGAATAAATCCAATCCAGCCAATAATCATCTCATCTGTCTACACTCAATGAAGAAGCACTTACTTGAAATTAACTTGCCCACATATGGTCAGTTTGGATTCTTGCCAAGATGTGTGACTTCAAACCTTATTACAGCTTTGTTGCAAACATGATCAAAAGCGGAGTTCTGGAAGTGAAGAAAGAATGACTGCCCTTGATACAACAGCAGCAATTATCTGAGCATGACATCAAGGAAGTATAATAAAATTGAAGTGAATGAGAAAGGTCTCCAAGGGCTTGTTATATATATCCTAAAGGTGGTTTTACTCTAGTTCATTCATGTCAGTTCAATGCTGCTGGAGTTAGTCATTAGGGTAGTGTTCCAGGCCCAAGTGTCTTCAGCCACTTCAACACTGACCTTAGAAGATCAGAAGTAGGAATGTTTGCTGATGAATGCTTGTTCGATTCTATGTGCAATTAGTCAGATACTGTGCAGCAAGATCTGGGCAACGTTCAGTCTTAGGCTGCTGAGAAGTGACAACATTTCCACCACAAGTGTAAGCAAAGATTCTGCACCTTCAGTATTGAATCACATCTTGCAGGATTGAGCAACATTATTCTAGACTTCCTCACCAAGACGCTAACAGTCGTCATTGGCCAGAAACCTATCTGAGGCAGCCAAATAAGCACTGCAGCAAGAACAGCATGTCAAAGGCTGGAAATTTTGTGATGAGGAACTCATCTCAAATGACTTCCAAAGCCTGTCTGTTACCTACTAGGCACACGCAAGATGTTCACCACCATTGAGAACAAAACAATCCACTTGACTGGAACACTGAACCGTCTACCTTAAGCATTCACTCAACACCTGCATACAGTGGCAGTGTGCACCATCTACAAGCTGCACTGCAGCAACTTACCAAAAGCTTCCTGCAGCCACTTCTTTCAAATCCACAACTACCCAAGATCAAGAGAAGCAATGCACTGGATCACCACCACATGCAAGTTTTCCAAGACACACATATATTGGATATATGTGCCATTCCATTATTCCTGGGCCAAAGTCATGGAACTCCCAAGTGGGCATATCTATATCACATGAACTGCAGCAGTTCAAGGTAGCTACTCACCACTATATTCTCAAGGCAGATACTGAAAGTCAATAATGCTGCCTCTTCCACCCAACTCTCATGAACAACTAAGTACAAGTTTGAATAAGAACACAATCTGGTTATACCTTCATAGCCAAGTACACAGGGTAAATATTTAAAGTGTTAAGTTAGCATTAAAGATACGTGTAGGTACCTGTAATATCCATATTTTCAGGACAGTCAGATTATTTTGGGACATAACTGTTGTAGACTGACACAAGGCAGAAATGGAAAACAATTTGTTTACCACTGTTCATATAGTTTACTAGTGTTCAAAGGTCGCTGATGGAAATGAAAGTTTTTTTTAATGTGGAAGTGGATAAAAGAGATGGTGGCCCTTTGCCCACCCCCTCATCCCTGGCCCAGTCATCACATAGGCTGCTTTCATCATAGCCAACCCATTTTCACCTTCTTATGGTCCGTATTATCTTTTCTTCCTGGCTCACCATTATGCCTCCTTTTGTCTGTCTAACTGCTGTTTTTTTCCCTCTCTCTCTCTGGACTCCATTTCCAGGTATCTCATACTCCTTTTCTCCCCCACCCTGTCTTCAGCATCTGTATCATATTTTCCTCATCGTAGTTGGTTCTGAGGAAGGGTCACTGGAGCCAAAACATTAATTCTGCTCTCTTTCCACACATGCTACTAGACCTGCTGAGTTACTCCAGCAATTTCTGTTCTTGTATATTCTGTTGGTCAGCCTGCCAAAGCAACTTCAATGCTTTCATTTTTCTTGTTGAATAATTGTTAATTAAATTATATTATTCTCATGTATCATTTTTCCCACCTTTTAAAATAAATGAGACAATATTCCAATGTCTTACAATGAATTTTCAAAGACAAAAATACAATTACTGTTTCTTACTAATGACTACCAGAAAGAATGAGCGCCCTTCAATTGCTAGTAACATAGGAAAATACAGAGCAATCATCCAAAGTCAACAGTTTCATCCAAAAAAAGAAACATGAGCATCACACTGCCACTTTCAAAATGGAAATTACATTTCTTTCAATAGGGAATCTGAGCAATAATTTGCATTTACATAGCGTCTTGAATGGAGCACTACATATAGCACCACATTTTTCACCACTCTTCTACATGTTTTATTGTTTAGTTTCAGTTCATCCCTTTACCTTTCAAAACTTATCCAACTGGAGCAAGTTCATTTGACTTCTAGATTAACTATCAATTTCCAGCTACTTTCTAATCAACCAGCTTAGTGATGTTATTACACACCTCTGGAGTACATGAGATGAGAAGTCCAGCAAGACTGATCTCAATGCTGGTAGCACTGTACTGTAACTTCTAGATATTTTCTAATCAACTTGTTCAGAAAGAAGAACATAAGAACCAGGAGCAAGAGTAGGCCACCTGCCCCTTTGAGTTGCTCTGTCATTCAATAAGATCATGGCTGATCTTCTCATGGCCTCAGTGCCAACTCCCTACCCTCTCACTGTAACCCTTAATTCCTTTAATATTCAAAAAAAATTATCCTAGCTTTAAAAAAGCTCAACGAGGAAGCCTCAACTACTTCACTGGGCAGGGAATTCCACAGACTCATAACCTTTCAGGTGAAAAAGTTCCTCCCCAATTCAATATTAGATCCCTTTAATTTTGAGGCTATGCCCTCTTGTTCTAGTTTCACCTGCCAGTAGAAACACCCTTCCTGCTTCTATCTTATCTATCCCCTTCATAATTTTACATATTTCTACAGAGATACTCCCTCATTCTTTGAAATTCTAATCAATATAATCATAGTCTATTCAGCCTCTCTTTGTAAGCCAACCCTCTCAACTCTGGAATCAATCTGGTGAATCTCTTCTGCACCCACTCCAGAGCCAGTACATCCTTTCTCAAGTAAGGAGACCAAAACTGCACGCTGTACCCCAGGGTTGGCCTCACCAGCACCCTATACAGCTGCAACATAATATCCTTGCTTTTAAACTGAATCCCTCTAGCAATGGACAAAATTCCATTTGCCTTCTTAATTACCTGTTGTACCTGCAAACCAATCTTCTACAATTCATGCACAAGTACACCCAGGTCCCTCTGCACAGCAGCATGCTGCAATTTTTTTACCATTCAAGTAAAAATCCCTTTTACTGTTATTCCGACCAAAATGGATGACTTCACATTTATCAATATTGAATTCCATCTGCCAGACCTTTGCCCATTCACTTAAACTATCTGTATTCCTTCAGAGTCCTCTGCACACTTTGCTCTACTATTCATCTTAGTGTCATCTGCAAATTTTGACACACTACGCATGGTCCCCGACTCCAAATCACCAATGAAAATTGTAAACAATTGTGGTCCCAACATTGATCCCTGAGGCACATCACTAGTCATTATTCACCAGAAAAGGGCTCATTTATTCTACTCTTTGCTTCCTGTTAGTTAACCAAACCTCAATCCATGCTAATACACTGCCTGTAATACCATGCACCTTTACTTTACGCAGAAACCTTTTGAGCGGCACCTCGTCGAATGCCTTTTGAAAATCTGGATACACCACATCTACTGAGTCCCCATTGTCCACCATGCTCGTGATATCTTCACAGAATTCCAGCAAATTAGTCAAGCATGACCTGACTTTCATGAACCCACGCTGCACCCGCCCAACGGGACAATTTCTAAGCAGATATCTTCCTATTTCTTCCTTGATGATAGATTCAAGTGTTTTCTCCACTACAGCAGTTAAGCTAACTGGCCTATAATTCCCCATCTGAGATAATGGGAACTGCAGATGCTGGAGATTCCAAGATAATAAAATGTGAGGCTGGATGAACACAGCAGGCCAAGCAGCATCTCAGGAGCACAAAAGCTGACGTTTCGGGCCTAGACCCTTCATCAGAGAGAGCTCTCTCTGATGAAGGGTCTAGGCCCGAAACGTCAGCTTTTGTGCTCCTGAGATGCTGCTTGGCCTGCTGTGTTCATCCAGCCTCACATTTTATTATCCTATAATTCCCCATCTGTTGTCTACATCCCTGTTTGAACAGTGGCATCACATTGGCTGTTTTCCAACCTGCTGGAACTGCTAGAGTCTAGCGAATTTTGGAAAAATACGACGAGTGCATTTACTGTTACTCCCGCCATCTTTTAGTACCCTGGGATGCATTCCATCGGGGCCAGGAGACTTGTCTACATTTAGCTCCAATAGCTTGCCCAAAACTACCTCTTTCATGATAATGATCGTGTTTTGGTCCTCACCTACCTTGGTCTCTTTGTCATTAATTACTGGCAAGTTATTTGTGTCCTCCGTTGCGAAGACCAGCACAAAATACCTGTTCAATGCCTCAGCTATTTCCTCATTTCCCGTTATTAAATTCTCCTTCTCATTCTCTAAAAGACCAATGTTTACCTTAGCCACTCTTTCTCATTTTATATATTTATAGAATCTTTTGCTATCTGTCTTTACATTCTGAGCTACTTTAATCTCATAATCTATCTTACTTTTCTTTACTGTGTTTTTTTTGTGGCTTTCTGTTGACGCTTAGTTTTCCCAAACTTCTATTTTCCAACTAGTCTTTGCCACTTTGTATGTCTTATCTTTCAATTTGATAGCCTCCTTGATTTCCTGAGACATTCATGGCTGATCACCCCAATAGTCTTTCCTTTTCACTGGTATATACTTTTGCCAAGCTCTTTAGAAAATTGCTTTGAAAGTCCTCCGTTGTTCCTCAACTGTCCCACCATAGTGTCTTTGCTTTCAGTCTACTTTAGCCAGCTCGTCCCTCATCCTATAGCAGCCTTCTTTGTTTAAGCACAGGACCCCAGTATTGGATTTTATCTTCTCGCATTCCATCTGTATTCTAAATTCAACTACACTGTGATCGTTCCTTCTAAGAGATAGGGAAGAAGGTAAGCGAAGTGGTGTTGCTCTGACATTTAAAGATGATATCAGGGCAGTTGTGAGCGATGAAATCAGTTCTAACTATGAGATCATTAATTATCCCTGTCTCGTTACACTGGACCAGATCTAGGACAGCTTCTTCACTCAACAGTTCCATTACATACTTATCAAGGAACCCCATCATGAACACATTCAATGAACTTTTCCTCAAGGTTGCCTTAACTGGTCTGGTTCAACATGTAGATTAAAATCCTCCACATAATTGCCATACCATTTTTACAGACATGAGTTATTTCCCTATTTATTGCCTGTCCCAATACAATGTTACTATTTCGCGGCCTAAGACAAAGCATTTCAGTGACTTTTTCTTCTTAGAATTTCTAATTTCCACGCAAATGGATTTAACTTTATTCTCCACACTACTAACCTGATATCATCCTTAAATATCAGAGCAACACCATTTCCCTTACCTTCCTGTCTGTCCTTCCAAATAGTCTGATACCTCTGGATATTTAATTCCCAGTCATAACCATCATGTAACCATGTCTCCATAATGGCTACTAAATCATACTCATTCATGATCATTTGTGCCGTTGACTCATCGACCTTTTTTCGAATGCTATGAGCATTTAGGTAAAGTGCCTTTATGCTAGTTTTTATACCTTCTTTTGAAATTCTCTCATCTCCATTAATATCTCCTGAGTTCTCCTATCTCTTAATTTCCTTCACAGTCCTCACTGTAGTTAAACCCTCCAGCATAAATGTAACATGCTGTTACACATCTCTAGAGCAGGTAGGACTTAAACACTACCACTTCACCATGGAGCCCAACAACAATTTCCAAAGAAATGAGGCAAGTACTTCCAGTTGGCTACAATTTAATCTGGACAAACACAATGGATCACATGATCAGAGATAATGGGAACTGCGGATGCTGCAGAATCCAAGCTAACAAAGTGTGAAGCTGGATGAACACAGCAGGCCAAGCAGATCGCAGGAGCACAAAAGCTGACATTTCGGACCTAGACCCTTCATCAGAGGCTCTGATGAAGGGTCGAGGCCCAAAATGTCAGCTTCTGTGCTCCTAAGATGCTGCTTGGCCTGCTGTGTTCATCCAGCTTCACACTTTGTTACAATGGATCACATGACCTCTTGCTGTGCTGTAGAACTCAACATTTTACATATCAAAAGATAGAAAAGAAATCCCTTGCCTTGGAGAAAATGCTCTTATCTATAAAAGCTTAGTGTTATGAAACGATATGCTAAATCGAATACAAACCTGTAGCTCCAGAAGAATACTTCTACAACAGCTCTAAAAATATCTTATGGGAGGAATCTTCTATGAGTCTGAGCGACATCAACTATGCCAAGATTTGCGGAGAATCTAATCAGGAGTCTGGTTAGGGTCTGTCTTGACATCAGGTCATCTCAGCACACCTTTTAGTCTTTTGCCATGCATCAAAGTACAACCGAAATGTTAACTATGATTTCTCTTTACAGATGCAGCCAAACCTGCTGAGTTTTTCCAGCAACTTCTGTTTTTGAAAGTGAGTTTGTCAATGGGCAGGAATGATTTGTCAATTAAGGGGGTTACAGTGTGCTAAACACCTTATTAACAGGCTAACTCACCACATTAATATTCAGCTTCCTACCTTTCCAAACAAATTAGATAGAGAAATCTCAACATGGAATTCAGAGTGGACAGCTGATAACTTCAGCTTTTCACTTGCTCCAAAGTACTTCCATGTCGCTTCGGACATTCGGTATCTCACAGCATGATAATAGGCACCGACTATACGCACTTCAAGGAAGGGTGGAGGAAGGGAGAGACTACAAGGTACTGGATGTTGAAAGAAGGAGGCTGCAGAGGAAGGGAATGATGGTTCAAGGGCCAGGGAGAGAAGCAAGTTGTTGTGTTGGGTTGATGGAAGGGAGAGACACAGAATCTGCAAAGGTGGGGAGGAGATAAAAACAGTAAGTGGGATGGGGTTGAAGAAGAAAACGGCATAACAGACAGAATGTTTAAAACCTGTCAACAGAGGAATACCCTACCAGCTAGAAGACAAAAATCCCTGAGGTAATGAATTCCCCACAAAGAATATGGAATCTCTAGTTTGTGTCTTTTTTTTCATTCATTCACAGGGTGGGGGCCTCAGAAGTGGGGAAGTTTGCTGACGATTGCACAATGTTCAGTACCATTTGTAACCCCTCAGACATTCAGACATTGATGTTCTTCCACCTGTAGGCATCTTCCTAGCCAGGTTCCACATCTTGCTGCCCTTCCTGCTGCGAGTAGTTTCTGTCTGCAGCTCCAGGAGTTGCGGTTGATGGCAGCCAGTTCTGGCAAATTAGTTGGCTAGTTTGTGGCAGGAAATTAATCTTGTAATCTATTTGTTATTTTCCAAATGTTAGTATGTGCTACTCAAAGGCAGGAGGAGAACTACCCGTTGTTTACAATTGACATATGTATGACATCTGCTACTTTTTTTTTTAAACATTGTTCATGTGTGATATAACATTTATTCGGATCAGTATGGCTTGAGGATGGGCCTTCTGACTCGGGCCATAGAAAGGGAGGGAACTAAATTAAAATGGAGATGGAGGTGAAAATAACACGCTCCAGTCTCCACATCATCCACCTCACTCTAAAGGCTTCAACGGTGTTGACGGACATAGCATGCTCCCTCTCCAAGGACACTCAGGCATGAAAGTAGTCATGGAGGACGGGCAGGCAGTTAGGAACAATGACTTCCTCGCCCCACTGCAGGGTTCTGTTCGTACAGCTGGGGCATCGCTGAGCATCTTCCAACTCAGACCCGGTCAGTTTCAAGCACCACAGTTTTTAGGAGATGCCTGGCATGTTTGCAAGCTGGAGACATGCTGCCGCTCTGCCCTCCAACTACCATGGTAATGTTTAGCCCAGCCACCCAACGTTACCCCAATTCTGGTAACCCTCATAGCCCCTCCCTCTTGCCAACCCTAGGTGTGGAGGTGTGGATTCCTGACCAGCTCTCTAACAAGAACCAGTACCCTGATGGTGTGATGATTCAACACAAATCGACCATTTTTTTGATCAGGCCCTGGTAAAAGACAGGGTCCTGAGGGAGACCTGAAAACCCTCAGGGTCTATGAACAGGAGCTACATGTCAGACGTGAAGCCACACACCTGGTTGAACAAATCAGTTGCCAGGGCACACCATCAGAGAGAAGGCTTGACAAAGGTATCGCTGCAGGGTCTGAAGATGGAAGGTCACCACCTGGATACAGAGCTCTCCTTAACAGGGAAACACAGAACCTCTGCTGTGATTCAGTACATATTCTTGCCTCAGAAAAAGTGGAACAATATCTTCTGGAGTTTTGTGACAAAGCCTGGAGAAGAGGTCCAAAGAACCCGCTGGTACAACAGCATGGAGGCAACCAGCTGATTTATGACACAGCTCTGGAGTAGGTAGGACTTGCACCAAGAGCTTCTGGCTCAGAGGTGGACTAATTACATTTTTCATTTTATAAACTTTTCTTTTAAAAAAACAATGTTTTTGTTTCCTACCACCAAATCATCCACGCTACTTCAATCAGTTATCTTTAATCAGTTTACTAAAGAAATTGTATCTCGTTAAGTGGAAGAGGGAGGCTTATGTGACGATGAGACGAGATGTTCAGATGAGGCGATGGAGAGTTATAGATTAGCTAGAATGGATTTAAAGAGAGAGTTAAGAAGAGCAAGGAGGGGACATGAGCAGACATTAGCAGGTAGAATAAAGAAGAACCCTAAAGCTTTCTACAGGTATTTGAGGAATAAGAGGATGACTAGTGTAGGAATAGGGCCAGTCAAAGACAGAAGTGGGAAGTTGTGTGTGGACCCTGTGAAAAGTGGAGAGGTGCTAAATGATTATTTCTCATCTGTTTTCACTGAGGAACAGGAGAATATTGTAGAGGAAATGACTGAGTTACAGACTACTAGAATTGAAAGGATTAAGGTTAGTAAGAAGGAGGTGTTATCAATTCTAGAAGATGTGAAGGTAGATAAATCCCCTGGGCCAGATGGGATTTTTCCGAGGATTCTTTGGGAAGCTAGGGAGGAGGTGGGGGAGCCTTTGGCCTGGATCTTTGAGTCCTCATTGTCTACAGGTTTAGTACCAGAGGACTGGAGGATTGCAAATGTTCTGCCCTTGTTCAAGAAGGGCAGTGGGACGACTCAGGTAATTACAGACCTGTGAGCCTTACGTCTGTTGTAGGAAAAGTTTTGGAAAGGATTGTAAGAGATAGGATTTATAATCATCTAGCAAGCAACAATTTGATTGGAGATAGTCAGCATGGATTCATCAAGGGCAGGTCGTGTCTCATAAACCTCTGAGTTTTTTGAAAAGGTGACCAAGCATGTGGATGATGGAAGGGCAGTTGACGTGGTGTACATGGACTTCAGTAAAGCCTTTGATAAGGTTCCACATGGTAGGCTATTGGAGAAAATACAGAGGCACGGGATTGAGGGGGATTTAGCAGTTTGGATTAGAAACTGGCTTTCTGTAAGAAGGCAACGAGTGGTGGATGATGGCAAATATTCAGCCTGGAGTCAGGTGTGCCTCAAGGATCTGTTTTGGGACCACTGCTGTTTGTCATTTTTTTAAATGACTTGGACTCAGGCATAGGTGGATGGGTTAGTAAGTTTACAAATGACACTAAGGTCAGTGGAGTGGTGGACATTGTGGAAGAATGTTGCAGGTTGCAGGGAGACTTGAATAAACTGCAGAATTGGGCTGAAAGGTGGCAAATGGAGATTAAAACGGATAAATGTGAAGTGATTCACTTTGGGAGGAATAATAGGAAGGCAGAATACCGGGTCAATGGGAAGATTCTTGGTAGTGTGGATGTGTGGTGTCCATGTACACAGATCCCCGAAAGTTGCCACCCAGGTTGACAGTGTTGTTAAGAAGGCTTACGGTGTGTTAGGTTTTATTGGCAGAGGGATTGAGTTCTGGAGCCGTGATGTCATGCTGCAACTGTACAAAACGCTAGTGCGGCCTCATTTGGAATATTGCGTGCAGTTCTGGTCGCCCCATTACAGGAAGGATGTGGAAGCATTGGAAAAGGCGCAGAGGAGATTTACCAGGATGTTGCCTGGTCTGGAGTGCAGGCCTGATGAAGAAAGGCTGAGGGACTTGTGTCTGTTCTCATTGGAGAGAAGGAGGCTAAGAGGGGATTTAATAGAGACATACAAGATGATCAGAGGATTAGATAGAGTGGACAGTGAGAGTCTTTTTCCGAGGATGATGATTTCAGCTTGTACAAGGGGGCACAGCTACAAATTGAGGGGTGATAGATTTAAGACAGATGTCAGAGGCAGGTTCTTTACTTAGAGTGGTAACAGCGTGGAAAGCCCTGCCTGCCAATGTAGTTAACTCAGCCACATTAGGGGCATTTAAACAGTCCTTGGATAAGCATATTGATAATGATGGAACAGTGCAGGGGGAGGGGGACAACACACCCATCTTAGGACAAGCCAAACAGAGACACGCACGAGAATTCCTACATGCATGGCAATCCAACTGGAACTCCATCAACAAATACATTGATTTGGAGCCCATCTACCACCCTCTGAGAAAAAGAACAGGAAATGGCATCACCAACCCAAGGAAACCTAAACACATAAATAGAAAGCGGAACATAACACCAGCGCTTCACCAGAGGCTCACTGATGATGTTACCTAGAATGGCGATGAAACGTCTGAAAACGAACCTTCAAGCTCAGCGAGAAAACTTACATCCAACCTGAGCTACAAATCTTTGCAAAACTTGCTAGGGGGAGGGGCTTAGATTAGTTCACAGGTCGGCGCAACATCGAGGGCCAAAGGGCCTGTTCTGCACTGTATTGTTCAATGTTCTATGTTCTATCCTCCACCACTAAATCACCAGTTTGTCTGAATTTAAAGATCGACCAAGGTGCAAAGTCTGTCACAGGCAGGGCGATCCCTGATTTTTTTTCCTCCATATCCAGAAGTGCTTTCATGCACACTGAATGATTTGTATCGGGAGAAAACCAATTTTGTCACTTTTTGCTTGTTATCTACCACCAACCGCGTGCCTAATTAATCATTTTCCTGTATTGCTCTTAATGGGCTTTGCAAAGACCCCAAAGGTGAGGGAGGGGTAGGGACTGATGGAGGAGATCAAATCAAAGTGGAATGCCCTGCTCTTTTTCTTTGATTTCTATAAGTCTAATTATACACAATTGAACATCTTTCCTCCCACCACCGAATCACTCACTGTACTTTCTATCTGTAATCTACCACCACTAAGTCACCTGTGCCTCCAGTTTACCACTTTATGTGCAAAGCTCGGCAAAGGCATTGCAAAATACCAAAGGTTAGGGAAAAGTAGGGAGGGAGGGGATTAAATCAAAATGCAATGTCCCTGCGATGGACGTTTTTAATCAACCAGTTCAAAGATGGTCTTGTATGCCTCTAGAACAGATGAAACCTGTACCCAGCCTTCCTGGCTCAGAGGTAGAGACTCGACTCCTACACCACAAGGGCCCAAAGCCCTGCTATGATATTTTCATCATCACCATGGCTGAGGTTAGCTTTCCATGCCAGATATTTTCTAATTTGTCTGTTCAGAGGCATTATTGCACATTTCTGAAGTAGGTGGGACTTGAATCGGAACCTCCTAAATTGAGAAGAAGCTAAGCTGCAACATAAAGGAATTCAGGGAACTTATACACAAAACAAGAAAAATCGAGCAGTAAGGTACAGAGGTAATCAGGACAGATACCGGAATCTTAGCCATTATTTCAAGGATGTTGACGTACAAAACTAGGGAAACCTTAATTGTAACTTTAAAATGTGCTGGTGAGACTACATTGAGAATAATGCAACCAGTTTTAGTTTATGTAAGGAAAGGAATTATTTCATTGGGGGCAGTTCAGAGAAAGTTCACTAGAAAGGTCTCTGGTATAAAGAGATTGTCTCATAGGCACAGGTTAAAGAGGGGGGCATGGTAGTTCTGGGAGAAATGCTCCTTGGAGGTGCCATGTGGACTTGATGGGCCAATGGCCTGCTTCCACGCTGTAGGGATTCTATGTGAAGATTCATTGGAATTTCAAAGAGTGAGAAATGCTCTCATTGTTGAAACATACAGGATTCTTAAGGGCCTTGACAGGGTAAATGCTGAGAGGACGTTGCCCCTCATGGTAAAGTCTAGGACCTGAGGGCATGGTCTCAGAATAAAGGGTGGTAACTCAAGACTGGGACTGGCTGGAATTTCTTCTCCCTTTGAAACTCCTTGCCACGGTGAGCTGTGGTGTCAATGGGCTGAGTGTGTGGAGGAAAAGCGTTCTTGTGCATATTTAAAGCTGTACTGGATAGACGGGAATCAAGGGTTGTGGGGAGAGGCCAAAAAAGTTAACGTGAGGAATGTCAGATCAGCCATGATCCCAATGAATGGCAGAGAGGTTCAAGAATCCTATTCCGGTTCCTGGCTCAGAGGCTGAGACATTACCACCATGTCTCACAGCCAGTTTTATCCCCGCCACCAAATCACCCATGGTATTTTCATCTATTAACTACCACTGCTAAATCACCTGTGTTACAACTGATCAATGAACATGCAAAGCTCATTAAGAGCAATGCAACACCAAACAGTGAGGGAGGTGGTGGGAGGGGATTAAATCAAATCAGAATGACCCTGCTATATATATTTCTCTGCAGCAGATTGGGCTTGAACCCAGGCCTCCTGGCTCAGAGATAGAGACAGCATGCGGCACAACAAGAGCCCTGTACCCTTAGTTTTTTTAAAATTTCCCAACCAATTTCCCAAACCAGTTCAGAGATGTTGTTAACATCTAGGCTTGATTCTAGACTTCCTGGTTCAGAAGGAGAGTCACGACCACTGCATAACAAGAGCTCTTAAATCAATTTGTTCACAAATGCCCTGCTATAAACAAATATCTAAGATCATCTAAAGTTGTAATAGACTGGACTCCCTCTTGTGGCTGAAGCTTGTTAAATGTAGGCAGAACTACTTGCACCAACCAATATCAGCCATTAGATGGAACCCAGGCAGTAGAGAAAACGACACTGAAACTGCAAAGTTAAGAACTTCTCAGTTTAAGACTTTAAAGCCTAGTGGTGGGGCTGGTGAGACAAGAGGAGGAGGATCTGGAGGTGGAGCAGTTCAAGGGAATGGATTATGAACTCAAAGACAAAGGCGGAGTTCTTGACCAAGATTAGTCGAAACTCAACATTCAAACCTATAGGTATTTCTGCTGTAACACGTGTTTCGTTAATGTGAATTGGCTATAACGCAATTGATTAACAGTGGAGAGATAATAGGAACTGCAGATGCTGGAGAATCCGATATAACAAGATGTAGAGCTGGACGAGCACTGGAGGCTAAGCAGCATCTTAGAAGCAGAAAAGCTAACGTTTCGGGCCGAGACGCATCAGAAATGCGGTTCCATAGGCAGGTACTAAGAAAGGTGATGTGGCTGTGGTACCTGGTTTGTTTCAGGGCATGGTCGAGCAGTTTCAAGGCCGAAAGGATTATGAGTGAGTTGCAGTGGCAGAGAGATCCCCTGAGGTTTGTCCGGAGGGAGGAGGGTAATTTCTTCAGGGTAGGCATCCTTAGAAGAGGCTTTGCAATGGGGTTAAAATCGCATCAGAGATAATAGGAACTGCAGATGCTGGAGAATCCGAGGTTACAAGGTGTAGAACTGGACGAACGCAGCAGGCCAAGCAGCATCTTAGGAGCAGGAAAGCTAACGTTTCAGGCCTAGATGTAGGCCCAAAACGTCAGCTTTCCTGCTCCTAAGATGCTGCTGGCCTGCAGTGTTCATCCAGCTCTACACCTTGTTATCTCTGATTAACAGTGGACGCTGTTTGGACAGCACAAAGTTTCTAATGTACAGTGTAGCGATTTTCTATAGTGATTTCCCTGTAATGCGACTTTCTATGGCACAAGGTCGCACAAGAATGCAACTATTGTCTTATAGCAGAACTACCTGTATACAATTGAATCTTTTGATGTTTGGCTGTGCGTGACTTACAGCAATTTTAAAAAATGTATTCTTACCATAAGGCTGAGCAAGATTTCCTGCCATATCTTACCAAAACACATCATTAACTACCCATCCCTACCCAATGGCACCCCTCTTGTCCGGTTCTATCCCCATCTTACCACATGCTGTTTCCAGATCAACTTGCCATACATTGATATCTGCCAAGAGACCACCATCCCTAGAGCCCATATCATACTTTAAAAGGATGCTATGCAATCAGATGAGCAATGACTTTTTGAGGCTATTTTGATTAGTCAGAGACAACATATTCAATGGCGTCTGAGATGGGGAAGATGACACTGCAATTCTTCGATGGAGACTTCATAGACAGAATCCCTACAGTGTTGAAACAGTCCATTCAACCTAACAAGTGCACACCAACTCTCTGAAGAGCATCCCACCCAGACCCATCCCCCTAACCTATCCCTGTAATCCTGCATTTCCAGTGGCTAATCCACCTAACCTACACATCCCCAGGCACGATGGGCAATTTATATCACAGCAGAGTAGTCCACAGCACCAGACTCTGCAGCCTGATTCAAGGCCATCTTGATGGTGAGGAATAGCCAGCAGTGCCACATAAAGGTCAATGACCTTCACTGCTCCACCTAGGTAAGTACCACAATCTTCACTCAGCTTCCTTGCATTCACTCTCTCTGCTACTAGATAGATCTTCCATGAAGGCTTATGTTCTACCATACTCACCATTGTCTTCTTCACAAATGTTCATCACAAATTATCCATCACTTCGAAACTTCCCAAACCACTGAACCTGCATTGCTGGAGCACCACCGCCTGCATACACACTTTCACCTCACTTAATCTCTCTTTTTCCGTCATTCCAGGAGAAGACACCACACAATAGGGCCAAAAATGCCCAGCCAGATGGAGGAATGTGCAACATAAAACTACTCAGCTGCTACAAGGAAGCACCCTGGTCCTCACAGGAGAAGATTGGCATGCTCCTGTGCATTTGCCAAGACAATGTCCCACTGACTAAATACTATTTGTCGTTCTACTGCGTAACCCGTAATCAGTCTCATTCATTGCACACCATTTCTAATCATTAGCCACAACTCCTTCTGTCTCATGTGGGAGCACAATCTGCTTAAAGTCTCACTGGTACAGCTCCACAGCTGGCCAAGAAAGAAGCAGCCTAGGCCACTGTTCCTTGGAGAAGTTCCAGAGACCAGGCACCTGCTAATATCCCAGGCAGAAGAGGGTGCCATAGTCTCAACAATCAGGGACTTCATCCACATTATTGGGAAGTACAAGAATGATAGACAGGTATGCTGGATACAGAGTTCCTTATTGTCCAGAAATTGCATCAATGCAACATATCATGAACATGCAGCTGAGGGTTAAGTGTGCAAGTACTAAGGGAAATGGCAAGCAGTCTTGAGATGCAGCCTGATCCAATCTGGATGCCTGGTCCGCACATAAAAATGTCCTAGCAGTAGTCTTTCAATGTAAGCTGCCAATACATCCTGCACTGCAAGTCTGTGCTTCCTGAATACCTGGCAAGTGTAATCAGAGATACACGATGGTCATGAAGGGTTGGCAAACGCTTGATGTCAATGTATGTGGATGAGGGGTGCACGCAGCTCGAGCTCATGGATTGTGCCTTGAGATGCTGTTGGTCCTAAGCAATATGGAGATCCTTCAGCGCCAGTAATGAACTGAAGTCACCAGGTACCCACTCTAATTTCCATTTTGAGATTTCAGGACATCTACCTTGTTTGTCACATTTGGTAAGATAGAAAGCTGAACATTAAGGAGGCACACTGGGCCAATTACAAGGTGTTTAACAAGCAATAAGTACCTGAAGTGGCCTATCGTCACTGCCCAATGAGAAACTCTCCTTGCTGTTTGGCAAAGACACGAAAGATAGATCAGACGTTCCTGACATCCGAATGAGCCTCATAGGACCTCTCATTTGGGTAGTGTTGTAAAACAAATAGACCTAGGGATTCAGGAACATAATTCTTCGAAGTTTGCATCACATATATAGGGTAGTTAAGGCGGCATTTAGCACGCTTGCTTTTGTTGCTCAGACCTTTCAGTATAGGAGCTGGGACATTACATTGAGGTTGTCCAGGATGTTGGTGAGCCCTCTTTTGGAGTACTGTGTCCAATTCTAGTTCTCCTGTTATAGGAACAATATTATTAATCTGGAGAGGGTTCTGAAGAGATATATTGGGATGTTGCCAGGAATGGAGGGTCTGGGTTATAAGGAGAGGCTGGGGCATTTTTCACCTGGAGGTTGAGAGGTGACCTTATAGAGGTTTATAAAATCATAGGAGATATAGATAAGGTGATTGTCACATGTCCTTTTATTCAATTTATTCATTTTGTGGGATGTGGCTTCCCAGCATTTATTGCCTGGCCCTAGTTGCCCTTGAAAGGTGGTGATGAACTAACTGCCTTCTTGAATCTTTGAGTCTATCTACTGGAGGGAATTCCAGGATTTTGAACCAGCAGCAATGAAGGAACAGCAATATTTTCTCAAGTCAGGATGGTGAGTGGTTTGAAGGGGAACTTGAAGATGCTGCTTTTGTCCTACAAGATGGAAGTGGTCATGGGTTTGGAAGGTGCTGTTTGAGGATCTTTGGTGAATTTCTACAGTGCATCTTGTAGATATCATACACTGCTGCTGAGCGATGGTGATGGTAGATGGAGTGGATGCTTGCAGATGTCGTGCCAATCAAGCAGTCTGCTTTATCCTGGATGTTTTCAGAGATTAGATTCCCTACAGTGTGGAAACAGGGCCTTTGGCCCAACCAGTCCACACTGCCCCTTGATATACCCACCCAGACCCACCCCCCCATAACCCACACACCCCTGAATACTACGGGCAATTTAGCATGGCCAATCCACCTAACCTGCACATCTTTGGACTGTGGGAGGAAACTGGAGCACCGAGAGGAAACCCACGCAGACACGGGCAGAATGTGCAAACTCCGCACAGACAGTTGGCCGAGGCTGGAATCGAACCCAGGTCCCTGGTGCTGTGAGGCTGCAGTGCTAACCAATGAGCCACCGTGCCAACCCTGGTGTCACTCTTCAAGTGTTGTTGAGGCAATACTTATCTAGGCAAGTGGGAAGTATTCCATCACACTCCTAACTTGTGCCTTGTAAATGGTAGACAGACTGCGGAGAGTAAGAAGGTAAATTATTCGTTGCAGTATTCCTAACCTCCGACCTGCTCTTGTAGCCACTGTTTATATGATGAGTCCAGTTGAGTTTCTGATCAATGACGACTCCCAGGATGTTGATTATGGGGGATTCAGTGATGGTAACAGCATTGAACATCAAGGGACAGTAATTAGATTGTCTCTTATTGATGATGGTCATCATTTTGCATGTGTGGCACAAATATTGCTTGCCCCTTATCAGCCCAGGCCGGGATATTGTCCAAATCTTGTTTCATTTGGACACAGACTGCTTCAGTTTATGAGGAGTTGTAAATGATACTGAACATTGTGCAATCATAGAACATAGAACATTACAGCACAGTACAGGCCCTTCGGCCCTCGATGTTGTGCCGACCTGTCATACCAATCTCAAGCCCATCTAACCTACACTATTCCATGTACATCCATATGCTTGCCCAATGACGACTTAAATGTACTTAAAGTTGGCAAATCTACTACCGTTGCAGGCAAAGCGTTCCATACCCTTACTACTCTGAGTAAAGAAATTACCTCTGACATCGATCCTATATCTTTCACCCCTCAATTTAAAGCTATGCCCCCTCGTGCTCGCCGTCACCATCCTAGGAAAAAGGCTCTCCCTATCCACCCTATCTAACCCTCTGATTATCTTATATGCCTCAATTAAGTCACCTCTCAACATTCTCTCTAACGAAAACAGCCTCAAGTCCCTCAGCCTTTCCTCATAAGACCTTCCCTCCATACCAGGCAACATCCTAGTAAATTTCCTCTGCACCCTTTCCAAAGCTTCCACATGCTTCTTATAATGCGGTGACCAAAACTATACACAATACTCCAAGTGCGGCCACACCAGAGTTCTGTACAGCTGCAGCATAACCTCTTGGTTCCAGAACTCAATCCCTCTATTAATAAAAGCTAAAACGCTGTATGCCTACTTAACAGCCCTGTCAACCTGGGTGGCAACTTTCAAGGATCTGTGTACATGGACACCGAGATCTCTCTGCTCATCTACACTACCAACAATCTTACCATTAGCCCAGTACTTTGCATTCTGGTTACTCCTACTGAAGTGCATCACCTCACACGTGTCCGCATTAAACTCCATTTGCCACCTCTCAGCCTAGCTCTGCAGCTTATCTATGTCTCTCTGTGACCTACATCTTTCGTCACTATCCACAACTCCACTGACCTTAGTGTCGTCTGCAAATTTACTAACCCATCCTTCTACGCCCTCATCCAGGTCATTCATAAAAATGACAAACAGCAGTGGACCCAACGCCGACCCTTGTGGTACACCACTAGTAACTGGTCTCCAGGATGAACATTTCCCATCAACCACCACCCTCTGTCTTCTTTCAGCAAGCCAATTTCTGATTCAAACTGCTATATTTCCCACAATCCCATTCCTCCGCATTTTGTACAATTGCCTACTGTGGGGAACCTTATCGAACGCCTTGCTGAAATCCATATACACCACATCAACCGGTTTACTCTCATCTACCTGTTTGGTCACCTTCTCAAAGAACTCAATAAGGTTTGTGCAAACATCCCCACTTCTGACCTTATGATGGGGGGGAAGGTCATTGATGAAGCAGCTGAAGATGTTGGTCCTCGGACACTACCCTAAGGAACTCTTGCAAAGCTGTCCTGGAGCTGAGATTACTGACCTCCAACAAACACGACCATCTTCCTATGTGTCAAGTATGACTCTAACCACCGAAGAGCTTTCCTCCTGATACCCATTGATTCAGTTTTGCTAGGACTCCATGATGTCACACTCGGTCAAATGCAGCCTTAATGTAAAGGGCTGTCAATCTCCCCTCACCTCTGGAATTTTTTTTGAATGGGGATTTCAAGACTACGGGACATATTTTTAAGGTGAGAGGAGAGAGACTTTAAAAAGGCATGGCGGCAATTTTCTGTTTTACACAGAGTGCGGTTCGCACGTGGAATGAACTGCCAGGGGAAGTTGCGGATGCGGGTACTGTTACAATGTTTAAAAGACATTTAAGTAGTTACATGAATAGGAAATGGGCCAAATGCAGGCAGGTGGGATTAGTTTAGTTTGGGATTATAGTGGCATGGACTGGTTGGACTTCTCGACCACCACTACCGCACTCCACCCTACCCTCACAATGTACTGGGTCATGGGTCATGATCTTGTCTTGTCTCATCACGTCACACTCATCATAGTCTCTGCATCTTATTTGTATCCAGTCATTGTTCCTGTCTTCTTGGTGTTGCCCAATTGTCTGCACTATTTTCCAAGTTTTGTCTCAAATGTCTTGATTTTTCCTTTTAATTCAGATGGTATTTTTCTAGGACACAACATTCATCTGCATTTCTTTCAATTATTCTAGCCAGAGCTTATCTATTGATCAATTTCCATTCTCATACTTCCACTGTCTGATGCCACTGACTCCAGGTGCTCAAAGCTACTTAATTTCTCCGCGATCCCATTTTATTTTACCACCTTCACACCAATCCTCTTCTCGAGACTAAAAATGCCAAACCGTATATTGGGTCATTCGTCTACTCATCATCAAACGCTCGTACATATCCATATAATGTGCTTTTCTCCAGTCCTCCAGTTAATCCATCATGTTCCCATCATCCCCATTAAATAACTCAATATGATCTGCAACTATCAGTAACCATGGCCCTTCCGGTCTCATGCTTAATTAGAACTTCTGACAATCTGAAGGAGGAAAGGGTGCAATCCAACTTCCAAACCAAAACTCTCCCATGTGCTGCTTATTAAAAACGGAAACACATTTGGAGTATTGAGTTCACCTGTCAGTTCACATTTAGAATACTATGTTCAGTTGTGGGCACCTCATTACAGGAATTTGTTAAAACCCTAGGGACTCCACCTAAGGAGATTTACTTGAATGATAACAGGAATGAGGGATTTTAGACACAAGGAAGATTAGATTAGAAAAATTAGGCTCATTCTTGGAACTGAGAAAATTAAGGTGACCTTATTGAGGTGTTCAAAATTCTGAAAAGTTATGTCAGGGCAAAAAAAAGATATTATGTCTCCATAATATGTCACTAACTGGGGGCCATAGTTTCAAAACCGTCAGCAAGAGAGCTAGGATTAAAAGAGAAACTTCTTTTCTCAGACTTGTTTGGACTTGGAATGCGCTGCCTGGGAGAGTGGTGGAGTAAGTTTTCACAGGAGTTTGTTTTTAGAAAGAGGAGAACTGGATACTGTATATTTTTGATAGTGATAAAACTAGAGGGCTATGGATTAGAGCTAGAGAAAAGAACTGTTTGGGAGCCAGCACCGACTTGATGGGCTGAATGGTCTCGTTCTGTACTGTAAAATTCTGTGATTCTATAAAAGAGGTAGAAAAGCAGAGAAGACAAAGAAGGAAATTTCTAAGTCCCGAGGCCTTGACAGCTGAAAGCATGGCCAGACCATCATATGATAACATAAATAAAATGAGGGATATTCATAAGGCCAGAATTAGCACAGCACAGACATCTCAAAGGCTTGTGGAGGTTGTGGAGGGTACAAAGATAGGGAGTGAACAAGGCCACAAAGGGATTTAAAAATAAGATCAAGCTTTAAAAATCCAGGTGTTGTTTGCTATTCAACAAGCACAAACACGATAAGCAAGTCCTATAAAGTTATTTGCAGATTCATGACCGCAGTCTCACCGCTTTGAATGCCACTTTGGTAATATATAGAACATAGAACATTACAGCACAGTACAGGCCCTCCGGCCCTCGATGTTGTGCCGACCTGTCATACCGATCTCAAGCCCACCTAATCTACACTATTCCATGTACGTCCATATGTATATCCAATGACGACTTAAACGTACCCAAAGTTGGCAAATCTACTACCGTTGCGGGCAAAGCGTTCCATTCCCTTACTACTCTCTGAGTAAAGAAACTATCTCTGACATCTGTCCTGTATCTTTCACCCCTCAATTTAAAGCTATGCCCCCATAACTCCAGAAGATTTCATCTGTTAATGTATGCCAGACAGCAACCAATGTAAGCATGCACCAGTTTTCATGCAGAGAATGACAGAAGTATGTAATTCTCTTCCACAAAAACAACCAGACATCAGCTCAATTAATAATTGTAAATCTGAGATTGATACTTTTGCTAGACAATTGATAAAGGGGATATTGGAGGCAAAGCACTTAGATAAGATTGAGTTCAGCCACAATCTCAGCAGAATAGGTTCAATGGCTCAATTATCTGTTCCTGCTCTTACGCTAAAATTTTTTGTTAACCTCAGCTTCCATTATTGTAAATATTCATCAATCTTCTAAAAATGGAAACCATGCTACACATGTATATTGATATAGCTTAGAAACAATGAATCACTCAGATTTTCAATTAAATATTAGATTGTTGATCTTAATGATTTTTTAAAAGAATCAGATACTGCATTTTTCTGAGTAGAATACTCATATCGGCCTTGTTTCAGGCAAGTTAAAGGAACAGTTACATAAAATGTGAAAATCTAATCAAGAATATACATCAACTCCCTCCCCTCCCGATTAAATCAAGGAGCAGGAGATACAAGAACCTGCACTCATCTACACTCCACATGCATAATGTGCATTTTGAATCCCAATCTTCTGATCTACAGAGTCAATACTAGATTTTTTTTCAGTTCTGAAAGAGTCAAAATGTAACATAAGCTATTAACAGAACAAATTTCATCTTCTAAAATATTTTATGTAAAATCTTGATGCATCAATTTCTCTACCTGACTGACAATATTATGGCTGCTGAAAATACTCCGGCCTCTGCACTGCAGTATTTGACTGTAACTTGCAGAAGCATTTCAAATAAGTGAGGTGCCCTGATACCAGCACTAAAGCTATTTATACCACGAGAGGACAATTGCATTGAATACCATCAGAATGCATAGAAATGTTATAACGATACAATTTTTAAAAAAACTGATCACAAATCTGATTCATTCTGGCAGGGAAAACCAAAACGATGGCTTAAAAGATACATCAGTTTTAAAAGGATTGTCATGACTACAACTCTCTATCAAACTACCAAACAAAACATAATTCTGCAGTATCTTCCATTCAACTTGGAACTCAACTGTATTCTCAGACTACAGCTTCAGATAGTTTTTAATACATGCAGTACATACGTATTTATTGCAAAGAGCTTGCAAAATAAGCAGACGGTTATTTGGTGAAGAATCCTTTTTGCAGCAGCAGATGCAGTCCAGCTAGGAGTCCTGTAGGAGGTGCCAGAGGAACGCTTACAGATACAACACAATGACTTGTACTTTGCATATTTCAAGGAAACACGGAACTGCAGTGCTGATTAACAATTCTTGCAATTGCTTCTTAAACCAACGGCAGGCACAAGGCTGTACAGACTATAATCAGTGCAGCATCAGCTCTTCTTTTGCCACTTAAGTTTTTTTTAATACACCACTTTTAATCTATGGCAATACATATCTTGTATTTGTGCAAAGAGATTATCAAAAATAAGTATATCCAACTGTAGCTCAACAAGCTACAAAGTTTTTCAAGCAATACCAGAAAGGTTTTCTCGTCCACAAATCCATTGGTTTCTAATATTAAATATGAAGACAAAATGCAACATATAATGTGCAAAACTTGAGTGCTTTTTCACTTAAAAGTTTAAAAAAGGGGCAAGATTAAGCTGAAATTCTGAAACACTAATTCAGAAACCAATTTATCCCTTTACTGTTCATGATATATAATTACTACTATTTGTAAGCTTAAATTCTAAAGTGAAGAAATTATGTACAGCTTAAAGTTTGATTTGTGTTGGTATACTGTGTGCATTGAGGAGGAGGGCAGAACAGATTTAGTTTCATTTTTGAATTCTAAGAATAGTACAAGTTGTCTGAAGTTTACTGATGCATGTATTTTCTATTAAGTGGTTACAGCCTTGCAGGAGAGCTTGATATGAGCATTTCAAAGCATAAGAAACATGGGTAGAAGGGAGACAAAAAGACTCTTGCCTAGGAACACAGTGTCCTACGACACACGAGAGAAACCGACAGAAACAAGTTTATTTACAAGGATAGTTTGTAGGGCTATTTCAGAGAGAAACAGATCATTCAGAGAAAAACTGTGAGAGCATCAGTATGGCTTAGCAGTCTTTAAAACAGCCAGGCCAGTTGAAAGTAAGTCCTGAGTGGTTTAAAAATAGTGAGAAGACTCCAGAAACCAAGTACAGCTCTGCAACTGAGCAAGATACTTTAAATGGAGATAGAGTGATCTTTCACACGAGCTTCAAGTATATGGAAGGTTTTGCTGAGTGTAAAAGGGTTAAATTTTTTTCTATATTTGCAATAAACTTTTATGTTCTTTTATTAAAAGTACATGAACAGCCTCTTGTTAATGTTCAGAGACAGATCATAGAAAGCAAATAGCAAAAATAAAACTAATAGTTTGACAAGCCAGGTTTCACTTCAGCATCTGACTTGCACAGCATTAGCATCAACTGGGATCCACGTTGTTATGTGGATATCATCAGGTCGTCTGAGAACGTATAATTGAGTAGTTAGGCTGATGTAAATTCAATACATGACCTAATATTGGATAATATTGCACATTAGGAGGTAAATTCAAGATTGAAATGGTAACATCTATTTTCTGTCTGAATAACTGAGCAGATAATCTTTCTCAGAGATAATGGGAACTGCATAGTATGGCGCACTGACCTCTACATCGCCGAGGCCAGACACCAACTCTCCGACACCACCTCCTACCGCCTCCTCGATCATGACCCCACACCCGAGCACCAAACCATCATCTCCAACACCATTCACGACCTCATCACCACAGGGGACCTCCCACCCACAGCCTCCAACCTCATTGTTCCCCAACCCCGCACGGCCCGTTTCTATCTTCTTCCCAAAATCCACAAACCTGCCTGCCCTGGTCGACCCATCGTCTCAGCCTGCTCCTGCCCCACCGAACTCATCTCCACCTATCTGGACTCCATTTTCTCCCCTTTGGTCCAGGAACTCCCCACCTATGTCCGTGACACCACCCACGCCCTCCACCTCCTCCAGGACTTCCAATTCCCTGGCCCCCAACACCTCATATTCACCATGGACGTCCAGTCCCTGTACACCTGCATTCCGCATGGAGATGGCCTCAAGGCCCTCCGCTTCTTCCTGTCCCACAGGCCCGACCAGTCCCCCTCCACCGACACTCTCATCCGCCTAGCTGAACTCGTCCTCACACTCAACAACTTCTCTTTTGACTCCTCCCACTTCCTACAGACTGAGGGGATGGCCATGGGCACCCGCATGGGCCCCAGCTATGCCTGCCTCTTTGTAGGTTACGTGGAACAGTCCCTCTTCCGCACCTACACAGGCCCCAAACCCCACCTCTTCCTCCGGTACATTGATGACTGTATCAGCGCCGCCTCTTGCTCCCCAGAGGAGCTCGAACAGTTCATCCACTTCACCAACACCTTCCACCCCAACCTTCAGTTCACCTGGGCCATCTCCAGCACATCCCTCACCTTCCTGGACCTCTCAGTCTCCATCTCAGGCAACCAGCTTGTAACTGATGTCCATTTCAAGCCCACTGACTCCCACAGCTACCTGGAATACACCTCCTCCCACCCACCCTCCTGCAAAAATTCCATCCCCTATTCCCAATTCCTCCGCCTCCGCCGCATCTGCTCCCACGATAAGACATTCCACTCCCGCACATCCCAGATGTCCAAGTTCTTCAAGGACCGCAACTTTCCCCCCACAGTGATCGAGAACGCCCTTGACCGCATCTCCCGTATTTCCCGCAACACATCCCTCACACCCCGCCCCCGCCACAACCGCCCCAAGAGGATCCCCCTCGTTCTCACACACCACCCTACCAACCTCCGGATACAACGCATTATCCTCCGACACTTCCGCCATTTACAATCCGACCCCACCACCCAAGACATTTTTCCATCCCCTCCCCTGTCAGCTTTCCGGAGAGACCACTCTCTCCGTGACTCCCTTGTTCGCTCCACACTGCCCTCCAACCCCACCACACCCGGCACCTTCCCCTGCAACCGCAGGAAATGCTACACTTGCCCCCACACCTCCTCCCTCACCCCCATCCCAGGCCCCAAGATGACATTCCACATTAAGCAGAGGTTCACCTGCACATCTGCCAATGTGGTATACTGCATCCACTGTACCCGGTGCGGCTTCCTCTACATTGGGGAAACCAAGCGGAGGCTTGGGGACCGCTTTGCAGAACACCTCCGCTCAGTCCGCAATAAACAACTGCACCTCCCAGTCGCAAACCATTTCCACTCCCCCTCCCATTCTCTAGATGACATGTCCATCATGGGCCTCTTGCACTGCCACAATGATGCCACCCGAAGGTTGCAGGAACAGCAACTCATATTCCGCCTGGGAACCCTGCAGCCATATGGTATCAATGTGGACTTCACCAGTTTCAAAATCTCCCCTTCTCCTACTGCATCCCTAAACCAGCCCAGTTCATCCCCTCCCCCCACTGCACCACACAACCAGCCCAGCTCTTCCCCCCCACCCACTGCATCCCAAAACCAGTCCAACCTGTCTCTGCCTCCCTAACCGGTTCTTCCTCTCACCCATCCCTTCCTCCCACCCCAAGCCGCACCCCCAGCTACCTACTAACCTCATCCCACCTCCTTGACCTGTCCGTCTTCCCTGGACTGACCTATCCCCTCCCTACCTCCCCACCTACACTCTCTCCACCTATCTTCTTTACTCTCCATCTTCGGTCCACCTCCCCCTCTCTCCCTATTTATTCCAGTTCCCTCTCCCCATCCCCCTCTCTGATGAAGGGTCTAGGCCCGAAACGTCAGCTTTTGTGCTCCTGAGATGCTGCTTGGCCTGCTGTGTTCATCCAGCCTCACATTTTATTATCTTGGAATTCTCCAGCATCTGCAGTTCCCATTAGCTCTAAAAAAAAATTAGTTGGTTTTAACTGATTACTGTAAAGTTAACTTCTAAAGTTAATTAAAAGTGTGACATTATACAACTACTTATACTGTCAACATTTTTATAAATTTATGGGTTGCAATCAATCTATCTTGTTCAGAGCATAAGAGAAGGCGTCTCCTAAGGCTAGTTAATATTTACATCTAAGCTTAAATGTTTTTTTAAAGGCTTGTGTTATATCCTGGTTATGTATTGAAGCCAACTCCTATGATTAGAGCATTTTGAGCTAGAAACGATTTAATATTGCTGGTAGCTTCAAAGAGACAACTGTTTACTATGAAGTAACTTTAGCTGTTATCCTTGCAGCTGCTTGAGGACCTAATCTAGCACCTGATGTTATTCATTTACTGGGGCAATCATCCTTTCATTAATAAGGCTGGAATTGGTCATTTATTTGTCCTAAGGCATCCTTTTATCAAAACTGTCTTGGATGGGAACATACGGCATTTTTTTTTACTGACATAGCAGTTCTGTTCCAAGGTACCATTGTATTTTAATGTGTGAGCAGGCTGCTCAGCTTTGCTTAGCTTCTATCTGCCATCTTCTAAGCAGGCATGGGCCTCTTCGTGTGTTCAGGTACAAGTCATCTTACATAGCCAGGGTACAGGTCACCCCTATATTGCCCATCTTGATACAGGAGCGATGTAAATCCACTGACCCAGGTAATGTTCTGGGGACCTCAGTTGAAATCCTGCCATTGCAGATGGTGAATTTGAATTCATTTGAAAATAATCCAGAATTAAGAGTATAATGATGACCATGAAACTGTTGTCAATTGTCCGAAAAACCCATCTGGCTCATTGATACCCATTAGGGAGGGAAACTGCCATGCTTACCTGGTCTGGCCTACATGTGACTCCATATCCACAGCAATGTGGTTGACTCTTGACTATCCTCTGGGCAGTTAAGGATGGGCAATTAAAGCTGGCCTAGCATTTATTGGATGAAATTTAAAGAATAATAAAGGTGTGCTGCCTTCTCGAAATGCAGCCTGTCATTAATGGTGAAAATTAGGTGACAAAAATTGAGACAGTGAGAAAATAAAAGGAGTAATTGAATGTGATAAAAGACAGCACCAAAATATAAGAGATGATAGATTTTGAGTTGTCCTTACAGATAAATAAGCCTGAGAAAGGCCCAAAGGAGTATAGCCATTAAACGTTTGGAATATGAATGAACAGGATACATAGGAAGATCTCAAGGCCTAGGGATTACAATGTCTAGCTAATGCCATAAGATCATGGGAAATTGGGGCTGTTCATGGAAGTGGCCATCACTGATTAGATGGCCCACAAGATTGGGTGTTTGAATTAAGAGGAAGGTAAGTGAATACATTGTCTTTGATTACTGTAATACACAACGAATAAAAATTCTGTATTTCTTTGTAAAAGCAGAGGATGTGTCATTGATCTATCGTCCGAAGACAGGTTCAGGGAAAATCCTGTGGCCCTCTCCCTGCATTAACCAGTTTCCCCTTGAATAAAAATTTTCCAATTGTCTGCCTCCTGCGTCTTTGACTGAGGAAAAATGCTCATACAGGCAATGTATGTGGTCGTACTAAAAATGTCTATGACCAGTGAATGACTACAGTTTTAAAATTAATGCACTCATTCCCATACTTAAACACAGCATTCCAGCAGATGATTTTCTAGAGTTGCTTCATTTAAAATGCACATGAAGGTACTGTAGTTATTGAGAAAATCTGTACCCTTACCTGAGATTATTAATGCAAAATTACTTGATTTACTTTGTTAATTGCAGGGAGTTATGGGATAAGGCTAAGGACGTTTGCTGCAAATACAAGGGACTTTGGTGAGACCATAACTGGAGTGCTGTTTTACAGTTTTAGCCTTCTCACCCGAAGAATGGTAGTTATTTTTAATCACGCTGTTCAGACATGGTATGAAAAACACCGGAGTTAAACTGGAATTGAACATTTTAAGTTCAGAGGTAGGGATTATATAGATGAGGGATAAGTCATTTAAGAACTAAAATGGCAAGAAATTTCTTCATTCAATGGCCTGTGAATTTTTGAAATCTTTTAGCAAAGGTTTGTGGATGCTCAGTTGTTGCATACAGACAAGGCTGAAATCAATAGATTTCTCGACTCTATCAAGAAAATGGGGTTTGGGCAGGGGATGGTATTTAGGTTAAAAAACCAGCCAATATCTTCCTGAATAGTGCAGCAAGTTTAAGGGACCTTGTAGAGACATAGTTATACAGCAGAGTAACAGACCCTTCAGTCAAACTTGTTCACTCTGTGGGGAAGTGATGACCTAGTGGTATTATCGCTGGACTGTTAATCCAGAGGCCCAAGAAATGTTCTGGGGACCCAGGTTCAAATCCCAACATGGCAGATGGTGGAATTTGAATTTAATTTTTTGCCCAAATGCCCCAATGTCTCCATCTGTGGCTCTGCAGTTTTTTTTTTAAATTACTCCCAGTGGGAGAGTTTACTGTGGTACAAGTGCAATATGAAGATGAGATGAACGTGGATGTGATGCAAAGCAGTAATACCACCGGAATCCAACTCCTGTAAACTTACAGGTGTCTCAGCATATGGATGTCTGAATGAATCCTTCCTGCATATGGAGCAGGGAAATGGTCAGTCCCTGATGTGACTGCACCATTGCGGGGCCAGCTCAGGTGGGGAACTGTATCCCTGTCATTTCCTGATATTTACACAGTATCTTCATATGTAGGCATCTCAGTCTCTCCTGGGTTAATGATCAAATAAATTTGAATCCAATGAACGGAACATCCATATAGTTTCTCTGTACTATATTTTGTGCTATTTTGTTTCAGTCTAAGTTAACATAAGACCATAAGAAATGGGAACAGGAGTAGGCCACCTGGCTTGTCGAGCCTGCTCCGCCGTTCAATAAGATCATGCCTGATCTTTTGTTGGACTCAGCTCCACCTACCCATCCGCTCACCATAATCTTTAATTCCTGTACAGTCATTGAGTATAGGAGTTAACAGGGAATTCCACAGTTTTTAATGAGCTCTTAAAGCTCTTCCCAGTCAGTTCCCGGGAATACTCTCACTCAGGCTGTGCACCTGATTAGAGCTGTTTCTACAGTCCATAGGAACATGTGGCTCCTCAAGCATGTTCTGCCATCAATAGGACTGTGGCTGATCTAACATTCTTCATTTCTGCTTTCCAGCATTTTTCCTGCAACATTCAATTCCCCTACTGATCGAGAATCTAACTCAGCCTTAAATATAGACAACAGCACTGCCCCCGCAGCTCTGGGGCAATGAGTTCCAACTGTCTGTTTTAAAATGGTGCCCCTTTATTCTGAGACAATGCTTTATAGTCCTAAACTCTCACACAAAGGGGAACATCTTCTCAGCATTTACCCTGTCAAGCCAATTCAGAATCTTTTGTTTTGAATCTGAGAGCTGAATGGTGGTCCTCTGAACTAAAAGCAGCAGCTTGTTCTGAAAAGAATAAACAATCTGGTGTTTGTTTTTGAGGCCAGGCCTGGAAGTTAACTGCAGGTTGGTTCTTGATCAAAAAACTCTGGTCTCTGGAGTATGGCAGTGTGCTTAAGCAGAGGAGAGATGTTTAGTCATTAATGAGGTCAGTATCTGGGAACAGGTGGCAGCACGTCTGGGAGAGGACTGATCAAACAGGAGGAAGGATTGGAGATTTTTCAAACTGTTTTTGATTTGTGGTCTTCTGAGAAAAGGAGTTTGTCTATTGTGCTGCAGCATGAAGATTTGTCAACCTAAGTATCAGGGAAACAATGCATCACAGAAACCAATGAAATATGAGATAACAAGGTGTAGAGCTGGATGAACACAGCAGGCTGAGCAGCATCAGAGGAGCAAGAAGGCTGACGTTTCGGGCCTAGACCCTTCTTCAGAAATTTTCTGGATGTTGGTGAGGTCCCTTCTGGAGTATGGCATCCATTTCTGATTATCCTGTTATAGGATGAATGTTAAGTTGGAGAGATTTACCAGGATGTTGCCAGGCATAGAAGGTTTGAACTGGGTATGCTGGGACTTCTTCACTGGAGTGTAGGAGTTGAAAGGGCGACCTTATAGAGGCTTATAAAATCCTTAGGGGTACAGGTAAGGTGAAGGGCGGGTGTCTTTTCCCTATGGCAGGGGTTTCAAAATTAAGGGACATATTTTTAAGGTGAGAGGAGAAAGATTCAAAAAAGGTGAGGGGGAATCTTCTTGTTTTACACAGAGAGTGGTTCGTGTGTGGAATGAATTTCCACAGGAAGCGATGGATGTGGATACCTATGTTTAAAAGACATTTGACTAAGTACACGAATAAGAGATGTTTGGAGGGATATGGGCCAAGCACTCACAGCTGGGTCAAAAACAGAAATTGCTGGAAAAGCTCAGCTGGTCTGGCAGCATCTGTGAAGAAAAAAATCAGAGTTAACGTTTTGGATCTGGTGACCCTTCCTCAGAACACTGACCAAAGCCCTGACCTTATCCCGTTTGCCAGCATTTGGCCCACTAAACCCTTGCTATTCATATACCTATCCAGATGTCTTTTAAACGTTGTAACTGCACCAGCCTCCACCAATCCTCCGGCAGTTCATTCGATATACAAACCACCCTCTGTATGAAAATTTTCCCCTTAGGACCCTTTAAAATCTTTCCCTTCTCACCCTAAACCTATGCCCTCTAGTTTTGAATTACCCCACCCTGCGGGAAGAAGACCTTGCCTTTTCATCACATCCATGCCCCTCATGATTTTATAAACCTTTATAATGTTACCCCTCAGGCTCCAACATTCAGGGGAGAAAAAGCCCTAGCCTATTCAGCCTCTGCCTAAAGCTCAAACCCTCCAATCCCAGTAACATCTTTGTAAATCTTTTCTGAACCCTTTCAAGTTTAACAACTTCTTTCCTATAGTAGGGAGACCAGAACTGAACACAGTTTTCTAAAACCAACCTCATCAATATCCTGCACAGCTCCAACATATGTCCCAACTCCTATACTCAATGCACTGAACAATGAAGGTAAACATGCCAAAATGCTTTCTTCACCACCCTGTCTACCTGTGACTCCACTTTAAAGGAACTATGCAACTGCACTCATAGGTATCTTTGTTCGGTAACACTCCTCACAGCCCTACCATTAACCGTGCGCGTGTTTTTGCTTATGTTCTCATTTTCCAACTTGAGTTCATCAAAAGCACTGACAAAGCAATGAGAATGAATGAGAAAAAAGTGGACTATTCCATGCTAGATCAAGTCAAACAGTAATGAACAGATCAGTCAAAGCGACATTAAACATGAATGTAATCTCTGCAGGAATAGATCAAATGTATTTTTTAAAAATACTAACTGCATATATATGTTCTTCATTCTGAAAAATGAAAACTGCCATAGATTTCATTTTTGTCACTTAATTTACATCTTTTGATTTTGAGCATAGCTGAGAACCTCTTTTAGCCCGTGGCTTTAAACAACTATCTACAATTTCTGCCAGGACACCAACTGCGACTCAATATTCAAAGCAAAACTGTCACTAGCTGCAAGGAAGAGATAGTAGAGTTCAAGAGAGGAACTGCATAAAGTATACAATCTTCTAGTGATTGAAGATGGAGCAAAGCTGCACATAAACCTTCATTTTTGTTGCAGCACAAAGGACCCTCAAAAAATTTTAAACATTAAGGCCAATATCATCCTCCTTCCATGCAATGATAATAGCTTTTATGCGGTTACTATCCAACCATTAAATTACTCTTTTTGATTTCCTGAATTTCCAAATGTCACAAGTAACAACGCTAAATAAAAAAAACTTCAGTAACTAACCGAAGTTGCTTCCTGGCAAAGAATTAATAGCCCTGTCTATTGTGTTGTAAATTACATGGATTTATTTGCACAGACTCAGCAAATACTTTCCACTATTTAGAGCATTGTCATCACTAGCTTGAAAAGCGCCTATATGTTATCAGATTCAAAACACAAAGTGTCAGCAGATTTGGCAGATGAAAACAGTTAATGTCAAGGCTGATATGACTGTTCTTCAGAACAAAGGTGCTGGAAGAAGAAAAGCAGAGAATCTACAACAATACTTTGAATGTTCTGAAGCATTCTTTTGAACTGTTTGCAGCAGGTGCTGATGGTGAGGTTGGGGCTTCAAGTGGTCAAGGCAACGGGTCCACAAGAAATGATGAAAAGAAAGAAGAAATAATTTCATAGAGACTTAAGATAAACAATTTGTCCCTGTAGTTGGTTAGAGACAGAAAAAAATGAATAAAAGGTAATGAGATCTATAAAGGTAGGCTGAGGAATGTAAAACATCTGTAAGGAATATAAAGAAGGATCACAGAGGAAAGTAGTTAGAAAGAAATCCAGAACCGGAGCAGGAACATAGGAAATAAGAGCCAAATAGCTCCTCAGCCATTCAGTCAGATCAAGGTTCATTCTCCACCACATTATCCTTTCAATAATGTGTTTAAATATGCCAGGCGGGAACAATCACAATAAGTTGCAGAGGGGGACGGGTCCACTAAAAGGCACCTATTGGAAAGTGATGGCTGAAAACTGAGTAAATGAAGGTAGCAATTGAGAAAGACCAGCATTTAAGTCACTGTTTAAGTCTGAATACACAGTGAAATGTTGTTAATTTATAAAAGACAACATTGAGAAAGTTGCTGAAGCTCAAGATCGGTAAGATACACCTACCTGCCTGACAACTTTCAACACAGTTTTGAAACTGAGGTTACTGGTTGACAGCCAGATAGCAATGGAGTGACTCGAAATCATTGCTGTCAAAAAAACTTAAAGGAAAGAATTTTTTAGGCAATACTAAATTGAAAACAACACAGTGTTTGCCAATGACCACAAATTTAAAACCTCAACAAGTTTGACAAGAAAAACAGCAGCTGCAATATTGTACAGGTTTGAGATTTGACATGAGGGGTGGTGTGAATGAGAATGTAACTGAGTTGACAGAGAAGGATCTTGGGGTTTTAGAGAATGAGTCACAAAACTCGTTAGTAGAATGTTTCCAGGCTAAAAATATAGTGGTGAGATGCATGGAAAGTGGGATAACCTACATTATAATCATAGGAGACATTTTTAAACTATTCAGCTTTGATAAGATGTAAGGGCAAATAGAATCCTGGCACTTACTGCAAAATGACTAGATATAAAAGTAAAGAAATGCAGTTACAATTACATAAGGTACTGGCGAGACCACACCTGGAATATTGTGTCCAGTTTTGGTCTTCTAACTTGAAGTAGTATGTGGTGGCAGTGGAGACAATTCACAGGTTGATTCTAGGGATGAAACGGCTGTCATATGAGGAGAAGTTGAATAGTTTGGGCTTTTGCTTGCTGGAGTTCAGAAGAACAAGGGGAAATCTGAATGAGGTATAAAATGCTAAGATAAGGGGATTGACAAGGTAGACATTTTTATAGTATCCCCACAGCATGAAAACAGGCCATTTGGCCGATCAAATCCACAGCAACCCTCTGAAGAGCATCCCACCCAAACCCATCCCCTAACATATCCCTGCAACCCTCCATTTCCCATGGCTAATACATGTAACCTACACATGCCTGAACACTATGACTACTTTAGCATGGCTAATCCACATTACTTGCACACCTTTGGACTGTAGGAGTAAACTGGAGCACCCAGCAGAAATCCACACAGACACGGAAAGAATGTGCAACTTCACACAGACAGTTGCCCGAGGGTGGAATTGAACCTGGGTCCCTGGCACTTGTAACACAGCAGTGCTAACACTGAGCCACCCGTTATAAAAATAGTTTCATGGTTATCATAGATTCTTATTTCCAGATTTTTATTGGATTCACGTTGCACCATCTGCCTTGGTAGGATTTGAACCCAGCTCCCTAGAACATTACCTGGGTCTCTAGATTAACAGTCCAGTGATTATATCACAAGGCCATTGTCCCACATAGGGTGGCATCTGTTCAGTCTCGAACAAGAGGTCATAGATAGAAAGTGAGAGGAGGTTGATTCAAAACTGAGGTGAAGAGAAACTACTTCTCTCAAAGGGTTGTGAATCTGTAGAATTCACTGCCCCAGAGTACATGTAGGCAGAATCGATCAACGGATTTGAGAAAGAAATAGATACATTTGTGATGAAAAATGGGATAAAGGGTCCTGGGAAGCAAGCAGGAAGTGGAGCTGAAACCAGAATAAGATCAGCCATGATAACAAAGTGTGAAGGGTCAGGCCCGAAATGTCTGCTTTTGTGCTCCTAAGATGCTGCCTGGCCTGTGTTCATCCAGCTCCACACTGTGTTATCTCGGATTCTCCAGAATCTGCAGTTCCCATTATCTCCTAGCTAAGATCAGCCATGATTGTGTTAAATGGCAGAGTGGGCTCAAAAGGGCTAAATTGCCTACTCCTGTTCCTAATTCCTATGTTTCTATCTGCATTTTGTGTACAGTTTTACTCTTTCTCTTCAAAAAAGTCTTCAAAAAACAAAAACTACACCATTGATACCAGAACTTAAGAAAGTGATGCAAGAGGAAAAGTTGACTATCCAGGATCTTTTCTCTCTTGAAGCAAGCCAGAGGTCAAATTTTAAAATCAGAGTTTTGATTCGAATAAGTTTCTCTTCCCGTACAAAATGCGAGGTGATATATTTAGAAAGCAAGTGACAAGATGGGAATGCAAAAAAAAACTTGTTTGAACAGTGCTACAGATATGGAACAGGAAAACTTAATGGGTTTGATGAGGAAATTAGCAAGATTTTGACAACTAGAAATGAGCCATAGTGGACGAGAAGTTATCAAGTAGAATATAATGTGGAAAATTGTGAAGTTGTTCATTCTTGAAGGATGAACAGAATATTATTTAAATGGAGAAAAAAATCTGCAGAAAACTGCAACAGAAAGGGACTCGGTGGCATCGTACACAAAACACAAAGCTGGCACTCAGGTGGGATGTCCAATGGGATGTTGGCCGTTATTTCAAGGGGGTTGGAGTATAGGAATAGGGAAGTCTTATCTGCAATTGTACAAGGTACTGGGGACACCATAACTGAAGTGTACTGAGAGTAGTTTGGTCCTTTATTTAAGGAAAGGTTTTATTACAATGGAGGCAGTTCAGAGAAGTTTCACGAGGATGATCCCTGATTTGGAGGAATTGTCTTATGAGCACAGATTAAAGATATTGGGAGTCTACTCTTGGAGTTGAGAAGAATAAGAGGTGATCTTATTTGAAACATGTAGGATTCTTAAGGGGGTTGACAGGGTAAATGCTGAGAGGACATTTCTTCTCATGGGGAAGTTTAGAGGATATAGTCGTAGAATAAAGCAGCACCAATTTAAGCCCGAGTGTCTCTGGAGGTCTGCCTAGAAGGGCTACGAGGGCAAAGTCTTTTGTACACATATTTAAGGCTGAGAAAGCTAGATTCTTGATTCGTAGGGGCATCAAGGATTATGGGGAAAGGGTAGGAAAGTGGATGCGAAAAGTGTTTGTTCAGCCATGACCTTATTGAACAGTGCAGTAGGCTTGAGGGGCTGAAAAGGCTACTCTTGTTCCTATTTCTTAAAGATCCTAAGTCACTGCATGTGGGAAATTTCTGCAAACCTACAAACAAGTTCAAATGCTGCCAACTGGCACAGTATTACAATTTGATGCAGCTGCAACTCGAACAGCAGGCATGTTTAATGGTTTTTACATTGACCAAATCTGCTCAACAAGTGAGTCAATTCACACGCTGTCACATTAAACCCAAATGAGAAAATCAAAGTACAGAAGTACTTTGCAAGTGTACTAATCAGCAACTTTTATTCCAACTTAGTATCAATTATGAGCAAAGATTTCCCTGATAAAATTAAATTATTTATTTGATAAAGTAATCTAACAGTTGTGATTCCTGATCCATAAAATAAAAAAAACTACCTAATCTCGGCAACACAACAATGGTGGTGCTACAGTCAGCCTAAACAACCTTTGGTTATGGATAAAGTTCAAGTGGAGGGCCTAGTGTTGCTGCCCCGGGCCAGATGGTGCAGGGGTAAGACCCACTAGTGCGGAGGTGTATCCTAACAAGTTAATTCAAAATAATTAAAAATCAAATGGAGTTCTACCATTCGCTGCTGGAAATGCAGTAAATGAAGCCATTTAAATTCACTTAGCACTTAGAAAGTCACTTAGACAACAACCACTTGATGACAAAAAACATTTACTGAATCTGCAAGTCAGTGAAGAATCACCACCTTCAGGGAAGAGCAAAAAAATTGACCAAAAAGAACCACAGACAGAATTGTTTCACATTAGTGATAGGGAACTTACTGGAGAAGATTCTTAGAAATAGAACTTACTTACATTTGGGGAAATATAGACTTAGAGATAGCCAGAATGACTCTGTGCAGGGAAGGTTGAGTGAAACAAACTCAATTAAGATTTCTGAGCAAGTGACAAAGATGATTGATGAGATGTTGTCTAGGTGGATCAAAGGGTCTGTTTTCATGCTGTACGACTAAATAACTTTACATGGACTTTAGCAAGGCCTGCAACAAAATCCCTCATGGCAGGCTGATACGAAAAGTGAAGTCACATAGGGTCTGCAGTGAGCTGGTAAGACGTAACTTGCTTAGTCATAGAACGCAACAGTAACAATGGCAGGGTGTTTTTCAGGTTGGAAATTTGTGGCCAGTCGTGTTCCACAGGGACCTGAGTGCTGGGGCTCTGATGTTTGTAATATTTATCCATAAAAATGATTGGAGGAGATTGTAGGTAGCCAGATTTGTCGGTTTGCTGACTACACAAAGATTGGGGGAGCTATGGATAGTGAGGAGGATACAGCAAAATATAGATGGGCTAGAGACTTGAGCAGAGAAATGGCAGAAGGAATTTAATGCAGACAAATGACAGGTAATGCATTTTGGGAGATCTAACGCAGGAGGGAAGCATTTAGTAAATGGCAGAACCCTCAGTATCCTTAACATGCAGAGAGATCTAGGTATACAGATCCACAGTTCCCTGAAAGTAGCGACACAAGTGAATAAGACAATCAAGGTGGCACACTGGCATGCTTGCCTTCAATCAAGGCATCAGGGCAAGTCATGGTGCGGCACAGGACTTTAGTATTAAGGCCACATTTCAAATGTTGTGGTAAAATAATCTCGTTGCCACACTATTAGAAGAGGCTTTGGAGGGGGTACAAAAAAGGTTTACCAGGAAGTTGCCTAGGTTTGGACGATATTAGCTATGAGGAGAGATTGGACGAAGTCGCGTTATTTTCACTTGGACGAAGGATGAGGGGTGGCCTGATAAAAGTTTACAAAATTATGACAGGCATGGATAGAATTCATTGTCAGAATCTTTTTCCGAGGGTAAGTTTAAAAAGGCATCATGTTGGCACCATCTTGTAGGTAAGATGGCCAAAGACAAGTTTGTGTGCGATACTGTTTGTACAGCAGTACAATGTACTCTACATAATTGTGGCAGACTCCTTGTTTTTGAGTATATCCAAGCTGTAAATGATTCATATGCAATTTATGGGTCCTCCACTGGAGGATATTTATTCCTGAACCAACACGAGTAAAGCTCAGTCATAATCGTACTGTCCCTTATGAAAATGCTGAATTTGCTGCAGTGAAGACAACCATTCTATCAACTGCATCAATGCTATAGATAAAAGCTAACCACTTAATACTACATTCCTGCCCTCTTCCAAGCCCATTTTAAATTTTCCTTTGGGAATTACTAATTCATTTCTCTTCCATGATCATTTATGGATTCTACTTCCACCACAGCTTCTAATAGCAATAGGATCTGTGATGACCCGAGTCGACAAAGACAGCATCCAATCTTCTCACAAGGGCTATCAAAACTGCAATAAAACCATAGCCAGGTAATGTGGCATTTGTTTTCAACACCAGATGAACTCTCCTTTTCTCAAATGCTATAGGATCTTGTATACACCTGGGCATGTCAATCAATATAAATGGAGGCTTTGTTTAATATCATATCATATCTGAAGAGAATATTTGTTCCAAGCTAGGAATTCACACCCAAATCATAGAAAAGAGTCTGAACCACAGGTCCAGAGATAAGAGTATGTTGACTCAACAAACTAACCAATGGGATCAAACTGATTGGTAGCTTCTCTAAAGTGAAGCAGAAAAACAAAATAATGCTTTCATGATTATTTGTCCTGCTGCCTACAAGTAACCAAATTTACTGCATGTGATTTCACAAATTCATCATGTTGAGATGTGAATTCATTGGGTACAATCTTATCTCACTCTAAAGCTATTTAAAATCAGGCCCTTTAGTTGAGTACAATAATGTCACGGTTGACTCCAAATTCAAGCATGACACCTACCGAGGGTTGCAAATTTCTGCCACAGGTCTTCATATGCCTAACAAGACAATTCTCAATTCACAGACCTTTAGGCATGAGATAGGATGTCCTAATAGGTAGTGAGATCCAAAATGTAGGATTTTCTTCCTCTTCTTTCCTTCTCTGCTGCTGTTTCACCAGATCATGAAAGCACTTGCTTCAAAGCATGGTGCAACTTCTTGGATAGGTTGTGGCCATTTTGAACAGGCGGTAGGATGCTTCTCCCAGCCATCGATGTCAATGCTGCAGCACTTCAAGGAGAGCAATCACAGTGTATTTCTTTGTCCTGCTCTGGAACACTACCTAAAACAATAAAAAACTGCAGATGATGGAAATTTGAAACAAAAACAGAAATTGCTTGAGAAAGTCAGCAGGTCTGGGAGCATGTAGAAAGAAAGCAAACTGAAGGAGGGTCACTGGATCCAAAATACTAACTCTACTTTTGCTTTACGGATGCTGCCAGACCTGCTGACTTTCTCCAGCAATTTCTGCTTCTGGAACATTAGCTACTTGACAATCACAAAAACAGTACCTGCTGGGGGAAACACTTTCAAGCCATACAGATTATGCAATATGTCATCATTGAAATTGTAATAGTTTTGCCCAATAACAGCCAAAACCCCAAAACTTGAAAGAGACCTCAAGGCTCTAAAATTCTCCAAATTTATTTCTAAAGTCATGGAGGGAGATGTAACATCCTTCTTTACTTTATAAAGTAAAACAGGTGCATTTAACCCAAAAAATGTGGGCTCTGAAGATCCAGGGTCAATTAACAAGAAAAATCCGATCCTCAGAAATGATCACTGATTACAAACTGATTAAAGATGTAAACCTTACTGCCTTCGAACTGATTTTAAGAGACTAATTTTCGAGAAATTCACGTAAGTAACCCAAGTAAACATATTTGGGATTCAAAACACTGCACATATTTCATCTGTTTGATCGATGGGAATGATCTCGCAAGAATAAAGCATAATTACAATGGAATAGCGGATGGATTTTGCTAAGAGTTCAAAGGTGTCCTCCCTTACAATATAAAAAACTACCTTGATGAACACAAAGTTACCCTAGCAGGGCAGATGCTGTGAAGGCTGAGGATAATTAACTAACTCACAGAACAATGAAGCAAAGCAAGAATGGGACAAATAGTCTACATCAGGAACAGAACGAGAAAGGCAAGATGGGGGAAAGGAACTAGATCCTAAAGGGATAGAGAATAGGAACAAATTACAAAGCCAATCCCCAAATTTTAGAGCAGAAAAGTGCATATAGCAGTGCTGCTATGTATGTTATCTATAATTGTGCAGTTATGCAGACACAGCAGTTAATAAGAAAGGCAAATGGAATTTTAACATTTATTGCTAAAGGAGTAGGGAGTAAAAGTAGAGAAGTATTGTTGCAACTGTACAAATTGAGAATCTACCTCAAGTACTGAGTACAGTTTTGGTCCCCTTACTCGAGGAGGGATTTAGTTGCACTCAAGGCAGTTTAGAGGAACTCAGTGGGTAGATTTCAGACGTGAGAGATTTAACTTATGAAGAGAGATTAGAGAACATAGGCCTAAACTGCTCAGAGTTTAGAAGGAGAGAACTAATTGAGGTACATAAGATGAAAGGGGATTGCTAAAAGTAGATGGAAAAAGGATTTTCTCCTTGTGAGGCAATTTAGAACAAAATGCATAGTTTTAGGATGAGGGGTTACAGATTTAAATCCAAGATGACGAGATATTACTTCTCTCAAAATGTCATGAATGTGTGGAATTCACTACCTCAGTGTGCAATGGATGCCAGGACATTGCGTATATTTAAGGAGGAGGTGGATTTTTAATTAATAATGGTTTGAAGGGTTCTGGGGAATAGGCAGGAAAGTGGAACTGAGGCTAAGGTGTGATCTGTCATGGCTGTATTGAATCACAGAACTGGCTTGAGGGGCTGAATTGCCTACTCTTGCTCCTATTACTTATATTTTTATGGGTTACAAAAACTGCTAGGAGACAGAACTAAAGATTTCCCACATCTTTCCTGTGGCAGAGAGACCAGAATTGAACATAGTATTCTCAAAGTGACTTCAACAATGTCGTGTACAGCCTCAACATGACATCCCAACTCCTATACTCAATGCACTGAACAAATGAAGGCAAGCATGCCAAAATGCCTCCACCACTCTATCGAACTGCACCTCCAAATTCAAGGAACTCTGAACCTACACCCCAAGGTCTCTTTATTTAGCAACACTCTCCAGTGCCCTATTATAATGTGTATAAATCCTGGCCTGGTTTGCCTTACCAAAATGCAATATCTTACATTTATCTAAACTCCATCTGCCACCCTTGGCCCATTAGTCCATCTGATCAAGCTGTTGACCTAATCCAAACAAACTGAATAAACTCAGTGGGTCTCAAAAATTGAAAGATTTTATAGACAATAGAAAAGAGAGGAATATGAAACCTTACTGCTAAAATAGCATTTTAATAATGTTCTTCCAATAATAAAAAGAGGCGTTGACCAAAAAGAGGATGAGTTACAGGAAATAAGGAGACCATTGCAAACTTGTATCTTGTGAAGAGAATGTAAAAGGTTCAAATCTGGGAATGAACAAGAGATGTTTCTATGTAAAGAAATAACTGCCAACCTGGCTCTAAATTTGTTGGCCTCATTTTTCTTACAAAGCTCAATGGGAAAAATGTTGGAAAGTCACAGTCTAACAAAGCCCAAAGGCTGGAAACAGTTCCGATTTGTTATAAAACAAATTGAGAAGATAAAAGGGAAAATATTTCCCAGATAAGATCTGACTAGAAAATTCCCCAAAGTGTATGATAGAAATCACCTGTGTGTAAAATAAAATTTGTTTTCTCTCCATTTTTTCTCTTCATGACGCAGCTGTTAAAAAAAAAATCAAATTTTCCCACTGTGCATGGGAGTTATGAAAGTACCATCTGATAAGATATTTTTTATACAGAAGATAAACTTGTTTAAAGGACATTTCTGGGGAATTCTAGCATTGCATCCAAGATTCCATTTCAGATGGCAATACAAACTCCATTAAGATAAATGCAACTGTCAGCCTGCCCTTTCCACGAGAATTTGTATTCCCTATTTGTCCCTTCTGATGTCCCTCCCCAGGGAGGTGGGTCTCACTTAGGGAGGCAATGTTAATTTGGACTTTTGATGGCTCAAATGATGTGAATGAAGTTCTTCCTCTGGACAGTCACTCTGGAGATTGTGCATGAGAGTTCCATTATTTGCAGATGTGCTGCCCAAAGACACCCTTTTCCAACACAGGTGTTCAATACCCTTAATACATCTGTTGCCTGTGTGCAGATTCTTGACTACAGACTCAGGTTCACAGCTCTGTCCACATTGCATATTCTCCACTGCCATACGACTTATCAAATGAACTCTGGTAGAAATTGCAGCGTTATTCATGCAGCATGCCTCAACAACTACTGTTCGGTGGCTCTGACCTCCATAATTATGAAGAGTTTGTAGAGATTGGTAATGGCTCATATCAAATACAGCCTCCCAGGTTGCCTTGATCCCTTGCAATTCGCCTACTGGAGCAACAGGTCCACAGTACACACCATTACCCTGCTCTACACTCATCCCTGGAATATCTGAACAACAAGGCTCGTACTTATTCACAACAGCTCCACTTTCAATACCATAATTCTAAACAAACCCATCTCCAAAATCCAGGCCCTAGGTCTCTATTCTTCCCTCTGTAGCTAGATCCTTGATTTCCTGACCAACAGACTGCAGTCAGTATGGATAGGTGACAACACCGTCTTCATGATAATCCTCAACACCAGTGCTCCACAAGGCTGCATACTCAGCTTCCTGCTATACTCCTTACAACCACACAACTGTGGCCAAATTTCACACCAACTCCATTTACACGTTTGTTGACAACACCACCATTGTAGGTAGATATCAAACAACAACAAGATGGAGTGCAGGAAGGAGAGAGTGCTTAACGGCATGGTATAAAAACAACTATCTCTCCATCAACATCAGCAAAGCTAAGCAGCTGGTAACTGACTTCAGGAAGCAGTGTGAAGAGCATGTCCCCATCTACATCAATGGCAGTGAGTGGAGACAGTCAACAGCATGAAGTTGCTGGAAATGGCAATCACCAATCTGTCCTGGTCCACCCACGCTGACACTGCAGCGAAGAAAGCACAGCAACACTTCCATTTCCTCAGGTGGCTAGGGAAATTTGGCATATCCAAAAATACTCTTGAAAATTTTTATAGCTGCCAATCTTGATGCATCAGTGTGGCATGGCAACTGCTCTTCCCAAGACCTAAAAGAAATTAGAGAGTTGCGAACACAGCCCAGTACTTCACACAAACCCGTCTCCCATCCACTGCTTCATCTATACTTCCCGCTGCCCTGGGAAAGTGACCAACATAATCAAAAACCCCTCCTATCTCTAATGTACTCTCTTCTACCCTCTCCCTTCAGGCAGAAGATATAATGTCATTTATGCACATCCGAACAGATTAACGAACAGCTTCTTCACTGCTGTTATCAAGACTTTTGAATGGACCTCTTTAATGTTCATGTTAATGTTGACCTCTCTCTGCACCTTCTCGGCAGCCGTAACATTGCATCCTGCACTCTGTTTTGTTACCCTGATGCACCTGTATAGTATGATCTGCCTGTAAAGCACACAAGACAACACTTTTCACTGTACCTTAGTACATGTGATGTTAATAAATCAAATCAAATTTGTTTAACATGGAAGCTTTGGGCTGCTATCATTGCCCACACAATCTTGGCAGGTTGCTGGTGATATGTTGAAACACAATAACCAGGATCACTACGTCACTGCAGTTTTAATCTGACTTGTACTTCCCCTGTTTCTGCCATTAAGGACTTTTTGGACTGTACTTTGCCCATTACCTCCCCAACTATGGATGACCCTTCAGGAACAAGGAGCTTCTGACATCATTCAAAGGATCATCAGTGCACATTATGGCGGCAATTTGTGGAGGTATGACAAACATACTACTGTATTCAAGCATTCTGCATCAAGTGGAGCCACATTTCTTTTGATGATATTAGATGATCTCTTCCCACATCAACCTACCTTCGGCATACTTAATTTAATTAAACAGATCTAATTAAGTTGTGCAATCATTATAATCTACTTTATAATCTACTCATTATTTTTCCTCTTTTCTTCCCCCATATCACTATTTTTTAAAAACTTTTCACTCTACTCCCCTTCTTGCATTTTCCCAATCTTTTACTCCATTAGTTTAAGGTTTAATTTGCAGGAACAGCATCTCTATGTGGCACAAGGTGCACGCAGGCACAGAATCTCCACTTGGCAGCATCTCTCAGAATTCTGGCCTCAGTAGGGCCATCTGTGTATGAACAGCAGATAAAACTAAGCTATTTTACGCTGAACGCTTATTAAAATCAAACACAACAAATTAATGATCAACCCATTTTTTAGGTTAACTGCTCATCGAAGTTTGAAATCCCTCTCAGTTTGAACTTCTGCTTAAAGAAAATTCTACACATCTCACTCTTTAATGATCTCTTGCTGCTCAAATCTACATTATTACACACTTGTGAACAAACAACAGTTGGTGAATGAGAAATTCTATATCCATTTGCGTCAATCAATAAGCCTCCAGCCAGCATTGTCTCAACATACTAACCAAACCTACAGTAACAAAATACTAATTGCATATATTGTTGGGTAAATTTCAGGAATAATAAAGTCAAAATCCATACCCACCCCACCAACTTAATCTATGTTTGAACACTAGGACCTTGTTTTCAAATTGAGAACAATTGCAAAATAAAAATGACATTTCACTACCTTGACAACCAGAAACTATTTAGTGGATATATTGGAACTACATACAACAGTTAATCATCAGCTCACAATTAAGTTGAAATGAAACCAGTTGTCTTTTGTAGAAAGGCTTTTATTCTTTGGCTGAGCGCCATCATTATTTGATTCACAGTTCAAGTTACAGTGTAAAGAACTGCAGAAATCAATTTCTCAGTAGGTGCCAGTAAAGGGTAGAAGGGATTCTAACCAGAAGGCAAGTTCAGAACTCAGAATGCAATTATATTTCAACACCCTGTTAACTGTCTTCCCAACATTCAAACTAAAGAAATGGCACTTCAGACAAATAAGGGAGTAATGTGCTCTTAATCTTGTAAGAAATTTCCTTGTTTGGAACTGGAAGGTTTAAACTGCAAAAGAAAGTTTTGCTTCACATCAACTCCAGGGTATATTATTATAATGAAGATTGGTCCTTCAGATAGAATGTACAGTAGTTTTGATGCAATTCTCAAAGCATTATTGTAACATATCATCTATATTATGTTGCTGATCTGATATCTTCAACTCCACTTTCCTGCCTTTTCCTCATGCCTCAATTCCCTTACCGATTAAAAATTTGTCTCAGTCAAAAAACAACGAATGGCCCAATCTGTACACCCCTCGGCAGTAAACAATTCCACGGATTGACTAACCTCAGAGAGAATAAACTCCACCTCAACATATATGGCCCCACGTTTACATCTTACTTTCCCAAAACATATTTTTAAATTCTTACATGGGATGTGGGCACTATTGGCTAAGCCAGCATCTACTGTCCTTACCTAACTGCCCTTGAACTAAGTGACTTGCTGCACCAATTCAGCACGTTTCAGAGTCAACAATGCTGCTTTCAAGTATGGAGTAACATGCAGATCTGACCAGATAAAGATGAGTGAATGTGTGACTTTTTTCAAATTACTGATGATAATTTCATGGCCACTATTATTAAAACTAACTTTTTATTTCTGGGTCTATGGATTTGATTTAAATTCTACCAGTTATCATGGCAGATTTCCTCTAGACCACCGATCTGGTAACATTTCCGCTACACTAACATAAGACACAAAAATCTTTAAGGAGTTTACTTCTGCTGGGTACGCCTACAAGTATGCTACAGTCATCTGGAAAATTCTACTCAGCTCCAGTTATTCCAAGGAAAATTTTCATCACTTGACTGCGGATGCCACAGTCCATTAAGGTGTCATTTACTTTGGCTATCTTCACTCAGTAAATTATAAACCACACAAGGTCCAAGCTACTAACTCTTAGCATAAATACCCATTGATAAACTGAAACCAGAGATCTTCCCCAAGCTTCACCCATATTCATGGCATACTTTGAGGTATCCTCAAAACAAACTTTAATTTAGGTATCCCTCATTTAAGATTCCTTCTTTGTTCTGGGTAAGCAAACAGGTTTACAACCTCAAGATTCACAATGCTTTGTAAATAACATAGCACCAATTTCTGAAACAAAACCATTTTTCAAAAACACTCTTCTGGCCCATATTGAAGATGTTAAACGTTCAGTTCTTTAGTTAAGCTCAAGTGTTTTTAGTTTTATCTTTTTAATCTGTCTTTTTTCAACAAACATGGGTTATTTTTGGAACTACCATTTGTTTAGGTTCTAGCAATCTTTAAAGTTTAGCATTTTACCTACCCTACAACATGAATCTTCCCAAAATTAAAAATGGATTCTAAAATTTTAACATGAAACATGAGTCAGGCATTCACATGTCATTTGACTTCCAAATTGCTTGTTACACAAATTCTAACTTTGCATTTCTTGTTCAGGTATTCTTAACCTCTCCCCACCATTATACTCCACCTGTTGTTTTCTAGCCCACCACTTTATTCATCTGTATCTCTTTGCAGCTTCTTTGTGCCCCTCCTTCAAAGTTGAATTCACACCTAGTTTCATATTATCTGTAAACCTCTTGGTCTAAATCATTAGCATAGATTGTAAACAGCTGTCTCTATAGCACTGAGCCTTGCAGCTATCTGCTAGTTTTAAACTGCGGAGTTGAAAATGCCACATACATCCCTACACGCTATATCCCTGAAGAAAGATGCATATTTGAAATTCAAATAGACTTAATAGATAGAATTCTATTTATACTCTAAACCCTGTGTACTAGTTATTAGACAATAAACATCATTCATAAATTACAATCGCTGTTTCAGATTAGCTTTTGTCTATACAGACTTGCAACTAATTACCTCCAATAAATAATGAATGCATGGAAAGAGCAGCACAGATATGATAGCAACCAGTTTAGGCTGATTTATTCACAGAAAATACAAAAAAGAAAATTAATCTAATAATTGAAACAAACTATGGCAAAATGGCAGACTTTTGACACATTATACTGTTATATGACCAGAGTTTTCTATCTCTATTGTTCCAGAATATTTAAAACTGCAGAACACGACCTTTAAAATATGATGCATTTAATCCACATTCTGGTCAATATTTTATCATATCATTGAAGCAACGTGACTAAATAAGATTCAAGCTGTCCAAATTTCTTACAAACATAACAGCCACAATTGGATGGTAGAACAGATTCCATGGGCTAAATGGGGTAATTCTGTTTCTATACTTTATGGCTTGTGGTCTTATGATGTAAAATCAAAACAATCTGCATAAGTAAATCAAAGCTAACAAACTGTCAGATTGATTTTTTACTTCAAAGTTCAATAATCAATAACTATTTTTCTGTAACAACTGATGACAATTTCCAGAAGGGAGAAACCAAAAACAAAAGCAACTTCGCAATTGTACTAACCTTTGGTGTGCTCTCTCCCCAGATGTATATTCTATTAAGAAAAATGCAGGTCTGTCATATCATCATATCTACAATAACTCCTAGAGGCTAGAAAAAAAATGGCTACATTAATGTTGCACGTGACCTTTTCTAAAAGATTATTCTCTGGGAGATAAAGTAATTTCCTTTAAACTAAACACATTGCGATTACCTTCAGCAGATTAAAGCCATAACTCATACAAATTATGAAGTTCTTAAGGTCTACACTAATTCCAGTAGGGACACTGTAAACTGGTCTCAGGATTGTGGGTTTAAGCACAGTAAAATAACTGGAAGTGTCTCTCATGATCATGATACCTGCTGGCAGGTTGATGTGTCTCAGAATACGAGGAAAGGATCAGGGTCAGCACAATGTACACAAAACTGAACATATGATGACACACTGTTTCAGCTCATGTGGAAAAAATGGGCAATATCACAGCAGAATCAATGGCAAGGTGGTGGTCATTCGGCCCACCATGCCTACACTGGCTCATTTAATGAGCAATATTACCGAGTGCCAATCTCCTGCTTTTTACCATTCTCTTGCACATTAACTTTATTGTAATTAATATATCTGAAGTCAAATAGCACCAATGGAATTAAATCCCAATAATTGAACATGCTGTTGGCATTTGCGAAAAGAATAATTTCAAGCTATACAGTTGCAAAGTAACTCATTTTATGCTGCAAGGCAGTCACTGCACCTTTATTAATTAGCAAACTGAATATCTAAATTAGTTGCAACGTTCAGTATTATTTGTTGTACTTAAATGTTCTGAAATTTCTATTGTTAAACGTTTGAGTGGAATTATGTTATAGAATACAAGAGTAACAGAATTTTTAGATATTTTTAATTCATGGTCGCTGAGAAAATGACATCAAATACAGCCAGCATCTGGTGCAGAAATATCTTTACAGTCACTGAGGAATTTTTAACGCTAGTTTCTACAAGTTGCAGGCATTAACTCATGACAAAGTAGCAGATTTTGCTAATGATTTGTAACTGAAATTTATTTTCTTTTTACATTACCTTCTGTTTCTATCTTGCTTTCCTAAAAGGTAATGAATGTTAGTTAATTCTGTCCACTAAGAGAAGCGTCTTGTACATTAATATATGTGGATTCCAGTCCATGCAATTGCACCACACTACAAGCCTCACTGATTCTAAATTAGATGTCAGTGTAATTCTTTGCACACACAGATTATCCAGCAAATGTTGTACAATTACAGAATCACATCTAATCTTGGACACTGTATTGCGAGTTTTGTAAGCATGGCCCAGTTGCTACAGTATCTTTGTTTGTTGCGAACAGCCAAAGGAATGTGCGATTTGATGGATGATACACCAATTTTTCAGATGTACAGCCTACAAACATGGCATCACACCGGTTCTGAAATTCATATACCACATTACTCGTTGCAAGCAGAACATTTGGCTTTTTGACAACATTCAAACTGTTGTTAGCTTCATCTGTTGCTAAAACAAATCGAGATAACTTATTCTGCCAGGGTAACTTGGAGTACTCTGTACTCTTTTCAGGACCAAAACCTATACTCTTCTGAAATCTGATCTGAAAAATGATCGATTAAGGTGGCCATTATCACACTCTGATGTACCTTATTTCAACATCAGGCCTGCACACTGAACAAATGGTTGATGTCCTATTTATGAAGTTGCTGATAAGGCCAACCATACAGCACATGGAACTACAGGAATCTAGAATGGCCAGTGAAGCTAGGTTAAGAGTAAAAACCAAAAGAACTGCAGATGCTGTAAATCAGGAACAAAAACAAAGTTGTTGGAAAAGCTCTGCAGATCTGGCAGCGTCTGTGAAGGAGAAAACAGTGTTAACGTTTCGGGTCCGATGACCCTTCCTCAGAAGTGATGGTGGCTGGGAAAACGTCAGTTTATATGCAGAAAATAGGGAGGTGGGTGGGGGCAGGGAGTAAACGATAGGACAGAGCCCAAAAAGAGAAAAAGACAGTTGAACAGACAAAGGAGTTGCTAACGATCAGGCTGGGAGGGTGAGTAGTTGTTAATGGGGACTGTTAGTGACTAACAACTGGAGGTGTGTAGTGGCAGGCTATGTGGTAACAAGGCCTGGTGTGTGGGGTGGGGACCTGGGACATGGGAGAGTTTAGGCCCTAAAATTATTGAATTCAATATTGAGCCCGGAGGGCTGTAGGGTCCCCAAGTGGAAAATGAGGTGTTGTTCCTCCAGCTTGCGCTGGGCTTCACTGGAACACTGTTGCAGGCCAGAGACACAGATGTTGGCCAGGGAGCAAGGTGGTGCATTGAAGTGGCAAGCAACAGGTAGTTCAGGGTCTTTTTTGCGAGCAGAATGTAGATGTTCTGCGAGTGGTCGCCAAGTCTACGCTTCATTTCCCCAATGTACAGGAGACCACATTGTGAGCAGCGAACGCAGTAGACTAAATTCTTGGACGTGCAGATGAAGTGTTGCTTCACCTGGCAGGTATGTTTGGGTCCTTGGATACAGGACAGGGACGAGGTAAATGCACAGGGTGTTGTACCTTCGCTGGATACAGGGGAAGGTGCCGTAGGGCTATGGGGAGGTGTTGGGGGTGAAGTAAGTATGGACCAGGGTGTCACGGAAGGAATGGTCCCTGCGGAAGGTGGACAAGGGAGGGGAGGGGAATATGTGTCTGGTGGTAGCATCTTGCTGGAGGTGGCGGAACTGGCATCTGATGACCTTCTGGATGTGGATGCTGGTGGGATGGTAGCTGAGGATAAGGGGAACCCTATTGCTGTTACAGGAGGGAAGAGAAGGGGTGAGGGCAGAAGTGCAGGAGATGGGTCGGACCCAGTTGAGGACCTTGTCAACAGTGGAGCTGGGGAATCCTCGGTTGAGGAAGAATTTGGACATTTCAGAGGCTCCCTTGTCAAAGGTGGCCTCATCTGAGCATATGTGACGGAGGTGGAGGCACAAAGAGTAGAAGAAATAAATCCATGCCACTTTCTCATCTAGGTCATGAAGGAAAAAGATGCATTTGATTGTTCCATTTCAAACACAGGATGCAGCCTGTTAAGTCATGAAAGGAAATGTTTTCCTGTAACTATGAATACATACATAGCAAACACATCACCTACCTGTCAAAAATACGTAGGCAGAAAGACCAAGTAAAAGCATTGCACTTGTTTCAACTCAACAAAATCAATTATAGCCATACACCTGCTCATTTTTCACAGCAATTCCTTGCGCAACTGGTCAGATTTAAATTTAAACAAAGCCGTTGATAACTATTAATTTCCACCAATTGGTGCATGCTCCACAGCAATACCTCTGATAATCAAGAGTCCACATGCCAAATCATCAATTCGCTCCTCTCTTACAGTATAAATGCTAATTTTGCCCTTAAATTGGTATTTTTGTGAATTGTGCTGATGAGTAGAAGATGAATGGATTCTACAAGAGTGTCAGCAAACAAGAGTTCAGCAAACTTAAGCTCTTCAAGACCAAAAGACTTTTTGTTTTTACATAATTAAAGTTTCAAGTCTTGGTGCTGGCAGTTGCGTATAATAATACTAGAAGTGTGTTAAACTTGGCTGATTCTAATGTTTTATTGTTAGGAAATCCAAAAAGGTTGTGCCCAGCAATGGTGGCTTTTCTTCTAGCAGTAGATCTAGCTAGCACAGAAGTGGCTTCTAAAAAATGTTTTAGAATATCCTTATTTCCCCACATCAACCCTTCAAAATTTGCCAAAAAAAATTCATGAGGTAAATCTACGGGTACTCGTCCCTTCCACTTCTTTCCGCCCATTTCATCTTCTCTGCACTTCAAGGAATTATTTCAATACTTAAACAAAATCTGAAGAAAGAAAACTTGAGCATTTGCCGCAGTCCATGATGATTATAATTAAGTCAAACAACCTTTTAGTTCAGCATTATAAAGAAGTGAATCAATATAATTAACTTGTCCTTCAGAACTAAACACACATCAGCAAATTCTACTACTTAAACCATTAATCAAAAACTTGAGTACAGACAGCACATTTACGATAAAGCTTATTACTGTTAGTTTGAAATGTAAATAGCCTTTTGTAGTTGGCCTACCATTTTAGTGTGACAACGTAAATTCCATACCAAGGAACTCCTCCATGACAAATGGACAGTCTCTTTCACATTGGAGAACAATTTGGTTTGAGCATCAGCATCAGGAAGATAAACATCATGACCAAGAACATTATCATATTACCATTTATCAACATTGACAACATGATCCCTGGAGCTCGCTGTCAGCTTCATATATCTATACTGGTGAAAATAAAGCCATCTGTCACGTGCTGCTGAATTCAGTATACATTGCAAAAGCTGCATCTGTAAGACTATAAAGGTACTGGAGCAGAAGTAGGCCATTAAGGTCTTTTGAGTCTGTGCCACCATTCTTTTTAACTGATCTGATAATCTTCAACTTCATTCTCTTGCCTTGCACCTTGATTCCCTTATTAATTAAAAGTCTATCTCAGCTTTGAATATATTTAATGAACCAGTCTCTACAGTAAAAAATTCCAAAGATTCACTATCTTCAAAGAACAAATTCCTCCTTTTCTGTCTGAATGGGTGACTTCTTACTCTGAAGTTACGCCGTCTGGAACTAGACTCTCACACAAGGGGAAACGATATTCCTGCAACTACACTATCAAATATCCTAAGTAGGCCCAACCTACTTAACCTGTTATGTCTAAGGTCAGGAAGGGAGAATGTAGTGAGGTGAGACAGTGCCAGCAACCCGGGTTCAATTCCACCCTCGGGTAACTGTCGGTGTCAAGTTTGCACACTCTCCCTGTGTCTGCATGAGTTTCCTCCAGGTGCTCCGGTTTTCTCCCACAGTCCAAAGATGTGCAGGATAGGTAGATTGGCTGTGGTAATTGCCCATAGTGTTCAAGGATACATAGATCAGGTGGGTTACAGGGTCTGGATGGGATGCTCTGAGGTTCAGTGTCAACTTTTTGGGCCGATGGGCCTGCTTCCAAACTGTCGGGATTCTATGATTCTATGAGACCCAGATAGCCTATCACTTGTCAGAAGAAAAGGCCGAAAGGTTTCCACTTTCACTCAGCATCTCTTGTGACTTGACCACCAAATCAGAGACCATGAAGCATACTATTCCTACCAGCATACACTCACTGGTAAACCAACAATCCCTCTACTGGCTCAGCCACATTTACTGGATGATTGATAGCCATTAGTGATTGGGGTCAGTTAGAACCCAGAGAAAACAAAGACTACTGAATTGTACAACTCCTCAGCCCACTGTCTTCATCTGGAGCAAATGCAATAGATTACCGTGCTAGATTGGGACTCCTAAACCACCCCAGGCAATGGTCAACACAGAAGTGACTCTCTTGGCATGAATCTTATGTGACAGAAAGGTGGCCATTGCATCAGTTTATGATACAAAATATATTAAGACAATATTGATCTGATTGTATGCATTTGTTTTCTCTTTTCAACTCAATTTATCTTCCACTTAAACCATATAACCCAATCTCTACATATTTTAAGGACAACGTATACTTGTTATACAAGGGATACAACAATGGTTCACAAACTAATTCCTGGGATGGAGGGATTATCCAATGAGACAGACTGGCCTACATTCTCTGGAGTTTGGAAGAACGAGAGATAACCTCATTGAAACATACAAAATTCCTGCAAGGACCACAAGGGTAGATGCCTGAAACAATGAGGGATAGATAAGGTGAATGATCATTTTTTTTTCGCCAAGGGAGGGGAGTCCAAAACTAGAGAGTATAGGTTTAATGTGAGAGGGCAAAGATTTAAAAAGGAATCCCGAGGGGCAACTTATTCCACATAGTTGGTGGTGTGTATATGGAATTAACTGCCAGAGGAATTACAATTAGAACATTTGTAAGACACTTGGACAGGCACATGAATAGGAAAGGTTTACAGGAATATAGGTCAAAAGCAGGCAAACGGGACTAATTTCATTTAGGAAACGTGGTCAGCATGGATGAGTTGGACTGAAGGGTCTGTTTCCATGCTGTATGACTCTTTCTCCTGGCAAGGATGACTAGAATCAGGGTGCAGTCTCACAGTAAGGCACAGACCATTTCAGACTGAGAGGGGTAAATAATTTTTCCCACGAGAGGATGGTGAATATTTGAAATGCTTTGTTCTAGACATTGGTGGAGGCCCAGTCACTGAAAATCTTCAAGACAGAAGTTAATATATTTTTATATGTTAAAAACATCTACGGAAGCAAAAATAGTGCAAGAGAAAGGTGCTGAAGTAGATGATCAGCCATGATCTAAGTGGATGGCGGTTAGACTCAAAGTGCTGAATAGCCTACTCCTGCTCCCATTTATATTCTTAAATTGATCTTGGATATAATAAATTCAATGGCAATTAATAAGAAACTCTGCATGATTATCAGCATTACATTACTTTTGTCCTTGCAGGGGGTGCATTAGCTTCTAATGCATTTTTGGAAACTGGGCGGGAGCTCAATGTACGTGATTATTCAGATTGGAGTGGGACTGTGGAAGTTTCAGGCGTTTAAAAAAATAAAAGCATACAAAGTTTGGAACTTTTACAACTTACAATAAAATCAAAATAATGCCACTATCAAATTTTACAAGTTAGGTTTTTTTTTTAAAACTAGCTTTAGTCATCAGTTTGAGCAAATCGTTCAGGTACTACCTTTCCTAAGACCATAAGACATAGGAGTGGAATTAAAGCCTTTCGGCCCATCAAGTCCACAAGTCTGAGTCAGTAAAATTGTGGGTTCAAGTCCCATTCTAGAGACTTGACAAGTACAACTCCATGAATATAGACTTGAACTCCTAGCAGTAATGAGGAAGTGCAGCACTTTTTGAATAAGATATTAAAACCAAGGCCTCATTCGTTCTCTCAGATAGATGCAAACAAAAACTTCCCTGCCACAAGTTCAAAGAAAAGCAGAAGAGCTAACCCTGATGTCCTGGTATATATTTATCCCATAATCAACATCACCAACCAATTTATCTCATCAGTGTCACATCACTGCTTATGAGATCCTGCTATATAGAAATTGGCTCCACATTTCCTATTAAAAGGTAAAGTCACCATTCTCTTGTCTTACCAGATCAAAGGACTACTCTCCCATTAGAAAGAGATTACTGTTGGTGATTTAACCTGAGGGTCAACACATCTCCGGCGAGGGGAGAGGTTAAGAAGGAGAGTCCTTCAAGGTAGGAACTGAACCCACACTGTTGGCATCACTCTGCATCACAAACTAGCAGTCTAGCCAACTGAGTTAATCAAACATTGGACACTTGGGTGTTTAAACATACAATAATTTCTCTTCTATTCACAATTTGTTTTAGTGTAACCCTAAAAATAAATTTCCAATGGCATTATCAGTCTAACAAATATAGACAATACAGGATGCTGCAGTTTCCAATCAAAACCAAGGAATTTTACACAATCCATAATGAAGGAAGAATTCTACAGATGTTATTTAATTCTAAGATACTCTATTGTTCAACTGTTACTATGGTTCTGAGAAATTATCCTCACTTTGTAAACAGAATGGATTTCACAGTAATGAGGTATCTTAGAGCCCTTTCTTGAAGGCATCCTGAAATATAATGTATTTGATGTTTCAGATTGGAGTGGGGCTGTATGAAAGTTTCAGGAGTGGGAAAAAAAGCGTACAAATTTTGGAACTTTTACAGTTAAGCATTTATTAAGTTAGCTTTCCTAGAAGATTTTTCTAGGTACGCACACGAGCTCCTCAGCATACATTTTTTATTCACTCAGGATGTAGGTGTTTCTGGCTAGGCGGGTGTTTATTGTCTATCCTCAATTGCCCAGACGGCAGTCAACCACATTGCTGTGGGTCCAGTGTCATATGCAGGCTAGACAAGGATGGCAGATATCCTTTCCTCAGGACAGTAGTGAATCCAGGTGGGTTTTTCCAACCATTGACAATAGTTTCATGGTGATCGACATTTCCTTCTTGTTAACAGGTGCTCAACCATAATAATCAGGTTTCTGTAATGACCAAACGATTGTAATGACCGCTTAGAGTCATCAGCAATATTCTAGTGCTCCTAAGATTGAAGTTACATCATTTCCACACATTTGTAAAATACTCAACTTGAACAATCTCTCAGTTAATGATCAGAACTGCCAGCACTTCAAAATACCCTCACTTCCATATTTAAAGATATCAAGCACCAACCTGTAAGCTTTATTTCTTTATATATAAGCTGAATTTGATTTCAAGAGGAATCATTACTTTGTTGAAAATGTTCCCATTTAAACAGTTTGTTTAATTTCATGTAGTTGAGGGAAGTAGGCAGAGAAAGAAAGAAAAATGTTGGAAATTCTCTGTTAGTTATGAATGTTACTTTCCTCCGTCACTGCTGACTAAAAGTCTCATCCAATCCAAAAACTTTAAAACTACTGTCCAGCTGATGAAACAGCATAAATGCCAGCAAAGAGCTTTATAAACCCAAAGGGCATGGATTAGATCAGCTCAGGTCAGCTTGATGCAACAGATCCAATGAGATTTCTTTTCAATTTGTTTTTGCAGAGTTCATCTAACAAGTAATGACCAAAAACAATCCAGTGGAAACCCCCAATCTTGAAATAATGATTAGTTTTGATACTTACTAGAGGAAAGTGTGACAATCTGAAAAATCAGTTTAGTGAATTAGCCTCTGATATTGTTCTATATCTGCATAAGTTACACCACATTTTGGGTATTAAATATTGAATATATTCTTGCAATACACCCAACAGCAGTATCTCATGCACAATAAAACAAATCTGGGAGTTTTTAGGTCACAAGAAATATTTACTGACGTAGTGTACTTGGATTTTAATTCATTGAGTTTCCTAAAATGAATAAGGAAGCTTCTCCTAAGCACTGACAAACATTTATCCATTAACCAAGTTTAGAAAAATGGATAACAAGCTGTAGAACAGGATGAACACAGCAGGCCAAGGAGCATCAGAGGAGCAGGAAAGCTGACATTTCGGGCCTAGACCCTTCTTCAGAAATGAGTAATCTGCTTGTTAACCCACTAGTGTTGGAGCTTGGTATGAGCACATTAGCAGCAGCTCTTCCTACATCACAACAACCAACGTACATCAAGAAGTAGTTCTTAAGGATCACGAAATGAAGATTAAATAAATGTCACCCTTATTCCCCCCCCCACTATGAAATCCCTTAGGGCTCAAGGGAGCAGAGATATGTGGGTCAAATCGCACAGAGGCCATGATACTACAGGCATGAAAATACTTGCAGAGTGAACACCTTTCAGCAGCGTACAAAACAGACACATCATGACATCCATCAGCGTTCAACACTGATTTGATAGCTGTGGTGTCATTTTGAATCCAATGCTGCAGTCAATGTTATCTCTTAACCTCACACAGTTAAAAGGTAGGATCAGCAGCCGGAAGAACACGCTCCTTACCAACACTATTTAAAGAGATCAACTACTTGCCAGTGATGTTCTGGTTGATTGCATTTGCTACTTTCCATTGTCATTTCAGACAAAGTGTAGTACTAAAGACTGACTTCAAACTTTCCGAACAACCAGTTGTTCACATGGGTACGCTTAAAGACATTTCCTTTGCAATGCAACATTACTTGAAGAATGTACAGCAGCGCAGGCTGACCTGGTGGATGCAGAAGGCATGTGTTGTCCATTGCTGTCAATTATATTTCATTCTCTCTTACCAGAAACTAGCAAGCAGAACTGCAGACTTCCCAATGGCACAGAATGTAAATGAATGCATGCATAACACATTAAGGAAACCATGTAACAATTCCTTCAACATCCAGCTGCTCCGATCATAGACAATGAATCACAAAAGTCAATGTCCAATGTCCTGGCAGCAGACAATGTCTTCAGGCTACAGTAGTCTATTATGTCAGCTGCATTTGAACCACAAAGGAAAGCAAAAGTAAGCCCCTATGACCAGGAGCCTACCTACTGAGGATGTGCTTGATGACTGCTCCACACAAACCATGTGCACGAGTGCTGCATACACATTATGACAGCCATCGCACTGAATGTGCTGACCAGTGTGCTCTGAAATAATACTTCTGACGTCTGGATCCCTCTGCAAGTTCTTGTATACAAAGCAGCACGTGTTAAGATTTATAGTAGTCTGCTTACTAATGAAGTTACAGCCTTGCCACAAGCTAGATGGCAAGCAACTTAACAGCATCAGTAGGTGGAAGGAAAAGAGAAATGAGGAGTCACCTTAAACAATTTTTTTTGCTTGGGTTGTCTGTGAAGAACTCATCCAAATGCAATGCAAGCAACCACAACCCCAATTTCCCATTCACCAACAGACCCAAACAATACCTCCCCCTGCATTATGGTCCTTCAGTTTAATGCTTGGTCACAATACAAAAAAAAACCAACACAAGATTCCAAACTAATTTAAACGAAAATCATGCAATATTGCAGATTTAAATTAACTCATTACCCTTGCATTTTGACTTACTGCCTGTCTTCCATGTTCCTTTGCCCGTCCTATTGCTTCTTTGTAATACTATATCCAGTGGCTGCAGTGTAGCAGATGGAAGACTGCTGAATTTCAGCAAGATGAGATAGCAGGTATCCTGGGGGGGTCATAGTCAGAGTCCCAGCAGCAAACTATGCCATCTTGATAATGATTGCAACAATCTGGTTGGATGGCAACAGTAAGGGCATTGCAGATCGACGGAACGAGGCTGCCCTCCCGAGACAAGACAACAGGACAATGCTTATTGAGGCTCCGTCCCATAGGAGAGGCAATGTTGTAACCTGTTACAGGACAGACTGTTGAGACTGCTATGACAACCTGAAAGTCCCCTTTGTACAATGTAATCTGTCGCAATGAGTTTGAGCTGAAGTTTGCACTGGAAGCTGATCTTCCGCTGTAGCAGTCCAACATAGGCTAAGTACTGCTGGTGCTGTAGTGGAATCTGTGACATTGGGCATCAGATCTGTAATCATAGTGGCATATACAAGCAGAACCAACTACCACTTCCACTATGGAAATAATTATCTCAGAGCTCTGTGCAAAGTCTTGTGAAAAGTTAGTATTTGATTGGTCTACGTTCCTTGAGATGTTGAATGCAGACTTTCTGGCAGATTGCCAATGCACCAAACATGTGTGTCCAACTTATCAGCTAAGCTCTGCTAACAGCCTCATTCAAGTGTTCATCCAAGTTCTCTATGGCAAATTAATTATGTGACAAGCGGGTAGGTGCTCTATCCTTCCTCCTTGCTGTAGCAAAAGCCACTCATGCCAGTGTCTGCATATGTCATGCACATGTAGATCCCATACCAATGCAATGCTTTAAATTACATACAATATCAGTACCTGAGCTGGCGGGTGAAATCAAATGACAGTGTTGTGCATTTATCATTTTCTTGTTGGTGTACCTTCAGTGCCTGACCAAGTTGTGCCTCCGGGCTATCTTAAAGAAAAAGTCTTCATAATAAAGTTGTATTGCAGGGAGACGAGAGTAGTGAGGGACAGGTTTACACTTGCATCATCTGCAACTTGTAAATCGGTAATGTGTGGGCGATAAGGAAGAAGTGGGACGTGAATGCTGAAAATCTATTTGGCTGATGTACTGATTAATTAGGTAAGTGCCAACATTTGGGAGATGGAGTTGTAAGGCTTCAACAGAGGGTAATATAAAGCATATGAATCTTAAGGCGTACAGGCTGACTGATCGAAATTGCTAGTCAGTGTGTGACTGATAATCAAAGGTGGGAGGTGGCAACTTGCAAAAAGCCTTCAAGTAAAGCTAGTAGAATATGCCACTTAAAATGCATTCACTGATCTTGGCCAGTCATGTAAGATTACAAGGGATGATTACATGTAAGACTGCAGCATTACATTTAGATTCTCAGAGCTTAATTCCCGGCATTTACCTTCAACACGATCAGCTCCCATTTTTGACTGGGTAGCTGGAGGACATAAACTCTCGCCCACCCAGACCACTAAGCCAACCAACAAAAACCAATGCATTATATATCTCCTACATTCCACTTCCTCAATCATGGTCTCCAGCGCTGGCCCAAAAACCTTTGAGTTCATTTGACATAAAGCACAATCATGGTGGTATATAAATACAAGCTCTCTATAAGTACATGCTCTCCTACAGGAATAATTTAATGCTCTGAATATATGACTGAAAAGTAAACAAAACAAAATTATACCCAAGAGTTGAACCAGACCTTTAGTTTTACATTCAACTCCAGGTAGGAGATCTTTAACACAGCAGCCATCTGAATAGAGAGGTTGCGAGGTTACATTTATTCAAACCCTTTTCTCAGAATGTAAAAACAACATTTATAAAAAGGTTGTAATGTATTGCATAATTTTTCTTTGTATTTATTATGAAAAATGATGATAAATTTATTACGATAAATTATGAAAACAGCTTCTGAAAAAAAAAGGTCTTTTTCAGAAAAAGCTCATACAAATCTGATCCCTATGGATTATTCTGTATTTATTACAATATGACTACAACCTTAACTTTGAGGAGAAGGTCATGATGTGGAGGTGGGGGTATTGGACTGGAGTGGGCAAAGTCAGATGTTGCACCACACCTGGTTACAGTCCAACAGGTTTATTTGAAATCACAAGCTTTCAGAGACTAGCCCCTTCATCAGGTGAAGTGAGAGAAAGGCATACAGAACAGAGAATTTATGGTCAAAAAGAGATCAAGGACAGAGAGATCAGAAGACCATACGACTGGTGCAAGTGAAATGCCAAATGCCTAATGCCTGCCTGATTCAAAGTGTTAGACAATGTAAGTAAAGTGTCAACAGCTGAATAGCAAATGAAGGGATAGCCTATAATCTGACTGAATAAGGCACAGAGATAATTACAAAACATTAAAAATAAGGTGGTGCTGGAGACAAACCAAACGACTGGAATAACATGATAGGTAGAAGGGTCACATGCCGAGGATCTAACCAAAGTCATAAGTAACCCAAAACTGTGCAAACTAATTAAGATAGAGAGATCATAACAATTTATCCAGGGGATGACAACAAAACAGGACGTAAGGAAGATTTCACAGATACAGAACAGTGTGGTGGGGTCACATTTAGCATGACATTAACCCAAGATCACGACTGAGGCTGTCTTCACGGGTATGGAACTTAGCTATCAGTTTCTGCTCAGCAATTTTGCATTGTTATGCATTTCTAAAGCCATCTTGGAGACACTTACCTGAAGATTGGAGGCTGAATGTCCTTGACTGCTGAAAATGTTCCCTGACTGGGAAGGAACATTCCTGTCTGGCGATTGTTACGGTATCCATTCAACTGTTGTTGTAGCACCGACATGGTCTCACCAACATACCATGCCTCAGGGCATCCTCAACTGCAGCGTATGAGAGAAGCATCATTGGCTGAGTCACATGAGTATTTGCTGCGTATGTGGTGGGTAATGTTCTCATGTGTGACAGTAGTATCCATCTTGATGATCTGCCACGTCTTGCAGAGGTTGCCATGGCAGGGTTGTGTGGTGTTGTGATCAATATTTTCCCGAAGGCTGGGTAGTTTGTTGTGAACGATGATCTGTTTAAGGTTTAGCAGTTGTTTGAAGGCGAGAAGTGTAGGCGCAGGGATGGCCTTGGCGAGATGCATGTCATCATCGATGACATGTTGATGGCAGTGAAGAACATAGTGTAGTTTCTCAACTCCAGGGAAGCACTGGATGATGAAGGGTACTCTTCTGAGGACATAGTTGTGGGTTTTTGCTGTGGCATGTTGGAACTGGCAATTGATGAGTTCAGCATTGTATCCCGTTCTTATGAAGTCATCCTTCAAAATCCTTAGGTGTCCGTGACATTCCTCCTCATCTGAACAGAGCCTGTGCATGTGCAGGGCTTGACCTAAGGGGATAGCTTCCTTAACACGTTCAGGATGGAAGCTAGATAAGTGGAGCATCATGAGGTTATCCGCAGGCTTGAGCTAGCGCAAGGTACTGAGGTGCCTGTCCTTGACTTAAATGCGTGTGCCCAAGAATTAGGCTGATTCTAAACAGTAATCCATGGTAAGTCTGGTGGTGGAATTAACTTGTTGATATCACAGTGTAGTCATTTCAGTGATTCCTCGCCATGAGTGCAAAAGGAAGAAAATGTCATCGACGTGTCTGGTGTATAGCATTGGTCAGAGGTCCTGCACAGCGAAGAAACCTTGTTCAAAATTGTGCATGAAAATGTTGGCAATTTGGGTGCAAATTTGGACCCTGTGGTTGTTCCATGTATTTGGATGAAGAACTGGTTGTCAAGGGTGAAGACGTTGTGGTTGAGGATGAAGCAGAGGAGTTATAGGGTGGCAATGTGGAAATTGACAGGTGCTGGTATTGAGTACAAAGGCTGTTGCAGCAATGCCATCATCGCGAGGTATGCTGGTGTAACATGCCAAAACATCCATTGTGACAAGGAATGTTCCTGGTTCAAATGGTCCGTGGGTGCTGAGTTTCTGAAAGAAATCTGGAGTGTCGCGACAGAAGCTGGGGGCTCCTTGTACAACGGGTTTCAAGATGCCGTCCACATTGCCTAATACTATGGCATGTCCAGGTGTATTGGTTTTGTGTATCTTCAGAAGGCAGTAAAAGTCTCCTATACAAGTAGTATGCAGGATACTTTAGATGGTCTGTATCAAAGGTGTTGATCAGTCTGTTCAGTTAATGGGTATTTTCTTTGATCGAATCAGGTGTGCTTCCTTGCAGCAGTCTGTTTGATTCTGTACAACAACAGCTCCTCCTCTGTCTGCTGATTTGATGACAATGTTGCACTTGTGTATTTGTTATTCAGCTGTTGGTACTTTACTCATACCATCTAACTTTGGAATTCCTGTAGGGACTTACTATTCCGCACTCCACTCACACCATTTAGATGTCTTTTAATCTCTCTCTGCCTATAAATTCTGCGTCCTGTGTGCTGCTCTCTCATTTCATCTGACAAAGGAAGGGGCTTTGCTCCAAAAGCTTTGTTGGATGATAACCTGGTATTGTGTGGCTTCTGACTTAGGAAGAAGGGAAATTGCTTTTACAATGTTACAAAGTGATCGAGCACTTCAACATTTTGATCCCTTATATAGAAGAAAAAAATGATAGATTACCGAATAAGTTCGGATTGCAGAACAATTCATGCGTACGCCCACCCGTATGGCAAACTGACTGGATCTGACATTGAAGTTATTTGGCATCAAAAATCCATTTTAGTTAGGACATGGTTATAAAAAAACAAAAAAGTCACTATATTTATTAAAAGCCACTGTATTCTGGGGAAAAGCTTAAATAGGGTGGTCAACAGGACTTTAAACTAGTAAGGTGGGGGGGAAGGGAGGAGAGACCATTTAGGGAGTATAAAAATTAATGTAAGGCAAGGCAGCAGGTAATGAGGTAGCTTCAACTCCATTGAAAATTGCAAGAAAGTTAAAGGGAAGGAGAATTCAAGACCTGTTAGTAACAGAGGTGACAGGACCCAAAAAGAAGGCGCAAAAAATGGCATAAGGGCAATTTATCTGAATGTTCGGAGCATTTGAAACAAGGATGAGTTGATTGCGAAAATCATGGCAAATAGGTCTGAGTTCGTGGCCATTATAGAGACATGGTTGCAGGATAGTCATAACTGGGAGTTAAATATCCAGGGTTATCAAACCGTTCAGAAGAACAGACAGCAAGGTAAGGGAATGGAGTCACCCTGGTTTTTAAGGATAATATCAGGGCGGTAGTGAGAGATGACATCGGTTTTACCGAACAAAAGGTCGAATCCATTTGGGTGGAAATTAGGAATAGTAGGGAGAAGAAGTCACTGATAGGTGTGGTCTATAATAATGGCATCGTGGCGGGTCCGGCAGTAAACACAGAAATAGCTAATGCATGTAAAAATGGATGTGAGTTTGCTCGCTGAGCTGGAAGGTTGGTTTTCAGACGTTTCGTCACCATTCTAGGTAACATCATCAGTGAGCCTCCGACGAAGCGCTGGTGTTATGTCCCGCTTTCTATTTATCTGGTTAGGTTTCCTTGGGTTGGTGATGTCATTTCCTGCATTGGTGATGTCATTTCCTGTACTTTTTCTCAGGGGATAGTAGATTGGCTCCAAATCAATGTGTTTGTTGATGGAGTTCCAGTTGGAATGCCATGCTTCTAGGAATTCTCGTGCGTGTCTCTGTTTGGCTTGTCCTAGGATGGATGTGTTGTCCCAATCAAAATGGTGTCCTTCCTCATCTGTATGTAAGGATACGAGTGATAGTGGGTCATGTCGTATTGTGGCTAGTTGATGTTCATGATCCTGGTGGCTAGCTTTCTGCCAGTTTGTCCAATGTAGTGTTTGTCACAGTTCTTGCAAGGTATCCTCGTATCACTCGTATCCTTACATACAGATGAGGAAGGACACCACTTTGATTGGGACAACACATCCAACCTAGGACAAGCCAAACAGAGACACGCACAAGAATTCCTAGAAGCATGGCATTCCAACCGGAACTCCATCAACAAACACAGTGGCTCCAAATCAATCTACCATCCCCTGAGAAAAAGAACAGGAAATGACATCACCAACGCAGGAAATGACATCACCAACCCAAGGAAACCTAACCAGATAAATAGAAAGCGGGACATAACACCAGCGCTTCGTCGGAGGCTCACTGATGATGTTACCTAGAATGGCGACGAAACGTCTGAAAACCAACCTTCCAGCTCAGCGAGCAAACTCACATCCAGAACCTCAACCTGAGCTACAAATCTTCTCAAAACTCGCTAGCATGTAAAAATGGTACAGCAATTATCATGGGGCATTTTAATCTACATATCGATTGGTCAAACCAGGTCGGTCATGGCAGTCTTGAGGAGGGGTTCATAGAATGCATCCGTGATCATTTCCTTGAAGAATATGAAATAGAACCTACAAGGGAGCAAGCTTTCCTAGATCTAGTCCTGTGTAATGAGACGGAAATAATAAATGATCTCACAGTTAGGGATCCTCTCAGAAAGAGCAATCACAGTATGGTCAAATTTAATACAGATGGAGCATGAGAAGGTTAAATCCAGTACCAATGTCCTGTGTTTAAACAAAGGAGACTATGATGGGATGAGGGAGGAGTTAGGTAAGTTAAAATGGGAGCAAAAACTTTATGGTGACTCAACTGAGGAACAGTGGAGGACTTTCAAAATGATTTTTCACAGTGCTCAGCAGAAGTATATTCTAGTGATAAGGAAGAACTGTAGGAAAAGAAATCGACATCCATGGATATCCAAGGAAATAAAGGAAAGTATCAAATTTTTTTTTAAAAATCATACAAAAAAAGCAAAGATTAGTAGACTGGGAAAAAAAACTTTAAAGGCCAACCGAAAGCTACAAAAAAAGCTATAAAGAAAAGTAAGATAGATTATGAGAGTAAGCTAGCTCAAAGTACAAAAACAGGCTGCAAAAGTTTCTATAAATATGTAAATCGTAAAAGTGTGACAAAGGTAAACATTGGTCCTTCAGAGAATGAGGCAGCCAATTTAATAACTGGGAATGAGGAAACAGCCGAGGCATTAAACAGTTACTATGTGTCGGCCTTCACAGCGGAAGACACAAATAACATGCTGAAAACTGATGGCAAGAAAGTTATAGCAGGTGAGGACCTAGAAACTATTGTTATCACTAAGGAGGCAGTGCTGGGCAAGCTAATAGGGTTAAAGGTAGACAAGTCTCCTGGCCCTAATGAAATGCATCCCAGGGTACTAAAAGAGGTGATGGGGGAAATAGCAAATGCATTGGTAATTGTGTACCAAATTCACTGGACTCTGGGGTGATTCCTGCAGATTGGAAAACAGCCAATGTGACGCCACTGTTTAAAAAAAGGAAGTAGACAAAAAGCAGTTAACTAAAGGCCAGTTAGCTTAACTTCGATAGTGGGGAAAATGCTTGAATCTATCATTAAGGAAGAAACAGCAAGACATCTGGATATAACTTCTCCCGCTGGGAACACCCAGCATGGGTTCATGAAGGGTAGGTCATGCTTAACTAATTTGGTGGAATTCTTTGAGGATATTACTTGCATGGTGGACAGTCGGGAACCTGTGGATGTGGTGTATCTGGATTTCCAGAGGCATTTGACAAGGTACCACATCAAAGGCTGCTACATCAGATAAAGTTGCATGGTATTAAAGTAATGTACCAGCATGGATAAAGACTTGGTTGAATAGTAGAAAGCAAAGACTAGGGGTAAATGAGTGTTTTTCTGGTTGGCAGTCAGTGGCTAGTGCTGTGCCTCAAGGATCAGTGTTGGGACCGCAATTGCTTACAATTTACATGGATGATTTAGCGTTGGAGACTAAATGTGGTGTGTCAAAATTTGCAGATGACACTAAGATAGAGCAAGTGTGCAGAAGACACCGAATGTCTACAGAAGGATATAGATAGTCTAAGTGAGTGGGCAAAGGTCTGACAGATTGAGTACAATGTTGATAAGTGTGAGGTCATCCATTTTGGTAGAAATAACAGCAAAATGGACTATGTTTTAAATGGTAAAAAATTGCAGCACGCTGCTGTGCAGAGTGACTTGGTTGTCCTTGTGCGTAAATCGCTAAAAGTAGGATTACAGGTGCAACATGTAATAAAAAGGCAATTGGAATTTTGTCTGACATTGCTAGAGAGATGGAGTTTAAAAACAGGGAAGCTATGCTGCAGCTGTGTAGGGTCTTGGTGAGGCTACACCTGGAGTACTGTGTGCAGTTTTGGTCTCCTTACTAGAGAAGGGATATACTAGCACTGGAGAGGGTGCAGAGGAGATTCACTCAGTTGATTCCAGAATTGAGAGGGTTGGATTATGAGGAAAGTCTGAGTAGGCTAGAATTATACTCATTGGAATTCAGAAGAATGAGGGGAGATCTTACAGAAATATTCAAGATTATGAAGGTAATAGATTAGGTGGAGGCAGAGAGGTTGTTTCCACTGGCAGGTGAAACTAGGGCTAGGGGGCATAGCCTCAAAATAAAGGGAAGCAGATGTAGGACCAAAGCCAGGAGGAACTCCTTCACCCAAAGGGTTGTGAATCTGTGGAATTCCCTACCCAGTGAAGCAGCTGAAGCTACCTCGCTGAATGTGTTTAAGGCAAGGCTAGATAAATTTTTGAACAGTAAAGGAATTAAGGGTTATAGTGTGTGGGTGGGTGAGTGGGGCTGAGTCTCAAAAAGATCAGCCATGATCTTATTGAATGGCAGGGCAGGCCGGATGGTCTCCTTGTGTTCCTAGTTCTTATGTTCTTATTTCTCTTAGCATTAAAATTTAAGATCCAATATACACTTTGGTGTCTAAACAATTGTACACAGAGTGTCAGCTAATATAACATGCATGCATGGGGAGATGCTCTCTTACCAAGCAAATCAGAGTCTTCGCAACTGAATTGCAGTATATCAAGCAAATGCTCGCTCATATAACTTAAAGAAATGCGATAAGAATCTTAGTTTTGTTTTACTCCATAAATTATGTGCTGATCAGTGAAATTTCAGATAAGGAATATCACAAGGCTAAAATTTTAAAATCCTACCGCCATGTAAGTAAATCACAGAACCAATATAGTTTCATGTAATACTACTTAACAGAACATTCCATCAACAGATCTACAGTGGGGAGTGGTACTCTGCCATAATGTACAACAATGTCCCTCTCTGCAGCAGGAAGAACAGTAATATGCATTCCCTCGACAGAGCTCAAGTGGCACTGCATCTGCTATTCAGAACATTCTCAAAAGCAAGTCTACATACAAGCTTTAAAAGAAAGGCAAAGCAAATCCGTTATTAAACATATCTTTACCTTAGCTACTTCTTCACAATACAACATTTCGGTTTGAATTCTGCTGAGAAGGCGTAAGGGAGAAGGGGAGTGCAAACATAAGAAAAACAATCAAGGGTCTGCAGTTTTAGGAAGAGAGGTGCAATATTGACAAAAAAAATTAGAGACAGAAGAGATGGGGCAACAGAGATAGAGAGAGAGAAAATGGAGACAGAAAATGGAGGAAGAGAGAGAAGAAGACTGAAAGAGACTAATAAGAAGAATAACACAATCTCCTCTGCATAGTCTAGCACTGTCAGCACTGAGGGAGGACGGACAAGGGTCATAGAGATTCCATGCCCAGAGAGGCCAAAAAATTAGCTGATCACGCAAGTAACACCGGTCAAACAAAATTCATTTAGCAAATTCTGCTGAAGAAAATGCTTTTAATTTAGTCAACCAATTTACACTGTATTTAAATCCTGAATTGGCAAGTTTACATCGAGAAGAAGCTACACCTGTATTAGTTATTTCTCCCTATTCCTAATCCGAATTTTGCAAACTTCCATATAGAAAAACTTGTGTCTTGATTAGATTAACTTGAATTTTGAGAAGGACGCAACGATTTCTCTGTGCCTGACACTCTCCCGTATTAAAATATTACACACCACCTGTAAAACAACCTCAGTGAACAATATTCATAAACTGCTATTCACTAAAGCCAACTCAGCTTTGCATGTAGGCTGAGTTATGTATCTACTCACTTTTATTTCAAAAATATACTTTATTCACAAAAATCTTCAGATATATTCACGCTCACTAAAGTAGTTTGGTTTTGTACAATCTTGCCATTGAGAACAAAAATCAGAGTTTAACTCCCGCATCCACCACCGCCCTCCCCGCCCCCCACACCAACAGTTCCAAAAAGCTCAAAGCATTTCTTACTTTTGCAAGGTATTATTTACATATAGTTGAGGCACTGGGTGAGTTCAAAAACTGAACAGACCCCGTTGTACTTTGGCCAAAAGACCTGAGATGGCAGTTTCTCCCCCACTGCACCTCAGCAGCAGCTGCCACAAGCTTTAATGCATCTCTCAGCACGTATTTGCCCATTTTTTGTTCGTTAGTTACTCCATGACAAAAATTTCACCATATTTAGTCAGAAAACCTTGCACTACACAGGTTTGCAGTTTTCACGTGGTTCACATGCTTGTTCAGGACCGTTGTAACTACCCGAACTTTATACATCACTGGGCCTCACCCGTCCATGCCTCTCACCCTTGCAAGGCCACTCCATGGTCCCCACACCAAACTTCATCCCCTGAAGTAAACTGTCTCTCTCTCTCCGTGGAGTCTTGTGGCCAGCATTAGCATTCCTGATGCTGACTTTCATTACAACCACGGTGACTATTTCGCCAGATGCTTATTTTGATTGGTTCTGATTTGGATGTGCTAAGCAATTTAACTGTTCCAAACCAGATGTAGATGGACTTTCCGTGGCGTGCACTCTCCAGAATTCTGCCAATGAATTCTCTTACTCAGTTTAGGTCTAGTAAGACTCTTTTGCTGTCGAGTTTGAATACCAGCAGCAGCTGCAATGGCTCAATGGCCCGGATCCAGAAGAAAATCTTAGCCTTTTAGCCAACACTTGGCTTTGTTTTGGACTTTTGCTGTGGGCTAACCTATGGTCCCTTTGCTCAAGATATGTTCTGAATGAGGCTATGCAATTGTCTTCACTCAAGGTGAGGTGTCCACTTCCATCAGAGCTCCCTACACTTGCCCCATTTTCCAAAGATAAAGCCAGTCTGAAGTCCAGTTGGGCTTCAGCACATTTGTATCATTACATTATTAATCCCACATACCAAATGGTCTCTCAGCATCCCACTCTTGAAGTTATTCAAATAAGTCCACAGACCAGCATCCCGCCACCAAGTCACCCTTTGTTTGCACATGAAGAGCCCTTGACACTGATTCAGCTCCCTCAGAGGCAGCTCTCAGAGTGAACAGGATATCTGACACTCCTGTTCTAACCAAATTAACAGCCCCAATCAAGGAACTCATTCTATGAGATCCACCTGCTGACCTTATTACAATCACTACATTATACATTTAAGTTCTGTACACTGTTTTTCAGCACTGATTCATAACACAGGCATGACAAAAACAATTATTTAAAACTTGATATATTAATATTGTGGGCCAAATAGATAAATTTCAACTCATATACTTATAAATAGAAAAACAATCAAGAGTCTATAGTTTAGGATAAAGAGAGGTGCAATATTGACAAAAAAAAATTAGACAGAAGAGATGGAGCAACAGAGAGAGAAAATGGATAGGGAAAATGGAGGAAGAGAGAGAAAGAGAGTGAGAGGAGAGTAATAAGAATAACACAGCCTCCTCTGCATAGTCTAGCATAGTCTGTATCATCACGAGCAGTGGAAACTAATTAGGCTAGATCATAGCACAATGAATAAATTTTAAACGGACAAATGAAACAGTGTCTTTTTAGCAACGGTTACACTCAAGCTAACTTATGCAGCAACAAGGTGGCATATCAAGCACTGGGAAGTGTGTTCACATTCAACTTTAAGGAAAAATCGGCCAATTAAATTTGCAACAATTCCAAAGTCCAAACAAGTAATTTTCACTGAACTTTTATGGCATACCTAATACCTAGTTTAATATCACAATCTATATGTAAATAAAAGTATAGATTTTAGTGTATTCACATTCCTGTTCTAAGTACACTTCAGACTGCAATCATACAGTCTGTTTTAACTACAGTCTTCACCTGTTTTGCATCAGGCCTAGTCACCAAAACTAAACTTATCTCAAGCAAAGGCAAAAGTAAATAGTGATAACTTGGCTCCTACAGGGATCCTCAAACCTTGAGGTAAATCTCTGACACTGACACTTTCAAAGTACGAAGACATCAAGAACGCTGGCTGAATGGTCCACCTCACCAAAATGAGAGCCTGCAGCTCTCAATTCAAATGGATATCTAATATTTAAATGAGTACAGGTTTATAACTTAATTTATTGATAATATTCATGCCTTTTCTTTCGGCCTGCATTCCTCCACAAGCTCAGACAAGTAGATTTATCTTGCTGTCTCAGCAAGTAATGAACTTGTAATAATATTTCTATTGTTGTTTCCCAGCATCTCTCCTGCAACAAGTGTGATTTCACAAGCTAAAGAAACACCTGCATTACACTCACCTCAAATGTCTCAAATGGTTTCACACACAGTACCTTGAAGGTCAACAGGCTGTGTCAGAATACAAACTGAAACAGGACCAAGCGACAGTGAAGTTCAGGAGAAGATCAATTATTGCAAAGACCTGCCTACAAGTTGGGACGCGGCAGGCATATGGAGGGGCAAGTGGACAGAAGTCACCATGGTATTGTCACACCACGATTCCCAGGTAATTTTCTGAGGGCTGTTGTGGCACAGTGGTAGTGTACTACCTCTGGGCCAGACCAGAGGCCTGGGTTCAAGTGCCATGTGCTCAAGGTTTGTCACATGATGTCTGAACAGATTGATGAAAATAACCACACAGACATGGTGCTGGAGTGTATTATTTCCCCCAGTGATTTAAATTTTGATTTAATGCTCCAGCTTTGTCTCAAGAAGCAATGATTGTTAACCCAGAGACCCAGGCAATGTACTGACAACCCAGGCTCGAATCCCACCACAGCAGATGATGGAATTTGAATTCAGTAGAAAAAAAATCTGAGTTTAAGACTCTAATGATGACCACGAATCCATTGTCGATTGTCGGAAAACCTAACTAGTTTGCTAATGTCATTACGGGAAGGAAACTGCCATCCTTGCCTGAATAATTGAATCCCTACAGCATGGAAGCAGGCCATTTAGCCCATCAAGTCCACACCAACCCTTTGAACAGCATCTCATCCAGACCCACACCCCCAACTATCCCTGTAACCCTGCATTTCCCATGTCTAATCCACCCAGCCTGCACATCACTGGACACTATGGGTAGTTTAGAATGGCCAATCCACCTGCATATCTTTGAACGTGGTCTGGCCTACATGTGACTCCAGACCCACAGCAATGTGGCAGACTCTTAGCTGCCCTCAGGGCGATTAAGGATGCAAGTCTAGCCAGCGACACCCACATCCCAAGAATGAATTTTAAAAGTATAGTGCTATTTTGATGTTATTTGATTGGTTAAATTTGATTTTGATTTACAAAACAGTATTTAGAAGTGTTAAGGGATCTTGTGGGATGAGGTCTCCTCTACACTGGAGAAATGAAGAATCGATTGGGGTGACCGTTTCACAAAACATCTATGTTCTGCTTGCAACGAAGACTCTGAACTATCCACTGCCTGCCACTCTAACACGCCACCCTGTTCCCTGATCGACATGTCTACGTCTGGCTTGCTGCAGTTTTCTAGCAAAGCTCAATGCAATCTAGACGAACAACACCTCATTTTCTGTTTGGAGGCCCTGCAGCCCTCCGGACTCAATATCAAGTTTAATAATTTTAGGGCCTAAACTCTCCCATGCCCCAGCCCCCTAGCCCACGCACCAGGCCTTGTTACCACATAGCCTGCCATTAGTCACTAATAGTCCCCATTAACAATTATTCACCCTCCCAGCCTGATCATTATTAACTCTGTCTGTCCAACTGCTCTTCTCTCTCTTTAGGCTCTATCCTACCATTTACTCTCTACCCCATCCCCCTCCCTTTTTTCTGCATATAAACTGACATTTTCCCAGTCACCATCAGTTCCGAGGAAGGGTCACCAGACCCAAAACACTGACTTTGTTTTTTCCTTCACAGATGCTGCCAGGCCTGCTGAGCTTTTCCAGCAACTTTGTTCTTGTTGTTGTGACAAATGGGCTGTGTTATTTTGCTTGATTGGTTACATTTCCTTTGTTCCAAAAGAGTACTTGGATGTGTATATGAAGAAAAGAAAGCCAGCACTGGGTAGGTGATTGTTTATTGCTTGCCAAAATTTTCAACGCCATTGTAAACAGTCACTGCCAAAGCATTCTTATCTTGGTGCATTCTCCATAAAGGGGTTTTGAGGTCCTCTAGCATAGGCAAATCCAAGAAAATTATTCAGAACATCAGGAACTCTTTACTTCCTTTCACTGACTTGATCAAGGGATTTAAAGAAGTAAATTGCAAGGCATTATGGATTGGTCTCCAAGATTTGTATGTCCATGTGTTAGGACAAGACCTTGGGCAAGGTTCCCCAAGCTACTGTGGTTCGAAATGGGATATCCCAAATTGTCAACCTTCTGCAGAAGGAGTGATGTACTAGATCCCTTCTTTAATGACCTTCTGAGTCAGTCGGAACAAATTTGATTCATAAAGGATTTCCTCCCTTGTGAGAATCGCCAGTGTTCTACTGGTTAGGATTTGGCACCTCGATCACTGTGGCTTGAGTACAATTCCCACTCAGAATAAAGATTTATTTACAGTGGTACAGTTGCAAAGCCACTGGACTAAACTACCTATAGGCCCAGGCTAGTGCTCTGGGAGCACAGGTTCAAATGCCACCACAGCAAATGATGGAATTAATATAAAGCTTCCAGATAATTCTAGTTTTGAGTGGGGCAGCAAAGAGGAAACATGAAAAAAAAACAGGCAGGTAAAATTAGGGAGAATCCCAAGATATTCTACAAGTACAAAAGGGGAAAGAGGATAGCCAGGGAAAGAGTACGGCTCATTCAGGACCAAAGGAGAAATTTGTGCATGCAGCTGGAGGACACTGGTAGGATTTTGAATGAGTACTTTACTCAGGTGAAGTTGGATGTAGGTACAGTATTCAGGGAAAAGGACTGTGAAATTTCTTCAGCAGAATAACAGTGAATGTGGTGGTATTGAAAGTTTTAGCAGGCTTTAAGGTGGACAGATCTCTAGGTCTGGATGAGTTGCATCCCAAGTTACAATCAGAGACAAAGGAGGAAGTGACAGGGATTCTGATCCTAATTTTTAATGCTCGTCTGACTACAGAGGGCAGCTCATGTGGTTCCACTTTTCAAGAAAGGTGGTAGAGATAAACCAGGAAATTACAGATCAGTGAGTCACAATCCTATAGGAATAAAGCGACTGCATTGGAGAGGCTGCAGAAAACATTTACCAGATTGTTGTCGAGAATGGAGCATTTTCCTATGAGAGATGCTGGATAAGCTCAGGTTATTTCCTTTAGAAAAGGCGCGGGGGATCTGAAGATAAAGGGGTTACTAGGGAGAGAACAGAGCCCCATAAAGATCACCAACATGTGGAATAGCAGGAAGTGGGGCAGATACCAGATGAGTATTTTGCATCAGTGTTTACTGTGAATAAGGATATGGAAGCTAGAGTACTTGGGGAAATAACTAATGACATCTTGAAAAATATCCATATTACAGAGGAGGTGCTGCTGGATATCTTAAAATGCATAAAGGTGGATAACTCTCTAGAACTTTGTGGGAAGTTAGGGAAGTGATTGCTGGCCCCTTCCTGAGATATCTGTATCATCAATAGCCACAGGTGAGGTGCTAGAAGACTGGAGGTTGGCTAATGTGTTGCCACTATTTAAGAAAGGTGGTAAGGAAAAGCCAGGGAACTATAGGCTGGTGAGCAAGTTGTTGGATGGGATCCTTACATTTAGAAAGACAAGGACTGATGAGGGGCAGTCAACATGGCTTTGTGCATGGAAAATTGTATCTCACTAACTTAACTGAGTTTTTTGAAGTAGCAACGAAGAGGATTGATGAAGGTAGAGCAATGGACGTGATCTAGATGGACTTCAGTATGGCATTCAACAGGGTTCTGCATGGTAGACTGGTTAGCAAGGTTAGGTCACACGGATTACAGGCAAAATCAGCCATTTGGATAGAAGACTGGCTCAAAAGGTAGGGAACAGAGGGTAGTGGTGGAGAGTTGTTTTTCAAACTGGAAACCTGTGACCAGCAGTGTGCCTCAAGGATCTGTGCAGCTTTTTGTCATTTATATGAAAGGTGTGGACGTGAACAAAGGAGGTCTGGTTAGTAAATTTGCAGATGACATCAAAATTGGCAGAGTCATAAACAGCAAAGAGGATTACCACAACAGTACAACAAGAACATGATCAGATGGGCCAGATGTGCAGATGGAGTTTAATCTAGATAATTGTGAGGTGCTGCATTTTGGAAAGGCAAATTAGGGTAGGACTTATACACTTAATGGCAAGGTCTTAGGGAGTTTTGCTGAACAAAGAGTCTTGGAATTCAGTTTCATAGTTTCTTCAGAGTAGAATCACAGGTAGACAGGATAGTTAACAAAGCATTTGGCAAGCTTTCTTTCATTGGTCAATGCTCTGACTATAGAGTTGGGAGGTCATGTTGAGGCCTTACAGGACATTGGTTAGGTCACTTTTGGAATACTGCATTAAATTCAGGGGTTCAGAAAAAAATTATAAGTCTGTTGCAGCGTTTGGAGGGGGTGGGGGTTGAGCTGCAGTGAGAGGCTGAGTAGGCTAGGGCTTTTTTCTCCCCGGACTGTCAGAGGATGAGAGGTGACCTCATAGAGGTTTATAAAATCATGGGGGACACAGATAAGGAGAATAGGCCAAGGCCTTTTTCCCAGGGTGGGAGAGTCCAAAACTAGAGGGCCTAAGTTTAAGGTGAGAGAGAAAAGATTTAGAAGGGTCCTAAAGGGCAACTTTTTCACACAGAGTAGTGTGTGTATCAAAAGAGTTGCCGGAGGAGGTGGTGAAGGCTGGAACAATTACAACATTTAAAAGGCATCTGAATGGGTACATGAAAAGGACAGGCTTAGAAGGATAAAAGCCAAATGCTAGCAAATGGGACGAGATTAATTTAGGATATCTAGTCAGCATGTCAATGACTATGACAGAGGTGTATAAGATTGAGGGGCGTGGCCAGAAAGGATAGAAAGCAGTTGTTCCCCTTGGTGGAAGGGTCAATCACAAGGGGGCAGAATTTAAAAAGGCAGGAGGTTTGGAGAAGATTTGAAGAAAATGTCTTTCACCCAGAGGGTTGTTTGTAGCAAGAAACCTCAAACTTTAAGAAGTATTTAGATAAGTGCTTGAAACTGCATAACATTCAAGGCTATTGGCAATGTGGAACTAGTGTAGATTTAAACTAGAACAAACAAAGAACAGCACATGCCAGCAACCCGGAAAAAAAAATCAGAAATTGCCTCGAACTCAACAAATCTAGCTGCATCTGTGGAGAGAAAGCGGAATAACATTTCAGGTTCAGTCATCCTTCATCAGAACTAGTAATCGCTAACAAAAGGTGGCATATATCCTGAAGATTGAGAAGGTGTAAAGGGATGAGAGGACGGATGGAAACAGAGCCCATACAGAGAGAAAGGTAGTTAGACAAATAAAGGGACTATTAATATCTTATATTGTGTTGGGTGTGCTGAAAACTGCCCACATAAGAGAAAGCCTGGGATTTGGGGGGTGAGTAAAAGACATGGGAGAATGTGCTTACACTTTAAAATTATCAAACTCAATATTGAGTCAGTTTATCCTGTTGTGGGATTGTTCTTCTGGGAAAAAAAAGACTGTTGATGCACTGTCTTTGAAACCCATTGTCTTTATGGTTTGTGTGGATGGTTACATCAAGTTTTATCATTTCTGAAGGACATTGGACACGTATTTTTATTAATTTCAACAGTTCATTTATACAGTATATTCAGTTTACATTTTTTTCCCCCACTCACCTTTGCTGTTGTGATTCCTATTTCAAACCTTTGATCAAGGATTAGCTATTTCCCATATTGTTTTATATTGAATCATGCAAGTGATGGAGGAGATGATGGCTTAATGTTATTATTGCTAGGCCATTAATCCAGAGACCCAGGTAACATTCTGGGAACCTGGGTGTGAATCATACCATTGTAGGGACACTTCATTGAATCCTGTGGATTGCGGCTATGGAAATGTGTTTCCCAGTGCTTCTTTTCTCCATCCATAACATTAATGTTTGCTTGGTTGCCTGTATGTGTACGTAGCGTCGTAAGAAGTGGATTAGAGTTGCAGCTAGTTGCCAATAGAATTTTTTAATAACATGAATTCTAATTTCTTGTTAAGTACAGAAACCTTGTCACTGTTTTCTGTTAACCCGAGTTCAGACAGGTTTCAGAAAACTGAGACTCTGAGATTTGATTAAATCTTTAACTTTTACCACGATCCCAGGAGTAAAGAGGTTCAAGAAGTACTGTGCTTTCCCAAGTGACAATTAAAACGGTGAACAGTGCGTTGTCTACTACTCCAAGTGCATACTGTTCATTTGCCCTGATATTGGTTCTACATTGACTTTGCAATCACATCCTCTAGTTCTTCTTTTCTAACTCACTTTGAAGTAGCAATCTGGGATTAATTTATCTATGCCATTTAATATTTCACTTGTACTTTGAGAATCTCTTCCTCTATCCCCATGCCTTTAACTGCCTTCTTCCTAAACTACAAAGTTCAAACTCCATCAGATTATACCTAAATTCTTCTGAACTTGGAATTAGTCCCGTTGGCCTAAAGTTCCACAATTATTTAACTATAACATTTGCAACAGATTTTTATCATCGGAACCACTGCAAGATATAAATTTAGCAAAAGAAAGAAAATGTCAATGAGAACTGTGTGAAAAGCAACTGCTTTTCTGATGAAGGGTCGAGGCCTGAAACATCAGCTTTTGTGCTCCTAAGATGCTGCTTGGCCTGCTGTGTTCATCCAGAACATCCATTGTTATCTTGAAAAGCAACTGCTCTCTACTGTCAATGTTTATTTGGAGAATTATGCTTAAAATTCAATTTTGGGTGACTTCAAACCACCGAACATCAACTTGCTCTAGGAAACTATGCTACAGGGTAAGAATGTACATCCTGCTGTCCTCTACAGTTTTCTGAAGTCATGCAGCAATCCTACAACTTCTGCTGTTTACAGGGAAACTGCTCTGGGATTCTACCTCACTAGTGTTGTTGTCAGAACAATGTAGCATTCAAAAAAGTCAACTTTAGGGTTTCCACGCTACCAGAAAAAGATTAAAATTTATTTTAAAACAAGAAGGTTTATTCATATTTTTCTAGAGACTATTTTACTTCTGTAAAAAAAAGGAACCACTAAGAAACAGAATTGACAAAGGCTTTCCTTCCCCTTTTAAGATACATTAGAAATAAAGGAATAATTGCTAAAGATTCAGTCTGATGTTAAAGTCAGCAAAAATGCACCATTTCATCTGAACTACAATCATATATATTTTAATATGATGAGGATGGAGAGAAAATTAACAGATAAAAATAATATTGCTCAAAATGCCTTAGAACACATGCCCAAAATTAAGGAGCAAAGTAGGTTGTTAATCTTATTCTTCTTGTTAAAGTTCAGAAATAATCTTTTCAGATTACAACAAATTATATTTTCTTTCAGAACATATCAAAATAAATCACCGACTTCACAAGTCCCAGTTTTGACTGATACAGTCAGTCCTGGCATAACAGATAAGCCTCATTACAAACTCAATACATTCCACGTACAAATCTAGTATGTTTGAACTAGGTTCTGCTACATACCTGCACATATCAGAAAAGCATTCAACAATTCACAATTAGGAGGCTCAGACAAAATGTTTAACATGGTAAAATTTCCTTTCACTCCCTTTGTCCATTATTTCCGTTTGTCATCAAACATAATTGGTGCCAGTAACGCACAGTTGTGTAGCAACTGTATATCAATTATTTAACCAATCATGCAAATTGTATTTTTAACTGAACACCAGATTTATTTGCTGTTGTTTTTGTGAAAAGAAACAAAAGGTGCAGAAACTGAAATTCTCTGCTCTATTTCCCTCACAAAATTATAAGGCCGTTGCCACTAAGTTTGCCTACACAAACCCAATTATATTGCCATTCAACAGCAACAGATCAATTCTACTAAGATGATATTCAAGGTTCAATCTTGGCCATCTGTTTAACTTCTGGCAGAATTTGTCATGTACCTATCATTTTATGTCCAAAAGTCACTCAAAAATAATTTTTACCCCAAGGAAAGTTCCATTACCAGAATTTACATAATCAAACATCTATATTGGTCACATCCTGGCATAAATTCAAGGTTCTACTTGCATCTAGACTGGGGTGCAAACTGAAATGAGCCATTAAAAAAAGACCTTAGTTTATATAATAGACAGTCTAAACAATTTGGTGGGGGGGGGGTGGAATTTAAAAAAAATCTTATGACAATTTTCAGCAAAACTTACCTTTAAGAATTGCTCATCGGTTAAGGCCAATTCACATGCTGCAACATTAAGCAATAAGTTGAATCATTTAGAAACTTCGCTTGCAGTTTAGAGCATTTTGCTGAGCTGCACCTCACTTGATATGCAGAAGTGCTATTGTATCATCTGGTATACAATTATATATGTAAATTAGATATGTATGCAAGATATACAGTTCCACTGCAGAGAAGGGAGGGGCAAACAGTCAATTCTTAGGCCTTGAGGCCATTTTGTACCAAGTTTCCTGAAGGTTCTCAAGAATTAGAAGTTACTTCTTCCACCAATTTGCCTTTCTTTATAGGAAAGTTCATAATTTTATCACATTAAGGTTCCAAGAATCAAGAATTCAACATGTACAACAGGAAGGAAAGATGCATCTTAGCAATTCAGACAATGTAAGGAGTTGTACTACAACCTTGGGTGAAAGAACATAGAACAGTACAGTTCAGAACAGGCCCTTTGGCACATGTCTGTGCCACCATGATGCCATTCCAAACTCATTCCATCCGCCTACATATGCCTGTATTCCTCTGTTTCCTGCCTGTTCATGTGTCTGTCTAAATGCCTCTTAAACTAAGTGGGTCAATTTCAAAAGACAATAATGTCATTATATTTAAGGAAACTACAGCAAGTTGATTTCTGCCTTGATGTCAAAGGCAGTTACTCTCAACTTCTGGCATTCAGCAACTATAATGAAGTCAGGTGCTGAGTGATGCTGTTGGATTCCAAACAGAGCATCAGTGAGGAGGTTACTGCTAAGCAAGTACCACCTAATTGCAATGTGGATGACCCCTATCACTTTGCTGACAATCAAAATTAGTCTTCTGAGTGATAACTGGCTGGGTTGGAAGTGTCCTATTTATTGTCCAGGGTACATATCTGGGAAATTTTCCACATTGTCAGAGATGTCTACAGTTTGGAGAGGAGTGTGGCTAGTTCTGGAGCACAAATGTTTACGATTGTTGCCAGAATGTTGTCTGAGCCCATAGACTTTGCAGTATCCAGTTACTTCAGTTGTTTCCTAAACTCCCATGAAGTGAACTGAGTTGGTTAGAAATTGGCATCTGTCATGCTTAGAACCTCAGTAAGACAACTTCTGGCTGAAAATGGATACAAATATTTCAGCCTTATCTTTTGCATTGATGTGTTAGACTCATTCGTGGTTCAAAAAAACATTCTAATACTCACTCCTTTGGTCTGACTCATGTTACAACACAGTTTCATTGCCATTGAAACAGTTAAGAGAGGAAAATTCATCCGAGTCCAAATCATGGCTGTCAGACCATACAGGGAATCTTAACTGAACCTTATCTTGCTTTTATCGGATGTCTAAGTGCCTGCAGTAGGAACCTGCACCTGTAATTGGTAGGATGGGCCATAACTGATGATGGATTGTATTTCAGCCTGGACTCATTGACAGAAAATACACATCCTCAACCATTACAATTTCAATCAAATAATCTACAACAATTAGGATCCAAATCAGGATCAGAGCTTCCTGGTCTGAATGTCTCAGAACCACACAATAAAGGTGTTTCGTGCAGGGAAACCTTCGCTAGCAAATGTAACCCATCTGCATTGATTGCATTTCATAATTTACCATAAATGCATCACATTTGCCAAATAAATATTGAAGAAATAATTCTGTAGTATTCAAATTAATACTAGCCTCAATAAAATTCAAATTAATATCGATAGATCAAACCCCACTTGAGGCTTGAGCACATTGTACTGAACAAAGCTTCATTGCTGCGTCATCTTTTGGATACGGTGCTAAATCTCACTCCTACCTGTTTTCTTACGTGAACCTAGCTCCTCCTGTGGCACAATACAAAAAATACAATAGAACTTTTTCCAATGCCCTAATCAGTATTTATTCAACAGAGAAGGCAGACCTGGTATAGCGTTTTTTATTCATTCGTGGTATGTGGGTTGGCCAGTATTTACTGCCTGTCCCCAAGTGCCCTTGAGAAGATGGTGATAAGCTGCCTCAGGAACCACTACAATCCCTGTACTGTACAATGCCCTTAGGGAGGGAATTCCAGGATATTGACCCAGCAACAGTGAAGGACACGCAATATATTTTCAAGTCAGAGTGGTGAGTGGCTTCGAGAGGAACTTGCAGGTGGCGGTATTCCCATATATCTGCTGCCCTTATCCTTCTGAATGGAAGTGGTCATGGGGTTGGAGGGTGCTGTTTAAGGATTTTCGGTGATTTTTTTGCAGTCCATTTGGTAGATTTTACATACTGTTGCGATTAAGCATTGGTGATGGAGGGAGTAGATGGATCTGGACATGGTGTCAATCAAAAGCTACTTTGTCCTGTAATGGTATCAATCTTGAGTGTTGTTGGAGCTTCAATCACCTGAACAAGTGGGGAGTATTCTAACACACTGCTGACTAGTACCTCGTAGATGATGGATAGGCTTTGAGAAATCAAGAACTGAGCTCCTCACCACACTATTCATAGCCTCTGACCTGCTCTTGTAGCCAATGTATATGTGGCGAATCCAGTTGAGTTTCTGATCAATGTTGAAAGTGGGGGATTCAGTAATGATAACACCATTGAATATGTAACTGTTACTTACCACTTGTCAGCCCAAGCCTGGATGTGGTCCAGATCTATTCACACTTGAAAATGGATTACTTGAGTATCTCAGGAGTCATGAATGGCACTGAATATTTGTACAAACAGCTATGAGCATCCCCACTTCAAATAGTGGGCAGGTTCTTGATGAAACAGCTGAAGGTGGTTAGGCCTAGGATATTATCCTGAGGAATTCCTGCAGAGATTCCTGGAAATGATGTGACTGACTTCCAACAACTACAACCATCTTCCTATGTGCCAAGTATAACTCCAACCAGCAGACAGTATGCCTCTGATTCACATTGATTCCAGTTTTGCTCGAGCTCCTTGATGCCACACTTGGTCAAATGCAGCCTTGATATCAAGGGCTGTCACTCTCACCTCATATCTGAAATTCAGCTTTTTTGTCCATATTTGAACTAAGGCTGTAATGAGGTCAGGAGCTGAGTGGCCCTGGTGGAACCCAAACCAGGAATCAGTGGGCAGGTTGTTGCTAAGCAGGTGTGCTTGATAGATCTGTTGATGACATCTTCCATCATATCTCTGATGATCGAGAGTAGACCGATGGAGCAGTACGTGGCCAGGTCAGATGTGTCCTGCTTTTTACATGCAGAATGTACTGAGCAATATTCCAATTAGTTGAGCAGATGCCAGTGTTTTATCTGTAGTCAAACAGTTTGGCAAAATTGACCACTAACCTAGAGGTTCAAAACTTGAATTTTGCTAACTGAATGGCACAATTATCAACACTGCCACAGTGATAACACTTAAAAAATATTTAACTGGCTGTACAGTGCTTTGGGGTATCCTAGATTTCTGAAAGGAAATGCACATATAATGAAGTACTTTAAATACTGTCAATTATCCAAGGTAGCTTTATTTTCCCTTTTTTAAAAGAATGGCATTTTTCCATATTTACTACTTTGCAACAACTCCTCTAGAGACAGATTACTTTCTCGCTTGGATTGAAGGTAATTTCATTTACCTTTCTCCTGTACCTACTTTCTTCCTGTCAATTAAATAGCAATCATAAATGGAATTGAGTGTTCTAACAAGACCTTGAGTCATTCACCTGCTGCTTCTGAATAAAACTATATTAGGAGCACCAAGATTTTGAGAACGCATGTCAACGGTGAGGAATTCAGCAAGAATTTTTTTAAACAAATTATAATCTTGTATTGCTGCATGGTGCATTATGCCTGATAATGCTACTCGGTTCCAAGGCACACAGTTTCCATCACTACAGCCATTGTTAAGACCAATGTATGTCTGACAGAAAACAAGGCCAAAACTTGAGAATATCTGTGGAATTTAACAAGTTTATTAATTAGGATTTGTTTCTCTCCATTAAACTACAGAGCTATCCGTCAGTTGCCAGAACTTCATATATCGGTAACAACACTACTCCAATAGCTTTATTCTTAAGCATATACTACAAGATAACATCCAACCTCATGCAAGAGTTTCCATAAGATAAACAGTAGAAATGCAAGTCAAATGTGCTCTAAAACAGTAATGTGAAGAAATTAAAGCTAAATCTCAAAGATTCAAATCAGTGTTAACAATGAACGGACTTGTATCCAATTATCACATTCATCAATTTAGACCATATTGAGTACATTGGGCCACACTGGCACTACAGTAGGTCAGGTGTCAAATCCAGAAAAGAAAAACAATATATGGATCCAAGCTCATATTGACAAGCTTGAAGTTGTCCGAATGATTGCTTCTATTGCTTTTATACTATGTCTGCATGAACATTAATTTATATAGTACTTTTATAGTAGAAAAAGGATTCATCGAAGTGTATTCAGACATAAGTTTAATAATGAGCCAAAATAAGCACATATTTAATGGGTGTTTTAAGAACTTACTGAAAGAGTTAAGTAAGCATTATTTTTGGAAGTAAAGAAAATTTACAGAGCAATCCTAAGTATGGAGAGGGAAATACACGGAAAATAACAGAGGGGTCAGATGCAAGCTAAAGATAGTAATAAATATGGAGAGGTGAGGCAATGAGGGAATTCATATTTGAAAATTTTAATTCAGAGACACTGATGGACCAGGTCAGCCAGCACAAGGTCAAGGGTGAACAGCATTTTTGAAACAGCCAGCAGAATTTTAAGGTGATGTTTACCGAACGAAGGATCAAAGGCGGGTCAGGTGAGCACTATAACATTAAAATATAAATGGAAAACGAATAAGGGCTTTGGCAGCAATAGGGCGAGGCAAAACTGGAGGTAGACCCTGCTGTGGAAGCGGAAGTCGAAATGGAAGGTCTTTATGATCAGATGAATATGGGGTTAGAATCTCAGCTTGGCGTCAAAGTGGGCATCACTGTTGTAAAGAGTCAACTGAAACCTAAGATAACAGTCATAGAGAAGAATGAAATTGCGGAAAGGGTACAGCATTTGTGAGAAGGGATTGGAGACAATGTTTTCAATCTTCTCATTGCACTTACTAGAAGAAATTGTCCTTCGTCCTAAACAGATTGTCAGACAAACAGACTAATAACACAGGGACAGTGAAGGGGACCACAAGGTAGTGGAAATGTAGAATGAAGTTTCAATATATAGGTGAAACCTAACACTAAATCTGAGGACATCAATGAGAACAGCATGTTAATGAATGCAGTGTACAGTGGGAAATAAGGGTAAACAAGGATAGATTCTTGGGATCTCCACAGGTAATGGTACAAGGTGGGTGGTGAAATTGCACAATGGAGCTGAATGAAATATTAAGTCACATCCGACTGGACAAGAAGGCATTAAGGTATTAGAGGAGGATGGTGTGATCAAAGGTTAAAGAGGCGCCAAGAAGGACAAGGGAGAAATAATGCATTGCAGTTACAATCACAGAAGATGTTATTTATGACTTTGGTTAGTGCTGATTCAGCAGTGCAATAGGTCAGAACAGTAGTACAGATTCAAACATGGAGTTATAGCGGAACAGTTTTACAATTCAGGGGCTGACAGAGAACATGCTCAAGAATTTAAAGGGAAGGGAAGTTAAAACTTGGGCTCTAAAGACAAGAGAGAGAAACTAAATGGGATAGTGGGGTTATATTCCACTCCGATCCCATCCAAATGGACAAGAAAAACAAATTTGTCAAACATCAAATTTTATTATCCTGCTTGATAAAGAACTGCACGTTTGTATTCTGGTAGAATTTATGTACCACTTTGAAAACTATTTTTCAGTTTATACTTTAATTGCATTTAGCCTGCAACAATTTAGTTGTGGCTAAACAGCTAAATCATTTGTACTTTCATCATATTCAGTAAATATCACATTTACTGTAAAACTGAAATGTAATAAACTGAAAAGACTCCTGATAATGGAAACCAAAGAAACAATTTGTAACATACATTTTCAGGGAGCAGCAAGATAAAAACAAATCTAGATCTTCAAAATTCTCAATCTTTCCAAATGTTTTTGTTTCCATTTTTCACACTTCTGTGGTATTTCATATTTCACCTCATCCCTCCCAAAGACACTGATTCTACAGTTGAGCAAACCAAGTGCCCAGCCCAGAACATTTTCTGCTGCTACCTCTTTTGACGCCCTATGATAATGGAGATCAGAGACAGATCTGATAGCTTTCAGTCCTATTAATATTAAAGAGAAAGAAGTGTAGAAATTAAGTTCTTCAAACTCATTAGATGCTTGTCTCCCCATTATTGATAATTTTGTCTTCTACCAGGAATAAGGTATTATTTAACATGGCACTTCCCTGCTCCTCATTATAAATTATCCTGCTTCACCTGCTAAGAGTCTCACATTTACTTTCCCATTCTCCACTGTAATTCTTCCTAAAGCTGTTAAGATATTGCAGTAAACAGCAAGAAGTAAAAAAAATTCTATTTTCTCCATCACATTTTGATAACCCTCTGCCTAGTATCTAAAAATCTCCCAATCTTCAGGCTTACTACTGTTCTAGGTGATATTACGAAAACACTTAATTCAGACAATTCTTAACCCACAGGCAGATCGCTTTTCTCATAAAGCTCTTATTTCTCAATATAATATTTATTCCTTGATAAATATGTAGTATAATTTAATGTTTGCTACTGCCTATCTAATTTCCAAATAAACAACCAATTTGCCCTCATACCGATGTGAGTTGGCTTTAAGCTTAACACTGCCTTTTCGGACTAGTGTACATTATTCTCAAATTCAATACATTATTCTCACTCTTCCCTAGGGAACATTTTCCTGTGAGTTTACTAATTAACACTCAATGCCCAAGACTGGATTTGAAATTGTCTCTTCCCTGATTTGTTCCACAACATGTTGTTCTAAGAAACTGGCTCAAATTAATTTCATGAATTTATGTCCCTAACCGCCATTGTTGATTTGATTTGTCCAATCCATAAGAGAATTGAAACCCTCCATGATAATTTAATTGCCTTTGTTATAAGCTCCTTTCATTTCTTGAATTGTCAAGCAATGTAGCTAATATTAGGGAAGCATATAAACTGCACACATAAGTACTTACCACCACTTTGCTATTTCTTATCTCTACTCAAACTGATTTTACTTGCAATCATCATCCCTCACTACAGTTCTCAAGTCACCCTTTATCAAAGCTAAACTTCTCCTCTTCTCTAATTTTATCCATCTTTTCCAAAAATCACATACCAAGGAATATTTCTTTACCATCCTGGCCTCCAGACAAACACATCTTTGTAATAGCTGTTAGATCAAACCTTTTGTTCCTACTTGTGCCAACAATTTATCTATTTTGTTAGAAATGTTTTGAGCAATCAAAGTGTCTTAAATTTTAACTTTTACAAATTGTCTCCAATTTTCTTTACTTAAGTAATAGCACCACTATGTTTGTTGTCCCTTCAAGCTACACTTTGCGCTACAGCCTTGATTTTTCTCCTTAATCAATTCCCCCTAACTAGTCACCACATTCGCTAAACCCCCATAACCAGCTCTAGTTCTTAATTCCCAGAACACTCATCCCAGTCTGATATAAATGGAACCCACCCCAATGTAAAAGCTCCATTTTTCACCAACATTTTTCACTGCATGAATGAAAACGCAACCTCCCAAAACCACATTTAGAGCCACACATTCAACTCTGGTCAGGATCGATTTAAAATTTGGACCCTAGCTCTCATTTTGTCAATATTTCCTACTGTTAAATCGATCCTCTCACTCATGTTGTTTTGTAACTGTGAGAAGATTATCTTTGGGGATCTCCTTCACATCTGCAGAAAACAATATCACTCCCACTTACCACAATATTTCCTCTTAAACTACACGTGTACACAGTAATTAGGAACAAGTTGCACAGGGAACAAACAAGTTGCACGCAAGCAGCAATCCCTTTAAGATGCCCAAATGCATGTTTAGGACATTGTCAATTCAGCACGTGAAGGTGTCAGTGTCGGACTGAGGTGGACAAAGACAAAAGGCAGATGACCAGGATATAGTCTAACAGATTCATTTAAAATCACAAGTTTTCATAGCGCTGCTCCTTCGTCAGGTGGTTTTCACTTCACAAGAGGCCTCCACATTCCAGTTCAAATTTTTCTCATATCCAGAATTGCTCTTCTAACACCAAATCACCCATAATACAGACTTCAATTCAATTTTTTTTCTACCACTATACCACAAGATGGTCCATGATCTGCTTTATAATTTTTAAACTGTTTTTCTAATCCCCTGTTCAGAGATGTTATTGCACATCACTGCAATAGGTGAGACTTGAAACCAGGCCTCTTAGTCCGAGGGAAGGGACATCACCATTGTGCCAAAAAAGGACTCGTGATCTGCTTCATTTTTATAAACCTTTTCCTTTTAAACCCACCTGTTCAGAGATGTTATTACACACCTCTGGAGCAAGTAGGATTTTTAAACTGGGTCTCCAGGCTCAGATGTAGGGACACTACTACTGTACCACAACAGCCCTCCAGACTCCAGTTCAGTTTTCATTTTCATATCCAGAATTGCTCTCACACACAAATGATTGCTCTGTTTCTCCATCACCAAATCACCCATGGTATGGACTCCAGGTCAAGAACTCGGTTCTGAATTTCCTTCAGTTGCAGACGTCATTCTCTAGGATCATAGTACTCTCCATAATCTTCCAAATGCTGCAGCTACAAGACACCATCTGTACAACATCCACTTGCTTAATTAAAGTTTACATTGACTCAGATTATAGATCTTAGATCAAGTAATTAGCTAAAAAAAACTAATTTAAGTTCAAAACAAAAACAAATTGCTGGAAAAACTCAGCAGTGGTGGCAACATCTGTTGAGAGAAAGTTCTTAAGGGTCACTGAACCCAAAACTCTGCTTTCGCTCCAAAGATGCTGCCAGACCTGAGTTTTTCCAGCAATTTCTGCTTTTGTTTCTGATTTTCAGCATCTGCATATAGAACATAGAACATAACAGCACAGTACAGGCCCTCTTTTTTTTGTCTAAGTTATACATAGGTTAGTGATTCCAAGGTGACATGTGGAAGAAAACAGGGTAAGTCTATATTTTAAGTAATATCTTAAAGTAGTCATCTGGTCTACTAAAATATTGTTTGAAATGGTTTTGATAGAGTGTCGGTGGTGGGGGGGGGGTTCAATACCTAAGGTAATTGCATTGCATTAATCCAGCCTGGTTTAAGCAATTATGTATCTATGATGCTGTTTAAATATACTGTAAAAATACATTGAAAACTTAGGTCATTCTTTTCATGCTACCATCAGATATATGGATTCAAAGCAAACAGCAACAGAAGATGCAAAATGAAACAGAAAACATTTGGTACATAAAGATTACTTTCATCAATATAAGCCAAATCTATGCTAAATAAGACTGCTGACAACAAAAGGGGCTTGCAAAATCCCATGGTATCAATTGTTCAGTTGATCAATCTTTGTCCATATATATATATATATATATATATATATATTTTCAAGGATTCTCAAGTCCAATTTCTTCAATCCAGTAACCAATCTTGCTTGCCACAAAATTTCCATAATTTTAAATTAATAATGATCTTTTATCTCATTAAATACATTAGTACCAAAAGTCAAATACCACTTCCATCTACATAAATTATTTCTTAAAAATATTTTCCTCTTGAAAAAAATGCATGTTTCCACACTGAAGCACTTTCCATCCTTGCTGTTCTTTCCTGAAAATATCTTATCCAAAGTATCATGTGAACAGTGAAAATTGGTAGGCCATCCAACTGTGTAGAGCATCACAATCAAATACAATTCAATCCCACTTATTGTATGAGTACAGCAAAATATTTTTTCCCCTTTTGGAAAACAGAAACACCATTAGAAGGAAAAACACTGTTGATTGCTTGAGATGATTCTCTTGCACCAGCCTAACTGAGCAGTCGGGGCAGGCAACCAGCTCCAAAATGAAACTCCATAATTAGCCATTAAAAATCTATAAAAATTGTCTAATGCATTATTACTTTACACTTTGCCTGCATCTCTAAAGACTGAAGTCTGCAAGAAAAGATTTACAAGGGTGTTGCCAAGATTGGAGGATGAATAGACAATAGACAATAAACAATAGGTGCAGGAGTAGGCCATTCAGCCCTTCGAACCAGCTCCACCATTCATTATGATCATGGCTGATCATCCACAATCAGTATCCTGTTCCTGCCTTATCCCATAACCCTTGATTCCACTACCTTTAAGAGCTCTATTCATCTCTTTCTAGAAAGTATCCAGAGAGTTGGCCTGCACTGCCTTCTGGGGCAAAGCATTCCAAATATCCACCACTTTCTGGGTGAAGAAGTTTTTCCTCAACTCTGTTCTAAATGGCCTACCCCTTATTTTTAAACTGTGTCCTCTGGTTCTGGACTCACCCATCAGTGGAAACATGCTTCCTGCCTCCAGAGTGTCCAATCCCTTAATAATTTTATACGTCTCAATCAGATCCCCTCTCATCCTCCTAAACTCAAGTGTATACAAGCCCAGTTGCTCCAATCTTTCAACATATGATAGTCCTGCCATTCCAGGAATTGACCTCGTGAACCTACGCTGCACTCCCTCGATAGCAAGAATGTCCTTCTTCAAATTTGGGGACCAAAACTGCACACAATACTCCAGATGCAGTCTCACCAGGGCCCTGTACAGCTGTAGAAGGATCTTTTTGCTCCTATACTCAATTCTTCTTGTTATGATGGCCAGCATGCTCTTGGCTTTCTTCACTGCCTGCTGTACCTGCATACTTGCTTTCACGACTGATGTACAAGAACACCTAGATCTCGTTGTACTTCCCCTTTACCTAACTTGACTCCATTTAGATAGTAATCTGCCTTCCTGTTCTTGCCACCAAAGTGGATAACCGCACATTTATCCACATAAAACTACATCTGCCATGGATCCGTCCATGATCCACTCACCTAGCCTGTCCAAGTCACCCCGTATTCTCATAACATCCTCCTCACATTTCACACTGCCACCCAGCTTTGTGTCATCAGCAAATTTGCTAATATTACTTTTAATGTCTTCGTCTGTATCATTAATGTATATTGTAAACAGCTGCAGTCCCAGCACCGAACCTTGTGGTATCCCACTGGTCACCGCCTGCCATTCCGAAAGGGACCCGTTTATCACTACTCTTTGCTTTCTGTCAGCCAGCCAATTTTCAATCCAAGTCAGTATTTTGCCCCCAATACCATATGCACTAATTTTGCTCACCAATCTCCTATGTGGGACTTTATCAAAGGCTTTCTGAAAGTCCAGGTACACTGCATCCACTGGTTCTCCCTCGTCCATCTTCATAGATAAATCCTCAAAAAATTCCAGAAGATTAGTCAAGCACGATTTCCCCTTCGTAAATCCATGCTGACTCTGACCTATCCTGTTACTGCTTTCCAAATGAGTCGTAATTTCATCTTTTATAATTGACTCCAGCAGCTTTCCCACCAGAGACGTCAGGCTAACCGGTCTATAATTCCCTATTTTCTCGCTCCCTCCTTTTTTGAAAAGTGGGACAACAATGAGCCACCCCCCAATCCGCAGGAACTGATCCTGAATCTATAGAACATTGGAAAATGATTACCAATGCGTCCACGATTTCTAGAGCCACCTCCTTAAGTACCCTGGGATGCAGACTATCAGGTCCCGGGGACTTATCAACCTTCAGACCTAACAGTCTATCCAACACCATTTACTGCCTAATATAAATTCCTTTCAGATTATCTATTACCCTAGGCTGGGGCCAATTTTCCCTGGAGCGTCAGAGGTTAAGGGATGACTTTACAGAAGTTTATAAAATCATGAGGGGCATGGATAGGCTAAATACACAAGACCTTTTCCCTGGGGTGGGAGGAGTGCAGAACTACAGGGCATAGGTTTAAGGTGAGAGGGGAAAGATTTAAAAGATACCTACAGGCAACATTTTCATGCAGAGAGTGGTATGTGCACGGAATGATCTGCCAGAGCAAGTGATGGAGGCTGGTACAATTGCAACATTTAAAAGGCATCTGGATGGGTATATGAATGGAAAGGGTTTAAAGGGATATGGGCTAAATGCTGGCAAATGGGACTAAATTTATTCAGAATATTTGGTTGGTATGGACAAGTTTGACCGAAGGGTCTGTTTCCATGTATATTTCTCTAGGACTCTATATGCACTACAACTGTTCTGCATATTACATAATGAGTAAAGTTACAGCATCAGACACAATTTTAAAAAACCTAATGTGAGAAATATACCGTTTTTGAAAACTTGTACGGTCAAAGTGTACAATACAAACTAGGTTTCCATGCCAAATAAAGAGACATCCAGCAATTACTCTCATCCTGGGTAGGTTTTAACCAAAGTTACATGCTCAGTCCAAACTTTCAAATAGGCACAGCAATAGTCCTGACTCCATTTTCTCAAACTTTAGCCAAAATAGCCTCCAAGGAATATTACAAACAATTGGCTTATTTCAAATACTAACACCGCTACAATATATCTTCACAGAAAATCACACTTAAACCAATGCACTTTCATGTTCTTCTGCCACAGTCTTCACTCCGGACTTCAAAATGGTCCTACCAATGACAGACCAAACAGTGCTCCGTACTAGCATCATACAATATTTTTCCAGAAACTAGAAAGACAAAAACCTGCAATTTTATTTATTTGTATTTTTGATTGTTGTAACAAGCACAATGCAACAAATCTAAAGCTCACCTTTACAGTTAATGGAAAGAACGCTAACAAAATATTATTCCTGAAGATAAGGGCTAATCTTAAACACAGACAGTAATATTAATTCCAGAAACTGAATGCAACACTTACAGTGCAGCGTGAGTTTTATCTTGTTGAGCTCTCAAAATGCTGGCACTGCCTTCCTTCCCATGCACAGTCCTATTCACAAATTGAAAGAAATTTGATATTATTTCTTCAAGTGAAATACAATATTTGTTCTTCCATCTATTCATCCCAGTAAGATTATCAGGGTTTAATAATCCATATGTGTTACAGAGGTCTCATATTAAATCCTGTTTTGTGCTGAGTATCATAATATGAAGATTGGTTTGAGAGAAAGAGTCAAACCAGGTTTCATGCCCTGATGTGTCTTTACTGCCTTTTGCTGAAAAGTGCCTGTTGTGATTGTAAGCTCCCCAATAACCAGATTTTTTTTTGCCTAACTTATTTTCAGTTACACATAAAGGATGCCTGTTTGGACCAGACAGGAGAGAGTCAACGTGCAGTCTCCCCGAGGGAAGAAAATAACAGGAAATTTTGTAATATTAAACAACTGACTGGGCACCCCTAAAGACATAAAACATTTATCCAGTGAGTAGCCGAGCGGGCAGATCTGAAAAATGTTCCAATCTTTGCTGAAGATGCTATTGTAGGTAACAAAAAGGGACCTCGCCAAAAACCTACTCTGCAATCCACATACTATTCTAACCTGGAACGATATTGCTGTTCCTCTGCTTGTCATCAGATCAAAGTCCTGGAGCTCTCTTTTCTACTGTTTTATGGTTGTAATGACACTCTAGGGACTGCTCCAGAGCAGCATGGTACTCAGTAAGGACTGATGAGCTGCTCCTGACCTTGATAAATTAAGTGTGCTTTTCACTGGTCCAGATATCCAGCAAAAATCCAAAGACAAAAAAAATTCATCTGCAGAAATCAGATTCAAGGGAGGGGTGGCATAGTGATCATCTCAGTGGGCTAGTAATTCAGACTGGGGACCTGGTTTCAAATCCCACCATAGCAACTTGAATAATTTAAATTCAATTAATGTATAATATAATGTAACTATCGGCCGGTGAGCCTGACGTCAGTGGTAGGGAAGCAACTACAGAAGATACTGAGGGATAGGATCTATTCCCATTTGGAAGAAAATGGGCTTATCAGTGATAGGCAACATGGTTTTGTGCCGGGAAAATCATGTCTTACCAACTTAATAGAATTCTTTGAGGACGTGACAAAGTTGATTGATGAGGGAAAGGCTGTAGATGTCATATACATGGACTTCAGTAAGGCATTTGATAAGGTTCCCCATGGCAGGCTGATGGAGAAAGTGAAGTCACATGGGGTCCAGGGTGTGCTAGCTAGATGGATTAAAAAAAACTGGCTAGGCAACAGGAGACAGCGGAGTAGTAGAAGGGAGTTTCTCAAATTGGAGACCTGTGACCAGTGGTGTTCCACAGGAATCTGTGCTGGGACCACTGTTGTTTGTGATATATGTAAATGATTTGGAGGAAGATGTAGGTGATCTGATCAGCAAGTTTGCTGATGACACGAAGATTGGTAGAGTAGCAGATAGTGAAGGGGACTGTCAGAGATTACAGCAGAATATAGACAGACTGGAGAGTTGGGCAGATAAATGGCAGATGGAGTTCAATCCAGGCAAATGCGAGGTGATGCATTTTGGAAGATCAAATTCAAGGGCGAACTATACAGTAAATGGAAAAGTCCTAGGGAAAATTGAAGAAGAGAGAGATCTGGGTGTTCAGGTCCATTGTTCCCTGAAGGTGACATCGCAGGTCAATAGGGTGGTCAAGGCGGCATATGACATGCTTTCCTTCATTGGACGGGGTATTGAGTACAAAACTTGACAGGTCATGTTGCAGTTGTATAGGACTTTGGTTCGGCCACATTTGGAGTACTGTGTACAGTTCTGGTCACCACATTACCAAAAGGATGTGGATGCTTTGGACAGGGTGCAGAGAAGGTTCTCCAGGATGTTACCTGGTATGGAGGGTGCTACTTGTGAAGAGAGGTTGAGTAGATTAGGATTATTTTCATTAGAAAGACGGAGATTGAGGGGGGAAACCTGACTGGAGGTCTACAAAATCATGAGGGGTATAGACAGGGTGGATAGCAAGAAGCTTTCTCCCCCAGAGTGGGGGACTCAATTACTAGGAGTCATGAGTTCAAAGTGAGAGGAGGAAAGTTTATGCATGGAAAGTTCTTTACACAGAGGGTGGTGGGTGCCTGGAACGCATTGCCAGCGGAGGTGGTAGATGCAGACACGTTAGTGTCTTTTTAGATATATTTGGACAGGTACATGGATGGGCAGGGAGCAAATGGACACAGACCCTTAGAAAATAGATGACAGGTTAAACAGAGGATCTCGATCGGTGCAAGCTTGGAGGGTTGAAGGGCCTGTTCTTGTGCTGTAATTTTCTTTGTTCTTTGTATATTGTATACACATATACCTGTACATCAGTAATGGTGCCATGAAATCACCAACAACTGACCTGAAACCCATCTGGTTCACTAATGTCCTTCCCTGATCTAGCCTGCATATGATTCTAGATCCACAGCAATTCCTTACTCTTAATGCCCTCTAAAATAGGCCCCAGTTCAAGAGCAACAAGGGATAATCAACAAATTATCCAGCAACTATCACTTTCCATGAGTGAAGACAAAAAAAGATTTTTCATTTCATTTTTTGCAAATATATCCATGCCTATTTAGGTCTTGCTTCTCATTATCAATGGCATTTGACTGGCAGTATTTGGGTTCATAAAATGTTAGAAACAAAAACAGAAATTACTGGAAAAATCTCAGCAGGTCTGGCAGCATCTGTGGAGAAGAATCAGAGTGGAGTCCAGTGACCCTTCTTCAGAACTCTGCCGAACTTAAAATGTTAGATTAAGTTTCAAAAATGGCTGTTCTTGATAAGGTTGCTGACTTCTGGTCTAGGCTCACAAATCTAAAACAGGCATTTAGGAACGTAGTAAATGTGTGGCTTTAACTCGAATTTATCAAACATTTCAGTATAAATGATGAGAAAGCAAGCAAGTTTTGAGAAGATTTGTAGCTCAGGTTGTTGAGGTTCTGGATGTGAGTTTGCTCGCTGAGCTGGAAGGTTCATTTTCAGACATTTCGTCACTTTCTTTTTAATTGAAAAAATTTACTTTATTCGTAAGATGTACCAAAAATAAAACATATTTACACATCTACCCAGTCATGCAAGCCACTCCGGGTTACCCAGGGGGTACATACACCAACTAAAGGAAAAAAAAAGGACAAAAAAACAAAGCAAAGAAAACACCCCTGCAGTCGTCACCCCGCACAGTCCCCGTTGGCCCCCTGACCAGTTGGGGAAGGCGCCAGCTGGGCCCAGTTACCAGATAGGGTTCTTTTTTCTATTCTGGACGAGGGGTTTCATACGGTGGTCTTTCCCCACCGCGCCTTGGCGGCAGCTGCCCCAAGCTTTAGCGCGTCCCTCAGCACGTAGTCCTGGACCTTGGAGTGCGCCAGTCTGCAACACTCGGTCGGGGTCAGTTCTTTCAGCTGGCAGACCAGCAAGTTGCGGGGCAGACCAAAGAGCGTCTTTCACCACATTGATGGTCCTCCAGGCGCAGTTGATGTTGGTCTCGGTGTGCGTCCCCGGAAACAGCCCGTAGAGCACGGAGTCCCGCGTCACGGAGCTGCTCGGGACGAACCTCGACAAATACCACTGCTTCCCCCTCCAGACCTCCTGCGCACAGGCACACTCCAGAAGGAGGTGATAGACAGTCTCGTCCCCCCCGCAGCCGCCTCGAGGGCAGCGTGCGGTGGTGCAGAGATTCTGGGCATGCATAAAGGATCTCACTGGCAGAGCCCCTCTCACCGCCAGCCAAGCAATGTCCTTGTGCTTGTTGAAAGTTCTGGCGATGAGGCATTCTGCCAAACGACTTTGGCAGTCTGCGTGGGGAACCACACGACGGGATCCACCCTCTCCTTTTCCCAAAGGGTCCCGAGGATACTACGTGCTGACCACTGCCTGACGGCCTTGTGGTCAAAGGTGTTTCCTTTCAAAAATTTCTCCACGAAGGACAGGTGGTACGGAACGGTCCAACTACTCGGAGCGTTCCGCGGCAACGAAGCCAGGCCCATCCTTCGCAACACCAGGGACAGATAGAACCTCAGTAAGTAGTGACACTTCTTGTTTGCGTACTGAGGATCTACGCACAGCTTGATGCAGCCGCACACAAAGGTAGCCGTCAGGGTGAGGGTGGCGTTTGGTACACCCTCTCCCCCATTTTCCAGGTCTTTGTACATGGTGTCCCTGCGGACCAGGTCCACCCTCGACTCCCAAATGAAGTGGAAGATGGCCCGGGTGACTGCAGTGGTGCAGGTCCAGGGAACAGGCCAGGCCTGTGCCACATACAACTGTACTGAAAGCCCCTTGCACCTGACAACCAGGTTCTTACCCGCGATGGAGGGGGACCGGAGGGTCCACCTGCCCAGCTTCTGCTTCAATTTGGTGATACGCTCCTCCCAAGTCTTAGTGCACGCCCCAGCTCCAGCAAACCAAACACCCAGCATCTTCAGGTAGTCTGTCCTGACGGTGAAGGGGATGAAGGAGCGGTCGTCCCAGTTCCCGAAGAACATGGCCTCGCTATTACCCCTATTGACTTTGGCACCCGAGGCCAGTTCAAACTGGCCGCAGATGTCCAATAGTCTACTCACCGACCGACGATCGGTGCAGAAGACGGCGACATCATCCATGTACAGGGAGGTCTTGACCTGAAGGCCTCCGCTGCCTGGGATAGTCACGCCCTTCAGGCTCACGTCCTTCCTGATGGAGGCGGCAAAGGGCTCCACACAGCACACAAACAAGGCAGGAGAGAGTGGGCAGCCCTGCCTGACTCCAGATCTAACAGGAAAACTGTCTGATTCCCACCCGTTGATCGAGACTGCGCTAACGATGTTGGCGTAGAGCAGCCGGATCCAATTGCGGATGCCCTCCCCGAACCCCAATTTGGAGAGGACGTCCCTCATTAAGCATGAGACACCCTGTCGAAGGCCTTCTCCTGGTCCAGGCTGACGAGGCAGGTGTCCACCCGCCTGTCCTGTACGTAGGCGATCGTATCCCTGATGAGCGTGAGGCTCTCAGCGATCTTCCTGCCCGACACAGCACAGGTTTGGTCAGGGTGAATCACTGACTCCAGGACAGACCTGACCCCGTTGGCTATGACCTTGGCCAGGATTTTGTAGTCTACGTTCAAAAGTGAAATGGGACGCCAATTCTTAATTTCTTCCCTCTCCCCCTTCCTCTTGTAAATGAGGGTGATGATGCCCTTCCTCATGGACTTGCACATTTCCCCTGCCCAAAGCACACTATCGTACACCTCCAGCAGGCCCTGGTCGACCAGGTCCCACAGAGCAGAATACAGCTCGACCGGTAAGCCATCGCTTCCGGGAGTCCTATTCCTCTCCATGGACTTGAGGGCTCTGGTCAGCTCGTCCAGGGATATCGGCCGGTCCAGCAACTCCCTCGTGCCGTCGTCTAAGACCTCCGTGATAGACGACAGGAACGACTGGGGGGCCGTGCTGTCCGTGGGCTTCGTGTCGTACAGTCCGGCATAGAAGGATCTGCTGATCCTCAAAATGTCGGGCCGAGACGACGTCACCGAGCCGTCGTCCTCCTTCAGCCGGCTAAGCACAGAGCTCTCTTTGTCCACCTTCTGAAAGAAGAAACGCGAGCACATCTCGTCCTGCTTCACCGAGTGGACCCTGGACCGGAAGATTATCCGGGAGGCCTCCACGGCGAAGAGCGAGGCGTGCTGGCCCCTCACCTCGTGGAGGTCCTCCGTGACATCGACTCCCATCAACTGCAAAAGGAGCAGGTTCTGCACCCTTTTCTGGAGTCGCGACAGCTTTCCCCGCCTCTCTCTTGCCTTCTGAACACCCTTGAGGACAAAGAACCTCTTGATGTTCTCCTTCACCGTCTCCCACCAGTCGCCTGGAGACTCAAAGAGGGGTTTCACAGTTCTCCAACCGGCGTACTCCCTCTTAAGCTCCTCAACGTTCTCTGGGGTCAACAGAGTCGTGTTGAGCTTCCATGTCCCCTTGCCGGCCAGCTGGTCGTCCTGTAAGTGACAGTCGGCCAGCAGGAGGCAGTGGTCAGAGAAAGACACCGGCTCGACGCCGGTGGACCTGACCGAGAACGCCCGTGACACAAACAGGAAGTCTATCCTTGAGCGAATACACCCGTCTGGCCGCGACCAGGTGTACCTCCGCTGCGCTCCGTCTGCAGGGGTGCTGAAGACATCAAGCCGCTTGGCGTCCTTCACCGTGCCCATCAGGAATCTGAATGTGACGTCCAGTTGACTCCCCCCACCTGCTGTCCCCACGCCGGATCTTCCATCTGCATCGATGATGCAGTTGAATGTGTACAATGATGCAGTTGAAGTCTCCGCCTAGGATGACCGGCCTGGACATAGCCAGCAGGGGTGGAAGCCGCTGCAGGATGGCCAACTGCTCACTCCGTACCGCTGGGGCGTACACGTTGATCAGCCTCAGGGGAGCATTCCTGTAGGTGACGTCAGCCACTAGGAGGCGGCCCCCCCCCCACCACCTCCTGAACGTGAGAGATGGTGAAGTTGCACCCCCGCAGCAGAATAGCCAGGCCCGAGGAGCGACAGTCGTTACCCCCCGACCAGATCGAAGGCCAACAGGGCCAGGCGCCGGACCATTTCCCGTACCTGCCAAGGTGCGGTATCCCGCACTCCTGCGGAAATAGGAGGTCCGCCTCGATGGTGGTCAGGTAGGCCAACGTGGATACACATCTTGCAGTGGACCTGACACTGCGCACATTAATGCTCGCAACTCGTACCCCCATTGTGGGCAGTGACCGCAGTACCCTCCCCAAGTCCAAGGTCCAGCCCCTCCATGCCCATTGCCCAGGCTAACTGCTGGACGCTCTCTGGGCTCAGGAAACCGTCCGTGCTGCCTTCCGGGTGGCATCCTCCCGTCAGGGGTGCGGAGGCAGGAGGGTCCGGCTCCGGGTCAGGCTGGGGACGCGCTGTTTCCTCCTTCCCACCTGGAAGTTCCGGGGGGCCCTCCAGTGCCCCAGCGGCACTTGACTGGGTGTCGGAGGGAGCCTCAGGACGCCTCCCGTCACCTGGAAGCAGGGTGCTGCTTTCCTTCTCCCTCGAGATCTTTAACTTCTGCTTCGGGTGGGCCCTCTCCGAATCCCCCTCGTCAGAGGAGCTCTTATAGCCCCCTCGTAGCTGCCTCTTCCCGCCTGTTGGTTGCGGTTCCTGGGCCCGTCGACGCACCTTCCTCCTCGCTTTCCGTGTGTGTGTGTGTGTGTGTGTGTGTGTGTGTGTGTGTGTGTGTGTGTGTGTGTGTGTGTGTGTGTGTGTGTGTGTGTGTGTGGTGGAGAGCGGAGCCTGCAGGGGTGCTTTGCTGGCCTCGGGCCCATCCTGCGGGGCTGGGCCCTCCTGCTCATTAGTGGGGTCCTTGCTGGGCCCTGGTGCCTTCCTCTCCTCCAGGGGCGCTGGCCCCACATTACCCCTGCCGGCGACCTGGGTGTAGGTGATCCCCCGCTGCGGGCATGCCCTATAGAGGTAGCCCGCTTCCCCGCAAAGGTTGCAGCTTTTCTCTTGTGGGAAATCCTTTGCAAGGTGTCCCTCCTCCCTGCAGATGGTGGCTTTGCAGTCGGCCGCCACGTGACCTGACCTACCACAGGCATGGCAGACTTTAGGTTGCCCTACATAGGTCAGGTCGCCCTTGCTCCCGCCGATCGCGAAGCTGGACGGTGGGTGGACGACATTCCCATCCGCACCCAACCTCAGCGTCACCTTGACCTGCCTCTTACTCGTCCAGATGCCAAAGGGGTCCATGATGTCAGTTAGGTCCCCTTCCACCTTCACGTACCTTCCGAGGAAGGTCAGGACATCAACTGCTGGCACATGCGGGTTGTACATGTGTACAGTCACCATACGGCTCCTCTGCGCTGGCATCACAAACAGCGGGACAGCGGTCAATACAGAGAGGGGGCCCTCACCTCCTTTCTCCTTGAAAACTGCCAGGAAGCACTCGCAAAGCTTGGCACTCCTGAAGGTCACGTCGTAAAAACCTCCTCCGGGGAAATCCTGCAGGCAGTAAATGTCCGCAGCAGCGAACCCACAACAGTCCAACAGGACCCTCTTCACGAAGAAGGTGCGGTCCACAGGTGTGCCTTCATCCACCTTCTTTACAGAAACACGGATGGTGTTCCGGACCCCCTGACCTGGGGCACGAGCACTTGCCGCAGCCATCGTTGCAGGCTGGCTGCTCCCCTGAACCAGCGTTAGGCCAAAGCCAGCATTAAGATCCACTGGTCGCAAGGGTGCACAGCCAACCCGACGTCCTCCTTTCACCTCCAAGACAGTACTCTCCTCCTCTCGGTCCACAAGAGAATGGTTCTTTATTTTGTTCCAGATGTAAGCTGGTTCACTGAGCTTGAAGGTTCGTTCCCAGACGTTTTGTCACCATTCTAGGTAACATCATCAGTGAGCCTCCGGTGAAGCACTGGTGTTATGTCCCGCTTTCTATTTATCTGTTTAGGTTTCCTTGGGTTCGTGATGTCATTTCCTGCATTGGTGATGTCATTTCTTGTTCTTTTTCTCAGAGAATGGTAGATTGGCTCCAAATCAACATGTTTGTTGATGGAGTTCCAGTTGGAATGCCATGCTTCTAGGAATTCTCCTGCATGTCTCTGTTTGGCTTGTCTTAGGATGGATGTGTTGTCCCAATCAAAGTGGTGTCCTTCCTCATCTGTATGTAAGGATACGAGTGATAGTGGGTCATGTCTTTTTGTGGCTAGTTGATGTTCGTATATCCTGGTGGCAAGCTTTCTGCCTGTTTGTCCATGGTAGTGTTTGTCACAGTTCTTGCAAGGTATTTTGTAAATGAAGTTTGTTTTGCTTGTTGTCTGTATAGGGTCTTTTAAGTTCATTAGCTGCTGCTTTAGTGTGTTGGTGGGTTTGTGGGCTACTGAGATGCCAAGAGGTCTGAGTACTCTGGCAGTCATTTCCGAAATGTCTTTGATGTAGGGAAGAGTGGTTATGGTTTCTGGGCAGGTTTTGTCTGTTTATTTGGGTTTGTTGCTGAGAAATCGGCAGACTGTGTTCATTGGGTACCGGGTCTTTTTGAATACGCTGTATCGGTGATTTTCTTCTGCTCTTCGTAGTTCCTCTGTGCTGCAGTGTGTGGTGGCTCGTTGAAATAACGTTCTAATGCAGCTTCGTTTGTGGGTGTTGGGATGGTTGCTCCTGTCATTCAGAATTTGGTCCGTATGTGTTGTTTTCCTGTAGACGCTGCTTTGAAGTTCCCCATTGGCTGTTCGCTCTACTGTGACATCTAGGAATGGCAGTTTGTTGTTGTTCGCCTCCTCTTTTGTGAATGTTATGCCAGTAAGGGTATTATTGATGGTCTTGAATATTTCCTCTAATTTGTTTTGTTTAGTGATGACAAAGGTGTCATCCACATAGCGGACCCAAAGTTTGGGTTGGATGATTGGCAGAGCTGTTTGTTCAAGTCTCTGCATTACCACCTCTGCTAAGAACCCTGATATCGGAGATCCCATGGGTGTTCCACTGGTTTGTCTGTAGGTTTTGTTGTTGAAAGTGAAGTGGGTGGTAAGGCATAGGTCCACTAGCTTGATGATGTTGTCCTTGCTGATGAGGTTGGTGGTGTCTGGTGTATGTGTCTTTGGTTTTTCAAATAGTGTAGTCAGTGTTTCTTTGGCCAGGCTGATGTTGATGGATGTGAACAGGGCTGTTTCGTCAAAGGAGACCATTATTTCATCCTCTTCTATCTTGGTGTCTTTGATGGTGTTCAGGAATTCTTGGGTTGAGTGAATGGAGTGGCACAAGTCTTCTACTAGGTGTTTTAGTCTTTGGTGTAGTTCCTTGGCTAATCTGTACGTTGGTGTTTCCAATAGCGAGACTATGGGTCTGAGGGGGGGCTCCTGGTTTGTGAATTTTTGGTAGTCCGTAGAAGCGTGGTGTGTTAGATCCATCTGGTTTCATTTTTTGTAAGTGTCTCTTGTTTAATTCTCCAGATTTTTGAATTTTTTTGAGTAAGGCGAAACGTCTGAAAATGAACCTTCCAACTCAGTAAGCAAACTTACATCCAGATGAGAAAGCAACTAAAATTGTTGTGTTCAAAGAACACACAGTTACAAAATTTGCCAAGAAAGCAAAATGAGGCAGCAAGTTTCTGTGACAGTGAATAGTACAGTACAACTACATGCCCATGATTCTTGTTGTTATATTACAAATTTCAGCTACACAAAGTACAGATGGGGAATGAGAAAGAGAGACCTAAATTTCATGCACTTCTCAAGTACTATCAATTGGCAAAAGGGAGAACTGGTTTCTTGTATTTGTAGTAGGACCATCCAAAGTTTTTGAACTTCCAAATGCCAACTGGATCACTCACAAAAGATTTTGAAAATAAAAGTGTATTTATATTCATAAAAGTGTTAACCTTTCTTGCCAGTTCAAATTTCTAATTCCATTTCTGTACTAGATCCCCTTAATAATAAAGTAATAAAACCCCAGGCAAAAAGGCTTAATAAAACCACATTCAGTTCAACATGCATCAGGAGTTATGCGATAGTCAAGATATAACACAAAAATAACAATTTATATGCACTCACAACGGTGCAGTTACTCAATTGGAAGACTAAAAGTGAAGACTTTTCAATTTCAGCTACTACACTAACATTTTTAGCACGATTTTTTTTCCCTTATCCATACAGTTAAGAACTTCTGTTACTATACACATCTATGGCTGGGTTAGTCAGCCATTTTTAGCACAGTAATATAACATTCAATTAAGTATTCAAATAAAAAAAATGAGATTCTTTAACAAGGGTAATCCAATATAAAGCCTGTGGGCCAGATTTAACCTATCACGTATCTCTACCCAGCCCAAGCAGACATCTTCAAAACATAAGTACTGCAAGTGCAAGTGAAAGATTCTGCATGGAGATGCTCCTTCAATCACTGATAATTTCCCACTATGTGGGACAGAGAAATTCAGTGATTGGAAAAGCAGCAAGCAGTGCAGATGAGATTGGTTTAATTCAATCAAGGCTGAAACACTGGAACAGCAGAAGTGGATCTGCCAGGGAGGGTTGTGGGCAGGTCAGGGAAAGAGGCTTAATGTAGCCATTGAGTTGGTAGGGTGGAGAGACAAGGCTGGCATATAGGTTCCAGGCCAAAAGGAGAATGCAGTCATGATGCAGAAGCAGTTCACTGTGCCCATGGGTGATGTGGGATGGGATAGGATAAGACGGAGGCAGCAGGATCACAAGGGACAGCAAGTGTAAGAGCGAGGACATGGGGGAACAAACGTGTATCTGAATATTTGTACGTACTCGACAGTCTCTGCAAAACTCCATCCACATATTGGGCTGGGAAAGAAAGACCTAAGCCAAAAGAGGTCTGCTCATCTCCCACACACTATGATTTTCGCCAAAGCCATAGCTATGCCAACAGCATAGCTTCTTTTCGTGTTCCCTGATAACGAAGTTTCATGGCTGAATCTATCTCCATCTCTAGTTCTGTTCTACATAAAGAGAAAAAACATTAAAAAGTGCAGAGCTAGCTAATTATGGTCATTTTTATTAATTAAGCTTAAATTATCAATTTATTGCATTGACCGATTTTGCTCAAAATCTTTTCCATATCTCAACTTTCACTTTGAAATTTGTGCTTAATATTGTGCCAAGGTTTATCTTTCCAAAATATTTCATCGCAAGACAAGTTAAATATGGCCCCTTCTGCAACAGGATGGACAAAGCGTAACCTTTAACCTGAATTAAACAATTGATTTTTTTGTGATAAATGGCATCATCTTTCTTTAAATCATGCTTCACTTTATCCACAACCAAAGCAGTGGATTAGAATCCTGGAACACTCTTGCTAATGGTTCTGCGGGTGTACCCACGCCAGACCGACAGCAGTGATTCCAGAAGGTAGCTCACCACTTCTGAAGACATTTGCTAACAACTAGTGGCATTGCCAACAAAACTTACATCCCACGCACGAGTCTTTGAAAATCACCCATTTCAATGTCTGTTGTATATGCCAGTCTAAGACTGAGAAGTGTCAGGGCAATCTGCAAGCAAGCATTTGCTTTTTGTTTCGCAAATTTCCAACACATCATAGCTAAAGTCAAGAATTCACTCTGAGAAAGACTGTTAATACAAATTCACTGTATAACATTTAGCATCTCAATAAACTGCACCATGTAACATGCGTTGTTGGAAATATTAAATAAGCCAGTATTCTAGGATACACAATTAATACACTTTTCAACCTTGGCTTTAATCAATCACTTAGTTACTTCTGGTAATTCAACAATGTCTTGCATTATATAGCAACTTTAACATAGCAACATGTCTCAAGTTGCATAAAAACAACATTAATTAAATGCATTCTACCAATTCACAGAAGGACAGATGACCAAAAGCTTTAAAGAAACACTTTAAAAGGAGACAAAATGGGGGAGAAAAAGGGTGGTGACATTGAGGAATGGATTTCCAGAGGTTAGGGCCAAGGTAGACAAAAATATGTGAAGCTATGATTAAGAGCAAGAGGCAGGAATTGAAGGAGCACAGGAGTCTCAAAAGCTTGCAGGGCTTAAGGAGATTTGCAAAGATAGAATGAGGCAGGGCCTTGAAGTGAGTTAAAAATAATGATGAGAATTTTACATTTTAAAAATTAGACCATGGTCAGAATGAAAACCAGCATAGGTCACAATACAGGGGTGATGAATGAATCAAGCTTGGTGCAAATTACTGGGGCTAGAGATTAAGGCAATCAGCACGATGGGAATCCGGCAAGAAGGACTGCATGTAGTTATTGGGTAGGTAACTCTACACTGTATTTGTACAACCCTAATTTAGCTTGTAGTTGAAATCAACAGTATAAATTCTGTAATTGCTTGCCTTACATATCTTCTAATCAACCTGGTTAGAGATGTTATTAGACACCTCTGAAACTTAATCCCAGGCTTTCTTGTTCACAGGTAAGGATATTTCCACTGTGTCATAATAGCACTTAGCTACGAGCCTAAAGCACAGTTTTCTTTTGCTTTTTTAAAAATTATTAACCACCAGTAAAACACCCATGCAGCCAATGCAAAGTCCATTTTGGGCAGTGCAAACTATCAAAGGTGTAAGGCAACAGGAAGAGTGAGAAGGGACTACATCAACATGGACTGTACCCCCTGTGGCGCCCACCTATCTCTGAAGGCATGGATTGCATTGATGGGACGCTTCCAGGATATCCAGGCACGAACATAACCATAGAAGAGGGGCAGTCAGCAGATATGAACCCCTCCACAGACCACTGCCTGGACCCGTTTTAGCCAGTGTGACAAAAACCAGGAGGAAATCATCCCTCACACCCCCTCCCCACAATAACGACCAAAACAGAATTCCCCTCATCCTCACGTACCACCCCATCAACCTCCAGATCCAACGCATCATCCTCTGACACTTCCACAATCTGCAATCCAACCCCACCACCAGAAACATTTTTCCTTCCCCACACTTATCTGCTTTCAGGAGGGACCACTCTCTCCATGCCTCCCTTGTCCCGTCCACACTCCCCTCCAGCCCCTGGCACTTTTCTCTGCAACCGCAGGGAGTGCCACACCTGCCCATATACCTCCCCCATCATCCCCATCCCAGGCCCCAAGAAGACGTTCCACATCAAGCAGATGTTCACCTGCACATCTGCTAATGTGGTATACTGATCCGCTGTTCCCACTGTAGTGTCCTCTACATCGGGGAAACCAAGCGAAGGCTTGGGGACCACTTTGCAGAACACCTACACTTGGTTCGCACTAAACAACTGCACCTCCCAGTTGCGAACCATTTCAACTCCCCCTCCAATTCCGCAGACGACACATCCATCCTGGGCCTCCTGCAGTGCCACAACTATGCTCCCCGAAGGTTGCAGGAATAGCAACTCATATTCCGCTTGGGAACCCCACAGGCTAATGGTATCAATGTGGACTTCACAAGGTTCAAAATCTCCCCTCCCGCTACCCCATCCCAAAATCAGCCCAGCTTGTCTCCACCTCCCTAACCTGTCCTTCCTCCCACCTATCCCCTCCTCCTACCTCAAGCCCCACCCCCATGTCCTACCTACTAACCTCATCCCAACTCCTTGACCTGTCCGTCCTCCCTGGACTGACCTGTGTCCTCCCTACCTCCCCGCCTACACTCACCTTTACTGGCTCCATCCCCACCTCTTTGACCTATCCTCTCGGCCTACCTTCTCCTCTATCCATTTTCCTTCCGCCTCCCCCTCTCTCCCTATTTATTTCCGAACACCCTTCCCCTTCCCCTCCCCCTCCCCCATTTCAGAAGAAGGGTCTAGGTCTGAAACGTCAGCCTTCCTGCTCCTCTGATGCTGCTTAGCCTGCTGTGTTCATCTAGCTCTACACCTTGTTATCTCAGGAAATCCACAAGGATGTCTTCCGATCTGCCCACATCCCTCTGTACTGGATATCCAAAGATCAGGAGCATAAGGCTGAAGTGCAACCAAAAACACAACAAAAGGTTTTTCAAATAACTCAGAAGGGAATGCAAATGCAAACAGCCAATATAAACATCGCCTACAGACAAAGATTTTTCTTTTAAAAGGTTGCAGTGAAACAGATTAATTAATAAGCAGCTGAAATTGGATCCTCATTAAGTGACTCAAATAGGCTTGTTTTGTTGAGAGTCCATATAAGTAGCCAGTCTGCAATAGGGTTCTGGAGTTAAATGGAGAGGGGGAACGAGGGGGGAACGAGGGGGGAACGAGGGGGGAACGAGGGGGGAACGAGGGGGGAACGAGGGGGGAACGAGGGGGGAACGAGGGGGGAACGAGGGGGGAAGAGGTTTTTTTTGCCCAACCAAAACAACTGATTAGTGAGTATTTCAACTCTTTAGGGAAAAGTTAATGTCTTTAGTTTGGGTGAAGGGTAGTGCTGCCGCCTTCTCACCACCACCCCCCCATTAAGAATAGCTTAAGCATGAGTGATACTGATATAGAAAAGACTTACAATGAAACGTAAAAAGCAGGGAAATGAAGGGTCCAGGCCTAAAATGTTGATTCTCCTGCTCCTCTGATGCTGCCTGACCTGTGTGTTTTCCCCCAGCTCTATGCTATGTTGATTAATAAAATATGGCAAAGTTGGCATTTTGGGTGATATGGTCCTACAGCAGCATGTGGGAATGGCTAAACAAGTAGTTGATCAAGGGTGCACTTAGTTGCTGCAAGTGTTTGCAGTTTGAGCGATTTCAGATGAGTTGAGCAGGAGTGTAAGCTGTAGACACCCTTGCATCAGGGAGGATGAAACTGTCAAATACTTTCCTCCTAGAAGCAGTGATACCCTTGTTATGTAATTCAAACTGTTCCTATGGTCAGGAACTGGTGCATGTGACTGTTGGGTAAGCAACTATGGGAATCCAAATAGTAGCTCTTTTGGCCTTTGCAATTATTCAACAGTAATATGCCCCTGGCAAGCTGAGGTCTGCAGGAGGAATAGGAAACTGACCATGGAATCATAATATGGAGTGCCACTAGGAATATAGATGACACTTTCCCTTGCATGAATATTGTTCTCTGGCTATGAATGTGTTCTGAAGACTGCTTGCCTGATAATGTGGTAAGAACATCTCTCCAGGGCTGTGAAGGAAAATGGAATGGGAGGCATGGCATTCAGTTGTTGGAATTTATTAGGTCCAATGCCTTTGGTAGCACCAGCAGTCTGCTGGAAGACTGCAAACACTTGAGAGCTGAACTTAAAATGTAGAACCAAGTAACTTGAATGTACCTGAACAACTAAACAAGGTTTTATATTTTGAAAAATAAAATTTGGCTCAAAAGTACCCATGGGAGGAATAGATTTGTTTGTGGGTCACCAACATTAGAATAAAATGATAGTAGTCCAGTGGGACAAGCTCTGCCTGAGCGATATTGGGATCAGTGCCCAATTGAATAACTGGGGCTATAGAGGGGTTTTAAACTAATTTGAGTAGGTAAGAATTCTGCAAGGGGAAATGTGTGGCCTTAAAAAGCAAAAGGATTTGGTGGGATAGGAAGCATGAAAGTGAACAAGCAAATACAAATAGGGTCTGAGGAAATGAGAAATGTTAAAAGGCAAAATTCAAGGGCTCTTGAATGCGCACAGTAGTTGGAACAACAAATTTAATAGCACAGATTAATGAGCATATTCTTCTAGCCACAGGACACATGACTACATGGTGATAGAAACTGAATGAAATGTAGAATATCAAAATTCTCTCACAGGCTAGAATAAGTAAAATAACCAGAAATGATCTTTGGAAGGATCTCTTGGGTTCCATAAGACTGAGATAAAAGTAAAATGGGAAGAGGAAACTGGGAGTAGTCCATTGGACTGAAGCTATTCTGCAGGATGGAGGGAAAAACTACAATATGATGGCATGTTTAACTGAGTTAGCTAATCACTGATTTTAATCTGCTCAGATTAGCAAAACAAAACTGGCAGAGGTAGCCACAAAGAATGTGTTGTGGGGATAGATTTCTTTAACACTGTATCCTACCAGGGATCAGGCTATTTTGGATCTGGTAACTGGCAAAGCCAGGTTAATTGTTTTTAGTAACTTTAGAAAAGTGGCTGACATTGTAGAACTTTTCACTTTCCTTGTGAGAAACCTATTGCTTTCCCCCATCCTAAAATAAGGACAACTTAGAAAGGAATGTGGACAGAGTTGGCTGAAGTAAAGTGGAAAAAGACTGTTAGCAGGAAAAACCATTATTGGGCAATGTTTTCTTAAAACACCTACCAATGATTCTCCAACACTTACCCTTGGCCAAAGAAGTTGAGGATGACACTAGTGTGGTCTTTAAAATGTGGTAAACCAAAGGACTGGGAAAGTTAATGAAACCTCAAAGGTCAGCCCCAAAAATGGCAAACTGTGTGGGACAGTAAGTGCTTCTTTAAATTTGGAGGTCAAAGCAAACACTGGCCCCTTTAGACTAAAGCTGGGGAAATAAGAGCTAGGAAAGATATTAAATACCATCCATGTCTTTCTGTGACAGTGTTTCAAAATTACTAAATGGGCATTTAGTAAAACAAGTTTTGAGACAAAACTCAGCTGGAATACTGAACAGTATGAAGGATCCCCTAGGATCACTGTACTGATAATGGGTACAGAGGAACTGCCTCCTGAGAAAAGTGCATTGGGCCTTTCTTCTCTGGAGTATAAGAAGCATGGGAGTTGACCCTATTGAAACAGTCAAGGTTCTTGGAACTTGAAAGAGTAGATACAGAAAAGTTGTTTTCTCTGGGGGAGGTGTGAAGAGAAGTTGAGGATTCAAGTCCAGCCAACCATTCATTGAATGGTGAAACCCAATCACTGGGCTTAATGGCCAATACCTGCTTTTCGTGGAGACTATTTGCTCAGCTTCAGCAGCTGAGTTGAGATTTGGAGTCCTACAATTAGACAGAAGTAGGTAGTTTAGGTGTTGTAGCAGAAATGGCTAAATGCTAAGTTCTAAATTGAAGAAAACTTGCATCACTTGTGACCTTTAATTTAACTGACACAGAAACCTGATTGTAATTATGGGAAAGAAACAGATTTGGGAGACCACACCACATTTGAAAACTTCAGAGAAGCATCTCTATTTGTCAGATGCTACAAACATTCAGTACCTTGATCCTGTTTTCTGATACAATTAGATTGCGACTAATCTGTACCACACCTCCACTAACATAAATATTTGCTGACTTTTTCTATTAACTTGTGTATTTGAGGGTTGTTAGCTATTTCTAAATCATGCCCTAAGTGATAAATCAAGTACATAGTCCTGAATGTCAGCAAATGCTGACTTAATTAATACTGGTTCAAAAGTCTTTACTTCCTTGCCTAACAATCGGTTGTTAAATTTCACTTTATCTAGCCTTTCAGTTATTTGGGATAACACATTCAGCTTTTGTCCTGTGTATGAAGTGCTATTTCCTGGCTTTACCTCTGAATGGTCTAACTGTAGTCTAAGATGTCTTCTATTCTGAATTCCACCACAGGAAGTACATTATCCATATCCTATCAAATGTTTCAACATTAACTCTAGTGTGACTCTTTAGAACTTCTCTTCTGAAGGGTTTCACTAGACTTAGAACATCAACTTTTTTCTCTCGCCACAGATGCTGACAAACTTATTTTTATTTCCTCCAGCAAATTTCAGACTTGCCAGCATAGCCAATAATTGTCTGACAGTTTAATCAATCTCAATTTTGATTATTTAATCAAAATCAATCCAAGTCTTATCCAAACAAGTGTTCAATCCATTACACTTCAAGTAAATCTGTATTACACCTGGTCCAAAACAATCTTTTAAAATGTGGTGACCAAAGCAAAACAAAAACAGATTACCTGAATGGCTGTAAATTGGGAGAGGGGAGTGTGCAGTGGGACCTGGGGCCATTTGTGCACCAGTCACTGTAGGTAAGCATGCAGGCGCAGCAATCGGTGAAAAAGGCAAATGGTATGTTGACCTTCATTGCAAAAGGTTGAGTTCAGGAGCAGAGGTGTATTTGCAGTTGTATAGTGCCTTGGTAAGACCACATCTGGAATATTGTACCATTTTGGTGTCCTTTTGAGGAAGGCTGCTCTTGCACTCAGGAATACAGTAAAGGCTTACCAGGCTGATTCCAGGGATGGCAGGTCTGACATGAGGAAAGATTAACTGACTAGGTTGGGACTTTTTTGCTGGAGGTATTAAGGAGGGATCTGAGACTTCATGAAATTCTAACAGGACTGGACAGGGTAAAGAATTGTCACTGGTGAACCTGTCCAGAATCAGGGGTCACAGTAGGGATTTGAGGTAGACAACTTAGAATGGAGATGAAGACTCACTACTTCACCCAAAACAGTGACCCTGTGGAATTCATTTGCACAGAAGTAGTTGATGCCAAAACGTTGAATGTATTCAAGAGACAACTCTAATTCACTTGGGGAATGGGATCAAAGGTTATTGGCCAACTCAATAGCCTAATCCTGCCTTCTCCCAATCAGCCATGACCATGAAGAATGTCAGAGCAGGCTCAAAGGGCCAAATGGCTACCTCCTGTTCCTGTCTTGTTTTTCCAATAGTTGGAAAACATTCTAATGCTACAGTTGATGCAAAATTTGTCATCTTGTTCAGCCATTTTATGGTGCACATCAGGTAGGCCATAAACCTAGACTTTCTGGCCTAGATACTATAGCACCACAAGTCCTACCCTTCAGCATAGTGGTCATCTGAGACAGACTAACATTTCAGTAAGCTTACTGCATTTAATAATGTGGTGTTTAGCACCATTCATCCTGGGGCATACCGAAGCACTAGTCAAAAAATACTTTTCTCCTAATCTTAATGTAGGAAAGCTGTAACACTAAGCATTAAGAACAACTGAGGCCCATCTGCTCAGCAAAAAACTTAATCTCTGAAAAGAAGATATTCCACTATTAGTTTTGACAATGTCAATTTACAACTGATTCTATATAGTCAACTCTTGTAAGTCACATTGGTTTAACAATACATAAGCATTTCATATTTATTCGTCCCCAGTGGCACTAAAGGACAGATGCTGGAGCATTGGAACAGGAAGACAAATGTACAGTCTTAAGTCTAATTATTAAGATGTCTCAAGACTTAATGAAGACCTGTTCAAGGTTTTAAGGTGAAGAAAATAGATGCTGGTTGGATCAATCAAATCAGATGATTGACCAGTTGGTGTGTACTTAATGTCCATACAGTTAGGTTAGTTCCAAATAATTTCAGTCACTATGCATTTTAAATATACTATGGAATTATACAATGAATTTACAAGTTGAAAGTGAACTTTAGTTTCCAACAGAACCATTTTTTCTTGAATGAAATATCAGTTGGTTAGTATTGAACTATTACCATTTTACTCATCTGTATTACAAAATCAGTTTGAGGTTTTCCTGAATTGGTCCATCTTTTACGTTTCCCAGAACATGAAGGCCATAATGAGAGCCTCTCAGGTGTATTCAGTACATTGTTCTAATTGCAACATTTACTGCCTATCTCACTTCAAATGCTGCCTGACCTGTTGAGTTTCTCAAATAGATTTAAATATCTGATCCACAATTTTTGTTGGTCTTTGATAGTTTTTATATCACCCAGAAGTAACTTCATTATGATGGCTTGAAAAAGGTCCTGCATGGAAACTTGCATGCTGCCCAGTCCAGAGTAATGAGGCTTTAAGAGAAAACACAGCACCTCCTACAGAACAGGTGAGCCTAGAATGTAAAAGGCCTGATTAATCTTGCTTCAGAAGGAAATAAGCTACCAAGCACAACTGATCTAAAACTGAGTGATAATGGGAACTGCAGATGCTGGAGAATCCAAGATCACAAAGTGTGGAGCTGGATGAATACAACAGGCCAAGCAGCATCTCAGGAGCACAAAAGCTGACGTTTCAGGCCTAGACCCTTCATCAGAGCTCTGAAGGGTCTAGGCCTGAAACGTCAGCTTGCGCTCCTGAGATGCTGCTTGGCCTGCTGTGTTCATCCAGCTCCACACTGTAATCTAAAACTGAGTTGAGTCATTCTACACTTGCCCCCACACCTCTGTCCTCACCCCTATCCCAGGCCCCAAGATGACTTTCCACATTAAGCAGAGGTTCACCTGCACACCTGCCAATGTGGTATACTGCATCCACTGTACCCAGTGTGGCTTCCTCTACATTGGGGAAACCAAGTGGAGGCTTGGGGACTGCTTTGCAGAACACCTCCGCTCAATTCGCAATAAGCAACTGCACCTGCCAGTCACAAACCATTTCCACTCCCCCTCCCATTCTTCAGATGACATGTCCATCGTGGGCCTCCTGCAGTGCCACAATGATGCCACCTGAGGGTTGCAGGAACAGCAACTCATATTCCGCTTGGGAACCCTGCAGCCCAATGGTATCAATGTGGACTTCACCAGTTTCAAAATCTCCCCTTCCCCCACCGCATCCCAAAACCAGCCCAGTTCGTCCCCTCCCCCCACTGCACCACACAACCAGCCCAGCTCTTCACCCCCCCCCCCCCACTCACTGGATCCCAAAACCAGTCCAACCTGTCTCTGCCTCCCTAACCTGTTCTTTCCCTCACCCCAAGCCGCACCTCCATTTCCTACCTACTAACCTCATCCCACCTCCTTGACCTGTCCGTCTTCCCTGGACTGACCTATCCCCTCCCTACCTATACACTCCTCTCCACCTATCTTCTTCTCTCCATCTTCGGTCCACCTCCCCCTCTCTCTCCCTTTCTATTCCAGAACCCTCACCCCATCCTCCTCTCTGAAGGGTCTAGACCCGAAACATCAGCTTTTGTGCTCCTGAGATGCTGCTGGGCCTGCTGTGATCATCCAGCCTCACATTTCGTTATCTTGGATTCTCCAGCATCTGCAGTTCCCATTATCACTGAGTCATTTGGTTTATGGTTTAGTTTTAACTAGGGATACAATTAGTCATGATGGTCAAAATCTCATGAAAGAGCTGAATGCTTTTTCTAAAATATAACTAGGTCAGAAAATGTCTGCAGTTTGCACTCCAGCTCAAACTGAGCACAAACAGCTGTGACAGTTACAGGAAGTTGAGTTTGTAGAATGTAGACATCCTGTATGCAGAAAAATTGTGTAGAACTGCATGATTACTTGCTGGGTGCAAAGGGGAACTACTATGCAATGAGTAAGTCATTTAGGAGACAAACCAAGTTCTAATTGACTTAAATTTCACTAAGAGCTGCTTCTAAATTGAGAGCAAACTAATATTTGGTAAAAGCAAAAATCAAAGGATCTGGATATGAGAAACTTACAATGGCTAAGTTACTAACCTAGAAACCTCATGATTCCACAACATGTTATGACAAACTATGAAACTCACTTGCATAATCTAGCATCACATTGTCATTGTATGGAGAGACATGGCCTAGTGGTATGGGTAGACTGCTGACCCACATAACATACTGGACCCTGGTTGAGGTCCCACCACACCATGTGGTGAAATTTTGAATTCAAAATTTCTGGAATTAACAACAGATTTGTGGTCATTAGATTCTTTATTTGTTGGAAAAACACATCTGGTTCACTTATTCCTTTTAGGGAAGGAAATGGCCATCCTTAATCTGTCTGATGTACACTTTTGGTTCCAGACCCACAGCAATGTGGTCGACTCTAGACTACCCCTTGCCCAATTAGGGATGGGCAACAAATGCTGCCTAACCAATGATGTCCTCATCTCATTAATGAATAAAGAAGAAAACCCCATGGTTCGCCCTCAGCCTTCAAGGAAAGAAATTCATCTCTACACAGCCTAGCCCATTTACAGCCAACCACAGCATGAGGTTGAAGTTGGTGCTCTCAAGACAATTTAAAGATGGGCAATAAGAGCAGTCCTGCAAACATCTGTTGCAAGAGCTACTGAAGCAAACAGATGGCCTTGAAGACTAAAGGCATAATAGTTTTACGCTGTAAAAACTTTGATTCTATATCAAAATCTCAATGCTGTTAAATTTATTTCAAAATGAGCAAGAACCTCCAGCTGCCTTAAGTACTATATATTTTGGAAAATTGAAGTGTAAGTGACACTTTTTTACTGTAAAGGAAAAAAATCCTTTTAGTAGAAAGAACACATGCAGATGTTCAACAAATTAAATATGGACAATTCTATGATGGAAGAGCATCCTTAAGTGCTTTGTCTCCACAGGTGCTGCAAGAACTGAGGTTTTTTTTCCAACAATTTGTTTTTGTCTCATTCTTTCAAATATACCTGTCCACTTCATATACTCAGTATATTAGTACAAAATTCCTCTACAGTGAACATCAGTGTGTCATCCTCTTTCCTTGATGTCTAGTTAACTCCCCTTTACCCAACCACAGCACTGATGTTGTTGCAACCCAAATGTTCTAACAATCCTACTGCTTCAGTTATTCTAACCTCTAAATCCATCCATAATCAACTGTGTAAGGATGATGCAATCATCTATGTTATAAACAAATACAAAGGATAACCCAGAGGCTGATTATACCCATGCGGGTCCAGCACCTCATCCTACTCATTAAGATTCCTTGCAAGAGCCACTGCTCCAAGCAACATTTCAGGTCACTGATCAACCAAGATACGTAACGTATTAGAAACTGTTCCTGTCAAAACGTTGTAGCACCTTGCCAAAATTAGCACAATGTTTCTGAATCTACCAGTAGAACTAGCTCCTGTAAAATTCTACTTGTACACGTATGAACAGTTAAAATATGTTCAATTAATATCCTCCACTTAACCTGACAAGAATATATTATTGCATTCATAAATTGCGAAATCCAGCATAGACACCACCATGATTGTACGGCCATTTAAAATCAACTGATTATCCTTTTAATTGTCAAGGCCTATATCCGTAAATCAGTATTGCACACAAGATATCTTAATCGTGAAAAATGCTGAATCGAATGTCATAATCTTTTAAATTATTTTGCAAGAATTCCAACAAAAATCTTTAAAATTGACGTTCAGTTTTATAAATGCACCTCGGTGTCATTGATTCAATTTGAACAACTTATTTTTAAACTAAGTCTTATTTTAAATTAATAACGTTTAAATGTCTTTAAGAGAACACGGCGTGCCAGCAATGTCGTAACTCACAGCCCGAGGGAATGAATTGCCAGAGTGCAGCATCTCCACATCTTTAAAAGATTATAAATCCCTTCAGAATTGCTTTAATCCGATTATCTCCCAAATAAATGATAAAATCAAGGCACTGTACAAACTAGACGCATGTCATATTTGAGATGAAGAGCTGATCGCTCACCGGTGCTTACCACAATGCTCTCCGGCGCTAGCACCCGATTCTGCCACTTATAATAGCAATTTGATACCGATTTACATTAAATAACACAGTATTCAAGTTTCAGTTTAGTTTGATTTTCCACTCCGCTAGAGTTTATAAACGACGCTTGAGTTATTCTTCACCACTGCTTTTATGAAAAAAAATTCTCACCCGCGTTTTAATCATTTCTAACGCTAATTTGTAATTAGGTTTGCTGATGCTAGGGTTGAACGAGTGAGACTTTTTCATAAAACATATAATTTATTGACGATCACCACTTTCGGACACCTACCTTCAGCGGTCCCGCTTTCTCCTCTTGTTTTTGCCGCCTCTGCCCAGTACCGGCACGCGCCGCCCCGCAACCGAACCTGCTGCTCTCCACCCCCCCGGAAGCCCCGCCTACGCGCCACAACCATTGGCTCAGGGCCTGCACCGCAGCGCCGAAACTCCTTCTCCTCATTGGACCTAGTGAATTGTCAATCAGATGTGGATTGCAGGTATTAGCCGTCGCGCGGAGACAGGGTGAAACTGCTCCGTGCCGTCGAAGTTTCACTTCAAAAAATATAAAAAGATCGGTAGGGCTACTGACTTAATTTTAAAGAGGTTAAATTTCAAAAATCACCAGTAGAAAAAAAAGCTTTTCACCCATGCCGACTCGCCCTTGACGGTTAAAATCATACCTTGAGTACGTTCAAAACAGAAATCAATAGACTTTTGGAGACTAAATGACATCAAGAAAAATGGGGATAGTAGAGGAAAACAGCTGTATGCTTTGATCTAAGTGAAAGACACAGCATACTCGCCAGGCTGAATGTCCTACTTACGTAACAAGGTATGGAGCTGGATGAACACAGCAGGCCAATCACGAAGGGTCTAGGCCCGAAACGTCAGCCTTCCTGCTCCTTTGATGCTGCTTGCCCTGCTGTGTTCATCCAGCTCCACACCTTGTTTATCTCGGATTCTCCAGCATCTGCAGTTCCTATTATCTCTGCCCTACTTACGTTCCTGTTACTGAGTAGGCATGCCCTCAAAATACAGGAGTGAGAGACAGAGGAGGGATGCACAGCCGCTCCTTGTTGTAAAGAAGAAAAGATTGGAGAATCTCAATTTCCTTCTTTCAGTCTAGATGAATATCATTTCGACATTAACCAGATGAAAGTTGCGTGCTGTTTGTTGTACACATAAAAGAACGCTAATTTAAATTACTTTGAAATAATAACTGAAAAGGGGCAGAGTGCTCACATTCAAATATTCTCAAAGAAAAAAAAGTTCTCTGCTTGAGAAAGGGTAACAAGACCATGAGAATTTTCCAAACGAGGTACTCGAGAGAAAAATCAAGATATAAAATAAAAGGTGAGCTTCAATTGTCACATAGCAGTTTCTCAGCTTTGATATTTACCAAATTTTCTTAACCTGGAAAATTAATTGATAGAATTACAGTAAAGCAGTGCCTTCAAACTTCAACTGTGTATAACACAGGTACAATATTCACAAAAATATTATCTCCATAAGCCTGTGGGTTACTTTTATTCTCAACTAGATTTTAGCAAATTTACCAAATAAGCAGCTTTTGAGTCTGGATTACATGCATCCTAATTCCCTGATGTTTCATTCAACTCAAAAAAAAAATCAATGCCCAAATTCTATCCCAAATTTGTGCCAAATTAGCCTATTGGACTTCCCTCCAACTGGTTTCCAATTCCTTCTTCATGATCACAAAAAACTATTGAAAATTACATGTTGACATTGTAACCATAGAGAATCTTTCTGTTTGAAATAGCTTCCATCCAAAAGTCTTCAATGCTTTCTTGGTTATAAACATGGGTGTCTGGCCCATGTAAAACTCAGATCATCTGTAGCTCCAGTGCCTAGCCTACCTAGGCTTGTTGGTCTAGAGTTTCTCCACTCTCCAACATCTCAAATTTGAAATTCGTTTAACTTCCCCTTCTTTTCTCCAATTTCCTCTTGCCACCCCAGAAGACATGATTGCGCTTCTCAAATTTTTGCGTTTTGTGCATCCACTGTTTCCTTGCTTTATCATCAATGGCTATGCATTCACTCATTGGTTTAGTCTAAAATTCCCCAAAATGCTCCATCTTTTCTTTCCTCCTTTAAGATCTTCAAGATTAACAAAGCTTTGTCACACATCACAACAATTGCCTCTTCATGGCAATCATTTATCCAATTACACTTCTACAAAAGACATTGGGATGTTTCTTCCCCCCCTCCACTTCCCACACCATACAGCAGGTTTTAAACTACACAAAAATAAGTGGGAAAGTAAGCTGCAATGGAGAAATATATTTTTTTTAAAATCACAAGTGGATTTAGATAAGTTAGGTGAATGGGCAAAAATTTAGCATATGCAGTTTAACATGGACACAAGAGGTTGTCCATTTTGGTCAGAAAAATAGAAAGGTAACTTACTATACAAATGGGAGAGAAATTTTGATGCAGAGGGAGGAATGTCCTCGTGCTAATTAACCAGAGAAGGTTATAAGGAAGGGAAATAGAATTTTGGCATTTTTTTGTTCAAGGAATAGCATATAAAAATAGGTTTTATTGCAGCTGTACAAGGAGATAATCAGATTGCACCACTGGAGGAGGTATACAAGCGCACTGGAGGTGCTTCATTAGATTGAGACAAACCAGCCATCTCTGATGAAATTGAGCAGTTTAGGCCCATATACTTTAGAGCTCAGAAGAGATCTGGTGAGGGTTTAGAAGATATTAAAAAGGTGATTGACAAAGTAGAGGTAGAACAGATGTTTCCTTTTGTATTGCCTTAGACTGGACAATCTAGAACAAGAGGTCGTAGTTTTAGGAAAAAGGAGTAGCAGATTTAAAACAGATGAGAAGGAAACATCTCTCTCAAAAAGGGTCATGAATCTCTGGAATTCATTACGCTGGAATGTTGTGAATGCCAGGATACTGCGTAAATTTGGGATGCACCCACAATTTTTAATTAGTAATGGCTGAAGGGTGATGGAATGACAAGGCAGGCTCAAGTGGTTGAATTGCCTACTCCTGCTCCAAGTTCTTATGTTCTATATAGCACACGTTGCTCATCTTAGTCTTTGATTCTCAGCCCCCCCCCCCCGACTACTCCCAAAAGAACAAATACCACCAATCACCACCTTGCATGGAGAATGATCACCTGAGGTACCAGATGAAACTCAGAAGGAATCAATGAAACCATAATGCAGCAAATAATCAGTGATTTTAGAAACAAAAAGGGTGGAAAATAGAATGAAAACAATCCCCTTCTTCCACAGTTTGCAGAGAGAAAATTTTTTGTATGATGAACTGTGACAGTGAACAGTTTAACAGTAGTGATGTATTTATAGGCCTCTCTGACTCCAAAACGAAGAATGATTAATTTGCCAGGAATAACACAAATAGATTAGGTAACATTTCTTTATGCTTGATAAATTTTTGCATCACAAAATGCAATTGCTCATGGGACAATTAATTTTAAAAACTTCAGGCATCCATCAACAAGATTATTCTTTCAATCACAAGAATTATTTGAAATACATAACGGTCCCTTTCTTGATGTAACAGCACATCTGCATGAGAATTTGATATGCTAATTCATCAAATTTGGAATGAAAATTTTCCCACATAGTCACACTCAGTGAAAAAGCTGCTCCTTAAAGAAACAAGCAGTCATCGGGAAGAATTGGCAACTGAGAATCATGGAAGTACATGTATGAACATGCAAAGTGTAAATAATTATTTCCAAAGTAATCCCTGAAGTAAAATTAACTGTCGTTGTTCTTCAGGTTTCACATACAAGAGCATACTGAACTCCACAATTCACAACGTACCCATGCAAAATGAAAATCACCACAAAGCTAACCCATAACCAGGTGGTAATGGATCAAACAAGAACTAACATATTCGGTTTTAACATGCTAAAACCTGTAACCACACCACAGGAGGAATAAATGCACACCAATATCCAGACACTGATTTTATTTGTTGCTGCAGTAAAGAAAGGCCACTACTGATATCAGACAGATTTGTGGGATTTTTCTAAAACTTCAACAAAACATAGTTTTATGTAACATCCTCTCAAAGGCTGTATTATAGAACTGGACAGGTGGGTTTCACAAGAAATGAGCTTGTGGAATTTTAACTGTAATCTCACATCTTCATCTAAACAATCAAACATTTACAGAAAGTACACAGGAGATATTCACGGTGCTTTGCTTTAACAGGCCATTGAACAGGCAGCCTAACCACCTGCTTAATTAGTATTTGTTACAATGTCATGGTACAGTGGCTAAATGCCAAATGCAGATCAATCCCCAAGGTATTACTTATAAAACACGCATCTCAGTCTTCAGGAACTTACAAAGGCCCTCAGCACAAAGTTATTATGATAGAAAGAGTGATTCCTGACCTACACGAGGCTGTCAGCTGAGAAAAAGTGGAAAAGTTGCAAAAAGACATTTAAAAAAAAGCTGTACTAAGTTCAAGGCAGTAACTAAAGAACACATTCCTTTTGAGAATACTGCTGTGGTTGTGTGACAAGTATGCTGATTTTTTAAAAAAACAACAAACAATTTTCTTGTTTCAAAAGAATATAGATGTTACAAAGGCAATAATAGTGTTCAAAAAGATGATATACTTGAAGAGGTGTGGGATATGGAACAGATGCAAGTTATTGGTACTGAATACAGAAGGGCCTTCTGCTCCAATTTCAATTACAGGAATTCAGGTTAAATTCACACTTCAGATGTTCAATTCAGAGCAGAACGAAGGGAGAGATTAAAACTTTAGCAAATCCTGAATGTGCAGAAATTCTGGAAGCCAATTCCTATCAGTAATTAAATCAGGATTTAAATCTTGCAAGTTGGTCTAATTCAGTGACATTTACTCTGAAGATGCTTAAGGATGATTAAAGTCAATTTCCACAAGACATATTAGCTCTACTTATGGAAGATGGTTTTCTAAGCAGCAAGTCCCCAATTAATTCAGCTTACTTGTCCTTTCCCACCACTCCATCCCCATCTCCGCCCGCAACAGCACAGTTTGCAGAAGTTGGCAGTTTCAGAGGACCAAAGGAGCTTTGACCTTGGCAGCCATCTCTTTTCCAAGAAGCGTTTCAATAATTGCAAGGCCAAATTCGAAGCTGGTGCCAGGTCCCCTACTGGTAAGGATGTTCCCATCTATCTCCACACGAGCTTCAGAGTAAATATAATGATCTGAAAGGGAATAAACAAGGCAGAGCAACTATTTAACAGTGTTGCTACAGTATTAATAAATCTATGAGTAATGGTGATGAAACAAGATTAATTGTACTTTTATTAAAGATATTTTCAACATCTTGGGATAACATTGTGATTCCAACTATTTCACTAGAGTAATCCATTCAGTTTATCCACATATCAACCAGTTTGAGTTCAGACATTTAACACATTATTGCTGCAACACTTGTTTTTCAATGCAATTTTCATAAAGCTAAAAGAAAAAGCAGACTTCAACTGGATTCACACAGCTTTTGGCATTGAAGATCAAATTAATTCTTCAAAACCATAAGACCAAAGCAGAAAGGCGTTCCTTAAAGGGAACATGTAGGATGGAGAAGAAGCCACAGCAAAGTTTATCGTGCACAACCAGAGTACCATTTTTCAGTCAGAAGTCTCCAATAGTAAGCAGGAGCAGGAGAAAAGCAGGCCAATTTTCTAGACTACTCCTCCAGTAGAGAGCCAAGTGAAATACAGCAGCACTTCAGGAAGACAACTTAGCGCCTTCAAGGGCGACTAGCGAAGGGCAATTAATGCTGGGCCAGACAGCGACACCCAGATCCCATGAATTAATTTGAAAAAATACTTTACTGCCACCCCAGCTGAGTTTCACAAATTCTGCAAGACCCGACATCGAGCTTGGGAGCTCCCTGGTCGGTGTAGCACTGCCATTACTTTAACCAGCTGAGCACACAAAATCTGAAGCAGTGAACTCCGACAGGAAGTTAAATGCCTTCAAGACCTTAATAGGAGATTTCATTAATTAATCCCGTTAATTTAAATACAGCATTAAAATAAGTAGGACTCACACACCAACGTGAAAATTTGATCAAGCTTGATTGGGGATAGTCAGCATGGTTTTGTGTGAGGAAAATAGTATCTCACAAACTTGACTGAGTTTTGAGAAAGTTACCAAGATTGACTATTAAAAGAAAATGCATACTAGGAATGAAGCATGTATCTGACCCGTTACCTCCATTCATCATTTTATCTTTAGCCAGGGGATGGGTGGTGACTTTCTTCCCATAGCCTATTTCATGAGCCAACAGAGCAGTGGGGCCTACAAAACAAACAGAAGAATCATCTTATTGAACACAAAACATTAAGTCTTTCTTTCTCCACAGATGCTACGAGACCTGCTGAATTTCTTTAGCACTTTCTGTTTCTAAAAACAAGATTAAAAGGCATCTTTTTGCACAACTTGACACCAAACATCTGTTTAAACAACAGAATGCATGTAACTATACTGATTAATCAGGCCTGCAGGTCCGAAGATTTTGTAACTCAGTTTCACAGCCTAAAGTTTACATTAACACTGACAGAAAAATCACCATAAACATAAGAAATACAGAAGAAATAAACTTCTGAGCTCAAGAGCAAATGGAAAATGAATACCTTCTTGATAGAGACTGGGAGCTAACAGGCACAAGTTTTCTAACAAGTTGGATCTTTGGTAAATTATGCATTTTCAAGTGTAGAAATTTTAGTTCAGAATTTATATCCATATCACAATTCCACCTTCAAAACAGTTTTCTCTCTCCCCTTGGAAATGTGAATGTCTCTTAATACAGGCTTCCATGTTGACATTTCCAAGTTGGTAGGTTTGTGCCTTAGATATCTCTTCATTATGTAAGTTTCGAAAAATGATAATCCTCAGCAAACATAAACTAAAAACAAACACTGACCTCAAGCTGGAGGAAGTGGATAATCAGACAGATCTAAGATGTCCTGTACTCATTGGTTGAAAAAGATAATAATAAGGACACAGAAAACTACCTGTTCATAGAAATAGTAACTTTTAAAGTGGGCAATGCTTGCCAGGTAACTGTCTTCATCGGACTGAAGGTTGAGAAAGACCCAAGGAAAGAGTCCTAAACAGTACAGCCACAGAGCAGGGTGCCTCCATTATAAGTTGGCATCAACACACGAATCAACCTTTTGTTTGATTTCTAGTATCAGTGAGCTGTCCTCAACTGTCATAGGTTATATACTTCCCATTTAGCCAATAGAGCACTACTACTTAATCTTAAGTAGTTGACTGGGTAGTTTACATAACTGTAGCCCCAAATCTTATTATGGTATCCTAAAAGCACTGGTCTATGGTAGAGTTTATAATGGAATGCTGGCTCCAAACACAGGCCCAAGTATTTAAGGTCAATTCCACCCAACATTCGAGAAGATATCGGGGGAAAAAAAGGGAAGAAATTGAGACAGCCCTTGCAAAAGTAATTGCATCATCTATAGCCATGGGTAAGGTGCCTGATGATTGGAGTGGGGCTAATGTTGCACCTTTTGTTTCAGGAAGGCTGTAAGGAGAAACCAGGGAACTATAGACCTGTAAGTCTGACTTTGGTTGTTGGTAACAATTTTAAAAACATAGAATTTATGGAGACAAAAATTGATTAGGGATAGTCAGCATGGTTTAGTGAGTAAAATGGTGTCTCACAAACTTGAGTGTTTTGAGGAGGTTACCAAGAAGATTGAGGGCAGAACAGTGGACTTTGTTTACTTGAATTTTAGTAAAGCCTTCAACAAGGTCCCACATGGTAGACTAATCAATAAAGTTAGGTCATGCGGGATTCAGGGTGAGCTTGCCAATTGTATATCCAATTGGCTTAGCTGCAGGAGACAGTGAAGGTGGACAGCTGCTTTTCAGACTGAAAGCCTGTCACCAGCAGTGTTTTCATAGGGATCAGTTCTGGGTACTCTTTTGACTGTCATTTCTATGAATGATGTGGAAATGAATATAGAAGGCATGGTTAGTAAGTTTGCAGATGACACCAAAATTGGTGGCATTGTAGACACTGAAAAAGGTTTTCTAAAATTACAAAGGGATTTTGATCAACTGGGTCCATGGGCTGAAAAACCACAGATGGAGTTCAATCTAGACAGATGCGAAGTCTTGTATTTTGGTACAACGACAAAGAATAGGGCTTATACAATTAATGGTAGCATTATAGAACAGAGGGAACGAGGGGTTTGTGCACATAGTTTTCTGAGTTTGCATCACAGATAGACAGGGTGGCTGAAAAAGAATTTGGCACGCTTGTCTTCATTACTCAATCCTTTGAATATAGGAGCTGGGAAGTCAGGTTGTGGTTGTGCAGGACTTTGAGGCCTGTTCTAGAATACTAAATCCACTTCTGGTTGCCTAGTTGTAGGAAGCATGTTATTAAGCTAGAGAGGGTTCAGAAGAGATTTACTAGGGCACTGCCAGGTATGGAAGGTTTGAGTTATAAAGAAATGCTGGATAGGCTGGGACTTTTTCACTGGAGCATTGAAAATTGAGAGGTAACCTTATAGAACAAGGAGGGGTGTGGTGAGAGTTAATGGTAGCTGTCTTTTCCCAAGGACTGGGAATTTCAAGGCCAGGGAGTACATTTTTAAGGTGTGAGGAGAGAGATTTTAAAGACATAAGGAACAATTCTTTAAAAAAAAACACAAAGGTGGTGATTCACATAAGAAATGAACTTCCAGAGGAAGTGGTGGCTGTGAGTACAGTGTTTAAAAGACATTTGGATAAGTACAAGTACATGAATAGGAAAGGTTTGGAGGGAAATGGGCCAGCAGAGAAGTGGAACTTGTTTAGTTTAGGATTATGGTCCGTGTGGACTGGTTGGACAGAAGAGTCTGTTTCTATGCGGGATGACTCTAAGAGGCACAAGTTCACCAAAATGTTTGAACCATAGTTTGTTCCTATCTACATTTGTGGAAACTTCGCCTGTCAGTTATTATCTAAGGCCTGTAGTTTTTTTTAGGATGCGGAGCAAGTTAAAAAATTCACAGCAGCGAGCTAGACACAAGCACATTTTTGAACCATAGAAATACCCAAAACCACTTTCCCATCATTAAAAAAAATCAGCAATAAAAGAGTACACTGTTCTCAAAAAAAAAACAAGCAAGCATTGGATTCACTTAATAAACAAGAATCATATGTACATGGCCTACAAGTTTGTGAGCCAAATTGTTTTGCAGTGTCAAATGCATACCAATGGTGTTCTAAAGACTTCAAGGCAAACTGAGAGAACACCAGTATCTTTCCTCACAATCAATTCATGCTCGTGTGACTGCAACCATATGAAAGAGCTGTTTAGTGTTCTGAAGGTCAGAACAAAGGAGGTTTCATTTACTTCTTCTCTCAGCTATCACCTTGGAGGGTTGAAATATGCACTCCAAATATGAACACATTTACTTTCTCAGATGCTGACAGACTAAGTGTATCTGTTGAAGCTTACATGATTTATTACACCAGAGTTCTGTTCAGATAACAGAACAAATATGAAGTGAATACAAGGAGCATCTTTGCAGGTGTCAGTGCAGTACAGGTGTTTCACTGTCTGTGCTGCACATTCAATTTACAATTATTATTGGAGCTTAAAAGATACTGCACACAACATAACAGAACATCCAATTGAGCAACTACATTTAAAGAAGCCTAATCAGTGGATATGAAACAATGTAAATACAAATTCATTGCCTTTGGTTAGGACTGCAATAAATTAAAATACACACACGCGCGCACACACACACAAGATTGGCATTCATGCAGGAACAACAAGCATGATGTAGCTCATTTAAAAATTCAGTGGGGAGAAAAGAGAAACCATTCAGAGCTGACAAGGTGATATTTTACAGGCGGTTGAACATAATGTAATAGGTGAGTGGCATTTGGTATCATGCCCTAATGCACCGGTGGCAGCCAAAGCCCCAAAGTTTCTTTCTCATCCTTCCAAATGGTCCTTAAAGTGTACCTCTGATTACAGGCAGGAAATCACCTTGTGCTGCTCTATTATCTCCTAGCAAAAAGAACTCAGCAGCAGCATAAGTGACCAGGAATTTAAGATATATCCTGCAGAAAAGAGCCGGAATTATTTTTTAAATAAAGAGTCAGTGCTTGCTTGCAAATAGTCCTTTACACTTTCTGCTCCCTGATGCCATATTGCATAGACTACAATAAAGCTTCTGCTTTGAGGTTTATCAAGGAAAGAGATAGATAAGGAATCAGTTAGTGCTAAGGGGTCTCAATGCATAATCTCTTGGGAGGGACAAAAAACTGCTGAGTCATTTGGTTGTTGACACAGGTTGCCATTTGCATCAGTCCAGAAGGTTGCACATGGGTCATTCAACCACGCAACACAGCACAAGACAGATCTCATGTAGCATCCCAGGTTCAATAATGATCCCCAGAGAATGATTTCCCAGATGCTGGGCTCAGAAGTCTTTCAAACTAAATCCTACAAGAAGGAGCAAGTTCAACTTTAAACTTGGCTGTTGTTTATACTTGAAACTCAATCTAATTGATTCTGATGCTCTCAGTCAGACCATCAGTAAGAAAAACTGGCCAAGGAATGACCCTTTTCTTCAGTCTCATGCTTTACTTAGTGGTCAGGAATGGAGCCGCGCTCAGAAAAACCATTAAATATTCTGCCTTTCGAGAATGGATGCTAAGCAACCTTACCCAGGAAGCACTGTGGTTAACAAACAAGACAAATGGGTTTAGTAAAGATACCACAAAGACACTTAAATACTTAAAGAAACATGAACGAACCAGACAGGCACTCTGGCACTTCATACCAGTGTTGCAGGTTTGAATCATGCAAATGGAAAAGTAAAACAGGAAAGGACACTGTAGCCTGCTCATATTGCAATGTGAGATTACTCAAAGTCAACAGTAAGTTTCCGGCCCGCACCCTGCTTCCTGTACAGACAATTTCATTTTCCCAGTTATTCTAGTTCATTGTCTTGATGATGCCAAAATTTGACAAGGGGGCCTCCAGAACAGTTCACATTCTTCAAACGAGGATTTCCCAGCATTGTGGTTGACTGAAGGCCCTCAGCCAGGTCCGACTCATCACCCATTCTCTTCCCTCTCTCAACAGCTATAGGTTCCCGCTCATCCTCACTCACCATCCCACCAGTATCCACGCCTATAGGATCACTAGCCACTACTTCTACCATCTCCTGTGGGATACCATTACGAGTCACATTTTCTTCCCTTGTCAGCCGTCCACAGGGACTGTTCCTTCCAGGACATCTGGGTCAACTCCGCCTTCAATCCCAACACCATCACGGCACTTTCCCTGCAATTACAAAAGGTGTGACGCTTGCCCGTTTACTTCCTTCCTCCTCACTATCCAAGGCCCAAACACACATTCCAGGTGAAGCAGCATTTTATTTGCTCTTCACTCAATCTAGTCTACTATATTCGCTGTTCACAATGTAATCTCCTCTACAGTGGGGAAAACGAAGCACAGGCTGGGTGACTGTGGGCAGAAAATGTGCTCTACAAAAAAAAAAGTCCTGAGCTTCCACTTGCCAGTCACTTCAACTCACTACTGTATTCCCTAGCCAACATCTCCATATCAGGCTTGCTGCAGTGCTCCAGTGAAGCTCAGCACAAGCTGGAAGAAGAGCACCTTATTTTCTGCCTGGGAGCTCCACAACCTCCTGGTCTTAACATCAATTCAACAATTTTAGGCCATGAGCACCTTCTCCCATATCCTTAGCCTAATCCCCACACACCAGGCCTTGTCATCACATGGGCTGCTAGCACACACTGCCCATCATAAATTACTAATAGTTCCCATTAGCAGCTATTCATTCACTCAGGTTGACCTTCAGAATGGCAGACGGAGAATAATTCAGATAAATGCAAAATGTTGCATTTTATTAAGACAAACCAGGGCAGGACTTACAGTTAGTGGTAGGGCCTTGGGAGAGTGTTGTTGAACAGAGACTTAGGGACTGTAAGCATATATTTCCTTGGAATTGGCATCCCAGGCAGACATATTGGTGAAGGCATTTTACATGCTTGCCTTCATAGATCAGAACATCGAGTACAGGAGTTGAGAAGTCTTGTTACAGCTCTACAAGACATTGGTAAGGCCACATTTGGAGTACAGTGTACAATTCTGGTTGCCTTGCTATCAAAAGAATGTTACTAAAACAGGAAATAGTGAAAAAAAGATTTACAAGGACGTTACCAAGATTGGAAAGTTAGAGTTATAAGGAAAGGCTGGAACTACTTTCGACGGATGGTATGAGGCTGGTGGGTGACCTTATGGAGGTTTATAAATTCATGAACAGCATAGATAAGGTGAATTGCTAAGGTCTTTTCCTCAGGGTAGGGAGCACAAAACTAGAGGGCATAGATTTAAGGCGAGAGGGGAAAGATTTAAAAGGGACCCAAATGGCAACTTTTTCCACACAGTGGTGCATACATGGCATCACGTGTCAGAGGAAGTGGTAGAGGTGGGTACGCTTACAATATTCGGACAGGTAATTGGATAGGAAAGTTTCAAAGATATGGGGAAAGGCAAACAAACAGGACTAGTTCAGTTTAGGAATTCTGGTCAGCACAGATGAGTTAGGCCGAAGGGCATGTTTCCCTCTGTATAACCATGATTCTCGTCCTTTGTCTGTCCAACTGTATTTTTCTCTTTGAACTCTACCTCCAACTATCATCATTTATTCCCCCCCATTCCATCTTCTATATAAATACCAATGTTTTCCTAGCTATTATCAGTTCTGAAGGATCACTGGACCCAAAATGTTAATTCTGCTTTCTATCCACAGATGCTGCCAGACCTGCTGAGTATTTCCAGCAATTTCTGTTCTTGTTTCTGATTTCCAGCAGCCACAGATAAGCTGTTTTTTAAAAATCACAAAGTAAGGTACTGGCTCGCACTTGGAGTTAACAAGTTACGTTTTAGTGAAGTATAACAAGGGCCACGTTTCTCTGTATTATTCTTGAGGTTTAGACAAACAAAAATAATCTAAAACATTGAAGAACACCAGAGTCATGCTTTAAGTGTCAGTTTCTAAATGCCCCACACATTTTGTCAACGTCTTCCTGCAATAAAGAGAGTTTAACCATCACTTCGCAACATTTAATGGCATTGCCAAATCACCAAGAATTAACATACTGTGGTTTTTACTGACTGGAAACTATACTGGATCAGCTGCAGAGAAGTGTAGCTTCAAATGGATGGCAGCAGCAAGGAATATGAATGTATGCATACGTACGCACACATGCCCTTTATCTATCTATGATTTACACTCAAGAAGCTTAACGCCATTAGGACAAAACAGCTTGCTGACTGGCACCCCATTCACCACTTCCAACATTCAATCCCTCTGCTGTCAATGCAAAAATGGGTGCAGGATGTATAACACCGAAAATGCACTGCAGCAACTCAAGGTACCTTGTAAGACAAGTGCAGCAAATGCATGGGAATACCAACTGAATATTCCCTTCAAAGCCACACCATCCCACTTGGAACATATAACCACCTTTCCTTCACGGTCACTGGAATAAAGCCCAGAATTTCCAAACAGCACCATGAGTCTACGCACTTACGAACTTCAGCAGTTCAAGAGAGCAGCTCACCACCCATTTCAAGAGCAAATAAAGATGGGCAACAAATGCTGGCCTAGCCAGCAACACACTCATCCTATGCAATAAAAAAAATTCTCAAAGCATCAGTCATCCTCTAGTACTTGACCCAAGTGTCCTTTCTTCATGTGAACGCACTGTCATTGCGCTGATGGAAGGTTAATATTACATATCCAGGGTCATTCCTAATCATCTCAAACAAAAATAGATCTTAAAAGTTGGTATCAAAACATTCTACAGTAGAAAATGACAAAGATGCACAACCACTGACAAAAGTAATTTATCCTCATCTCAGTTCTAAATTGATCAACACCTGAGCTCAAGACTCTGGCCCATGGTTTAGATTCCCTATTTACTGTAATAATCCAGAAGTACTGAGGACACTTCTGAAACCTCCAACACTCTTATGGATAAAGTCACAAATTAACATAATCTTCCTGGTCAGTATGGCTCTGCCAGTCACTTACTTTCAATCAAATCAAGGGAAATGAGCTCAGGGAGTTACACACACACACACACACACACACACACACACACACACACACACACACACACACACACACACACACACACACACACACCACACACACACACACACACACACACACACACACACGCGAAAGCCATACCTGCGCAGATAGCAGCTATCAAACCATTCCTGCAATCTTGGTCCTTCAGCACTTCCTTTACAGCTGTAGACTGGCAAAATAAATTTAAAAAGTAAAGTTTCAATTAAGATACTGTGAATTTACAAGTTAATAGTTTCTGTGCCAGTTAAATTTCTCACTTGTCAGGAGACAATTTGCATTTTGTATTTTATGACATATTACAGAACTTGAGAACATGCTCCAAGAATCTGTTCTGAAAGTTGTAAAATGTAAATGAACAGAGAGATATTGGTATTTATATACTGAACTCAAAAAAGGTGCAAAAGACAAATTGATAAAGTGGCTAAAAACAAAGTAACTTGGATTTATAAATTCAGGCAAGGAATATAAAAACAGTGAGATCATGCTAGAATTCTACAAATTACCACTCAGTCCTTTGCTGGTGTATTGCGGACAATTCTGGACCCTAGACCCAAGAATGGTTCAATAGCATTTGAAAGGGTGCAGGTTTACGTTACGAGCGAAGGTTAGAAAAGTCATCAATTGTGTTGAAACAGAGAAAGTCAAGAAGTGATCAAAAAGGGGTTTTCGTGAGCAGGTATGAGATAGCAGCAATGGGGAGGTAGACCTTGGTACTGTCACTAGGTGTACAGACTACTCACCACTGGAGTATTTCCCAGCAGGGTGGTGTCATTCAGCACATCTGTTTTACACATCTTTGGTCCACCTGTTTGCCTACATAATTGTAATTATGCCTCAAAAATAAGGAGCTGTCTAAAAAAACACTTGGACTTGAAGAGGTGCCATATAAATCTACGTTTTTTTCTTTTGTAGAATGCAAGAAATAGTAGAAATGGACCATATGGATCTTTCAGCTTACTCTACCTTTCAACAGGATAACGGCTGAACTTGGGCTTCAAATCCACTTTCCCACTCACTTACCAATGTTCTTAGATTCCCATAAAACATTGAATACCTTTAAGACTGGAAGAGACAATGATGGAGCAACTATAACATTCTACTTTAGAAAATACCAAAGATGCACAACCATTGACAGAAGTAATTTATCCTCATCTCAGTTCTTAAATTGATCAACACCTGAGCTTAAGACTCTGTCCCATGCTTCAGATTCCCTAACCAGTTAGAACAATCTTTGAGTCTACCCTATCGATCTCCTTGAGAACCTTGCATTTCTCATCAAGATCACCTCTTATTCTTCAAAATTCCACAGAAAACAGAAAGACATCCAGATACTTTCTATGATAGGGACAAATGTAGGAAGTCTTAACTGAGTCACCTACAATGCAAATATTCATTCCTTCGAAGTGGAAACCAAAACTGCACACAATATTGCAAGTGTTGTCTCACTAAGTCCTGCACAATTATAGCAAAACTTCCTTATTTCTGTACTCCAACATGCCACTCACCCTAATTGCTTCACATACCTACATGCTAAGTTTATGCATTCAAATGTATGAGCACATCAAAGCCTCTGAACAGTAACATGTATAAAATTTTACCCTATCAAAACATATTCTGCTTTTCTATTCTTGTAAGCAAAATAAATAACTTCACACTTCCCCATATTAGGCTCTTATATATTTCACCTCATTTCCCACTCACCTAACCCTTTCTTACTCCTTGTAACTTGTGTCCTCCTCACAGCCTACATTTCCACATAGGTTTTTTTAAATCAAACAGGCAAATTGAAAGGGCAAGAAACAATGTCACCCATTAGGTGGTTTTTCTAACAATAACAAAGAAAATTATGGAACAAGATACATATTCTCAAAAACTCAATTCTGCTTTTCTTAAAAAAATTTGAACCCACCTCAGCTAAGTTCTGGGCTCCGAGGTTTCCTCCAGGTAATACAATCACATCATAAGGACCCTGCAAAAAGCAAAACCAAGCCAGCTGTTAGCCAATATTGAAATAACTAACACAAATTTGATTAACGTGCTCTGCATTGCTCGTAGAATCACAAAGCAGAATCCAATGCCATGGAGTGAACGGGAACAGCTCAGTTGAACATTAATATAGATAGAATAAAGTGAACAGTGGCTTTGGATCTAGGACTTTGTCCTGTCTAGTGAGGTTTTTGCTTCGCCTAGGCACTGCAAAGATCAACTCATAATATTCAAACCCAAGTATAACAATAAAAGGTTACTTTAAGCCAGAAAAAAACATAAGAACACAGAACTCCAAACAGGCACTGCTAGTTTCCAAGCTCACAAATGGGTATACGACATTGCAGGCAGATCAGCAATGATCTCATTGAATAACAAAGCAGACCCAACCCAAGGGGCTGAATGGCGTTCCTGAGCTCTTATCATCTTACTGTGGTCTTATGGAAGCAACCTCTAGCTATTCAACTGCAGAAACCATTGCAAACCCCTTACCTCAGAATCTCCTAGCTAATAGCCAGCCTGCAACAATATGATCTTCCTTTGTCTCAATAAACATCTTTTAACTGTACCGGTTAGCTAAAATACAGGTACAAAAAAAGTTAATTGTCACTTTTAGTAATAGTTGTGAAATAAATTAACCTTTGATCACACCCAAGACTAAGCTTTGCTGCTTGTTATTTCTGCAGGGAATCTGTGATTACAGGAATTAGATGGTGTACAGGGTCAGGAATGGGAAATAAATGCAGGCCTCATCACCAGGGCTCATATCGCACGTGCAAATTTTTTTAAAAAGTGCTGTTTAAATATTTCAAGCTTGTGAAGATGACATAGCTCAGTATCACAATGTCATGAACAATTTGGGTGTGTCTGGAGTGGCTCATGAGCTGTGCATTTATATATCTCATTTAAATTTCCTTTTTAACTTTGTGTGAGTTCCAACTTAAGACATAACCAACAGCAAGGCCTTGGTCTCAGGCGAGAGTAATGGTTAGTTTAAAATCTATTTTATAAGAAAACTTATTGCTCAAAAATCAGTGTTTAAAAAAGACATTTAGCTAAAATACCGATACAGAAGGTTAAAGTAGGTACAGTTGAAAGATACATAAAGATGGAGGAAGATCTGTCTATCATTGCAGGCTGGTTATGAGCTTTAAGATTCTGAGGTAAGGGGCTCCTATGCCTTATGTAGTTGAACAGCCGCAGGGTTGCTTCAAGAAGGTTGCCATACGTAGTAGAAGCAGAAGCAGGCCATTCGGCCCATCGAGATGCTATTCTACTCAATGAGGTCATGGCTAATCTGATGATCCTCAACTCCACTTTCTTGTCTTTCCTCCATAACTTTTGATTAACTCACCATTTAAAAACAAAAAATCCATCTAGCTCGGGTTTAAACATACTTAACGACCCAACCTCTACACTCTTCTGCAGTAAAGAATTCCACAGCTTCACTACCATCAGAAGAAATTCCTCCTTAACTGTCTTAAAATGCACAAGCCCTTACCGGAGATTATGCTCTCTAGTCCTAAGGTCTCCCTCAACGAGAAACAATCTTTCTGCATCTATCTTGTCAAGTCCCTTGTGAACCTTTAATGTTTCAATTAGGTCACCTCTCATTCTTCTACATTCCGACAAGTACAGACCTAATCTACACAACCTCTCTTCATAACAGGTATGGAGGTCTTAAGAGCCCAATGAACCCTCTCTAGGTTGCCCCTAATGCCATATATCTTTTCTTCAAAAAGGGAGCCAAAAACTGTTCAACGCATCCAACTTGTGCCTTGTATAATTTTAGCAAACAGTTCACAGCAGGTCAACTGAACAGAACATGTTCTGAGGAAGAGTACCAGTCTCCTTTATTTTGCTTTTACTAAATTTGGGGTTGTAGCCCCTGCAGGCAAAGTTCTCTCTAAGTTGCACAGCTATGCACATGCATAGCTGCTTAGGAGGGCACAGCAACTGGCACATCAACATCATTCATAGCATTGACTTCTGGCTCTGGAAGTCACTAACATACATGGACCTCAGACGTCTGGTGTGAAGAAAGAAAATTAAAATCAGGATAGCTGCTTTTACCCTAGTTCAGCATAGTTGTCCTTAGATGGTTTGCCTTTCAGCCCCCTGTTGAAAATGATCTTTCTTCCCCTGATGGTGTCTCTCAAAGATTCTCTTGCAGTTTTGCTTAAGGTGGTGTCTCAGTGTTTATTGTAAAGACTGAAAGCTTAAGATGGCTACTATATTAACTTTTGATAATTCATTTATTCCTCAAAGCAATACCAACTAAGCTTGAATGCCCCGGAGGAGTACTTCCAGTCAATTTCCTCAGAAGCTTCGAATTCTCATCTTCCAAAGGATACAATATGTCATCCAATGGTTTACTGAATGCTCCCTTTGTGATTTATGCCAAGGTGCCCAAATGATAAAAAGACAAAGTGATTTGTTAACAGCAAGTTGAAAAGGACAACTTTGCACAATTGTGTCTGTTTTTATAGACAACTTGCCCCTTCTTTACTAAATATGACATAATTAACCAGTTGTGACACAGCCAACAGGCCTTCAAGCCAAATGGAGACAGAGCATCAGTGAGAAGTCTTACATATCCTGACTCTACTATTGGGTTACCTCATCATGTGCTAAATCTCATACACTTATTCTAAAGTGATTATCTAAGGGTTCAGAGGAAGGGTCGCCGGACCTGAAACATTAACTTGGATTTTCTCTTCACAGATGTTGCCAAACCTGCTGAGCTTTTCCAGCAATTTCTGTTTTTGTTCCTGATTTATAGCGTCCGCAGTTCTTTTGATTTTTATCTAAGCGTTTCATTTAGAGATATGAATGAAGTGGAGATAGCACTGACTGACTAGTGCTTATCGTGTTGCAAATGGTGGTGGATGATTTAGAAAAAAACTAATGGAGGAGGCAAATCATTGATTAGCCCCTCTACAATTATGGCAGAGTCCAGCAGTGAGTGAAAGTCAACCGTATTCAGCCGGAAGTATCAAATGAATGATCCATCCAAGCATCTGCCATATGTTCCCAGCATCACAATTACTGCAGCAGTGTCTGTTCAGTAAGAGCCTGCACACGGATGTTTAAGTTCTGCTAGGGCCATTCAGTTCCTGACTTCATTACAGCGCTGGCTCAAACATTCACAACAGAGCTGAACTTGTGTGTGTGTGTGTGTGTGTGTGTGTGTGTGGCAGGGCAGTGGAAGTGACAGCCCTTGATATCAGGCAAGTGAATGGAGACATACCTGGTATGCAGGAAAATGGTTGCGGTTGTTGGAGATCAGATTTCTCAGCTTCAGGCCATCTTTGCAAGAGTTCTTCAGCGTAGTATCCTAGGCTCAATCTTTTCCTAAGAAGGGTCCCGAAAGGTTAACTTTCCTGCTCCTCTGATGCTGCCTTGCCTGCTGCATTCCTCCAACTCCAGCATCTGCAGTTTTTACTCTCAAAAATCTTCAAATGCTTTATCAAGAACCTTCTCTCCTTCATAAAAGGTCAGAAGCGGGGATGTTTGTCAATAATTGCATTATGTTCCACACCATTCACAACTCCTCAGGTGCTGAAGCACTCCATGTCCAAATGCAAAAGAAAACTGGACAATATTCAGGCTTGGGGTGATAGATGGCTAGTAACATATATGCCACACAAATGCCAGGCAATGACCATTTCCAAGAAGAGACAATCTAACCACCACTGCTTGACATTTAACAGCATTACCATCCCTGCATACCCCACCATCAGCTTCCTATGGATTATCACTAAATTGCACTAGCCCTATGAAGACAGTGGCTACAAATACTGTAGCAAGTAATTCACCTCCCAAAGCCTGTGCAATATTTAGAACACACAAGTCATGAATGTGATGGAATACTCCACACATGCCTGGATGGTGTGCAGCTCCAACAATACCAAAGAAGCTTGACATCACCCAGGACAAAGCAGCTTCTTGAATAATACTACATCCAAAAACAGTTGGCCCCTCTGTCACCAACACTCAGCAGTACGTACTTACAAAATGCAATGCAGAAATTCACCAAAGCTCCTTCTGGCCTTCTAAACCCATGACCAGAAGGGAAAAGACATTAGATACACAGGAACACTACCATCTGCAAGGTCCCCTCCAAGCCACTCCATTTTGACTCAAGAAATATAATTGCCATCATCCACTGTCGCTGGACCGAATTCTGGAAGTCCCTCTTGAAAAGCACTGTGGGTCTACCTAAGCATATGGACTGCAGTGATGCAAAAAGGCAGTTCACCAGCAACCAGAGACAGGCAATAAACGTGACCCAGCTGGCAATGCTCATGTCCCACAAGCGAGTTAAAAATAAAAATGTCAGCAAATTCAATAAACGTTGCGTGCACTGGATAAAGCTAAAGCAGTGAGCTCTGATAACATCCCAGCTACTGTGATGAAGACTCGTACTCCAGGAGATGGCTGCGTCTCTGGCCTGTTCTAGTACACATACAACACTGACATCTACCTGACAAAAGTAGAAAATTGCTCATGTTATGTCGTGTCCACAAAAAGTACGACAAATCCAGTTTAGCCAATCGTCTCCCCATTGGATAGATAACAGCAGATCCAACAATACAAGGAGCTTAACAGCACCCTAAACAAAGCAGCCTGTTTGATCGCCATTCCATTTTTTCTTCAGACATTCACTCCTTCCACCACTAGCACATAATAGCAACAGTCGACATCAACTACAAGCCACACCATAGCAACTTGTCAAGATTCTTCCAAATCAGAGAAGAACAAGAGCAGCATGCATTTATCAACCTCACCACCTTCGAGTTCTCCTTCAAGTCACCCATATTTCGACCTGGAAATACATCTCTCTCTCAAGGTCACAATCTCCAGTTTCCCTACCAATGAAAACTATGGATGAATACATACAAGGACTGGAGTAGTTCACTACTCAGTGTCTTGAGGACATTTAAAAGTAGGGCAATAAATATGGGCCTTGCCAACATAGTCAGTGATTAATTTGTTTTTAAACTGTGATATTGCCAGGCTGCTCAAAAATAAACAGCTCAAAATAGCTCAGCATTATAACCAATAGGTCAGAGAGGACCTCAGCTTAACACAACTGTAGTCCATGATCAGGCACCTTGATGTACACTAAATCTGCATCAAGCCTGCAAGTGTACAACAAACTTTAATCTGGAAGAAAGCCAATGCCAATTACAAAATGCTGCAGAATTAGAGTATGAACTTAAAGTTCATTTGACACAGTTTAATTAAGCAATATTCAAAATAAAAGGAACTACCCTATTTGCCTTTACTTGTCACTGAAGCAGAAACAATGTACCTGTTTAGCTGCATCTTGTAAGCTGGAGTCAGGGCAAATAACCACATCACGACTGCACGTTATAGGTTCTTTACATGTCAGCCCTGCCACCGTTACTGTTATCTGAAATATAAAAAAGAACAACATTGATTATCACCGCCTGTTGAAAGGTCATTGCGGAGGTTCACCACGGCCCAGCAGTAAGGCACCATGAATGCTCAGCTACTCAGGAGTGCCAATGGAATGCTGGTGAAGCAAAAGAAAACATGTAAGAATGTTATTCAGCATCCACTTCAAATGTGAGAAAACAGAGTACAATTCAAGAACAGGTCGTTCCAGGCCCAAAAAGATCCACGCAGTATTGAGCGATCATAAGCAATGACAAACCTCATCACTAGCATTAGCAGTAGGACCAATGCAAGGAGAAAATTAAGGCAATTAAATAGCACTAGCTTCAGTATACTATATTCTTATCTTGTGTAAGAATAACAGAAGGTTAAAATAACTTGAGACATAGGCCATGTTCTTGTCTTATAGAGTCATACAGCACGGAAACAACCAATACATGCTGAACGTAATCCCAAACTAAACTAATCCCACCTACCTGTTCCTGGCCCATATCCCTCCAAACCTGTACTTGTCCAAATGTCTTTTAAACATTGTAATTTTACCCACATTCACCACTTTCTCTGGCAGTTCATTCCACACGTGAATCACCCTCCGAGTAAGAAATTTGCTTCATGTCTTTTTTAAATCTTCTCCTCTCACCTTAAAGATGTGCCCCCAGTCTTGAAATCCCCCAACCTAAGAAAAAAACAATGATCATTAACTCTACCTAAATCTCTTATTATTTTATAAACTTATTTTAGTCACCTTGCAACCTCCTACACTCCTGTGAAAAAGTCCCTGCCTATCCAGCCTCTCTTTATAACTCAAACTTTCTATACCTGGAAACGTCCTGGTAAATCTCTTCTGAACCCTCTCCAGCTTGATCATATTCCTCCTATAAGTGGGCAACCAGAACTGGACACAGTAGGCAGACATAACGGACTTTCCATGTGATATTAGTTGGAATTACAGCAAGGAGCATGAAAGACATGTTAGTAAGACAGTCCTGTGACAGCTGTCTTTCTAATGTACAGCAATAGCAAACTTAAAATAGCATCAAATCACACCTCCTACCTCAGCAGTGGACAATGTAGGGAGATAATGGAATAGAAAGAGGTGGAAAAGCTATAAACAATATTCAAATTCAATAGTAGATTACAATTAAAACCAGATTTTAAAAATTCACTCTCTTGAAGTCTACCAACAGGAGGTTACATAATCGCAAACTTCACCCACACAATCCCAGATTGTTCACCTTTTAGTGATTTAGTCTGACAATTTGGTTAACGTTTAACTTGTGGATACATAATAACCAGAGTAAATCTCTGTAAAAGAGACTTAAGATACAAAAATTAAAATACATTTAAAAACCTTCATACAATTTGTTAAACATGTTTAGTAAGTTTTTTCAAAACAAGAATTTGAATCTTTGCTCTCCACTCCATTGCAATTTCAAATTGTCTTGTTTTAAAACCCTGCTCACCTCCTCTGGCTTTTATTTTCCCTTCTTTAAGTTTTTATTTTCCTTCTTGTATTTGATCAGGTTTCAAATCCCACAAAATCTGTATTTTTTCCCCCAGTCCTGATTAAAAGGCATTGATTTGAAGTGTTAATGGTTCTTTTCTATCCCTCTCCGCAGATGCAGCCTAACATGAGCATTTCCACTATTTTGTTTATTACAATTTCAGCTTTGCTTAATTAGTAGCCAGCTAGCACTATATAGTCGAATACTTGAAGTTCAACAAGTATGGCTGCCGCAGCATGTAATCTATTCACCACTCCAGTGCAATGAGTAATCATTGTATTGGTGATGTTGCTTTCAAATGAATCGTCACGGATCAGGAATCCTGTTCAAAGTTCTACCCTCAACCACCTTGAATATCAGGTTGACCAGAAAGTCATTCCTTTGGCATTTGGTGAACTTGCTAAACACAAGACTTTCCCCATAGTGTACTTTTCGGTCATTGTAGCCATAATACTTGTAACCACCAAGACAGTTTAGATGCAAAATGGAGACATGAATGCAAGACATGTTTTCGCTAAAGTGACATTTTAATAGCAGAATCAGTGGCTTTTTTTAAAATACAAAGTCACCCATAGGATTCATTCACTGATTTATTAATGTCCAACAGGGAACAAAATCCACTAGCCTTAACTATTCAAGTTTACATAGGACTCCAGATTCAATGAAAGTTTGGCTGACTCTTAACGTTCCTCTAAAATTGCATAGCAATCCAGTCAATTGTATGAAACCACCACAGCAGTAACAGAGGAGAATAAATTGAACACAACACCAGGCATCAAAAGCACCAACTACCCAGGCAACATTTCAAAATCCTCATTCCCAATATCCAAGAGTTTGTGCCAAAATTGGGACAGCTGCCCCAAGGACTTATCCAGCAACAGCCTGACAGTCATACTCATCAAATCCTTACCTTACTGCCAATGTCCGAGACACCGACATCACCACTTTTAGGCATGTCCTGTCCCACTGACAGGCCAGACTCAGAAGCAGCAGCACAGTGCTACACTGGAGGAAGTGTCCCTGGGAGTTCTCAATATGGTCTGTGCGCCCCATGAGATCTCAGCATCAGTTCAAACCAGAGGAGAGAAACTGCTTTATGATTACTACCTGCAGTTCTGTTGGTCACCAACTGGATTAAGACAGAGTGTATGCTTGGTGGAAGACTTTCCATAATTAGGTGGCTCAGTAACTTTACTACTAAGTGAGATCTCAAAGACATGGCTTCCAGCAGGCGAAGAGAAACAGGATGGAAAAAAAATGATTCACCCTCACCAATCTACTTGGTGTTTGGTCCATGACACAGTATTACAAAGTCATTGTGCAGAATCAGTCCCCACTTCGTACTGGAGATACCCAGCAGAGTAACATCTAGGCCCGAAACGTCAGCTTTTGTGCTCCTAAGATGCTGCTTGGCCTGCTGTGTTCATCCAGCTTCACACTTTGTTATCTTGGATTCTCCAGCATCTGCAGTTCCCATTATTTCTGATACCCAGCAGAGTTTTGTCTTCCTATTCATGCTAAATGAGCTAGAATTAGAACAGATCTAGCAGCTTAAAACTGGGAATCAATGAGGCAGAGTGAGCTAATCAGAAAAATTGTAGTAAACCACAAAACATAACCAAACATATTCTTCATCAAGCAGGAACAGCTTCAGAAGTATTTAAAATTGAAGTGCCAATCTGTTGCAACTATATAGGACTATTTGCATGCTCAACTCCAAAGTCAGCATACTGGTGAGGAAAGAAATCCCACAGATAAATAAAAAGGTCAAAATTCTGTATCCTAAAATGGTGAAGAGACAAGTAAATACCTAACTAAAGAAGGCACCTGCATAAAACACGCCACCTCCAGTGACAGGGGAGGGTAGGGCATCAAAGCAAAAGTCAAAGCTCACACACACATTCTGAGGAAGGGTCACTGGACCCAAAATGCTAACCGTTTTTCCCTTAACAAATGCTGCCAGACCTGCTGAGCTTTTCCAGTAACTTTATTTTTGTTCCTGATTCACAGCATCCGCAGTTCTTTCAGTTTTCAAAAGTCAAAGCTGATGATTTTACATCATCTTCAGCCAGCAGAACAGAATGGATAGTCCATTCCCAACATGAGGCACCTTCATCACAGATGTCACTTCTCACAGAATTCCTTTCATTCCATTTCATATCAGGAAATAGTTGAAGGCACAGGATACATTAAAAAGGCCCTGACAACAGCATCTCTGACAATAGGAAACTGCCAAGCTTTTCTGTTCACAAAAACAAGGCAAGACCAATCTAGTCAATGACTGAACCAGTCTATTCTCAATCAAAGTGATGCAAGTTCTCATCAACAATGTTACCAATCAACATTCAGCAACAGCTTGATCACTTATGTTCAACTCAGGCTCCAAGGGCACTTAGCTCCAGGACCCTTTACAATCTTGTTTCAAACATGGGCAATTTCATATACATACTTGCCAAGGCTAATGGAATCCTGGTTTTTATACCAACAAGACTACAACTCAAGGGAGTACAATGCATGCTTCAGGCATACAGAAAGCCAATTAGACCAAAATTGGACTTCTGGCAGCATTAGGGAAGATACATTAGGATTGGACAGAATGTAGTGCTTATAATTTACATGAATTATACTTGTTCCCTCATATTTTAAACTGCAAAGACAGATGAAATAACTGAGAATTGTACTCCTTGATATTCAGATATTACCCGATACCTTAATAAGTTTGAATCAACAGGAAAAGATGGATTAGATACAAAGTGGCGTGTCTAGGTCTTACGGACTACTCAAGAAAGTTGAGTGCGTTTCTTCTGGAGTGAAATTAGGGAACGTCTGCATGTAAAGAGTAGCATAAATTTGGAAACTTCTTCCAGAAGAAACAACAAGTGCTAAGTTAACAAATGATTTCAAAACAAAGATTTTGTTAACAAACAGCACGAAGTAGTAACATATAGATACCTATATCATCCAACGACAAGTTGCAAGGCTACTGGTGAAGTACAGGAAATGCAAATATGTGCTTGACGAGAAGCACGAATAAAGTAGGCTGGCGACCTCTTTCCATGCTGCAGAATTCTAACTATGAATCCTTGATTGAGAAAGTGACTGATCAGACTTTACCAACCAAATGACCTATTCTTATGCTCCAATGAATTTCCAACTGCAAAGCTAGAATTTGAACCATGAATTATTGGGCTTCTGGATTCCTAGGTCTGAAACATAACTGCTGAACTATTTCCAGCTGCAGCACAACTCCACAAATGCATTTGGTTATTTAAAGACTAACTGAGGCAGTAACGAGAGAAAGATCAATATGTCCCCCACCTCTGAAATTTACTAAGAGGTTAATCCAGGTCAAACAGTTGCAATCCCATTGACTGCACAGCCAGGCGGGACCAGGGCTGCTCTACACTGATTGGATATTTTGCCTGCCAATCACGGCTGACGACCAAACGCACAAAAACTACGCCATTTCCCACTTTAAACTGAAATAGATTTATTATCAAACCACAAATGTGCCTGCTCACCCCAGCCCGACGCATTAGGTCTGTAGGAATCACCGTTTCCATCTCCTCGGCCCCTTTAGCCAAAATCAACAGCGCACGCTTGGCCGCCATCTTGGAACAAGTGCCGGCTCGTTCGCTTGCGCGTTGCATCATACGGGTCGGGCTACGACTCCCGAGTAGGCCCCTAACACACCGCGCCACAAATTCAAAATTTTGAGAAGATTTGTAGCTCAGGTTGAGGTTCTGGATGTGAGATTGCTCGCTGAAAACGAACCTTCCAGCTCAGCGAACAATCTCACATCCACAAATTCAAAATAGCCGCACTGCAGTACTGACAGCGTCAAAAGTAGAAACAGAAACTTCTAGAATCGTTCAGCAAGTCTGGCATCATCAGTGCTGATGCAACGGAGAGAAGCAAATTTAACATTTCAAGTCAGTCAATGACCCTCCATTAGAATTGATGTATTGTGCTGCGACAATACGTCAATTTCTCCCTCTAGAGATATAGGCTGATCAGCTGATATTTCCAGTATTTACTTCAAATTTCCAAATTTGCAATATTGTATATCACTGCTTCAAGATATTTTGTACCCAGTCATAAAATCACTGTAATAGCAGGTTCTGACTCCAACGCCCTAACCCCGAATTGCCTAATTAGCACAATCCAAACCCCAAAGTCTCCATAGAAACCTTCACAATCCTAAACCTAACCACTTGTCCCTAATTCCAACAATTAACTCCATCCGAGTATAGTGGCGCATGAGAGTGCTGCAATATTAGCAGCTTATTTATGGTACCAATAGTCAAGCTACAAATATTCACTCCGTTTTTGGGACAAAATAGTTACAGAAGGCTGAATTTCAACCTATTCTAAGTCTATCCATTTACACCAAATTAAAATCATGCTTTGAGATTTTCCACTTGTGGGGAAGAAGCCTAATATAAAGGAGCAACCCAATGAACACAAAAAGGAATTGAGAATAACTTGGTTACCCAGAGCTAATAATGCAGAACATTACCACTGGGAATGATTATGATGAACGATATAGATATATATAAGAGGGAGCCAGATAAGAGCATGACGGAGAAAGGATCAGAAAGTTTTGGATGATGGAGAATGGGAGGAGGTCCACATAGATAAACACTGGCCTGAATTGTTTGGACCAGGTGTCCCTGTGGATATATTACATCTTCCAAGTAATGCTTGCAACTCTGTAACGGCCATATCATTTTAGAATAATCTTTAGCGATTCTTATATCTTTCAAATTAACCAACACAGCAATGTTTACAATATTCATCCCAATGTAGAATAACCTCCTAGGGTAGCATTGTATCAGGTTTTTGGACTTATACTTTTTTGGACTAGCTATACCTGCACCTTTACGATCAGTGTTTCTGTGCGTGACAGAACTTTTTCCAAATACATCATGTCAGAATCTTGTCCCATCATCAAATTATCATCTTTCTACGTTGACCTAGGTGGAAGTGATTGAGTTTGCGATGTAGAATTTGTAAGTAGCCCAGTAAGGGTATTATAACTATTTTCTTGTAAATAGAGTCATTGGAAGGCATTAACTTAGTGGTATTATTGCTAGACTATTAATCCAGAGGGGGTGAAAAGAATTGTGAATGCTGTGAATCAGAAACAAAAACAGAAGTTGCTGGAAAAGCTCAGCAGGTATGGCAGCATCTGTGGAGAGAAATCAGAGTTAACATTTTGGGTCTGAGGACCCTTCCTCAGAACTAATCCAGAGACCCAGATAATATTCTAGGGACCAGGGTTTGAATCCTGCTACAGCAGATAGTGGAATTTGAATTCATTTTTTAAAATTCTGGAATTAAGAATCTACTTATGACCCTTGAAATCATTGTCGATTGTCAGAAAAACCCATCTGGTTCATTAAAGTCTGAAAATCTGCCATTCTCACCTGCTCTGGCCTACATGTGACTCCAGAGCCGCAGCAATGTGATTGACTTGAAATTTCCCTCCAAAATGGCCTAGCAAGCCATTCAGTTGGACCAGTCATTGCAAAGTATCAAAGACATGAAACTGGATAGATCAACTGGCATCGTCCTAGGCACCAGAAAAGACAGAAACAGCACTGTCAAGCTTGCAAAGTCCTCCTCAGTAACATCTGGGGGCCTAGTGCCAAAATTGGGAGAGCTGTCTCACAGACTAGTCAAACAACAGCTTGACGTGGTCATACTCACGGAATCATACCTTACAGACAATGTCCCAGACATCGACATCACCATCCCTGGACATGCCCTGTCCCAACAGCAGGACAGGCCCAGCAGCGGTAGCAACCATGATGGTATGCAGTTGGAAGAGAGTTGATCTGGGAGTCCTCAATATTGACTCTGGAGCCATGGAGTTAAAATGTGCAAGGTGACCTCCAGGTGATTACCACATACTACTCTCTTTCAGCTGATGAATCAGTACTCCCCATGTTGAGCAATACTTGGAGGAAGCACTGAGGACGGCAAGGGCACAGCATATATTCTAGGTGGGGGATTTCAATATCTATGGTTCAGCAGCAGTACCACTGATAAAGCTGGTCAGATCCCAAGGGACATAGCTGCCAGACTGGGTCTGCAGCAGATGGTGAGGTAACCAACAGGAGGGAAAAACATACTTGACCTCATCCTTAACAATCTGCCAGCAGCAGATGCATCTGTTCATGATTGTATTCATAACAGCAACCACCATCATCCTTGTGGAGATGAAATCTGGCCTTCACATTAAGAATAACTTTGATCGTGTTGTTTGACACTATCACTATGCTGAATGGGACAGACTTTGAACAGATCTAGCAACTCAAGGCTAGCCATTAAGGAGGCATTGGGGGCCATCAACAGCAGCAGAACTGTACTCTAGGACAACCTGTAAACTCATGCCCCAGCAAATCCCCTACCCAACAATTACCATCAAGCCAGGGGATCAACCCTGGATCAATGGAGAGTGCTGGAGGGCATGACAAGAATTGCACCAGGCATACCTAAAAATGAGGTGACAGCCTGGCGAAGCGACCAGACAGGACTACTTTCATGACAAGCAACATAAGCAGAGCCAGACAGATAGACAGAGCTAAGCGATCCCACAGCCAAAGGATCAGCTTTATGATCTGCAGTCCTGCTACATTCAGTCGTAAATGGTGGTGGACAATTAAACAACTCACCAGTGGAGGAGGCTCCACAAACGTTGGTTTCCTCAATGATGGAAGAGCCCAGCACATCAGTGCAAAAGATAAGGTTGAAGCTTTCACAGCAATCTTCAGCCAGAAGTCCCAAGTGGATTATCCATCTTGGCCTCCTTCAGTGGTTCCAGCATCACGATACAAGTCTTCAGCCAACTCAATTCATTCTATGTTAAATCAAGAAACAGTCAAAGACACTGGATACTACAAAGACTACAGGCTTGGCAACATTCCGGCAATAGTACTGAAGACTTGTGCTCCAGAACTTGCTATTCCCCTAGCCAAGCTGTTCCAGTACAGTTACAAGCATATAAAGGTACAGGTACAGGCATCTACCTGACAATTTGAAAATTGCCCAAGTACATTCTGTACATAAAAAGCAGGACAAATTCAAAAGGCCAATCACTGCCCCATCAGTCTACTGTTGATCATGAGTAAAGTGATGGAAGATGTCTATCAAGTACTATTTAGCAGCATCTGCTCAGCAATAACCTGCTCAATTGTGCCCAGTTTGGGTTCCGCCAGGACCACTTGGCTCCTGACCTCATTACAGTCTTGGTTCAAACATGGACAAAAGAGGTGAATTACAGAGGTGAGGTGAAAGCGACAGCCCTTGACATCAAGGCTGCATTCAATCAAGTGACATCAAGGATCCCTGGAAAAATTGGAATCAATGGGAATTCAGGGGCAAATTCTGTTGGTTAGAGTCATACCTGACACATAGGAAGATGATTGTGGTTGTTGGAGGTCAGTTGTCTCAGCTCTGGGACATCTCTACAGGAGTTCCTCAGCGTAGTGTCCTATGCCCCGCCATCTTCAGCTGCTTCATCAATGACTTTCCCCCCATCATAAGGTCAGAAGTGGAGACGTTCACAGATGATCACACAATGTTCAGCACCATTTGTGACTCCTCAGATACTGAAGTAGTTCATGTCCAAATGCAACAAAATCTTTATAAATATCCAGACTTGAGCTGAAAAGTGGCAAGTAACAAATGCCAGGTTATGGCATTCACCATTAAGTGACAAACTAACCACCACCCCTTGACATTCAATGATATTACCATCACTGAATCAAGCACCGTCAACACCCTGGGTTTATCATTGACCAAAAACTCAACTAAATTCACCAATAAATGCAGCAGCTACAAGAGCAGGTCAGAGTCTAGGAACACTGTGGTGAGTAACACATCTCCTGACTTCCCAAATTCTAACCACCATCCACAAGGCCCAAGTCAGGAATGTGATGGAATACTCTCTATTTGCTTGGATGAGTGAAGCCCCAACAACACTCAAGAAGCTTGACACAATATAGGACAAAACAGCCCGCTTGTTTGGCACTACACCCACAAGCATTCACTCCCATCATCATTGACACTCAGTAGCAGCACTGTGTACTATTTCCAATATGCACTGCAGAAATTCACCAAAGATCCTCAGACAGCACCTTTCAAACCCACGACCACTTCCATCTAGAAGGACAAGGGCACTACATACACAGGAACACCACTGCCTTCAATTTCTCCTTTAAGCCTTCCTCCATCCTGACTTGGAAATATATTGCCAATCCTTCACTATCTTTGGGTCGAAATCCTAGAATTCCCTCCCAAATGACATTGTGAGTCAACCCACAGCAAGATGACTGCAGTAGTTCAAGAAGGCAGTTCATAACCACCTAAGGGTAACTAGGGATGGATAATAAATGCTAGCCAGTTAGGGATGCCACATCTCAAAAATGAATAATTTTTTTAAAAAAAGAATTAGACAGCAATGAAACAGACCCTTTGGTCCAACTTGTAAATGCCAACCAGATATATTAAACTGGTCTTGTCCCATTTGCCAGCATTTGGCTCATTTCCCTCTAAACTCTACCTATTCATGTACCCATTCAAATATCTCAGCAAGGGACCCAGCAATCTCTTCCCCAACTTCCTGTTTAGTTCTGGGTATATCTGATTACGTCCCAGGGATTTATCCATCTTTATGCATTTTTAGATGTCAAGCACCTCCTCCTCCGTAATATGGGCTCTTAAAAATATCACTATTTATTTCCTTAAGTTCTCTAGCTTCCATATTTCTTCTCCACAGTTACTACTGATGCAAACTACTCATTTAGTATCTCACCCACCTCCTATGGTTCCATACACAGATAGCCTTGTTAAGCTTTAAGAGGCCCTGTTCTCTCCCTACTTACATTTTGTATTTGTAGAATCCCTTTGGATTCTTCTTAACCCTATTTGCCAAAGATACCTCACGTCCTGTTTTTGCCCTCTTGATTTGCCTCTTATGTATACTCCCGCTGCTCAAATACTCTTTTACCGTTGATCCCAGCCATCTATACCCAATATATACCCCATTGAAGAGAGCATCAATTCATCCAGCATTCCCTACACCTGCCAGTCATGCCCTTCACACTAACAGGACCACTCTCTCTGGGCTCTCATTACCACACCTTTAAAGGCCTCCTACTTTCCAACCATCCCTTTTCCTGCAAGTAACCTCTCCCAATCAACTTTTGAAAGTTCTTGGCCTTAATCCAATGTAGAATGTTAACTTTTAAATCAGTCTAACGTTTTCCATAGATGACAGGAACTGCAGATGCTGGAGAATCCAAGATAACAAAGTGTGAAGCTGGATGAACACAGCAGGCCAAGCAGCATCTCAGGAGCACAGGTGCTGCTTGGCCTGCTGTGTTCATCCAGCTTAACACTTTGTTAACTTTTTCCATAACTATTTTAAAACTAATAAAATTAGGATCAGTGGCCCCAAAGTGCTCTCCCACACACATCTCAGTCACTTGCCTTGTCTTATTTCCCAAAAGAAGGTCAAGTTTTGCCCCTTCTCTGGTAAGTAAATCCACATGCCAATTAAGAAAATTTTCTTGTACATACTTAAATTCCTTTCCATCCAAGCCCTTAACACCATGGCAGTTCTAGTGTTATGTTTGGAATGTTAAAATCTCCTACCATTGCAACCATATTATTCTCTAAAGGCTCTCTGATGAAGGGTCTAGGCCCAAAACGTCAGCTTTTGTGCTCCTGAGATGTTGCTTGGCCTGCTGTGTTCATCCAGCTTCACATCTTGTTATCTCTTATTCTTACAGATATCTCAGATTCCTTACAAATTTGCTACTCAATATCCTGCTGACTATTGGGGGGCCTATAGTACAATCCCAATAAAGTGATAATCCCTTTCTTATTTCTCAGTTCTATCTATATAATTTTTTGCCATGTTCCTAATTATGCCCTGAGTTCATCTGACTCATCAGTGCCTCTTGCACTGAAATAAATGCAGATTAATTTATCAGTTTTACCTCATTCACTACCTTGCTCTTGCCTGCCTTGACTATTTAACTTGCTTGTATTCTGTACTGTGGTAGCCTCAGACATTTCTTTCTCATTATCTCTTTAGGACCAGCCCCCTTATTTGTTTAAATCCTTCTGAGTATCACAAGCAAATCTCCCCATCAGGATATTGCTCCGCTTCCAATTCAGTACAACCCGTTCTTCTTGTCAAGTCATTTCTGCCCCAGGAGAAACTCCAATGATCCAAAAATGTGAATCCCTGCTTCCTGCACCAGCTCCTAAACTATGCATGCATCTACTCTATCCTCCTACTTCTTCTCTCACTAGCACATGGCCCCAGGAGTAATCCAGATATTACTACTTGCGAGGACCTACTTTTTAACCTCCTGTTAATTTCCTATATTCTGTTTACATAACCTTGTCCCTTTCTCTTCCTATGTCATTGGTACCAAAAAGTGTACAATGATGTACTACTTGTTGCTGTCCACTTTGAGAAAAATCTGCATTCTCCCCAAGACATCCTTGACCTGGGGAGCAACATACCATTCTGACGTCTTGCAGTCAGCTGCAGAAATGTTTGTGCCCCTGTCACAATCAATCACCTGATGTACCCCTCGTCACAGTAGAGGCCCTCTGAATCCCAGAAGCCTGGCTGTCAGTGCTATATTGTCCTGAAAGGCCATTATGCCCTTATCCAAAACAGCAAACATGTTTGAGATGGCGATAGCTACAGGACACTCCTGCACTACCCCTCCTACATTTCCTAAGAGTAATCCATCTACCCAATTGTATTTGAAATATTTTTAACCTCCCTGAAACTGCCATCCATCACCATCCCTGACTCCTGTAAATCCCTCATTGCCTCTAACTGCCAATCCATACAATCCAATAGGATTTGCATCTAAACACACTTCCTGCAGACATAATCTCCAGGAACATTGAAATTCTCCCTAATCTCCCACATCCAACAGGAAGAGTGCATCACTCTACTAAAAGCCATCACTGCACCTTAAACAATCTAGACCCAAAGTATACGCAAAAAAAGAGTTCTGAAGAAGGGTCATTGGACCCGAAACGTTAACTCTAATTTTTTCTTCACAGATGCTGCCAGACTTGCTGAGATTTTTCAGCAACTTCTGTTTTTGTTCCTGATTTACAGCATCTGAGGTCCTTAAGTTTTTAGTCACAATTAATTCCCTTTTTCTTAAACTGCATTTCCTATTAATTCCACGTCACACACATGTGTGTATCCATTGTCTCTTAAACATCTCCACAATGAACAGACTCTTGCCAATGTGCTTCAACTCAAGTTTGTATCCAATTGTTGACATGCTGTGCACCCAGTGGAGTACTTCATTCATTGGCTCTCCATCATAGGGAGGCCCGTTTGCAGCAGTGCACCATGTTGGCCACAGAGTGGCACCAGATGTCAAACATAAAACCAAAACCAAGTTAATGTTTCGTGTCGAGTGATCCCTTCCTCAGAAGAATACAACACAGGGCTAAAAACTATTGTCACTATGATAATGAATACTCATTGCCTCTGTTAAAACTAAAGACCAAGGAACGTTGTACAAGCGTGTTCACTGTATGTACAGTGTCAATGTAACAGTTATTTCTGGTGTCAACAATGGCTCAGTGGTTAGCATTGGTGCTTCACAGTGCTGGAATCATGGGTTTTATTCCAACCTCAGGCGACTGTCTGTGTGGAGTTTGCACATTCTCCTGTGTCTGTGGGTTTTCCTCCAGGTGCTCTGGTTTCCTCCCACAGTCCAAAGATGTGCAGGCTAGGTGGATTGGCATGTTAACTTGTCCATAGTGTTCAGGGATATGTAGATTAGGTGGGTTATAGGGGGACTGGGTCTGGGTGGAATGCTGTGAAGGTCAGTGTGGACTTGTTGGGCCAAAGGATCTGTTTCCACACTGTAGGGATTCTATGATCTAAAAGCATTCCATTATACTCCTAATGTGCCTTGTCAATAGTGGATGTTCTTTGAGGAGTCAGGAGGTGAGCCATCCATTACTGAATATCCAGCTTTAAATTTGTTATTATAGCCACAGGATTAAGAGTTTTCTTCAGCTTCTGATCAACAGTAGCCTACAGGGTTTTGATCTTGAAACATTCAATAATTGGAATATAATTGACTGTAATGAGGTAATAGTTATATTCTCACTTGTTGGAGATGCTACCAAAATACCAACAACACTTCTCCTGTCCCACCATAGGTCGAATTGCAATACAACCATCAAATATGCCTTCCACTCCATTCTCTGTCTGCCTCTTGGAAAATCAGATCATAACGTTGTGGTCCTCCTCCCAGCTTACAAGCAGAAATTGAAGTGCAAGGACCCAATACAGAAAGTAGTGCAGTGTTGGTCAGAGGCAATGGAAGGGCTTCCACGGGGCTGCTTAAAGTTTGTGGACTGGTCCATATTTAAGGACCCAGTGGCCAGCCTAAACAGGTATGCCATTCCCATCACAGACATCATTCGTAAATGTGCAGAAGAAGTTAATCCAAATGCTCCCCAGGTGGAAACCATGGATGAACTGGGAGATCCACTTCCGACTGAAGTCCAGGTCTGAGGTGTACAAGCTGAGCAACCTTGACCTATACAGGAAATCCACGTATGACTTTTGTAAGGCCAGAGACACCAAGAGGCAATACCAAACTAAGTTTGAGACCCAGACCAATCACATGGACACTCATTGTTTGTGCAAGGTTTACACGACAAAAGAGGCTAAAAAATGAAATCAAATGAAACACAGCAACAGTACATCCCTATTCAATGAGCTCAATGCATTTTTTGCTAACTTTAAGCAGAATGTCAGTGAAAAAATGTGACATACCCCAACAGCCTCGGATGCACCTGTGTGCTTGGTTGTTGCCACAGATGTTAGATTGGCTTTCTTGTGAGCGAACCCACAGAAAGTGACTGGCTGTGAACTCAGATCCCGTGCAGACCAGGTAGTGGGAGTATTTGTTGACATATTTAACCTCTCCTTACCACCATCTGAAGAACTCACTTGCTTCAAGAAGAGTACCATCATACCGTTGCCAAAGAAAAATCATGCAGTGTACCTTAATGGCTACAGCCTGGTGGCTCTGACCTCCACAATTATGAAGTGCTTCAAGAGGCTAGTCATGTCTCACATCAACTCCAGCCAGCCAAATTGCCTGGATCCTTTGAAATTCTCTTACGAGTGCAATAGGTCCACTGCAGATGCCATCGCCTGTCCTACACTCATCTTGGATCATCTGGATAACAAAGATGATCATGTCAGTCTCCACAGTTCCTCCTTCAAAATCATAATTCCAACCTACCTCGTCTCTAAATTCCAAGACATAGGTCTCAGTTCTCCCCTCACTAACTGGACCTTCTACTTTCTGACCCATAGACCATAATCAATAACATGCAACAACACTTCCTCCACTACAATTCTCAACATTGCTGTCCTGCAAGATCATGTACTCAGCCCCCTTCTATAGTCCTTAAACACTTACAACTGTGTGGCCAAATTTCACGTCAACTCCATCTACAAGCTTGCTGATGACACCACCTTTGTAGGCCGGGTCCCAAATAATGATGGGACAGTATACAGGAAACAGATTGAGTGCTTAGTAGCATAGTGTGAAGACAACAATCTCTCCATCAATATCAACAAAATTAAGGAGCTGGTCATTAACTGCAGGAAGCGGAGTGGAGGGCATACCCCTCTCTGCGTCAGTAGTGCTGAGGTGGAGATGGTCGAGAACATCAAGTTCCTGGGAGTGATGATCATCAACAATCTGTCCTGGTTCACCTACGTTGATGTGACAGTCAAGAAAGCACAACAACACTTCTACTTTCTCAGGAGGCTATGAAAATTTGCATGTCCACAAGGGCACTTACCAGTTTTTAGAGATGCATCGTAGGAAGCTCTTCCCAAGATCAGAAGAAACTACAGAGAGCCTAGTCCACCACACAAACCAGCCTTCCATCCATTGACTCCATCTATGCTTCCTGCTGCCTTGGGAAAGCAACCAACATAATCAAAGACCCCTCCCACCCCACATATACTCTGCTCCATACTCTTCCATCAGGCAGGAGATATAAAAGTTTGAATACACATACAAATAGATTCAAAAACAACTTCTTCCCTGCTGTTATCAGACTTTTGAATAGGCCTCTGAAATGTTAACTCTGATCTCTCTCTCTGCATCTTCTCTGCCCCTATAATACTGTATTCTACACTCTGTTCTGCTAACTTTATGCACTTTCAATGTTACAATCTGCTTGTAGAACGCAAAATAACACTTTTTACTGTTATTGTTTCTGAAGAAGGGTCCCAATCTGGAAGTCAACTTTCCTGTTCCTCTGATGCTGCCTGGCCTGCTGTGTTCCTCCAGCCCCAAACTGTGCCATCGCTTGTCACTGAATCTCTGTATTTGCCATTTCTTGCTTATTTTTGCTACAAGCTGCCTTAGTATCTGAGGACATGCAAATGGAATTGATTGATCTACAATCATCAACAAACTTCCCCACTTAAGTCCTAAAGATTAAGGTAAAGTCTTTGATGAAACAGTTGATGACAGATGACACTTACATGAGGAGCTCCTTGTGTTGACGTCCTTGGGCTGAGATGATTGTCATCCATCAGTTACAATCACCTTCTGATATGGTAAGTTTGACTCCAACCTGCAGAGAATTTTCCCCCAATCCCCATTGATTTCAATTGTGCAAGGGAGTCTTAAATTAGACTCGTTAAGTGCTGCTAAGTTTTCAAGGATAATACTGACCCTTTCCTCACCTCTGGAAATTTTGCTCTTTTGTCCATGTTTTGTCCTTATTAAAATTTCAGGAACTGAGTAGTCCTAGCAGAACTCAAACTGGGCCTGAAGGAACATATTATTGCTATTTACATACCATTTAACAATATAATCAATTGCATCATTTTGCTGATGTTTAGCTCTGCACTGATGGTGGCAATTTACAGATTGGATTTGTCTCACATTTTGTTGACAGAACACAGCCAAGCAATTTTCCTTTTGTCAGGCATTTGCTATGTTGTACCTGTACTGGCACAGCTTGCATCGGACATAGCTAGTTCTGAAACACAAAGCTTCAGCATTACAGCTAAGATGTTGTCAGGGTTCATGGTCCTTTCTATATCCAGCGCATAGCGAGGTGGAACTTATTACAATATAGCGATGGATGCAAATAACATTAAATAGTTTGACAGAAGTATGAAATATCACGAGACAGAGATGCCATGTCTGTCTGCAGCAGTACCTTGTGTTAGGCTGCCTGATTTTCCATCTAAAGGCTGTTTCATAATCACACTGGTGGAGCTTATGTAACTTCAATGTTAACTCCTTCATAATAATTACCTTATAACATAAGCCTCTTTGAGTTAGTATGCATGTGTGGCTGTGCAAAAGAAAAAGTTTACAAGAATTAAACATTTAAATAAATCGACTGCACACAACAAAAAGGAATTAATAGGAAGGTTGATGGGGATTTTAGAAAGCAGACAAACCAGTTATAGACTTTTAAAACTAAAACCATAAGAAACAGAAGCAGGAGTAGGCCGTTCAGCTCCTCAAGCCTGTTCCGTCTTTCAACAGGATTATGGCTGATCCTACGTTCCTCACGTTGATTTTCCTGCCCTTACCCCATGACCCTTGAATTCCTGACTGATCAAGAATTAGGATAATAAGGTGTAGAGCTGGATGAATATAGCAGGAAAATCAGGATCAGGAATCAAGAATCTATCTGTCTCAGTCTTAAATATGCACAAGGACTCTGCCATAATAGCCACCTTATAGCAAAGAGTTCCAAAGAATCACAACCCTGTGGAAGAAGAAATCCCTCCTCATATCAGTCTTAAGTTGGTGCCCCTTTGTATCAGTCTTGTCTTTTGAATTTCAGAAGCAACATTACACTAGTGTGGGGAACATTGGTGAAGATCTCTTATTCTGTTCTTCATCAGCACACTAATGTATGCTGTCTGACTTCACACACACAAATGAGGAATTGTCACAAGCAATAATATCAACCATTGACTTTCTTCTGGAGGAGAGACAAATGGAGGAAGAAAAGGGAAATAGTAAGTATTTTCCTCAGGATTTTCTTTCCATTCCAGGCTTTGCTTTTCACTCAATTTGCAAACTGGGAAATGTTCACAAGAGTAGCATGATCTGGAGAATAACATTTCTTACAGATCCTCCCACAGTCCAAAGATGTGCAGGTTAGGTCGATTGGCCATGCGAAACTGCCCATAGTATCCAGGGATGCGGAGGTTAGGTGAATTGGCCATGCTAAACTGCCCATAGTGTCCAGGGATGTGCAGGTTGGGTGGATTGGCCATTGGAAATGCAGAGTTACAGGGATGGGGTGGATCTGGGTGGGATACTCTACAGAGGGTCAGTGTAGACGTGATAGGCTAAATGGCCTGCTTCCACTCTGTAGGGATTCTATGATTTGAAAATTATCTCACCAATGGAGATTCCCCTGCATTTCACGTCAGTCTCCAGTGTTCATTTGGAGACCATTGCCTGTGACTCATGCACAGTTTGAAGAATGTGTGAGTGAGCGCCAGGCAGTTATAGTGAGTGTAGAGTGGGACGGTAGAGCGATGAGTGTGGGTGCAAACGTTCGGGTCTTTTTGCCCTTCATTGCTGTAGTGAGCTAATTTCAAAATAAATGATGATAACAGAGTTTAACCCTTTGTGGATCTTGCAGCATTCCACATTAAATTTAAACTGAACAAATTCAGGAGAATAAAATTTCAACGTTAGGCATTGTTTCAATGTAAAGGACAAATTAATGACTGATGAGCAAAACCGACGTTTTGACTGTCCAATGAAACACTCCCAGGGCAGGTACACCATGGATTAGATACAGAGTACCACGCCCCCACTTCTGACATGAATTTTTTTTAAACTTGAAGAGCTATCCTAGGGCGATTGACATTTTTTAACAAGCACTCTCAGCTCTCTCCTTTGTGTATAGGGCAGTGAGCCCTAAACTAAGGGTTGAAAAGGACCAAAGTACAATCTCAAGCCTATTCTTGGACCTACTGATCTGAACTATGACTACTGCTGATCTCAGGTCCTTGACCTGGAGTAGGAAAACTCGGGTAGATTGTCTTTGGAAAGCCAAGTTATGGTCAGACTGAGTTGTGAAGTCTCCCTGGGGCCCTATAAAGGATAAAGAGATATTTAATTACAACTCGATCTGAATGTAGGCTAATGTGTCACAGGCATTACGTCTTTATATTTAGCACATCTCAGTATCTAATTCTGTCAATGGGCTAAGCTTCAATGGAGTAAAATACAGTGAGTATGAAGATTGTGGGAGCGTGGGCTATCAGTGTGGTTTACAATATACGTGTATGAGTGGGTGAAAGGTCAGAAACATGCAAACATTCCCCAGTGAGTATGTCAGCACGCAAAACGTCACTGCTACAAATGTCACTTTAATGTTCAACTCTCCTCCTCTCTGGCCGTGCACATATCCACACAGACACGTGAAAATATGTCAAGATTGCCTCCTCATTCGTGTCTGCCTAGGAGCAGCACAGACTTGTGGCAGATCAGGTACAGCGCAAGTTAGATACAGAATAAAGGTCTTTCTACTCTGTCTCATCAAATCCTCCAAGGGTGGACGCATCGCAATATTTTTTCTACACCGTGTCATCAAACATTTTCAGTGCAGGAAATGGATGCAGAGTAAAGCTCTCTCAATACTGTCTCAACAAATTCTCCCAGGGCAGATACCAGCACCAGTTAGTGACAAAGCTTTTTTTATTCATTCACAGGATGAGGGCATCACTGGCTAGGCCAGCATTTATTGCCCATCCCTAATTGCTCAGAGGGCAGTTAAGAGTCAACCTCATTGCTCTGGGTCTGGCCAGACCAGGTAAGGATGTCAGTTTCCTTCCGTAAAGGACATTAGTGAACTAGATGAGCCCTCTATGTTGTCTCTCTAAACATTCCCAGGACAGATACCACATAGCTTTGTTGCAGAGTCTTCTATCAGCATTGGGATCTATTTTGTCCAACTCTGCATTTGCTGCTTGTGTGATGCTGGAAGACAAAAGTAGTGGTTTTCCTAACAAATTAGGTCATGCAGGCAGTAATTTGAAAGACCTAACCAATGACATGGTCCTGTCAACATGTGAACCATATAGTCAGAAACATTCAATTTTGGCAGAAAATCTCTGGTGTGTAAACTGAGATTATACAATCTGTTGATTGATTTCAGATTGCGCAGACTCTTGCTATAATCCTGTAGTATATCCCAGTCTGCACTGCCAAGGCACAGCCATGAAGAATGGCCCCTTGCTCCAGTGACATGTACAGGGACTGAGGCATAAGTAATTAAGCCCTAGTAAAAGGCGACAGCCTAGAAGGGTGAGTGGGGTGAGATGTGGTTGGGAAAAACCTTCAGCCAGTGTTTAGCAGGCAAGTGCAATGACAGGAACCTCTGGTGAGTCAGCCATTGAATAAATTGTGCCACAGCTTCAGAAATTCTCACTGGAGATAATCCCTAGTGTCCTTAGGTTTTGCAAACTTTGGGAGAATGATTCTTCAGTGATATCACATATGCACAGGCCCATATGTTAGAAGCTGATGTACTTTAGGGTTACGTATCTGCCTCATGGGAACCACAAGCGGTTAGTGAGCAGTATCAATGTGCTGATGATGTGTTGATTGTAAATTTAGCCTCAGCCAGAAAAGGTTGATTCCATGACCTGTGACTGAGCTAGGACAGCAAAACATTCAATTCTATTATAAATTAAAACAGAAAATACTGGAAATACTTAGCAGGTCATGCAGCATCTGTGCAGAGAAAAAGAGCGAAAATTTCAGGTCAATAACCTATTGTCAGAAATGATCTGAAATATTGGGTGAGGTTGGAACTCAATCAAAACCCATCCACTTGCAGAAAGCTAAAGCCAGTTCCACTTGTTCTGACCCTGTCTGTACAGATGCAACCTTTTGCTGACATGTTGCCAAGCTCACTGCATTCGACCAACTCCTACCACCCAAGGCTGTTGCTTCTGGCTGGGGTTCAATCCCATGTGTGCTAACCCCCACCCCCACCACACCAATCACTGGAATCAAGGGCCTACTCCAATATTTTCTGCTTTTATTTCAGATGTCCAGCATTTGCAGTTTTTGGCTTTCGGTTTTTAATTCAAAAATTAAAAATCTTTTATGTGAAAATTGTGACCCACTCACATAGACAGTAAAAAGCCCCCTGAAAAGACAAGGGATTGAAGAGATAGGTTAGGAGGCAAGGCAGAAAGCTTAGCCTATAGAGAGAGCTTTGAATAGTTTTTAATTGAGAAGAAGATTATTTGGCAATCCATCTGGTTCATTAATATCCTTTAGGGAAGGAAGCCACCATCCTTACCTGCTTTGACCGACATGTGACTCCAGACCCACAGCAATATGGTTGGCCCCGAACTGCCCTTTGGGCAATTAGGGTGGGCAAATAAATACTGGCCTAGACAGCGATGCCCATATCTTGTGAATGAATATAAAAAAGAAAGCTCCAGGTGGGACAAAGTGTAGGTGGGGAGACTGAGACTAACGGGTGTGAGGTTAAATAAGGGTAGAAAAGATTGTTGAGAGAGTTTAGAAGATGACAACAAATGCAAGAAGTAAACTGTTACATGTGTGCGTTGCTAGTTGTTGATGTCCTGTCCTGTTCTCCTTGTACCTACTCCTACAAGGTGATCTGTTATCATGGTATGTTGCACTTGTCTGTCTTGCACCTTCCTCACACATGTACTATAGCTCCACTGTGTGACAGCCATCATCCAACTACATCCAGTTGGTAATGAGTCAATGTATTGACCACTGAATGGCTCAGTCCCACTCATTTACCCAATAGCATGTGTGATTGAATTAGGAACAAAAATAAGTTACATCTATTTAATCCAATTGATTACCTTTTTCATTGATTCCCAGACTCCCATAAAATATTTTGTTAATATATTCATTCATTCTTGGAATGTGGATGTTGCTGGAAAGGGTGATCTTTATTATCTGGGTACAAACCAATGCTCTCTAGATCACTGCAGAATTCAATCAGTTTAACTGAAGTGGAATTGGAGCCAGACATATGACTAGGTTGGGGAAAGGCAGTGCGCTATCTTTCCTAAAAGGATCAAGAATCCCTACACTGTGGAAGCAGGACATATGGCCCATTGAGTGCACACCACCCTTCCAAAAGCACCCCACCCAGACCTCTACCCTATCCCTGTAACCCTGCATTTTTCCCATGGCTAATCCACCTAGCCTACACATCTTTGGACACTGTGGGCAATTTAGCATGGCCAGTCCACCTATCCTCCACATCTTTGGAGTGTGGGAGGAAACCAGAGCACCTGGAGGAAACACAAACACACACACACACACGCACACATGGGAAGAATGAGCTCTCAATGCTGGAATTGAACCTGCACCCCTGGTGCCATGAGGCAGCTGTGCTAACCACTGAGCCACCATTTTTTTTAAAGCAATGGGGTGCTGGGAACGTCAAGGAGCTGGCCGTCATAGAATCGCTACAGTGTGGAAGCAAGCCATTTGGCCCATCAAAGAAAACATTTATAAACCAGTTTAGAATTTAAAAATTAATTGCCTATTTTACTGATCTAGCTTTTGATTTCCAGTCTTTCAAATTACAGATTAGTTATAAAAATGAATGTCTGTGACTGAAACTGAAATGAAAAATCTCCATTGAGACAAAAAGCAGCACCCTAAAGGGGGGCCACAAAATCAGTGAGCAAAGAGACCGAAAAATGGAGTAGCACAGATTTATTACAGTGCAGAAGGAGGCCATTCACCCCATCATGTCTGTTCCAGTTCTTTAAGCAATTTGACATAGTGCCAATCTCCTGCCTTTTGACCATAAGCCTATGCATTGTTTCAATTTAAATAATGGCCTAATGCCCTCGAATGCCTCAGTTGAGCTTTACTTTTTAACACTTCCAGGCAGTACTTTGCATATCTACTTGCAGAGCTTACACTTTTTCACATGTTACATTTGTTTCTTTTGCAAAGCATTTTAAATCTATGCATTCTAGTTATTGATCCTCTTTTGACAGGAACAATTTTTCTCCATCTACTCTATCCAAGGCCCATCATGATTTTGTCAACCTCCATAAGATCTCCTCTTAGCCTCCTCCTTCAATTAAACCAGTCCCAACTTCTCCAATCTATCCTCATCATTGAAGTTTCTTGCCTCTGGGAGTATTTTGTAAATCTCTTGTGTATGCTCTCCAATGCCTTCTTTGATACTTGGAAGGATAAGGCTTGCAGATGCATGGAAACACCATTACCTGCAAATTCTCCTCCAGTTTGTAAACCATTCTGACCTGGAACTATATTGCCGTTCCTTCATTGTTACTGCATCAAAATCCTGGAACTCCCGCCCTAAGAGTATTGTAGGTGTCCCTACCCCACCATGGATTCCAACAGTTACAGAAAACAGCTCACTACCACCTTCTCTAGGGCAATTGGGATGCAACAGTAAATGGCAGCCTAGTCAGTGACACCCATGAATGAATAATTAAAAATTTTTATAGCACCACGAATGCCATTAGATCTTCTGGGGTGTTTTGTGGTTTCAGTTATGAAACAAGGTCTGACATTAGGCCGCAGGCAGAGTTAGGAGAGCAGAGGTGAATAAAAACATACCCAGACAGACAATATTAAATAGCATCTTCATGGAGGTGAAAGAGATTGAGAGGTGAAGAGATGTGAGGAGGGAATTCCAGGTCTAGACAGCTGAATGTCTGGCTGCCAGTGATGAAGCAATTAAAATTGAGGATGCACAAAAGGCTAGATTTGGAAAAATAGAGATATTTTGAAGGGATGAACAGATTACATAGATCTTACAAGACTGTGACCTGGTGAGACTTCCCACCTGGTGTATCCCAACAGGAACCTGATCATCAGTTCCTGGAGATTTCAAAGTGACATGTACCCACTGCTGCTTGGGATACAAAGACCTGGCAAGTACTTTCATTTCAAATAAGGCCCTTCCCTTTATTCAGTGGAATATTTTGACATGGGGTCACACTCTGAGATTATACATAGTGGGTATGTTTTCTCATTGAGAGGGAAAAGAGGCCTGGTGGGGAACTCTGCCTCCTGGAGAGGGAGTGAATTAATATTCATGTCACCCTGGATGTACTCCCTCTCTTTCCTGACAGTGGGGTGACAGGGCATGAGCAAAGCTGAGAAAAGTTCACTGCCACTCTCCGCATCAAACATGATGCAAGTGCATGACTATGAACTTTACATTGTGCTTGCAAAGATAGACACAGATGTGATGATGAGGTTCACAAACGTTTTAAAAACACCTAGTTCAAAAACAAGAGAGAAAGAGAGAGCTAGCGAGTTTTGAGAAGATTTGTAGCTCAGGTTGAGGTTCTGGATGTGAGTTTGCTCGTTGAGCTGGAAGGTTAGTTTTCAGACGTTTCGTCACCATTCTAGGTAACATCATCAATGAGCCTCCGACGAAGCGCTAGTGTTATGTCCCGCTTTCTATTTATCTGGTTAGGTTTCCTTGGGTTGGTGATGTCATTCTAGGTAACATCACCAACCCAAGGAAACCTAACCAGATAAATGGAAAACGGGACATAACACCAGCGCTTCGTCGGAGGCTCACTGATGATGTTACCTAGAATGGTGATGAAACGTCTGAAAACTAACCTTCCAGCTCAGCGAGCAAACTCACATCCAGAAAGAGAGAGCGACTGCATGAAGCTCACTATCTTCACCTCTCAGATTTTAATCATACAGTAATGATGCCCATTGCAGATATACAAGCAAATAATAAAGGTGAGGTTAACCCTGTCTTATGGAATTTTTAACCTGTGCCAACAAAATAACCTCAGAAAAGGCGTAGAGATTGTAATCGCATAACCGTATCTTGAACTTTACTGAATTGAATCTTACATCACTGCTGATATTTCTCTTCAAAAGCAGCCTCGGGCAGATTGTAAATGGAAAATGATCAACATTTTATTTCTCTGTTTTTAACACTCACCTCTCACATGATAAGGTCATTTTAGGTCTCTGCATTGCCCCAACCTTATTCTGTCCTTGCCCTATCTCTACCATGTGGACTCTTGCAGCCTCAAGCCTCCTCTGCTCTTCTCCACCCTATCACTGTCCATGTCTTATCCAGTCTGTATTACAATCCAAATCTCTCATACCCTGTTCCCTATTGCCAACCCAACTCTAGCTTATCCCTTCACACACTATCATGACCCCTTACCTCCATCCTGTCCTCTAACTCCAACCCTACCCTCATTAGTACCTTGCCTTGCCCTACCTTACCCATTCCCTCCAATACCTAACCCTTTCCCTACTGTACCTTCTATTATTATCCCCGTACCCTGTCATTACTACTACCTTGCTCCAGTCTGTACCACAGTCCTATCTTGTCTTTCAACCACTCTTCCCCTTTGTTTTACTCTCCTCCCTTTCTTGCCCCTTGTTGGTCTTGAATTCATCAGAACCTGACAATAATTTAGCACTTACCAATGGTCCTGTTGAAAAATGTAATAACACAATTTTAGTATTAAAATGGAAAATAATTACCATGTTAAAATTAGGACGCAAAGACCATTAATCGGTTTTCTCCAGCACTTTCTGTTTTTACTTCAGATTCCAGCATCCACAGTGCTTTGCTTTTATGTTAATTAATTTATGTTGCCATTTTTCACTTGATGAAGGACTAAAGTGTTTTTCAATCTTCCAGATGTAAATGCAATCCAAATAAATAATGCTTCAAAAGCAGCTAAAAGAGAATCTCTGGCTCGCCCGAGGAACTGTCGACTCTACCCAACAGGAGAACTGACCCGAGCAACAGTGTGGACTCAAATTTCTGCTACTTTATAGTATTAGTCACCTTCAGCCCACTGATCGCCTGACACATGGCAGTCAGTTCTCTCCCTCTGCAGCTAGTCACCTCAACGCAGACAAGCTACTTGATAGACAGTTATATTACAACATGTTAGCGAAAGGCTTTGCATTTGAGGAGGGCAAACAAAGCAAAGAATATATAATAAGTTGGAAAGCATCGAGAGAGGTAGAGGAAGCAAGAGATCTTGGAGTGAATGAGAAGATGGGTCCCTAAAAGTGACAGGACAGATTGATAACATGGTAAAATAAAAAGACATTTGGAATGGTTTTCTTTGTTGGGTGAGATATTAAATTCAAAATGAGAGATCTAATGCTAGAACAATATAGAACATTGGTTAGGACACAATTTTGTGGATAGCTCTGGTCGTTGCCTTCAGAAAGGACACAACTGCTAAAGAGAGAGTACTGAGGAGATTTACAAGAATGTTCCCAAGATTTGAAAATTACAGCTATGAGAAAAGTTTGAATAGGTTGGGATTGTTTTCCTTAGAACAGAGGAAGATGAGGGGTAACTTAATTGAAGTGTGCAAAAGAATGAGGCATTTGCATAGAATGGACAGGGGAAAACTCACAGAAGTCAGTTACCAGGACTAAGGTGATGAGTAGAGGTCTAAATTGATTGGCAGAAGGAAGTGAGGCAATATGAGGAAAGGATTACCAATAAATCCTTTCAATTTGCATATGTAAGAAATTACTAGTGCCATCAAAATGTTCTTCCCAAGCGATAGAGGTGCCTTGCTCTGAATCAGCATTCACTCTCAAACTACCCGTACAGATTCACCTCCTGAGCTAGTTAATATTCACTAATGTACAAGATATAATCTTGTAAAAGAGAAAATTTAAAGATTGCTCCCAGCTTCCTGCAGTAAATGCTATTTCAATATTTAGAAATTGATAAGGACTGACTGAATGAGGCAACGTCAGTTGTGTCTCAATGGGTTGCCCCACTGCATCTGAGTCAGAAAATCTAAAGCCCTGAATATACAATGTAAACTTAAGACTCCAATGCAGTACTGAGGGAGTGCTGCTCTGCTAGAGGTGCTATCATTGGGATGACACTGAACTGAGGCCCCAGGTACTGTCCATTAGGTGTTAAAAAACGCGTAGCACTCTTCAAAGAAGAGCAGGGGACCACTTCTCAGCGTCCTGACCATTATTCAATCTTCAGCAAAAGTCACTAACTAGGATTAGAGATAATGGGAACTGCAGATGCTAGAGAATCCAAGATAACAAAGTGTGGAGCTGGATGAACACAGCAGGCCAATCAGCATCTTAGGACCACAAAAGCTGACGTTTTGGGCCTAGGCCCTTCATCAGAGAGGGGGATGGAGAGAGGATTCTGAAATAAATAGGGAGAGAGGGGTAGGTGGACCGAAGATGGATAGAGAAGATAGGTGGAGAGGAGAGTATAGGTGGGGAGGTAGGGAGGGTACAGGTCAGTCCGGAGAGGACGGACAGGTCAAGGGGACGGGATGAGGTTAGTAGGTAGGAAATGGAGGTGCGGCTTGAGGTGGGAGGAGGGAATAGGTGAGCGAAGGAACAGATTAGGGAGGCGGGGACGAGCTGGGCTGGTTTTGGGGGGAGGGGAGATATTGAAGCTTGTGAAATCTACATTGATACCATTACCATTTCCTACATACTAACCTCATCCTGCCCCCTTGACCTGTCCGTCCTCCCCGGACTGACCTATACCCTCCCTACCTCCCCACGTATACTCTCCTCTCCAACTATCTTCTCCTCTATCCATCTTCAGTCCGCCTCCCCCTCTCTCCCTATTTATTGTGGGAGTTTCCTGTCTCTAATTTGGTTACTGAGATTTTCCCCATTACAACAGTGACTACATTTCAAATTACTTAATTAGCTGTGGAGTATTCCGAGATCAGGAGAAGTGTTATATAAATGCTAGTCTTTGAAGATATATTTCCCTGTGGCTTACATATTACATACAGAAACAGGCCATCGGAGTCAACAGGTCAATGCTAATGTTATATATTATATATGAGCTTTCTCACCCCCACTTTGTTATTTAACCCTATCAACATATAATTTCACCCTCATGTAATTATCTAGTATTCCCTTGATTCCATCAGAACTATATGTTTCAATTATGCCAAGTGGTAGTGATATTGACATTTTAACCACTCTGGGTAAACAAATTCCTCTTGAATTTCTTATATACAATGAACATCTTGTATTTATGAATTCAAGTTTTGGCCACTGCCAGAAGTAGAAACATAAGGCTGAATTTTAACTTTCAGATTTCCTTGCAGTGATGGAGGCTGGTTGTGCAATGGCAACTTATACATTTCAGCAGCACAGTTGTCCATGTCTTTTCAATCCAGACACTTTATTTGCGTCTGACTTCGATTCTCAAAGTTATTAGAGCAGGCAGGCAAAATAGTGACCATCAGCAGGGGGTTTTGGTCAGTATTTAAAGCAATCCTGCAATGATTAAAATCTGTTTTGTGGTTGTGTTTTGACACAACCAGGGTCTGCGTAAATAGAGTTTGAACATGGCAAAGCAACATTACGCTTTAGTAATGTGCCCATTGAGATGATAATGTGAGCAGACTGGGTTAACATGGAGATTCTGGTCTCTGTGGGCAGAAGGAAGATACCAACTTCAGAATCTAGCAGGTGGTGCTGGAAGGAACAGCAGGAGTGTAGTATCTTGTTCCTGCAAACAGTGCAAGAAAAGGTTTACAGCCTGGTCAGTGAAGCAAAGGTAAGTGGCATAGCTCACTTAAGTAAAAAAAACCCTGCTCTCTCTGGAATGTGCCTTTGCAGTGGAAGTCTAGAGAAAGATGCAATGGTTTTTGTCAAAGTTCGTCCCAAGCAGCTCCAAGATGCAATACTCTGTGGTCTACAGTCTGTTCCCTGGGACACACACACACTAAGACAAACATCAACAGCACCTGGAGGGCCATTAGCTCAATGAAAGACGCTCATTCATCTGCTCACAACTTGCTGATATTCCAGAGCAAGAAGTCGACCTTGACTGGGTATTACAGACTGACACATTCCAAGGTCCAGGGATATTTGCTGAGGAATGCATAAAGCTTGGGAAAGCTGTAACCAAGGCACAGTGGGGAAAGACCACTGTGCGAGGTCTTCCTGCTGAAGTTAAATGGGGGTCCAACCAGTTATCAGACCCTCCTCGTGCCTAATGCATGTAAATATAATCTTGTGCATGTAAGGGATGCCTTTGGTTTGTTTCCTGGAAAGAATAAAACTCCAACGTTTGCTCGTTTTCTTCATATACTATTGTACAGATCCAAACTGTGTTTGCGACCATTTATATATATAAATATATTTTTTATGAATAAAGCATATTTTTGAAAAATAAAACCTTGCACTTTCTGCCTTCTGTACCTTCCCCTTTTGCATCAGCCTGGCACATCTTGCAGGTGCACCGAGCCCCATCTGTCAAGGTACATCCCTAAATTCCCATTTGAACAATGGCACTCACCCTCATCTTGTGACAGTGTTGCACCCATCCCTCACAATAACCCTTTTTAATTGTTGTCCTTTATTCCTCAGAAATATTCTAAAGCTCAGGCTCATGGGCATCTTCATTGTCACTTTGCAGGTGAAAACAGCACAAAACATCAGAGAAAAACTGAGACACAGGGAAGTGGCCCTGTAATCACATTCACCTCAACAGCTGAGGAAAAGGAGTCCAGTGAACTCAGTCAATTCTTGATGAGTTGGGCCATTGGCAGGTGAAGTCTTTCACTGAGTGAGCACAGAAGAAAGTGTCAGTGTATGGGCACATTGAGCAGCACACTTCCTTATGCCATTTGTCCATCTTCCCTCTCAGTCAATCTGTGCTTTGTTGATAACCAACAGCTACAGAATATTTTGCTGCAATTTGGTGAAATGCTGAGGGGGGGCAGCACGGTGGCACAATGGTTAGCACAGCTGCCTCACAGAACCAGGGACCCGGGTTTGCTTCCAGCCTCAGGCAACTGTCTGTGTGGAGTTTGCACATCCTCTCCGTGTCTGTGTGGGGGTTTCCTCCGGGTGCTCCGGTTTCCTCCCATAGTCCAAAGATGTGCAAGCTAGGTGGATTGGCCATGCAAAATTGCATGTAGTGTTCAGGGAGGTGTAGATTAGGGGGATGGGTCTGGGCGGGATGTTCTGAGGGTCGGTGTGGACTTGTTCGGCCAAAGGGCCTGTTTCCACACTGAAGGAATTCTAATTCTAATTCTAGGGATGGAACATCACATACACATGCACATCATCTCCCAGCTCAAAAACACACACTGGTGAGGAAACGGAGCCTGTTAGAGGGTGAAGTAAATGAGCAGAAGCAGCTGGTGGAGACAGTGACCCTAGTGAGGACTCCCCATCTGGAAGGAGGGAAGGTAATGGATATCCAAACTCAGTTCATCCAGATGTAGATGCTGAGTCTTTTGGGCAGTTGAGGAAGAGACTATTCTGGAGCTTCAACAGAAAGTTTATGACATTCTGTCAGCCTTCTCAGCTTCATTGAACACAATTGGAGACAGGTTAGAGCAGCTTACCTTTAGCTTGAGCATCATGATGTCTCAGAATATTGTGCTGTTGTCTGTAGAGAGTGGGGACTCGCATGAAGCACCAAAGGTGGAAGACAGCTGAGTGTTCACAGGCCCTCACCTAGCACTAAGATGTACACAATATCAAGGATTGAGGAAACCTCTCCTCAACCAATCAGCATTTCAACAAATTGTAGCAAAATATTCTGTCACTGTTGGTTATCAACAAAGCGCAGATTGACTGAGAGGGAAGGTGGAGAAATGGCATAAGGAAGTGTGCTGCTCAATGTGCTCGTACACTGACACTTTCTTCTGTGCTCACTCAGAACCCCCTGTGCTATCTCCTGCCCCAGTAGCAGAGTGTGCCCTGCACATGTGCAGATTGAGGTGTCTGTGGTAGAACTTTCCCAGGCTTGAAACCTTGAGGACATCATCCAAGACGATTGAAGCAGTCAAATCAGGGACGTGCGCAGCCTGTTTCTGGCTCTGCTGAAGCCATAGGATTTACATCATGTAATAATAAAAATGAACTGAAATTTCTAGTTACACAGGGCATTCACTTGGGTGTTCAACTCTGTGTGTCTCATTATCACTTTTCTGTTTCATGTTTATGAACTGTAGCACATTTTCTACAGTGATACATTGTCCAATCCTTTCTATTTTTGCCTGTCACTTGCTAAGTGGCCTTCTACTTTGTGCAGAATAGACTGGCTGGTGTTAACAACTAGCCATGGGTATTTCTGAGGGGTTAAGATAGTTGCTTTAGGACTGTTTTGTCCTTGAGAGGCTAGAGGATCACTATGGGTTAAAAAAATTAATGTGGCTATTGGTTGCATTGCCTCAGATAACTGAGAGTGATCTGGAATCTGTCTGTGCTAGGCATTCCTGACACATCAAACACACACCACCTCCCCTGGAGACCCAGGGCACTCATCTTCATCCAGTCTTTGTTACTATACAGTATTGTATAACCATATAACTGTACAACATGCAACTAACCACTCCTGCAAAATCTGAGAGATGCACGCTGACAACTGTCACTAGGACTGTCTGGTCACCTGAATTGTATCATTGGCATCTAGATTGTTTGCTGAATCAAAACTTCATATTTATATTGTTTCTGTTATACTTTTTCTGGGCATCCTCACAGTATCTGCGCTCCTCACAGGTATTCTGATCTGCTAAGGGACCAGTATCATTCATGCCTGGGAACCCTATACTCTACCAATGTTGAGGTTAGCAGCTTCTTGAGTTAGAACTCTGTGCTCAGCCCGCTGCGTGTTGTGCAATGGCAGGAAGTTGAGGAGAAGGCTGCTGTTGTTACTGAGAGATGGTAAGAACTGCAGAAGCTGGAGTCAGAGATAACAGAGTGTGGAGCTGGAAGCGCACAGCAGGTCAGGCAGCATCAGAGGAGCAGGAAAGTTGACATTTCGGGTTGGGAAATGCTGCCGTTACTGATACTGCTTCTGCTGCTATCGGTGTTGGTACTGCTGTTCCTCTTGTTCCTTGCCTGAGGTTCAAAGTAGAGCTTCATAAGTAGTTCCATGCTGCTGTGAAGGCTGGTAGTACGGAATCAAAGACCAAAATTAAAAAAATTCAATGTAGTAGATGAATTAGAAATAGCCTCCAAGACAGCACAGACGCTCTCTCAAAGCAAGTCTCATGAGCAAAGGACTTTTACTTAGGCAGGGATATAGCTATCACATCTCAGTTTTCAAAGCCTTTCCTTCCCTGTTGAATCCTGCTGTTCTCTTGCCTTGTTTTATCTGATGAGTTTCTTTCATCATCTGAGAAAAGCCCAAGTGCACAACAGTTGAAGTTAGATTCCTGGTTAAAACAACAGCCAATTATTCTACATGTTCAAATAGCAGTTTGCTATCCCTGGAGGGTTTCCCATGCACTGAAGAATAAGCTCTTGTTAAAGGCAGGAATCAGTCAGTGCCAGCCAGATTTCAGACATGTCGGCAAGGAAACCCACCCGCTTGCTTTGAGAGGTTAAAACGCTCCTTTATTCCTTTCAAAATCTCCTTACAGATCTCTGTCAGGTCAATCTCAGCCTTCTTGTGTTGATAGAGCAATGGTTAAACAAAGTGGTGAGAGTGGGTTTGCTCACTGAAACCTCTGCTGCAAAATGCGCCGAGGCCTTATTTTATATTTCCAGTGGATAATTGATGGGGTATATTTTGAATGTTTCCGTCTCAAGAGGGTAATTGAGAGGGTATATTTTGAAATTGTATTTCCAGACAGTAACTGATAAGGTATGTTTTGATTGTATCAGAGATAATGGGAACGGCAGATGCTGAAGAATCTGAGATAACAAAGTGTGGAGCTGGATGAACACAGCAGGCCAAGCAGCATCTTAGGAGCACAAAAGCTGATGTTTCAGGCCTAGACCCTTTCTGAAGAAGCTCCACACTTTGTCATCAACAGATTGTTTCTGTTTCTAGAAAGTGACTAACTTGACAGCAACACTTCCTGGAAATCTGACCTGAAGTTCCAACTTCTTTCTAGTTCCAGAAGTTTGAGGTCAGGAGACCACAGTACTCCTGGGTTGGGTTTTATCTCTGTACAGCCCAGATTTTGTCCTATCATAAGCAACCATCCTTGACCTTGTCCTTGCAGCAATGAATTTGTTAAGGTCGTTTCATGGAAGCACGCTGCGCAGAAAACAAAACCATTCAACTCTTCATGGCCTTTGCTGGCTCTTTGAATAAATTGCCTAATTAGGTCCACTCCTTCTGCTTTGCATAAACTTTTATTTGAAAATAATTTGATAGTAGACAATTAATAGAATGCAAGATGTAAACTCCAGCACTTTGCAACACCAACAGGTTCAAGCCCATGGTTTCTGATGTAACTCACACCCTCTTGATGAAGGTTATAGTTCATTACTCATTCCCATCTCACTACTTCTGTACATGGCTCTTCAAACCACCAACGTCTCTCAATAGCCAACCAGACGCTAAATTAACTATGGTGAGGTACGTGTGGTTGATGTCACTCACAACTCAGTATGATGCAGCAAACATTCTGATAAAATCTCCCATTTGATTCAAACTGTGTGAAGCCCACAGCTAATGCAGCTGTGAGCAAGCGATACACACCCACAGCCTCAGAGGCTCGGCTCTCCCTGGGCAATTCCGTCCCAACTGACCACGTGTAACAGCCACCAAGTTATTATCCAACAGGAGCTGACAATAAAATAAAGTTTTACATTTGACGAGAAGTCATAAATGTTAATTCTCTCTCCCTCTCTCTCTCTCTTTCTCTCTCTCCAAAATTGCCGGCAATATTTTCAGTTCTGATTTCCAGTATCTACAGGGTTTTGCTTGTGTCTTATATTTAAACAGTTGCCTTGATCTATCTGTTAGAAATATTTACAAATGGTTCCTATACACTGAATTATGTTGAAATGCAGAAACTTATTATGTAAGCTCATTTTTTTCCTGTACAGCTAACAGCTTTGAGATTAGTAAGTAGATAATTAAGGAAGAATTTACATTCATATAGTGCCTTTCAAAACTTAAGAATGTACCAAGAGCTTTACAGCTTGTTGAATTAGGTTTTGAAGTGTAGTCACTGTTATAATATAGATTACATGGCAATCAATCACACACAGCAAGCTCTCACAAACAGCAATCTAATAATATTTAGATCATGTTGGTTAATTCAGAATGGTTGAAGGATAATTTTTTGCCAGGACAGCAGGGATAACTCCAATGTTCTTTTTGTGAGTTAACCTTTTCCAGCTGCCTCAGACAGCAGACAGACCTCTGTTCAATAATTCATTTAAGACACCGGCCCTACACACTACCATATCCCTCAATCATGGTGCTGGAGCATTGTCCTAGATTGTGTGCTCAGATCTCTGGATTGGGACCTAAACTCATAGGTTTCTGACTCAGAAATGCAAATGTTGCCACTGAGCCAAGGCTTTGGAGATGTTAGTTGAGAGATAGTTATTGGACAGCAAACTTATGACAGCAAACATGCTTAACTCTCCCTTCCTGTTCTTCAAATACTCTTGTGAGATTTTATACGTTAACCTGACAGGGCAAGAGGGACCTTGATTTAACATCTCATCCAAATGATTGGATAATTTCATCTATCACTGATGCATCTCCAGTAAACATCCCTTTTATCTTAATTATTCGAGATCTAGTTTTCCACTCCTCTATTGACGATGTTAATTTTTGTGATTAATGTGTTTCCCCATTTCCCTGTTGAGGTTCTGCGCATGAGCTATAGTCTCTGGTCTCAGTGCCCATCCAATAATGTAGGAGAGCATACCAGAAGTCCATCAGAACAGTCACACTCTAGAACATCATCAGCATATTCCCATTACCAACTCAATCCTCAGGAGCAGGGCATCGGTTTGTCTTTCCCACTTCAGGTCTAGATGGTGTAGTCCTATCACTGGCCTGGCCCACATCAGCTCATGTAGGACAGCACAACAATTGCCATACGTTAAAGCTAACTCATTGACTGGAGAGAATTTTGGGACAAATTAGGGTCAAAAAAGGTGCTAATGTAACAAAATATTCAACAACAACTTATATGGCACCTTCAATGTCATAAAACAACCCAAAGCACTTCACACGAATGTTATAAGACCAAGTATGACACGGCATCATACAAGAGTTGTTAGGTCAGATGTCAAAATACTTCATCAGAAAGGGGGGTTTGAAGTAGTATTTTAAAGGAAGACGGTGAGTTAATGAAGGGGAGAGGTTTCAGAAACGAGTTTCAGTGTCAGAGGCCCAAGTAGTTGAAGGTGTGGCCTTCATTCATGAAGAGATTAAAACCAGGGTTGCACATGAGGTCAGAATTAATGGAATATAGATATCATTGAACTCTGACAGTGTGGAAGCAGGCCATTCAGCCCAGCAAATCCATGCTGACCCTCCAAAGAGCATTCCACCCAGACCTACCCCATCCCTGTAGCCCTGCATTTCCCATGGCTAAGCCACCTAAGTTACAAATCCCTGGACAATATGGGAGATTTAGCACAACCAATCCACCTTACCCACACATTCTTGGACTGTGGGAGGAAACTGGAGCGCAAAACAGAAACCCATGCAGACAGAGGGAGGGTGTGCAAACTCCACACCGACAGTCTCCTGACGGTAGAATTGAACCTGGCTCCCTGGGGCTGTGAGGCAACAGTGTTGACCTCTGAGCCACCATATTTTAGTGCTGTTTGGCTGAAAAAGGTTACAGATATATGGAAGGGTGGGGCCATGACAGACATAAAAAGAAAGATCGGGATTTTAAAATCAAGATGTGCCTGTCTGGGAGCCAATGTGGGTGAACTGCACAGGATGATAGGGAGTCGAGGGTAAGACATGAGCAGTGGAGTTTTGGATGAACTTGAGTTTACTGAGGGTAGAATTTGGAGTCCAGCTAGGTATGCATTTGAACAGTTGAGACTCGAGATGACAAAGCCATGGACAAGGGTTTCAGCAACCGATCGTCTGAAACAGATGGGGTGAAACCACGTGATATTACAGAGTGGGAATTCAGCAAACTTGGAGATGTGCAAATACTAAATCAGAAGATGACCAACCTTGATTCCAAAGTTGCAATTTTATTTTCTTTCTAAATAGTAACATAATTGCCCATTTCTTATCAATACTCATTGCATCATTGTATAGTGGCCATATAAATATTGTAATAACAAAAGCATATCAGGTTCTGGGAATTCCGTGGTAAGTACCTTGACTCCTATTTCCCTAAAGCCTGCCCGCTGCCTACAAGACATAAGCCAGGAGTCTGATAGAGGATTGTCCACTTGTTTAGCTAAGTGCAGCTACAGCAACTCTAATCTTTTGACACCATGCTAAACAAAGCAACCCACTTGATTGCCACCCTATCCACCCTCATCAATATTCACTCCTTTCACCACCAATGCACAGTGGCAGCAGTATTTACCATCTGCAATATGCACTGCAGCAACTCACCAAGGGTCTTTCAACGGGACCTTGCAAACCTGAGACCTTTGCCAACTACAAGGACAAGGGCAGTGGTTGCATGGGAATACCACCAACTGCAAGTTCCCCTCCAAACCACACACTACCCTGATTTAGAAATATATCAACATTCCTTAGTATCAATGGATCAAAATCCCAGATTTCCATTCTGAACAGCACTGTGGTGCCCCTACTTACCAAGGACAGCAGCAAATCAATAGGTGGCTCCCCAACATTTCCTCTAAGGAATTTAGGAATGAACAATAAATACTGCCTTATACAGTGATGCTCACATCACACAAAGGAATATATTTTTAAAAGCCCCATGGTTTACATGTCCCTTCATTTTGTTAAACCCATGGCTCATGCAATGGTACACATTTTAAACTTGCACTATGCCCAAATTACACATGTTTGGATCATGGTATTGTCATAGTATACATTATATTAAAGGCATATCCATTAAACCGATGTTGTGGGTACAATATGCATCTAAATTTATGGTACATATCCATGTGTGTGTTCATGGAATACAGATGAGTTTAATTGTGCTCATTGTTATTTTTGTTGTATTCACATTAGTTACATGGTATATATGGGCAGATTTCAGGATCAGCTGTTCCCACTTGGCACACTACCTGGACCTTAGAACTCAGCAAGTGGACAACCATTGAGTGAACCTGATACCCTAGTTTGAATTCCAAACCCTGAGTAGGGAGATAAGTTTAATATTGAGCGATGCCACAGAGATCGAGTGACAGAATGTCAAAAGAATTGCATTATTGATACAATGTTCATGTAACTGAGAACACTTAATCCCTTTACTCCCAGAATGAGTGTAAGTCCCCTCTGCACTGCCCACATGGTGACATCACATAAAGACCAAAGCTCGCTCTTCACAACAACTGCCATGTCAGTTCACATCATCTTTGGGTCGAGTCTCTGACTCGCACACTCTTCCTATCTGAAACCACAGGAAACTTCTTTTTAATTACGAAAACAAGTAACGTTCTGACATAAGAAGGACGTAACAAAATATTTTTAAAAGTTACTCAAAAAGAATATTACAAAAGGCCTATTTCAATGTTGTTGATTTTTAATGACAAGTGTTTTCCTCATCTTACTATGATTTATTTTCTAATTCCCAAAAGATGCTGATTCACATTGTTCTATACGCAAGAAACCAGCCCCACACCATGCACCCCAAAGTCTCTGCCACATGTAGTTCCTGAGTACTGTATCAATGTTGTGCTTGCTGTAAAACATTATCTGAATGATTTCATCAGGTCCCTGCAAAATGAGCTCCTAGAATTGTTAAAAACAACAGGACAGATTGGAGGTAATTCAAAGCCAAAAAATGGCTTCTGCAGCAGCAACAAATAGGTTCCATCAGCAGAGATAATGGGAACTGCAGATGCTGGAGAATCCAAGATAACAAAGTGTGGGGCTGGATGAACACAGCAGGCCAAGCAGCATCTTGGCCTGCTGTGTTCATCCAGCCCCACACTTTGTTATCTTAGGTTCCATCAGCAGTCAGCTTTAAGTTCTCTCATCACATTCTCTAATAGGCAGGCAGACACACAAACATACCTGAGGGGTACATCTTCAAACCAACTTTCAATGGGAATTCCAGCATTCAGCAGATAACATCCAAAGCAAACAGGATTCTGGGATTCCTGAGGAGGAATCTTTGGTATTGCCTCAAATGTATCAGGCTCACTAAATGTGTTTGCCAATCACTGGAATACGCAAATTGTGTGTTGCATCCTTAAATGGTGAGAATAAAATTGCAGTGATCCATTTTTTAAAAAAATATTCATAGGATATGTGGGGCTCTGGGGTTATGTTTTAGCCAGACCAGATAAGACTGGTAGTTACCTTCCCTAAAGGACTTAGTGAACCAGAGGCATTTTTCCTGACAATTGACAACAGGTTTAAGGTCATTATTAGGCTTTTAATTCCAGATTTTTTATATTATTGAATTACACAAAATGCAATGGCATGACATGAACCTAGGTCTTTAGAACAAGGCCCTACCACTAATTGTATCAGCTCTACCCTTGTCTGTCGTATCAAAATGCAACACCTCACATTTATCCAGATTGAACGCCATCTGCCATTTCTCAGCCTATTGACCCAGTTGATCAGGAACCCAATGTAATCTTAGAAAACCTTCTTCACTGTCTGCAATGTGGCCAATTTTGGTGACATCTGCAAACTTATTAACCATGCATTCTATATTCTCATTCAAATTATTAATAGAAATGACTGATGAGAGAGGACCCAGAACAATCCTTGTGAAACATCACTGGTGACAGGCCTCCAGTCCGAAAAGCAACCCTCCACCGTCACCCTCGGTCTTCTGCTGTTAAGCCAATCATATATCCTATTGGCTTTCCAGTTGGTCTTGTCGGAGGTGCAGCATAGATCTTGCAGCTGCTTCTGGGATTGCAGGCTTATTTAAAGATTTATTATAGTTTTATTACAATTACCAGAGCTTAAAGGCTCACAGAATTGCTGCATTGCCTTTCTTCTTTCACACAAATGCAAAGCTGGGCAGCTTATCATGCTTGCCAGCAGCTATCAGTCAAGGCCGTGCACATGTCGCTTTCTGGCTCATAGCTACACCAACCTCCAACCTGCAGCATGTGTAGACTCAGACAGATGGGCTGGCTGGGGTCTTAGTACGGTGGGAAGCTGAAGGGGTCGATGGGGATGCATGTTAATGCTCAGGAATTTGCCCACATGGAAAGAAGATGCCTGGAGCTCATTGACCAAAGAGGGACTGCTGTTGCCTTCCATTGTTCTGTAAATAACAAGCGCTCATTGGAAGTGAAAATGGCGACTGAAATAACTCCACTGAGACCAGTATCCCATCACCACGTCACTCGTTATTTGCACGGGAAGAGTCCTTGGCACTGATCCAGTTTGCTCAGACCCAGCTCTCAGACAGAACAGAACCTCTGACACTCCAGTTTATATCTAACAGGCCCAATCAGGGTGCTCGTTGTTACAATCACTGCATCACTCCCCTTCCCAGTCCAAGGACATTGGCCAATATTTTTACGTGTAGCTCCTCCTGGGGCATTTTAACCTCGCCAGGTGCTTCCGACTCAGCTTTGGATAATGCACAGTAGCTTGCCTGATGCGCTCTGCGAATCTCAGAGGAAATGCAATCTCTTCTTCAGGTGGAAAAGTTGTTGAGGCAGCAACGTCCACCGTGTCCATCTCAGATTCCAAGGTGTCCTCAAGGCTTGATGGAGATGGAGAATCTATGGGTTCTGACTGTCTATCTGATTATTCTGAGCATCTGATCATGTTTTGTTCTCACCCTGTTTGCAAGTTTGCAGCTGTCATATGATCCACATGCTTGTTCAAGATTGTCACAAACCCACCCAAACTTCTATGTCACTGAACCTGATCTCAAGTTGACCATACCTCCTTCCATGCAGGGCCATTCCCGTGGTTCCTACACCAAACTTCGTCCCCTGAAGTTACACCACCCTATCCACCAGGACCTCCAGGTCACTGTCCACAAAGGAAGGCACTAACTTGTCCTCCGTCTTACCTGGGAAGAATGTGTGGAACTGTGCAGGGCAGATGTAGAATGCCACCACTTAACCAGGTCTGTAACAATATTATAAATGTGGCTTGGACACCAAGGATGCTGGTTCTACGAAGAGTGATGCTACAATTCAGGGCTAATTGCATGCCATGCAGCATAAACTGCAAGTAGTTGACAGTGCTAAGCTATTTCATAGCCAACAGATAAGATCTAAACTCTACAGTCCTGCCAAATTCAGTCAACAATTCAACAACTCACTGCAGGAGGAAGCTTCACAAATATCAACATCCTCAATAATGCAAAGGCCCAACACACCTGTCCAAAAGACAATGCTAAGAAATTTGCAAAAATCAACAGCTAGGAGTACGAAGTGGACGATCCATCTCAGCCTCCTACGGTCGTCCCCCAATGTCAGAAGTGCCAGTCTTTAGCTAATTGGATTCACTCTATCTGATTTCAAAAATAGTTGGTGGCACTGGATACAAGATGTGCCATGTGCACAAAAAGCGGTACATATGCAACCCAGCTAACTACCAGCCCATCAGTCTACTGTCAACCATCTGTAAAGTGATGGAAGGTGTCATTAACAGTAAAATTAGGCAATCTTTGCTTAGCAACAACCTGCTCACTGACACCCAGTTCAGGTTTTGCCAGGGCCACTCGGCTCCTGATCTCATTCTGGCTGTGGTTGAAACATGGACAAAAGAGCTGAACTCTGGAGGTGAGGTGAGAGTGACAGCCCTTGACATCAAGGCTGCAGTTGATATGAGTGTGGCATCAAGGAGTGTGAGCAAAACTAAACTCAATAGGAATCAAAAGGAACATTCACCACTGGTTGGAGTCACACTTGGCACAAAAGAATATAGTTTTGGTTCATCTCAGTTTCAGGACATCTTTGTAGGGGTTCCTGAGAGTCCAACCATCTTTAGCTGCTTTTGGCAATGACTTTCCCTCCATCATCAGGTCAGAGTGAGGACGTTTCATTGATGATTGCACAATGTTAATCACCATTCACAACTGAAGCAGTCCATATCCAAATGCTGCAAGACCTGGACAACATCTAGGCCTGGGCTGGCAATTGGCAAGTAACATTCATATCACACAAGTGCCATAAAGTGATCATCTCCAACAAGAGAGAACCTAACCATCACCCCTTGATATTCAATGGCATCACCATCTATCAACATCCTGGAGGTTACATTGACCGAAAACTGAACTGGAGTACTATAGAAATACTATGACTCCTAGAACAGGTCAGAAGCTGGGAATCCTGAGTGACTAGCTCACCTCCTGAGTCCCAAAGCCTGTCCACATCTACATGACCCAAGTCAGGTATGTGATGGAATACTCCCAGTTTGCCTGGGTGGGTGCAGTTCCAGCAAGAAGCTTGACACCCTTCAGGACGAAATTGTCCACTTTCACCACATTGTCACCACATTCACAAACGTTCAGTCCTCCCATCACTGACACTCGGTATCAGGAGTATATACCATCTGTAATATGCACTTCAGAAATTCACCAGAGCTCCTTAGACAGCACATTCCAAAGCCGTGGCCATTACCATTTAGAGGGACAAGGGCAGCAGATACTTGGGAACATCACCGTCTGCATGTTCCCTTGAAAACCACTCACTATCCTGACTTGGAAATATATTACCATTCCTTCCGTGTAATTGGGTCAAAATGCTGGAAATCCCTCCTGAACGTTATAATGGCTCTGCAGCCATTTTAGAAGACAGTTCAGCACCACCTTCTCAAGGGAAACTAGGGATGGTCAATAAATTCTGGCCAGTCAGTGAAGCTCAGGTCCCATTAATAAATAAAATAAAATGCTGGCATATATGGGGGGGCGGCGAGCGGGGGGGAGTACTGCTGCCTCTGGCCACTCAGAGAATTGAGCTAGTGCTCGAATGAGATGGGTACCATGAGGCTGGGATAGGTGATCAACAAAGTGAATTTGAGATGATCAAGCAAAAACTCTTTCTAAGAGAAAATATGGAGAAAATATTGTAAGATTGAGCCAAGTAAATCAGTTGGCTATCCAGCTGTGGAAGCCATTGCCCAAACACTTTTACAATTTTGACTTTCCTCGCCTAGGATTAACCACAGGCATTGTAGTCTGGCTACCTCCATGGTTTTGCTAAGGTCAATGAGTTTGACATGCTGGGCCCCATTATAGGATGGATTCCAACTAAGCACAATTGTTACTGGTCAGCTCCCACTAGTGCAAAAATTTTCAGTCATTCATGTTTTAATTTGTACAAAGGCAGAAGTGACTCAAAAATATATGACTTTTTGAGCCACTTTTCAAAAGAATGTTATTTCAACATAGTGACAACGGTAAAGAATTATGGGAAACAACTGATTGCATGAACATACTTCCCTGACATTACAAACAACACAACCCATATTAATTCTGCCACATTTTATACATCCATTTTGATTTCCATTGCTTTTCAGTTCGGTTGAAGTCTATGAAAAATTCTTTTATGAGATAAGCATGTTGCTGGCTAGGCAGCATTTATTGCCCATCCCTAATTGCCCAGAGGACAGTTAAGAGTCAACCACATTTCTGTGGGTCTGGAGTCACATGTAGGGAAGATCAGGTAAGGATCAAAGTTTCCTACCCTAAAGATGGGTTTTTCCTGACAATTGACAATGGATTCACAGTCACTGTTAGATTCTTAATTCCAGATATTTATTGAATTCAGATTCCACCATCTGCTGTGCCAGGTTTGGAATCTGGGTGCTGAGATCATTATCTGAGTCTCTGAATCAACAAAAACCAAAAGAACTGTGGATGCTGTAAATCAGGAACAAAAACAGAAGTTGCTGGAAAAGCTCAGTAGGTCTGGCAGCATCTGTGAAGAAAAAAAATCAGAGTTAACGTTTCAGATCCAGTTCTAAGGAAGGGGTACTGGACCCAAATGTTAACTCTGATTTTTTCTTCTCAGATGCTTCCAGACCTGCTGAGCTTTTCCAGCAACTTCTGTTTTTGTCTCTGGGTTAACAGTCCAGCAATAATACTGCTGGACTATCGCCTCCCCCTAAATTTAGGGGGCTGTTTGTGCTGGAAGGCAGGTGAGGTCACCAGCAACTTCTGGAGATGCAAAAAAAAGCTGAAAATATTAACGTGCTTTAGTTTTGAACCAATGGCTTATTTTACATTCCTGCAATGATGTAGTGATTAAAAACCTGCATTGTCAACCTGAGATGATTGTGTTATTTTGTAAACAATCATAAAAGTTTAATGTGGGATTCCTCCTATAAAATGTCAAAGATTCCTGGCAATCAGTTGCAAAAATATGAACCCCTTTCTTCGCAATTTATTTCCTACCTCCTTTCCTGAAAGTACTGACTCTTACACAAGTTCCACTCCAGCGTGATACAATCAAGGAACTTATTTCTTTACTGAGACACAGTGAAACATGGACGAGAATAATGTTCTGGGAATTGATTAAGGCCTCCTGTTTTCTTTTTGCTCAGAGTTATGATATGTACATGACAAAGAATATACTGAGGCTTTAGAAAAGTACAAAAATGTTGATCAAAATGGGTTCTTTATTCTGGAACAGAGTTCAATTGGGTGCATGTAGAGAAACCTATGATTGAACGCTGTATGAGGGAACATAGACACAAATTAATGCTGGGACTGTGAGATCACACTACCCAGATATTTCCATATATCTTGCTGTTTGTGGGACTAGCACACAATGAGTTGAAATTCTTTTAATTCAGTTCAACAGGGAACAAGGAACAATGAATCAGATCTCTCTAAATTATCATCATTCATCCATGTCTTTGATTAGGTGTTATCTTAGAGAAACTGGTATGGCAAGTACACAAGTCATAAACTGTGGGAAACTCCATGTTCCTTAACTTTTATTGTGTTGGAATGCTGAAATTTGACTTTTGTTAGCAAAGCAAACCTATTGTTTAGTTTCATGCAATTTGCGCCTCGTTATTTAAAATGCCAACTAAAGACCGTAAAGGAAAGGGTGAGGTAATTTAACGTGTTTGCAGACATGTTTAAACATTTTTATGTCAAAAGATTTATGTCTATTCCGCCAATGTGGTATACTGCATCCACTGTACCCGTTGTGGCTTCCTCTACATTGGGGAAACCAAGCGGAGGCTTGGGGACCGCTTTGCAGAGCACCTACGCTCGGTTCGCAATAAGCAACTGCACCTCCCAGTCGCGAACCATTTTAACTCCCCCTCCCATTCCTTAGACAACATGTCCATCCTGGGCCTCCTGCAGTACCATAATGATACCGCCTGTAGGTTGCAGGAACAGCAACTCATATTCCCCTTGGGAACCCTGCAGCCCAATGGTATCAATGTGGATTTCACAAGCTTCAAAATCTCCCCTCCCCCCACTGCATCCCAAAACCAGCCCAGCTTGTCCCCGCCTCCCTAACCTGTTCTTCCTCTCACCTATCCCCTCCTCCCACCTCAAGCCGCACCTCCATTTCCTACCTACTGACCTCATCCCGTCCCCTTGACCTGTCTGTCCTTTCCGGACTGACCTATCCCCTCCCTATCTGCCCACCTATACTCTCCTCTCCACCTATCTTCTTCTCTATCCATCTTCGGTCCACCTCCCCCTCTCTCCCTATTTATTTCAGAATCCTCTCCCCATCCCCCATTTCTGATGAAGGGACTATGGCCCAAAACGTCTGCTTTTGTGCTCCTAAGATGCTGCTTGGCCTGCTGTGTTCATCCAGCTTCACACTTTGTTATCTCGGATTCTCCAGCATCTGCTGTTCCCATTATCTCTATGTCTATTGAAAATTATTTTCCGAATTGAATTGTGTTTGGTGCAAGTAATGGTCTGGATTAAATAAGCATTATGAAGTTGTTTAATACTAAAAAACCTTTATACTGGCCTTGTCATTAAGGTGACAATCTCTATTCCCTCAGTGGGTCACATATATAATTGACATTTTTAAATCCCTGATCATTTATAAAGAGTCAATAATTTGATGTGATTCTAATCGTTTAATTATATTAGCTTCCCTGGATTGTGTTAACCAGACAAAACTAGGAGAGGACCGGGTTCTGCTGCTGTGATTATAATAGCATTTTGCAGTTAGATTGTTAAGCAGAATTGTTTTATAGTGCTGGGATATCTGAGTTTACCGTTGAAATGCAGAATTTGTTATAGTGTGTGATTTTGTGCCTTCCATTATCAGATTACTTTTGTTTTTAATTTACCACGCAATGACTCCAGTTTGAAATTTTACTCAAAAATTAACAGGATTGTTTTATTTTATTTTGGGGCCCATAGGTGTCAGCATTGGTTGACTAATCAATGAAAATTGGTCTGGGATATTTCCAGAGATTCGCTGAGAAGTATGCATATGATAACACCAATTAGGGTAATCGTGCTTTAACATCCTGCATGGAACAAATGGACTCCTACAGTACTGAAGTACAAAAATTAATTTAAGTCTATGTTTGTAGATCTAGGGTTTGGGAGCTTGAGCATTTGATTAGTTGTTACTTCTGATCAGATACTGTACAAATATACACAAAGTGGACATTGTACCTTATTATTCCAATCAATTTGCTCTAATTATGGATTGAGTTAGCCTACAAATCTATTGACTCAAAGTAATCGCAGCCTCACATACTCTAAAATGGCATTCAGTGATACTGAATATACAACAACCTGGCTTTGATCCTCACTATGCTATTATTTGTAAGAACAAGATGCAGAAATGAGGTTGTTGCCTTGCTCAGCGAGCTAGCTCGTTCTTGTTCCAAAGTTCTGTCACCATGCTAGGTGACAGCATCAGTGGAGCCTCCGATGAAGCTACGGATCTTTGCCAGAACTTTAGATGTGGAAATGAAATGCAACATTCAGAGATAACGCTGTGCGGAGCTGCAGCAACACTGCAGGCCAAGCAGCATCAGACGAGCAGGAAAGCTGACGTTTCTGGTCGGCACCCTTCTTCAGAAAAGGGTCCTGACCCAAAACATTAGCTTTCCTGCTCCTCTGATGCTGCCTGGCCTGCTGTGTTGCTCCAGCTCCGCACAGCGTTATCTCAGACTCCAGTATCGGCAGGCGCAGTGGTTGTATGGCGCACTGACCTTTACATCGTTGAGGCCAGATGCCAGCTCTCTGACCCCTCCTCCTACTGCCCCCAGAACATGACCCGCGCCCCCCCCCGAGCACCAAACCATCCACAGTCTCATCACCTCAGGTGACCTCCCACCCACAGCCTCCAACCTCATGGTTCCCCAACCCTGCAGCACTTGCTTCTATCTCCTTCCCAAAATCCACAAACCTGCCTGCCCCAGTCGACCCATTGTCTCCACCTGCTCCTGCCCCACCGAACCCATCTCCACCTATCTGGACTCCATTTTCTCTTTGGTCCAGGAACTCCCTACCTACGTCTGTGACACCACCCATTCCCTCCACCACCTCCAGAACTTCCAATTTCTCAGTCCCCAAAACCTCATTTTCACCATGGACGTCCAGTCCCTATACACCTGCATTCCCCATACCGATGGCCTAAAGGCCCTCTGCTTCTTCCTGTCCTGCAGGCCCGACCAGTCCCCTCCACTGACACCCTCATCCGTCCAGGCAAACTTGTCCTCACCCTCAACAACTTCTCTTTCGATTCCTCCCACTCCCTACAGACAAAGGGGGTGGCCATAGGTAACTGCATGGGCCCAAGCTATGCCTGCCTCTTTGTAGGGTATGTGGATCAATCCCATTTCCATACCTACACTGGCCCTAAACCCCACCTCTTCCTCCGTTACATTGATGACTGTATCAGCGCCGTCTCGTGCTCCCACAAGGAGCTCGAACAGTTCATTCATTTCACCAACACCTTCCACCCCAACTTCAAGTTCACCTGGACTATCTATAACACCACCCTCACCTTCCTGGACCTCTCTGTCTCCATCTCAGGCAACAACCTAGAAACCGATATCCATTTCAAGCCCACCAACTCCCACAGCTACCTAGAATACATATTCTCCCACCCACCTTCCTGCAAAAATGCCATCCCCTATTCCCAATTCCTTCACCTCCACCGCATATGCTATCAGGATCAAGCATTCCACTCCTGTACATCTCAGATGTCCTTGTTTTTCAGGGACTGCAACCTCCCCCCCACAATAGTTGAGAACGCCCTAGGCCGTGTCTTCTGCTTTTCCCGCAACTCAATCCTCATACCCTGTCCCCACAATACCCACCAAAAGAGAATCCCCCTCATCCTCACGTATCACCCGACCAACCTCCGGATCCAACGCATCATCCTCCGACATTTCTGCCATCTGCAATCCGACCCCACCACCAAAGACATTTATCCCTCCCCACCCTTGTCTGCCTTCTGGAAGGACCACTCTCTCCGCGACTCCCTTGTCTGCTCCACACTTCCTTGCAATCCCACCACACCTGACACTTTCCCCTGCAACCGCAGGAAGTTCTACACCTGTCCCCATACTTCCTCCCTCACCCCCATCCCAGGCCCCAAGAAGACTTTCCACATCACGCAGATGTTCACCTACACATCTGCCCATGTAGTATTATCTGCTGCACCCGGTGTGGCCTCCTCTACATTGGGGAAACCAAGCGGAGTCTTGGGGACCATTTTGCAGGACACCTCCACTTGTTTTGCTACAAAACAACTCCCCCTCCCATTCCTTAGGCAACATGTCCATCCTGGGCCCCCTGCAGTGCCACAATGATGCCACCTGAAGGTTGGAGGAACAGCAACTCATATTCCGCTTGTGAACCCTGCAGCCCAATGGTATCAATGTGGATTTCACAAGCTTCAAAATCTCCCCTTCCCCCTACTGCATCCCAAAACCAGTCCAGCTCATCCGGCCTCCCTAACCTGTTCTTCCTCTCACCTATCCCCTCCTCCAACCTCAAGCCGCACCCCCATTCCCTTCCTGCTAACCTCATCCCACCTCCTTGACCTGTCCGTCATCCCCAGACTGACCTATCCCCTCCCTAACTCCCCACCTAAGCTCACCTCAACTGGCTCCATCCCCGCCCCTTTAACTTATCTGTCTCCTATCCGCCTATCTTCGCCACCTCCCCCCCTCTCTCTATTTCATTCAGAATCCTCTCCCCCTTCCCCTTTTCTGATGAAGGGTCTAGGCCGAAAATGTCAGCTTTTGTGCTCCTAAGATGCTGCTCGGCCTGCTATGTTCATCCAGCTCCACACTTTGTTATCTCGGCAGTTCTTACTATCTCTAAGTGAATGCAACATTCAGAATTTGAATTGTTTTGGTTATTAACCATCCCATGGGTGAAATTGAGAACATTCACATAACTTTGTACCAAATTGGACTTGTAAGATTGTTGCAATCATGATCTGATGAAGCCTGGGAGTCCCTGGTGTGGTAAAGTGTCGATACTCCCAGTTCTTATGCTGGTGTTGTCTTAGCTCCTTGCGTTGGTTGATATTATGGGTGGCTTGTTGAAAACATGGGGCTAAAAGGCCCACTCTTGTCGTCAAATCTTATGTTCCTATGTATGCATTGATAGCAGACCCTCCAACAATGAACGATTGAAACAGAGAGGACTGATGTTTTTAAGGGGAAGCTGGTTGCATACTTGAGAAATAAGGACAAGGCAGAAGAGATATTCAGAATGGGAGGAGGTTTATGTGAAGCGAAGGAGATTATAGCTGTGAATATGTATTGTTGGTGAACCAAACCTATCCCCATATTTTCCAGGAAGGGGTGTGTGACCTGGCTTATTGGATAGTGATCAGGAGTGAGTCTTAGTCCAGGGACACTCATCCCTTAACACAGCTCTGGGACATTCCAGGCTATCATCAGACAAATTATCACTTTTAACTGGATGAGTCATTGCTGAACATTTCAACACCAATCACTAGCAACAATTGTTGAGTCATTAATCATCTTGCCAGTGTGACACTGTCAATGGCATAGGAATGTGAGCCTGAAAACCTTAATTGAAGTTTATTAATTATTCTTAGGGGAGTTGTCCTGTTTTTCTCGCCATAGGGTGGGGGCGCGGGGTTGGAAATATGGCTGTAGAGTAGGGTAGCAGCTCAGCGGTTAGCACTTCTGACTCACGGCGCCACGGCCCCAGGTTCAATTCCAACCTTGGTCTGTCTGGAGATAATGGGAACTGCAGATGCTGGAGAATCCAAGATAACAAAGTGTGAAACTGGATGAACACAGCAGGCCAAGCAGCATCTCAGGAGCACAAAAGCTGACGTTTCGGGCCTAGACCCTTCATTAGAGGTCTGTCTGGAGTTGGCACACTTGCCCCGGGTCTGCTCGCGGTTGGTCCGCTTTCCCTCCTCTCACAGGCCAAAGTGCGTAGGTTAGGAGGATTGGCCATGCTAAAATTGTGCAGGCTGGGTGGTTTAGATGCAGGGTTTACAGGGATAGGGCGGGAGGGTCGGCGTGGTCTCGATGGACTGAATGATTTGTTTCCACACTGCAGGGATTCCAACGAGATGCCAGATGCCGAGACTCTCCAGCGCTTTCCGTTTCTATCACAGATTTCCACAAACGCAATTCCTTTCGTTTTATTTTAAAGTCTGCGGAAGTGATCACAACCTTCGGACAAGCGGTGGCGCTGCTCCAGTCAGGCATTTATACCGAGAGCTCCGGCTAATCCCTGCGCACGGCTGACTGCAGCAGAGCGAATGTGATAACATGAGCTGAGACCACGTTACACGGTTGTATGGAGATTAGATACAACCCGGGAGTATGAATACCAAAGAACCTACGAATGCGTCAATTTAATGATGCGAGGAATCGCAGTCAGAAAACGGGCATTTAGGAACCGTCCATAAATTCCAAAAAAAAGCTATTTCAGATGTGAGAACAAGGTCATGTCTCATCCAGATTTTGTTTCGTATGCGCAGCAATGAATGATAAATTGTTATGTTTATAGATTTTAGAAGCGAGAGGCAGCCTGGAAAAAGTAAACGAAGGTGTGAATACGCATACTTCCTGCTGGGCAGCGTGAATCCATTCAGCAGTATGTTTACACACTCGGTGTAGAATCGGAGATAGTAAGACCTGCCGATGCTGGAGTCTGAGATAACACAGTGTGGAGATAACACAAGCAGGCCAGGCAGCATCAGAGGAGCCGGAACAGTATTTCTGAAGAAGGGTCCTGACCCAAAACGTTAGCTTTCCTGCTTCTCTGATGCTGTCTGGCCTGCTATGCTCCTCCAGTATAGAATCAGCCTGTTCGAAATGATAACGGGGAAAGATTAGAATCAAGATTTAATTTAAAAACTGTTTCATGTGGATTCGGAGACAGGGATACCTTAAAATTCGAGCTAGGATGATTTAAAATAAGAGCTAGGAGAATTTAAAATAAGAACTAGGAGAATCCAGAGTGGAATCAAAAAGGATTTTGACCTCAGCAGCATTTTGGTGTTTGTAGGGAGTCAGTTGGAGTTTTCCGGACTGAGTAAAATTGATTTTGAGAGTAAAGTGTCCAGCACTAAAAGCAAGTCAATGGAGAACAGACAGAGCAGTCGCCTTCTGGTTCAGTTACAGAAGAGCAGCTGAAGACTTGCATTTAAAAAGCGCCTTTTGCGACGTCCCAACGTACTTTACAGCCAATGAATTATGAGTGAAGGAAGGTCTGATATACCGGCCCAAAACCTCGGTGATTCGCTCCCCCATCTTCCTAAAAATGCTCCTGAAAACCTATTTTTATGACCGAGTTTTGGACAAAATGCATCTTTATTCTTCATGAGACTACTATGAAATTACTTACTGCAACAGTGCAAGGTGCTGGAGCGACCACATTTGGGGCACGTTACAGTTTAAGCCTTTTAGCTAAGTAAAGATATAATTTAATTAAAGGCAGTTCAGAGAGGTTTACTAGGATGTTCCCTGGTATGGAGGGATTGTTGAACGAGTAGAAGTTTTGGGACCCATTAGAGTTTAGAATAATGAGCGATGATCTTATTGAAACGTAGAGGATTCTTAAGGGTTAGACGGAGTAAATGCTGAGAGAACAAAAGCAAGTTGCTGGAAAAATCTCAGCAGGTCTGGCAGCATCTGTGAAGAAGAAAATCAGAGTTAACGTTTCAGATCCAGTGACCCTTCCACAGAACTCTGAGAGAAAGTTTTTTTTTTCTAGTGGGAGAGTCTAAAACCAGAGGGCATAGTCTCAGAATAAAGAAACGGCAATTTAAAGCTGAGATGAGGAGGAATTTCTTCGCTCAGAGAGTTGTTTACTTTCGGAACTCCTCGCCAAAGAGAGCACAGAGCAGGGAAACAAGTTTTAAGGGGAAGAAGCAGGGAAGTGAATATGAGGAGTGTTAGTTCAGCTATGATCTGAACTGATCGGCGGATTAGCCCAATGACCTACGGTGTTAGTGTTATGGCAGGGCCTTGGGATGTTTTATTCTGTCAAAGATGCTATGTGAATGCAAGGTGTTGTGCAGGCTCTGATATAAGGGAGGAAAGGTGGTGGCCAATTTACACAGCAAGATGTGCTGTGTAGCGAATCTATTTCAGTGCAATTGATTGGGGATTCAGTCGAATACCAGGAAGTCGTCCCCGTTCTTCCTGCCTTCTAGAACCTTTCACACCCCTCGGACAGAGCAGACAGTTGAATCTCCCCTGAGAAAAGCAGCACCTCCACAGTGTAGCAGAGTGAATGTTTCCTTGGATTCTGAACTAGCTTCTTTCACCTTCACGCTCTCAGATAGAAGTCCTGCCCTCTGAACTGTGCTTTGACAGGGAATGGGTTCCGTCTGTGGTTATAAAAGAGATGTGGATATGATGAGATATTCCTGTAGATTTGACACATTTCTGTGTGGCCAGTATGGGGGGGGGAGGGGAGGAGAGGGGGTCACCCCCACAGTGTTGGTTAAATAACTCCAGTCCTTAAATCTTTCAGAGTTACCGGAATGACCAGATCATAAACTTAATGGGAAACTCCCAACACCCGCTTGAAGTGCAGAGACTCCGAGATTGGGGCAGCGCAGTTAGAGTGGACAGGGCAAACGCTGCTTGCTGGCCCGGGCCTCTGGGCGGGGGGACAGGGGCTTAGAGACAGTTGAATCTGGTCTCCCTTCAGATGAGGGAGGGCGGTTTCGTGCTTCTGAGGTGGGGGGGGGGGGTAGGTTTAGCCCTCACCCCCAGGGCTCGCGCTCTCTGGGGATTCCCCTCCCCATAATACGTCAGCCTGGCCGCCCCCTCCAGTGTCTCTGCCTAAACCCTGAGAGAGTGAGGGCAGCTCTCAGTTCATTCCGAGAGCGGCCCTGTACAGAGAGGATGGACAGCTGGTCACTGCTACTTGTGCTACTCCTGCTGGTGAAGGTATCCTCGCGAAAGGAATGCCCTGCAGGTACGGAGCGAGTCTCCCGCAGATTTTAAATTTCGGAAGTTATTTACTGTGTATCTTTACTGCGCACTTGGCGTGTTTTCCTGGGGCTGTAAGTTTTACCTTGACCTTGATTGAACCTGACCCTGCTTTCACTGGTGCACCCCTGAAAAATTCCGGAGAGTAAATAAACCAAAACCTCGAATGCTGGATTATTGGGGAATGTATGAAATTACCGAGACCTCTTATCTATTTGAGTGCAACACTCTCTATCTGTCACAATCTTCCTCCTTTTCTTCATTGTCAGACTCGTTTTCTCTCACTTTCAACCTCTGTCACGCAGTCTCATCCCCTCACCCCTTCCCTGTCTCAGCCTATGTCCCTCTTTCGCTCCGTATCTCAGACCTCCCTTCACTCGGCCTCTTCTATTTCCAACCGGTATTCTGTCAGGGTCTTGTAATCTCCTGGTGTCAGCAGTGGGAATGTAAAACAAGCTGAGTCTGTAATAATCAGTGGGTTCAGTGAATGGCCAAGAACCCCTTCACATTCAGTGAGAGTCGGGAAGTTTCAAGTATCCGCTGTCATTCAGAAAAATACCAAACGGAGTTGGGGGAACTGTAAACGAGCCCCTTGGTTTTGGTGATTTTGCAGCCACTCTCTCTCTCTCTCTCTCTCTCTCCCCCTCTCCCCTGTGCCGGGGTCACTGACCTCTCCTGACAGTGATAGTGTGAAACCATTGCCCCCAGGCAGGCCCCTCACCCCAGGCATTGGAAAATGCCCAAAAGCAGAATTTTGCTGGAGTTTTTGTTCTTGTGAAATACTGCAGTTTACGCATTGCCTGTGGCTGACAACCCAGCCACATACTTTGAAGACCTCCTAAGTCAGATTCCGTCTTTGCAAGTCTCCGGACTCTGTATGTTCAGGGCTGTACATCACTGCAGGACTGATGGCCCCTCGGTAGGTCTCGGTAATTTCATAATTCAGCATTCGAGGTTTTGGTTGATAGCCCCTTTACACCATACCCCTCCCTGCAACCTTTAGCATCCCTCCACCTCTCTGTGCATCCTTTATTGTTTTCCTCCCACCCCCTCTAACGCTTTATCCAGCCCCCGAGCCCACCCACCTTTTCTGTTCTCCCCCCCCAACCCCTTTAACCCTGTTTCTGATTTCTGAGGTTCCATTGCAGCCCCGCCCCCCTCCACCGACATCTTCATCCCATTCTGGTGTCAGCTGGCCCTAACATTCTCTACACCTGGGATCTTCCTAAGTGGAGAAACTGTAAGGATTTCCCGATGAGCATGGGTTTGGAAGGGGGGGTGGGGGGTAAGGGACGTAAGGCATCTGAACTATTTGTTGGTGTTTCATGTTTGTTCCAGGAAATAGAAATAGTTCAAAAACTCCCCCAAATCTCTAGATAATCACTTGGCAGGGAAATCCACAATTTGATTATGAAATTTATATTTTTGGGGGGAGGGCTAGGGAACTCTGTATTCCCCTTCCCCTTGTCACTATCCTGTTCATAAACTGTTTCTCCATTGCGACCTCATTCCTTACTGTCCAGGATCCAAATGACAGTTTGGTATTCCCCAGGGTCAGCAGGTCCACTTGAGCACAGAGTGCACTGGTGATCTCAGTGCTTTCCCCGAATATTTATTGGTGATTGTAAGAGCATTTCTAATCAGGAGCCGAGCGGTGATAGGATAATGCTGATAATGTTTTGGCAAGCAGTGAATGTAAAACACAGATGTATGAACATATATCTGGAAGATACAGTGAAAAGTATTTTGTTGCCACAATCCAGCACCAAAAGAAATTACTTAGAGTTCATCTTCAGTTCAAATTGAGGCTCAGCTTCAAGGCTTCTGCAAGGCCTTCATAAGGTATTCCGGTCCTCAGGTCATCCCACTCCAGGAATGTCCTGGGAGACCCCAGCACTACTGCCGCTGCCCCCTCGCTCACACCACCAAAATTTAACGCTCTGAGTCTACCACTGCCAGGAGTCCCTGCTCCAGGCACCGCCACTTCCAAGAGTCCAGGCTCTGGGCCTACCACCACCAGTACTTCTCACCCCAGGCACTGTCGCTGCCATCGCCAAGAGTCCAGGATCTGGGCCTACTGCTGTCAGGAGTTCTTGCACTAGGCATTGCCACCAGGAGTTGCTGCCCACACCGCCAATGCTGTAACCACTGCCTACTGACGTTGCTCTGGCCTCAAAGATGAAGATAAAAGAAGTACGTTGAGAAAATGATGCCATTGCCCTTGAGCAGATGGGCTCCAATGAGTCCAACCATGTTAGCACAATCTTGAAAAAACAAGGTGAACATCAGCCTCGTCCACAGTTACATGGAAAACTCCTGAATAGTTTAATAGTCAGTCATCCTGTCTCATCATCAAGTCCAAGATGGTGCTAGGTACAATCTCTGGCCTGTGCTGAGGTAGCTGATTCAGCCAGTCATTAGCCTCAGTGCCCTTGGCTAGAAGGGGTTCTCCAAATGAAACCCATAAATGTACAGGATGTTCACTAATATCCTCTCCCCTCTTAAGTCTGGGGCTGACTTGAGTCAGATGCCATTTAGGACTGAGATGAGGAAAATGCGACCTTGTGAATTTTTAGATTGTCTACCCCAGGGGGTGATGGAACCTTGGTCCTTGAGTATGGTTAAGACTGACATTGATAGATTTCTGCTTATCGATGGCATAACAAGTTATGGGGATAGTGTGAGCAATAGACATTGAAGGGGCATGTCAGTCATGATCGTATTACATTTTGGAATAGGCTTGATGGGCCTATTGATGTTCCTAATGTCTAAGGAATGAAGCTCTGAGAGAGTGAAAGAATGTAGGGTGAGGGACTGACTCAGAGGTTGAAGTGATGCAAGTCTAAGGGGGCAGTTGTGAAGAGGCAGACTTACAACTTGTTTGATGATAAAAGAGATGCAAAAGAAAAGGTGAGAAGGTGAGTCATTAGTTGAGTACCAGGGTAACATTCAGATTCAATTACTAACTGGGAATTTTCAGGTTTATAAATAACTCTGATTCAAACATGATGAGATTGTTTGAATAGTTAAGAATCATTAAGTGACATTCGAGCAAGTTTAAACCAGGTTAATAAAGGGTCTAGGCCCGAAACGTCAGCTTTTGTGCTCCTGAGATACTGCTTGGCCTGCTGTGTTCATCCAGCTTCACACTTTGTTATCTTAGATTCTCCAGCATCTGCAGTTCTCATTATCTTTAAACCTGGTTAATGCCTGGTTGAAGGATCTCTATTCAATTCAATGAAATAATATATTTCCATTTGTATAGAGTCTTTCAGAACTTCAGGAAGCAGCTTAGTAGTAACTTTTTCAAATATAGTCACTGTGAGAGTGTCACAGTGCTGACAGTGTTTGAGTCAGAATAAGTTCTCTCAAGCAGCATTGTGGTGATAGTCAGATAATCTCTTATAATGATGTTGATCGAGGGATACATATCGGCCAGATCTCCAAGGATAACTCCTTTCTCCTCTTTGCAGTAATGCCAAGAATGATCTACATCCAGCCAAGAATGCCTCAGTTCAGCATCTGTTCTAGTAGATAGCACCTCTAACAATGCAGCACTCTCTCAAGGCTGCACTGGAGTGTCAGCCTGGATTTTGTGCATAAATCTATCCCCCAGCCTGTAGAATAAAAGATCCTGTGGGAAATCTCATTGGAGTATTTTACAAGACAACAAAATATTTTGTCTGCCCACCGACTGGGCCTGCTCAAAGAGACATGTGGAAAGATAGAGCAAAAGAGAATGGGAAGCAAAGAAAGAGAAGTATGGTGAATTGAATGTTATGGGTTTAACTTAATTTTATTGATTTGGAGTGACTCATCTGAGCTGTTGAAAGCAAGTTGGGAACATTGGGTGTTTTCCTTCCAACCAGCCCCATTTCAAGGGAAATTCAATTTCAATTCCCAGATGTGGAAAGACGGTGCCTCAGAATACAAACCTAATTTGTCTTGAAACAAAAATAACACAGTGGAGGAACACAGCAGGCCAGGTAGAATCAGAGGAGCAGGAAAGTTTGATCAGGAATTTGCTGGGAAAACTCAGTACGTCTGTGGGGGAAAAAATGCAGATTTAACATTTTGGGTTTTTGTTTCTGACTTCCAGCATCAGCAGTTCTTTGGGTGTTTTATCTAGAGAATTCCACAGACTAACAACCTTCAGAGAAAAAATAAATCTCATCTGTCTTACTGTTATTCAATTATATTCCCCATTCAAGGAAACATCCTCCTGGTATCCAACCTATCCATTGCTGGGAGTGTCTGCTGGGTCATCAGGCATGAATAAGATTAAGCTCACAGAAAGATGCAGATGGGAAAGAGGCCATTTGGCCCGTCATCCCTATTCTGACTCTGAAATTGAAATAGCTGTCCCAATCTCCTGCTGTTCCGCATAGGTTGTTTGATCCCTTCATACTTGCCAACACATTCTGAGAATGGGTAAGGTGCTGGAGGTTGAGCACTGTTTGAGGAACTAAACATAGGACAAGTGTTTACAGGAGGAATGAAGGGGAACTGTGCTTACTGTCAATTATTTTGACTATTTAGTGACCTGTTTTCTCGACAACAGGCTGGTACTTGAATTCCAAGAATCTTGAGTGCATGCCCTGTCCAGCAGGATCATACACCGAGAACCCAAATCATGGCCATTCCTGCAACAGGTGTCGACAGTGTATTGGAGGTAGGTGCCTTCTACAAAAAATACCTGGTGCTGTTTTACCGTGTGTTCACTTTCAGATCCTGAGAGGGATCTGAAAAAGGATAGTTTGAGTGACTGGGCAAAAAATGTGCCATACAGAGTATAATGTGGGAAAATGTAAACTTGTCAACATTGGCAAGAATAATAGAAACACAACATATTAATTAAACAGAAAGAGATTATAGAAGCTGGGAGTATAGACGGATCTAAGTGTCCTGGTACGTGAATCACAAAATTAGTTTGGAGATACTGTTAGTGATTAGGAAGGCAAGAGGAATAGAATGTGAAAATAGGGAAGCTTTATTGATAAGTGTATTGATAGAGGATTTAATTGTGTTAGAAGCAATTAGGAGAAGATTGAATTGACTCATTATTGTATGAAGAAAGATTGAACAGTTTGGGCTATACCCATTTAGGAGGGGCTTAAAAGGAACAAGTGGTGATCTATTGAGATGAAATGTTTTAAGGTCACTCGGTAGGATGGATACTCAGAGGATGTTTTCTTTTGTGAGGAGACTAGAATTAGGGACATAATTTAAGAACAAGAGATCTTCCTTTTAAGACAGATTAGACTTTTTTTGTCTGAGGGTTGTTAGCCTGTGGAACTTTTGGAGGCTTTGTTATTGAATTAATTCAAGATTGAGTGAAGGAGATTTTTGATAGATAGACAAAGGAGCCAAGGGTTGGGGGTGGGGGGACCATATAAGAAGGCAAAATTGGATTGACAAGCAAATCAGATGTTTAGAAGAAAGAGAAGTGCTCTCATTTGAGCATACGTGATTTGTGCTAGGGATCAGTCAATTTCTGCAGGATGCTTCCTTGGCTTGAGGGTCTAGATTCAGCGGGACACTGTCTCAGAGTAAGGGGCAGGCCATCTAGAACTGACCTAGGGAGGAATTTCTTCACTTAGAGGGTGGCAAATCTTTGGAACTCTCTACTTCAGGGCGCTATATCAAATATATATGTCAAACACTTAGTTTCATAGGTTTGCATATAATAAAATTGTCAAAGGATCCTGGGATAATGTGGGAAAATGGTATTGAAGCAGAAAGTCAACCATGATCTAACTGAATGGCAGTGTGGGCTTGAGGGGCTGAATGGCTTACTCTTGTTCCTATGTCATATTCCTGTGCTTCTCTTTTTGCCAATATTTTACAATCTCTTCCTTTTCTACTCTTCCTTTCATCTTTTCGTATCCCGTGTCATTCCTGCCAATGACATTTGTTTTTCTGTTTTTGAAAGGGAAGTTTTTGATCTTGGTACACTGTACATCGACCTCTAACACCAAGTGTCAATGTGTCGAGGGCTTCATGTGTGCAAATAAAGAGTGCAAATCCTGTGAAGCCCATAAAGTGTGCAAGAAAGGACAACAGGTGCAACAGAAGGGTAAGAGGTCCTGAAGAGACTAGTTTTATTTTGAAATGTTTGTTTTATTTCAATTTAATAATTATCTGAACATTGTTGGTATATAGTTTGAGTAATGCATCAGTACAGTTCTTTATCATCAGCATATTGCCTTGTCATTGCTATTTGGCGTCTTCTTCCAATTGGAAAATCATCTTTCAACTCTCCAAAATGCCTCTGTCTCCCTCCCACTCTTTCCTTCTCTCCAGTTCTCACATATTTTACATGTCAGAATTTTGGCATGGATAGGAGCCCCATTTCCGTTCCTGTTCTAGCCTGATAGTTTTCATGAGTGACCCCAATGTCCACATGCTGGCAGGGGTTTACATGGGAGTGTCTCTGTCTCTGAAACAGGAGGCTTGGGTTGAAGTCCTACCTGCCTCAACTTCTCTACGTTTGATTAGAAAATATCAATTCCACCTGCGATGTAGGTCAGATTCGGACCTGTTACCGTTACAATGATGCTGAGGTCACCTGGAACCCCTACTCTTGTTTCATGTGACATCAGACAATGGAGTAAAACTGGGCCGCGCCCGGTTAGTATGGCTCAATTTGACTCTGGGAACTGCATGAACCACTGAATCCATTTCAGGCGTTCCTGAACAGGTTTTGGTTTGGTCTCTGTCAATACCTTTTTACATAGTGGGCATAGTGCTGAGTTGTTTGAATGAAACATTTTAACTCAGTGTTATCTTGGGAACATCAGAGGTCATTGTCTTCCAAACTTTCTGGGTATGGCAGAACTGGATGGCCTTGTTATTGGAAGCTCTGACTGAGTCAATCTTTAATAAACAAAGAAAAGAACAAAGAAAATTACAGCACAGGAACAGGCCCTTTGGCCCTCCAAGTCTGTGCCGATCGAGATCCTCTGTCTAACCTGTCGTCTATTTTCTAAGGGTCTGTGTCCATTTGCTCCCTGCCCATCCATGTACCTGTCCAGATATATCTTAAAAGACGCTAACCTGTCTGCGTCTACCACCTCCGCTGGCAATGCGTTCCAGGCTCCCACCACCCTCTGCGTAAAGAACTTGCCACGCATATCTCCCTTAAACTTTCCTCCTCTCACTTTGAACTCATGACCCCTAGTAATTGAGTCCCCCACTCTGGGAAAAAACTTCTTGCTATCCACCCTGTCTATACCCCTCATGATTTTGTAGACCTCAATCAGGTCTCCCCTCAATCTCCGTCTTTCTAATGAAAATAATCCTAATCTACTCAACCTCTCTTCATAGCTAGCGCCCTCCATACCAGGCAACATCCTGGTGAACAACAATGTTGTTTAGTTCCTTCCCTTATGAGCCACTTCCATGAATTCTCCCGAGTTGATTAGCCTCCAACCTTTCTCCCCAGTAAAATGCCTGAAAAACTCCATTTTGTTTTCTTTTGGAATTATTTGAGTCCGTTTGCTCTACCCACCCTGCTCTGTACATCTTTGTTAGTTATTTTCTCTTACCTCAAGGATCCCTCTTAAGCACATATCTAAGTTGCTGATTTTCTTTATGTCATCTTCTCAATGTTGTAAGTTTCACATCCATATTTGTTCACTTTTTGATTCAAGAATTAAGCTGAACTTTTTAGCATGTTGCTGAATTTTACAAAATCACTTCAGGCGCGTCCAGTCCTTTCTTGGGTTTCAATACTGCATTTGATATTGGATATTGCAGCACTTCCTATATAGTTTAATTGACTGATTCTTAAAAGTTGCTTCTATTTGCTGCAATGTTTCATACAGGAATGATAGATAGACAAAGGAGTCAAGGGTCAGGCAGCATCGGAGGAGCAAGAAAGTTGATATTTCGGGTTGGGACCCTTCTTCGGAAAATCTTCATTTTCTGGGTCCCGCTGTGCTCCTCCAGCTCCACACTGTGTTATCTCTTACTCCAGCATCGGCAATGTTTGCCATCTCTTCGTACAAGAACGTCCTTCTTTGTCATTACCATATTGTGCAGTTACTTGTAGTTCAGTACAAGTTCATATCTACCACTTCCTTTTACAAAATTATCTTTTTATGTTTTAAGTGCAGAAAAGAACAAATTATTTAAAGTAGTTTCAGGAGTCCACATGTTTGATGCTTTACTGGACCACACATAGAAGAGAGAAAGCGATAAGGATGAAAACTAAGTAAACACCTGATAAATTACACTATGAAGACTCTGACACAATCACACATCATATCACAACTCTCCCTTCAAAGGAAATCAAAATCTATCTATTTCAGTACTCTAAAAAAACTCACAGGTAGAGGAATTCTGAAACTTAACCAAAAAAAGCATAATAACAAACAGACAATCACAGTAACATATAATTCTTGAGGCAGATGCTGTCTTTGAGATTTGTGGCCTGTGGTTGTGTCAGACTAGGAGTTCCTAGTCTTGTACATTTTACAACTTTTTTTGGAGGGGAGTAGACAGGTCAAAGGGCTGCTGGTTAACTGCATTTCAGAAAAAGTCCCCCATCTCAAGTGCCTTGCTTCTGGGTAATGTGGCAGCACGTACATCAGGGTGTCACTGATTTGCCTTGAGTCAATAACTGTCTGAGTGTTTTGTCATTTGAATATCTTAGCTGTGAGAGTGTTTCAGCAAGAGGACATAGTGTCTTGCACCATTGATCCATGCCTCTTTGTCTGAGAAGTGAATCTCCATCTTCACTTCGAGTTTGGTGTACAACCAACTGAGCAAGATATTCCTAGTTGATTGGACTCCATGCATTTTTTGAAGAGTCTTGAAGACTTGGCTATACTCTATGACTTGCCAATGGGCTGTAAGTTGATGATGCCACTTGCTCAAGTCCCCACGTTTTGGTGAGCACTGTGAATTGTGGGCCCTTATCCATTACTAAAAAGGACGAATATCGTAATTCTTTCAAGCTTTTCTTTATAATTCTTTCAGTGAAGTAACAGAGATGAGATCACCTACTTTGATAAAGTTACTGCAATAGTTACACATAATGAGCAGGATAAAGGTACGAAACTCACAGAGATCAGCCTCACCATTCAACCAAGTCTTAGCCCCAATCTCTTGCTATGGTTAATGATTCCTTTATGGAGAGCAGAAAAGGGACCAAACTGATAAACTCTGTGCATTGCATTATTTACACTGTGGGAACATAGGAACCAAGGAGCGCAGTAAGCCATTCAGCCCCTCATGTTTGCCCTGTCATGGCTCATCTACCTCAGCACCATATCCCCACTCATTTCCCATATCCCTTGATGTCATTAATAGCTATCTATGTATAAAATGTCTTTGATTTATTCAGTGACTGAATTTTCACAGCCTTCTGGTGAAGAGAAATTCAAAAGATTGTCTACCATTGAGTGAAGTTTGTCCTTCTCACCTCCTTTGTAAATGGTTTGCCTTTTGTTCTGAGACTGAGTCCCTAGTTCTAGATCCCATAATCAGAGCCAGGGGAGACATCCTTTCTACATCTATGCTGTCTACCCATTTAAGAATTTTTGTAAGTTTCCATGAGACAATCCCTCACTCTTCCAAGCTCCAGCAAATATAGTCATGACTCCTCAATCGCTCCTTATTGGACAGGGCTATCAGTCCAGAAACCAGCCTAGTGAATCTCTATTGCACTCCCTCTATGGAACATAATTTTTCCTTGGTCAAGGAGACTGGAAATAACTTAATACTCCAAATTTGGTATGGTCCAGCTGGTGTTCTGTACAATTGAAGCAAGACTGAACCCAAACCCTTTTGCAATAACAGCTAACATACCATTTGTTTACTGAATTGCTTGCTTCATCTGAATGCTAGGTTTCAGTGACTTTTAAGCAACTGTATCTCTTTGGACATCTATACTTTCCAATTTCTCACCATTTAAGAAATATTCTGCACCTTCATTCCTTCTGCTAAAGCAGATAACCTCACACTTATCCACATTGTGGTTGATGCAGGTTGTCTCAAATCCTCGAATCCTAACTCGAGGTGGTTTCAGACTCTCTCTTCTGGTGTCAAGCTTGGACCCTTGCTAAGTTTACACACTGCCATGTTATATTCACATCAGTAACTTGAATACAAAGGTCTTGGGGAAAAAGGAAACACAGAAATATTCCTTTGAATAATCACCTGCAAGTCAGATGACAATGGCTCAAACTCACATATCTATCTGGAAACACCACATCAGATCATAAGCTGCGGAGACTGAGGGCAATAGCGTACTTGCCTTTCAGCCCCTAACCTTGCAAAGTTGAATGGGTCTGTTTGACATTTAGTATCACAACTTGTTGAGTCACCCAATGCAGATTTGGCTGAAAACAAATTATTATTGAACCACATCCTGTGGTCAACATGACTCAAATGCTCCACTTGTGTTCCACGTTCTGGCTTTATGGCCTCCATCGATTATGATGGTCGTGACTTAACTAATGGCAATAATCACAGTGAAAGCCTCTTTCTGCTTCCCTGGATCTGGATTCCACTGTTTGAGACTGGATACTGATACTTTGCTCAAAGGACCAGCATTTTAGTCTTTAGACACTATGTCCTCTTTCCGGAATGCTCTCACAGCTAAGATATTCAAGTGTCAAAACATTCAGACACCTATTGACTGAAGGCACATCAGTGACATCCTGATGTACAGGCTGCCACATTACCCAGAAGCAAGGCACCGGAGACTGAGAGCCTTTTTGCTGAAATGGAGTTAACCAGCAGTTAGCCTGACTTCAGGTTCCGCTTTTCCCCAGAGGAAGTTTATAGTTGGTTTATTCTGGAGATGAGCTACTTGCGGGGTTGTGACAAAAATCTCTCTGTTTTGCTAATGATTCCATACCTTGGGCCAGCAATCTCAATAGCACAGCAAGCAGGCATGGAATCTATACATTTGGTCTCTCCCTCCACATTACTGGTTTACATGACCCCACTCACCCTGTGCCCATTCAGTGTGACTCCACTCTCCCCTGTACCTGCTCCATGTGACTCCACTCTCCCCCTGTACCTGCTCCATGTGACTCCACTCTCCCCCTGTACCTGCACCGTGTGATCCCACTCTCCTCCCCGTACCTGCACCGTGTGACCCCACTCTCCCCCTGTACCCACTGTGTGGCCCAAGTTAACCTGTACTCACTGTATCCCACGAGGTAGTGTGTGCTACGCACTGAAACCTGTCAATAGCTGTCTACAGTTTCTCTTTGTTAAACTGAATGACAGATTTCACCAAATGGTATCGTTTCAGAGCATCTCACAACTATATGGGTAGGAGCGTTCAGAGTGAAATAAGGGTAAGCAGATCTTTGGGAGGTAAGAATTACAAAATAATCATTCCTTTTTGTTCCTTCCTAGGTGACTCCTTCAGGAACACAGTTTGCAGTGACTGCAGAAATGGTACATATTCTGACAGAGAAGGTGGTGTCTGCAAACCCTGGACTGAGTGAGTTGTTAATTAGAGCTGTATCAGGGGCTTGGGGAGAGGAGATGGTTTTGTATGCAGACTGAGGGGAAAAATTTCTGAGGGAAACTTGCATCAGTGCATCTTGCAATGTTTAGGGTACTATATCAATGTAAAACATCCCACGGGAGCAATTATCAAACAATGTTTAACGCTGAGCCACAAAAGGGGACATTAGAAAAGGGAGATGGGCAGTCAGATGTTTACGAGCGAATTCCAGCAATTCACGACCACCTTCTCAAGGACAAGTAGAGAGCGCAATAATTGCTGGTCAGCCAGTGACACCCATGTCCCACAAGTGAATTTTAAAAACAAATTAGAACTCAGACAGCCATAGCTATGGCTACCAACAGAAACGAGTGATGCACAGAATTGGATGAGGGAAGACAACTGGAAGAGCTAAAGGAAGTTACGGAGCTAGAGAGAGGTTGTGTCTGTATGATATAGGGAAGCGTGATCTGGGGGAATGGTTGGGAAAGCAGGAGGGTGTGACAGGGAGGATTGTGGCATTGGAAATAAAGCTAAGTGTAAAACAATATTAGGCTTGGGACTAATCAAGACTACTATAAATCATTGAGTTTAAGGAGTTAGATCAAGTTCTTAGAGCTAAAAGGATCAAAGGGTATGGGGAGAAAGCAAGAACAGGGTGCTGAGTTAAATGATCAGTTATGATCATGATGAATGGCTCAGGGGATTGGCCTACTCCTGCTCCTATTTTCTATGATTCTCTGAGTAAGTCTACGCTAAGTGATCCTTAAAGAGCTTGGTTTTGACCACGGTCTACACTGAATCTCAAGGAGTGTTGCTTCTCTTTGTGGGGTTGGGTGTCTGGGTGATGCCCCCATAGATGAATTTCTATGTTGTTGATGCCAAAGCTTATACATGTGCAACGGCTACTTAGGCAGATAGCAGGTGGCTATAACAATTAACCCAGTGAGAGTCACACTTTCAAGAGGACAGGAATTTTCAGAGTCAAATCTTTGCAGAAGTAATTGAAACAGAGATACCTTATAGGCAGAACACCTCCGCTCAGTTCGCAACAAACAACTGCACCTCCCAGTCGCAAACCATTTCCACTCCCCCTCCCATTCTCTAGATGACATGTCCGTCATGGGCCTCCTGCACTGCCACAATGATGCCACCCGAAGGTTGCAGGAACAGCAACTCATATTCCGCCTGGGAACCCTGCAGCCTAATGGTATCAATGTGGACTTCACCAGTTTCAAAATCTCCCCTTCCCCTACTGCATCCCTAAACCAGCCCAGTTCATCCCCTCCCCCCACTGCACCACACAACCAGCCCAGCTCTCCCCCCCCCCCACCCCCCCACCCACTGCATCCCAAAACCAGTCCAACCTGTCTCTGCCTCCCTAACCAGTTCTTCCTCTCACCCATCCCTTCCTCCCACCCCAAGCCGCACCCCCAGCTACCTACTAACCTCATCCCACCTCCTTGACCTGTCCGTCTTCCCTGGACTGACCTATCCCCTCCCTACCTCCCCACCTATACGCTCCTCTCCACCTATCTTCTTTACTCTCCATCTTCGGTCCGCCTCCCCCTCTCTCCCTATTTATTCCAGAACCCTCACCCCATCCCCCTCTCTAATGAAGGGTCTAGGCCCGAAACGTCAGCTTTTGTGCTCCTGAGATGCTGCTTGGCCTGCTGTGTTCATCCAGCCTCACGTTTTATTATCTCTCTCTACCTTATAGGCTTTCTGTGAGATAATGTTCTTCTGAGGTTTCCTGTAAATGAAATGGCCAAACGTACTGAGTGGAGAGTCCCCTTTAAGAGGAGCTGTACTGTTGGCAATGCCCTTTCAGAATTGGCCTCTTGGTAACTGTCATACAGCAATGTCTGTTGAAGAAGGTGTCCATGATTTGTTCCACTCATTCCTGAAATTCGAGTCCAGAGCCTGGGTGGCTAGTGGAAACTTAAAGGCTTCACTCATAACCACAGGGAGCAACAATGAAGAGCTTTCCAAATCCTACCACCATTCATCAGCACAGCAAGGTGCTTGAAAATATTGTTGAAAGCAGGCGATGGAGTGATTTTTCCTGTAGAAGTATCCCAACCCGAAAGATCAACTTTCCTGCTCCTCTGATGCTGCCTCTTCCTGCTGTGTTCCTCCAGCTCCACACTGTGTTATACCTGACTCCAGCATCTGCAGTTCTTGCTATCTCTGATAGAGTGGTTTCTCCTCTTTGCCGATCTGGCTCACTCTCAGTACTGTAACTGTACAGTCAGGAAGTACTTATCTCAGAATGATAAACTTAGATGCGTAATGCTCTCCAGCTGGGGTGCACAGGCAAAGATAAAATGAAACCACTTCAAATCCCTCCCACGGATCAGAACAGTCATTGCACAACTTTCTAAAAATGTCTCGGCTACAGAAGGCTGAATGAATAGGTTTGTGTCTAATCTCCTTTTATCTTTGCTATACTAGCTGCTCGGCAAAACATCTCCAAGTCCTGAGGAATGGCTCACAGACAGAGGATGCAAAATGTGGAGTTCCAGTGACAGTCCCTCAGCTTCTGACCACTTCAGACCGACCTACGATTGGAAACTCCAGGCAGCCAGACAATCCACTGATCAAAGGTAGTTCACATGCAGCATAAACTCCTCAGTTTGAAAGTTCTTTCCCAAAGGGAGGAATGGCTCACTGGCAATATTTTCTTAGTGTTGTCACATTGCAGTGGATGAAATGGCATCTTTCTGGACTGTGAGAGTCTGTTCTAATATAACCCCGAACTAGAGCAAAGAAATCCAGAAAGAATAAAGAGGAAATGCTAGAAATACCACCATTTGTTGAGCCAGCCTAGGGAATATTTTGGGTGTCATTCTCCATTGGAATGGACTCACTCAAGCTCAGCAAAAATGCACCAGAATCTCCAAACCCAGCCAGGAAGCTCAGCACCATCTCACACAGTTGCCACCCCATCCATCACTGTCACCATTCAATCTCTCTACTGTCAGTGGCAGCAGTGTGCACCGTGTACACAATTCAGCAAGCCCCCTTTCTTAGCATTTCCTCCAAATCACACATCATTCTGACTTGGAAATGTATAGCTATTTCTTCACTGTTGCTTAAAGACCTGGTACTCCTTCCTAATATGACTGTGAGTGTACCCCACTCTTCAGGAATGCAGCAGTTCACAAAGGCAGCTGAGCCACATCTACTCAAGGGCAATAAATGCAAATCTTGCTCATGACAAATATATCTCATGAAAGAGAAGCATATAAAGATGAGGAAGTTAGCCACTTCCTGATGACTTTTTCCTGAATTTTAGATAACATGAAAGAAGCCGAGGAACCATCAGTTCAGATCAGAGGAATGCATAAAGGCGTAATACCAAAAGAGGTCTTTTGGCCAAACGGGCCAGTGTCAGCTTGTACAAATACAGCTCTTCCTCCTGGCTTCTGTTTTAAACTCTGCCATCAAAACAGAGGTGAGGCATTTGGAGGTTAAGCTGGAAGAAGCCTGGGCATCCACACTCCTGCCAGTGTGTGCCAGTGGTGGTTGGGCTGACCTACATGGTCAAGCAGGCTGATTTGGTACCACATGGGCTGTAGTCATTCGAGACAGTTAATGTCCTCAGTACTGACAACACCAGTTGCCTCCCAACTGACACTGAGATCCAGCACTGGGTAATGAGCAGGAGCACAGGCTGAATACACCTCTTCAAATCTATTCTCCTGTTCAAGAACACAGGACCTAACTCTAACAACTCATCTGACACCAACGAACTCTGCAGATCTCAAGAATGAAAAAGCACAGGGGCACCCTACTCAATTAGTGGCTTACTTAGTAAATGCTTCGATGCAGTGAGTTTTGACACCAGCTGGAGATTGGGAAGTGAGTGAGATTTAGGGCATTAGTCTGTGATCAACAGCAAATACAAATCACGACCAAAACTATAGTCTCCCAATAAAAGTCAGGTAAGTTTTCCAACAAACTATAAGATATAGGATCAGAAGGCCATTCAGTCCATTAAGCCTGCTCTGCCATTCAATGAAACTATGGCCTTTCTGATAAGCCTCAAATCCACTTTACTTCCTTTTCCCCTAGATTCCCTTACTGATTAAAATATCTATCTGACACTCTCCTATGAGGGGAAACAACCTTTCCACATTTTCGCTGTCAAGGTCCTTAAGAATCTTTTACGTGAAAGCAATGCTGTTTCATGGTCACCATTACTGAGACTTTCAATTCCAAATTTATTGGTTGAATTGAAATTCCACCAGCTGCTATGGTGGGTTCTGAAACCACGTTGACTGTGTTTGTAAGTTGGATCTCTGATTTTCCTGAAGCTAGTGAAATTCTTACCATGCCACCGTCAGGGGCTAGTTACACAATGTAAATAAAGTGAAAGTTACTTTGTCCCAGAGACCCATAGGTTACCCTCTCAATAGACAGAGGTGACTGGTAGTGAGTTTAAGCTGAGGGCGATGACACCCCATTGGAGAGGTGAGATTAAGATAAGACTTGCATGGTGATTTCAGAAAGTATGGGAATTGAACCTGCACTGTCAGTGCCACTAGACATCCCAAACCAGGTGTCTAGCGTCAATCCTGGTCTCTTGTAGCTGTCTTGATTGAAAATGAAAATTGTTCAATCATCTCAGTTCATTGTTCTATAGTTTTGTTGTCCACTTAGTGATAAAGCAGAATAACTGTTCCACTATTAGTTGAGAAATGGTGAGAATTGACAGCTAAAGATCATATATCCTCTATCTTTTTCATTTTTTCCCTGTTTAGATGCAACAAAGAATGAGGGCATCATTGGGATTATCACTATAATATTGCTTTCATGCTCCTTCATCCCTTTCGCTATCTACTTTGCTGTATGGAACAGAAAAAAAAAGAAGCATCTGCCTCTGGATGTAACAAATCATGGTGAGTACATGTGTTTCACATTCACACCATCACAAACAGCACCGTAATATGAAAGCTATGGTTGCCCAAAACTGAACTGGTCTTGGCAATTCACCGTCATTGCTTTGAGGGCTATAGCATTTCACCTCATGGCTTGCAAGAAGGTTATCCTTGGTTGTATGATGTATAATTCCTTTCAAAATGAACTATTGTTACAGCAATAGTTGCGTTCTTGTCTTTCCATGAATTTTGTACATATAATTAAGATATGATATAGTGGTTGTTGTTATGTAATAAAACAAGCAATTCAGGGGAAGTTAGATATATCCTTAAAGAAGCAGGGAATAAACAGATATGGGGTTGACTGTTAATCAGCCAGAGCTGCAGGACTGAAGGGACTGTTCGTGTGCTCTGAAATTCTACATTAACAATTTAGTGAGGAGTTTCTCAAAGGAGAGAAAAGGGGAGAGAAAAGGGGAGAGAAGTTTAAAGGCAATTCCAGACCTTGGGGGCTTAGACAACTGAAGTATTACTCATCAGTAATGGGGCAGTGAAGTTAAGGATTGCCAAGTGACAAAATTAACTGAACTGCTTTACTCCGGAGAAATTACAATTAAGATTTATTTTTAAAAGAGAGATTAGATGCAGCAAAGTAGAGTGACTCGATTTGCAACATCCCTAATGCTGCTCCACTTCTGTTTTTTAGACGATCTTCCAGTGACCCTGCTGACATTAGGGGACGATCGGTGCAGCTGTCATTGTCCGGAAGAGGAGGTGGGAGACTGGCAGCTCCGGCAAGAGACTGCTCCCAAGCCTCCAGAATGAGCCTCTGCCTCCTCCGATCTGACCAGATGCTAAACCTTGCTGCCTTTGTGATCAGTTCCTTGTAAAATGGTGGAAGAAATATGAGGTCAACAACTTACAAAGTGATTTATTTCTGGAAAGTCAAAGTAACTGTCCAGAAAGAACTGGACTTATTTAAAGAACCTGACCCTTTTTCCTTTGTTGTATATAGATGAATCTTGAGTTTTGTGGAACAGTTGGTCCATGACATTCACATGGTTACATTAAGAGTCACAGATAACTTCCCCTTTTTGCTTCAGTTGTTCTTTGACCAGACACACGTCTGTCAGAGGTTAAGGCCAGATTTTACAACTCTCTTTTCTGATTGAATTGAGGCTTTAGTAGCCACGTTTGGCAGACTTGCAGAGTCCCACGTTCAAACTAATTGGCAGAAAGGGAAAGGGGCAGGGGAGGTGGGAATTTGCTTTAGTTTATGTGGCAAACATGCACTCCACAGGAGGGCTGGGAAACAGATTCAGTGAGAACTTTGGAAGAGTGAATTGAAAAGAGGAACAAAGAGCAGCATTTTAAACGGGCTGGTACAGACACAATGGGCAGAATGGGGGTGGGGGGGTAGGGCAGAGGGAGGGAAGAGGTCAGTAATCAGCCAGGCTCCTGTTTGTAATTGGCACCAATGCCAGCTTTGAGGGCAAGCAAATAAATACTGGATTTGGATGACCAAGCCGGGGAAGGTGCTGATGTACAAGCAGCACTAACACAATGCTACCTCCAGCAAAGTACCATTATGTCAGCAAGACGGGGGAAGAAAAGGTTACCAATTCTTGAAATAGAGAGAAAAAGGGAATTTAGGAAGGAACTTTCAGAGCTGGGCCTATGGAACTTTAAGGCACCTATGATGGAGAATTTACAAATGGTGATAGTCAGGACCACAATACGACGTGTACGAATTTCCTAGAGAATTGTGTGGCTGGGAGAGATTTCAGAGGTGAGAGCGGGATGTAATAATATGTGACACTCGAAGGAAAAGGAAGTGCCCGGGGAATGGTGGCAACGGGCTAAGGTGTGATTTGGTGAGGAGCACCACACTGTGACTGCAACAGGCTTCAGTGACAAGTGGAGGAAGGTTTCACTAAGTGGCCAGGTGCCACTGAGAGAATGATGTTATCAACCCAAACTAGGTCATGGGGCACGATGTTGATGCTGTCATCCACAGTAAGCTCATGAATGGCAAAGGCTTGGTTCTCAAGTCAGTGGACGCTCTAGAGGGAGTTATTCAAGGGATGGTGCGAGTTAATCTCCTGCCAACATCCAGAAGGTTAGCAATGGAGTAAGTTGGGCAGAAAAATGATCGGCCCCCATTTGACGCAATGGTCTGGAAGGTTCATGAAAGTGGATGATTGGGGTTGGTACTAGCTCATTAGGAGCAGTAAGTGCATTCATGAGCCCTTTGGAGGATACCATCAGAAACACGGGAGATGCTATAGATTTATACAACAGGGAGCTAAGTCTAGGCTGGAGGTAATAGAAGATGCAACGAGTTCCTTATTGGTTAGGGTAAGGATTGGAGGAGGCAAAGTATGTGAGAGTGATAAATGAAAAGGGATGTGACAATAAAAGATAGAAGTCTACAAGGGGCAAAAAAAAGTAAAACAAAGAACAAAAGTTCAGATAGAGACATGGGCTTGGGGTTGGACCGTGAGTCAAAATACACAAACAAACAGACTTGGAAAAGCCAGTGACACAGTTACATGATAGCTTGATAAGGAAAAGTGGAAATAAATGGGAAACAGGAAATGGATAGGAATGATAGGTTACATTTCTACTATCCTGAGCTGGAATGTCAATGACCCAGATAGGTTGAAGGACAGATTATTTGTTATCGAAGTTTGAGACAGGAAATAGCAAGTAAGATCCAGAAACTATTTAAGAACCATTGTCTCTGCTCCATGGGCTGTATGTTGGATGCGTCAAATAGTGTTACACTTGATTCCTAAATGTAATTAGAAAATGTAAAATAGTTTATAATAATTGATAGCCAGTTGCCAGGAACAGAACTTCACTGAATCAAAAACTCCATCAAACTTTAAAGCAGTCTGCAAAGTTGGGCCTATGAATCAAACAAAAGGCTTGCTTTTTGTGAGCAACTCTGTCGGAATGTGTATAGCCATTGTTTATGGCTCTCTCCCTTTATTGTCATATTTAAACAAAGTCATTGAATGTATTGTGAAGTAGAAATGTCTAATTCTGCTCCTATGATTTGTTGTATGTTTGGGCAAAACTATTAGAAAATACTTTCGGAATACAGATAGAGAATTCCATTTAACATGTTCCTCATGGTGTTTATGCTTCACAAAAGCTCTTTCCAGCTCTTTTTACCACATGTCATCAATATTTTTTCTTTTAATTATCTCTCAACTTTCCCTTAAACACATGTTCTGATTCCCTTAATCACTCCTCGTGATTGTGCTTCCACATTCTAACATCTCTCTGGGCAAAGAAGCTACTTCTGAAATTCCTTTACGTGTCTTAATGACCTTTTTATATTTAAGATCCCTAATCTGGTCTCAACCCAAAATGGAAACATCATTTCTATGGCTATATTAACTCTCGTAATCTCGAAGACCTTCAGTCATTTTTCTGCAGAAGACAGTCCAGTTTACTCAACTTGTCCCACTAGGTAAAACCTGCTAGCTTTGGTATCATTCCAAGAAATCTCCTTTACAGCTTTCCCAGGAACTCAATATCCTCTTATAATATGCAGCTCAGAGCTTGTGTGATCAATGCAAGTTTAGTGTAACTTTTCTGCTTTACACATCTATCCCTCTAAAAATGACACCAATGCTTTCCTTGCTGCCTTTAAAATTAAGACCATATTATCCTGTGAAGCAATATTGTGTTTGTGTTTCAAACAACCCGGATCTTTTTCTTTCCAATTGCTATGCTGCTTTCTTATTCTTCTGACCAAAAAAATGTATATTATCTCACATCTATATTGAAGTTCTTTGAACAATTACACATCAATTCAGCAAGTTTGATGTTTCTCCTCTTTCTGACCACAGTACTTCTCTATTCTAAATACAACCCCAAACAGGAAAGTTTGAAATTAACATCTAGTTCCCGACTTCTAAATCATTCTTGCAAATGGTGAATAACCGTGGACCCCAACATTGATCTTGAGGAAATCTAGTTCCACTGGTTGCCAGTCTAGGTAACTACCTCTAACCTCTACTCCCTGGTTTTCAGTTTTGTAGCCAACCTACTGTACATTTTATTAAAAGGTCCTCCGATTCAGCAAAGAGAGACCAGATTTTAACTCATGCAAAGGTAGGGTTTATAAATCAGTTCTGAAACTCAAAGACCACAGAGTCTAAGCCTCGATAACGAGAACTTTATTTTTCTGGACAGAGTAACAAGTACAGTTGAAGAAATACAAAACTGCTGATTCAGGCTAAGGCAAATCAGTTACCATCTGATTCAAAGCTATCAAAAATTAAATAATCCCCTTAATTAAAAGGAAGAGCAGGCAAGATCACACACATGGAATCATCATGACAGGATAACCTGTTTTTTGTGGGTTGGGGAGGAGCCATCAAACCTTTCAATGGACCATTTTGACATAGCTCATTCTCCTACTCTGCCTCTACAGTGAAGCCAAAAGGAAAAATATTTTCCTGTTGTGTGAAAGTACTTGGATGGGCAGTTTTTACCATTGCCATTAACTGGTCAGGTTGGAGAGAATGGAACAGGATTTATCTTTAGTTCCATATCCCAGTCACACTACTGAGGATCAACTGATGGTTGAGCCACCTTCCAGAACTGGACGCTGGTAAAGTCCATGGTGTGCGCAGATTTGTAGAATAGAAACCAGCAAATTACATCAGATCATGAGTTAGGAAATCTGTTATTCAATGGATTGCCCTTCACATGACGACCACAAGACCAGGGAATCCCCCACAAAGCATACTACAGCGGGTCACTGCGGTTAGAATGGTAATACACATGATACCTCACTGCCAAAGCACACAGCTGAGGAATACCCAGCTGACCCAGAACGGTTATCAGCGGCACCCAGCATTCGTTGTGATCAGTGGGTATTAAATATTCATTGGCCAGAACCGTACTGGTAAAAGCACTTGTCTCCCAACTGAAGATCATGGATTTGACCCTCACTTCACAACTGGTGCTTCTATTGGCCAGTTTGAAGCCATTGGAAGTGTAATACGGAGGCGATTTCTCCCTAGGAGGGCAAGGGAAAGGTTGCTGCCCCTATCCTGCCACCTGCAGGATGGGAGGTCACTGGGCAGACTCTCCTGCTTGATTATGCGCTTCACATTCAGATTTCAAAAGGGAGGGTGTGCTTTTGGAGGAGTGACACTGATTTGGACCTTGATATTGATTTACCATACAACTGGCTGAAAAAGGAGAGAGAGAAAAATTGGAACTTCACAAAGCCTCATCCAGTATTTGTCCTCTTTCAAATTGCAGAGGACACAACGGAAGGTTGAGATTTAAAAGATGTCAAAGAATGATCATTGAACAGATTTGAAATCTCTGGGGAGAACTGGGAAAAATTTCTGACTGAAATGACTAACATAGCCAGACCTCAGACTGGGGACTTTACAATTTGTCCACTATTTGAGTCCAAATAGATAAAAGTTGAGTGTTTAAAAATAAAACAAAAAGCATGACAGTATTATTTCTTCAGAGCTCAAACAAGCACCAAATTTTCCCCAGAAACTTTCCCTTGTGTTTGCTTCCAACTGCTTTGAACACAATCGTTGGTGCCAACTAATCTAAACAACACCTGCACACCACCACCCCCAGACAAAATGTCTCCATCTCTTTGCTGCACTTCTATCCCTTCCACCAGCTTCCATTCGCAACATCCACTGGATCCCAAAGACTTTGTCCACTAGGATGCTTGGCTCCACATGGCAGCCAAGAAGAGGAATGTGTCAACTTGGAAGTTCTGGGGGGGTGGGGATGGAGAGAGAGAGAGAGAGAGAGAGAGAGAGCGAGAGAGCACGAGAGAGAGAGAGAGAGAGAGAGAGAGCGATTTCCTGAAAATGACACTCTTTATAATCAACAGCCCTGGGGTCTGGACTAGGTTTTGTTTGAAACCTTCTGCAAAAACTGACAGGTGTATCGCAGAGTGACATTCCCACTTTAAAAAAAAACCAGAGAATTCCAATTGCGGCAGATTTTCATTCAGCTTCTCCCAAGGGTTTGTAAAAAGCATTCCTGGACTGTGTGCAGCTAAGTATGAAGACTGGTCAGGTATACAGTGTAATGGCACACACTAGCACTGGCCCTCATCATGTGGCAGGGATACAGCATCAGGACAGAGGTGGATCTGGAAACTGTGACTTTAATGGTCATTCAAATCTGAGACAGCAGGCACCAGGGAGAGAGTGTAAAAGCAGGCAATACAAGGTGTCTGCTGTCTTGTTCTGCTCTTCAACCTCCAATAGCCCCTTCCTCCCGGATATACCCCTCCTCTCAGTGAGGGGTGGAGGGTGGGCCTTGAGCCAGCCTGAGACACTGCCTGCACCAATGTAGCACCAGACTGGTGCTGCAATGAGACGCAGCAGCCAGGGAAATCACTGCCCGTCTTCCCTGGGGACAGAATAGGTGCTAAATGAAAACACAGACGAAACAAAGCCCCTTTGACCATCACAATATGTTACTGCCTCATCCACCACAAGCAGCAAAACATTCTAATCCGAGGAATCTTCCTCTAAGTTTTTATGTCACTTATGCTTCTATAGACAGAATCTTTTTTGACAGCAGTAATGAGAAGCATCAAATTGCTGGAGGTGCAATTCCCTCAAATCCCAACTCAAAATAGCCAATTTACACAATTTAACCCATTCTTCCAAAAAAGGAATTTGTACTCAATCCTGTAATGAATCCAAAACCCAAAAGTACAGGCTGTTCACAGAAGACTGTAAAGTCCCGTCTCCAAATCTCTCTCTGCACTGCCCAAAAAAGTTCCACAACACAAAGTTGTTCCAGAAATAAGCTTCCTCTACACTGCCCCCACCAAACACTCCCAGAACAGGTACAGCACAGGATCGAATACAGAGTAAACCTTCCTCTACACTGTCCTGAAAGCTCCTGGGTCAGGGACAGCAAAAACTCAGATCAGAGTAAAAGTCATTCTATGCTGCCCCAGCAAATGGTCCCAGGCAATCATTGAAAATTAATATTTTTAAAAAATTTTTCAATTTTATCCATTAAATAATTGAAAACATTTAAAGCTAAAGAAATGTTCAGGATGTAGGTCCATATTGTAATCTAAAGACTCTAGCCAGAGGTGACAATGTGCTATGAAATCTCTGGCTGATTTCCTCAGAGTGACTGTAGGTTGGTGAGTGCAGTTACAGATCATCCACAGAGATCCCTGGTTTCAGCACAGTCTCAGGGTGGGGAACTTAACAGTGAACAAAGGTTTTATTTAGGGTCAGAGTAAAGGAAGCATCACTCTGTACTGGAGCAGGGATACTTCAATGCTGGAGGTGGTAGACGTCATTCCCTGGCGCTGACATCTTTCACATTCAGCAAGGCAGAATCGACAGAGTTAACAACATGGGAGAAACAGCCTTGGCAGGCAGTCCTTATCATGCACATGGTGCCTGATTGATCAAGGCTCTTTGGCCAAGTCTTGGGATGTCCAGAAAAAGGTGAGGGGAGAGAAGACGTTACATTCCAATCCGTCAGTTTTAACAATGAAATAATCTTTGTGTCAGCTGGTCATTCAGCCCTGACCTGAAGCTGGTGATTGCATTCCCTCCTTCTGTTCAGCTGTCTCCCTCCTTCCAATCACTGAAGCTGCAGCAAACTGTAGGAAAGGGTGTGCTTACACCAAATTCAGAGCTGAGCTAACCTTCTGCTCCAGACCAGACTCAGATCATAGCTGCAGCCCTTGCAATGCAGGGGCGCCAGCTACAGGAGCGTGGAACACAGGGGCAATACCTTACCAGTGCCTCAAGTGGAAACCTGGAGTCTACAATATGAAATGTAAGTGTGTGCGTGTGTGCAGGCAGAAGCTTCCTGGACTGAGCCAGCACCTTCAGGCTGTTCCGCAGCCCCGCCATTCTCACTGCTGCTTGCAACCTTCCTTTTTTTCCTTCGATTTCTGCCTCACCAGCTTCTCTTCCTGCCGCCTGGTCGGTGAAACCAACGTTGGCTTGGAGGATTCGTCCAGGTAGTCATAGAAACTGTCTGGTGGCACAGTGCAGGGCTGAGGCAAGGCTGCAGGAAGGAGAGTAACGCATTACCAACCAACAGGCAGGCAGCACCATTATACAGGGAGTAACAGGCACACAGTGGTTAAACTACAGACTGCAACCTCATTGACAGGCTCGGAGAGCTGGGTGGGGGGGGGGTGCGGATTGATAAATCAAGTCACTGCCCTATGAAGATGAATATGATTATGCTACCTGGTGGAACAGCAGAAAATGGGTCTGAGGAGTGCTGCAGATTTTTGGTTTTAAAGGTTGGATCCAGTTCCTCGGCTATGTTTCTGGGGAATAGGTGCCTGCAGTAAAAGAAACGCATGAAATAATCAGTGAAATATGCAGAAGGAGGTCACTTTGACATCCACCACAGCAATAACTTAATCTGTAATCACATGGAAACTTTGACGCTTCAGGGCAGTCCCTGACACACAGTCTATATTTCGGTGGGCAGGTTTCTGATCTAACTTTGGGGGTGGAAAGATTGAGTTCGATTTCTTTGTTTTGTTCAATGATGAGAATTAAAGGGACCCTCATCCACCAGCTCAGAGGGGTTATTCAGTGTGCAGTAGAAAATGCCTGGTCCCAGCTTTAACTCCCAGGCTGTTGATTACAGGCCCACCCTCAGCAGAAGCTGCTATATTTGCCCTAGGTGCTTTATGGGGCTGGAGGGATGGGACTGAGGCAGTCACAGGGGTTTGGTGGGCAGGGGGCGGAGGTGTGGTGCATGGAAGAGGTGAGTAATTTGGGAAACATAAGAATCGGTCCCCCTAATTGTTTCACAGTAACTTCGGTGAGAGTTAGCCTCCCTCTCCTGATAACACATGCAAACATTGGGGAAAAACCCGTCAAAGAGGTCGGAGATTGGTTCAGCTGAAATCAGAGCTAGACTTGTCAAGACAGTAACATGCATGCATGCACACACCTCCTCATTCTCCACTCCCCCACCCCTGTACCGGTGAGTGACAGCACTGGGAGGAGTACCTTGATTGCTGCTCTGTGGGAGAGTGTCCTCTCTCAGGAGTCTGCTCGCCACTTGGAGATGGAAATCCTTCAGAGTTTAATCGCTCTTGTGGAGTAGGGGCTGCTTGACTCTGAAAAAGGAAAGGCAACATTAAACCTGGCCCAATCTACAGCCCCTGCCTCCGGCTCCAACCAGGCAGATAACCTGGTCATGGAGCTAGACAAAACCATGGGTGGCTTTGGCTTGACTCCCAGTCATTGTGGAGTTTCAACAATGGTAAAGATAAGGGGATGTTTGTTCACTGATTACAGCCGTGTGCAATAGTGTGGACACACACTGAACAAAGCAAACCAAAATCAAATTTGCTGTTAATCCAAGATGAATGTATAAAGGATCAGCAAGGTAGCAGATAACTGTTAACCTATCCAGTGTGGAACCGGAGAACATTTCATTTTGGAAACTAAAGGGAAAACAAAGCTGAAGTCAGGCACAATGGCCCAAGAGAGAGACAGATAGAGGTTTCCTGATCCTCTTTATTAATAATCTGAGTCTGTTACTAGTAGCATTGCTGGGAACTCCACCACAACGATAGCACAGTGGTTGGTACAATGGGCCTTACTTTGTGATTACATTCCGGGACTGGGAATTTGTCATGCGGGCAAACGTTGGTACAAAACTCCAAACCAACAAGTTATATCATAATCAATGATTGCACTGATATTTTATACAGTTAATCATGCCGTTAAATCAAACCAACTGGGTGAACTGTGCTAGAAACTGATGTTTCACATCCTGATTGATCTGTTCCTTACCGGTCTTTGCTGCCTGTCTGAGCATTCACTGCTTTCTCCTGAGTACTCTCTCCTCGCCAACCTCTCTTCCAGCCGCTTGGACTGTTTGTGGGCTTTTAATTCTTGTCTTTGAATGTACTTGGCTATTTCCTGGCAGAAGTAGACATGGTCTTAGTTAGGCTTTAGCTTTTGTCACATCAAGAAAAATGGACAGGAGATTCATTCCAGCAATAGTTATAAATTTTCTTTTAAAAATGATTTTATAATATGTCTTTCACAAGATGTTCCAAGTGGTTTATAGCCAATTAAATACATTTTAAAACTAAAATGTAACTGCTAATGCAACATGGGAAACACAGCAGCCAATTTGCACACAACAAGCTTGCCCTAACAGCAATGTGATAATGACCAGATGATGTTTTGTGACATTGATTGAAGGTAACGTTGGTTGAGACATTGAGGGTAACTTGCCTGCTTTTCATCAAAACATTGCCATTATATCTCTTATATCACATCTGCAATTACAGCCAGGAAGTTTAATATCTCAAGCACAGGGCACAGAATCCTTACAATGTGAAAACGGGCCATTCGGCCCAACACACCCAAACGAATTGAAAAGCATCCCACCCAGACTCACCCACTATCCTATCCCTGCAACCCCCCCCGCCCAGCTAATCTACCTAACCTACACAACCCCAGACACTATGGGCAATTTAGCATGGCCAACCCACCTAACCTGCACATCTTTGGACTGAGGGAGGAAACCCATGCAGAAACGGGGAGAACCTGCAACCTTTATACAGACAGTCACCAGAGGGTGGAATCGAACCCGGGTCCCTGGCGCTGTGAGGCTGCAGTGCTAACCACTGAGCCACCACACTGCCTCTGACACTCCCTCCAATTCTGCCCTGGGAGCATCGGAAGGGATTAGCAGCTCGGGTCCCCGCAGCTGAGAGCGAAACCAGGAGCACCAGAATCAGAGACCTGACAGCAAGCCCGTGTGGAAGCCTTTGCTGAATATCACCCAGGTTTCCCTCAGGCTGCCCTAGGCCCAGCTGCTTCAATCAGTGCTCTCTCTCATCTTTAGATCAGCAGATATTGGGGCTCATTCTGGGCCCAGAGTGGAAATTAGCAAAAATTAACCTGACATTCAGGGTCTGGGAGATACCCCATTGTTCAGCTTTGGTGTGGCCATTCACAAGCACGGGTATCAATTCCCACCCAATGCCACAGGTACCACCCACAACTTCCCCAATTAGCCACAGCTATAGTGATCCTCCCCATCAGCATCCACAGCCACTACCCATTCCTCCCCACCACATCAGCCACAGTTGTCATCGGCCCCACTCCAGGTATCACCACTAACCTATCCAGGTTTTTCACCTATTTACACTAACATAATCTCAGGAGTGTGTCTGGTCCATCCAAGGAGTTTTCTGTTTGACAGTCTACAATCTCCTCCTCAGCCTCATACACAGACCGAGGTACTGGGTAATGACAGCAGGACAACACCAACACCAGTGAGTTGTGAACGTGGGCTCCTGTATCCAGGGAAACGATCTGGTGCAAGAGGCCTAGCCAAACCTCAACACTCTCTCTGCATGCAGACAGTGATGTCATTGTCCAGAAGGTACCTCATCCTGTGCCACCTGAGCTGCACGGAAATCCTCCTCCTGATTCCTTTGGCTCCTCGATCTCTGCAAGGGATTGATTTCCAATGTTAGGCTGGCTTTACAAGAGCAGAAAGGTGAAAAAGGAAAAACTATCACAACATTTGGTATCAAACTCAGCTGTTTGTTCTGGGGTATGCCACAGGAAAACACTGGCAGAGCAAAGTCATCCTCCATATCTGGGGACGTGGAATACTGAACATCTAGACTTGTCGCTTTCGGTCCATCCTGTCCCCACCCACACACCTATCCCACTTCCTACTGTCAAACATTACCCAGTTCATCGCAAAACAAAGCTTAAACACCAATCATCAATCCAAGATCAACCAAGTTAGTTCTTCTCCAAACTCCAGTTCCAGGCCCAGAAACATTTCCAATTATAAAGTCAAACTGGGTGTCAATTCCTTTTGACTGAGTTTCCCATTCACATGACAATATCATGAACTATCTCCAAGTTGAGCTACAATAAAAGCTCAATGTTAGGGCAGGCCACTTTGGAGATGCCACAGTTAATGAAGGACCTCATCAACAACTTGCATTTACATAGCATCTTTAATGTGGCAGAATGTTCCAGGGCACTTTACCCAAAATATTAGCAGTTAAAATCTGACACTGAGCCAAATATTAAGGACAGATGATTAAAAGCTTGGTCAAAGGTATCGATAGAGTTAATGGTAGTCGTCTTTTTCCCAGGACGGGGGATTTTAACACTAGGGGGCATGTTTTTAAGGCGAGGGAGGAAATATTTTAGAAAATGACATGAGGGCCATATGTGTTTTTTTTCCCCCCACAGTGGGTGGTTTATGTGTGGAATGAACTTCCTGAGGAAGTCGTAGATGTTGGTACGATTGCAGTGTGTAAAAGACATTAGGATATGTACACAAATAGGAAAGGGTTGGAGGGATACGGGCCAGGACCAGACAGGTGCAACTAGTTCAGTTTGGGGTTACATTCAGCATGGACTGGTTGGACCAACAGGTCAGTTTTTGCGCTGTAGGACTCTAAGGGCATGTTATAAACTACATCTTAAATAAGGAAAGAGAAAGGTCGAGAAGTTTAAAGAGAATTCCAGGGCAGCTGAAGTTACATGCACTCATGGTGGCATGATGAAAATCAGGGACGCACAGGAGCTCAGAACTGGGCAGGGATGGTAAGGGTTTACGGAGCTGGAGGAGGCAGACTGAGGTATGGAGGTCAGAGTGAAAGTTTAGTGACATGAAGACTAACAGATGCCCGACTGCAGTTTAATGATGGGATCCCAGGTCTCTCGGCCTCAGTGCCCCAGCTGAGCTCACTTACCAGCTGCACCATTCTCACTTCCTCCTCCTCCTGTAAGAGGCGGGCCAGAGCTTCATCACGTTGTAGCTGCTCCTGGTCACTCTTGTAGGAATCACTGAGATTCAACTGGGCAACCTCCCTATCCAGGGGGTTCTGCTCATGTCCATGCCACAACCTCCTCCCTGGAAAAGAAAAGGCAGCAAAGACTGTGGACCATCTCCCCTCCTTAACTAGCCAACTTGGTGAGTGGGGAAGAACACAAGACCCAAACTTGGCAGCACAGTGAACAGTGAAGAAGGTCATCAAAGATGACAAAGAGATCTGGATCAATTTGGTCAATGGGCTGAGGAGAGGCAGGTGGTGTTTAATTTGGATAAATGCGAGGTATTGCATTTTGATAAGGTAAACAAAAGTCAGACTTGACTGTAGGGCATTGGCTAGTGTTACAGAATAGAGAGACCTAGGGGTTCAGGTACACAATTCTTTGAAGTTTGCATCACACATAGGGTGGTTAAGAAGGCACTTAGTACATCTGCCTTCATTGCTCACACCTTTGAGTATAACAGTCAGGACGTCATGTTGAGGTTGTACAGGACATGCTGAGGCCTCTTCTGGAATACCGTATGCAGTGCTGGTCACCCTGCTACATGAAGCTTATTATTAAATTGGAGAACGTTCCAAAAAGATTTACCAGGATATAGCCGGGACTGGACTGGAGAGTTTGATATATAAAATTAAACTAGAAAGGGTGGGACTTTTTTTTAAAAACCTGAGCGTAGGGATGAGAGGGGTGGCCTTACAGACGTTTATAAAATCCTGAGGGACATACAGAAGGTCAATGGCGTGGGTCTTTTCCACAGGGTGGGGATTTCAAAACAACGGGGCATATTTTTAAAAGGTGGTGTGAGGAGAAAGATTTATAAAATAGACATGGGGGCAACGTTTTTTTTTAAAACACAGAGGGTGGTTTGAGTGGGTAATGAACGGCCAGAGAAAGCGGAGGATGCAGGTACAATTACAATGTTTAAAAGACATTTGGGTAAGTTTATGAATAGGAAAGCTTTGGAAGTATATGGGCCAAGCACAGGCAGATGGGTCGAGTTTAGTTTGGGATTATGGTTGGCATGGACTGGCTAGACTGAAGAGTCTGTTTCTGTGCTTTATGACTCTATCCCGAGCTGATTGTCTCATCTTCATACACCAACTGCTGGGGTGAAGAGGAAATAATAAACTATTGGAAAGCTTTCAGGGCAGGAGTAGAGGTTGTCTTTCTCTAGTCCTCACCCAGTAAGTTGGAGGTGTTACAGTGCCTAACGACACTGGGACCTACATCACCCATTGTGTCAGTCTCTCCTCCTCGGTACAGCCAGCACAGTGTCCATTATGTAAAGCACTGTCTGGAAACACCTAGGTCTGACCTTCAGCTTCAAAATCATTCATTTTTAAACTCATATCTGGTCAATTACAGTCTCTTTATAACAGACCAGCACTGAAAAAGCTGAGTGCTTATGCGCACCAATTACTTCAGTGAAGGAGATCTGATCAAATTTTGAGATATTTTCAGAAGATAATTTCGGAATCATTGATTCCACGGTTAGGTATGCAAATATCAGAATCTTGAAGATCACAAAAAGAGGGAAGTTTCAGTGGGACAAGGAACACTGCATATCGATTAGTGGAACCAGAATTGTTAATAGCTTTTAAAATTAAAAAAAGAAAGCTGAACAAAATGTAAGGAAGGGGCAGGAGATATGGACCAAGTGAGTAGGAGGTTCTGGGAAAGTCAGCTCAGCTACGATGGGCTGAATGGCTTCCTCCTGGACTGTAACATTTGATCAACAGAGTGGAAAAGGGTCTCCTAATCCTCATTTCAAATACTAGCCCTTTCCCTGTCCACGAACAGAGGCTCAGTGAAAAGGACAGACTTGCCTCCAAGAGGCAAGATCATGGATTCACAGCCTGAGAGCTTGAAGATCAAAGTCCCTACAGCAAGATGGAGGGACAGCTGGACCAATGGGTCATCAATGGGCAGTAACAGAAGGAAACTGCAGCCTAGGAAAATGCCCCTCTCAAACTGGTGAGATTGAAATTGCCCCCCGGGGGTACCTCCGTCCTGTTCGATAAAGCTCCTGCTGCATTTCAGACAGGTTTGATTTTTCAAGGTGGATTCTCTGGTATTTGGGCCTATCCTGACAGCGCACTATTGGGATTGTCCCCCTCCTCGCTCCGCCTTGGGCAGTATCCTTTACCTGTTGCCCTGTGCATCTCCTCTCCGGCAGCATAGATCTCTGCCTCCAGCACTAGCCTCCTTTGGTCCCTCAGCTCTTCCTCCTGTTGTAGTCTCCTGGCCACCTCCTACAATTCCAATTTGGTAGAAGATTAGTCAGAGGAAAACCTTCACTTCACATCCCCTTGAGCTTTCAAAACCAGAAACAGGAACACCCTGCAATTACGGCATGACAATCTCTGGGTGAAAAGGAAATGAATTGTGCATTGACCCAAAGTGGAGGAAAGGAGATCAAAGAGAATAAAATCAAAAACCTCCCAGCGCTCACACCAGCCATGTATTCAGTCTGGGACATCGGGAATGCACAGAACCAGGTTAATCTGACCACCAGGGAGAGTCAGCAGCATGTTCAGGAGAGGAAGGAAGGGCTTAAACAACCAGAAATGAAGAAAGCATTCAGTATTATTGAGATAGGAACACAGTCATTGACAGTAGCTTGGACACAGTGGACTGAGTGGCCTCCTGGTACTAAAATGCTGTGATTTTAAACCAATTCTGCCTGTAGGAGGGGAATGAGAACAACACTGGTTGGCTGATCACAATGGTAGGTGGTCACAACAAAACCAGAGTTGGTGGGGAATTTTACCGGCAATTCTCTTGAGTGTTTTGACAGGAAATTAAACACTGACCAAATCCTGTACCGGAAAGTGAAAGTTAGAAACTGGTAAAAATCAGACAGCTCAATGTTAATCAGAGTCAAACCAAAACTAGGAGACGAGATTACAGTGGACAAGTGTATCCCACACTGGGGGGCTTTACATCAGAGTGAGGACTGAGGTACTGCACTTCTGATCACCACCACTGTTTACCGAAAGCTTAGCAAGCCCCCAGGAAATAGATTACTTGTTTCAAGTATATATAGATATCGTCCTCTCCCTCCCTCAGAGCTACAGTTTTCAGGTTGTGCAGGGGAAATCACAGGAATTAAGAAGTTGCCCTCATTGCCCCTCCAGAATTCTGTAACTTCCTCCAGCCCTATAACCCTCCACCAGATCTCCAGTTCTGGCATCTTGCACATCCCCAATTTCCATCCCTCAGCAGTGCCTCCTGCTCGTGCAGTAAGCTCTAGAATTCCCCAAGACCTTCTGCCTTTTTCCTCCTTCTTTAAAGAGATTCATTTAAACCCACCCACTCTGATCAACCTCCAGTGGGTGCCCGTCCTACCATCTCCTCTTCCTGTGACCTGGCACCAGTTATTTGGTGAATAGCTCCTTTGAAATGCCTTGGGACATTTCACTACATTGTCATTGCTATCTAAATGCAGTCGATCATTGTTGCTTTCTTTAGAAAAGCTCTGGATTCTCCTCTCCTTAAAACTCTAATCAAGTTTTCAGTGTGAAAATCTCAAAGTTTTGCTAACGGTCCTGTGTAGCTCCCTAGGATGTTTTCTTGTGTTAAACTAGGTACAAAAATGCCAGCTGTTGCTGATCAGTCTGTGTAGATATGTCTGAACTGGAGTTGGCCATGTTACATTTGGCCTCAGTGCCCATTACTTCAAGAAGGAGCCAAGGTTCTGACCTCTGACCCAATCGTGACACTGAAACTGCTGGATTCCAAGCTACAAGAGCAAATGGCAAATGTTAGTGTTTGTGTTTTGACTCAATATTCTACAAGGGGTTCCATAGCATCAACAGAAAGTGGTGAATATTCACAGCTAATGAGCCATCCTTGATCCTAATCTGAGTTTGACCAACAGCTGTTCAGAACAGGCATCCTCTGTGATCAAAAAAGGGAGAAGGCAGACCCAACACCATAAGAGACTGGTGGGGGCTTGAAAGGTAGATTAAGGCAGAGATAGTCTGGGAAGAACTTCATGAAACATGAATGTCGAAGACAGATCCTCAGTCTGTGTGGAATAGGTTATTCTTAGTCTCAATGGGTGTAATAATTAGCTTCATCATCTGGACCCAGATGGAAGGAGGAAATGAAGCTGAAACCTCTTGCTTTTCATCTCTTGACAATGATCCCAGTTGGAAAACACTGGGAAGTGAGGACTTGGACACAATATTCTCCCTCCTGTGGTGAAATAGATCAGCGAGAACTTGGATGGTAAATATCGCTGAGCCGGGTTAAATTAAGTGCAATTAAAAAGTTAAATTAAAGCAGACAGTTGGCTCACCCCTGGACTTTCTGCTGACACAGCCTTCCTCTAGTAAGGGCTTCAAAAGTGGTGACCGGTGCGATATTTAACTGTGAGGGGTCTCACAGCTGAACCCAAGCTGACAGAGGTACGTTAGAGAGGACCAGGAAATAGAGGCTGAACTGCTCTTCCCAATCTCCAGGCCAGAGAGAGAGAGAGAGAGAGAGAGAGCACTCAGTTACCAACAGAAACTGGTCAGTTGCTTGGAGACATCTCCAGCTTCCTTAGAGAGAGCAAACGAAGGAGAAAATAAATGTGTGTTGGAGGAGAAACAGAAAGAGACGGAGAGAGAGTATGAGGAGCAGACCTAGAGAGAATGAAGGAAGTGAAGGAGCAAGGGCAGCAGTAAGACTTTGGCAGTTAAAGCAAAAGAATAAAAAAAAGACTGGCATTTCTACAGCACCATCCACAACCTCACGTATTTCAAAGCCAACTAAGTACTTTCAAAATATGGGAACAACAGCAACCAATGTTCACTCAGGAAGCTCTCACAAGGAGCAATGTGACGATGACCAGATATTCTGTTTTAGGGACATTGGTTAAATATTGACCAGGGCACCACAGAGAGCCTCCCACCCCGACCAATAGCGCAGCGGAATCTATCCTGTCCACCAGAGGGCCTCGGTTAGCAGCTCGATCACGATGGTGTTGCGTTCCATCAGTACTGGAAGTCCGAGCATGGATTTTGTTCACATCTCCGGACAGGGATTGAAACTAAGGGGAGTGACAGAAAATATTCTCTGACCAGGTACTGGATTACTGCAGAAACATAGACTGGACCTGACTACACCACACAATGTGTTAAAGAACGTCTCCAAAATTCTGGACCGTTCCAGCTTTAAAAGTATATTCTTTCAGGGCACAGCGGATATTTTCATGAATGGGCCAAAAAGCTTCTCTTTCTGTAATTAGGTTTTCTACCACACGGGGGCGCTGAAACTCCACAGCCACCATAAAATCCGGGCAGCACCTGCAGGAAAGAAGCAGTCAATGTTTAACGCATCACCCTTCTTCAGGATTTCAGTCCTGCGGATGGGTAATACTCGGAACATTAACTGCTCCTTTCCTCTAGATGCTGCCTGGTCTGCTGTGTTCTTCCAGCCTCCTTCTCGGCTATCTTGGATTCCAGCATCTGCAACGTTTTTTTTGTCTCTCCCACCACAACATCCTGTTTCTCCTCTCTAGAATGCGACTAACTCCTCTTTATTGGGATTAGTCCCGAGTCCACTGCGTCTCATTCAGTATCTCTCCGAGAGCGATGCATGACGATCAAAGTATTGTGCTATCGGGGGCATCACGCCCTTCAAACACTCACCTTCCTAACTTGTTTCAGGCAGCCAAGGTACAGGCATGGACAGCAGGTCCCCCTGAAGACTTTGAGAATTCAGATATTTCTGGTTAATGGACAGTTGCTGGTCAAGACTCCAGTGGCTCCAGACACAATTAATTATGGGAGGCAGAACTCGCTGTACAATTCCCTACAGCGTGTGTCAACAGCTAATCACGATGCTATCTCCCTGTTGTCTAATTTCACTCGCCTGGGATCTAACCTGATATACTAGTTAATTATTACACTAACTAATCATCTAATTAGTTACACTGATTCATTATTCTACTAACCGGACACAACCCAATATTCACTTTGTATGGTATGATCTGCCTGTACTGCACACAAAACAAAACTTTTCACTGTACCTCGGTACATGTGACAATAATAAATCAAACCAAAGTGCTCATTCCACTAACCCAGCATCTAACGGATACATTAGTTATCCATTGCACTAACCAGTGGTCTAACCAGTCTTACTATTGGTCGCTTGAGGGTTAACTCAAGCGGTAACCATCACGTGCTTGGAATATTTACAGGGTACATATTATTTGTCAGGCGGACAGCAGGGGTTTGCTTGGCTTCAGGGTCCCTGTTTGGAGGCAGGAGCCTTCCTGACTTAAACATCTGCTCCAGCATCTGGCCAACTTCCAGCAGCTTGATTGGGCACTGCAATGTGACCCCCTGCCAGTACGCCCATGGTAAATTCAACTCTTAAAAACTTCACAGTGGGTTTCACACCTTCAAAGAGACCGCTGAGGAATGAGGAGCCCAGAACTACATCCTCAAGTCAGAACAGTTGAGGTAATTAGCAGAATAATCAGAAGGGAGATTCATTTTACACAACAAGTTGTCACAATCTGGAAAACTGTGTGGCAAAATTCAGAGGCAGTCACACAAAACCTTCCAAAAGGAGAAACTTGGAGGGCCATGGGACCAATTGGACAGTCAGTATTGACACGCTGGCTGAATGGACACTTTATGACCAAAATCATTTAATAATCCTAAGTGTTCAGATAATGGCTAAAATACATAGAGAGCCAACAGAATTGAGGGGAAGCCTATGTCCCAGAGAACAGTCTTCGCTATGCAAATATATTTTAAGGGCACTCTTTTCTGAGACACATTTTAACATTCCATTTATATAGCACCTTTGATTCAGTAAAATGTCCTCAAGCTCTTCACGCCAATGTCAAACAATGACTGCCACTAAGTAAACAGAGCGATTAATCCAGATGGGGTTTATTTTAAAGAGCACCTTAATAGAGGTAAGAGGGGATAGAGGTGAAGAAGTTTGAGGGATTCCAGAGTGAAGGCATTTTGACAGTTGAAGACAGGATCTGCCAGTGGTCGAGTAAATAAAACTGGGGACAGAATAGGAGGAGTACAGACACTGGGAGTTTACAGAAGGACGAGACCAGGGAGAGAATTAAGCACAAGGTGGCGAACGTTAAAAATTGAGGCTTTGTCAGAGTCAATGTAGATGATTGAGCACAGGAATGGCGTATGAATGGGACTTGTTGTGAGTTAGCTTGTGGATGAGCTCAAGTTCATGGAGATTGGAAAACGGGAGGCTGGCCAGGAAAATGTTAAAATTGTCAAGTCTAGAAGTAACAAAAGTGAAGGAGATTAATTGGAAACTAAATGCCGTCTGCAGCCTGTACTGATATCACCTTCTCTGTGCTCCATCATTTCACTGATTTTTACAGTTAATGGGAGCGAACGCTTGGCCTGTTTGAAACAAGCCGCATGCTGAGGCATGTTGTTTAAAGTGAAGATCGGTGTGTTTTGTTTTACAGCTGTTCTACAATAAGTAACAGTCAGCAGTTCAGAATGAAAGCTCAAACGGGTTCAAACCATTACCATGACTCCATCCTCGACATCTTACATCACTTTCACTCAAAACAATAGACATTTTATTGGGTTTCTGAATAAATTGGACATGCCAAGCTCCTTTCTGTATTTCCTCCGACATTAAAATAGAACGAACGGCCTTTTCAAACAGTCGCTGACTGTGCAGCGTGGAGCCAAGAGACTTTGGGTTCTCTCCCTGACTCTGTGCAGCCAAACAGCCAGCTGCTCCTGATCAACGTTCCCGAATGTAGACATCAAGGGAGATTAGAAATTAGCTGGAGTGTGAAGCACTCCCCGGATAAGCAGCGTTCTGGCCCTGTATGGACAGGTACTGGGAAAGTAGCCAAGCAGCCAGTGAGGGTCAGCACCTTCAGAAGGGGAAAAGGGACGGTGGGCCTGGGGAGGCAAGTGGGAAAGTGTTGGGTAGGGAAAAGAAAGCGAGGCTCGTACAGGGTCAGGACTCGATTGATTCCCCTAGAAGGATGAGGGCAGATTGCTGACAGTGACAATCTCACATATTAATAAAGAGATCGACCAACATGAGGAGGCAATGATGGATTCACTGATGAAATCCAGGAGCTGCACTGACGTGTCCAGTACAGATAGATTAAGTCCTGATGAAATGGCCTGTTTGATAGTGTGACGCTATACTGTCGGGACGAGGAGTCGTGTATCCGTCTAGACTCCCGCAAACTCGTAAGTATTTGGATTATCAGCATCATCGCAGGGATCGAGTCTAGAGTTTTAACATGAGACCTGCAGCAGAAGGCTCAACCCGCCCCCCCCCCCCGCCTCAGACAGATCAGTACACAGTACACAGTCCACCTGACAGGCAAAACAGCCCCTTCCACCCACACATCCCAAGCCCCCGATACACTCCAACCTCCCCCACCGCGATCCCCTCCCTCCCCACCTACCGCCATCCGGACCCCCTCCCCCAAGCCCCACACTTGCCCCAGCCACAGCAGACCCCCTCCGCTGGGTTACCACGCCCCACATGAGCAAGTAGCTGAGTGACGTTGCAGTTTACATCCAGGAGTGGACCCTGAGGGGTTAGCCCGGGGCGGCGGGTGGGGGTTTCGGAATTAGAATCCTTCTGCATTGGCTCAGCGAGTGGTACTCCCTTCCTCAGGGTCAAAAGGTTCAAGCTGTACTCCCCAACCCGAGCACATACATCAATGTGGCTCATACTCCCAGTGCGCTGTTGAGGGAATGCAGCACTCTCATGGGGAACTTACGTTCAGGAAAAGTGAAATACTGCAAACACTGGAAATCTGAAACAAACACAGAATGCTGGAGAAACTCAGCAGGTGGAGTGAGAGACAGAGTTAAAGTTTCAATTCCAACACCATTCCAGCACTTTGTGTTTATCTCATTTTCTCTCAGTGTCAGCCGGATGACCACAACCTTCTCACTCAGCGAGTGCTGCAAACGTGGGATTGAACAGCTCGTTAATTCTTTATTTGATCTGTTTAGTGCCCAACTTGTATTTATGGCCCTTGTTCTGGACTCGCCCACAAGTGGAAACAATTTGTCGTCTGTCAGATCTGTTGGCCCCTTTCCCCAGATACTGACTCAGAAGCCGAGCACAGGCTGGGAACTGTAGGAGGGCAACAGCTCAGAAGAAGCCAGCCACGGGTGGCTTTAATGGGCAGACTTCAGTAAAATAAAAGAAAATCAAAAGCAGCCTTCTTTCCGAGCTGGGATTAATCTGCTGAACCAGTTCTGGCTATAAACAGAGAAAAGCCACTTCCTAAGGAGAAGTTCAGAAACGTTTCTAGTGAAAATAAACGTAGGCAGAGAGAAGACAACAACAGCTTGGGGGCGGGGAATGGGCACCTAGAAACACCGCTTAATGTCATTAAGGTGGAATACACAAGACAACTGCTTCCAGTACAGGTAGGGAGACCCTCCTCTACAACCTGGCTATTTCAGTCACTGCTTCTGGATGTGGCAAGCATCTTTTAAAAATGTTTGTCTGTCTCCCAACAATGGGAGGACAAAATACTCTACAGGCAATCCGGGATTCGAGAACAGTGGGTAATTCAATCAGATTCTGGGTGTAATTCAATCCCATTTTACAATTATACATTCTGTCTCTATTTCCACTGAATATGAAACTCTGAGTTTATCCTTCACCCACTCAAGTTATCCCCCGCACTACGTCATTGAGCCTCCCACTAATGAACAAGGCAATGGCTCTCATTTCAAGCCCCCACTTTCAAATGAGCTGCTTGAGAAGCAGAAATAGGAAGGAGCTGTGCTAAGGGGTCCGGATTCGCCACCGATTCTGTACGTAGCGTGCTGCTGAGCAGTCCGCATCATTTACACCAGCACATACAGTAAACCAATCACACTTACACTGACACACCCACTGTAGGTGCACAGACATTAAGAGGCAGGTAATTAGTTCACAATTTTATCCACTGGAGAGACAGACAGCTGGTTAGAAAGCTCATGGAGCACACTCCCCCAAGCAAGGCACAGAGGGAGAACCTCCATAAAACGCCCGACCAGTCCAGGGTTTGAATCTGGGCAGAGTTTCATTCTGTATCAGCCAGCTCGACAACCAAGCTAACAAAATCTGGGGAATACCCTGAATTTTAACAACTTCATTCACAGACAGATTGGGAGAAATAGAAGTGTCTCTCAACTCATCCAGAAGTTAGCAAAGGAGCTGCAGCAGAAACAGTGCTGAAGATGTGCTGTACTAATCACACTGCTAGGCTCTCAAGGGAAACTGCCCTCTCACTGTAAAACAGAACAGAACTTCATCCATTATTTAACAAACCCAAATCACTGGTCTAAAATTTCATTGGCGCAGTGTCTCACAGCACAAAAGCTTTCTGCCTGTGGCTGAGAGCTCACATTGCAATTAAACACCCCTCAGCCTAGTCTGTCTGACAGCTGTAAACACCAGTCTGCTTCAGTTCTCCTTCCCTGCTCCATACTGGCCTGAATAAACAGCATGGGTATATCTGGTGGGATCCAGTGTGAGAGAGAGGGAGAGTGTGTGCGCTCAGGGAGTTAGATTTCAGTCCAGTCAGTCAGCGTGTCACTCACAGGTGAAACCAGGCAGGATTTAAGCCAATGCCGGACCTTGTGGGGGGCGGGGGGTGCAAATGCGAGAGAGACACAGAGACACATTAGGTTTTGGAAACTTCATGCAGCCACTGGGCTGTTGATCCATGAATAACTTAACTCTAAGGACAGGTGACTACATTGTACATTGCTCATCTCAGTTTTATGGGATCGCAGTCATGTCTAGACTGGTTAGGGCTGATATGGGTCAGTTTATGATGCAAGGAGACATATTTGATTGTTTCAGAGATAATGGGATTGTGCTCCTGAGATGCTGCTTGGCCTGCTGTGTTCATCCAGCCTCACATTTTATTATATTTGATTGTTTAATTTGTTACCGCCCAAAGGGAATCGGCCTAAAGAAGCAGATTTGCACTCCCCACATTCCTTCAAACTTGTTGCCATGATTTGCCATGCATTATAACAGGGTGGGTGGGAGGTGGGGAATCAGCAATGTGCCCAAAATTTAACAGGCCCTTGTGCAGCACTGAGCTCAAGGCTCAGGACAGCATAACTGTTCAGTAACTCCAGATGAAAGTGTCCACAAATGGACATTGGAAGGATGATTAGTCTAACAATTGAAGTCATGTACACACCACTGTTTGAACAGCCTGCAGACTCTACTTGGACCTAAACATAAAGACCAGCTACCGGCAGGTAAATGGAACTAGTTTACATTGTGAAAACTGGGCAGCACGGCAGGTCGGGCTGAAAGGCCAGTTTCCATGCTGTTGGCCACTATAACTCTACTGAGGGAAAAGGGGTTTGGATGCTTTGGAACAGAGTGTCAGGAAGAGTCAGCAATTTTAAAAAGGGAAGAGCATTAAATTTGTGCTAAAAAGGAGAGGTGGTTGGGAATAGAGAGGGAGAAAACAGATCCTCCTGGATAGACACCAACATTTCAAAAACAAGACCACCACCAGCTAGGAGTTCCAGCTGAGGAACAGGTTTCAGACCCAGTGCCCAAAGGTGACACTTACCTTGTCCTGCTCCTCTCGCTGCAGACTTTCGGCCACATGCTTCTCAATCTCCTCTTGCACAACTTTGGCATATTGTGAATCAAGCTCCTCACTGGACACAAACAATGCCATTAGCTCACAACAGAAAGACTTGCATTTAAATAGCATCTTTGGCAGGGCCAAATGTGCTTTCCAGCCAATTAAATACTTGTAAAGCCTGATTCCTGTTGTAATGAAAGAAAGGTGTCAGCTAATTTATACAGAGCAAGCTCTCACCATCAGCAACATGATAATGAGCAGAAATTTATCATGGGATCTTGCAGTGCCACGGGAGGGAGTAGATGGTGCCTTGATCTAAAGTCTCGTCTTGAAAGCAGCACCCCCTTTGTACTGCACTGGGGAGATCAGCCTGGACAATGGACTCAAGTCTCAGGGTGGGGCCTGAAGGCATCACCTTCTGAATGAGAGGCGAGTACTATCCACTGCTCAAGATTAGTATGATACAAACAAGCCTGCTGAATTTAGAGGGGAACTGCTCAGTAGATTGTGTGGAACAAGCTGCTGGGGGTTTTGATCTTAACAGCAAAAGTGATGCTGGGGGCAGGAAGGCTATGCAAAGGCAGAAGATTCAGAGTTTGGAAGGAATGAGAGGTCTGGTGAATGGAGCAGCAATAAACTCAGGTCTATCGATAGGCAGATGAGACGGAAACTACTTCCAGCTTGCACCAAGTTTCTCTTTATTCTTTAGCAAGGGATGGAGGCATCACTCATCCCTTGGAACTGTGCTTTGTTCACTTGGCTGTTTCAGAGTGAACCACATTGCTGGAGTCATATAGTAAAGGACGGTCAGTTAGTGAACCAAAATGGGCTTTTATGACAATTCAGGATTGGTTGTCATGGTCAGTTTTACTGAATACTAGCTTCATATTCCAGATTTATTAATAACTTCCAAATTCTGCCAGCTGTGGTGACTTTTGAACCTGTAGCATTGGCCTTGGCCTCTGGGTTCTAGCCCATTGGTTCTACTCCATTGTCTCTCCAGTGACATCAATTAATGCTAAAGTTGGGAGAAATAGATCACACCCACTTTCACTGCTCACGTAGGTGACAGGTGTAAGCTCATCTCCAATTTAAGCTGCTCCCTAATTGAGATATCCATCCACAGGCTCTATCTGCTGTTGGTACACACACTTTGTACCAGACACACTCCAGTTACTGTAGGCCCGAAGACGTGAGAATTTGACAAAGCAGCAGGCCCAATGGGACAATCCGGTCTGTGTGGAGGAGTCCTGGAGCAGATTAGCCAACCTGCCACCCAACTTGTCACAGCGTTGGCCAGTCAGGCTCTCGGAGTGGGAAGCAGACCCAGCTTTCAGCCTGGGCTAGCTCAGCAGGAGTGAGCCAGACTGGGCTAATGCCATCCTGGACCTGGTGGGCTTAAGCAGCAGACTGTGCATCCACCTTGGCTGCAGAGAGTGGCGAACCCATGACGGAGAGACACCTGCCAGGCACTGGCCAAGTACAGACTTGGGTCCTGGGTGGGTGAAGGTGGGTGTGGTAGCTCCACACTGCCAAGACTGGCCATTGCTTGGATCAAAGGAGAAGAAATGGTAGCCCCTCTTGGCAGAGATGGCGGGGGTCGGGGGGGGGGGGGGGGGTGGACTGTGAGAGGAGACAGAGAGACCGCTTGGATCCTGTGGGAGGGAACAGGGCACAGTTTTGGCTCCAGAGGGCGTAGCACTTGAAAGTTGATCACCAGCTGTGGGAGGATTATGTTGGCCTTAGTTGGGAAACAGGCCCAGTGACTCAGTTAAAGCCATGGCTTAAAGAGATCACTGTGTTCCTAATACAGACCTCGTTAGATCTTTTCACATATTTTTCTCTTACGCAAAAAGCCACCTGAACTTGATTTCCACACATTTTATTTTGATAGTTGACTCGCGGATCCTCACTGCCTTCTTCTCCCATCTCCCCCACCTTCCTCTCTCCTTTCATTGAACTGCTGTGTGCCACTCACTTCCTGTTGTGCCCTCCACACAGCTCCATCCTCCAGTTTTGCTCCTTCACCCATCGTTTTGTCCTGGTCCAACCCTCTAACTCAGTGGCCCCCACACCCCTGCCCCCAATTTACGTACATCTGTTGCTGGTGTTCCCGGCTGTAATGTTTGGCTTCCAATTCCTCTTCGTCCTGCAGTTTTTTGGCCACACAAACATCCTGCCGGACCAACTTGTTCTTCTCAATGTTTGAAGCGTAGTGTTGTTCAACTAGGGAACACCATCACAGGACATCATCTGTTAGCAACATACAACTCTCCCCATCGTTTTACACACAGTAAATGTGCTTTAACCTTTACCCCAGACCAAAAGAAGCTAACTGCGAGAAACTCTGCCTTTTCTGTGCTCACAGACCCAGATTCTCAGTAGGCTACTGGTTCCATATTCCCGTTTCACCCAGGGTTACAGAGTATTTCACCGAGATAAGGCTAGATCACCTCACGCCCTCAGTTACATGTCCCCCGTCCACCCACTTGCCTACTCCTTTAATGAAGCCCTCCCCGGCCATACCTCATCCTTCTGCCTACAGATTCCCAATCTCTGGCTCACTTCTATTGCTCAAGCCTGGCAGTTAAGCCACCCCCAACCCCATCTCCAGACATCCCCCCCCCCCCCCCCCCCAGCTCCTCCAAAAGATATCAGCTTTTAGCTGTATTCTGGAATTCTCTCCCTGGCGTCTGCGATCACCCTTCTGCCCTCTTATACCTTCCTCCCTAACACACCCCTCAATTTCATCACTGTTTCAAACCTTCTCTATGAACATTAAAACTCTGTGAGCAGAACAAGAGTGAATTCCTCAGTCTATATCTGTGCCAGTTCAGCAGTGGGTCTGACCCCAAGGGGACTGAGTGCAACCTGAAGCCCAGCTCCCTCAGAGATCCCCCTTGACTGGGACAAAAGCCCCCATTTTGGCTGAGGTTAGAAGTCATCACTGAGTACGTCAATGCCGCAGCTTGACCTCACCCTGACCCCACTGCCTCTTGAAAAGACAGCCAAAGGAGCGACTGGATGAAAACAGTTTGCCCACCTGTGTAACTGAACTAGGCGCTACTCAGACTCAGGTGTTCAATTGAACCAATAGAGCTGCGTCTACTTACTCTCTTGCTCCTGAAGGTTGTGTGCCAATGCCCCATCCTCCAAGACAGCAAACCCACGGCACACTGCAACACAAGAGGGGAATTAAAATGGTTTTGGTCAGGGCAGACATTGTTGGTGAAAACACCCATTAAACTGGCGCCAACAACAGGGAACACAGCCTCAGGCTAACCAATCTCTTACCCAAGAGCCATTCCCCAGCACAACTACAACACCCTGTACCTCTGCACTGTCTGTGTCTTATGCAAAACAAACAGCTGCTTTAAATGTTTTCTGTTTTAAAAAGACAACATCCCCCAGGTGATAATAGGAACTGGAGATGCTGGAGAATCCAAGATAACAAAGTGTGAAGCTGGATGAACACAGCAGGCCCAGCAACATCTCAGGAGCACAAAAGCTGATGTTTCGGGCCTAGACCCTTCTTCAGAGCTCTGAAGGGTCTAGGCCCGAAACGTCAGCTTTTGTGCTCCTGAGATGCTGCTTGCCCTGCTGTGTTCATCCAGCTCCACACTTTGTTATCTTGGATTGTCCAGGAACTGGGTTTAGTCTGGATTTGACAGCAACTGCCACAAACTGTCGACAGCAGCTTTGATGGGGCGGAATCTCACAAGGTGCTTTACAGGGCCGATGGACGTGGAATGTACATCACAAGATATCCCGATAGTTAACTGAGAGCTTGGGGGAGGAGGTAAATTTTAAAGGGAGTATCTTGTAGGAGGAGAGGGTTGGGGAGACATAGGGAGGCTCCCACAGAGCTCAGGGCCCAGACAGATGAACCACAGCCACACATGACAGCATTTTTCCAGAGGGTGTAATTGAACAGTTGAGAAAGCTACTGGTGAGTTACATTGTGTGGCATGAAAGAGCTGGGCCAAGATAAACACTGCACCATCTCAGTACAACTGAGGCTCTACCCGAGCCAGAAGGTTGTAGGTATAAACCCCGCTCTCAGATCCAAGTATATAATCACAGCTTGACAGTCCAGTGCAGTGCCGACAGAAGGTTACTATCATCTATATTCCAACTATCACGAAAAAACCCACAAACACTGAACAACCACCTTGTATTCTGCAAAATTCAAAGATTCTGAAAGTTCTTAACACAAGGGCTCCTGGATATAAACATTCCCCTGTTTAGCACTGATACTGTTACATAAAACATAGCTCCTGTCGTTTACTGCAGAGGCTCTTGAGTTATTGTCAGTGATGTCAGGAAAAACGTACCCGTTTAAACAGCCCAGTCATACAAGAAGCTCACTTGACTGGAGCAGCTATTCTCAGTCCGACTCAGACCATATCGAAAGCTGTTCACAGCTCCCAGTAAAAGGGGTGTGTGACCGGGACCCAAGTTCTGAGAGCAGCAGCAGTTACAGCAGCGAAGAGCAGTACCTGCTCTCTCCTCCCGACACGTTATCTGCTCAGCTGTGGCCACACCGTCCCAATAACTGGAAGGGTGCAAGTGAGGCTGGAAGAGGAAGCAATGATCATCGTCCACTCCCCACCCCCCAGTCTCCTCTCCTCACCGCACACGCCACATAACCCTGTTCCACCATGTGCAGCATCACAAATCAGCCCAGCCTCATCTTTCAGGCTGGCTCAGTGCAGTAACTCTTTGCACTCATGGGTCAGAGATGGATAGAGACAGGCATTGGGAACAGTGTATCTCATTCAATGCCACCCACATCCCCTCGTCACTCCCCACTGTGAGCTCCACATAATGCAAGCAAATCTGGCTCCTGGACAGGCGCCCAGGATTTGGGAGCTTGAAAGCAGCCGGAGAGCTGTTTTCTCACCAGCAAGGCAAGTAGCCCAAGGAACTTCGACTTGCCAGATACACCTCAATACAAAGCACCCCAACCCTGCCACTCCCACTCGGGGGGGGGGGTCATGTCCAGGATAGAGTCAGTACCAGGGAACCCAGACGCAGGTCCTAGGCATCGGTGGGAGTGAGAGTGTGGGGGAAAAGGTGCGATGGGTGGATTGTGTACTCAAGTGGGCTGCAGTTCTCTAGAACTACTCCTTGTTGTTTAAGAAGCTCTAAGGCCCTTAAGACCTCACTGCCAACCACTCCACATCACCTCTCACACCCTACTACATACCAACCTGGCCAACTCATGCCATGACATACCCCAATGTCACCATGGAAACTCATCTAGTAACCACCAAAGACTTCTGGACCCATGTGAAGATGAAAATGCAATAAACCTATCACATTTTAATACAGTTCCCACTCATTTACACTTGATTGTGAAAATAATCTCCCGTTCAAAGCTTTTAAATCTCAAGTGGTTAATCTTTTACAAAAACAACAAACTTTCTTTCTTTCTTTTAGACACCACAAAGACTTCTAAATCCTTTAGCAGCATATTGCTAAATCAAACAGCAAACACCAAAGCCCATTCTGAAATTTTTTTAGTTTTTAATACACAACTAAGCATTCATAATTACATAAGAATAGCCGCTGGGGAAGTGGGAAAGTACTCTTGAAACTATACAACCAGGTGCTTTTTTAAAAAATCTTTAAAAAATCTGCGGACGACCTGTCAAAGCAGTCCAGGAGAATTATTTTGTTAAAACTCTCTGTTTCTCTTGAAATCTAAAAGGACCAGAGGCTTAAATAAACCTCAGATCTCGATCCCATTCACACTTTAAGAATGTTCATTTCTGTTTCCTCAATTTCCAACTCATTCTGGAGGTTATGGACCTCGTAGCAGCCATATTGAGATCAGCTTGAACGCAGCAAGGGTTCCTGCTGAATTTGGGGTTTCCCTCCCACCTTGAATCATACCCTTTCTGATTCTCCTAGCAACAAAAAATTGGATATGTTGGAAATGAGGTAATCCTTGCCTGTTTTTTTTTAAAAGCTCTCCAGAATCTTCCAGACTGATTCCTTTTAAAAATGCATATTTCTAGCACGGGGAGCTCCAAGTTGGTGTTAATTTTAATCTCACAGGTATTTCTTGTCTTAGAAGGGCAAGTCCAAACAGGTTTTGCCCTGAGGTGGGTGCATGCTTCACCCCATCCACACGCTGGTTTTATGAACACAGGGACTCCGATCCCAGTGTGGGGCTGCAGCTGGGGCCTATGCAGCGGGTAACAGAGCAGCACCATTGTAGCCTCAGCTCTTGATCAGTTTAGTACTGCGTTTCCTGATCTCACTTCACGAATCACACAGACATTAACAGATCCAGCAGTTTGGGTTCATTTCTGTTTTTCTCCGTCTTTTCACTATTCAAAGCCTAGAATCATCAAGTCCTGTTAAAACACACCAACTGCTCCTTCATCAGAATGCAGTAATTCAACACGGATCAGAGACTGAAGCCAGGAACTGCGCTGCCCAGCTGTCTTTGCTGAACTTGTAGAAATGGGAAATCCCACAGAAAAGGGCGACAGGCCCTCTGCTGTGCGTATGGTTATGAAAGAGCCTCTTTCAACATCAAGCAGTTTGGCAGTAAACGGTAAGCAGCTGTAAGCTGTCCCTTTGTGCAACGTTCAGTAAAGCCAGCCTCAAGTCTCATTGGCTCAGCAGGTTCAAACCATGAGTATCCCAGGGTCTGGATATGGGCTGGATACCCATCATTCCAGCAGTGCAGTCCTGATGGAATACTGCATGGTTGGATACATCACTTTTTTGATGAGATATTAACCCATGACACACATTAATGATCTGGATCCTGCATAGTTTGCAGACAACACTAAACTTGGAAGAATTGTAGAGTGTGAGGTGGTCGGTGCAGAAGTCCAACAGGTCTTTGGCAAGTTGGTGAACTAGGTTGATTGGTGACAGACAACACTAAATGCAGAGAAGTGCGAGGTAACTACACCATAGGAAGATTATGAAGGCAATGGAGAGACTGCAAAAGCAAAATAGGAAAATGTTCCAGACATGAGAAAATTCAGCCAGGAGGATGGATTGAAGAAGTTGGGACTGTTCTTCCTGTTGGAGCTAGAGATAAGTGTGGAGCTGAAGGATGTTTTGGGTTGGGACTCTTCTCCTCTGATGCTACCTAGCCTGCTGTGTTCCTTCAGCTCCACTGTTATCCCAATCTGACCTAATCCCATTTGCCAGCATTTGGCCAATATCCCTTTAGACTCTTCCTATTCATATACCCATCCAGCTGCCTTTAAAATGTTGTAATTGTACCAGCCTCCATTACTTCCTCCAGCATCTCGGTCCATGCACACACCACCCTGTGCATGAAAATGTTGTCCCTTAGGTTCTTTTTAAATCTTTCCACTCTCACCTTAAACCTATGCCCCCTAGTTTTGGATTCCCTCGAGCCTTGGGAAAAAGACCTTGGCTATTCACCCCATCCGCACCCCTCGCGATTGTATAAACCTGTATAAAGAGAGAGATGCTTGGTCTCCGACGTTCTGACCAATCGAGGCAAAACATGCCAAACGCTATCTTCACCACCTTGTCTACCGCATGCAACTCCACTTTCAATGAACTAGGCATCTGTTTCCCTAGGTCTCTTCGTTCAGCAACATTCCTCCAGGACCTTACCATTAAGTGTGTAAGTCCTGCCCTGGTTTGCTTTACCAAAATGCAACACTTCACATTTATCCAAATTAAACTCCATTTGCCACTCTTTGACCCATTAGCCCATCTGCTCAAGGTCCCGTTGTACTCTTAATTTTCTTTGCTGTCCACTACACCGTCTATTTTGATGTCACCTGCAAACTACTAACCATGCATATGTTCACATCCAAGTCATTTATATAAATAACGAAAAGCACACCACTGGTCACAGGCCTCCACACCAAAAAGCAACCCTCCATCACCCTGTCTCCTATCTTTGAGCTAATTTTGTATAAAGTTGGGAAGCCCACACTGAATCCCATGTGATCTAACTTTACTAAGCAGTCTACCATGTGGAACCTTGTCCAATGAAATCCACAAACATGTCCACTGCTCTGCCCAGGAGTTAAGGTGAAGCTGTTCCTGCTTGTAAAAGAAACCTGAATGAGAGGGTTTAGTTTTAGAGTGACGTGTAAACAAGTACAAAAGCTTTATCATTTGGAAAGTCATTAGGGTATGGAATGCACTACCTGGAAATGTGGTGGAGGCTGGATCCAATTGAGGAATTCAAGAGCACATTGGATGTTCTTTTGGAAAGTAATGGTGAGCAGGGATAAGAGGAAAAGGCAAGAGATTGGCAGTAGATAGAGCTGGTGCAGGTGCTATGGGCCAAATAGTCTTATTCTACATCATAATAATTCTGTGAAACAACAGGATGACCCAGCCAATTTTTATCTTTCAGTAAGTAATTGGCCATAGCTCACAATAAATAACAGCATCATTAAAACAGGTTGTGTGATCACGATCACCTTAGAGTTGGGACGGCATGGTGGCTCAGCGGTTAGCACTGCAGCCTCACAGCACCAGGGACCCGAGTTCGATTCCAGCCTCGGGTGACTATCTGTGTGGAGTTTGCACGTTCTCCCTGTGTCTGTGTGGGATTCCTCCGGGTGCTCCAGTTTCCTCCCACAGTCCAAAGATGTGCAGGTTAGGTGGATTGGCCATGCTAAATTGCCCATAGTGTTCAGGAATGTGTAGGTTATAGGGGGATGGGTCTGGGTGGGATGCTTCAAGGGGCAGTGTGGACTTGCTGGGTCGAAGGGCCTGTTTCCACACTGTAGGGAATCTAATCTAATCTGTGGGATCTGCCTCCTACTATGCTGCAAATCCACTCCACTGGCTGCAAGGCATTTGGAACACCTTGGGACTGAGAAAGGAGCTATAAAAATGCAAGTCTGGTTTTGCTGCTACTTACCGTAAGAGCTAGCCTGGGTTTCATCCCTATTGGGTATTGAGTCTAAATTGCAGCCCTATCGCCATGACAATTTACTGAGCAACAAAGAAAGAAATCAATCCTGACACCTCATTCCCAAAAAGCTGCCGATGCTTTTGTTTATTTTAGGGTTAGGGGCTGGGGGCATGCAGTGAATAATTTAAAGCAGATTGAGAGAGGTTTCTGTTGGCAAAGCTGTTAAGGGCAATGATTGGCAGATGGAGCGATACCCTAACGGAAAGGTAGTACAGACTTAAGGGGCTGAATGGCCTCTTCTTTTTCCTGTGGCATCAACAACTCAGCTGCTCATTGTTTTAACGCAGTGAGGGCTGAGGTAGTTAGTTCATTCAGTGGAAACATAGTTCAATCAGCTGCAGGACAAAGCTGGAGGATGTGCCTCGTCTAATCCGCCCGCTCCCTTAGCAACTGCCAAACAGGAGTCAGCTGCTGGGAGCGTGAGGTCAAAGGTCAAACCCTTGAGAAAACAACTTGTGTCATTCTGAAATGTGGGATTGCGCAGCACAGATCCCACCCCACCTACCCTGACAGGTCAAGGGAACAGCTGGAGAGGGGATTGTTCAAGTTGCCAAGGAGAAGTCAGAGTTAGTCCAACAATGGAATCCTGGCTCTGAGCACAGGAACAAGATGCATGTATATTTTCCAATACGCACAGCTGACCTTGTGGGACAGAAAGATCCCAACTTCACCCCACATTCTGCAGATTATAGTGTTCAGGTTTAAATGGGCAAGGGGGTGAGGAAGTCTCTTATCGCTCACCTTCCCAGCAGCACCCACAACAAAATTGCCAGATTCCTGGCTTTTAATCACTGTCTAATGCTAGGAAACATGTGGGGTCACTGGGTGTGGAACAGAAGACAACATGGGAGCAGAATTGGGCCATTCAGCCCATCAGATCATGTTTCTCAATCCCATTTTCCTAACATTTCCCTGCGACCCACGATCCCCTTACCAATCGAGAACCTATCTATCTCTGTCTCAAAGACACTCAAATACTTGGCCTCCACAGCCCTCTGTAGTAATAAATGCCACAGGGCTGTATGGCCACCACCTGACCAACGAGGAGTAGACTAGGAACAAGTAGAACCAGAGAAGCACTCAACTTAGGGAGCAACTTTGGGGGAAGTGAAAAAGGGTAACTGGAAGGAAAAGGAATCCCAATGGCTCAAAATTCCAGCCAAGCTTTGGGAGGCTCAACTGCTGGAGTGTGGGAGTAGATCAGCCAGGGAGAGAGCATCTGACAAAACCTCCAACATGTCGAATCGAAGCTGGGAGTGGGCACAGGGAGTGGAGGCAGGTGGAGATGGGGATGGGGATGCAGATGGGGATGGTGTGGTTGGGGAGAGAAGAGAGTTTGAGCCGGTGTGGGAGTGGTGTTGGGGATGGAAGGGAGATAAGACAGAGTAAGGGGTCAAGGAAATGAACCACAGAAAGGAGAAGGCACCCTGACGTGTTGAAAACCATTCTTCCCCAACATATTACAGGCAGTCACTCAAAATATATATCAGCAAACCACAACCTCAAACTATTCACTCCTGGAGCTGTGCAGTGCAATAATTGCTGCTTGTAAATACATAGTCTGCATCGACCACATCGGAAAAGACGGGTAAAAGAACAGAGGAAAATAAAGCCGCACAGATGGAGACGCTTCGGAGTTCTGATCTCTGCCAAGGGAAATGGTGTCAACAGAAAATATGAAATCAACTCAGTTTTCAGAAGTCTGATTGAAGACTCACTCCCATCAAGCCTCAAAACAGCTATTTATTAGAGGAGTGAACACTTGAATGAAGCATGCACATCATTTGCAATATTACGACACTACATCCACCTCTTGAGCTCGGAATAATCTCCCACACAAGCTGGAATCCATCAGCAAAGAGTTAAGTTGTAGTTCTACTTTTTGGGTTGTATATAGCGGTGGAGGAGCCACTGGAAAAAGGGTGAATAAATATATCATCAAGAAGAATGGGTGCTGCTTTGCAGGGTTGTAAGTGACCCATGGAATGTGAGCTAACAGATGTTTGTTACATGCTAAAGAAAATAAGATTTAGGCAGTTATCATCCATGTTCCCGCTGAGTATGTGGCTTCAACCTATTTATAACTGATCAGTAAATTAGCAACTGCAGCTAGGAAGGTGTAGTTACAGTGTGCAGTGGTTCTTCTAATCCAGAGAAGTACCAGGCGATGACTGTCTCCAATGAGAGAATCTGACCATCGCCCCTTGACAGTCAATGGCATCACTATCACTGAAGCCCCCACCATCAACATGCCAGGAGTTACTGACCAGGAACTGACATAGACTAGCCATACTGTGGCTACAAGAGCAGGTCAGAGGCTAGGAATCCTGCAGCAAATAACTTACCTCCTGACTCCCAAAGGCTGTATACCATCTGCATGGTACAACTCAGGACTGTGACAGAATGCAATCAGAAGTTGCACAACAAAGGAGCAGTGCTCCAAAAGCTTGTGTTTTCAAATAAACCTGTTATTCTATAACCTGGTGTCATGTGATTTCTGACTTTGTTCAGTCCAACACTGGCACTGGCACCTCCACATCACATGATAGAATGCTGCCAATGTGCTTGGATGAGTGCAGCTCTAACAACAGTGGCTCAATGGTTAGCACTGCTGCCTCACAACGCCAGGGATCTGGGTTCAGTTCCACCTCCGTCTGTCTGTGTGGAATTTGCACATTCTCCCCATGTCTGCGTGGAGTTTCCTCCCACAGTCCAAAGATGTGAAGGTTAGGTGAACTGGCCATGCTAAATTGCCCACTGTGTCCAGGGTTGTGTAGGTTAGGTGGATTAAAAATATAGCATGACAGGGATAGGGGAGATGGGTGCATCGGTGTTGGGAGGCATTTTGGAGAGTTGGTGTGGACGTGTTGGGCTGAATGGCCCGTTTCCACACTGTTGGCATTCTGTGAAAAAACACACAAGGAGCCTAACACCATCCAGGACAAAGTAGCTCACTTGATTGGCACCATATCCACAAATAATCATGCCCTCGAGCACCAAAGCTCAGCAGACACAGTGTGCACCAACTACAAGATGCACTGCAGAAATTCAGTGAGATTCCTTAGAGAGCATTGTCCTAATCCATGGCCACTACCATCTAGGACAACAAAGGCAGCAGATACATCTGAACATCAGCATCTGTGAGATCCCCTCCAAGCCACTCATTATTCTGATTTAGAAATATATCATCATTCCATCAGTGCCACTGGGTCAAAATCCTGGAACTGCCTCACTAACAACATTGTGGGTCTACTTACCGCACATGGATTCAGGTGGTGCAAGAGGCAGCACACCACACATCCACAAGGGCTATAAATGCTGGCCCAGCCAGTGACACCCACATTCCCTGAATGGGTAATAAATAAAATGCAGAGAACGCATTTCCAATTCCTACCATGACAAATGAGAAATCAAACTCCATTAAAAAAAATAAGAAAACCTAGAAATTAAAAATCTGGTATCACTATCAGATTGCTATAAAACTCAGCAGTTACAAATGCAATTGCCCTACGTGACTTCAATCCCATATCAATGTGGGTGACGTTCAACTGCCCTCAGAAATGACTTTACGAACCATCAAGTAGCATCAAACTTCTTCCAAACGTCAGCACCTGCTCCCCGGCCCCTTTCTCATGGGGGAGCAAAAACCTGCCCTGTAAGCAGCACACATCCCAAAAATGAACAAAATAGAGAGGCATGAAGTTTGAGACAGTCCCTTGGACAATTGAAGTGGAGCTCACTGTCCACATATTACGGTATTTAATCAGGGAATCCTCTCTGTTAGGAATCCATTAATCCAAATCCTCGACTGCTCATTTTATATTAAACTACACAGACTCAAATGGCCACGTGACCTGCCCTAACAACAGCACAGAGAAGGAATACCTAAGTGGAAGGAGATTGCACGCAAATACAAACATATTTAGGGAAACAATCAATGTGAAAGGATTTGTAATCAATCACAGGATTCAAACCCATTCTTGATCATTGAGCCAGAGAATCCCACTGTACCCATTCCCCTGTTGCAGCACTCTACCCACTGCCATTCATTCAGTTATTGCACTGATCACTCAGCAAGGAGAGGAGTCTTTGACTAGCTCAACTCTGGTCATTGTTCATTGTTTGCCAACTTACCTCTTATTACCGTCTCATGCAAGTACTTTCTTTCAAGGTTGAATTGCCCAATCTTGACGTCTGTTATAATACACAACAAAAGACAATCTGATGGTCTTCCTCCAAAATGCCACCAGAATGTCAACGCCTACGTCTTGGTGACCTGTACTCAGTACTTAATGTTCGAGACACCAAGGCACTATACAGTTCTAGACAATGTGAAGTAGTCAGCAATAGACTGAATCAAGTGCTAGACAATTCAATGATACAACAGAACAGGTTATTAATGTTCTTGCATAAATGAGGCCATTTTGGCCAAATGAGGCCAAATGCAATACCACATTCAATTTTGAGTGACCTTCAGCAAAAGGAAATGCACATAGTAGAGTTTAAGAAACAGTGACTTAGTTTATTGTAGTACTCTGTGTTAATGCATAAATGAGGCTGGTTTAACATTGTCAAACAACAGAGAGACTTCACATATGTAAAAAATGCACACCAGACATATGGAAAAAGATTTTGGGGATAATAATTGAAGGTAATGTCCAGTTAGGGTATGAAAAGAATTTTGGAAAAAATATTAGGTTACTAGTGGCTCAGAGATAGTCTTAACCCCATGGTGTTGTAATCCTTATCACTGAATCTCACTATGGGCTTGCCCCAGCCCATTAATAGCAATCTCTCATTCTACCATCCTGAAGAACTACACACACCTCCAACTGTGACTGCAAGTATCCCTGATTTCTCTTTGGCTACCCAGGCTCCCACTCTTCAGAATTTCCTTCTTAAATCATTCTACCTTCTCCCCCCACCCCACCCACCCCCTTCTTTCAGCTCCCCACTTTGAAGAAGCTCTTGACTGCTGGTCTCAAGTTCTGGTGGTTGGTGTCCAATTTTGATTGGCAATGATCAAGAAGTGCCCTTGGGATATTTTACAATTTCAAGGCATTATAGAAATGTGAGATGTTGTTGGCAGAGTTCAGTTCAATCTTCATGACTAAAACTATCCTTCAATGTGACTGTGAGCTGGGGAGAGCAGAGTGCTGGGCTAGGAATTGGAAGGTATGATAATAATATGGTGCACTGTAGGAGCTGAATCTTATCCTTTTTGACTGAGTGGCAGTTTCACTGAGCTATATAGAGGCCCAGTGGGTTTTCTCTCAGCATTTTACCAAAAACCCACCCTGCCCCCACCCCTTTACCTACCCCAAGGCACCCCACTTGTCCAATTCTAGGCCTATTCTACCGTGCACCGTACCCAGAAGAACTCACCACTGCCAGGGCATTGGCGAACAGATTGGCAGCCCTAGTTCTAACACCTCTGTTGAAGGCCCAGAGCGCACCAGAAGAAGCCTGGTCATTCCAGAGCTGTCCTTCAGGCTTCCTGGCATTATCCCCGGATGCAGCAGATAAGGAAGAAGTGGCAGCCTGCAATGCAAGAAAGATGGAGTTCCTGGTGGATGGGCTGGTGCAGAGGGGAGACTTTCTTCTGGGCTGGGGCAGTAGGTGAGGCCCTGACACCAGACCACCGCCAGCCTGGCCTGGCCGGAGAGTGCCAGCCAGATCAATGCAGTCGCAGTCACCTGAAGGATTGCACAGCAATGGAGGATGAAAGTCAATAAGCAACTCCACTCTGATAGCACACTCACTCTCTCTCCCTCTACTCCTGCACCGACCTTCCACCAAGCCCATAGCCTATCATTCTCACTTGTTTTCACCCAACCCAATCCACTAACCCTGCAGTCCCTCTGCACTGTCTCCTCACTCACTTGGGACGACTCCCCAACATGCACTAACACTAATAGCAGTATCACCCATTGCCTCTCTCCTATTCCACGATGAAAACAGCCTAGCACAGGGCAGGAGGAGTAAAGATGGGGTGTGTCTGCCCAACTGTTAGCTTCTCACCTATACCTAGACTCTGACTGGCCCTGAGCAGCTGACAGTGTCCAAGCTCCCAGACTGGCAGAGGCTGCCCCTGACTTATTGTGCCAGGGGTCAGAGACTGAAAACCACTTCCGTCAGTTTGACTGAGGCCTGCAAACAACCACAAGCAGCTTCCTGGCTTTGTGTCTGCACTAAATGGCACGGCAATACAGCTGGACTGAGAGTCTGCCTGAGGAGTTTGACTATGCAGGGATGCTGTGAACATCCAGGTAAGTTCAAACTGAGCAATGCAGCCTGGACCAGTCCATGAGCTAGATGTATTCAGACTCCAGCATCAGCAGTTCTTACCATCTCTGCATGAGCTGGGTGTGTCTGCCTGGACTGCACAGTGTGTTTGCTGCACCATTACAATGACATTTGCCATTGCACCCTAGGTTTAGCACTGAAGTGCAGAAACATACTGCAAGTGGGTCAGAGAAAAGCCATGAGGGCTCTTAGAGGCTCACCATCAGTCAGGTACCAACAGCCATGAACATTGGGGGTGTATGGTCAGTGCCCAAGGAACATGCCCAGAGATGCTAGTGCCTGGTATCCAACATGGAAGTCTCCTGGTGACCCACACTGACTTCCATGTCGAGAATTGTCGAGTTTACACGCTCTGGGTGGTATTACAGAAAGTTTGCTATGATCTGCCTGTACTGCTCGTTAAACAAAACTTTTCACTCTACTTAGGAACACTTGATTACAATAAATCAAATCAAATACATATTAACGAGGTGATATCTACAGTTAATAAGGTCTTCAACAAACCATAATCCCACCCAACTCACCGCCACCTAGTCAGAATGTCACCACAATGCTGTGGTATTTTGTTAAAAGATGCAGCAAGTTGTTCCTGAGTTTGAAAGTGGGGATAAGCCTCATCGGGCTTCTCTCAGGATTCTGCTACATTTTTCACCAGGGTCCACATCATTCTTGTGCCCTCAGGATTCCGCCCTGTGTGCACAAGGTTGAGCCAGCGTGAGGAAGTTTGACTTTGCCTCTAAAACTCTTTGGGATACCCTACAGAAGTAACAGGTGCTACAGAAATGCAAGTCTTTCATGTTTTCGGATCTTGGCTGGGAATACTCAATGCTGAAGCTAGCTGACTAAAAAAAAAAGTACAGCAGCCCATTAATCAGCATCAACCTCTCAATAGAGAGCACCTAATTCTTACAGATGCACATTGACAGATAGCTGATAGTGTCTGGGCTTTACATCAGAGTTGGGTGTTGTATTGACAATGCAAAAATTCTCTACAACTCCACCAACCTTCAAAAATCAAGACTCTTCTTGTGCCTTTGTTTAAAAAAGAAAAGAAAAACTTCAAAAACACATCTCAACTCAAAAAAAGATTGGAGTGCTTAGGAATTTTTCAGCTGCAAAAATAACAAGTTGGGAACAGACAGTCCCTTTGCACGCAGAAATAACCCCTCCTTTTCCACCCCCTTTGATACAGAGATGCCTGATCTTGGAGCAGAGAATGTCAGGCCGAGTGCAGCAACTCATTCAGATGCTAATGCCTCACAGATGGGGCTATAGGCAGAGCTGCAAACAATCTCTGCACAATGGGGGTTATGGAGACTCATGACTGCAGAGGGTTTAACTTTAGCGACAATTTATTCACAATTCCACGCAGAAAACCTGAACACATGAAGACGACCATGGGCATGTTGAGATGCCCCAGGTTATTACACATGTATTCACTCCAGTGTTGACTGTAGCAGCCAGAGAGGATTCAGTGGCTAACTTTAACATCCCCCAAACCACGGTGGCTCCCAGCTGTCAGGGTCCAGAATTAAAGCCTTGCACTCACATATTAATCAGCGGGTCTGATGGATGTGACAGCAGGGGAATGGGAGCTTTTTCGTGGTTCTAACAAGGACATTAAGCCAAACTTTCTCAAAATCACTGGTTCATCTCTAGCTGGAAAATCATGTTCTATTCTGGGCACCACACTTCAAAGGGATGTGAAGCACTTAGAGAGGATGCAGAGGAGATCAGTTAGAATGGCACTAGGCTCCAGGTAGGTGTGGACAGACTTCTGAAGCTGGGTTATCTTCCTCAGAACAGAGGAGGTTACAAGGATGTCAAGGGTCTTGCCAGTGACACCAGCAAATTGACAAGATGGATTCTAGGAGATGGACTGAATTTGAACAGGTGTAAAATCCTTATGTCGAACCTCAGTCACAAGGATAGCAAAGAAAGCAATTAAAAAAGCAAGGCAAAGCATCCTCGACAAATATTTTGAGAAAGGAGTGTTTCTGGAGCCTGAATCTGTAGGTGATGTGCAGCCGCTCCATTCAGTCTGCCTTTAGTGTGGTAGATACTGGAAAGCGAGAATGCAGCTGTCAATAAGTTTTGGGTACAAATATGTTGGTTTTGGATCACAAGTAAACAGGTGACAGTGGAGCCGTAGTCGAAAATCAGTGGCCAAACCACAACAAGAGAACTAAAGAGACCTTCAGTTAGGGTTAGGAATATTTTTAAAATGCTAACCAGTCTCAGGGCGTGGACAACACTTGCATTAACTGTCCATTCCCAGCTGTCCTGAGAAAATTTGATACAACCACATGCCTTAATAGATCACTTTGGAGGGCAGTGAACAGTCAAATTTGTGGATGTGGTGTGGGAATGGAGTCACATATAGGCCCAGACTTACAGAAGGTGGCAGGTATTATCCCCCAAAAAACATTTGTCAACATATTTGATTTATCTGACAGCTTCACTCCTTCCTGCTCATCTTTAGATTTCCGATATTCAGTTAGCTCAGTTGGCTGGATGGCTGGCTTGCTTTGTGGGGTGATGCCAACAGCATATGTTCAATTCCCACAATAGCTGAGGATACTGTGAAGGACTCTCCTTCCCAACCTCTCCCCTCACTGAGGCCTGGTGACCCTCAAGTTAAATCACCACTGGTTTTGTCTCTCTCCCTCCCTCTAACGAGAGAGGGGAGCCCTGTGGTGACTTACTTTTAAAGCCGAACTCAAATTTTCAAACTGCTATGTTATGATGTGAGCCCCTGTTTGATGGTTTACACGTTCAGTAACATGGCCGAGGCTGAAGCCCAAGTGCACTGATGCTGAAGAAGAGGAGAACTGAGCTATTTTGACCTATTCCTTTCGTATTGTTATAGTGAGAAATGGGATGGCTTTACCCTGCTGGAGCAAGGCACATGCAGGCTTCCCTACTCACCAAACACAGCCATATGGAGAGAGGAGGAACACCAAAGACTGGAGCGACCAGCAGTGGCAAGGGAAGAAGTCAGTGACCTGTATCAGCTCCCACTGAGCCCATGGGCAAATGGCCAACAAAATGAGATGCTTATACCCCCTTGAAGGGGAATTCCATTTGTGGCCCCCAACAACCTATGGATGGAAACAAATTCAACTGTATCTTTCATGTTGAAACTGCGTAAATGGGAAAGGGAAAATGTTATCAGGCCTATTGGGAAAGAGCAGCGATGAGGCCAGTTGGATCATTCTTTCAAAAAATTAGCTCAGGCCCAGTGGACTGTAATGGTCTGCTCCTTTACTGTACCATGCAATGATTCTAAACCATGCATAACATAAAGCAGCATCCAAAGGAGTTTCACAGGGGACAGTCTAGGCTATGGAAAGAATTACTGGTGCAAAAGGCAGCGATTTAGTTTATTCATGACAGATCTGTACCTTGACTGCAACAACCTCTTTTAGTTTCCCCTCTAGCCTTCACCAAACAAACACCCACTATTTTCAATTGACCCTCTCCAACGTCAACAGCATTTTTGAGGAGAGACAGCCAGATTTTCACTCACCTTTGCATGAAGTGTTTCTCAACGTAATTGGGAGTGGCCCAGCTCCAATTTTGAGGTCATGCCCCTCCTGCCCTCAACCACCAGGGGTGACGGTTTCCATTTACAATGTCAGTGTGATCAAAGGGGTTAGAAAAGCCTGTTTAATCAGATGGGTCTTGAAGGAGAGAAAACTTTGTGCTAGAAAAGAGGGGCTTTAAGGGCAAGCGAGGGGGTAAATCAGAACAGGCTTGGGATGAAGGGGGTACTGTGGTCAGAATGATTCTGGGGGATAAGGAGGGCAGAAGAGATGGAAAGAGGCAGGATAGCGGGGGTGTGGAGGGCAATGTTGAGGGCAGAAGCAGCTAAAGTGGCTGCATGCACCATCTTCAAAGAACGTGGGAAGGAATCACAAAGGATACCAGATTTCAAGGTCATGAGCACACACAAAATCAAAACTGCTTCCTCCATTTGCAAGTTGGAACAGTTGGCCCAAGGGATAAATTCAAATGGACTGTCAAGGTTTTGCATCGCCCTGACAGCTTTCCTGCTTCATTCGAAAAAGGAATTCTTGAATCAGCCTTTCCTTCCGATCCACTCAAGAGATGGTTGTTAAGGGATTGTGAGCAACTGTGGATTTTTGATATTTTATAAATAAAATAGCTGCTGTAGAAGAACATTTGTTGACTGTTTATTGATGTTTACATTCACTGCCTGCTCTTGAATAAACAGCTCAACTTGGAGAACAGAGCACAAAGGGCTGCTTTTGGAGCCAGTTCAGAATCTGTTTATTCTGGACCCTACTCTCTAACTGAAAACCAGTACATTAAATATTTTATTCGCACTGCAGACCATGTTTTTCCTTTGGAGGTTTCTGACGAAAGTAAAACATGCAAAAGCGACAGAGTGACTGCTCCAGATTTTCAGTAGGGCAGTTGATACAATTTAATCCAAATTTCACCGCTACCAAATCCAGACGCAATTACATTCAAACCCTCCCAGCACAGCTCCAGCATATCGTTTGATACAGTAAAGTTTCTCAATATCGCCGGTTTGTGTGACTGAAAAAAAGGGAACTAACAGGACAATAGCTCAAATTCAAGAGTGAAGCCTCTTTAACTATTTATTAGTTAAGTTACAGCCATCTCTTTGCAAGGTGCTAGGGAAAGTTGGCCACTTTCAGTTTTTGTCAACACTGTATCCTATACATAATTTGTTTGCACAGTAAATTCCGCATTTATCATCATGAGCTACAAATGCTACACTTCTGCATCCAACTTTCCAGAGGTTGTTTATATGTTTTCAACCCTCCCTGTCCTTAATATCCAAATTACCTTAATCCATCCAGGTCCTCCACTCTGGGATTCCTTTCCTAAACCTTATCTCCTGGAGGTTCATCCTTAAATCTTTTTGACCAAGTTTTAGGACACCTGCCTTAATTGTTCTGGTTAGGTGCCAGCTTTTGAGTAATTTACAATCTCATAAAGGACCTGAGACACTTTATTGCATTTAAAGGTGCTCCATAAATACAAGTTATTGATGCACTTGGCAATAAATCAAACTGAAAGAGCTAAAGCAATTATAGAATAACACAAGGCACATTTAGAATATATATTAAACTATGTAGAAAAGTTCAGCTCAGTCTCACCTTCTCGCACCCGAGGTAGATTGGATTTATCGATAGCGATTTCGGTCATTGCTAGTTTAGACTTGACCTTCAAATTTGGATTAGGATCATCCGAATAAATTAGCTGTTTAAAACAAACACACAAAAAATACTTTATATGATGGGCAAACTGTTTAACTTGCAGCTCACTAGAAAACTATAAATAATAAGCTTTACAAATAGACTGATAAAGCCAGAAAGCAGAAGGTGGTGCAGAGCGAGCCCAACGTTGAAGAGTTGTAAAGAAGCAGAATTAAATCGCATCTGGCCAATTGAAATGATGATTGCCCTTTTAAAAGGGCAGACTGTAGGAAACGGGGGGAAAATGGGCGGTGTACCACAAAGCTGAGGTGTGGAAAAAAATGTTCAGGAAAGAGGCTTCGTAAACAAATCTTCACTTTGAGGCAGTAATAGACGTCTAGGACAGTGTGTGGAGTTTGCTGCAGCTCAAATTCTCAAAGTAGGAATAGCGACTGGGATGGGGTGTTGGGAAGAATTGAGAATGTCATACCCCAGCAAGGATCCGGGTGAAACGGAGGCACGATGCCCCTCACCCAGTCCTCAGCGGAGAGAGTACTTTCAGAGCCTGAACCATGATGTCTGACAGAATACCCACACAGGATGGTGAGGAAAGGGTCACCTTACGGTCTATTGCATCGTCCTGAGGACACGGTGCAGGGTACAGCCCCAGGTTCAAGCAGCACCCACATTTCCCATTCCCTTCCTCTGTAATATCAACAATAAATGTAAATTCAGCTCGTGACAACACTCCACCTCCCCCCCCCCCAAAAAAAAATCAGACCCCGAAATACCAGCCGCACCCCCCAGCGCGGCGGGGCTCGGATCGAGTGCGGCTTTTGCTCCGTCTTTCACGGTAACAGCGGCGGCCCGGAGACCAGCCTCTGCCCAGCCCCCAGCATTCTCCCTCTCTCGGACTGATTCTGACGGTTTCGGGACCTAAACTTGCCTCTGCCACCAGTCTGGGCTCTCAGTGACTCCCTCTCTCTGCCTCTCCGAATTCATCCCTTTACTTACTCCGCTCCCTTCTTTACTCCCCCTCTCCCTCATTCCGTGCAACATCTTTACATCTCTCTCGCGGTCTCGTTTCACTCGACTCGGTTTCTCCCTCGCCATGTTTTTATCACATCCTCATTTTCCTCCCTCAATCTACTTTAGTTTTTCTCTTTCCCCACTCCCTCTCCGTTTCTGTCTCTTAGTATTTCTCTCTCGCTTGGTTCCTGAGTTTCTCTAACTCCCGTGATTTGCTCGCTTTCTCTTTCCCCTGGGTTTTCCTCTGTTTGTTCCTCTCCCTGTCTCTCTCTTTCCCTGTTGTCTCTCTCTTCGTGCCTCACCCTCCCTGTTCTGTCTGTATCTCTCTCTTCGTTCCTCACCCTCCCTGTTCTGTCTGTGTCTCTCTCTTCGTTCCTCACCCTCCCTGTTCTGTCTGTGTCTCTCTCCGTTCCTCACCCTCCCTGTTCTGTTTCTGTCTCTCTCTTCGTTCCTCACCCTCCCTGTTCTGTCTGTGTCTCTCTCTTCGTTCCTCACCCTCCCTGTTCTGTCTGTGTCTCTCTCTTCGTTCCTCACCCTCCCTGTTCTGTTTATGTCTCTCTCTTCGTTCCTCACCCTCCCTGTTCTGTTTGTGTGTCTCTCTCTTCGTTCCTCACCCTCCCTGTTCTGTTTGTGTGTCTCTCTCTTCGTTCCTCACCCTCCCTGTTCTGTTTATGTCTCTCCCTTCGTTCCTCACCCTCCCTGTTCTGTTTGTGTGTCTCTCTTCGTTCCTCACCCTCCCTGTTCTGTTTATGTCTCTCTCTTCATTCCTCACCCTCCCTGTTCTGTCTGTGTCTCTCTCTTCGTTCCTCACCCTCCCTGTTCTGTTTATGTCTCTCTCTTCATTCCTCACCCTCCCTGTTCTGTCTGTGTCTCTCTCTTCGTTCCTCACCCTCCCTGTTCTGTCTGTGTCTCTCTCTTCGTTCCTCACCCTCCCTGTTCTGTTTATGTCTCTCTCTTCGTTCCTCACCCCGCCTGTAGCTTTCTCTCTGTTTCTGTTGATGCTCCACCTCTGATTCCAGCAGCTGTTGTCTTTGGAACTACGGAGCGCAGCCACTGCCAAACCACAGTCAAAATCCCGTCCACACAGCTGCACATGGTGATGGGAGGGAGCAAGCTCAGAGTGTGAACACAAGCCTGACTGTCGGCTTCACAAACAGCTACACATCCGAGACCTGGCCTTGCCAATCTGCTAAATAGACATAAAGACTTTTTTTAAACGTGCCCAATGTTCAACAACAGTCCCGACTTTAAAATTAATGTAGTACCATTCGTGTACTAACTTTGGCTACAGAAGATGAGAACGACCTACGTAAGGTGACCTTAGAGTAGGTAATGCTTCAGAGAGAAGCTGAAAAGGAGATGTTTCATGGGAGATTCCCAGTGTGAGATGGAAAGGAGGCCAGAATTGGAGGATTGCAGATCATTGGGGACTGTAGAGCTTGAAGAGGTTACACTTAAAGGGACAAGACCGGTTTAAAACTTGAAAATAAAGATGAGAATTTTGCATTTGATCCAGTGTAGGACAGCAAGCACAGTTGTGATGCATGAATGAGACTTGATGTGAATTAGAAATGAGGCATGCAGTGGAAATGGGCTCAAGTTTACAGAATGTAGAAGGTGCAAGAGAAATTCTTACAATATATGAATTCTCTCACCCCGGCAGTAAGCTTGGTAGTAGCCATTACAATTTTGAAAAGAGATCCTATCAATTTAAATTATACAGCTCCTGTGAAATAAAAGGAGGGTGTTGGGACGTGAAATACAAGTTGCTTGGGCACCACTGTGCAACTTTGATGGCCAACAATGAAAATTAAATTGACATTCTCTTTAAACTCAATTTCTTCAATGAGCCAACAGGTTTAGGAACCGTCCTTTCACAACCTTAAGGCCCACAAAAAAGACACATGGCTGTAAGAAAAGTGAAACCCATTCCCCAAAATCGCATGACATTGAAAGATGAATGAACCTGTGTTGAGAGGTGCTGAATCCTTTTAATATTCAGCTGTGTTCAGAAAGAGTAAACAGCACCACCTGGTGCCCATTACCTTCTGATGTTGTACTCAGATTTAATGGTCTTACATTTGTTACATCCCAATGGGCAGAATGGTGAACACGTGAGTTTAAGAAAGAACAAGGCAACTTCCAAAATTTTGTTCTTTCATAGCATTCTCTCATCTCACCTGGAACATTAGATGGGATGATCCATCTGACCAAATTCTTCCAAATCTGCGCACATCTTTCCTACACCTCCATGTGTGAATCCCTCCAATCAAGTTTCCTCTCCTGCCATAAACTTGGCCAAAGAAGTAAGCTCTAAAGAATGAAATGGACATTATGAAAGTTGCAGATGACATCCTCTGTGACTGTGGCCCGGTTAATGACATTTCTTCTCAGCCTCCCCGATACTATTGTTCTCCAATACCACTTCTGCCTTACATAAAGCTGAGCTCATCCAAAACTGTACTATCCATATCCTAACACACCAAGTCCCATCAACCCAGGGTATTACCCCTATGCTCACTGACTTACTTTGGCACTCAATCCAGCAACAACTTTATTTTAAATTTCTCATGGCTTGATTTCAATGGCTTTTCCCCATCTCTGTAAGCCATGTGAGATTTCTGTGATTTTCCAGTTTGGATCTTGTTGATACCTCTGATTTTAATCACTTTACTTTTGACAGCTATGTCTTCAGCTGCCAAGACTCAATGCTCGAGAATTCCCTTCCTAAACTTCTCAGCCTCATCCTTCATAACCATCCTTTAAAGCCTACCTCCTTGACAAAGTTTATAATATCAGTCCTAATATACCACTGTCAAATCTTGTACAATACCTCTCCTGAGAAGAGCCTTGAGACACTTGCTAAATTCCCCTGCAAGTCCACTACATCTTGACTTGGAAGTGTGTCACCATTTCTGTTCTGTCACTGTTGGGCAACAAAAAAAAGTCTGCCTATAGATTATGTCCCATGAAAGAATACAAACGGATGCTATACAAATGTAAGCTATTGTTGTTGCTGACCTCAAATTTCTGGGTTCAATTTCCAGTCCTTGAATGTTTTCTCATGGAAATGCCCACAGGTAGATGTTGGATAAGGCATAATTTATGAGTGGTTAAAATCAGGGTGGTTGATTTGCCTAGCTTAAGCTAGAAGGAGGGTCACCAGTAAAACTTTCAACATGGAATATGGTTCTGGAGTTATTACAATGGGAAAGGAAAAGATCAAAAATAAACTCTTGCAAGCTAACAACCATTTTGGACTGATTGTGGAAAAACTGAATGCTTATTTAAATGGCAGTGTAAGACATACTTGATAGTGAGTTATTATGGTGGTTGGAAGTCCTTGTCTTAATTTAGTTGTTTTAAGTAATCAGTTGCCCAAAAAGCGTTTAGTCAACAGTACATTCAATCTATTTGTTACATGTATAATCTTAAAATGTGTAACCTTGATCATGCCATCTGTTCAGTTATACAACTTTAAAAGTTATCAGTCTCTCCAGGGATCACAACAAAACTGACGACTCTTTGCAGTTTAAACAAATAAGATTTCACAGTGACCTTTGCTTTAGGAATGTTAAAAGTATCTATATCAATTGCTAATGCTTTCCTGGAAAGACTGGACTTGTCTGTGGTTGTTTTTCAACAATTAACAATAGTAATTTAAAGGTATTGACGGAAAAATAGGAACAGATTTAACTGTTTGCACTAAGAAGCTAAAAATAATTAAGGTATTAATATTTTAGTTTTGAGGAAGGTCAGCATGAGTAGAGGGCAATCCAAATAAATTGCAGTTTGAGTTGGTTACAATTTAGTCATGAGCGAAATATATGAACTCAAAAATGAAAGAAGAAAATAAATTACAAAGTTGAACTTGAAACAGGAGAGAAATAAAGAAGAAAAAAGGAAATGTGAAAACTTGAATGACAATTTCAAAGAGTAGGTAAGGGGAAGGGAAGGCCTTTAATTGCAAAAGTGGAAGGGAAACCAGGAATTTTGAACTGGATAAGGATGCTTAATCTCATAAACAGGGAGGAGGTGACAGATTTGACAATCTGTCAGATTTAACTCCTGAATTATTCACCGAGTGGCTATTTTCAGTCAGGAAATAGTTTAAATCTATTTTATTTCAATTGAAAACTTTTCTATGAATGACAGTGGCTTCAAAAAATTTGGGCAAATCAATTCAAAGCATTTTGGTAGGAAAATTATTGGAGACTTACTCAATTCTTTCAGATAACTAGTCTGCATATTATAGTACAGTTAAGTTAGCTTTGCTTAATACGAAAGTTTGACTCAGAAAATTGCAGGCAACAGTTTAGAAATCTTAGGAAGTGACTGAATTAGACTTCTGTAGAATTTGCTGAGGAAGGGAAATGGTGCTTGATTGATGGTGATGGAGCTTCCTCAAAATTATGAAAGTTTAGGGAAGTGATCTTCACCAAGCAATTGAAAACAATGTTCCTTCAGGAATTTGGTGCAGTCTAGAAGACTACAAAACTTGTGAAATAAGGGAAGCTGTAATTTGGGTTGAGACTTATGAACTATCTCACAAACATAGAGGGCAGCAAATCTTTTTTTGTAAAGCCCACAGAGAAGGTGGAGAAATAATAAAAATTGACAAGGCGATGAAAGAACACTAAATACTATGATGGGGGCATTAGGATTGAAAAGGCAGTTGCTTCTCGGAGTAGTAAGGAAGGTAGTATAAAGGATAGATGTGATTCAAAGAAGTCAACATACTACTTTTGCCACAGAAGGGGTATGTGAAGGCAGACTGCTGAAGCTTGAAAGCTAAACTGACAGCTTTTGTCGGCATATCTAGTAGGCTTAGCAAATTCCTTAGCCTTGGTCCACTTGCCAGTGATGCCCACATATTAGGTCCTGTCTAAAAGAAGAAAAATGTGAGCAAATGCTATCTGTGACTGAGTTACCCACGCCTATGGAATTCATCTGAATCCTGCACCTTAAGTGACAAGGAAAAACTAAAAGACGAGATGTGAAGGTAACATTTTTCTCCACCTGGCAGGAACCATGGAAATAGCAAAAGGATCAGTTTCTTTGTCTCCTGATGACAACACATAGATTAATTCACGCATGTTGTTAGCCCCATGAGTTAGAGGCTTCACAAAAAGTCACATTGAGTGTTCATTTTACTTTTGATCTCAATTTTCTTCTGACGTCATTTATAGGTTCCATTTTAGCGTAGTTATTACAGGACATGCAATCTGAAGATCATCTATTTACACCAATGCTACTTATTTATTACTCTGTATAGCTGCAGAATTATTAGCTTAGACACACAGGCACAGGTGTGGCTGGATGCATCTACTTTGTATTTTATTAAAAGATACAAGAGATAATTAGGCTGAGAACCAAGTAACCAGCTGTAAAAGTCATACAAATTAAACTTTACTGACTGTTGGCTGACTATTTTACATTCTTTTTTTCAGTATATGTTTCAGTTTTAGCTTAATTTATTTTTTAAGTGATTGCATTACATAATGAAGCTGAGTTATGGCACATAAACACATAGGCGATAACCTGAATTGATTTCCCAGGCTGGTGCAGTTTAATGTGAAACTGAGTGTCACAGACTAGAATTATGCCAGACTTCATCCACAGCCTGTGCTAAATTGTTTTGAAGATCAAAGGGATGTTGAGGTACAGAATCACAAATCAGTCATACTAACAACACCAGATAACAAAGTGATACAAAATACAAGTTATTGGCTCCATTTCTTGGAGAAGGGGAACACAGTTAGGATATGTCAAAATCATTTAAACTTGGACAGATCCCATTTGGAGATGTGCACATTTCTATTCTCCATATTATGAAAATGATTTCAAGGTGCTGGAGAAGGGGCAAAAAAAACAGATTTCCCAGGATGATGCAGGAACTCAGCAAGTTTGACTACCAGGAAAAATGGAACAGTCTGGGCTCTTTCTATAGGATAGAGAATGCTTAGTGGTGACTGAATGGAGGTCTTTAAAATTATGAAAAGTGTCTGACAGGGTAGACATATTTCCACTTGAACAGGAATGCAAAATATAAGACAGTCACTAATAAACATCAATGGGGAATTCGGGAGAAATGCATTTACCTGAAGTGTGGTTGCAGTACAGAAGTGACCATGATAGAGGGTGGCTGAAGGAAATAGCATTTAAGGGGAAGGTAGATAAATACATGAGGGAGAAGGGAATAGGAGGATTTGTTGGTAGGATGACATGAAGAAACTCAAGGAGAGTTCTGGCATTCTTACATGCAAAAAAGCAAGAATTAGATGGGAGAATGGAGCTTTATAATACTTGTATCAGTATAAAAGACCTAATGAAAGATACGTACAACAGGAAAGGGCTCTTTAAAGGATTTTCAATGCAACATCTGCAATTTCTTTTAGAAAATAAACCATTAATTAATTCAAGACTAACTACATTTCATGTCAAAACTTGTTGGATACATTTGCGTCATTCAGCTGTGAATGATAAATAAATCTTGAAAGGGGGAGTTGATGGAGAGGAGTGAATTTGATGGGTTTGTTATTTTTGACTGTTGGTGATGGGCAATAAATCTGTGTCCCATCTGCTTTCTTACTTTATCCTTGAAACAGAGTCAGAATGAAGCACTGATTGGATTTAACATCTCAAGGTAATAAAATGATATTTTATTGATCCAGCGATGTTGTTTGTGGGGAGAAAGAGGGCTGTAGGATATATAAAGGTGTGTGTATTCAGTGTTAGATGTACACCTCTGCTCTCTTTTGGTCTTCTTTACTCTCGCAGCTGTCAGCCGCTTTTGAATCATGATGTCCTTGGTAGTTGTAGCTGGTGTCTTGCTTCTCAGTGGATCCTGTGTCTTTGCACTGCCTATTGCAGACTCCATGTACAAACCAGGTAAGTAGGGAGATAGAGGAGGGGAGGCAGATTCATGAGGTACATGTCAGCTTCAACTGAAGCTTATCGAGTGTCACTATCATCGTTCACTTACCTCCATGTGTCAACATACAGAAAAGGTACAATGTAAAAAGTACTCCAATGCAAAATTTAGGTGCAATTTTAGATAAGATGTCAAACCAAAACTCTTTCTGTCCTGTCAGGTAAATGTTTAATGATCTCAACTCTATCAGGAGAAGGACAGAAAGGTTCTCTGGAGTGCCTTGAACAATAGTTATCCCTCAACTAAAACAGATTGCCTGGTTATTATCATCTCATTTTTGTTTGTGCTGTGTATAAATTGAATGCAGCATTTCCCACATTTCAAAAGTGACTACTCCCCAGAGACCAGCTTTTTGGCTGTAAAGCACTTTAAAACTTTGAGATTAGGAAAGGTGCTTCTTAAATGGAACTTTTGCTATTTCTGTGTTATTGTGTTATAGCTGACGATTGTTTATTGTATATGTTAAAGCATTAAAGTTAATTAAGTCTGGAGTTTATCATTGAATTAAGCAATAATGTTTCTGGGGCTTTTAATGTGTCCAAAATTCACAAACAGGATGAAATTAACAAGTTTAATATAGGTTTTGCTTGGGATTTGGTTCTGAAAGTGATGTGGCTTCAGTTAAACCTTCTCTCTCATTCTGTTTTGTTTTGTTTCTCTGTTTAATTAACTGTAATAATAGTTTTCAGGCTGAGCAGAGTCTGGTTGCTAAGATTAAATTACTAATCCATTTACACCTGCCAAATTAAGGTAAAATACAGGTCAGTGATTTCAAACGCTGACCTTACAAGGTCGTTGCAGAATGTAGATTATGGTGAGAGTGGAATTTCTTTCTTTTCAAATACCAGAACTAGAAGTAGAGCTTTGATAGAATTTATTTTTACTGTTTTATCTTTGTTTGTGTTCCTTTTGTTTTTGAGTTAAAATTGGATTTAAGAATCAAAACATATGCTCTTAAAGTTTCAGATTGATGATCTTTCATCAGAACCTTATGATCTGAAAGATTAACTCTGCTTTTCTCTCTCAACAGACACTCCCTGCCTTGATAAGTATTTTCACATTCTTCTGCTTTTTTTTCAAATTTCCAGCATCCTCAGGACATTGTTCTTCACTTAAGGAGCTGGTGTCCATTCAGTAGGGAATTGAGGGTTAGAAAAATCAACAGTAAGATGATTTTATGGGGTTTTATGGTGAGATAGGCAAAGGGGCTTTGCATTCTGATTGGTAACCTGAAAGAAAATATTCACCGGTAGGCTCTGCTCATGAGAGAGATCAGGAGCCAAGTGGTCGTAGGTTTTCCAGTGTTCTGATTTTCTAATGCTCAAATGATTCTTTTCCAGAGTCTAATGAGGAAAATCAGGCTTTAAATCTGGATGAATTGCAAAACTTGGACAATAACTTTCTCCTGTGGAACCCACCAGCTGTGATGCCCAGGACCAGCCTCTATGATGCCGTTAGAGATCTAGAAGCTGCTGAACAACTTAAAAATGGTATTGTCCACATACTGAGGACCCTAATAAACTCTGTCTACTTCCACTCCTACTCTAAATTTAAATAGCTAAAGTGAAGGGGAGCTCATACATAGTGCAGTTACCATGCTTGGTGATGATGTGAGTTTGGACAATCTCAACCTAGCTCTTAATATCAAGACATCTACTTTGCTGCTACTTGGTAACCCTTACCATTGTGGCTAGAGTGGCTGGTACAGGTAATGGGACTGTGCTGCAATGGTGCAGTCAAGAGTCCTTTGGTTCTGAGGGTGGTATTTACCATGCTGCACATGTGTGCCTCACCCCATGTTGTAACTGCAATGGGAGTGTTTGTTGGAATAGAGTAAATGGAAGTTTGTTCTGTATATCATTCCATGCTGTATCTGCACTGGGGATATTTGTTAGAATAGTGTAAATGGTGTTATACACTGCACCTCATCCCATGCTGTACCTGCTGTGTTGAATGGGGATATTGTAAAGGCAACTTTACTTTGTATCGCATCCCACACCTTTCCTGGAACTGTTTAATGGAGTGGTGTAAATGGAGTTCTACACTGGGAGGTTGTAGATTTGCTCACCGAGCCGGTGGCTTTGGTTGCAGACGTTTCATCACCCTGCTAGTTAACATCATCTTTGCAGCTCCAGTGAAGGGTCAGTGTTATGTTCCACTTGTTATTTATATGGGAGATAGTAGGAACTGCCAATGCTGGAGAATCTGAGGTAACGGTGTGAAGCTGGATAAACACAGCAGGCCAAGCAGCATCAGAGGAGCAGGAAAGGTTTTGCAGTCGGTTTAAAATTGATACAGAGATAGTAGGAACTGCCAATGGTGGAGAATCCATGATAACACAGTGTGAAGCTGGATAAACACAGCAGACCAAGCAGCATCAGAGGAGCAGGAAGAAGGGTCTCGACCTGAAATGTCAGCTTTCCAGTTCCACTGATGCTGCTTGGCCTGCTGTGTTCATCCAGCTTCACACCGTGTTATCTCTGTTATTTATATGCTTTGGTTTTCTGGGGTGGTTGGCATTACTCCTATTTCTGTTTTTCAGTGAAAAACAGAATCTTCTTAAAAACTTGAATGTTTTACACCATACCTCACCTTGTGTTGTACTTGCACTTGGAGTGTTTAATGGGGCAGTACAAGGGGAGTTTTGTTTTATATCTAACCTATGCCGTCACTGCACAGAGAGTGCTGGTTAGGATAATGTATTGGGAGTTCTACCGTGTACCTACCTGCATATTGTACTCACCTGGAGTGTTTGATAGAGTCAGTGTCGAGGGAGTTCTACTTTGCATCTGATCCTTGCTGGACTGGATGAAATTCAATGTTACCTCAACATGTGATGCATTGCCACATGCTCCCATGAACAGGAGCTTCCCATCAGCAAGCTAGAGTTACAGGTTTCACCTCTGTGTAGCCTGTCTGCATATCTTACACTCATTTATTCACATGTTCAAGGCTCTAGGATGAGACTCTGGGTTCTACCCCATTCTGTTGTATCCAAGATTTGAACTGATATATTCTTCCTTGTCAACAGATCTGAGGGAAATCAGTGACAATGACTCAGGAGATCTGAAAGAGGTGAGTCCAGAGGAGGGGAAATCTGTAGCACCATCACTTTTAGAGTCAGCTGATTTCAGTCATTTGTGTCACAAGAGTAGGATATTCAGCCCACCGGGCCCGTCACAGCTCTTAGCAAAGCATTCTAGTCAGCTCCACACACCACTTAATCTCCAAGTATCCATACAATTTCCTTTTGAAATCATTTCTTCCACTTCCTATAATTGTAGGCAGCAAATTCCACATCATTAGCAACTCTCTGAGCATACTAATGTTGTTCCTCACATTTCACCTAATGGTGCCAGTCATCCTCTCGCTGTCAGTCAGCATCTTACCCACATGTTAGCCCACCATGTTGAAGCAGATTTTATTGCCTGTCACTTCCTCTTGATGGGACAGTGTAAAGGGAGCTTTACATTGCATCTAATCCAATGGGGAGTGCCTTCACATTTGAGTAGTCTGCTTGACACAGCTTTATACCACTGCCTTGTTAATTCTGAAGGATGCATGAGTTCTAAGCAAGTCAAGCCCTGGAAGCATCTTGTCGGAATGGGATGGGTGGGGTTTAGCTATGGATTTTGGTAGGGTGGGGAATTGGGATCGGGGTGGGTAGTAATCAGAATCATTTGGCGGGGGTGGATTTTGGCGTTGGGTGTAGAGTTGGGGCTGAAGATTGGAAATCTAATCCTTTGCGGTGTTGACAACCAGTCGCTGCTTTTCTCTGCAGATATTGTACGGAAGGAAGGCACAGCCAAAACCAGGCCGCCTTTTCATTGGAAAAGGCAGGAGACAGTACAAGAAACGTAACAACTTCTCAGATTGCTTCTGGAAATACTGCGTTTGATATCAGCTGCCCGCTGCCCAGACTTTGAAAAACTTTAACTCTTCCTCTCGTGGTTATTTTTAAATAGATGTCTGGCGCTACTGGAAAGCATGTAAATATATTCTGGTACTCCATAAGCAAATTGCCACTTATTAAAGATTAATGAAGCGTTGCAGATAGTTACATCTCTGCTTCAGTTATCAATAAAATTGTATGTTTTGCAAACGTTGTTCTTCTCAGATGCAACCAACTCAGATATTAACACTGACAGCACAATCCCTTCCTTATCCTGAGGTTTCTTTTATTTTGGAAACTAACTGGTACAATCCACACACCGGATACAGTACACACACCGGATACAGTACACATACCGGATACAGTACACATACCAGATACAGTACACACACCGGATACGATGTGTAAGATAATAAGCTAATTGATTCTATGTACGTATCATGTGGCAGAAACGGACTGTCAGATGCAGAGATCCTTCTGCCCATCTCGATCTTCCTGCTGCAGCCTGCAGAGATGCTGGGGCTCCTTCTTAGTGTTACTCAGTGTCCATTCTCTGCACAACCTCCTCCACCAGTTCAACAGCGAGTGGAGTGACTTTTTCTGTCAGGACAGAGGTGGTGCCCTTCTTGTAGCGGTACACTCCTTCCCTGCAAGAACCAACAACACAAGTGGTCAGGGGCCAGGGTAAGTGGCGGGCGTGGAGGGTGCGGAGTCTGACACCCTGACATTCCAAAGGCCAGATAGTCCATGGCGCAATGTAGACCGAAGTTGTTTCAGAATCCGACAGAACGGGCTCCATGGGGATAGTAGGAACACAGATGCTGGACAATCTGAGATAACAAGGTGCAGAGCTGCATGAACACAGCAGGGCGAGCAGCATCAGGGGTGTAGGAAAGCTGACGTTTCGGGTCGAGACACTTCTTCAGAAGTGGGGGAGGGGAAGGAGATTCTGAAATAAACAGGGAGAGAGGGGAAGGTGGACAGAAGATGGATAAAGGAGAAGATAGATGGAGAGGAGACAGACAGGTCAAAGAGGCAGGGATGGAGCCAGTAAAGGTGAATATAGGTGGGGAGTTAGGGAGGGGATAGGTCGGTACAGGGAGAACGGACAGGTCAAGGAGGCGGGATGAGTTTAGTAGGCCAGAGATGGGGGTGGGGCTTGAGGTGGGAGGAATGGTTAGGGTGGTAGGGACGAGCTGGGCTGGTTTTGGGATGCGGTGGGGGAAGGGGAGATTGTGAGGCTTGTGAAATCCACATTGATACCCTTGGGCTGCAAGGTTCCCAAGCGAAATATGAGATGCTGTTCCTGCAGCTTTCGGGTGGCATCATTGAGGCATTACAGGACGCCCAGGATGGACATGTCGTCCAAGGAGTGGGAGGGGGCGTTGAAATGGTTTGCGACTGGGAGGTGTAGTTGTTTGTTGCAAACTGAGCGTAGGTGTTCCACAAAGCGGTCCCCAAGACTCCGCTTGGTTTCCCCAATGTAGAGGAGGCCACAATGGGAACAGCGGATACAGTGTACCACATTAGTAGATGTGAAGGTGAACAGGTGTTTGATGTGGAAGGTCTTCTTGGGGCCTGGAATGGGGGCGAGGGGGGAGGTGTAGTACTTCCTGCAGCTGCAGGGATAAGTGCCAGGTGTGGCGGGGGCTGGAGGGGAGTGTTGGGCGGACAAGGGAGTCACAGAGAGAGTAGTCTCTCCGAAAGGCAGATAAGGGTGGGGAGGGAAAAATGTCTTTGATGGTAGGGTCAGATTGCAGGTGACAGAAGTGGCGGAGGATGGTGCATTGACCTTCCCCAACCATGAAATCCTGCCGGTTTGATCCTCTTCCCCGATCCCATACCCCACCAAAAACAGGTTATAATTTAGAGATAATAGGAACTGCAGATGCTGGAAAATCTGAGATAACAAGGTGTAGAGCTGGATGAACACAACTTTCCTGCTCCTAAGATGCTGCTTGGCCTGCTGTGTTCATCCATCTTAACACCTTGTTATCATAGGTTATAACTTAATCTGCTTCTACTGTCCCTTCAGACAGTGCATTCCTATATAAATGCTATTTTCTTTTATCAGTGATTTTAAATCTGTCGTCCTCTGGTTCCTACATGCCAGTGTTTCTATCTACTTATTTTCATTTACCAGATGTGGGCCTTGCTGGTTAGGTCAGCATTAATGCCCATAATTTCCCAGAAGGCAGTCACGAATCAACGACATTGCTGTGGGTCTGAAGTCACCAGAAGACCAGACCAGGTAGGGATGGCAGTTTTCCTCCCTAAAGAATACGAGTGAACTAGTTTGATTTTTCTGACAATTGACAACAAGTTCATGGTCATCACTAGATTCTTAATTCCAGATATTTATTGAATTCAAATTCCACCATCTGCCCTGGCAGGATTCAAACCCAGGTCCTCAGAACATTACCTGGGTCTCTGGATTAACAGTCCAGCAATAATACCTCTAGACCATTGCTTCCCCAAATTGATCTCCATAATTTTAAACCTCAGTAGAAAACTTCTATTAAGTCTCTTAATTTACTCAACTCTATGAGCCTCAACTTCTTTGGTCTCTTGTCTTGGAAAAGACTCAAGTCTTCTATCCCAGGGACTGTTGAAGTAAATCTCCTTCGAATCCAGTCTAAGGATTTCAGACCCTTTCCAAATACAATCCCAGAATTAAACTTAAGACTAGAAGTCTATCCAGTGTTATTAATTGAGAATTGGTATTTGCACTCTCTATCTCTGCTCTGTGCCCTTTTATTATGATTTGTGAACAAGGTCCTTCCTCGGGGAGGTGGGCACTTACCTTTGGCCCTTCTTATTGGGGCTGTCAAAGGCACGGAGAAACTCGGTCTTGTTCTCAGTGATGATGCAGAGGTCAACGTTGCTCCCAGAACCAAGGTCACTGAGTATTCCAGCTGTGATGGCCTCACGGATCAACTGCTTGCCTTCTTCTTCCTAAAGGTAAAGAACCAGCCTTGACAGAGTATTGGAGCTGAAGTTCTGAGCAGTAATCCCTTGGCCAGGAGGCTGGAAAAACCCAAAGTTCAGGGCTGGAATAACCCAAGGCTAGTACTTCAAAAGGAAAATTGCACATTATTGGAATCATAGAAGCCCTACACTGTGGAAGCAGGTCAATCAGCCCATCAAGTCCATAGCACCCCTCTGTGCAGCATTCCACTGAGACTCAACCCCCTACCCTATCCCTGTGATCCTGCATCTCCTGTGGCTAATCCATTGAGCCTGCACATCCCTGGACGCTATGGGCAATTTAGTATGGCCAATTCAGCTAACCTGCACACTTTTGGACTGTGGGAGGAAACTGGAACACCCGGAGGAAACCCATACAGACATGGGAAGAATAAGCAAACCCCACACAGATAACCTGGCGAAGGTGGGATTGAACCCGGGTCCCTGGCACTATGCGGCAACAGCGCTAACCACTGAGCCACTGTTACTACCACATGTGGTACAGAGTACGAGGTAATTAATTTTATGCAACTTGTAAATATGTGGGAACACATTTCTTTCTGTATTTTCCTTCACATTTGCATCATCATGGTGTGAGTGCAGGTGCTAAGCACTAGACGATTATGTGCTGATCAAGTGGTGTTTGTGCTGGAGAGAGGGATCCCATGTTCAGAAAAACAAGAATTCAGAATTCAGTTTTGGCCTTTTCACAAATGGGAGACACTTTGCAGCATCCTGCGATCAGGAAAATTATTTTCGAATGCTTCCTGCCTGGGAAGTCATTGGTGTAAATTCCATGTGAAATGAGTGTAATGCTAGAGATAGACAAAAAAAGGAGGAAGGAAGACAGATAGAGAAATGAAAATATCAGGAACTGTTAAATAGTACTGTTGAGCTGTGATAGGGGAGGAGTCCGGAGATTTCCCATTGCGTTAGTAAGGGAAGGGATCACACTGCATCAGATTGGTCACCTACCTCCATGTTTGGTTTGAATCGATCTTCCAGTACAGCCATAGCAGCTGCTGAACCAGAACCTGTGGCACAGGAGACACATACTGACATTCATTTCTGTTGCAGTAAACAGGTTTCCCACAAAGATTTCGTGCCCCGACCCACCGCAACACAGACAGAATTAAACAACAGCCCAGGGTTTGAAAAGGAAGGCAGGGAAAAATTGCCTCAGTCAAGCTATTCTTTCTCTTTTCCCTCCCTAAAGGTTGATTCTCCTTGAACTATAGTCATGGAGTGCTAAGCACTCTCTATCCCACTCCTCACATATGAACCTTGCAAATCAACCCAGCCAGCCTAGGTGAAAAGGGAGCATGTCCCAGAGTGACCAGTGCTCCTCCTGGAATCTCCTAATTGCCTGTGAATCACAAGATTAAATCCTGAGCATAAATCCAGCAAACAATTATTGGGATACTTCTTAATTATAAAAAATTTGGAAGGCAGACAATGTCATTCAATTGGGTAATGAAAAACCTGCATTCTGATTGGAAGAGGAAAGCTGTCCCAGAAAGATTGATAGATCTAGTGACCATTCATGTGAGCCTGGAGGGACGGAGCTGTTGGTTGTCATGTCAATATTCCCACCTGTCCAATTGGAACCTAGGTTATCCTAGAACATTCAGCAGGAGTGCTGGTTAGGGTACCTGTCCTAACAACAGGCACTGAGATTAAACCAGTCACTTCCTAGTGGTCTGAGCTATAGAAAGGTAAAACAAAACAATCCTTAAATCATTCAGAAATATGGTACAGAAGGAGGCCATTCTGTCCCTCTTTGAATGTATCATTCAGCATGTCTGATTATCTCCTGGACGTCCTCCAGAGCAAGTGCAAGTTTTTCCTTTCCAAGTATTTGTCAATTTCCCTTCCATTTGGATATTTTTTTGGAATTCCCATAACCAGCCCGAGGCTTGCTTGACAGACATTAGTATTAACTTGTCCTTACCCATGGCGACGAAGGGCAGTTTGTCTGTAGAACCATGAGGGTATACTGCATACAGGTGGGGCCCAGTGCAGTCTACACCACCAACAATCACTGATGCACTAATGTGCCCCTGGTACCTAAAGCAAGAAAAAGATTATGGTGCATTTAAATCAGGAATGGGTTAATTTTCACTGTCCTCATGGGAGGGACTGATCTACAATCACAGTCTGGACTGATTTTCTGGGACCTCTATCCCCTCCATCTACTGGCCACGACCCAGAACTCCACAGCCACCTCTGTCCCATGATCAACCCTGTGATTATCCCCTCCCACCAAGGATCACAAATTTTCCTGACAGTTCCCTCCATTCCTAGCATCACAAATCCTCTCCCAACCAATGTGCCCTTTCAGGAACCATACTTTCACTCTGATACACCGCTACTCCACTACACCAGTACACTTCTTGGTTCGTATTGTTTGAGCTGGTGTAGCTGGATCAGGAAGTACTCAAGTGGGCTCACCATGTTGAATGAGTGTAGCTGCAACAGCACTCAGAGACCAGGGTGTTTGGCACCTTCCACATAAAACAGGCTATTTGAATGACAGCAATCCACCAACTTCAATATTCACTCCCTTCACTACCAATACACAGTGGCAGCAGTGATACCACAGACAGGATATGCTGCAGCAAGGCTCCTTTAACAGCACCTTCCAAACCTCCATCCCCTCCCACCCAGGGGGACAAGGGCAACAGATACAATGAGAACATCAATCCCTGCGTTCCAAGCCATACATCATTTTCATGCAGAAATCACCACCTTCTCAAGAGCAATTAGGGATGGACGGTAAATGCAGGTCCAGCTAGCGATGCCCACATGCCATGAATGAATGAATTAAATAATTCTCACCCAGTGAATGGGAAATGAGACTGCAGTTTCAAAATCTCTCAGGTCCGGGTGATGGGGAAAGGGGTTGGGGAAGAGGGAGGTGGTTTTGGATGCAGATGGGGTGATGTGCGGTTGTTGGGAGCTGACTGGTGGGATTGTGGACTGGAAGGATGCTTTAGATGGGGGAGTGGAGAGTATGAGTCAGGGTGATGAGGAGAAGGGAATAGGGGCTAAAGGTGGGTGCAGGGATGGGAGATGGGATGGTGAGAAGCTTTACATCCTTGGAATGGGGAGATGAAAAGAAGCAAAAGGGATTGTAGGAATATTACTGAGGGGGCATCCAGTCAAGGCCACTTCTCTGATGTGGATCCACAACAAAGTTACAGCCTAGATCAGTGATCAACAGCAGGAGCCCTTGTGATTCTTTCCAACACATGTCCACTTATATTGAGGCACATTGCAACAAACGCATGCTCAATTTCCTCAGCACAAACTTGGCTCAAAACTGGTCTCATCTATATCCATGGTAGAAGGCAGTGCACATATTCCCTGGGCTATAAGGGCACATGCCATTTACCTCACTGTTTAACTCTAATGAAAGAGCCACAATGACGGTGTAAAGGGAGTGCTCTCACACCTGAACAGCATCTGTTTCAGCATCCGGTTAACAATGACCACGCGGGGTTTGCGGCCTGTCGACAGAGTATGCAGCTGGATGTTAGAGGCCATCATCTGTGTCGTAACTTCAGCATCGGCTGCACAGCCTGCACCACAGCAGCTGGAAGCAAAGACAGAAGGAAATAATTCTTAATCTCAGAGCAAAGGGCGAATATCACAGTGAGAGAGAGAGAGGGTTAATATCACAGGGAGAGGGAGAGGAGGTTATCATCTCAGGGAGAGTGAGGGGGGGTTAAATCACAGGGAGAGAGAGAGGGGGTTAATATCACAGGGAGCAAGGGTGTTAATATCACAGGGAGAGAGAGAGGAGGTTAACATCTCAGGAAGAGTGAGGCGTGTTAATATCACAGGGAGAGTGAGAGAGGGTTAATATCACAGGGAGAGAGAGAGGAGGTTATCATCTCAGGGAGAGAGAGGGGGGGTTAATATCACAGGGAAAGTAAGGTGGTTAATATCAAAGGGAGAGTGAGAGGGATGTTAATATACCAGAGAGAGAGGGACTTAATATTGTATGAGATGGGATTAATATCACAGGGAGAGAGGGGGTTAATATCACAGGGAGCGGGGGGGCGTTAATATCACAGGAAGAGTGAGAGGGGGTTAATATCATAGGGAGAGAGAAGGGGTTACTATTTTATGAGATGGGATTAATATCACAGGGAGAGGGAGAGAAAGGGTTAATATCACAAGGAGAGTGAGAGAAGGGATTAACATCACAGGGAGAGGGGGGTGTTAATATCACATTGAGAGTGAGTGACGGGGTTAATAGCACAGGGAGAGAGGATGTTAATATCGCAGGGAGAGGGAAAGAGGCATTTAATATCACAGAGAGAGGGTTTATATCACAGAGAGAGAGTTAACATCATGGGGTGGTGGGGAGGAGAGCAAAGTGGTTAGTATCACAGGGGGAGAGAAGGTGTTAATATCATAGGGAGAGGGAAGGTTAATATTCACAGGGAGAGTGAGAGAGTGGGGTTAATATCACAAAGGAAGAGAAAGCGAGCTAGTTTAATACACAGGGAGAGAGAGAGGGGTTTAATATCACAGCGGGAGTGAGGGGGTTCATATCATAGGGAGAGTGAGGGGAGTTAATATCACAGGGAGATTGAGGGAGGTTAATATCTCAAAGAGAGAGAGAGAGGAGTTAATATCACGGGGAAAGAAAGCCGGTTAATATCACATGGAGAGAGAGAGGGAGTTAATATTTAATGAGATGGGATTCATATCACAGGGAGAGGGAGATACTGGGTTAATATTACAGGGAGATGGAGAGAGAGGGTGAAAATCAGAGGGAGAGAGAGGGGGTTAATATCACAGGGAGAGTGATGGGAGGTTAATATCATAGGGAGAGTGAGGGAGGTTATTTTAGATTAGATTAGATTTCCTACAGTGTGGAGACAGGCCCTTCAGCCCAACAAGTCCACACCGCCCCTTGGAGAATCCCACCCAGACCCAACCCCATCCCCCTATAAGCCACACACTCCTGAACACTACGGGCAATTTATCATGGCCAATCCACCTAGCCTGCACATCTTTAGAGTGTGGGAGGAAACCGGAGCACCTGGAGGAAACCCACGCAGACACGGGGAGAGTGTGCAAACTCCACACAGACAGTTGCCCGAGGCTGGAATCGAACCCAGATCCCTGGCGCTGTGTGACTGCAGTGCTAATCACTGAGCCACTGGATTCATATCACAGGGAGAGGGAGAGAGAGGGCTAATATTATAGGGAGATGGAAAGAAAGGGTTAACATCAGTGGGAGAGAGAGGGGGTTAATATCACAGGGAAAGTGAGGTAGGTTAATATCTCAGGGAGAGAGAAGGGGTTAATATCACAGGGAGAGTGAGAGGGAGGTTAATATCACATGGAGAGAGGGGTTAATTTTAATGAGATGGGATTCATATCACAGGGAGAGGGAGAGACAGGGTTAATATTACAGGGAAATGCAGAGAGAGGGTTAACATCAGAGGAAGAGAGAGTGGGTTAATATCACAGGGAGAGTGAGGTAGGTTAATATCTCAGGGAGAGAGAAGGGGTTAATATCACAGGGAGAATGAGAAGATGTTAATATCACAGGGAGAGCGAGGAGGGGGTTAATATCTCAGGGAGAGTGAGGGGAGTTAATATCTCAGGGAGAGTGAGGGGAGTTAATATCACAAGGAGAGTGAGGGAGGTTAATATCTCAAAGAGAGAGAGAGGGGTTTAATATCACAGTGAGACGGAGAGAGAGGGTTAATATTACAGGGAGACGGAGAGAGAGGGTTAACATCACAGGGAGAAGGGGATGTTAACATCACATTGAGAGTGACAGCGGGGGTTAATAGCACAGGCGAGAGGGTGTTATTATTGCAGGGAGAGGGAAAGAGGGATTTAATATCAAAGGGAGAGGGTTTATATCACAGAGAGAGTTAATATTATGGGGGGAAAGAGAGAGAAGGGGTTAATATCACAGAGAGAGAAAAAGTGTTAATATTCACAGGGAGAGTGAGAGAGTCAGGTTAATATCACAAAGGGAGAAAAAGCGAGGGAGTTTAATATCACAGGGAAAGAGGTGGGGTTTAATATCACGGGGAGATAGAGGAGGTTAATATCATGGGGTGGAGAGAGACAGATAGAGGGATTTAATAGCACAGGAAAATCGGGGTTAATATCACAGGGAGAGTGAGAGAAGGGGGATTAATAGTACAGGGAGAGAGGTGGTTAATATCACAGGGAGAAGGAGACAGGGGTTTAATTTCACAAGGAGAGGGACAGAGGGGTTTAATATCACAGTGAGAGAGAGCGAGGTAGTTAATATCACAGGGAGAGGGAGGAGTCTTAATAGCACAGGGAGAAAGAGGGGTTAATAATGTGGAGGGTGAAAGAAGGAGGTATAAGAGCACAGGAAGAAAGGTGGTTAATATCACAGGGTAAGGAAGAAAGGTGGTTAATATCACAGGGTAAGGGAGAGACGGGGTTAATTTCACAGAGTAAGGGAGAGAGTGGGTTAATATCACAGGGTAAGGGAGAGAGGGGGTTAATTTCATAGGGTAAGGGAGAGAGGGGGTTAATTTCACAGGGTAAGGGAGAGGGGGGGTTAATACCACAGGGTAAGGGAGAGAGGGGGTTAATTTCACAGGGTAAGGGAGAGGGGGGGGTTAATATCACAGGGTAAGGGAGAGAGGGGGTTAATTTCACAGGGTAAGGGAGAGAGGGGGTTAATTTCACAGGGTAAGGGAGAGGGGTGGTTAATACCACAGGGTAAGGGAGAGAGGGGGTTAATATCACAGGGTAAGGGAGAGACGGGGTTAATTTCACAGGGTAAGGGAGAGAGGGGGTTAATATCACAGGGTAAGGGAGAGAGGGGGTTAATACCACAGGGTAAGGGAGAGAGGGGGTTAATTTCACAGGGTAAGGGAGAGAGGGGGTTAATACCACAGGGTAAGGGAGAGAGGGGGTTAATTTCACAGGGTAAGGGAGAGGGGGGGTTAATACCACAGGGAGGCAGACAGAGGTGTTAATATCATAGGGGGAGCGAGAGGAGAATAATATCACTTGAGGGGGGCATGAATATCACAGGCCAAGAGAGAGAGAAGGGTTTAATATCACAGGGAAAGAGGGGGATAATATCACGGGGGGGAGAGAGAGAGAGATGGGGGGATATAATATTACAGGAAGAGTGAGGGTGTTAATACCACACAGAGAGAGACAGAGAGAGGTGCTAATATCACAGGGAAAGGGAGGAGGTTAATATTACAGGGAGAGACAGAAAGATTGGTTAATATCATAGGGAGAGAGAGCAGGGGATTAATTTCGCAGAGAGAGAGAGAAAGGATTAATATCAAAGGGAGAGAGAGTGTGCTTAATATCACAGGGATAGGGAGAGAAAGGATTAATATCAAAGGGAGAGAGAGTGTGCTTAATATCACAGGGATAGGGAGAGAATGGGTAATTATCAAAGGGAGAGTGGCTAGCCCCCACCTCTCACTGTGATAATAAACCCATCTTTCACTCGTCATATTATTAACCCCTGTCTCTCACCTTGTCATATTAACCCACTATCTCCCTCTCTCCATGATATTAACTATCTCTCTCTCTTTCTTTCTCTCTCTCTCTCTCTCTCTCTCCCAGTGATATTAACCCACTCACGCTCCCTGTGATATAGAGTGAGGGTTAATACCTCAGTGAGAGAGAGCATGGTTCAATATGTGTTAGACAGACATTGAGTTAGTGTGAAAAGTGTGGCTTGCATGGGGGGTTAATATTAGTGGGAAAGGGGGGGATATTGTCATAGGGAGAGAGAGGGTTAATATCACAGAGAGAGAGAGGGTTCATATAAAGGGGCATGAATATCACAGGGAGAGGGAGAGAGGGGTTTTAATATCACAACGAGAGAGGTGGAGTTAATATAACGGGGGGGGGCGTGAATATCACAGGGCAAGAGAGAGATGAGTTTAATATCATGGGGAGAGAGAGGGGGTTAATATCACAGGGAGAGGGAGAGAGGTGGTTAATATCACAGGGAGAGACAGAGGTAGTTAATAGCATGGAGAGTGAGAGAAAGGGGGTTAATAGCACAGGGAGTGGGGTGGTTTATATCACAGGGAAAGGAAGAGAGGGAGTTAATTTCACAGGGAGAGGGAGAGAGGGTTAATATCACAGGGAGAGAGACAGAGGCGTAAATATCACAGGGAGAGTGAGTGGGGTTAATATCACTGGGAGAGAGAGAGAGGTAGATAATATCATGGAGAGAGGGAGATAGTGGGTTAATACGACAAGGTGAGAGACAGTTGTTAATAATATGGCGAGTGATAGATGGGTTTATTAACACAGTCAGAGGTGGGGGCTAATAACAGGGGGAGAGACAGAGAGAAAGGGAGCACATTGTGTTAATATCATGGGGAGTGTGAGGATAAGAGTAGTTAGTGATACAAGGAGAGACATAGAAAGAGTGAGGGGTTAATAACATAGGGACAATGAGAAAGAGGGTTAATATTACACAGAAGAGATGAATGGGGTTAACATTTGCAGAGAGAGTGAAGGGTTAAGGGAGAAGATGACACTGTGAGGGATTAATATCATAGAGGAGAATAACAGAGAAGGCACGAGGTAAATATCACAGGAAAATAGCAAGAATGTGAACATTCAGTACCATAGCGACAGAGAGAGGGCTTTCTATGATAGAGAGTGAGAAAAAGTGAGGGTTAATACCTCAGTGAGAGAGAGCATGGTTCAATATGTGTTAGACAGACATTGAGTTAGTGCGAAAAGAGTGGTTTGCATGTTTAGTCATTGTGTACTTTAATGAACAATATTTGCTAGTGTTGATAACCAGTGAGCAAAGGTGAACTGAAAGGTTTACTGGCGAGAATGATTGAATGGGTATTTGAGCCTATGACCAGATGACACAGACTGACTGCGAGGAAGATACTTACTAAATGTTGGGGGCAATGTGATGGATCTTGATGCAGTTCTTGTCAGCAACAACCATGTCATTCGTGGCCCGGGTATCAGAGCCTAGAATCACCCCATCCTGCAGATGACAGGAAACAGTCAGTCAGATGATTAGGTGTCTGTCACTGCTATACCATTACTCTGTTATAGGTAGCTCAGGCTGGAAACTTCAAAACTGGATTTTTGGATTATATACTGCCCCAAGTGCTGCACTCCTGGGTGTGAAAAAGAAAACATGAGATATTATTAATTGCCCTTACAGTTTTTCTACCTGACTCTTTTGCTCATGGGGAGGCGTCCCAGAGTTTAATTTTTAATCTGTGGAGAATTCACAGCAAACTTGGAGAACTGAAACCCTTTGTTTCTGGTGAGGGTTTACCTTGAAGATGATGCCAGTGATAGTGGTCCCTGTCTTCTTTGCTTTTGGGGGTTTGTAGCCCATCTGCTGCAGTTCGCTCTCCAATGCTGCATTCCTGAAAGGTACAGGAGATTTGAGATGGAAATGTTAGAGTGAAGGGGAGAGAGAGGGAGAGCAAGAGAGCGGGTGAGTGGCTGAGTTTGCAGACCCATTTAACACTGGCTCAGTGAGTGTCCTTTGTGCCAGACTCAGACGATTGTGTGTTCAGGTCTCACACCAGAGCCCTAAGCACTTACTCTAGGCTGATACTGAGGGAGTCTTGCACAAGGGACCAGCAATCGCAGGTGGATGTAATTGATCCTGTTGCAGTAATCCGAAGGAGAGCGGGCCAATTCTCCCAGACCCCCAGATACTGCTTATCTCTCAGACACCATCACAGAAACAGATTGTCATTTAGCTCGCTGTAGGAACTTGCTATGCACAGATTGGTTGCCATGATTCCTGCTTTACAACAGTGGTTACTTGTGAAGTGCTTTTGAACATCCTGAAGTTGTAAGAAGCGCTATATAAGGGCAACTTGTTTTCCTTCTAAAATTGGAACTGATGGAGTTCTGCGCGGCTCAATATCTAACCTTTTTTAAACTGCCCTCTCCCCTGGCGTCCCCCTTCTGACCAGGCCCCTTGTACGGTTGAATGATGTGACCTCAGACAAAGTAAGTGTTAACTGCTGTTCTCTGACCTCCCCCTCACCTCCAAGCTGGACAATGTGGCCCAGTGGCGGTGGGATGGCGAAGGTCAGAATGGGATCTAGCTACAACCCAACTTTCTCACCTCTGGGTCAAAACAGTTGCAGACTTTCACTCCCTGCTGAATACAGTGCCAAAGAGAAGGGGCGCTGGTGAGATGTACCTCCGGGAGCAAACCCCATCAGTGGAGGGAGTGAGAGGAGAGAGGGGTGTAGGAGAGAGTGACGGTGGAAGTGAAAGCAGAGAGGGAGTGAAAGTTGAGGAGGGTACATGAGAAGTGATGGGATATTGGGAAAGAGAGCTGGCAGGGATTGGGATCCTCCCTCCTTTACCCTGCAAATGAGGAAAAGGGGCATTTTGAATCAAGAACTATCCACTTTGATATTAGAGAGCTTTTCAGTCTGTCAGAATAATTTGATCACAGTTTGTGAATACATTCCCCTCTGCCCCATGCTTATTCTGCTAGTCATTCAGGAAATGACTTACTTTCAGTTTCCATTTACCATACACCGTTTAAATTGTTTATCAATGTGGGGAGGGGATTGTACAGCCACAGACCCCCTACTCCTTCAGTCTAGTGTAATCACTCTGAGAGCTTTGTGTCAGTATCAGGACTGATCTTGGGAGCAGCCTGGGCACCAGGAACCCAACATCAAACAACGGAAGACCCTATAAACCTCCTGCCCAGCCTTAACCTTCATTCTTTGCTTTGTACATGTTCCATGGATTACTCTCCTTGCAGTTACTTGCTCCCACTCACTCACCTTCTGCAGTTCTCAAAGCTGAATCCCCCCACAGGGGCGGTCAGGAATCTCTCGCACTTCAACATGTCGATCTGGCCTCTTTCCTCTTCAGTTCATTTACTTTCACTTTCAAAAACTAGTGAGTAAAGTCTCATGTGATTACAGGGAGCCAAATTTGCCAAAGTTGATTTTTGAACCAGAGTGAGATCAAAATTAAATGTGCACCACTTATTTAACCATCTCTTGCTGCCAGAGCCCTGCCACAGCTGGGGGTCCAGTTACACTCACACTGTAGGTTTCTGAGCTGGGATAAATTTAACTTTTCAGGTTGCAGGGGATTGGAAGGGAATAGTCTTGGGGGCCACAGAATGGGCGAAAAGGGATAAGCAGAACTGATCAGTTTACACTAGGGTCATTACTGTGCACGTTACCAGAGGTTGTTCGGCCTAGACTGTTCAGCTGCATCTGCGTGCACAAGCGCACACATCTGTATGTTTGGTCCCTCTGAATACCTGTGTGTGTTTGCCTTTGTATTATCATAATGCAAGTATCTGTGTGGGCACCTGTGTTCATCTATGTTTCCTTGCACATGTGTAGCTTTACCTGTGTCTGTGTGTCAGTGTCTGTCGTATCTATGTGTCGGTGTCTATCTATGTGTCAGTGATTGTGAGTCTGACTGTGAATCAAGACCTGTCTATCTGCCAGTCAGATTATGTATGTGAGGTGATGTATGTCTGTATGCAAGCCAGTGTCTGCCTGTGAGTTAATGTATCAGTGTCTGTGAATTGATGTCAATCTGTGAGACTGCGTCTATTTGTCTCTGAGTTTCTGTCTGTCTGTGGGTCAGTGTCTGACGAAGAATCAGAGCTTGTCTGTGAATCAATGTCTGTCTGTCTTATGGGAAAATGTGGGAAAAAGACTACTTAACAAGATGAGAACCCATGGTGTTGGGGGTAGTGATTAGCACTAGCTAACTAACGGACAATAGAGATTTGGGATAAAGGGACATTTTCAGGATAACAACCTGTAACTAGTTGAGTGTCACAGGGGTCAGTGTTGGGGCCACAATTATTTCAAACATATATTAAATACTTGGATGAGGAAAGTGAATGTACCATCACCAAGTTTGCAGATGGCACAGAAATATTTGGGAGGGCAAGTGGTGACATTGAGATGAAAAACCTGCAGAGGGATAAACAGATTAAATAAATGGACAAAAATTGGCAGATAGAATATGATGTGGGAAAATCCAAGGTTATGCACTTTCACAGGAAAAATAGAGGAGCTGAATATTATTTCAATGGAAAAAGACAGCAGAAAGCTATAGCACAAAAGGGCTTAGAAGGCCTCACGCATAAATCAAGAAACACTAGCATCTAAGTTCAACGGGTAATGGAGAAGGGTAATGAAATGTTGGCCTTTCTTTCAAAGGGAGGGAAATGTAAAAGTAGGGAGGTCTTGCTAAAACTATACAAGGCACTAGGCAATGGTCATATTCCCCTGCTGCCCTTGTCCTTCCCAATGGCAGAATTTGCAGTTTGGAAGTTGCTGTCTGGCAAGTCTTGGTGAGTTGTTGCAGTGTACCGTGTAGGTGTTACACACTGCTTCCACTGTACATCAGTGGTGGAGGAAGCGAATGTTGAAGGTGCTGGATGGAGTGCCAATCTTTGCTTTGAATGATGTCCATATCTGCTTCATTATTCTCACAGTATCAATGAAAAGCCGCTGGAAGTTGGTGTAACTCTTACAGAAATTGCTTACAAATGTAGAGGCTGTGTGTTAAAATGTTCTAATGCAAGATTCTTTCCCACACTGTCTTCCCTTTCCAACATTTTGGAGTAGTGCTAGTGTCATTGTGTTGCTGATGAAAAAGCTACTCCTCTAATGTAACACACGCAGGTACATTTAACGTACAGCCACCTCACACAGAGGGGGCTGTGTGTTGGAGCAGCCTGCAGCAAGACTGAATGCTGTATCAATAGGCACCACCACTACACAACCAATCTGATTCACTTCCATGTTGGACCCAAATAAAAAGCCAGTTTTGCACCCCTTTGGGGGAATATGGTGAACAGTGACTGTGTGCAACTCAGGGGCAAAGGATTGTGGGGTCAAGGTAACAAAATGAATTCGCCCAAAATAAAATAAGATAGTACATTTATTATCAAGAGGCAAGTATCCCACTGTATAAGGTTTATTAAGTAATAACATTTCAATGATTTTATCTTAATTTAGTTTCCTTTAAGAAAAGAGAAACATAGAACCAAAACTCTACAAATGATGTAAAACAACAGGAGCTGTTTGGTCCATTAAACCTGCGCCTGCCCACAAGTAAAACATTCCAATTAACTTACCACCCAGGCCTTCAAATAATCTTTCAGTACTCACATTCTCTTTCACACAAACACTTACTTTGCAATTAATTTTAAATATTGACACAACTCAATGGCACATTTTATCCATCCTGAACATTTCCTTCCCAGAACTGTTACAGTGTTACATTTGAAATAAATCTTTAATCCTCCGTCAAAGAAACAATAAGCTAAATGCTACAACGTCACAGAAATTCAATATTGGAAAGAGCAGATCACTGTGACACAAAATAACCCCCCCTTTCCTCTCCTTGAAGGTGCTGACTGTCCCTGGGGTACAGGTCCCCCTCCTCTCTTGAAGGTGCTGACTCTCCCTGGGGTACAGCTCCCCCTCCTCTCCTGAAGGTGCTGACTGTCCCTGGGGTTCAGCTTCCCATCCTGACTCTCACTGGGGTTCACAGCCACAGGCCCCTGCAGTAACCCCTCACCCAAGCATCTGGACAATTGGTGTTATTTGAATGAGAGAGGATCCTAGGTACAATGAATCATAACCTCACCAGATGACCATGTACACACTAACCTTCCACCAGGAGTCACTGGATATGAATCAGGAATACTCACTCTGGCTGAATTTTCACCTCTCAAACTTATGGGAACTTAGACCGACTGTCCAGCCAATGGATTGTGCCAACTGTGACCCACTGGCTGAGCAAAGGCGATAGGACAGCCCAGGGCCTGGCGTTTTCTGTCAGCTTCTCCATATTGGGATCTTCATGGAGCTGCAACCTGAGGATTGAGTCTCTCCTCTGTGCCCGATTGTAGCCATCAAAATGAATGTGTCCTTCTGCTAACCAGGGTCTTATTTATACTTCATGGTTTGTGGGTGTGTTTGGCAAGCCTGTCATTTGCTCCATTCATATCCTGGGATACAGGCGAAACACTTACTCTCCAGATGGTCGGATCTTGGGGCTGTCACTACCCACAATACAGAGGCAGATCCCATCACTAATTCCTATGGAGCCAGGCATGTGTCTATTATCCTACCAGCAAATGGTGGGATTGGTCTCTGAGTGTGGGAACTTGTTAGACAGCAGAGGCTCACACTCTGTCATGTTAATTCCCCCAGCTTTAAATGCAGCAGCTGCTCAGAATGGGTCTGCAGAGATGGATCACACAGCTTTTCTTACTTAGACACTTCCACAGTGTGCCACAATCCACAGTGTGATAGCCAGGTCTGCAGACCCTACTGCCCCTGAACCCCCTGCTCCATCCTACATACCCCGAACAGCTGGCAAGGGAAGTCGTGGAGAATAGGAACACCCCGACAGACCAGGCTCAAGAAAGTGAAAGCCAGTGCAGAGTAATTGGATTTCTGAAGCTTCCATGTTAGGAGGAGCTGCTAAAAGGGAAGAGTTTGAAGGTTTGAACCAAAGAATTACCAAATGATTTGTATCTCTCTGTTTTGATGATGCAGATGGTGGAGAAAAAGTGGAGAGTGTGGTTAAACAGAAGTATCCTGCTGCTGAAAGTTTCACAAAGCCCAGAGAAGCTGCAAGCTGGAAAAAGCAGAATCCTCAGAACATTTGAGAGTTTCCTGAAGAGGCGAGTCTGGCTCAGTGAGAGTTTTGCTGTTTCTCTCAGATACCGCTCGGAATTTGGTAGTCATTTGAGAGCTTTAGGGCAGCATGGTGGTTCTGTAGTTAGCACAGCTGCCTCACACTGCCAGGGACACGAGTTCAATTTCCCCCTCGGGCAACTGTCAGTGTGGAGTTTGCATATTCTCCCCGTGTCTGCGTGGGTTTCCTTCGGGTGCTCCAGTTTCCTCCCTCAGTCCAAAGATGTGCAGGTTAGGTACAGTGGCCATGCTAAATTGCCCATAGTACCCAAGGCTGTGTGGGCAAGTTGGACCAGCCATGGGCAATGCAGGATTATAGGGGGATGGTTCTGGAGGGGATGGTCTTTGGAGAATCAGTCTGACTTGAGGAGCTGAATGGCCTGCTTCCATACTGTAGGGGCTCTGTGGTATTTCTGAAAGCTAAACTGTCAGATGCAGTCAGGAAATGTGATCAAGGTGTATTTTGGCAGAGTCACTGAGTTTGGCTGTGAATGAGGGCACTGAGGTCAGTAATCTTGCATTATGTGACATCTGCCTGTCCTTAGAAGGCCTGAGGCTCATTTCAGCCAATGAAATACCTTTGAATTGTAGATACTATTTGCAATGGAGATGTGGCAGCCAATCTGTGCACCCCCTGCACCCCTTGCACCCACACATGAGAAGAAAACATTCTAATGAAGTGCCATGAACATTCTACTGAAATGACAATTTAACTTTTTTTCATGCTGGTTGGGGGTTAAGTATTAGCTAGGATACAGGGTAAAAGTCAGCTGTACATCTTCACATTGTGCATAGCATTTTATGCTCCCACCGTGAGGCTTAAAGTCTCAACTGAAAGTCAGCATCTCTAGCAGCATTGCACTCCTGCAGTACTGAGCAGAGTTCTGGCTTCTGTGCAATTGTAACAGTTCCTGCATAGTTCAATGAAATTAGTTCATGTCAGGAATCCCTGGCCTGGAAGATAAGGTTAGGTAAGGATACCATGGAGGAGGTGCCTAGAGCCAAAAGGATCCCAGATTAGATTATCATTTTGCGCTGATTTAGCTGATACTAACCAGCAGATGGACAGAGAGGAGACATGGGGAGAAGGAGAAGCCACACAGGTGGGATGCTTTGTTGCTTTCTGTTGTTTTAACAGGAATGAAATTGTAGTGAAATTAAAGTTACTGCACTGTTATGAAATTGTAACTTTAATTGCTAATATCTCTCCACTTTCCAGCATCTCCTCCCACAGCAAGATTAAAATGGGATATACTCCAGGTGTCAACAACAGAAGTTGCTGGAAAATCTCAGCAGATCTGGTGGCAACTGTGGAGAGAAATCAGTGTTAACGTTTCAGGTTGAAACAATGCAGCCAGATCTATTGAGCTTTTCCTGCAATTTCAGCTTTTGTTTCTGATTTGCAGCATCCGCAGTTCTTTCGTGTTTTATACTCCTGGTGTCTGTGGGAGACTCTCGGCTTCCTATTGCCAGTCCCAGACGATGATCCTTGTGTAGAGAAAGCAGAGGGGATGAGAAGCCACAAGACCCCAAATGTCACCCATCCACAGACTCTGTCTAGGGTCTGTCCCAGATAAACTGCATTGACACCCAGTGGAAACCCTGGCAGATTGAGCCGCACTATTGGCTGCTTCCTTCAGTGAAAGTTCCTAAAGACAGAGAACATTCCAGAAACTGGCTGTCACCGCATATTAACAACTGTCTGTGATTATAAGTCAATGATTGATGTTAATTTTAACATCACCCTGGCTGTCAGAAGAACACATTCATTTTGATGGTTGCAATCGGGCACAGAGGAGAGACTCAATCCTCAGGCTGCAACTCCATGAAGATCCCAATGTGGAGAAGCTGACAGAAAACACCAGGCCCTGGGCTGTCCTATCGCCTTTGCTCAGTCAGTGGGTCACGGTTGGCACAACCCATTGGCTGGAGGTGAATGTTCAGCCAGTGTGAGCATTCCTGATTCATATCCAGTGACTCCTGGTGGAAGGTTAGTGTGTACATGATCATCTGGTGAGGTTATGATTCATCGTACCCAGGATCCTCTCTCAGTCAAATAACACCAATTGTCCAGATGCTTGGGTGAGGGGTTACTGCAGGGGCCTGTGGTTGTGAACCCCAATGAGAGTCAGGAGGGGGAGCTGAACCCCAGGGACAGTCAGCACCTTCAGGAGAGGAGGGGGAGCTGAACTCCATGGAGAGAGTCAGTACCTCCAGGAGATGATTGGATAAGTAGATTTTTTTTTGTAAACCCATAATTCAGAGTGGAGTGCAGCTACTTCTGGAGAATGTTGGAGTGTTTTTGCTTTTTAAAGCTTGTTGTTCTCTTATACAGTCACTGCACAACACATTTTTGCAACAAATTCTTGTCATAGTTATTGGAATTTATCTGTATTCCTTGATAAAATATTTTGTGTCAATCTCCAAGGTATTCCCTTATTCTCAGCTCTGCAGCTTCAGGATGCTAAGTACTGACAGTAAAGTAATAGAGCCAGATCCTTATATTGGGACTGCCTGTGTTACTAACTGAAAATACAGAATCCAATTCAACTTTCAAAAATTCTGATATTCCCTATCAAACTTTTCAAACCACTTTTCAAACCAGTTCTGAGGAAGGGTCGCTGGACCCAAAATACTAACGCTTTTTTCCTTCACAGATGCTGCCAGACCTGCTGGGCTTTTCCAGCAACTTTGTTTTTTGTTCCTGATTTACAGCATAACCACTTGCTTGCATAATTACAGAGTGATCTAGACAGACTGAGATCTTGCACCAGGAATGATCTCAGTCTGATTGAGATCCCAATCCTGGAGTAATGTCTCCGACATATTGGCACCTCTGGTGAGCTGTGCTGAAATTACAGGGCAGAGCTTCTGTTGCAAATTTCAAAAATTTGGAATCACTGGGTTAGGCAGTGGCTCTGGGAGAACTTCTGCTGCTTTTCTGTGCTCCTATTTCCTGTGCCTAGGAGTGTCTGCTGAGATTGGTTATTCTGAGCTGGCCAGGGGTTAAATTTGTGCCCTCTTTATTCCACTATTGCCATAGTATTCACTGCTGAGATTGTTCAATCCCCAGTCTCCAAGGACGTAACTGCTTTTCCAGCCTGATGTCTCTTGTTAATGATTTGATAGAGAGCAGTGGTCAGCATTAGTGAAGGGCCATCGTTTGATCAGATTGCCAGAATGTGGAATTAGATGAATTGTTCTTTCTTTTGGTTTGTTTATTGCTATTTTCCTTTTTGAAGATGCAAAGTAATCAAATTGAAACATATCAGATCCTGGGGGGATTTGACAGGGTAAATGCTAAGAGGGTGTTTGCCATTGTGGAGAAGTCTGGAACAAGTGGGTTCTTTAAAAAGTAGAGGAGTTCCATTTAAGATGGCGGGGAGGAAACAAACTTGTTTCCTCAGAGGCTAATGTGTGTGTTGCTATCTGTTCCCTGTAGAGCATTGGAGGTGGGTCGTTGAATATTTTTAAAGTTCCAATCCAAATTTTTAAGGATTTTTGAATTACAAGAGTGTCAAAAGTTATTGAAGGCAAATAGGAAAGTAGTGCTGAGGCCGTAATCAGAGCAGCCACGAACATATCTGTCTTGAGCAGCCAAATGCTCCTTACTCATGTGTTTGTACATGAATTGACAATCAAAAAATTCAGTCTGATTCTTAGGAGATTTTCTGTACAAATTGAGACAGTGCTAAGTGATGGAAAGCTGGTCACTCCTGACTTGAGACCAGGTCTGTATTGAGTTTGTTAATCTCGGGTGGTCTGGCACAAAGTGCAGCTCACCTGGTTGGAACAGCCACTTGAACATCACCAATGAGGTTCTTGCATGGAGAATGGCTTTTAGGGAAAAGGGAGCAGGAGTGTGGAATGGGAGATGGATTTTCTCAGAGTCCCATTACCTAAGCAGTGCCTACCACCACCAGGGCTCTGTCCATGGCAGAGTAGGTGTGGAGTCTGGATTCCTTGCCATTTTGAACCATATAGAGGATGATTGGAAATGTCCAAGTCGAGGAACAAGGTTTTGTGTTCGCTGTTGTTCATCCAGACTGCCCCAGAGACAGGATCAGTCGGGGCTTGAAGTTTTTGGAAAAATTTGGAAAGCTCGGGTTGTGGAAGAGGTTGTAGACTTGCTCACTGAGCCGGTGAGTTTGATTGCAGATGTTTTGTCAGTGTGCTTCCGTGGAAGCTTTCACTGCGAGGACTTATTTGATCTTATGTCACCACCATGTCCTTTATAGAGTCTTTTAACCTTTCGTGTGTTTCTATGGACAATCCCTCCCGCTGGCCCTTCCCACAAATCAATTTCAGTCATTCCCATTACAGTGTTATCCCCTCCTCCTGGCTTCACTCACCCAGCAATATCCTGACCCTCCACCCCGATCACCCCCTGCTCCAGGCTCCCCCATGCCCCCACCCAACAACTTTCCATCATCCCCACCCCAGTGTCCCACCCATCATCTCCCACACCAAGTGCCCCACACCCACTAAGCAGCACAGGTCAGGTTTATTTGCTGTATGTCCTCATCATCAGGCTCCCCACCTCATCCCAACCATCAATGTAAATATTCACTCCCTTCACCACCAACACTCAAGTAGCAGCAGTGTGGGCCATCAACAAGATGCACTGTGGAAGTCGCCAACATTTCTTTCATAGCACCTTCTTAACCCATCAGCACTGTCACTAAGAGGAACAAGCACAGCAGATTCATGGGGAACACTATTCCCTGCCACAGGTTCTTCATCACAGCATCTTGTAGACAGTTCCTGTGAGGAGTGGGGGGCTAGAGATGTAGGTAAAGAGAAGGTTGCTGTCGCCTTCCCAGACTATAGGGCTGTTAGAGAGAGATGGCTGGTGGTGGTTTAACCTGAGCGCCACTATGCCTCAGACGAGGGGGAGAGGTTGAGAAGGAGAGATCGCCATGGTAACTTCAGCTAGAATGGGTAATTGAACCCAGCCTGGGAATATACAGAGATGGCTGAAGTTGGAATGTTGATCCATGAACCTCTCCTGTAGTAAAATGGGGAATCTAGTCTGACCCCTGATTGGTGATTGACTAGACTGATGTCTCATTGTCTTCACCTTTTCTCAGACCCCTCTCAGTGGCTGCAATCCCATCTATTTCCCTATAAACCAGCTCGAGCCTTAGGCTCTCACTTGTCACTGAGAGTGACAGTTGACCGGAACGGGATGGGTCTGACCCCCGACAAACGGCAGCTTGCAGTTTGTGGGAGATCTGGGGCGAGACATTCCCAGGGTCTCCATCTGTGTGCATTCACTTCCCTCACCAACCCTCCCCGCCATAGCACGCTACCTTGCCTCACTCCCCCACCCCCACCCCCATCCTGCCACCTGTCGATGGAGGGATTGTGTTCAAGGAGAGCTTTCTCTCATTTTCCCTCAGTTTGCAGTGATTGGCCAGCGAGTGTGGGAAACGGAGCGAGAGCAGAGCCCCACACTCTGTCATGCTAATTCCACCCTTTATAAAGGACGGCTGCTGAGGGTGCATTCACAGAGTGTGTGCTCTTACCAACTCACACCGCCCTGTCTCAGTGTCATGTCGCTGAGCAGCTCCTCCACCCTGCCCCTCATTGCAGAGTGCTCCAGTCTCACAGTGAAGAATAAGTGTCGGGTAAGTGGAGCTTCCGCTGTCAATTTCCAAACTTACGAAAAGAGACTGGAACTGTTAAAGAAATTGCAGCAGATTCTGTAACAGTCAGTGGACACCAGCAGCAGGCGAATGCACTGAGGGAGCTCAGCTCCTGCAGAAACTTTTCACCAGGAGACGGCTGAAAGTGTTGAAACTGCTCCCTAAGGCATTGAGTCAGAGGAATACTAAGAATGCATCTGAGGGAGCTCGTTAAATAATAACGTAAAGATATAGAATGCTGTAATAAGAGTTTCACGAAACAGTGAGGGGAGGGTCACCTGTGCAGAGTAAAAAAGGCTGACAAGGAGATTTTCTGCTCACTGATGTTTCAGGGTTTATAGACTCAATGTAACATTGGCTTTCGGGGGCATGAACTGTACCCCAGGGACAGTTAGCACCTTCAGGAAGGGAGGGGGAGCTGTACCCCAGGGAGAGTCAGCACCTTCGGGGTGGGAGGGGGAGCTGAACCCAGGGACAGTCAGAACCTTCAGGAGAGGAGGGGGAGCTGGGAAGAAGGATTTGATATGAATTGGTATTTCTCAGGGTGGTTCATATGTCTGGCTCTGTGATGTTGCAGCTGGTGAAGCCGATGATGGAGAAGAGATGTCGGGTTTGGTTAAACCACAGCATCAACTCACTGAAAGACCTGGTGGAAACAAATATTGAGTCATCAAACTGGAAGAAGCTGGCATCTTGGAAATGAATCCACACTGAGTTCACAGTGAGTGTCTGAGCTCCTGACCATCTACTTCCTGATTATTATCAGTCCAACCACAAAGTCATATTGAACTCCATTTGTTTCTGCTTCAGTTTGTTTCCTTCCCCCTCCAAATTATCGATGACATATTCAATGGAACATTCCATTGAGACTAGGGAATGAGCAGTGAGGGTAAGGGGGCTGATAGAAATAACAGTGTAAATGCAGCATGTTTTCTTAACACATCCCAGCTTTGACAGGACATTAAGCAGGGACTCAGTTCATACCCACTGCCTGAATTTAAGATCACTGCCCAGTGAACACTAGAAGAGTGCCCCGTGTGGATCGTGGACATACACAGATTTGACTCATGTTATCCCCAATGCCTTGGGACGTACATCCCAAGGAAGGCCAGTGTCTGTGTGTCACATATCCTGGGCAGAGTCAGTGTGCGAGGGACCTGCAACCCAAGGATTGAGCGAGTATAGAACCCATACCCTAGGGAGGGTTAGTATGTGTGGCACCGCCCATTCCAGGGAGAATCAGTGCGTGTGCGACCTACACCCCAGTGAGAGACAGTGAGTATAGGACTCTACCTGAGGCAGAGTCAGTGTGCATGGGAGCTGTACCCAGGGAGAGTCAATGAGTGTGGGACTATACCCCAGGGAGAGTCATGTGTGTGGGATCCATACCCCTGTGAAAGTCAGTGTGTGTGGGAGTCCTAACCCCAGGGAGAGTTGGTCAGTTATGTACTGATGAGTAAACTTCTAGTTACCTGGCATGTGTAACTGTGGAAGTGCTGTGATTTTTTTACATTTAATTAATGTGGGGATTCTGCCTTGAAGTGTCCTCACTGCTTTTGCTTCTAGTTCCAGATCTCTGTCCAATGGAATTGAAGATTAGCAGCATCCGTTGGTGATTCTGATGCATTCTCTCTCCACATCGAAGCAGGGTCACAGCTGGGCTCTGGGCCAAAATTCAAACCCTCCCCAACCCCTGCCCCCACCAAACATGGGGATGGAGATATGAGCAGGAGTGAGGGTTATTCCACCTGGAAGCACTGGCTGCGTCTTCTCCAGGAATTGGCACCCTGTGTTCTCATCTGTAACGTATCTTTGTATTTGTTCATCCTGACAAAACTGAGTTGATGATAAACTCAGATTTATATCTCTGACCATTCATTCTGAGGTGTCCTGTTTGAAGGGGCTTCCAGTCTGCGGTTCTGTACCTGGTCGGACTATTTATTGTGGTGTAGATCTGAAGTTCTCTTACTTAGAGTCATAGCATCAAAGAAGTATACAGCACAGAATGTCCCTCAAAACCGCTCCTGCCCCCATCCCCAAACACAGACACCCCAGTCTGTCTTCAGATCACCCCCAAATTATTTGCTGAGGAGGAGGCTGGAATCCAAACTCAAGTATTCCTCTTAAAAATTTCAGCTGGAGATTGTTGTTCAAGTAGCAACCTGAAGAGGTTATAAATACAGGGCAAATAATGCCACATACTGGTCCAACTCCTCCTGCACACTGTAAAATGTGTAGTCAGTGTGTCCATTTCCAAGGATCAGCGTTACTTTACTAGGGATTTCCCTCTGGGATAGCAGCAGGAGTAAAGCCTATCATTCGGTCAGATCATGGCTGGTCCTTCACCTCATCCTCACGTTCCTTAATTTCTTAATAATACAAAAATCTGTCTTATCTACATCATAGCAGTGCATCCACAAGCTGCTGGGAAAGAGTTTCAAAGATTTGGATGTTTTTCAGATCTCAGTCAAGATGGCCAACCCCTGACGTTCTTGGTCAATGACTATCTTCTAAACTCCAGAGAGTATAGGCCCATTCTACACAATCTCTCCTCGTGGGACAGTCCACTTGCCCAAGACATTAATCTATAGTGAACTTTCATTGCGTCAACCCTTTGAGCTACAGAGACCAAAATTGAGCAAAGTTCAAAAGTGGTCTCAGCATAGCCCTCAACAACAAAAGAATTGAAAGGTCAGAGAAGAGAGGTGCAAGATCAAGAGGTTGTCCCAGGTGTCTGTGTAAGGTGTAAGGTAGGGCAAGGCCTCGCTGGGACTGTTACTGCAGGTTCCCAGTTTGCTACACACCCTCCAGACCTCAGTGAACTGTGCTGTCCAGTGCCATTGTTGTTGGCAACTGAAGATCAGTGGAATCCTAGCTCTGTGTCCCTGGAGTTCTGATCATATGACATGATCATGTGACAATTGCCTGCAGTTTGTAAATGTTTTGCAATAACCTTCCAAATGTTGATTCCTTCCTAATTGAGTTTCAGCTTGTGTGATGGTGCTGTTAGAAAAGTATTACCAGGATATTTATAAAATAATGAACTTGCATTTATATAGCACCTTTCATAGCACCAGGAAACCCTACTGTATTTTACAGTTAACAAGATACTTTAGAAGTTCAGTCACAACTCTAATGCAGGGAAATGTGTCAGTCAGTTTGCAAAATGCAATATATCTACACTGCTTCTTTAGTTACTGCCCCTCTGATAGGGCAATGCTCCCTCAGAAGTGCCCCTCTGATAGAGCAATGCTCCGTCAGTACTGCCTCTCTGTCTGAATGGTGGAGCAGGCCCAAATAGCGGAATGGCCTAATTCTGCACTTCTATCTTATGGTCTTATAGACGTGATAATACTGCCTCAGTGCTGCCCCTCTGACAGGGACATACTCAATTGGTGCTGTCCCTCTGACAGGGCACTATTCCCTTGGTACAATCCCTCCAACAGGGTGATACTGCTATCGCATTGTGCTGGAGTCTCCAGCATTGATTATGTGCTCAAGCACACTCTGTCCCTGTTTAAAAAGAAGTGCATCACAGATTCTTGTAATGATTTCATTTATCTTAATGGCTTAATTTGGGAGGTACTTTCATTCTTAAAGTATTTTTTGGAAAACATGGAAGTTAGAGTTTTTAATAAGTTTTGGAGTTGTGTATCCTGTATTATTTCTCATGTACTGGATTGTATAGCTGTTCATGTCGCAAATAAGATGACAATTTGTCCACATTTATCTCCTGAGCACTTTGTATATGTCAGCACGTATAATTAAGAAATAGAAAGTGACAACTAAAATAAATTTTATTTTAAATGAAGCTTGTTTAAATTAAACAAACATTAGTTGAAGATTTTTGTGTTTTAGTTGCAAATAAAAGTCGAACTGTGTAGTTTGCATTGTATTTAAATGAGACATATTTGCAGATAGCTAGATGATCAGTCATGATCTAGAATAATGGAGGAATCTTCAATGACTAAAAGACCTACTGTTGTTCCTGTATTCCTATGTTAAGAATAATAGTTTGATATTTACTTACTGTGTTAAAAACTTATAGAAATCAGTCCTTTATTGGTGGTTAAGCATAGGATTTTCAACATCTAAACAGGCCATTCAGCCCACCTGATCAGTGCTATCAGGAGGCTCCTCCTACTTTCCCCTTTTCTCAATGAATTCATTAATTTTTTTTACTACCTCACATGCTTAACTGTATTCATTGTCATCAAAGGCCTTCCCCTCAACCAGCTCATCTGCTGGTGAATTCCATATTCACTTCACTTGCTGGGTAAGGCAGGTTCTCCAGATTGGATTAGTTCATGATGATTTTATACATCTGTACCCCCAGCCTATTGAGAGTGAGAATATCTGCTGGTGCCATTAAAATGGGCAATGATTGGCCACTAATGGAGAGCAGGGTCCCACAGTCTGTCATGGTTACAGGCCGGCCTTTAAGCGGCAGCATCTGCTAGAGGTGGAGGGTGGACACACAGCTGGACCCCCAATCCCATTCCCATGGCCACTGCAGGTATCATGTTGTGGTGTCACTGGCCAATGATTGCAGCCACAGAGATCAACATTGACGTATCAGTGCATGGGTGAGTCAGGTCTCCCTGACTAGAAGTTGGAGATCAGCGCTCACAGCCAACCCTCCTGCTGTCAGGGAAGGGCTGTGTCATTTACTCTGCCTTCATCCTGAGACACGCACTCCCTGCTGTGCAGATACCGCCAGGCATTGGCCCCTCTGCCACATGCAAGGCTGGTACTGGGCTGTGGGCTGTGTAAGCCACTGAAGGCCTGACCCATAAGTGCAGGCAAATTACAGTAGCTTATTGGGGAGTTGTTCAGGGGCTGTGTTGGTAGTGACATTAATAAGTGAAGAGGGAGGGTCACCGGTGAAAGGTCATCTACAGAGAAGTGGGGTCACCACGTTCAATTCTGGACTAGCGGGGAGATGGATGGGTTCACAAGATATTCTGCAACTATTAGGAGAGATTGATCAAACAGAACGGAACAATTTTGTTCAACAGAGTGTGGAGCTGTGAAACTCAGCAAGTCAGGCGGCTTCAGAGGAGCAGGAATGTCAAATTTTCAGATTGGTACCCTTCATCTGGTGACCTGGTGTGTTCCTCCAGCTCACAATTGTTGACTCTGACCCCAGCATCTGCAGTTCCTGCTATCTCTGAGGATCTCATTTTGCCATTTTGAGACTTTTGTTTATGTTTATCCATTTGTGGGATGCGAGTGTCACTAGCTAGCCAGCGTTTATTGACTGTCCTTATTTGGCCTTGCAAAGGTGGTAGCGAGCTGCCTCCTTGAACTGCTGTGGTCCATGTGTTGTAGGTTGATCCACTATGCCCTTAGGGAGAAACTTCCAGCTTGATCCAGCAACAGCGAAGGAACAGTGATATTTTTCCAACTCAGCATGGTGAATGGCTTAACAGGAACTTGTAGGTAGTGGTGTTCCCATGTATCTGCTGCCTTTGTCCTTCTGGTTGGAAGTGGTTGTAAGTTTGTCTGAGGATCTTTGGTGAATTTCTGTATCACATCTTGTAGATTGTATACACTGCTGCTACTGAGAGTCAGTGGTGGAGGGAATGGATGCTTGTGGATATGGTACCAATCAAGTGGGCTGCTTTGTCCTGGATGGAGTTGAGCTTCTCCTGTTTTGTTGGAGATGCACCCATCCAGGCAAGTGGGGAGTATTCCATCAGACTCCTGACTTGTGCCTTGTAGATGGTGAACAGTCCTTGGTGAGTCAGGCGGTGAGTTACTCACTGCAGTATTCCCAGTCTCTGATCTGCTGTTGTAGTCACTGTATTTATATGGCTAGTCTAGTTGAGTTTCTGGTCAATGGTAACCCATAGGATGTTGATAATTGGTGATTCGGTGATGGTAACACCATTGAATGACAATGCTTAGGTTCTCTAGTGTTGGAGATGGGAGTTGCCTAGAATCTATTTGGTGCGAACGTTAGAAACAGAGAAAATAGGAGCAGGAGTAAGCCATTTGACCCTTTGACAATGCTCCATCACTCAATATGATCGTGGCTGATCATCCAACTCAGTGCCCTGTTCCTGCTTTCCCCCGTGCCCACTGATTCCTTTAGCCCTAAAAATTGTATCTAACTCCTTCTTGAAAACAGTTAATACTTTGGCCTCCACCACTTTCTGTGGCAGAGGAATCCACAGGATCACCTCTCTGTGGGTGAAGAACTTTCTCCTCATCTCAGTCCTACATGGCCGACCTGTATCCTTACACTGTGACCCCTGGTTCTTGACTTCCCAGTCATTGGGAACATCCTTTTACATTTACCCTGTTAGAATTTTATAAGTTTCCATGAGGATCCCCCATCACCATTCTCTTAAATTCAATTAGATCGTCTTTCGCTCTACTAAATGCAAGCCAGATTCTGCAACCTACCCTCAGAATTTAACCCTTCAAGGCCTGGTACTGTCCTTTTGGCTGTTCCATTTTCTCTTTTGAGCTCACTCCCAGCTCCTGACCATCAAGCTCTGAACTTTCACATACAAACACCCAAATGATAGCATTAAGTAACAGTTTCCTTTCAGGCTAAACTTGGACAGTGTGATTTATTTGTAGATAGGATGTTGCACAGAAATAAAAACTCACAATTATACACTGTTCACTGTTGTTCTCTGAGAGAATGTCATCGTTTCAAGTCCCGATTGCAGAGCACTGAGGCTGTAGTGCAGGCTCACACTTAAAATGAAGAACACAGGGCATCCACTGCAGTCAGTCAAATTCTATTGGAGTTATGTAGCCTTGGGATACATAGGAAATATGGCAGCCAATTTGTGTACAGCATTCTTCCACAATCAGCATCTGATAATCATTAGATAAACTGATTTTATGATGTTTGAGGGATAAATGTTTGCCAGAACTCCCCAGCAGGACCAGGGCTGTGATTTTAAAGGTGGAACCTCTGACAGTGCAGCACTCCACCAGCATTGCTGTGTGAATGCCAGTCTGAAAAGTGAGCTTAAGTTACTGGCATTTGAGGTTAACTTTTTATTTTAACTTAGGGGAACATGGCATCAGCGGAGCCATTGGCATATGCTTGCAGTAAAAGTAAGGAAAATTTTTGTAAGGGTGCGGAAGTGTTGAACGCAAGTGGCTGGCTTAATTCAATAAAGCCATGCGCTCCGCCAGTGGTCTTGCTGTGTATGCGAGTTTATCATCTGCTGCCACCTGCTGGACATATAGTGCGAAGCCGATCAAGAGTTTTCTGGTCTGGATTTTTTAACATCAACATTACGATCAGACATAGTTCTTGGAAAATGTAAAGTAAACCTCACGAACAGACAGGAGCAAACAAAACACAGTAAGGGCAGAATCCTGACAAATTTCCAACTCATTTTGAGGGTCAAACAATCGCTACTGAACAAATGAAGAAAATTAAACTGGGTAGATGTTGAGTGCAAGAATGCAGGAACCTCAAACCCTTTATAACGTATCAACAATATTTACTACTGTAAACTTCTAATCAATTCCAACAGAGAAAAAGATATTAAATGAAATCGTACAATAATAGACACTGGCTCTAGGCTAAAAGGAGCCTGCATTGTGCTGCGAGGAGCTTGATGGTGATCGATCAATTAAATTAGTTATTTTGTTCCGTTTATTTTGTTTCTTCGGATATAGTTTGTTTACCTGAACATTGGACAAACACGGGAGGCAGAGTGGTTTCAGGGTCAAGGATCAGTGCCTGGGTTTGTTTATCTTGGTCAAATAGAGGTTAAGATTGGAGTCAGAGTCGGGTTCATGGTCAGCATCAGGGTCATTATTGGGGTGATAGTTCTGATTGGATTGTGCTTCCCATAACCTGATATCTTCCTCCACTGCACCTGCTCTGTCACCCCTACTACTGGTCACCCACCATATCAATTCTCATAGCAAGTGGTCAATAATGGTGGTTGCAATACCCATAATCCTCTGCATTCCAGAAACTGCTCTATTGATTTCCAAGATCACCGAGACGTCTTGCTGGTGGGGATTCTGGCTCCAGAAAAACAGCGCAACCAAATGTCACCCTGTTCCTTAGGAATGTCCCGGGCATTAATTTTCATTGTTTCCATGAAATTCTGGAAATGTTGGCAACTTTCCACCTGCCTTAAGGCAACAGGGATGAGGCTGGCCTTTAATGAACTCAGACAAACCTCACAGACCCCATATCAACAACTCCCTCCATCTCCATCTCCGTCTCTTGAGGGGTTGGTTATCTCAGTTTGCTGGGTAGCTGGTTTGTAACGTGGAGTAACGCCAGCAGTGCAGGTTCAATTCCTATGTTGGCTGGGGTTACTGTGAAGAACTCTCCCTTCCCCTGCCTGAGGCATGGTGATCCTCAGTTTAAATTACAATCAGCTGTCTCTCTGTAATGGGAAAGCAGAACTACAGTGACTTTACCTTTCACAATTTCTCAAATTGAGTGGCTTTTTGGCAAAAATATGTCATGGCAGCTGCTTCTGTTGTTTTGCAAAATGCAATTGTTCCGATGAAACTGATGCAGAATGGATTAATAATGTAACATGGCAGAACTTACTGATACAGATAGGAATCACACTGGTATGACAGCCCAGAAAATGGATCCCAAGAGGGTGAACAGTTGAAGCATTTCAAGGCCATTCTGCATTAGTCAATGTGCATCAAACACCCCGAATCATTCTGACCGCAGTTTGACTTCATGTCCCTCTGTGAGATGCTGAGCAGGTTGGAAAATCTGCCGCTGAGCTCCTGGCACTGTGGGACATCACTTTGTCCTGCAGGAATCATCCAGGAATAGGACACGAGAAAGGCCTGACTCTCTCTAAAGCAAAATCCCTCTTCTTAACTCCCACTCATTCATAGCTGCTGCTCGAACACTTCTGAATAACCTCAGGGTTGATGTATGAGTATCAATTACCCTGTCCCATCTCATCCAATTGCTTTGCCTTATCTGTGAGCCTAGATAGGATACTCACAACGGGGGATTAACCACTCACCCTGAAGCTCACTCCCAGTGTCACCCACACTTATTCACACATTTGCTCCCACCCTCACTCCCAGAGTCACTCCAACACATTCATTCCTAAATTCACTCCCACACATTCACACACTCACTCCCAAAGTCACTCGCACACTCACTCACAGTCACCCATATTCATTCACACACTCACACTCATTCCCAAAGTCACTCTCAGACTCAGCACTCCTCTCCATTTGTAAAGCAGAAATTTATAGGTTACTGTGGAGGATTTCTGTGTTCTATTTAAATATTGATGTTAAAATAAGAACCATGCAGAATTTTCACTGAAACAGGCAAAAGAATTTGATGAGATCACCATCATGTGCTCTGGTATAGACAATCGATTGACAATTGATGTATCATCTGAAGTGGGAGTGCTGCCCTTCAGCAAGATGCCATAAGACTGAGTCAGCAGAAAGCTGCAGCAACCTGAGAGCTGGAATTGATTCATCTGTGGAAACAAGAAGCACTCTAGCATCAGAGGGAAGGAAGTATTGTCTGCAACGAGACTGTTGGAAGTTGGTGAGGCAGGTAAGCTCCTCTGAGACAGTGTGTGTGGGGGAGGGGGTGGGGAATGGTATTGTTACAATGTGGAGCAGTAACACAGCCACAGAGGTATCTATGTGCCAGAGGATAGCACTCTTACTTCTGTGGCACAATGATCCTGACTGTGGAGAATTGAGGAAATAATCCAGGCTAACACTGGCGTCAATATAAGGGAGTGTGATGCAGCCAGGGGGACAGTACTGAGGGAATGCAGTCCTCTTGGAGAGGTGGCATTGTAGAAATGCTGCACCGTCAGAGGACAAGTACTGAAGGACGGCTATACCACCAGAGGCACAAAACAGGCAGTGCTGCAGGGTCAGACTGTCTGCACGGAGTTTGCATATTCTCCCCTTGTCTGAATGGGTTTCCTCCGGGTGCTCTGGGTTCCCCCCACAGTCCAACGATGTGCAGGTTAGGTGGATTGGCTGTGCTAAATTGCCTGTAGTGTTCAGGGATAAATAGATTAGGGGATGGGTCTGGGTGGGACACTCTGAGGGTTGGTGTGGACTTTTTGGGTTGAAGGGCCTGTTTCCACACTGTCGGCATTTCTATGATCCATGAGTGGAGGGAGCAATGCACTGACAGAGTACCAGTAGTGAAGGATTGTTGTACTGCCAGAGGACTAATACTGAGGGAGTGATACATGTCGAGGGTCAATACTGAGGGAGTGTTGCACTGTCAAAGGGTCAGTACTGAGGGAGTGCTGCAGTGTCAGAGGGCCAACAGTGATGGAATGCTGCACTGTCAGAGGGTCAGACCTAATGGAATGCTGCACTGTCAGAGGGTCAGTGCGAGAGAGTGCCGCACTGTCAGAGGGTCAGTACTGAGGGAGTACTGCACTGTCAGAGGTTCAGTACTGAGGGAGGGCTGCACTGTCAGATGGTCGGGACTGAGGGAGTACTGCACTGTCAGAGGGTCAGTACTGAGGGAGTGCTGCATTGTCAGAGGGTCAGGACTGAGGGAGTACTGCACTGTCAGAGGGTCAGGACTGAGGGAGGGCTGCACTGTCAGATGGTCGGGACTGAGGGAGTACTGCACTGTCAGAGGGTCAGTACTGAGGGAGTGCTGCATTGTCAGAGGGTCAGGACTGAGGGAGTACTGCACTGTCAGAGGGTCAGGACTGAGGGAGGGCTGCACTGTCAGATGGTCAGGACTGAGGGAGGGCTGCACTGTCAGAGGTTCAGTACTGAGGGAGTGCTGCATTGTCAGAGGGTCAGGACTGAGGGAGTACTGCACTGTCAGAGGGTCAGGACTGAGGGAGTACTGCACTGTCAGAGGGTCAGGACTGAGGGAGGGCTGCACTGTCAGAGGTTCAGTACTGAGGGAGTGCTGCATTGTCAGAGGGTCAGGACTGAGGGAGTACTGCACTGTCAGAGGGTCAGTGCTGAGGGAGTACTGCACTGTGAGAGGGTCAGTACTGAGGGAGTGCTGCACTGTCAGAGGGTCAGTACTGAGGGAGTACTGCACTCTCAGAGGGTCAGTACTGAGGGATTGCTGCACTGTCAGAGGGTCAGTTTTGAGGGAGCGCCGCACTGTCAGCGGATCAGTACTGAGGGTGTACTGCACTGTCAGAGGGTCAGTACTGAGGGAGTACTGCACTGTCAGAGGGTCAGTACTGAGGGAGTACTGCACTGTCAGAGGGTCAGTACTGAGGGAGTACTGCACTCTCAGAGGGTCAGTACTGAGGGATTGCTGCACTGTCAGAGGGTCAGTACTGAGGGAGTACTGCACTGTTAGAGTGTCAGTAGTGTAGGGAGTACTGCACTGTCAGATGCTCAGACCTGAGGGAGTAAAGCACTGATGGAGGGTTAATTCAGTGGGAGTACTGCACTGTCAGAGGGTCACTACTGAGGAAGTGCTGCACTGTCAGAGGCTCCGTCTTGAGGGAGTGAAGCACTGTCAGAGGGACAGTACTGAGCGAGTAAAGTAATTCAGTGGGAGTTCTGCACTGTCAGAGGGTCAGGACTGAGGCAGTGCTGCACTGTCAGAGGTTCAGTGCTGAGGGAGTGCTGCACTGTCAGAGGGTCAGTGCTGAGGGAGTGCTGCACTGCCAGAGGGAGTGCCACACTGTCAGAGTGTCAGTCCTGAGGGACTGCTGAACTGTCAGAGGGAGTGTGGCACTGTCAGAGGGTCAGTGCTGAGGGAATGCTGAACTGTCAGAGGGAGTGCTGCAAAGTCAGAGGGGCAGCAGTGAGGGAGTGCAGCACTATTGATGGTCGATACCGAGAGGATGCAGCATTGTTAGAAAGTCAGAACTGATGGAGTGAAGCACTGTCTGAGGGTCAGTACTGATGGAGTGCTTCACTGTCAGAGGGTCAGTACTGAGGGAGTACTGCACTGTCAGAGGGTCAGTACTGAGGGAGCGCCTCACTGTCAGATGGTCAGTACTGAGGGAGCGCCGCACTGTCAGATGGTCAGTACTGAGGGAGTGCTGCACTGTCAGAGGGTCAGTACTGAGAGAGTACTGCACTGTCAGAGGGTCAGTACTGAGGGAGTGCTGCACTGTCAGAGGGTCAATACTGAGGGAGTACTGCACTGTCTGAGGGTCAGTACTAAGGGAGGACTGCACTGTCAGAGGGTCAGTACTAAGGGAGCGCCTCACTGTCAGATGGTCAGTACTGAGGGAGTGCCGCACTGTCAGAGGGTCAGTACTGAGGGACTACTGCACTGTCAGAGGGTCAGTACTGAGAGAGTACTGCACTGTCAGCAGGTCAGTACTAAGGGTGTACTGCGCTGTCAGAGGGTCAGTACTGAGGGAGAGCCTCACTGTCAGAGGGTCAGTACTAAGGGAGTGCCTCACTGTCAGATGGTCAGTACTGAGGGAGAGCCTCACTGTCAGATGGTCAGTACTGAGGGAGTGCTGCACTGTCGGAGGGTCAGTACTGAGGGAGCGCCGCACTGTCAGAGGGTCAGTACTGAGGGAGTGCTGCACTGTCAGAGGGTCAGTACTAAGGGAGCGCCTCACTGTCAGATGGTCAGTACTGAGGGAGTGCCGCACTGTCAGAGGGTCAGTACTGAGGGAGTACTGCACTGTCAGAGGGTCAGTACTGAGAGAGTACTGCACTGTCAGCGGGTCAGTACTGAGGGAGTACTGCGCTGTCAGAGGGTCAGTACTGAGAGAGTACTGCACTGTCAGCAGGTCAGTACTAAGAGAGTATTGCGCTGTCAGAGGGTCAGTACTGAGGGAGCGCCTCATTGTCAGATGGTCAGTACTGAGGGAGTGCTGCACTGTGAGAGGGTCAGTACTGAGGGAGTGCCGCACTGTGAGACGGTCAGGACTGCAGGACCACTGCACTGTCCGAGGGACAGTGCTGAGCGAGTTCTGCGCTGTTAGAGGGTCAGTACTGAGGCAGTGCTGCACTGTCAGAGGGTCAGTACTGAGGGAGTACTGCACTGTCAGAGGGTCAGTACTGAGAGATTTCTGCACTGCCAGAGGGTCAGTCCTGAGAGAGTTTTGCGCTGCCAGAGAGTTAGCACTGACGGAGGGCTGCACTGTGAGAGGGTTAGTAGTGTGGGAAAGCTGAACTGTGAGAGAATCAGTAATGAGTGTGTGCTGCACTGTCAGAGGGTCAACAGTGAGGGAGCGCTGCACTGTCAGACGGTCGGTACTGAGTGAGTGCTGCACTGTCAGAGGGCAGTACTGTTTGTTTGTAGTAATATATAAATCATTTGGGGATGAATATAGGTAGTTGAATTTGGAAGTTTGTGAAGGACACAATGTTGGGGGAGCTGCAGATAGTGAGGAAAATCACCAGCAAATACAGCAGGCTACAGATAGGCTGTTGACTTTTACAGAGAAATGGCAGGTGTAGCTTAATCCATTCATACATGTGGTGATGCATTTTTAAGATCCATTGCAGGCTGAAAGTATATGGTAATGGCAGAACCATTAGTAACATCAGCATACAGAGGGATCTGGGCATACAGGGTCACAGTTCACTGGAAGAGGCAACACAAGTCGATGAGGTGGCCTGTGAGACATATAGTTTGCTTACCTTTAATGGTTGGGGCATAAAACATTAAAAATAGCAAGTCATGTTGCAGCTGTGGAGAACTTTAGTTATACGACATTTGGAATATTGTGTACAGTCCTGGTTGCCACACTACAAGAAGGATATGGAGATTTTGGAGAAGGTACAGATATGGTTCACCAGGATATTGCTTTGTTTGGAGTGCATTAGCTTTAAGGAGAGACTGGAAAAATTTAGAGATAGCAGGAACTGCAGATGCTGGAGAATCTGAGATAACAAGGTGTGGAGCTGGATGAACACAGCAGGCCAAGCAACATCAGAGGAGCAGGAAGGCTGACGTTTCGGGCCTAGACTCTTCTTCAGAAATGATCTTTATTCTTTGAAGGAGTATTAGTCTGTCAGGCGGTCAGTACTGAGGAAGTGCCGCACTCTCGGAAGGTCAGTAATGAGAGAGCGTTGCTCTGCCAGAGAGTCAGTAATGAGGAAGTGTTGCTCTGTCTCTGGGTGAACAGGTTGAGTTTTGTTTGGGTGGGAGAGTTTACTATTCCATGCAATCATCAACTGTGTCTCCCCTTTAAGGAAAAGATGATTTTTGTTTCCTCTGGATGAGGAGTCTCACATGTGTAACTGAGAGCAGGAAGCCTGGCTGGATTCCCCAGCTCCCACCAATAGAACTCAGGTCCATAAGACCATACGAAAAGGATTAGGCCATTGGGTCCTCGAGCCTGCTCCAACATTGATTAGGATGGTAGGTCAGTTTTCAAAAGTTGTCCAATTAATTTCTTCCTGATTTGTTTAGTCGTTAATTTTAATTTGCAAAGGAATTCCAATTCAATATGGCATTATCTTTAAGAAATTTGAATCAGAGAAGGCCATTCAGCCCCTCAGATCTCTTGCCTAGGAACAGGAGGTCAATCCACCTTTGAGAGTGTTCTTCTGTTATTCAGTTGGATCACAGCTGCTTTGTCTATTCATTTCACTAACTCACATTGACTCTGTGACCTTCAATATCTTTTCAATCAGGAAAACACAGTCTCAGCAGCTTGTTGGGGAGTGTTTTGGATCTTTACTGCCCTTTGTGCACTCCCCACAATCTTGGTCAAGGCCCAAAGCTAAGGCATAGCCTCCCTGTTCTGGAATCTCTGCAGCAGATCAAACAGCTCTTTCCCATCCACCTAAAAATGCTGATAATCAATTCAAACTCCGCAATCCTGATCACCCTGCAGTCTAAACTTCAGGCTAGTCCCAGAAAAACTGTTCTCAATAATTAACCCTTCTAGCTCCAGGAAAATTCTGGTCAATCAATACTGTTCAGATCTGGCTGCATTTGGGAAGCTTTGAAGCAATGCAAAAGCCTAGAAACAAGAATAAACAGGCTCTGAGTGCATCAGATGATGATCTTAAAGTTTGTCTGAGGTTCTGGTGACCCAGAGCTCAACCTTGGTTGGCTAATATGACGTGAACTGAGCTTTCTGATGATGCACAGGCCCTCTGTAGAGGAGCTGGTAGGATGGATGGAAGTGGTGAAAACAGCGATGAAGGGCCAAAGAAGGAACGAAAGACTAACATTTATAAATTAATGGGAGATAGCAGGAACTGCAGATGCTAGAGTCAGAGATAAGACAGTGTGGAGCTGGAGGAATGCAACAGGCCAGGCAGCATCCAAGAAACAGGGGCAGCACGGTGGCTCAGTGGTTCGCACTGCTGCCTCACAGCACCAGGGACCTGGGTTCAATTCCACCCTCGGGTGACTGTCTGCGTGGGTTTCCTCTGGGTGCTCTGGTTTCCTCCCACAGCCCAAAGATGTGCAGGCTAGGTGGATTGGCCATGTTAAATTGCCCATCGTGTTCAGGAATGTGTACATTAGATGGGTTATAGGGGGATGGATCTGGATGGGATGCTCTGAGGATTGGTGTGGACTTATTGGACTGAAGAACCTGTCCCCACACTGTAGGGATTCTATGAAAGCTGACATTTCAAAGGTCCTGACCTGAAGCACCAATTTTCCTGCTCCTTTGATGCTGCCTGGCCTGCTGCATCCCTTCAGCTCCACACTGTGTTGTTTATCAGTTAATAGCCCATTTTCCCTCAAGGTATCCCGGAGTGTTTCACAGACAATGACAATTTTGTTTTATGTTTTTCCTGTCATGATGTAGGAAAGGTAAGAGACTGTGCACTTTAGAAACTCCCAGACATTTGCAGTTTTAAATGATTAGTTCCACTGTTCTAAGACTTGGGTTGAGTGAAAAGTATTTCCAGGAAAAGCTAACACTTCTTCAATGAGCAAAATAGAGTTTTTGCATAAATCCCCAAGTTTTACATTATCTTTATTAACAAACTGTCAGACTGGGACTTGAACCTACAGCGTTCGAGATAGTAGGAACTGCCAATGTTGGAGAATCTGAAAATACAAGGTGTAGAGCTGGATGAATGCAGCAGGGCAAGCAGCATCAGAGGAGCAGGAAAGCTGATGTTTCAGGCCTAGATCCTTCTTCTGAAGAAACTTCAGCCTTCCTCCTCCTCTGATGCTGCTTGGCCTGCTATGTTCATCCAGCTGTACACCTTGTTATCTAACATTCGAGATGAAGCTGTTAAGAGCAATTCCCTGATTTTCTGCTTCCTACCACTAGGAGCTGTGTAGTGTTTCCATTGGAAGCACATTGTGTCCTATAAAATTCTATACAGTGATACAAACTCCAGTTTTATAGCATGTGGAGGAATGAACGGCTCATTTTAAACTATTCACAAGACTAATGATTTGGAGCATTGAGCTCACAGTTGGCAAGGACTGTGAAGAATGATGCCTGGAAGATGATTATGTGCAATAATGCATTTGTTTGGACATATATAGGTGGATTCTAAAAGGCAGGCTCACCAATCATACGGTAGCAAGACCAACAGGGGTGAGTTGATCAACACAGAGATGCTTTCCAATCACTTAGCTCTGGCTGAAATGCTCAGTGGCAGTCAGTGATCAATTTCTGGGACTTGGGGAATCAGAATACTGCAAATAGATGCAGAGGCACCTGCTACATCCACTCCTGTGCTTGGAATACATATATATGTATAAAATGAAGGTCAGCTCCTGTTTCTCTCCTGAAGGTGCTGACTCTCCCTTAGGTTCAATACTAAATAAAAACCGAAAGAACTGCGGCTGTTATAAATCAGGAATAAAAGCAGAAGTTGCTGGAAAAGTTCAGCAGGTCTGGCAGCATCTGTGAAAAAAAAATTAACACTAACATTTCAGGTCTGGTGACCCTTCCTCAGAATATGTGTCTTAGATGTAATGTAACTGGCTACCACGTAATTATTAATAAATCTTTATTTTTCATCAAGTTTGAAGCTATGTTCTGCCTAAGATATTAAGTAGGCATCCTTCTCCACAAGATTTTAGTTGTGTAGACTACTACCAGCAAGAAGGATTAGAACATAGAACATAGAACGTTACAGCACAGTACAGGCCCTTCGGCCCTTGATGTTGTGCCGACCTGTCATACCGATCTCAAGCCCATCTAACCTACACTATTCCATGTACGTCCATATGCTTATCCAATGACGACTTAAATGTACCTAAAGTTGGCGAATCTACTACTTTGCAGGCAAAGCGTTCCATTCCCTTACTACTCTCTGAGTAAAGAAACTACCTCTGACATCTGTCCTATATCTTTCACCCCTCAATTTAAAGCTATGCCCCCTTGTGCTCGCCATCACCATCCTAGGTAAAAGGTTCTCCCTATCCACCCTATCTGACCCTCTGATTATTTTATATGTTTCAATTAAGTCACCTCTCAACCTTCTTCTCTCTAACAAAAACAGCCTCAAGCCCCTCAGCCTTTCCTCGTAACACCTTCCCTCCATACCAGGCAACATCCTGGTAAATCTACTCTGTACCCTTTCCAAAGCTTCCACATCCTTCTTATAATGCGGTGACCAGAACTGGACACAATACTCCAAGTGTGGCCGCACCAGAGTTTTGTACAGCTAGGGCAGATTAGTGGCAGTGTATCTAATCAGGATCATATCCAATACGAGATGGTGCAAGCAGTAAAAACTGAAAGAACTGCAGATGCTGTAAATCAGGGACAAAAACAGAAGTTGTTGGAAAAGCTCAGCAGGTCTGCCAGCATCTGTGAAGAAAAAAATCAGTGTTAATGTTTTGCGTCCAGTGACCCTTCCTCAGAACTAATGGCAGACGGGAAAATGTTGGTTTATAGGCAGAAAATAGGGATGGGGCTGGGATAGTGGGTAAACAACAGAATAGAGCCCGAAGAGAGAGAAGAGCAGTTGATAATGATCAGGCTGGGAGTGTGAATAGCTGTTAATGGGGGCTATTGGTGACTAACAATAGGTGGTATATAATGGCAGACTATGTATTAACAAGGCCTGGTGTGTGGGGAAGGGGCTAGGACATGAGAGAGTTTAGCCCCAAAATTATTGAACTCGATATTAAGTCTGGAGGGCTGCAGGGTCCCCAAGCAGAAAATGAGGTGTTGTTCTTCCAGTTTATTTTGAGCTTCACTGGAGCACTGCAGCAAGTCAGATACAGAGATGTTGACCAGGGAACAGGGTGATGTGTCAAAGTGGCAGTAACTAGTTAGCTCAGGGTCTTTTTTGCGAGCCTCCCTAGGGTTCAGCTGTGCCTCCTCTCCCGAAGGTGCTGACTTTCCCTGGGGTCCAGCTCTGTGGTTGTGGCTGAATGTCTGACACCTGACCCATGTCTGCCAGTCAGTGAGTTTGAAGTATTTTATTGAAGAATGCTTCATAATTAAAGTTGGTTCAGCCCTTAATGGAAATGCACATTTGTACCACTTTGATTGTTTTAATACCCTGTCCTGGAGTGAGTCAGCTACATCTGTTCAACATGACACACATTGCTAAAATTCTCAGTCATTTGTTCAAATCCACACATGGTCCCACCTCTCCCTTCCCTCTGAGCCTTACTATCCACTGACACCATTGTGTTCCTCTAAATCTGATTTTCTGACCTTTCCTCATTGTAATTTCTCCATTGGCTGTTCTATGTTCAGCTGCTAATGCTCTAATTTCCTCCTTTTGCCATGCTCTCTCCTTTGGTAAGACAAACCAGGGCAGGACTTACACAGTTAATGGTAAGGCCCTGGGGAGTGTTGCTGAACTGAGAGACCAAGGGTGCAGGTCCATGGTTCCTTAAAAGTTGTGTCAAATGCAGACAGAGTGCTGAAGATGGAAGTTGGCATGCTCGCCTTCACTGGTCAGTGCATTGAGCATAGGATTTGGGAGATCATATTGCGGTTGTGTAAGACATTGTTGAGGCCACTTTTGGAATACTGTGTACAGTTCTGGTCACCCAGCTATAGAAAGGATATTATTAAATTGGAGATGGTGCAGATTTACATGGAGTTACTGAGACTGGCAGGTTTAAGTTATCAGGAGAGCTGGATAGGTTGGGACTTTTATTCCTGGAGCATGGAGATTGAGGGGATAGAGAGATTTATAAAATCATGAGAGGCATAGATAAGGTGAATAGCCATTTTTTCCCCTCGGGTAGGAGAGTCCAAAACTAGAGGGCATAAGTTTAAGATGAGAGGAGAGAGATTTAAAACAGACCTGTGGAACAACCTTTTCACACAGAGGATGGAATGAACTGCCAGATGAAGATACAGTTACAACATTTAAAGGACATTTGCACAAGTACATAAATGGGAACGGTTTAGAGGGACATGGGCCAAATGCAGGCAAATTGCCCTAGTTTACTTTTGGAAACTTGTTCGACGTGGACGAGTTGGACTGAACGGTCTGTTTGCATGCTATGGTTTTATGACCTTTAAAACCTAGTTTTTTGAATGAAGCTTTTTTGTTATCTGTTTTAATATCTCCTCATGTATTTACATCATATTTGATAACAACAGCAATGAAATATTTTGGAATGTTTTATAATGTTAAAGGTGTTACACGAATATGCTCTTGTTGTTTTTGCTTTGTTTTTGCAGACTGACTGCGAGGAATTCTTTGGGACAAACTTGAAATATATTTTTGTGTTACTGGGAACCCTGAGCTGATCCACTCACTAAGTCTGCGGCTCACGATACTGTACAAAACCACAAGAGGGCGACATTGACTTCCTTTTCAGCCTCAGGTTAGAGACGCATTCATTCCCCAATGGAGTCCGAATCTGACCCTGAATCGTTAACGTTCCCACCTGTGGGGCTCTACATCCCCGACTTTAACCCACCCCTGAGCCTTGTTATCCCCGACCCCAGATCTTGACCACTCACAAACCTGGCCCCCTCACATACATGAGCCCTCCTCACACTCCTGACCCCCTCACACCCCTCACCCCGTCCCCGTTACAATCCTGACCCTGATCACTCACACCAGTGACTCCCTTACACTCCTGACCCCGACCACACATACATCTGAACCCGACCCCCTCACCCCTGGCCGTGACCACTCACACCACTGACCCACTGACAACTCTGAACACGCCCATATCTCTAACCTGCCCACACTTCTAACCCCAAACTCCTCTGACACCCTACACTGTGAGCCCTCAGACCAATGACCCCATCCCCCACCCAGGTTTAGCCTTGTCTACCCTATGCTTGGTGCTGACCTCTGTCACTTTGTGAAACACAGGGTGTGCGCATGATCCAGACAAACTACTCCATTCAGTAACACACACAGTGTTCTGTGCTTGAACATTCAAATAACTGTGCCCATAATCACAGGGGGTGGGGGTAAGGGCACCTTGGTGTGTTGGACTGCAGAGGGTCGCTGGGTGAGGGACAGTGTCCAGGTTGGAGGAAAGTGTTGGATCTGGATGAGGGTCTCTGTGTAAATGAGGGTCTCTGTGTGGGTAAGGGTCAGGATGTCAGGATGAGTGAGGGTCTTCAGGGGTGAGAGTCTCAGAGGTCATTGAGGGTCTCTGGACATTTGTGGGTCTCTGTGTGGGTGAGGATCCTGGGGACTGGGTGAGGGCAATGGAGCTGGGTGAGGGTCTCAGGTCTGGGTAAGGGCCACTGAGTGGGTAAGGTTCTCTGGGTGGGTGAGGGTGTCTGGACGGGTGAGGGTTTCAGGGTGGGTAGGGGTCTCAGGGCTCAGTGAGAGTTTCTGGGTGTGTGAAGGCCTCGAGGTGCGTGAGAGACTTGGGGCTAGGGATGGTCTCGGGACTGGGTGAGGGTCAGAGCTGGGTGAGACACTCAGTGTAGGTGAGGGTCTCAGGGCTGGCTAAGTGGTACTGAGGCAGGTATTTGTTAAGATGTCACGTTCTGAGCTCTGTCTCAGGTGCTGCAGGTTAGTGTGAGCGACGTGACAATGGGATGGCTACTAAAGTGAGACTGCCTGATTAAAGTGGAACATCTGCATTTTAAATGCTCTGTTGACTTTGTGCCATGCAGCCTGATTTGCATGCAGCCACTTAGACAGGGTACAAGCCGAACACTTGCTTATGGATTATGAACAACACTCACTACTTTCTCATAAGATGTAGGTATTTTTAATTACCATACTTAATAATCTATTAGTCACTCTCCAGGTCCCGCTCACCTCTTGTTTCCCACCACACCCTGTTGAATATCTCTGTGTGGTTCTTTCAACTTTGAGTGTCGCTCTCTTTCTTTCCCTTCTCTCATTCTCTCTCTTACAGTCTATCCCTCCCTCACCTTGTCTCCCTTTCTCTCTGTCTCCCTCCCTCTCCCATTGACACACACTTTTTCTCGATGGGACACAGAGTCTGAGTTGAGCCTACTTGGAAGGAGACTGTTTCAGGAAACCTCCACATCACAAGGGACCAATGATCATTTTAGGATGAGCCACAGCTCATAGTAATGAGTATTGCCTGGCTCCAGGGGCACTGTTATTCACAGGGTGCAATCCCAAGCCATAAAGGCAATGCTAACATAGACTGATCAATTCAGCACAGGATAGGGTTTGAAGGTGTGTACAGTGAGTGATGGTGAGGACAGTGCAAAGCTGAAGGTCTGTGATACAGTGATTGTAAACCGTTAAAACGAAAGATGATCTAACTGAAAGGATCACTTGGTTCATCCACATAGATGCTGCCTGCTGTGCTGAGTATTTCCAATGTTTTCTGTTTATTTTTAATCACTGATACCTGGCATGATGAGTGTATTACAGAATAGAGAGAGCATTACTCGACATCTAATCCACTGCTGTCCCTGTTGTGGGTCTGGTTGATGGGGACAGTGTAAAGGGAGCTATACTTTTGATTAAGCAGTAAAAGGAGCTATAATTTCTGTTTAAAAGAGTGGAGTGAGTTTTACAGAGATAGTAGGAACTGCAGATGCTGGAGAATTGGAGATAACAAGGTGTCGAGCTGGATGAACACAGCAGGCCAAGCAGCATCAGAGGAGCAGGAAGGCTGATGTTTCGGGCCTAGACCCTTCTTCAGAAATGAGCCTTTTACCTTCAGTTTAGAGGGAGATTTACTCTGTACCTAATCCCATGCTGTTCTTTCCTTGGGAGTGTTTGATGAGACAGAGTACAGAAGCGTGAAAAGATCTATACTTTCCACTTAAAAAGGTAGAGTCAGCTTTACTCTGTATCTACCCCATGCTGTGCCAGCCCTGGGTGTGTTTGACAGGGATAGTGCAGAGTCAGCTTTACTCTGGATCCAAAAATCGAAAGAACGGAGGATGCTGTAAATCAGGCACAAAAACAGAAGTTGCTGGAAAAGCTCATCAGGTCTAAAAAAATCAGACTTCATGTTTCGGGTGCGGTGCTCTGAGGAAGGGTCACTGGTCCCGAAACGTTAACTTTTTTTTTCACAGGTGCTGCCAGACCTGCTGAGCCTTTCCAGCACATTCTGTTTTTGCTACTCTGTATCTATCCCGTGATATACCAGCCCTGGGGAGTGTTTGATGATTCCCTAATACCCAAATACACGAGGAAATAAACTGTTTTTATTTTCTGCCCTAGTTACTGTGCCATCACTTTGAAACGATGGGTATGTACTCACTGTCAGCTGTAGTGGGAGCTCCCAGCCTCAGGATAACTCTTCCCTTTGCTGTGCAACCTGAAGAGGGCAGTGTTTACAACAGCAGCACATTGAGGTCATGAGAAATGGAGAAAGAGAGAGAGAATGACAGTGACCAATAATCAGAAGCAGAAACAAACGAGGGAGACAGCAAGCCCAAACAGAGAGACTGATAAGTGGACAGAGAGAAAGAGAGATAAAGAAGAAGAAGGAAGTAAACAGAGAGTGAGTGAGGCAGAGAGAAAGAGAGAGTGATGGGACAGATAGTTGGATTTGTCGAGTGAGACGAAAGAGAGAGAGAGAGAGATGGGTGCAGTCAGGCAGGGAGATGTGTAAACAAACAGAGGCAGACACCGATGGATGGGTCGGTCAGACAAAGCCACAGTAGTGTACATGAGTGAGTCACACAGAGGCATATTTGGGGTTTACAAGACTGAGACAAATAGAACCTGAGGTAAAGAGTAGGTTTGAACAGATGTGTGGACGTGTTTCTCTCTTAGTTCTGTGCTTCTGCAAGATGAGTGTGTTGGAGGAGTTGTACAAATATTTGTGATACTGGGAACTGCAGATGCTGGAGAATCCAAGATAATAAAATGTGAGGCTGGATGAACACAGCAGGCCCAGCAGCATCTCAGGAGCACAAAAGCTGACGTTTCAGGCCTAGACCCTTCATTAGAGAGGGGGATGGGGTGAGGGTTCTGGAATAAATAGGGGGAGAGGGGGAGGCGGACCGAAGATGGGGAGAAAAGAAGATAGGTGGAGAGGAGAGTATAGGTGGGGAGGTAGGGAGGGGACAGGTCAGTCCAGGGAAGACGGACAGGTCAAGGAGGTGGGATGAGGTTAGTACGTAGGAGATGGAGGTGCGGCTTGGGGTGGGAGGAAGGGATGGGTGAGAGGAAGAACAGGTTAGGGAAGCAGGGACAGGTTGGACTAGTTTTGGGATGCATTGGGTGGAGGGGAAGAGCTGGGCTGGTTGTGTGGTGCAGTGGGGGGAGGGGACGAACTGGGCTGGTTTTGGGATGCGGGGGGGGGAAGGGGAGATTTTGTAGCTGGTGAAGTCCACATTGATACCATTGGGCTGCAGCGTTCCCAAGCGGAATATGAGTTGCTGTTCCTGCAACCTTTGGGTGGCATCATTGTGGCACTGCAGGAGGCCCATGATGGACATGTCGTCTAAGGAAGGGAGAGGGAGTTAAAATGGTTTGCGACTGGGAGGTGCAGTTGTTTATTGCGAACTGAGCGGAGGTGTTCTGCAAAGCGGTCCCCAAGCCTCCATTTGGTTTCCCCAATGTAGAGGAAGCCACACTTGGTACAATGGATACAGTATACCACATTGGCAGATGTGCAGGTGAACATCCGCTTCATATGGAAAGTCATCTTGGGGCCTGGGATAGGGGTGAGGGAGGAGGTGTGGGGGCAAGTGTAGCATTTCCTGCGGTTGCAGGGGAAGGTGCCAGGTGTGGTGGGGTTGGAGGGGAGTGTGGAGCGGACAAGGGAGTCATGGAGAGAGTGGTCTCTCCGGAAGGCAGACAAGGGAGGGGATGGAAAAATGTCTTGGGTGGTGGGGTTGGATTGTAAATGGCGGAAGTGTCGGAGGATGATGCGTTGTATCCGGAGGTTTGTACGTGGTATGTGAGAACACTCACTTTTGGTTATGTAATTGAATCTGAGCTTTAGAAGTTCACCCCAGTTGTGAGCAGCATGGAAGGAGATGAAATGCTCTATCCGACTGCAAGACGTCAGTAGCTCGATGGTCCTGAGTCCCAGACTGACCCCACCCCCAGCCCAGCCCAGGTGCTGCGCTTCACACCTGGCACCATCTCACACTGTCTACCCCGTCCCCTGAGCCCGACGCCACCCCATGGCCCGAATACTGAGTCTCAAGCCCACACCCGCGACTTCCACATCTACCCCCCTCCCCGGTGAAAAACACAAATTCCACCCCCCCATGCCCCATCTATGAGATACAAACCCTACCTCCTTTCTCTCACTACCACTCCCATGCCCCCAGGTCTCAGTGATCAGGGAGGCACCAGAGTTCAAGCTTATCCCATGTTGTTAGACAATCTCAGCATGAGGGCACAGCTCTAGTTGACCTCAGAACCCTTGATGGACCGATGTAAGCCAGGGAAATGGAAGACGATATTGACGGGTCAGATGGGCCGAATCAGCCTGGGTTAGAGTGTGCTGCTTTTGTGGTTGATTAGTCTGGTTGTGGGACGGTCAGAAAGCAGAGGCTACAAAATCTGGACCTCAGTAATGCTCAGCCCTGTCAGGTGAGACTGGCATGGGGCCTGAACTTGAACTTGCCTGTGTTTCCTGTTTGAGCTCAGCAGAAGAATCAGTCCCGGAATTTTCCTGCTTTTTATGCATCTGAGACGAGGGCAGTGCAACTACTCCATGAGCCACAGAGAGACAAATCCCTGGAGACTGAACAGAGGTTCACCATCTGCATGAGAAGCGGGGAGGTTAATACCTACAACATCTGCAGTCACTTTCCAGGCTGTGACTACCTCACTGCCTCCAACCTCCTTTCATGAAATGACTTTGCATAGAAATCCCTGTTTTTTTTTCCACAAGGCTTTGGAATTGTCCCTTCCTGGTATTTATTTCCACTATTCCAGAATCCAGTTCAGTTATTCACCTGTGTCCATCCCTGAATTAGAGAAATCTCATTGACGATGCATGTATATCCTGGGCTGTTCAAAATTTCAGCACTCAGTCAGTGAACTCAGTTACAAACTCTTCCTGAGCTTTTGGCCCTAGGAACTTTGGAATTCCTCCTCCTCTCTGGATGCCAGCTTGGATTTTCTCATCAAATAATGAGCTAGACCACGGTGTACAGGGCATAATATCAAAGTGTGCAGATGATACAGAACTTGGAAGTATTATGAACCATGAAGAAGAGTGTGTAGAAGTTCAAAAGGACATAAAAACAGGTCAGTGCAATGGGCAGACAGGTGACAGATGAAGTTCAATGTGACTGTGACAGCGAGTCGGATGACATCTAACAAGATACTGTCTTGAAGAAATATTCTTACCAGTGTTAAACACAAAGAGCCGTAACCTTTGCAGATCTAAATTCTGATTATTTCTAAATCCAGAATCAGGAAACAAAATAGAGACAATAGATAACACAGGGTGCAATTCTAAAAGGTGTGCAGGAGAAGAGAGGCCAGGGTGTATATGTGCAGATGTCACTGAAGGTGGCAGGACAAGTTGAAAGGGTGGTGAAAAAAGCATGCAGTGGACTGAGCTTTACTAATGAGCGTTCAGCGCAAGAGCAAGAAGTCAAAGATGAACTTGTATAAGACACGGGGTTGGATAATCTGGCCGATTGCATCCAGTTCTGGGCACATCACTGTAGGAAAGATGTGAAGGCATCAGAGAAAGCACAGGGAAGATTCAGGAGAATGCTTCCAGAAATAACTGAAGTTATGAAGGTAGTTTGGAGATGATAAGACTGTTTTCCATAAGAAGAGAAAACTGGGAGGAGATTTGTTGGAAATATTTAAAATCAGACGGGGTCTGGACAGATTTTATAAGGGAGCAACTGTTCCCACTCATAAAAGGGTTGAGAATGTAAGGAAGTAATTGCTAAAAGAAACAAAAGTAACATGAAGAAAAAATGTATGCAGTGAGTGGTTGGGGTTTGGAATGCACTGCCTGGGACCATAATGGATTCAGGTGCAGTTGAAATATTCAAAAAGGAATTAGTTTGTGATTTGATAAAGAATAATGTGTAGGGTTATGGAGAGATGGTAGGAGAGTGAAACGAGGTGAATTACTCATTGAGAGAACCGGTGCATACATGCTGGGCTGAAAGGTCTTTGTGTGTGCCGTACTAATTCAGTTCTGTGTAATTCCACTGCCAGGCCCTGACTCCAGGCCAGTTAGCAACAGGATCCTGGGAGATATTTTCCTAATTATGAGGTCACTGCTTTCACTGTAGTCCAATTGAGATATCTCCCTGAGTTGCTGACCAGCCAGAGTGCTGGACATTTGGTAAGTTCAGCAATGCCATAGACGGAGATGGCTGCTACTGAGACTGCAAGAAGGAGAAGGGAGTGCCACTTCTGTCTTTGGGCAGCGAGAGACTATAAACAAGGCCTCCCCATTGAAACTCACTGGAAAGGTGCGAGGGTTACCTGGCCAACTCCCCAAACCTGTAAATACTGCTTTGGGTGGGAAGTGACCCTGAACTGGGCAATTCACTGGCTCCATTCTCCACTTGGTAGGCAGTTATGCCCCTGAGATGTTGGTTCCCATAAAACCCTGTGGTGATGGGGAAATGTTACTGTTTTACCAAAGGCCTCCCATGTCTACAGTGGATTCATAAAATGCCACCCACTGACAATTCTTCATGTCACACCATTTAGAAACCAATCCCTGAAAGGGTCTTTGAGTGGGAGCTCGGGCCCCTGATTAACAAATGCTTTTTCTGCTGTAACTATTTAGAGCACAGAGTGATAGTCAAACCATTCACACATTGGTAATGAGACAGAAGAATAATCAATCCGTCATCATTGTCCCTAAAAATTATGAGATGGAAACTTCTATCCATGTTGTAGCACATATTTTGTCTTTTTTTTAAAAGTCTTTCTGTTTTGCTGTACCTCTGTCTCCCTTGATGTATCTGTCTTCTTCACTCTGTCCTTCCCTTTGGCTCTCTTTTCTCTGACATTCTGTCTCTTTCTTCATATCACATACTGTTTGTATCAATCTGTTAATCTCTGTTTCTCTGGCTTTCTGTCTATATATTTTTTCCTGCCTTTTTCTCTTTCTGTCTTTGTTCACACCTTAAAACCTCACTGAATCTATTAGTTTTGAAAAAATTGATCCTGAGGTTAGGACCATCCTACCAGTCACCAGTCTGAAACCTTTCCCATAGTCAGACTGTCAACGTCAGCTTCTTGAATGTACAGGGCTGGACTTGCTGATTTACTTTTATTTACACTCACAGTGGGGGAGCTGCCGCATCAAAATCTCTTCATTTAGTTTTTTTTGTTCACGCATTTGCAAATGTGAGCTGCTGAATTCAGCTTCCCAGAAATGGTACTGCAGCTGTTCAGTTGCTGCTGGGAAACATCTGAATTGAAAGGACAAAACATCTGCATTTATATATCACCTGTAACATGGTGAAAAATGCCCCAACTGGCAGCCAAAAAACTCAGCCATGAGCTACACAAGGAGATAATAGGACAGCTGAGCGAAACCTGGGTAAAATATATAGTTTGAAAGGAAAATGTTAAAGGAGGGATGAGGGAAATGATTATGTTGGAGGGAAATTGTGGGTTTGGGTCCCAGCTGCTAACGGCATAATCTCTGACAGTGGTGCAAACAAAACTAGGGATGAGTAAGGGGACAGAATTGTAGGAGGGCAGATCTGTTAGAGTCTTGTGGGGCTGCAGGCGGTTACAGAGAGAGAGCGAGGTGAGACTGTGAAGCCATTTGCAAATTAAAGTTAAGCCTTTTAAATCCAAAAGGTTGGCAGATGAGGAGCCATTATGTGTTGCAATATGTATCAGATGTGAGTGTCACTGGGAAGACTTTACAGTCCTGAGATAAGTGTAGGTACGCCCACCACACTGAGGAACAGTGCTGCAGGATTTCACTCAGCAACGAAGACAAGCAGCAGTATGTTTCAGGATAGTGTGTGACTTGGAGGGAGAACTGTATGTGGTGGTGGTGTTCTCAGGTCACTGCTGTCCTCCTAGATGGTAGAGATTATGGGTTTGGATGGCGCTGTCAAAGGAGCTGGGGTGAGTTTCTGACGTGCACTTTGGAGGTGTACACACTGTGGCTACCGTGAGTCAGTGGTGGAGGGAGTGAATGTTAAAGGTAGAGCTAATCAAGTGTGTTTCTTTGACCCTGGCTTCCTGAGTGTTGAGGGAGCGTTGACTTATGCTTTGTAGACAATGGATAGCCTTTGAGAAGGCAGGAGGTGAGTTACTCACTGTAGAGTTCCTTGCCTCTGACTTACTTTTGCAGCTACAGTATTTATGTGGTTGATCTAATTCATTTCTGGCAACCCCCTAGACGGTGACAGTAAGACCAGGGTGGGGGAGGGGCTTCAATAATTGTAATTCCATTGAGTGTCAAAGAAAGGTTGTTAGAGTCTCTCTTGGTGATAGGCACTTGTGTGGCACAAATAACTTAATCACCAATGCCCAGTTTGAGTTTTGCCAGGTCTGCTCAGCTATTGACCTTATTACAGCCTTGGCTCAAACATTGCCAAGAAAGCTGGATTCAGAAGTGAGGTGAGAGTAACAGCTCTTGACATCAAAGATAATGGGAACTGCAGATGCTGGAGAATTCCAAGATAATAAAATGTGAGGCTGGATGAACACAGCAGGCCAAGCAGCATCTCAGGAGTACAAAAGCTGACGTTTCGGGCCTAGACCCTTCATCAGAGAGGGGGATGGGGAGAGGGAGCTGGAATAAATAGGGAGAGAGGGGGAGGCGGACCGAAGATGGAGAGTAAAGAAGATAGGTGGAGAGAGTATAGGTGGGGAGGTAGGGAGGGGATAGGTCAGTCCAGGGAAGACGGACAGGTCAAGGAGGTGGGATGAGGTTAGTAGGTAGCTGGGGGTGCGGCTTGGTGTGGGAGGAAGGGATGGGTGAGAGGAAGAACCGGTGAGGGAGGCAGAGACAGGTTGGACTGGTTTTGGGATGCAGTGGGTGGGGGGGAAGAGCTGGGCTGGTTGTGTGGTGCAGTGGGGGGAGGGGATGAACTGGGCTGGTTTAGGGATGCAGTAGGGGAAGGGGAGATTTTGAAACTGGTGAAGTCCACATTGATACCATATGGCTGCAGGGTTCCCAGGCGGAATATGAGTTGCTGTTCCTGCAACCTTCGGGTGGCATCATTGTGGCAGTGCAGGAGGCCCATGATGGACATGTCATCTAGAGAATGGGAGGGGGAGTGGAAATGGTTTGCGACTGGGAGGTGCAGTTGTTTGTTGCGAACTGAGCGGAGGTGTTCTGCAAAGCGGTCTCCAAGCCTCCGCTTGGTTTCCCCAATGTAGAGGAAGCTGCACCGGGTACAGTGGATGCAGTATACCACATTGGCAGATGTGCAGGTGAACCTCTGCTTAATGTGGAATGTCATCTTGGGGCCTGCGATAGGGGTGAGGGAGGAGGTGTGGGGACAAGTGTAGCATTTCCTGCGGTTGCAGGGGAAGGTGCCGGGTGTGGTGGGGTTGGAGGGCAGTGTGGAGCGAACAAGGGAGTCACAGAGAGAGTGGTCTCTCCGGAAAGCAGACAGGGGAGGGGATGGAAAAATGTCTTGGGTGGTGGGGTTGGATTGTAAATGGCGGAAGTGTCGGAGGATGATACGTTGTATCCGGAGGATGGTAGGGTGGTGTGTGAGAACGAGGGGGATCCTCTTAGGGCGGTTGTGGCGGGGGCGGGGTGTGAGGGATGTGTTGCGGGAAATATGGGAGACGCGGTCAAGGGCGAAACCATTGGGGAAACCAAGCGGAGGCTTGGAGACCGCTTTGCAGAACACCTCCGCTCAGTTCGCAATAAACAACTGCACCTCCCAGTCGCAAACCATTTCCACTCCCCCTCCCATTCTCTAGATGACATGTACATCATGGGCCTCCTGCACTGCCACAATGATGCCACCCGAAGGTTGCAGGAACAGCAACTCATATTCCGCCTGGGAACCCTGCAGCCATATGGTATCAATGTGGACTTCACCAGTTTCAAAATCTCCCCTTCCCCTACTGCATCCCTAAACCAGCCCAGTTCGTCCCTTCCCCCCACTGCACCACACAACCAGCCCAGCTCTTCCCCCCCACCCACTGCATCCCAAAACCAGTCCAACCTGTCTCTGCCTCCCTCACCGGTTCTTCCTCTCACCCATCCCTTCCTCCCACACCAAGCCGCACCCCCAGCTACCTACTAACCTCATCCCACCTCCTTGACCTGTCCGTCTTCCCTGGACTGACCTATCCCCTCCCTACCTCCCCACCTATACTCTCTCCACCTATCTTCTTTACTCTCCATCTTCGGTCCGCCTCCCCCTCTCTCCCTATTTATTCCAGCTCCCTCTCCCCATCCCCCTCTCTGATGAAGGGTCTAGGCCCGAAACGTCAGCTTTTGTGCTCCTGAGATGCTGCTTGGCCTGCTGTGTTCATCCAGCCTCACATTTTATTATCTTGGAATAGCTCTTGACATCAAGACTGCATTTGACTGAATGTGGTATCAAGGAACCCTGACAAAACTGGAACAATGGGATTCGGGGTGGGGTAGGGAGCAAATTCTTTGTTGATTGGAATCATGCCAAAGAAAGATGGTGTGGTTGTCGGAGGTCAGTCATCTCAGCTGCAGGACTCCTCTGCAGGAGTTACTCATGGTTGTGCCCTAGGCCAAATCCATCTGCAGCTACTTCATCAATGACCTTTCTTTCATGAGATCAAAAGTGGGGAAGTACTGGTGAAATACTGCCTGATGTTAATGGCAATCACTTTCATCTCATCTCAACAATTCAACTCTTTTGTCTAGTTTAACATCTTATCCTAAATGCTGCACCTTTGAGAGCGCGGCTCTCCCTCATGACTGCCTGGTAGTGTCAGACTGGATTTTCTGCTCAAGCCTCTTTGAACCGTGACCTTCTGACCCAAGGGAGCAATGTTGTAAGCTGACCCACAGCTGACATTCTTAAGCAAAGGAAGAATGTGTTTAATGAGGGAGAAGCAGCTCCTCATGAGTGAGGGAGACAATGAAAGGAGGGTCCTCGTGAGTGAGGGAAATAATGAGGGAAGGAGGGTCCTCGTGAGTGACGGAAATAATGAGGGAAGGAGGGTCCTCGTGAGTGAGGGTGACAATGAAGGGGAGGAGGGTCCTTGCGAGTGAGGGTGACAATGAAGGGGAGGAGGGTCCTTGCGAGTGAGGCAGACAAATGAGGGAGAGGCAGCTCCTTGTGAGTGAGGGATGTGCTGTTCATTGTTACTGCAGTTCCTTTCTCGCTCGCTTGGTCAGTTTGTGAATGCAGTTTGTGGAGCAATAATGCTGAAGGGGAGTGTGAGGTCCCTGCAGCTGCTCCTGATAGGCCCTCGGTCCTGTGTTCACACACTACTGAGAATTGAAGATGCCTTTCCCAGGAATGTGTGTGCAGGATGTTGCTAATCCCATTGAATGAAGTGTTTAATTTGGTGTGTGATGGAGCTGCAGTATGACAGCGCTGGTCCTGGGTGGCTCAGTGTCGATGGAATACGGCGATCAGTGTCTGACAGCTTTAATCAGCACTGATTAGTTGAAAGCCGCCTATTAATTTACACTAATCATAACACGGATAGGAAACGCTTTTACCAGCTGTGAAATGCCAGGCATCGGAAATTAAAGTAAAATGAGGTTGAGGCCATCAGGGTCTGTATTTGAAACTTTCTGTCCTGGCTCTCCTTTGTCAACCTGATTGTGTGTAAAACACATCCATTTACCTTCAGTTCTCTTCCTGTCCTTTGCATCATCTATGTGTCTCTCGGTTTCACTCTATCTGTTGTACTGCCACATGCACATCTCTCCCTCTGCTTGTCTCTTTCTTGTTGTTTTATCCTTTCTGTACATCACTCTGTGGCTGATATTTTCTCCTATCCATCTTTCTGTCATTGTTGTGTTTCTCAGTCTGTCTCCATCCCTTCTTCCTGTTTGCCCTATCTCTCTAGCTTTGACTTTCTGTGTGTGCATCTCTTTCTGTCTGTCCCTTTTCCTTTTTCTCTGTATTTCCCTCACTGTTACTGTCCATTACTCACATTCTCCCTCTTTATCTGTTGTTGGTGTTGTAGTTTGTGTTAAACTGTAAATGGTATCTGCTCCCCGCCCCCCCCGGCCCAATCTGTACAAGGTGTAGGGTTAGCATCTGGGTGATGATGCCTCAGTGATGATTGGGAGATCTTAGATTGTTCGCCTGGATTAGTTATTTATGCTCTGTGAAGGAACAAACTTTGCAATTATACATGACACTTGGAGATAAAGAAAGAGAGTGAGAGAGGTGGACACAGACTGGCAGAGAGACACATTTATAAAGACAATATGATGGAGTGACTGAATTTTAATTTCCAGTGCATTACTGATTGGGCCCAGGAATTTCCTTAACAAGGATATTAAAGTGGAATTTCTTTCAATGTTTGTTTAGCTTCAAACCCCACAACCCAATTCACTTGGACTTGTTGAATCTCCATGCAATTTGCCCATTGAATCTGCACTGACCTTGTTCTCACTGTCTGCATCTCTGCCTCTGTATGTGTGTGTGTCTCTCTCTGTCTATTTCTCTGTATGTCTTGCTGCCTGTGCCTCTGTGTGTGTCTGCGTGTGTACCTCTTTGTCCCTGCGTGTGTGTGTGTGTGTGTGTGTGTGTGTGTGTGTGCTTGTGTCTCTTTGTCTGTGTCTCTGTGTGCATATTGTGTGTGCACGTGTATGTGTCACTGTGTGTGTCTCTGACTGTGTGTATCTGTGTGTGTGCGTGTGTCTCTTTGTCTGTGCCTCTGTGTGTGTTGCTGTGTGCATATGTGTGTGTCACTGTGTGTGTCTCTGACTGTGCATATACGTGTGGGCAGATGGTGAATTCTATGAGTAACAGCAGAATGGAGAGACAGTGGGACACTGGGAAGGGAGGGCTGGGAGTAGAGGAGAGGCGCGGCAGCACTGGTAAATAGAAGGTGAGGGAGAGGGGAAAGGATGGATGGGGCAAATAGAGGGGAGAGAGGTGGAGGACAGGAGAGGATGGGAGAAAGAGATTGAGAGGGAAGATGGGAGCATGGAAGATGAGGTGGGGTGGAGAAGGGCAGGGGAGGAGAAGGGGTGGGAAAAGGGAGAAGAGGAGAGGGATAGCATGCAGGACTGATTACATCAAGGACCTAGGGCGGTATCAGTGATGCAGGGAGAGGTTAGTCATCCTGACTGGGGAGCCACCAGGAGCAGCTTGATGAGCAGACTAGAACATTGTGTCTGTCATTGTATGAATTAATCAGTCAGAGCCGCAAAGCTTGTCCCTAAACAGGCGTCAGATTCATTTGTACAGTTTGATTGGAGCCTTGATTAAATTAGAAGTCGACACAAATAAAATAAACAGATGGAGGTAAATGGTGAGGGGGATAAAAACAGACTGACAGGCAGCCTGGTGAAGCATCAAGTGTACAGAATCACTCACACACTGTAGCACCAATTCATTCTCTCCAGTACTGCGGCCTCCTGCCTCAAATCACTACCTCTCACTGAGGCCAGGAAGCCATCAACGTGAACATTAGCTTAACAGCCAAACTATACTCAGCCTACGCCTGAATGTAAAGTACAGAGTCACTCCCTCAACATAAGAGCAACAAGCATTCCCAGGTCATGTTTTGTACAGCCCAGATGAGTAAAGCTCGCTCCAGTGAGAGTCAGCACACTCAGGAGAGGAAGGGGAGCTGTACGCCAGGGAGAGTCACCACCTTCAGGAGGGGATGGGGTGCTGACTCGCCCTGGCGTACAGCTCCACCTCCTCTCCTGAAGGTGCTGAGTCTTACTGGAGCGAGCTTTACTCATCTGGGCTGTACAAAACATGACCTGGGAATGCTTGTTGCTCTTATGTTGAGGGAGTGACTCTGTACTTTACATTCAGGTGTAGGTTGAGTATAGTTTGGCTGTTAAGCTGTTGTTCACATTACTTTGTATTCAGGAGGGTAGGGGGAGCTGTACCCCGGGGAGAGTCAGCACCTTCAGGAGAGGAGGGGGAGCTGTACCCCGGGGAGAGTCAGCACTTTCAGGAGAGGAGGGGGAGCTGTACCCCGGGGAGAGTCAGCACCTTCAGGAGAGGAGGGGAAACTGACCTGCAGTGGAGATCAGCAGTTTTATATGGTCTATCTGCCTGAACATCCATATTCCATATGAATGTCACAAGTTGGTTGAGGGGCAGTCAATGATTTCCAGCTTGTGAGTCAATGCATTTTGTCTGAAAAGAGCAATAGTTTAACAGGCAAGTGATTCCACTCACATTCTCCAATTGCTGTTAGGCAGCTGAAGCTCAATTTTCAGCTAATATTAAGGTCGTGACAGCAGGCTATGAGGGCCTGGTAGGACATAATAGCAAAAGAATTGTAAATATTGGGTTTAGTGAATGCAGAATGAGGAGCTGATGGGAAGGTTCCATTGGCTGCTCCTGGCATCACTGGGCTGTGCTGAGCAATCGGTTTTTATATTCCACTGTGTCACATTAGATTTTCGGAGGTGCAGTGTGTCAGGTACACACCATTAGTAACACTTTAAGCTGTAATGAACCCATTCATTTATTCTCAATACTCCTTATGAATACGTAAACAGCTCCTCGACTGTGACAGACGAGCCTGTGAGACAGTGGAGAGTGTCCACGGGCTTTGCAGCACAAGATTATTTTTTTCTCTTGTGAACTGTAGAGGGGCTAGCTGTGAAGAGGCATCATTAGCTGAACCTTTTAACCCTTTCTCTGCTGCCTTTGCTCTTTGACTCAAGGTTTCAAATCGAGACAATAAGCCATGCGGTCTGATGTAATTAGCAGCCTCTTGAAGGAAATTCCAGAGTTCATGACCTTGGGTGCCAGTGGTGAAGTGGCGAAAATTGGAGATGTATATAATATGGAATTTGAGGAACACAACAACCTCAGTTGGCTCTAGGCTGGAGAAGATTACAGGGATAAGGAGGAAGTGAGGCATGGAAGGATTTTGGAAGAAGAGGATGAGATGTTTCAAATTGAGGTTTTGAAAGACTGGTAACCTATTAAGGTCAGTGTGCACAGGACAATGCTTAAACAGGGCTTGATGAAACGCTGGCAGCTAAGGTCTGAGTGAACTGACATTTCTGCAGTGACTAGGAGATGGCAGGCTGGTCACATGCAGGTCAGAGCAGTCATAGATGTCACTCCCTGCAGCAGATGATCTCAGGCAGGGACAGAGGCGGACAGGGATACACAGGTGGAGTTCGGATATCTTGGTGACGAAAGCAGTATGGGCCAGGAGCTCATCTTAAGGTCAGAAGAGGGGGTGGGGGCATGGTGATTGGCAGGGTTTGTGAACGTTGGGTTTGGTGTCAGTGACCGGAGATTGGTGTACGGTTGGTGACCAGGGCGCAGGGTTTGTGTCTTTGGTCATCTTAGCATTTAACTTGTGGAAATCTCTGCTTGTTCAGTACAAGATGTTGGACAGGCAGTTTGACAAATGAGACAATGGAGGGATCAAGAAAGATAGCAGTGAGGTTAAACTTGGGGTCATTAACATACATTAAAATTTAAGTTACATGTAATTATCTCATAAGGTATCAATTAGAGTTGAAAGGATATACAGGGTTAATTGAGTATGCGTGCGTACACAAGTTCTACTGAATATGCAAGGGTGTACCGGGCCTATTGAGTGTGTAAGGATGCATATGGTTTAATGGGTGTATACAGGGGTTCAGTGCATGTGTGATAGTGTATGGGGTCTAATAAGTGCAGAAGGGTTTATGGGGTGCAAGAGTGTACAATCTTTTGATTGTGTGAAGGTGTACAGGGTCTGTATTTGTGTATATAGGTTTTGATGCCTGTGTGACGGTGAATGGATCTAGTGAGCATGCAAGGTGCTTGAGATGACTGAATGACTGTTACCCATTTCAGTACAGCAAGCTCCCACAAACAAGTAAAAATAGGAATGCACGAGAGTCCATAGCTAGAGGAGTGCAGATATCTCAGAGTTGTAGGGCTGGAGGATATTTCAGTGACAGGGAGAGTTGATGCCACAGAGGGATTTGAAAACAAGGATGAAAATATTAAAGTTGAGATGTTGCTCATCTAGGAGCCATTACTGGTCAGTAAGCCCAAAGGTGAAGGGGAACAGGACCTACTGCACATTAAGAAACAGTCAGCTGTGATTGAGGTGACTTCAAGTCAAATGTGCAATAGAATGCAAGATACCAGTTGGATCAACCGATTCTCTATCCCCTTCACCATTGGAACCAATTGCCTGAAGGACCCGGGAATATGATTTGGAAGGGCAGGGGTGTGAGCAAAGTCTTGGCAGCAGTGCATCACCAAGATGAGGCAGAAACTGGGCTTTTGGGAGCAGTGTGGGCAAAAACCTGGTGATCAAGTGTGAGGCACTCTCTTTATTGCTGTATGTGGCACATATCTGGCCCATTCCCCGAATGAGACATTGCAGTCACCCGAGTCAACATCCACTTCGTCTGGATGCCTAAGATGGACCGTGTCTGCAGGGATACTACGTACAAATTCTGGATAAGGGGAGATAGAGCATACACAATGTTGCTCTCATCTTGATGGTCAACTTGTGTGTGTGGCTGCACTAAGCAGGTGGTATGCAAACACCAAATGTCATTATGTAGTGTGGTTCTACCTGTGCCTAGTCTTGTGAAGGATGGAACTGGCCATGTTGCTATGGAACACTCCAAGTAGTTAGACTGTTCCATATCATTTGTCCTTTGTGGAAAAATTTGCAAAGAAAACCACCTTTGACCACAAGTCCATCAGGAAGTGGCAGCATGTAGTATCCTCGAGACCCTTTGGGGAATGGAGAGGGTGGATCCTGTCACATGGTTCCCTGAGCAGACTGTCAAAGTCATTTGGCAAAATACCTCAATCACCAGAACTTTCTGACAAGCACCTAGACATTGCTTGGCTGGTGGTGAGAAGGGACTACCTGTGAGATCCTTCAAGTACGCCTGGACTCTGTGCCATTGCACACTGCTTCGAAGTGGCCAACAAACTGTACTGAACAAGCAGAGATTTCCAAAAATTAAATGCTGAGATGACTAAAGCCACAAACTCTGCTCCTTGGTCACCAACTGTCCACCACTCTCTGGTCACTGACACTAAGGGCCTTTTGCACACATATAATCTTATTTCCAACAAGATGCATCACAATTTTATCTTTAAGTTGGATTTTCATAACTTTACCCACAATGGATATCAAGCGGTAGAGAGTAGTTGCCTAAGTCACTTGGCTAACTTTCTACAGCCACTTTTACCTTTGCCAATATTCAGTCACTTGAGACATTTGTACTAAAGTTCCTGCAAAACATCCCTTAATGTCCAAATATGGGTTTTATCTTGTTCATACTTGCTGGAGGTTTTGAAACAGACATGCAAACGAGGTGGTGGTAACATGAATGTTACAACTTACTTCACTATGGTTCATTTTCCAGGTCTAAATGGGTTGTCAGTCTTTGTAAAGGATGTCAGGAGAAAAACGTAGTGGGTTTTTGTCAAGGTTTATCCCGAGCAGCTCCGTGAGGCAGGACTCTGTGCTCTATAGTCTGTTCCCCGGGACATTCATTGAGACAAACTTCAACTGCATTGGAGGACTATCATTACAGTGAAAGACCCTCTTTGGACTGCCTGAAACTTGGTGGTGTTCCAGAGCAAGGAGTTGACCTCAACTGAGTGTTGCACACTGGGGCACTCCAAGGCCCAGCATTAGGTGCTGAGGGATATATTAAAATCGGGTCAGATGCTGCCAAGGCACAGTGGTGAAAGACCACCATTTAAGGTTTTTCTGCTGAAGTTAAATTGGAACCACCCCACATTTCCACCGCACCCCCCACCCCCACCCCCCAGCCCCCCGTCCAACTCTGGTGCCTCAGATATAGTCTTGTACAAGTGACAAATGCCTTGGGTTTGTTGGCTGGACAGAATCAAACTCCAATGTCTGTTGTTTCTTCATTTACTACAGAACAGAACCGAATTGCTTTAGTGACTATGTATGAATATAAAGATATTTTTATGAATAAAGTATGTTTTTGAATTAAAAAACAGCTGGGGGTGTAATGAAATAGTTGAGTCTAGATATAACAAAGGGATGCTTGAGAGTCTCCCTCAGTAAGACTGCCCTCGAGTATCAATCTGAATTATGTATTTAAGTCTCTGGAAGGTAACTTGAACCCATAATTCTTTACTCATTGAGCTATGCCTGGTAAAACATTATCTCTCAAATGCCCAACTTCAGGTTAGAGGTTATACTCCCTGGTTCGGACTTACCTCCCATGGGTGATAGTTTCTCTCCATCTATCCCAGCAGCTCATTTAATTGTGCTAAATGTTCAGAGAAAAGGTTAAAAAAAACTTCGACATAACATCAAGGAGAGGGACGAAAAAGACAACGGTTGATACTGTAAGATCTCAAGCTGAAGATAAGGGAGCTGATTTGTTCCCATGGGATACAAACAGCAGCTTTTTAGTTGAGGAGTGGTAATTTAGTTTAAAATTTTCTACTGATTTACTTTAATCTCTCCAGACTTTCATTGCTTTCCCCCCGCCCCCCCATGACTATGAATCCCCCCCTCAGAAGGTAAGTGATACTCGGCTGATTGTATTTAAAAGCAATCGCTAAAATCAAAAATATTTGAAAATGTATTTCATGGTAATAATGTCATATTTTATGGTGTGATAAAGGTACTGAGACACAAGCTGGATGCCTTAATTTGTATAGAAATTGTAATCATTTGTTCAACCCAAGGTGAAAATTGCATTTTTTAATTTAAATTGTATCTTCCATGATAGGCTATTATCTAGTAAAATTGTCTCCTTGTTCTTGGCCCATACAGTGAATTCACGGCTGTTAAGGTGTCGCTTATATTCATAAAAGGTTGCATTGCGTGTGTGTGTTTTTTAAAAGCTGCCCTTTTCTTGTAGAAAATTGTACAAAGAAGAGAAGAAGTCATTTAAATGTTTTCTTCTTGTTAATTAGTCAGGGTTTAGGGAGACTGAGTGCACAATATTCAGGCAGCAATAGAACCTCTTTTATCTTTTCTCATTCGGAGTTTCTCTCTCAGCTTGTGGAAGCGAAACTGGATTTTAACCCTTGGCTGCCCAAAGCTTCACTGGTTTTCTTTTGTGTCTGAATTCTAAAATGTACCGTTAACAACACCACAAGATACCTCTTACCCTCCTCACATCCCATGTGTGGCCTAGTAAAGCAGGCTTCAATAATGTGGTCATAGAATTGGTTACTATCTCCCTGTCATTTGTTTAAGGTATTGCCATGACAACACAAGGTAAAACATCATAGAATCACAGAAGTACTACGGCAAGTAGGGAGGCCATTCAGTCCATCAGCACTGGCTCATTCAATGAACATCATAACCTAGAACTAATCAGCTTTTTCCCCATTACCTTGCACATTATTTTTATGTAATTAGTCAACCAATGTCTACATGAATGCCTCAAGTGAACCTGCCTCTATCACATTTCCAAGCAGTGCACTCCATACCTTCATTGTTTGAAAGAGATTTTCCTCATTTCATCTTTGCTTCTTTTGAATATTGAACATCGAACATACAACAGTACAGTACAGCACAGTACAGGCTCTTCAGTCCTGATGTACCGACCTATTATTCTACTCTAAGATCAAACTACCCTGCATACCCTATATTTTACTGTCATCCATGTGCCTATCGAAGAGTCACTTACATGTCCCTAATGTATCTGACTCCACTTCCACTGCTGGCAGCACATTCCATGCACCCACCACTCTGTGTAAAGAACCTACCTCGGATGCCTCCCCTATACCTTTCTCCAATCACCTTAAAATTATGCCCCCTCGTAATACTCAATTCTGCTCTGGGAAAAAGCCTCTGGCTATCCACTCTATCTATGCCTCTCATCACCTTGTACACCTCTATCAAGTCAACTCTCATCCTTCTTTGCTGTAAATCTATGCCCCCTTGTTCTTGTTTCTTTTATGAGGGGGAACAATTTCTCCTTATTTATTCTATGCAGCCTGCTCATGATTTTGAAAACCTCTCTTAGATCCCGTTCTCGAAGGAGAACAGTCCCAACTTCTTCAATCCACCCTCAGAACAGAAATTCCTCGCCCTGGAACAATTTCATATCTTTCCTGTGAATATGATGTAACAATGGGAAATTTTGTCAGTTACAAAGCAAACAGAGTTGCCACAGTGAATAATGGTGATAATCATGATTCCTGAAGGCTCAGTGAATGGATCCATTGAATGAAAGCTCCATACCATCTTGGCCACAGAAATGGCCACTTGTTACATGTCTTGTAAATAATTATGTTCAATAAAGCCTGAAAATGTTCAGTCACAAGAGTATAGACTGTACTCTTACTAAATGGTGGTGACCGTACTCATGGGACCAGAGGCAAGTGGCAATGTCGTCTACTTACTTTTCAGAATGAAGCCCACCTGCAGCACTGTGTTCCTGGCAAAGCACAAAACCAAGCCAGCAATCTGACCCTGGAAGAGAGCCTCAGTGGTGACAGGAAGCAGTGAGTAACCCATTTCAAGGACCAACCAGACACAAGCCTGTGTAGACGAAAAGCCCATGCAAAAGTTGTTTTTAAAAAAGCTGAGAAAGCACACAGCAGAGAATATGGCAAGAAAGGAACAAAATTAATCGATTACAATGAGTAAGGCATTACGATAAGTCACTTACTTACATGGATGGTGAAGAAATGAGAATTCAGAAAAACACCAAAACATACAAAAAACCAATGGGCTGTTGATGCCCAGAAGAAAATGGGATCTCAACCCAGCCAGTTTTACAGAGGGTTCCAGACCGCCAGTAGAGAGGGATCATGTCATAGCTTGTAGAGGCAGCACTGTAAATTATGCACAGGGCATAGCAGATTGCAGGTCTCACCAGAGATAATTCCTTACTGGGGCTGTGATGGACCCACTGCAAGATATCAGTTCCTCTGATTGCATGGGCATGCAAGGCAGATGGAAATCATGGTCAATGGCCGGAAAGGTGATTTTAAATTTGATAAAGGACAGATGTATTCATTCTTTTGGAGGCCGAACCAAGTTTAAGGCTAAAAATTCGCCATTCAAAATAGGAATGCAGGTGATATCAAAATAAGAATGCAGATTCATGCAATGCTTTTCTTCAATGGAAGAGATATTGCAGAAACCCTGCATTTCATTCCTAATCATCATGCTACTTATTAAATAGATCTAAGGTGTACCTTGAAATCATTTTTATCATCAACTGTTGAGCACACCAAAGATAACTCAGTGCATCAGGAACCACTCTCAGCTATAGAACCAGAAAGGTAATGCGGACCTTTAATGTCTCAGAAGTGAAGCTACAAGCCTCCTAAGAAAAGGCACCAAATATAATAGTGACCAGCCACCAGAGGGCATTTTAGACCTTGGTTTGCTTTTATAGGATTCAGTCACAGAGAAGGAGCCCATCACTGAGATTATTTGTTTAGGGGAGGCAGAAGATTTAGAGCTACTGTGCTCTTAGGTTTGGTGGCACTGTCCCTGGAGGCTCTTTTGAACAGAATCATCCCTTTGCTTAAGAAGGTAAAAACAAAGAGGTCAAGGTGTCTACTTATTTCACAGGACCTACCAAGAAAATGCAGGAATGGGAACTGCGGCCACAGCTTGTTGAAGAGATGTTTACCCATTTAGAGAACTACACTATTTCAGGGAAGAATGGACAAAAACCTTATACCTGGTCAACTGCGGAAGCAAGCAAGTGAATCTGTAAAACATTATACAGCTAGCAAAAAAAGGGGAGGCTATGGGGTTAGACGGAAATCTTCAATTATTCACAAGGCATTCTCAGAGCTCCAGTGTTGATTCATTGAAGTTCAGACAAGGTGGAGATAATGCACCTGCATTAGCAGAAGTGTAATCTATGCAACACCTTTGTAATCACACACATCATGAACTTGGCAATTCACAGAGAAAAGTTCAAACCTCAGGAATGGACCATTAGGTGGCAGCCCAATGACAACAAACAGTTCAAAAGATGTTATCCAGGGAAAGGATATGCTTTGGTCCAAGTGCCAATGGTTAACCTTTAGAAATCAATGAGCTGCATAACTTGTAGCTGAAATGAACAAATGTGTCTCATCAATTTTCCACATGCCCTTTAGAGATTTTTCCCTCAACAATCAGATAGCAACAAGAGGGATACATTGATGGAGGAAAATGTCATTCTTTCACAGGAATGTTTGGAATTCCAAAGTCATTGGGAGCCATTAACGGAGGAAGATTCTCATGTGCAACAAGCATTGATGTTATGACCAAAAAGAACAGTCATAGAGTCATACCACATCGAAACAGACCCTTCAGTCCAACCAGTCCCAAAATAGACTAGTGCCACCTGCCCGCTCTTGATCCATATCCCTCCAAACCTTTCCTATTCATTTACCTTTCAAACATTGTGATTGTACCCACATCCACCACTTTCTCAGGAAGTTCATTCCACATGCGAACCACCAGCTGTGTAAAAAAATTGCCTCCTTGTCTTTTTTTAAATCTCCCTCCTGGCCCAGGCCCCTTCAAACTTTCTTATTCATATTTTGATCCATACGTCTTTTAAACATTGTAATTTTACCCACTACCACCCCTTTATCAGGAAGTTCATTCCACATGTGAATCACCCTCAGCATAAAAAATTTGCTCCTTATGTTCTTTATTAAATTTCACCTCTCACCTTAAAGATGTCTTGAAATTCCCCATCCCAGGGAAAAGACCACTACGATCAACTCTATATATACACCCCTCATATTTAATAAACTTCTAACAGGCCACCTCTCAACCTCCTACACACCTGTGAAAAAAGTACCAGCCCATCTAGCCTTGCCTTATAACTCAACCCTTCCCTACTTGGCAACATCCTGATAAATCTCATCTGAACCCTCTCCAGCTTGATAATATCATTCCTATAACAGGGTAACCAGAACTGGACACAGTATTCCAGTAGAGGTCTCAATGTCCTCTACCTCAACATAATGTTCCAACTCCTATACTCAAAGGAGTGAGCAATGAAGGCAAGCATGCCAAACGCCTTGTTAACCACCCTGTCTATATGTGACACAAACTTCAAAGAATTATGTATCTCCACCCCTTGATCTTCCTTACACAAAACCATGCTGACTATTCCTAATCAATTTTTATCTCTCTAAATGTCCATGAATTCTGTCTTTTATAATCACTTCCAACAATTTACTCACAACCCAAGGCAGACCCAGAGGTCTGTAGCTCCCCAGTTTCTCATGACAACTTTTCTTAAACAATGATACAACATTAGCCAGAGATAGCAAGAACTGCAGATGCTGGCATCAGAGACAACATAGTGTGGAGCTGGAGGAACACAGCAGGCCAGGTAGCATCAGAGGAGCAGGAAAGTTGATGTTTCAGGTTGGGATCCTTCTCCAGAAATTGGGAGGAGATAGGGAGCTGGGAAATAAATAGAGGGAAGAGGGGTGTGGCTGGGGAAAGGTAATTAGGATGGTGATAGGTGGTTGCAGGTAGGGGCTGGTGGGGGTTGGTCAGTGGGATGGGTGGGGCAGATACATGGGAGTGCAGATGGACAGGTTGTGTCGGGTCAAGGAGGTGGGAGAGAGGGTGGGTGGGGCTGGGTATAGGTAGGTGGGGTGGTGATAAGTGAATGCAGGTGGCGGTAGTGGGGGTTGGTTGGTGGGAAGGATAGGCAGATAGGCGGGGAAGAAGATGGACAGGTTGTATCAGGTTAAGGAGGTGGGAATGAGAGGGAAGTTTGGACATGGGAAGAGGCTGGGGCTGGGGAGATTTTAAACTGGCCATCGGGCTGTAGGAGCCCGAGGCAGAAAATGAGGTGCTGCCCCTCCAGTTTGTGTGTGGCATCATTGCGGCACTGGACGAAGCCCCGGATGGACGTCATCAAGGGCGTGGGAAGGGCAAGTTAAAATGGTTAGCGACTGGAAGGTGTTGTTGATGATCACGTACAGAGCATAGATGTTCCATGAAACGGTCCCTGAGTCTGCGCCTGGTCTCACTGATGTAGAGGAGGCCACATCGGGATCAACAGATATGGTAGACCAGGTTGGAGGAAGTACAGCTGAACCCCTGTCGGATATATAAAGTTTGCTTTGGACCTGGGATAGAGGTGAGGGGGGAGATGTAGGCGCAGGTGCGGCACTTCCTGCAGTTGCAGGAAAAGGTGCCGGGGGTGGTGGGACGTGGAGAGTCTAGAGCGGACGAGGGAGTCATGGAGAGCGGCCCCTACGAAAGGCAGATAGGGGTGTGGAGACAGATATCTCTTTGATCGCAGGGTTGGATTGTAGGACGTGGAAGCGGCGGAGAATGATACACTCGATGTGGAGGTTGGTGGGGTCGTATGGGAGGACCAGGGGGACTCTGTCTTTATTTTTGTAGTGGGGAGGGGATGTGAGGGCAGAAGTGTGGGAAATACAAGGGATGCATTTGAGGGCATTTTTGATTACTGATTGGGGGAGGTTGCGGTCTTTGAAATAGGAGGATATCTGGGACGTCTGGGAGCAGAAAGCTCCATCTAGGGAGCAGATATGGTAGGGGTGGAGGAACTGGGAGTATGAGATTGCATTCTTGAAGGAAGGTGAGTGAGAGGAGGTGTAGTCCAGGTAACTGTGGGAGTTGGTGGGCTTGAAATAGATGTTAGTGTTGAAGTGGTTACCAAAGATAGGGTTAGGGTTAGGGTCAGACAGAGAGGCTCAGGAAGGGGAGGGAGGTATCAGAGATAGTCCAGCTGAATTTGAGTCTGGGGAGAAAGGTGTTGCTAAAGTTGATGGGAGCATGGGGCAGTGCCGATGCAGTCAGCAGTGTAGTGGAGGGAGAGATGAGGAATGATGCCGGTGTAATAACAAAAAAGGGACAGCTCCACTCATCCGATGAAGAGGCAGACATAGCTTGGACCCATATGGGTGCCCATAGCCACCTGCTTAGTTTTTAGGAAGTGGGAGAAGTTAAAGGAGAAGTTGTTCAGGGTAAGGACAAGCTCTGTTAAGCAGATAAGGGTATCAGTGGAGGGGGACTGGTTGGGCCTGCAGGTGAGGCAGAAGTGGAGGGCTTTTAGGTCATCTTCGTGGGGGATGCTAGTGTACAGGGACTGGATGTCCATAGTGAGGATGAGGGTTTTGGGACCAGGGAATTGGAAGAAGTGGAGGGCATGGATGGTGTCCCAGATGTAGGAGGGGAGTTCCTGGGTCGGAGATAGACAACAGAGTCAAGGTAAGCTGAGATGAGTTGATTACAACATTAACCAGCCTGCAGTCACCAGGCACCTCATCTGTAGTCATAGATGATGCAAATATTTAAGCAAGGGGTCTCGTAATTTCCTCCCTTACTTCCCATGACATTTCGGGATACATTTGATCAGGTCTTGGAGAATTATCCATCTTTATATTCTTTAAGACCTCCTGAACTTCCTCTTCTGTAATGTGAACTACTTTTAAAGTATCAAAGTTTATTTCTCTGCATTCTCTAGACTCCATTTCTTTCTCCACTGTAAAAACAGATGCAAACTCTTCATTTAGTATCTCTACCATCTCCACATGGGAATACTACCAACTGCAATTTCCCATTCAAGGCACACATCATCCTCACTTGGAACTGTATCATCGTTCCTTCAATATCACTGGGTCAAAATCCTGGCATTCCCTTCCTGACAGCGCTGTGGGTGTCCATGCACCACAGGAACTGCAGCAGTTCAAGAAAATAAGTCACTACTATCTTCTCAAGGGCACTAAATGCTGACCTAGCAGTGATAACCACATCCTATGAAAGTATTAAAAAAAAAGCACTTGAGTCGAGATAACATGGTGTGAAGCTGGATGAACACAGCGGGCCAAGCAGCATCAGAGGAGCAGGAAAGCTTGACGTTTCGGGTCGGAACCCTTCTTCAGAAAATTAGAGATGGTAGGAAAGGTGCTGAAATGTGTTTGAGGTTACGTGAGGAACTCTGTGGAGGGCATTCAAATGAAAATTGCAATGCATGGGCTTTTATCCGTAACTTTCATTCAGACTTGAAGCAAGTATTGGTCCACTGAGGGATAGTTGACACCTGACTGTCACCATACAGTGACTAGGTAACATCTGTATTCCGATAGGGAATGCCTGTAGCCTGTAGGAAAAGAGAAGGAACTTGGGGAATAGGAGGAGACTATTCTGAACCTAGAAGGCCCTCTGTAAAAACTCATTTATACTTCCATTGCATTTCACCCTTTCTCTGATACCTTTACCTAACAAAGATCTCTTGATCTTAGGCTTAAAATCTCCAAAGCTCCCCAGTATTCACTGCTTTTTGGGGAGAGTTATCTAGATTTCTATTACTTTGTAAGTTGAGGGAAATGAGGATGTCAAATGATCCTGAAATCTGAGGGATCAATGGGCTTGAGTAGAAGTGAAGGTATTAATAAGTTTTGTATTAGGCTTCTCCTCTTTGTACTGGTATTCTGGTTTAACTCCTGGGTCAGGTATACGGTGGATGCCTCAGAGGGTTCCCATTGGCAAGTAGGGGCCGGTAATTGTCAGTGAGGAGCACCAGAGAGTGCTGCAGCTCTGGACGAGGTGGTGAGAGTCCTTTAAAGGGATAAGCAAACCCTCAGGAAAATATTTGTTTGAGGCCTCAGTCGAGACTGAGGGGAGTTTCCTGTTTATGATGCCGTCGACACATCATGACCAGAGTGAACCTTTGCCCCAGGTGACTGGAACTACTCACCAAAACCCCCGTTCACCAGTGAATCGCTGAGGATTAAATGAATCTGTTTCCATTTGTAATCCAATGCTCTCCAGCTGTATTCCAGGATTTGATTAAATTTTGATTAAAGCGAGCATGACATTGCTGGGATAGGTTTAGTGAACGGCTGATAATTACAATCAAATCTTTTTCCTTTGCAAAAGGATGCATTTCCCGCACGCCCACATGTTTCACATTTCCTTCACCAATGCTCTGCACCTCACTTCCATCCTCTTTAAAATCCCTCCCTCCCAGATCTTTGTGAAATCCATTAACTTCATAATCATCACCTGCCCTCACTGTTTGGTGCCATCACAGCACTTTGTAATATCACCTGAAACTGTTTCATTAGTGATGGAATTATAAAGAGAAAGCCCCAGATTATCCAGTTCTTTATGCCCTTGATTGTTCCGGGATCTTGCTGTGCAAAGTTGGCTGCCACATTTTCCTACATTTCAACACTGACTGCACTTTAAGTACTTCATTCACTGCAAAGAGTTTTGAGATGCCCTGAGGTTGTGGGAAGTGGTGTACACATGTAAGTCTTTCTTTCTTGATGCATGTCATTGTGGAGCAGGAGGCCCAGTACAGGCCCCCACTGTCTGGCAGCACCATTTTGTCTGCTTCTCTCCAGCTGCTCTTCAGTCATGTTGCTTCCCTATTATTTTCCTGACTCCTCACATGTCAAACAAACTAAATACCAATGGTGGAAAGGGCTCATAATTCACTAAGCCAGCATCTCTCAAGAATTCTGTTTGTATTTTTGCAAGGAAACGTCAGTGACCAATGAGCTTATCTCTTTATATCTGGACTCTTTTAACAGTTGCCCTCTGATCTCTACAGAAAGGACAGATTGATTGACAAACAAAAACAGAAATGGCAAGAAAAGCTCAGCAGGTCTGGCAGCATCTGTAGAGAGTTAACATTTTGGGTCGAGTGACTCTTCCTCAGATTTATTGAGGCTTAGCTCTTGAAAACTGATGCACAAATTTAGTTCAACATAGAAGTGAAATCTGTTCCAATGTTGATTCTGATTTGCTGTAGTCCAGTGACCTCTGCCATGATCAATTGGCAGAGTGGACTTGATGGGCCTAATTGCCTAATTCTGCTCCTATACCTTATGGTCTTATGAGGCACAGACTGGGGACTGTTATCTTGCAGCTAATTTTAATAAAGGAGCAGAACACACCAGCTTATTGTCTCAAAAGCTCATAACATGGTGTCAGACGTGGAGCTGAGATTTAGTGTTGAAGAGCTTTAATAAAGCACAGCTATTGTTAGGGAGACACAGGAATGTTCCAAGCCACGATAGCTGCCACAAGAAACAGAAAGAAACTGAAGAAACACGACACAGGTGCAACACTGGATAAAGCACAATGGTTGCAAGTTTATTCTTCCATCTCGAGTTGAAATGAAAGTTGATAGGAAACAGAACTGGCAGTTTTCCCAAGCTTAATGACAAAATTACAAAATTGCAACAGATCTGCTTAACAAGCTAGAGCAATTGTGCATAGCTATACTCTTATCACAGTTGGCAAGTATAGTTGAAAAATGTATTTCACCTTGAATTACTCTGGAGAACAGAAAAATACACAGACCGCAAAAATTCTGAGAGCCTTGAGGGCACACTTTGAACCCCAACTGAATGTAACTTATGAGTGGTACATATTCGATACTAAAGCCCCAGGTGAAATGGAAGCCATTGATCAATATGTGACTTCATAAGTCAGGTCGCAGGTACCTGTGAACCTGCACAGCAAGAAGATGCTCTTATTAAGGGCAGGATTGCTTTTGGCACAACAGATCCCACAGAAAGAGCACGTCTGCTAAGACAAGAGAAACATACTCTCTCTTTGTGCAGAGGTACTGAGGGTGTAAATTGGCTTCAACTGTGTTGAACAATTATCCAAGTCTAAAGGGAAGAATAGTCACTGACAAAGGATAGGATGTAAAAACTGTGGATCATTACATGACCACCTTGGGGAAAGCATTGTTCTGATTACAAGAAGCCAAATCATTTTGCAGTCTGGTGTATTGCTGGTAGGAAGAAGGCCAAGCAGTCAAACAGATGGCCATTGGTGTAATATTAACTAAAAATTCTGATGAACCACTGTACATGACCCAACGGCTTAGTTTAGTCAGGTCGATAGGAGATAAACAATTTGTGATTGTCAGAATGAGGACTGCAGGCAGTGAACATCAGGTCAACATAAAGTGTCAGATAGACTCCAGTATGTCATGCAACGTCATGACCTTTACAGAACTGTGCAAAGTGATCCAAAAATTGACCCCTTGGAAATAAGGTTGCAGGTGTAGGATGAAACCATGCTCATGCAGAGAGGGTAGCTTACTCTGTAAGGCCAATGCAACAAAAATAATGAAGATCTGGAGTTCGGGATCATAGATAATAAGCAAAAGCCACTTGCCTCAGCTGGAAGGAATCTATAACTTTGATTAATTACACACAATGTGTCAAAAGTGATTTGCAATGTGCTACAGCCCACAAACTCATTGACTGTGGAACATGGTTAGGATGCCCTCCTGGAGATTTCTCAGTGCAAGACCAAGTCAGTATCTGTTGAGGAACGTGCCAGATGCCCTCAAGGTGGGCCTGAAAGAGAAGGTGGAAGTGCTGGAAAAGGACTGGGCAATCGAAAACTTGACAACTCCAGAATAAATTAGCAGCACAATAGAGTGAAACAGCACGGAAAGCTGAGACAATGCATCACCCCAAGAGATCTAAACAAAGCTCTGAAGAGAAAAGGAATTTTGCCAAAATATGCAAAAGCAAAGATCTTCAGGATGTTTCTGGCAAATGAAACTTGCTGAAAGCAGCAGCATCTTTGTAACCACATTTTGGACACTCTTCAGGAGGTACAGATGGTTAAGCATGCTGTTTGGTGTTTCCAAGGTTCCAGAGGACTGTCAGTGTTCTTAACGTGAGATAGACGACACTCAGATTGAGAAAGTGTGCCAAGTCTTTGCTTGTGAACTTTTTGACTGATATCTTTTTGGAAGAGACAAAGTGATGGTTCGGTTCAACTACAAGCCACATCAAAGAACGTTCCTCAAGTTGCAACAGTCTGTTCCATATGATCGGCACAGAATTAAATTCCAGTTATCAAGATATCATTGCAATGTGGCATACAGGAAAGGCATTTAGATGTACATTGTAGATTAGCTGTCAAAGGTAGCTCTCCAGATGAATTAAATAAAGGATGCGGTTACTGAGTGTGAACTCTTTCAGATCCTCAATATGAAGCAGCATGTCATAATCTGAAAGTAGTCATCCAGGAGAGACATTGTATCTAATGGACAAGCACCTTTCTCAAATCAAGTGAATTACTTGCACAAAGTGGCTTAACATGGCAATTCAAAACTGGAGACCTCCTTACTTTGTAAGCCAAGGTGCAATCTCAAATGTAGCAAGAAATAGGGATAAAGTGATAGCACAAATGAATCAAGAACACATTTGTTGCAAGAGGAATGTCCTGGTCGTAAAGAGATGAATTGACAGCCCAAAATGGCATATAGTGCAAAGGAAATAGGCATCGTTATACCTAAAGAATTGAGAGGAGAGATGTTAAAAATATATCCATGCAAACCACAAGAGAATTGATTCAAATCTGAGAAAGGCAAGAGATGTTCTCTACTTGCCAAATTTGAGCAAGGAAAGCAAGGACCATGTCAGCCACAGCTGTGCTTGTAATAAGTATCAGACTAAGCAAGCTGGAGAACTACTAATGCCACATAACATTCCAGGCAGACTCTGAATGAAGTTGGGAATGGACCTGACAGAAACTGATTACAGTATCTCTGTAGACTACTTTTCTGATTGATGGGAGATGCACAGTTGACTTCAATGACAGTTAGATTGCCCGAAAGCACACTTCAGATTTTACAGCATTCCTGGTGTTGTGATGAGTGACTATGGCCCTTAGTACACAATTGATGTATTCAGCCACTTCATAAGGATTGGGAAATTCAACACCATACATCATCTCCACACTACTTCAATTCAAATGGAAAGACTGAGGAGACAGTGAAAATCATCAAAGGAATCATAAAGGAATAGAACAAATCCAGGCCAGCTGTTTACAAGACAATCCTTGGTTGGAGAAATACGCCTACTGCAGGCACAAACAAGACTAATGTCACACCACACCCAGACACACTTATTTGTGAGTTTCCCAAGATATTTCCACCATATGTCCCTCCAAAGGTCAAACTGTATTTAACAGTCTTGTTACATCACATACTTACCACTCTTCTTTTAGATTGTTTGGCCATTATCTCACTTCCTTCCCTTTCCCTGTTTGAAGCCTGCATATTACATTTAAGTTTGCTCATTTTCTCCTGTTCCTTCCTTGTTTTGGTTTCAGAAAAGATCTCCAAGAGACTGAAACATCTTCCAAAGATTGTTCTATATACCCCATATTGCAACTTCCCTGTAAATGTTTGCTTACCTTTAAATTTCACTGCCATGCAATTTAAAATGGCAAATACACCTAACTGAATCTATGGATAGAACTGGAACAGACTCTTGGGGCTGAATGGCCTCCTGTGCTGAGTAATTCTATGATTGTATTATTCTGATGATAAATATTCGACGAGAGGTCATGACCATTACTGAATTAAACCAGTTATTCACTATTTAGAATTGGTTTTACCATTCATGAAACAACCGAATTCTACCTTCATAGTTTTACCTAGTGTTTATGTAAAGAAATTGGCTGTGGATTTCAGCTTCTCTGTAGTTAGACTTTAAGGGCCATGTGGAGTGATGTAGTACCTCTCGAGGAGCAGGCTCACAGCACTCTTTTTGGCCTGTTTAAGAAGGAAGGGAGGTAGAAGTTGGGAAATTCTAGTTGGTTAGCCTGACCTTGATGGTTGGTAAGATTTTGGAATCCATTATTAAAATGAGATTGTGGAGTACTTGGAAGTGCATGGTAAAATAGGATTGAGTCAGTCTGTTGTCGTCAAGGGGAGGTCATCTCTGATGAATCTGTTAGAATTCTTTGGGGAGGTAACAAGCAAATTAGACAAAGGAGTGCCAGTGGACGTGATCTATTTGGATTTCCAGAATGTCCTTTGCACAGGAGGCTGCTAAATAAGGTAAGAGCCCATGATGTTAGGGGAAATATACTAGTATGGATGGAGGATTGGCTGACTGGCAGAAGGCAAAGAGGAGGGATAAAGAGGCCTTTTCTCAGGATGGAGTTCCACAGGAGTCATTGTTGGGACTACACCAATTCACGTTATACATTAACAATCTGGACCAAGGAATGGAGGGCATTGTTGCTAAGTTTGCAGCCAGTGCAAAGATAGGGAGGGGCAGGAAGTATTGAGGAAGTAGGGAGCCTGTAGAAGGAATTGGACAGGTGAGGAAAGGGGGAAAAGAAGTGTCAGATGGAATACAATGTGGGAAATTGAGGTAATGCACTTTAATAGGAAGGATAGCGGCATAGACTATTTTCCAATTGGAGAAAGGCTTTAGAAATCGGAAGTACAAAGGGACTTTGGAATCCTAGTTCAGGATACTCTTCAGGGTGACATGCTGGTTCAGTTGGCAGTTTGGAAAGCAAATGCAATGTTATCATTCATTTCAAGAGAGTGAGAATACAAGAGCAGGGATGTACTGCTGAGACTGTATAAGGCTGTGGTCAGACTACATTTGGAATATTGTGAGCAGTTTTGGGCCCTATATCTGAGGAAGGAATTGCTGCATTTGGAGGAAGTCCAGAGGAGGTTTACACGAATTATCCTGAGGAAGAAGGGCTTTCATATGAGGAGCTGTGGAGGACTCTGGTCTGTACTGAATGGAGTTTAGAAGGATGAGGGGGGATTTGATTGAAACTTAGAGAGGCCTGAGTACAGAAGACGTTTCCACTAGTAGGAGATCTGAGGACCCAAGGACACAGCCTCAGGGTGAAGGGACAACCCTTTAGAATGGAGATGAGGAGGAATTTCTTCAGCCAGAGGGTGGTTAATCTGTGGAACTGATTGCCATCGAGTGCTGTAGAGAGGTCAGATCATTGAGTGTACTTAAGATAGAGATAAATAGGTTCTTCATTAGTAAAGGGATCAGGGGTTGTGGGGAGAAGGCAGGAGAATGGATTTGAAAAACACATCAGCCATGATTGAATGGCAGAGCAGTCTGAATGGGCCAAATAGCCTAATTCTGATCCTATATCTTATTGTCTTATGAACTATTTCATCCTGTAGTAATATTTTCCAATCAACCTGTTCAGATACGTATGTCACACCATTCCATTCCAGATCCTGACCCCACACAGTATCCACCCCACCCAGAGTTCACCAACCACCTCATATCCTGCCCATAATGACCCATCACAGTCTCATTATTAATTTCAGGTTTGATATTAACTTTTACCATGATTAACTACAACCCAGCTCTCCAACATTGTCCATTATCCTTCAACAGCTGTCCTTCAACACCTGTCTTCTGACACCTCTCTTCCATTGTTCTCCCAGAGCTCTCCTTCAACAACTCTCCTCCAACATCCCTCTCTGACACCTTTCCTCCATTATCCTTCAACATCTCTCTTCTGACACCTATCCTCCATTGTTCTCCATGGTTTTGCTGGGTGGGATTGCTCTCAGCTGAACCCATTCTTATTAATCTGGTTGTAGCCAGAGTCCCCAACAGTAGCTCAGAGACTGGCACCTCCTGCACTCGACAGTGCTGTGGAGGAGGTCATGGTTGTTGCTGAAAGAGCAGTCCAACAGTCCCTGGGCAAAGGGAGCTGATATGTGTGAGGGGTTTGCAGGCTGTGGGGTCATGGTAAGAGGAGTGCATAGGAGTCAGAGTAATAACAGAGGTGGTTTCGCTCTCAGTGGGCACCATGCCCTCAATCAGGCGCTGACTCTCTTTGATTGAGGGGCAACCCCCTCACACTCTTTTTGCATCTGGGGTTTCCACGTGTCATCAGGCCCACCTCAAGTTGTGCAAATCCCAGGAATAGTGGGAAGAGCCCCTTAAGTGGTCCTTCATTGGTATGCTGGGTGAGGTTATGGGTCTTCTTGTCCACTGCTTAATTCTGGAGGATTTAGGAGGGAAGATGGTGGAGATTGGTTTCACCACTACCCTGCCCACATAAATGCCTCTATCTTCCCAGCATTAGGGCTGAAGGTTTTGCCCTGTGATTTGAAGCCCCACTCTACAGATTTCAACGTAAGTTCAAGGTCAGCAGTCCCAGTGCAGTCCTGTGCTAACCAAACACTATATTGTTGGACCTACTGTCATTTTTGAAGAGATATTGAACTGAGGTCCTCTCAGAAGGACGCAAAAGATCGCATGATCCTGTTTTGAAGAATCTCAGAGGAATTTTTCTGAAGTTCTGGCCAGAGGTTTTCCCTCAAGCAACACAACTCAAGAGTGTTTCCTCATTATACATTGCAATTTTTGTGGGACCTTGCTGTGAAAATATTATCTGCCATATTCCATACGGCAGCACTTCATTGGTTGTGAAGTATATTAAGAAGTCCTGAAGTCATGAATAAATACAGTCTTTCTTTCCTTGATGCCTTATTCAGTTTGACCCTTCTCTGTCCTGCCAGCTGCTTTCCTCCTTCACACTTTCATATGTCCCAGCACCCAGAGGCTTTAAGACTCATGATTGTGGTCACCTTTCTCGTTGCCTCCTGATTTCTCAGGTGCTTTCTCCTCAGTGCTGGCACACCTTGGGCGTTGAGTCCCTGTCTCAGTTTTTAATAAACTCAACCTTTTGTCTCCAGAAGCCCACTTTGTAGGCCTCTAGCTCCATGTTTTGCCCATGGAACAGAGGATGGGCGTCTGATTCTGCAAATGGGAAGGGATGGTCACGCACACACACGTACTCCTGGCGATGGCTAGTTTCAGTTAACCTTTAATGAAATAACAATTATAGCAGGTTACAAGAGCCAGACATCTACTGACTGTATGTAAATGCGAGTACAGGTTCCCATCTATTCTATAATTAACAACATAGCAGAATAAATTATGCAGTGGTTTTATATACACACATGCTCAATCAAATTATAAGAAACAAGCACAGAAGCTAGGAGACTTATTGAGACAAGGGTCAGGGAGGGGAGTGAGAGGTGAGTTGAAGGGGCTGCTAATGGTAATGCTAGACTGGACATTTAATGGAATTATAAGGTGCTTTTGAGTGAAAATACATGGGTAAAAGGCTAACTTTGAGGCTGGATTTGCACATAAGCCAACTCCCAGTGCAAGAGATTTAGATATTTGACATTTATTATGAGCTGTACTTCCATCCACCATGGTAGGGCTTTTTTCACTGTCCCAAGGAACTCCACCAGCCCAGATTTAAACCACATGTGAAATTGCTGCAAGGGTTGACAAACCCCCACGATTGTTCAGATTGTTAAATGTTAACCTACAGGACTGGTGCAAGCCACTCAGAGGAGGAAAAAAGTCACAGAGGTGTCACCATGGGACAGCATGGTGGCTCAGTGGTTAGCAGTGTTGCCTCACAGCACCAGGGACCTAGGTTCAAATCCAGCCTTCGGTGACTGTCTGTGTGAAGTTTGCACATTCTTCCTGTGTCTGTGTGGGTTTCTTCCCACAGTCCAAAGATGTGCAAGTTAGATGGATCAATGGCTGATCAATGGGGGGTGTGGGGTGTAAGTCTGGGTGGAACGCTCTTTGGAAAGTCAGTGTGGACTTGTTGGACCAAATGGCCTGTTTCCATACTGTAGGGATTGGATTCCATTCTAGGTCTTCAGAGCAATGTAAGAGTCTTGTTCCTTTTATTTAAAGTTTGAAAGGTATGAGAGGGGAGGAAAAGAGGCTGTTTGAATGGGTCATGGAACTAGGTGCCGGAGGTCAGGTGATGAAACCTCCAAGAATTTGCCTTGCCAGTTTGGCAATCCTGGACTGCACTGCTGTCTATTTGGCTCATTTGTGTTGCTTTAAGTCCCTCTCTTGAACCCCAATTCAGCAACATAATCAAAGGGAAACCCACAAACATTTGATGTTGGCTCACCGAGGCTTTGGAACATGTGGCTTGGGACCAGTTCCATTGCAATCTCCAAGACTTGACTTCTAGTCAGTGCCAAGATAGCTGACAACAGTAGAGAAACAGTGAGGATGGGAACATAGGAACAGGAAGAGGCAATTTAGCCTGTTCAGTCAGTCCTGCCATTCAATGGCATTATGTAGCGGGGTTGGGGGTGTGAGGGGGGGACCTGAGTGCTTTGTTCAATATTCCCTTCATATATTTTTTAGACTAAGACTAATTTTTAGACTTTTTTTGTACTTGCTTTGTGAATTTAAACAAATTTATTTGTATCAAGGGGAACAATAGTGTTCCTTTTAAAAATAGCAATCATAAACAAAAGCAGGGACACGCCATTCAGGCCCGTGATCTGCGTTTCAATTAGATCAAGGCTGAACTGAAGTGGCCTTAACTCCACTTCCCAGTCTGTCCCCTCAACCTTTGGACCCCCTTGTCAATCAATAATTCTCTAATTAACTCAGCCTTGAATTCTATAATGTCACCCAACTTCCATGGATTAGGGGCGATGGGCTTCCAAAAAATGAGAGGCAGGAGGGAATTTGACGAGGGAAGGGGAGTGAGCAAACTCTCAGTTCCCACTTCTTTTCCGGGAATGAAGGCCGGTCCGGCAGAGGGCAGCAGCTTTCAAAGCAGCACCTCAGTTCCATTAAATGCAGTCAAGGCGCGATTGTGACTTCTTTCAAAAAATCGTATGACAATTCTACAATACAACTTACAGCGGAGATGAGTAAGGAGGGAGGGGCAGGGGGTTTGGTGCGGGGGCGAGGGGGAGAGAAAGTTATCAGAATCTAACATGCCAAGAATGTCTATAGAATATTGGTAAAGTTCTGTCGAATGTTTTTTTTGATTACAGTAAAATGCACGGAATCCAACATCCTCGCGGCTGCAGATTTTTAAAAAATCCTTCTCGTTTCAGCACCTGACGAAATGGAAAAGGGAGCGCCGAGTTACAGCACAAGGTGGGAAAGTAACTGTGGTTCCAATGATGGATCAAACATGACCCAGTGGAAATGGAGCATTGCAACCCTGGGCCATCACGAGAGAGAGAGAGAGAGAGAGAGGGAGAAGGAGAAGGAGAAGGGGGAGGAGGAGGAGGGATTGGGTCTGCTCTCTCAGGAGACATCCGGTGTTCGGAAGTCTGCATTTCCTTCAAGCAGAGTCTCAGAGAAGCGACCTGCTCTTTTTCAATCACTGCACACTCTCTCACTGAAGTTCAGTCAGGCCATGGGCGGGGGAGAAAAACCCACAGCCCTCCTGAATTCATTTATTGAAACAAAGCGCTTTCGGAACTGTCACCGTGGTCCTTCGCTAGCTCTCCTGTGCAATAAATCACAAGGATAGCCAGGAGTGTGGGATCAGGAATGTAGAATCAGAGATAAGAGGAGCCCAGTACCGGGCTCCGGTTTTAAACAGTGATCGACTTCAGACCTTTCACAGACCTTTACAAAGCATACACGTTTCAGAACTGCACGGACAATCCAGTGCCAAACTGCAACAGTCGTTTACATTTTATGAACCTTGCTGTAGCTCGGTGTTGGAATGGTTATGTATATTGTGAAGACTTGTTGTCCATTGATAAGTGACACTTTTGCATTATCATGAAATGAGCATTTGTTTTGATTTACACAGACCTTAATTCCTCTCCCAGAATCGTCCCCACCCGACCCATACAAGCCGCTTGTCTTGCTGTGCCCCATTTTGTCAACTGCCTTGTACCAGAGGTTCAGTGATTTCCTGTGAAGAAAACCTGTCCTTAAGATTCCTGCTTTGAATTGAAAGTTCATTCTTGGTCCCAAAGAATTGAGCTTTCCTTGAAAGTAAAGCGGTCTAAACTTATGTTTGGTCGATTTTTAAACATGCTGACATGGCGTGTGAGGTCTTTTCTCCATATACAAGAGTGGGAATAGGGTCCCTCTCCACTTTGCTCCTTTTCAGCTCTGGGCCAGGCGCTCTCTGGAGTTCTGTTGCTGATACACGAGTCGGTCCAGTCTGTGTGATTGGAAGGATTTAGCCAGCAGCCACTGTTCCCAATTTATTGCCCCTCTTGGTAGGAGGAGGGGAGAAGGAAGCAGAGATACCTTCCTCGTCATGGAACTTAGCTTCCTCCATGGGATCAGTCTATCATGAGAGAAGCAGGCATAATATTTCAACAACAACAAAAAAAACACTCTTACAAATTGTCAAAGCAGATATACAATATTCCAGGAGGGGAATACTGGACCCTAAGCAGTCTAGCTCCCAATTGTGAGGGGAAAGGTGTGAGGGGGAGTCGGGTTCCTGGATGGTAGGTCTGACGGTGTGGCAGAGGGTTCTGGAAGTTCAGGAGCAGAGGCTGAGCTTGGAATGTCCCACCATGTCTCAGTCCCAGTTTGAGCTGTCCGTAACAAACATCAGGCAAAGCTCTCTCTCTTCTCTCTCTCTCTCTGGCCTTGTTCCGTGAGCTCTCGCAGTGGCCAGATGCCCTCAATAAGCTTGCCCCGTTTCGACCTGCAGCAAACCCAGGACAGCGGAGTGCTCGCTCAACTTCATTCGCCTCTGTGTGGACAGGCTCACGTTCTTGGTGAGGTAGTCAACTGCACCTTGAGGAAGGAAGGAAGACACACCCCGTCAGGCTTAGTGACCGCAACAACCAACCGATCACGATTCTCTCTCTCCCCTTTCACGTTCCTCCCTTGCATGTACCCCCGCCCCATCAGCAACAGCTTGAGGCTATTTTGCAGCTCTAACACTTAACGGCGCAGAAAGAGGCCATCCGGGCCAGCGGAATGAGTGAAGGGTTTTCACCGCTACTACTAAACTGAGCAATGAGATCAGGACAGTCATCACCCTCCAGGGCAAAGAAGGATTTTCCTATGTTTCCTCAATTCCTTCTGCCAATCATGTTAAATCTGCAGCCCCGGTGACTACCACTACTGGGGGGACCAAATCTTCCCTGTTCACTTTATGTAAATCTCTTGTTATTTTGCACACTTCAATTAAGTCACTCCTCCACCCCCTCTATTCTAAGGAAAACAATCCTAACCTATCAATTTTTTTTCACAAAGCCGTAATTTTCCAGCCCAGGGAACATTCTTGTAAATCTCTTCTGCTTTCTCTCCAGAACAATCATAGAACAACATGTGCTTCCTGCAATGCAGTAACCAGAACGCAGCCCTGGCTGTGGCCTAACTAAGGTCTTGCATACCTCCAGCATTATAGCTCTGTTCTTGTATTCAAGCCAAGGAAGGAGAATATTCCATTTGCCTTCTTCACCATTGGTCCTGCCACCTTCAGGGGCCTATGGATATCCTCTCCAAGGTCCCTCACTTCCCTTCCCCCTTTCAAGATCCCTTTGGTTTATTGTGTATTCGCTTGTTCTGTTTGCCTTCTCCAAACACATAAGTTTGCACTTCAGTGGACTGAATTCCATTTGTCTGTTTTTGCAATCAAACTATTGATATCTTCCTTCACTATCAACGACCTGGCTAATTTTTGTGTTATCCGCAAATTTCCCAATCATGCCTCCCATATTTAAGCCGAAATCATTAGTACACACCACAAACAGCAAGTGACCCAACACTGAGCCTTGTGGATCACCACTGGAAAATGCTTTCCATTCACAAAAGATATCCATCAGCATTCCTCTTTCACTGAGCAAATTTGGACCCAACTTATCACATTGCCCTGTACCCAAGAACTTTACTTATTGTGACCAGTCAGCTATGTGGGACGTAGTTACATGCCTAATTGAAATCCACATAGACAAAATCCCTCAAAAATCTTTGTCACTTGTTCAAAAAAAGTATTAGGTTAGTCAGACACAACCTTCACTAAACAAATACATGCTATCCCTGATTAATCCATGCTTTTACAAGTAACAATTAATTCTCTCTCTCAACATTGACTCTAGTAATTTAGCCACTGCCAAGATCGCACTGACCAGAAGATAGTTCTGGCCAATACCTCCCATCCTGAACACCATAAAGTGTTCCAAGACATTTCACAGGAACATAATTCAGACAAACAGTGATGCTGAGACAAGGCAGGAGATAGTAGAAGAGGGTTCAATTATTTCACCAAAAAGTTAGGTTTGGTTATGTGTGGTAAAGGAGAGAGAGAAGCAGAAGGATGGTAGGAGGTAAAGCAACAGAGGAAATTGAGGGAGATGGGGTTGGAGGAAGGTAGGTGGAGCGATATAGAGGGGCAGAGGGAGACGGGTGGAGGGACGGAGTTACAGAACCAGAGAGATGTGAGGTGAGGAGGAATACAAACATTGTATCTAAGGGCCCAGGCCTTTCCTATGTAGGCAGCACCAAAGAAGACGGTGAATGAGTGATCAGAAACAGCCTGATCATTCCTCTTTTCTCCCAGGTCACTGAGACTGAAGATGAACGCCCACATCCACACTCAGCTGAGATGAGTGAGTTTGGCATGAGCCAGAATATCAAACCACATCAGGTTGCGCTGTTACACTCTGAACTATTGGGGAAGCATTGAAAATAACATACTGACGAGCACTAACACACTCTGAAGGCTCAGGGCATTTGAATTGTGAACCTAAGGACAGGGCATGCTCTCTGTGCTCATCAGCAATGAATTTTAATCTAAAATAAAAATGCCAATGTATCAGCAACTATGTTCTTTTCCCTTGTTCCACACCACATTGAAAGGGTTAAGTTTTGGGCCTGGAATTTAGATTTGTCTTAGTTCAGGAGTGGGAGAGGCTTCAAGGCCTAGATATCAGGCTTGAGGTGCGGTGACACAGTCCTGTATTTGGAAGTGCTCTCTTGATTTATGTGGGATGATCTTTGCTTTCTGTTCATTACTTCTCCATTTACTCTGCCAATAACTGTTCTGTGTGAGCTGGCACAGCAGACAATCACTCCTAATAAATAAACAACATTTCAGCGTGAAGCACTCGTCATTTCTCTGCCCAAAGAGGGGAGCGGTGTTCGATGGAAAGCCTTATTACCGAGCTGTCATTTCCATTTAAATTCACTTCATGGTCTAGCACAAAAGGCTTTGATGTTCTTTGGCACCAGCCTGGTGATGGGGGATTGGCTAATTAATACACTGAGCAGGCTCAGTGAGTGCACCATGGAGGATGAGGCCACATGGCTCCTAGTAGACCCAATAAACATTACCCAAGCCCTTAGCACACGGGCTGGAAGGTGATCTGTTGGCTGGACTAACTTATTCAAAGGTCAGCTGAGAATTTGTTCTTCAATTCTCACCATATTATTTGTGATCTGTATGCTTATAGGGCTTCTGGGTTCACATTGTGGTTACATGGTCGTGGGTGGGGGGGTACACTCAAACTGTGGTTATGGCAGGGGTTAGGGTTCAAACAGTGGTTACAGGAGTTTCTGGGTTCAGATTGTGGGTACGGGGTTGTCTGTGGTCAGACAGTGGTTACAGTGGGGTGCTCTGGGTTCAGACCATGGATGCAGGGGGTGTCTGGGTTCAGACTGTGGGTATGGTGGGCGATTCTGGGTCATAGTGTGGTGATGACGTGTCTGGGTTCAGGTTGTCATTATGGGGAAAGGGCTGGGTTCAAAGTATGGTTACAGTAGGGTCTGCATTCAGAATGTGGCTACACGAGGGGGTCTGAGTTCACATTGTGGTTATGGATGGGGGTCTGCATTGCAGACTATGGTTATGGTGGGTATGGAATTTGGGGTCAGACTGTGTTTATGGTGGGGGGGATCGTGGTGAGGTGAATGTTCAGGCTGTGGTTACAGAGGGGAGCTGTGCCTGGGTTCAGATTGTGTTTACAGGGGTGGGTGTGGGTTCAGACTGTAGTTAAAAGAGAGGGGTGCAGGGGAAGGCAGAGTGGTCTGGGTTCAGATAGCAGGTCTTCCCTTCCAAACCTCCGCTGTCCCATCATCTCAAGAATAAGACAGTTCTGATTGATATTGGGTTTGGAATGATATCCTGGGAACTGGGGATGGAATGATATCCTGTGGGCTGGGGCTGTCAGACTGCCGATCAGATTTAGAATTCTGATCTCCACTGCAAGGATCAACTGTGTCACATTAGATCACTAGTGAGTGATTATTGATGCTTCACAATAAGGGGAGAAAATCCAAGGATGAACTATTCCTAGAGACAGTTCCATACAGTGAGTAACTGGTAAGATCTCTGACTGAAAATCAGGTCCATGCTGATTTAACAGATTGAAAACTGTTTGCCAAAGAACTAGCTATGGTTTGAGGAGATGGGATATTTTATAATTTGTTATGGTCTAGAATGTGCTACCTGAATGGATAGCACAAGGAGATTCAATAGTAGCTTTCAAAAGAGAATTGGATAAATACTTGGAAAGAATGAATTTGAAGGACTATGTGGAAATAGGCCACAGAATGGAGCAAATTGCATATGTCTTCCAAAGTGGCAAAACAGGCAGATGGTGCATGAATACGAAAGGTTTGGAGGGATTTGTGCAACTGCAGGCAGGTGGGACTAGTTCAGTTTGGGATTATGGTTGGCATGGACGGTTGGATCGAAGGCTGTGTTTCAACAGTGCATGATTCTGTGGAACACAAGGCCTTCTTCCACAGATTCGGAACTGGTGTGAGGTCAGAGCCAGAGAGTTAGCATGTCGGGTTTGTTCGCTGGCTGATTGGATGCAGCAAGTCATCTTCCCAAGAAAGTCTTGGCATCTCACCATCTGGATGAAAAAATAGTTATGGGTGACACTAAATTCGGAGCCACAGTAATGTGGTGGATGAAAGAAAGAAATGACAAAGCAATGCAGACTGAATAAGTGAGTGGGCAAAATCTTGACAGTGTTTGAATAGGTGAGGCTAACCTTTGGCCTGAAAAGACAAAGGAAGATTTATTGAGATAACAACGTGTAGAGCTGGATGAACGCAGCAGGCCAAGCAGCATCAGAGGAGCAGGAAGGCTGATGTTTCAGGCCTCGACCTTTCTAAAGAAAATCCAGAAATTCAGATTTTCTGAAGAAGGGTCTAGGCCTGAAACATCAGCCTTCCTGCTCCTCTGATTCTGCTTGGCCTGCTGCGTTCATCCAGCTCTACACCTTGTTATCTCAGATTCTCCATCATCTGCAGTTCCTACTATCTAAGGAAGATTTATTGATGGATGAAACTGGGAGATTTGAGTGTCCATGTACACAAACCCCTAGCAGACAGTAGAGACAGGTCTAATAATCAAAATGCTGTATGGAATAGGACATGCAGGGGAGGATATGAGATCTGAGCGATTCCAAAACTTTGTCAGATACAATCTGCTGTATTGTCATCAGTTTTTTGCTTCAGGAATGAAATATTGGTCTTGGAGAGATCATATACCCTATCACCAGAATAAATGGGTTAAACAATGTTGAGCAGTTTGATGGATGATCTAGTCAAAGCAAGTTCAATGACAAAAAAAAATTGACAGTGTAGACAGGACGGAAATTCTGGTGGAGGATTTGAAATCAGTAATCTTTTACACAAAAGATAGCAGAAACCTGGAACTGTCACCTTCTTAAAAGCCTTGGATGCTGGCACCATCATTGAAATTTTCAGGATCTTGTTGAGTAGAATCATCAAGGAATATGGAGCAGAGCCAGATTAATGAAGTGTAGGTGCAGATCAACAATTCTGGTACAAATCTGGTCAGCCTGCTCTAGGAAGGATGTTATTGAATTGGAAAGGGTACAAAAAAGATGTACAAGGATGTTACTGAGACTGGAAGGTTTCAGTCTTAAGGAGAGACTGGATAGGCTGGGACTTTTCTCCTTGGAGTGTAGGAGGCTGAGGGGTGACCTTAATAGAGATTTATAAAATCATGAGGTACATAGATAAGGTGAGTTGCCAAGGTCTTTTCCTCAAGGTAGTCGAGTCCAAAACTAGAGGGCATAGGTTTAAGGTGAGGGGGAAAGATTTAAAAGGGACCTGAGGGGCAACTTTTTCACACAGTGGGTAGTGCATGTTTGGAGCAAACTGCCAGAGGAGGTAGTAGAGATAGGTACAATTATAACATTTAAAAGCTATTTGGATGGGTACATAGATAGGAAGTGTTTAAAGCGATATGGGCCAAATGCAGGCAAATGGGACTGGTTCAGTATGGAAACCTGACTGGCATGAATGAGTTGAACCGAAGGTTTCTGTGCCTCTTATGACCATGCGTTGAACAGTGGAGAGGTTGATGGGGCTGTGTGGTCTCTTCTTTCTATAATTTCTAAGTTCTCTGGATGACCCCAATTGGGAAGTGACAGGTCATTGTGAACAAGGGTGGATTGAGACAGAAAGTGGACCAAGCTGTGATGTCCCTCTAGTTAAATATTCCGTCCAATAGTCAAATATGCTTTTTCTGTTTGGAGATACTTAAACTGTGTTAGCACTGCTGTTTAGAATAAGATAAACTGTAAAATCCAATATGACATGTGATGACTGAACTGTTAGATGAGGGCCTGTGCCTGTGAAGTGTGTAGCCTGTAGCTTGAGGGGAAGGGAAGGGAGCTGAATCAATCTGGAACTAGTTACTGTTTTTAACACAAGTTTTCATTTCCAAAAATATAAAAAGAGCTTTCTTCTTGGATGGTTTTACTGTTTGATGGGAGCTGGGTGTCACTGCCAAGGGCAGCAATTATTGTCCATCTCCAATTGCTCTTGAACTGAGTGCTTGCAATGCCCATCTCTGAGGCAGTTCAGTTAACCACATTGCTGCGGGTCTTAAGTTGCATGTATGCTAGAGCAGATAAGGATGGCCAATTTATTTCCCTCCAGGACATTGGTCAACCAGATGGGTTTTTACCAGTCACTGGGAGTTGTCATGGTCATCATTACTGAGACAGGCTTTCTGTTCCAGGTCTCTTTTATATCCAGAAGTCCTATCACACACATCTGAACATTTTATTTTCCCTACACCACATCACTGTGGGTTTTTTTCCCCCTGTCAAGCAGCACCAGTAAATCACTTGAGTTGCCAAGCAAATAATTATAAGTAAAGACTGTTCAGGGTAATGCAAACCATCAACTGTGAAGGAGAGGCAGGGAGAGTGGGAAGGAACTAAATTAAAATGGAGCTGGAAAGGGAGTTAAAGCACTGTAACCCCGACAGTGCCCCCCACCTTTCTCAATTCCAGGTTTTCAATTAGGATTTCAATTTAAATTCTACCAGCTGCTAGGATGGGATTTGAATCGAAACCCTCAGATTATTGGTTTGGAACACTGGATTACTAGCCTGATAACGTTACCACTACACCATGATTTCAGGAGAAGGTCTTGGCTGTGTGGCAGGCTTTGGGACCGTTTCCAATCTGATGGCACAGTGTTGCCTGTGCAGAGAGACTTGGGCCGTACAGAGGTAAATTTCTGAAGGTCGCAAGTCGAATTTGTTTTTCAAATTCATTCATGGGATGTGGGTGTCACTGACTAGGCAGCATTCATTGGCCATCCCTAATTGCAGAGCAGTTAAGAGTGAAAAAGAAGTCACATTGCTGTGGGACTAGAGTGACATGTAGGCCAGACCAGATAAGGACAGCAGATTTCCTTCCCTAAGGGTCATTGCTGTTCCAGAAGGGTTTTTCCAACAATGCACAATTCTTCAAAAGATAGAAGGAATCTCAGGCTTTCTACAGGGGAAACGTTGAGTACAAAAGCTGGAAACTTTCATTCTATTCCGCTACTGGGCTCCATGTGTCAGCAAGGATGTACAGTTCTTCCGAGAACGCACGCTGGAGATTTACCAGAATGGAGGAAGAGATGTCAGTTTTTATAAGACAGTGGAGAGACTGGGATCGAACCGTAGGTTCTGGTCAGATTGAGTATGAGGCGGTAACAATCCGGAAAGATTTGGACAGAGTACATAGGAGAAAATTGGTCGTCCAGACAGGAATGTTACTAACTGGGCGGAGCAGTTTGGGTCGCCTTGTTAAAGATTCAGAGGTGGGGTTAGGGAATTTCTTTTTGCGTAGCCCTTCCCTACAATCTGGTTGGCGTTGCCTGGAAAAAGCAATGGGAGCAGGTTCAATATTATGTTTCTGAAGGAAGCTGGAAAAAGGCCGGACGGAGAAAGAAGTTACAAAACTAAGCAGAGGGAGCACGGATCTGAAAGTGATCGGTTGCAATAACTTTCAAAAGGCCGCACAAGTATAACGGGGGCTAGTGGCCGCTCCTGGGCTGCGTAGGTCTATCATATCTTCGTAAACCAAGTGAACTGGGCTATATTGTAGCCGCGCATAAAGGGTGTGACTGACACCCGCCTGGGGGCACTCGTTATTGCCAATATACGATAGCAGTGTTTATTTGAGATTTATATCAGCTACACATGTCCGTTCACATCCAGAGGCAAGTGTGGCGAGGTCAGAGGTTGCTGCACGCACTCGGTGAAAGGGAAAGCCGCTATTGATCCGGCCAGCTTCTGCAGAAGGTTTCAATTTAACGGCAGGAGCTAAAGACATTAGGAGCGGCTGCGGGGAGAGAGCGTGGAAAATGCGAGCTGGGGTCGTAAAGGACATTGGAAGGGCAGGCCAGCGAGGACGGAGGGGGAGGAAGGGATCTCGGCACCCAGTCAGTGCCTGGCCTGTGTGACCAGTAAGACGTTATTAGCTGCTGAACACAGGAGCTGCACTCAGCCATTAGTCAGTACTTCTCCCCAGTGCTGTCTGAGCCGCTTCGCAAACATCCCCGCGCAGAGAGGTCCTCTCATATCGAGACAAAGTAAAATACAAAATCACCGCGGGCTAATCAGTCTTCAGCTTTAACCCCGGACAGGGCTATCAGATCCACTGCCTCAGTCCAAGAGGATAGGGCGCGTTACATATACAATGATACGCCGCAACCCCCACCCATCCCCTCACTTTTACACTCTCACATGATTCACACACCTCACCATAACACTCTGATCTCATCCACACCCCTCACATTAGCACTCTGATATAAAACATACTCCACACTCTGATATAACACACAAACCACACTGTAACATTCTGAAATACCACACACTCTCCCACCCCTTCACTGTGACACCCTGTTATGGCGCCACCCCACCACTCTTCCCTGTAAAACTCTGATATGACACACACACACCCCTAACACTGATGTAACACACATCACTCATTGTAATACATTCTGAAATAACACACACCCCTCATTGTAACACTCTGCTATAACACACACCCCTAACAGTACTAAGAGATAATGGGAACTGCAGACGTTGGAGAATCCGAGATAATGAAGTGTGGAGCTGGATGAACACAGCAGGCCAAGCAGCATCTAAGGAGCACAAAAGCTGACTATTCGGGCCTAGACCCTTCATCAGAGACCCTTTTCTGATGCGGCGTATCATTGTATATGGCCCGAAACGTCAGCTTTTGTGCTCCTAAGATGCTGCTTGGCCTGCTGTGGTCATCCAGCTCCACACTTTTATACCGCTAATAGTAATACTTTGATATAACACACAACACTCACTGTGACAGTAATGTAACACATGGCCCACCTTGTGCCACTCTGATGAGCTATACATCCCTTGCTGCAACACGATGGTATAACACACGACCCTCACTGTGACACAGATATAAAACATATGCCTCACTGTAAAACTGATGTAATGCACAGTCTCATTGATGTAGCACATGTGCCTCAGTGTTACAACTATCTAACATCCACTTCTCACTGTAAGACTGACGACCCACCCATCACACTGTAACACTGATATAACACACCCACCTCACTTTAGCACTGATCTAACACACCTGCATCACTCCAGCACTGATGTAACACACCCATTTCATTCTAACAAACTTATAAAGCACCCACCTCACTCTATGCTATGATAATAGTACAAGACCCATCACAGTAATGGTCTGCATGTGCTTCTCGCTGTAGCACACACCTATAAGACACACACTGGTAGTAACAGACATTTTAGTGTAATGTTCTGCTGTAATATACAACTAGTACTGTAGCATTTTTCTAAAATGCATCCAGATTATAAATACTGATATAACACACCCTCACTCTTATCACTCTGTCTGATATAACTCACACCCCTCGTTATTACACCGATATAAACACATACTGTAATACTCCTCGCAGTATAATACTGTTCCACAACAAACACCCTTCACTGTTTCATTCTTTAAAAAAGGACAACCTGCACTGTAAGACTGATATAACACCCACCACTTGTTTTAACACACTAATATAGCAGATGTCCCTCATTGTTACACTGATATAGCATGCACCCTCACTGTAGCACTCAAATGTAAGGAACACTTCTCACTGTAACATCTGATATAACATACACCCATCACAACTACATGAATGTATCTAGCTCCTCATTTCCCCCTTTAATACATCTTTATAGAAATTACAAACATCTGTAAGACTGATATAATATATATTTCTATAGCCACTACTTTCTGTTACACTAATAATAGCAGACATCCCTTACTATTACACTGATATAGCTCATTACCTCATTCTACCACTCAGGTATAAGACACACTTCTTACTGTAACACTTAGATATAGAACATACATCTCATTGCTACACTAATCAAACACACACCCTATGTATGCACCATGTGCACTTCAATATAACACATTTCCACTCATTGCAACAGCCCCAAGTATAAAATCTTGATATAATATGCAATATTACTGTACTATTTTGATAAGTTTCCTACTGTAACACTGATGTAATACACATCACTCACTGTAACATTGATAATATATACTCCTTACTGTAACACATTTATTTGACATATAACCCCACAGTGTTGCAATGATCAAAACAAATATAACAATATATCATACTGCTCATGTTGATACTGATAGAAAACATGCACCTCTCTGTAACACTAATATATGCACACCTATTCATATATATTCACTATAACCTGCTTAGATAATGCCAGCCCCGGCACTGTAACAAACTGATATAACACACACACCTCATTGCGATGCTCTGAGAGATCACACACATAATTGCAACATTATGATATAACACACATGTAACAAACACCCATCATTGTAATAGATGTATAACAAAACACACCTCTCCATGTAATACTGATATAACATCCATACCTTCTTACATGTTAATAAAGCATGTCTCACCATTGTGAGATTATGACATAACACACAAGCCTCGCTATTGTTTCTGCTATGACACACCCTCACACTGTTACACTGATCTCATTGTAGCATTTCAACATAACATAGATTTCACTGTAACACTGATAGAACACACAGTCTTCACAATAATACTGATATAATATACACCACACATTGCAACACTCTAATATAAACCACAACTTTCTCTATTACATCCAAATATTAAATAACCTATACATCATAACAAATTGTTTTATACTCCATTCGCCCCCCCCCCCACCATGTAATACACTGATATGGTACAGACACACACACACACACACACACACACACCTTGATCTGACACTGAAATTACACATGAACGTCACTGTAAGATGCTTACATAACACATAACTCTTCAGTTACATTGACCGAACAAACATCTCTCATTCTGTACATTAATGTAACACTCACCCACTCACTGTGAGACTGATATAATACACATTTATCACCTTAACACTCTGATATAACATACACCCTTGCTGTTATAACCTTATATAACACACAATCTTCATTGTAACTGCAGTGTCAGTGTAACTCCATTATTTAAGACACACTGATCACTCTAACACTGAAAATAAACCACAGCTCTCCGCAGAACACACTAATATGGGGATATGCTATACACTGTAATAAACTGATATAAAACATATTCCTCACTTTATCACTGTCAATAGATACACCACTTGCTGCAATACACTGATATAATACACTGCCCTCATTGTGACACTGTGATATGACATCCTTCAGGTGATACAGGTTGCATCCTGATATAATACACTCCTCACTGTGACATAATGCACAACTCTTGCCGTGACATCATGTTATAAGACAGTTCTTACTGTAACACTGACAATAACACACACCCCTCACCATGACACTCTGATATGACACGCACGCCTCACCGTGAAACTCTGATATAACACACACACACCCCTCACCATGACTCTGTGATATAACACACACCCCTCACTGTGATTAACACACAGCCATCACTGTGACACTGTGATGACACACATTCCTCACTGTTACTCTCTGATATAACACCCCCCCCCCCCTCAGCATGACCCTCTGATATAACACATACCCCCCTCACCATGACACTCGGATATAACCCATATTCCTCACTGTGATACAACACACATCCCTCTCTGTGATATAACACCTATCCCTCACCATGAGTCTGTGATATAACACACATCCCTCACTGTGACTCTGTGAAATAACACACAGCTCTCACTATAACACTCTGATATAACATACACACCACTGTAACACTCAGATATAACATACATTCCCTGCTGTAATGGGATTAAACTCATGCCTTGTTAATAATGTCCCAGTGGTGACTGATATTGTGTCTTCTATCAGTCTGGATGTGCTGAAACAACGCTGAAGTTGAATGTCAGAATGTGCTGCTCACTGACAGGTTCAGCAAGGTTTCTGTTGTTCAGAAGAATCTTTGTGCAGCAGATGGAGCTGGTTGACCAGGAGCAGGGAGGAATTGAAGTTGCATTCACCTTTCTTTTCTGATTTCTACGTTATTGTTGGGGTTTGTCTTTCCCCATCCCTTATCTGACAGGGGCTGCCCCCTGAGTGAGGCTGTTCTGTCCATGTTGAGTGGTCATTGAGGCTGGTTATGTCCTCCTTTACTGCCTAACAAAGGGCTGTAATAAGTTTGAGGGAAATGTGATTGGATCTTCTTCCTCCCTCCCTTGCCTAAGGCTGAGGTGTTTACTGTCGGTGCTCCTTGTGTTGATGGACTCACTGCTCCCAATGATGGAATCTGAACCCCAGTACCTTCTCCCCACCCCTTCCAACATTTCCCCCCCCCAAACCCTCCACCCACCTCCCCTTTCCCCTGTTACTGCTGTGCTTCCCCCCTGGTGTCATTCCAACGGGCAGTGCTTACTTTGTCCATATTGGGCATACTGGTAGCCAGGCACAGGGTCCATGCTGTATCCAGATGTACTGTAGGCGGGTGTGCAGTAAGACTGTGAGCTAGGCAGGGTCTCCACGCCCTTGATGGAGTCGGAGCGCTGGCTGCAGCTGGCGGACAGCGGGTTCGAGGTGTCCAGGCTCCCATGCAGTGGGGAAATGGAGAAATCATGCTGTGGCTGAGTGGGGACTGCTCCAGGGTTACTCAGGATACTCATCACCTGCAGGAAAGAGAGAGACAGAAAGACACAGAGAGAGACATAAGGAGAGGGAGAGAGAGAAAGAGAGAGAGAGAGGGGGACAGTTAATATTGAGATGGAGATTGGGATTCTAGCAGGGACTCAATGAAGGGAAGGGCCTGAGCTGCAACATAAGACTGAACTAACATGTTTCTGTGCAGGTGAAGAGTGCAACCAAAAATTCTAGCAAGTCCTGGATATCAAGGAATGTACAGGATGCAATAAGGAGTAAAAGGGAAGTTTATGGTAGAACCTGAGGGCTCAGAACACCAGAAATCCTAGAGGTGTATAGAAAATGTGGCAAGTTACTTAAAAAAGAAATGCGGAAAGTGGAGAGGGTGCATGACAAAACACTAGTGGGTAAAATAAAGGAAAATTCAAGGACATTTTAGAAGTGTATAAAGGGCAAGAGGATAACAAGGGAAATGATGGGGCCCATTAGGGACTTAAGAGGCAAATTGTTGGTGGAGCTAGAAGTAGGTGAGGTTTTAACAGAATACTTTACATCTGTGTTCATAGGGAAGAATGAGGTCTAGAAATCTTGAAAATGTACTGTGATATACTTGAACAAATTGGCATTGAGCTGGAGGAGAGATTAGCAGGTTTAACAGGCTAAGAATTTGATCAATCCCTGGGTCCTAATGAGTTTTGTCTGAGTCTGCTGTGGGAGGGAAGGGAGGATATTGCAGAGGCTCTGATATTAATTTTCAACATAGAGAGGAGAAATGCTAGAGGACTGGAGGACAGCCAATATGGTACCATTATTTGAAAAGGGTGGTAGGAATAAACCAGGGAACTGCAGGCCAGTGAGTCTAACATCAATAGTTGGGAAAACTTCTGAGGGACAGAATTGAAATCCACCAGTCAAGCATTAATAAAGGATAACCAGCATGGCTTCGTCAGGGGAAAATCATGTCTGACAGGTTTAATTGAATTTTTTGAGGAAGTGACTAGATGTGTGGATAAGGATAGTTCAGTGAATGTAGTCTACATGGATTTGGGTAAGGCTTTTGACAAAGCCCTGCAAAGGAGACCAGGTCAAACTGGATGCAACTTGTTTTTGTTCCAGCAGGAGAGGGTGCTGGTTAAAGTAGGTTTTTGCAACAGGAGGCCTGTGCCCAGTGCAATAGCACAGAGTTTGGTCTGTGTCTCTTGTTGTTTATCGTGTATGTTTATAGAACATAGAACATAGAACATAGAACAGTACAGCACAGAACAGGCCCTTCAGCCCACAATGTTGTGCCGACCATTGATCCTCATGGATGCACCCTCAAATTTCTGTGACCATATGCATGTCCAGCAGTCTCTTAAATGACCCCAATGACCTTGCTTCCACAACTGCTGCTGGCAACGCATTCCATGCTCTCACAACTCTCTGCGTAAAGAACCTGCCTCTGACATCCCCTCTATACTTTCCACCAACCAGCTTAAAACTATGACCCCTCGTGCTAGCCATTTCTGCCCTGGGAAATAGTCTCTGGCTATCGACTCTATCTATGCCTCTCATTATCTTGTATACCTCAATTAGGTCCCCTCTCCTCCTCCTTTTCTCCAATGAAAAGAGACCGAGCTCAGTCAACCTCTCTTCATAAGATAAGCCCTCCAGTCCAGGCAGCATCCTGGTAAACCTCCTCTGAACCCTCTCCAAAGCATCCACATCTTTCCTATAATAGGGCGCCCAGAACTGGACGCAGTATTCCAAGTGCGGTCTAACCAAAGTTTTATAGAGCTGCAACAAGATCTCACGACTCTTAAACTCAATCCCCCTGTTAATGAAAGCCAAAACACCATATGCTTTCTTAACAACCCTGTCCACTTGGGTGGCCATTTTAAGGGATCTATGTATCTGCACACCAAGATCCCTCTGTTCCTCCACGCTGCCAAGAATCCTATCCTTAATCCTGTACTCAGCTTTCAAATTCGACCTTCCAAAATGCATCACCTCGCATTTATCCAGGTTGAACTCCATCTGCCACCTCTCAGCCCATCTCTGCATCCTGTCAATGTCCCGCTGCAGCCTACAACAGCCCTCTACACTGTCAACGACACCTCCGACCTTTGTGTCGTCTGCAAACTTGCTGACCCATCCTTCAATTCCCTCGTCCAAGTCATTAATAAAAATTACAAACAGTAGAGGCCCAAGGACAGAGCCCTGTGGAACCCCACTCACCACTGACTTCCAGGCAGAATATTTTCCTTCTACTACCACTCGCTGTCTTCTGTTGGCCAGCCAATTCTGTATCCAAGCAGCTAAGTTCCCCTGTATCCCATTCCTCCTGACCTTCTGAATGAGCCTTCCATGGGGAACCTTATCAAATGCCTTACTGAAGTCCATATACACCACATCCACAGCTTGACCCTCATCAGCCTTACTAGTCACATCCTCAAAAAACTCGATAAGGTTTGTAAGGCATGACCTACCCCTCACAAAGCCGTGTTGACTGTATTTGATCAAGCCATGCTCTTCCAGATGGTCATAAATCTTATCCCTCAGAATCCTTTCTAACACCTTGCAGACGACAGACGTGAGACTTACCGGTCTATAATTGCCGGGGATTTCCCTATTTCCTTTCTTGAAGAGAGGAATTACATTTGCCTCTCTCCAGTCCTCAGGTACGACTCCAGTGGAGAGCGAGGATGCAAAGATCTTCGCAAGTGGCGAAGCAATTGCATTTCTCGCTTCCCAAAGCAGCCGAGGACAAATCTGATCCGGGCCTGGCGACTTGTCAATCTTAATGTTTGACAAAATTTTCAGTACATCAGCTTCCTCTATCTCTATCCATTCCAGCATGCACACCTGCTCTTCAAAGGTTTCATTCACTACACAGGTCGTTTCTTTCGTAAAGACAGAAGCAAAAAACTCATTTAGGGCTTCCCCTACCTCCTCAGGCTCCACACACAAGTTCCCTATGCTATCCCTGATCGGCCCTACTCTTTCTTTGACCATTCTCTTATTCCTCACGTAAGTGTAAAATGCCTTTGTGTTTTCCCGGATTCCTTCTGCCAAGCCTTTCTCGTGCCCCCTCCTGGCTCTCCTCAGACCATTTTTGAGCTCCTTCCTTGCCTGCATGTAATCCTCTCTAGCTGAACTTGACCCTAGCTTCCTCCACCTTATGTAAGCTACCTTCTTCCTTTTCACTTTATGATCTAGACATTGAAGGTTTGATCAGTAAGTTCACAGCTGACATGAAATTTGGTGGTATAGTAAATAGTGAGGACAATAGGGCAATATAGCTGTGATGGTTAGATGGGCAGAACAATGTCAAATGGAATATAGTTCTGAAAATTAAGAGATGATGCATTTTTGGAGGACTGTCAAAACAAGGGAGTACACAATGAATGGTAAAACCCTAGGAAGTACAGAAGGTCAGAGCAACCTTGACATGTGTGTCCACAGATGCTTGAAGGCAACAGGACTGATGTATAAGGTGGTCAGGAAGGCATGTGTGCCTCACTGTGTATGCCTTGCTCTGTCTAAACACCCTATGACATGGATGTCCTTGTATGTTATGATCTGCCCTTACTGCTCGCAAAACAGAACTTTTCACTGTACTCAGAGGCATGTGAAAATAATAAATCAAATCCAATCAAATCATTTGGGATATTTGGCTTTATTAGTTGAGGAATTGAATACAAGAGCAAGGAGATTATGGAGGAGCTGTATATAACATTAATTAGGCCACAGTTGGAGTGCTGTGTGCAGTTCTAGTTGTCACACTATAGAAAGGATGTGATTACACTAGAAAAGGTGTAGATGAGATTCACCAGGATACTGTCTGCGCTGGAGTAATTCAGCTAAAAAGAGAGATTAGACAGGTTGGGGTTGTTTTCCGAAGAGCAGAGAATGTTGAGGAGGGACCTGGTTGAGGTGTACAAAATTATTAAGGGCATACATGAGGTAGATTGGAAGAAACTTTTTCTCCCTAGTAGAGGGATCAATAACCAGCAGACACAGATTTAAGGTAAAGGGTAGGAAGTTTAGGGGAGAATTTAAAGAAGTGTTTTTTACCCAGAGGGTAATGGGTATCTGGACCTCAGTGCCTGAAAGGGTCATAGAGGTAGGAACCATCACAGCAGTTAAGAAGTGTTTAGTTGATCATTTGAAGTGCCAGACCATACATGAGTCAAGTGCTTGAAAATACGTGCTTAAAGATTTGTGTGGGCATGGTGGGTTGAAGGGGCTCTTTCTGTGCTGACAGACTCTATGACTGTGCAAAGTGAGACTGAGCTACAGAGTGACTGACACATGCACTGACCTCAAGCTGTGGTGGGAAATCATCACTTTTGCCAAAATTTCAAATCCCTGTCCACACAGCCTGTCCTCACGGTGGCAGTGTCAACACAGTGATCAAACACAGTCAGCATTACATGAGGCCAACTTCACATCAAATTAGAAGCGAGCGATCCCAGTAAATGCACACAATCCACAACAAGGGGAGGGAACTTCACTTTTTGAAAAGAACATGCTTGCCTCGGTTTACTCATCTTCGTGTCCCCTTTGGAAACGTACAAAGTAAGGTCAACAGTTTCTGAATAAAAATGGAACAATGTGCAACATCTGTAATGTTTTATCTGATCAGGACTGGGTGAGTGGGGAGGGAGGGAAGGAGGGGGTAAGGGGGAGGGGGGAAGGGAGTGGGAGCTCCGATCAGCTTGGTTGTCAATCACAAAGACTGACAGGGTTGCTCAGAAATTATAAACAGCCTGCAGTGATTATTGGAGGTGGATGGAGTTGGTTTGCTCACTGATCAAGACTCCCAGAATTTTCTCCAGACTGGGATGTTGGCTGCTCCATGGGCTGGGGAGGATGGTGTTTGAGATAAATCCAGGAGTTAAGTATAAACACAGAGTTGCAAATCACCCTCAGGGCATCTCGCACTTTCCCTGCGAGATAGTCATTTTTTGAGAAAAAGTAATTAATTCTGGCAACTTCAGAGCCAACAGCCTCAGGGAGTGCTTATCCCACAGGGGCCATTACTTAACTGACGCAAACAACAAGCTATCTGTTCCACTTACATGTGCTACTGCTAAAGAGAGAGTCTCACTGTCAGGACCCCTTTTAAAGAAGGGGTCAGTAACAAGGGGGCTGGAGAGGGGAATTACTGGGGAATGGAAGTGGATGGACATTTATAGAGGTGTAGACTTAGGGAGAGATTAAACTAGCTCCCTCAAACTGTTACTCAATATCTTTTCCTCCAACAGCTTGAGGACCTAAACCCTCAGTGAGAGTCAGCACCTTCGGGAGAGGAAGGGGAACTGTACCCCAAGGAGACTCAGCACCTTCAGGAGAGAAGGGGGCAAATTAGAATAAATCATTTAAAATTTATGCACTTTTTGGAAGTATTCTCTCAATTTGAAAATTGAAACCTGCACAAAAATGTCAAAAGGAAGTGTCCGTTTAACCCACCAGTAATCCAGTTTTTACTCACTTACTATTTGGAAGGATTCTCATGGAATACCAGCCTGCTGTTTTGAGGATAAAATTCCACAGCCTTTTTGTTGATTGTGACATTATTAAAACATCGTTTAAAATGCAAGCTGTGAATGGTTGGTGTGTGGGATCACTTCACCACTTAGCAATGTTACAAGGGCCAACAGACCCAGCTAAGCTCATTCCCACCCAGATACACTTTCATTCCTTGGCAGGGCCTGGGGATTTATGAAGCCAATGGGGCCAGATTCAGGCAACTATCACACATTACTCTCCCTCGGAGATTTACATCAGGAGGCTTTTGAACACTGCTGGATGAATGAAGAGTTTCCTCACTGAAAGGGCCAGTGACTCATGATAATATGTTTCTTATCTCCCTGTGTTTAAGGTCAGAAAGAGGGAAAGAAATATCTTAGTTTATTTGTTCACACAATGTCACCTGTCAGTGATGCATTTAGATGCAATCTTACTGCTAGATTGGCTCAGTCAGAACATTGTCAAGACCTTTACAATCCTGTGCAGAACTGGGATCTCTATGCTGTCATAGAGAGTTCTGATAAAGAGTCATCAGACTCAAAACATTAACTCTGCTTTCTTCTCGCAGATGCTGCCAGCCCTGCTGAATTTCTCCAGCAATGTCTGTTTTCGTTTCAATTCTCCAGTGTGTGCAGTGCTTTATTATCTATTAGTACAGAAGGAACATTGCACTGTCACAGGGACAGTAATGAGGGAGCTTTGCACTATTGGGCAGATAGTGTTGAGGGAGAACTTCTCATCTCAGTCTGAAATGGCTTACCCTGTATCCTTAGACTGGGACCCCTGTTCATTGGGAGCATCCTTCCTGTGTTTACCCTGTTATAGCCTAGGCCCTGCCTTTATCCTGCACGGTCTGTGGAATCTAAAGAAGATCTGAAATAGCTGAGAAGTACTGAGTAGGGTCTGCACTGTCAGACAAGCAGTACTAAAATGAAGTGCTCCACTCTTTGAAGAACATTACTAGGAATATCTGCATGGTTGGAGGGGATGGTACTGTAGAAGCGCTGCAGTTTCAGAGAGTTAGGACTGTGGGAATGCTACATTGTTGGGAGGACTATTATTTCTGCAAGAGGTTCAATCAATACCCTGTTTTCAGTTCAATATTAAATATTCAGACTGGCTCCTCATATTCCTCCCTCAAACAGTGCAGAAATCCATCTGTACAAAATCCAGCTGTACAAAATTGCTACCTCATATGTCTGCATATCACCAGCCACTGCATTTTCTGTATCTTTCCCTGGACTGGATACATTTCAGCTTGGTGAAAGTACAGAACAAATCAGTGCACAGCTGTGGGGCTTTAATGCTGTCTCAGTCATTTGTCTACAATCTTTATGCGATACTTGTTAAAGACTCTAAACCTCAAATGTTCTAGATTGTGTGCCCATGCTGCCCCCCACCCACACCCCCCACTGCACCCCCACCAACATACTTCTCCAGTATTAGGTTCTGTTTCAATGCTGTAAGACTCTATGATTCTATTGTCATTGCCAACAAATTTCTCCCAGCCTAATGCAAGCTGTTAGATATTAACCATGATCAGTGGATTGCTCTCTTGCTTCTAATTCAGAGATTTGTGGGTTTAGATCCCAGTGAATGTATGCCCCAAGCTGCCATTCCTTGTGCATTAGTGAGGGAATGCTACACTGTTAGATTTGTTGACTTTTCAATGAACTGTTAAACTGAAGTCCAGTTTGCCCTCTAAGATGGATGTTAGGTCTCCCAATGGAGCTATTCAATAAGGATGAAGGGATTCTCCGTGGTGTACTTTTAGTATTTATTCCCTCAACCATGGCAGATTATTTAGTTATGAACACATTGCTATTTGTAGGACCTTAATATGAATAAGTTAATTGTTACATTCTAATTGTGACTCACTCAGAGCTACTTCATTAACTTTAAACCACTTTGGGAGACTGTCAAGTTGTGGAAGGTGCTGTGTAAATACAAGTTCTCTCCTTCCTTTGTCAGAGGGGAATGTGTAGCTTACAACATTTAAGAGAGAAAGGGGTGTTTGATCATAAAACCAATCAAATTTCCCCCTTGTTCAGGCAGCAATTTCTATTTTTGTTTCATTTCTATAGCATATACAGTGCATTATTTTCTGTTAGTACAAAATGAATGTTGCACTGTCATTGAGACAATAATGAGGACGCTCTGCACTGTTGGACAGACAGTGTTGAGGAAGTTCTTCTCCTCATCTCAGTCCGAAATGGATCATATCCAAGTGTGCTAAAAATAATTAGGGAAGTAATAGCAGAGGCACTATTACACACACACTAAAAAAGATCAATGGAAAACAGAACAGTGCCAGAAGACAGACAGACAATTGCTCTGATTTCTCTACATGTAAAGGAAACTAGAACAAACTCAGGAAATTATAGGCTAATTTGGAAAGATTTGGAAAGATCAGCAAATTTTTTTATCAAAGCTATAACAAAAAAGCATCTAGGAAGAGTACTCAGCCAGATCCCAAAAGAAACGGCCAAGCTTGACACACCTGAATGAATTGTTTGAAGTAACAATATGGATATACAAGGGTAATGTCATAAACATAATATATTTAAATTTCAAAGATCCCTCAATAAGAACTGCACAGTAGACTTCTGGCTTGGGTCAGTACATTTTTATCAGTGACAAAATTCAGGACGAATAGCAAGCTGGCTACAAAACAGAAAGCACAAAAGTAGGCGTTAAAGGTAGTTACCAGTTGGGAAAACGGTGGAAGTGTTGCTGCAGAAGAATCAGTCCTGGTGCCTCTGTTGTTCGTAAACAGAGGAATTGGAAATAAAATCTTCCAATTTACAAAATACACTGAATTAGGCTATGTAGTTAATACTGCAGGTGGACTGCAGTAGAAAGACATTAATAAATTGGCAGACTAAACAATAATTGATGAACTTCAAGAGAGACAAGTGTGAGGCAATAGATTTGGGAGGAGGAATGAGGAGTCATATATTACTTGGAAAATTGCTATCCTCGTGGCATGGTACCTCAGTGGTTAGTGCTGTTGCTTTACAGTGCTAGGGACCTGGCTTCAATTCCACCCCCAGGTGACTGTGTGGTGTTTGCACATTCTCTGTGTGGGCTTTCTCTGGGTGCTCTGGTTTCCTCCCACAGACCAATGAGTGCAGGTTAGGTGGATTGGCAATGCTAAATTGCCTGTAGTATCCAGGGATGTGTAAGATAGGGAAATGCCAGGTTACAGGTAATGGGTCTGGGTGGGGTGCTCTTTGGAGGAGTGGTGTGGACTTGATGGGCCAAATGGCCTGTCTCCACACTGTAGGATTTCTATAAATGGGGCAGAGGAATCTAGGTATTATAGTTTTACAAATTGCTACATGTATTTACATAGGTTACCAAGGCCAAAAAAGCAAAGAATGCCCATCGTTCCCAGAGGGTTAGAACTGAAAAGCAGAGAAGTTATATTGAACTTGAATAGAGCATTGGTTAGACCACACTTGGAATATCATGAATAGTTGTGATCTACATGTTGTATACGAAAGTGAGGCATGGGAGAAGTAGAAGAAAAGATTTACAAGGATGATACCGCAGCTGAGAAGATGCCAGCAGGAAAGATTGAACAGGCTGGGGTTCTTTCCTCCTGAAAAAGAAGCTTGAGATATGATTGGCTGGTGGTCTTCTCGTTTATGAATGAGTTTGATAGCGTAAGTGTGAAGAAGACATTTCCACTTGGCACTAGCAGAAGTGGAGGCCAAATATATAAGACATTCATTAAGTAATCCAATAGGGAATTCAGAAAAAACTCTTTACTTGGAGAATGGCGAGATTAAAGAATTTACTTCCATAGTGTATAGTGTAAATACTTAAGGGGAACTAAATACACATGAGAGAGAAAAAAATTGAAGGTTATGTTAAAGAGATTTGATGTTGAGGGCTGGGAGGAAGCTGATATGAAATGTAAGCATCAACATGAATTTGTTCCACTGAATGGTTTGTCTCAAAGCTGTATTTTCTAACACTTAGGATGTACAGCCTGGCGATGCTGTTCTAAATTTTCAACTATCATTCAATATATGACTGAAGAAGTAGTAATTTTGGATCAAAAATTAAGCATCATCTGAAACAAAATATGATGCATTTGGCCTCAGTACCACTGGATATGTCTTTGAGTGTATGCACAAGTCCTGAGTTTAGCTGCATCGCCTCCCACAGTCGATCAGCCCAACAGCATGAGGGGATATAATCATAAGGTGAAAGACAGGGGTTTTAAAATGGATTTGAGGGTGGGTGCTGTAAACCTGGAATGCACTGCCTGGGAGGCTGGTAGATGCAGGAAATCTCACAAGGTTTAAAAAATTGGATGAGCACTTGAAATAATATAACATTCAAGGTTAGGGGGTCAAATGCTGAAAGGGGAATTAGTGCAGACAGGTTAGTACAGATTTGATGGGCTGAATGGCCTTTCTGTGCTGGATGACTTTGAGCAGGATAGTCCTCTGAGCAGTCCAGGTGAGCAGAAGATAGTGGAGCTGGAGTGCATGCTTAACTTGAACATGAATGCTGCAAAAAAAAAGACAACTCCGAAAGGCTGTTTGGCTGTGTTAGGGTGAGTAGAAGGGGCGACTGGGGGTAGGGGGGGTAGTGCAGGCATTGAGAAAAAAAATTACCAAATGGATTTTTAGCAAGAAATTGTCAACTAAGATGTGGTTAGAATGAAGAGAGGCAATTTAATAAAATTCTGAACTACCAGTGAATGGAAGATGCTTTTACTGTGCTAGTGTGCTGTAAATTTACTTTAAGATGCACTGAGTGACAGTAACATCTGTTCTCCCCCCATCTGTGATTTGTAATGAAAGAGTTTTTCTTGCTTTGTATTCTAAGGAGTCGAGGACAATTCCTGACTGCTGTGTGGTGTGAAGAACTGGGAGCTGTTGGCAAATGATTTCGATTAAGGTTGAAAGTTCGCTCTGTGTTCTCTCTGTCTCCCTGCAAGCTCAGTATTAGAAGTGCACTATAACCCCCGCAGGGCACAGGTAATAGACTACACCGAGCAACTTATTGGATCCAAACGAGGTTTCTCGAGATCTTTCGGTTTCCTCAGTCATTTCAATGAAAAGTGAAAAAGAGTCAAAGTACAAAGAGTGGCAAGGGCAGTCAGGCTTGCCTGAGGCGACACTGTTTGCAGCACTGATAGACAGAGTTTCAGAAGCCTGCCCACCAGTCCATCAGTCAGCCACTGTAATCTATATCGAGTGGAGAAGAAGAGTGAAGGGAATAGGAGAGGAGAAGTGGAAGCAAGGGGCACAAGACACCAGTTTCAAACCCAGAGCTTTTAAACTCCTTTTCTTTAAAGTCCCGCTTCAGGGTGGAATATCAGAAAGATAGCAAGGTCGAGGCAAGAGATGGTGGGGGTCACTGGATTTAAAAACGGGGAAAACAATGGGAAAATAGGTTTAAATGAGACACTAAGTGAATGCAATTCAGAGGGAGTTAATTTACTCGTCAGCTTACAATGGAATCTATGACCAAGCCTGATAGCAATTAACTGAATACCCAGGAAAACTGCAGCAGCATTAAAGGCCCAGCACAGTGACTGACAAATGCAACTAATTTCATGTAATTTAATACCTTTACTTCAATATTTCAGTTTGTGGTGGATGTTCAATTTTAGAAATATTGTTTAACTCTTTGGTGGATCACACCAAGTTAGCTCCCACCATCCCACACTGATGCGGCACCCACTGTTCAAACTATTCCCTCCCCCAATGTGTAACACTACACTGGCTTCTGCTGTACAACCGCTCTCCCACTGAGTGACACAGCACTGGCACAGTCTATCCAGTTCCTCTCCCACTGAGTGACACAGCACTGGCACACTCTATCCAGTTCCTCTCCTACTGAGTGACACAGCACTGGCACACTCTATCCAGTTCCTCTCCCACTGAGTGACACAGCACAGGCACACTCTATTCAGTTCCTCTCCCACTGGGTGACACAGCACTGGCACACTCTATCCAGTTCCTCTCCCACTGGGTGACACAGCACTGGCACACTCTATCCAGTTCCTCTCCCACTGAGTGACACAGCACTGGCACACTCTATCCAGTTCCTCTCCCACTGAGTGACACAGCACTGGCACACTCTATCCAGTTCCTCTCCCACTGGGTGACACAGCACTGGCACACTCTATCCAGTTCCTCTCCCACTGAGTGACACAGCACTGGCACACTCTATCCAGTTCCTCTCCCACTGGGTGACACAGCACTGGCACACTCTATCCAGTTCCTCTCCCACTGGGTGACACAGCACTGGCACACTCTATCCAGTTCCTCTCTCACTGAGTGTCACAGCACTGGAACACACTGTCCAGTTCCTCTCCCACTGGGTGACACCGCACTGGCACCCACTATTAACAGAAATCTCTTTGATGCCAGTTGGATCAACCTAGTGCTGACTTTGCAGAGAGCCTGCTTGCAGGGTCTAAACCTCATGTTACCCTGCTGAGGCAGTGAAGGTAAAGGTGCAATTGTCCCAGAAGACTCATTAGAGATGGTTGACTGGTGGTGAGTTTAGCATGTAGGTCACCATGTTTCAGGTGAGGGGCAAGATGGAGAAGGCAGCAACTTTATAGTCACCACAGCCGGTGCAGGAATTGAACTCGCACTGTTAGCATCACTGTGTACTACAGACCAGCCGTCCGCCCAAGTGAGCTAACCAAGTCCCAAGACAGTAGCTAGTACTGCACAGACAATGAAGCAGGCCCATTCGACTAAGTGTCGATTTTACAGGACTTACTGCCCTGGTTAAAAAAAAATCAAACAAAAATATCGAAGGAGACAGACAGAAGAATCTTCACACAGTTAAATGTACGGAAAATTTCAAATTAAGACTATGAGTGGAGGTAGTGTCACACTGCACAGAGCAAGATGAAGGGACAGTATATCTTCCAGCCAAAAGGGAAAGGAAATTCATTGGAAAAACAAATTGAGCTTCAAAACAAATTGTGATGAGTGCAATTATGAGGATTTTCATGCCTCATTCAATCTGTTGTAATTAATAGACCTGGACTGGACAGTGTTGTGACTGAGCCGAGCTGGCTCTTGTCTGCAAAGAACAGATGACAGATGATTTTCTATCCTGTGTCCATGTCACTCAGCTAATTGGTTGCCGTGAGTTAATGAAAAGTGAAAAGCTTTGAAAAGAAAACATAGGAAAGGTGGAGCTGGGAGGGAGGACGAGTGGAGGAGAAAAGAGACAAGGAAGGATGCAAGTCTACTCTGGGTTGAATTTGATGGCTACAGCAGGGGCCATGTTCACTGGCAGGAAAACTGATGGAAACACCATTTTCACCAGGATTATGCCTCCAGGAGCTGCCAGTCCTTAAGAAAGCTGGCCATTCCTCAGGGAAGATCGGGTGCAGCAGGAGGCCCAGACCAGCAGGTGGTGATGGAGGACCAAGAAGATGGTGAGTGGGGAATGGGCTCACTAGGGCTGGTCCTGACAAGAGATGGAGGCAGGTATAGGTTGGCACATGCAGGATCATTCGTTGGGGTAATCTCAATCAGGATGGCACTTAAGTATGTCCATCAACAGTGGCCTCGGGGCAGGAGGACCAATCGCAGCCTCCCCATACTGGGAGAGGGCTGTGTGTGATGGTGAGAAAGGAAGGTGACTGGTTCTCTACCCTCTCTAATCCTGATTCATTCCTGAGGTGGTGCAAGTTTCATTAAACTGTGTCCAAAACACACTATCCAATTCTCAGACTCCCCCATAATGACTCATAGCTTGTATTCTCACTGTGGAAATGAAGACGTTGTATTTTAATACAGATATTCCTCGTACATGAATTCTGTGTCCCCGTCAGCATTCTTCTACTTTCTTTCATGGGATGTGGGCACCACTTGAAAGAACCTAATTACTTTGTGCTGATGGGGAGCCCCTTTAGACACAGTGATAGCTGTGAGGCCCGAAGTTCAAGCTCCAACTGCTTCAGAAGTGTATAATAACGTCTCTGATACAGGAGGCTTAGGGGAGATCAAAAGGTTACCTTGAGCCAAGTGTCCTGCTCGGCCACTTCAGGAGCAGTTAAGAGTCAACCACATCGCTGTGGCTCTGGAGTCACATGTAGGTCAGATGGGGTAAGTATGGCAGACTGCCTTACTTACAGAATATTACTGAAACAGATGTGTTTTTACAGTTGATGGTAGTTCCATGGTCACTATTATTGAGAGCAGCTCTCAATTCCAGAGTCGCTCATTTAATTTAAACTCTACCAGCTGCTGTGGCGGCTCCCCAGAACATCAGTCTGGGTCTCTGATTTACTCATCCATTGATATTACCTTCAATTAATCCTCTCTCCGTTTCTCTTCAGTGTTATGTCTCTTCTCTAGGCTTTAGCCAGTGAAATGATGATCACGTTTGGATAAGGTTCTAGCTATGCGCAACGAGCAGATCACAGGCCACTGACCACTTTCTACAGCTCAGATTTCACCCTTTGGATTTACCTCTCCTTGTATCCTTGTCCACCAGTAAGAAGCAACTTAAGGCATTGTATGCACAGAGCATATGAAAACATACGGCCAAAGCTCAGATTGATAAGAGTGGAGGACAAGAGCTGGGGAATATCAACGCTGTGAAAGAGATAGGATCTTAAAGGAGGGCAGCCTATCACTGTGACAGTATGCATCATAGAGGATCAGTCAGTACAATGTTTTGGTTTTAAAGATTGCTAGTTAGTTCTCCAAATAAACTTAAGGCATTGTATGCACAGAGCATATGAAGACAATGTACTGAGATATGGAAACCATCACTTCTCCATTTGGATTCCCAGAATTAGAGCCCTTGATCCCAGGCACAATCCAAATATCATCAAATCTGCTCTTAAACAAAACAGGCAAATGACCTCAACTGTAGCATTCATCTGTTTGATGTACGATGCAGTGGTTTGTCTCCTTGTGGTTTATAAAGGTCCATGCACCAGTTTTTAAATCACTTATAACAGTGGTAAAGATGTTGGAGAGAATGCTCAGTATTACAAGTCAGAATTTTAATCAGATTATTCCAGAGGGAGCACCAAATGGCTTGGGTTATTAGATGGAACTACAAAGCAGCAGCAAAACAAATTTGTTATATATATCTCACCCTCTAATACTCCTTCCACTTCTGGGATAGTAAGCAGTCACTGCCACTGAACCCAATGCTCTGAGTTCAAATCCCACTCCAGCACTTGGCCAAGGAAGATGTAACCCTCCCTATCACTGTAACCTCCCCCACCCAACAGTCCTGTCACTGTAACCTCCCCCACCCAACAGCCCTATCACTGTAACCTCCCCCACCCAACAGCCCTATCACTGTAACCTCCCCCACCCAACAGTCCTATCACTGTAACCTCCCCCACCCAACAGCCCTATCACTGTAACCTCCCCCACCCAACAGCCCTATCACTGTAACCTCCCCCACCCAACAGCCGTATCACTGTAACCTCCCCCACCCAACAGCCCTATCACTGTAACCTCCCCCACCCAACAGCCGTATCACTGTAACCTCCCCCACCCAACAGCCCTATCACTGTAACCTCCCCCACCCAACAGCCCTATCACTGTAACCTCCCCCACCCAACAGCCGTATCACTGTAACCTCCCCCACCCAACAGCCCTATCACTGTAACCTCCCCCACCCAACAGTCCTCCCTATCACCGTAACCTCCTCCAACTTACAACCCTCCCTGTCACCGTAACCTCCCCCACCCTACCGCCCTCCCTGTCACCGTAACATCCCCCACCCTACAGCCCTGCCTGTCACCGTAACCTCCCCGTCACCGTAATCTCCTCCACCCTACAGCCCTCCCTGTCACCGTAATCTCCTCCACCCTACAGCCCTCCCTGTCACCGTAACATCCCCCACCCTACAGCCCTCCCTGTCACCGTAACATCCCCCACCCTACAGCCCTCCCTGTCACTGTAATCTTCTCCACCCTACAGTCCTCCCTGTCACCTTAATCTCCTCCACCCTACAGCCCTCCCTATCACTGTAATCTCCTCCACCCTACAGTCCTCCCTGTCACCTTAATCTCCTCCACCCTACAGCCCTCCCTATCACTGTAATCTCCTCCACCCTACAGTCCTCCCTGTCACCTTAATCTCCTCCACCCTACAGCCCTCCCTATCACTGTAATCTCCTCCACCCTACAGTCCTGTGATACTCCTCATGCACATTGCTGATTGTAATCCTGTAATTGTAATTGTGATTGTAATTGTAATAATGAAGTCATGATTGGTGATCATGCCTTTATTAGTCCAAAGCTCTGAAATTCCTATCTTAAATGTTTTGGTCTCTACTTTCTCTTTTAAGGCACTCCTTAAAACCATGCTGTCTTATGAAGTTGTTGGTTCCCTGTCCTAATACGAGTTTGTGTCACACGTTAGTCAATGTCTGTTTCAATCCTACAAGTTGCCTCAGGACATTGCTACATGGAAGGTACTATAATAATGTGAGTTATTATTGTTTATATTCCTGTTTCTTTTCCCAAATCGTCTGATTATAATGGGCACTGGATCAAACAGCCCAGTGTTATTTGAATTCACTGTTAAAATCGTCCCTGAATTGTGAAGCTTTAATCTCTCATGGTTTTGGGTCTTGTGATCGCTATCCCAGAGTGAAGAAATATCAGGAAGCATTACAGAGCTGGATGTGATCCACAGTTTGTTGGACTACTCACTTATTACTTTATATAACACTGAACAGTTAGGACACAGCCCCCAGGTGTAAAAACTCTGTCTGAGAAAATAATAACTGGTTGTAGACTTGAATGTAGTGTCTCTCGCTGGGTTTATGTTGAGATACTGAGCAAGTGAGAGAGAGAGAGAGAGAGAGAGAGAGAGAGAGAGAGAGAGAGAGAAGCTGCGATAAACATTATCTCCAACTCTAGGGTGTATATTTGTCCCCCAGAGAATCAGAGCACATAGCAGCTGTTTCTCAATCACTCTATTCATGCTTGTGATCCAATAATGACTAAGGGAAGCTGATGTATTAATTAAAATACTGTATGTGTTACTACACTGATAATATTGACACCAGCCACCCCAGGGGCTCATGAAATGAATGCTCCATTCAGTAGGGTGCTGAAGCAAACAGACCACCAATATGCCAGGTTCAAGCCTGGGTCCATGCTGAGTACCTTGGGCTGCAGGTTACGGTTCAATGAATTGTCCTTCCTTCATAAACACCCCAGTCAATGGGCAAAGCAGCCAGAATTCCAGCTGCTCAGCGCTGTCGAGTAACTCTTGCTCTTGTTTGTTTCAGATGTTGGACAAAAATGTGATAGGTGCTGGCTGTAATAACACTCGCCTCTCCTCTGGTTTATACTACTGTGGCTGACGTAAACTCGGACACCAGGAAGGAGTGCCCAACTCAGCAGGTATACAAGAACCAGCACCTCCAGGAAACCCAATTACACTGTTGCTAACATATTTGGATTGGATATGACCAGGCCAAGTAAGGAAATGGTACAAGGGCCCAGAACATATTGGTCACTATCTGATGTGATAGATAATTGTCACAGGTACCAGAAAAAAATATTTATTTTGCATTTATATTTATTGTTTGAAAAGGTAAGTAGCTGGATTGTAAAACTGCTACATTACTTTTATTGGTTTGGAGGCAATACCTGAAATAACTTCTCTCTTCCTGAAATACATACCACGGTATTGGCTGAATCGAAATCTGTTCCATTTCAGTGTGTGCATATCTCTGGGTTTACAAACATGACAACCACTGGAACAGCTGCTCTCTGTTACCAACTGTGACCGATTAATGAGAGGTTAATATTTCACATTAAAGTTTCATTTCAAAAAACCTTTGACACAAATTTATTCTGAAAAACTGTCAGTCTCCGAGTTCAGATTCACCAACAAGTATAAAAAGAAATCACTCCATGCACTGCTTGTGCAAGCTATGAGTGGTGAATGGAAGTGCCAAGCTGAACAATGAAAGCATAGGTTTGTTATGAATTTGTGCTGCAGAATGAAGAGAAGATGCAGAGCAGGCTCTGAGTGGCAAGCGAATTTCAGTGAGAACAGTGGGGAAGAGGCAAAGTGAAAAATGTCAAAGCAAATTGCTGTTGACAGAGTTAATAACTGCACCTTACAGACATAATTACATGTAAATAAATGGTGAAATGTCCTCAGCTGGAGTCTGAGTGAAGATGAGCAGCCATTTGGAGCCATCACCAGCTGAGAAAATGAGTGGTCACAGTTTAACCCAGACAGTGCCGACTGTGAGGGGACACGGGCTTAACCCTGACAGTGCCGACCTGAAAATGCCGACCGTGAGGGGACACGGGTTTAACCCTGACAGTGCCGACCCGACCGTGAGGGGACACGGGTTTAACCCTGACAGTGCCGACCTGAACATGCCGACCATGAGGGGACACGGGTTTAACCCTGACAGTGCCGACCTGACCATGCCGACCGTGATGGGACACGGGTTTAACCGTGACAGTGCCGACCTGACCATGCCGACCGTGAGGGGACACGGGTTTAACCCTGACAGTGCCGACTGTGAGGGGACACGGGTTTAACCCTGACAGTGCCGACCGTGAAGGGAAACGGGTTTAACCCTGACCGTGCCGACTGTGAGGGGATGCGAGTTTAACCCTGGCAGTGCCAACCATGAGGGTACACGGGGTTAACCCTGACTGTGCCGACCGTGAGGGGAAACGGGTTTAACCGAGACGGTGCCGATTGTGAGGGGACGTGAGTTTAACCCTGACAGGGCCGACAGTGAGGGGACTCGGATTTAACCCTGACAGTGCCGACGGTGAGGGGACACGGGTTTAACCCTGGCAGTGCCGACCATGAGGGGAAACGGGTCTGACTCTGGCGGTGCCAACCATGAGGGGAAACGGGTTTAACCGAGACGGTGCCGACTGTGAGGGGAATTGGGTTTAACCCTGACAGTGCTGACTGTGAGGGGACTCAGATTTAACCCTGACAGTGCTGACTGTGAGGGAAAACGGGTTTAACTGAGACGGTGCCGACTGTGAGGGGAATTGGGTTTAACCCTGACAGTGCTGACTGTGAGGAGACTCAGATTTAACCCAGAGAGTGGCGACTGTGAGGGGACTCGGATTTAACCCTGAGAGTGGCGACTGTGAGGGGACTCGGATTTAACCCTGACAGTGCTGACTGTGAGGGGATGTGAGTTTAACCCTGACAGTGCTGTCTGTGAGGGGATACGAGTTTAACCCTGACAGTGGTGACTGTGAGGGGATGCGAGTTTAACCCTGACAGTGCCGACCATGAAGGGAAACGGGTTTAACCGTGACGGTGCCGACCGTGAGAAGATGCGAGTTTAACCCTGGCAGTGCCAACCATGAGGGGACACGGGTTTAACCCTGACTGTGCCGACTATGAGGAGAAACGGGTTTAACCGAGACGGTGCCAATTGTGAGGGGACGTGAGTTTAACCCTGACAGTGCCGACCGTGAGGGGACTCGGATTTAACCCTGACAGTGCTGCCTGTGAGGGGATGCGAGTTTAAACCTGGCGGTGCCGACGGTGAGGCGACAAGGGTTTAACCCTGGCAGTGCTGACCGTGAGGGGAAACGGGTTTGACCCTGGCGGTGCAAACCATGAAGGGAAACGGGTTTAACCGTGACGGTGCCGACTGTGAGGGGAATTGGGTTTAACCCTGACAGTGCTGACTGTGAGGGGACTCAGATTTAACCCTGACAATGCTGACTGTGAGGGGACTCGGATTTATCCCTGACCCTGCTGACTGTGAGGGGATGTGAGTTTAACCCTGGCAGTGCTGACTGTGAGGGGATACGAGTTTAACCCTGACAGTGGTGACTGTGAGGGGATATGAGTTTAACCCTGACAGTGGTGACTGTGAGGGGACTCGGATTTAACCCTGACAGGGCTGACTGTGAGAGGATGCGAGTTTAACCCTGACAGTGCTGACTGTGAGGGGATGCGAGTTTAACCCGGACAGTGGTGACTGTGAGGGGACTCGGATTTAACCCTGACAGGGCTGACTGTGAGGGGATATGAGTTTAACCCTGTCAGTGCCAACCATGAGGGGACACGGGTTTAACCCCGACTGTGCCAACCGTGAGGGGAAACAGGTTTAACCGAGATGGTGCCGATTGAGAGGGGACGTGAGTTTAACCCTGACAGTGGCGAACATGAGGGAGCTCAGATTTAACCCTGACAGTGCTGACTGTGAGGGGATGCGAGTTTAACCCTGACAGTGCTGACTGTGAGGTGACTTGGATTTAACCCTGACAGTGCTGACTGTGAGGGGATGTGAGTTTAACCCTGACAGTGCTGACTGTGAGGGGATACGAGTTTAACCCTGACAGTGGTGACTGAGAGGGGAATTGGGTTTAACCCTGACAGTGCTGACTGTGAGGGGACTCAGATTTAACCCTGACAGTGCTGACTGTGAGGGGATGCGAGTTTAACCCTGACAGTGCTGACTGTGAGGGGACTCAGATTTAACCCTGACAGTGCTGACTGTGAGGGGATGCGAGTTTAACCCTGACAGTGCTGACTGTGAGGGGAGTCGGATTTAACCCTGACAGGGCTGACTGTGAGGGGATGCGAGTTTAACCCTGACAGTGCTGACTGTGAGGGGATGCGAGTTTAACCCTGACAGTAGTGACTGTGAGGGGACTTGGATTTAACCCTGACAGGGCTGACTGTGAGGAGATGCGAGTTTAACCCTGACAGTGCGGACCATGAAGGGAAATGGGTTTAACCGTGACGGTGCCGACCGGGAGGGGACACGGGTTTAACCCTGACTGTGCCGACTATGAGGAGAAACGGGTTTAACCGAGACGGTGCCAATTGTGAGGGGTCGTGAGTTTAACCCTGACAGTGCCGACCGTGAGGGGACTCGGATTTAACCCTGACAGTGCTGCCTGTGAGGGGATGCGAGTTTAACCCTGGCGGTGCCGACGGTGAGGGGACAAGGGTTTAACCCTGGCTGTGCTGACCGTGAGGGGAAACGGGTTTGACCCTGGCGGTGCCAACCATGAAGGGAAACGGGTTTAACCGTGACGGTGCCGACTGTGAGGGGAATTGGGTTTAACCCTGACAGTGCTGACTGTGAGGGGACTCAGATTTAACCCTGACAGTGCTGACTGTGAGGGGATGCGAGTTTAACCCTGACAGTGCTGACTGTGAGGGGACTCGGATTTAACCCTGACAGGGCTGACTGTGAGGGGATGCGAGTTTAACCGTGACAGTGCTGACTGTGAGGGGAGACGAGTTTAACCCTGACAGTGGTGACTGTGAGGGGACTCGGATTTAACCCTGACAGGGCTGACTGTGAGGGGATGCGAGTTTAACCCTGACAGTGCTGACCATGAAGGGAAACGGGTTTAACCCTGACCGTGCCGACTGTGAGGGGATGCGAGTTTAACCCTGGCAGTGCCAACCATGAGGGGACACGGGTTTAACCCTGACTGTGCCGACTATGAGGAGAAACGGGTTTAACCGAGACGGTGCCGATTGTGAGGGGACGTAAGTTTAACCCTGACAGTGCCGACCATGAGGGGACTCGGATTTAACCCTGACAGTGCTGCCTGTGAGGGGATGCGAGTTTAACCCTGGCGGTGCCGACGGTGAGGGGACAAGGGTTTAACCCTGGCAGTGCTGACCGTGAGGGGAAACGGGTTTGACCCTGGCGGTGCCAACCATGAAGGGAAACGGGTTTAACCGTGACGGTGTCGACTGTGAGGGGAATTGGGTTTAACCCTGACGGTGGTGACTTTGAGGGGACTCGGATTTAACCCTGACAGTGCTGACTGTGAGGGGACTCGGATTTAACCTTGACAGTGCTGACTGTGAGGGGCTGCGAGTTTAACCCTGACAGTGCTGACTGTGAGGTGATGCGAGTTTAACCCTGACAGTGCTGACTGTGAGGGGACGTGAGTTTAACCCTGACAGTGCTGACTGTGAGGGGACGTGAGTTTAACCCTGACGGTGCCGATTGTGAGGGGATGGGAGTTTAACCCTGGCAGTGTCAACTGTGTTGGGACATGAGTTTAACTGTGAGAGGATCTGTGGAAACTGTCTACCAACAAGAGATCAGCAGCTCCCGAACGTGATCTGAAAGGGAGTGTTTCAGGGACAGTGAAAACAGAGTGCATGAAGGTAGGAGCTCTGTGATTTTTCAACCCCGCTTCCCTGAACCCACAGCACAGATCCCCAGGGAACCACTGGAGATGTGAGGATAACATCTGGAGTTAAAGAAAATGATGGCCACAGGTGTGATTGCAACAAAGTGCTGACTGACATCAAAATTATAAGTGGTCTAATCAAGTAAATGAGGAAAAAGTGTTTCCACTGGCTGGACGGTCATTGACCAGCGGGCACTGAACTAACTGATTGTAAAAATAGTCCTGGGGACAAGTGAGGAATGTTTGCTCTTTTGCAAAGTTTTTACAATCTAGTATGCGACTGACTGAAAGAACAGTGAAAGTGGATTCAATGATAACTTTCAAGTGGGAATTAGATGAGTGCTAGAAGGACAAAGAGTGAAAGGTCTACAGAGAAATGGAATTATGTGGGTAAACCTTTAACGACCTAGAACATGCATAAAGGGTTAAATGGCTTCTTTCTTCAGTATTTGATTCTATGACTTTGGAATGAGCCTTCAGGTCCATGGTGTAATAACAACAGAACGCCAAGTGAATTTTAGTTTCATACTCAGCTCTGCAGAGTCATCTGCAGTTACAGGGTGAGAAAAGGAAGGAGGCCAAGGATTAATCACAGGGCCTGCCCCTGTCAGTCTGGTATTTGTAACTAACGGAAAGCACATGCGGCCAATTGACCTTTGTGTCTCAAACAGGCTTTTGATATCTGTCTGTTTGTCACCACATCATCATCCCTGATCCACTGTCTTTTGTACAAGAAGCATTAAAGTTTCCAAGGGATTGGAGCCAAAACACAGAATTACTCTGGGAGTGCTCAGCAGACAGATTGCAATCAGAGGTGAGAAACGGAAGGGAATGAAGGAGAAGGATGGAGAAATGAAGGAGGGAGAATTGAGGGGAGTGAGGGAAGGAGAATGAGGGGGATCACAATAGAAGGAGGGAGGGAGAGCTCGAGAGAGAGATATTGGATGAGCGAGGGGGAGGTGAGGGATGGATGAGAGGGAAGGAGGGAGATGGGGAGTGAATGCATTCAGAGAGGGAAGAGAGAGTTTGAGTAAGGGAGAGTGTGACAGTGTTAGGGAGAGAGACAAGCAGAGAAAATGTAGAGTGATGAGAGATGGAAGTTTGGGGGGTAGCCTCCTTTGTGGCTTATTTTACTATTAGCAGTAACATTCTTGGATGAAATTCCTTGTGGTGCTATTTTGTTGACAACTTTGTGGAAAAAAGAACAGAGAATGTTTGCACAAAGAGATTCAAGCTTACAGGAGAAGAGTAGCAATCATAGTTTCGACCCTCCAATAAAAGAATTTGAACAAAGATTTACAGAGAAAAGGAAACAAAGAAGAGAGTATTTATCTTCCAACCCAGGAGATTCTGATAGCATGGTAAAATATTGCAGGTATGTGGGAGCACCTGTACTGGAGCTGTATGTCAGATATTGAGATTCTACTGCAATTTCACAGATTGGCCAATTGCTGGTATGGTCGTTTCTGTTCTTATCTCTAACAGACACTTGCCAGGAATAACTGGCTCAGTCAGACTGGAAGTGGTTGTGAAGTGAGCCTGAGGCAATGGATCAAAGGAGAGTGAACATCTCTCTCATTCCCTCGCTTTGCACTCATCGAGGTGATAGTGACTCATTGAACATCAAATGGAACCTAGCTCCATCCAACTAATCATGCCATATTCTAATTACAAATGCTCACAACATCCTCTCTTCTCACTTATTGAATAAATAAAATAAAGTCAAATGAAGTCAAACAAAGCTGCTGGGTTCCCATTGGCGAATTGCTGTGTCCATTAGACAGCCCTTGTTCAGGACAATTAAACTTACCAATTGTTTTCTTGCAAAAGGTCATCATTAGAGGAGTTCAGAATAATTCCACTCCTGCACACTCTGACCCTAAATCCCACAGACCCTGACCCTCACAAACCCTGACACCCACCCCACCCTGCCTCCAGTGATAACAAAGTGTGGGGGTGGATAAACACAGCAGGCCAAGCAGCATCTTAGGAGCACAAAAGCTGACGTTTTGGGCCTAGACCCTTCATCAGAAAAAATCTGATGTAGGGTCTAGGCCCAAACGGTCAGCTTTTGTGCTCCTAAGATGCTGCTTGGCCTGCTGTGTTCATCCAGGCCCACACTTTGTTATCTTGGATTCTCCAGCATCTGCAGTTCCCGTTATCTCTGACCACCCTGCCTCCTGTGCTCCCTTGCCCCCCTCCACAATTCCTTAGCCCCCTCTGCGCTCCTTGACAACCCCTTCCGGTACACACTGATCTGCCCACACACCTTGCCCCCCTCACAAACCCTGTCACCCACATCCACACACTCTGACCCCAGCTTCCACATACCCTGAAACCTCCCACTCCTTCACACACACCACCACCTACACAGACTGCGGCCCAGTGCAAGCCTGACCCCAATCTTTGCAGCCCCTGACTCCCACAATCTTCCATAGACCCTGACCCAAACTTCCCAAGTTCTGCAGATTCAGAATGTGAGCCCCAAAGGCTCTTACAGACCTGAATGCTGACAATTTGAATCCCTCAGACCCCAAGTCCCCTTGATTCCCAAAGGCCATTGCCCAACCCTGACAACCTTCTATCAACCCTAACTTTGATCTCGTAGGCACCCATAGACTAAGACAATGAAAGCACAGGACTCCCACAGAACCTGAACCTGGTTACTGCTCAGAATGAGTTGGGGGTTTGGGGGAGGGTGGGTTGTGTGTGCAGGGGAAGTGATTGCTGTTCCACCCCATTCACCTGCGCAATGTTGGTCAGGGCCTTCCGCTGGCTATCTGCTTGTTTTAAAAATGAATTAACTGGTTTTAATTTGGAAAATTGGCTCCCATGATTGGTCTCTACATTTGAACTTTGAGATTTTGCACCAAACTGAATTTGGGTAGTCCCAGGGTGAAGACACCCAGCAAAGGCAAGCAATGAATCATTTATTTTAGCACTGAAGAAGTAGAAGTACGGAAATAAGCTGGACCACCCCCACCCCCCTACCGGAGCCAACTTCTATGACCCCAACTGAGTGCAGCTCCCAAGACTATTTCCCATTCCCACTCCCTGAGAATCCTGACCTTTGTGACCCTGAACCCCACAAGCATGACCCAGCAATGCCACCAATAATCCTACATTGTGATAGCAGCCTCCATACCTCCCATAACAGACCTTATGGTGATAATACACTGACACTGTAAATAAAACCATCAAACAACTGGTGAGAGGAGGGAACATGCGAAAACAGTTGGTAACATTGTTTGCTAAAAGGTTGTCACTTCTATACCAGGAGAAAGAAACAACCATCTCTGTTAGTGCCTTGTCTCCTCTGATGTTAGTTCTGCTCCTCTGTACTGTCTGATTCTGTAACCCTCAAGTTATGTTTGTAACCTTATTCCTTAATAAATTCAATTTATGACTGTTAACCTGCTGTTACTTTTTGTCAGACTCAAAGGTCAGGAGCCTGAAACTTTGGTTGCCAAAGCAACAGAAAATGGGTAGGACCTGTTGATATAGAATTCTTTCTGGTTATCTGCCTCAGGAATTCTGGTTATGGTGGCCTGGGACACATAGTTTTCTAACCACAGATGTATGCAGCATGGAATGCGAGAAGGCCATCGGTATAACGTCAATGTACACGTGAATATGGCTTTGCTGTGAGCACAGTGAATATTGATTGTGGGAATGATTGGTTGGTTTAGGAAAACTCCAGTAACATTTTTAGGCTTTCTGCTGTCCTTGACAGATCTATCCAATAGTATAGCACTGCAGTGAGTTTGCAACCTCATCCCTGATGGGCACCATATCAGTGCAGACACATGGGAACAGGAGGCGGCCATTTGGCCCATTAAGCCTGCTCTGTCTTTCAACTTAACAACAGTTGGATTTGTACCAATATTCCACCTACTCACCTTCTCTCTGTAATTTTTAATTCCCATACCCAATAAAAAACTTACCAGTTGCAGTTTTTGAAATTTTCATTCTTTTCTACAATCTTAACAGTTCTCTCTGAGGGAGGATTCCAGACTTTTACTTTGGGTGAACAAGCGTTCCTTGGGCATCCCTGGTCTAACTTTAAGATTATGCCCTCATATTCTGGAGTTTTCCACCTGAGAGAATTTTCCCTTTATCTCCCCCATCTTCTTTTGATTGTGTTAAATATCTTAACTAGGTCACAGTATCTTTTTGTGACAGGGTCAAGGGTCATCACTAAAGCTGCTGGAAGTTCAGCCCCTCTGAGATCCTCTCCCAACAGATCAAGGCTCTGCAGAACAGCCATGTATTCATATCAAATCATTATAGCATGAAGGAGGTTATTCAGGCTGGTCTGTGCCTCAATCATTTAAGAAGGCTTGGCACTTGGCGATCAGGGTATGCTGACTGGGTTTCTCAGCAATCAGGATCATATTGTGCAAGTGGTCTTATGCTCTGACCCTGTACTGTCAATGGAGCTTGGTTTTTAATGGGCCGGGGTGGGTAGGTACAGGTATTCAGCTGTCTACCCTTGTAAGGAGCATACAGGGGGTAACAGCTTGGTCCAGTGCTTATGACTGTGGGGAACTGTGTGAATTGGAAATAAAATTTTAATGCTCTTCAGGAACATTTACACTTTACTGAATAAGTAAATCATGGTTAAGCTACCTCTCCCAACAGAGAAAAGTATCTGTTAACCTGATCCATTAATTCTAACAAACATATTTACTCTCTTTAACTCAGTGACTCTCTCTCTCTTCATCTCTGACTGTACGTCTAACTCCATACAATTCTCTCTCCTGTCTTTCCTAATTTTTTTTTCTTCAGTCTCTTTCTCAGCATTCTCCTTGCACTCAGTTTCTCTTTGCCTATGGCTTTCTCACATTCAGAATCTCTATCTTTTCCTCTGTTTGAGTCTCTCTTGCTCCCTCTTACACACAGTAACTCTTCAATTCCCTGTCCTGGAGCTCATTCAAGTGAAATAACGCAAGAGCATTTGATTAAACATTACACATTTTCAGAAAAAAAATTGTGCTTATCAAGTTTACGAGATGAATGTATGGCAACCTACTCAAGGATGTTAGAGAAACAGTAGCACACATCGAGTGAGAAAATTTTACCGGGATTACTGATTTTAAAAAAAATGGGATTCATTCCAAAAGGGGGTGGAAGCTGGAGAAAGGAACTTTCCACAAGAGCAAGAACACAGTTAGAAATCTGTGAAAAGTATTTAACAGCTCCCTGAGGATGGAAGGAAGCTTAGCTTTCCATAGTCCTGCCATAAGATCATGATGATATCTCATGCCATGTGGCTGCAAAGCAGCCCTGCCAAGTTAGAGTGCAGACATTGTTCTGATCGTACCAGGTGCTACTAAGATCCGCTTCTCAGACAGGCTTTCTACTCCACAGGGAATGTGAAAATGAAGAACTTTCCGGAAAATGTGTCATACCCACCAGCCCGTCCACTCACAGGGAGTCAGGTCATGAGAAATTGGATACACTCCAGAACAGGGCTTAACACTTCCATTGTCTGTCTCAGTGACTGACCAGGCTGAATTAGGGAAGGATTCACTCAGTTCACTCTTCCCTATCCAACATTCTCAATGCCTCTCCTGAAGGTGCTGATTCTCCCCGGGATTCAGCTCCTCCTCCCCTCCTGAAAGTGCTGACTCTCCCTGGGGTACAACTCCCCCTCCCCTTCTGAAGACGCTGACTCTCCTGGGGTACAGCTCCCCCTCCCCTCCTGACGGTGCTGACTCTCACGCTTCTATATTGGAGGAGAGTGTTCTAACTCTTGTTTATCAATCAATGTTTTGCTTTAATTCACTCAAAGGATGAAGGCATCACTAGCAAGGTCAGCATTTAATGTTCATCCCGAATTGCAGAGGGCAGTTAGTTTGCTGTGGATCTGGAGTCACATAGAAGCCAAAATGGGTAAGGATGGCAGTTTCTTTCCCTAAAGGACACTAATCTTTATATTACTTCTCTTGTGCCTTTGCATGTCTAAATGGCCATGCAGTCTCCACTGCACTATTATCAATACACACACTGTCATTTTCCTCTCTGAACCTTTCAATCTCATGCTATGATGTCCTTCAATCTAATAGTTGTCCTTTAGTTTCAACATCCAGGACCTAAAGCCTGGTTGGCTGTTGGTTAACCATCATGTCCTGCTTTGGATCAACTCTTCTTTCAACTTTTCAACGTTAAAGAAGGAATATACATTTCCCAAAAAATAACAAATTCTTTGGGCATTTCCTGCACTATGGCAATTATTTTCTTTACTTAATGGATTCAGTCATTTGGTTCAATTTTTGGAGTCATATGTTAGATTCTCAGAACTGTCCATTGAGCTTGCAACCCAGACTCTCAGTATCTTATTACAAAATCTGGGTTGCACTAATAGGTTGAATTTCTTCAAATGCAGGAGAGATTAAGAAAGAAAGGACTTGTACTGAACATTGACTCTGCTGCCTATGTCATGGGCCTGAAACCCCTGCTTTTACAGCTTGATTGGACAGGAAATGAATTTTAATCACAGTGGGAGGGAATTGATGTTGACCAGCTGCCCTAACAGATGTTCAGGATAGTGACTGTGTGAAGGCTGACCTGTGGAGAGAGTCCATTGCTGACCTGGTTCATGGGGTTGTTGGGTCCTGATGCGTTCATGAAGCTGTCGGGGTAGCTGGAGAAGGTATGTCGATTGGACGTTAAACCATATGAGCCACTTTCTGCTGCCGCTGCCAGGCCACTCTGGTGCATAGATGAGGGTGGGAGAGGCTGTGGTCTGTGGACAGTGCTCCCTCCATCTGAGACCAATCATATACAACAAGTGTTTAGTCACACAGCCAAGTCTGATACATCATGCCCATGATGCATTGCTCTTCCTCTCCCACAATCCTGCCCTTCCTCATCCTGTCCTACTCTGCAACCTCCTGCCTTCTCTTCCCATGCACTGTCTAAGTTTGACCTCTCCATCCCCTCCCTTTATCTCCTCACCAATGCCCCTTTGACTGCCCCCATCTCTCTTCCCAACTATTCTTCTCCCCTCCCCTCATTCCCACATTGTGGATTCAGTTTCACAAGCTCTGACAGCTGTTCGGTAGACACCATCAGTTGGTAAATGCTTCCAGTGAAATTAGTGGGATAACAAGGCAATGGGTCTGATAACAAGAGGGAGTTCCACATCAGCAGTAAATGCTCTGTACGTTATTAACTCCCAATGTCTTCACCAATTGAATCTCAATTCTACCAAATAAACAAGGAGAAACTGATCTTTTCCAGGGGCCTGGGCCAGTCTCCTAGTGAAGTGACTGTCTCTGGACTGTCCCTGATAGTCTAGGCTGTTGAAGTGGTTGAATAAGGCAGCCAATGCACCACAAGCACCTCTCATACCAGGTTGGCAAACCGTCATGTTGGACTGCACATTGGTCTTACCTTGGGAGAGGGTAGTTGTTGGATACGATGACTCAGGCAACTGGTATGGGGGCAAGGTTGGCATTCCAGTGGGTGGGAAGCCACCTGGCAACAGGTGGTTGAATGCTGCCAATTGATTGGCTCCAGCCTGTTTACGCCATCGCGCTCGTCGATTACTGAACCAGACCTGCAAAGTGGAGAATCAATATTACCAAACTCAAGAATACTTCCAATCAACATTTCCAAACACAATACTTTGTCCAAACAATATTACCAAACACAGTAACTTGCCCAACCACTATTACCAAATGCAATAACTCATCCAGTCAGTACATTTTTAAAATAAGAAACCAGAGAACAAATATCCAAGGGGAAAGTGGCAGAGTCCCTTTATTCTATACGCCCTGTTATGCTGAATTTTGAAATTGAAATGTTTTTCCTGGATGTAATTACTTTCTAATCCCTGCCATTGTCTTGATCACAGGCAAAGTCAATTCTCTTGTTTGCCTTCTCTTTGCAGCTGTGTCTCTAGTTCTGCGTTTCTCCATCTCCCTTCCCCCAAGCTGGATTTTGCATTTGGGAATTGTCTTCCTCATCCTCTCTTCCTTTCAGATTTTAGTCATTCATTCATTCACGTGTGCTCTAGCTGAAGGCAATGTTTTGGCTTGTTGTCTGCTGGTGCTTCCTCCTGAACTGTTTTCTGGGTAAAGATGGGGTTTGCCACTGCCTTCAGTCTCAAGGGCTAGACAAGGAGACAATGCCCACATCATCTGGAATGGGAATCAAACTTTCAGTGTTTGCGTTATTCTGAACCATGTGCAAACTACCTAGCCAGCGGAGCTAACCGTGGCTTTAGGGATGATTGTTCTATGTCAAAGGAACTATATAAATATCAGTTGTTGGTGTTAAGTACACTTTTCTACACACCTACTAATTCTACCAAATAAACTAGGAGAAACTGACCTTTTCCAGGGCCCTGGACCAGTCTCCTAGTGAAGTGATTGCTTCTGGACTGTGACAGATTGTCTAGGCTGTTGAAACAGTTGAATCAGGCAGCCAACTGCTGAGCATATTTTTCATCCTCTTATTTTCTCATCTCTTTTGAAGCAGCAGATCTCACTAGGCGCACAGTTCCTTCATTCAGGCTTTTATATGGACTTCAGGAAGGCCTTTGACAAGTCCCACATGAAAGATCAGTGCAAAAGGCCAGAGCCCATGGGATTCAAGGCAAGTTGGCAAGCTGGATCCAAAATTGGCTTGCATATAAGAGGCAAAGGGTGATGGTGGAGGATTATTTACGTGATTACAAGCAACATATCAAAGGGATCAGAACTGGGACCTTTGCTGTTTGTTACGTATACTAATGACTTAAATGTGAATGTGGAGGCTGTAATTAGTCAGTTTGCAGAAAACACAAAAAGTAGGTGGTGTTGTTGATAGTGATGAGGATGGTCTCGGGTTACAGTCTGATAATGATCAGCTGGTAAATTGGGCAGAGCAATGACAGATGGAATTTAATCCTGATAAGTGCAGGGTTATGCATTTTGGGAGGCCTAGTAGGGAAGGACATATGCAGTGAATGGTAGGTCCCTAGGCAGTGCTGAGGAACAAAGGGGTCTTGGTGGGCAAGTCGACAGATCCCTAAAGGTGTTAGCACAGGCAGATAGGGTGCTGAAGAAGGTATACAGGATGCTTGTCTTCATTAGGACTAAGGAAGTCTCGTTACAACTTCATAAAACATTGGTTAGGCTACAAAAGACAGAATATTCTGTGCAGTTCTGGTTGCCATACTACCAGAAAGAGGTGAATGCACTGGAGAGGATGCAGAGGAGATTCACTAGGATTATAACCTGGGGTGGAAAGCCTCAGTTATGAGGAGAGACTGGATAGACTGGGTTTGTTTTCCCTGGAGCAAACAAGGCTGAGGGGGGATTTGATTGAGGTATACAAAATTACAAAAGGCATACATAGGGTAGATCATGAAAATATTTTCCCAATGGCAGACGTGCCTAAGACCAGAGGGCATGAATTTAAGGTGAGGAGTAAGTTGTTTAGGTGGGATCTGAGGACACATTAGTCACCCAGAGGATGGTGAAATATAGGTAGTGTGCTGCCTGAGAGGGCGGTGGAGGCAGGTCCTCTCACAACATTTAAGAAGCATCCGGATGAGCAGGCTATAGTAGGCTATGATTGAGTGCACGTAAATGAGATTAGTGTATCTTAGAATCCCTACAATGTGCAAGGAGGCCATTCAGCTCACTTGGTCCACACCCACTCTCCAAAGAGCACCCCACCCAGAACCCACCCCTTACCCTATCCCAGTACCTTGCATTTTCCATTCCCAGCCTGCACATGCCAGGACACTATGGGCAATTTAGCATGGCCTACACTTAATGGTACGATCCTGTGGAGTGTTGCCGAACAAAGAGACCTTGGGGTGCAGACTCATAGTTCCCTGAAAGTGGGGACCGAGATAGACAGGATAGTGGAGAAAGCGTTTGGTGTGCTTCTCTTTATTGGATAGTGCATTGAGTTTTGGAGTTGGGAGATCATGTTGCAGCTGTACAGAACATTGCTTAGACCACTTTTGGAATATTGCATGCAGTTCTGGTCTCCCTGCTGTAAGAAGGATGTTGTAAAATTTGAAAGAATTCAGAAAAGATTTACAGGATGTTGCCAGGGTTGGAGGGTTTGAGCTACAGGGGGTGGCTGAAACGGCTGGGGCTATTTTTCCTGGAGCGTCAGAGGCTGGTGGGGTGACCTCATAGAGGTTTATAAAATCATGAAAGGCATGGATAAGGTAAATAGCCAAGGTCTTTTCCGTGGGGTGGGGGAGTCCAAAACTAGAAGGTACGTGTTTAAAGTGAGACAGGAAAGATTTAAAAGGGACCTAAGGGCAACTTTTTCATGCAGAGGGTGGTGCGTGAATGGAATGAGCTGCCAGAGGAAGTGATGGAAGCTGGTACAATTACAACATTTAAAAGGCATCTGGCTGGGTATATGAATAGGAAGGGTTTAGAGGGATATGGGCTGAGTACTGGTAAATGGGACTTGATTAATTTAGGATACCTGATTGGCATTGATGTGTTGGGCTGAAGGGTCTGCTTCTAAGCTGTAGCTACTACTCTATAGTCTACCTAACATGCAGATCTTTGGACTGTGGGGGAGACCAGAGCACCCAGAGGAAACCCATCCAGACACGGGGAGAATGTGCAAACTCCACACAGACAGTCGCACAAGGGTGAAATCGAACCAGAGTCCCTGGTGCTGTGAGGCAGCAGTGCTAACCGCTGAGATACTGTGCTGCCCATTACGTAATTTGGTGTATGTTGGTGGGCCAAAGGGCCTTGTTCTATGCTGTATGACTCTGATTCCTTTTAACCCCAGCGTTCGCCTTGCAGTTGTGCAGCTCAGTACTGATCTAGCTATTCCACCTTGAATGGAATCACAGCTAACATGGATGCATTGCTGCCCTCTGGTGCAGGTTAAGACATCCATCCAGAGTCTGGTATAGTGGTAAGGAACAGGAATCCTTCCTCCCCCCTGGCCCAGTGACACGACTCCATGGCCCAAGACTCTGGTATCTTGGATTGTTGCTGCAGCATGTTAAAAGGACCTGATCGTGGGGGGCCTTTAAAGGTAGGCAGAGACGTAAGGAGCCACTATGGTACTGGTGGATACACCACTATAGGCACATGTGAAACCCTTGACCTAGACACAGCCTGGTAAATGCTTAACCAGCACACATGCCCACACGCATGAATTCTTCACACAATAACATGAAATGAAGTAAACTCGAGGCTGAGAGTTCAAATCCCACTGCAGCAATTGCATTCAGTAAAGGTGGCAAAAAGTAAAATAACCGTGAAGGCCCTTGGATAGTCATAAAAACCCACTGGTCCTTAGGAGGATGGAACCTGCTGCCCTGACATGGTCTGTGGGTCCCACAACAACCTGGCTGACCCTCAGGGTAAGTAAAAATAGGCTTGCTAGTGTGACCCTTGTCCTAAGAACAAACATGCAGAGCATTGATTTCTGAGGGTCAGAGGTGAGGTAATGTCAAGTGCATCACAAATGTGTCCATGTGCACACTAATCGAGTGTGTGAAAATATTTAGAGACAGACCTCAGTGTGGAATTAGCCTGTGCGGGTTAGGTTAGCTGCTCACCCAGGCATGAATCACAAGTCTTGGCCGATATGGGAACTGAGTGGGAAATGGGCAAGACTGCCTCCAAATGAAAATTGACAGTAACAGTTGTGAGTGGGAGTGGGAGTGTTTGCGTTAAGCCTCCAGCTACACAGAGATCTTTTGTTTTACAAAAACAGGCCAAATTGCAACTCATCGTAAGCCCAGTTGGGATTACACTGTGCTTCGAAGCCTGGCTTCACAGCAAAGACTGACGCCTTTTCAAATTAATTTATGACATTTTTCAGAGTACAGAATTCAGTTGTAACAAGATTGCTTTCCAAAACACACAGTTCAAAGTAGCCACCGCAAGAACAAATGATGACTGGTAAACCTGGAAATGAATTAGTTTCCAATAGCAGCACATTTCAGGCAGACTGAAAATGACATCACTGGAGAAAAACAGGCCAAAGTAGAAAACACTGACAAAATTTCCAAAGAACCCAAATACACACAGCATGGAACGTTGTCGATCAGTTGCACCCCATCCTCAGTTTATCTCCTCTCTGTCCTATAATGGACTCCTCCTACCCTTTTAATCCTCCCACAGCCCAAATTAGGCCCCCTCACACTCATGGACAATTTATCCTGTGAGTGCGTCTATCCCACATGTGAAACCTGCCAAGGAAACAGGAGGTAAAATTCCTTCCTACTCCCTAACTTCAGAATCTCTCTCTAAACTTACGAGTTGCCATCCTGAATGAAGATGTCCAAAGGACGTAGTCATGGACTGACATTATGGCATGTTACTTGAAGTAACAGGTTTTAGTCACTCTTATACTGTTGCTACAATTCATTAAAAGACCTTATCCAGACTGAGCCAGATACGCTCTATTACTATCGAATGCTTCTCTGATTAAAATAGTTCTGTCAGCTGCATGGAGTTGCTAGGTCTTATCTCTGGGCTTCAGTGAATCTTGAGCCTAACTCCAGTTTGTTTCAATGGCAGGTCAGGAGCTCTTCAGAAGCTTTTATGTTAGAGATATACTACAGTTATGATATATTGCCAGGGCCCAATAGTCCCAGGTCATTGTTTTTTTTAAATGGCATATTGCTGAACCAAAACTGGGACACAAAAAACATTCGTGATGGGACAGGCGCTGTTGCTAGGATACAATGCAGGCTTCAAGTCATAGTTCCTCAGGCACCACTGCACTAGGCCTCAGAGTCATGGATTTTATTCTGTTATTTATGTTTAATTCCATAAGTATGAGAACAATTATGTTGTGAGCAGTGCTCCGTTGTAACTCTTAGGCTTAAAAATGTAGTTTCAGAATTCCTTGTTTCTACACTGGGTTTTGTGCTTGCAGGTAGGCCAAGGTTGGTGATGGGGGTGGGGTAGAGCAGCAATGGAGAATGACACAAAGAGAAGACCAGAGTTGGTGTACGGAATCTGACTGTGAGAAAACAAATAATGGTCTGTAGTGGGATATTTACTGCAGGTCAACATCAGACACTCCCATGTGCCCCCACCAGATAGATTTCACTGCAACTCTCAGCAAGAGAGCTGAACTCTGACCCATTCCATCTACAAAACCCCTCCTCTCCCCTTTATGTTCTCTTTAACTCCATCCTTGAGAAGGGTAAATGCTTAGTGGGGAACCTAGCCTCAGAAAGAAATCTCTGGACAAATCAGACAGTGCTTCACCCCCAAGGTAACACTAGAGACATTTGGGCATGCACTACCCAGCTTATCAATGGCTCTAACTGCATTCTATTCCAGGTTATTAAATTTCACAGTCAGGAAAGGAGTGGGTCATAAGAAACGTCATTAAAAAAAAGCTGGTATTTCTCAGATCTGTTGGGTGTGGGGTATTCTGGATGGAGAACTGTATGGTAACAATACTTAAAGGAGTTACATTGTAGTTGAAGGGAATCCTGGGATATTGGAGCAGTTAAGGATGGAGCAGATTCAGAGAATGGGATCATGAATCAACTGGACTATCAACTCAGTGAAAGGTGTTGTTTGGGCTGACCTCGACTGAGTGGTGCAGACTGGCACATTCCGAGCTGCAGGACTATGTGTTGAGGGACGCACTAAAGCTTGGGTCAGCTGCTACAAGGTGGAGTGGGAAAAGACCATCATCTCAGGTCTTTCTGCCGAAGTTAAATGGGGGTCTGTTCGCTTGTTGGACCCTCCTGATGAGTCAAATAAATGTAAATATAGTCTTGTATAAGTAGGAAATGCCTTTGGTTTGTTTCTTCATATAGTACTGTGCTGAACCAAACTGTTTTAATGACTATGTACATATGTTAAGAGATTTTTAGGAATAAAGTATATTTTTGAAATTAAACCAAACTGGCCATTTTCCAATTTGGATCATATTTCAAAGCTGGCACTGCTGTTGCTCCCTCTTCTTTGCTGATGGCTGCCCTCTCCCATCGTTTTCCAAAGACCCTTATCGTTGCTTGGGTAACAGTTCTGCAGGAACTGTCATTAAAATGCCTATAGTTATTTTTGGGAGTGATTTCTTGTCGATCAACCTTAGCACTGAAGGGTTAATGGACATTCTGACTCTGGATATCATCAGCGTCAGATCCCATCCAGTTTTCACCGGTTGCAGGAAGGTGGCACGGTGGCTCAGTGGTTAGCACTGCTGACTCACAGTGCCAGGGACCCAGGTGTGATTCCACCCTTGGGCAACTGTCCGTGTGGAGTTTGCACATTGTACCCTTGTCTGCATGGGCTTTCTGTGTGGGTTTCCTCCAGGTGCTCCAGTTTCCTCCTACAGCCTGCAGATGTCCAGGCAAGGTGGATTAGACATGGGAAATGTAGGGTTGGAGGGAAAGGGTAGGCAGTGGGATGCTGTTTGGAGCATCAGTGTGGACTCAATAGGCTGAATGGCATGCAACCACACTATAGGGATTCTTTGGTTTGTGGACAGTATGACGAGAAGCTAGCTTTCCACATTGGCAATGCATGAAGAAGTTATTCATTTTCCGTCACAGATAATAATCTGTTTGGACTTGAACCCAGGTCCCTGGTCCAGAGATACAGATATTACCGTAAGAGCCCTAAAATGAACACCATTAGGCTCCTCATTATGAGAAGGACTGAAAGTGTGCACTGTGCAGGTTCAGCTGGATGATCATTCCAATTGCAAGGAGTTTCATCCCTCCTGGGGAAGGGGACTGTGTTTATTATGCTGTTACACCTAACCCCTCTCCTCGTTATACCTCATGGCATTAACAGTCTGAGACTAATTGGGGTCCCTAGAGAGGACAACATGAAAAATTTCTACAGCTCGATTATAGGGGTTGTATGAGGAATGATGATCTCTTCATATTTATGTCTCACTGAAAGTAATGGGTTTCTTGATAACAAAATGTAATCTTCACAGTAAAGTGATGGAGGCACTGGGGTTGGGGACAGGACAGGATGTCATGTAGGCCAAAGTCTGCCTACTACTCCATAACTGAGGGGAAAATCTAGATGTTTTGTCATCAACTTGTTCAGAGATTACACATGCCTGGGGCAGGTTGGACTTGAACCCTTGTCCCTGTTCCAATGGTCGGGAACACTACCACTACACTACAACAGCCCTAAATAAACACCATTGGGTTAGCTTTGCATTCCACAGTTGTATTGAATTAAAGATTCACCAGTTGCCATGCTGGAATCCAAACCAGTGTCCCCACATCACTAGCCTGCCGTTTGGAATTACTCATGCAATGATGTCACAATTAAGTCATTGCCTCCATCAAGACATGGAGCTTATCTCTTCTCAAAGCCAATCCCGAACCTGGCATGGTATTAAGGACCACACACAAAGGCCCCACATCCATCCCCAGCCTGTGCTCAGATCTTCAACCCGAGGTGGTAAACAGACCATAAATGTTCAGGGTGCCCTGTGCCTGCAATTTGTATTTCTGCTCTTGAACATGGATGTACAGAAAGAAGAGTGGCATTGGCGACAATTTGGAGACGGGGGTTCGGGGGATAGTTGGGATGGGGTGGAACTTATTGCAATACCCTCTAGGATTTCCCAAGAGTTTGGACATGTCAAGGGGAATGGAAACAGTTGGGTGTAATCTGAAGAGACCTCCTGGATCTAATCAAATGGGTGACCATGCATGGGGTGTGGCAGGACTGGAGAAAACCATGATGATCCAGGAGAGAAAGGTAAGAAATGACAGTGTGAGAGATAAAGGCATGAAAAGTGTTTTTTTTAAAGACTTGAGTATCAGCCCAGCAGGTAGGTTTGTGTCAGTACAGAGAATCTGGGATTAATTACAACAGGAGCTGAAGATAAGGATCAGCTCCTGCAATTTGTCAGACAAGCTAGTAAGTGTTCTCTTACACAGGGGAGAGGCCCAGCATTGTGCCCCCAATTGGAGCCTGCCTGTTTTATGAAGATAAATTGACTTACAGGTGCTGAAGTGTAACAGAGCGTAGCTACAAACACAAGAGCTCACACAGTGCGGGAGTGGGATCTGCAAAAACCTTCCCAATCACAGACTCCTCCGACATCCCTGATTCAGCTACTTATTCCTCACAGAGTATTCCAGGTTGCTCTTGTTTATTGTTGTCATTCTCAAGATGTTTTATCCTTGCAGCTATTAACCCTGTGAACCCTCCTCACAAACGGTTGGGATGTAATGCAAGATGGAAGCAAAAGCAGAAAGAAGTGGTAGTGGGTGTAGGTCTGACAGTGCCTGAAAGAGACGACTAGGGTAGTCCTTGGCCTGCTGTGTTCATCCAGCCTCACATTTTATTATCTTGGAATCTCCAGCATCTGCAGTTCCTATTATCTCTAGTCCTCCAGGTAAATACCTTCACTGCTCAAGTCCTACCTGCACCGCAGATGTGTGCTGACCTCTTTGGGCTGTTTAGTTAAAAATAAATAAACCTTCGCTGTGCTGATCCTAGACTAGAGATAGGGCTAGGATTTGGGGCACCACTACAGAGAAGGCAACTTGGGGAGAGTAGGCAAAGAGGGAGAAATGGATGGAAAAGGAGGTTGGGCTTTAAAGGGAGTGAAGGATGTACTGGTGAATGGTAGTGTGTGAAACAGGGGAGAAAGGGGAAGGATATGGGAGACAAGGAGTGGGGAGTGAGGGGAAACTGGTGGAGAGAAGGGTGCTGGGAGGACAGTTGGGATCACTCATGCATCTCTTGGCTTTACAAGTGAAAGGGTCATAAATGTTCAAATAATTCTGGGGGCTTGGCCAGATTGAGGTTATGACAGGAGGAGCCTTTCCTGTTTGGGAATGAGACAGCGCCTGACTATTGCCATTTTGGACCCTCAGGCTACTGTTTCCTTCAGAAATTTCTATGGTACATTATGGAGTGTGTCAGAGACACAGTATGTGAGATGGCTCCTGACTTTGCACAATGGTGTAAGACAAGTGACTATGGGTTAGCCCTTGATTTACAGCTCATTAATTTCAATGGAAATAAAAATGGGAGAGACATAAAACAGGCTCTGGGTCCATTATGAGCCATTTTACATGATTGTAACAAGGTTAGAATGGGCACAAGAAGGCCATGGATAAGTAAGCTGGCCATCACCCAATCTGGTTTAGCAGCCTTATATTTCTAATGAACCTGCTCCTTCTCCGAGTTCTCTGTTTCTTTCGCAGTTCTGCAGTGTGAGCTGGGGTCATACAATGTTAATGATATCATTGCTCCTTGCACACAGGAGAGAAACTGAATACTTCCCACAGTATGCCGGCTGTGTGTCAGTCCCATGATCGAAGAACACGTTTGTGTCACATGGCTTCTGCTGTTTAAATAAATTCATTCACCCACAAATGAAATTAGTCTGTAACGTGACTGTTCATCTGTACAGACGCTCGGCGATGGCAAATCCACTCTTACTAATAAATTTGCAACCGCATTAATCATCAAAGGCAACCAGCGAAAGGGAGCTCAGAAATGGAGGCTGGATTTGAGGTTACACGTGCACACAGAAAGAAAAAAAGAGGAAGAAAGATGAAGAAAGAACAAAAAAAAACAAAAAACCTTTTACATTTTGGGATGTTTCAAAACATGTTGCAGCTAACGCAGAATTTTAGAAGTATAGTCATTTTTGCAATGTAGGGAACACTACAACCATGTTGCACTCAGCAAGGTCCTATAAACAGTGCACTGACAATGGGCTGATCAACAGTTTCAGTGATGCTTGTTATGCAATTGGGTAACTCTGCCACTCTTCAGCAAAATTGCTCCACAGGGTAGTTTGCACTGACCTGAGAAAGTAAACAAGGCCAAAATACAGTAATGGACACATCCAATGGATGGCACCTCTGACAATGCAGCAATCCATCAGTACTGCACATGGGTTTCAGCCTGGCGTATGGGCTCAAGGCAAGGGATTTGAACTTTTAAACTTCTGACCAAAAGGTGAAAGAATTCAAAGTGACATTCTGACTGCAAAGGGTATGGATCTTTGGTGCACGTGCACACACACAGACCTACTGGGTGAAAAAGGCTTGTGCAGCCGATAAAACAGAATTCCCTGCTCCATGTTGCCATTGGTTTTGGCAATGAATGCAGTTCCCAGTGGTCTCATTATTAAATGAAAGTCAGGGCTCAGATACAGAGGTGTCAACCTGAAGAAGCCACAGGCTGCCTTCAGGCTAAACAATGAAGACAGTATGCTGTAATCACAACTAAGTGATCCCAAAACCAGGCTCGTCACATTCCATTGTGAACAGCAGTGGATCATTACTAGTTAAAGGGAGGAAGAGGCTCTGTGACCATTCCCCTTTGTAAAGCTGGGGAAGCCCAGTAAATCAGTGCAAAAGACAAGGCTGAAACCATCTTCAGCTGGTAGATCTGAGCGGTTGAGCCATCTTGGCATCCTCTTGAGGTTTCCACTGTCACAGATTCCAGACTTCAGGCAATTTGATTCACTCGACATGTTGTCAGGAAACTGCTAAAGGCATTGGATACAATAAAGGCCATGCCCTGACAATATCTCTGCTGTAGTGATGAAGACTTGTGTTCAAGAACTAGCTGTACCAATGGCCAAAGTGCACCAGCGTAGCTACAACACTGGCATTGATCCGACAATGTGGATACTACTCACAATATGACCTGTCCATAAAAAGCAGGAAAAATCCAGCATGGCGAATTACCACCCCATCAGTCTACTATCAATCATCAGCGAAGGGGTGGAAGGAATCATAGACAATGCTGCTAAGCAGCAATAATGTACCAGAAAGCCAAAGGAGATAGTCAGTAGTGACCTCAGCAACTCTGGCCCAGGGAAGAGGATAAATGGATAGATATTTTAAATGAGATGACGCACGCATGATGGGCCAGACAGTTTCCTTGTAGGTTGTAAGATTTCATAACTCTAATACACTCCAAGGTAGCTAAAAGACATTTTTACTCTCATTTCATTTCCAAGTGAGTGGAATGACAAAAAAATCTCAGCTTTAAGGGGTAAAAAAGTTAAATAGAAGTTTGTTTGTCGAGAGAAAGAAGAAAGACGACAGCTGTTGTGAACACGCATTCCAGAAGGATTTCTCACTGCCAGATCCAGCCTCTTCCCACCACTTTCAAGTCCACCGATCCCTCAAATATTTTCTACATTTCGGTGTCGATCACTCAGTCTCTCTGGGGCCTTCTGAAAGATTGTAAACATTAATCACTGTGGCACTTACACAGCCTAAAGCCTGTCCACCAACCACCTCCCCCCCACCACCACCCTCAACTATGCAGGCAAGGGCCAGAAAATTCATTGTGATAACTTCAGAAATAAAGACAAGGCTGCCTCCAATCTAAAATCACCAAGTGCAACCTAACATTGTCATTGGTCCAAAGACATGCAGGTTAGGTGGGTTGGCCATGCTAAATTGCCCATAGTGTCCAGGGATGTGCAGGCTAGTTGGAATAGTCATGGGAAATTATGGAATAGGGTTGTGCTTGGGTCTGGGTGGGATGCTCTTTGGATGGTTGATGTACACTTGATGGGCTGAATGGCCTGCTTCCACACTGTAGGGATTCTATGATTCTACTATTCAAAGTACTACGTCTGACTAATGATATTCTTCAGAGATATGGAATCCTTGGAGACTGAGGTGAAGAACTGCTGCTGGGGAAGTGTTTGATGGATAGCTGAGGAGTAGTGCTGGTATACAATGTGAGGTGTGGGAGGAAAGGGTCTTGAAAAACAGAACAGGAAGCAATGCCAACCACCCCAGCAAACAGAAGAATACAAATAACAAGTGGAACAGAACACTAATGCTTCACCGGTCACGCACTGACAACGTTACCTAGCAGGGCGATGAAATGTCTGCAATCAAACACATCGGCTCGGCAAGCAAGTCTACAGCCTCATATGGCTTGCATTGACATCTGTTACTTTGATTTTCTTGTTGATGGAGCAGTCCCCTGGGCACAACAACTTGCTGCGAACACCACAGAATGCCACCTTAACCCAGGGTCTTGCCCAAGTCAGAGGGCCATATTAAAAACTTTCTCCAGTCCTGTTCTGGCCCAAAGGTCTGTGCTTTACTCCCACAACAGCTGGTTCTTGCTGATTTGTGTGGAGGTTCTGTCAAGCAATCATTCAAATTCCTGACATTAAAACAAGCAACTCAGAAACTGCACTGAAATCTCACAAGCCAACAAAAACAGAGGAAATAGATAATAAAGTGTGAAGCTGGATGAACACAGCAGGCCAAGCAGCATCTCAGGAGCACAAAAGCTGACGTTTCGGGCCTAGACCCTTCATCAGAGAGGGGTATGGGGAGAGGGAACTGGAATAAACAGGGAGAGAGGGGGAGGCGGACCGAAGATGGAGAGAAAAGAAGATAGGTGGAGAGAGTGTAGGTGGGGAGGTAGGGAGGGGATAGGTCAGTCCAGGGAAGACGGATAGGTCAGGGAGGTCGGATGAGGTTAGTAGGTAGGAGATGGAGGTGCGGCTTGGGGTGGGAGGAAGGGATGGGTGAGAGGAAGAACAGGTTAGGGAGGCAGAGACAGTCTGGGCTGGTTTTGGGATGCAGTGGGTGGGGGGGGTGAAGAGCTGGGCTGGTTGTGTGGTGCAGTGGGGGGAGGGGACGAACTGGGCTGGTTTAGGGATGCGGTGGGGGAAGGGGAGATTTTGAAGCTGGTGAAGTCCACTTTGATACCATTGGGCTGCAGGGTAATGTCATGACTGTACTGACACCACAGTGCAAGGTGAGATGGGCAGAAATTAGAGACCAAATAATTCATTTCCAAATGTACCCAGTAATGAGACTGGGGAAAGTCTATGTCACAGAATCAAATAGTACAAAAGAAGGCCATTCACTCTGCCATACCTCTGCTGGCTCTTTAAAAGGTCCACTCCCCTCTTCTGTCCCCATAGCTCTTAACATTTTTCCTTTTAAATATTTCCAGTTTCCTTTTGAATGACACTGTTGAAGTTATGTCCACTGTCTCTGTCCTCCAACTTTCAGACATCACAAACTTGTTGCATCTGAAGAAAACAATGTCCCCATGTTGCCTCTGGTTCATTTAACTCTGTCATCTTGTTAACTACACTTCTGCCACATGGGACTAATTTCTCTTTACTCACCTCTACAAAATCTCCTCTTTCCGCCAAGTTCTCCCAGTCTCTTCACCAATGTTCTTTAGCAACAATGGTTGGTCAGTGACATTTTAAACCCACTGAGAGAAATTCATTCATCCCACCCTCGCAGTTGGACTCTCTACTCAAAGGAAAAATGAAGTGGTGAACCAACTTAAAAGTCAATTTCCAAATTATCTGTCTTCCGATGAGCTTCCCACACAGTCTCAGAGTTTATACAACTAAAAGTTCTCTATATTGCAAACAGTTTGAATGTTGGGCTAAAAATGTACAGTGACATTGGTGAAGAATGTCATGCCAATGAGATACAGCAAAATATCTCCAAGGTAGCTGGTGAACAGTTAAACTGTTGCATAACTGAGCCATGCACACCTTTACAATTCCAGGTGAACAGCCCTGGTCACTGTTAATTTAATTGAGTTTACCCCTGGCAACAGTGGGGCTGCACAATTGGCCTCAAGAACAGTGTGGCAAATAAACAGGGTTCCTTCTCCTGATCACTGCCCTGTATGTGGACATTAGATGAAGAGAGTATTTGGCTCAGCCTAAGTGCTCCCCACTCTCAAATGCCCTGGCAACACTCTCTGTCTAGCACACAAAGGAATGTTTGGCACCTGAGCAACTATGTTCTGGCAGGGAGTCAAATTGGCCTTTGGCAGCAGTACACAGCGGGCTAGTAATGAATCCACATTTAATTCTAAACCAAAGGCCCAACATTCTCTCATATTGAAGTCAATGGGTTTGAGAGTGAGGTTCATTCATAAAAGCTCATTTCCTGCTATTAGCAGAAGCCGATTTCATCCCCAATATTGTCCAGACAATTGTGGGAGATTTGGAGAATTTTAGTTCCACAAAGGTCCTGTGATATGCTGGGCATGATGCTGCCCTTTTCGTGTGAAAACTGGTTGTGGGTGTTATATCCATGCAATTTGCAGGAGTAGAAGCTGACCTTTGCTGAGGTTTGTTCCTGAAACAGCTCCCTGGAGCCTTGTAGTAATCATAGAACTAACAAACAGAACCCTGCACAACTTGTTGCTTATTCACTCAATATAAGTACCATGAGATAAATGATAAAGCTTTTGATAAGCTTTTTAAGTGTCAGTTGACCAAACCATTTCCTTATTTATTCCCACAGTGCAGCAAATCAATAGTTTTCACCTCCTCCTCAATTCACTTCCATTAAACACTGCTCCTTTCTCATGGACTAGAAAGTGACTTGGACGACAGGATGGAAAGGGCCTTTAGGGATGTTATTGAAGAGATTTTGAGAGCCTTGGGCCAGTGGAGTCACCCAATTAATATTTTTCTTTCATATGGTAGAAATACTAAGGTTTCTTCCCCCCCTTGAATTGGTATTCCTGTGAATTGTCCTGATGAGTGCAAGGCAAAAACATTTAAGGAATTGTGTCTTCTATTCAGCAATATCCAAGAAATATGTCCATAGGAAGATGTCAAAACCTCTCACTAGAGTCAGTATAGCATCTCTCCTGTGTCAGTGACTTTGAAAATGTTGCATTTTCTCCTATTATCAGGTAGAGTAATTATGATACAGAGGGAAGCCATTCAGCCCATTTAATCTCTGTCAGCTCTCTGTACAGCAATCCTGTAAGTTCCATTCCCCTGCTGTAAACCAGGATCCCTGTAAGTAATTTATTTCCTTCAGTGTCCATCCAATTTCCTTTAAAATCATTGATCAACTCCACTTCCATCCCCTCTGTAGATAGTGGGTTGCAGATTATTACCATTTACTGTGTATATGTGAGATCCCACTCCATCTCTTATCAAAATCCTAAATTTGTGTTCCCTGTTCCTCATAACATCAGCTACTGGGAACAATCACCCATTTCTATATCTGTCCTAATCCTGCCTACCTCTATCAAAATTTTCCCTCAATCTGCTTTGCTGAGTTGAAAAAGATAGAAAGATATGCTGATGCAGCAGGGTGTCTAGAGTACAAATGCCAGCCTAGACATATTGGGTTGAATGCCTTGTTAGTGCGCTGTTGACTCTGGACACAACATGGTGTCACTTGATGACCTCACCTGAACTCGTGCCTCTGTGAGTTTGGTTCTCTGGGCTAGCTCCTCTCTAGTGTAGATGTCTGGGTAGTGGGTCCTCTCAAAGGCTTTCTCCAACTCCTCCAGCTGCTCTGCGGTAAATGTGGTGCGACTGCGTCGTTGCTTTCGTTTCAGAGGGAGATCAGGCTCTGATTCCACATCTGAGGTTCCATCATCCAAGCGATTGCCTATTGAGGAGTAAAAAGAAAGAGTCAGGATTGAAGGTGCTCAAAGAATGACACACACCACTTCTTCCTTGAGGGCAACTGAGGACCCAACCAAAATAAGGTGGACCACAGGCAGGGCCAAGATTTGCCTGAGGAATAGTCCAATCCTCCATGATGTTTCTAATGAGAGGGGATAGATAGAAACTCCTCTTGAAGGCATAGTATGGCTATTTGCCCATGACTCCTCATAGAAAGAGAAAGTGGGTGATAGTAGAATATTAGGTAATTTCCTTGTAAATCAGGTGTGGTACCGGGAGAAATTTCACACCTTCCCTCTCAATCAAACATACAGTACATATAATTTATGTGGCACAATATTGATACCACCGCAATGTTTTCTAATTCCAAAGCAACTCTGATGGATGTGGCTGTAACTAATGTCTCACGAACAACTGTTAATGGAGCAGCCAAAATGACTGTTCTGAGCCCACATCTCAATCCCAAGCCATTATAGGACCCAGTCTGAATGATCCAGATTGAAGGATCCATTGTGAAGGATCAGGTGGAAACGATCCAGAATGAAGGAGCCAGTTTGTGGAATCCAGTGCAAATGACTGTGTGATTGACCAAAGCCCAATACTCAGTGTGAAGCTTCCAGTTCAAATTAGCTTTTGTTGTTTTTACTAAAGCCATCTCCTCAGTGAAATTTAACTCTGATCCAATGTGATGGCCAATGAAAAACATTTGCAGATTATAGAGTTAATCACATGAGAATGAGATTCTGCCTCAGTAGTGTGCACACAGGTACAAATTTGGGGCATACTCCAGACTGTTAATGTGGAACGGGAAAGGGCTGGTGGGTATTGTAGCCTCTGCCGTTGTCCAGCTAAACTCAATCTGGACAGCCTGAACCTTGGATCTTACTGCATACAGTGGCTCAGCAGCAGCAAACTTTCGGGGGATTACAAATGTGATTAAAGATACATGTTATTAAACAGAATCATTAAAAGCCTATGTTTGTCTCTCCTATAAATATATAAAGGTGATTTACAATATTTTCCATTTATAATTCTAAAAAGATTAGGCTGGTTGAAATAGACCCTGATGGGGTTAATGTCAGATCACCCTTTTTGAAGGGTGAGGAATATTTAATGTTGTCATGGACTGGTTGCTGTGGGGCTCCTGTGCAGACCAGTCACAGCCTGCTAATATTTCTCAGCCTCACCATCAGGGTGATGCTGGAGGCTTTAACACATCAGCAAGTTGTGATGAAGGGCTGTACTGCACAATGATGCACCAAGTACACTGAGTTCCTGACTCTCTCTCCGGACTATGCAGTATCCTGTTGGATTACTGGGTAGCACTTGGACCCTGTACCTGCCAGTGGCCCTGGTGTGACAATGGGTAGTCAACATCAGCAGTTTGTGATCAAATGAGGCATCACAACCACTCCCACACCTGTCCACATCCAAGACACAGGCACATGGAATTCCCCACAGGAGTTTCTGGATAATAGTCGAAACTGGGAACCTTAGCTGATTTTCCCCTCCCTAACCCGGGGGCTCCTCAACTGCTGAACTGACGGAGATCACTAATTAAGAAGAGGCAACACATCAAACCTTCCCAACACCATAACGCTATTTATATAATACACACCCCTCACCGTGACACACTGAAATAATACACACCCCTCGCTGTTACATGCACTCCTCATGGTAACACTGAAATAACATGCATCCCCCCCCCCCCACGGTAACACACTGGTAAACACACACACCCTCACCATAACACATCATCAACACTGTAGCACATTGGTACAACATACATCCCTCACTTTAGTACTCAAATAAATACTCACTGCTCTAACAAATTCCCACATTGTGACCTTGACAGAAGGTAGCCTGGTCTTACCAGAGATAACAAATTAAGAATGAATTAAGAGAATATGTTCATTCCTGATTTGAAGCCTTCCTTATCGAGTCATCAATGTAGATATGCTCTCTCCTCCTCTGATTAATTTAACTGCATGCCACAATGCCAGACCACATTCCCCCAACAGGTCAGAGGTAAGTCCACGAATCCTCTTCTCAGTCAAACTCCTGTCCGCAAGCCCAAATGTGAACTTGTTTCCCCAGAACCCGCCACCAGGAGGCGGCAGCACATCTGTGCTGCTGCTGCTGATCTGGCCTCATAAATTCGTATTGCCCCGCTCTGACTGGCGACCGGGGTAAATTTGCAAATTTGGTTCTTACTGCAGGTGGAACCCAGTTCTGTTCCCGTTTGACATTTCTTCCGAAAACAGCTTGAAGTCGCCAAGAGTCATATCGCTCTGTAAGTTGCCAGAGGAAGCGAAATGAAAATTAGAAGCGAGGAGGCAAAAGGGTTAGAGCCTAGAGGATTAGACTAAAATATATATATAAGCAAAAGCCTTTCAAGGGCTTAAAATGTAACCGTCCGTCAAATTCAATTTGATAGTGGCGGGGAAGCTGTAAACAATGTTTGCAGGTGTGATGTGGTCATTTGTGAGGCTGTGAGAGTGGAAAAATTGCAGCTTTGTGAAGCAGTCTACCATGAACAAATGTGTAAATTAGTGAGTAGAAGTCAAGCAGCCGGGGCACATTCTCCAATAATAAATCCAAACAAGCCCAAGAGTCATTAGAGGGACGTCTTTTCTGAAGGAGTTTGCTGCGGTTAGGATTACGGAAAAATACATCTCTTGGTAAACTGGGGGGGGGGGGGGGGGGCGGAAATTGGGGCCAAGACACGGAGCGAATCAGCGATCGGCCGTGAAGTTTAATTAAACAAGGTGTTAAGGGATTAGGTGAAACCTGTCATTAAGACCACTCAGGGGCTCCTCAGAACTGAAAGATGCTGCTACAGTTTGGAGAGTGAGATGTGGACGGATGGAGACATGCGGACGCATTAATGAAATCAAATTGCACAAGAGCCCCCTGTAACATCATCCTTGTGTCAGGTTTTATTCTCTCAGGGTGACTGGAACCAGCTAGCTCTGGCCTTCACTTGCTCGCTGTCGCGGGCGATCATCCCCCGTCCCCCCACCCCCAACAAACTGCGTCTCGGGTTTCACAGCGGGAGCCGTCCCTGAGCTCAGGGGCTCGCACAACCCTGCTCTGAAGACTTGCATTTGCATAGCGTCTTTCACGACCGCAGGCTGCCTCAGAAGTGCTTCAGAAAGAATTACTTCTGAAGTGCAGTTGCTGTTTCAAAGTAGCAGCCAATTTGTATATTAACAGGGAGAACTCCGAAGCAAAATATTGGGGATGTGAACATAAAAGCAGAACACGCTGGAGAGACTCAGCAAATCGCACAAAATCGGTGGAGGGAAAAGCGGTGTTCATATTTCAAGCCGAACATCGCTTCCTTAAAACTCCAGGCTCTGAAGTAAAGTCATATTGGACGCAAAACATTAACCTTGTTTCTCCCTGCACGGATTCTGTCAGGACTGTTGAGTTTTTCCAGCATTTTCTGCTTTTATATAGGGATAAATCTACCGTACTTTGCAATAGTGCCAAAAATATCCATCTGAGATCAGATAGCGGCCCAATCTAACATCTCACCTGAAAGACAGAACTTCCAACAATAGAGCAGTCCTTCAATACCACAGTGGAACATCTTTATTTTTGAGATTAAGTCCTGTATTGGGACATGGACTGAGAACTGGCTTGAGTTCAAGGTGACAGTGCTACAAAATGAGCCCCAACTAATCTCAAGGTGTGAGAGCACAGTGGTGGAACTGTGAGGAGGGTAGACGTCAGGTTGGTTGGGTGGGGGTGCCATTCTGATCAATGCTTCACTGTCCGAGGTGTGATCATGAGGTGCTCCTTGAGTATGAACAGTTGGATCTCAATGGGAAAAGAGGCCATGAGGGGTGACATTCTGTTTGATGGGGAACGCTTGGACTGAATTCAGGTCAGTCTCATTGCAGTGGAAACTCACTTTGGGTCAGAGAACAAAACAGATATCATCTGATGAGCTGCTAGTTCTGCTACTTGACCAAGAGATATCAATAATTACATTTCCATTGTAGAACTAGGGTTTAGAGCCATTGAAGAAAATTAAACAATGTTTTAGCAGATAGTCTCGCAGTTCTAGCTTAAGGCCAGCAGGGTCAAAAGGTACCAGCAGGGAAGATTGGACAGTCTCTCAAAAAGGAAAAACTGCCAGGTTGTCTTAACTGAAGCCTTTATGATGATGGAAGGAGTTGATTGTGTAGATGTGAGGAAGGTGTTTCCACTTGCATGATACCAGAACTAGAGGCCAAAAATAGCACAAATTATGGAGGAAATTCAGCAGTAACCTGGTTGCCGTGATGTTGAGGAGAATATGGAACTCACTGCAATGTGAAGTAGTTGAGATGAATAGTGTTGACATAGTTATGGGGAAGCTAGGGAAACAGTTAAAGCAGAAAGGAATGGAAGGTGTTAGGGTGACTTGAAGTAAAGCAGCCAGAGACGTGTTTGTCAAATGGCCTGCTTGCTGTAAATAGCATGTTAATCTGTTGATAGAGCTAAAAATTAGGCAGTGATTGTACTTTAGTCCATATGATATAGCCCACATGATTGACCCCCACTGACTTCATGCTGCATCCCAGTCAGCAATCTATGTTTCTAGTCAGTGACGTTCTGCAGACAGGAAGGGTTTAAACTATAGGGTGAGACATCATCTTTCATGTACTCTGTACTACCCTGTACCCAACCAGAAAACCCAGCTTCCATCACTGTGCTGTAAGTGGGCCTGCTACCTCATTAGTTAGGGATACTCTATTTGGCTTAAACTACCCCAGTAGTATTTCCAGTTTTGGATCACTATCCAATCTGTGGAATCTGGGCTGGAGGGCATTAGTCTCAACTACGATGCCTTTCATGTTTGAATGCTTGAATAGAATGTACCATCAGGGCCCATATATGTAGAGTGGCTACTTGGGCAAGGAATTAGAGGGTGACTGGTGTCCCAGAGAGGGAGGGAAGCTTTGGAAATAAAATTGGAGGATAAAAATGGATGAACTAAGTTAAGGGGAAAAGAGAGTTAAGTATATGCAGAGTGAGCAGATGATGGAGCTGATACCGTTACCCTCCCACTCCAGTCTGTACAGCAACAGATGAAATGTCTATCAAACTCTGGCTCTGCTTTCCTTTCACATCTTCAAACCCTTTATCTTTGCCAGTGTCTGACCTTACACAGGCCCAGAGGTAATGGGGCCTCAGTCAGTCCCTCGCCACATCTGTGAAATCTATTAAAGGCCTTCACTCTGTATTCATTGCTGCAGGACACAGCCAGGGGACCTGTGTGGGAGTGGACAGAAGGAGATGGATACAGACAGATAGAGAGACAGAAGTCTTGGCAGAGACAGACAGAGGGAAAGAAAGATATATTGAGAAGGACTGGGATAGAGACCGATACCGACAGACATAGAGGGAGAAATAGGAGACACTTACAGAGAGAGAAAGACAGAAGCAGATACAGACAAAGAGGCAGTGGGACAAAGTCATAGACACCAAGACAGAAAGGGAGAGATTGCGAGCAAGATCAGCGACAGAGACAGACCAGCAAAAAGTCAGCAGAGAGAGGGACATGGAGTCTGCCGCTTTCTTTTTTTATTGTTTTCTAACTAACATTAGTGAGGAAAAAGTGGTCTGTACGAAAAATTCTGTATTAACCCTGCACACAAACTTGCAGAAACCAACAGTGAAACAAAGACAGTAAAACTCACTTCAGAAACCAGTGTCGTTTTAAAAATAAAACCAAGGAGCAGTATATATTGTAGTTGTAGCCCAAGTGAATGAAAACACTTGAGTCTTTTATTTTTTGCGCTGATAATAGTTTCTTTTGAAGGATGGGGAATCAGGGCCTTCAACTGAGCAGTTGGACCTCCTCCCCTTTTGCACACAAAAACCTGGCACCATTTGGCTTTTAATAGCTCTTGTCATGTGTGCTGTGTGCACTCTGATTTTTTTTGTCTCACCTAGGACAAAACAGAGGCCTGAGGACCCTTTCAGCACTCTGCGGCCTGCACCTTAGGGGTCCATTAGTGAGTGAATACAGCACTGTGCAACCCAATGTGATATCTATAAACGCTGACATATTTACTCGATGTGGTGCTCTGTGAAGGAAGGTGCTGACTGAATATTAAAACATTAAGCAGCAGGGGGTGGGATCACAGGGTCTCAGGCTGTTTGAGGCATAACAAAGGTACCTGCTCTTCAGGCCTAGTAGCTAAGACAGGCTGTCATTATGACTGGCTCCGAGACCCTTTTCACATTTCCAGCCTTTCCATTGATTTGCTTTTTGCTTTTTATTTGAGGGTCGGGGGAGTTGTCGGTGTGGAGGAGGTTCGGAAATGAAAGTTTAAAATGACGCTGTGAAATTTTTCCGCACTGGTAACCAGGCTTAGCTTTTAACCCTTTCTCAGCAGGAGCTTGCTTTGGCAGATACCAGAAACAGAAATAGGTGTCCCAGTTGATTAGGGAGTTGGCCTGGATTGGTATGAGCAGGTTGGAATTGATGCAACCCTCCATACCGTCACCAACATCTCTCCCTACCCCACCTCCTTCCTCCCCACAAATGACATAGTGTACTGGTTGCCAAGAATCAAAGGGTTAACAGTTTGCAGTTGAGTGCAGGACAATTAGATGATAGACCTTAAACAAGTATTCCAAGGTCCTTTCATTGGAGTCCGAACTTGTTTATTTTACTTTGTTCTGAGTTCCCCTCCCCATTCATCCCATTCCACTCCACCCTCCAGCCAACACCCACATCCCAACCTCCACACACACACACACACACACACACACTGACAGACATACACAGACATAAATAGACAATGCACACACACGGACAGACACACAGTCATGTAGGTGTAGACAGAGATGGGCAGTGACAGATACGCACGTACACAGGCAGACAGACACATACATACAAATACACAGAGGTGCATACTACAGACAGACACAAGCAGGGCTTAATGCAGGATCCATGACGGGTTATTTATACTGTGTTGGAATTGATATCTGTGCTCTGTCCTCTTTCTTTCTGACTTGGGGAAATGCAGCTGAGAATATTGCATGAAACTTGCAATAAAGAAACAAGGCTAATTGGCCCATTAAGTCAATTCTGGTGTTTATGTTCCAAACAACCTTCTTCTGCTTTACTCCCTCTTAACCCATTATTATATCCTTCAATTCCTTCCTTCTTCATGAATTTGTTTAGCTTGCTCCTAATTGCATTTTTGGTCTTCACATCATGTGGTAGTCATGTTTCACTCTTTGGTTAAAGAGGTTTCACCTTGAATTCACAATTAGATTTATGTGACTATCTTCTGTTTACGAATCCTAATTCTGGTATCACCTGCAAGAGGAACTATCTTCTCTTTGTCTATCCTATCAAACCCTTTTATAATCTTAAATACCTTTATCAGATTAACCTTTCACCTTCTGTTTGTGAGAGCAAAGAGCCCCAACCTGTTCAATATTTTCTAATGGATCTAAGCTTTCAGTTCTGGTGTAGCTCTAGTACATCATGTCTTGCATCTTCGGCGGTGCTCCTGTACCCTTTTAATACTATGGAGACGATAACTGTTCACAGTAATCCAGGGTGATCTAACAAAGGTTCAAAACGTGTTTAACACAACTTATACTATCATTTCTATCCTTCTAGTAATGAATCCCATTTGCATTTATAATTGATCAATGCATAAAACCTGCATTTTAACTGATATTTACAACTGTACTTACCTGCCCATTCCAGGTTCCTGTGCTGCTCTATCTTATTTCAAATGGGCCTAAAGGGAATGTACTTTCAGAGGATCAGCATCAGGATGATGGAACAGATAGTCACCTCCTGTACTGTATAATCCTATGAACCTTAAATACCAATACCCCAAAAAAGTAAACAGAACTTTTAAATTAGCTTGGATAGAATTAAATTTCATCTGCATTGAACCTTGTGACTGAGTGTGTGTTCACATATGTGAGTGTCTGCACCCACAGCCCTTGTGATGATTTACAGATATATTAGATTACCTTACCCATTGATGCCAGTGCTAAGACACTGGCATTCCCATTTATCTTTTTGTGACCAGTATTTTCTTTCTGTGTATCACTATCCCCTGAGCAGACATCAACCTCACTGCTGCTATCCACACCAAATTCCAATCACAGTCCAGACACATTCAACGAGCTGAGAATGTTGTCAATGATCCTGATGGATTTAGCACGGAGATCAAAAATACCAGCGTGCTCAATCTCATTTGGGGCAGTGAGCAGGGTGATGGTATCGGTGTCTGTATCTCCTGGTGTGGGGAGGAGGGTTCTGATCATTATTCTGCATCCCCACAGGAACGTGTGTGTGTGTGTGTGTGTGTGTGTGTGTGTGTGTGTGTGTGTGTGTGTGTGTGTGTGAGAGAGAGAGAGAGCATGCACAAGTAATTCAGTGTCCGTAAATGCACTCTGTGTTTTATTCATTTATGGGATGTGGGCATCACGGCCAGGCCAGCATTTATTATCCATCCCTAATTATTCAGAGGGCAGTTAAATGTCAATCATATTGTTGTGAGTCTGGAGTCGCAAGTGGATCAGATCAGGTAAAGATGACAGTTGCTTTCCCTAAAGGGTATTAGTGAACAAGAAGTTTTACCCAACAATCATTAAACATTAGATACCTAATTCTAGATAGTTATTGAGTTCAAATGCCACCATTTGCCATAGAAGGATTTGAACGTGGGTCCCCAGAACATTACCTGGATATCTGGATTAATCGTCTGGTGATAGGACCACTAGGCTATCACCATTTGATTAAAATGAGAGTGTGTGCATTTTAATCATTCATGGGACATGAATGTGTGTGTAATTGAACATGTATAACTTAGTGTCAGTGTCAATGACTGAATGCACGTGAGAGTTTGATTGAATGTGAGTGTCTGTTGTTATTGAATATGTATGAATGTGTATGATTGTGTGTGTGTGTGTGTGTGTGAGAGAGAGAGAGAGAGAGTGAATGTGAGTGCATCTGTGTGCTTGAATGTGAGTGTGTGCAATTGAATGTGAGTGTGTAATTGAATGTGAGTGTGTGTGTGGAGAGCTGATTGCGTATTGGCATTACTGCTGGGCTATTAATCCAGAAACTCATCTGATGTCCTGGGGATGTGGATTTGAATCCTGCCATGGGAATTGAAATCAATGAAAAATATCTGGAATTTGGAATCTACTGATGACCATGAAACCATTGTTGATTGATTGTCAGGAAAAACCCATCTGATTCACTAATGTCCTTCAGGGAAGGAAATTTGCCATCCTCACCTGGTCTGGCCTACATGTGACTCCAGATCCAGAGCAATGTGGTTGACTCTTGACTACTCTCTGAAATGGCCTGGCAAGCCACTCAGGAATATCAATTGCTATGAATTCTTAACAAGGAAATGAAATTGGACGGTTCACGTGGTATTGACCTTGGCACCAGAACCTGAATTTGAACCTGCAAAATCTTCCTGCTGATTAGCAGATTCTGTCCTCCCTCGGCAGATGAATCAGTACTCTTCCATGTTGAACAGCAATTGGAGGAAACACCAAGGGAGGCGAGGGCACAAAATGCACTCTTTGTGGGGGATTTCAATGTCCACCATCAAGAGTGGCTCAGCAGCAGCATTACTGATTGAGTTGGCCTGCTCCTAAAGGGTATAGCTGCTGGACTGGGCCTGCAACAGGTGATGAGGGACTCAATAAAAAGTAAAAACATACCTGACTTCAACCTTATCAATCTGCTGGCTACAGATGCATCAGCCCATGACAGTATCGGTAAGAGTGAACACTGCACAGTCCTTGTGGCAATGAAGTCTGGCCTTCACATTGAAAATAACATCTATCCTGTTGTATGGTAACATCACCATGCTAAACAGACTCTAAATGGATCTAGCAAATCAAGATTGGGCATCCATGATGTGCTGTGGGTCTTCAACAGCAGCAGAATTGTACTCCAGTACAATCTGTAATATCATGGGCTGGCATATACCCCACTCAACTATTACCATTAAGCCAGGGGATCAAGCCTGGTATAATGGAGAGTGCAGGAGGGCATGTCAGCAGCAGCACCAGGAATACCTCAGCATGACATGTCAACCTGATGAAGCTACCAAACAGCATAAGCAGCCAGTTAGCCTGACAACTATCACTGGGGAAATATCAGAGTCCACCACAAAAGGATGCAATAGCAGAAAACCCAGAAATTCACAACATGATTTTTTGAGGAGGTGTTGGTAAGCTGCTTTCTTAAATTGCTGCAGTCCATGTTCTATGGGTTGACCCACAATGCCCTTAGAGAGGGAATTCCAGGTTTTAGGAATGGCAACATATTTCAAAGTCATAAGTGATACAAAGAGCTAAGCAAACCTACAACCAATGGATCAGATCTAAGCCTGTAGTCCTGCCACATCCAATTGTGAATGGACAATTAAACAACCCATTGGAGGAGGAGGTTCCACAAGTATCCCCATGTTCAATGACGGAAGAGTCCAACACATCAGTGCAAAAGATAAGACTGAAGCATTTGCAAAAATCTCTAGTCAGAAGTGCTGAGTGGATGATCCATTGGCCTCTTCCAGTAGTCCCCAATGTTACAGATACCAGTCTTCAGCCAATTTGATTCACTCCATGGGATATCAAGAAACAGTTAGAGGCACTGGATGTTGCAAAGTCTATCGGCCCTGACAATACTCCAACAATAGTACTGAAGACTTGTGCTCCAGAACTTGCAGCTCCCATATCCAAGCCCTTTCACTACTGTTACAACACTTGTATCTATCCAGCAAATGAGGAAAATTACCAGTCATAGCCTGTACATAGAAAGCAGGACAAATCCAACCTGGTCAATTACTGTACCTTCAGTCTACTCTCGATCATCAGTATAGTGATAAAGTGATCAACAGTGCTATCAAGCAGCACCTGCTCAGCAAAACCTGCACAGTGATATCCAGTTTGGGTTCCAATGGGGCCCCACAGTTCCTGATCTCGTTACAGCCTTGGTTCAAATATGGTCAAAAGAGCTGAATTCCTGAGGTGAGGTGAGTGCAAGTAACAGATGTTAACATTAGGCCCCATTCGACTAAGTGTGATATCAAAGAGGCCTAGCAAAACTTGAATCAGTGGCAAGCTCTCCATTGGTCAGAGTCACACCTGACACATTGAAATATGATTGTTGTTGTTGGTCAGTCATCTCAGCTCCAGGACATCTCTGCAGGAGATCCTCAGGGCAGAGTCCTTGACCCAACCATCTTCAGCTGCTTCATGAATGACCCTCCCCCTAACATAAGGTCAGAAATGGGAATGTTCACTTATGGTTGCGCAATGTTCAACACCCTTTGGAATTCCTCAAATACTAAAACAGTCAATGTTCAAATGCAACAAACTCTGGCCAATGTTCAGGCTTGGGCTGAAATGTGGCAAGTAACATTCGCTCCACATAAATGTCAGGCTATGACCATCACCAATAAGAAACAATCTAATTATTGCCCCTTGATATTCAGTGGTGTCACTGTCACTGAATTCTCCCACTATCAACATCCTTGGGGTTACCATTGACCAGAAATCAACTGGATCACCACACAAACATGATGGCTATGGGAGCAGGTCAGAGGCTAGGAATAGTGTGGCAAGTAACTCACCTCTTGACTCCCCAAAGCTTGTCCACCATCTACAAGGCACAAGTCAGGAGTGTGATGCAAAATTGCCCATTTGTCTGAATGGGTGCAGCTTCAACAATACTCAACTTGAGACAATACAGGACAAAGCAACCCACCTGATTGGCACCAACACCCGAAGCATTCACTCCCTCCACCACTGACACTCCATAGCAGCAGTATATATTATCTACAAGATCCACTGCAGAAATTCACCAAAGTACTTTACAAATCCAAGATCACTTCCACCTCAAAGAACAAAGGCAGCAGATACATGGAACACCACTGCAGGTTCCCCTCTGAGCCACCCACCATTCTGACTTGGAAATATGTTGCCATTCCTAAAACCTGGAATTCCATCTCTAAGGGCATTGTGGGCCAACCCATAGAACACGGACTGCAACAATTTAAGAAAGCAGCTTACCAGCGCCTTCTCAAAGGATCATGTTGTAAATTTCTGATTTTTCTGCTATTGCATCCTTTTGCGGTGGACTCTAATATTTCCCCAGTGATAGTTGTCAGGCTAACTGGCTTATAATTTTCCTGTTTTTCAGGATTATTACCAGAGCATTCCCTCCAAGAAACAAAGTTTTATCGCCCAAACAATGTTGCACTTACTCTCTGTCAATAGGAGGGGCAGAAACCCTCATAACATTTGGGAATTATGACACATATGACACCAAGACATACAAATGCTTGAAAATGGGATTAGAACAGTTAGGTGATTATTTTTGGTTGGTGTGGATACAATGGGCTAAAGGGCCTTTTTCTGTGCTGTAGATCTCTGACTCCATGATTCTAAACTGGGGAGAGGCAATAAATAGTGGCCAGCCAGCATTGCTCATGTTCCACGAATGAATTTGAAAAAGTATGATTGATTGAATATGAGTGCACGTGTGATAGAATGAGTGTCCATGTGATTGTGTGTGCTTATGTACGTGGTAGAATGTGAGTGTGTATAAAGAAGGGCGCTATTTAATCTGTCATGTCTTTATTGGTTCCTGAAAGAGCTATCCAGCTAGTCCCATTCTCCAACCCTATTTCCATAACCCACTAAATTCATCACTTTCAAATATATATCCAGCTCTCTTTTGAAATCTCCTCTGGCACCTCCACTGCTCTCCCAGACAGCACATTCCAAATCTTAGCAACTCTGAGTAAATGAGTTTCTTCTCATTTCACTCCTCACTCTTGCTGACAATCTTGAAATTGTGACCCCTAGTTACTGACACAGCAACTAGTGGAAACAGAATACCAGTTTTGAGGAAGCGTCACTCGACCCAAAATGTTAAATCTGATTTCTTTCCACAGATACTGCCGGACCTTCTGAACTTTTCCAGAAATTTCTGTTTTGTGTTTGGAAACAGAATACCCTTCTTTTACCCTGTCAACATTGTCAATAATTTTGAACACCTCAATAAAGTCACCTCCTAATCTTCTCTGCTCCAAGGAGAATAACCCAATCTCTTTAATCTTTCCTTGTATCTAAAATCCTTCATTTGTGGTATAATTCTAGTAAATCTCCTCTTGAACTCTTTCTAGGGTTTTAACACCCTTCCTTAAATAATGTGCACAGAACTGAACACAGAACTCCAAATGTGGTCTGACCAATTATTTGTAGAGGTGTAACAACACTGGCTTTATTTTATTCTCTTTGCCTCTATTAATAAACCTAAGGAACCCATAAACCCTCGTAACAACTGTTGTAACTTGCCTGACTACCATCAGAGAATCATGCTTGTGAATTCTAAGGTACTTCTGCTCTATATGCCCCTTAAAATTGTAACATTGAGCCTGTATGGCCTCTCCATGTTTATTCTACCAAAATACATTATCACACATTCCCTGTATTGAAATTCGTCTTCCAGGTATCTGCCCATTTGGCTAACTTGTCAATGTCCCTCTGAGGTCACTTGGCACAAACCTCTCAATTCATAATTCTCCCCATAGATTTAGAGGTTTTGCCCTCAGCACCAATCTTGAAATCATTTATGTAATGATTACAAAACTGGCTGTTCAATAGAAGACAGAGGGTGGTAGTAGATGGAAAGGATTCAGCCTGGAGCTTAGTGACCAGTGGTGTTCTGCAGGGATCTGTTTTGGGACCTCTGCTCTTTGTGATCTTTATAAATGACTTGGATGAGGAAATGGAAGGGTGGGTTAGTAAGTTTACTGTTGACATGAATGTTGGTGGAGTTGTGGGCAGCATGGAGGGCTGTTGTAGGTTGCAGCAGGACATGGACAGGATGCAGAGCTGGGCAAAGAAGTGGCAGATGGAATTCAACCCAGAAGAGTGTGAAGTGATTCATTTTGGTAGGTTGAATTTGAATGCAGAATACAGGGTTAACAGCAGGATTATTGGCAGTTTGGAGGAACAGGGGGATCTTGGAGTCCACGTCCATAGATCCCTCAAAGTTGCTACCCAAGTTGATAGGGTTATAAAGAAGGCGTATAGTGTGTTGGCTTTCATTGACATGGTAAATGAGTTTAAGAGCTGCGAGGTTATGCTGCAGCTGTACAAAACCCTGGTTTGACCACACTTGGAGTACTGTGTTCAGTTCTGGTTGCCTCATTATACGAAGGATGTGGGGGCTTTAGAGAGGATGCAGAGGAGATTTACCAGGGTGCTGCATGGGCTGGAGGGCAGGTCTTATGAGGAAAAGTTGAGGGAGCTAGGGCTATGTAGTTGATGGGAAATGTTTATCCAGGAGACCAGTTACTAGTGGTGTACTGCAAGGGTCAGTGTTGGGTCCACTGCTGTTTGTCATTTTTATAAATGACCTGGGTGAGGGCGTAGAAGGATGGGTTAGTAAATTTGCAGATGACACTAATGTCGGTGGAGTTGTGGATAGTGACGAAGGATACTGTAGCTTGCAGAGAGACATAGATAAGCTGCAGAGCCGGGGTGAGAGGTGGAAAATGGAGTTTAATGCGGACAAGTGTGAGGTGATGCACTTTGGTAGGAGTAACCGGAAGGCAAAGTACTGGGCTAATGGTAAGATTCTTAGTAGTGTAGATGAGCAGAGAGATCTCGGTGTCCATGTACACAGATCCTTGAAAGTTGTCACCCAGGTTGACAGGGCTGTTAAGAAGGCATACAGTGTTTTAGCTTTTATTAATAGAGGGATTGAGTTCTGGAACCAAGAGATTATGGTGAAGCTGTACAAAACTCTGGTGCGGCCGCACTTGGAGTATTGTGTACAGTTCTGGTCACTGCATTATAAGAAGGATGTGGAAGCTTTGGAAAGGGTGCTGAGGAGATTTACTAGGATGTTGCCTGGTATGGAGGGAAGGTGTTACGAGGAAAGGCTGAGGGACTTGAGGCAGTTTTCATTAGAGAGAAGAAGGTTGAGAGGTGACTTAATTGAAACATATAAAATAATCAGAGGGTTAGATAGGGTGGACAGGGAGAGCCTTTTTCCTAGGATGGTGACGGTGAGCACGAGGGGGCATAGCTTTAAATTGAAGGGTGAAAGATATAGGACAGATGTCAGAGGTAGTTTCTTTACTCAGAGAGTAGTAGTAGATTCGCCAAATTTAGGTACATTTAAGTCGTCATTGGATAAGCATATGGACGTACATGGAATAGTGTAGGTTAGATGGGCTTGAGATCGGTATGACAGGTCGGCACAACATCAAGGGCCGAAGGGTCTGTACTGTGCTGTAATGTTCTATGTTCTATGTTCTATTTTCATTGGCATGAAGAAGGATGAGAGGTGACTTGATAGAGTTGTATAAGATGATGAGAGGCATACATAGAATGGATAGTCATTTTTTTCCCCAGGGCAGAAATGACTATTAAAAGGGGCATAATTTTGAAGGTAAAGGGGAGATGTCAGAGATAGGTTCTTTACACAGAGCGGTGGCCGTGTGGAATGTGCTGCCGGCAGTGGTAGTGGAGTTAGATACTTTTAAGCTACTCTTGGATAGGCATATGGAGGATAGTATAATTTAGGGTATGCAGGGTAGGTTGATCTTAGTAGGATAATAGGTTGGCACAACATCGTGGGCTGAAGGGCCTGTACTGTGCTGTACTGGTCTATGTTCTATAAATCAGGAAAAGCAAAGGTCCCGACACCAATCCCTATGGAACACCACTTTAAACTTGTCTCCAGTTTGAAAAATGTCCATCTATACCCAACCTCTGTTTCCTATCTTTTCGCCAACGTTTAATCCATGCTGCTAAGGACTCATCAATCCCAAATATTTCTAATTTGCTAACCAATCTGTCACATGGCATCATATTTTCTAAGAGTCCAAACATAGAATGTTCACAGCATAACGCTCAACCACTGCCTGTGTCACATCATCAAATAACTCAATTAAATTGGTCAAACATGACCTTTCCTTGACAAAGCCATGTTGACTGTCTGGTATTCACATTTTTTTTCTCTAAGCGTATATTTATTTTATCCCGTATTATGGTCCCCATGAGTTTTCCCATGACTGATATCAAGCTGACACATCTACAGTTCCCTGGGTTATCTTTTGCCCCTTTGAGAAACAATAGCATCACATTTGCAATCTTCCAGTCCCCTGGGATTAATCCTGTGTTCAGAGAGGTTTGGAAAATTTCTGTAAATGGCTCCATGATTTGCTCCCGTACCTCTCTCAGCAATCCAGGATGCATCCCTTCCCAGCACAATGACTTCTCTACCTGGAATACTGCCAGCCTTTTTAGCGCCTCTTCTTTATTTATCACTATACTGTTCAGTTGCTCAACGCCCACATTTTCAACTGGGCTATTGACACCATCTTCCAATTTTATAAAAAGAGAAGCAAAATATTAATTTAATACCTCTGCCATACCCTTAGCTTCAGAGAGCAGCTTACCCTGCTTATTTCTTACAGGTCTCACTCTGTCTTTCACTAATCTTTTACTATTAACATGTTTGAAGAACATTTCACTGTTTGTTTAAGTGCAGCCTTCCCTACTCCAGCCTTAGCCTCTCTCCTGCATTAGAGATACTCTTCCTGATTTCTTTTACTATTATTATTTCAGCATGCAGCATATGACTCCTTTTTCTTCCTTATTTTCTCATCAATATCCTTAGCCACCCAGGGTATTCTAGCTTTGGATAATATTTATTTATTTCTCATGGGTATGTACCTTGCTTGTATCCTATTCATCAGCTTTTAGAAATTTTCTCATTTTCATTCACCATTTTATCCACCAAAATGTGTTTCCAATCAATCTGCTGCAGTTCAACATTTAGATCCCTAAAATTGGCCCTTTTCCAGTCTGGGATCTTAATCATTGATTTTTATCCTTTCCCAACTTCACATTCAATGTTATTGTGTTATGATTGCTATTTTCCAAATGCTCCTCACTCTGATGTTTTCCAATTGGCCTGCCTCATTTCCTAGAGCTGGATGCAGCATAGCCCATTCCTTGGTAGGACTAGAAATGTACTGTTCCAGAAAATTCTCCTGCACACATTGCAAGAATTTCTCCTCTTCAGTGTTTATACTCTATTGTTTTCCCAGTTTACCCTAAGTTAATTGAAATCACCAGATGACACAATCCTACATATCCTGCAGATTGCCTACAAATTCCCTTTTCTATTTCCCACTATTTGGATGTCTATATTAAATCCCTGACAAGGTCACTGGCCCCTTTCTGTTTCTCACCTCCAACCATATAGATTCTAATTAAGGAATTCTATTTCGTTCAAGGGCAATGATACTATCTTTGACCAATACTGCTATAGCTCCTCCCCTTTTACCCACCACGTTTCTACTCAAAGCCTTATAACCCAAAATGTTAAGTATCTGGTCCTGTTTAATCTTGAGCCATGTTTCTGTCAATACCACAATGTCATGTCCCTCTACAGCATCTTCTGCTTCCAGTTCCCCAATTTTGTTTGCTACACTCCGTGCATTTAGATACATACAATTTAACCCTTTCCTTATCTCTTCCTTGCTAATTGGAAATCGACTATTTCTTTGTTCAGTGTCAACACTCAAGGCTTCCCTCACCTTCTTTATCCCATTTACCATCTCTTCTCTTTTGCCCACTCTGGTAATTCCAAACCTAGGCCCATTTCCACCCAGTCCCCTGCCTTACGAGTATAAATCCACCTCCTCTACACTATCTACTCTCTCAGCTAGGAGATGAGTTCCTTTTCTGCTCAGGCTAAGCCCATGTCTTCTGAATAGCTTTCTCCCCTCCCAAAAGTAATCCCAATGTCCCTTCAATATCACCCCTCAAGCCACAAATTTATCTCCCTGATCTGCCTTTGCCGAAATGGTGATACTTGTAGTACAGGGAGTATTTCTGTGATTACTGTCCTGGAGGACCTTCATTTCAACCTGCTCCCCAGCTTCTGAAACTGATCCTACAAGACCTGCAAGCTTTACTTCCCTATGTCATTGGTTTCCATATGAACCACATTAATTAATTGTTCACCCTGTCTTTCTAGAAGTTTATCCAGTTGTTCCATTATGCCCTGAACCCTTATGCAACTAGGCAACAGAACACATGGGATCTCGGCTGCAAAGTAGACTGTTTTTTCCCTCAAACTATTGAGTCACCCACTATTACTGCCTTACTAAACAACTTACTAGCCTCTCTCTTCCCCAATAGCCTTGGGCACCCCAGTCCTTTGGTTTCTCCTCAAGCCATCCAATATCAACACAGTTGTGTTGCTCACTAAGTAGGAATCTAAAATTTCATTCCTGTTAGACAGCTCCAAGAAGTCTTAGGGTTTCCTGGACCTGTCATCTCCTTTCCTTTCAGTGAATGATCACCCATTCACCTGTCATCTCTTCACTCCTCCTTGCCTGCTCATCACCATGTGGAGTGACAACTCTCTCATATGACTGATCCAGGAACCTCAGTCCTTCTGTATGATGTGTAGTGAGGAAAGACACTGCTTGCTGCGCATTGGCACTTCATGCAGTTGGATGACTTGCGGATCCAAAACCTCTCCCATTTTATATGCCTCACACTTCATAAGCTTTCCCATCTTCCATTTTTACTGATCAAAAAGATGCATGCTGCAGAGATTCTGCTGTTTCTTAGCTGCAAATTTTCTAACTTGGTTTGAGGGGGATGAAGGGAAGGAAACACTAGAGTAATGTAATGTGAGTGAGTGTGATTGAATGTGTGTGCGTTAGTGAAAATGATTGTGAATGTCTGTGAATGAATGTGAGTGCATGTGATTTGAATGTGTTTGATTGAAAGTGAGTGTGTGTGAGATTGAACATGAGTTTAAGTGTGATAGACATTCACATTCAGTCTGATTGTCTGATACAAATAGGATTGCTATCCTCCGTTATCAAATAGCCTAGACTCTCACTCTTGGATAGATTCTACAAGGGTCAGCACTGACACGATAGACTGAATGGTCCTCTTTTGTGCTGTAATGAGTCAATGATTCAATTCTGCTTCGGTAACAACTAATATGTCATATCTTGCAGAGATTGGGTGTGTAATATCTTGCAATGATTTTGGAGTTATACCTCACAGGGATTGGGGTTTAATATCTGGCATAGATGAGGGTATGATATCAGGCAAGAGACTTGGTGTTAAATCTGGCAGGGGATTACTGTGATATATTGCAGGGGTTGGATATGTGATGTCAGGCCAGGGCCTGGGGTGCAATATCTGATAGGAGCTGGGTGTGCAATATTTGCCTGGAGGCAGGGTTCAATATGTGGCAGGGGGCTGGCTGTGCAATACTTAGCAAGAGACTGGGATACAATATCTGGCAGGGGGCTGGAGTTAGAAGTAATTACCAGAGGAATGGGTGGATGAGCAGAGCTGCCTTTTCCCATTATATCAATGTGTAAATATGACCAGCTGGAGGCGAGTGGTACAATTGTGGCACAAAGGTGACCATGAAGGGCCCAGCAAGGGCTGTGCAGGAGACAAAGCCCATGAATGGACCATGTGCCTGTGGAACAAAAGCCTCCTGCAGTTCTGATTTAGCTCCTTCAGCCTGTTTCTGAAGGAAATTGGAAACCTGCTGCATTCTTAGAGTATTTAACCCTCGCTTGTCCAATTGTTTTTCTTCTCTGTATCTGCCTCCTTTCTCAAAATTTCTTCTTGGGATGTGGGTATTTCCAGCAGGATGGGCATTTGTTGGGCATCTCTAGATACTGTACAGAGGTTGGCAGTGTGCCTGCCCTTTGAACCCCAAGCATTTTTGATACATCTGATTGCTCACTAGGCCCCTTCAGAGGGCAACTGTCTGTGTGTAAGACAAGACACCAATGGGATCAGAACAGATGGTTTCCTTCCTTTTAAAGGACATCTGTGAATGAGTAGGGATTGTTATAACGTATTGACAGCTCATGATCACTTCCACTGATACCTTATGTCTCTTTATGTCCATATTTTTATGATTGAATTTCAATTGCTAAACTACCCTGGTGAGATTTAATCTGTTAGTCCATGGTTCAGGACAAACTGTCCAGAAATTAACCTCTGCGTTTCCACAACTACACCCATAATCAAGGTACCATCTCACTAGAAGTTTGGTTCCTACTTTAGCTGAACGCTAACCAAAGAATTTCTCAATAGCGATAATCAGCAGCAGCAGCATCCTCTGCTACTAACTCAGTACAGATAATGCAGGCAGCGATGATTAATTGCTTCCTATCAGTACCACTAACCAGAAACACTGAGCAGACAAATTAACCAAAAATGCCAACCAGCAGCGTTAATCAGCAATAGCTTTCTGTAGTGCCAACTAAGGACAGAGACCAGGGAGACCAGTTAGTGTTCTAACCAAGCACATTAACCAGGGAGACCAAACAGTGCCACAGAAAAGGCACATCAAACATAAGGACATAAGAACTAATAAGAACCCTTAATTCCTTTACTGTTCAAATATTTATCTCGCCTTGCCTTAAAAACATTCAGTGAGGTAGCTTCAATGGCTTCATTGGGCAGGGAATTCCACAGATTCACAACCCTTTGGGTGAAGAAGTTCTTCCTGACCTCAGTCCTACATCTGCTTCCCTTTATTTTGAGGCGATGCCCTCTAGTCCTACTTTCACCTACTAGCAGAAACAACCTCCCTTCCTCCACCTTATCTATTCCCTTCTTAATCTTGTATGCTTCTACAAGATCTCCCCTCATTCTTCTGAATTCCAATGAGTATAATTCTAGCCTACTCAGTCTCTCCTCATAATCCAACCCTCTCAACTCTGGAACCAACTGAGTGAATCTCCTCTGCAGCCCTCCAGTGCTAGCATAGCTCTTCTTAAGTAAGGAGACCAAAGCTACACACAGTACTCCAGGTGTGGCCTCATGAGGACCATATACAGCTGCAGCATAGCCTCCCTGTTTTTAACTCCATCCCTCGAGCGATGGCAGACAAAATTCCATTTGCCTTTTTAATTACCTGCTGCACCTGCAATCCCACCTTCAGCAAATCAGGCATAAGGACACCGAAGTCCCTTTGCACAGTAGCGTGCTGAAATTTTTTACCATTTAAAACATAGTCCATTTTGCTGTTATTTCCACCAAAATGGATGGCTTCACACTGATCAACATTGTACTCCATCTGCCAGACCTTTTCCCACTCACTTAAACTATCTATATCCCTTTGCAGACTTTCAGTGTCTTCTGCACACTTTGCTCTACCACTCACATCAGTGTCATCTGCAAATTTTGACACACCACATTTAGTCCCCAACGCTAAATCATCCATGTAAATTGTAAACAATTGCGGTCCCAACACTGATCCCTGAGGCACAGCACTAGCCGCTGACCGCCAACCAGAAAAACACCCACTTAACCCTTCTCTTGGCTTTCTATTGGTCAACCAGTCCTCTATCCATGCTAATACATTACCTGTAATACCATGCAACTTTATCTTATTTAGCAGCCTTTGATGTGGCACCTTGTCAAATGCCTTCTGGAAATCCAGATATACCACATTCACTGCTTTACCATTGTCCACCATGCAAGTAATGTCCCAAAGAATTCCACCAAATTAGTCAAACATGACCTACCCTTCATGAACCCATGCTGGGTGTTCCCAGTGGGACAATTTATATCGAGATGTCTTGCTGTTTCTTCTTTAATGATAGATTCAAGCTTTTTCCCCACTATTGAAGTTAAGCTAACTGGCCTATAGTTAACTGCTTCTTGTCTACTTCCTTTTTTAAACAGTGGCATCACATTGGCTGTTTTCCAAACTGCGGGGACCAGCCCAGAATCCAGTGAATTTTGGTTAATAATTATTAGTGCATTTTGCTATTTTCCCACATCACCTGTTTTAGTACCCTGGGATGCATTTCATTAGGGCCTGGAGACTTGTCTACCTCTAGCCCCATTAGCGTGCCAAGCCTCCTTAGTGATAATGATAGTTTCTAGGTCCTCACCTGCTGTAACTTTCTTGCCACTAGTTTTCGCATGTTATTTGTGTCTTCCGCTGTGAAGACTGACACAAAGTAACTGTTTAATGCCTCGGCTACTTCCTCATTCCCAGTTATTAAATTGCCCTTCTCTTCCTCTCAGTGACCAATGTTTACCTTCACCACTCTTTTACGATTTACATATTTATAGAAAATTTTGCAGCCTGTTTTTATATTCTGAGCTAGTTTGTTCTCATAATCTATCTTACTTTTCTTTATAACTTTTGTCACGGCTTTCTGTTGGCCTTTAAAGATTTCCCAGTCTATGAGTTTCCCACTACTCTTTGCTTTTTTGTATATGTTTTTTTTTCAATCTGATAGTTTCTTTTATTTCCTTAGACATCCATGGCTGGCTCTCTTTTCCTAAAGTTCTTCCTTATCACTGGAATATGCTTCTGCTGAGCACTGTGAAAAACAGGCACAATAACCATAGACTTTGCTGAATCTTTCTTTCAAGGTCTAGAGAAAGACAAATATGACCTTTGCTAGGCAGAGTATTCAAGAAGAAGTCATTCAAGGTTTAACTTTGATGGTTTTAGTTGCTGGCTAACCTCCTGATGCTGTCTAGCTGCCTCAACAACAATTTGCATTTATGTAGCCCATACAGTTTGCTGAGACATCAGGGAGTTTCCTGGGGATGTTATTAGTCAAAATTAGAGATACGTTAGTTCTGTAAGGAGATTTTAGGGCAAGTGGACAAAGGCTTGGTCAAAAAGGGAACTTAAAGAACATCATTAAAAAGGAGTGAGAGAGGTCTCATGACTAGGTATGTCCCTCCTCTGTCTCTGAAATAAAATCTGAGGGGTTCAATGGTCACAGAGGGAGAGTTTGTGATGTGCTTCAAACATGTTGATAAAAACTTTCCAACATGTTCCTCACTATGCCCCAGGCAATGAAAACTGTGTGTGAAAATATGAACAAACAAAAACAGAGGGTGGCTCAGTGGCTAGCACCAAGGACTCAGGTTCGATTCCAACCTTAGGTGACTGTCTGTGTGGAGTTTGCACATTCTCCTCTGTGGGTTTCCTCTGGGTGCTTCAGTTTCCTCCCACGTCCAAAGATTTGCAGGTTAAGTGGATTACCACATAGTGTCCAGGGTGTGCAGCCTAGGTGAATGAGCCATGGGAAATGCAATGTTACAGGGATAGGGTGGGGTGGCGTGGGTCTGGATGGATGTGCTTTGTAGAGTGGGTGTGGACTTGATTGGCCGAATGGCCCTGCTTTCACACTGTTGGGATTCTATGGAGAGTTAGGAATTCTAAAGCCTGTACAGCTGAAGGCATCGTTGTCAATGGTGTGGTGAAGGAATTTGCAGGGGGGTGGGGAAGGTGTGCAAGAATCCAGAACTGCATGAGCACAGAGTTCCCAGAGTGTGGCAGTGGTCACAGAGACAGGCAGGGGTGTGAAGATGGAATGAAATACTGGGATATGCCAGTGGTCCTCAAACTAGTGTCTCCTGAGCCGTTTAGAAGGAAAACAAAGCAGTCTTATTTTCTGAAACAACACTCAAACCTTCACCCCAAAACAAATTCTTTAATAAAAAGGCACAGACTGAAAACTTCAAAAAGAAAGCTTTCAAATAAGCGCATGATGAAATTTTTTGTTGCACGAGTTATTTTAAAAAGAAGTAACTTGCGGATCTGCCTCAGCTCAGAGTGAGAGGTGAAAAGATATGCTCAAGATTTCACAAGACCAGCCAGGCATCAATAAACTTCCCCAACAACAACCTCCCCCCGCTTCTCCCTTCCCCCTCCTGTTCCCCTCAAAGGGGAGTGGAAACAGTGAACTGCATCCCAGCTGGTCAGACCCTGCTGCTGGGCTCGCCAAGCAGGTCTTTGATACATTAAGTTGGTGTAAAAGTCTGAACAAATTACTGATTTGCAACACTCAGGGTAGAACCATTTACTGCCTTTGTTTGTGTGAAAATCTCACGTAGAAATGAATCTGCTGACAGTCTCTGGCAAACTCACTGAAAAGCATAAAATGGGAAATTTTCTGCCCATAAGTGGCATGAGCTAATGTCCATGTTTGAGCCACTGGACCATGCTGCTTGTTAGTGAGACGGGCCCTGTGATCTCACCAGGTATCTGACTTCTTAATTACTGCATAATCGTGACACAAAGGAACCTTGCTTCAGTCCCTACTCCCCATCGTGACTCAGTGGGTACATGCACCATCCTTATCACAGAGTGAACGAAGATCCCAGTTTTAACCCCACCCTCAGCCAAGTGAGCCAGGCACAGCCCATTTGGTAGTTAAGCGGGGTTCCAAATGCTCTCACCACTCTCAGCCACCGAGAAGGGAATGTCAGGCCAGATTCCCACCCCAGATTATTCTCCAGGGTCTGTCTACTGATAAATGGAGAAATGTAGACGGCACGAGGGGGTGAGGCTGCCTGCAGTTGAATTGCTAGTCAACATTTGCACATATGAAGGACTTGGTTGTGATAACATGGGGCACCTGTTGCTGGTGAAACTCAATCCTGGCAAACACTCAGAATCTCAGGGAGGGTCAGCACGTTCAGGAGGGGAGAGGGAGCTGAGCCTCAGGGAGAGTCAGCACCTTCAGGAGGGGAGGGGGAGCTGAGCCCCAGGGAGAGTCAGCACCTTCAGGAAGGGAGAGGGAGCTGTACCCCGGGAGAGTCAGCACCTTCAGGAGGGGAGAGGGAGCTGTACCCCGGGGAGAGTCAGCACCTTCAGGAGGGGAGGGGGAGCTGTACCCCGGGAGAGTCAGCACCTTCAGGAGGGGAGAGGGAGCTGTACCCCGGGGAGAGTCAGCACCTTCAGGAGGGGAGAGGGAGCTGTACCCCGGGAGAGTCAGCACCTTCAGGAGGGGAGGGGGAGCTGAGACCCAGTGAGAGTCAGCACCTTCAGGAGGGGAGGGGGAGCTGAGCCCCAGGGAGGGTCAGCACCTTCAGGAGGGGAGGGGGAGCTGAGCCCCAGGGAGGGTCAGCACCTTCAGCTGAGGTGGAATACCAACACAACACAGCAGGCTGCTGGTCAATCTCTGAGACTAGTGACATCTTAGGAAGCACAACTTCCCCGGAACAGTTAATATCCCCAAACTGTAACACAATCTCTCTAGAAAGGCTCCCTGCAGCAGTGGTTTGTTGATACAAACTCTGCATTTGGTAAAATAATCTGGACACGGTTTTCACAAATTCTGTTTGTTTTATCATAGCTTTCAAATTCTCAAAAGACATTCTCAAACTTCTGTGAGTACAGTGGTCTCAAATTGATCAGGACCCTTGCCAAACCTGCCCGAGTGTGAGAGCCCATGACCACAGGGGTCCCTTACAACTCATTCCCTCAGTCTATGCTTACATGGACAGAGAATGACAGATAGAGAATAGACAGCAAATAACAGATGGAAGAAGAAAGAGGGAAATAAAATAAATAGAGGAAAAGAGACAGGAAAATGTGCATTTACATATACACTGAACATCTCGAAGAGCTCTATAGATAATAAATTAAATGCAATGACATTTCAAACGTAGAGACTGGTGTGCCCTCGTCAGTGCCCAGAAAGGTCCCATACCAATGGTGAAATAGTTGACCAGATAAACAATTTTAGTTATGTTTGTTGAAGAAAGAGTATTGACTGGGACAACAGAGAATAAGTGCCACCCTCATTTGCTGTTCTTGGAAACACTGGCAGTGGAACTTTAAATTTATGTGAAAGGGCAGACAGGGCCTCAGTTTAAATTCTTATCCAAAAGGCAGAACCTCTGACAGTGCAGCACTCCTTCAGTACTGCACTAGAATGCCAGTCCGTGTGAGTAAGGAATGAGACTTGAGCCCATAACTATCTGACTCAATGATAAGGGTGACAACTACAGGGACAGATTGTCTGAACCAGAATGAGACAAACAGAGAGAAAGATTGACAAAGGATACAGAGACAGTGGACACAGTAAATCATACCTCAAACCAGGATAATCTTTCCTTCGCTAAATGCCCTGTGTTTTGGCTTGTTCTTGTTGCTTTCTCTTCATTTTGAACTACATATTTTGTGTTAATAACAGAAATATCATATAGACTAATGACCAGGCCATTTTCCTTTTGCTGGGATCAGCTGGATGTGAGTTGTTGTTGAATTTTCACATTGAGGGATGGGAAATGGCAAAGATCCTGGGCTCGGAGATATACAGGATTGGAAACTGTGGGCGAGGTGGAGTAACTGAAATAATGAGGTGGTCGTGGTTCTGAAGTTGCCACCTTCTCTTTCCTGACATTGAAGTTCCTGCCTGTAATCTGTCCCTGTTATTTCAGCTCTGTTTTCACTCAGGTATTGAACACACTTCCTCCACCCACCCTCAGTCAGAAATCTATCAGTTTCCTTTTTGAATGTTGCACAGTAGCCTTCAATTCCATAAATTATCACCCCTGTTAAGTGTTGGTTCCTTATTTGGGTATGGTAACCAAATAGCTGTTCATCATGGCATGCATTTTTGGGTACTGAGGGCTTTATAACCTGCACCTTGTATAATGCCCAAAGCTTAAACATCTTTTCTGCCAGGCAGGGATTGAAACCTAGATATTTGTGCAGGCTGGACTTTCCAACCATCTGTTTGGGAATGGAGGGAGAAAGAGTAAAAAAGAGATATGGGGTTGGGGGTGCAGTGAAATGAAAGTATAATTGCCTTTTAGGGAGCTGATACTGCTTCAAACATTATGCTAGCTCAGATGTATGTTTTATTGAGTCATAGGATCACACAAGGTATCCGTTAATCACCAAAGCAGATTACCATGTGATCGGATACTTATTCCAAACACACTGGGAAAAGTAAAAGTCATGTCTTCCTCATCAATCACAAGGATTTCTGAATTTTACACAATTAGTGGGAAAAAAAATCACATTCTACATTCAATGGGATCTTCTCGCAAAGGGATCTATTAGCCATGGAAGAAAAATAGCTGGAATTGTTGTTAATATATCAGCAAAACCAGTCACAGGTCACAGTGCTGACACAACTCAATACAACTCAATCCACATGAAGGCCAGTTTGCAACTGACTGCTGGGGTTTTGGGGTTGCATTATCAGGGTCTGCCGGGAAGGGAAGACATACATAGTTTCCCTTCATTTCAATACATCTTGGCAATATCCTACTCCATAGCTCCTTCCAAACCCTCTTCACCCCACTACGCCATCTTTCAACTTTCTCCATCTACGTTCTTCCTGTCCAATACCCCAAATTCTTCCTCACCCCATCTCCCTGCCTCCTCAACACCTCCTCCTTCATTCCCAGCACCCCTCACTTACATCCTCCAGTTCTACTCCCCTCATTTCAGTGGCACCAAATTGTCAGGTGTCAGTGCACCATAAACAGAGGCTTTGATTTGTTGCCTGTCTCCAGGCAATGAGATAAAGTACCAAAGAACTAACTCCTCACAGATCAGCATCAAAGCTCCCACATCACAGGCAAAGCTACCTCACACCCGCACACACACACACACACAATTCAACACACATCTCTCATACACACACATCAATGCACACATATCTCTCATAGACACAGCTCAACACACATACACGTCAACATGCGCCCCTCAACGCACACATATTTCATACAAACCTCAACACGCTCGTCTCTTACACACATACCTCAAACACCTCAACGTGCATATATCACACATACATATCAGCGTGCACACCTTTCATACACACCTCTCTTTTGCACACACATACACCTCTCAATGCACACATCTCTCACGCACACACACCTCAACACACATGTCAACACACACATATCTCTCACACAGTTAACACACATATCTCACAGACATAACTCTCTCACATGCATCTCACACACCCACATGCACTTCAACACACATATAGGTTTGAGCTACACACAGTCAAAGCATCTTGCATTGTGAGTGTAGCCTCCAGATCATTTGTACAGTCAAAAATCTTGCTACCAACCTTCAACTGGTTGAGACTGGTTTAAAATCTGTTTCAGAAACTCACCTCAACTTTGTAAGAATTCAAACAATTTACAGATTGATATTTATTGCAGAACAGCATTACTCTGTGTCAAGTTTGTGTGTGTGTGCATTAGTGTGAACGCATCACTTCTCTCACCCTTTTCAATACTGGGATCTTTCTACTCCTCTTTCTGTTTTTATCTCGATCATTTTCTTTTGCCTGAGTTGTCTCTCCTTCTGTTGATGACTTTTCTCTCTGTCTTTCTGCCTTGATGACACAAATAGCTTTCAGATTTAATACATCCAATGTCAACCAAGGAAACATGAAATGATTGCACATGAATTAAAGGCACAGCAGCTGACTGATTTAAGGCTGAGGCTGTTGGGGGTGGGTTCAACAGTGACAAAGATCAATGCAGCAAACAGTTCTGTTTATTGCAGGGCTGGTCTCTTGGGAAAGTTAATGCCTAAATGCATTGTTTTGCTAGTTAATTAATTGAGTTAATATGTACTTAACTATTGTGCACTGGCTAACTGGCTCAGCTGGAGTCTGAGCTGCTGTTTAAAATATCTGCACAGTAGCAGCATCTCGAGGAGCAAGGGAGCAGAAAGTCCAGCGAACTTTGCAACTCTCTCAAAAGAGCCTCACATTTTACAACGAGAAACTCGAGGAGGGGGTCTGGGAAATGGCGGAGTAAATCAAAGAGATCCAAGCTGGCTGAGAGTTTACAATTCACGGCTGAACTGCTTATGGTAAAACCAGATGCTGCACCTGATCACAAGCCAGACTTAGCTTCGTTTAAGTGGTATTTTTAAAGAAGTAGAATGAGCAAGGGAGAATTCAGAACTTTTAAGTAAAGTTAAACAGCTCAGTGAAGTTCACTCTTTTACACGACATCTTTAAGATTACACTTTCTCGAAATTTTCAATAAGTTTTCCCCCCTCCTGTCCTGGACGTGCTGACTCTCCCTGGGGTACAACTCCCCCTTATCCCCTGAAGGTGCTGACTCTCCCTGGGGTACAACTCCCCCTTCCTCTCCTGAAGGTGCTGAGTCTCCCTGGGGTGCAGCTCCCCCTCCCCTCCTGAAGATGCTGTCTGTCCCTGGGGCACGGTGACCTCCTCCTCTCCTGAAGGTGCTGAGTCTCCCTGGAGTACAGCTCCCCCTCCTCTCCTGAAGGTGCGAGTCTCCCTGGGGTACAGCACCCCGTCCCCTCCTGAAGGTGCTGTCTGTCCTTGGGGCACGGTGATCCCACCCCCTCTCCTGAAGGTGCTGAGTGTCCCTGGGGTTCAGGCTTTTAGGCGTCGATCTCCCTGCAACTGGCCATTATTCATATGGAAGCCATGTACCATGCATCAGGTGGAGTGGTTATCGCAGTCAGTGTGATCCTTTCCAGTTGTAACTTCCATACATGTGCTGGACAGTGACTAGGAGCAGGAACATAAACCAAATCTCTTGTTTCCCTAACCCAGGGCAGTGAAGCCAATGGAAATGCTCAGAATACTGTCCCCAGTTTTGCTCAGGCCTGGTCTGGTTAATCTGCATGGCTACCCACACTGAACATTGCACTTCTAAAACAAAGCAGGCAGAAAGGGAGCTTCTAACTATCGTTCTGCTATGTCCTGGGAAAGCAGCTGAAGGGTTAATTCAATCAGTCTCTGTCCTCTTGGTCCCTTGCTTGGCCTGAGAGGAGGGTTATGTCTCTGCCTCCTGCTGGCCCTCTGATCCCGGCCTAGACCAGGTCAAACCCCACTGACACTTGTTCCTCTTTCAATGTGCTAAGTATAGGTTAGTGAGGTCAGAGGTCGGGGGGCAGTCTGTGCTCAATCAGCTATGAACCAGCGTCCAGTTCTTTGAGAGAGCGAGAGAGAGACACACACACACACAAACTGACAAAGGAATTCTCATTTCCAAAGCCATAATCTATCATAAGTCCCATGCTTAGAGATCAGGGTGCCACAGAACCTGTTGTCTTTAGATTACATAAAAACAAGGTTAAAATTGTATGTCCATGTGATGGTGCCATTAAGCAGCTTGCAAAGAATATTGGAAATTAGGAACTTGGTCTGTCAAAGGTTATGGATACTGGGAGGCAATCAGATTTCCCAGACCTGAGTTCAATCAAAGTTTGCTGGTTTAGGGTATCAGTGGATTTGAAGTTGACCTGCAGGATCTAATCGATTGGTGAAACAGGTTCATGGGCCCGAATAGCCTTCTAGAATGATACAGAAAGCAAATTTTCAGCCCATTGTATCTTTACTGGCTCTTTGAAGGAGCTATGCAGTTCATTCCTCTGTTGCATTTATCTAATTCCCTTTTGATGGTTGCTGTGGAATCTGCTTCCTTTTAGTCAGTGCCTTCCAGATCCTAAAATCCTTCATTTCCTCATCTAACCCTATGACTCTTTTTGCTAATTATGTTAAATTTTTGCCCTCTGTTTGTTAAGCTTCCTGTCACTGGAAAGTTTCTCCTCATTAACTTTCCCAGAAACTGTATGTCAATTTGAACACCTCAGCAAGACTCCTGGTAACTTTCTCTACTTTAAAGAGAACAATCTAAGCTTCTCTCTTCTCCCCACGAATTGATAGGCTTTAATCTCCACCACAAGATGTGTAAGTTGCTGCTGCATACTCTCTCCAAGACCTTGATTTCCATTCTAAAGTTTGGTAACAAGATTTAGTCACAGAAAACCAACTGGGCCCAAACCAACCATTTCTAGAAATGTTTAGCAGAACTTTCTTGCTTTTGTACGTTCTGTTGTTTGACCAGATGTCCCAACACTCACCACCGAGTTACATCTCTCCCCATCACTGTATACTTACCTCCACTTTATGTCCTGCAGCCAATTACCAGTCCATGCTTTTACTGTCACTTCAATGCCATGATTTTGAGTTTTGGTAATGAGTCAGTATGTACTGTTTCACTTGCCTTTTGCTGGTTCATACACACAATGTTGAAGACACTACCTCATTATCCCTTTCTCCTTTTCTTCCACAACTCAATGATTAGTTTATCATAGGAATGGGATGTTGTTGGTCACATGGTTCACAGGCTACAGCGGCCTGCTTCCACACTATAGAGATTCTATGATTCAATGATAAATCATATCAAAAGTTTTATAAACACAAAGTGATCATGTTTGATCAGCCTTTACTTTAAACTCCACAAAGCTCCCCCTTCTACTCTCAGCTCCTCCACACATTCCCAGCCTCATCTTTCTCCCCTCACTCCCCTCCCCACACAATTGCCCAACCACTAGGCCTCAACCCCACTCCCAGCCCCACACAGCTCACCCCCCACCTTCACTCCCAGCCCCACACAACCCCACCCTCACTCCCAGGCCCCCACATCTCCACTGCAGGAACCACATACCCTCACCCCAGTCACAACCTCACATTGCACTCATTCTCCCAGACCCACATAGTTTCTGCAATATTTCTAACCCACGCAACTCCCACTCCCCCTCCACTCCCACCCATGACTGTCTATTCCCAGTCCCAATCTCACCTCCAAACTGCTCCTCCCTCACTCTTACAGGTCTACACATCCTCCCACTCGCTTCCACTTCATCTGTCTACTTCTCTCTCTCTCTCTCTCTCTCTCTCTTCCTCTTACACTCATTCTGTCTCTGCCTCTCTTTTCCTGTCTTTTGTTTCATTACTCATGGTCTCATGTTTATATTTTCAAGATTCCCTGTCTTTCTTTAATTTGCTGAGAAGATCACAACCACTTACTAATGAGAAGCAGTAATCTCACTCTGTGTTCTGTCCTCCACACTTCAAACAAATGCAACTTTCCTCAGCCAGGCCTTTGCATTATGAGATACAAGGAACCCTGTTGCTTGCAGTTCACAGGATCATCATCAAAGTAACTTAGCGTTCCTGATCACGAGAAATTTTATGCTGCTGGGACACAGGGCTTCTATGAAGGGCTGCAAGGGTTTGATAATTTCCTCAATAAATTAATTAAACAGTGCTAGACTAGAGTGACCAACTTACAATGCTCAATGTGTCTGCCAGAGTGTGATAGGAGCATTGCTACTTTATTGAGTAGGCATCATAAGTTATTTTTCTTTTAAATCCCTCCATGGCTACACAACTCCCTATCTCAGTAATTTTCTACAGCCTCTCAATCCTCTGCACTCCTCCATCTCTGGAGCCTTGAGCGTTCTCAACTTTAAGCACTGCACCTTTGGCTGCTGTGCCTCCAAACACCAAAGTCTATGCTCTAGAATTCCCTCCCTCACTGTCTGATTGTCTAGCTCTCCTACTTCCTTTATGTTGCTCTTTAAAAGTTCTTTCTCTCATTAAACATTGTCTTAAACAATAAATGGGGCTCGTGAGTTGGCTGGCTCGGTCCCACACTGTCCCTCACTGTCCCGCTGTTTGTGGTTACTGCCCTGAATCATAAACCTTCACTGGCTGTTTGTGTTTTCCATTATTTATGTTATTCCTTCTGTATAACCTCATTAAAACCATCCTTCTGGAAAAACAAATTTTGTTCTTACACAGATGCTCCTCACCTCAAGTTGGGATTAAAACATTACTCTTTGTCTTTGTCAAACTCTCAATTTTTTTGGTGACTTCACTCACCCATTGAATTAGAGTAAAATGAATGAAAACACATGTTGAAAATAAGATGAAGAGAGCAAATGGAATGGGTCTTCAGGTACGATACCCAAACTCAAGCAATTAGCACATTTCCAAAGCAGTTTATAGAGTATAAACTGGTACAAACGCTTTGGCTATATTAAAACGAGAGGATGCTGGAAGCTGTAGGCCAGGCAGCGTGTGCAAAGGGAGGCAGGTACTGGTGCAAAGGTTTCAGATCCACATCCTTTCCTTACAACTCCAACCTTTTTTTAAGCTGCCTCCTTTGTCTGTCTGATTACAGACAATCAGCAGCAAAAAGACCAGGCTGACACTGAGACAGCCTGGGGGGGAGCCCTGAACACTCTGAAGAGTGCAGATGTACATTAATGCGAAAAGCGGCCCAGATCCATAGATTTTTTTTAAGAAAGGAGAGCGGCTGAAATAAGTCTCTTTCCCTTTTAACATACTGTTGTCTGGTTTGATGGTGTCACTTTTGTGAGAGGTCCTATTGGGAAGTATTCAGGCAGCAGCTTTTGTGAGGGAGGCCTGATTGGGAGTTGATGAACTCACTTGCCTACTTGCTTCTCTCCTTTAGTCCCCATTGTTTTCTGGCCTCTTAATAAACTTTTTGGAAGAGTTAATTAATCCGCTTGAATTGGTTGATGGAGTGATTCTCAGAAGTTGAAAAACAGAAGGTTCCCTTTCTGAACGGGGTGAGAGAGGAGAGTGTGTGACAGACATCAGCTTGTCACATTATCAAAGCCAGGAAGGAGACAAAAAAAATACTCGGCTCCAACTCAAAGAATAGAAGGTTGGAATTAGAGGCGAGTTCTCTTTTCACTGTCCGAGTGGCCCTGTATTAACAGATCATCAGTTCAACCTGCCACGGCTGACAAATATATCAGCTTCTGCCTCTTCACAGAATTGAAATGGTGATTTATTTTAGGGACAACGTATTAAGGAGAAATAATTTAAGTTTCTTTAATTGTCCTGTTTGCATTACTTAAATTATAAAATGCTTTCCATTTTGATATTAAATGATTTCATTGTGTTTGGTTTTCTAATGGGAGCTCTGTGCCCTCTCTGATTATTTGAAATTGAAAACAGTTGAAAATGTTTTAGTTTTTGTTGTGGGCAGGGGAGCCAGTTTAGCGGGACAGTGTCTTGTAAAAGGAGCTGGTCCCATTATTCACACCCTGTCTGATGGGCTCATTAGAGCCCATGTCTGTAATGTGTTTGGAGAGAGTGGGCTAGGATCCTGGGCCAGTTGCTGGTTGCTGTCCTTGTATAGACACCCACTGTGGATCTGACTTGAATGAAATGTTGGCAGCCCATGAGTAGCGGCACTGAGGGAAGGAACTGCTGAAGCCAAATTCCTAACTTGCCTTTCGTGATGTAAAATTTCTACATCTCCAGTCTCTTCCTCCAAATATATTTAGAGATGAACTCAGCATCTTTCTCCCCATCCCCGTTCGCCCTATCTCTGCTCTCCATTCAGCCTCTCGCTCCTTGGCTGGTCCAAATTGTAACTTGTGTCACTATAAACCTGCAGTTTGAGGTCAGCTCACTCACATTCATTTAAGCAAGTGAAGAAATGCATTTTAGCAAATTAAATCACGATAATCTGGAATGTCACAAGCAGAAAAAAATAAAAATTGATTTAGACACATACCAATAAAATAATTTCTGTTAGTACCATCAGACTGCAGATGTCAGAGCAGGGAGTCAGTGAAGAATTTCAGAGTGTAGGAATCAATGAGAGAGACACAAATAGATTAGGGGAGAGATAGAGAGGAATGACAGAGATAGACGATTGGTGTTAAATATTCATTTAAAACTCACATTTACAAATCACCTCCACACTGCAGTGGAAGTCTCTATGTTTTTTACTCTATTAATGCTATAGCTAGCATTTTATGCTTAGAAGTTCAATGTCTTGATTGACAATGGATACTAGGATTCTGGTGGTTTTGAAATAATATCAGTGACGGGATGAAGCTGTGTTCAATCGGCCAATGACTGACATGACCTCCTCTCTCCATACTTTTGTGCTTTCTTCAAACATCTGCTGTTCTTAATCTCTCAGGTTATTTGCAATCATCCAGAAAAATATCTATCCCACAGTGTTCCACATTAGCCCCTCATGGTGAGGCTAAAGCAGATCACAGGCTGGTTTTGTGGGATTCTTGAGACTGATAACCCGCAGGTAAATCCAACCCATTTATTTGTTGAATTAGTCTCCTTCTGCAAGGAGAGAATCCCAATGTATACATGGTGATGTTTTCCCTGGTTTTGTAATGAGCAGTGTGGTTACTACGTAAGCAGTGGTGGTTATGTGGTCTGTATATAGGGATACTGACAAATATTGATATGCAGTGATTTGCTGCAGCATGCATACCCACTGCTGTTCTAATGATTGTATGTGTGGATTGTGCTTGACAATCTGTGGTATTCTGGATCACTTGTGCAATAATGAGTTGTGTATGTTGAGAAGTACTCTGCAGATGTGTCTCTGAACCTATTATTATGAATAAAAACAGAAGTTGCTGGGAAAGCTCAGCAAGTCTGACAGCTTCTATGAAGAATAAAAATCAGAATTAACGTTTCGGGTCGAGTGACCCTTCCTCAGAGCTCTGTTACATTAACTCTGACCTTTTTCTTCACAGATGCGGCCAGGCCTGCTGACCTTTTCCAGCAACTTCTGTTTTTGTACCTGATGTACAGCATCTGCAGTTCTTTTGGGTTTTTTTCTATTATTATGAATGTTGTGTTTATGCTTTTACAGTCACAGTAATCTGTCACAATCCCAGCTTGCTCAAAGCTAGTTTTGATCAAACTTTTGTTATTTAAATGAAGGAAATTTTAGACCACAGGTTTGTCTTTCACACATATCCTCATTACCCCACTCAGCCATTCTGCAGAATCCAATCACATTCACTCTCTCTCTTTTTGCCATTTTTTCTTCAATGCAAGCATTCTCCTACATTCTGTCCATCTTTCACTCATTCTCCAAAAACATTCGCTGACACATTTATAATCTCTCAGAGCAGCATTTTAATGGCAGAGGAGGAGGCAATGGGACTGGTCATATTCTCTCTTAGCATACATTCTCCCGCATAAGTTCTTTCAAACTTCCTTCATAATATACATCCTGCATCATCAGGACCCTAGAGACCCACCAAGATAACTCTATATTGTTTCCCCTTGGTACTGCATGATATACCAAGTTGCCCCTATGGGATCCTCTGAAACTTCTCACTGTGATGTAATATCTGCCATATTCACTCACTGGTGTTCTTAGCCTTCAGCTAATCCAGTTCTTACATACAACTCCAGTCCTGCCCTATGCGGAAAACACATCCACACCCAAGCTTTACATAACATGCCACACTTTCCTAACACACAGCAATCCTTAATACTGTCCCTACTCCACATCCAGTCTTTATACCATAACCACTCCTACATCGCACCCAGCGCTCAATTGACATCCAGTCCACCCAAGCTACCCAATCCCTATTCTACATCCAGATACTACAAATTCCAACCATTCACCCTCAGAGTAAAATAACTTCTCCTCATCTAGGAGCTAAGTGGCATTCTTATATTTCACCCTCTGGTTTAGATTTCCCTATCTTGGAAAACATTTTACCTACATTCATCTTCTTGATCCCTTTAAGTGTTTTGTAGATTTCAGTGAGAGAATATAAGGCCAGTTCATCCAGTGTCTCTTCACAGAACAGTTTAGCTATCCTGGGAAACAGTTGGTGAACTTTTGTTGTACTCTCTATCACAATAATATATTTCTTGAGATAAAGAGACCAAAATTGTGCATATTATTCCAGGTGCTCTAAACAAGCTCTTGTACAACTGAAAGAGGACTTCACTACTGCCGTAAAAGTCCTCTGCACTAAAAGCTAACATTCTATTAGCCTTTCTAACCTTAAATGACTTATTGACAATGACACCTAGGTCACTTTGTACATCGACATTTCCAATCTTTTGCTGTTGAAGAAATAATCTGATTCTTCTACCAGACTGGATAACTTCACATTTTCCACATTACGTTCACCTGCCATGTTCATGCCCTTTCACTAAACCTGTTCAAATTCTCCTGAAGCCAGATCCTCACAACACACACTCCTATTTGGCTTTGTGTAATCTGCAAAATTGGAAAAATTACACTTGGTCACTATGTCCAAGTCACTGATAAATATTGTGAACAGCTGAATCCAAGTACTGATTTTTGCAGTACCCACTAGTCACAATCAGCCAGTGTGAGGCTGGCCCATTTATTCCTCCTGTTTTCTGTCTGTTAGCCAGTTATTAATCTACATTAGTGTATTACCTCATGTCCTACATTGTTTAATTGTTCTTACCAGCCACTTGTGGGGAACTTTATCAAAAGCCTTCTGTAAGTCTAAGCATACTACATCCATTGGATCTCCTTTATCAATTTTGTTAATAACATCTACAAAAAAACTTTAGTTTATGAAACACAATTTCCATTTGTTACACCCAGTTCCTATTTTAAATCCTGTCCCTACGCAATGAAAGTCCATCGTACAAATTGTTAATAACTGGCCTCATTTCACAGACAGTCTTAAGGTTGATGGAACAAGATTTATCAAATTTAATTTGAATAATCACAAATATTTCTCAACTTGTAGGTCCTCTGGTGGTCTGTAAGTTGACTTGTCCTCATATATGATGTGTGCGGTTTGAACTAACTCATGGTTGCGACTGATGGAGTGAATTTTGATCGCAATCTGTTGAACTGACTGGGTATACGAGACGGTCCCGATTGTGTTTGAAATCGTTCGAGAGGATAAGCGCTTGTCTGAACTCGCTGGGGCAAATAGGAGACATTTGAACTATTGGCTGCGCTTGAGAACGCGATCTCTGATCGATTTTGTCCCAAATCCCTCTCCGTTTCTGGTCTATCAAAGAGCTGGCCCTGGCACAATGTGCCTAGTGAATTCCCACGGGCTCTGTACCAGTCCAGCCCAGCAGCATCTACACTGGGCTCAACCATTCTCTTCAACCATTAGGCTTTAAAAAAAATGTTATCCCTTTACGGATAAAGTTACGCAAATTCCCTTAAATTCAATAATGATATGCTAAACAGAGAGTTCGCAGTTGTCCTTAATGCAAAGTAGGGTCTGCATTTTGGGGCCGGTGGTCACTCTAAGCCACGCTTCACTCTGACCGCTCGGCAGCCCTTCCCTCTCCATCATCCTTCCCCACGCCCCCCTCTCCACTCCCCAACCGCTGTTTAATTAAAGAGTGATTGTGGACTGCTGCTACCCGGAGCTCCTGAGCCAGGTGCGAGTCCTCATCGGCAGATAAATTACAGGGCAAGTGCAAATAAGTGTTTACATCCAACCGGGTTCAAAACCCTTGGAGCCGCCACCAAATCCCAGCGCAGCCAATCCGCAATGAAGCGGGCGATGCTAAGCCATGCAAAAAAATGGGCACGTTAACGAGGAAATAACAGCATTTTACAGAGCTATTAACATTCCTGTACCGCACAGGCGACAGACATCACCGTCTACAATCAGCACAGACCGTACTAATGGTTACAAATCGGAAATCCTTGTACACAGATCGAGACGGAGGTAGGAACTGCCGGCTACTGGGAAAACCGACTGAAATTTCAGCGGCAGTCTGCAATGCCTCGCCTCCATTGCTGGTCCCCAGCACAAAGGTCGGCCATTCGCTTACCTGCTCCATGGACCTCTGTCTACCATCTCTAGCTAAACCTATCAGCGCCCCTGTCCACTGCGTTGACCTTCCTCTTAAATACAGCTCAACTCGTTCTGGTGGCGGTGAACTCCAAGTTTATTTTTGTAAACACAATTTTTTAATGTGACGTGGGTGTTGCTGGCCGGGCTGGCCCTTAGCTGCCCTTGAGAAGGTGGTGGTGAGCTGCCTTCTTGAGCCGCTCTCGTCCACCCTCTTCACTCCCACTCCAACTCCGGAGAAGTTCCTCCTGAATTCTCTATTGGATTTGCTGCTTTGAGTGGGGCTGGTATCTTCTCCATATCCATTCTACCCCTCACCTGAGGCATAGTGACCCATTGAACTCACCATCTGTCGCCTCTCTCTCTCTGTCTGACCAAGGAGAGAGCAACCCAATACTCGCCTGGAACTTTTCACCCTCACCCCCCTCTACTTCCTCATGTTATTGACCTGCATTCAGTTAGCCTTCTCTTTTATTTTGAAGCTCAACTGTTCAATCCTCCTCCTCATTTAACACCACCCGGCGTGTTGCCCTGAGTTTAACTGACTACAGTCTGTTTAGTCAACGTGTGGAGTGAGCCAGAACATATGAGGACATCAGTGCATCAGATGGGGATAACAAAGTGTGGAGCTCAGATTATCTCGGACTCTCCAGCATCTGCAGTTTCCATTATTTCTCATCAGTTGGGGAGTTCCCTGACAACAGGTCCACGATCATCATTAGATTCCTAACTTCAGAGTTTTACTGAATTCCAATCCCACCATCTTCCATAATGGGATTCGAACCCGGATTCTCCAGGACATTACCTGGATTTCCTGAATTAACAGGCAGGCCGTCACCACCCCCCGCTAAGAACAGTTTAATAGAATCCCCTTGTTTCCGGAGCTAACCTGAGGTTAAGAAATACCGAAAGGAACTGTCAGAGTTTCTGATTGTAAACAGCTACCAAACAAGATGGGAATGCATACACACAGAATTAGAAAGCCACACTCTCTCTATTAAACGTTCAATCCCGCAGATCTGGCAGAATGTCCAACATTTTCTGTTTCCGTTTCAGATTTCTCCTGCTTTTTGTCTTAAAAATGAACGTTTGGGACCCCTCATCCTGTCTTCAGCAAATAGAACTGCCTCTCAACCATCGGGGTGGGGGACAGCAGAGATGGCCTGGGGAAAGGAGCAGGTTCTTCATTTCATCGCAAGATCCTGGGATCTCGGAGGGACTTGGAGCCAAACAGACGGAGCGGGCGACGGCGCGGCTTGCGCTTGTGTGGGGAATTGCGGTGCAGTTGGAGGACGCGAGTAAATGATGCATGTCTCCCAGGTTTTACTCTGGCGTGTCCTCGCCGCTTTCTCCTTTGTACAATCACCAGCTTTTGTGAAATAATCAGCCGCCTGATGGGTTGAGGAATAGATAAAGATTCCTGGCATCTGGCGGCTAAAATGAAAGGGGGATTAGGTTCCGGCCGCTGCACACTCCATGGCAGAGGGGGCTGCAATTTCCACCCCCCCCCCCCCCACCCATTCATTACAATCAACTCTCCGTGTTTGGTTACATCTCTCTGAGATGTTTGTATTTCTAAATTCGTTTGACAAAAAAAGTAAGCCACCCCATGCTGGATGTGAAAGAAAGTGCCTGTTAACATCTTCAATTGCTGGGAGCTTTGAAGCGACAGTCACCGCTCCCTCTGTCAACGACTTCAGAAAAGCAAATGTGCAGAGTTTGCTTCAATAGTTTAATGTTTAATGTTAAAGAACAGGTTTATTACAATGTTCTGAGGGTTTTACAACATTGGATTCAGTACAACGTCGTTACTTTCGATGGGTTGCTGTCTGGCCAGGATGGTCTCTGTATTGTTGAGAACCAAACGAGTCATTACGTTGTGCAGAGCCTCTCTCGGGTGTACCCAGGCCTCTGGAATCAAGGGGTTATGGGGTCCGGAGAACAGAGAGGTATAGCCTCGGCCGTCACCCCAATGTAGGGAATACTAAGTTGAACGGTGATCTTTCACGTGATACTTTATATCGAGGATATATCTGCACTCGAAGGTGGACGAAGAAAGATCCCATTGCAATATTTTGAAGAGCGGACAATTCTCTGTACCCAATATCCCAGCCCCAAGTCTACATCGTCAGCTCGACAATCAGACAAGGATATAATCTTAGCTCCTGTTTACTTCTCATCCCCACGCTGCCTCAGTACTACCGTCCTTAATGTGACCCTGAGCTGAGCTTCTGACTTCATATCTGGGCTACAACTGGAACTACCCCAGTTCAGCTCTGATTGAAACCTTCACTCAGACCCTTGGCACCTCCAAATTGGACTCCTTCTAGTGCACCCCTCGAGGATCTCCCCACATCAGCTCTCCAATGACTTAACCACGTCCAAATCTCTGTTAGCCATATGCAAACTCATAGCAAGACTCACTCTCACCCACAATCTCAACAATGACAGACCAACACTGACTCCCAGATAACAGCACTTCAATGTTAAAATTCTCCTCGTTGTTTTAGGGCATGATCCCTCCTTGTCCCTGCAATCTCCTCTCACCCTACAGCACTCTGAGACCTCTACCTTCTTGCAATTACAGCCTTGTGCACAAATCTGACTTTCATTGTTTCTTTTTTGCTTCATTCATAGAATATGGGCTTTACTGACTGGACCAGCACTTGTTGCCCATCTCCATTTGCCTTGGAGAAACTAATGGTGAGCTGCCTTCTGCAAAAGATGTAGTCCATTTGATTTAGATAGATCTACTGTACTGCCTAGGAGAGGGTTCAGGGATTTTGACCTGGCGACACTGATGGTACAGTGATATATTATACAGTAATATACATGGTGAGTGGCTTGGATGAGAACTTGTGGGTGGAGATCGTCCCTTGTATCTGCTACCTTTGTCCTTGCAGATAGTAATAGGCATGCATTTGGAAGGTGTTGTTTAAGGGGTTTTGGTGAATTTCTGCAATGCATCTTGTAGATGGGGTATACTACCACCACTGTTGGTCAATGGCAGAGGGAATGTATGTTTGTGGATGTAACATTAATCAAGCAGACTGCTTTGTCCTAGATGGAGTTGAGCTTCTCACATTAAATTGGAGCTGAACTCATCCAGGCAAGTGGGAAGTATTCTATCACACTGTTGACTTGTGCACAGTTGGTGCAGAGGGTATTGGGAGTCAGATGAGTTACTCATTGCTGAATTCCTAACCTCTGACCTGACCTTCTGACCACAGTATTTGTATGGTTGGCCCAGTTCAGTATCTGGCCAAAGGTAACCCTCAGATGTTGTTCCATCATTGGTAGCTACATCATCAGCTGCTCAGGTCAAAGCCGTGGAATTCACATCCTAGACCTCTCCAGTTCTCCACCTCTGTCATCTCTTAAAACCAAACTATTTACATAAGAACAGAAGAAATAGGAGCAGGAATAGGCCAAGAGACCCATTGAGCTTGCTCCACCATTCAACTAGATCATGGCTCTTTTCATGGACTTATTCCACTTAGCCACTAGCTCACCATATCCCTTAATTCCTGTACTGTTCAAAATTCTACCTATATCTGCCTTATAACATTCAACAAGGCAGCCTCAGCTGCTTCACTGGGCAAGAATTCCAAAAATTCACAACCCTTTTGGTGAAGAAGTTCCTCCTCAACTCAGCCCTAAATCTGCTCACTCTTATTTAAAGGCTATGTCCCCAGTTCTAGTTTCACCCGCCAGTGGAAACAACCTCTCTGTTTCTTTCTTATCTATTTCCTTCATAATGTTATATGTTCCCGTATGATGTCACCTCAATCTTCTAAATTTCAATGAGTATAATTCCAGTCTACTCAATCTCTTCTCATAATCCAATGCTCTCAATTCCAAAATCAACTTAGTGAATTTCCTCTGTACCCTCTCTAGTGCCAGTACATCCTTTCTCAAATAAGGAGACTAAAACTGTACACAATACTCTAGGTGTGGCCTCACCAGCATCCTGTACAGATGCAGTACAACCTCCCTGTATTTATACTCCATCTCTCTAGCAATGATGGACAATATTCCATTTGCCTTCTTAACTACCTGCTGCACCTGCAAACCAGAATTTTTGATTCATGCACAAGGACACCCAGGTCCCTCTGCACAGCAGCATGCTGCAATTTTTCACCATTTCAATAATAGTCCATTTTGCTGTTTTTCCTACCAAAGTAGATGACCTCACTTACAAACATTGCACTCCATCTGCCAGGCCTTTGCCCACTCACTTAACCCATCTATTTCCCACTGCAGGCTTTCAGTGTCCTCTGCACACTTTGTTCTACCACTCCTCATTTTAGTGTCATCTGTGTACTTAGACACACTACACTTAGTCTTCAACTTTAAATAATCTATGTAAATTATGAACAGCTGCAGTCCCAACATTGATTCATGTGGTGCATCACTAGCCACTGACTACCAATGAGAAAAACACCCATTTATGCTTGCTTTTTGCTTTCTGTTAGTTAACCAGTCTTCTATCCACGCTAACACATTACCCTTAACACCATGCTCCTTATCGTATGCAGCTGCCTTTTGTGTGGCCCCTTATCGACCAAGGCTGACTTGCTTTGATATCACCCTATGTGGCTCAATGTCATAATTTATTTTACTTTTGAAAATTATCTTAAGTTTTATGAGGTTGAAGGTACTAATTAAATGCGAGTTTCATTGATCATGCAACATCACTAAAAATGGACTCATTGGTGGTCATTACATTGTTGTTTGCATCAGCTTCCTGTGAGCAAACTGGCTACTGTATTTCTTACTTTGCTGCAATGACTACAACTCAGAAGTAGTCTTCTGAAAAGGCCGAGGAAGGGCACTCAACTCAAGGACAATTAAGGATGGGCAATATAAAATGACCTTGTCAGTAATGCTCACACCAAGATGGAATAAGGAAATGTAAAGAAAGACAGTTCCTACAGTGCACAAAGCAGCATAGTCCCTAAATCATGTAAAATTAGGATAGAATCACTAATAAGAGAAATAGAATGATCCATAGGGAGTAACAAACTGGGATAGTTATGACATGAAACTGGGTTCATCCCTGTAGTGTATTGTATAGTGCAAATAACTGGTATGTCCCTACGGTAACCAAAACTTCAATAGTCCTTAAATATATGGGGCTAGTATAGTCCAAATGGTAGGCACAATTTAAATGGTTCATGTACAATTTGCTATTGGAATAGTTCCTACAGTGCAATAGGCAGTGATAAGTCAAAATTGTATAGCACTGAGATGCTCCCTACAGCTACAGTGAACAAGATTGGGACAGTGGCACTTCATAGAACACTGATCATTTCTGCACTGTTCAAAACCATGATAATCCATGTATTTTACATAACTAGGATAATCCCCTCAATATACAGCTCTGTGGGAAACTACATATTATAGAACTTGAATAGTCCATACATGAATCAAAACAATAACAATATAGAATATTGATACACCCGGCAGTATAAAGAACTGCTACAGTTAAAATATTACATAAAACAATGAGAAACAGTACAGTTTAATGAACTGAAATAGTTCATGTGTTATACAGAACCGGGTTTAGAGCTGGGAAAGTTTGCCCACAGAGTGGAGCTAGTTCAGTCATTATGAGAACTGAGCTGGAGTTGTGGAGCTGGGATACTCTCTACAGTGTATAGAGCTGGGACAGTCGCCATGGGGTACAGAACTGGGACAGACTCTACAAGGTATTGAGCTGGGACAGTCTCAACAGGGCATAGAGTCATAGAATCATACAGCATGGAAACAGACCCTTTGGTCTAACTCATCCATGCCAACCAAGTCTCCCCAACTAAATTAGTCCTATTTGCCTGCATTTGGCCCATATCCCTCTAAATCTTTTTTGTTCATGAATGTGTCTTTTAAATGTTGTAAATTTACTTGCACCTACCATTTGCTCTGGCAGTTCATTCCACAGAATGAAATTTCCTCAGTGTGAAAAAGTTGCCCCTGAAGTCCCTTTTCAATCTTTCTTCTCTCACCTTAAATATATGCAGTCTAGTTTTGAACTTCCCTACCCTAGGGAAAAGTCCTTTGCTATTCACTTTATCTCTGCCCTTCATGATTTTATTAACCTCTATAGAGATGGGGCAGTATCTACAGGGCATTGAGCTGGTATTAGCCCTCCAGGGTATAGAGGTTGGATAGTCTCTTCAGGGTACAGAGCTGGAATAGTCTCTACATTGTATAGAGCTGGGACAGTCTCTAGCGCATAGTGCTGGGTCAATTTCTTTAGAGCTGGCATTGTATCTAGAGGGTGTAGAGCTGGGGTAGTCACTACATGGTATAGAGCTGGAAGAGTCTCCACAGTATATAACGTTAAGCCAGTTCCAACAGGATATAGGGTTGGGATAGACTCTACAGGGCTTGGAGCTGTGACAGCCTCCACAGGGCATTGTGTCTCTAGAGAGCTGGGATAGTCTCTTCGGGGAATAGAGCTGAGATAGTCACCACACTGTTTGGAGGTGGGAAATGTGTGTAAGGTATAGACCTAGGATAATCCGTATAGGGTGTAGAGTCGGGACAGTTTCTACATGGTATACTTCTTGGACAGTTTCTTGGACTGTTCCCTGCAGAGTGTGAGGCTAGGACAGTGGTGACAGGAATTGGAGTTAGGACATGCCTAATGCTTTACTAGGTAATGTACGTGTGGTATTTCAAGGCAGGATACTTTTAACCGCTTAACAGCTCATCACTACTATAAAACCAGATGACCACAGATATAGAGCAGAAGTAGGCCATTCGGCCCATCGAGTCTGCCTCACCATTTAGTTAAATCATATCTGCTAATAATCCTAAACTTCGCTTTGCTGCCCTGTTGTGTTGATTTCTGCTGTAGCCACGACACTTGGCATCACTGGAATTGTCTGCGCACAGTGGACGAAATTGAGCCATTTCCCGGAGAGATTGGACCTGATAGAGGAACAGAAATTTGGAATTTGAGTTGGGGTGGGCAGGTTGCTCTGCTTGGGAATGGATTGCTTTAATCGGATTTCTGACTCGCTAGTTCTCTCGCTGAAATATCCCGCGAGGCCTCAAGTGTGCTTCAGTGCTTTCAGTTGTGGGGCATGGACGTCCCACTGTGATAGAGCATTCATCTCACTGGGGAAGTCAGGCAGCTGGAGTTTGAGAATGGGATCTGGTGTGCTCTACAGAGACAGGCCAAATTGCAAAAGACATTTCTCAAAATCCAGCCCCGCAGACCCGAATAACCAGCATCTGTACGCTGCTTGGACAAGAAAGTTGAAGCGAGCGCGGGGAATTGATCCCCCAGTTGCTTCACCGGCGCAGATTGTAGCTTACTGCGAACAAAAGGTAAAGCAAGTCCAGCCCAACAAACCGGAAATGGGCTGACTGCAGACCCGGGAACGGCGTTACTCAGACACAGGAAACTGCCCTCTTTACAAATGTTCCTGCCGCCAGAAACCCTGAGGAGATTGTTTTCAGTGTATTTTACAGGGAGTGTGGGTCATCCTGTGATGGGGTAGACACAAATCCTGAAACATAAGAAACTGGGCGCAAACCTTCACCCGAGCGTTCGGATTTACATTGAAAAACACATTCTACCAGCCTTACTCCACAAAGCCTCTCACTTCAGGTCTATTACTCTTGAAGATGTATTTAACCTGCTGTAATATTTAAAAACAATAAAGATTGTCTTTTTTTACTGGCAATATGGGAGAAATGCCATTTATTTTACATTCGGGATGTTACTGAGTGGAGCCCATACCCCGTCCGATTTCAATCGGTACATTCTGCACTTCATTCCCATCAATAGATTGAAACAGGTTTCTCCTTAGTGCCTCTAACTAACCCCCAGAGCGGGGACAACTTGTCACACGTTGATTTTTAATTAACGTTCTTGATCTATGAGGTAACGAATTAACAAAGCCCGCTCCGGACTCAGGACAGTCACGCTTGTTTCACAGTGAGAAAAAGATTCTGTCATTCGCAACAGCTTTTAAAGTCTTCTTCATTTACTCTCGTTCATGAAACTTCTTCCATCGCAGCTTTGCGCTTGTTCTCCGCTAGCGGCATCGCGTACCGCTCTTCTGCATATAACTTGCCATTTTAAAAAGATTTTCACATAACCTAGGATCAGAAATCTCCTTTTCTGTTTCGTATCGGGCTACCCCCTCTCTCTCTCTGGTTACATTGTTGTTCAAAAGGATAATCCTCTGTCCTCTCTTCCCTAAAGGCCTCTCTCCCCTCCTGTGAACAGGAACGCTACAGAGTTTTGTACTGACTCCCACAACCTCCAGGATTCTCCAGCTTCTGAGCCGAAGAAAATATTCCACAGCAGGAATGAAGCACGGGGCCGAAAGGGTTAAGTTCCTCCAGACGCGGGTCATCACTCAGCACCAGCACCTCTCCTCAGAGAGCCACCTCAAGATGTGGGCAGCGTGTCTCAACAAAGAGGTCGCCCAACGTTAGAAAGGCTCCGGTAGCCCCATGGCTCCTTACACACCAGTCCATTAACAAGGTTTTAGCGAAGGTCCATGGGGCTGAAAGTGTAACAAAGCTTTCCTCACAGGCGGGCTTGAATATTCCGGAGGAGTGAGTGCAGCAGCGTTATGGCCATTGCAATCTTAACAGAATTATGGCTGCCTTCCTGCCGCGCGGACCTGTTGTTTGCATCGTGATGGTCAACTCTGCTGCGAAGCACCAACAGCCCCTACTGGCAGGGCCACTCTGTGCTTTGGCATGCAGAAGACTACAGTGGGCATCTGAGTTCTCTGGCCCTGGCCTTTTGCTATGCCTGTCCAGAAAGTCAGCCTCCAGAGATCAGTCCAGTCAGCAACTATCCTAATTGTGACAATGCTTCACAATCTCCATGACCCTCATCAACCAAACTAAGACAATCAGCTCGATGCTGCAAACCTGGGCAAACATTATGGAGACGCCGGGCTGTTCAAACCTCAGGGACCCCCTCAACCTCCCTGGTTGGATGTAAAGAACTATAGATCTCAGTGTTCAGCACCAGCTTGGTTGCAGGAGTTGCTGAAAAGATGAAGGATATAGACATCAATCAGTCTTTGGGCTCGACTCCAGTTTTTTTTTCATCAGGGTTTAACCCATTAGCCTTCGACTGGCTGAGGTAAATTGGCTTCAGCTCAGACTGAAATCCCTAGCTCTGGCGAAGAGTGCATGGTCCATTCAGTTCTTGGGACTAGACTGAGCAAACGGCATTGTGACAGCAATGCATTTAAGGGTATTGTTTCAATACTGAGCAAAAGAGTATTGTGAATATTGAGTGGTGAACCACAATGGTGCAAATAGCGAATGTTTGTTGTGACAGTATTGTGAAAATAGTGAATATTGAGCGGTTACTAGTATTGTGAAGATAGTGAATATTGGGTGTAATAGTCTTATGAGACTCAGGAGTACTGAGTGTAACAGTATTGTGAGTGGTGAGAATAGGAGAGCAGTGGATATACCAGAATTATGAAAATATTGTGAGAATAGTGAGTCCAGCGTGTACATAAATGCACAAATGAGTGAAGATAGCAGGACATGCTGGAAAGGGGGTTAGCTGAGCCTCGTGTACTTCCTCTGGTTTTGAAACAAGGGCAGAGAAACATGGAAGTTATGATAAACCTTTATAAAACGCTGGTTGCCCTGAATTGCGGTATTGTGCCCAATTGCGAACACTACACTTTGGTAATGATGTGATGGCTTTAGAGAGAGTGCGTAAAATATTTACGAGAATAGTTCCGGGCGTGATGAACTGCTGCCATTTGGATATAGATTGGAGAGGCTGGGGTTACTCTCTTTGCAGGAGACGGTTAAGAAGCGGACGTTTGACAGAGGGTTTCAGAATCATGAAGGATCTGTACAAAGTAGATGAAACAAGCGTGTATCGGGCGATGGTAGGATCCAGAACCAGAGGGAACTGATTTAAATGGATTGGCAAGAGAAGTAACTGTAATACAAGCCAACACTTTGTTTCAAAGCAAAACGCAGTAAATGGTTTGAATCTGGAATGCACTGCCTGGGAGATGTGGTTCGGGCAGATTCGGTTGTGGTCTTTAAAAAGAGATTTAGATAATTATCTGAAGAGAAAATAAATGGAAAACTACAAGGAAAGGCCGGTGGAGTGGGACGGATTGAGTTGCAGTGCCGAGAGCTAGCATCGATGCGACAGGCGGAATGGCTTCCTTTTGTCTTGGAATCATTCTATGAAAAGTGTGTGGGAATAGTGAGTCTAACAATGCTGTGGGAATAGTGAGAATATAGCAGTGTTGTGAGAACAGAGTGTAACGATATTGTGGGTATTGTGAGAAATGAGTGTGACAGGATTGTGATAATAATCAGTACAACGATGTATATTTGTACAAATCAGTGAGGACCACAGGACATGCTGAGTAAGTGGTTAATAACACATATAGGTCATTGGGCTTTATATAAATACAGAACAGAGTATCGAAGCAGGGAAGTTATATGTAATAGCAGCCATAACAGTCTGAGAGGATAGGGATGTCAAACATTGTTGTGAAAACAACATAGAAGAATGTATGAAACGCCGATCCTGCTTTGCCCAGTTCTGAGCTCAACACTTTTAGGAGGGGTGTGAAGCCTTTGGAGACAGTGGAGACGCGTTTGCCGAGAATGTTTCGACTAGGGAGGACTTTGAGTTGCATGGATAGGTTGAAGAAGCTGGAACGTTTCTCCTTGGAGGAGAGGGGATGAAAGAGGCTTGGTCGAGGTGTTCAAAATCAGGAAGGGTCTTTTCAGTGTAAGTAGGGAGAAAGTAGGCAGGTAGAGTGGAAAACCAGAGGACAACGATTTAAAGCGAATGGCAAAAGAAGCAGGGACAGTATGAGGAAATCTGTTTTCACACAGCGAGTGGTTAGGATCTGAAATACTCTGCCTGACAGTGGGCTGGAGGCAGGATCAGTCGTGGCCTTAAAAAGTGAATTAGATGATTACACGGAAAGAAATCTTGAAATAAAAATGCAAAGCGTGGGGTGGGGGGCATGGAAGTTAATGGCATGGGAAAAACTGGCATCGGCACGGCGGGCCAAATGGCCTCCCCTTGTCCTGAAACCATTTGATGAATCTATGAACCGTTTGAGGAGAACACAGAGGATTGTGAGCAACTTATTCTTTAACGAGAGCCAGCAACAGGGATTTCTAACCTTTCCTTGTATCTGATTGTAAAGTCCTGCCTTGTTTTAAACCTGTTTTTTTTCTGCCTCCACTTCCAATTCACAACAATCTCACAAGGCACCTGGGCAATGGTGCAGTCTAAAGCTGGGTTCCTGGTCCTCACCCCTGGTCACAGTGGTATCAATTACTGAATGAACTCCTCGTTCCTATTAAATCTTTCGAAACCATTCGTCAGGTAGTGGGCTGACCTGTCAGTGGTGGACCCACACTGCTTTGAATTCATACGAATCCCCGCGGGGTTCTGGAATGATTTAGCATGAACTTTGCTGATTTCATTTCAGTTTTGAAGAGAACGGATGTCACTGTGATACAACGCTAGTTCAAACTACACCGAACACAGCAAGGCTTACATTTATATAAAGAGTTGCCAACATTGAAAGGTCATAGATTTATTTACTATGGAAGGAGGCCGTTCTGCCCGTGCTGGTACTTTGAGTCAGCTATCCAATCATTCACACTCCCCCACCCTCTCCATAACTCTACAAATTGTCCTTTCCCTCTAGACGTGTATCTATTTCTCAGATAATAAAATGTGAGGCTGGATGAACACAGCAGGCCAAGCAGCATCTCAGGAGCACAAAAGCTGACGTTTCGGGCCTAGACCCTTCATCAGAGTCTGATGAAGGGTCTAGGCCCGAAACGTCAGCTTTTGTGCTCCTGAGATGCTGCTTGGCCTGCTGTGTTCATCCAGCCTCACATTTTATTATCTTGGAATCTCCAGCATCTGCAGTTCCCATTATCTCTATCTATTTCTCATTTGCCTTTTCAGTACCCCTAAATTCAACTTCTGTTATCCCGTGAACACCATCTCACCAATCCCGATCTAAACAAAAACTGCAGTCTGCAATAAACCTCCACAAACCATTTCCTTACCATATCCAGCTTCACACTTTGTTATCCGTACCATATCAGTCCATCGTGGGCTGAATTTGCGAGTTAGCTGAAGTGGAGCCTGCGATAGCAGCAGCCCACGGAGATTAGTGAGCGGCTTTTTTCACGTGCTATTAGCTACAGGTTGGGCGGAGATCCTAGCGGTTAGCAAGGCTTGCATTGATTCGATTTACCTGGTATTGGAGCACCGAGACATGGGGACCTTTTAGCACGGTGAGCAGGTCACCCCACAGATTGGCCCCGAACTCTCGGCACGTTTCATGTAGGCACTGCAGCGGAACCGTGAGGCCGCAATCAGGCCTGGTCAGGAACGAGTATAGGAATGGAATTAAATTCCTCACAGCCTCAAATCAAATCGGGTCCCAACCCAAAGCGTCAACTTTCCTGCTCTTCTGATGCTGCCTTGTCTACTGTGCTCCTTCAGCTCCAGACTGTGTTATCTCTGACTCGGGGATCTGCAGTTCTTGCTATCTCATATCACCATGGTGTCGTCCACACTGAAATCCGTGGTCGCGTTGAACATTGCCAACCAGGAAATAGAGTCATAGAGCTGTACAGCACGGAATTAGACCCTTCGGCCCTACTCGTCCATGACGACCAGATATCCTAAACTGATGTAGTCCCATTTACCAGCATTTGGCGCATATCCCTCTAAACCCTTCCTATTCATGTACCCATCCAGATGCCTTTTAAATGTTGTAATTGTACTAGCCTCCACCACTTCCTCTGGCAGCTCGTTCCGTATACACATCACCCTCTGCGCGAAAATGGTGGCCCTCAGCAGGTCCATTTAAATCTTTCCCCTCTCACCTTAAACTGCCTATTCTTGGACTCTCTACCCTAGAGAGCTATTCACCCTGTCCATAATCCTCATGAGTTTATAAACCTCTATAAGATCACTCCTCAGCCTCCAGGAGAAAAAAATCCTATCCTAATTCATCCTCTCCCTGTATATTAAACCCTCCAATTCCAGCAACATCCTCATAAGAGGGGTCCTATCTCCACCATTCCACGGCCCAGCCCAGCGCACATAAACACTGCCACCCTCATAGGCTTTTGTAGCCACCGTTCACATCGGCTGTCCCTCGATTCGAGTTTGGGGTATACTCAGAGCCTGCCTGTGTTCGTGTTCTTGAATAGCCTTGCTCTTCACCCACAAACACTGAAAGACCTACACTGTCCCTCACTCTCACACAGACATGTGAATACATCCTGTCAGAGAACACATTTTCATACAATTCATTCACCACGATCCACACACAAGCATACAAACTCAAGCTCAGGCACCCTCATACATACATACAGCACGAGCCACACACAGACACACACACACAGAGACACACACACACACGCAGACACACACACACAAACGCGCACAATCATACCTCACATGCACAGATATCAACAAAATCATTGACAACACATTCTTACAAAAAGACATATAAACACATCCTTATAGACACCATTCATTCTCATCCACAAACACACACACAAGAGACATACGCACGGAAACTCACTCACCCATCCACACACATACATATAAACAACAGCTATTCTTACATACACACAGACAGGCATGCAAACACAACCATACACAACTATCCACCGAAAATGCTTATTCTCACCCACTGACATGCTCTCACCAACTCAAAAACATATCAGCACGCCTTCACAGATAACACTCTCACAAACATCCTCACAGACACAACTCTCCTTTTTATTCACAAACACATACTGATAAACACACATCCACATGTAAACATCCCCAGAAGCACTCTAAGTCATATTTATATACATACACACTCATATCTAAACGCCGCTCGACTCACCCATCCAGCCAGCACACCACCCACCCTCCCCCACCTGCGCCGCCCACTCAAACATAAACACTCGTCTTCACACAGGCACACATGTTAAATTCACCGGCTGTATCACCCTGTCTGAAACAAGGAATCGCACCTCCCTCAGAAATAAATGTTACCACATAACCATTGAAAGGAGTTGAAAGGTTAAGGTGACCGACTTTAAAAAAAACTTCTCATTTTTTTCTTTCCAAAGTAAAGTTACAGTGAGTACATCTCACTGAGGAAGGTCTATATATTCTCCTATCTAAGATCCGTGGCCATATCATAGCAAGAGATTAGCCCGGCGGGAGATAAATTCAAACAGAGATAATAAAATGCACTTTGCATTGATCTGTCTCAACGTGCTCCGCATGGCCTTCCAAAGGCATGTCCCAGAGTCCCCAAATAGTCGGCTATTTCATTCACTCTTTAATTGTGAATCTGCAGTGAAATCCTGGCTATGCACAATGTCTGCATTTGATTCGAATGCGGTGATTGTCCCTCGTTCGCTCACTTTTTTTGAGGTGGTCCTTCAGACCAAGTTTTCCTAGACATGAAATGAATGCGCCTTCCGCTGCTATCGTTTTACTCAATGGCTGTAGGATGGATGAAGTGTTGGGCGGCGCGGTTTGACCCTCTGTCTACGATTCCTTGTCCAGAACAGTTAAATCCACCAGAATTCCTCAAACTGCCCACTGATTTAATTTTGATGGAGAGTGGAACTCCACCGTGTCCAACTGAAAGAAGAGGGACAATTGCCCCACATGCCCCCTGGTTGGTGATTGACCTCAGAGATACTGCATGGTGGCAAGAGTGGAAGAGCTCTCGTACTAGTGATACTAAACTGACACTTCAGATGAGTCCACTCTGAGCAGAGCAGTTAAACGGTGATACAACAGCGCCAATGGCAGTGTCATTGCAGAATGAAACAGCGCAGAAGGAAGCCATTCGGTCCACTGTGTCCGTGCTAGTTCATTGAAAAAAGGATTAATTAGTTCCATTCTGCCTGCCGTTTCCTAAAATAACTCCGTTAGAAAAAGCCTTCCATCTATGTATAAGCCCCTCTTCGACGTTATTGTTGAATCCATCTTTACCAGTCTCTCAGGCAGTGCGGTTCAGATCATCACTCATCTTGCCTCTCCTTTTTATTTTGCCAATTATCTTCGTCGATTACTTAAGACTGTGACCTCTGCCCTCCAGTTCACTGGAAATAGTTTCCGCCTATATACTCCATCAAAACTATTATGATTAGGCAAACCCTTTCTCTAGTTCATCTAACATTGATGTTTTGGGGCCATTTTCTAAAATTAAACAAAGAATTGTGGTGCTGGAGATCTGAAACACAAAAAAAACAGAAATTGCAGGAGAAACTCAGCAGCTCTCTCTCTCTCTGGGCTCACTCTCCACCTGTTCTCTCACTTTTTCCTCCCTTTCGACCCCAAATCCGTAATCAGCATATATACCACCTTTCCCTAGCTGCTATCATTTCTGAAGTAAGGTACTGGATTCGAAATGTTAACTCTGTTTCTGTCTGCACATATGCTACCAGACCTGCTGAGTTTCTCTAGCAATTTCTGTTGTTCTGTGTTTCAGTCAATCTTCTTGTGCCCCATGGCTGGGGCATTCTTCCTAAAATGCCCAGATTTGGACACAACACTCCAATTGATGTCTAACTAGTGCTTAAAAAATTACCTTTACTCCCTTGCTTCTGTACTCTAGGCATCTGTTTTTAAAGCTATGGGTCCTGAGAGTTTGTTTTAAATAACACAGCCTTCTCAACTTCTGCCACCTGCAAAGATGTGTGCATACATTCCGGATCTCTCTGTTGTTGCATTCTAAGTAAAGGAAGCTATTCTTAGTATCTAATCCTTGTTGGGCCTATCCTGGGAGTGTTTGATGGGTATTAGCTTTCGTCATATCGAACACGATGTGCCCCAACTGTGGAAATGTTCGATGGGTACAGTGTAAAGTGAGCTTTAAGCTGTATCTAATCTTCTGCTGTACCCGTCCTAGAAGTGTTTGTAACTATCACTGCCGTCCTGAAATTAAACGAGTCCCATTCGGAGTACTCTCGCCTTCAACTCGTTAACTCTGAGTAAAGGCGAGGAAGTAAAAGGTTTGCGCAGTGGGCAGGGACATTGTTCAAACTTTTTTTAAATAGAAAATTTTCTAAATATTCAACAAATCCGGCAGTATGTCATGTTGAACTTAAATGTTAGCTCTGGTTCTCTGGCTACAGATGCTGCCAGGCCTGCTGAGTTTCTCCAGCACTTTCTGTTTTAAATTTGTCCAGTGTTTATGCAGCACCCGCGGTTTACATTAAAGAGCAGACGAAGTGGACAAGATTAAAACCCTCCGCAGCATTCTCAGGCTACAGCTGAAACCTGTGCCAGCCCCGGGCGTTACTGCCCCACAGAGCAGTTCAGTGCTAACCCATGACACCGCCTTAATTGGGAGACTAGTGCCTTCTCAGTAAAGGCGCTAAGTGATCACTTTCTGGCGGGAAATGCGCTAGGACCCACAGACATCCCATTATCAACTTGTTTGCCTCTAGAAGTCACTGGCCGCATTTCCAAGAATAAGCGAAGATTAGTTTTACATTTGTGTGGGCAAACCTCGAATGGGAAGTGCTTTTTTTTTAAAAACTGCAAATATAGTGAGGGGCGGGGATTTATTCAGAACACTTTAATTCTGTTAGCACATCCTTCTAATTTCCTCACTGTGATCCTCCCTTCCCCACACAAAAAGGCCACAGATTCCTCATCCACTGCATACAAGTCATGTGTGCTGAGATCCAGCTTGTCCCCAATGCAGACTGTCCTTAATTAGCTGAAAACGGGAACCCCGCACTAAAGCGTGGTGAGACTGTAATATGATGAACTCCCTTTGTTAAAGTGTCACCATAAATGTTCCTGATAAGCAAAAGCGAGTGGGATCAAAGGCAATAAGCTTCTCAATTTCCTGACTCCGTCTCCTACTTTTCCTCACCTATTTCCCCCCTTTAAACAACACTCGACAATCCGTCCTGTTCCTTGCCAACGAGAGTTCAGAGGTCAGCCAAGCACTTGCAAATAATTGCGCATTAATAACCCCCTGAAAAGGCTTACTTTAGGCTTTTCTCAAATGACAAATATCTTTATAAATTCGCAATGAGATGACACCGATTTTTATTACTTTACTTTGGGCACATTTCTACAGCGGTCTGAAACATAATCTGCTCCGGACTTTTGCCTGAAAATATGCCTTTTCAAAACGCTAAGGATCGGAGTTTCTATTAAGTATTTCTCAGAACGCACCGTAATGAGCCTGTTCCCTCCTTTGCCCGTACACGACAGCGGTCATGGATGGGTTTGGATGCTCTCTTTTTTTTCTTCGTTATGACTGTACTGAACCCGTGTTTGCGCTTGGCTGCCTGTTAACATCTGCGTATGCGGACTCTTTTATATAGGGGGCGGGGGGGGGGGGCTGCAAGACCAGAATACTGCACTGTTGCAGGCCCCAAACACACACACACACAAAAATGTTCTACTCTATTCCCTAAATAGTATGGCGAACCCATCCTCGTTTCTGAGCTTAAATGTGAGACTTAGAAAGCGCTCGGTGCAACTCATATTAAGACAACCTGTTGGCGTCTCTGTTTTATTAAAATTATTGGGCCCACCAGCCAGTTTTAACAAACTCAAGCAACTCGAGATTCCTGCACCATCTGGACTGCCCAGTGTCCAGCTAACATCCAGCTAGAATCAGACCCTCGATCTTCTATGGGAGATTCTCTCAAAGTCAGGTGAGACTGAACTTCGGTTCATCCATCCCTCATGGAACCTCCTCCTGAGCACACAGCAGCTCACCCACCAACGCCCAACATCTGGGATGACCCCTCGGTCCCGTCACATATAACTGAAAATGTGGTGCAGTTCACAGTCCAGAACTGGCTGAGACATTGAGTTGAATCGATTTACCAGAACCGCTGCATTTCCAATTACAGTTCAGTCCCGTGACTGTGATTTTACAAAATAACGAATGCAATAATCGACTTAAAGGCTAGAAATCGCAAATATTGAGAAGAAACGCAACCCTATGCACTAAACACGTTGCTAACTTTGTTTTGGAAAACCTTTAAATAAACAAACATCACCTTTAACACCAAAGGATTCTGGGTAAGACGCAACTTTCTTTTTGGCCAACTTAAATTCCGAAGTGTGGCTCTCGCTATCTGCCATGGATGGAATTGCACCATCGAATTGAAATGCTGGGTCACTTTTATTATTATTGTTATTATTTCATGAATTTGAGAGAGGATTTAGGGTTTTGCTCCATCCCAAAGACCTTTCAGCTTTAAGTTCTGGGCCCTATATGTTCTTTAAAATCCTTTCCATGTAAATTGCAATGAAATATAGAAGGGGTAAGAGGGAAAGCCTTGATGGGAAAGGGGAGGTTAATCCTGGTTTAATGCAGTGATGCAGCTATAGGACCGAGCTGCGCTGATTGTGTTATCTCTGCCTAACATTTGTATCTCGCTCAATTCCTGCAGCCAAATAGCTGGGAGAAAGTGGAGATGTATGGACTGCTGATGCCTCGGGAAAATATGTTATTAATATCTAAATAACGTTGCCATATTTGAGCTAAATCTCTCTCTCTCACTCTTTCCTGGTGTTGGATGAATTCGTTTGAAGTGCAGTGCTATCGCTTTCTCTCATCCTCTTTCTTCGTTATGCCTCCTCACTTCTGACACATGAATTGTAGATAGTTTAACTCATGCAAAATTTTTTTTTAAAATACTCAATTTCCGAACTCAGTCTATCCCTTTCTTTCCCTCCTTCAGCCTTTATTCCTATCTCTCTATTTTCTATCCTTTTACGTTCTCACATGCAATTATTCTGATTTAAATCATATTATTGGTTTCAGATTTCAGTGGTCTGAAGCCTTCCACTGCATGTTTCTCTCCATTCAAAAAAACAGGTACAATTCTCTATTTCGTTTCCCCAAGCCACGGTCCTCCTAGCTTTGCCAATTTCCATATTTCTGTCTCTTCAAATCTTGCCCATTACCTCAAATCCTTCTCACATTTACTTCTTCAGGTTAGCCGAACTTGACTCGCTCTGCTTTACTGTCCTAACTTGTTTTCTCTCTCGTCACTTGTGTGTTTATTTATCTAAACCCCGACTAGTAAAGTATTCTGCGCCAGTATTTGCTTTAGTGATTGCCCTCTCAGTGTTTTACCTTGTTTGTCTTCGCTTTCTCTGACAAGTGTCATTCGTGTGGCAGCTATATCCCTTTCTTTAATTGAATATGCACATTACAATGAGTTGTAGCCCCGGATAGTTTGACATTCCTCTATCTGTTCCCTGGCCTCTATTATTACAGCTAATCCCCCCCTCACAAACACAAAAATCCTCTCTGCGTTCTGTTTGATTAGATTCACAACTTCCAGGTGACCCTCGGTCTTCAAGTGTCTATTGTAGCCTCTCTGTCTCTCTTTCGCTTACGCATGAAGGTTGTTGGTTAACTCTCTGTAGTTAGTTTACAGAATAGACGATTCTACCTCGGCAAACCAGGTATGAAACACACCTCACCCACCAGACACATACAAGCAAACTTAGTGGCTCTCTCCTGCATTTTATCTATATCTTTCTTCCACCAATTCTTGTATGTTTGCTTCCTATAGCCATCGTGTCACACGCGTTGTTACTCTGCTCTGCCAAATACAACTGGCTTGTCAAAATGTTTACATGACCGCAAAATTCAACACCTCTCCACACCCTATGACTTAACGGCTGCTGACCGAATACCAAACTCCGCACAAAACAAAACATAAGCAACCAGCATGTGGTTCTAAACTCGATTCTCTCTCAGAATTCCCAGTTGTCAATCTCCGCAACTACAGCGCATTATTACCCTATTGCATTGCTTCGTTGTTTTTTCGTGTGATGCAAATTTCTTCCGTTTAGTATTCCATTGAACTGCAGTTTTCACCATTGTTCATTCTGCAGTCTATCGTCTCTCTCCAGCCTTTTTAACTCGTCATCCAATTTAATTCTCTTGTGTCTGTCGATATATCTCCCATTTATAATGATACCTACACCATGTATTTGCGTAACATGTTGCAGATGCTCGCAGTTCTTATCTACGTTACTACTTCCATTGCAAATCGATGCCCCGTGCTGTGCGGATTTTCATATCAGAGGTATTTCACTGTATTTTTTCCCACAAATTCCACCGCATTGTTTTCTTCGTCACTCTACTTATTTGCTTTTTGTTAATTGTACAGAATTTGCCTCCAGACAAGGGATCGTTGGACTTCACCGCTCAATCAACAGAAATTGGGAGGGGGTGATGAGGCAGGAATCTTGAACTCCCTCCCAACCCCCAACCCCAGCAAGTCAGTAGGAGACAGAACTTCATCTCAAGCAACCATTCATTCTTACACAATTTTGTTTTAAGATCTGATTGTGGACACCTACTTCTTTCAGATGCAGTTTTGTTGAAACAGGTTCCCTTAACCACACGGTTACTTTTTAAAATTTTACTTTTAACATCTGTGCCCAGTCTAAATGATTGTTGTCAGCACGAGGTCGGAGGAGCATGTGACAAAATGTTAACTGAGTCCTAAAATGATATATATATTGTAAAAAATCACGTCCTATAAAAGGGAACTGAAATCTGGCCAATTTGTGCCCGGAGCTACACAGAGCGAAGCGTTTAAAGATGAAAGTGCAAGAAATAAAAGGGCTCAATTTAATCTGCCTTAAAACCCTTCAACATAACGTTTGTGCTTAAAAGTCCCCACAGTCGCTGATTGGGGCTAAATACACTTCTAACCATGGCTAGGAGCTATTACACTCCTCGGAAACACAGCCCCTCATTCACACAGAACAGTTTTCATTACTTTCTATAATAAGCCTTAACATTATTAAATGTCAGAGAGATGAGAGGAAAAGGAACAGTCCAGCAAAATCTTTGCTTCAAAAAAAGAGAAAGGGCATTAGAATCTCGGCCTTGAGTTGCCGCAGTAAAGACACAAATTAAGTTACGTTTGGGTTTCCCCTGGTTCTGGGAAATATAAATAATTATTCAAAACAAATCGCTTAAAGAGACAGCGCTATGCATTGGCGCACTATACCGAGCTTATATTATAGACAAGCATTGAAGAGAAAAAACTTGCCTATAAAGTTTCTCCTCGTCCAAATTAGCTGTAGAATCCCCCCAGATGTTGCGATGGAGTGTGTGATTACGATCAGTGGGTGTGAGATTCTTCGGCAGCTGTTAACATGCACTGTTATTGAACTGCGAGGGTTAGCAGTTTAATATTTGAAGATTTTTACAAACAAAATCTTGTTTGCGGTTAGGGGATGGACACGAGCGAGACGACTCCCGCTTGCCCAATGGTTCAAATTAGACACTCGACTAAAAAAGATCACAGAGGTCGTCGGCCGTTTAAACATCCGGTCGTTATTAGGTTCAATTTAGAAAGTGAAAGAAAAGTTTTGTAGACTTTTTAAAACTCTTCCTGAAAAAAGAAGTTGGTCAATAAATAGAGAAACACCATCCTGTCACCCAGGCGTCTCAAAGAAACAATCGGTCATTTCGCTATTACCCAGCGTGAGCCCAAGCTACTCTTTAAAGACTGATTGAAAAACGGCAACACGCGGAGCTCTCTCCTTCAAACATTTTTAAATATATACTGAAGTATGGAGCGACCGAGCCTTCGGCGACGGCCTAGATATTTCCTTATTTAGATAAAACGAAAGCACCTGAAAAGCCACATTCTCTAAACTTTATTACCTGAAACTTAAGGTAAGTTTAAGAGAATTAAAAGTTTTTGAAAGTTGGAATTCGCTAAATTAACAACGGATTTTTTTTAAAAAAGCATACCTCCGGAAGTTTTGAAAATGAAACTACACTGACCGGACCACTAACCTAAATATCAACAAATAGTAAATATTTTCTGCAACATCTCTCAACTGGCAGGATTTCGGGAACGCAATCTCTTTCACCGAGTTGAGTGTCAATAATTGATGAAAAGCCCAGTATAATCGCTCACAAAATTACACCATTCAACATTCTTACAGACTTTGCTTTACCGAGATTTAATTTGTCTACATGGATTTTTTTTGGAAAAAAGAAAATGGACAGAAGGCCGGCGTTGCAAAGGGCGCGAAAAAATAATATATCTTTTAAAAATATTTAGAACACGAGATCAGTACATTTTTTTTAAAGAATCTAGAACGAATTAAATAAACTTCGACAAAATAATTGTTAAAAATTATCTTTATCCCCACCGTCCAAGCAGAATAAAATCACAAGAACTGTTTGCCCCTTTCCGGCCGATGTGACTCCCTCTGCAATAAATTAAAGGTATGTTTTTTGTCTTTTTTTAAAAAGAAATTTAAATGTTGTGTGGAGTGGTTGGATTGTGAAGGCGACGGGGGAAAACTGCACGAAATCTGCTTCCCAAATGAATATCGACTGTTTCCAAACGTTTTTTCTTTAAATCGTTTTGTACCTTTAGCTAGTTAGTCTTTCCCAATGATATTACAAAACTCCGAGCAGCGGGGTGCGTTTGCATTATTCATGTAGTTCCCTTTCTCCATTATTTCCTAGTCCCGCTCTTTTGTCCTGATGTTTTTTCTCCCCCTCTCGCAGGTTTTTTGAATGAGAATGCGGACTCTGTACGCCTCAGAACGAACTGCTGTCTTTCTCTTTCTCTTTTTCTCTCCCTCTCTCACTCTCCCTCCGCCTCTGTTCCCTTTTGTGTTTCAGCTTTTAAAACATTTTCAATGGACTCGAAGCTCTTTGTATTCAAGTTCATCTCCAAGTCTGAAAATGAGTCCGTCTTCGAGAAAACCCTTTGTCAAACCCAGTAGAAATGTTTGAACATCTCGTTTGACAGTTTTTTGTCCTTTTTAAAGGGGTATAAAAAAAGAGAGGGAATGTGTTTGTTTGAATATTCCCGACTGGGCCCCGAGGAATTAACAGAACAAACAAGCTTTATTTTTTTTTCAAAAGTTTGACGGGGAATAATCTTGGGTTGGTACACAAGTCAGCGGCCGAGCCTCACCCCGACAGCGTTTAAAAGGATCAACTGATTGATACAACTTATCGGGACTTTGCCTGGAACGCGCTACCATTTCTGTAAGAGCCAGGAGAGAAAACAGGTCCATGTGTGACAGACGCCATTTACTTCAGCAGAAACTCACTCTCACCGAACCAAACCAACCGCATGCATGAAAACAAACATTTAAACATATCACATCGTTTTATATACCTAACCTCTCCAACAAACAGCGGCCACACTAAATATACACTTGTCACTAACTTTCTTGAGTTATATTTTTCTGTACTTTTCCTGCAGGTTCCAATTCATTCTCGGGCGAACTGATGGTGTTCACACTTTCTCTCTCTCTTTCTCTCCCTCCTCTCTCTCCCCCTACCACCACAACCCCATTCCCTCCCACACCCCACCCCCAATCTCTGTCTATCCCTTGATCATTCGTCCACAGTCAATACCCCATCTCCTTGCCTTTTATCAACCGGCTGCAGTCATCTCCCCTTCTAATTGTTATTGATTGGTAGAGCGGGCAACTGTCAGCCGTGGTTTCAAGGGACCGTTTAAGAAACGCGGAGAACGATCTGTCCCATAACACAAATTAATTTAAGCTCCGACAATACTTGCCCTCAAACTCCATGGTGAATAATGAATGACTGCAGCCCGTGGAAACGGGGGCCAGCGCTGACTTCCTGCAGCAAAGCGTTTTACACTAGGGATCGCCTTTTGGGAGCGATGTTTCCCAATGCTGAGCGCTGTGTTGCCCCTAATCTACGGACACACTTTCAGAGAGCGTCATACAATAAAATATCTCTGCAAGGGGAGGAGAGCGTCCGTGCCCCTTTCAGACATGGATTTTGAAACATTGCTTAGAGTGTTTGTGTGACTGTATGTTCTGTGGAATTTCTAAGACAACAAACGCCGGATTGTGTGTAAATGTCCTTTTCTAGATTTGCAATCATTTGCTAACTCCAGCATGAAAATGCGGCGGTGAAGCTGCACCAAATCAAACAGAGAGGGCACCGGAACGCAGCCAGGTGCGAGCAAATGCATGCATGCCATACGCCACTGTGAGTGTTTTAAACCAATATTCCAGGCGCGCAGTTCTAGCAGTTTTGTAGCCAAAACTTAGGCGGAATTGAGACTTGAACAGGGAATTTATTCTTCCTCCTCCCCTAGGCAGCATCAACCTTGCAACCCTCAGTCCAGCTATGAGACACCACCACACCCCCAGCCCAGTCCGCAGATACCAACAGAATGACAAGAGGAACTCAACTAAACTCCAACTGGGAGGAAACAAAACCAAACATCAATGTTACCTTTCTCCCCGAGGATGCCATCAATACTATGTTTAGTCTTTCTGCCCCCTTCTTCCTCCTTCTTCTCCATTTCTTCGTCATCATCTCTCTTTCCAAACTTGGCTCTTAACACCCGACTGATGGAGCTCACTTTCAAAAGAAAAAGTAAATAAAATAATTATTTATTTTTTTGGGGAAAAGGGAAACTGGGCAAATCGATAGCTTGGGTGATTTTACTGGTGTCAATTGAAAGCTAAAGTTTTGAACAAGTCCATTATCCACAAGCAGATTCTTTACATGACATCTGCTCACTTAAGCTATTCATCTAATAATTTCGGATTTAAAAAGTTCTCCGTAAAACTTATGAAACTTGATAACATTAGAAATAAATCGTGGTCGTTCTTTTTTTACACTAAAATTTACTGTGGACGCATTCAATTGTTTTCAGTATTAATTTCTTTGACAGATGTTACTGCGACTTTTAAAATAAAAACGAAATGGTAAAAACTGGGAAATAGTTTTCTAGGTAAGAGACGGGCTGCTCCCGGAATTAACTGCCACCCCACCCTCCCCACAAGTTCTTTCCCCATCGCCCGCAAACCTATCAATTTCATGGATTGGGATAGTAACCGACTGCAGACGCTTCGGCCCCTGGGCTGATTGGGTTGGGGGAGGGGGGCGAGGAAGGGTGTCGGTGGAACCGACCGGAAGAAAGAAAAATGATCACGAAGAAATGCTGCAAGACACCAAACTGGTCGAGAAACCAAACTAGCAAACCACCCGCCGCCACCTCGGAGCTGAATTGTACCACAGGCCTGTGGGGACTTCATAAAAACCTACCTGCAGTTTAGTTGGAAAGTCAGTGTGTATTTTTTTGCCAACACAGAGCAGTAATAGATGGTGACTAAATTGACCGTGATAGTTTTCGAAATTCAGCAAATTGTGTGTGACTTTTTATGCATTGGTGTCAATTTCGATTAAGTTTAAGTAAAAATTGTACAAAGTTCAACGTGATACAGTTTTAAAAGCTGCAGTTTGGCGGTTGGGTTCTGTATGTGTCCTCGTTCTCTCGCTTTCTCTGTGTCGCTCTGGCTCTGTCTTTCTCTGTCTATCTCGCTCTCTCTCTCTGTGTCTCTCTCTTCAAGCGAATGATTGAGAAAAGTTTTGGAAATCGTGTGTGTCTGACAGGCTCCTTTATGAATGGGGTGGGCTGTTGGAGGTTCCCCTCACCTGAAGGTACAGTGCTCCTGTCACAGATGCCATCCTTGAGTAGTTTGTCCCTGATCTCCCAACTAAACATCCCAGGGTTTTCTCTCTTGTATTCCTCGATCTTTTTCTCCACATCGGGCGTTGCTACCTGCTTTAGTAGGGGAAACAGACACCGGGACAGGCAGGCAGACAAAGGAGGAAAAAAACACAAACTTTTAATTTCATTGACATGAGACTCACACAGTAACTAAAATCAGACTTTTAAATTCACTGTTTGAAAACCAGAACAATAGCATTCAGCAACCCAATTTGTTTTAAATCCAGAAAGATATAAATTGAGCTGCCATGCATTTTGTCCGGTTGTGGCTCAGGACATTGTGACGAAGAAATCAAACGACTGATGCTCTTCCTCCTAAAGACTAGCTTTTTAAAATAATACTATAAAGAATATTATTGATTGCAATGTTTTGAGTCAGGGATGATGTCGCTTTATGCCTCACTGAGATTTCGCGTTATAGATAGCTCAGTATTTAATTCCAAAGCAGTTCGCTCCGCTGTCATTGCTGCGAATACCCAGTTTCATTTGAAACCAGTCTCTCTGAAACCGTGTCAGGGAGAGGAACTGACAACCCAATAGCTATGGTCCCTATTTCAAAGATCAAACAGCCACTACACTCCCGAGTTGAGCTGAATAGTCTTGCTCAGTGTTATCGATCTATTGGAATATACGCCCTTCAGAAAAAAAATGTCACCGTAATCATTTTAAAAAGGTACTTTTCCCGAGAGTTTTATACTCGGTTGATGCGGATTTAACGGGAAATAAGTACAGTTCACCAGCGAGGGCTGGTGCATGTAACAACCGGAGAAAGGGTCTGTGCTGGAGGGAGGGTCCGCGTTGGCGCTGCTTGATTATCCTTCTGTGTGCCTGCGTGTGTGTCTGCGGGAAAGGGGGGAGAAAGTTCGTGACCACAGAAAGTTCAACTTCAGTACTACACATGTATTTATGCCGGTGACTGGAAGATGTCAGGATTTGAGTGTTTTTCTTTCTCCCCTTCTCCGCGGGGCATCGCATGGCTGTTCCCCTTTAAAGGAATATTGTTTTAGTTGGCTCGGTGTCATCATTCTGACCTTTCAAAGGGTCGCATCGACCCCGCTATTTGCTGCACTCACCCTGGGCTTACTGCCTCCGATAGCCCCGGGTCGGATCGAGCCTGTCTCTTGATAGCGACACAGAATTTTCGATACACAGCCGTGAGAGACACGCAACTGCCGGGAGATGACACAGGGCCGGATACCGTGATGTGCCATCTCCACGATTTTGTGTCGAATGTGGTTCGGTAGGGGTCTGCCGTTTATGAAAACGCCGCCGAGCTGGTTTACTCTCCCCTGGCCCAGAGGGGTGGACACTGGTTAGAGAGAAGAGAAAAAGATGACAAGGTAGGCGGTGTACAAACCTCTCTGAAACCAGTGTTTGTAACTGGGCAGTCAAGGAGCAATGTCAAACTTACACTGACCAATAGCTGTTGCACTTTTTACTTTCATTCTGGTATTTATTTTAATCAGTGACATTTCACACTCCTTAAAGATATGTGGAACCTATAAGCCCCAAGATTGTGTTTATTGTTAAAACCGGCTTTTCAAACAGGTGTGTGTTACTGGCCGAGCTCCAGATTTAACTGCACGAAGTTTAGGGACTGCAATTCTCTGCCGTATTTTTAAAAAAAGAATAACATTAATTTGATTATAACTTGCCATGTGAGCCTTTCCCTGTTAATGAAGGGGAAGTGGTGTGTGATTCTACAGTTCAGATGTTCACTAACTCCGGTGGAGGTGAACGCAGTTTTAACCAAACAGCCGAGAAATGTAATCAGTTTGAATGTAATTAAAGTCCTAACTTCCTAAACAAGGTTGATTTGGGGAAGATCGGGCACATAAAGTGTGCGCACCTTTCTGTAGAATTGAACGTCATTCTAATCTAATCGATTCACTCATCTACAAATCGGGGTGACCTCGCCCCAGAGAAATACGCGATTTTCCGGTTAGAGGTGGACCTCGAGTTAACGAAATCGTCTTGAATAAACTCGTTTCCCCTGGAAAGGTTTTCTCACCAAATGAAGTGTGTTAGTTGTATTTTAATAGATAAAAGGCGAGACGGAATCAAAATCCACAGAAGGCGATCGGGGGCTGTTTGGAGCTCCCTGTTTCTTAATCTGCATCAGGCATTGCTAATTTACAGGAGTGATGACCAACACATGCGGTTAGTTTGGACACGACTCATTCCTGCCAAACGTCGCTAAGTGGCCCATTTCTGCACTCGATGGGCACTAGAAACTATAGCACTTTCCTCACTGATTATTCCCAGTCATGTTGTGCAAATATTGGAGTAATCCCCCTTATCCCTTTCCTGACTATTTCTTCACTTCAATGTGCTGAATGATGCACTTGACTAAATCCACCGAGCTTGTGTGTTTTATACCAGGCCTGGCTGGTGAGCTTTTGCCAATTTCTCCTTAATCACGAAATACACGGATGGAGAGCGGCAGTATCTAAATAAATCCCGTCCCAGACCCTCCAACATCATCACTCTGTGCATGGCTGCACGTGCTCGGAAACCATATCACAAAAAAATACCATTAGCTCGAAACGCCTGGTGTCAATGAATTAAAGATACACGGATTCCTTCTGTTAAAGCAGGTGCACCAGAACAGGACTCTCAGTCCACATTAAACCAACATCCTACCCCCCCAACACGGTTAAAGAAATGTTCCTTGTTTATGTAAAGTCATTTAACTTCAATCCAAGACACACGTACATTTTCTCTTTCTACTAGACTTGTTTGTACTTCCACATTCAAATACATCTTATTGAACTGAGGCAGGCAGCTGTTCATAGCATTCATACCTTCCAGAGGGAAACCGGTCCTGCTGTAGCTTTGGCCTGGACTCGGGCGCATCATCCGCGGTGTTGTCCCGGTTAGAGACGTCATTCTCGATTCGGTATCGAGACGAATGGTCCCGGGTAGGTATGGGTATGGGGATGGGGATGGAGATGGGGCTGGGGGTGGGGGTGGTTTGGCGGGGATGGGGGATGGAGCGATTTACACAGATACACACACACACACACGGAACTGAGCGAAACACCACGTCCTCCTGTAGGTTTCCAGTCTCTGATCGCTGCAGCTGCCTTCTCCGGCCGGGCTGGACTCGCTTAGTGCGCTTCCTGCAGAAAAAAAAGTTTCTTAGAGAGTGGGATGAGGAGTTAGTAGACTGTAGGGAAACTTGGCGGGGGAGGGTGGCTGTAGCAAAGGGAATCCCTTCACTGCTCGCAAGAAATAATCTCCCTCCCCGGTACAAATTTTCTTGCTGGTTGCTAATTTCCTTCTTAACTTCGCATTTGATTTTAATGGGTTTTTTTGCGGAAAGTATTTTTTTTCAAAAACTCTCCAGGAAGCGGAGAGATGTTGAGGAGCCCAAGTTCGACGCAGTGTGGTGGAGGAGAGGAGTTTAAACTCTGATAGGTTCGGGCTCATTCTTTTATTCATGAGGAGGGAGCGGATACACTGACAACTGAACGCGCCAATGACAGTGGGAGACTGTGGGCCCGATCATACATTGTACATTCACTCTCCCGCTGCCTCGTTTTGGACCAAACTGCTGTTTTATTAAAAACAATTTCCCAGAAAAGATTTTGCGGGTAAAAGACTATCACTTGAAACATAAAAAAGTAAGAGCTGTAAGTTATTTGAATGAATAGGAACACATTTCTCCTTCTCGTCAGTGGGACAAACACGAATCAAACTCCAAGCCGAATATCTAATCTTTCAGTTACCCTTCAATGAGCAATGCACTTTATTTAACAATCTCTGCCACCCAACTGGACAAACACCGACTCAAGTAGCAAAACGCCGCTGTCTGTCTTACTGTCATTGAACAACGTTGTCTGATGTTGTGGACAAGCATTGGCAATAAAGACAGCTAGTGTTCCTAATTTAAGTAGTGAAATTGCAAGTTAATTCGCTTTAATGTTGTAGTTTCGGTGAGTGAACCTGATCGAGAGTCCGTATCCCACAGACTTCGGGGAGAATTATGAAGGACCATTATATGGTGGAACTGTATTGAAAGATGAAATGTAAAAGTGCGTGTTTTGGTGGTAACAGTAAGGGATTTGTTTTGTGCTAGGATCTGTTAGACTGGCCTCTTCTTCCATCTCGTGTATGTATATGTCCCCTCGGATCTGTGCTGTCCTGCCTTACATCATTCGATCGTTTTCGCAAGTTTGCTTTTGTTTTGAACAGATTTCAAAATTGATTTGACCAGACAGCCGGAAGATTTTGCTCGGAGGAACCCTGTATGTTTAATTCCTGATGGCGTTAACATGACCACTTATACCGAGGAACCAAAGCTAAGGAAAGGTGGCTGCTTTCAAGGTAAATAGGCCGCTTCATCTAGCCGAGAGAGCGCGCGTTTGCCATTTGCCTATTTCATCACCTCAAGGGCAGATTGGTTTTGGACAACTTGATGGTTTTCGACGCTCGAATATTTTTGATGGATTTTTAAAAATAATTTTCTTCTCTGGGAACATTATGGCGAAATCTCCTTCCCAAGGGCACAAACAGTGCAAATGTTAAAAGCTCCTGTCAAAAATTTACCATCACACACAGACCCGCACACGCACAGAAACACACAGCCTCACATACAGGCGCCCGCACGCACAGAAACACACAGGACTACACACATGCACACAGACGGGAACATGCAGACCAACTTACAGAGACATATATATGCACAGACCCAAACAAATAAAGACAAGCACATGTATACAGACACACATAGATAAACACAGGCAAATACACATAGTGATACACAGGCCCAACCAAACCCACGGATCTACACATATAGACCCATACATATAGAAATGCAGATACCTGTACACACAGACACATAGACCCACACATATAGACAAACAGAAATCTGCACATATGGCAAACAGACCCACAGACATATGGACACACCCACACGCACTGAGACCTGCACATACTTACATTCTCCATAAAATGCATATACACTCACACACATATTCCGCCCATACACACATATATAGAAATACCCCCCGCACATTCAGAAACAACTTCTCCATGTACACTACTCACAACAGAACACATCTCCCACACATGCAGTTACACACTCTCGCGGAGAGACATCAGTCCCCCAACACGCATACGCAGCCAATACACATAAATACACGTGGATCACTTGAGCACGGAATCATAGGCTCATCCATACATAGCCCCACACATACATACAGATATGAGCACCCATAAACACATACATGCACACATTGACACACGGGCGTGTACATGCAAGCGTCCAAAATACACAAGTGCAAAGACTTTACAACACTAATAGACAAACAGGATCACTCACACCAAACACAAAGGCAATGACACCGCCTCCTCTCCACCACCCCCTACGCCCGCGCCCCCCCCAACCCGTCACCCAGCCCGACACACACGAAACCTTGTCAGAAACACCAAAAGTGACTCACAGAAGTTTCTGATTTAATTTCCCGTCAGTTGCTGATCTCCGCGAGCATGTTAATTGTTCTAATGTAATACAAGACTGATCACTGGTACCAGGAACCAATCGATGATCCCTTTATTAAATGTGTTCTGTTATGGCTATTTTACAAAATGTCACTGATGTTAATTATAATAAGAAGAATCTTTAAAAGTTGCGCTTTGCTTCACACACCCTCCCTTAATCTTCATTAAATTCGTATTCAGCTCGGCTAATAATTCGCTCGCCAAGTAATAACAGCGCGCGTATTCCAGAAATAACTTTCTAAATGAAAATTGGGAACAAAAGGGAATCTCGCTGTGTGTCAGACAGATAACCAGACCGGACATGATATCGTACAGCCTCTGAAATCCACACAATAATTAATTGCAAACACTTCTTATTCATTAAAAAAAGTTACAATTATTTTGTGGCCCTGTAGTTGAGCGTTTGAACAGAAAGTCTCTCCAGTACAGCACCAGTTTCCTGGTAGTTTATAGGCAGTTCTTGCATAGTGTAAGCGGTGTGCTTTGACGCCGGTCAGATATTTACAGTGTCATCTTGGCTACTCTCACATTGAAACTAATTTCCATCCGAACTTTAACTTCACTCCCATTCCACTATAACTCAAACCCAAATTACCCCCGATCCCAAACCTAAATTTCAAATCTGATTCTAACCCAGTTTTGCTTCAATTAAGGCTAACTCAAATCTCACTTTTTTAGATCTAACCGTATGCATACCACGGTTTCCAGTGTTTACCATTCCAATTCAAATTCTACACCTCTGCCACAGTCCTAGGTTACGTTTGAACGAATGATATAATAAACAATATCTGGAATCCTACGCATACTGCAGGGAGAGCGGAGAGCGAAACGGTGCATACCTTGTATCGGACAAGGAAGAGGCTTCTTCCCAAAGTTGCAAGCCAGTTTTCAGCCGCAACCAGGTTACCGTCCATTTGTAATTCCCAACATTCAGATTCAGAAAGATGGCCACTTAAAACGACGGAGCTGTTCAGAAATAAAAGTAACATCAATCCTCGTTAATATTACTCTTCATTGTCTATTCACTTCCTTCTTGAGTGTTCAGTTCTGTTGTCAACCCAATGTCCAATTATATGAGCCGCAAATAATTCAATTATACTTTTTGTCCAACATACAATCAAAATACAAAAACAAAGCTGCTGGAAAAGCTCAGCAGGTCTGGCAGCATCTGTGAAGGAAAAGTCAGAGTTAACTTGAGTTGTGAGGAAAGGTCACCGGACCCGATACGTTAACTCTTTTTTTCCTTCACAGATGCTGCCACACCTGCTGAGCTTTTCCAGCAGCTTTGTTTTTGTTCCTGCTTTACAGCATCCGTAGTTCTTTCGGTTTTTTATACATTCAAAATCGTTTCTATTGCTCAGTTTTATGCAGTTTTCAGCTATATTTGACACACAAATCCAATCATCTCAGTCACCTGTGCACGGTAATTTTTGAACCTAACGCTAAGTTATGGCATTTCCTAACATTCCAGTTATAACAGTTTGCACCGCCCAATTATATTGATTGCTAAAATCCAGCTGTATCAGTTCATTAAAAATTGACGCGTCAGCCTTCAACATATGTTCTGAACATCAGTTCAGTTCAGAGAAGGTTCACTCATCTAATTTCTGGGATGAAGGCCTTATCTTATTAAACAATTTTGTAAACAGGTGAAGAATGGGGATATTTTATCGAAATATATTCGGGGATAGAACAATACGGATATCAGGAGGAGATTTTCTGTGGGGGTTCTGCAACTAGGACATGCAATTTAAGAACAGGAAATGTCTCTTTTAAGACTGAGATGGGAGCATGTCTTTTTTTCTGTCATGGGGCCATTGGACTGTGGAATTCTCTTTCCCAAAAGAAAGTGGAGGCCGAATATTCGAATTGATTGAAGATTGAGTTAGATTGTTGCTAGACAAGGGAGTCAAGGACCGGGTGGGAGAGCGGGGTCGGAGGTTGGAGGCGGTTTTGTCTGGGAGTAGGGGTGTGAGTGCAAAAAGGAAAGTAGAACAGAAACCATAACCAGAACAGCCATGATCTTACTGAATAGTGCAGCAAGCTTGAAGGACCAAATGGCCTTTTTCTGTTCCTTTTTTGATCCTGATATCAAGTCACATTAGTACCCTGTATCCAGAATGTCAAACCCAGTATCAAACCATAGCAATCCCCAATATTCACTGTACCTGTCACCAAAAAACAGTTGTGTCAATGCACAATAACAAGCGTTATATTCGTTCTCAATGTCTCGTTACCAGCTCCAATATTTAGTCCCAATATCAATTATTCAAAATGGCGCTGGTTATGAGGCGACAGATGGAACTTTTCATGTTATTTCGTCGTGTGCTTACTGCAAAATACACGTGACAATAAAAACAAAAAAAAAACAAATCAAACTTTAGCTAGTTAATTCCAATATTGAGTTACATTCGTTCCAAAACTGCAATTTTGTTAATTCTCATAATTTAGTTTATCAGTTTCAACAATCATTCATTCATCTTCACCATTCAATTAGATCATTTTGAAATATGTCCAGTTGTACCAGTGTCTAATATTGAGGTTTATTAATCGACGTTAACCTGTCGAGTTACATCAGCCTCCAATATCCAGTGGTATTGGTCTTTAGTATTCAGGTATACTCGTTTCCAGCACAATCTTCATTATTCCGACAGACGCACTTGTACAGTTACATTTCTCATTATTCAGTATAACTGTCTCCAATATCCAATTACATCAGGCCTCAGTATCCTGTCATATTATCCTTCATAACTAATAACGATCAATTTCCAGTATTGTGTTAAGTTTCTTTTTAATATACACGTGCACCAATTGTGCAAAAGCTGGATATATTAGAGTCAATATCATGTCCAGCAAACTCTGATATTTGTCCTCAGTTACAGTCATTAATATTCCTCACTTACAGTTCTATTAAACTCCAATATCTAGTTATAACAGCCCCGAATATCCAGTTAGGTTACAGTTAATCCCCAAAATATAACAATGTCAGTTGCCAGGATCTGATTATAGCAACGCTCAAAAATTTGAAGCCTGCTGAGAGTAACTGGAATTCTCTAAAATACAAATGTTTCTCCTTATATAACTTGACTCGTTGTGATCTCGATGCCCCACCTGTAGGTTTAATAATACTGGCAAAGTTTACTGACACTGGTTGCGGGCAAATTGAGAGAAAATCTCTCCTTGTTTCCTCAGGTGATTTGTGTGGGCCCCACACAGTCTCCCGTTGTCTGTAATGTCGGTCGGACATCGACAACAGGTGAGAGACAGAGTGTGGGCTAGCCACAAATCTAAAACTGTCACAGTTGCACAAAACAGCGAAATCCAGAATCTGGTTCCATCGCAGTTAATAAACCAAAGATCAAAGAGGATCTTGTCACCGTGACCAAACAAATGTAAATGTATTTAAACATATTAAAACTTCAATCAGGCTGTACAGGTGCAGGTTTAGAGCAGGGAATATCTCGGAGGCGTGTGCTCTGCGCTGCTTCATTAAGCAAAAATATCGAGTTATCACTGGGATAGGCTGGTGGGGTGGGACTGTGGGGATGTGCTAGCACTGATCAACACCAGGCACAAAGGGTGAGTGGGCAAATTTCCAAAATTATTTCTCTAGCAATCAGACCAAATTGTGTTTTGACACAGCAGAGGGGTGAGAGTAAACGGGAAAGACGATGTAACAAGATGATAATGGAGAGAACATGGGAAAGGAGGAGATAATTTGAGAAAGATCGGGACCGTCACTCCGTATCTAACTGATGTAACGAGAAAGTCACACTGGACTCGAAACTTTAACTCTGGTTCTCCCTCCGCAGAAGCTGCTAGACTTGCTGGGTTTCGCCAGGGCTTGCTGGGTTTTTAAAAATTATGTCAGATTTTCAGTATCTACAGAGCTTCGCCTTTATTTCAATGTAGCGAAAACTTTACTCTGTGACTTAACCCCATGCTGTCCCTGCCCGGGGAATGTTTCTTGCTGGCGCTGCAGAGGTTAAGTCTGTGGCACCCCCATGTTGAGGGGCACAACACCCATAAAGAAGAATGAAATTTTGCTGAAATAAAAATGACAGCAGTAGCTTCTGACGCAGAACAAATTATTCATGAAAATCAAACAGAAAATTTAAAATGTCAAAATCCACGTTCCAGATAGAACCAAAACTATTTAAAGCAACGGAGCCTCCCGAGAGTACCAGACTGCGGGAACAACAGATTTGGACTTACTCTTAAAGAGTCAATACAGGTTGTCATTAAAGGGTTGGAACCTCGCTGAAAGGGCCTCTTAAAAAGGTCTGTTTACTGTGAAAATGAAAATCTTGGGGGAAAAAAGGTCGTTGGCATATTTATTTCATTTTCCAAATCCATCGCACAAATGTGTCATTCCGTGAATTGTAACAAATGCAATCGATCCAGGATTCTTCCGTCTCTTTTTAGGCAGAAGAAACTTTCCAAATGCCTTCAAGGTTAACGCATGCTCCTTCAAGAGACACAGTGTCTCAGCATTTTTGCGCAATCTGAGTTTCCGTCCATTTGGCGAATAATTATGAGATTAGCAGCAGTGAGAGTCATATTGCATGCTGTTAAATTGACACACCAAAAGTCACGAGGTTTTCTATTTGAAAGAGGGGGTGCCAATCTCAGTGAGGTTAAACTGGCCCCTCACATCCCGGGAATAAATCATGTGACGTGGGAGCTAAGAACATGTAGGGGTCAGCACTGGAGTGACAAAAAGTTCATTCTCCACCATCTCGAGGTAAAAGGTTTAGGCTCGGACATCCATGTGTTGATATCTGGAGCTGCCAGCTCAGACTTGGTTGCGATGCTGAAGGAGTTGAGTATTACCATGGTATCGGACCGATCATAACCGGAAACATTCACTGCGTGTCTCTCTCCACAGATGCTGCCAGACCGTCAAGGGAGTTTAATGTATTCAAGCCGACCTTCCTGAGCGGTATATTCTGACTTCCCCTCGCCCCAGAGAGCTGGATAGAACGTTACTGCCGTCCTCCGAAAGCCCTTGTGACAATCAACAATTTCGCCGATTTGATAAAATTTCGGGCAAGTTTCAGGCTGGGTCCAAGAGTTGGGAATCTGCTCTCGGCTCGAGCCTAACTGTTAAAATCTTTACGGGAGACTCGCTTCCCTGTAGGACAGGTCGTTCAGGCCTGACTTTCGACATTGAGCCTTGTCAGGCTTTTCAACAGGGACGGCTCCTGTCGTGACTGTCCTGTACCTCCAGACCTGGGACTGCGGAACAGTGAGCAGAACTCATCTCGCTTGTTAAATTCATTAGTGCATTAAGAGACTGAGCTCCTGCACTGTACTGATCGCCCGAGGCTGTTCGGGCAACAACTTTTCGGCGTATTTAATTCCCAATTCTGGAGAAGGGTCACTGGAACGTCAGATCTGCTTTCTTTGCGCAGATGCTGCCAGACCTGCTGAGTTTCTCCAGCAATTTCTGTTTTTATTTCGTTCCCATATGGGGCCGACAGAGTCTTCGCTTCAGGTTCAGCAAATTGTAAAGAAATAACACGAGATGGAGGCGAGGGATTTAGGGCAGGGGTGGGTTTGGTTTTGGAATGGGACTGATGGACCAGGCGGCCTTTTAATGCCCATCAATTTGATACATTGTCTTGGGATCTGACAGGAGCCACCCCACCCACCAGCTCAGATCTGCTTATTTAGCAGTGAACTACACTCAGAAATCATTGTGACGTCTTTACAGTTGAATATCACCGAGATCATTCACACTGGAAATGGTCATATCAGCAAAGTGCTCTCTGCTACCACAGCCAAGTGACCGCACGTGAGCCCAGATACTGACTTTAGTCAGGCTGTTCAGTCGTGAATGGCATCACAAGGCTAGGCGGCTTTTGCCAATTGCAGAGGATAGTCCACGGCTCCCCGATACATACTGCAGCGCCCTCTATTGTTCCAGCTGAGATCTGTGAATGCAGCCGGTTTCAGAGCGGAGGGGTGTCTTTTCCATTGAAGCCTTTCTGTTCACACAACTACAATTCATTCTGTCTCTGATGAAAGATAAAAGCTGTCTTGAAAGGCGTATTTGGCGCAGGATGGGAATTTAGAACAGCGGAATATCCCTGTGAAACAGTAAAAAAATTAATAGATTCAGAGAATGAGGAAATTAAAAGAGAAACTCATCTTTTATTCTTCCCTGTAAAGTGGCTCAGTTTATTACATAATTTACATAGATTTTTAATAACTAGCTTGGATTATCACAGTTTAATCATTTATGAAGCAATGGTGAACTAAAGGTTATAATGAGAGGTTGAATCCTTCAAGAGACGCTAGATAGGATCTCTCGCATCTAAAGAAGACGAAGCTGAGGGCTGGCTTGGTGGTGATTTTTAAGGCTAGGAAATATGTTTGATTGGAATCATATAGAGATGATGTTTAACACGTAGGAGGAGACAAAAAATAGAGGTTAGGAATACAGGGTAATCACTAATAAACCCAATACGGTGTTTATGAGGAACAGATGTATCCAGAGAATAAGGAAGGCATAGACTTTGTGTCAAATAGTAGTTAAGAGGAAGTATTTAAAGTGAAGCTAGATTATGTACACGAGGGAGGAAGGAATGCAATGCTATATTGAAAGATGTTGGTTAATCATTGTGGGGTGACCCACATTGAGTGTTAACTACAAGATCAAGCAGTGTGGGCTGAACAACCTGCTCTCATGCTGTAAATTCTGTGTAATTCTATGTATGGTTTCACAGGCTTGGAAACTCTGGCACACAGACCTGTAGCAAGTCTATCGCCCCAACAGTCCACAAGTTAGGTACAAATGAGAAAGGCCATTTTATTCAGAAGAAAAATGATGGAGAGCCCTCATCACAACACCCCACACTCAGTTAACCGAAAAATTTCACCTCTTCATTAATCTGGAGTCAATTCGAAATATTTGTCAGTATCAATCACTTCTAGTTGAATCTTTTGGCCATTCCAATCTTTTGTTTGTATTTTTCATCATGAATTAGAGTTCTGGATTTGCCCTTTGGAACATTGATTGATATCTTCTATACTTTGTTGAAGGCTAAAACATGATTCAAAGTTTTCCTCAAATCTTAAATACTTGATGCTGGGACTCATTTTTATGACTATTTTTCCAGTTTACTTCGCCCACCATCTTGGTCTGATATTCAAAGTTTTTTTCTTAAACCAATTCTTCAACGAAGCAAACATTTATTACTCATTCCTAGTTGTCGTTGCTGTGATGTGGAGTACTGTGCCCGGGTTTTGCATTATGCTGTGTGATTAACCTGGATGAAGGAATAGAGTGTGTTATTTCTCGTTGCAGGTAACAATAAATCAAGAGATACGGGAGGTTGTGTGGAAGAAAGAAGAGAGTTACAAAGAGACACATGCACACTAAATGAATGCAGACAACTCCCGATTGGAGTGCTTTCGATTTTGGACATTGCACGTCGGAATGAATATTCTGTTCTTTGTAAAAGTGCAATGTAGGTACACTGGAACAATACCAGGGCTGACACGGTTAAATTATGACGACAGGTTGAACAAACTTGATTTTTGCTCTCTTGAGTTCAGAGAGTTGAAGGCTGACCTAATCATGATGATTACGATGATAAAGGGATTTGACAGGGTAGATGTGAAAAAAATCCTCTGACAGGGGATTCCAGAGCAAGAGGGCATAACCTGCAATTTAAAGCTAGGCCATTGTAGAATTGAAAATGATTTCCACGTACAAACGGAGCGGAAACCTACAACTGTCTTCCCTAAAAGACTATGGATGTTTGATGCCATTTGGAACTTTCGAGAATGAGATTAGTAGGTTTTTGTTGGGTTAGAATATCTGGAAATGAGAAGCTAAGGCAGGAAAATTCTGGGATATAGAGCTATCATTGAATGGCAGAGCAGATTTCAGGGGCTAAATGGACTATTCCAGTCTTAGTATCCCTATAAGCTAAAGCAAACTAAGGCCTTATTTGACGTTACGATATACATTACAAGACTGACTACACTCTAAAGTATGAAATCGACTATTAGACACTTCAGGACATTTTGAGATCACAAAAGGCGCTATGTAAATGCAGGTATTTATTCGCCTGAATCTTTCGAGGACCGGGAAGATTCAGGTGAATTTATGTATGAGTATTGACATTAATAAATGAAAGCTACAAATGCAAAGGATAAACGTTAAGAAAATAGTTCCTCAACTTAGCAGTGGTCGTATGAATTAACAGAGCAATGAGGATTGTGAGAGGAGTTGTTTAGGAATATTATTGGCTGCAGATTGTAGGTGTGATTGACAGATGGCGCTGTTGGACCCTATTGTAATGCTGTGCAGTAATCTTACAGAGAGAAGGGTCTCTACAGTGTGGAGCTGGAGGAACACAGCAGGTCAGGCAGCATCCGAGGAACAGCAAAGTCGACGTTTCGGGTTTCCACCATTGGGTACTCGAAACGTCGACTTTCCTCTTCCTCTGATGATGCCGACCGGCTGTGTTCCTCCAGCTCCACACTGTATTGATTCTGACTCCAGCATCTTGCTATCTCAGAGAGAGGAGTCCTGGAAGGCTTCCTAAAGGAATTGACAGGGCTTCTCAGAACTCTCTATTTTCAGACATTCTATGTGTATTTCAGAAGAATTTTATTTCCACTCCTTTTTTGCTTAGCATTCCTTTGAAAAATTGTTCTCCTCAGTTTCCTAATCTCTCTCTGGTCCCTCTTCAGTTAAGAAGGAATTGTCTCCATTGCCTCATCTGAAAAATAGGGGAATTTTAAGACTCAATAAAATAAATGGATGGAGTACAGTGTACCTGATCCATAACATTAAAATAAATTCAATATATAAAAATCTCCATATGGTCCCTAAAGAAATAATTAGAATTTCAGCACAACTGAACTCTGTTTATATACTCGGTGAAGGGAAATAACACACACTGTGAGTTTGTACATGTGTTGGTCTGTCTAAGAAACTGCATAAGTATCTAAGACATTTACAGTATACAATGAGGCCATTCAGCCCAATTTATCTGTGCCAACATTTTGCTGATGTGGTTTACAATGAATCAACTGTCTCACTCACTCACTCCTAGCTGTGAATCTTTCTTTATTTCAACTGTTGATCTAACTGTCCCTTAAAACTTGGAATAGCATTCATCGGTCACTCCCAGTGGTAAAACATTCCATTTTCCCACACAACCTGTATGAACAAGCTCTTCTTTTGAACTCTCTCTTCAATCTAACATTGACTTCTCAGCCAAAGACAATAATCACTCCTTATTCACTCTACCAAAATGTCATAAAACTTTGAAGATCTCTTTTAAATCTTCTCTTAGCTTTCTATGCTAAGTTATAGTCTCTTATCCCCGGCCTCATTCTGTTGAATCTAGGCACCTCTTTCCCTCTGACTTTAATTTCTTTTCTGTAATGTGAAGCCCAAAACTGCACATGGTCTGTAACACTGGTCTAAATAATATTGTGTATTCATTTATCAATAATTTTGTTCTTCCTATAGTCTATGATCATTTTAAGCCATCTCTATCAAGTTTTTAAATGACTGTTATGTATCCACTTTCTTACTTCTATAGGAGTTTTCATGTGAACTCCATAGCCAGTGGGAAGCACAAGCTCTAGGTTATGATGCCTAGGGCTGATACATTGGGAGTGTTACAGATACGTGTGGGACTGAATGAAGAAGCAGCTTGAAAGAGAAAAGAAAGAAGAGGATATATCCAATTCCGCCCAGCCGTGACTACACATTCACCTGTTCCTGTTGTGGGGAAATCTGCTGATCATGGAAAGGCCTATCTAGCCACCAGCAGGCCTGTAAAATTGAAGTCAACTGGAATCAAGGGAAAACTTTTCTTTTTGGCTGGCCAGGATCCTGTGCAGCACAATGTAATATACTGGCATGTTTACTGAAGGCTATAATTTCAGTGCAAGGATGTTGCTGCAGGATGCCACCAAGCCAGAATCCCATCCATCTTCAGTATCTCCATCAATGGATACCCTTCAATAGAAGGTCAGAAGTGGGGATATCTGTGACTCTGAAGCAGTCTATGCCACACATAACATGACCTGGACAACATCCAGGCTTCAGCTAAGAAGTGTCAAGTGTCATTTGTGCCACCAGGCAATGATCAATTCCAACAGTAGAGACTCTAACCATTGAAGAAAGCTTAACACTTTCCAGGACAAGGAGGCAGCCTGTTTGGTTGATACCCTATTCAATACCTTCAACATTCACTCCCTCCACCAGGGTTGTGTGGTCACCCCAGCATGTTTAATATGAAATATGATAGAGGGCCCGTGTGGCACGGTGGTAGTATCCCTTCCTCTGAGGCAGGAGGTTTGGGATCAGGGCCTACCTGATCCAGAGGTGTATAATTACACTTCTGAACAAATTGATTAGAAAACGAGAACCGCAGCACATGCCATCCAAAAGATGCAGTGCAGCAACTCACCAATGTTCCTTTGAAACCTGTAACAGTTATTACATAGAAGGACAAAGATGACAAGTACACAGGAACACTGTATCACCTGCATGTTTCCTTCATACCACACACCATCCTGACTTGGAACTACATCACCATTCCTTCCGTGTTGCTGGGTTAAAAATCACGAACTCCCTTCCAAACAGCCCTACGGCTTTACCTACACCAAATGGGCCGCAGTGATTGGAGAACGCGGCTCACACCATCTTCTCAAAGGCGATTAAGTATCAGCCTTGCCCACTTCCCATGAAGGAGTAAAAATAAATTCTGTAGTGTAGAGCATTTACACAGTAGTGTATGACATTGTAATGCGTGGAGTTGTTGAACATTGGTGAACTCGAGCGACTGGGTACATGATTGGGAAGGACCTTGTGAAACTGTTCCTATCTGGCTTCTAATTGTCAGAGAATCTGGCATACCCCTCCTGCCGACCTTTGGCCTTGGATTTGATGTCAAAACGACCTTTAAAAAGACACTTGCTTGCCTGAAGGTGGACTTTGGGCTGTTGTTTCCTGGTGAGCCGTCAGTCACTGGCTCCTGGAGCTGCCCTCCCAGCCTGGGAGGACCAATAGCAGCTCTCAAGTAGCTGTCCACGTGATACCTGCACAGGTAACCGAACACCTTTCCCATTAGTCCCTTGCCAGCATTGATATGGCTGATTTGCTGGATAGACTGCGGGGGCCCGAGCTGGTAGCTCAGTTTCAGAAGCTGTGTGGACTCAGCCTACTTTCCGAAGAGAAGTCAGCTGGCCAGCACTTTGCAGAAGCTACCAGACAGGAACAGCCTGATTGCACAGCCCGATTCCACGCTGCCGCATGGACCGGGCACCATGTCGACGCTGCAAACAACGGCACGGTCCCCGGGACTCCGGTAAGTGCCGTCTGTTTTTGTACTTCACTCAGAGCCGGACAGGTAGCACCAGTCCTACCCTATGGAATGTACCAAATTTGCCAAACGGCATTCTCCTGAAGAAAGCTGTAGGGGTGGGGAAGGGCCAGTTTCCAACTATCCGGCTGGTCTCGCTGACTTGGCCTCATAATGGATGCGACTCAGTTGGCCTCAGTGCCCCTGGAGGAGGTTTCACACTCCAAGCCGTTGTCCCTTCACTCCTGTGTCTGCGGCCGGAAGCTGTAGTGTTTCTGTAGTTGAATAGCAGGTCTGAGTTCAGCGCACAGCTCTACAGGGACAGGTTCCAACGCCTCATGTTCTAGCTGTCTGAATAGGGTGATTATTTTTCTGCTTTTCCTTTTTGCTGTCTCTTCCTGTACTGAGTTTACCCTGTCACAGATCAAACTTGAATCCTGGGTGTGTCTGGTGTGTGGTCCACTCAGCCTCCTCACTCACTCACTGAGCAGGAGATGCCAAATAATTCCTTGATAGTTTGATGGTTTGGCCTAGTTCCTATTCAGTAGTTGCCTAACAGAGAAAATGTTTGGGACATTCTCATAATTCTCCAACAGGTTTTGACAGCTCAGGGAGTTTATGAACCAGTTCTTCAAGGATTATTATATATTGCATTCTAGCTCAGGAACAGTCCATTCAGACCCTACAGCCTGTTACAAATATGCAAACATATGAATCAGAGACAGAAGTAGGCCATTTGGCCTCTCATATTTGCTTTTCCATTCAATATGTCATGGCTGATCTGTTTGCTGTTTGAATCCCACATTCCCATTTACTCCAATGACCGTTGATTGATTTACCTAAAGAGAATTTATTCAATTATGCCCCAAAATTATTTAATGATCCTGCCTCCATCACATCTGAGGCAGAGTTCATAAGTTACACAACTGTCAGCGAAAAATATTCTCCTCAGCTCTGTTTTGAAAAGATGAATTCATTTTATAAAAATGCCTCCTAATTCCAAGCTCATCCACAAGAGGGACATTGTTTCCAAATCCATCTTGTGAAGACTATTTAGGATCTTGTGCACTTTAATCAAGTCACTCCTCACTCTCTTAATCTCCAGTGGAACTAAGCAAAACCTACCAACTTTTCCTCATCAGATAACCTGCTCACTCCAGGTACCTCTCTGACAAACATCTGCTGAATTCCCTCCATTGTGTTTGCAACTTTTTGTAAATAAGGAGACCAAAAATGTACACAATATTCAAGATATGTAGAAGTGAAGCATAACATTCTTACTTTTATGTGCAATTCCTCATGCAATAAAGGTTAGAATCCCATTAGCCCAACACTACTGTCATAGCTGATCTTCAGTTCAATTTCATTTACTTGCCTTTGACTGATACCCTGGAAACATGCAATTTTCTGGAATAAATGTTCTGTAAAACCCATCATTCTAAGGTGATGAGTGGTACCTCACCTGAATAGTTATTCTTCATTGCAAAATTAGTTACCAAGTGTCAGGAGGATATCAAATACTGAAAGACAACACTGTGAAAGCTGATATTTTCCCTCGACCAATGGCCATGCTTTCCTGTATTGTCCTGCAGCCAACTTGCACACTGATGACTGATGACGATATTGACACCAGGTTTCCTTGCTGTGTAACTGGAGAGCCTCTTGCACATTAGGAGTGAACTGGCCAAACATTTAGCTTGAACATTATAATTTCCCTGAATGTATAGCAAATACCCATTGATATTTCACAGTTTTATCTCAGTCTAGTGTCACAATGGAGACATGGAAGGAACAGATTCTTATTTCTGGTTGACAATGATCACAGATGTGGTGATAGAGAAAAGAATGTGCATTTTTATAGGACCTGTCACACCACCAGATCATCTCAAAGCACTTCACAGGCATGAAATAATTTTGAATCTTTCTTGCTGATATAATGTTGGAAAAGTGGCAGCAAGCAGAATAGTAAGCACCCGAACAGCAGTGTGATAATAACCATAATCATCGATTTTTGTGAATCTGTTTGAGGGATAAATATTAGCCCGGACTCTAGAACTCCCCTGTTTGTTTGCAAAGTAGTACTATGGGATTTTCTTGCTCACCTGAGAAAGTAGATAGGCTATTGGATTAATGTACTATCTAAAAGACAGTAACTCTGACAATGCATCCCTCTCAGTACTGCAGTGGGAGCATCTGCCTGGAAGATCTGTTGTCAAATGTACTGGTCTTTCAGTGCATGAATCCCCAGTGCTGGTGAGTTTAAGTGCCAGCCTGTAAATGGTCATGAATCTCTTCTCATATCCTGACAGGGAAAAGCTCCAATATTCTGTAAAAACTCTACAAACATGAGAATACTTTGAAAATTGGAAGGATATACATATTATACACTTCTGCTGATATGGATTTCACATTTTTGACAATGGAATGGTGGCAGGCTATTGAAACCAGGTTGTTTGAGTCAGCCTTTGTTCCTGGTTGAGGTCATTAAATTATCTGGTATCTTGATCCTGATTAATAAGTAGTTTCTGAAGTGACACTGTCTTCTGCCTCCCTTAATTGACTTGCCTATGCACAACTTTGGCAAGAATCTAAATGTTTTAAAAACAATAAGGTGCATTCATTAATGTTATCTCCAGCAGTTGTGGTTTAGTGGGTAGCGCTCTTATCTATCAGTCAAAAAGTAATTGTCTCTCTTGAGAATTGGACACAAAATCTTGGTGGCCATTCCGTGTGCAGTTCTGAGGACGTGCCATAATATCAGAGGTGAGATATTAAACCTGTCTGTATTCTCAAGTGCATTGAAAATATCCCATGGCGCCATTGAAAGATAGATAAGGAATCTGTGCCCTGTGTCCTGGTAAATATTTATCCCTCAGCCAAGATTACTGAAACTTATTATCTGATCCTTACTATATTGTTGTTTGTGCATATATTGACTACCATATTTCCACCAGCATAACTGTGACCCCAGTTCAAAAAGTATTTATTTAATTGATTGTAAAGCACTTTAGGATGCCATGTGTTTTTGAAAACTGCATTATAAATGCAAGCGTTTGTGCTTTAAAGTATCAGTCAAGGTATCTTAGAGCTAAAAGTGGAGATTGAGTGTGGTACTGAATCATGCTAGCAGGTCTTATTCTCAAGTTATGTTGAAGAACTGATCTAAGCTTGAGAATTGGCTGGAGCATTGAGTATGGATGAAGCAAACACTAATAGGCTTCCTGTTCTTAAAAAGTGACCAAAGGAAAAGGCAAATTGACCAGGATTCCTTGTCCTTTTCACTTTCCAGTAATCTTTGTGTTCAGGAGAGGTTAGAATAGGTAGGGTTCCTGCTTGTGATCACTGCCTAGTGACTTCTGTGTTTGAGAGAGATGAGATCAGCCTGAGTTCCTGCTCCTGATTGCTAACAATGACCCCTTCTAGAAAAGCATAAGTGTGGGTTTGAAGTGAGGACAGTCTTGGGTTTCTCACTCCTGAATATTGTGTCAATGCTCAGTTTCTGATGTGGGTAATAATTTCTCAGGAATATAAGGGTTAAATCACCACAGCCTTATCAGACCAAATGACTGCTCTCTTATTAGACAGAGATATCTGTTGGCAGTTTAAACTGAGGGTTACCATATGTCAGGCAAGGGAAGAGGGTGAAAAGGAAAGCCCTTCATGGTAACTGCAGGCTTTGAACATATACTGTTGGCATCACTTTGAATTACAAACCTGCTGCCCAGCCAACTAAGCTAGCCAACCCAACAATTAGAGATTGGACACAGAACGCATAAAATTAAACTTCTGGAATGGCAACAGCTTTGAACAAGGGAGGGATAGGACTTGGTGGACAGAAATCAGTTTGATGCAATTGCTTCCACAGAGTTATTGTCGGGCTGAGGTTGGAGGGGTGAGCAAAGTGTTGGTTGGAAGACAGGGTGTTATTGCTATATTATTGGAATGGTGTATGACATTTATTGGAGAAGCACATTACTAGCAGATAAACTCATAAGATAGATAATGTTCCAATTAAAAATAACTAAAGTAGACACATAAATCTCTTAAAGTCTAAATTCTTTAACTGAGCACTGAATGAATTCTTACGGAGATCAGAAATGTTCCTGAGTACAGTGGTTCTATTGTACCATTCTTTGAAGTGCAACACATAATTTGGGTGCAATGCTTGGAGTGCAGTAGTTGGGTAATAGGCAACCTTTCTTATGACATTAGGAAAAGCGAACATATATTTATGTTGCATTTTACCAGGTATGAGAGACCCCTCTGTCTCTGCTCTTGTATATTCCAGTATCTAATTGACTGCCCCCTAAACTCTGATAACAATATTGTGTGTACGATTTCTCCAGGTTCCTCAGAAGAAATACAAGATTGAGAATTACTTCCTCTATTACCTATTTCTGTTTGCTGCCACCTTGGGCCAGGAAGTTTTTTACATCACCTTCCTTCCTTTTTGCTTCTGGAATATTGATCCATACGTGGCTCGGAGGGTGATCAATATCTGGGCAGTGAGTGACTTCATTTATATATTTGTGGGGGTGGGGGAGGGTGACAACTGAAATGACAAAAAATAACTAGGTTGAAAAGGACCTTTATGTGGCTTGACATAGCAAGGACAATGTGTTAAAAGTTTTGATCATTTGTTGTAATTCTCCCTTATTCTGTCAAATTCAGCCTAACTGAGCTCCGTCTGTGACATGATTTCAAATATTGTCCAGTAATGCTGTAATAAAACCCTGCAGTGTTTGACTAGATTAAGGGGGCACTGCAGTGTTCATGTTTGTACAGGTATTGGCAGCCATCTGTCACTTCATTCAAATGGTCATCTTGGATGTTAGCCAGGTGGCTGTTTGGCTGTGGCGTGCAACACCATCAGTACTTTAAAGCTGGCAATAGGCCTTAGTAAGAATTTATTTCCCTGCTCAAACCCAGGGCTCTGGAACTCGACTTGCTGCTATGGTTGAGATCAGTTGCACAGAATAGTGATCAACTTTGAGTAACTCACTCAATCATGGGACTGGTATAGTCCAACAGGTTTATTTGTAATCATAACCTTTTGGAGCATAGCCCCTTTGTCAGGTGAAGTGACTTCCGACTTTGTCCACCCCAGTCCAACACCGGCACCTCCACATTGTGAGTCTGGAGGCAATGGTATTCCTCGTTATTAATCTCTTAATTCCAATTGGGTTTAACCTTGAAAATTGTCCCTGCGCATCTGATGCCAGAATGCAGCAGAAGTTTCAGGGTTGAAGGGCCTGTGGTGTATGAACTAATTGTGTCTTAGATGCTCCAGTTCTCTGACCCTAACACACGTGAGCCAATGGAGGCATTAACTTAAAGAGAGTATTATTTTCCATTTTTGTACGCATTACCAGATGTCCCACAGCAGCTGATTGGTAACAATGATTAAGTAAGAAGAATGTTACCTGACATCTCTCTTTGTGGAGATTCTCTTGCAAAGGTGGGGCAAAGGCTGTTATACAATTGGAAAGGGAAGAGGTGGTGTTGCTCTGGAGACAACAGCCCTATGATTTGGGACACCACCCAAATATTTATTCCTGATGAAATGGTATTTTCTGATTGCATACATTCACACTTGCTTCACTTTAATTACAGTAAACTGCACTTTCACCACACAATAATCCCTGCTCATGCAGAACTTGTTTACCAGGATATTTCATGAATGGATCATGATCATAATCAACCATAAAGGCTTACTAAGTTATTTCCACATTCTCAGTGCATTGAATCAGCCAGTCAGTCTGTGAATGTATCAAATCAGTGCGGAGCAGCAAGCAACAAACTCAATATAATGTTGAACCACGCAAAATCAGTCAGAGGAGTTAATGAGTTACTCTGTGTAGTGCTTTAGCCAAATCACATTGTAAGTTCAGGAACAGGAGGCCATTCAACCTATGAAAATATTCTACTATTTAATTAGATCTTGGTTGATATGTATCCAAATTCAATAACCCACTTTATTTCTGTATCACAAATTACCTGAGCATTACATCCATCAAACAAAGCGAACATTGAAGGCAGCCTCCACTTTCCTAGATGGCAGCAGCTCCAGCAAAGCTCAAGTTGCTGAACATATTTCAGGATATAACATTCTGTTTGACTGGTCCCTGAGCGAACACCTTCAACATTCACTTCTTTCATCACTGGCGCACAGTGGCAGTAGAGTGTACTACCTGCAAGATGCACTATGGCAACTCCCCAATATGCCATTGATGGCATCTCCCAAATCTGTGACTGCTCCTACCTAGAATGACAAGAATAGCAGACACATGGAAACATTACAACCTGCAAGTTCCCCTTCAAACCATGTATCATTCTAACTTGGAAATGTCACTGGGTCGAAGTCCTGGAACTTCTTTCCTACCAGCACTGTAGATGTACCCAACCCAGATGGACTACAGTGGCTCAAGATGATGGTTCCCCACCACCTTCTCAAGGGCAATTAGGGATGGACATACATGCCTGCCCAGCCAGTAAGACCCACAGTCCTATATGACATAACATTTTTAGGTATCTGAAGGTACCTTCAGATACTCAACAGGGTATCAGTCAACATCCATCAGCCTTAGTTTCAAGATGTTCAGTTTGCCCTTTGCCTCAACAGGAGGCTTTCTGGAGGGCAGACACAATGGAATACTTTGGCTTTTGACTAATTCTAAGGACTGATCGTAACAGACTTTCAAGTTTTGGAGGAAGTGTGGAGAGGAGGTACATGGTCAATCAATGGCATCACTTGTCTAAGGCTTGGAGAAAGATCAGGGCTGTTTATCTTGTGAAGGAGGCAATCTTAAAAAGGGTATAAAATAGGTAATAGAATGTAGTGATAATTCCATCAGATTACACTAAATTATGAGTAGACATATGTTCACAGGTTCATACTGGTAAAATAATTGTTGACTGAAAATAAATTCCTCTCCACATAGAGGATCAAGGGGTTGAGAAACACATGGAATAAACCTCAAGATTTGGTAGTGAAGGCATCGTTTAAATGATTAGATAGTACATTAGCAGGGTGGGTTGGGCCTTCAGTTTTCTCAAGGTGGGTGAGCTAAGATGAACTGAATGGGCTTTCCATCTGTAATTATATTTATACCTTTGTATGAGTTAACAAATGCTTGATAAACGTTTTGATGAAATGTTATCCTGACGTGAAGTGTTGGGCTAGATTTTACACTCATCTGCTGGTTGGTTTGAAGGCTAGGAAGTACACATTAAATCCAGTTGGGGGCCGCCTCACTCCTTCCTGTACCCACTACGATAAAGCAGCAGGGGGTGAAGCAGGTGGCCTGCCATAGGTAGCCCATTGGAAGCCAAGATACTATCCCTCCTCAAGGTTGCCCTCTACCCGTGGTCTCTCAAATCTCAGCTCACCACCAATCCCTCCACAGGAGCCTGCCAGCTTAATACCCAGCAAGACCCTAAACACATACTCAGAAAACTGATCCAAAGACACATTTCTCTGTCTCAATGTGCTAGGGAGCTGCCTGCTTCTGATTGGCAGGCAGTTTTCTGAAGTGGGGATGCCCTGAGCTAGAAGAGTGAACTCCTGCCACCAGGGCATTGGGTGATACCCTCAATGAGTACCCATCTAACCTTTCAGATGACATTTTAGGGGCATTGTGTGAAGAGTCTGGCACTTAATATCATTCAGCTTGTTAAATGTGTTTTTCTTCACAGATGCAGCCTCACCTGTTGAGTATCTTCAGCCTAATGTTGAAGACCTGGTTAGCGTGATTCATAGAACAGAAGAACACTGTTTGGAAATTGAATCTATATTAACAATCTATGGAGCAATCCTGTCAGTCCCATTCTCCTTTTCTAACTCCATGACTCTTAAAATTTATTTCTTTCATGTGCCTATCTAATTTTCTTTTGCTTTTTCATTTTTTTTGAGTTTGATTCTGTCATACCTGTGGGTAATGAGTTCCAGATCATTACCACTCACTGCACTAAATTTGTAAAATAATTATTCTCATTTGACATGCATCTCTTACCCAAATCTGTGACCCCAGTCCATGATCCATTAACTAGTGGGAACAAATTTCCTTTGTCTTTCTTATCTAACTGTGTCAACATTTTGTATACTTCAATGCCCTTCGCTTCAAGGAGAATGACTCCCGCTTCTCTAAACTAATGTGTAATGAAAACCCTTCATCCCTAGAACTAGTTACAGCATTTTTTTTCTGTCTGTTAGTTAGTTGCCCACATTGAACTCTGGGGAAAGTGTGTTTTGCATGTTGTTAATTTCTGCAACTAGATAGGATGAGTCCCTATGACCATTTTGGTTGCAACTCCCTTTGTTGCAATAGGACTTCACATAGGGCCATTCCATTCTTTTATCTAGGTTGTGATGCAACTTACAAATTAATATCTCCCCTTGGGTATGAGGCATGCATGGCTTCTTTCTTATCCTCCTTTGAGAAGAACAGTTATATGTTGAATAGGAAATGCAGCTTGTATGTGCTATCCCACCTGTTTGAATGCCTGGTTACATTGCAAAGTTATTGCAAGCAACAGAGAAGAAGCAGCTACCAGGAATATGATCCACTTTTTAATGTTCTAGGAGATTATTGGACCTTTAGCTGCTAGGTTCGCAAGTATTGGGTATTTGCATCAGTTGGACATGTATTAGAACTCCATACCTCCTGAGGCTGTGCTCTGGTTAGGGATTCTGACTAAGTTGAATGTATTCCTGAAGGTTTCATCACATGGTCTTCTGCTTTTCAATCTATATTAATGACTTGGAGATGAACAGACTGACAGTAATGTCTTTAAGTTTCTGTATGATGCAATGCTGGGTAGGAATTTAAGTTGAAGAGGAGACAAAGGCTGTAAAGAGATTTATAAAGTTATTGAGTGAACAACAACATAACAGAGTATAATGTGATGAAGTTACACGAATTTATTCAGCTTGATAGTAAGGATATAAAAACAATATATTTCAAAAGGTGTGAAACTTCTAAATGATATTGCAAGACTGTGGTGTATTTGTACAAGAAACACAAAGTAGCACACAGGCACAATGTAATTATGAACACAAATAGCAGATAGTCTTTATTGCAAGGAGAATATAACAAAAGGTAGAGGTCTTGCTACAATTGTATGGAGCTTTAAAGGAGACCATACTTGGCATATGATGCTCAGTTTTTGTCTCCATATATAAAAAAGGATAAACTTGTGTCAGAGGGAATTATAGTTAAAGCTCACTGGATTGGTTCCTGGGATGAAAGAATTGACCTATTATGAGAAGCTGAATAAATTGGCCCTGTAATCTCTGAGGTTTAGAATAATGAGAGGTAATCTGATTGAAACATACAAGATTCTGAAGAGGGTTTTTCAGCCTAGGCACTGTAACTTTGTTACCGTTAACTGAAGAATCTGGAAGATGGGGCAGGGAATGGGGGACATGGGACAAGCTTTTTGTGGAATCAAAGTCCTTTTAAAATTGCAGGGCAGGACCCAGATGTGGAGGCACACCCACCACTTTTGCCAGAACTGGGTTGGAGGTAGGGCGTGATTTATAGGGAATGGGAATTCGGCAGTGCCAATTTGAGCATAGTGCTAAATTCAAATAAACTTCATTTCGACTATTCCAACAGCTTTAATCCACAGTTTGTGAGCCATGAATTATGGAGCAGAAGTGAACCCTCCTTAAGGACTCTTTAAATGTTAAGATCTGAAGTTTTAAATCCCCTGCTATTTAAACATGAAAACAAGGCTGTAGTTGCCTGTGAGAGTCTAAAAAATGCCACTTACTAGACTACACTGATTAACAGGTGATGAGGTACAAGTGAAGAAAAAAAATACCATCCATTTGTGTTGTTTCAGTAGAATTCTTTATTGACATTTCCCATGGATTATGTTGTTATATAATTATCTTTCTAGGGCTCCCCAAACCACTGTAACCCCTGTTTACACTTAAAAATTGTCTTGACATTCCAATGAGAATTGTAAGAATGGAATAAGGGGAAGAAGACAAATGAGAGAAGGAGGCAGCAGGAGAGTCGAGCAGCCAGGCAGATCTCCATTGTCACCATGGCTGTCTCAGGGCTTCAAATCCCAGATTTTCAGCTTGTGACCCAAATTGGTGTTGTGACCAACATTTTAAGAAACTCTAGATCCGGATGTTCTGAATTCACAGTTTGATTGACAGTTCAAAGTGACTATTAAAGGATTTGCTATCTTTAAGATGGCAAGGCAGGGTCCATGAATATACAAGGGAACTCAAGGTGAATGGGACGTGAATTGGCATGAGGGCCTCTGCGGGTGGGTTAGAGGATCTGGGGAAAAGGCTAGAGATTTTTAAACCAACAGGTACGAAGTCCCAGAGAACTGAGGTGGACTTTTAACCATCCCACTTCAGTATTCATTCACCCTTTCCAGGCTGCCTATGATCTGTTCTGAGTTCAACAGGCTCAACTTAATCCTATCCCTACCTCCCTTGAATTTGAATTGCAATTTAAACTGAAGCAGGTCTCTTAAGCTGGGACAATGTCTCAGTTCAAGCCACCCTTGTGAGCACCAGAAATCCAGCCCATTATCTCAGCATGAAGGGATAATTATTCAGGACTGTGATGAGGAGAACTTTCATCACTTAGTGCATTGTGAGTCTATGGAATTCTTTATATCACAGAGCTATGAATGTTTCATCACTGACTACATTTAAGGCTAAGATAAAGAGACTTTGGCACCTCAGGATATCAAGGGAGATGGGAACTATCAGGCAAGCAGATTTGATGTAGAAGATCAGTCATAATTATAGTGAATGGCAGGGCAGGCCCAAGGGGCTAAATGGTGTTTACCTGTTTCTATTTCTCCAGCTGCCTCTTCCTCTCTCCTCACAACATTCCACCTTCCCATTATCAATTGTAATGTGAATGTATTCTTCATTACCCAATTAATTGATTGACAGTCATTCAAATAGCCTACCATCCAATTTCCAATATTTTGCAACCAAAAAACACCCATTGTTGTAATACAAATAATGCACCTAATTCTGGATGTATATGCGGTCAAAGAAATAGGTTGAGTGGCGTGATACTCGGCAGAAGAGAAAGAAGAAGCAGAAACACAGATTGCTGACATTACAGGTTAAATTGGACTTTAAACACTGGAGCAAACATATTTAAAATTAACCAAACCCAGAGTGAGACTAAAGGATGGACAATGATTTTCATCAAGGTTTATTAGCCCTGGGTTAATGCTGAGTCAAGCATTTCTTGGGTAAATATCTGGTTAAGAGCAGAAACTAAAATTGAGGATAAGTCAGAATAGGTAATTAAAAGCTCACAGGCTTCATAGTCATAGAGCCAAGAGGCCTACAGCACAGAAAAAGGCCTTTTGGCCCATTGAGTCTATGCCAGTCAAAAGGAACTAACTAATTTCTCGAATCTCATTTTCCAGCACTTGGTCCATAGCCTAGAATACCTTGGTGTCTGAGTACATCTGCTTACTTCTTAAATGTCACGTGGGTTTCTGCCTTTACCACCCTCGCAGGCAGTGAGTTCCAGGTTCCCATCAATCCTCTGAGTGAATTTCTTTTCCCTCAAATCCCCTCTAAACCTCCTGCCACTTACCTTAAATCCATGCCCTTGGTCATTGATCTATCCAACAAAGGAAAAGGTTCCTCCATATCTATGCCCTTCATTATTTTATAAATCTGTCATTTATCCCCCTCATTCTCCTCTGCTCCAAGGAAAATAACTCCAAACTATCCTATTTCTCTTCATAAACTTTCCAGCCCAGGTAACTTGCTGGTAAATCTCATCTGCACCCTCTCCAGTGCAAGCACGTATATCACATATATGGATACCAGAATTGCACACAGTACGCTTGCTGTGGCCTAACCAACATTTTATTCAGTTCTAGCATAACCTGTCTGCTTTTAAACTCTATGTTTCAGCTCATAAAGGCCAGTATCCCATATACTTGCTTAATCACTTTATGTTCCTGTCCTGCTACCATAAGGAACCAAAGACATGTGCACTAAAGTCTCAGAGATAATGGGAACTGCAGATGCTGGAGAATCCAAGACAACAAAACGTGAGGCTGGATGAACACAGCAGGCCAAGCAGCATCTCAGGAGCACAAAAGCTGACGTTTCGGGCCTAGACCCTTCATCAGAGAGGGGGATGGGGTGAGGGTTCTGGAATAAATAGGGAGAGAGAGGGAGGCGGACCAAAGATGGAGAGAAAAGAAGATAGGTGGAGAGAGTATAGGTGGGGAGGTAGGGAGGGGATAGGTCAGTCCAGGGAAGACGGACAGGTCAAGGAGGTGGGATGAGGTTAGTAGGTAGATGGGGATGCGGCTTGGGGTGGGAGGAAGGGATGGGTGAGAGGAAGAACAGGTTAGGGAGGCAGAGACAGGTTGGACTGGTTTTGGGATGCAGTGGGTGGAGTGGAGGAGCTGGGCTGGTTGTGTGGTGCAGTGGGGGGAGGGGACGAACTGGGCTGGTTTAGGGATGCAGTTGGGGAAGGGGAGATTTTGAAACTGGTGAAGTCCACATTGATACCATTAGGCTGCAGGGTTCCCAGGCGGAATATGAGTTGCTGTTCCTGCAACCTTCGGGTGGCATCATTGTGGCACTGCAGGAGGCCCATGATGGACATGTCATCTAAAGAATGGGAGGGGGAGTGGAAATGGTTTGCGACTGGGAGGTGCAGTAGTTTGTTGCGAACTGAGCAGAGGTGTTCTGCAAAGCGGTCTCCAAGCCTCTGCTTGGTTTCCCCAATGTAGAAAAAGCCACACCGGGTACAGCGGATGCAGTATACCACATTGGCAGATGTGCAGGTGAACCTCTGCTTACTGTGGAATGTCATCTTGGGGCCTGGGATAGGGGGGAGGTGTGGGGGCAAGTGTAGCATTTCCTGCGGTTGCAGGGGAAGGTGCTGGGTGTGGTGGGGTTGGAGGGCAGTGTGGAGCGAACAAGGGAATCACGGAGAGAGTGGTCTCTCCGGAAAGTAGACAGGGGTGGGGATGGAAAAATGTCTCGGGTGGTGGGGTCGGATTGTAGCTGGCGGAAGTGTCGGAGGATGATGCGTTGTATCCGGAGGTTGGTGGGGTGGTGTGTGAGAATGAGGGGGATCCTCTTTGAGCGGTTGTGGCGGGGGCGGGGTGTGAGAGACATGTTGCGGGAAATACGGGAGACGCGGTCGAGGGTGTTCTCGATCACTGTGGGGGGAAAGTTGCGGTCCTTGAAGAATTTGGACATCTGGGATGTGCGGGAGTGGAATGTCTTGTCGTGGGAGCAGATGAGGTGGAGGAATTGGGAATAGGGGATGGAATTTTTGCAGGAGGGTGGGTGGTAGGAGGTGTATTCTAGGTAGCTGTGGGAGTCGGTGGGCTTGAAATGGACATCAGTTACAAGCTGGTTGCCTGAGATGGAGACTGAGAGGTCCAGGAAGGTGAGGGATTTGCTGGAGATGGCCCAGGTGAACTGAAGGTTGGGGTGGAAGGTGTTGGTGAAGTGGATGAACTGTTCGAGCTCCTCTGGGGAGCAAGAGGCGGCGCCAATACAGTCATCAATGTACCGGAGGAAGAGGTGGGGTTTGGGGCCGGTGTAGGTGCGGAAGAGGGACTGTTCCACGTAACCTACAAAGAGGCAGGCATAGCTGGGGCCCATGCGGGTGCCCATGGCCACCCCCTTAGTCTGTAGGAAGTGGGAGGAGTCAAAAGAGAAGTTGTTGAGGGTGAGGACGAGTTCGTACTAAAGTCTGTTTGATCTTCGTGTTTCCTGGGGTCCGACATTCAACCTTTGCTTATTTGTTCTACCCAAACACGTCACCTCAAACTTTATCTGGATTTATTTCCATTTGCTACTGATTAGTTCATTTGACCAATGCATTTACAGTCTCCTCTAATATATTATTATCCACCTCACTATTTACCACCCAACCTTACTGATCAACAGAAATGTACTCAAGTTTGAACTGTTTATTTACATCATAAACAATGATTCCTGTGGAATCCCACTAAACACAAGCCTCCAGTCACAAAAACACCCCTCAGCCATCAACCTCTGCCACTCAGCTAATTGTGGATCCAAGTAACCAAATTTCCTTGGATTCCATGTGCTCTTACCTTCACTATCAATCTCCTACGCAACCTTATCAAAAAAACTTTGCTGAAGTCCAAGTAAACAATGTCAAATGCATTGCTTTCATCGACATATCTGGTTACTTTGAAACATTTAATCAAGTTGGTCACACATGACCTCCCCTTAACAAAACCATGCTAAATATTTTTGATTAATCTCTGCTTCTCGTAGTGCAGATTAATTCTGTCCCTCAGAATTGCTTCCAATAGTTTCTCCATCACAGATGTTAGACTGGCTGCCCTGTCGTTTCCTTGTTTATTATTTGCTCCCTTCTTGAATAACGGTGTCTCATTGTCTGTCCTTCAGTCCTTTGACACCTCTCCTGTGGCCAGAGAGGCATTGAAAATGAACCCCCCCCTCCACCATTTCCAATTGCCTCACTCAACAACATGGGATACATTTTATCTGGCTGTGGATAATTCTTTACTTTTAAGTATGTCAGACCTCTCAGAATCTCCTGTCTATGCTAATCTATTTTAGTATATTCTGAGTCCTTCTTGATTTCAAGACCCACATCATCACTCTCCCCATTGAACACCAACACAAAGTATTTATTTAGAACCTTACCAATGTCTTTTGGCTCCACACACAAATTATCACTGTAATCCTTAATGGTTCCTACTTTTTTCCCAGTTATCATTTTAGCTTTAATGTACTTGTCAAATAACTTCAGATTTTACTTTATTTTACCTGCTATTATTCTTCATGGCCCTTTTTGCACTCTCCTAACTTCTTTTTAAGTTGCCCCCTGCACATTTTGTACTCCTCTAGGACATCTACTGTTTTGAGCCCTTGTATCTGTCATTAACCTCCCTTTTTCTCTCCATCCAATCATGTATACTGCTGATATCCTGGATTCACAGGATTTCACCCTTTGTTTTTTATTGGAATATGCTGGCTCTGTACTCTCCTTATTTCTTTCTTCAATATGTTCCACTGCTCTAACACTGATTTGCTCTACTGTACCCTGACATCTGGAGAATGTGGCAGGTCAGCATTGAATAACACTGCTGTAAAGGTGAGAAGGACAGGTGGAGTTTCCAATTAATTGATCTCTCCCTCCTTGTGTTCTCCACTCCTCCAGGTTGTCATGTACATTGGCCAGGCTTCCAAAGATGTCTTAAAATGGCCGAGGCCTCCATCGCCTCCAGTGGTCAAGCTTGAAGTACGGGTGGATGCAGAGTATGGGATGCCCTCCACTCATGCCATGGCTGCCACTGCAATCCCCTTCACCTTCCTTCTGGCTACAATGGATAGGTACAAGGTGAGGTGGCATTCAATTGCGCTTTGGTCTTTCAAATGTTTAGATGGCTCTTGTGGAACTACAGCTCCAGCTTTCTTGTCGTAGGTTCAAGTATTTTCCTTATTTTAGTCTCTGGCTATGACACATCAGGTAATCTACTGGAGTGGGGTAGGTGGACATGACATCAACTGGGCCAGAGTAGATTGGTGAACCCTTGGACAACCCATTTGATTTTTCTTTTTTCTCCTCCACTGGCTACCACCTGTTTCTATAATAACACCCAAAACAATGTTAACTCTACTTGTTTCCCAAATGTTGCCATGCATGAACATGCTTCCCATTATGGCACTGAGGCCAAGAAAGTCCCACGTTTTATCCTGGCTTGATGGAGCAAGCAGACTTCAGCTAAGACAGTGGTTTGTGCACTAGAATTGGCAACAGTGAATCTGGTTCAAAGTGGGAAAAGTTAGAGTATGGGGCATTGTGGTTGGAGGGTGAGGGTCTTAGAAGAAATTCATTAAGTTCTAATTACTCATGTGTTTCCACAGTCAGCCTGGACAGGGGAAGTGCAAGACATCTCACGAGCTGGGCCTCTTGCCTCAGTGTAGCAATAGGAGCAACCTGTTGTCAAATGTCATCTCTCCAGAGGCATATCACTAAAAGTATGCTTACGTACCTTGCTGGCAGTGGCTGACAGGTGTGTCCAGTGGGGTAAAGAGTTGGGCCAATTATGAAAGGGCATTGGCCTTCAGGTGCACTTAGGTTTACAGAATGCCACACTCTTGCTCCTCCTGGAGGCTGGTAAGGAAGCAGTAGAAACCACAGTAGGAGTAGGGCCCAGCTTGGTGCTGTCCACTGTATTGCAGGGTTCCAGAAGAGAACACATGCCCCTCAGGGGTCAAACACCTTTTGAAATGGCTGCCTCAGGTTCTTTGCAATCACCCACACCACGAGCTGCATGTCAGTGCAGTTTGGGCATGGAACATTACATCCTGAAATCATATTCAATAGAATGGGTATACGGAAGTTTATAGGTTTCTTGATCCTGAATGTCTCTCCAAGCTTCGGCTCAAAATGGGAACTTGAGCAAGACACCGGAGAATGAACAGAGAAAGGAATGAAAAGGAGATTAAGGAGAAGACTGATAGAGGAAATGAGTAGAGAAACCAAGGAAAAGAAAGACTTGCATTCATATTGCACCTTTCATTTCCGAAGTGCTTCACCGCAAATTAAATATTTTGTGACCTCTCCCGCCTGCCTGGAATCTTTGGGACCAAGTTATTTTATGGATTTTCAAATTTTCTGGATCGGTGAATAATGTTAAAATACCTGATCGCAGGTGAGTGAACCAGTAAAAGTGCAGAAATAAATATTTACCTCAAACATGAAACAACGATAAGATACCATAAAGCAGTAACAAAACCAAACACTGTATTTTTCCTGTTTCTGTTCCCAAGGTACTGTCTGGGGTCTGCTCAAAATACTACCAGATAACTGTTGTATCTGAAGAGCTTATTTCTGTACTAGAGAGGATACAATATAATCATGTGAATGTAATGTAGAAAATACAGCAACCATCTTGTACAAACATCCATTATCAGTAATATAATAGTAACCCCAGATAACCTGTTTTTGTGATATTGATTGAGAGATAAATATTAAATAGGACTTCCCTGCTCTTCTTTGAATGGGATCTTTTACATTCACTTTGTACAGTAGACTGGTCTCAATTAAAAATTGCATCAGACAGTGCAGCATTAGAGTGCCTGAATTTCTGTGTTCACTTCTCTGGAATTAATCTTGAAACTGCAACCTTCTGAGCCACAACTGACACTGTGCAAGAGAAAGTGGAGAAGAAAAAAGTGATAGAAAGTGAGTGTGGTTGAAAGACAGACAAAGAAAACAAGGGAAAGATTTAATGAGAGGGAGAGTTATTGAAGAAACTAAAGTGAATCAGGGCCACAGAATGAATGCATGAGAGTGACATACACACCCTCATAAACTTGCATCAATGTATGCGCACATATGGACACCAATCCACATGACTTATCTCTCTATATAAACAGACCCAGACATTCAGCTGCACATGCAAAACTATAGCTCCCATACACACAGACCCAGATATTTTGTCTTACATGAACACAATGTAAACAAAAAGATCGGGGGGGGGCAATATTTTGAAAGCGGCTTTAGCGCTCATATTGCTTTCTTACCCTGTTTGATGCAACAGAATGGAGATACTGAACAGAGGAAGAACAAATTTTAAAAGGATGGTAACTAGAACCAGGTGTTCTCCAATCAGAACTGTCAAGAAGCTTTTAAAAAATTAGCAAGGTCATCTCCAAGCTCGATAAAAATCTAATTACTGTGAAAGTGACTCTCTCCCTGGTTAATCAGTTACTACTGAGTATCAGAAAAGGAATTTCAACATCCATGATCACTAAGCTCAGGAGCTTAGGGGTTCTGCTCTGTCAGCCTGCTCCAGTTCTGAATGTAGTTTAGACATAAAAAGGCAAAGAAAAAGTTAATCAAACAAGTGGCCAATAAATAAAACCAGCTCTTTCTGTTCACAGATATGTCTCAGAAATAGGAATTTTACTGGACAATACTCCACTGCTTCCTGTCATCTATATTGGTGTAATAGAACCACAACAAGATTAAGGTCCAGAAAGAGGCCATTCAGCCCACTGTGTCAATTCCATCTCAATTATCTAACCCACATTTCACACTTCTCAGCAGGAGACAGCGCTACAGCCTCCTTCTAGGAGTTGAAATTTCCATCTCAACCCCAAACTGGGCAATGAACCTTCATTCATTCATTCATGGGATATGTGTGTGGCAGGCTAGGCCAGCATTTATTGCCCCAAGAGTGGTTAACATTTAACCACATAGCTCTGGATCTGGTAGGCCAGATTGGATAGGGATGGCAGATTTCTCTTCCCTAAACAACAGCAGTGAATCAGGTGATTTTTTTTAAAACAACAACCAACACTGATTTCATGATGATCATTAGACAAACTTTTAATTTCAGATTTATTAATTGAAGTGAATTCCACCTTCTGTAAATGTAGGATTCAAACCTGTGTGTCCAGAATATTAGCTTGAGTTGTTTGATTACTAGTCTAGTGATACGACTACCATACCACCAGCTCCCCTGATGGTACTTGTGTCAGAACTGTAGCAACCAATTTGCGTTTCACAAGCCGCAATGCAATAATGACCAGGTAACCTGTAATAATAATGTTGGCTGAGGGAGGCTTAAAAAGAAATAATGGACAGGAAATTAGAGCGATCGCCCCTACTCTTGCATCCTGAGGATTCCTGCATCTTTCTGAGAACACAGATAAGAATTTAGTTGAGCTTTTAATCTGAAAGGAGCATCTTCAATAATTATGCACGACGTCAGTACTGCAGCAGGAGTCAGTCAGTTCTGAGGAAGGGTCACTGGACCCAAAATGTTAACTGATTGTTTTCTACACAGATGCCGCCAGACCTGCTGAGCTTTTCCAGCAACTTGTTTTTGATCCTGACTGCAGCATGAGTGTCAGACTGAATTTTGTGCTCCGAGTCTCAGGAACAGAATTCGCAGTTATAACCCTCCCACTAACTGAGATTGTGTCCATGTCATGATCCTCGAGTGCTTACATTAAATTGTGACCAGGCTGAGGCACGTTTACTCTGCTCAATGCATGCAGAAAGATTTGGTTCTTTTGTAAATCTTGGATTCAATGAAAACCCCAAGCGCTAAATCAACAGCTTAAACCATGAAATATCACCACAGTTTGGATTTTATTTTGAATTGTCATTGTGCAACCGTTTGTTGGGATTACAATTTGTCAAAGTCCACGACCAGCTTTCACCTGTCTTGTGCTATTGCTGCAGATTTTACTGGAATTGTTTTAGGTCTCATGTTGCAGCAGTCAGTTTCAATGTGTTCTGCTCCTCTCATTCAAATGTCACAGGTACAGCTCCTCATGAAGAATGATGTGCTTGGGTTACAAAAAGTATTTGATAGCCTTGGGGCACTACAGATCAGAGAGCTGTGACTGTAGTGAGATGATCATTTCACACAAAAAGATGCAAAGAATGGCATTAGGCTGTGACATTGACTGGGACTGCTGGAGTCACACAGAATTGTCTGAGTTAGAACATATAGTGCTAAGTTTTTGAAGATCAATTTTGATTTTATAGTTAGGTATGGCTTCATTTTTTAAAACAGTGAAGCTTACATTCATACTTGATATAAACAGTCATCTCATTACAGTTAAGTATGCTCAGTGTTTTCTGAAATCACTGCTATCTTTAATAACACTGACCTTTGAGGAAGAGTGGAATTTGAGAGGTACATTGTATTAAAACTATGCCGTTCCTGTCCTGGGAATGTTTAGAGACTTTTAGAATGGAGCTTTACTCTGCCCATAACCTGTTCCTTACTTATCCTGGGAGTGTTTGATGGGACTGTACAAAGGGAGCTTTTTTAAAATTTAAACCATCACTAAGTAAATCATCTGCCTGTTTTTATTTCAGTATCCTTTTGAGCTGGGACTTCTGCTAGCTTTGGCTATTTGTACCTTGGTCTCCCTTAGCCGTATTTACACAGGAATGCACACGGTTTTGGTAAGTCAAGATGGGCAGAGCTCTGCATGACAGAGTTTGGGGTTGGTGGTAATGAGTGAAAAATCTTTTTTGTTAAATTAAAGTCATCGTAATCCCAGAGAACCATAGGCTGGTCTCTCATTAGAGAGAGAGAAAAACTGGTGTTGAGTTTAACCTGGGGATTAGCACCTGTCAGGCAAGGGGCCAGGCTGAAAGGCAGGGCTTTCAGGTTAAGTTTGGTTGATACTGGAATTGAACCCATGCTATTTTTTTTAACCTGAAGAAGGGTCAAGGTCCAAAATGTCAGCCTTCCTGCTCCTCTGATGCTGCTCGGCCTGCTGTGTTCATCCAGCTCTACACCTTGTTATCCCATAACATTGATGCTACCGAACCAACTCCACTAGTGAACTTTGGGCAGCATGGTGGCACTGTGGTTAGCACTGCTGCCTCACAGTGCCAGGGATGCAGCTTCTACTCCAGTCTTGGTGCATGTCTGTGTGGAGTTTGCACATTCTTGCCTTGTCTGCAAGGATTTCCTCCAGGTGCTCCAGTTTCCTCCACTGTCCAAAGACTTGCAGGTTGGGTGGATTGGCTATGCTAAATTTCCCTGCAGTGTCCAGGGACGTGTGGTTGAGTGGGTTAGCTATAGCAAATGTGGGGTAATGGTTGAGATGCTCTTCAGAGGATCGGTGCAGATTTGATGGCCAAATGGCCTGTTTCTGCTCTGTTGGGATTCTATGATTAACGCTTCAAAGGCCTAGGCTATGAAACCATGTGAGCTGACTTTTTCTACACATTAATAAAAAGGAACATGTGCAGAAATCTAAAAGAACAGGAAAAATATATAAATTGCACATCAACATTTTGAAGAAATAACAGAGGATAACATTGCAGTACCTATCAGACTGGTCTCTGTTCTGTTCCAGAAAACCAACTGCTGAAGGATTGCCCAGGAGTCACTCTGGACTCTACCTTACATTTATTTACAGAGATTATTACAAGCATATATCTCCTAACTCAACCACAACACAGTTTCACTAAAGTACATCTTTATATGTGTTAAGGAAAATCCCAATTAGCCTTCTGATCACAAAGAAATTTTTTGGAAAAGGTAGGAGGCTCAACAAGTTTTGTTTGATTATTATAGCAATCATACCTTTTCAATGACATCCCTGAATCCCATCTATCTGTCTTCTCCTCACAATGACCTAATAGTTACGGTATTGGTACTGGGAACCCATTAGTTCAAATTACACCATAGCAAATTGCAAAAACTGAGTTTAATAAACCTCACAATTTGTGCACTGTCAAGGACGAGTACCCGTCATCATTAACCAGTCTGGCCTACACATGACTTCAATCCCATATGCTTCATGGTTGAGTCTTCTTGCCCTCAGGGTAGCAAATGATGGGCTGTTGACTGGCTTGCCATCACCTCATGAACTAATGATTAAAAAAAAGCAACAAGTGGCAATATACTTAATTGACAACAAGCAGGTTGCACAATTTTTGACATCAGTCTTAAGTCTGACAAAATGACTGTGGTTTATGGGCTGTTGCCAGGGAACCTCAGCACCACCCTGGAGTCACTGAGAGCCTAAAATTGTTTATACTCTCCATCGATTCAGTTACCCTCGGGTTTGTTGACTTACTCCAGTCAATACCAACACAGTGCCTACCCATGAGTATTTATTACTGTGGCATGTTTGACAGCTTAAAGCAACAGTGTTATTAAAGTCATCTATTCATTAATGCTTCTGCTGTTATCCCAGTCCAAAAACACATACGTTTTAGCTGTAGGACAAGCTACAAAATTGAAAAATGGACATCTATACAGAGGGTGGATTGTTAACAAATGATTCGAAATAGTAGAGATTTCGCTGGAAACACAAAGAGTCAGTAGTTATGAACACTGCCTTGACAATTGCATTTCACAGATCGGGAGGATGATTGTTTTAATTGCCTGATTTGTCCTGGGTCAGCTGGTCTCAGCTAAGGTAGGATTTGATATGCACTTCAGTGCGAACTGGAAAGACAGAAATCTGCAGGTTCTGAAGAACAGTCATACAGGACTCTAAATGTTGACTCTGCTTCTCTCTTCAGACCTGCTGAGTTTTTCCCAAGGACTTTATTTTTATTTCAGAATGCCAGGGGAGCTGCTTCACCTGCTCTGTTGGGTGTGTGTTGAATGTGGGCTAATGCAATGATCAGCTATGAATGCAATTCCTTCCATGGTCAGATTCACAGTCAAGGAAGGAGGTGGATTTCATGAGGAGGGTGGGGAATTCCACATGTACAGCAGCCCCCAGGGTAAAGTGCTGCGAAGTGTACTGATACCTGTATTGCATCAGGACCCAAATGACTTCAGGACAGAAGTTCCGACAGGGATCTACATTCAGGATCTCCAGGATTTGATTCAACTTTTCTAACATCCAGTTGAAGCCTGAATCCTTTTTTTTTTAAAACCAGCTATTCCTCAGGAGATGACGTTTTCTGTCCAGTTTCCAAAAGTACTCAGGTGTGGAAATGTAGTGAAGAATTGATATGGATTTTAAAGATTATAGTTTGAATTATAGTGGAAGGTTTTAGTTTATTTTAAAGGTAACAGTCAACAAATGGAGTACAATATGAGAAAACTGTGAAGTTGTTCATTTCGGAAGGGAGACAAAAAAAGTATTATTTAAATGAAGAAAAATTGCAGGCAACTGCAACACAAAGGGGTTTGGGGTTTTTCTGAACATGAAATACGGAAAGCTAGCACACAGCACAGCAGGTGATCAGTAAAGCGAATAGAATGTTGGCCCTTATTTCATAGGGGTTGAAGTATAAGAGTAGGGAAGTTTTCCTGCAACTGTACAAAGTGCTGGTGAGACCTCATCTGGATTACTGTGAGCAGTTTTGGTTTCCTTATTTAAGATATAATTTCACTGAAGGCAGTTCAGAAAAGATTCACTGGGATGATCCTGTGTGGGAGGATTGCTTCATCAGCAAAGGTTAAACAGGTTGGGACTGTTGTTCATTAAAAATGTAAGATTGTTAAGGGGCTTGTCACAGTAAATGCTGAGAGGATGCTGCTCCAGCCAGAGGGCAGAGTTACAGAATTTAGGAGTGCCAATTTAAGACCAAGATGCGGAGAAATCTCTTCACCGAGGGTTTAGTGTCTTTGGAACTCCCTGCCACAGAGAGCTGTGGAGGCAGAGTCCTCGTGTATATTTAAGGCTGAGATCGACTCTTAATCAGTAAAGAAATCAAGGGTCTGGGGAAAGAGTATCAGAGTGGACGTGGGGAGCGGAGAATCAGCTATGATTCTATTCAATGGCAGAACAGGTTGGAGGGGCCGAACGGTCCACTCCTGTCCTTATTTTTTATGGCCGGCTGTAACTGATAGCTGTTTCTCCTCCTCAGGATGTGCTGTGTGGAATTGCAATCACTGCGGTGCTGGTGGCCTTTTCCTACCCTTTCTGGGATGCTCTGGAAAACTTCCAGATGAGGCACAGATTCGCCCCGATACTGGCGCTGTCGCTGTCCTTCCTGGTGTCTATCTATTACCCTGAGCTGGATCACTGGAGCACAGCCCGGGGAGACACCACCAACATTGTGAGCGCGGGCGGCGGCGCGGCCTTGGCCACCTGGATCAATCACCAGTGGAGCCTCCTTCCAGAAACTTCGGCCGCCCCACCCTACGGCATTCCCGCGCTGTCTGCGCCATTGATCTGCAGGATGGGCGCCCGATTCGCCATCGGCATCGTCATCGTGTTCATCGCTCGGCACCTGATCAAGTCAGTCGCCCTGACTCTGGTCTGCAGATTGGCCGGAGTCTCCCCCACGGACCGGGAGTCTCGGAAACTGCTGAGGGTCGAGGTCCCCTACAAGTACATCACCTACAGCTGCTTGGGGGTGGTGGGACTCACTGTGTGCCCCGCAGTACACCGCTACTTAGCGCTTTGAACGTTGATGCGTGTTGGAGGCAGTGAGGAGAGTGTAGTATTGGATGGACTGATTGTTCTCGCTCCTTCACTGAGGGATTGGGGGCGGTGGTGGGTTAAATTGGAGCTGGGTCCGCCCAGCTCCAGGAATAAACTGACCAGGGCCGGCCTCCGAAACCGATTTACTCCGATGCAGCTCCCCCCGGTCAGGGGGTGGAGCAGGCCGCCGGAGACAGAGGCGCCATCCAAACGAAGGGCATCCCAGCGGCGTGCCGCCTCCCCTTTCACCCCCCCCCCCAAAATATTTAGTAACCCTCCGTTTCGAGGCGCCTCCTCATTCTCGAGCCTACCTCGGAAGGCCCTGCCTCTTAAGTTTGAGCAAATCACCGACTGAGGCCACTTCCAGGAATTTGCTCCCGACAGTTTGGGCGAGTGGTCACGGCAGGTTCGGGGCAATCCCTACCCCTGACGTCAGGGTCTGGAGGCCTTGCCTTAGCTCGGGTTTAGTGAGAAACCTGAGGGACGGTAGGGTCATTGCTCACCGAAGAAGACCTCAATCAACCGGTTCTCATGGATACTTTCCTCTGTTATCGTACCGATCCTTCTTCCCTGTATCCTGGGCTGAGACCAACGAATAGAATCACATTGTGTTTCTCAATTACCCTCCCCCCTCAACGCTACAGGTTTCTCGATTTTTACCCCAGCAGTTCCTTCACACAACGAACGTTCATTCAAATAAGCAAGTTCATATTGTGAATTCGAGCTCCTTCTCATTCACTCCTTTTTTTTGGAACTAAGATTTAACCTGACGTTTGGTTTGATTTAGCCAGGTCTTCCCGTGGTTAAATCGTACGTCACTAACGTATTTCAACGAGGAATAGATCACACGTAGGAAATAGGGCTCTTCTAGTGCCGTGATAGCGTCCTTTTCCTTTAACCCAGGACTTTCTGAAGGGTCTAGGCCCGAAATGTCAGCTTTTGTGCTCCTGAGATGCTCATTGGCCTACTGTGTTCATCCAGCTTCACACTTTGTTATCTTGGATTCTCCAGCATCTGCAGTTTCCATTATCTCGGTTCAGGCCCCACCTGCTTTGGAATTGGGCAATAATTTGTCTGAATGGATTGATTAGAAAATAGGTTCGAATGTAGGAACTCAGTTGCTTTTGTGTGAGATTTGCTGTCACTGTCTAGGTCGCAACTGGATCATTGATGTTTTTTAAACATAGAAAAAAAAGTTGGAATTCTTGTGTCCCTTTTAAATGGAGAGTTTACAAAAATCTGTCTGCACTGAGGCCAGTATGGCTATGTTCTTTTGTAGGGACTGTACTGGTAATATCATGGGAGGGGAAGAGGAGATGTTTTACAGTTTTTGGCTGAATGGCTGGGATACTGGGCCTTGAAACTTAAGCAAGATTCCTCCAAGTACACAGTGTTGATTATTCCAAGGGTCTAAATGCAGACTTGCAATTTGTTTTGCAGAGTGTGAGTTGAGCTGTTTCCTTCCCGGCTTCACTGCACAGTTCCAGGGGCCATTTCTGAAAACAGGAAAGAAAATTCAAGTGACTACCAGTGCAGATTGGCCCACACTGTGGCCACAATAGCCCTTACTGATTGCAATCACAGCCGTTTGGGTGGCTCCCTTTAATCCTTATGGATAGGTTTCTGAAATAAAAATTCCAGATCAGAGTATTCCTGTCTACACTTTCCTACCAAGCATTGCCCAGAGCAAGGCTGTATCTAGAATTCATTCGATCGAATTAAGCTCAGTCTACGTTATCTCATCAGGCAATCTTGGGGAAGGTGCAGAACTGGTTAGACGCAGAGTAAAATTTCCTCTGCACTATGAAACAAACATATCAACCCACAGTAGATATGTCACAGGTTAAAGCAGATTAACGCTCAGCCATTTTGATGATGAAATTCCTGGTAGTCTTCTTGATCTGACTTGCCTTAAACTGGAGTGTTGATGAAAGGGTTCAAACCCTTCAGTGTGAATGCCGTTAGTGCACTGGATTGCAGAGGGGAAAACATTCATGTATCCTATTCCTGAATATGTCCAATGACTGCTGATAGAATTCCAATCAAAACTGAATAAACTCCTTCCTCTGGAAAAGAGATTAGGAATGACCTAGCAGAGCTCATTAAAAGAGGATGGATACAAAGACATTTTCACTTGCAGGTGTAATAAGCCTGAGAATGGTGAGAATCTAGTACTCAATTCTAAGTGGATTGTTTGAAGTGAATAGCATAAGTGTATTTAAGAGAAAGCTAAATAAATGGTGAAAGAAAAAGGAATAGAAGGATATGCTCATAGGGTAGGAACGCTGGGGTGGATCATTAACACAGGTACGGAATATTGAACTGGATTGTCTTGTCCCTGTGCTGCACAGATTCTGTACTTTTTATTGAGTGTTGTTTGGATATGGAGCAAGGCCAGGAAAGACCATGATATCATCTTTATGATGACACTCATGTCCAGACTGATGGGCAAAATGATAGCTGGGATAGGGAACGGGGTTGGAGGTTGGAAGTGAACCATTGCCAGGGCTGTTTGAATTGTATCAGTGTTGAGTCAGGCAGAAAAGGGTAAGGAGGCTGAGTGAAGCTTCCCTCTGATTTAGGGAAACTGTCCATGTTTATTTGGAGACTCGTGTTCAAGGAATCGGTCACCTTTAGACCAAAAACTAATGAGCTGTAAGTTTCGACATGAATGAAACAATCGTTATAAACCCTGCATGAGGGGTCTATTGTAATCAGTGAGTTTAACAGATGCATACATGTGGAGGTGCAGATTATTGAATTGAATATTTGTGTAAATAGTGCGGCCGTGTGTTGGCATGACAACGAATGCTAAAACGGCAGCATGTTTTGAAAACTAGAGCAGTGAAATACTTTTAATTAGCACACCTTGGTCCCTCAGGGAATCTAACATTGACACATAAACACAGGGTGCGGAGAGAGATTTATAATGACATGTTTAGGCAGGAGTTAAAATACAGATCAGTTTAGAAAGATGAAACAAAAACAGAAATTGATGGAGATAGTCAGTAGGTCTGTGAAGAGTAAAGCGGAGACAATGTTTCTTGTCTTGAATTTCTCCAGAAATTTCTGTTTTTCTTTCCGATTTCCAGCACCCCCATTTCTTGATTTTACTTTACAGCTTAGGAAGATACCTTTATAACATTTGTTGTTGTCTTTTTCAAGCTGTGTGCTGTTTCAGGTGAGTGAGGGATATTTGAATTGGAGATAAGACGCTGCCGTTCTCTACATTCAGTCAATCAATTCCAGAACAATTCCGATACAACACAGGCACAACGCAGTCTATGGACTGTTGTCACTTTCAAGCCAACCTCGGAACAGCGCCCTCCACCGCACCAGTGTAGAATCCTCATTTTCTCCCCCACGGTATTTCGCTGTTTCTCTGAGTGATAAAGGCCCATAGTTCGTGCAAATTAAATTGACTCAATTAAATTGATTCACTTATCATCGAGAAGGACCACCAGCTGCAATTTCTCCTTCGTGCTATGTACCAGCCTGACTTGGAACTATATCACGACTCCTTTACTGTCGCTAGGTCAAAATGCCAAAACGCCTTCCCTAACTGCCCATTAGATGGATTGTAATGTCGTTTATACGCAGTAAAGGACGGGCAAACAAATGCTGGCCTTGCCAGAGGTGGCCAAAATGTGCCTTTTGATTTATAGCCAGCAGAGAGAGCCGCCAACTTCCAACACAATGCTTGGTTTGAACCACGCTTCCAGAGGTGAAAGACCACTGCCTATCCCAGTGAACCACCCAGGTGAACACCATTGACTTTAGGGAATCAAATTCTTGCCCCGATCCCTAACCCTGACCACGTTTTGCTAGAACATAGCCTGCTCCTACCCTTTCCCACATCATCCCTCCTCTATCCCATTATGCTTTTATCTCCTCGCGCTCCCTGTCCCTTCTGCTGGTGAGGGAGTCCACGAGAAGTGAGTATGATCGCAAAATCAGAGCTAGGCCATTCGAACGAAAGGAAGCATTCCTCATACTAAGGGTAGACAATTGTGTAGCTATCTCACCAAAAGCAGTAGCTCAATCCCATTTGTAATGAAACACTTGTATACCACACCCATTTGCATTCCCATAAACCTGGAATCGCACGGTGCTGGGAACTCCTCCCTAATTTTTCCCTTTCCACTGGAGAGACCAATTGTAACACGGCCGCTATTATCGCACGGGAGGAAACCATTCAGAGACAGCAGACGGGGGCAATCCATGTCCGGGGAGGTAACTTGTTTGAACAAGCTACGATTGTTAAAGAAAAAATAGGTGGAGGAAACACAGAAACGGACATTGGAAATAGAAGCAGGACTAGCCCATTTGGTCTGTTCCATCACTTAATATGATCATGACTGATTATTCCACTTTGTAACCTGTTCCCACTTTCTCCCCAAACCATTTGATTTCTTTGGCCCTACAAACTATATCTATCTAAATCTGTATCTAATCTATTTTTCTAATAAAATAGCCCATCTCCTGGATTTATATCATCAGAGTTGAATTGTCTCTCGTCAGCCTGATGACAAAATAAGTCTTTCTAGAATTGGTTTACTAAGATAATCTAAATGCTCACCAAATACCTGGCCGTTCTTAAGATGAAAAAAGAAAAGTTGTGTTGTGAAATAATCTTACTGGATTTTGAGGGATTGCCCAGACCACCATCACAGGTGAGATCTGCTTATTTAGCTCTGGCCATGGACTGAACCTGGAGGTCGCTACAAGACCGAGCCACCAGGGGAAGCTAAAGGAAGTTTATCCACTGTGAACATGATATACCCGCTTCTAATCTCTCTGCTTTTTGTATCTGAGGGCTTTCACTGAAGCTGGTGATTGTTATCAGGCACCTGCAATACAAACTCGATGACTCACATTTCCTTTGTGACCTTGTGAGAGAATTGGCAAATTGCAGCTTCTTAGCTGTTAAGTAGAGTGTTGTCTTCAATGTACCAAGCTAACACAAATTTAGTTAGCTAGTTTGATACTCCACTACTAATGGAGTAATATACTGTTGGAGATGCCAGCCTTCAAATGAGCAACTAAGTTGAGACACTATCCTCTTAGTTGAATATAAATGAATCTATTTGAAACAGAGAAGGATAGTTCTCTCTCTTCCCCTAGTCAATAATTACCCCACAGTGAAAATCACTAATCAGTTAATGATAATTCTTGTTGCCTTTTGTTGATGATTATTGTACTCAAGTTGGCTGCTGTATTTCCTACATTACAGGTGTCTGAAATCAAAGTATTTTGAGATCAGTAAAATTTTTTGGCTTTTGAAACGTGATATAATTGGTCTTCCTTCTCATAGGCAACAGGTTGCAATCTTTATGAGAAAAGGCAACTTGATATATTGTGGCTGTTTCTTCATCTGCCTCACGTGCTTTGTGTTACTCCTTAATTCAGTTAAAAATGGTCAAAGTACAATGACCTCTCTGACTGGACGAGTGACAAAAGGATATCGGGGCAAACTTTTTATGTAGAGATAATGGGAACCACAGATTCTGGAGAATCTGAGATAACAAAGTGTGGAGCTAGATGAACACAGCAGGCCAGGCAGCATCTTAGGATGCTGTTTGGTCAGCTGTTTTCATCCAGCTCTTCTTACATAGAGAGTGATTTGTGTTTGGAATGAATTGCTAGAGAAATTGATGGTTGCATGTACAATTACAGCATTAATGTCAAAGAGGAGACAGGGTCTCAGTTTAGTGTCTCATCCAACAGTTAAAAGCTCCAATAGTACAGCACTAACTCGGTGCCAATGTTAATTTGGACTAGAGCCTGATCATAATTCTGGATTCTGAGGCAAGAGGACAACCCTTGGCATGCTACCCATGGATTGTCTTAAGCTAAAATGTGAAAGCTTTTCTTCATCTTTATTCCAGTATCAAAATAATTTATAAATAGTACACTTTTAAGATTTGTTGATGGTACCAAATTTGGAGGATTGGCTAACAGTGAAGAAGAAACAAATCAACTACAACAGGGTATAGACAGGCAAACAGAATGTTCAAACTAGTGGTAGTATGAATTTAATGCAGGCAAGTGTAAAATGAAGCATTTTGGCAGAAGAGATAGGGAGAGGAATATATTTATATTTATGTCACAGTTTGAAAGAATGAGAGAGACCTAGGAGGTTCATGTGCATAGATCTTTGAAAGTGGCAGAACATGTTGGAAAATAGGTTAGAAAGGTAGATGGGTTTTCATAAATCGAGCAATGAGTATAAAATATTAGTATAAGTAAAACTTAACAAATTTCTTTTTATAAATCTGATTAGGCCACAACTATGACTCTCGAACTAGATTTTTACATGGAGTACTGATTACCACACTTTAGATAATATGTGAGGGTCCTTTAGCAGTTGCAAACAGGATTTACCAGAATAATTCTAGCAAGTTTCTTAGCTACAAAGTTTGTTTTGAGAAGTTGGGGTTGTTCTGTTTAGAACCAAGGACATTGGGGAATGGATTTGTTAAACATTAAATGAAAGGTTTTGGTCAAAAGTTGGAGTGAGATGTCATAGCCACACCATCATGCAGCATTAAAAAGAGCCTTCAGTCCAACCAGTCCATGCCAAGCATGTTTCCAAACTAAACTAGTCCCACTTGCCTGCACTTGACCCATATCTCTCCAAACCTTTCCTATTCATGCCCTTGTCCAAATGTTTTTAAGTGGTGTAATTGTATGTGCATCCACCACTTCCTCGGGCAGTTCATTCCACATACAAAGCACACTCTGTTAAAAAGTTGCCCCTTATGTCCTTTTTAAAACTGTCTCCTCTCAGGATGTGAAAGAACTATTTTTGTGCAGTGATTGATAATGATCTGCTACTTACTGCCTGTGCTGATGATGTAAGCAGAAAGGATCTTGACTTCAAAATAAGCATTTGATGGAAATACATTTTGAACTTCTAGGACACAGTGAGGGAATGGAACTGAAGGTTTTCATGACAGAAAGCTGAGGTGGACTCAATAGGGTGAATAGCTACTATCCATGGGCTTGTTGTGTAAGAGTTATACAACATGAGTTCATTCATTCAGCAATGTTAACATAATAACACCGTCCAGGTTCCTTCACAAAAAGTTAACAAGCAAAATGTTAGGGTGAGCTGCATATGAAGACATTAGGAAAAGAAAAACCTTTGCCACAGTGAAGATGGTGCAGGGATGCACAAAGTTTTGGGCACTGGATTTCTAGTCCAGTTCGTGATCCAAAGTGTTACAAGTTGCTTAACACTGAAATAAATCATTTGGCTCAATAGGTCCATTCCAGTGTTTGTGCTCCTCAGTGTCACATCCTACGCTCCTATGTCTAACCTATCACCTTACCCATCTATTCCGTTCTCCCTCATCTGTTTATCCAGCTCTGATTTCAATACATCTATTCAGTATTATGTATTAAAGACAACTGCTCCTCAAGGCACTGAGTACCAGATTCCAACTACCTTCTTGGTAAAGAAGTTTCTCCTGATTTTCTATTGGATTTATTAATAATAATTAACTTCATTAGTTAAATTTATGATTATCCTGCTCTCATCACTGAGTACCACAAAGGGCAATATCTCTGTTCAATCAGAACAGATCAAGAATTATTTTGGAATCCAAACTATAAACTAATTTTTGTGTTAAAATGTGTGTTTCAACCAGAAATTATGGAAATTTTCTATTTATTGAAACTTGCAAATTAAAAATGGAGGCAGGAGCACAGTTTGAAAAGATTGGGAAAAAGATGAATTGTTCCCATTAGTCTTGAGTATAGTTAAGGATCAGGTGCTTAATGAAGAAAGATTTCATTTATAAATGTAATATTGCTGGTAATGATAGAATCCAGAGCACTTTTTTTTCCCTTTATGGGATGAGGGCATCACTGGGTAGGCAGCATTTATTGCCCACTCATCAGTTAAGAATCAACCACATTCCTGTGGGTCTGGAGTCACATGTAGGCCAGATCAGGAAAGGATGGCAGTTTCCTTCCCTAAAGGACATTTGTGAACCAGATGGGTCTTTCCCAACAATTGACAATCATCAATAGGCTCTTAATTCCAGATATTTATTGAATTCAAATTCCACTACCTGCTGTGGCGGGATTCAAATCCAGGTCCCCAGAACATTGTCTGGGCCTCTGGATTAACTGTCCAGCGATAATACCACTAGGCTATCACCCCGCTTACTTTAGGAGGGCTCCCAATAGGAAAGTTATAATGAGGAACGTATATGTGTCTGATCAGCTGCAAAGTCTGGGGGGAGCTTGGTAAAGCGAACCTGGAAATCCTGCTGAGTGTTGATGATGCTGGAAAGGAGCCAGTGTTAAATGATGGGTGATTGAGAAGTGATTAAGTACATTTAAAACATTTACACGGTACTACTTCATCCTTTCCAGGCTTTCTTCCAGGGCCATGCTGTCAGACAATGACACCAGGCAAAGTTACACTCCTGTAAAGCTGCAGATGAGGTTGCTTCGAGTCACATGTTATTGTTGATAGCAAGAACAGATCATAGTGAGAAACATTCAGAATACGGGGTCCTGTATGATAATAAAAACATTTCAAAGCACCATCTCAACACTACATTGGAACTAATTGTCTAGCCACGTGTTCAAGCCTTCAGTGTTTGGATGAAGAGTCTTAACTAATAAATCAAGTTAAGTTCTTGGTTTTGTACTGTACTAGTATCCTGGGAATGAATGGAGGCTACTTTGTTTAGCTTCCAAAGTACTGCTGATTGTGGTGATTGGTAACATGGTTTAGTATAGCAGTCCTGGATACCCCTTCCCCATCTCTCTGTTGAGAAGCTGTGGCTGTTTCAAGAAGTTTCTGCCTTTGTGTTTATATGACCCACTTTTCTAATGGGAACCACAACTAAATCAAATTACATCTTGACAAACACCAGAGAATATGACAACTGAATATGATCCCCCAGAAATCACTTTATATAGACTCCAGAAGGAAAAACTTCTGATGTGCCCTATCATGAAAAAAAATTCAAATAAAATTGAAAACGCAGACAGTGACACTAAAAATGTAAAGGATGATATTACAGCTTTTTGTCTTTGATGAATAAATATTTGGGTATTAACAAACCTTTCTGAGATAGGTACAGATGTAACTTTTGACTCTGAGGATTTTTCGGAGAGGCTGAGGACATAGAGAATGACGCACAGGATTCATACTGAAAGATAATTGAACTTGAATCAAGCCATGTAAAACATAAAAGTAAATTTGTTGTGAAAAGAATTTTGCCAAATATTGTTTTTAAGAATAAAATTTTGTGTGAATTCACACGTTTGTATTTCATATTTGAAGGGCTTAAATTATTAATTAAATATAGTGGTGTTAAAAATGGTAATGAAGTGAATTGTTGAATGAAATCTGTGGATAGAAGAAATACTATAAATGAATTTCCTCATAGGAACATTCCAATGGTCTGATTTTCAGCTCTAATGTCTGTCCTATTTGGATCACATACCCTCAGGGCAAATATTATTATCTATTAATTCATAAAACATTTTTGTTCTTGTATTTTTAAAATCTTATGTTGAACTTTCATCCTTTTGCTTGCAGATGTAGATCAGGAGTCCAGCTTGTTATGAGTAAACTAGAGTTGAGTATGGCAGCTGGTCTTCTGTGGAGGTCCGTTTAGGCACATCAAAGTTTTCTTATTCAACATTCATCTCCATTTTCCCCTCAATCTTTACATCCTTTCTTTCTCTCTATTTGAGATCTGAGCAAACAATTTGTCCCACAACACTGTGAAGGGGAATGGAAGTGCGGTTTATCTGAACACTTGTATTTTCTAGGGAATGTGCCTACTTCATACAATAACTGAAATTGCTGGAGGAAGTCCACAGGCCTCGCAGCATCTGTGGGGAGAAAGCAGAGTTAATGTTTTGATTCTGGTGACTGCATCAGAACTGATAACAGCTAGGCAAAAGTAGTATTTATGCTTGAGATGGTGGTGGGGGGAGAGGTTTACATAGGTGGAGACTGCGCCCGGAGAGATATGAAAGAGGTAGGCAGATACAAGAGGATTATTGATAACAAACCAGGCCAGAAGAGCAGCTGAATCAGTGATAATGATGACCAAGAGTGGGTAAGAATGGGTTGGCTGTGCTAATAGCAACCCATGTCATAATAGGACTAGGGTGTGGGGGTGTGATAATGGTACAAAACCGGGAAAGCAAATCAGGCTCTAAAATTATTGAACTCAATATTGAGTCTTAGAGACTGCAAGATCCCCCAAAGCAAAGTGAGCTGTGGTTTCTTGAGCTTATGTCGATGCTCGCTGAAGCACAGCAGCAGGCCTGTGACAGAAATCTTGCTGTAGGAACACTGTGTTGAAGTGGCAGGCAACTGGAAAATCCGGGTCATTTTTACCAATCTCATGTAAGTGTTTTGCAAAGTGATCACCCAGCCTGTGTTTTGTCTCCGCAATGTCTCATAGTATAAACTCTCTACAGTGCAGATAGAGGCCATTTGGCCCATCAAATTTTCACCAACCCTCTGAAGAACATCCACTCTATCCCTGTAACCCCACATTTACCATCCTTAACCCATCTAACCTGCACATGTGTGAACACTATGGGGCAGGTTAGCGTGGCCAATCGACTGAACCTGAGGCGATAGATTTGGAGCTGGAAAAGCACAGCAGGTCAGACAGCACCCGAAGAGCAGAAAAATCAATGTTTTGGGTCGTAACCCGTCATCAGGACCCAAACCTGAATGTCTTTGGATTGCGGGACAAAACCAGAGCAAACCCATATAGACACCAAGAAAATGTGTAAATTCCACACATACAGTCATCCAAGGCTAGGATCAAACTCAGGTCCTTGGTGCTGTGAGGCAGCAGTGTTAATCACTGAGCTGCCCGTTGAGGAGACTGAGAGTGGTGAATACAGCAGACTTGATTGACTGAAGTGCAGGTATATTGCTGCTTTATCTGCAAGTTACATCTGAGGCCTCAAATGATGAGCACGGAGGAGGTAAACATGCAGGTATTGCATTTTCTGCAATTTCTGGGGAAGGTGCAGTGGGAGTGTGAGATGTGCTGAGAATGAAGGAAAAGTGGACCAGCGTGTTCCAGCGGGGAATTTTTCCCTGCAGAATGCTGAAAAATGATGGAAGGGGAATAATTGAGTTGCTGTGGCATCCTGCAGGAGGTGATGGAAATGGCAGTTTATGATCCTTTGGATGCAGCAGCTGGTGGGATGGTAAATGAGGACCAGGGGTCCCTATTGTTATGAGAGGGAAGAGAAAGGGTGAGGGCAGAAATGTGAGAGATAGGTCAGACATGACTGAGGGCTCAGTCAACCATGGTGGCAGACAATTCTCAGTTGAGGAAAAAGGTGGACATTTCTGAGGACATCTGTGGAAGGTGGCACCATCCGAATGGAACGATGTCCTTACAGGAGGCAGGGTTTTAGGTTGAATTGTCCAGGTATCTGTGGGAGCCGGTGGGCTTGTATGTATACTAATTGCCAGCCTACCCCTTTCATATCTTTTTCTCTCTCTTTGGGCTCCATCTCCACCTATTTACTCACTGCTTCCCCTTCCCCACCGCCAAACACATCTTCACCATAAATACGACTTTTCATAGATGCCATGAGTTCTGATGAAGAGTCACTGGACTTGAAATATTAACTCTGCTTTATCCCCACAGAGGCTGCTAGATTTGCTGAGTTTCTCCAGCAATTTCTGTTTTCGTTTCAGATCTCCATCATCCACAGTTCTTTGTATTATTTTAGTGTCTATTTTACACCTTGACCAGCATGAATACAAAAGCCAAGGGTGGAGAATCTGTGTGGGCTATTATGGTATAAACTCAGAACAAAGTTTCAATCTGCATTGTTCTTGCTTTTTCCTCCTTAACCAATTCTCTCTGAAACTATGACTCCTCACTGGGACTGAGGTTTCACAGTAGCTGATGCTTCTCGTAAGAGCTAAGACAGTGTTTACAGTCTACTTAACATGGATGCTGTCAGTACTTAATCTCATACAAATAGACTTTCCACAGAGGCATTAGTTAGTTATCTGGAGGGAATTTTGGACAATGAAGTAGTGTGATCAGTGGACAATGATCTGGAATGGTCTTTGGTTTGGGATCTTCGGTGACCAATCTGGAGTAATCATTGGACAATCAGTGGACAATGGTCTGGTGGGAAGACAGTGAATTTTCTCTCATTGAGTCAGGTTACCAAAGCCAAGTATGAAGATATAACAGTGACCCTTCTGGTATTAGCCAAATGCAACACAAGTCAGAAAGTTGATTCTGGTAATTTGCACGTCTGCATGATCCAGCATCCCACCTCATGGAATGTTTACTCTTAAAGCCTGCAGGGGACACTGAGTTTGTTGTTTTCTTTATTAATTTAAAATCTTTAATTAACTTTAATTGGCCCAAATTCTTCTTGTAAAGACATGAAGTGAATGAATTCTAGTTGGAAAAAAAACAACTCTTCCTCATGTTTTTATAAATAAGTTAAATCATACCATTTCCCACTTCTTTGGTAGCTCTGGTTTAGACTGTTTGACTGTCTGTCCCACCCAGACAGCCCAGAATTGGATCACAGTAATGTGTGCCAATCAGTTTAAATGCCTCACAATCGAAAACCCCTTCTACAGCAGTACGTATCACTTAGACAAAAGGTTGGGCAAAGAATACATTGGTGAGAAGAGTTCTCTGCGACAGAGAGTAAGGCACATTAGTTTACCATGAAGAAATCTTGTAATATGAATGATTCTGGATAGTCTTCCAGTCCAAAGGAAGGTCAGAAGTCACATGACACCAGGTTATAGTCCAACAGGTTTATTCGAATCACAAACTTTTGGAGCATTGCCCCTTCATCAGGTGAAGTGCACTTCACTTAACGAAGGGGCAACACTCTGAAAGCTTGTGATTTCAAATAAACCTGTTGGGACTATAACCTGGTGTCATCTGACTTCTGCCCTTGTCCACCCCAGCCCAACACCAGCACCTCCACATCATGGCAGTCCAAAGGAAGAATGTGTGTATGGAAACTTCTCAAATTTTAGGATGATTCTAGTATGAGATGCTTCAGAATGCTATACCTAGAAAAAATCACATTAGAAAGATTTTACTAGATCAAATGTTTTATTGCAACTGGATATTTTATTGACTGCCAAAGCTGATCCAAAACTATTCATATGATGACATTCCACATGCTAAAGTTCACAGGAACCTGAGATATATCTGTAAATCACTCTGAACTAATCTGGATTTTTCATTGAGTCAACACTTTCAGGAGAGGAGGGCAAGCTGAACTCCAGTGAGAGTCAAACAAAGTAGTTTTAACACTTAGGATTCTAGGCTGTGAAATAAAGCTAAGTGTAAAGACCACAAAGCTATCTTGTTCTTTAATTACTAATTTTGTAGAGAGGCCCTTCAACAGGACCATTTGCCTGGATGATGCAGATCCAACAACACTCAAGAAGCTTGGCACTTTCAGAATAAAGCAGCTTGATTGATCAAAGCCCAATCCAATACCTACAACATTGGTTCCCTCAGCCCAATAGCAGCAGTGTGTATCATCTACAAGATGAACTACAGCAACTGGCCAATGGTCCTTCAACAGTACTTTCCAAACTTATGACCTCTACCATCACAAAAGACAAGGACAGCAGTTGCATGGGAAAATCAAACTGCAAGTTCCCTTCCAAGGCACACAGCATCCTGATATGGAACACTTTCACTGGGTCAAAATCCTGGAACTCGCTCTCTTACAACATTGTCTGTGTACCTACCTACCTGTACTGTAGTAATTGGAGGATGGAGTTCCCCACTATCTTTTCAAGAGAGGTAAGGGATGGGCAACAAATACTGACTTTCCAGTAACACCCAAATCCCAGGAAAGCATAGTACTGAAAGAAAACCCTATCATTTATGCAATCAGTAACTTGTGTGTTTACCTTAGAAACTTAACCCGCTTACACACACATACCAAGTTAGCAATGACACCAGCATCTGTGTACACAGGAAAGTCATCACCATCTTGTCAAGGGCAACTGGTAATGGCAATAACTGCTGGCCCAGCCAGTGACACTCACATCCTAGGAGTGAATTAAAAAAGACCTTCATCCTGCTCAACCGATACAGTGCGCACTTGATTAATCTCAGAATTAGGTGGAATGGGGAGAGGGTGCAGGCAGTGAGTAATAATTATCAGTCACTGCTCCAGTATCTTTTAATTAGGGTAGCCCCACAAAGACCAGGGCGAGAGCCCTCTGAGCAGGCACTCTGCTCAATAGTCCGCTGCCAAATGGACTGGCAAAACATACAAGGGGATTTCAGGGGATCTGACCTCCTGCTTCGGAAAGCTACACTTGACATCGAAGCTTATCGGGTCCCCAGGGGGACGATGTGAAGTGTGAGAAAGTACAAATCCTGTCCAGCAATGAGTTGTGGACCGTGTAAATTCCAAAAATCCCACAAGGAATATCGGCTGGGAGATGACATCATCACCTGGGTTTGCCAACTTGCAAATCACATTGCAAACACGGAGCTGCTGTCTGATTAATTCTTTGTTAAATTATATTTCTAGGATCACACACACAAAACCTTAATTCTTTTCAGGATTTTAATGAGGTCAGTACCAGAGCTTATAGTTAGAGCACTTTGAAGTCGAATCTCCGGATTAATGTACCATCTTTTTAAAAGCCTCGCTTAAAGAATGAAGCAAATCTTCTCTTTTAAGAGCTAGCAAAAAAAAAGATCAAGGCAGCAATCTGAAGCTCGCTCGTCAAACTAACACCGAGCTATCTGGTAACACTGAAAGCACAATCTTCTGACAAATGGCTCCTGTCTAGGTCTAAACGTCCAGCACAAGTTCTGCTTCTGCCTATTCCACCAAATGCTTGGTGCAGTTAAACAGACGCTCAGGTAGGGTCACCCCTCCACAAATTGTAGTCCAAGGGACACCAGATGAGCACTGGATACTTCGTAATTGATACCCCCTCCCCACCCAATGGCTGCCTGGGAGATGTGCTACCGTTGCTAGAAACCGTAATCCAATGAGAAGCAGGGAAGAAGAAGGCAAAAAGTAAAAATGAAGGCCAAAGGCTTTTCTTTTTGGAGAGCCTTGTGTTTATTAGAATGAAGAATGTCGATGCTGAAGAATGGAACATTGTGCCCACTGTCAACACTGGTATAATTTGGGTGGGATACAGATAAAGTTTTCTGAATATTATCTCATCAAACCCTCCCAGAGAAAGTACCGTACTTGTCAGATACAATGTAAAGCTGTACATTTATCATAGCCAATCCATGTATGGTGCTGTACAATTTCATGCAACTTCAACAGAATTTTGCATCACTACCTGCAGATATTGGCAAGGTAACTGCAGTTGATGCTTATTTTTGGAATTTTACTTCTCGATATCAGTTGTGTCCTGTTTCACAGAATAGTTCATTGACTGGACTTTGCCAGTCCTAGGTAAAAGGGTATTAAGTATACCATTTCCTTCAAACTAACCAGGTGATATGTCCCTAAAACCAACCACAAAATTCTTAACAGTGCATTCTGACTGCTGCACTCCATCACATGCTGCTGTGTGACCTTATGTTTGGTAGACCGAAGATATTTCTTATAGGGTCAGATTATAAACCAATGAAACCCAGAATATTAAACAGTAAATGAATGATACACAGTAGAAAGAGGGAGATACTGCAAACTTAATGACAGGAATTGCAATATTAAAAGTAACAAAGATCTTTTTCTTCCTCTCACTCACCATAAAACCATCACCTCAAACAGTGGTGATGGTGTCTAGATGGTTGTTCCTTAATGACAAACCTCATGTGGCTTTGTAATGCTGACCACCTCTGCCTGATCAATTGGTCCAAAATATAAGGGACTGAGATGAGGAGGAAGTGAATCCTTGGACTTTTCTACTCTAAAGTGCGGTGGCTCCATCAGTGAGATGTTTAAGTTTGAAACTGATAGATTTTTACATGTTAAAATTACAAAGGGATTCAGGGATAGTGCAGGAAAATGGTGTTGATGTAGAAACTCAGCCTTGATCTCATTGAATGGTGGTTTAGGCTCAAAGGCTGTACAGCCTTCTATTGCTCATATTCCTCAGCTTCTGATAATCCCAAGAAAGATCCCAGATCAAGGGGTATTAACTGGTAACCATCATAACTTAAAAATAATTTTTTGAGATGTGAACTGCAGGAAGTGCGGATGAGCTTTCATCTTGAGCCCCAGTTGTTTGTATGGCTCTTATTATTGGTACAACTGTGTGGCTTGCTAAGCCACTTCACAGAACAGTCATCTGTCAATCATCTAGGTATAAGACTAAAGAGGTGGCAAACACTCAAAATGGCCATTATTCCAGCCTCCAGCAACAGTTTGCACGTTCTCCCCATGTCTACGTGGGTTTTCTCTAAGTGCTTCAGTTTCATCCCACAGTCCAAAGATGTGCAGGCTGGGTGGATTAGCCATTGGAAATACAGAGTTATAGAGATGGATGGATCTGGGTGGGATACTCTTCAGAGGATCTGTGTAGACTTAATGGGATGAATGCTCTGCTTGCACACTGTGGGGTTTCTGTGATTCCAGCGATGAGAATCGTCAGTTATGAAGGCAGATTAGAGAAGGTAGGAGTACTTTTCTTGGAGAAGAGAAGGCTGAAAGTATATTTGATTGAGGTATTCAAAATCATGAAGAGTCTGGACAGATTAGACAAGGAGATAATGGGAACTGCAGATGCTGGAGAATCCAAGATAACAAAGTGTGAAGCTGGATGAACACAGCAGGCCAAGCAGCATCTCAGGAGCACAAAAGCTGATGTTTTGGGCCTAGACCCTTCATCAGAAAAGGGGGATAGGGAGAGAATTCTGAAATAAATAGGGAGAGAGGGGGAGGTGGACTGAATATATATAGAGGAGAAGATAGGTGCAGAGGTGAGTATGGGTGGGCAGGTAGGGAGGGGATAGGTCAGTCCAGGGAGGATGGACAGGTCAAGGGGGCGGGATGAGGTTAGTAGGTAGGAAATGGAGGTGCGTCTTGAGGTGGGAGGAGGGGATAGGTGAGAGGAAGAACAGGTTAGGCAGGTGGGGACGAGCTGGGCTGGTTTTGGGATGCAGTGGGGGAGGGGAGATTTTGAAGCTGGTGAAATCCACATTGATACCATTGGGCTGCAGCGTTCCTCCTCTTCCACCTCCCTCACCCCCATCCCAGGCCCCAAGATGACTTTCCACATCAAGCAGATGTTCACCTGCAGATCCGCCAATGTGGTATACTGCATCCGCTGTACCCAGTGTGGCTTCCTCTACATTGGGGAAACCAAGCGGAGGCTTGGGGACCACTTTGCAGAACACCCACGCTCGGTTCGCAATGAACAACTGCACCTCCCAGTTGCGAACCATTTCAACTCCCCCTCCCATTCCTCAAACGACATGCCCATCTTGGACCTCCTGCAGTGCCACAATGATGCCACCTGTAGGTTGCAGGAACAGCAACTCATATTCCACTTGGGAACCTTGCAGGCCAATGGTATCAATGTGGATTTCACCAGCTTTAAAATCTCCCCTTCCCCCACTGCATCCCAAGACCAGTCCAGCTCGTCCCCGCCTGCCTAACCTGTTCTTCCTCTCACCCATCCACTCCTCCCACCTCAAGCCACACCTCCATTTCCTACCTATTAACCTCATCCTGCTTCCTTGACCTGTCCGTCCTCCCCGGACTGACCTATCCCCTCCCTACCTCCCCACCCATACTCTCCTTTGCACCTATCTTCTCCTCTATCTATCTTCAGTCCGCCCTCCCCTCTCTCCCTATTTATCTCAGAATCCTCTTCCCATCCCCCTTTTCTGGTGAAGGGTCTAGGCCCGAAACGTCAGGTTTTGTGCTCCTAAGATGCTGCTTGGCCTGCTGTGTTCATCCAGCTCCACACTTTGTTACCTTAGATAAGGAGAAACTGTTTCTATTCATTAAAGGTTCAAGAATGGGAGGACATTGCAAAAGTGACATTAGGAAAGTCATTCTCACACAAAGAATGGTTAGGTTTTGGAATTCCCCACCTGATAGAATGGTGGAAGTAGCTTGAATCAAAATGTTAAAGAGGGAATTTAACTGTTATCTAAAAACGAACAATGTGCAAGGTTAGAGGAAGAAGACAGGAGAATGGTACTATGTGAAGTGCTCATTCAGAGACCCAGTGCAGACATGATGGGCTTAATGGCTTCCTTTTGCCCTGTAACAATTATGCAGGGAGTTGTCCCATCATGCTTTGAATTGATCAGAGTAACTTTACTATGCAGTCTGTCGTAATTACTAGAGCCTAGTCTTTCTAACGCAGACCCTTGGATATATTTAGTGTCCTCACCCTGGAGAGGAGGAGGTGATCACTAAAAGATATAACCATTCAATTTACTTTGCTCGCATTTAATGAGGAAAAATAAGTGTAAGCTGGTAAAAGGTCACTTTAGGACTGATATCAGATGTTTACACTGAGAGCTTCAACACTGGGAATGAGCGGGGGAGGTGTGGGCTCTGGAATCATTTCAGGAACAATTGGATTGTGCAATGCAGTGAGTGCAAGGCTCATTTCGGGTGGATGAACTAACACGGGATGAATGGTCTTCCTCATCTCTAATGATCTTGTAAGCCTGAGCAGGCTGTGCAACAAGCACTCGCAAATGATTTTAACCCCACCTGTGCTGTAACTGGCGGGAAAAAAGCCCAATAAGTAAATAATTATCGCAGTGGTGCTGGTGAAATGTGGCTTTGGAGGAATGTGTTCTGAGCAGTTTCAGATGCAATTGAGCAACAAGCTGAAGAAAGAGGAAGAGTGTGAGAACCAATGAAATCTTTTTCTTTCAGGCAATGCATGCTGATTATCAAGTTTTATTTACGGCATAATTGCAGAAGAGGATCATTACTGAATTGGTAAATTTACACTAATGCCTTTCCTCTTCCATTTTCCTCCTTCCTGTCTTGCCCAGTTTTCACCTAGGTAGTGGTCATGTTTCAATCCTTCGTCCATGCTTCATATATGTGGCTGATAATGTCGGAGGAAAATTCAACCGTAGATGGCATCGCAATCAGTTCCAGATTCAAGAACAGCTTCTTCCCCACTGTTATCAGAGTATTGAGTGAAGTTCTTCAATGTTCAGATTGATCTCTTTCTGCCTCGTCTTGGAAGCTGTAACACTGTAACCTGCACTTTTTCTTTTATAAAAACAGAAACTGCTAGAAAAGCGCAATGGGTCTGGAAGCATCGGTGAAGAAACAAATCAGAGTTAATGTTTCAGGTCTGGTGATCCTTCCTCAGAACAGGATTCTGTGGAAGGGTCAATGGACCCAAAACGTTAACTCTGATTTTTTCTTCACAGATGCTGCCAGACCTGCTGAGCTTTACCAGCAAGTTCTGTTTTTGTTCCTGATTTGTAGCAAATCTGTTCTGTTACCACGATGCACTTGTATAATATGATCTGCCTGTAAAACACTTAAGACAACACTTTTCACTGTACCTCAGTACATGCGACAGTAATAAATCAAATCAAATCAATTGTGTCCTCACACAGCATTCACAGAAAGGCAGATTTCAGGCAGTGGGATGGAGGAGGTTACTGACCACTTATTAACTGTTGTCTAATGGTTTTGTTACTGAAATAATAATTCAGATGTCTGGACTAATGCTCCAGAAAATATGATTTAATATCCCATGATAGATATTTGTGGATGGGTTCAGTTAAAATGTCTGCTAATAAAAATTTGGTGTCAGTAAAAGTACTACCATATTTAGGGAAAGAAAACTTCAGTCCTTACTTGGTAAGGACCTACAGGTGATCCATGCCAAAATGGTTCACTCTTAAATGCCCTTGAAATAGCTTAGCAAGTCACTTAGTTACATCAAAACTGCCACAAAGAACCACATTGATTGCAGTGATTCAAGATGAAAGCCCTTTCTAACCACCTTCTCAGGGCAACTAATGATGAGCAATAAGTCCAGGCCTGACCAGTTACACCCACATCCCAATTTAAATAACACTGACACTGAAGTTGAATGTAGGGCTGCTGACCTCTTTCCTAGCTGGAGCCGGATAGAAAATTCTACATCATAGAATCCTATCCCCCAACAACCAACAATCCTTTACTGAGTAATTAGGAAAACTGCTGCTGTGTCCTTGGAATAGCTGGTACTATTTTAAGATGCTCCCTGGCCAACACAAGGCGAGGAAAGTTAAATGCAAAAAGTGATGCATTCATGGGGATCTGAGGTCACAGATTATGGCTATTTTAAAGCTATTAGTTAAAGCTCTAATTTAGGCTGTGAGAAATATAATGTGCAGTTTTCACATCTGTTCAAACAGATGAGTGAAGGACAAATGTAAAATTTGGAATCATCTGAAACTGGTTTTCATCTCCCACCTAAACTTGGCAGCTCCTGTGCTCATCTGAATATGATTAGTGGTGTAAAACCAAAGATGGTGGTAAATGGATCTTTGTCCTATCCATCACACTCATTTAAAGTGAAAGGGTTTGCATGATTCACAAACTGGTCTGAAAGCAATGACTTTTACAAAATGTTGGCTATTTAAAAACAGACCACTCCTGCTGTCCCCAAAAGATGGGGAATCGCTGTATTCCTGTAAACTGACGATATACTATCAGGCAAATTACTGGACACCTCAGCAGCCACTGAAAGTTATAATGGGCAGCCACCCATTTTGTCGACAATCCTCTGATTTTGGGGAGACTGCAGAATCACATTGTTGTATCTACAACTCAAACAGTTTAGTAAACTAGAGAACAGGAGAGAGGAAATGAAGCATATTCTGATAGACAGAGGAGAGGACTACATGAGCAGAGATACCTGCAGAGCCTGAAGATCAACAAGGACCCGTTGGGCCAAATGACCTATTTCTATGTTATATACTCAATGGTATTCTGTGTATTTTGTTTTATTTATACTTGAGATGTTGGAATTGTTAAAATCTGCAGCACCATCAGAGAAACAACTGAATGCAGCCAATCAAGTGGCTTGCATGTCCTACTAGAGAGGGCAATCACATTGGTGAGGGGCTGGAGGGCCAGGCAGGGCAATAATGAAAGTTTCCTTCCAAAGGACATTAGTAAACAAGTTTAAACTTTTACAAAAATGCAAAAGCTTCACGATCAGCATTGTGACATTTCGTTTTGCCTGTGAAATGGGTGAGGCATTGGATATAGCACGTAGAGCCATGGAGTCATCGAGTTATACAGCATAGAAACAGACTCTTCAGTCCAACCAGTCTCTATCCATGCCGCACGTAATCCCAAAGTAAACTAGTCTGCCTACTCCTGGTCCATATCCCTACAAACCTCTCTTACTCATGTTGCTATCCGAATGTCTTTTAAATGTTGTAATTGTACTGGCATCCGCCACTTCCTCTGGAAGTTCATTCCACATGCGCATCACCCTATGTGTAAAAATTTTGCCTTCATTTTTTTAAAATCTCTCTCCTGTCTCCATAAAAATGTGCCCCCTTGTCTTGAAATTCCATATCCCAGGGAAAAGACAACTACCATTAACTCTATCCATACTTCTCATTATTTTATAAACTTCTGACAGGTTGTGTCTCAACCTCCTACGCTCAAATGAAAAATGTCCCAGCCTACCCAGCCTTTCTTTCTAACTCAAACCTTCCATACCCAGCAACATCCTGGTAAATCTCTTCTGAAAATCCTCTCCACCTTAATAATATCCTTCCGGTAACTGGGCGACCAGAACTGGACACAGTATTCCAGAAGAGGCCGCACAAATGTCCTGTACAACCTCAACATGACTTCCCCACTCCTCTACTCAAAGGACAGAGCAATGAAGGCAAGCATGCCAAACACCTTTCTAACCATCCTGTCTATATGTGACGCAAACTTCAAAGAATTATGTACCTGCACCCCTAGGTCCCTCTGTTCTACAACACTGCCCAAGGTGCTACCATTAATTGTAAAAGCCCTATCCTTCTTTGTTGTACCAAAATACAATACCTCGCATTTATCCAGATTGAACTCCATCTGCCATTTTTCAGCCCATTGACCCATTTGATCAAGATCCCTTTGTAATGTTAGAAAACCTGCTTCATTGTCTACAATGCCACTAGTTTTGGTGTAATCTGCAAACTTACTAACCAAGCCGTCATAATCTCATCCAAATTGTTTATATAAATGACAAACAAATGTGGATCCAGAACCAATCCCTGTGGAACACTACTGGTCACAGGCCTCCAGTCTGAAAAGTAACCTTCCACCATCACTCTCTCTTTCTCCTGCTGTTAAGGCATTTATGTATCCCATGTGACTAACTTTACTAAATATCTTATCATGTGGAACTTTGTCAAAGTGTGGGGCTAAAGGTATTGAAGAATATGGAAGAGAAGCAGGAGCAGACTATTATGATTGGAGGAGTAGGCTTGAAGGGCCTAATGGCCTACTCCAGCTCTTATTTTCTATGTTTCCATCTGCTCAAAAAACAGAGAGTTTGTCGAACCAAACCCAAGATGGTAACCCAAAGATGGCTGTCACCTGCTTATGCCCATCACTCTGCTGCAATAGAGCCTTTAGCTGCTGGTTGCTCCTCTCACTATCCTGCTGATCCCCTCCCTCTCCCCACCAGCCATCAACCAGCTTGCCCCTAGCCACTTACTCATTCTCCTCTCACCATCCTGCTAATGCCCCCACCTTACTGCTAGCCACTCCCTCACCACCCCCCTCACCGTTCTGCTGACTCTTTTCACTGCTGGCCACTCTGTCACTACTCCCCTCACTGTCCTGCTGATTCCCCTCTCACTGTTGGCCACTCCCTCACTGTTCCTTTTGCTGAGGCCTTACCCCTTCACTCAGCAAGTGTGCAAGGGTGTGAAGCACTGAGCTCTCTCCCTTACTGCCTCTCTGGCTTTAGGCCTTTCTTGGTTACCTCAGCGGCACCAGGATGCTACATAAAATAAAATATGAAACTATTGTGCAGTTCTTGTGTTCTTACTGGCAGTGATGCTAAAGGGCCTGTGGCTGTGAGGGGGGTGGCCTGCAGTTGTAATGGCAACAAGCCCAGCCATTCAAAACAGGCTGCAAGAAAAATCCCAGTAATTACAGACCAGTTACTTTAATATCAGCAGCGGGGCAACTTATGAAAACAATAATTCAGGATGGAATTATTCACAATTTGTAGTAATTTTGCCTAATTGGGGAGTGTCAGTATGGATTTCTTAGGGGAAAATCATGTTACACCAACTTGCTGCAGTTCTTTGACATGGTAACAGGGAGGGTTGATGAAAGTAATATTTCTGATGTGGTGTCTGTAGACTTTGAAAAGCCATTCAATATGGGCCCGACTTGTGTAAAAAGATATAGTTCATGGTATAAAGGAGCAGAAGCAACATGGATACAAAATCAATAATTTCAAAGTTTGCAGATGATACAAAAGTTGGAAACATTACAAGCTGTCAGAACAACATGGACGCACCTGTAGAGTGCCTCAATTGTTAGCAGATAAAGCTCAATGAGGAGAAATGTAAAGTGATACATTCTAATAGAAAAAACATGGAAAGAGAGTATAAAATAAAAGGATGGTGTTCTAAAGGATGTGCGGGAGTAGAGAGACCTGGATAATTAGGAGCATACATCATTAAAGGTGAAAGGAGAGGAGAGAGAGTGTGGGTAATAAAGCATATAGTATCCTGCATTTTGTTAATAAGGCCCTAGGGCACAAGATCAGTGAGGTTATGCCGGACCTATATCAGACACTAGTTATATTTCAGCTAGAGTACTGTGTACAATTCTGAGTGCCATATTCTCAAGAAACGTTATAAACACACTAAAAAGAGTGCCGAGGATGGTTATAAAAATGGTTTCAGGAATGAAAAGCCTCAGTTTTGAGGTTGCATGAAAAAGTTGACACTGTTTTCCTTGGAGAGAAGGCTAAGAAGAGATTTGATATAAGTGTACAAAATCATGAGAAGTGTGATCAGAGTCAACAGAGAAAAATGTTCCCACTCATAAAAGGATCAAGAATGAGATAGAACAGATTTAAAATAGTTTTCAAAAGAAATAAATGTGCTGTTAGAAGAAACATTTTCACAAGTGTGTGGTTTGGATCTGGAGTACACTGCCGGCAAGTCTGGTTCAAACAAAGCCTTCAAGAAGGCAACACATGATTATTGTACTGAAAATAATGTGCAGGGTTGTGGAGGAAGGGTGGGAGGATGACACTAAGTCACAGCAATGTTTTGATTCTAGTTAGTTCCACGTTTCACCAATCTCTGCTTAGATATTGCTTACTTAAGTCTTTAAGTTGTGCAGATCTCTTGGTGCTGTATTTGCACATTACAGTCGGATGTTCCTCTGGTACCTGCTTATTCCTAGGGTGATGTTGCTTTTCCAGGGAGTATCATTCCCATGGTGACATGTTGTTGCCATGATAACTATATTTTGCTGATCCACTTCTGTCACTGGGAACAATGGACATTTATAGTCATTCTTTACTCTGTGTAGGTGGCAAGATCACTTTGTCCTGATCTGCTGCCTGCGGTGACAAGACAGTTCTTTCGTTCTACTCAGATGTCTCAGTTGTGCTGATATATCTGTTCATTCATTTTCACCATGTATCATTGAGACACTGCTCTAATCACATCTTAATTGCCATTCAGGCTGAATTATTGAGAGCATTGAACAAATGCACTCTGACTGCCTCTCCAGTGTTCAGCTTTGGTAATGAATTGGCTGTTTTATCAAATTGAAATTTGGCACCTTGATTTTGTTATTCACTCATTACTTCTGACTTCAGTATTTTCTTCACAAATGGAAGAATAGCTTGGGTGCAGCATGACATTAGTCTTTGGACTGAGCTACTTTCCACACCTTCAGTAGGTGTATTTCTCCATTCAACAGTGGCCTTGTGCAAGTCTGTGCTGGATTTGTGCCATTTCTTTATGACCATTTTGATTTACTTTGATGTATTATTGCCATGTACCAAGTTGTAGTGAAAAATATTGATTTGTAAACTATCCGGACAAATCATACCTTACATAAGTACAACAGGATAATAGAACAGAACACAGAATGTAGTGTTACATCTACAGAGAAGGTGCAGAGAAAGATCAACTCTAATATATGAGAGGTCCATTCAATCTAACAACAACAAGGAAAAGGGTGTTCTTGAATCTGTTTGCACGTGTCTTCACACTTTTGTATCTTCTGCCAGATGGAAGAGGGTGGAAGAGAATAATAACCAGGGTGGAAGGGATCTCTGATTATGTTGGTGATTTTCACTGCCACCTCAGCCTTTCCATTTGACTGGGGTTAGTGCGGAAATTATATATGCGGTTGAATTTTCGAATCCATTATGAAGTGGTTAAATTCTTCATTCATTACTTGAGGGCTATTGTCATTCATCACAATGTCTGGAATGTCACACATTTTGAAGTGTGCTTTCAGGCATTTTGCAATCTCACTGGTAGTCATTGGTGTCAGCTTGTCTAACTCCCTGTGGTCAGAATGGTGGTTGATGGTGACAAGATAATTGCTTCCTGCAAGAATGATGAAGTCTATCCCAATCTTCATTCATGATCACCATGGGATGTCATGTGTCATATGCAGATCTTTAACATGATTAGCTTGCTTTCCATTAAAGCTCTGCACCAGCTGATACAGTTTTTGGGTGAAGAAATCTTAATCTCATCACTTATGTTTAGCCAGGGGAGCACTTTTCATGCCTTCCTTGGAAAGGAAGCTGGTTGGCAGAGACGAAACGAAGTGTAGGAATTAATGGGTCCTTTTCAAATTGGCAGGCAGTAACTAGTTGGGTGCTACAGGGATTGGTGCTGGGACCCCAGCCATTCACAATATATATTAATAATTTGGATGAGGGAACAAAATGTAACATCTCCAAGTTTGCAGAGGATACTGAGTTGGGTGGGAGGGTGAACTGTGACAAGGATGCAGAGATCCTTCAACATTATCTCAACAGGTTGGGTAAATGGGCAAATCAATGGCAGATGTAGTATAATTTGGATTAATGTGAGGTTATTCATTTCAGAAGAAAAACCAAGAAGACGGATTACTACCTGAATGGCTGTAAACTGGGAGAGGGGAGTGTGTAGTGGGACCAAGTTCTCCTTATGCACTAGTTGCTGAAGGTAAATATGCAGGTGCAGTGGGGGGGGTGGTGGGTAAAGAAGGCAAATGGCATGTTGGCCTCCATTGCAAGAGGTTTTAAGTACAGAATCAGGGATGTGTTGTACAGGACCTTGATGAGACCACACCTGGAATATTGTGCGCGTTTTGGTCTCCATTTCTGAGTAAGGTTGCTTTTGCTCTCGAGGGAGTGCAGCGAAGGTTTATCAGGCTGATTCTGGGGATAGCAGGCTGACAAATGAGGACAGATTGACTAAGTCGAGATTGTTATCGCGAGAGTTCAGATGAATGAGGGGGGAATCTCATAGTGACTTATAAAATTCTAACAGGACTAGACAGGGTAGATGCAGGGAGGATGTTCCCAATGGTGGATGTGCCCAGAAACCAGGAGTCACAGCATGAGAATTCAGAGCAGATGATTTATGACAGAGATGAGGAGACATTTCTTCACCCAAAAAGTGGTGAGCCTATGGAATTCATCACCACATGAAGTAGTTGATGCCAAAACATTGAATGTATTCAAGAGGCAATGAGATATAATACTTGGGGTGAATGGGATCAAAGATTATGGGGAGAAAGCAGGATTAGGCTATTGAGTTGGAGATCAACCATAATCATGAGGAATAGTGGAGCAGGCTCGAAGGGCCGAATAGCCTCCTCCTGCTCCTAACTTCAACGTCTGTGTTTTCTATATTTCTATGTTAGACTCAGTTCCTTGATGGTATGAGGCAAGATGACTTCTTCATTGACGTTGTAGTACATCAGCACTGTTATTTCTACCATGAGTTGTTTGATTCCAGTGAAAATTGTTTCTTGTTTCTCTGTTCTGTGTCCCAAAACCATGCAAATTATTAGCAATGAGCTTATGAAGTGTTTCACAGTTTGATGACAAATCAGGCAAGGGCTTGACTTAATAGTTCACAAATCATTAGACTGCTATCACATCTGCTGGTTGCTGCATCTCTGCTACAACAGCTCTGATCCTGTCAGATTCAGGTAAAATCCATTCACTGTCAGTACATGACTAATGCACTTGACTCAGGCATCATCAACTGCATCTTTTTCATGTTTAGCTTCAAGTTCATCTGGCAAGTTCTGTTTAGCAGTCCCCATTCAAATTTGATAATGATTCATAAGTGCTCCTTTCCTCATGTCTCCACATTTATAGATGAGCAGGTTATCCAGCATTGCTTTCACTCGGGAAGCGGGGGGGATCATCGACTACCTTTGTGCTGTCTGCATTGATACCCTTCTAGTGCAGTGGAAATGCCAAACAGTGTACACAGCCGAGAGATAATGGGAACTGCAGATGCTGGAGATTCCAAGATAATAAAATGTGAGGCTGGATGAACACAGCAGGCCAAGCAGCATCTCAGGAGCACAAAAGCTGACGTTTCGGGCCTAGACCCTTCATCAGAGAGGGGGATGGGGGGAGGGAACTGGAATAAATAGGGAGAGAGGGGGAGGCGGACCGAAGATGGAGAGTAAAGAAGATAGGTGGAGAGGGTGTAGGTGGGGAGGTAGGGAGGGGATAGGTCAGTCCAGGGAAGACGGACAGGTCAAGGAGGTGGGATGAGGTTAGTAGGTAGCTGGGGGTGCGGCTTGGGGTGGGAGGAAGGGATGGGTGAGAGGAAGACCCGGTTAGGGAGGCAGAGACAGGTTGGACTGGTTTTGGGATGCAGTGGGTGGGGGGGAAGAGCTGGGCTGGTTGTGTGGTGCAGTGGGGGGAGGGGATGAACTGGGCTGGTTTAGGGATGCAGTAGGGGAAGGGGAGATTTTGAAACTGGTGAAGTCCACATTGATACCATATGGCTGCAGGGTTCCCAGGCGGAATATGAGTTGCTGTTCGTGCAGCCTTCGGGTGGCATCATTGTGGCAGTGCAGGAGGCCCATGATGGACATGTCATCAAGAGAATGGGAGGGGGAGTGGAAATGGTTTGCGACTGGGAGGTGCAGTTGTTTGTTGCGAACTGAGCGGAGGTGTTCTGCAAAGCGGTCCCCAAGCCTCCGCTTGGTTTCCCCAATGTAGAGGAAGCCGCACCGGGTACAGTGGATGCAGTATACCACATTGGCAGATGTGCAGGTGAACCTCTGCTTAATGTGGAATGTCATCTTGGGGCCTGGGATGGGGGTGAGGGAGGAGGTGTGGGGACAAGTGTAGCATTTCCTGCGGTTGCAGGGGAAGGTGCCGGGTGTGGTGGGGTTGGAGGGCAGTGTGGAGCGAACAAGGGAGTCACGGAGAGAGTGGTCTCTCCGGAAAGCAGACAGGGGAGGGGATGGAAAAATGTCTTGGGTGGTGGGGTCGGATTGTAAATGGCGGAAGTGTCGGAGGATAATGCGTTGTATCCGGAGGTTGGTAGGGTGGTGTGTGAGAACGAGGGGGATCCTCTTGGGGCGGTTGTGGCGGGGGCGGGGTGTGAGGGATGTGTCGCGGGAAATGCGGGAGACGCGGTCAAGGGCGTTCTCAATCACCGTGGGGGGAAAGTTGCGGTCCTTAAAGAACTTGGACATCTGGGATGTGCGGGAGTGGAATGTCTTATCGTGGGAGCAGATGCGGCGGAGGCGGAGGAATTGGGAATAGGGGATGGAATTTTTGCAGGAGGGTGGGTGGGAGGACGTGTGTACACAGCCGTCTCTGTCTCCAGAATATAGTCAGAAAACAGCTGATTTCATCCAGTTTCAATAGCCAGTAACCATTCCTTGAATCAGGATGGTAAGGATCTTTGGCACTGGGTAGTAAGAGTTCTTCAAAGTTTTATTCAGATTCCTTGGAACTATGCAGCTTTGACTTTTCCAGATTTTACATTGCTTCTATGGTGCTAATTTAGTCTATAGGAATTGCCCCTTTCATGTTTATATCCGTCTTTTCCAACTTTTCTATCTTGTCTTTTCATCTAGACTTGAGGGCAACTGGAACTCTCCTCAGCAGTTGCTGCATTGGTCTCAAACTCTCACCTATTTTGAGATAGTATGGACCCCCGAATGGCATTGTGAATCAACCCGCAGCAAGTGGACTGCCATGGTTCTAGAAGGCAGATCACCACCACCTTCTCAAGGGCAACTAGGGATGGACAATAAATGCTGGCCAGGCAGCAATGCACATGTCCCACAAATGAATTTTTAAAAAATACACCAGGAAAGCATCCAATCTCTGTGAAAACATCACCGTAATCTTTTGGGATCTGTTCAGCAGCCAATGGCTCAGTGAATTGTCAAACACTACAGTACTCTTCTAGCACACTTAGGGTCACTAGTGCAGGTTTTAAGGTGGTTTCAGTTCAGATGAATGGATTGTACTGAACTTCTACCAGGTGGAACTTCAAATCTTCAGTCTTCCCACTGCATTAGACTTTCTTCTTTATTTCTTCTTTTGGCATGAGAATTGTTCTATTATGTGGCTTCGACCTTACCTTTGAGGCTCTGAGTCAGGAACCAAAGCTATTTTGCACGGATCTGTAAAGCTGATAAAATTGCACAAGGCACCAGAGTCTATCTGAATCCTCACATTCATTTGATACTATTCTTCTCCAGCCATCACAAATAATTTATCACCTTAAAATCTGGTGATGCCAACCTGTTGTATAGTGGAAATTGATTCGTCAGAAGTATCAGCTGATACATCTTTCTAACAGCCATCTTACAGCCTTGCTTTGCTTTTCTCTAGATAACACTAATGTACAAAGTGATTTAGCTGCTTGTAGATGGAGCATTGCTTTCCCATGCTGGACATACTTCAGTTTCTTTATAGTGATGTCCTCTGCAATGTTTACATCCTGCCCTCTGGCCTTGTCCTTTCTGCTGGCTTTTCTGACAATATTTCTTCCAATTTCCCAATCCGTTCTTCTCATTTGACCTGGAATGTCTCTGGTATGTCTCAGGATATCTGTGCAAAAGATAAAGTTGAAGCATTTTGAACAATCTTTAGCCAGAAATGCCAATTGGATATTCATTTCAGTCTCCTCCTGATATCCCCAGTAGTTCGGTGCCAGTCTTCAGCTGTGTTGATTCACTCCAAGTGATATCAAGAAATGGCTGGAGATTTTGGACAGTGCAAAGGCTATGAGACCTGACAATATTTTGGCAATAGTCATGAGGACTGGAGCTCCTGAACTTGCTGCCTCTAGCCAAGCTGTTCTAGTACAGTCACAATACTGCCATCGACCCAACAAATTGTCCAAGTATGTTTTGTTTATGAAAAGCTGGACAAATGCAACTCAACCAATTATCACCCCATCGGTCTACTCTTGCTCATCAGTCAAATGATGGAAAGTGTCATCAACAGTTCTATCAAGCAACATTTGCTTATCAATAACCTGCTTGGTGGCACTCATTTTTGGTTCTGCCAGGGTCACTCAGTTCCTGACCTCATTACAGTCTTGGTTCAAACACGGACAAAAGAGCTGAATTCCAGAGGCGAGGTGAGAGTGACTGTCATTGATATCAAGGATCAAGATTTCTGTCCACCATCTACAAGGCACAGGTCAGGAGTGCAATGGAATACTCCCCACTTGCCTGGATGGATGCAGCTCAAAAAATACTCAGAAAGCTTGACACCATCCAGGACACAGCAGGCCACTTTGCTGGCTCCATATTCACAAACATTCACTCCTTCCCCCGTGGCATGTAGTAGTTGCCATGTCCACCATCTACATGGGCCATTGCAGAAATTCACCTGGGGTCTGTAGACAACTCTATGACCTTCACATTCTAGAAAGACAAAGCCAGCACATACATGGAACACCACAACCTGCAAATTCCCCTCAATGCCTTTCACCATCCAAACTTGGAAACATATCACTGTTCTTTCAGTGTTGCTGGATCAAAATGCAGCACTGTGGATGCACCTGCACCAAATCAGCGGCTCAAGAAGGCAACTCACCGCCACCATCTCCAGGGGGTTACGGATGCCCAAATGTTGGCCCAGCCAAAAGAATAAAATTCATTGTAACACGGGGCTCAAAGTGTGTCTCTGAGAGCTGCAAATTCTCTTTTGTCTGCCTTTTCTGCTCCTCAGCTAGATCTAGGTTACAGAGAGTCAGTGGCATTCTTTTACCAGCACTGAGAGCAGTGTAACACCTCTCAGATACTCAATTTTAAAGAAAACATTAAAACAACCAGATTAATGACTTTGCTCAAAATAAGGGAAAGCCCATAGGAATGCTTGGGACTGCTTTTGTTTTTAAACTTCCAACCCTTAGGTTCAAATCTCTCTTGGGCAGTGCTCCTCTCCACATCTAAATACTGCTCCAGCTGTACAAACCTCCAAGATCTCTGCATTCTTCTTGCACTGTCCCACCTTTTTCAATGCCTGTGCCGTTACCCTTTGGCTCCCAGAGCCATGGAATTTCCTTCCTAGGCTTTTCCACTTCTCTGCCTGTTTCTCCTTTCAGATCCTCCTTAAAACTTACCTCTGATTAAACCTTTCGATGTTTTTCTTCAAATACTTCTTTACATGGTTCAGAGTTAAATTTTATTTGAATACCCGCCTTTGAAGCATTTTACACTGTTAAAGGTGTTATATAAATGCAAGGTATTTTGTTGTTCTTGACTGCTTTTCTCATTTACGCCTCAAACTGTTGCTGCAAGCCTGGCATCATTAACTTCTTAGTTTATTTCTGTAATGAATTTAATCTATTTGTTTGTGACATGTTCTTTGGTTCCTTGGACAGGTCGTTTTAGCTGATGCTTGTTGCCAAGGTTGCTGGATGCTTTATAGTTTTCTGCTCCTTTCTCTGTAACATGATTGCCTCGTCCAATCAGCAGGTTGGTTTCTGGTGGCCCGTACCTGGACAGGCCTGCAGGGGGTGACAGAAATAATGTGTGACTTCCACAGCGAACAACCCCGGCTTTGCCTTATCATTGTTACACGGCCTGGTGCTGGGAGTTCTTAAACAAAGTGCACACAATCAAACCACTTGATCTAAATTAGAGGATTTGTCTTGAAAAAGAAAATTAATGTTCATCCAAATTGCTACATAATCCCAATGGTTATGAAAGCAGCTACTCGTGTTTCCTCAGAGACACGAGACACTATGATTTTACTTCTAATTCTGTGGGTCAGCAGAGGAGGAGGAATGCAGGTTTAGACAGACCCATAGAGGCCTACATCATTGAAAAAGGCCCTTTGGCACATTGAGTCTGTGCCAGTCAAAAACAACTACCTAACTATTCTAATCCCATTTTCCCGCAATTGGCTCATAGCTTTGAATGTTTTATCTTCGCAAGATGGAACCCCATTCCTTTCCTGATCCTTGGGTCCAATCTAATTCAGACTCAAATGTGGGGAATGAGCTTCCCATACTTTCTATATTCCTTCCCAAAGGGCAAAGCAATCTTACTGAATGTAACAATTTCTCTCAGAACATCCACAATCTCTAGAAACCAGAAGAAAGTGGACCCAACTCTGGGGTTTTCCTGTGGTTGGGGCTGGATATATGTTCTTGAGGTAGTGTAAGGAGAGCTCTTTTCTGCAAACTTCAATATTTTTCTTCATGTATTTGTCTAATCTCCCTTACAGGTTATTATTTTAACATCAACATGAACGTGGTGAGCATGTTCTTGCAATACATACAGTTCATTTCCTCAAATCAGTGCTGGTTCAAACATAAAACACACCAGCAGAAACGAAATTGGAAACTCTCCTTTCCCTTTGCAATGGCTCAGTGCAAAGTGTACTCATTCTATGTTAGGAAGTTCCAAAATCCCAACCAGAGACTTCAGCAGCACATCTCGTCTGAAGCTTCGAGGCAGCACTGAAGGAGAGCCAAACTGTCAGAACCACTCTCCGACTGCTTCGGAGAAAATGTTAGAAGAGGATTGGTACTCAGTGAAGCAATTCAGGGCCCCTATAGCCTTCTGGACTAGGGAGATGGAGTTTGAAGAGGTATCATACCAATTTTGTGCTCTTCCTAAGAAATCACATGGTTCATGATGTGTCAGAACTCTGAATCCTTATGTATCAAGACTAACTGGGATGTCTGGGACAACCAGCTAGTCTTTTCTGATGTTTTAATTTCTTTATACTGTGATGCTGCATGTGGTGGAATAGTTGCCTTGGAATCACTTTGCGGGCTAATCTATGAAGATTTGCATCCATAGAGCTGCACCTCAGCGAGTTGTCAGTGCCGGGAGAGGTTGGGATAAAATCTCGAATGGGAATGGAGTGTGTTGAGAATTGTATCATAATACACCTGTTCTGTGTTTTAATGCCAGGGAATGATTTACCACTCATTGTGAAGCTGTCAGTCTTCCCTGAGCAGCATTAAATAAAATCCTTATCCGATTGCAGCACTTTCTTGGCAGATGCTCTGCGGCGTTATATAAAGGGAAGGAGCTGTCTGGAGGAAGCAGAGCCTGTGAGAAATGGTGTGAGCTGCCAAAAGAGCTGTTGATGGGCCAGGGCTGTCAACAGCCCCAGTGACAACAGCAAACAGCTGAGGCCCATTCTATGCCTGACCCCTCTGATTCAGAGGAATGAACAGTTTCTCTTAAGCAGGGCCAAGGAACTGTCAGGTGCTGCAGCCAAGAACTATTACGACAAGGCAAAATAGGCCTCTCCTGTTTCAGCCAGTTATTGTAAACCAGTGGAAAATTGTCACTCCCGTTTTTTATGGGAAAAATGAATATTAATACATTATGGATCCCCCAGGCTCTGGCTAACTTTGATCACTCCATGACCATCTTTCGTCCAGATTCTTGTAGGTTACCGACCTTTAGCGAAAAGATTTTAGAAGCTTCTGCTGCCAAAAAAATGAGGAATTCATGTACATACACGAGGCATAAAATATCTCAAAGGATGTTTACTTACCCTTCAGAGCTGGAGCCCTAAATTCCCCAGGCTGTCTGAGATTCTCTCTTCCATCACAGAGTATGTCTCATGTCCCACTGGAGTCTCTCTCCCTGGATCTCCTGTCTGCTAAAGTCTCCCAAAGGGCCTTGTCACCCCTCGATTGTTTGGCATTCCTGTCTTCTCAGAATGGAATGACCTGTCTTCACTTGCAGGGATTATCTGGGCCTTTGATTTTCATTTGACGTGTTGGCTGGCTCACTTTCATCCATTCAAAGTTCTTCACTCCCTGGAGCTGGCGTTTGATAAACGGGAACCAAGTTAAATGTTCACAGAGGATATGTAGAAGGGAGACTGTATGAGAAGAGAGTGGTAGCTAATATGAAAGGGAATCGAAGTCCCCTTTAGGCGTATAAAATGCAAAAGGGTGGTAAAAGGACAATTAAGGCCGATTGGGGAGTAAACAGGGAATCTACTTGTGGAGGCAGATGGCGTGGTTGAGATGCTAAAGACATACTTTGTATCCATCTTTAACAAGGAAGTAGATGTTGCCAATGTCACAGGGAAAAGGAAAGTTATTGAAATACTGGATGTAATAAAAATTTATAAATAGAAGGTACTGGAAAGGCTAGTTGCACTGAAATTTGACAAGTCAGTAGGATTCATCAGATGGATCTTAAATTTTTTTTTCAATCATTCAGGGAACAAGGACTTGCTGGCTGGGCCAGCACTAATTGCCCATCCCAAATTGCCCCAAGAAGGGTGGTAGTGAGCAGTTTTATTTAACTGATGTGGTTTAATTGGGTTATGGCACAACACGATGCTTTTAGGGAGGGAATTCCAAATTTTGATCCAGTGATGCTGAAGGAATGAAATATATTTCCAAGGTAGGGTGGTGAGTGGCTTAGATGGGAATTTGCCAGGGTTTCTATATATCTGTTACCTTTGCCCTTCTAGATGTAGTGGTTGTGAATTTGGAAGGTGCTGCCGAATGATCCCAGGTGAATTTCTGCAGTGCATCTTGGACTGCAGGAAGTTAGAATGGAACAAAAACAGAAAGTGCTAGAGAAACTCAGCAGCTCTGGCAGCATCTGTGGAGAGAGAAACAGAGTAAACATTTTGAATTCTGTGACCCTTTGTGAGAATGCAGCACACACAGTTCATTTTTTTTGGAAGTTAAAATGGAAATTTCCAAAGAATTGGCCAGGATCTTCTCTCTTTAGGTAAAGGGATTGTGACAGAAGACCGGAGAATTGAAAATTTACACCCCTGATCAAATAAGGGTACAAAAGTAACCACTGTAACTGCAAGTCAGTCAGTTTATCCTTGGTGAGTGGAAAGCTTTCAGTAATGACATTCTGGGACAAAATTAACAGTATCACTAATGTGGATCATAACAAGGATCATCTATAGATGTTTTAATTACAATATGATTTTCTTAAAAGAAATGCAGCCAAAAAATGCTATGAATATAATTTCATTGGCTGTCTGGAGAGAGAGTTAGAAACTGATGTCCATTTCAAGCCCACCGACTCCCACAGCTACCTAGAATACACCTTCTCCCACCCACCCTCCTGCAAAAATTCCATCCCCATTCCCAATTCCTTCGCCTCTGCCGCATCTGCTCCCAGAATGAGGCATTCTACTCCCGCACATCCCAGATGTCCGCATTCTTCAAGGACCGCAACTTCCCCCCCGCAGTGGTCGAGAACGCCCTTGACCGTGTCTCCCGCATTTCCCGCAACACATCCCTCACACCCCGCCCCCACAATAACAGCACTAAGAGAATCCCCCTCATCCTCACATACCACCCCACCAACCTCCGGATACAACGCATCATCCTCCGACACTTCTGCCATCTACAATTCGACCCCACTACCCAAGACATTTTTCCCTCCCCACCCCTGTCAGCTTTCTGGAGAGACCACTCTCTCCGTGACTGCCTTGTCCACTCCACACTCCCCTCCAAACCCACCACACCTGGCACCTTCTCCTGCAACCGCAGGAAATGCTACACTTGCCCCCACACCTCCTCCCTCACCCCCATTCCAAGCCCCAGGATGACTTTCCATATTAAGCAGATGTTCACCTGCACATCTGCCAGCGTAGTATACTGTATCCACTGTACCCAGTGTGGCTTCCTCTACATTGGAGAAACCAAGGGGTGGCTTGGGGACCACTTTGCAGAACACCTCCGCTCGGTTCGCAATAAACAACTACACGTCCCAGTCATGAACCATTTTAACTCCCACTCGCATTCCTGAGACGACATGTCCATCATGGGCCTCCTGCACTGCCACAATGATGCCACCCGAAGGTTGCAGGAACAGCAACTCATATTCCGCTTGGGAACGTGCAGCCCAATGGTATCAATGTGGACTTCACAAGCTTCAAAATCTCCCCCTCCCCCATTGCATCCCAAAACCAGCCCAGCTTGTCCCTGCCTCCCTAACCTGTTCTTCCTCTCATCTATCCCCTCCTCCCACCTCAAGCCGCACCTCCATTTCCCACGTACCAACCTCATCCCGCCTCCTTGACCTGTCCGTCCTCCCCGGACTGACCTATCCCCTCCCCACCTATACTCTCCTCTCCACCTATCTTCTCCTCTATCCATCCTCAGTCCGCTTCCCCCTCTCTCCCTATTTATTTCAGAACCGTCTCCCCAACCCCCTCTCTGATGAAGGGTCTAGGCCTGAAATGTCAGCTTTTGTGCTCCTGAGATGCTGCTTGGCCTGCTGCGTTCATCCAGCTACACACTTTGTTATCTTGGAGAGAGAGTTAGCCTAGAATGCCACATCTGGTGAGGTGGCAAGGAAGCTTCGAAAAGTTGGACTTAAAAGGGGAGAAATACATGATATATTGAACTGTAATATCCTGGAAGTTATCTCAGACTGTAAGAAAACTGAAGAAAAAAGATAGTGGTCTGCGTGAGAGGCATGTTTTGTGCCTTCCCCTTCTATAAATGCACAAGACCAGGTGTTAAAAGCCTGTTCAATTGATGAAGGTGTATTGTGAACGGGGTAGTGTCCAACTTCAAAGGACATAGACAGGTTGATGATATGAGACAGACATATGGCAACTGAAATTAATGCAAAGAAGTGTGAGATGACACATTTTTGGAGGCACAATGAGGAGAGGCAAATGAATGAAGAGGAACAATTCTAAAGAAGATATGAACATAGAGGGAGCTGGGAATATACGTGCATAAATTATTAATGATGATAGGGCAGGATGAGAAAGTTGTTATTAAGTCATATGGGAAACTGTGATCATCGAATGGTTGCAACAGAGAAGTGTGCCATTCAGCTCATTGCGTCAACAATTCATGATTTTCAACACCTCTACCAAATCTCCTCCCAATTTTCTCTTCTGTAAGGAGGACATCCAGCTTCGTCAGTCTATCTTTATAACTGAAGTCCCTTAACCATAGAACCATTCTCATAGTATCTCTCTGCATCCTCTCCAATGTCGCCACATTGTACCAATATAGAACATACACGGAGTACAAAGGTGAGGATGTTATTATGAAATTCATAAAATACCAGTATGGCCACAACTAGTAAGCCATGTTCTATATTGGTACAATGTGGCGACATTGGAGAGGATGCAGAGAGATACTATGAGAATGTTTCTATGGTTAAGGGACTTCAGTTATAAAGATAGACTGACGAAGCTGGATGTCCTCCTTACAGAAGAGAAAATTGGGAGGAGATTTGGTAGAGGTGTTGAAAATCATGAATGGTAGACACAATGAGCTGAATGGCACCCTTCTCTGTTGCAACCATTCGATGACCTGACTGGGACTACAGTCTATGAGGGACTGTCTGGATTCCTGAATCCTCGGACAAATGAAACCCAGCTAATTACTCACACATCAGTTTATCCCTGATCAAAGGATGGGTCATTGACATTGCTATCAGCTAGCACTCACGTGGCAATAACCAACTCACTGTTACTCACTTTAGATTTTACCAGATCCTCTTGATCTTAAAAGAGACTTGTTCCAAACATGAGTGGAAAAATGGAACTCAAAATGTGAGGTGAGAATGACTGTCCTTGATGTAAAGGAAGCATTTAAGTGAGTATGGCATCATGAAGCCCTAATAAAACTGAAGTCAATAGGAATGTTTGTTATGACCTCAGCTGATATTATTGAATGAGTCACATCTCAGACAGACTTAGTAGATAATACTTGATTTCTTTTGATTTTACTGACACAAAACCTCTTGCTGAAATATAAACACATTGCTGCAGATTTTGCTTTTAACAATAAAGCAAAAACTAATTAACAAAGAAAATGAAGATAAAATAGAATAAACCATACAATCCACTTAAAACAAAAGTCAAAGATTTCTTAACACTGAAGAAGTATAACCAAATTAGTCCAAAAGTCTTTTATAAATTGAAGAGAATAAAACAGAACAGCTACGTATGGTACCTCAAACATAGCCCTAATACAGAGCCCAAACACCACTTGTATTTTGTTTACATGACATGGGTCTTCCTCTCCAACAAGAAAAAATGTTAACATTTCCACTTGATGACTCCTCCACTGTAAAAACTCAGAGGTTAAAATTGTCCAGAAATTTAACTAGACCCCCCTCATATAGTGACTACAAGTGCAAGTCAGATTCTTGAAGCTCTACAGTAAGTAAATCATCACCTAACTCCCCAAAACTTGCCCATCATCTACAAGGCTCAAGTCAGGATTGTGATGTAAGTCTCTCCACTTGCCGAGGTGAGTGTACCCCTGACAACATTCAAGAAGCTCAGCACCACCCTGGACAGAGCAACTCATTTGACTGGCACCATACCCGCCACTTTCAATATACATTCCTTTCCACACCAATGCACAGTAATAGAAGTGTGCACTGGTTACAAGAGGCACAGCAGATATTTAGCAAAAACCACAACACCTCCAACCAGAAGAACAGGGGCAACATATACATGGAAACACCTGCAAGTTTCCCTCCAAGTCACTAACCTCCTGACTTGAGAGTATGTTATTGTTCCTTTATTGTTACTGGGTCAAAATCTTGGTACTCTTTTCCTTGCACCACATGGACTGCAGTGCTTCAAGAAGGCAGCTCTTCATCACCTTCTGAAGGAACCTTAAATTGATAACAATTGTTCCCAAAGATGCCCATACCCCATAAATGGATAGGTTTTCAAGAAAAGATACTTTACCAGATCATTATGTCAAGGAAGCAACTGGAAATGGCAGTTCTAAATGCAGTATTATGAAATGAAAAGGGTTCCTTAATAACTTTGTGGAGAAGAAGGAGCTGTTTGTTAATCATAATGTGATTGTATTAGACATTAAGTTTCAAAGTGATTTAGTTAACTCTTAACTTTTAAGGCTAGAAATTTAAATGTGACTAAAAGAAATTATGAGGATTCGAAGGAATTAAGGGCACAGAATGTTGGCTCAGTGGTGAGCACTTCTGCCAGGGACCCAGGCTCAATTCCACACTCAGGCGACTGTCTGAGTGGAGTTTGCATGTTCTCCCTCTGTCTGCGTGAGTTTCCTCTGGGTACTTTGGTTTCATCCCACAGTCAACAGATGCGTAGGTTAGGTGAATTGGCCATGCTAAAATGTACATAGTGTTGAAGGCTATGTAGGTTAAGTGGAATAGTCATGGGAAATACAGGGTTACAGGAAGAGGGTGGATCGGGCTCTGGGTGCAATGCTCTTCAGAAGGTTAGCGTGGACATGGTTGGCCGAAGACCCTGCTCCACACTGTCAAGATTCAATGATTCCATGAGTTGACAAAATGAACTTGGCAAACTATGTTGAAAAATGTTAAAGTAGAAAAGCAATGGCAAGCACTTAAAGAGTTATTCATTATTTGCAACAAATTTATATTTGTTGAAGCAACAAGAGCACACTAGAAAAAGAGGCTGAATCACAGCTAATAAAAGTAGCAAGGATATTATGAAAGCCATAAATTGCAAATAAAAGCAGAAAATGTTGGAATTACTTAGCAGTTCTGGAATCATCTATGGAGAAAGAAACAGAGTTAACAATTAAGGCAAGATAACAAAGTGTGGAGCTGGATGAACACAGCAGGCCAAGCAGCAGGCACATGACATTTCATCAGAAATGGCATGGCCATGATGATGACAACTTTTTACAATTAGAGGGTTGTGAATCTTTGGAATTCTTGGGCCTAGACCCTTCATCAGACCCTTTTCTGATGAAGGGTCTAGGCCCAAAACGTCAGCTTTTGTGCTCCTGAGATGCTGCTTGGCCTGCTGTGTTCATCCAGCCTCACACTTTGTTATTTCGGATTCTCAAGCATCTGCAGTTCCCATTATCTCTGATAACAATTCAGGCACACGACATTTCATCAGAAATGGCATGGCCGTGATGATGACAACTTTTTACAATCAGAGGGTTGTGAATCTTTGGAATTCTTTAGCCCAGAGAGCCTTGGATGTGTAATCATTGACTATGTACAAGACAGTGCCTTAGATATCTCGGTGCTAATGGAAGTCAAAGATATGACTACAGCATGGGAAGAAGAGAATCAGGGAGATCAATGATGGTTTTATACAGAGGGGAAGCATGCTCAAAAAGCTGATTTGCTTGCTCCTTCTTATGTTCTTATGCTATATCCAATGTCTATTGGTCCTTCATTAATACTGTATCAATATCTTCCCAGTATCATGGAATCATCCTTACCAAACTGACTGCATCAGTACAGGAATAAGACTTTCCACCAGCTTTTCATATGTGTACAGTTATGTACATAAAAAGCAGGACAAATTCAACCTGGCCAATTACCAGCCCATAAGTCTGCTGTTGGCCATCAGTAAAGTGAGGGAAATTGTCATTGACACTGCTATCGAGCAACACCTGCTCAGCAATAGCCTGCTCAGTGAAGCCCAGTTAGGACCATTTAGCTCCTGACCTCAAATACAGCCTTGGTTCAAACATGGACTAAGAGCTGAATTCTAGAGAGAAGATGAGAGTGACAGTGCTTGACATCAAGGCTGCATTTGGCTATGTGTGCCATCAACGAGCCCAAGCAAAACTGAAATCAATGGGCATCAAGTGGCAACAAAAACAGAAATTGCTGGAAAAACTCTGCAGGTCTGGCAGCATCTGTGGACAGAAACCAGAGTTAACATTTCGGGTCCAATGACCTTTCCTCAGGGGTCCAATCCATCTCCCGCATGTGTACTATCTATGAGATTCACCGCAGAAATTCACCAAAGATCCTTAAACAGCACCTTCCAAACACACAACCACTTCCATCTAGAAGGACAAGAACAGCAGATAAATGGGAACACCTCCAATGGCAAGTTCTCTGCCCAGCCACTCTCCATCCTGAATTGCTATTCCTTCAATGTCATTGGGTTAAAATCCTGGTAGTCCCTTCCTAAAGGCATTGTAGGTCAACCTACAGCAGGTGGAATGTAGTGGTTCAAAAGGCCTCATCACTACCTTCTCAAGGGCAACTAGGCAATAAATGCTGGATAGGCCAGTGATGCCCATATCCTTCGAATGGATAAAAAATACCATGGCATAAGCGATAAATGCCAGCCTTGCCATCTTTGCCATTAAACAAGTCACTGATTACCATCATGTGACACCCCCAAAGAGAAAATTTACCTCACTGTTTTTGGAAGCCTCTGGAATCTTGCAGTGCAGCAATAGGCCATTGGACCCATAACCTCTGTGCTAGCTTTTTGAAAGGACATTGCAGTTGTGTTAAAATGGTAGCAAATGTAACACTTCCTGACTGTTAACTGTTGTTGAACGGGGTCAGTTCTAACATTAGAAAATCAGAACTGTGCAGAGCCGACTCAGATTCCACCATTAACCTGCTATTTAACAAGATGTTATATTATCTAATATGAAAAGTAATTTTATTTAATTTTTGATCTAATTAGACTGATGTCTAAAGGTCTGACCTTTAAAACTTAACAATTCGGGGAGTTCACAGAAAGTCATGTGCAGTGTCTGGAGATTCAAGATAACTAAAACCATGTGATGGGCAATAGTATTCCATCCACCCCCTCCCTTCCCATTTCCCCCAAGGATCTTTAGCTGAAACCAACAAACCCAGCTGCCTGTTGCAGTGAAGGACATTCTTGTCTCTTCTCTGTTTAACACTCTTGTGTCCTATTTTAAACAGTCTGACTTTTGTTTGATATTTAATAAGCAATGCCGATCAAATGACTGGCATTACGTACAGCCCCGCAGTCATGCATGCAGTTAAATTATCAATGGACGTATTTAGCTTTTAGTGATAAACAAGTGGTTCGAAGGCTTTGTTGCTTGTGAGGGTCTGACAAGGTGCTGCAGGGTACGAGCTTTGAAGATGCCCAAGACGGAAAGCATTGAAACCACAGTATCCTCCCTTTTCCACTTGGAGTGACTACTGTAGCTGCGAGGCCTTTTATCACACATAAGCTACATCTTTGTGAGCTCTTACCATTTCATAACATGTTTTCTTTTATATTTGAATGTATTGAAGTTTGATTCCCACCGAATTGTACTAAAGTTTGTTCACTTTATACTTAAGTAGTCTTGAAAAAAATCCATTTATTTAAGTTTTACCCCAATACATCTCCCTTTTTAATTGGTATTCACAGTTCTCCTCATGTCTCTCAATTGCCTCCTTCTCTTGTGAATATGGCAGCCCTCTCTGCCCCTCTGCTAACATTCCCAAACTAATGGAAACAAACTCAGTCAGGCTCGGTGGAGTATTTGGCAGTGAAGCTATCATCATCTTTGAGCAGAACCTGTTTTCTCACTTATATCCACTTCCAGCAAGGGTCAAGGAACATTGATTAGAAACAGGAACCACCTCTGCTTTCCCCTCTCCCAAACCTAGGGAGCATGAGACTGTGACCAGGAATAGGAATCCAAGCTGATTGCTAGTCTCTCAGTCACACAGAGTTGGCTGGACACTGATAAGGAGTAGCAACTCTGACGACATCATCTCCCTGTTTCAGAGCTCAGCTGGAGTTGTATAGACTGGGAATCAAAACTGCTCTGCTTTCCATTTCATTTCCTAACTACTTGAAGCATGTTGGAATTGTAAGGAACTGGCTTTGCCTGCTTTTGGCTGGACTGATTCATCCATAAAATTATTAAAAATGGCAACCACATCATTCATTGACTACAGTAAATTACTGCCATGTACATCATTGATAAGTGTATCATTAAGTTAAAATATGAAACTTTATTTTGAAAATGAAGCTGTCTGTCTATTTAAATATAATTAATACAGTATATCCATGCTCAATAAACCATATAAATAAATGAATCACCAGTTCTGAAATAATAGGTTTTTCCAAAAAACTGTAGTCATTAAAATTAAATGTTAGTTCCTCTTTGTTAAGTAGAATAATTTGCTTTGAAGATTTGGTCAGGGTTCTTACCAGGAATCTATCAATTTCTCTGACACCATATCACATGGACTTGATCAAGCGAGGCAAATATATTTAACACTAGGACAGAAGCCATAACAATCCTGGTGTTTCATCAAGACGGGCTCGAAGATATATCATTGAGTTTTCCCGCTCTCCCTGTCACTGTCTGGTAGAAAACAAGGCATGAATCAGAGATTCACCAGAATGACAACAGCATTTTGAGGACTGCATTATGAGAATCAGTTGCACAAACTGGTGGTATTATGGCTCAGTGTTAGCATTGCTGCCTCACTCATTGGGTGACTGGCTGTGTGAAGCTTGCATGTTTTCCTCATGTTTGTATGCGTTTCCTCCAGGGACTTCAGTTTCTTCCCACAGTCCAAAGATGTGCAGGTTAGGTGGGTTGGCTGTGCTAAATTACCCATAGTATCTGGAGATAAGTAGATTAGGTGGGTTAGCTATGTTTAATGCGGGGTTATGGGTATAGGGTAGGGGGGCCAGATCTGGGTGGGATACTCTTCAGAAGGTTGGTAAAGGCTGATGGGCCGAATGGCCTGCTTCATCATTTTAGAGATTCTATGAAACTTTGCTTGTACTTGTTGAGTCTAAAGGATCGAAGAGTGATCTGCTTGAGGAGTCTAATATGTTGAAAGTATTTCTAAAAGGTAGCCTCTAAGAAAGTATTTTCTCTGGTAGGGAATCTTGAACAATGGGACATAATCTTAACAATCACAGACTGTATATAGCACCTTCTCACGCAAAGTGTGCATGAAAGCTGGGACTCCCTTCCCGAAAAGATTGTGATGCTGAGGGTCATTTAGTGCTTTCAAGCTTGGTAGTTTTTTTTTGATTGGTAAGACAATCAATACTTTTACAGAGCTCAGTGGATAAGAAGAATTAAGTACAAATTAAGCCTGATGTGTATACTAGCAGAGCAGGCTGGAGACACTGAATAGCACCATCCTGTTCACATTTCCTTAAAGCACATGGCAACTGGACACTAGGTTCAAACCCCTGCTTGTGCTGAGATTGCTGATTGCAGCAAAGTTGGTGGTCAAGGTCCTGGACACCAGTTTAAGGGAGGAGGGAGAAATCAAAGTGGCAGCAGGGCAAAGAGTTGAGATTCCCTCTCTGAAACATATCTGAAACTCCAGGAACCCAGACCAAAGCACAAGGTTTAGGTCAAAGGAAAAGTGACATAGGTGACATCAGGAGAATGGCTAATGTCTTGCAGAAATGAATCTGAGCATCAGCTGTGAAATTCAGGTCAGGGGCTGGAAGTACTGGAGAAATGAACAATAACTGGAGCTTCCTTATGATTTACAAATCGGCTCAACATCTCTTCAAAAAGCTTCTCATATATTGTAATTCATGTATTTTCAAGATCAAATACACTCCCTGAACAGCTACAGATGCAGAGTTACGGGGTTAGATACTCAGAATCTCTCACTCATCACTGGCCCACCAAAACCTCTTCAGACAAGTGAAGGCTAGGTACAATTGTAGACATTTGGAATCTGGATCACAATGGAACAATCTATCAGCTTGTTCCAAGTGAAGTTTCAGTATCTTAACAGATTCAGGATGGCCTTCAATATAGATTGGAAAGGGTTTCCCTTGTCACTCCTGGTGTGCTGCAGCCTGGAAAATTTGACATTGCTCAGGAAAGTGGAGCTGGAATCCAGGGAGGGGGGAGAGTGATGTCCCATGTCTTTGAAGGAAGAAGGTCAAGAGGAGGAACAGGAACATCCAGGTATGCTGCTGGTGTCTGCTGCCCTAGACCTAGCTGCCTGTGACACTTGGGACATCCCTAATCAGGGAGACTTCAAATCAGTACAGTGTGTATGGCTTGGCACTCGTGTCATTCCAACCATGAGGGGTGGCAGTAATTGTAGCCAAATCCCCTTCCCAACAAAACAAACCGACTCACTGTAAGGGGATGTCCATGATCGGTTACCCATGGGCCTCCTGCCTGTCAGTGTCAAGGAGCATTAAATTACCTGGTCTCTGTATTATTCCAAGCTCTCTATCAGAAATAGTGTGGAGAGGCTTTGGTCTAGTGGTATAGTCAGTAAATGATCCAGAGACCCAGGTAATGGTGTGGGGACCTAGGTTTGAATCCTACCATGGCAGATGGTGAAGTTTGAGTTCTGAAATAATCTGGTATTAAGAGTCTAATGATGGCCATGAAACCATTGTTGATTGTTGGAAAAACCCATAAGGTTCATTAACAGGGGAGGAAACTGCTGTCCTTAGCTGATTCCAGACCCACAGCACTGTGATTGACTTTTAATTGCTGTCAGGGCAATTAGGATGGGGAATAAATGCTGGTCTAGCCAACAATGGCCACATCTCATGAGTGAAATTAAAAAAAGAAATGACTTACACTGTTATGCACAGCCCGTTTCAAGGATTTCCTCATCCATTATCATCTAGATGATTAAGGATGTAACTCCAAACCATAGATACTGCTTCTCCTGAAAGTTGTGAGCTCTTCTTCTGCTTTAAGAAAAGTCAGAATGAGAAGGGAAAGGTTTTTTTTTCTCGGGAAGGAGTTCCGAGATGTGTGGTTACAGATCATTGTGGAAGGGGTGAATAACAGCTCAGCATGGTAAGGGTCTCTAGAGCTGGATCGCCAAGGAGGAACCTGGTGAGACCAATCACAATGTGCTGAAAGGATACCTGTACCGAGTGACGGCTGCCACTTACCTTGAGGATCCCTACCTCTCCTGTAGCCTCCGATGGCAGCCAGGGCTCAGCTGGTGGTCTCTTGCCATAAGGTTGCAGGTTCAAGTGCTGCACCATGGCTTGAGTGCAAAATCCAATGCCACAAGAGTACTGCATTGTCAGAAGCCTTGTCATTCAGATGTGACATTAAATCAAGGCCCCTGTTGCCTCTGTGGGTGGATGTATATATAAGATTGCATTTGAAGAACAGAGGAGTTACTAACTATCCTGAAGTGAACATCACAGAAGACCAGGTTATCTGGTCATCATTACTGTGCAGTTTATGGGAGCTTGCTGTCTGCAGATTGGCTGCTGGGGTTCCTAATCATAATGGTGACCAAGCTTCAAGAATACTTAAACAGTAAAACACTTTGAGAAGTTTAATGGCTGTGAAAAGTGCTATGTAAATGCTAGTATTTAAGTCTTTCTCTATTATGTTTGTTGAGACTCGCTGGTCTCTTCCTACTGTCTGATAGCAAAAACAGCTGTCTCTGTGCTCTGACTGCATCTACCATCACTTCCACAGTGAAGCATCTGTAAAGTGGGAAATAAGTTCTTCACTATCTCCTGGCTATTTTACAACCCTAACATGCTCACTCACTGAGTGAGCTATCTCACACAGTGCTTCCAATGAGACCAATAACTGATGTCCCTTTTTGAATTGTTCCTGCAATTTCTGCTTCCATAATTTCATCCGACCCATTCTCCACAATTGGACTGCAGTCCTAGGGGATTGATTGACTCCTGAAAAGAGAAAATGGAAAGGTCATTGATCAGGGGCTCATATTTCCTACCCAGAAATGATTCCCTATCATTATATCAGAGACAAAGTTGGTGAGATTCTACCAGTGTTTCAGGTTGATGACCTTTTGTCAATTGGAACCTTCAAGCAGCAAAGTAGATCATAGAATCCCTACAGTGTGGAAACAGGGCCTTCGGCCCAACAAGTCCACACCAACTCTCAGAGAATTCCACCCAGACCCATCTCCCTATAATCTACCTAATCTACACATCCCTGAACGCTACAGGCAATTTAGCATGGCCAATCTACTGAACCTGCCCGTCTTTGGACTGTGGGAGGAAGCCGGAGCACCGGAGGAAACCCACGCAGACACGGGGAGAATGTGCAAACTCCACTCAGACAGTTGTCTAAGGGTAGGATTGAACCCAGGTCCTGAAGCTGTGAGGCAGCAGTGCTAACTACCGAGCACTGTGCTTCCCTTTTCTTCCTCTGCAGAAGAAACACTGAACGTAGACAAAACCAAAAAGAAAAAAATAAAGGTAACAGCCTACTGTGGAGTGATCTTGCCTTCTATTTCCTTTTCAAATGATTCAGAACTGAACAGACCTATATGTGTAGAACTGCCCCATATAAGTTGCACTACTCTAAGAAGTAAAATATAAATATTATCCCAGTGGGTTTACAAACAATCATTGTAGGGAGGCAATCATTCCAATAATCTAAACTAGCGTCAAACCCATCACGGGCCTCAGAAAGAAGGATATTGCTTGCATTCATACAAGCACTTTTCACAAAGGAGTAGTCTGGAAATGTAGTCACTGTTATAACATAGGACACAGAGCAGCCAACTCGCACCAGGCAAGATCCCACAAACAGTATTGAGACAAATAACTGGACACTCTTCTTCTTCAGTTAGTATCCGAGAGCCACTAAAGCATGGTTTGTGCTGCAATATCACGAGGGGGCAAGATAAAGAGTCTGTCCCCAAGTCCAGCTCAGCCAGACAAGGAGTCAAACATAAGCTGTCGGTGCTATTCTGGCCACATACTAGCTGCCCAACCAACTGAAAAGTTGACAGTGAAGCGAAGCATTTTGTTGATGGACTGTGATGATGAGAGGAGCTGGGTCAATGGTCGGATAGAACTCTGCTTGTGATAGCAGCAACATCCAGTCTTGTCTGCCTGCCATCTGCTGTGAAACAAGCTTTCAATTCTTCACCTCGGGGTATGTCTTGCTGACCAACAAGGGGCAATATTCTTTGCCTCCGTCCAAAAGTAAAGAAGAAGCACATGACTGTACAGGGCGAAGAAATACAACCTTGTGTGAACAATGTCTTTGTGAAACTTGCCCAAGCCAGGACACTAAGGCCATTGTGCTACCCTGAGACAACTTGTAATGCTTCGCACCATCTCCACAGCCTCAGGCTCTGTGGGTCTGTGAACTCACGAGGGAAGTTTAAGGCAGAAGTCATGTTCTGACAACAAGTACCACCAACTGAGTAATGCATGCATAACAGCAACATCACTGGCTCAGTGGACAAATGTGCCTCCCACTGCAGTACTTAATGTAGATGGGGGAAGTCTTAATTTGTCTCCCTATAGTTCAGTGTGAATCACTGGACAGTGATTACAAGCAGGAACCCTGGTGGACTTTTCCCCCTTTAAAATCAAGAAAACTGGAGCTAATTGGTGAAGCAGCTGTCCACAGGCAGAAATCAAGAATCACAAATAAACATATCCTGTAAGCAAGACTGCAAGATATCATCCATGTGCTAAAATAAATTAGAAAACTTTGACTTTTTGAAACAAACACATCATTTAAAGATCTCCCATTTTCCTGAGTGTCCCCTTGATTGAAAACATCTTGTAATTTCACACCTGGGGACTGTGTCCATAGTATAGTCTTGACAGTAAACAAATCACAATCTCTTCCTGCCATAGCAGAAATGCCATGTGACAAAGTGTGACAAAAGGACCATCAATTTTGTCACACCATTCAAATGAAGTTAAACATAAAATGGCAGTTTATTGTCAATGCGGTAAACATCTTAAATGCCACAGAATCCGTCTCACTTGAGTTCGATATTTACAGAGACACTGCAGCCGTTGAATTTTGAAGTTATCCAGTCTCAATCTTATTTTTCCCTTTCAGTAGATCTCATGATAAATCTCCTGAAGGCTGCTGTCAGTTTTCACTGGCTTCCCAACAAGATGATTACTTTCTGTCTTCTCATGAAGGTTTTGATCTATTTTCTTGGATTTAATGTCATAGTCACTGGCTCCTGCCCCCAAAGAACCATAAGACCATCAGAGATAGGAGCAGAGTCAGGCCATTCAGCCCATTGAGTCTTCTTTGTTATTCAATCATGGCTGATATGCTTCTCAAGCCCATTCTCCTCCCTTCTCTCTGCAGCCTTGATCCTCTAGCAATCAACAACCTAGCTATTTCCGTCTTAAATATGCTCAATGACTTGCTCCACAGCAGTCTATTACAATGAGTTCCATAGAGTCACCACTCCCTAGCTGAAGAAATTCCTCCTCATCTCAGTTCGTAAGTGTCGTCCCTGTCCTCTGAAGGTGCGCCCACTCCTCCCGCCCTGGTCCTAGTTTCTCTTACTAGTGGAAACATCTTCTGCATGTCCAATCTATCCAGGCGTCTCAGTATTCTGTAAGTCTCAATCAGGTCCCTTGTCATCCTTTGAAACTCCATAAATTACAGACCCAGAGTTCTCAACGCTCCTCAGATGACAAGCACTTCATCGCTGGGATCATTCTTGTAAACTCCCTCCAATGCCAGCACACTTCTTTTCAGATCTGCAGCCCAAAACTGAACCACTTCTTATAAATGAGCTAAGGTAATGAGTATTGCAAGCTACTTAACTGTGGGGTCCACAGAACAGAAGGAGGCCATATGGCCCATCATGTCTGCTCTGGCTCTCTCAATGAGTAATTCACTAGGTGCCATTCTCCTGCCTTCTCCCAATAACTCTGCACATTTTTCCTTTTCGGGAAACATTTTAGTTTTTTTTGAAAGCTTCAACTGAATCTGCGTTCACCATCCGTTCAGGCGGTGCACTCCACATTCCAAACACCTGTTGTGTGAAAATCTCCCTCATGTCACTTTTTCTTCTTTAACAATTACTGTAGATCTTTGCAGTCTCCTCCTCGATCAAGTGGAAACATTTTCTCCATGTCTGCTCTGTCCAGACCCTTCATGGTTTTATCAAATCTTCTCACAGCCTAGTCTTCTCCAAGGGAAATCATTCTAACTTCTCCAAACTATCTTCATAACTGAAGTTCTAAATTTGATCCTACATTACATAAGCACATTGTTATAATAAACTCGTACATTGTACTCATACACACTATGAAAGAGAAATATACATTCACATACACAATTATATTTAAACACACATACACAAATGAATACACTTGTTAACATATACAGATACACACACAAAGAATTACATGGAATATCCAGCAGAGAAACAGACCATCCAGCCCAACGAATCTGTGCTGGTGATTTTACACCATACAGGTCTCCTCCTTTCTATCTACCTCATTTCAGCATTCCAGCACATCTTTTGATTGTCTTTTATCTCATGTACTTATCAAGTTTTCTTTTGAAAGTAGCCAAGCCTTTTGCCTCAATCATTTCTTGAAGTAGTGAGTTTCACATTGTAACCACATGCTAAACAAATAAATATCTTTATTTGCCTACCTAATCTATTGATTTATCAATGTATTTACCATCCTCAGTTCCACTTCCTAGTGCATCTATCATGTAGAATCCATTGATTATGTTAAAGTTGTTCCCGCTTCTAAACAAAAATGTCCCCAACTGGTGCAATCTTTTCCGAAGGCTCTCATTCTCAGTTTAGCCGCCAGTATAGTAAATCTTCTTCCACTTCCTCCAGTGCTTCCATATCTTTTTATTGTGCTGAGATCAGAAACATATCATTAAGTGTGGCTTCACTGGGGTCCTAAGTAAGTTTAAACTAATTTTACTGCTTCTGAATTATATGCCCCTAGGAATAAATCCCAGTGTTTTTTTAAAAATTTAATCGCTTTGCTGATCTGTGAAGCTATGTGTAATGATTGAATTTTCTTTATTTCTACATCCCTTTGTTCTTCCTCCCCACACAATTTTCCATTTTCTTGTTAATTGGCACTGCTGACACATGCTATTATTCTTGCATTGGGTTCACTCCATCTAATGCAGATTGACACAGACTACTACTGATGGCATAGAATATCATTGACTGGCATTATCTGACACTTGCTATCACATACATGTGCACACAAATCACTTTTTAAAAAAAATCAGCCACCATCAGTTAATAGCAGTCAGCGATAGCCAATGTTAGTGCTAGCCCATACGAGCCAATGCCATCCAGTGTCAGCCTGTCAACGTGATCCAGTGTGAGTCAGTCAGCCAGTGTTAAGCAATGCTGAACAGTGATACCAATTGTAGCCAGTGATAGCCAATGCAAATCAGTGCCATCCAATTTTAACCTATGTCATTCTGTGACAACTTGTCGTGGTCTGTACCATCTTTTCAATGTCATCCAATATCACTTAATGTCATCCACTGGCATTTGTGCCAATCAATGCTATTCTGTGTCATCCAGTTCTAAACTATGTCAAGCAGTATCAGCCAATGTTAGCCAGTTCCCTTTCTAACCAGCTCTGTGGGTGTGCCTACACCACATGGACTGCATCAGTTCAAGAAGGCGGCTCACTACAACCTTGTCAGGGTAATTAGTGAGGGCAGAAATGCTGAGGGAAATAATGGTAAGCAATGTGGGAGGGCACGGGTACTAACAAACTACGTACCTGAAATGTCTCAGACGTGAGAGTTAAATCATCGCCTCGAGTGTTTAAAAACAAGCAGGGAGAACAAGCTATGTTACAGCTCACATAAGAGTTGGTTTTCTGGATAATTATCACATTCTTTTTTACATTCCTTTCTTTCCTCTTTACACAGACTAGAAGACACAAAGTTATCAAAGTGACTGATTAATTCTGCAAACTCACGTTGTGTCACTCACATTGTTTATGGCTTCTGATGTTAATACATCTTGAGACCTCCTCAGATTGAAGCTTCAGAACACCGTGGGGAGAATACTTGCTAACTTTGCATCGAACGCTGGTGGTTTGCCCATTGACTCCTTTATCAGATGAGAGCCACAACTCTGACAATTTTCTTTTTCAATCAAAAATTTGACTGAAATTGCAAATATGATTATAATGACAGCCTGATCTGGTTTCTCATTCAAAAACTCTTGAGGCGAGAATGATTTAATCATTTGATAATGGTCTGGTAGTGTGGGATTAAGAACGGATCACTGGCCAAGAATATCGATAGCACTGGATTCACTGATTGTCAGTGCCTTGCTGGGGTGTGGATGGCAGTCAGCATTGAAAAGTGAGAACAGCAACAGCAGACAGGTTGTTAAAATGCTCTCGTTCAGCAGTGTGGAGGAGAATGCAAAAATTCAGTATTGTCCCAACTTACTTGGTATTTTTAAAAATATTTCTTGGAATATAGCTATCGCTGGATGGGTTAACATTTGTTCTCCACCCCAAATTGATGTAGAACTGATATCACATAGACACCAAACTAAGTAAGAAAGACACGTTTTCTTTCTTGAAGGGATTTTGGTTTAATGTAGTGAAATCATACAATGGCTTTTTTGAGAATTTGAATTCTGTTTTTAAAAATCAGGGAAAGAAAACCGATATCAATAAATGTGACCCTGAAGCTGTTAGAGTGCTATAAAAATTCTAAGTAGTTCACTACTATCCTTTAGAGAATTAAACCTGCTGTTCTCACCCCGTCTGGGTCTATTTGTGCCTCCAATCCCACATGCCTGTTAACTTTTAACTAACTATGTTTTGAAGTGGACACTGAGCTGTATCAATAACTGCTACTGGAAATGTTCAAGGAGGCTTGCTGCCACATTCTGAAGGTGACTCAAAATGGGTAGTAAATGTCATTCTCACTAACAAAAAAAAGTGCGTAGTTAATAATGACACTAACTGTTAAAAAAGGGACTTTCCTTAGGGCATTCCTAAGTGTTTTGCAGCCAATTAAATATTTCTTAAAGAGTGGCCGTTGTTATAATGTAGGAAACATGGCAACCAATCTGTGCACAGCAAGATTCCACAAACAGTAATAGGATAAATGACAAGATAATTCCTTTGAATGACGTCAATTGAGTGATAAAGGCTGGCCAGGACAGCGTGAAGATCTCCAAAAGAGCCATGGAATCTTTCACATCATCTTGAGACAGTCAACAAGACTTTGGTTTAAAATCACAACAAAAAGAGGGCATCTCTAACAATGTAGCACTTGTTCATTGTCAACCTAGACATTGTGTTCAAGTCTGTGGAATCAGTCTTGAATCCTCAACTTTGTTGTTCAAGATGCAGTTAATATCGAGGGAGAATGTGAAAAAAAAATGGGAAGACAATATTAACTTGCAAATTGGGTGTGCAATTGGTAAATTAATTTCAGTACCGATAAGTGACCTGGTGCATTTTGGATGGGAAGAAATAACAAGGCCATATATTCTTTAGATAATATTGGTTAATAAAACCATAGAAAAAGTGGGCCAAGCACTCAGATTCACTAGTAAATGGAGAGAGTTGAAAACAAAGAAGCTAAGTTAGACTTGTATTGAACCTTGGTTAGAGCATGTTTGGAATACAGTGAAAGGTTCTTGCAATTGAACTATAAAAAGGATATGAACACTTTGGAGAAGGTGCAAAGTAATCTACTAGATTGATATCAGAATTTATACCCATCAGGAAAGCCTGACCAGATTTAGTAATTATGCTGTAGAAGAGGTTGGAAAGATAAGGATTTGGTTGCAAAGACATAACAAAGATATTGCTACATGCAGGAAATTCAAAACGTGCGGTCATAAGCTGGAGGGAAATAAATTTGTCAGAAACGTCTTTACCCAGAGAAAGGTGAGAATGTGGAACTTGCTACCACAAGGAGAGATTGAAGTAAGTTGCATGATGTATCTAAGGAGATTCTAGATAAACACATGAGGGAGAAAGGAATAGAAGGACATGTTGATAGAATGAATGAAGTAGGTTGAGTGAGGTACATGTGGAGTATAAGTATTGGTATTGCCCCTTGGGCTGAATACCTGGTTCTGTGCTGTAGACTGGATGTAACATGATGTAAGAATGGGTCATCTCTGAGGCATGGCTGGCATGCCTACCTCACTTTGAGGGTATTGTTTGAACCTTGGCTGTAAATTAACTCCTCTTTCTCAGCAGAAGCGATCTGATTTATGTGAGGTAATAATTTACTGCATTGGTCATACTGTGACAGACTAGCCCCTGAGATAGTGAGAGGACAATGCTGATCTTCAGTAGCTACAGCAAATCACTTTCAGACAACAGTCAGGAAATTATCGTGTGGTTTCAGTATGAACTTAACAGCCCTATTTATTAATACCAATTCACGAGCACACAGAAACCAAACTTTAGTTTTTACAGCTGTTTTAAAGCTTTGCCCTTTGAGAGACTATTTTGCTGTAAAATATTTAACAGTCAGTGACTCACAGGCAGCGCAAACAGATGTGTGAAGAATATTAGCAGGTGTGCGAGGAAATTTGAGTTATTCACTCATATTTTCAGCACAACGGTCCACTGTTGCTAACTCAAGATGAAATCAGACAACAAATGATACCTGTATGTAAATATTTTAATTGTTGGTGAATGCTATGCTAACAAAGGTAAAAGGTGTGTCAGGGACTGGGACACTTTCCATTTCAGACACACATTGAAAAATGAAAGCAGATTCCCTAATACATTTAATTTGCACATCTGCTTATAGGGCTGTGACCTAGAAGTGTTTGATGGGACAGGGTAAAGAGATATTTAATCTATATTTAACCCGCATTGTACTTGCCCTGGGAATGTAGGGGACAGTGGAGAAGGAGCTTAAATCTGTATGTAAGCCCATGCTGTCCCTGTCCTGGGAGTGTTTGTTGAGACAGTGGAGGGGGCTTTACTCTGTATCTAACTTGTGTGAATCCACAGTATAGAATGAACTTCACCCTATATGTTTAAGTTATTCGAGATGGGTTGCTGTGAACATAAGAATTTTGCTGACTGAGCTTGCTGGTTTTCATTTGGAGCCATCTTGTGGTCATTGTTAAAACAATTCAAACATCTAACAATGATTCTTTTGGAAATAGACTGATGTGGGATTTCTGCCCATTTTCTTAGAATCTTAGAATCCCTACAGTGTCAAAACAGGCCCAACTAGTCTGCAGCACTACTCAGAGCATCCCACCCAGACCCATCCCCCTAATCTACTCATCCCTGAACACTACCGACAATTTAGCATGGTCAATCCACCCAACCTGTACATTTTTGGATTCCTCTTTGTTTAAGTTGTTCTTTATAAATGCTATCTCTACCACAAGATGATATTGGAACCTTGAATGCACATGAGTTTTAGGGATTGATGCCTAGAGTTTCAAAGACTCACTTAGAGATGATGAATGTAACAAGGAAAAGAACATACAATTTTCAAATTCATATCTTTTCACACAATATCTTTTGTTTTAACTGATACCTCTACATCAGTAACACTAAATGCCTAAACTTACCACAGCAGTGAGTCCTTACTTTTAACAGCTATGAACACTATTTAACATAGAACATTGCAACCTAGAACAACTGGACCAGGATGTGGATAACAAAATGTGAGGCTGGATGAACGCAGCGGGCCAAGCAGCATCTCAGGAGCACAAAAGCTGACGTTTCGGGCCTAGACCCTTCAGAGAGGGGGATGGGGAGAGGGTTCTGAAATAAATAGGGAGAGGGGGGAGGCGGACCGAAGATGGAGAGAAAAGAAGATAATGGAGAGGAGAGTATAGGTGGGGAGGGGATAGGTCAGTCTGGGGAGGATGGACAGGTCAAGGAGGCGGGATGAGGTTAGTAGGTAGGAAATGGAGGTGCGGCTTGAGGTGGGAGGAGGGGATGGGTGAGAGGTGGAACAGGTTAGGGAGGTGGGGACGAGCTGGGCTGGTTTTGGGATGCAGTGGGGGGAGGGGACGAGCTGGGCTGGTTTTGGGATGCAGTGGGGGGAGGGGACGAGCTGGGCTGGTTTTGGGATGCAGTGGGGGAGGGAACAAGCTGGGCTGGTTTTGGGATGCAGTGGGGGGAGGGGACGAGCTGGGCTGGTTTTGGAATGCAGAGGGGGAGGGGACGAGCTGGGCTGGTTTTGGGATGCAGTGGGGATATGATTTTAAACCGTCTGCTTTCTCAGCTTTAAGCTTGGGTTTGGTGTTATCAGGTGTTGGTGTGCTCCATTTGGTACCTATCTTTTTGTTGACAAAGTGCACTTGACCTGTTGTGTTGCATGGTACATGGCTGACAGAGTGCTCTGAGGTGGAACTTATTTCTTCTTAGCGTAATTCCATTTGATGTCATCACTCCCAGGATTGTGGTTCCCTGTGAATTTTCAACACTCCCTCGAGGATCCTGTTGGTGTAAGATTCTTGGCGTTGACTAACGTGGTGTGGAGGAACTTGTGCACTGACATGGTCATCATGGCTGGACTTCATCTTCTTCTTTTCTTTGTTCCAGTTGATCTATGACTGAAAATAATATTGTAAGGAGTTTCTCCAGTAAGTGGTCCTCACCAGTCAATAAAAAAATGATGACAACTGGAGACAGCAATTTTTAATGCAACGGAGTTGGACAAAGATTTAATATAGCCATTTGGCTGTCTTGTCAAGTTTCTGTGTCTTTCCTGATCAGAGACCGAACTATTCTCACAACATGCTGTACCAATCTGTTGGAGAGAGGGTGTGATGTAATTGACAGACCAATTTTCACATTTTTCGAAGGTTTTCCACAGTTTTGTAGTTTGAAGTCAGACATGACCTCGATCTGGGCATTTAAAAGGACTGAAGATGACAACTGGGGTACTTGGAATGGTAATTAGTTATATAGGTGGGTAGTTGACAGCAAACAAGCTATCACCAGATTGACCGTTGGAGTGGAAATGTTATCATGCAGCTGAAGTGACTCCTTCTGTCATTTGGTTTGGTGTTCTTGCAAACACCAGAAACTTTGTACAACTTGTTCCACAGCTCTGTAAATGTCAGGCCAGAACATTGATTCATGAGCAAAATGACATGCTTTCTCAGTTCCCACATGGCCCTGGCGAAGCTCACCAAGTACGTTTGAACAAAATGTCACAGGAATCAGGACTGGTGACCCTTAAAGAGTATTCTGTTTAATACACTCATCTCGACTCTATAAGCAGTATGCCTCAGGTCTTTGTGTGCCTCCTTATTGTATCTGGACAATCAGCAATGTTGATCTGCCACAGTATTCTGTGTACAGGGTATCAGGAAGTCTCTCTCTGGAGGTCCTCTTATTTACTGTGGCCAAAACACATCAGAGTGATCTGTAAAATATCTAAATCTGTGCATATCACACCAACCTGTAAGTCAAGAGGTGCAAATGGTGCATTCTGTGTCTTTTGGAAATAAACACAGCAAGTGTCGGAGAAACTCAGCAGGTCTGATAGCATCAGTGGAGAGAGAAACAGAGTTTCATTTTGGGTCCAATGTCACTCTTCTTTAGAACTAAGATAACAAAGTGTGGAGCTGGATGAACACAGCAGGCTAGTGTCTAGGATCTAGGCCCAAAACGTCAGCTTCTGTGCTCCTGAGATTTTGCTTGACCTGCTGTGTTCATCCAGCTCCACACTTTGTTATCTTGAATTCTCCAGCATCTGCAGTTCCCATTATCTCTTCTTTAGAACTATGTTTCTTGGGGTAGGTAGCCTGCTCAGAGCATGTGATACAACTGGCTGGTTACCAGGTTTGTATCTGATGTCATAATTCTAATCTTGAATCTTAGGAATGTCTGGAATTGAGGTGGTATGCTTGTGAGTGGCTTCTTCCAAAGAATTTCTGAAAGTTTTGAGTCTCTTTCAATCATGACTCTTTACTGAAATCATGCGTGAAATCTGGTGAATCCAGAAACTAGAGTCCTGCAAACAGTGTCTGAGCATTTAGTCTGGGCAGGTGACAGGCCCTGCTGCTGGTTTGCCATCCTGTAGGATACACAACCTACATCTGGATGACTTTTCTGAAATTTAGGATTTATACTGCCAGGAGGTTGAACAACCAGAAGCATATCTGCAGGTCACCCCTGTCCCATGCCATAGGCATAGAGCAAACATCTTCAAATTTACTTGGATCTGGGCAAATACTTGTGTTGAAATAGACAGATCCAAAGACATTTGTGTGGTCTGGTTTGAGGGAACATTTCTTTCTAGTGAACACCCAAACCTCACACTTGGCAGTCTCTATTGGCTTTTGGAAGTTACTACTGTGTTTCTTTGCAGTGTGTTCTACCACAGAAATATCATCTGCAAAACAATTGCATCTTGGGTGTATTCTGGAGGCTGGGGGCAGGGTGGTGGTGGTGGTATAGCTGTGTGTGCTGTTGCCAAGGTTGGATGGGGTAAACACTGGGAGGTTAGGGAATCCAGTCAGGGAAAGGAGCTGCAGTTGTTGTGGGCAGTGGTGAGTCGTGGATTCTGTTTATTTATTCTCTACAAGTTAGCGTAGATATTTCCATTTTCTGACTTTACCTGGATAACAACCAGCGTTATTGAGTTGGAACCTTCTGAAATCTCTGACATTAAGGAACTTTTCCAGAGGATTCCAGAAACAAATGAATTGCCCTTCAGAATCAATTTCCTGGGCAAATCCCTCAGAGCCAGCTGTGTCAGGATTTCTCCAGGATGCACGACTTCAGTCATGCAGCTTTTGTTTATATTCACTCAAGGCTTGTGGGCATCGCTTTGCCAGCCAACATTTATTGCCGAAACCTGGTTCCCATGAAAAGGTGGTGTTGAGCTGTTTTTGAACCACTGCAGTCCAATGCTGTAGGTTGACCCACAATGCTTTAGGGAGGGAATTCCAGGATTTTGATCCAGACATAGTGAAGGAATAGTGATATATTTCCAAGTCAGATGGTGAATGGCTTGAGTGCAATTTGCAGCTGGTGGTTTTCCCATGTATCTGCTACCCTTGTCCTTCTAGATGGAAGTGGTCGAGGGTTTGGAAGTTGCTGTCTAAGGATCATTAATGAATTTCTGTAGTGCATCTTGTAAATAGCACACACTGCTATGACCGAGCATTGGTGGTGATGGGAGTGGATGCATGTAGATGTGTTACCAATCTAACAGGCTGCTTTGTCCTGGGTGCAGTCAAACTTCTTGAATGTTGGAGCTGCACCAATCCAGGCAAGTGCGGAGTATTCCATCACATTCTTGATTTGTGCCTTGGAGATGGTCAACAAGCTTTGGGGAGTCAGGAGGTAAGTTACTTGTCATAGTGTTCATAGCGTCTGACCTGCTCTTGTAGCCACTGAGTTTATGAACTGATATGGTTTGGGTTTCTGGTCAATGGTAACAACCAGTGGGGGATTCAATGATGGTAACACCATTGAATGTCAAGGGGCAGTGGTTAGATTGTCTCTTATTGGAGATGGTCATTGCCTGGCATTTGTGTGGCATGAATGTTACATGCCACTTGTCAGCCCAAGCCTGGACATTGTTCAGATCTTGTTGCGTGTGAACATAGACTTCTTCAGTATATGAGGAGTCATAAACAATGCTGAAAATTGTGCAACCATCACCAAACATCCCCACTTTTGATGGAGGAAAGTTTACTGATTAAGCAGTTGAAGCTGGTTAGGCCAAGGATACTACCCTGAGGAATTCCTGCAGAGATGTTCTGGAGCAGAGATGACTGAGTTCCAACAACCATAAACATCTTCCTGCAATGATTATCTGACCATTGGAATATCTGGGTGAGGATCTCCAACATTATGAAAGCTTCTGTTTTTGCTACTGATCGACCTGTTCAGCCAGAACGATGATATGGGATGGTTTCTTATGTTATCTTCCTGGATGCTTTTTTTGTTCAGTCATGGGATGTGAGCATTGCAGGCTGGCCAACATTTATTGCTCTTCTCTAGTTGCCTCTGTGCTGGTTTCACTGGTTACTAGCTGCTGCATTTTTAAAAAGTTTCAAAATATAGCTTATTCATTAAAAAAATCTTTTTAAATATATATAGTTTCAGTAACTGAACAGACCCTGATCTAATCGGGTCACCAGACCCAAAACATTAACTCTGTTTTCTCCTTCACAGATGCTGCCAGACCTGCTGAGCTTCTCCGGCAACTTTGTTTTTGTTCCTGATTTAACTTCAGCAGGTAGATCTCAGACAATGGTCTTTCCCCACTGTGGTCTGGAGCAGCTGTCCCAAGCTTTAGCATGTCCCTCAGCACATAGAACCGGACTTTGGAATTTGCCAGTCTGCAACACTCAGTTCAGGTCAATTCCTTGTTTTTGGCAGACCAAAGAGTGTCTTTCTCAAAACTGATAGTCCTACAGGCACAGTTGATGTTTGTCTTGGCATGCTTCCTGGGGAAGAGACCATACAGAATAAAGTCCTGCGTCATGGAGCTGCTTGGGACAACCTTTGACAAAAACTACTGCTTCTTTCTCCTGAGATAATGGGAACTGCAGATGCTGGAGAATCCGAGATAACAAAGTGTGTAGCTGGATGAACACAGCAGGCCAAGCAGCATCTCAGGGGCACAAAAGCTGATGTTTCAGGCCTTGAACCTTTTTCTGATGAAAGGTCTAGGCCTGAAATGTTAACTTTTGTGCTCCTAAAATGCTGCTTGGCTTGCCGCGTTTATCCAGCTCCACTCTTTGTTATCTCGGCTTCTTTCTCCTGAGTTCCTTTGTAAGGGCACATGATCCAGAAGGAGATGTGTGACAGTCTCAACCCCCACCCCCCTCGCAGCCACTTCAAGAGCACTGGGCAGTGGTACAGACTAACTGGATGTACAGGAAGAATCTCACAAGTGGTGCCTTTCTCACCACCAGCCAAGTGCTGGTCCTTGCTGGAAAGATCTGGTGATGAAGCATGACTCTGTCAGTTTGCTCAGGGAACCACAAAACAGGATCCCGCCCTCGCCTTATCCCGCAGAGCCTTGAGAACGCTATGCATTGACCACTTCCAGACGGACTCATTTTTCTTTGCAAATTGCCCCACAAAGAACAGGCGAACTTTGCCCAGTTGGAGCAAAGAGCCAGTGTGTTAGCTCACATTGGGAGAATGGGCTGGGAGTGGTGAGGAATGTTCAGACAGTGCAGCTTGCTTCCGGCTGCTGGTTAGTCTGACGATGCACAGCTTCCAGCACGTTCTGCCAGTGGGCTCGAGTCAGAGAGGGGTGAGGGGGCGGGGAAGTGTGCACGTGACAGGTGTCACGTGTGAGAACACGCCCCGTCATGTCACTGTTATTTGCATAAACGTTTGTGCAAAACAAACCTGCCAACCTATCAGAGTTGGTTTAGGATTCCACTTCCGGGTCAGAGTGTAGTGAGATGGCGGCGCGCGGTGTTCGGTGTTGAAGAGAAACGGCGAGGGTGAAAGCGAAAGGTTGCTTGGTGGCTAAGGGTCGAACCTTTGAAGGTGATTGACGCAAACGTGCCCACCCGCGGCGTTATCTGATGGGATTCTGGGATAATTAGACCGATTTTTGTCAGGAACCTGTGAATCAAGATCGCCCTTGGCCTTAGTGACCCTATGTGAGGGGCTGATGGCCTGTGCCCGCTCACTCCCCTGGAGTAAGGTGCTGCCTGTGTGAAGACAGGACCTGGGGCTGAGTCCTGATCCGTTTTGTTCCACACTCGGGATCGGCCGCTTTAGTATCAGGAGGGTTGCCTGGCACGTATGGATTATTTCATTAATGCAATCTGCGCTTTCAGACAGAAAGTTAATAAACTACAAACCAAGGAATCTGTCGATAAGTTTATTTTATTCCTCTTTCTTCTCAGGTGTAAATTTAGAAGAGAAAAATCATGGTTCATCTCTGTAAGTACGTTGCAACAAACTTGAGTAAACAAACTTTACAAGTTTAGTGCCCCATTGCAATGAGTTGGATTCTGCTGCTGGCTTTGAGTTTAATAATATTTGTTCATTTGTGGTGTTTTTTTTTCCTGCAGTGTCAGACTAATTGATTAGTCTGCAGTATCAATGACTTCTTGCAGGATTTCTCTGGGTAGGGAATTCAAGGGTCTATGATGCTTGATCCTCGCTGTTCCACTCCTTTTCCCACTATCTCCATTGGACCAAAACACTCCCCAAGTGTTTCTACCTGTCCCTGTGTAGTTGACCATTCATCATGAAACTAATTCTTAGCACTGCAGCAAATGTTTAGTTGTTAGTTCCTTCAGCTATATTGTGGCTTTCCCACTGTATCTGACTCTCTGCCTGAAGTCCAGTCCTGCTTAAGGCCAAATATTTTCCAATCCACCCCAGACAAATCTCCTTAGGACCCTGCTATTCTTGCTGTCCACTCTGCTTGAAGTGTAAGTTCTGGACTTGGCTCAGCTGTGAGTTGAATTTCTTGCCTGCCTCTGGTCACTTACAAAGAGTGCATACTTCCATTTATTGCCTGCTTGTGTCCTGCTGCTGCTGCTACTCCTGAAGAATTCATTTCCTCCCAAATGACTTCTTACAGTTTGTGTCCCTCTTCATATCTTCCCTTCAAAGCTTTGGTCTGTGTACTCTTTTGCACAATTCTGTGTTCCACCTTTTCTGCTCAGCACTGTGATCATCATCAATTTAATGAAAACAGCAAGGCTCTTCTGTTCTCCAACCCCACAGCACTCTACTGATAGACGTTCACCACTATCTATGTGAAAAGAAAAACTGCATTAAATTGCAGCTTGTCAGTTGTGAATTATTTCTCAAACACTTCACAAATACTTTGAAATGTCATTGGTCAATGAGGCAAACGTGGCAGTTATGTTGTACAGAGCAGATTTGAACTAAAGCAGCAGTTGAATTGATTATTGAAGCTATACTCTGTTGGTCGATCATTAGGAGAAGGATGTTTAGCTCTGGACTCTAGGAGAGCAGCTTGCACTTCTGTGAGACCCTAAGATGTAGGAGCAGGAATAGGCTAATCGGCCCATCCAGTCTCCTCTGCCACTTGATGAGGTCATGGCTGATCTGATAATCCTCACTCCAGTTTTCTGCCTTTTTCCTATGACTTCTGATTTTTGTATTGATTTAAGAAGTTGCTTCAGCCTTAAACATACTTAACCACCTGGCCTTAACAGCCTTCTGCTTTGAAGCATTCCAGAGATTCACAACCCTCTGAGAAAAGAAATTCCTCCTCATCTGTCTTAAATGAGTGACCCCTTTGTTCTGAGATGATGCCCTCCAGCCCTAGACTGTCCCACAAGGAGAAAGAGCCTTGCTGTATCCACTGTGTCAATTCCTGTAAGCATCTTGCATGTTTCAATAAAGTCACTTCTCGGCCTTCTAATCTCATCAAAGAGTTCCTCAGTGTAAATGTTTCAGGCATGATTTCCCCTTCATGAAGCAATGCTACCTCTGCTTGATCATATTATACATTTCTAAATGCTCTGTTATTCTGTTCTTTTATAATAGACTCAAATGTTTTACCATTAATGGGTGTGAGGCTAACTGGCCTATTGTTATGTTTTTGTTTTTGCTCCCTCCTTTTTTAAGTAGAGGTGTTACATTAGCAGTTTTCTTTATCCTCTGGGACTTTTCCGGAATGTAAAGATTCTTGGAAGCTTTCTACCAGAGCATCCACTATCTTTGTAGCTACTTCCTTTAATATCCTAGGATGCATCCCAACAGGACTTTAGCCCAATTGGTTTCTCTCTTTTTTTTCCGCTAGTAGTTATCATTATGTTTACTCCCTCTCCTCCTTTTGCCTTTAATCACTTTTCAATTTGAAATGTTATTACTATCTTCTATGGCGAAGAACAATGGAAAGTGTTCAACTCCTCTTCCGTTTCCTGGCTCCCTATTTTTATGTCTTCATCCTTTTGTTCTTTTAGGGTTTTTTTTTACATTTTTAAAGAAAGTCTTGCTGCCCATCTTGACATCCAGTATTAGCCTGAGATCCTTTTCACTCACCTGAACCAATGGCCCCTGAAGGAGGATAACTCTTTCACCCTACCCCACCAGCGCCTGCCTGTTCAGGTTTTGCATTGCACCCAGAAAGTAAAATGCTCCTGACTGAGTCAAGTTCTTGACACATCCCCTCGCAATGGCTCACTTTTCCAACTTTGTTTAAAGGTATCTTGAAACTTTTGCTTTTTGGCCTCTGTTCAGGCATCCCTTGTGCCCTCGCCCTCCACCATACTCATGAGGTGCTGTGTGGAATGCAGTAAAATCTGTGTGACTGATCCAGCTTCAACGTACTTTAAGTATTTGTGTTGTCTCTCTTTCAGCCTCTAATCTGCTCAAATATTATCACCGGGGATTTGTGTGTATCCGCCTGGCTTTGGGTGGCTGTACAAATCGACCCTTCTACCGAATTGTTGCAGCACACAACAAGAGGGCCAGGGATGGCAAATACCTGGAGCAGCTCGGCTCATATGACCCAATGCCCAACATCTTCAACGAGAAATTAGTCAGTTTTAACTTCGAGAGGATCAAGTATTGGCTGGCCTGTGGGGCGCACATGACAAAACCTGTTGAAAAACTATTAGGTAAAAGAGGTTCCTGGGTTTTTAACTTTAATTATTGTATTGAATGCTGTCCACCTTCTTCCCATGCCACCAAATTTTATTTCCAAAGGAACTTGGGTTTCAACATGTTATGCTGATAGAGAATGCTGGCAACAGTGTAACATCCTAACCCCTCCCTCTGGTCCGGTATTGGTAACTGGTATCCCCCAACATGCGCCTCTCAACTGAGCCAATGGTGTAGGACAAATTTTGTAATAATACTGTGGTGCCATCTCCTGCAATGCCACCAGGGGGTAGTAATTGTCCATTGTTACTTACGTTTGTATATCCATTCAGATCCCTTCTCCCTCCTGAATAAAGAACATGAGCAACTGTGCCTTTTGAAAATGTTAGCTGTGAGAAGGATGCGAGAAAGTTTCAAGAGATACAGACAAGTGAAGCAAATGGGCAACACAGTGGCAGGTGGAGGATAATATGGATCAATATGAGGTTGTTCACTTGGTTGTAAGAATTGAAAAGCAGAATATTGAAAAGTGTGAGACTTGTTTATTTTGAGTGATACTTGATGTGCAGGAAGTTAGAACGTAGGTACAACTTCTGAATTAGAAAGGCAGATTGCATGTTGCTGTTTATTGCAACGAGATTAATGTACAGGGATGAACACATCTTGCTACGGCTCCCAAACAGTTCTTTTCTCTAGCTCTAATCCATAGCCCTCTAGTTTTATCACTATCAAAAATATACAGTATCCAGTTCTCCTCTTTCTAAAAACAAACTCCTGTGAAAACTTACTCCACCACTCTCCCAGGCAGCGCATTCCAAGTCCAAACAAGTCTGAGAAAAGAAGTTTCTCTTTTAATCCTAGCTCTCGCTGACTGTTTTGAAACTATGGCCCCCAGTTAGTGACATATTATGGAGACATAATATCTTTTTTTTGCCCTGACATAACTTTTCAGAATTTTGAACACCTCAATAAGGTCACCTTAATTTTCTCAGTTCCAAGAATGAGCCTAATTTTTCTAATCTAATCTTCCTTGTGTCTAAAATCCCTCATTCCTGTTATCATTCAAGTAAATCTCCTTAGGTGGAGTCCCTAGGGTTTTAACAAATTCCTGTAATGAGGTGCCCACAACTGAACATAGTATTCTAAATGTGAACTGACAGGTGAACTCAATACTCCAAATGTGTTTCCGTTTTTAGTAAGCAGCACATGGGAGAGTTTTGGTTTGGAAGTTGGATTGCACCCTTTCCTCCTTCAGATTGTCAGAAGTTCTAATTAAGCATGAGACCGGAAGGGCCATGGTTACTGATAGTTGCAGATCATATTGAGTTATTTAATGGGGATGATGGGAACATGATGGATTAACTGGAGGACTGGAGAAAAGCACATTATATGGATATGTACGAGCGTTTGATGATGAGTAGACGAATGACCCAATATATGGTTTGGCATTTTTAGTCTCGAGAAGAGGATTGGTGTGAAGGTGGTAAAATAAAATGGGATCGCGGAGAAATTAAGTAGCTTTGAGCACCTGGAGTCAGTGGCATCAGACAGTGGAAGTATGAGAATGGAAATTGATCAATAGATAAGCTCTGGCTAGAATAATTGAAAGAAATGCAGATGAATGTTGTGTCCTAGAAAAATACCATCTGAATTAAAAGGAAAAATCAAGACATTTGAGACAAAACTTGGAAAATAGTGCAGACAATTGGGCAACACCAAGAAGACAGGAACAATGACTGGATACAAATAAGATGCAGAGACTATGATGAGTGTGACGTGATGAGACAAGACAAGATCATGACCCATGACCCAGTACATTGTGAGGGTAGGGTGGAGTGCGGTAGTGGTGGTCGAGAAGTCCAACCAGTCCATGCCACTATAATCCCAAACTAAACTAATCCCACCTGCCTGCATTTGGCCCATTTCCTATTCATGTAACTACTTAAATGTCTTTTAAACATTGTAACAGTACCCGCATCCGCAACTTCCCCTGGCAGTTCATTCCACGTGCGAACCGCACTCTGTGTAAAACAGAAAATTGCCGCCATGCCTTTTTAAAGTCTCTCTCCTCTCACCTTAAAAATATGTCCCGTAGTCTTGAAATCCCCATTCAAAAAAAATTCCAGAGGTGAGGGGAGATTGACAGCCCTTTACATTAAGGCTGCATTTGACCGAGTGTGACATCATGGAGTCCTAGCAAAACTGAATCAATGGGTATCAGGAGGAAAGCTCTTCGGTGGTTAGAGTCATACTTGACACATAGGAAGATGGTCGTGTTTGTTGGAGGTCAGTAATCTCAGCTCCAGGACAGCTTTGCAAGAGTTCCTTAGGGTAGTGTCCGAGGACCAACATCTTCAGCTGCTTCATCAATGACCTTCCCCCCCATCATAAGGTCAGAAGTGGGGATGTTTGCACAAACCTTATTGAGTTCTTTGAGAAGGTGACCAAACAGGTAGATGAGAGTAAACCGGTTGATGTGGTGTATATGGATTTCAGCAAGGCGTTCGATAAGGTTCCCCACAGTAGGCAATTGTACAAAATGCGGAGGAATGGGATTGTGGGAAATATAGCAGTTTGGATCAGAAATTGGCTTGCTGAAAGAAGACAGAGGGTGGTGGTTGATGGGAAATGTTCATCCTGGAGACCAGTTACTAGTGGTGTACCACAAGGGTCGGCGTTGGGTCCACTGCTGTTTGTCATTTTTATGAATGACCTGGATGAGGGCGTAGAAGGATGGGTTAGTAAATTTGCAGACGACACTAAGGTCAGTGGAGTTGTGGATAGTGACGAAAGATGTAGGTCACAGAGAGACATAGATAAGCTGCAGAGCTAGGCTGAGAGGTGGCAAATGGAGTTTAATGCGGACACGTGTGAGGTGATGCACTTCAGTAGGAGTAACCAGAATGCAAAGTACTGGGCTAATGGTAAGATTGTTGGTAGTGTAGATGAGCAGAGAGATCTCCGGTGTCCATGTACACAGATCCTTGAAAGTTGCCACCCAGGTTGACAGGGCTGTTAAGTAGGCATACAGCGTTTTAGCTTTTATTAATAGAGGGATTGAGTTCTGGAACCAAGAGGTTATGCTGCAGCTGTACAGAACTCTGGTGTGGCCGCACTTGGAGTATTGTGTATAGTTTTGGTCACCGCATTATAAGAAGCATGTGGAAGCTTTGGAAAGGGTGCAGAGGAAATTTACTAGGATGTTGCCTGGTATGGAGGGAAGGTCTTATGAGGAAAGGCTGAGGGACTTGAGGCTGTTTTCGTTAGAGAGAATGTTGAGAGGTGACTTAATTGAGGCATATAAGATAATCAGAGGGTTAGATAGGGTGGATAGGGAGAGCCTTTTTCCTAGGATGGTGACGGCGAGCACGAGGGGGCATAGCTTTAAATTGAGGGGTGAAAGATATAGGATCGATGTCAGAGGTAATTTCTTTACTCAGAGTAGTAAGGGTATGGAACGCTTTGCCTGCAACGGTAGTAGATTTGCCAACTTTAAGTACATTTAAGTCGTCATTGGGCAAGCATATGGATGTACATGGAATAGTGTAGGTTAGATGGGCTTGAGATTGGTATGACAGGTCGGCACAACATCGAGGGCCGAAGGGCCTGTACTGTGCTGTAATGTTCTATGTTCTATGTTCTATTTGTGATGCCTCTCATGAGAGTACATCTGAAATTCTGAGTTGATAAAATGTGAAGCTGGAGAAGAACAGCAGATCAGACAGCATCAGAGGAGCAGGTAAAGTTGACATTTCAGGTCTGGACCCTTCGTCAGGACTGAGGGGGGCGAATGGTAGGTGGGATTCTGAGTGCAGTGTTGGTGTCTGTATATAAGGAAGGATATACTTGATTTTGCATGCAAACATCCACTAGGCTGTTACCTAGCTCAAGGAGGTTTTTCTATCACTAAGGGAGACCCTAAGAAGTAGGAGCCACTAAATCTGCTCCGCCATTCGAACATGGCTGATATGTTTCTTAACTCCATTCTTACCTCCCCCCCTTCTAAACTCCATTGAAGTGGATGCAGGGTCCCAGAATAGAATCTCCCCAGTTGAGGACTGACTTTGAGCTGGCTGGCCCCAGCCAGTGTCCTGTGAATAAAGAAAAGAAATAGATAAATAGACCTAGAGTCCCCAAACAGGGAGGGCTTCAGATATGTTGATAATTGGGATGCCTTCTGGGGAAGGTGGGACCTGTACAAGAAGGACGGGTTGCATCTGAACTGGAAGGGGACCAATGTCCTGGGTGGAAGGTTTGCTCGAGTAGTTCGAGAGGGTTTAAACTAGTATGGCAGGGGGGTGGGAACCTGAGCTGTATACCAGAGGTGAGTATTGATGCAGGTGAGGCAGTAGCAAGAGGTAGACCAGCTACTGGGAAGGATTTTCCTGGGAAGGAACCAAGGGATCGGTTAAAGTGTGTTTGCTTTAATGCAAGGAGTATCAGGAATAAAAGTGATGAACTTAGAGCATGGATCAGTACCTGGTGCTATGATGTTGTGGCCATAACAGAGACATGGGTTTCTCATGGGCAGGAATGGTTGCTGGATGTTCCAGGGTTTAGAACATTTAAAAAGAATAGGGAGGGGGGAAAAAGAGGAGGGGTTGTAGCACTACTAATCAGAGAGGGTATCACAGCTACAGAAGCTTCCATTGTCGAGGAAGATCTGCCTACTGAGTCAGTATGGGTGGAAATTAGGAACAGCAAGGGAGTAGTCACCTCGTTAGGGGTTTACTACAGGCCCCCCAATAGCAGCAGGGAGATTGAAGAAAGCATAGGTCGACAGATTTTGGAAAAGTGTGCACGCAGTAGGGTTGTTGTAATGGGTGACTTTAACTTTCCTAATATTGATTGGAACCTCCTTCGAGCAGAAGATTTGAATGGAGCTGTTTTTGTAAGGTGTGTTCAGGAGGGTTTCCTAACGCAGTACGTTGACAGGCCGATGAGGGGAGAGGCCATTCTAGACTTGGTGCTCGGAAACGAGCCGGGGCAGGTATCAGATCTTGTGGTGGGAGAGCATTTTGGTGATAGTGACCATAACTGCCTCACATTCTACATAGCTATGGAGAAGGAGAGGATTAGGCAGAATGGGAGGATATTTAATTGGGGAAGAGGAAACTATGATGCGATTAGACATGAGTTAGGAAGCATGGACTGGGAGCAGTTGTTCCATGGTAAGGGAACTATAGACATGTGGAGACGGTTTAAGGAACAGTTGTTGGGAGTGATGAGTAAATATGTCCCTCTGAGACAGGCAAGAAGGGGTAAGATTAAGGAACCTTGGATGACGAGAGCGGTGGAGCTTCTAGTGAAAAGGAAGAAGGTAGCTTACATAAGGTGGAGGAAGCTAGGGTCAAGTTCAGCTAGAGAGGATTACATGCAGGCAAGGAAGGAGCTCAAAAATGGTCTGACGAGAGCCAGGAGGGGGCACGAGAAAGGCTTGGCAGAAGGAATCTGGGAAAACACAAAGGCATTTTACACTTACGTGAGGAATAAGAGAATGGTCAAAGAAAGAGTAGGGCCGATCAGGGATAGCATAGGGAACTTGTGTGTGGAGCCTGAGGAGGTAGGGGAAGCCCTAAATGAGTTTTTTGCTTCTGTCTTTACGAAAGAAACCAACTTTGTAGTGAATGAAACCTTTGAAGAGCAGGTGTGCATGCTGGAATGGATAGAGATAGAGGAAGCTGATGTGCTGAAAATTTTGTCAAACATTAAGATTGACAAGTCGCCAGGCCCGGATCAGATTTGTCCTCGGCTGCTTTGGGAAGCGAGAAATGCAATTGCTTCGCCACTTGCGAAGATCTTTGCATCCTCGCTCTCCACTGGAGTCGTACCTGAGGACTGGAGAGAGGCAAATGTAATTCCTCTCTTCAAGAAAGGAAATAGGGAAATCCCCAGCAATTATAGACCGGTAAGTCTCACGTCTGTCGTCTGCAAGGTGTTAGAAAGGATTCTGAGGGATAAGATTTATGACCATCTGGAAGAGCATGGCTTGATCAAATACAGTCAACACGGCTTTGTGAGGGGTAGGTCATGCCTTACAAACCTTATCGAGTTTTTTGAGGATGTGACTAGAAAAGTTGATGAGGGTCGAGCTGTGGATGTGGTGTATATGGACTTCAGTAAGGCATTTGATAAGGTTCCCCATGGTAGGCTCATTCAGAAGGTCAGGAGGAATGGGATACAGGGGAACTTAGCTGCTTGGATACAGAATTGGCTGGCCAACAGAAGACAGCGAGTGGTTGTAGAAGGAAAATATTCTGCCTGGAAGTCAGTGGTGAGTGGAGTTCCACAGGGCTCTGTCCTTGGGCCTCTACTGTTTGTAATTTTTATTAATGACTTGGACGAGGGGATTGAAGGATGGGTTAGCAAGTTTGCAGACGACACAAAGGTCGGAGGTGTCGTTGACAGTGTAGAGGGCTGTTGTAGGCTGCAGCGGGACATTGACAGGATGCAGAGATGGGCTGAGAGGTGGCAGATGGAGTTCAACCTGGATAAATGCGAGGTGATGCATTTTGGAAGGTCGAATTTGAAAGCTGAGTACAGGATTAAGGATAGGATTCTTGGCAGCGTGGAGGAACAGAGGGATCTTGGTGTGCAGATACATAGATCCCTTAAAATGGCCACCCAAGTGGACAGGGTTGTTAAGAAAGCATATGGTGTTTTGGCTTTCATTAACAGGGGGATTGAGTTTAAGAGTCGTGAGATCTTGTTGCAGCTCTATAAAACTTTGGTTAGACCGCACTTGGAATACTGCGTCCAGTTCTGGGCACCCTATTATAGGAAAGATGTGGATGCTTTGGAGAGGGTTCAGAGGAGGTTTACCAGGATGCTGCCTGGACTGGAGGGCTTATCTTATGAAGAGAGGTTGACTGAGCTCGGTCTCTTTTCATTGGAGAAAAGGAGGAGGAGAGGGGACCTAATTGAGGTATACAAGATAATGAGAGGCATAGATAGAGTTGATAGCCAGAGACTATTTCCCAGGGCAGAAATGGCTAGCACGAGGGGTCATAGTTTTAAGCTGGTTGGTGGAAAGTATAGAGGGGATGTCAGAGGCAGGTTCTTTACGCAGAGAGTTGTGAGAGCATGGAATGCGTTGCCAGCAGCAGTTGTGGAAGCAAGGTCATTGGGGTCATTTAAGAGACTGCTGGACATGTATATGGTCACAGAAATTTGAGGGTGCATACATGAGGATCAATGGTCGGCACAACATTGTGGGCTGAAGGGCCTGTTCTGTGCTGTACTGTTCTATGTTCTATGTTCTATGTTCTAACATTCCTCATGTTAAGCCATTTATTCCTGGGATCATTCTCGTGAACCTCCTCTGGACCCATTCCAGGGCCAGTACATCCTTCCTGAGATATGGGGACCACAATTGCTCACAAGGAGATTAACTGTTTGGAGTTGACAAGAATGAGTGATGACCTCACTGAAAACTGAGGCTTGCTACAGTAGATGCTGAGATTGTTTCCACTGGTCTGGGGATCTTGTATACAGAAGCAAAGTCTCAGGATAAGGGTCAGCACATTTAGAAACTTATTTCATTCAAATAGTTGTGAATCTTTGAATTCTGTGCTTTGGAGGCTTACGGTTCAATCTGTGATCCTATCAAGTGATATAACAGGTTTGATAGACCATGTGGCTGCCTATAGCTTCTATTTCTGATGTTCTCTGGCTGGATACTGCTTGTTGGGGTGATTTGCAAACAAGGCCTGGCTAGTGAGATGTGGAGGAAGAATCCCTTCCCTAATTTCTGAAGGTTTCAAGGTCTCCACCCAAAGGCCAACAGCAGAACAATCTGTGATACCGCCTGGAAATCCTGCAGCTACTAACTTAATGAGAGAATGGAGAAATGTTAATGCAGAACTGGCAATTGAATTTCACTTAAGTGCTGTGTGATAAATGTTGTCTTTTTTTTTCCCAATTGCTAGGTCTGTCTGGGTTTTTCCCACTGCACCCTATGACTGTGACTGGGGCAGAGCGATTTCACAAGAAGCAGGCATTAATGGCCCAAGCTGTGTCCGTGGAAGAGCCTTTGGAAGCTACAGAGGATGAACAGCAAGCACCTAATCCCCAGAGTTAGCACAGCAATTGCTGGAGATGGACATTAACAGCTGCCAAAGCTTCCCTGGGTGTCATCTGTAACAAGCTGAGGAGAAACTCTCTGCCTGATTCCAGCAGTGTCCACATGACAGCAAGCAGTGTCATGGGGCTTAATTGTTGTTGAACTAAGGCAGCGGTAAAGATCACACTTAATAGTGACCATCAATATTAACAAAAACAGAAATTACTGGAGAATCCCAGCAGGTCTGGCAGCACCTGTGGTAAAGAAAGCTGAGCTAGCGTTTTGATCCAGTGACTCTTCAATAGATGCTGCTAGACTTGCTGAGTTTCTCTTTCCATTTTTGTTTTGGATCCCCAGCAGCCGCAATGCTTTGTTTAATTTTTGACCTTTTAATATTACGTATCTCCTGGTCTCAACTTTGTGTTAGATATTTCTGAATGTTGTCTTCAAATACAGACTAGGTTAGGAACGGTAGGGTTTAAGCTGGGTGTTTCGGTTTGATCAAGTGATAATGGGATTATTCTTCATTCCTGTTAGAGGTCACTGAATCCCACCAACAGCGATCATTTTGGGATTGAGACTTCAAATTTAACCCTTTGGTTCTTGCTGCTTTTGAAGTATTCCAATTGTTTCTGCTCATCTATCCCTCCTTTCCTCATCCCTCCACCTTTAGCCCAGCTTCCTTTTCCTTGGCTGCAGCCAGCAGATTGGCCTAATAGAGCATAGGACACAGACAGAAGTACACAGAAACAGGCCATTCAGCCCCTTAGATCTCTATCGGTGTTTATACTCCACACAGCCTCCTCTCAAAGTTGACTAACCCTGATCAGCATATTCCTCTTTTTTTGTTTTTTAATCCCCTCTGTTAATAAGTTGACCATTAAAAATCTCCCAGTGTAATGCCAAAATATGAAATTCCAGCCACTTTTAGAATGGGCGGTGCCTAATATGACCCAGTTGTTGCTGCCTTGCCTGTGTTTGTATCCAGCAGCTTGCCTTATGGTGGTACTGGTTCATGTGTCCTGCAGTGAATATGGCCCCTGTTTCTCGGGATGGGTTATGATGTCCCATCCTCCATTATATAAATCACATCCGTGGAAGCTGCGAAACCTAGCATCTGAAATTGAGGCTGGACTATTTGACTGACAGCCACTTATGCTTGGCATCTGTCGCCCGCCCACAGTATCTGACCTTTGCTCCTGCTTTTCTGACTAGTTTAAGCTGTGAAACACTGCTTCCACTGCCAAAAAGTGATTTTATGATTGTCACGTGACAGTTAATGGTTGTCCCAACAGTGAGATGCTGGGTTTTCTGACTGAAGTTCAAAAGGGATGTGTAATAACTTGCAACCAAACATCAGAATAAACTCATGCTCACTCCCCCTCCGCCCAGTCTGCAGCACCCTCAAAGGAGAAGCAGCAGCTCAAGAAGAAAATTGAATTGGCTGCATCAGCTGTGGCTCAGTACGAACACTTTCGCCACAGTCAGAAAGTCCAAACTTGAATACAATGCAGGACTGGGGAACCATCACTGCTAGTGCAGTCCTCCTCATGCTTGCAGTTCTGTCATGCACTAACTCTTCAGTGGTGGGGTATGGGGCTACAGGTGGGACAGTAGCCAGGCTGGGAATTTTCTCCAAAACTGATCTCTTTCTGTTGAAACAGAGCCTCTGGATGGTTAGTTCAAAACTTGCGGTTGGAGTGTAAACATTTCAGAAATCTTTTTTTTAAAAGCAGTTAGTAGCTGTATCGAGGACCACTCCATTCTGACATTTTGAACAGTCTTCCGGTCATACTTTTTATGTGATGGCAACGATCAGTAAGAGGCTTTCATCCAGCAGCCAAGTTGTAGGAGTTCTCCCTGAGTCGGGGTTTGTTCTGAGCATGAAGTGTAATACACATCCTTTGGAAGAGGTGGTTTTGCGTGCTTGTTCCCCTTACCATTTTTTTTTGTTTAATTAATTCAACAATCACTTAGACTGTAATGTGTTCTGAATAAATAAAGAACTAATTTTAAAGACATTGGTTTCCTTTGCAGAAATGTTGTACTGAAAATGATATATAAACAAAAAAACAAGAAATGCTCAGCAGGTCAGACAGCATCTGCGGGGAGAAACTGAGTTAATGTATCAGTCAAGATGATCCTTTCTGGTGAGAGGTTATCAACTCGAAGTTAGTGCTGTTTCTCTCTACAGATGCTGCCTGACCTGCTGAGTACTTCCATGTTTTTGTTTCTGATTTCCAGCATCTGTAGTGTTTTACTTCATGTCTAAAATGATAAGCTGTGGGCAGCTGTGGAGGAGGGGCTGGTGACAAGGGGTGGCAGGGCAGAGAAGAGGTACCCGTGTCAATTGCACCATTCTAAGTGCATGTTTGTCCAGTTTTATTTGGTCAGTGTTCTTAACTGAAGCAAATATCACTTAAACAGCCACTCCCTTACTGTAGTTTCTAGCCTCACCTGATTATAGTGGTGCTAGAACATGGTTACAGTCTGTGTCCTCCCATGCACCCTCTGCCCTGCCCAAATCAATAACCAAACCTTTACCCTGCCAACCCAAGAGAAAATATAGCAGTGAAATTTTGTTGTATAGATTGATTGATTATTCTAGAAGTGATTTATTAATGCAAGCAAAGCCCTGGAGAATTGTCCTGTTAACAGTATACTGGTTCTGAGCATCTCTTTCAACCGAAATGCCTCAGATGTTGGAAATCTAATAAACGCAAAGTCTAGGAAGTGCAAGGTAAGTCTAGCAGCATCTGTTTTGAGGGAGATCAAGCTAACATTTCTGGTCAATGACCTGTCAGAACTGAAGATTTAGAGATTTTAAAGTAGGGCTTCTGGAGGAAGTAGGATCAGTTTGTATCAAAAGAACAATACAAAGATTTGAACTTAATGTATCTTGTAAAGCACTTTACATCCAATGAAGTACTTTTGAAATGTCATCACTGGAATGCAGTAAATGTGCATAATGTGGATAGTCCTGTCCAGACACAGTGGGCTCAATGTACTCCTTTGTTGTGACTGCTCTTTGATTTCTATAACTTCCTCCAACGGTTCTGTAAATAATATTATATGAATAAATGTGTTGTACTGGCCCTACAAGCTGGAGAGTCTTGAGTCGTGGGTTTTTGTAAGAGTAAATTGGCTGGCTGAACAACCGCAGGGACTGCAGTTTACCTTAGCCTTTAGGAGTGAGAGTAGAGCAGGCAGGGATCCCTCTCTGCACTTTGAACACTTACCTGTGAGTCATAAGTAAGACCAAGGTTGGACTGGCTGCAATGCAAAATAGCCTATGACCACATGAAGAATGGTTATCAGGCCCATGTATGAGGGGCTATTGAGGGACAATGAACTTATACAAAATGCAATGTTTTAGTATCAGCACTACATGAACAGGGAAAGATCCAAAGGGAGAGAATGGATTTTTGATGAGTGTTTGTTGTGTTGGACAGTGAGTTATTACCTATTGTGCCTGCACTACACAGAAGAAAGGAAGAAAAATTGAAGTTTGCAGAGAAATCCTTTCGAGTTATAAGTGAACCCATTGTGTGTGGAAAGATTACATTAGCATTGCTTTGAAGTGAGGAATTAATCACCTGCTCGATTAAAGGAAATCTGATCTAAAAATTCATTACAGCAAAGGAAGCAAATTTATGGAGTTGTCAGTTCCAGTAAATTCCTGTAGACTATAATAAAAATGTTGGCACAGATCTGCATTTATATGAATACCAATGTTTAGCTCTCTGTGCTTATCTGGTACAATCGTTGCTGTGCCTTTCTGGCTTAAGATGCAGATTGGCACAAATCAGGAGGCGTTAGGTGGAGGCACAGTGAGAGGATGGGACAATTTCTGATCAGCTGTTGAAGGTTGTTGGTATTCCTAATGAAAGTAAATTGCTAATGAAAGTAAATCACTCTCAATCTGGGAATCAAAACACATGTCAGCTGGGCCAGAATCAGAAGGTACACGTTGGAGGATGGAAGGAAATTTGTTGGTGTGATATTCACAGCTCCATAAATCCTGCCGGATAAGGGTTTTCCGGAGATATCTGAAACGAACACAGGTTACAGGTGGGCATCTTTCTTTTGCATGACTTCCAAGTGAAAAGTCAAAAACATTACAGTACAGAATGCAGTTTGTCAAATAGAGGGGGAGGAAATAATTGCTATACCAGCTTGTCTTTGTTTTTAAAAAATGGTACATTGCTTTCTCTCTCAAAGATAGATGGTCACGAGAAATTTTAGCAGAAAGATTGCCTTTCATTTATATCATGCCTATCAAGCCCTCAGCATGTTCCAAAGCACTTTCCAGCCAGTTAACTACTTTTGAAATGGAGTATTTTAATATAGGAAATGGATTACAGCTGGCAATGAATTGGAGTCCCAATATCAACACAACATTGCTTTTATGTAGCACTTTTCACAGCCATGTATATTCCAAAGTGCTGTAGAGCCACTGAAGCACTTTTGCAGTGAAGTCGCTATTGTAGAGAAAACGGCAGCTAAACTGCACATTGCAAACTCCTGCAATCAGCAATGTGATAATGACATAACAATATATTTTGTGAAAATATCACGTCAGTCCTGAAGAAGGATAATACCTGAAACGTTGACTGCTGCTTTCCTCCAAAAGCTGCCTGACTTGCTGTGTTTTTCCAGCCTCCTGTTTGTCTATAGTATATTTTGTGACATTGAATGAGGGACTTATGTTGGCCAGGACCACAGAGAACAAAAAGTCAAATACTGCAGATACTAAAAACAGAGTTTGAGTCCAGTATGACTTCTTCAGAACACTTTAATCTGAAGAGTCATGCTGGACTTGAAGTGTTAACACATGCTCCTCAGAAACTGAAGTAGTCCATATCCATTAGGTGCAAGATGTTTGGGCTGATAAGTAGCAAGTAACACTCTCACACCACAAGGGCCAGACAATGATCATCTCCCATAAGGGAGAATCTAACTTTTACCCCTTCGTGTTCAACCTGCTGAATCTTGCACTATCAACATCCTGGGAATTACCATTGGCCAGGCACTGGACTGAGCTAACTATTTAAATAATTTGGTTACAAAAGCAAGTCAGTGCAAGAACTCATTTGGCTCTTCAAGGCCTGTTTACTAACTACGAGACACAATTTGTGTGTGTGTGTGTTGGTATATTCTTCACTTTCTTTGACTGCAATTTCAACAACATTCAAGAAACTTGATAGTATCCAGGATAAAGCAGCCCCCTAGACTAGCACCCCAATCCGCCACATGTAGCATTTGCTGCCTTCATCATCAAAATGCAGGTATTCACAGCATTATGCACCACCTAAAGGGTGCGCTCCAAGCATCACAGAAAGGCTCTGTTGAGAACATCTTACAACTCTGCTACAAGTTAGAAGGATAAGGGTAGCAGATGCATCAGAATACCACCACCTACAAGTTCCTTCCAAGCCCTTTGTCATCCTGACTTGGATGTAGATCACCATTTCTTCACTGCATCAAAGCCCAGGAACTCCCTCCCCATGAGCACTGTGGGTGTTTGTACACCCCAAGAACTCCTACAGTACAAGAAACTGCACATCCCCACCTTGTCCAGGGCATTCAGGAATTGACAATAAATGCTGGCCCAGCCAGCAAAACCCACATCTCTTAAAAAATTGTCAGCTGTGATTTTTTTTGTACCCAAACCTGGAGTGGGATTTGAAGCCACAGTCCATGACATAGATGTTGGCATAAAACATTGCTGACAGAATTGTTTGGGGATTTAATCTTTTGTTGACCTGTTTAGCTCCAAAGGGCCAAACTGCTGATAACTAGTACAATGTGTAATATTAAAGCAGATGTATGAAAAGAAAGACGATGTGAATTGCATTCTCACTTGCCTGCGAGTCAAGTTCTGGATTGAATTTCTTTGCAAAATGAGACAATGTATCAGGGGTATTGAAGGATTGTTCATGAAATCTGCAAACAATAAACCCATAGAAACTAGAAAAGTAACTGATAATAGCATAATATTGGACTTTAGGATGATATGATTTACCTTTACCTGTGATTTTTGTCAGGATGGAGATTGGTGATTAACAAAAGTATTGGAATCTGCCCTTGATCAGTCAGTGAAATCACTGTGGGAAGGAATATTTCTTCAGCAAATCCCAATGTTGACTTTTAGATATTTTTGATACAATTTGCAAAAGCCCTAGCACTTCATATCCACAGTAAGAACGCAAAGTTAGACCTGCAATCAGAGCTAAATAAAGTATGACTTTATTGGTGCATGTTTAATTTTACCCATTGGCACAGTTTTTCATTTTATTTTGGCTATGAAGATGGATTTGTTCTGTTTTCATTTGGGGTTATCTGGAATTGGGACAGTCGTGCATCAGGAGAGACTTGTGTCTTTTAAAATATAGAACAAAAAGACAGGAAATACTCAACAAGTCAGGCAGCATTTGCAGAGAGAAACAGAGTTAACTTTTCAGCTGGAAAGGATCTGCTGATTAATGCCAGCATTTCATTTATTTTATTTTAAAATACATCTGTAGTAGTTTGCTTTTGTATATGAGACTTGTGTATTTGTTTGTTGTGGAAGTTCTGTTAGCTCTGAAGAATGCTTTAAGTGTTAAACAAGTCATTGTTGGAGTATGTAGGACAGTGTCATTGATATTATAATTATGGTAGAGAGCTGATGTTCTGGATAAATCATGATATTTATTACTGTTCAGCCAGATGTGGGCTCCCTTTCATATCTCCCTTACCTGCTCTCAGTATGAAATGGAACTCTGAGTATTTAGAACATAGAAAAGTACAGCACAGTACAGGCCCTTCGGCCCACGATGTTGTGCCGTGGATTAATCCTAATGCAAAAATAAAATAACCTAACCTACATTCCCCTCAATTCACTGCTGTCCATGTGCATGTCCAGCAGTCGCTTAAATGTCACTAATGACTCTGCTTCCACGATTACCACTGGCAAAGTATTCTATGTGCTCACAACTCTTTGGGTGAAGAACCTCCCCCTGACGTCTCCTCTATACCTTCCTCCTAACACCTTAAAACTATGACTTCTCGTGGCAGTCAATCCTGCCCTGGGGAAAAGCCTCTGGCTATCAACTCTATCCATGTCTCTCATTACCTCGAACAGGTCACCTCTCTTCCTCCTTCTCTCCAGAGAGAAAAGTCTGAGCTCAGTCAACCTCTTCTCGTAAGACAAGCCCTCCAGCCCAGGCAGCATCCTGGTAAGCCTCCTTTGCACCATCTCCAAAGCCTCCACATCTTTCCTATAAATAGGGCGACCAGAACTGGACACAATATTCCAAGTGTGGTCTCACCAGGGTTTTGTAGAGCTGCATCAAAACCTCGCGGCTCTTAAACTCGATCGCCCTGTTAATGAAAGCCAAAACACCATATGTTTTCTTAACAACCTTATCCACTTGGGCGGCAACTTTGAGGGAGCTATGCACTTGAGCACCAAGATCCTGCTGTTCCTCCACACTGCCGAGAATCCTGCCTTTAATCCGAGATTCAGCATTTAAGTTCAACCTTCCAAAATGCATCACTTCGCATTTATCCAGGTTGAACTCCATCTGCCATTTCTCAGCTCAGCTCTACATACTGTCAGTGTCTCGCTGAAGCCTGCAATAGCCCTCGATATTATCAACGGCACCTCGAACCTTTATGTCGTCAGCAAACATACTAACCCACCTCTCAACCTCCTCATCCAAGTCATTTATAAAAACTACAAAGAGCAGAGGCCCAAGAACAGAGCCCTGTGGGACACCACTCAGCACTGACCTCCATGCAGAATACTTACCATCTACAACCACTCTCTGCCTCCTGTCAGCCAACCAATTCTGAATCCAGACAGCCAAATCACCCTGTATCCCATACCTCCTGACTTCATGAATGAGCCTGCCGTGGGGAACCTTATCAAATGCCTTGCTGAAGTCTACGTACACCACATCCACTGCTCGACCCTTGTCAACCTGTCTCGTGACCTCCTCAAAGAACTTAATAAGATTTGTGAGGCATGACCTGCCCCTCTCAAAGCCATGCTGACTCCCTTTAATCGCGCTATGCTTTTCCAAATAGTCATAAAACCTATCCCTCAGAATTCTTTCCAAAACCTTGCTGACCACAGTTGTAAGACTGACTGGTCTGTAATTTCCAGAGGCGAATGTGGGTTAGGTTATTTTGGATTAGGATTTATTCCCTTTCTTGAATAGAGGAACATTTGCCTCCCTCCAACCTTCCGGTATGACTCCCGTGGAGAGTGAGGAAGCCAAGATCTTCGTCAGTGGCTTAGCAACCTCTTTTCTCACTTCCCGGAGCAACCTAGGATAAATCTGGTCTGGCCCTGGGGACTTATCAATCTTAATGCTTGCCAAAATTTCCAGCACATCAACTTCCTCAATCTTGATCTATTCAAGCCTGTTTCCCTGCTCCTCAAAGTTCTCATTCACAACAAGGTCCCTTTCCTTAGTGAAAACCGAAGCAAAAAACTCATTTAGGGCTTCCCCTATCTGCTCAGACTCCACACACAAGTTCCCTACGCTATCCCTGATTGGCCCTGCCTTCTCCCTGATCATTCTCTTATTCCTCACGTATGAGTAAAATGCCTTCGGGTTCTCCCTAATCCTTCCTGCCAAGCCTTTTTTGTGTCCCCCTACTGGCCCTCCTCAGTCCACTTTTGAGCTCCTTCTGAGCAAGCCTGTAATCTCTGAAGCTGTGCTAGACACTTCTTCCTCCACCTTACGTAAGCTGCCTTTTTATTTTTGACGAGAAGCACCTCTGTTCCGCCATCCAAGGCTCCTTAATCTTACCCCTTCTTACCTGTCTCAGAGGAACAAATTTATCCATCACTCACAACAATTGCTCCTTAAACAGTCTCCACATGTCTGTTGTGCCCTTTCTGTGGAACAATTGCTCCCAATCTGTACTTCCCAACTCCTGCCTGATAGTGTCATAGTTTCCTTTTCCCCAGTTAAATATCTTCCCCTGGTAACTGCTCCTTTCCCTTTCCATGGCTATGGTAAATGTGAGGCTGTTGTGGTCACTGTCGCCAAAGTGTTCTCCCACTGCGAGATCTGACACCTGTCCTGGCTCATTGCCAAGCACCAAATCCAAAATGGCCTCCCCCCTCGTCAGCCTGTCCACATACTGAGTAAGGAAACCCTCCTCAACACACCTGACAAAAACGGCTCCATCCAAACCATCTGCACTAAGGAGGTTCCAATCAATATTGGGAAAGTTGAAGTCACCCATAACAACAACAACAACCCTGCTTCGTTGGCACTTTTCAACAAGAATGCACCCACTTAAAAACAATCACTCACCTTCTCAGCAAGCCCCACTTCTTCCGCTCTCTGCTCCCATTCTTTCTGCCACCCGAACCAAAAAAAAGATTTACTCACCTACCCGGCAGCCCTTGGTTCTCGCTCTGCAACTGCTGCCACGAAACTGAAGCCATTTGAACCATTGTCTACAGTAATTCTGGTCATTTGCACGAATTCTGTTTCACCCTTAGAGGGTAAGAGGAGAAGAACTGCAGCTATGCTCTTAGAACACTGCAGAGTGATGGTAGTTTAACGTGATGTAAGGCAGGACAATCCAGTTACAATGCTGATCCAATGTTGCTCTTCTGTGGAAACACAATGGAGCACCATAAAATGGTCACACATGAGGAAGATCATTTGGTTAAAATAAGCAAGTTTATCAATAAATAATATCATTTTCCCCCTATGGATTCAACTATTTCAGGAGTTATTATCCATTTTCCCAACCATTGCCATAAACAGTATCCATATCTTCCATCCTTGGAAGAGTTTATTCTTCCTGATTGCCTACTTCTCTTCTGCTAGTCCATTCATGCCTGGGTGAAAATTAGAGTGAGAGCAAGTGGACCCTCAATGCTTTGGTGAGGGGTGGGTACCTAATGGGCAGTTATTTGGTTAATTTGGTAATTGGGTGATTTGCTAGTGTGTTTTTCAATACATAAAAATAAAGTATCCAATTCAAGTCTAATTCCAACCAATATCTGCATGGAGAAACGATTCTTGGTGTTAGTTCTTACTTTGGGCAATTTGTCTTTCACTCTGAGAACCTGTGGTTTCTTCCACTGTCAATAAATTTGTACCTGGCCTGTTACTTAATACCTTGTGTTCTTTAGTATAACCAGCTTTCAAACAAGATGGGGTGTTTCAGTAGAAATCATTAGACCCCTGGAGGGGAAGGAGCTGCCTCTTTGCAGTAAAAAATACATCCTCAAGCCCAAGGATTACTTTCCTTTTCCAGTTGCTAAAGACCTTTCTAAGTGGGAAGCACCTATGCCTCCTGGAAATATCTGGAGAAGGAAGATAAAGAAGCAGTGTTTTGTTTGGCCCAAAAATCATTTCTGCAAACCATGTGGACAGGGGCCACTGAACTGCCTTCCCAGTCTTTTCCTCCACACACGACACCCATGTTTCATTTCTTACCTGTGTTTTCGGTATTGTATGCAGAGCAGGAGGTTGTAAGGGGTTAGAGTTTTAACCAGTAGAGTTATATGTTGATTTATTCCTAATTGTTGATCTGTAGTGAGAATTATTTATTTAACTATATGTTGTAGGTTGATCCACAATGCCCTTAGGAAGGAATTTCCAGGATTTTGACCCAGCAACAATGAAGGAAAGGTGATCTGTTTTCAAGTCAGAAGTATTCCATCCCATTCCTGACATGTGCGTTGTAGATGGTGGACAAGTTTTGGGATATTGAAAAGTGAGTTACTCGCTGCAGTGGTCCTAGCTTCTGACCTGCTGTTGTTTCCACTGTATTGATATGGTGAGTCCCAGTTGAGTTTATGGTCAATGGTAACTTCCCAGGATGTTGATAGAGGACTCAGTAATGGTAACACCATTGAATATCAAAGGATGGTGGTTAGTTTGTCTCTTGTTGGGGATGGTCATTATCTGGTATTTGTGTGGGGCAAATGTTACTTGCCACTTGTCAGTGCAAGCCTGAATATTGCCAAAGTCTCACTGCATTTGAACATGGATTGTTTCAGTATCCGAGGAGTTGTGAATGGTGCTGAACATTGTGCAATCATCGGTGAACAGCTCCACTTCTGAATTCATAAGATATGGAAGCAGAATTAGCTCATTCAGCCCATCGAGTGCTCTACCATTTGACATGATGAAGGAAAGGACATTGATGAAGTAACTGACAATGGTTCAGTCTAGGACACTACCCTGAGGAACTCCTGCAGAGATGTCCTGGAGCTGAGATGACTGAACTCCCAATAATCACAACTATCTTCATATGTGCTAGGTATGACTCCAACCAGGGAAGGGTTTTTACCTAGTACCCACTAATTCCAATTTTGCTCTGGCTCCTCGATATGCTACATTTTGTGAAATGCAGCTGTGTTGTCAAAGGCAGACACTCTCACCTCACCTCAGCTCTTTTGTCCATGTTTGAACCAAGAGGTCAGGAGCTGAGTGGCCCTCGCAGAACACAAACTGGGCATCACTAAGCAGATGCTGCTTGATAGCACTGTTGGTGACACCTTCTATCACTTTACAGCTACTCGAGAGTAGCTTGATGGGGCAGTAATTGGCCATGTTGGATTTGCCCTGCTTTTGTGTGTGCAAGACACATCTGGGCAATTTTCCACATTGTTGGGTAGATGTAAGTGTTGTAACTGGAACAGCGTGGCCAAGGGAATGGCATGTTCTAGAACACAAATCTTCAGTACTTTGCTGGAATGATGTCAAGGCTCTCAGACTTTTCAGTATCCATTGCCTCCGACCATAATAGTTACTCTTATGATGTAAGGAATGCAGCAGCCAGCGTGTTAAACCATTGATAACATATGGAGTGAATTGGCTGAAGCCTGGCATCTGTAATATTGGGGAGCAGTGGATGCATCACACACTTCTGACTGAAGATTGCTACGAGTTCTTCTTCCTTATCTTGTGCACTGACGTGTTGGGCTCTTCCTTCATTGAAGATGGGGATATTTGTAGATCCTCTGCCTCCTCTAGTGAGTCATTTATTTGTCCACCACCATTCACAACTGGATGTGGCAGGACTAAAGAGTTTAGATCTGATCAGTTGGTTTTGGGATCATTTAGACCCATCTATCACCTTGCTGCTTATGCTGTTTGTTGTGCAAGTAGTCCTGTTTGGTAGCTGCATCAGGTTGACACCTCATTTTTAGGCATGTTTAGTGTTCCTCCTAGCATGCTCTCCAGCAGTCTCTGTTGAACAAGGGCACATCCCCTGGTCTGATGGTAATGGCAGAATGGAGGATATGCAGGGCCATGAGGTCACACATTGTGATATAGTACAATTTTGCTGCTATTGACGGCTCACAGTGCTTCAGTGATGCCCAGTCATGAGTTGCTAGATCTGTTTGAAGTCTGTCCCATTTAGCCCAGTGACAGGGCCATACAAGACATTGGAGGGTATTTGCAATGTGGAAGGGGGACATCATCTGCACAGGGATTGCATGGTGGTATACTGTCATAGACAGATGTATTGTAGATGACAGATTAGTAAGGAAGAGGTGAAGTATGTTTCTCCCTCATGTTGGTTCCCTCACCACCTCCCGTAGACCCAGTCCAGCAGTTAGGTCCTTTAGGAACCAACCAGCTCGATCCATTCTGCTGCTGCTGCTTAGCCATTTTGGTAGCAGACATTGAAATCCCCCACCCAGAGTACATTTTTCACCCTTGCCACCTTCAGTGCTTCCTCCAAGTGTTGTTTAGCATGGAGAAGTATCAATTTATCAGCCAAGGGAGGATGGTACGTGGTATCCAGCAGGAACTTTTCTTTGCCTATGTTTAAACTGAAGCCATAAGACTTCATGGGGTCCAGAGTTAAGGACACCTAAGGCAATTCCTTCCTGAATGTACACCATTGTGCCATCACTTCTACTGGGTCTGTCCTGCTGGTGGGATAGGACATATCCGGGATGGTGATGATGGAGTTTGGGACATTGCCTATAAAGGTATAATTCTACAAGTATGACTGTATTGGGCTGTTGCTTGACTAGTCTGTGAGGCAGCTCTCCCAATTTTGGCACTAGGCCCCGGTAGGACTTTGCAGGATTGACAGGGCAGTTTCTGCCATTGTCCTTTCTGCTGCCTAGATCAAGCCAAGTGATCTGTCCAGGTTCATCTCTTCATTGGGACTTCGTAGCAATTTTTACTGAGTGATTTGCTAAGCCATTTCAGAGGCCAGTTGACAGTCAACCACATTGCTGTGTGTCAAGAATCCTACGTAGGCCGGACCAGGTAAGAATGGCAGATTTCCTTCCCTGAAGGATATTAGTCAACCAGATGAGTTTTTGCGATAATTGATGATGGTTTCACAGTCATCAGTAGATTCTTAATTCTAGAAGTGTACAGAAACCTGGCCAATAAGATGAGTAAATTAGGGAATTTTCCATTCTTTATACAATCATTAAATTTTGTGATGACTCTGGGAATAGCACACCTTGATTTCTAGGGTACTATTTCAGTGAGACATAACAATGGCACCATTTCAACAACAGCAACAGCAATTCTGCTTGGTGTCCAAAACAATTGTTACCATCAACCAACAAGTTGTCCTATCATTGTAATATTATTGTTGTGGAATTGCTGTGACCAATTTGGCTGCTGCATTCCTTACATCATAAGAGTAACTATACTTTCTTTTAAAGTAACTCATTAGCTGTAAAGCTCTTTGGCACATCCTGAGGTGGTGAAAGGTGCTAAATAATTGTAACTTCTTTCTTTCTATCTAAGATACACGTATCGTAAATACCCTCAGATATAGGCAGTACCTCTACCTGGGTATTTAATTCTTATGATGGTTGTAGTCCTTTGTGAACAATAAAAGTAATAAGAGAAAGTGAAATGTGGTGAAAAGTTCATAGATCCATATTCAGAGTTTTTAAAAGTTCATTTTGTTCCAGTTGGGAGTTAACCCTACTTTTGTACAATCGATATGTATAGATCAAAACTGGCTTGTGTCATTGTTCAGGAAGCATTTTTTTCAATGCAAAGAAACTGATGTATTTGAAGCTAAAACAAGAGTCACAAAAAGTGACTCTTATCGAATAAAATATGTTGAAGACTCTGGATTAAGCCTGGGATCTTCAATGGTCTCTATTGCTCAGTACCACACTAAAGTGACACATTCATAACCGAAGCACAATCTCATTCTGCTTTTCCTGGTAGGTTGTATGAAAATAATGCGAGAATCACCACTCACTCCTTTGTGTAGTTTCTTTTTATTTTTAACAGCTTGGGATGAGTCCATTTCGTCCATCGTATCTGTGCTGGGTACTAGAAAGTCTATCCCATTAACCCTGTTCTGCTGTCTTTTTGACATGACCTGTTTTTCTTTTCTTTCAATTATTTATCCACTTGACCTTTAAAAGCTGCTTCCCCAAATTGCTTCTGGTTAGAAACTCCATGTCCTAATAATCCTCTGGTTGAAAATCTTTCCCACTACACCAGATCACAGCTACGTCCCTGCCACCACTGCTTCCTACCCTTATAACTTAACTCCAAAAGTCAGCCTTGCTTCCATAGATTGAAAGTAGGATGTGTTGATAATGGACAGTCCACCACCAAAATGTGTCCTTCTTTCCAGAATCATCTGAAAACTTTGTCAGTCAGAGACTGGATCGATATGTAGAAGGTTCTGGAAGAGCCTCTGAATAGCACAGAGCAAGTGACACATTTTGTAGCTCTCACCAACTAAACCTGGAGCAGTGGCCAAGGAAAAGATCTGAAAGGGACATGTGCAAACATGTCCCAAAAACCTTTTTATTGTCCTAATCATAACTCAGAAGATTAATTAAATATAAATTCAAGTTTATTCATTAATCAAGACTATTTAAGTGTTCTGTGAAGCTGGGTGAACACAGCAGGCCAAGCAGCATCTCAGGAGCACAAAAGCTGACGTTTCAGGCCTAGACCCTTCATCATGCTTGGCCTGCTGTGTTCATCCAGCTTCACACTTTGTTATCATGGATTCTCCAGCATCTGCATTTCCCATTATCTCTGTTTAATATTCTCACAGTTTAGTTCGATTGGTTCACAATATCGTGACAAGAGATTGAAGCAAAAAATTTAACAGATCTTTAAATAAAAAAATCATTGTTCAATATTGTTTTATCCCATACATTATGTTCAGAAGATTTTGTTATAATATTTAACTGAATAATCTATTGGCTTGTTAATCACCAGAGAAAACCTGGCGTATAGCTAAAACACAACACAGAAAATACCTTTAGATATTGTTGAGAATGTAGCACCTAGACATCATGTACTGCATCTATAAATTCCTATTATATTCTGTTCCATTTATATATTACTTGCTTAAGTATCCATTATCAGATCTATATATTTCCTATATTGTAACATGGAAAGGGGAGAGGAAATGTGAGGGAATATCTAATAGTTTGTGATCCAAGCATTTCAAAAATGTGAAGATTGCATTTGAGTACGTGTGTACATGAAACAATTAGCTTTAATGATGTTGCATTCCTATACGAGAAGTGACTGCTGACAGTAACATACTGAGCTTGGTTCACAGTAAAAGTTCATGGATAGTCTGTGGTTTTGAACACCTTTTTACCTGCTCTCTTAAAGAACTGACTCCCACTGGAGTACACTCCCACAGGCCTCCAGTCCTACTCATTTGTGAGTTTTGACAATGATGTCTGCAAAATTTTTGATCATATGGGCATTGCATTACTGTCTTAACCCAGGGGCACTAAGTCTGTATGTAGCATCCTTAAGGATGTTGGCTAGCTCAGGACTGACTGAGATGGATCCTGGTCTAAATGTATCATACTACATTGGATGACATCTTAAGTAAACAAGCCATGAGTGTGTAATCAGCAGATATTTGGAGATATTCAGTAGATTGAGTGGAAAGTAGCTTTAAATGTCCCAATGATTCAACAAACGTCAAACCATGGTATGGAAAAGTAAAATTGTGATAAGATAAACTTCAATCTAATCAAACAAAAATTACTTAAAGCAGCAGATAATCTTATCTGAAATTAAAACCAGCAGTCTGGGGCATGTAAACATGGACTTTAAAACTTTGAGTCAACTAATGTGTACTTTCTAAAATGTTTTATTTTGAAAGTCTGACTCCTGAAGGACTCTATAGTCCTGCAATATCAAGTGCCCATTCTCCACTCAAGGCAGGTGTACTGGAAGAGTAATGCAGTTGGATCTGGTCTTCACTGTACATACATACAAACAACTTGCTGCTGAGATCATTGAGTGAAATCAGAGGTAAGGACCTTGGTTGTGTTTTTTTTTGCCCTCCCCAGTCGAGGGGCAGTGAGATTACACATAGCCTACCTACATGATGCCGGAGCAGAGACCAGAAATCTCAGGACAGTCCATATGGAAACCCAGGACTATCCTAGTTTGTTTCAACATGGGATGCTGCCCCTATGCACTGGACCACTGTGGGAACTTTAAAGTGACTCATTGGAGAATCTAACTGCAAATTAAACCTGGCATTTATAAATATTTACAATGTCAGGACTATCCATTTCACAAACAATTCAATTCAATTGAGGCCACTGCTGTCATGCAGGAAATTCAGCAGCAAAATTGTACATAGCAAGACCCCACAAACTGAAATGTGCTAAATTTTAAGATAGTGTGTTTTTGGTTGTTTTAGGGAGACAATTGCTTTGTGATGATGTCACTGGACTAGTATTCCAGAAGCCCAAGCTACTGATCTAAGGAACATAAGTTTGAATCAATTAATAAACCTGGAATTAAAAGTTAGCCTAATGGTGTCCATGATACCAATGTCAATTGTCGTAAAAAGCCATATGGTTCACTAATGTCCTTCCTTTTGGGAAGAAAATCTACAAAAAGGTGCAACAGGACGGAGTTCTTACTATATATTTAAGTGAAAGAGTGTTGCAGAAAGTCTATCCTTGTCAGATTACAGGAGACCAGGAGCTGAAAAACTACATGAGAGGGCTGAGTTTGAAAAATAAAATCAACAGGTGACATGACTGGAGAACTGTAAATTCATTCATCTTCAGTTTATAATAAGCTTAGGTTATGACAGAGCAGCTTGGCCATGCAGAGTGCCCAATCTGTGGGAAACTGAGGATAACTCAGGTGACCCAAGATGAACATAACTGCAGGAAGTGTCACCAGCTGCAGAAATGTGAGCTCTGGAGTTGGGAACTTAAATGGTTAGTGTCAGTGTAGTGTATCTTCATCAACTTCTGGATTTAGAGTTGATGAGGAGTAGGTATTGGATAAGCTGTTGAGTTGACAAAGGACCAGATAAGGTACATCCAAGGAATGGAGAATGGGAATTGCAAACATACTTGTCATAACCTTTCAATATATCAGTTCAACTTAGACAGTGGGAAAACTTCAAGAGACAATCATTCGGGATTTAATTAATAGTCATATGGATAAATGTGGGATCATTAGGGACAGCCAGCATGGATTTCAAAGAATGTTTTTCACACAGTGAGTGTTTTGGGCCTGAAATTCACTGCCTGAGAATATGGTTGAGGCAAGTTAAATTGAGGCATTCAAGATGGCATTTGATGATTATTTAAATAGAATTAATGGAACTAATGCACAGGGTTTGGGGAAAGGGTGGGAGGATGGCATGGGGTCATGATGCTCATTTGGAGAGCTAGTACAAAAACAATGGGCTGAGTGGTCTCCTTCTGCACTCTAACAATGCTGGCATTCTCTGGTGTCCAGTTGTAGCAAAACGTCTCTCCTTTCATCCTCCATTCCTTAAAGTCCCACATTCCATTTGCCTTCCTAATTGCTTGCCGACTTTCTCCAATTCCTTCACTGAGGTACCAGGCAGTGCAAGTTGCTGACCTGTCAATGAGAGCCAGTCCTTGGCAGCTGCAGTTGGCTGAATACTTGTCCTGGCCATCATCAAACTGCTCCTTCACAACAACAAGCCTCCTTCCTTCATGGTCACTATCATCCTCGACCTGTCATTTACACAAATCAGCATCTGCAATCTACCAGCTTCATCACATCAGCATGCCTGCTTTGGACAAATGTTAGCACCAACACTTTACAGAATTATTTATCTAAGAGGAGTGAGAGTTTGTGCAGATTAAGACTGTGTTAGCATCGGTGTTAATAGCAAGGCACAATGAAGATCACTGCGTTAGTTGGCTGTTGAAATCTCTCACTCTCTACATGGGTGCTCAGACTCTTCTCCAGCAAAGTCCAGACCCTTCTCCTCGTACAGAGTGAGGATCTTGACAGCTGCACCATGCTGCTAGTCTTGACGTAGGGCCACTTTCTCATGCAATGAACAAAAGGTGGGATTGAATCTGGTGGAAGTAGATGAAAGCACAGTTAGCGGGGATGCATGAACAGGAGCGATGAAGAAGTGTCCCCACTGAGAGGGCAGGAAGCACAGAGAGCAAGAAGGGTTAGTAGTTTTAGAACATTATGTGAGTGAGAACTGTTGAGTGGACGTGATATAAGACTGATACAGTTAATGGTAGGGCCTTGGGTAGTGTTGTAGAACGAAGAGACTTAAAAGTTTGTGGAAAATTATTCTTTGAAGTTTCCATCACATTATGGGTAGAGTGGCTTAAGAAGGCATTTAGCACACTTGCCTTCGTTGCACAGATCTTTGAGTACAGGAGCTGGGACATTGTGTTGAGGTTGTACAGAACATTGATGAGACCTCTTTTAGAGTATTGTGTCCAGTTCTGGTCTCCGTTATAGGAAGGATGTTATTAAGCTGAAAAGGGTTCAGAAGATATTTACCAGGATGTTGCTGGGAATGGAGGATTTGATTTATAAGCAAAAGCTGGATAGGCTGGGACCATTTTTCACTGGAGCGTTGGAGGTTGAGATTTGACCTTATAGAAATTTATAAAATCACTAAGAGTATAGATAAGGTGAATGACAGTAGGCTTTTCCCTACGTTGGAGGATTTCAAGACGAGGGGGCATATTTTTAAGTTGAGAGAACAAAGATATAAAAAAGACGTGAGGGGCAAATTTTTGCACAGAGAGTGGTTCGTGTGTGGAATGAACTTGCAGATAAAAAGTGGTAGATGTGGGTACAGCTATGATGTTTAAGAGACATTTAGATAAGTACACGAATAAGAAATGTTTGGAGGGATATGGTCCTCCACAGGCAAGTGGGACGAGTTTAGTTTGGGATTATGGTCAGTGTGGACAGGTTGGACCAAAAGGTTGTTTTCATGCTGTATGACTTTACAGTTGTATGATACATTCAGTGACAAGCTGTGTGCAATGCCATGAGCCTTGATTTGATGTGTGTGCTGTGACAGAGTAAGTGGTGGCTGTGTGAGTGTGACGTAGCAAAGAGACAATGATGGTACTAACTCTTGAGTGCAAGATTGACCTTGTTTTTGTACTGCTTGGGCACCCTGCTTCACCTGGACACAATATTGACCATGGCTGCAGTTTGGTCCCAGGTTTGATTGGACTGGTGACATAGGTGGTGTCAGCTGGGAAAATGACTGTCCTCCTCTCTACTGACACATCCACCAAGATCTCCAGGTCCCTGTCAGTGAAGCATTTCTCAATATCTTGAGAAAGGTACTCGAGCCTGGTTTGTATAATTAATGAGATGGAAGATCGCAAGCAACAAGCTGCTCTGAGCTGTGGTGGACCGGGCACCATGAACCTTACTCAACAAATGGGAAAACTCTGACCATCATCTCTATAATGGCCATCAAATCGCACCTAATTATTTCTATTTCCGTTGTCAATTCATCTTTAATCTGTAGCCTAGTATTAAGTGCACTCACGTGAAGAGCTTTTAATTTTCTCTTTTCACAACTTTTCCATACTTATTCAGGCCATATTTCCTGATGTATTATATCCTTAGGTTTGTATACATTGTCCTTTCATGTCACACTTTTGTTAACGTTACCCATAATGTCAACCTGAATTTTTACTATGACTTTTCTTTTTAATGTTTTAAGTTTTCCCTCACTTGAACAGGCTCCCCAACAACACTATTTCACTCACTGCCTTTGCTAGGGCCCTGGTTACTTGATTCACTCTGACACTTGCACAGCACAGTTCAAGCGAAGCCTATGCCACAGGAACAGCTCCCTTTCTCCAGTGGCCTATGACTTGAAAACCATTTCTTTGACACACTTGGCATTCAACTCTGACCTCTTATCCTGTGCCAATTTTCCCATGGCTCAAGGCTGTAATTAGTTTTGTAGATCTGCTTTTTAGTATAGCCGTTAGCTGTTTATACTCCCTCAACAGAACTTTTAGTTCAACAATGTCGTATTCAAAGTGACTATTATGCAAACCTTTAGCATATACCTGCACATGAAGACTCCCCTGGCTGGATAAAGCAAGTTTAATCTTTATGCAATATGCTGAGACACTTGATGTGCTGGGTTCTCATTGTGGGGTCCCAGCTGCCAACAAAGCATGCACCAGGCACCTTCCCAGTGTGGGAGAGAGGATCATTGAGAAACTGGGCAAGGAGACACCAGTTTTGGGTCTGATTGGTTAAACAGCAAGAGGTCCCCTACTTTCTTTTTATTTAATTGATGGCCTACCCTTTGTCACTTGCTTTGAGACTTGTCTGAATTGCTGTAGTCACATTTTAGTCCATTTGTAACAAGGATTGAATTAGCTGTGCTGTGTAGATGCTCTCTACATTCTTTACACTGAGCACCTTGGCTGCCTGTCTCAGAATTAGGAACCTGCTTCAACTGATCTCACAGTCAACCCTGTCTAACAGTTTATATGTTCAGGGATCGAAGGCACATGAATGGGAATTACTGTCTGATGTGAAGGAAGAACTACAATACTGAAAGGACATCATTTAGATCAGATGTTACGCCAAGGCCCTTGTGAATGCTAAAGTTGTTATGCATTATCAGAGAACACTCCTTCAAACAGTGTCACCAAAGGAATAGCTAAAACAATTAATATCGTTGCTGTCTCTGGTTGGCTCCTGTTTCAAAATAAAACCAAATATTCCCACATACCAGCCTTTGCATTTCAGACTAGTATATAGAGAGCTTGGAAATGTTTCAAGTGTGGAACAAGAGAAATATCTTTAATGCATCCAGTACCCTGGGGTCAGTGATGAAATCAGCACTTAGCACTTATGCAAACATTTTTGGAGATCAAGCTTGTTTGCAGCTAATGAAAGCATGAGATATATGACAAAGCCAGTTTTTAATTAGCAGCATTGTATTCTTAGAGAAACACAAAGTTACAGTAGTTGGCACTGTTGTTTTCCTTGTAGGGTGTTGACGGTTATTATCTCTATTGTCTGCTTGCCATGTCTATCCTATCATTGTATCCACTTTGTACACTAGGTTTAACAAAGCTCCTATTATCCATGCTTGTCTTATTTGGCAGTACAGAGATAACTCAACATATTAGGTTGAATGCAGCGAAGGGCTTGGCACACCATATGCTGAGATACAGAGCCAAACCAACCCAGGGTCTGTTTTCATTCTTCCTTTGTGCTGCCTTAGCTGATCGTTGGTGGGCAGTATTTGGACCATAGTCTGGCCCTCTGTACACACATGTTAAACAAAGTGAGCAGAATTTAGTCCCTGCGATGATGTTGAGCCAACCTCCCCACCCCAATCCCAGCAGGTTGGAGAACTGGGACTGCCTAGTGGCTCAGTGGTTGGCACTGCTACCTCACAGTGCCAGTGACCTGAGTTCAATTCCAGCCTCAGGTGACTGTCTGTGTGGAGTTTGCACATTCTCCCAGTGTTGACGTGGGTTTCTGTGGGGTGCTCTGGTTTCCTCCCACAGTCCAAAAAATACATAGGTTAGGTGGATTAGCCATGCTAAATGAACCATGGTATCCAGGGATGTGTAGGTTAGATGGATTAGCCATGGGAATTGCAGGGTTAAAGGGATAGGGTTGGGGGTGGGGTGGGGGAGAGTCAGTGTGGATGAGTCACTGTTGGGCCGAATGGCCTATTTCCACACCCTAGGGACTCTATGAACTCCTTGTCCCTTCTGTCTAGGAGAGATGGCAGTATATTGCTGCCATCAGCTGCTTAACTGGCCAATGTTGGGCCTCCGGCGTGATTGAGTCTGATTGGAGGGGGGTGGTGGGGGAGTCCCATTTCCCGGAGCAGCTGAGCAATCAGACAATGATACCCCTCCATTACAGACTGTACCACCAAGAGTGGTGTCTGCTGCCATAATGCTCTGAGCCTTCAGCAAGGATCATCATTAAGTCCCTGGAGACAGGGAGTGGGGCAACACATGGTGAGGAACACCAGTGAAGGAGGGAAGCAAGATGAACAGATGTGAGTACAGAGAGAGAACTTTCTGCAGATACTGTCCCTTGCTAATGCTTGGTCCCTGGATCAGGTATTGAATATCTGTCAATGAGAGTTTCCCATTCCCATCCCCAGAGGATAGGCAATGGCCTGGCGTCATTATTAGTAGACTACTAATCCGGAAACCCAACCAATGTTCTGGGGACCTGGGCTCATATCCCAACATGGCAGATGGTGGAATTTGAATTCTAAAAAATTCTGGTATTAAGAATTCACTGATACCATGAATCTGTTGTCAATTGTCAGAAAAACCCATCTGGTTCACTAATGCCCTTCAGGCAAAGGAAATCTGTCACCCTTACCTGGTCTGACCTTCATGTCACTCCAGACCCACAGCAATGTGGTTGACTCTCACTTGCCCTCTGAAATGGCCTAGCAAGCCACTCAGATGTATTAATCGCTACAAAGACTCAGAAATGAAACTGGATGGATTATCTGGCATCGACCGAGGCACTGGAAAAGTCAACGGCAGAAACAGCCCTGTTGACACTGTAAAGTCCTCCTCACGAACATCTGGGGGTTGGTGCCAATTTTGGGAGAGCTGTCTCTCAGACTAGTTAAACAACAACCTGACATAGTCGTACTCACAGAATTATATTCTACAGACAATATGCTGAACATCACCCTCACTATCCCTAGATATGGCCTGTCCCACCGGCAGGACAGACCCACCAGAGGTGGCCGTACAGTGGTGCACAGTTGGAAGGGAGTTACTCTAGGAATCCTCAATATTAACTTCAGACCCCATGAAGTCACATGGCTTCAAGTTAAACATGGGCAAGGAAACCTCCTTGATAACAAAGTGTGGAGCTGGATGAACACAGCAGGCCAAGCAGCATCTCAGGAGCACAAAAGCTGACGTTTCGGGCCTAGACCCTTCATCAGAGAGGGGGATAGGGCGAGGGGTCTGGAATAAATAGGGAGAGAGGGGGAGGTGGACCAAAGGTGGCGAGAAAAGAAGATAGGTGGAGAGGAGAGTATAGGTGGGGAGGTAGGGAGGGGATAGTTCAGTCCAGGAAAGACGGACAGGTCAAGGAGGTGGGATGAGGTTAGTAGGTAGGAAATGGAGGTGCGGCTTGAGGTGGGAGGAAGGGATGGGTGAGAGAAAGAACAGGTTAGGGAGGCAGAGACAGGTTGGGCTGGTTTTGGGATGCAGTGGGGGGAGGGGACGAACTGGGCTGGTTCGGGATGCGTTGGGGGAAGGGGAGATTTTGAAGCTGGTGAAGTCCACTTTGATACCATTGGGCTGCAGGGTTCCCAAGCGGAATATGAGTTGCTGTTCCTGCAACCTTCAGGTGGCATCATTGTGGCACTGCAGGAGGCCCATGATGGACATGTCGTCTGAAGAATGGGAGGGGGAGTTAAAATGGTTCGCGACTGGGAGGTGCAGTTGTTTTTTGCGAACTGAGCGGAGGTGTTCTGCAAAGCGGTCCCCAAGCCTCCGCTTGGTTTCCCCAATGTAGAGGTAGCCACACCGGGCCTCCTGCAGTGCCACAAGGATGCCACCCGAAGGTTGCAGGAACAGCAACTCATATTCCGCTTGGGAACCCTGCAGCCCAATGGTACCAATATGGACTTCACCAGCTTCAAAATCTCCCCTTCCCCCACCGCATCCCAAAACCAGCCCAGTTTGTCCCCACCCACCACTGCACCATACAACCAGCCCGGCTCTTCCCCTCCCCCCACTGCACCACACAACCAGCCCAGCACTTCCCCTCCACCTACTGCATCCCAAAACCAGCCCAGCCTGTCTCCGCCTCCCTAACCTGTTTTCTCTCACCCATCCCTTCCTCCCACCTCAAGCCGCACCTCCATTTCCTACCTACTAACCTCATCCCACCTCCTTGACCTGTCCGTCTTCCCTGGACTGACCTATCCCCTCCCTGTCTCTCCATCTATACTCTCCTCTCCACCTATCTTCTTTTGTCTCCATCTTCGGTCCGCCTCCCCCTCTCTCCCTATTTATTCCGGAACCCTCACCCCATCCCCCTCTCTGATGAAGAGTCTAGGCCCGAAACGTCAGCTTTTGTGCTCCTGAGATGCTGCTTGGCCTGCTGTGTTCATCCAGATCCACACTTTGTTATCTTGGATTCTCCAGCATCTGCAGTTCCCATTATCTCTGATACAATTTTAACACCAAGGAAACCTCCTGCCGATTACCACATACCGCCCTCCCTCAGCTGATGAATCGGTATTCCTCACTGTTGAACAACACTTAGAGGAAGCACTGAGGATGGTAAAGGCACCAAATGTACTCTGGGTGGGGAATTTCAAATGTCCAACACCAAGAGTGGCTCGGCAGCAGTACTACTGATCGAACTGGTCGGGTCCCACAGGACACAGCTGCTACACTAGGTCTGCAGCAGGTGGTGAGGGAACCAACGAGCAGGAAAAACATACTTGACCTCAGCCTTATCAATCTGCCAGCCGCAGTATCGGTAAGAGTGACCATCACGCAGTCCTTATGGAGACAAAGTCCCGCCTTCACATTGAGAATAACTTCTGTCATGATGTGTGGTACCTACCACTGAAAAATGGGACAGACTTCACACAGATCTAGCAACTCAAGACTGGGCATCAATGAGGCACTGTGGGCCATCAACAGCAGCAGAACTGTACTCCAGCATGATCTGTAACCGCATGGCCCGGCATATCCCCCACTCAACCATTACCATCAAGCCAGGGGTTCAACCCTGGTTCAATAGTCAGTGCAGGAGGCCATGTCAGGAGCAGCACCAGGCATACCTGGAGATGAGGTATCAACCTGCTGAAGCCACCAAACAGGACTACTTACACACCAAACAGTGAAAGCAGCAAGTGATATACAGAGGTAAGTGATCCCACAACCAACAGATCAGATCTAAGCTCTGCAGTCCTGCCAGATCCAATTGTGAATGGTGGTGGACAACTAAACAACCCACTGGAGGAGAAGGCTCCACAAATATCCCCATCCTCAATGATGGAAGAGCCCAGAACATCAGTGCAAAAGATAAGGCTGAAGCATTCGCAGCAATCTTCAGCCAGAAGTGCCAAGTGGATGATCCATTTTGGTCTCCTCCAAGGGTGCCCAGCATTACAGATACTAGTCTTCAGCCAATTCAGTTCACTCCACGCAATATCAAGAAGCTGTTGGAGACACTGGATACTACAAATGCTACCGGCCCTGACAACATTCCGGCAATAGTACTGAAGACTTGTGCTTCAGAACTTGCTATTCCCCTAGCCAAGCTGTTCCAGTACAGGTACAACACTGGTATCTACCCAACAATGTGGAACATTGTCCACGTATGTCCCGTACACAAAATGCAGGACAAATCCAACCTGACCAATTATGCCGCATCAGTCTCCTCTCAATCATCAGTAAAATGATGGAAAGCATCATCAAGCAGCACCTTCTCAGCAATAACCTGCTCAGTGATGCCCAGTTTGTGTTCCACCAGGGCCACTCAGCTCCTGATCTCATTACAGCCTTGGTTCAAATGTGGACAAAAGAGCTGAATTCCAGAGGTGAGGAGAGAGTGACAGCCCTTGATATCACGGCTGCATTCAACTGAGTGTGGCATCAAGGAGTCTGAGCAAAACTGGAGTAGAGGTGTATCAGGGATCGAATCCTCCAGTGGTTGGATTCATACCTGACACATAAGAACATGGCCGTGGTTGTTGGAGGTCAATCATCTCAACTCCAGGACATCTCTGCAGGATTCCTCAAGGTAGTGTCCCATGCCAAACCATCTTCAGCTGCCTCATCAATGATCTTCTTTCATCATAAGGTCAGAATTGGGGATGTTTGCTGATGAGTGCACATGTTCAGCATAATCCGTGACTCCTCAGAGACTGAAGCAGTCCATGTTCAAATGCAACAAGATCTGGACAATATCCAAGCTTGGGCTGACAAGCGGCAAGTAACATTCATGCCAGACAATCACCCTCACCAATAAAAGAGACAATCTAACCACCATCCCTTGACATTCAATGGTGTTACCATCACTGAATCCCCCACTATCAACATCCTGGGGGTTACCATTGACCAGAAACTCAACTGGACTCACCACATAAACACAATGGCTACAACAGCAGACCAGAAACTGGGAATACAGTGGCGAGTAAGTCACTTTCAGACTCCTCAAAGCCTGTCCACCATCTACAAGGCACAAGTCAGGAGTGTGATGGAATACTCCCCACTTGCCTAGATAAGTGCAGCCCCAACAATGTTCAAGAAGCTTGACAACACCTGGGACAAAGCAGACCACTTAATTGGCACTACATCCACAAGCATTCCCTCCCTCCACCACCGACGCTCAATAGCAGCAGTGTGTACCATCTACAAGGTGCACTGCAGAAATTCACCAACGATCCTAGACAGCACCTTCCAAACCCATGGCCACTTCCATCTAGAAGGACAAGGGCATCAGACATATGGGAACACCACTACCTCCATGATCCCCTCCAAGTCACTCACCATCCTGACTTGGAAATATCTCACTGTTCCTTCACTGTCGCTGGGTCAAAATTCTGGAATTCCCTCCCTAATGGCATTGTGGGTCACCCCACAGCAAGAGGGCTGCAGCCAATCAAGAAGGCAGCTCACCAGCACAACTAGGGATGGGCAAGAAATGCTGGCCAGCCAGCGATGCCCACATCCCACAAATGAATAGAAAAAAAATTCCCAATCATGGAAAACCTGACAGGATTTACTAGGCAGCTTTTAGGAGGAATGGGAAAACCTTTAAATGCCAAAGCTCCCATTAAATCCTGGTTGAGCTCAAGGATATCTCTAGTTGTAAGTGGCTCATTGACATCTGATTGACAGCCCAGTGTCACTAAGCAGGATTGCATGCCAGGCTCTTCCCTATCCCCATTAAATTGGAGATAATTTATCCAATGCTGAGAATTGGACATATCATCTCCCAGTATCCCTATCATCATATCCACCCTGATGGATTTCATTAAATTTTGCTCAGCGGTTCCCTCCACACCTCACTGTCCAATTACTCCTGCAGAAATGTTTGTGTGATTTTTTGTGTGTGTATATATAGCAGAAGCATCATTACCCTTCAAGAAGTCAATTTATTGGAGGTGGATTTTTGGGAGTTTGTGGGGGTAGAGAGGTGGGCGGTGTGCCGGTAAAAGTAGCTGGGACAGGGAAAAGAAGAAAATCATTCAACCTGAAAGGGTGTGTTGCCGTGTGTGTGAGTTACAAACACAATGACACTTTTCTCAAACTCAGTATAGGAAAGCATTCTGTGATCTTAAACGTAAATCAAAGTTGTCTTTGTGCTGAAAGGTCAGTTATTGTTCTCGAGCTGAGTCATGTAGATGTTGCTGTGATTGCAGGCAACCTGAACTTGGTCGCACTGATTGATCTAGATCCCAAATAGCCCAGACTGTACTGTCCCTGACTGACCAGGGTGGGCTGTGATTCAATCCATTCATAAATCTTTGTCAAAAAGGATACTGAATGAATGAATTCTTTTGGTGAAGGCACGGAGCCCAGCTGATCCGTGCTATTGTCCATCTATACAATGGTTCCCAAAGCCAATTACAGGTCAAAGCAGGGAATGGAGTGCCTTACAGTTTGAGAAAAAACCTAGTTAGTGCTAACTTGTGCAAGTTGTGCTGTTAACCCATTCCCCATGAGACCAGGACAGGAGAGGTTGCAACTAGATGGGAAAACCAATAATACATGTGAATGACACATACTGGTCCAACTCATCTTGTACATTTCAAGAAGGAACTCCATATGCCTAATGTGATGTAGACTGTGTGACCTATATATATTATATACTTGGTGCTCAATTTGGATTTTGAAGTAGTAACTTTTGGGTTTTTCTGTCTATCAAGGAATTAATAATTAATTTGAGAGTGTTTCTGTAGCCATGGTGATAGTTTCAATGAGGGCTAGTTTTCAGAATTAATGTCAATTTATTTTGGGAGGGTTTAATCCTAGCAAGGTTTAAAAAAGTGTGCCTTATGTTTTTTGTTAAAATCTTCTGGACAATATTAAGCTTAGGGAAAATGCTCATAGCTTAGAGTTTCAGTTTCCAGCTTTACCTTCAGTTTTGGGCAGTTCTTCAGAAATTTTCATTTGTAATGTTGATCCTTAGAAAGGAAGAAGATAATTAGATTTCTAAGGTTTTAGAGTAGATTTGCAGCTCGAGTTGTGGATGTTGTAGTTGGTTGGACACGAGTTCAAATAACAGGTGGGAAAGCACAACAGCGCTTCATTGGAGGCTGCACTGATGATGTTACTCATCAGGGTAATGAAACATCTGCAAACAAAGAACCAGCTCAGCGAGCCAACCAACCACAACATAATTAGAGAGATAATAGAAACTGCCGATGCCAGAGAATCTGAGATAACAAGGTGTAGAGCTGGATGAACACAGCAGGCCGAGCAGAAATGAAGAAGGGTCTTGACCCGAAATGTCAGCCTTCCTGCTCCTCTGCTGCTTGGCCTGCTGTGTTCATCCAGCTCTACACCTTGTTACAACATAGTTAGATTTGTTAACACTACATTACCTTTGGGTAAGGAGTTAGTGTTGCTCCCAAACTGGAAGTGTTTGGTAAAGACCTGAGGTGGTTCCTTGAAGCTAAGAACATTTACATTCAGGTGTATGGTAGCTCCAGGAAGAAGCTAATTTGTCCTGGGCATTGAAGTTAAAGTAAACCCACCAAGATGTTAGAAAAAAGGATTTTCTGGTATGATCATTCAACAAGAGGTGCTCTTGGGTACCACACAAGGATTTGTAAAATAGTATTTCTGGTATTAATATTGTTATAGATTCAACTTGTGTTTCAAAACCTTAACATTTGTGTATTAAACAAATAGTCTGGTTTATATTTATATTCATTTATTTTCAACAATAGACTTTTGATTTCTTGTTAACAACAAATATGCAATTTTTCATGCTTATGAGGGGCCATCTCATTAAAACTAAAATGAAACAAAATATAATCCATCAAGCTAGATTTAAATCTGGGATCGAATATGTTTGATAATGTCAGCTGGGATCAGAACACTAGTGTGTTCATCTCCTTGTATTCCTGTTTCTTTTACATTCCATCAACAGCCCAAAGCCAACCAACAACAGATAGAAAATAATTAGAAGTTATTTTGAGGTCAGAACTTTTGAACTTATGCATCCATTAAATAAAATCTGGTATTTATTCTGCCACCATTTTCAATTTAGCTTCTTTTTTTTTCCAATATCCTCAAGCCTCATTGTCTAATATTCTTTCAAGATTTTACAGTCTTCACCTTCCATTAAGCAAATAAGAAATTACAGTCCAATGGAGACTTCTCCTGACTTGCTTCTCTCTCTCTGACTGTCATGGAGGGACATGCTTGCCCTCCTTTGGACAACACTTGGTCTGAAAAGACACACAAATATAAGGTAACATCTTACCACCTGGTCTGCAGGATGCTAATAGAACTTCAAAGCTCTGAATTAAATTCAACTATTGGCAAACATAATAGTAATTTTGCACCAAGCTGTATCCAACAAATGTTAATGAAAAGTCTGATCTGGTTCTATTGGCTCTGGCGTAAACGGTAAACTAGAGTTTACAAGAGAGTTGCAGTGGGAGACAGATTCCCTGAGGTTGGTCCGGAGGTGGGGGGGAGGGGAGGGTAACTTCTTCAGGTTAGGCATCCCTGGAAGAGGCGTCGCAGTGGGGTTAAAATTGTATCAGTGATAATGGGAACTGCAGATGCTGGAGAATCCAAGATAACAAAGTGTGGAACTGGATGAACACAGCAGGCCAAGCAGCATCTCAGGAGCACAAAGTACTTGTTCTTCCAAGAGAGACTTTAGTATACATGTCTACATCTTCCAGAACTCATGGATCTCAGTTAACACCACAGATGCAAAACATCTCCAACAATACAGCACCCCTTCAGTATGACATTGAAATGTCAGTCGAGACTGCAAACCTCCACAGAATGGAACTTGAACCTATAAACTGCGCACTCTGAGGTGGTGAGAAGCCATCTCATTAAAATCAAAACAAAACAACCTGCCAACCATTCAGAGACGCATTTTTGCATGCCCTGTGTTTTCTGGCAGCCAGCTAATGATCTGTCTATGCTAATACATTATCCCCACACCAGAAGCCTTTATTTTCCACAATAATCTTTAGATGCAACACCTTATCAAACACTTTCTAGAAATCAAAGTACAGTACATCAATATTATCCACAGTGCCAGTTACTCCTTCAAAGTACCCCATTAAATTGATTTCAGCATGATTTCCCTTTAGCAAAACCATGCTGACTATTCCTGATTACCTTGAGTTCCTCTAAATACATAGCTATAATCTCTTTAATAATTGTCTGTAACATCCTCTCCATGACAGGCGTCCAGCTACTGGCTGTACTTTTGTTTTTTTCTGCCTCCCTCCCTTGTTGTATTGTGGAGTTATATTTGTTACTTTCCAGTCCAATGGGGGTGGGGTGGTGGAAGACGGTCATTCAGTGTTGACAACCTTCCTCTACTATTCTTCCTCTTCATCCAAAATGATTCTACATCCTTCCTGAAGCAAGGTCATCTCAAACTGTTGCCTAAGCGCTATCCTTGATTAACAATGCTACTCCTCCCCACATCTCGACCTAGCTTCCAACTTTTCCTGAATGTTATAAACCGCTAAATATTCAAGGTATAATCCTTCCCACCCTGAAGTTATGTTTCAGTAATGGGTATTAGGTTACATTTATTTGTTTCAGTGTGTGCAATCAATCTGTTTGCTTTATTGTGAAAGTTATGCACATTCACATGCAAAATCTTTACATTTGACTTTTTGTTGTCTTTATAGCATTTAGTCTTGACTGTTGGTTTGATCCTGGATTATCTCTCCCTAGCCCTCCCTGCAATTCTCTGCCCCTCATTTCCAATTTTACTATTTTCCTTCCTAACATTGTCTCTACTCTTTCCCACATTTGATCATTTACCCCTGCTTGTTGCAGTATTTAAAAAGCCTCTCTACTTCCCCAGCTATGCTGTTCCTAAAAATGTTGGCCCAGCACAGTTCAGGTGCAGACCATTTCAACGTTATACTCTTCACCTTCTCCAATATTAGCCCAGTGGCCCGGAAACAGGATCCCACTTTTCCCACACCTGTCTTTGAGCCACACATATGTCTCACTTCTGCATAACCTGCTACTGCATTACACAGGACATTCCAAAATGCTGCATGCCCATGAGGTTTTGACAGAACAAGAGGTGAGTTGTCATCCAGCATTCAAATATTTCTGGCTTCAGCAATTTGGACTCTACAGCCTTCTGTGAAGGAGCATTCGCAGGTTCACAAACATTTGAGTGAAGTATTATTTCCTCATTTCAATCCTAAATGGTCTACTTGGTAACAGCAATGCAGCAAGTAGTTACACGTTCGACTTGCTGTTCAGTCATAATGACTGAAAACTAAATGGTGACTGCATGCTCTCAACCAAATGTAGCACTGTGAATGCCCCTCAAATGAACGAAACCACATTACTTCTAGTATTTTTTGTTGTGTATTAATCATGTACAACCAAATGTTTAACCTTCCATCTTTACATTTTATAAACACTTGTGACATTGATTAACAGGATTGGTCCATAGTTTGTGCTGCCATTTCTCAAGATAAAACACAACTGTGCATTTATTTAGAGCCTTTCGCAAACTTGCGATGTTTCAAAATGCTTTACAGCCAGTTAAGTGCATTTTTCTTTACATTAGAAGAATATGCTGTAGAGAAGCAGAGCAGGTCAGGCATCATCTGTAGAGAAAAAAACAGAGCTAACCTTTCAGAATTTCAACCTGAAGTGTTCACTCTGGTTCTTTCCACAGGTACTCTGTGAGCACAGAGGTTAGCAATGCTGCATCAGTGTCAACAACCTGTGCTTGATTCCAGCCATCCATGTGGAATTTGTACATTCTCACTGCATTTGTGCAAGTTTCCTCTGGGTGCCCTGGTTTCCTTCCACAGTCCAAAAATGTGCAGGTTAGGTGTATTAGCCATGGAAAATGCAGGTTTATGGGATAGAGGATAAAGGGCTGGGTGTGGGTTGGATGCTCTTCAGTGTTGTGCTGACTTAGAGTCATACAATGTGGAAACAGACCCTTCTGTTCAACCAATCCATGCTGACCATAATCCCAATCTAAGCTAGTCCCACCTGACTGCACTTTCCACACTTTAAGGGCTCATTGATTCTATGATCTGCTGAGCATTTCCAATATCTTTTGCTTGTTTCAGATTTACAGCATCTGCAGTATTTTTAGTTTTGAAATGTCTTCTCATTGGCAATGTAGCAAATGTGGCAGTCTATTTGCAAACACTAGCCAGCAATATAACAAGGACCAGACAATATGAGTTAGCAGCAGAATTAGATCATTCTGTCCTTTAGAGCATGTTAAATCATTCAATAGGATTATCACTGACCTGACGAGGACCTCAACTTCATTTGACTGCTATACCTGATAACATAAAGAATAGAACAGTACTGCATAAGAAAAGGCCCATCAGCTCACCATGTCTCTGCTGACCATAATGCTATTCTAAACTAATCCCATCTATTTGTACATGGTCCGTATCCCTCTGCTCTCTGCCTGTTCATGTGTCTATCTAAATGCCTTTTAAACTTTGCTAACATGTTTGCTTCTACCATCTCCCTTGGCAGTGCGTTCCAGGTACCTACCTGCCTCTTGTGTAAAAAAAAAACTTGCCTTACACATCTCCTTTGAACTTTTCCCCCTCATCTTAGACCTATGCCCCATAGTACTTGAGGTTTCCAATCTGGGAAAATGTCTCTGGCTATCCATCCTACCCTCAGCCTCTGATGCACTAGTGAAAACAATCCAACTTCTGAGTCCCTTGTTAGTCAAGAATCTATCTACCTCTACCTTAATGCTTTCAATGACTCTGCTTCCATTGTTTTCTGGGGAACAGTGTTCCAAAGACTCATGATGCCCAAAGAGAGAAGAATTCCTCACCCCATCAGAAATGGAAGAACTTTATTTTTAAATTCTGTTGTGTGGTTCTCAACACCAATAAATCATACCATGGATTTTTAACATCTATCTGAGAGGAAGATGGGGTCTTGATTTAATATCCCATATAACAGATGGCCCCACCCACATGGCATCATTCCTGCATTGCAACATTTTCAGCTTCAGTCTAGACTTTTCTGCTTAAGTCTCTGAAAAGGGACTTGAACATACAATCTTCAAACTCAGAGGCAATGGTTCTACTGACTCATGGCTGACATTCTTCAGTTTTATTAATGCACAAAGCATTTTATTAATGTGTAGATAACCAGCTTTAGTGATGTTAGTTGAGGGATAAGTCTAACCAGGATCTTTGAGGATTTAATGCACAGTATGAATACTCCAGAATTGCAAATGATAATTCTACCCCATTCTGTCTAATACAAACTATTCTGAGGAAGGTTAACTCTGATTTCTCTCCACTGATGCTGCCAGACCTGCTGAGCTTCTCCAGAAATTTCTACTTTTGCCTCTGATTTACAGCATCTACAGTTCTTTCGTTTTTTACAAACTGTTTTAAAATCCATATACCTGCTATTTGCAAAGACCTTTTCAGTCAATGCCAGGAAAGAACTAAATTGCAATCCTGTTTATCAGCACATTCAAGCAATTTATTTGCTAAGCTTCGATAAAGGCTGTTCAGTAAATGAGGAACTGTGTCTTGTACACAGAATGCGAGGTAAAGTAATGCACCAAAAAGAAAATCTTTTGAAGTCTTTTTTTTTAAAGAAGTAGATAACTAAACTGCCTCATTATTCTGGGATGAAGTGGGTAAATTAACCAATCATTAATTTCTCAAAAAAAATTATGGTGTCAGCTTTAAGGATAGCTCAAGATGTCCCTGCCTTCAGCAAAATTCAACCATTTACAGTGGTCACTACATCTCTGTGACTCACCTTTTGCTGCCAACTTGGACTCCATTTGTTCTTCCTCCTCATTGTGTTGAGGTCAGCATTGACCTTGACCTTTTACTCCAAATTGAAAGGAACTAAATTTCTCATTTTATAAAAGTATAGTGCAAATCTCATACTTGCAGGAGGGAATCATAACATTATCCTGTATTGTTCAAATAACTTATTTCAGACTTTGGGTGTAATTTGGGTCAATCACAGCCCTTTCACACGCTGAGACAGTGGATCAGACACTGGAAGAGAAATTCAGCTTGTCCCCAACAGAGGGTCCATATGTTGAACCATTCTCTCCTGTCCAATCCAAGCTTACTCTACCCTGTCCTGATGCACCGTACTATGTCTCAAACTGACTCAGGTCCCAAAGTCACTGATGTGGAGTTTAACTTGTTACCCCCGAGTTCAGATTGAACTCAAACCAACTTGTTGAAATTCCTTAGAAGTTACAAGTGTCTAATCTGAAATAGTTGATATGTATTAACCAAAGCCTGCACCATATTCTGTGTGGATAGGGCTAGAATAGTACTATGAGCAAATGATATATCTGTTCTAAACCTGGTTTCTTTTGCAGGTAGAAAATGCCATAAAAAGCAAAGGTTTTATACACAGGGGCTTCGAGCATAAAAGAAATTGTATGCCATTGAATTAGTGGAGGGAACATAGTTACTGTTCAGAAGGAACATAATAACTGTATGCAGAAGATACAGTAACTGTACAGAGAGGATATTGTTACTTCCCAAAGTATACAGTAATAGATACAGAGCAGTTACTATACAGGAATATTACAGTAAATTCAGGTTGTACAAGGAAATATACAAGGATTATCCAGAGGTGATGTAACCAGTACATACAGTTGATAAAGGGATAACATTAGGAAAGTAGAGACCACTCTCAGATTACAGAGGCAACATTATATTGGAGCAATGTAGACTGTGCTTAAGATCAAACAAGTAACTAGAAGAACAATACAAGCAGTTTCCAGGAATGGAATAGGTTGCTGCATCATTCTATATATTATTTGCAAACTATAATCATCAAATGTAGAATATATTTCAGCTTTGGGACGAGGTAGTAATTCTAAGAATATTGTAAAGATTTTATTATTGGAGTGTTCCTCCAACTCATTGGCTGTAAACAATTCCTCCCTATGCCCTCTGAACAGTCAGCATTTAAGATTACTTATCACTTCAAGCTGTGTACAGGGTAAATATTGAAGGGTTGGTTAGCTCAGTGGCCTGAATGGCTGGTTTGTTAGTGGGTACAGTTCCTGCGCTGACTGTGGTTACCATGATGGGCACTTCTTCTCAACCTCTGCCCTTGCTTGAGATTGGTGACCTTCACCATCACCAATCATAAAGTCAGAGTTATAGAGTCATACAGCATGAGTCAACGCTCTTTAATGAGAGAACAGCCTTGTGTCCACTAGAACCATGGTAACTTTACCTTTGCCAATGGTAAATATTCCACTCAAAGCAAAACCCTTATCCATAAATAGGAATACATAATATTTACACTGAGTACTGGCACAGTTATAGATTCATAACTTACAAATGGAAGAATTAGTATTACTTAAGTATTTTTGTTTTTATTTTCCAGATAAAAATTTCAAAGTATAGGTGACAGGCGTGCCCATGATAGGAAATCTTAACAAGTCTGTAAAAGTGTCAAAAAATAGCTAACTTGGAAGGTACCGGTTCAATGGTATGCAGCTCACCAGTTAAAGGACAGAGCATCTAAGACAGGAGATGATGTGGTGGGTGGACCCCATCTCAGCCCTGAACCCATGACAACAGAGCCTCACACATTATCAATTTCATTGAGCAAATTATCTTGCCTTGTCACTCAAAGGGATTGCCAACTGCCCAGGAATGCCCTGTAGCGGAATTAAAGAGAAACATTCTGGACATCCCTATGAGTTAAACCCAGTCAGAAGATCCATAAGGGAGAGCAAGGTAAAACAGATGGTGCACCTGTTTTGTTTTAAACGGTTTAAACAGGTTAATTTATTACTTTTGAACATGTTGGAGATGGCAAGAAAGACTATGTCAGACCGAGTGAAGATGTTGAAGGCTAAAGGTCTGCATGGTGAAAGTTGTAGGGTAACCTCCAAACAGAGTTGGCAAACTCGACTGTGACTGTAGGCAGCATCTGTCACAAGAGAAATCAATTTTAGAAATCAGCAGTTTTCCATAGGTTAGTTCTAGAAATTGAGAGAGAGAGAGAGGGCAGAGTGGTGTTCTTATGCATGACAGATTGATTCAGTTCGGGGTGGGGAGGTTGAGTGTGATTGCTGAAACTGTGGAGTCAGAGATAGCACTCATTAAAGTACAAATTATACACAGTTCTGGTTGACACCTGCAAAGATGCTACAATAACCTAAAGAACAGCATTTCTTTTTTAGGGGCTCTTCAACAGCTGCTAAACCGCTCATTAACATTTTTAAGGAGCTTAACAACTGCTTAAAGCTTCACCTGGAATGCAGTGGGACCAGTGTCTGTGTAGATTTGACCTAGGGTCCTGCAACAGGCTACTTTCTCCCCCATTTTGCTCCAGAAAGCAAGCATGATAAGTACCAAATTCTATCCTGGTGTATTTAATTTCAGTGCTGTGAGGAAAACAAATGCCTTGGATGGTTTACTTGAAACTAAGCATGACCTATAATGGGAAGTTCAAAAGAATCCCAATTACCACAAGTATATGTAGCAGAATAATAGCCAGTATGAGACGGCAAAATTGAAACCTGAAAAATCTTGACCATAGTCAACAAATACCTTGAGAGTCATGGGCTTGGTTTTTGTACCAAACTACATCATTAATTCCTGAGGAATTTCTCAATGATGTCACCTCTCTGTGCGTGCAAACAAACAGCTCACGTACAAAGTCTTTAGATTCTGTTCTGAAACAACTGCAGAAACAGCCCGATAAAAATTCATTACATGTTTCTTGGGCATTCCCCAATAATTTACACTCACCGAATGGCCTTTGTTTGCATATGATAATATACAGCTATTAAAATTCAAACACTGTACACAGATTGTAAATAATTGCATTCCAATATGTTTGTGCAATCAATAAAACCAGTTTGTTGCAACATTCTTTCATAGTTTCTAGGTGGTTACTCTGACTTGTTGCAGGGGTGTGAATTTGATTTCACCCATCCTGCCTTTGAATGACACTCACTGCATTGTGTCCCTGATTTTGACTTGCTTGGATTTGGAGTCAGTGCTAATTTGTGCTACACAAAAATTGAAGGAGTTCTATTTTCCAGACCAATGTAGTCATGGCTAAGGAATTACATTTCCAAGTTGGCCCCTTTAACCCCCCACACCCCTTCCCTTGCCTAATGTGATATTGACCCATACAAACCAAGTAGCCTCAGCTCAGCTAATCAAATCCATCATTCTCTAGCAGTCCATGACACAAGGGGGATTGTTTTGCTACAGCGGTAGTAATGTTGCCTCTGAGCCAGCAGGTCTAGGTTCAATCCCACCTTCTCCAGCAGTGTGTAATAACATCTGAACAAGTTGATTAAAAGTATCTATAATATTCGAGGACATAGATGAAGAAACCACCAGTGGTGACGAGTTTTGGGAGAACTATGGCCAGAATTGTTATAAAGATTGAGAGTGACCCTGACTTAATTAAAATAGCAAGAAGATTTGACTCTAAAAGCCCTTCCCCTCCAACCTGGCACGCGCCATTTTCATCATGTGGGAAATGGGAGCAGCTTGTACTTTACAGATCATAGGGCCATGGAGACAGCTACATATGTGAAAGTGCAGCTGCTTTCAACCAATTTTAACAACTGAGATGTCCAAAACACAATTAGTCGGCTTTAGAACTTCCTGGAGAAAGTCTAAAGCTATTAGAGTTCTTTGCAGGCATTGGGCATCTTTTGGAGATTATAAAATTTTTTTTTGCATAGGTACAAAAACAGCTTTGGGAGATCTTAGTCTTTCAGACAGGTCAGGTGCATTTAGGAGATTTCAAGTCTCTATTATGACAGTAAGCCACATGCTCACAGTTTGACAAATGTATATAAATATATTTATAAATTGAAAATATGAAGTCAATTTTTTATAAGGCATTAAGTAGGTGAAATAAGTTAATTTGAGTGAATGGATTTTATGCCAATAAGTTTTTTTTTAAATGAAACACAGAACTGCGGATGCTGGAAATCTGAAAAGCAGGAACTCAACAGGTCTGGCAGCATCTACAATGAGAAAGCAAAGTTAAAATTTCAAGTCCAATGACTTCTTCAGAACTGATAGCAGCTAGGAATGCTTACTGCTGAAGACAGGTATTAGGCAGTGAGTAGTGTGTGGTGAGTAGATGGGTGGATATGGAGCCCAGAGAGAGACAAGGGATGGATTATAATATGCTGAGAAGAAAGAAAAGCTGATAATGACAACTATGTAGGGGTGGGTAGAAGACATAAAAGAAGGTATTTGAATTCGAAAACTATGGAACCTTATATTAAGTCCTGAAGGCTGCAGGGTCCCCAAATGGAAAATGAGGTGCTGTTCTTCCAGCTTGTGCTGAGCTTCGCTGGAGCACTGCAAAAAGCCCAAGATGGAAATGTTGGCCAGGGACATAGTGGCATTTTGAAGTGGCAGGTAACTGGAAGCTTGCGGTAATTTTTCTGACAGAATGTAGATGTTCTGCAAAGCAGTCACCCAGTCTGCGCTTCATTTCCCCAATGCAGGGTAGACAACATTGTGAGCAATGAATACAGTAGACAAGATTGAGTGAAGTGCAGATAAATTGCTGCTTCACCTGGAAGGTGTGTCTGGACCTTGGATAGTCAGCAGGGAGAAGGTAAACAGGCAAATGGTGCACTTTCTACAGTCACAATGGGAATGTGCTGGGGGAGATATGAGCAAGTGTTGGGAGTGGAAGATGAGTGCACGAGAGTGTCCTACAGAGCGACAGTGCTGACAAGGAAGGAAATGCGTCTGGACAGTGCATCCTACTGGAGGTGGTGGAAAGAGTAGCTTATGACCCTTTGGTTGCGGATTGTTGTGGGGTGGAAAATGAGTACTGGGGGACTCTGTTGCTGTTATGGGAGGGAAGAGAAGATGTGAAGAAATTAGAAAGAAATGAGTCAGACTTAACAGCCCTGTCAATCACAGTCACCCTGCCATTTAAGTTTTGTTAAACTTGTAAATTCATGAATCGACACTTTCAAACATCATTCTATTTTATCTCAGTGTGCTTCTTGGGTTTACCTAGATACTGGCAGAGTTGGCATGAAAAATAGAAGGACAAAGGTGATAGGTGGGGTGCATATATTGGCATGAGTTGTTATTAAGTTGGCATAGGGGCTAAAGATGAGCATGGAAAGTGGATAGAGGAGCACAGGCTGGCACAGAGGGCATGAGGAATCATGGGTGTTTGGAGGAGCAAAGTTTGAAATGAAGGATGTGAAGGGCCATGGGTGGGTGCTATGAGCTGCAGGGCTGATTTACATTTTATTGCCTTTTAACAGCTGTGTGAAGACCCAGATCTTCAAGGTAGGCCATTCCTACCAGCTGACTCAGTAACTGATAGCTCCTGTGTCTGCATTCCAATGCTTTCTGGGGACAACAGGCATGACACCAGCTATCAACTGCCACTCCAGAATGAAAACTTAACTGACCACAGGACATTCTCCAAAGTTGGGTTTATGGAGCTGGGAGTTTTTCCAACTCTGCATTCCCAACTTGGAGGTGAAAATTCAGGCATTCAGATTCAACATCACCTGCAAACCACTCCTGAAACTTTTTCTCACTTGAGTATTCACTTACTCGTTCTTTGTATTCCAAGATGTTATTTTTACAAAGAAACTTCACTAATTTGTGATTTGAATGAATTAGAGCTAACATTTTCCCCATCTCAAAATAATCTGTTCTATAGATTTGTCGGTAGCTCAATGGAATACTATTTCTGTAGGTTGTTTTGAGCTGAACTCTCCTGTGGTTCAGTTTTGGAGAAAGTGTAGCAGTTTGACATGATCTGGCTAAGCAGAGATTCACACGATGATCCCTGGAATGGTAGCTTTAACATTTGATGAACGGCTGATGACCCTGGGATTGTATTCATTAGAGTTCAGAAAGATGAGGGGAGATCTAATAGAAACTTACAAGATAAGGTATGGCTTAGAAACGTTGGACACTGGGAAGTTGTTTCCGTTAGGTGGGGAGACTAGGACCCGTGGGCACAGTCTTAGAATTAGAGGGGGTAAATTTAAAACGAAAATGAGGAGACATTTCTTCAGCCAGAGAGTGGTGGGCCTGTGGAATTCATTGCCACGGAGCGCAGTAGAGGCGAGGACTTTAAATGGCTTCAAGGCAGAGATTGATAATTTTTTGATTTCATAAGGAATCAAGGGCTACAGGGAGAGTGCAGGGGAGTGGAGTTGAAATGCCCATCAGCCATGATTAAATGGCGGAGTTGACTCGATGGGCTGAATGGCCTTACTTCTTCTCTTGTCTTAAGCATTGAAGAAATCAGCCAGGCTTCCACTCCTGATCACTGTTTAGTGACCCCTGCCCGAAAGAACGTGAGTATAGGGTCAGGTGAGGATAGCATCCTAATCAATGTCCAATTCTGATCATTCAATGAATCTTATTGGAATTTTGTGTGAAGGAATCTTACACTGGCTTAAACTGAACAAAATCTGTCTAGGATTTGACTCTGTAAATTAAATTGTACTCCTTAAAATGTGATTTCAGGTGAGTAAACTAATGGCAGATTAAGATTCCTTTATCAGAAGCTGGGTTGGTTTCTTAACAGCAATGAAGGTAAGGAGAGGATTAGTATATTAGGAAGGGGAGGTGAAACCCCCCCCGATAATTAAAATTGAAACACAAGCCCCAATCTGTTATGGGGGTAGTATTTGTACCCTTCTAATAATTAATCCCGAAACACCTAGAGAAGCTTACCTCACCTCACCTATTCTGTTAAAAAGGAGTGGTTAAATGAAAGAAAATCCCTGATGTTTACAATAAGCAACAAGTAACAATGTACTATTTAACCATAACAGTAAACAAATTAACAGAACTCCAACAAATCAAACAATTCCACCTTAACTACCAACTATTCCCTAATTGAACAAAATTCTAATGCTATGGTGTTCCAATAAATATAAGTTCCACTTATAAAAACACAAGTAATAATAAAAATAAATTAAAGGTTAGACTTTCAAAATCCATACCAGGGTGTGTCTTCTAGAATGTTCCGCCTTCTCCACTGTCTCTCCAGTCACAGATGCCTTTCTTACACTGATTCTTCTGTCATGTATGTTTCCTCTGTGAATTCTTCTGTGAGGACTTTTAGCGAGAATTGTTGTGTTACCTTTGTGAATAAATGGTGTTTTCTCAGAGAGCTTAGAGATTTCTGTAAGAGCCAGATACTTACTCTTCAGATGGCAATTCGCTCTCGCCCAATTGTCAAAAACCCTCTTCTTATATACCTTGGATGACATATCAATTTTCTTACCATAGCATTGATCTGAGGTTGTCAAAATCATCAGATTTAAATTCAATTGGTTTTCAGCCTCTAAGTGCTTGATTTAAATTAATTGGGTGATTCCAGCTCATTGCCAAAACATCAAAACAAGCCCAAGGTTTCAAATCACACAGCCAACTGGCACATGTTTCCATTTCAGAACTGTTTGTACTTACTCAGCTGCTGACAGACACAATTTTGTTTAAATCTCCAAACCTAGAAAAGTATATCATCCTTCAAAGGCATTGCACACTCTTTCCCCCGTATCATTTTTGCAAACAAATTCTAACTTCCTGCCTTCCAATTCACAAGTACTCTACACAACTTTGCAACAAGAGGTTCCCAAATTTCATGGAGTCCCCAATCTACGAACATCTGACTTACAAACTTTCGTACTTATGAACAAGGTCCCATATTAATATTAATTTTAAAGGTCCAACACGTGAACATTTGCTTGTACTCATAAGCAGCTATTTTATATTGTATTGTGTTCCCACTTGGATATAATTTGACTTGAGAATGTGCACAAGAATGGAACCCATTTGCAATCCGGGGTCTGCCTGTATTAGAGATTTTGACAGTAAGACCATTTCCACTGGCAGGTGAAGTCAGTAACTGGGTGACACAGAGTTAAGGTGATTGGCAAAAGCAGCACAAGGGACGATGAGGAGAATTTTTCCATAGTCTGGGACGTCGTGTTTTAAAAGGTGGTGGGAGAATATTCAATTGTAACTTTCATAAAACAGTTGAATAAATAATTGAAGAGGAACAATTTCAAGGACAATGGGGTAGCAATGGGACAATTGGATATTTCTGGTGAAGAGTTGACCCTGTTATGATAAACTGTTTGGTCACCTGTTATGTGAGATTCTGAGATTCCACACCATCCTGGGTCAATTGCCCAAATCCCAATACATACTTTAATTCTTTTCTTATCCACAAAAACAGAGAGAAAGAGTGAGAGAGTAAAAGAGAGAGAGGCAGTGTGCACTATCTCATCATATACATTTAATCACTGCATCAACTTTGTGCAATCACTATAGCTGGGTGCAATTCTTAATGGTTGCTGTGTAACTTTTATAAATATTAACCTCAGGGGATTTAAGAAAAATATTTTCTGAGCTTAGTGGATATCTGGAATTCACCGCCTGAAAGGGTGCAGGGACAGGGATTGTCACCACACTCAAGAAGTATTTTGACATGCACCTGAAATGCATGGCATACAAGGCTATGAGCCAAGTATTCCAAAATGGGATTGGAGTAAGTAGATGCTTGATAACCACCACAGACATAATGGGCTGAAGGGCCTCCTTCCAATCTGTAAAAGTGTGATTCTGTACACAAACAGCACCCTCTCACAGGCTCCAAACCAACGATATCTTGTTAATTGGGATTTGGCACTTGCTGAACAAACCTGAATGCACTAAAAGCTATACCTGCAATCCATTCAAGATAATCAGCCAAGCCTTTCGTATGGCTTATTTATATTTACCAGAGGGATTAACTTTCTCCAAACAAACACACAGCTATGGCTTCTCAAGTTCCCAGGTAAATTAAGAAAACGTTGCTCTCTTCAGAGTTTCTCCAAAGCCAATCAGAGTTGACTTGCTAAACAATTTTTGCTCCTGTAGAATAAATTGTTGTATCATTAAGGTTAGGCATTCTTGTGTTTGTCCAGATGAGGTCAAAATGAAAACGTTCAGCAACATCTCCCCCTTTTTAGCAATAGTTAAATTCTGTCTTACTGCTTAACATGAAGCCATAAGTCACACAGCACAGAAACTGACCCTTCAGCCAAATTCCGTCCATTCCGACAAAGTTTCCTAAACTGAACTAGTCCATTTGCCTGTGTTTCACCCTCTAAACCTTTTCTATCCATGTACCTGTCAAAATGTCTTTTAAATGTTGTAGTTGTACCACCTCTACCACTTCAGTTGACAGCTCATTCCATGTATGCACCATCCCCTGTGTGAAATGCCTTCTTTGCCACCTTGTCTACCTATGATGCTACTTTCAAGGAACTATGTACTTGAACCATTTGGTTTCTCTGTTCAACAATGTTCCCCAGGGCCCTACCATAAACTGTGTAAGTCCTGCCCTGGTTTCTCTTACTGAAATGCAACACCCCACGTTTAGCTGAGTTAAACTCCATCTGCACACATAGGGTAGTGGAGTCAATTAACAATTGAACATTGAGATTGTTACTTTTTTGTTGGTTAAGAACATTACTGGACATGAAACCAAGGTGAATATATTCACGGCACACAGAAACTGTGACCTAGTTGAATTACAAGTAGATGCTTGAGGGGCTGAAGGCTCATTAGCTGTTCGCATGTTCTCTGCATTCAGCTACAAAATTTAACTAGTTGTTTAAAAGTCTATCCTGTGCCTACTGATGCCACAGAGGGTCGGCGTAAAATTTCATGTCAGTTGGAGAGTTTATTTAACACATTGGTGATTCTGTAAACCCAGTCTTTGCCTGTCCAAACTGCAAAGTAGCCCAGGGAATCCATTGGCTTATTTGATTGATGATGATCTCTGATGTAAAGATGTCACTTTTTCTCAATTCTGAAATCAAAGAACAGGATGAACAGGAGTGGCATGTAATACTCCAGAAAACCAGTTGATGAAAGATGGAACTAGGGCTGATCTATACCTACTTTTACACTGATTTACATTGTTCCACCTCACAAGCACATACAGCCTAACCAAACCAGCACAGTTCCATCTAGGGATTAAGAGGGAAGCAACTAAATAATTAAACACATTGAATATACAATAAACCTGACATCTGTGTGGTACTGAGGGCTAAACAAGTGTAAGCATAATACTGAGAGATGAGTTAGAACATAATAAGAACATGAGGACTAGGAGCAGGAGTAGGCCATCTGGCCCCTCGAGCCCGCCCCATCATTTAATGAGATCATGGCTGATCTTTTTGACACTCAAGTCCACTTACTCACCCACTCACCATAATCCTTAATTCCTTTACTGTTCAAAAATTTATCTATCCTTGCCTTGAAACGTTCTGATTTATTGATCATGAAAATTGATCAATAACATTACAGACTTCAATAAATAATATGACTGAGTCATGGGACACAGAGCCAGGTGAGAAAGCTATTTTTGGTTTGATCTCTTCGAAATTTCCAAACCATCCACTCAAAGAATTAAATCTCATGTAAAGTGGATGATTGCAAATCTACATTGGTCCTAACATATTGCAGAAGATGAGCAATGAATATAAATCTGATTATCTTCTGAGTTTATTGTAAACTCTGTTCTACAATTCCAAGTAAACATGCCAGAAGCTATTTACAGAAATAAACATTATTTATTGCTGATCAATGATTGTTAAAATGATTAGAATCTGGATCAACATCATCATATAATGACCCTAGATAAACATACAAATGTAACATGAGCTGACAGGCCAGAACTTATAATCAGATTTAATCACAGATTCTGTCCAAAACAATAAACCATTATCCAGTCTCTTCAAAGTTGACAGAATTAAATGTGTCGCTGAGGATTAAATCACTTTTGAGTCAACGGTAGTTTTCGTCACTTGCCAATAGATACACTCTGCTCCTGTGAAATAGACCTGTCATTTACATGGTAACAACTAAAAGGTACTTTCCCTGTTCTTATTTTCAGCACCTCTTTCTAGAGGAAACAACCATAAGCCCTTTAAAGGAGTTTATATCAGTTTTTCGGAGCAATGCTGGGACACACACACCAGGCACAGAGAATTAGACCAGAGCCAGTTAGCAGCTTTTATTTCTACAACTGATTATTTGTAAATATTCTTTCCACTCTTGATGCAGGATATCAGTTCTGGGCAGTGGCATTCTTTCCATTTCCAGCACTCCCAGGGAAGGTGCAGCTGTAGCAATTTACAGAGTAAGTCTTCGACTTAGTCCCGATCTTGCCTTAGACCCACCTGCCACTCACCACACACACTACTGTGATTTTATTCAATGGCCCAAGATCACAAGAAACTAATTGAAATTGCCTCAAACTCATTTCACATTGGCTTTTCCATGCAGCAATTAGCAGGGGACATCATTCCATTTGTTCTGATGGACATGAAACCAGAAACAGGGATGAAGGGTGGGAATGCTTGAAAAGATTCACCCAGTTTCCTGCAAGGTTTTGGAAACTCTCAAAAAATTATATTCTTTACAGTGTATTGCAATTTGCTATTGTCTCCTGTGAGGTTAAATAGAAGATGGGGAGGAACTCACTCCAAACAGTGCAGATGTTTAACCTGCTCTCCTACTCCAACCTCTGTGTAACTCAGTGCAGAGGAGGAACTGAGATTGGGGGAATCATGAGGAACATACGATTCGCCTCAAAATAAAATCACATTCATTGTGTTCTTTTATGACAAAGTGGAGTCTGTGGATTCCTGAAGAGCATAGTTTCCAGAGTGTCTGGAAAATAATCTTTCTAGTGGGGGGACAGAAAGGAAATCAGAAGAAGAGTAAAGAGCAGAAACAGAAGGAAAAGACAAACCTCCTGCTTTGAATAAAGTAATGATGATCAGCATTAGATCAAAGAACAAAGAATAATACAGCACAGAAACAGACTCTTCAGTCCTCCAAGCCTACATGGACACATTTTGCTCTTCGATAGCAAAGCTGTCACACTTACAGGATCCATATCCTTCTATCCCCTTCCTATTCATGTATTTGTCCAGGGGCTTCTTGAATGTTGCTATTGTGTCAGCTTCCACCACCTTCTCTAACAACACATTCCAGACACCCACCGCCCTGTGTGTGAAAAACCTTCCTTGCACATCTGTTTTAAACTTGCCCCCTTGCACTTTGACACCTCCACCCTGAGAAAAAGCTTCATACTTTCCACTCTATGTATGTCATTCACAATCCGATAAAATTCTATTGGGTCGCCCCTCAAGGTTCACATGAGTAGCTAGCATGATGTCCAACCCTCAAAGTTCTTGACTACTCAGCTTTTTCAGTGATAGATTCTTCAGATGTCAAGCTGTACAGTGGAGTGTCTCACTTCACTTTCATTAGTAAGAGAGAGGTAAGAAGGTCAGCCACTCCTGTGAAAGCAGGGTACACTCAATTTGAACTCATGGAAAGTGAAGCACTATTGCAATGGAGCCTGCCTGACCTGCTGAGTAATTATAGCATTTTCTGTTCGTACTAATCTCTTGCTGGTTTCATTCTTGCAAATGTGGAAAATTTGCCAATTTGATTTACTTAAATCTTCCACATGCTGCAACAGTCTAACATTCTTGAGTGGTTAAATAACACTGAGAAAAAGTGTTGAGTTACAAAGGGCCCATAAAATATTCGTAAGAATGTCACATTCAATTGAATACAATGTATTAGAATGGAAGGGAAGAAACCTCATTGGTTAATGAAAATTGATTTCTTAAGCAAAATGTTAACATGCTTTGAGCCCGTTAATCATCCAGATATGATGTATTTTTGTATTATTCTGTGTTATTAATTCTGTATTTTTAGTTGTGGAATGGAAAGGGAAAAGGACTATTTGAAAAGCACTGTTTGTACGCATTTTAAAAGCAAGTTACTGAAACTCATTTTAAGTGGTGTTTACAGGGCTGTTTCGTTCCAGTTGTAGAGATGGGTACCAGGAGACATATACAAAGTGAGAGCCACTCAGCAACAGGTACCTGATTGGTTTGTGGATTGTCACCAGCTGTGAATGGCAAAGGTCATCTCCCTGCCAACATCTGTATGGTTGGCTCTCAATGTAGTCGAACAGTTTGTGAGTGTGAACCATATTGCTAGAAGCCTTCAAACCTGCAGAAGCAGAGGTAATGAGCTCCCCTCCCCAACCGCATCCCAAAACCAGCCCAGCTTGTCCCTGCCTCCCTAACCCGTCCTTCCTCCCACCTATCACCTCCTCCCACCTCAAAGCCCCGCCCCATCTCTTACCTATTAGCCTCATCCCACCCCCTTGACTTGTCCGTCCTCCCTGGACTGACCTATCCCCTCCCTAACTCCCCACCTGCCCACACCTTTACTGGCTCCATCCCTGCCTCTTAGACCTGCCTGTCCCCTCTCCACCTATCTTTTCCTTTATCCATCTTCTATCTACCTCCCCCTCTGTCCCTGTTTATTTCAGAACCCTCTTCCCCTCCCCCATTTCTAAAGAAGGGTCCAGGCCTGAAATGTCAACTTTCCTCCTCTGATGATGATGCTTGGCCTGCTGTGCTCATCCAGCTCTATACCTTGTTATCTCTTGCCTCAAGAAAGCCAGTTTATTTTGCCTCACAGTTGCTGAAAACTATGCTTTTTAACCAGTAACAAACAGTCTTCGCAATTAACGTACTAGTTACTATGCCTCCTGCGAAGAAATTAGAACCAGGAGAAAAGAGATTGAAGAGCAGCAAGCCCAGATAACCAAAAGAATCATCTCAGAGCAGCCTGTGGACTGGGCCCATTGAAGTGCCTTCCCAGTTTCTTCCTCTACCCATAACATCATTTTCTTTTGTCCATCTGGGCCGATCTGCCGATGTATGTGTGTTGGTTGGGGTGGGGAAGATAAAGAGAGAGTATTATATGGGGGTTACAGTTTAAATGAATTGAGTTATATGTCAGAGGTTCATAGTTATCAACTTGTGGTTAGAATCAATTTATTCATAATCAGTAGCTGTTCTTATTAAGTAGGGAAACCTGTTATCTGTTAACATGAGTCTGAAATGATAGGTAAATAGGGGAACTGTGAGTACTTTGGCAAAATTTTCAACTTTTGTGACAACTCTGGGAAGAGAAGGTCTTGATTTCGAGCATTCTACCCTAGTGAGGCACGAGAGTATTGATTTCACAATTGGTGTTACACTGGAACCAGTCTGTGAACTGATTCTGTTTGTATACCATTAACAGGCAATCTTTAACCACAATAAAAATCACTTCAGTTTCCCCACACTAGAATGTAAATGCATTCACAGTTAACCTTTTGGACACAATTTTACCATATCACTGAAGAACTGGTAAGGACTGGGGAGCCAAGTGGAGACAGCTTCTCCTCTCTGGTCCTGCCAGCAGATTATTTTAAAAGCAATGGGACCATATGTGGACAGGCAGCCTGAGGAGACACCAGGGACTGAGTCTCCCTGGCCCAAAGTAGGCTCTGAGCTAAAGAAGGCAGCTTCCTGCAGCCCTGTGACCGCTCTCTTAATATGTGCTGTAACACTTAACTTACATGGCCCAGGTCACAGGGTCTCCTGTCTACCTCAGCCATGAGCACCCCACTCCTAGGAGAGGGCCAGCAGCGTCAGGAAACTGCCTAATGTCCTTCATTGGGAAGTGGGTCTCAGATTTCCAAATATGTGGCAACTTGCAGAAAATTGTTGAGATGGTCCTGCTTCTTGTTAGAGTCTCAGGATGTGCTTTTCACCCTGATGACTGGTAAAATTCAGGCCTTGAACTCCAGTTTGTCTGGTCTCTCAATATATCAGTGACATTGTCCTTGATTTCCTACCCTAAATGATCATCCAGCTTCTTTAAAAACATTGTTAAATTCTCTACATTTTTCTTCATTTGTTGAGGGGATATCACTGGCTGGGCCAGAATTTATGCTTCTCCCTTGTGTTTATCTGGCTCCCCCTAACTGCATTTATTCTGGTGACTTCAACTACTCTTTGTTGGCACAAGTGCAACAAGTAATGTTCTGGGATGATAAGATATAACTGTTAAAATGAAATGTAACAGAGATGATAAAAACAGATTATTTTCAGTGGTGCACAGAACAAGAAAGATGGCAGAAAGCAGGAGAAAATATTGATCCAGAGGACCGTGTGACAGCCTACTTCACAGAAAGAATTAATGATTGAAGTAGAGATCATTTAGGAATAGGTTAGCTAGGTGAACGAAGGAAAGAAGGATAAACAGAATGAGCATAGTGCAGATTAGAATTACTCAAATGGAGAATAAACAGCTAATTGTTTGGATATGGGTGTGGCTGCCAAAGTGGGTATTTGCCCAACCCAAGTTGGTATAGCAATTTGACACAATTAGTTAGTTTGCAGCACACTTTAGAGGGCAGTTAAAAGTCTTTTCCATTGACATTGAATCATATACAGGTGAGATGGGTGAGGATGACTGTTCACTTTTCCTACAAGCCAACAGTAAAGCAGGCAGGCCTCATAACAATCTAATGACGTTGTTTTCTTATTGAGTCATTGGAACTTACCTTTCACTGCTTTTAAAAATGAAGTTTATTGATTCCTAACCAGACTGTAGCATAATATGGTGGTCTCCACTAGAATCGCAACAATATCCAAACAATTTTCATTGCTGTCTCAGATTTTCATGCTGTCTGGTTATTCTTCTTAATCATTCAGTGAATTTCTTTGTTTAGATTACAAGTTTCAGCCTCAATTCTTGTTAATATTGGAATTATACTTATCATTGTCCCATCAGAAAACACCTTTCTAAGCATTACACCTGTACAAGGTTTGTTGCCTCTTTTTCTGGTTATGACTGTCCCCCAAGGAGAAGTCCATGTGATCAGGAAATCTTAATGGTCACAATCAAACTAGAAACCTAGTTAATAAAAATGGCAAACAACAACACTGGAGGAAATTTGGAGTTTAGGAGACACCAGAATAGGGGATGTGCCAATGGGCTAAAAGTTAATGATGAAATTTGACAGCTGCACAGGAAAGATGGGCTGAATGGCTGAAATTGTTGATGATATTGGCCAAGCTGTAAGACCTTGAACAGTCCTGTGAACATTCCTTTACAAGCCAAAGATGACACCTGGGCTTGTTTTCCCATCATGTGTTTTCTGTACCAGAAAGCAGTTTTGTCTTTCTGGTACAGGGTCCCAATCCAAAATGCCAGCTTTCCCGCTCCTCTGATGCTGCCTGGCCTGCTGTGTTCCTCCAGCTCCACACTGTGTTATCTCTGACTCCAGCATCTGCAGTTCTTACTATCTCTTTGTCTTTCTGTATCTGCTTTCTTTGTGCTGGCTGTTTGTCACACTGTATAAGAGAGGGAGAGTTTTGTTCCAAGCTGCTGCTGCTGGACTTCACCTCAGACCGGGATGGTGAAGGCTGTCAGGAATGAACATAAGCCTCCAGACCAGCCAATGATTGAAGGGTGCCTGACAGGTGAAAAAACATGAGATTTGTTGCTTTTTCCAGAAAGGCGTGAGACTTGTTGCTTTTTACTTCTTTTATTTTCCATTTATTATCACCACAATAGTCACTTATTACTGCCATTATAGTAATTTATTTTCACTTAATAAGCATTCATATTTAAGCAAATTGCTATTGTCAAACGTTCTCTTAATTATATTTACATGAATCTGAAAGGAATCGCTTGGATACACGTGGTGATTCAAGATGCCATTACAAAATGAGCTTTGTGCTCCCATATTTATAAATATTGTGTTGATACTCTCAGACATATCTCTATTTTAATCATTAGCAAACATCCACCCCATTATCAGTTGGTGGACAAAGTCTGGTTCAAGTCAATTTTCCGTTACCTTATCCACACTTATTTTCTTATCAATACTTATGTATTATCGCTAACTAACAAAATCTGGTTGCCAAGATTACTAAGTGTAAACTGAAATGTCTTTGTTTCTTTATCCCATATATTCAAATCCATAGAGACTACCTCGATGAAATCTCTTGCTAAAAGTAGGCTTACTATATGGGCTCAGAAACAGTAGGAACTGCAGATGCTGGAGAATCTGAGATAACAAGGTGTAGGGTCTAGGGTCCAGGGTCTAGGGTCTAGGGTCTAGACCCTAACTGATCTAGACCCCTTGGGTCTAGGCCCAAAATGTCAGCCTTCCTGCTCCTCTGATGCTGCTTGGCCTGCTGTGTTCATCCAGCTCTACACCTTGTTATCTTACTATATGGGCTGTGTCCACTAATATTTCTTATAAATCTCATATCTATCACTTATCTCTTCTATTAGCTTATCAGACAACCATTTCTCACACCTGCATCCTTTACTAAATATTTTTAATCTTTTAAGGAAAGATGGGCAAATCACCAAAATAATTATAATTAGCATTTTTATCTTCCAAATTTCTATGCCCTGATGTCAGTAACACTCTTTTAATTTCTTTAGGTTATGTTTCATTAAAGAACTACTATTATATTCTAGTTGTGTGAATTGCAAATTCACAGATTTTCCAAATAGCTAACATCGCTTGATTCACTGATAACAGTGTGGAGCTGGAGGAACGTAGCAGGCCAGGCAGCATCAGACGTCAACTTTCCTGCTCCTCTGATGCTGCCTGGCCAGCTGTGATCCCCCAGCTCCAAACTGAGTTATCTCTGACTCTAGCATCTGCAGTTCTTGCTATCTCTTGCTTGATTTATTGACGACCTACTTAATCGTAATGGCATTTCACTGGACATTACATCCATGCTAATAAAATGATTTATTTCAGCTATTTTACAAGGAATGGTGACTTCTTTATCAGATTTTAATGTATTATCATTCCTAACTTTGAAACTGATGGAATTCTTAAATGTCTTTGCCTTGTCCTGATCCTTATTATTCAGGGTAGCATTTTAGCCAATCTATTCCATACACATTAGACATACACCATCTCATACTGCAGAACAGAAAGACTCTGCTACCAATACAGTCAGCACTCTACTGTAACTTCTTGTAACCAATACAATACCCTCCCTTTGATCTATATTTTTCCTACAAATTTTCCATTTCATTTGTAGTTTTATACTTTAATACTTTATTATACTGTTTGGGATAGTTCATGGCTCAATGAAACACATCTAAAACATTGACAACACCAGATAATTTCTGGGGTTCATTCTCTTATTGTAAGTTTCTAACTATCTTTGTTTTTCCAAAGTAAAAATAGCATTTCTGCCCTCATCTTTGTTAGTTACAGCTCTCCTAATGTACTGTCACTGGATGTGATCCTGTATTTAGATGGCCTTGCAAACTTGTTATATAATATCCTCCATTTGCTGATGTATTGCCGATTGTCTTCCTTTGTTCGGCAAATGCCGCTGGAATGGAACGCTTTCTGTGGAATGTTTTTAGTGTTTATGACATTTATTCTAGTAGTATATGTTTACCTACATATTTAACTCAGAATTGGAAATCTGTCCACACTTTGGCAGAGTCCAATAACTTAAATGCCAGTCCAGATTGAAAAGTTTCAAAATAAAATTTCAAGCAGTGCTGCATAAAATTGACATTATGTACCCTTCATGGTATTATCTTCAGTCTTTCTAAATTTGTCAAAATCTGACCATATCTCATAAGGAATCAACAAATCATCTTTTTTACAAATTTTACCCACTAAAGGTAACTGTTTGTGCAAGTCTTCATCCTTATTCAAGTCATCAGGCTTCAATTCCAGAAATAACTTTGCTTATTATTTTGCTTCTGTATGGGAATGAAAGTGCCTGGGAAAGTGGTAAAGAAGTTGGTTTCCTCGTTGGTAAAGAAGTAATCTCGTTTCACATTGAAACTTCATTCTCCCACAGGTCAAATGGCTCGTTTTCAGGAAACAGGACTAGATAATCATACCACAAAACTTTACACTTTTACTCGACCATCCTCTGCTACCAATGTCAGACTTTGGGAGATAATTGTATTAAAACAAAATTCAAGTTTACACTTTTAGTGAGAGTTTCATTTTAGTTAGTCACACTCTAAAAACTCACACACCACTGATTGGGTAAATTCAGGGAAATAGCAATCAACCATTAATTACGATATCCATCTCCTCTTTCCATGAGGTTTCAGGCATTCCGTCAGACCATATTAGATGATAACGGTATGCACTTAGAAATTATCTCAACTCTGGTTTATTACCAGCGCCTCACACAAGGCTGGCTTACGTGATTTCAAAACTTCAAAATTTGAAGTGAGAGCCTTGTAAAACAAGTAATCTCCAACAGGCTGTGAAGTTTCTTGGAATTTCTAGAAGATTGCTTCTCAAGCAATTATCTGCAATATATGTTAATAACTTGGATGATGGTAGTGACACTGTTGCCAAGTTTGTAGATGACCCAAAAATAGGCAGAAGGCAAGTAGTGAGGAATACACTGAAGGATATAGATGGTTAAGCAGGTAGACACCAACCTGAAAGATGGAATGTAGTATGGGAAAAATACAGGGTTATGCACTTGGGCAGGAAGAAAAGAAGAGTTGACTATTACTTAAATAAGGAAAGAATGCAGAAAATTGTGATACAGGGTGATTTGGGGGTCTTCATGCATAAATTACAAAAAGCTGGTATCTAAATTCAATGGGTAATAAGGAAAGCAAATAGACTGTTGGCCTTTATGTCAAAGGGATTATTATATAAGTAAGAAGGTCTTGCTAAAACTGTACAGAGTGCTAGTCAGATCACACTTGGAATACTTTTTTAAAAAAATCATTCCTGGGATGTGGTCATCACTGGCCAGACCAGCATTTATTAGCCCATCCCTAATTGCCTAGAGAGCAGTTAAGAGTCAACCATGTTGCTGTGAGTCCGGAGTCACATGTGGATAGAGATGGCAGGCTCATGTCCCTAAAGAGTATTAGTGAACTGAATGGGTTTGTATGATAATGGTTACATAGTCACCTCTGGATCAGTCTTTTGTTGTTGAATTCAAACTTCAATATCTGCCACAGTCGGGTTTAAACCCATGCACTTGGGACAGTAGCCTGGGGTTTTGGATTACGAGCCCAGTGTATTTACCATTATTCCACTACCTACCCCTAAATAATAATACTGTGAACATTTTTATCTGAAGAAAGATATACTGGCATTGGGGGCAGTCAAGAGAAAGTTCACTAGGTTGATTCTGGGTTTGGAAATTTCTTATAAGGAGAAGTTATAAGAACTTGTACTAGTTGAAGTTTAGAAGAATGGGAGGAGACCTATTGAAACATACAAGATATTCTTAGCAAGCTTCACCTTGAGAGCTTGATACAGCCAGTTCTTTTGTGTTTGTGTGACCCGATCAATTTGATGAAAAGTCTCTTTCTGATTGGTTTTGAGGAAGCATGCGAGTCAACTCCAACTGCAATTATCTTTAGAGACAGGGAGTGGTTTCAATCAATGAAAGAAGTCAAGTGATCCTGAGGCAGCCAACGTTTTCAGCCTTTTGTTGGTTTTTGTAATACAAAACTTAATTTGAAAAAGTACAGAATACACTGGGGGTGACAATGCTACAGAAAGAAAGTAGAATTGAGAAGTTGCAACTCTCAGGAAAGAGCAAGGAAGTTAGTACGCTTTTTCAGAAAAAGAGGAGTGGCCTCAGAGGTGTTTAAGCTTATCTTGGAGTTATTTTGGTAGGGTCAATTTGGGTAAGATTTTCCACTTATGGAATAGTCAATAACTACAGGTTATAAGTTAAGTTCATTAATGATAAATTGCATAAGAAGTTCAGGGGAAACTTATTTAACCACAGAGTAGTTAAAATGTAGATCTTGTCACTATGATGTATAGTTGACGATACTAACACAACGCATTTAAGGGGAAGATGGTAAAACACATGCAAGAGAGAGGACTTCGGGGAAATGGTGATAGATTAAGATGAATAGTGATGGAAAGAGGTTCGAGGAAGAAAAACTGCAACATTAATCGTTTGGGCTGAACGGCCTGTTGTGTGTAAAATCTGCCTACAATCCTTTTTTGTAAAATCTGTTTTGACAGATCTTTTCAATGCATATCCTGATTACTGAGGATACTTTTACTCAATATATTAATCAGCCAACACTTTTTTTCTTCCTTCTATTACTGACTTGACTGTTTCTTGTAGCCTTTGCAATTTGCCTCCTTTTTAGTTATCCCACTCACTTTCCTGACTCTGTTTCATTAAACTTTTGATGTATCTATGCTTGTTTTTTTTAAAAGGAACTTCCTCAACTCCTTTCAAAACCTAACACTCCAAGTTTCCCTTTGCTTCATACTTGAAATTAATTTCATCATATGTAAAGCAGTCATTGTCCCAGAGGACCTTAGGGCTGCTGTCTCATTAAAGGGAGATTGTGGATTAACCCTAGGATCGCTACAATCTTCCTTCTTCCTTGTTTTGCTTTCCTTCTCTTACTTATTTTGCAACTGATTTCCAAGTAATTTTGCTTCATTGCCCCAATATCAGCTCATTCAAAGCTCCGTCCTGGCATCGTATTGTTTTCTTTATCTCTGTTGGTGTCGACATTTCTATTGTCAGTAACTCTTTCTCATGCCATATGAAATGGTGTCTCTTCTTTCCAAGAATGTTTCTTTGTCCTAGTTCTGATGAGTGCAACATGAAAAGTTCCAACTTCTGGTCTCCTTTTAGCAATGTTTAATTCTAAGAATATAATTTTCATGAGAATTCAGTAAGATTAACCTGAGGGTATTGAGGTGTTCTGATGCATGGACTGCTGAACATCAATTCAACATTACCTCTCCCTTCAAACCAGCTTCGGTTGTATGAGTAAACAATCTCTGGCCATCTGGGTGTTTAGATTATCCTGTCCTTTCATTTCCCACCACTTTCCACCCATGTTACCACCCCCACCCCCATCGGTCTATTCAACCACTAAGGCATTGGAAACCCCGCCCCCCCCCAACAACTACTGCATTCAACATATCTGTGCCCTATCTACGTGGCCAACCAGCTCACTGAACACCTGCTCACCTTCTGTTGGCAATGAGGAACAGAGGGATCTTGGTGTGCAGATACATAGATCCCTTAAAATGGCCACCCAAGTGGACAGGGTTGTTAAGAAAGCATATGGTGTTTTGGCTTTCATTAACACGGGGATTGAGGTTAAGAGTCGTGAGATCTTGTTGCAGCTCTATAAAACTTTGGTTGGACCGCACTTGGAATACTGCGTCCAGTTCTGGTCGCTCTATTATAGGAAAGATGTGGATGCTTTGGAGAGGGTTCAGAGGAGGTTTACCAGGATGCTGCCTGGACTGGAGGGCTTATCTTATGAAGAGAGGTTGGCTGAGCTCGGACTCTTTTCATTGGAGAAAAGGAGGAGGAGAAGGGACCTAATTGAGGTATACAAGATAATGAGAGGCATAGATAGAGTTGATAGCCAGAGACTATTTCCCAGGGCAGAAATGGCTAGCACGAGGGGTCATAGTTTTAAGCTGGTTGGTGGAAAGTATAGAGGGGATGTCAGAGGCGGGTTCTTTACACAGAGAGTTGTGAGAGCATGGAATGCGTTGCCAGCAGCAGTTGTGGATGCAAGGTCATTGGGGTCATTTAAGAGACTACTGGACATGCATATGGCCACAGAAATTTGAGGGTGCATACATGAGGATCAATGTTCAGCACAACATCGTGGGCTGAAGGGCCTGTTTTGTGCTGCACTGTTCTATGTTCTATGTTCATGGAATGTGGGTGTTGCTGGCTTGCTAGCATTTTATTACCCATCCCTGGTCGCCCTTGAGAAGTTGGTGGCGAGCTGCCTGTCTGAACTGCTACAGTCCACATGCTGGGCATTGATCCACAATGCCCTTGGGGAGGGAACTCCAGGATTTTGCCCCAGCCATGCTGAAGGGGTAGCAATATATTTCCAAGTCAGGATGGTGAGTGGCTTGTGGCAAAACTTGCAGGTAGTAGTGTTCCCATTTTATTTCATTTACCACTTGGACTTTTACTTAGACTGGTCAAAATCATTTCGACCCACCTTCACTTCTGTCATGATTCTCACTCTCAGATCCTATCGTTTCTGATGGTGCAAGTGTGACCAGTTGAATAGTCAAAAACACTGTGGTCACAGGGATAAAGAGCCCACTTTAATGTAGTAATCTACTGGACTTTCTCATGGTGGCTTCTGTGTTTCCTGTGCAAGAGCTATTCCTCCGTGTTGCAGGTTAACCGTCTGCAATTGGGTTCATGGAACTTCCTTGAGGATTCTAATCATGACCATAATAATTTCAACTGGACTTGCAGGGTGAAGAATCTTAAGGTCCGATGTGTTGGTGAACGTTGGGATTTCGAGTTCATATCTTTTAGGGTTAATTTTGGTTCAATTCGATTGCAATGAAAACCCATTTAGACACTATGCAGAAAAATGAACGGCGCTGCAAAGATTAAACCGGCCGCAATGATTAATGTAACTGTGCTGTCAGAGAAATTTATAGTTCGAGGAGCGCCTGAGTCACCTGGCTTGTAACCAATAACTTAATTAATGATTGTTTTTTTTGTTATCAGAGACACAGATATTAATCCTTTAAGCTAAAAGCATATCTTCATTTGTTGACACATCGTTACTGTGTTGAGAATTGTGTGCCTACAGTTACTGTAGTGTTTCTTTGCTCGAGGTGGGACTAGGTGAAACTTTCTCGAACTCTGCCATTCTGCTGCCAAGTTGACCAGCGACCCCAGAGCAAGGGAGAAAGGATTTGAAATCGGCGCTGCTCTCAAATCCAGGGACTGAAAGTGAGAGGGGCGCCACTTTCGAAGAGGTAGCTGAACTTGGCTGCAGCATCGACACAGAGAGAGAGAGAACGAGAGACTGAGGAGAGTCAGTCTGCGGCAGACGGAGCGAGAGGACGGTTGGCTCCGCTCGAACATGAAGCGTCCCCCTGGGCTGAGGACAGTTTGTTGAGAACTCCCCGCCAACATGACGAACAAAACGGACAGAGGGTATAGCCCAGGAATTGGAGAGAGATCTCTCATCTCCATCCTCCGACTGATTCTGATTATCCTACAACTTCATTCAACAGGTAACGAACGGGGGCGTCGTTAAGTCTACATTCTAAAAGAAGCGGAAGATTGTGTTAGTTCAGTGGAGGGTTCACTGGGTAACGGTTCCCCTGGATACAGGGACAGTTCAGGGCTGCAACGATATAACGCAAGTCCTGTGCAGTAGATGCGGCGCCGAGAATTTCAGTGGGAAAAGATGTTAGGAAGTGAGAAGATACTGGATACCTTAAATCGAGCTGTAAGTGATAGGGAATCCAAATATATATTTCACACATTTGGGCAAATTCCACAAACACTCACTTATGTACATACACATACACATGGAGATTGCATTAGGTTTCATATTTATTCTGAGTGACCATTTCAAAGGGTTGTTCTGACATTGATGCCATTCTGGGATTTACAACCCAGACTGACATTTCAGAAACAGGGGAGAGCCACCCGAGGGGAGGCGATAGAAGCCAAAAGACGCAATATTAGCAGAAAGTGCTGGAGGGGTCTGCAGGTCTGACAGCATCTGTGGAGTGCAGAAAGAAAAAAATTGGAGAAGGAAAGAAAGTTAGGGTCCTATATAACATTTCTTCAGAATTGAGTTCTTCCTAAGAGTGGTCTGAAGGGTTACTGGTCTCAAAATGTTAGCTCGGTTTCTCTCTCCATAGATGCTGCAAGACCTGCTGAGTTTCTCCAGCACTTTCCATTTCAGATTTTCGGCATCCGCAGTATTTTGTTTTCAACTTTTAATGGGACCCTCAGGATGCTCTAACAGTGCAGCTGGAAGCATCACCTCCTGGTTAATGCAAATAGGGAAGGCAATCCCCCCGTTTCAGGGGGCGCCCAGCATTTGTCTTGTTTTAAAATGTAGATTGGGATTTTTACTGTGAGGTAGGAAGGACCCTGGTTACTGTTGGCGAATGAACCTTAAATAAAAACCGAAAGTGCCGGGGACACTCAGCCGACTGCAGCCCGTGTGTTTTGAGTGCAATGTTTCTGAGTTTTTGCTGCATTTTCCGTCGTTGCTCTAAATCTCCAATATCCCACTACTTTGCTTCGTATTTTTCTAGGATTGATCTCGTTGCTTCTTCAGCCAGTTCAATAGGTGCTTTTACAATTTTCATCGTTGTCGTCAAATGTCTTCATGACTTTGATAATACAGTTCTCTCTTTTCCTCCAATTCTGTCTTCTTGCACATCTCTCCATTTTCTCTTCTCCACGTTTGGCGGCTATGCCTTCAGCTGCCTGGATCCTGAGCCCTGGAATTCCCTCCCTAATTCTTTTAGTCTCTCTCTCTCTCCTACTTTAAATACATTCCATACAAACGCCTGCCCCCTTAACCACTGTGCAGCCCGATAACAAATGTTGTTTAAAGGCTTCCCTAAAGCATCTTGGGTGATTTACTACCTCGAAGGTACGATTGAAATGCAGGATAAAAACGGAAAGTGTTGGCGAAACTCGGCAGCTCTGGCAGTGCCTCTGGGCTGGGGGGGGGGGGGGGGCGCGGAGAAATGGAGTTAACGGTCCAAGTCCGATATGATTTCTTCATAACTGAAGTAGTTTTATTGAAATGCAATTTATTGTGTGAGGGCCTTAGAAACTCTAAAAAGGTTTGCTCCAATTCTTTGGCAGTGAGTCATTCTTGACCCTAACCTCGACCCTCTCAATACTTGTGCCCAGACCCTGTCCCAGGAACTTATTGTATCCGTTAGCAGTGTGTGAAGTCAAATGCACGGGATGACTCAGGATGGTTGTATGGCCAGGAGGAAGGTTCACAAGCGGCATTCTAAGTGGACCATGACAATATTTACAGGTGACAGGGTTTAATTGCTTGGTTTCAGTCTCCCCTCGCTGGAAACACTGTCAGAAATGATAGGTACAATCCTACACAGCACAATGTGGAAAACAATTAGTTTCCAACTGAGTGATAGTCAGGCACAGTGGATTCCCCGCTTATGAGAAAAGCCTCCTAAATGGAAATCCCACAGGTTCTATGAAAGAAGGAAAAAACTAGCTTTTCTGTCTCTACTTTTCATGATCTCCGAATACTCCGCGGTGCTTCACGGTTAATGTAAAGGATTGCAATGTGAGAAACACACCAACTAATTTCTGCTCTCGAAGGCTGCACTGCCAGGGATGGAGGCGATGGGACGCGATTAGCATGTTCTGCGTCAGGCAGTGAACATAAAAACATTTCTCATGTTCTTGCAGACAAGGTTCACTGTTGGGAACTATCTGAAGATCTGAAGTATGTTTTGATGCTAGCGACAGTATTGAGGCTGCCAAAGTAAAACATCAAGAGGAATACATTTTGCTATGTCTTTGTTTTTGTTGATGAGATCAGTTTTGAAACTCTCAGATTTACAAATAACAACCAGGGGAAACTGGCAAAGTGATCACTGTCACTGCACTTGCAATCCAGAACTCCAGGCTAGTGTTCTGGGGACATGGTTTCAAATTCCATCATGACAGAGGGTGAAATTTGAATTCAATAAAACATAGGATTCAAAGCTGGTCTAATGGTGACCACTGCTAACTGTCATTTAAAAGCCCATTTGTTTCACTAATACCCTTTAGGGAAGGAAATCTGTCACCTTTACCTGGTCTGACTCAGATAAAACTCCAGACTCAAGCCAAGTGGTTGACTCTTAACTGCCTCTGAAATGGCCAAGGAAGCCATTGAGCTGTACCAAACTGCTACAAAGTTTTCAAAGAAAGGAATGAAACTAAACAGACATAGGCACCAGAATCAATAATGGCAAACATAGTCCTGTCAACCCTGCAAAGTTCTTCTTTCCAACATTTGGGGGCTTGTGTCAAAATTAGGAGAGATACGCCACAGTTTAGTCAAGAAATACCCTGACACTGGCATACTAAAAAAAAATCTGTACCTTACAGACAATGCCCCATTCACCACCATCAGCTTCCCTGGATATTACCTGTCCCATTGGCAGGACAGGCTCAGTAGAGGTGACTGCCCTGTGGTAAGTAGTCATGATGATGTTACCCTAGGAGTTGTCAACATGGATTCCACACCCAATGAAATAGAGTCATAGAAACAGACCCTTCGGTCCAACCATTCCATGCTGACCAAGTTCACAAACTAAACTAGTCCCACCTGCCTACACTTGGCCTATATCCCTCCAAACCTTTCCTATTCATGTGCTCATCCAAATGTCTTTTAAACCTTGTAACTGTACCTGCATCCACCACTTTCTCTGCTAATTCATTCCACACATGAACTATTCTCTATGTAAAAAAGTTGCCCCTTATGTCCTTTTTAAATTTTTCTCCCCTCACCAAGAAAGTATTTCCCCTAGTTTTGAACTTCCCCCACCCTAGGGAAAAGACCCTTGCCATTCACTTTATCTACGCCTCTCATGACTTTATAAACCTCAATTAGGTCACATCTTAATCTCTAACTCTCCAGTGAAAAAAGTCTGTCTTTCCAGTCTATTTTTATACCTTTAACCCTCCATTCCTGGCAACATCCTGGTAAATCTTTTCTGAACCCTGTCCAGTTTAATAATATCCTGCCTGGGTCAAATACTCCTGTTTAAGTAATGAATCAATTATTCAACATTTGGAGGAAATGCTGAGGGTCGCAATGGCACAGAATGTATTCTGGATGGGGAACTTCAATGCCCATCACCAAGAGTGGCTCACAGCAGCACCAGTGACTGGATTGGTTGAGTCCTAAAGGGCACAGTTACTGGACTGGATCTGCATTATTGGAAAGGAACTAACAAGAGGGACAAGATGACAAAGTGTGAAGCTGGATGAACACAGCAGGCCAAGCAGCATCTCAGGAGAACAAAAGCTGACGGGTCTAGGCCCGAAACATCAGCTTTTGTGCTCCTGAGATGCTGCTTGGCCTGCTGTGTTCATCCAGCTTCACACTTTGTTATCTAACAAGAGGGACAATTTTACTCAACCCAGTCCTCACCAGTCCACGTTTTGCTGATGCAGATGCCCATAACAGTATCAGAAGGAATGAGCACCACAAATCCTATGCAGATGAAGTCCTGTGCTCATTAAACATTCTCTTCGTCGTGCGTTCAATCACAGTCGGTAACCTTGTGCCTCATTCTTCAATTCTATTGAGCCAGGAGCAGCACCAGGCATACCTAATAATGAGGTATCAATCTTGTGAAGCTACAACACAGGGTTACTTGTATATTGAACATGGAAATAACATACATTAGTCAAGGCTACGTGACCCCATAATTACTGATGAGATCCAAACTCTGTAGTTCTAACACACTGAGTCATGAATGGTAGTGGGTAATTAAACAATTAACAGGAGATAGAAGATCCACAAAATCCCCAACCTTAGCAATGGAGAAGTTCAGCACATCAGTGCAAATGACAAGGCTGAAGCATTAACATGTGTTCTCAGCCAAAAATGCCTAATGAACGATCCATTTTGGCCTCCTACTGTGGACCCCAGTATCACAGATGCCAGTTCAACAAATTCAATTCGCTTCCAGACGTCAACAAACAGCTACAAGCACTGGATATTGCAAAGGCTGATGGGCCTGATAACATTCTGGGAATAGTTCTGATGATTTGAGCTCCCAAAATAGCTGTACTTCTAGCCAAGCTGTTCTAATATAGCTCCAACACGGCATCTATCAACAATGTGGGCAATTGTCCAGGTAAGCCCTCTGCACAAAAAGCTGGAATAAATCCGATCTGGCCAATTACCGCCCATCAGTCCACTCTCGATTATCAATAAAGTGATGGAAGAGGTTATTGACAGTGCTATTAAGTGGCACTTGCAAGGGAATAACTTGCTTACTGGCTTTCAGTTTGCATTCTGCCAGAGCTACTTAGCTCTTATCTGACTTCAGCCTTTATCCAGACATGGGCAAAACAGCTGAATGCCAGAAGTGATGTAAGAACGATTGTCCGTGATATTGAGACAGTATTTGACCAAGTAAAAGGGAATCCATCGAAACTAGAGTCATTGGGAATCAGAGGAAAGCTCTCCATTATTTGATGTCATGCCGGTACATTGGAAGATGGCTGTGGTTGTTGGAGATAAGTCATCTCAACTCTAGGACATTTCTGCAGGAGTTCCTCATGATTCCTCAGCTACTTCATCAATGATTTTCCCTCCATAATAAGGTCAGAAGTGGAGAGGTTTGCAGATGACTGCGCAAAATTAAGCATCATTGGCAATAGCTCAGAGGCTGAAGTAGTCCATGTGCATATGTAATAAGACCTGGTCAATATTCAGGCTTCGGTTGGTAAATGATAAGTAACATTTGTACCACACAAGTGCCAGGCAATGACTATCCTCAACAAGAGATAACCTAACCGTTGCCCTTGACATTCAATGATACTATAATCACTGAATCCACAACTATCAACATTCTGGAGATTACAGCTGGTGGCTCAGTCATTAGCATTGCTGCCTCACAGTGCCTGGGTTTGATTCCACCCTCAGGCAACCGTCTGTGTGGAGTTTGCCATTTTTCCTGTGTCTGTGTGAGTTTCCTCTGGGCAATGTGGTTTCTTCCCACAGACCAAAGACATGCAGATTAGGTGGATTGGCCATGCTAAATTTCCCATAGTGTCTAAGGATGAGCAGGCTAGGTGGATTAACCATATGAAATGTACAGTAACAGGGATAATGTGGGGAGGTGTAGTGGATCTGGTAGGGAAGGTCTTTAGGGGGTTGATGTGAGCTTGTTAGGCAGAATGGTCTGCTTCCACATTGTAGGGATTCTATGATTCTAAGATCACCACTGACATTAGCCATATGGTCAATAGCTACGAGAACAGGTCAGACGCTAGGAATTCTGCAGGAAAAAATTCACCTCCTGTCTCCTCAATGACTGTCCAATATACCTCCACAAGGCACAAAGTCAGGAGTGTGATGGAATACTCCCCACTTGCCTGGATCAGTGCAGCTCCAGCAACACTGAAGAAACTTAACACCATCCAGGGCAAAGCAGCTCACTTCATTGGCACCCAATCTATGAACTTCAACATTCACTTCCTTCACCACCAGTATATCCTATCTGTAAGATGCATTGTATTAGCTCAGCAAGGCTCCTCTGACAACACCTGCCAAACCCTTTGGCCTCCACTAACTAGAAAGACAAAGGCAGAATACTATCACCTGCAAATTCCTACCAAGTCATACTCCATCCTGACTTGGGAGTACATCATCCATCCTTCATTATTGCTGGATCAACATCCTGGAACTCCTTTTCTAAAAGTTCTGTGGAGGTCCCTGCACCCGCAAGGACTGCAGCAGTTCAAGAAGTTCACAATCATTTTTTCCAGGGCAATTAGTCATTGGCAATAAATGCTGGCCCTGCCAGCAAAGCCAACATCCCACGAATCAAACAAAAATGAACTTACCATTCAGAATCACTTCTAACATTACACATGATTGCGTACAAGGCTGTAAATTAAGTAGTTTCTGAACAATGGCCAAATTAGCATTTTAGATGTTAAAGTTGCATTTTTGTAGTCACTGTTTTGAATCAAAGTTCAGTCTTTGAACATATAGCACACAAGATTTTATATTTGACAAATATCAAATGAAAGATAATGAATTAAAACATGGCCCTGTGCCAGGTTAGCAAGTAATTGTTCGTGTCTGGTAGAGGCTGGCAATATCAAACCAAGTAATTAACTTCCTTAGCAATCTGGCATGTGTGCCATGCTGACTGTTTATTGCTGCCATACTTGTTCCAAAGTTTCCTTGTTCTGCACTGAACCCAAAGAAGAGGAATCTCTGGATGATCAGATCCAACACCAGACAACTTGTCACTCCCTTCCACAAACCTAAACCTGAATTTCTTTTTACACCAAGACTAAACCCTGCCAGACTGAGACAAGTTCTATTCACTCCAATCCACTTAAACCATTATCACTTCCAAAATTCTAGGAAGATCCTGGCTCCAGGCAGAGAGCAACAGGTGAAAACATAAGAAGAACTCCTTAAATGGCTGCAATGTTGTGGTGAGGGTGGGAGTGCAACAGGGTTATAGGTGAGGACAGAGGTTGGGTAGGCATGGAATTTGGAGTGGGTTTTTCGATGGGATGGGTGTTATGGGGTGTGACACCACTTTTCAGTGACAAAAGCTAGTTTAGGAAGTGATTAGTAACACTAAAAGAATGTCGTCATTTCCTGCAAAGGGAAGGAACATAAAAACACAAATATTTTACTGCAACAGTCCAGGGTGAAACCAAATCCGGACTATTATGTACAGCTTTGAGCTCTTTATTTGAAAGAAAGATATAAATACCTTAAAACAGTTCAGAGAAGATTTACTCGAATCATTCCTGGGATGAACAGCTTATTTTGTGAAGATAGAATATATAGGTTGGCCCCATATTGACTGAAGGTCAGGCAAGTCAGTTATCTTATTGAAACATATAAGATCGTGAGGGAACTGGAAAGATGAACGCCAGGAGTATGTTTCCTTTTGGGAAGAGACTAGAAATGGGCGTCACAGTTTCGGAATAAGACAGAGATTAAGGTTTTTATGTTAGAATGATAGAGCAGTCTCCATGAGCCAAATGGCTCACTCCTGGGCTTACATTCCTTTCCTTCTGTACTGTCATATCCCTTGATTCCCTTCATGCTGAAAAATCAATCTCAATCTTGAAAATGCCTATTGATATTCTCCACCTCACAAATAGAGAATCCAAAGATACCAGACCTTCTAAATAAAAGAATCTCTCTTTATCTCAGTCTGAAATGACCAATCCTTATCCTGAGATGCAATGACCTTTCGTTATAAATACTCGAGTCAAAGGACACTTCACAGCCTTTACCCTGTCAAGCCTCTGAGAAATTTAAAAGACATTACCTCTCGTTTTTCCAGATCCCAGAGAATATAGGTCCATTTTACTCAATATCTCCACACAGCATTGCCCTCCCTTTCAAAAATCAATCTAACGAACCTTCATTGCACACGTCTGAGGCAAGTATGTTCTTCACTAGGTAAGGAGACCAAAATTCCACGGTACTGCTGGTGTGGTTTACCAAAGCCTTACAGGACAATAACAAAACTTCCGTGATACTCTATTGGAATAAAAGCTAATCAGTTGTGTAATTTCCTAGTTTGTCTCATGGACCAGTACATTATTTACCACAATATTACTTTTTAATTTTTTAATTTCTTTTCTTATTATTACATCATGGAAGGACTGTTATTCTGAACTTTTTATTTCTTTATTTTTCTAATTTATTATCACCATTTTATACTTTTGAAGGTCTGTAATGCTGGACTTTCCTTTTCTGTGTTTTTCAAACTTTTGTTTTCCGAAGAATTTGAATGCAAGGGTCTGTGCCAAATGACTGTGTACCTAAGATGACACTGTGAGTGGTGACTTGTCAGCTTTTCATTGTATTCATCTGAGTCCATGCGACAATAAAGCTAATTCAATTCAATACTAATTAACCCTGTTCCATTTCATAACACTAGACCTGAAAACAATCTGTTGGTTATTCAATGTATTAAGCTAGAAAACTGTCCCAACTGTGTTACAATAATACGCATTCCAATCTACTTTTGCCAAATTGATTTACCCGGTTTACATAAACTAAAGATGCTCACAATTATTGCACTGCTTTTGTTACATGGTCTTTTAATTTTCAGAATTATACTCTGCCCAGCACTCCAATTAAAATTACAAATCAGTCAACTACTCCCACCAGTATTATCTGCCTTTGTTATTTCTCAGTCCCAATAATAATCTTACATTCTATTTTTGTAGTATAAGATCCTGTCTGTCGAATGCCTTTACGTTGCGTCAGTCTTCACATTGGAAGACATGAGTAGTGTGCCAACAATTAGGGAGAGTCGGGGGCAGAGTTGAGTATGGTAGGCATTACAAAAGAGAAAGTGCTAGAAAAGCTAAAAGGTCTAAAAATTGATAAATCTCCTGGCCCCGATGGGCTACATCCTAGAGTTCTGAGGGAGGTGGCTGAGGAAATAGCGGAGGCATTGGTTGTGATCTTTCAAAAATCACTGGAGTCTGGGAAAGTTCCAGATGATTGGAAAATTGCTGTTGTAACCCCCTTGTTTAAGAAAGGATCAAGGCAAAAGATGGAAAATTATAGGCCGATTAGCCTAACCTCGGTTGCTGGTAAAATTCTAGAATCCATCGTTAAGGATAGGATTTCTAAATTCCTGGAAGTGCAGAGTCAGATTAGAACAAGTAAGCATGGATTTTGTAAGGGGAGGTCGTGCCTGACAAACCTGTTAGAATTCTTTGGAGAGGTAACAAGTAGGTTAGACCAGGGAAACCCAGTAGATGTTATCTTTCTAGACTTCCAAAAGGCCCTTGATAAGGTGCCTCATGGGAGGCTGCTGAGCAAGGTGAGGGCCCATGGTGTTCGAGGGGAGCTACTGGCTTGGATTGAGGATTGGCTGTCTGACAGAAGGCAGAGAGTTGGGATAAAAGGCTCTTTTTCAGAATGGCAACCGGTGACGAGTGGTGTCCCACAGGGTTCAGTGTTGGGGCTGCAGCTGTTCAACTTATATATTAATGATCTGGATGAAGGGACTGGGGGCATTCTGGCGAAGTTTGCCGATGATACAAAGATAGGTGGACAGGCAGGTAGTATTGAGGAGGTGGGGAAGCTGCAGAAAGATTTAGACAGGAGAGTGGTTCAGGAAATGGCTGATGAAATTCAACGTGAGAAATTGCGAGGTTTTGCACTTTGGAAAAAAGAATACAGGAACGGACTATTTTCTAAACGGTGAGAAAATTCATAAAGCAGAAATACAAAAGGATCTGGGAGTGTTGGTCCAGGATTCTCTAAAAGTTAACTTTGCAGGTAGAGTCTGTGATTAAGAAAGTGAATGTAATCTTGTCGTTTATCTCAAGAGGGTTTGAATATAAAAGCAGTGATGTGCTTCTGAGACTTTATAAAGCTCCATTTAGAATACTGTGTCCAATTTTGGGCCCCACACCTCAGGAAGGACATACTGGCCCTGGAGTGTGCCCAGTGGAGATTCACAGGGATGATCCCTGGAATGGTAGGTTTAACGTATGATGAACGGTTAAGGATCCTGGGATTGTATTCATTAGAGTTTAGAAGGTTGAGGGGAGATCTAATAGAAACTTACAAGATAATGTATGGCTTAGAAAGAGTGGATGCTGGGAAGTTGTTTCCGTTAGGCAGGAGACTAGGACCCATGGGCACAGCCTTAGAATTAGAGGGGTAAATTTAAAACAGAAATGAGACATTTCTTCAGCCAGAGAGTGGTGGGCGTGTGGAATTCATTGCCACTGAGTGGAGGCCGGGACGTTAAATGTCTTCAAGGCAGAGATCGACAAATTCTTGATCTCAGAAGGAATCAAGGGCTACGGGGAGAGTGCAGGGAAGTGGAGTTGAAATGCCCATCAGCCATGATTTAAATGGCAGAGTGGACTTGATGGGCCAAATGGCCTTACTTTCACTCCTATGTCTTATGGTCTTATTATCAAGAGCTATGTATTTCCATTTTGTCTATCTGCTATAAAAGTGAAACATCCTGGAACTTTCAACCCTGGTCACCCTGCAACCATGCCTCAATAATGGTTCTTCAATCAAACCCATTTATTTCTATTTTTGTTTTTAATTAACTCTTTTATGATAGCTGTATGCACTCAGCAAAGGAAACTTCAATTTCAACTGTTTTACTGCTTTCCCGTCCTGGGGCCACATTGGTCTGATTGCAGTTATTAAACTCTCTGTCCCTTCCTGGCTCACTCTTCTCAATGCTACCCAAATCACTACTTTGCTGTCAAACCTATTTCTTCAGAAAGGAGAGCCAGTGATGACATGATATCATCAATATCAGACAGTTACTGAGAAAGTAAAGAGTACATAGAAGGTTGATGGAAAATGGAATGCTTTGCTATAGCAAGAAACTAAGGAAGGGATTTGTGCCTCTGTTGTGAAACATTTGATCCATATTTGAAGCAGTGGAAGATACAAATCTGTGGGTGAGGTGACAGTATAAAAGTCAGACTGCTCTAACAAGTATGATAAGCTGAATGGTCTTCTTTTGTGTGATAAATGTCTGTAATTTTGTGGAGTAACTTGGACTCGACGAGATTTGCCATCATTAGAAAAGGACGTTTGGAAAGATATATTTAAGGGGAAAGTGATTCTATAGTATGATTTTACTGTATCATTCAAAGTCAAAATGGTTCTACAATCGTCAATAAATGGGTTCACTTGAGGTTAGTAATCATTTGGGTCATAACAAAATATCAGAAATGTTCCTAATGTGACTCAGGTACAGCCTGACACAGCACCCAGTAATAACAGTTACAACAACAAGTTTGAGGTTTGCTTGCAGAAGGTTAAGTAAAGAAAATTACACCCTATACAAGCAGGAGTCCAAGAACAAAGCAACTGAGCTTTGGAATTGCATTTAGTCTCTTTTGATTTGAGAATCAATTACTCTCAGTGGTAAAACTTGCTGTCTGTTATTTACATCTAATCACTCAATGTCAATCATTGTCTATCATTCAGTCTGCCACACAATGTCTACTACTCACAGCCTGTTACTCACAGTTAGCCACTAACAGACCGTTACTCATGGGCTGTCATTCGCAGTATGTCACAGTCTTTCACATACAGCCTGTCACTGACTGTTTGCCATAGCCTTTCACTCATTGTCTGTCACTCACAGACTGCCACAGTCTGCCACTCGCCACTCACAGTCTGTCACAATCTGTCACTCGTAGACTGTCACTCACAGTCTGTCACGCATAGATAATCACAGTCTGTTACTCATAGACTGTCACTCACAGTCTGTCACTCATGGACAGTCACAGTCTGTTACTCATAGACTGTCACTCAGATTGTCACACACAGTCTGTCACAATCTGTTACTCATAAGCTGCCACTCACAGATATTCACTTACAGTCTGTCACTCATAGACTGTCACTCACAGTCTCTCATTCTCATTCCGTTGCCCACTATGAATGTTACTTTTTGTAAATTGAATGATAGCTGGTTGCAACCTTACCCAATGAGCCAGTGTTATAACAAAGTCAGTTAATTCAATTTGCTGAAAAGTCCTTCCTGTAAATTATGCTCCTCCTTCTAGAATTTAAACTCCATGGATGATCATAGGCCCAGCCCACCTTGGTACTTCATCCAATTAGCAATCCTGAAGTCTGCACATATATATTGTCCGACATGTATCACTGGATACAGTGTGATTTTCCTATTCCCCAGAATCAATCTGCAGCAGTCCTTTCATCACATTGGCTGAGGTCAGCTATTTCATCAAACCTGAAACCTTGCTGCTTTACAAGATTCTGTCATTTGATGCTTTAATCCACTGGCAAACCCTTAAAAAATTCGATTTCTTTCTTTCATCCACTGATATGGAATGCTATGTTATTTTTAAATGTCATTTGTTCCAATGGAAAAATGTTCGAAGAACTCCACACTTTTTTGGATATATTTCCATCAAAACTCCCTTCTGTTTAGAAAAGGTTGACTTTGATGTTTGTAGATGTTTGGGGCAAGTGCTGTATTTTTGCTTGTTAAATTACTTTTTCAAAGTGGTTGTTAAATCAGCATCCATGATCCTTTCACAATAAAGATTCCTGTTCACAACAGCTCTTTACAATAATAAACCTGCTTCCTGTTGTAAGTTCTAATTTTTTTGTCAATTATCTTAAATCTCTATCCTCTGGCTACTGACAACTTTTGTTACTAGAAACAGCTTCTCCTTGATTATCAAAATGCCTAATGATCTTGAACACTTCTTTCAGATTTCCTCTTAGCTTTCCTGCTCTATGGAGAATAAACCCAGCTTTTCTATTATCTCCACATAATTGAAGTCTCTCATCCATTGTTCTAGTCAATCTCCTCTGCACCTTCTAACCTTGGACATGCTTCCATAGGTGTGTTTCTTGAAACTGAACATCACGTTCCAGCTAAGATGAAAGTGAGAGTCAGGGCATAAAGGAGACAATCTTAGGGGCTCTTGAAAATTGAGTCTTGGAAATTATTTCCTTCAACTGTTTTCCCCCTCCTCTCCTTTCCTGAAGTTGCTGACTCACACTGGGCCTCAGCTTCCCCTCCTCTCCTGATTCCATCTGGTTTCTGCTAAAGTTAATGCAGAGATCAAACCAGCTCTGTGAGATTCTCTCTTTGACCATGTGCATGCTGCTTTGCATAACACTGTCAATGAGGAACAGTGAGGTGATGGATTTGTTTGCTAATAGGCTAAGTGTTTTCTTTCTATAATTTATGAGGTATCCTTGGTGAAATGAAGGCACGCACTTACATTCCTCCAGAAAGTAGGGGCTATAAAAGCTGACTTTCCATTTATATGGGCACCTCCTACTGAGACTACATTGTTCATGCGAGGATGACCAGTACTGACCACAAACTCCTAGGATCACACTGAGGTCTCCCCACTTTCCATTCAGTCACCAGCTGGCTTCGCATTTAACCTTTTGCTTGTTTGCTGCTGGTTTTCATTGGGGAACCAAAGGGAAAGAGCAGAATCCAGTCTTCAGGGTGAGAGCATGGAAACAAAGGCTGGCTGAGAAGGGGTGCAATGGAGGAGTATTGATGAGCTCAGAATTGTATCTTAAAGGCGTTTTGTCTGTTGGAAAGGAAGACCTAAGAAGGCAAAAGCTTCTATAATTTTGAGGTTTGGAGAAAGAGAGTTAAGAGTTGAAAGTGGTGTGGTGAACATTGACTCCTCATGAAACAATGGTGAAGGTGCAAAGAGCAGGAAGATTGAGTGACACCTGTGCAGCATTACAGTCTTTTCAATTCCACTGGAGGAAGAGAAGGGGATTAGTGCCAGGTTTTTACATTCCTGTTTGAAAATAAGGTCACAGCTCAGAAAATCCAAGCTTTACCTCCCAGCTGTGATATGGTCTGGGACATAGGAGGTGGTTAGTAAGAAGAAAATGTGGAGGATGAGGTCACCCAGGGGTGTATTTTTAATGTGAACAACTTTCTTTGTGAATAAAGTTACATTTACTTAGGTTTGATACAACGGTTCAGATTGCTGGCAATTTAGTATGTGGAACTGACAGGTCCCAGCTTCAATGATATTGCTGATCTCAGTGTTTGTAGTGATACTATTGGCCTAAGGAACTATGACTAAGGAACTAGCCTAGGTTCCTGCTTCTACCCAGTAACTGCAGCCTGAAGGTCACTTTGAGAACAGAGATCAGACTGGAGCTGTGTGCCTTCAACTATGAGGAAATGAAGTGATGAATAAGAAGGTGGTTTAAATTGATTCTAAACTTAATGAATAATATCTATTTATGTGTATTATTGATCCCAGAAGCCTGGCTTATTAATGCCCCAGGTACAAAGCATCACTCATTAATGAGCAATTGAAAGACATGCATTTCTAAAGCAATTTTCCTATCTCAGCCTTATAATGTAGGAAATGTGGCCACAGTTTGTAAGGAACAAACAATAATGTGGCAAGCGACCTTTAAGAAATAGATAATGGATGGATCGTCAGGTAGAATTCTTCTCTTCTTGAAAGTACCAATAAATCTTTAACAGTGAAATGAGAGGGCACAGGGGGTTTCAGTGTAGCATTTTGTCTGACAGTACAGCACTCTTCAGCACTGCATTGCAGAATCCGCCTAGATTACATGTTCAAGTCTCTGGGGACTTACACCCAACATCTTTGAACCTAGAGGGAAAAGTGCTGTGAAAGAATCACTGCTGTGACCATAACTGGCCCTCAACAGGAAATGGATTTTACAGGAACAGTAACATCATGTGTTCAACTTTACAGCAACTGCATGTGTACCAGTTTTGCCAAATCATCCCCAAGATGTAAATAAGGTGTGGGCTGAAATAAACCTGGGTGGCACTAGAGATTGCCCTTGTGCCTTCAGTACTGACCCACCCTGATGGGATAAAGGACTGCTGATTCATGCCTACTTGCTACGTGTAAAATATTTGGGCAAAGGCACTAGTTTCTGGGAGTAAAGGAGATTGAGCACAAAACTCACGTCAGCTTTCCTGTTTGGGCATGTTGATGGGACAGTGCAGAGAGAGATTTACACTCTAAATCTAAACACGTGCTCTGCTTGCCCCGGAGTGTTTGATGGGACAGTGCAAAGAGAGTTTTACTCTATTTCTAAGCACATGCTGTGCATGCCCTGAAATGTTCACAATGACAGTCCGGAAAGAGATCTATTCTGATAGATCTGCCATTTGACTGTCTGATGGGATATTGTAGAAGGAGCTTTGTATCTCTGATACTCTGTATCAAACCCTGCCCTGTTCCTGTTGTTAAGTATGTGAACATTGTCACTCTGTCTGTCAGGAGAATCAAACTGAATTACCTAGCCACATTATTCACTAGTTCATTCCTGACCCTTATTCCTACGTGTTGATGCAATTTGCCCACTTCCATTTTCTGTCACCAAATCCCCTGGATATCACCCACTGAACACACAAAATGTACACAGAAGCTTGAAATTTACCCAATCCACTCTTCTCCCACCAGTTTAATGTGTGGAAAGTCAGTATGAGCAAGGGGTGGGGTGGGACAGCTAAGGGGCTGAGTCTGGGCCGAGGTTCAGAGTAGACAATTCGTTTGATACCAGACACTGCACTTGAATGAATATGTATCTCCATGGAATATCAGAGTGGGACAAACTGTCAGCAAAATCCATGACAACCCCAGCATGAGCGTAAAATTATTTTACCAATGAGGTATCAATCAAATCTCTCAGAACATGGACAGACTCCTCCATTGTCAAACATCTTTCCTTCTCTTTCTCTTTTTGATCTGACTGTGGATAGTCCTGCCCCAAGCTCCAAGCTTCCTGTGTGAGAATCTGACACCGCTGCTTCAACTTTTACCCCAATGCGAATATCGAACTTCTCAGACTTGTCACCTCCCTGAACCTCCTTGTCCTCCCACCGTCTGCATCCCCTTGAAATCTGCACTAAAAATAGAACATCATGGAAACTTTCAGGGAGTCAGGGAGGCTCTGTGGGATGGGGCCTCCAAGGTGAGGGAGAGTCTGTAGGATGAGGCCTCCGAGGTGAGGGAGGGTCTGTGGGACGAGGTCTCCGAGGTGAGGGAGGGTCTGTGGGACGAGGCCTCCAAGACGAGGGGCAGTCTGTGGGACGAGGCCTCCAAGACGAGGGACAGTCTGTGGCATGAGGCCTCCAAGGCGAGAGAGGGTCTGTGGCACGAGGGTTCCAAGGCGAGGGAGGGTCTGTTGCACGAGGGCTCCAAGGTGAGGGAGGGTCTGTGGGATGAGGGCCCTGAGGTGAGGGAGGGTCTGTGGGATGAGGCCTCCAAGGTGAGGGCGGGTCTGTGGGATGAGGCCTCCAAGACAAGGGACAGTCTGTGGGATGAGGCCTTCAAGACGAGGGAGAGTCTGTGGCATGAGGGTTCGAAGGCGAGGGAGAGTCTGTTGCATGAGGGCTCCAAGGTGAGGGAGGGTCTGTGGGATGAGGGCTCTGAGGTGAGGGAGGGTCTGTGGGAGATAGCCTCTGAGGTGAGGGAGGTTCTGTGGGAAGAGGGCTCTGCGGTGAGGGAGGCTCTGTGGAAAAGAGATTCCCAGGTCAAGGTCCTTTATCACACTCGTTTAAACTCCAAGGTTAGTGTTGCTAATCAATACTTCTGCATTTTGCTCATACTTATTACAATAACTGCTATGTACAAAGAGAGGCCATTCAGGCCTTGTTAATGCATTATAAATCAGCTCCATTTTCCTATCCTCTCTGCATTCTTTGAAGACTTAACCAACAAAACCCTCAGTCAAAAAAAATTCAATTCCATCCCCACTATGCACAGTCTTTTGGAGGAGAGAATTCAGTTTTCCACAGCTGTGCGTGTGTGAAGAAATGCTTCCTAAATGCATAGCTCTAATTAAAAGATTATACCTCCTCAATTTAAAAGAAATGTTTGTTCTATATCTCCCCTATCAGATTCCCTTCTGATTTTAAAATACACGATCAAAACACCACTAACCTCCCCAGAATACTTTCAAAACTCAACAGAATACAAATCACCTTCTGTCACTTGTCCATGCAGTTTACATATTTGCATCAATCAAGCAATGGGTCTATCGAGACCCTCTCATTTAGTGGCTAGTCTATGTAATCCCAGACAAGCACAATACTCAAGGTGGCTGTGGCACACACAGAGACATGCATATACACAAACACACAGACATTGCACTGTGACACAGACAGACACAAAAAAATGCAAATCTACACAGAGACAAATACTACCCACACATGTAAAGTCATACAGGCACAAACACAGGCACAAACACACACACTCACAAACACAGGATAATCATTCATTGAATGCATGCAACAGGTTTGAATAATGTAGATTGTAATGTGCGATTGGGATCCTGGACTTGACTGCATTGTGTTTGTGGTCAGGGAGAGATTTCATAGTTCTCTTTCCCTGGCAGCTTCCTTTGTAGTCAGCCAACTTTATAAGGTTAAATGAGTAAATCTACACCAGTATGAATTACACAAGATCCAACAACAGGTACGAGCTCTGTGAATCAGGCTTCTTCATTTCAGTCACATTAACCACATTTTCCTGTTGGTATAGTTGGGTCAATTTCTGGGATTGATTAAACTATAGTAAATTCATTCGGTGTTACAGAAAGAAATCCAAATCCCCAGAACGGATCAAGTGTTGTATTAGGAAACCCACTCCAGTATAGGATGAGGAGAAGTTTCCTTCAATCAAACATCTTCAGTCCCTACCACAAACTCCATTGACTTTCTCCCTGTTATTGTCTCAATTTGAACTAAACTGTTTTCAACCTGCAATCAATATGTGTTTGTTGTCTTCTGCCCATGCCCCACCCTGTCATCGAACTTGAACACATCTAAAACTCTATGTTCTGTATTCCACTGATCTGTGCTTGCTGATCTCCACTAACTCCCTCTTAAGCTGTGCCTCTTTGAAAATTCTCATCCCTTATTATTCTTATGCCCTCACTATCCCTGCAATTACCTCCAACCCTACAATCCTCTGCGGCCTCAATGCTCCTGTGGCCACTTGAGCCTCACCTGTTACCATTGCTCAGGAGTGACACTGTCAGAAGCTGAATTTTTGTGCAATGAGAGCCGGGCCATGAAGATTTATTGTGATGTTACTACCAGAAAAGTCAGATCCAAGAGCAAATTCTAGCTTATGAGATTATAAATATCCCCACTATCAACAACACCGCCAACTTTCGTGTCATCAGCAAATTTACTAATTTTAAATGTACTAAAATTCTACATTCACACCAAGTCATGATGTAAACAACAAACAGCAAGGGTCCTAGCACCGAACCCTGCAGTACACCACTGATCACAGACTTCCAATTACTAAAACAACTCTCTGTTTGCCTCCTATTTGTAAGCCAATTTTGGATGCAGTTTGCAAAACTTGCTGTGAATCCCTTTTGGACCAGCTTTCCACAAGGGTACTTGTCAAAGGCCTTACTGAAGTCCATGAAAACCACATCAACTGCACTACTCTCATCATTATATTTGGTCACTTTCTCAAAAAGCTCAATTAAATTTGTCAGGCTGGATCTCCCTCTAACAAATCCAAGCTAACTATCCCTATCAATCCCTGCCTTTCTAAGTATTGATTAATCCTGACAATCAATTTTTTTTCCAAAAATTTCCATACGACTGACATCAGACTAACTTGGTCTGTAACTATGTGGCCTTTCCCTGCTGCCCTTCTTAACACAACAGCTATCCTACAGTCATCTGGCACTTCACCAGAAGCCAGTGAAACATTAAAAGTATTAAACATATTTAAAAGTATTAAACATTGAGTTCTGAGGAAGAGTCACTCAAACTGAAACATTAACCCTGATTTCTCTCTGTAGATGCCACCAGACCTGCTGAGGTTTTCCAGCAATTTTTCTTTTTGTTTCTGATTTACAGCATCCTCAGTTCCTTTGGTTTTTTATTAAGAATCTCTGCCAGGGCCCCATCAATCTTTTCCATTACCTCCCATAGCAGCCTGGTATATTTCTCAGCAGGCTCTGTGTACTTGTTCATCTGTATGTCTGTTGAAACAACACTGTAGATTTTACTTTTATAAAGAAAAATAACAAAACAAACAAACAAGCTATAAAATATACAACACAGGTTGAAAGATCTTAAAATACACAGGAAAACAAAGTCTCGTCTTTCCTCCAAACCAACACTCTATAGAGATTCTGATAAATCATCTCTGTTCCAAGGAGAGTAAGCCCCTTTTCTCCAATCGTTACTAGTATCTAAACTCCCACCTTCTGGTATTATTCCAGTAAATCCCCTTTGCCCTTTCTCCTGGAATTTAACATCCTTCCTTTAATAACATGCACAGAACTGAACACATTACTCCACATGTGATCTGAGCAATGATTTGTAGAGGTATAACATGACTTCCCTGTTTTTATACTCTATGCCTCAATTTATAAACCAAGGATTTTATAAGCCTTCTCAACAATTGTTTCAACTTGCCTGGCCACCTTCATGGAATTATGCGCTTGAACTCCATGGGCTCTCTACTCCTTTTTTATGCGTTCTGTTTCTACTGCAAACTTTATTAGCCAGATGTCTTCCCTCAAGGTTGTACCATTGAGCCTGTATTGTCTCTCCATGTACCTCCTACCAAAATGCTTACTTCACGTTTCGCTGCATTGAAATTCATCTGCCAGGTGTCTGCCCATTTGGACAACTTGCCAATGACTCTCTGAAGTTGCTCGGCATTATCATCACAGTTCATAATTCGGCCTAGCTTAGTATCATCTACAAATTTAGAGATTTGCACCCATCTCCAAATCATTTATGTAAATCTGAAAAAGCAAAGGTCCCAAGACCAAACCCTGGGGAACACTATTTTCAACTCATGTCCAATCTGAAAAATACCCATAGACACCTAACCTCTATACCTTATCTTTTAGCCAACTTCTAGTCCATGCTGCCAAAGACACAACAATCCCAAACACACCTATTTTGCTAACCAACTTGCCACATGGCACCGTATCAAATGCTTTCTGAAAGTCCAAATATACACATCTACAGCACTACCCTCATCCACTGCCTGTGCCACCTTGTCAAAGAACTCAATTAAATTTGTCAGACACGACCTGTCTTTGACAAAGCCATATTGACTGTCTAGTATTAGCATTTTTTCTCTAAGTGTATATTTTATTTTATCCCATATTATGGTCTCCATCAGTTTTCCCATTATTGATATCAAGCTGACACACCTGTAGTTTCCTAGGTTATCCTTTGCTGTTTCTTAAACAATGGCATTACATTTACAATCCTCCAGTCCCCCAGCACTTATCCTGCCTTGGGAAGGCCTAGAAAATTTCTGTCAATATCTCCATGATTTGCTCCTGTATCACTCTGAGCAATCCAGGATGCATCCTATCTGGGCCTGGGGACTTCTCCACCTGGAGTGCTGCCAACCTTTTTAGCACCTCTTCTTTATTTATCACGATGCTGCTCAGTTGCTCAACACCCACATTTTAGTTTGATTCAGACAAAAGCAAAGTATTCATTTAGTACCATTCCAGTTGCTGCAGTGAGCAGCTTACCTGCTTATTCATTATGGACCCAGCACTGATCCTTGCAGCACACTGCTGGTCACAGGCCTGCAGTCTGAAAAGCAACCCTCCACCAACAAATATATGTAAATCCTATTCCTCAGAATCCCCTCCAACAACTAACCCACCACTAACATCGGGTTTTCCAATTCATTGTTCCCTGGCTTTTCTTTACCACCTTTCTTAAATAATGGCACTGCATTAGCTACACTGCAGTCTTTCGGCTCTTCACCTGGGGCTATTGATGTATAAATATCTCAGCAAGGTGCCCAGCTATCATTTCCCCAGACTAACCTGATCTAGTCCAAGGATTTATTCACCTTTATGCAGTTTAAGACATCCACCACCTCTTCCCCTATGATATAGACACGTCTTAAGATATTACAATTTATTTCTCCAAGTTCTCTAATTTACATATCCTTCTCTACAATAAATACTGATGCAAAAATCCAAGTTTAGCATCTCACCCATTTCTTGTGATTCCACACAGACAGCCTTGTTGATCTGTAAGGGACCCTATTCTTTCCCTAGTAGGAATAAGAATATACAGTCTTTTGCCCTTAATGTGTTTGTAGAATCTCTTTGGATTCTCCTTAACTCCATTTACCAAAGCTGTCTCATGTCTCTATTTTGCCCTCTTGATTTTCCTCTTGAGTGTACTCCTACTGCCCTTATATTCCTCAAGGGATTCACTTGATCCCACATCATATGGCTCATTCATTTTGTGACTGAAGTCTCAATTACTCTCATAAAAACTGAAAGAACTGCAGACGCTGTAAATCAGAAACAAAAAGAGAAATTGCTGGAAAAGTTCAGCAGGTCTGGTGACATCTGTGGAGAGAAATCAGAATTAACTGAGTTCTGAGGAAGGGTCACTTGGACCCAAAACATTAACTCTGAATTCTCTCAATTTCTCTAGTCATTCAGCATTCCCCATACATGCTCTTCACGCTAATAGGAATATATAGCCTTTGGACTCTCATTATCTCATTTTTGAAGGACTGCCCACTTCCCTACGCTCCTTTACTTGCAAATAGCCTCTCCCTATCAACTTTTGAAAGTTCTTGCCTAATACTGTCAAAATTGGCCTTAATCCAGTTCAGAACTTTTACTTTTAGATCAATTATATCCTTTTCCATAGCTATTTTAAAACTAATAGAATTATGATCACTGGCCCCAAAGTGCTCTGACACTTCAGAGAGCTGCCCTGCTTTATTTCTTAAAAGAAGGTCAAGTTTTGCTCCTACTCTAGTAGGTTCATCCACATACAGAATAAGAAAATTTTCTTCCACGCACTTAACAAATTCATCTCCATGCAAGCCCTTAACATTACAGCAGTCGCAGTGTTGTATTGGAAAATCAAAGTCCCCTCCCATTCCAACCCTATCTCTCCCATAGATATCTGAGATCTCCTTACAAATTTGTTTCTCAATTTCCCGCTGACTATTGGGAAAGCCTATAGTACAATCCCAATAAAATGACCATCCCTCTCGTACTTCTTAGTTCCACCCAAATAACTTCGCTGAACGTACTCCCAGGAATATCTTCCCTAAGTACAGCCATAATGTTATCCTTATCTGAATATGCCACTCCCTCTCCTCTCTTGCCCCTCTTGCTATTCTTCCTATTGAATCTAAAACCTTGAATATTAAACTGCCAGTCCTGTCTATCCCTGAACCATGTCTCTGTGATCGTTCTGATATCTCAGTCCCATGTTCTCAATCATGCCCTGAGTTCATCTGCCTTACGTGTCAGGCCTCTTGCATTGAAATAAATGCAGTTTAATTCATCAATCTTCGCTTGTTCTCTCCCTTGCTCTTGACTGCCTTGACTATTTGATTTCCTCCTCCCCTCAACTGTATCAGTCTCAGACTTAAGTCTTTTCTCAATATCTCTACTATTCCACCCCACCCCTGCAACTAGTTTAAAGCATCCCGAGTGGCACTAGCAAATCTTCTCGTGAAGATATTGCTCCCCTTCCAATTCAGGTGCAAACTGTCTTTTTTATACAAGTCACTTCTACCCCAGAAGAGATTCCAATAATCCAAAAATGTCCCCTGCACTAACTCTTCAGCCAGGCATTCATCAGCTCTATCCTCCTATTTCTACTCTCACTAGCCTATAGCACCACGAGTAATTCAGACATTATTACTCGTAAAAGACCTATTTTTAAACCTCCTTCCTGCCTGCTTCAGTTCAATTTTTAGATTCCAATAATCTGCTCTTTTCTGATCTGGGCTCTTAATCCTTGACAGATTTTTATTTTTCTCCAACTTAACATCGAACCTTATTATGTTATGATTGCTATTCCCCAAATGCTTTCCCAAACACTTCCCCAAACTGATATTCTCCACGGGTCCTACCTTATTTCCTCTGACCAGATCCAGCTTCCTGGCTGGTAAGACTAGAAATGTATTGTTCCAGAAAGTTCTCCTGCTTGCATTACAGGAATTTCTCCTTTTCTGTGCCCCACATTATACCTTTCTCCTAGTTTACCCTCGGGTAATTGAAATCGCCAACTATCACAAGCTGAGGTAGCAAGAACTGCAGATGTTGGACACAGAGACAACACAGCATGGAGCTGGAGGAACATAGAAGGCCAAGCCTACTTGTCCTGCAGGTTTCCATAGTCTGTTACAAATGCTGTCTTCTATTTATTTCCCACTCAATAAGGTCTCTGCCCCCTTCCTGTACCTCATCTCTATCCAAATTGATTCCAGTTTAGGAACTGTATCTCATCAAAGGGCAATGGTACTATTTTTGACCAACACTGCCACACCTTTTTTACTCACCCTGTTTCTACTTACAACTTTGTAACCTGGTGTTAGGCATCCTGTCTTCTTACATGAATACTTATGAAACTAAAGGTTTAGACTGTCTTAATCTTTTAAAATCTGCTGATTTTTAACTAAACATTTTTGGTCTGGAAGCTTCACAAGTTACACTTTTAGACCAAGGTAACTAAACATCTCTATGCTACCCGATACTCCTTTCTAGGAGAGAAACTGCATTTGTTTGTGACACTAGTCAGATGTCCTTCCAAACTGCACTAAATGCTTTCAATCTCTGGGATTTTCAAAGATAAAATCAATCCTTGATTGTTCTAAAGCAAAAACAAGGCAATCTTTTTCAATATTTATTCACCTGTTGTGAGCCCTGCAGCATCAACAATTTTCTATTAATACTCCAGAAGTTATGCAATCACCTGCTCTCTGACACAAACTGGACTAGGTCACAGTTCCAGACAAACATATGAGCCTCTAATTTAACTCTTCACAAAAGTAATCAACACCATATACCAATAATTAGAAATCCAAACTTTAAAACTAGTTACTTTAAAACTACACACCTTTCATTACAATCTGTTCTAACTGTCCTTAACACATGTTCAAGTTAAAGGCAAGGGAATATCATCAAACCCAACATCTCAATGTCCCAGCTTATCTGGTTAGTTCCCAAATCAACTGCAACAACTTGCAATTTCTGAAATTACAACATCACTCAGAGAATCATAGAGTCATGCAGCACAGAAACAAGTCCTTCCGTCCAATCGTCCATGCTGACTAAGTTTCCCAAACTAAAGTAGTCCCATTTGCTTGTGTTTGGCCCATATCACTCTAAACCTTTCTTATTCATATCCATGTCCAAATGTCTTCTAAATGTTGTAACTGTACCTGCATCTACCACTTCCTCTGACAGTTCATTCCACATACAAACCACCTTGTTTGTGAAAAAGTTGTCCTTCATGTCCCTTTCAAATCTTTGTCCTCTCACTTTCAAATTATGCCCTCTAGTTTCGAACTCCCCCACCCTAGGGAAAAGATCTTTGCTGTTCACCTCTTCTATTTCCCTCATGGCCTTGTAAACCTCTGTAAAGTCACCCCTCAACTTCCTACACTCCAGTGAAAAAAGTCCCAGCCTATCCAGCCTCTCTTTATAACTCAAAGCCCCTACTCCCAGCAACATTCTGCTATATCTTTTCTGAACCCTCTCCAATTGAATAATATCTTTTCTAGAGCAGGACAACCAGGACTATACACAATATTCCAAAAGTCGCCTCTTCAATGTCTTGTATAACTTCAACTTGACGTCCCAACTGTTAAACTCAATAGTCTGAGCAATAGAGGCAAGCATGCTTCTTAAGTATTCTGTTTACCTGTTACACAACTTTCAAAGAACTATGTGCCTGAACACCTAGATCTCTCTGTTTGACAACAATGCTCAAGGCCCTATCATTAACTGTATAAGTCCTGCCCTTGTTTGTTTTACCAAAATGCAATACCTTGCATTTAGCCAAATTAAACTCCTTCTGCCACTCCTCAGCCCATTTGCCCAGTTGATCAAGATCCGTTTGCAATCTTAAATAACCTTCTTCACTGTCGATAATATCTCCAATTTTGGTGTCATCCGCAAACTTATTAACCATTCCTTCTACATTCACATTCAAATTGTTTATATAAATGACAAACAATAGTGGTCCCAAGTCTGATTCCTGCAGAACACCACTTGTCAGAAGCCTCCAGTGTGAAAAACAACCCTGTGCCACCACCCTCTGTCTCCTACTGTTAAACCAATTTTGTATCCAATTGGCAAGCTCAGGCAGAACATTACAGAAGGTAAAAATTGTTTACCTAATTTTTATTATTATTAATAACAATCAGTTTGGCAGACTTTGGAATTTCATACTTCTTTAAGTAACATGCCTTAACCAGAGACTTAAATTTCAATTTTAAACAGTTTGAACTTTGCAGCCCCTGACATCTGAAACCCTCAATTAGACATTCAGGGATATCTGTTGTTCTTTACATAAACCCCCCAATTAGATTGCAGCCTGAAAATCACTCTCCAGTATTGTCCACATGTATAAATTCCTTATTTTGAAGTCCGACCTGTAATTTATTTTCAATATGTTAACTCAATATGTCAACCATGTCAAAACCTCAAAGAAAATCTATTCTGTAACTTACACCCAGCTATTGATTCTTTTATATCTATATAATTTATACACCTGAATACCGCACGAGGACAGAGTTGGATTGAGCTGAGAGGTCACCATGGTATTATAGTTCAGCAGCATTTACCAACTAAAGGAAAGTGAAAAATGAGTGCTTAAATCAGAGAGACTGTGCTAAGAACATTATCCTTTTGGATTATTTATTGGTTTTTGATCTATTGTAGTCTACATGTACGTATCATGGCTTTTAATAAGGTTACACATACCAGACTGGTCAGCAAGGTAACAGCCCTCAGATTGCATGGCTGTGAAGCATGAAGTTGTCAGTACAGGTAGATAAGGTGATGAAGGCATTGAGGCTACTTGCCTATAATAGCTGAGGCATGGAATAGAAGAGCAGGGATTTTATGCCAGAGATTTTATGAGAGACTAATTAACCCACGGATGGAGTATCACATACACTTCTGAACATTGCATTACGGGAACAATGTGATCACACTAGAGAGGTTTCAGAGGATATTTACAAGGATGTTGCCAGGAGTGGAAAGCCTTACTGACAAGGGTAAGCTCATGGATGGGCTAGAGTTGTTTTCCTTGTAAGAGTGGAGGCTAAACAGAGATCTAATTCCGTTGGTAGGACAAATGTCTATGAACTTATATGATTTTATGATTCACTCCGCAGCAGTTTGTGGGTGGGAAGGCAGGATTGAAAAATACTTTTTAGAATAACAAATTTGTCAGTACAGTCAGTTCTTTGCAGTCGGAAAGCAGTGCTGCCAGAGCCACCTGCTGGCAGCTAGTAGTCAGTGCAAACTGCCCAAGAATACACACACACTGGTTACAAATCAATGTCCAGCAAAGGCAAACTGAGGGCCCTCTTGTACCTACATTCAGAAAGTGATGTATGACTCTGAGCAGAGGATTCTCATTTGGTGCTTCGAGTTTTCACATAAAGAGTGAGTGTTTTTAGTGCTGATTTGAAGTGAAACATTTCAGTTGAACTCTAAGTACTACTATGGACTCATGGACCACAAAATTACACAAATATCTATTTTCTGGTTTGCAGTTTTGAATTTGAGAGTGTGAAGGAGAGAGAAAGCTGATGAAAGTGAAATCTTCAGCAACCTAATGAAAGCATAAACAGGAGATAAAAATCATTATGGGTAGAGAAACATCTCAAATACTAAGGAAAACATTGCTTATTTCAACTTCTTATAATATGGGGCATTCTCTAAATTAGGTTTTGTGCATGCCTTGTCCAACATCAGATCAGGAACTCTCATTCTCTCCTGGCTGGCATGCCCTATTCATGCTGCCCTGATCCAAAGACAAAATAGCTATAAAGGGCATTTTAATTTTCATATATACTGCAGAGCAGCTCAAGCAGCAAAGACAATAAATTTTAAGACTATATTTGAGATAGCTCTCTAGAATTTGTAAGCTTCACACACAATCAAGGGCAACCTGTATAGAATGGAGTGTGGCAGTTTGAAAGTGTGGGAGTGAGGATTTGTTTTTTTTCTGCTGTTTTGTTTTTGTAACCACTTTCATAGATCATAGATCCTTGAAAGTTGCCACCCAGGTTGACAGGGCTGTTGAGAAGGCATACAGTGTTTTAGCTTTTATTAATAGAGGGATCGAGCTCCGGAACCAAGAGGTTATGGTGAAGCTGTACAAAACTCTGGTGCGGCCGCACTTGGAGTATTGTGTACAGTTCTGGTCACCGCATTATAAGAAGGATGTGGAAGCTTTGGAAAGGATGCAGAGGAGATTTACTAGGATGTTGCCTGGTATGGAGGGAAGGTCTTACGAGGAAAGGCTGAGGGACTTGAGGCTGTTTTCATTAGAGAGAAGAAGGTTGAGAGGTGACTTAATTGAAACATATAAAATAGTCAGAGGGTTAGACAGGGTGGATAGGGAGAGCCTTTTTCCTAGGATGGTGACAGCAAGCATGAGGGGGCATAGCTTTAAATTGAGGGGTGAAAGATATAGGACAGATGTCAGAGGTAGTTTCTTTACTCAGAGAGTAGTAAGGGAATGGAACGCTTTGCCTGCAACGGTAGTAGATTCGCCAACATTAGGTACATTTAAGTCGTCATTGGATAAGCATATGGACGTACATGGAATAGTGTAGGTTAGATGGGCTTGAGATCGGTATGACAGGTCGGCACAACATCGAGGGCCGAAGGGCCTGTACTGTGCTGTAATGTTCTATGTATTGTTTTCTATATGTATCAATAGGGGCAAGAGCAGACCTAGGCCCAGAACCTGGAGGATTAAGGGATTAAATTGAGAAGCACCGGAGATAAGTACATATCAAGGAATAATAGAAGGAAGCTAAAGTTAAGAAGGAGGGAGTATCTTTGATAATAAGTAATTTTGAAAAGTTGGCTCTTAAGACTAACTAAGTTGAAGTTTCAGTCAAGATGGGCAAGGTCAGCTGAGTAAAATGTGCAACACATCATACATGTGAAGTCACAGGTCGTACCAACATCTTAGATGGCCACAGGTGTAGAAAGTGATCCCAATTACAGAACCTTGAGTTCCCTGTTTCAGAGCTTGAGTGGTGGCTAAAGACATTGTGGACATCTTTGATGCTAAGAGTTATGTGGATAGCACGTTTAAAAAGATGGTCACACAGCAGGTTAGAGACTGGGGGAAGGAAGGGAATGGGTAACCACCAGGTAGTCAAAAATAATCAGGCAGGTAGTGCAGGAGTCTCCTGCTCACAAATCTGCTTTCCATTTTGGAAGCTGATGAATGTGCTGATTCCCCAAAGGACCAAAGACAGAACCAAGCTTCTGACTTCAGAAGTAGCATAACTTCACATGAGGGGAGGAAGAAGAAAGCAGGAAGGATTGTGCTAGGCAATTCTTTAGTTCAGGGAATAGGCATGCGTTTCTTCAGTGGTAGATATGACTCCAGGATGTGTTTCCTGACTGGTGCCAGATTTAGACTTGAATATAGGAGTGTTGTTCACTAAGTTTGCAGATAATATGAAATTTGGCATGGTGGTAAATAGTGAGAAGGATAGACTTAGATTACAGGAAGATATAGATGGGCTGGTCAGATGGGCTGATCTGTGGCAAACGGAATTCAATCTGGATGTGAGAAAAATTTTTTTTCCTCAGACAGTGTGGTGGGAATCTGGAAAGCATTGCCTGAAAGGGAAATAGAAGTAAAAACCCTCAACACGTAAGAAACATTTAGATATACACAGTGACGCCAAGGGATACAAGGCTGTGGGCTAAGTGCAGGAAAATGGGATTAGAATAGTTTGGTACATGTTTTCAACTAATTCCCTGCTCATGCAAACACTTAGAGAAAGTCGGTGTTTCAAGCCTCCCCTTGTGTGGGAGGGTCTTCCTGTTTGGAGAATGTCCACCCAGGGACTCAACTGGTAAAGATCCTCCTCAGCAAGTCACTTTCTGACCCCGTCAGTATCTTCCCTTTGCTCGTTTCAGTGAGCAGGACACCATGTGCTTAGAAATCATGAAATTATAGAACAAATTAAAAAAACAGCGTTTCCTGTAAGTAATCAGCAGGTCAGGTTGGTGCAGGCAAAAACAAAGTTAATGTTTCAGGTCAATTGCCTTTCATCACAATGGGAAGAGGTTGAAGATACATTATTTACTATCTATTGGAAGAGACCAGAGGAAAAAATGGAGTGAGAAAAGATAAACTTTTAAACTAAATATTGACATTCTGTATTCCTTTTAAGCAATTGCAGGAATTCAATCCTCCGTCTCTGAGGGAGGTAGTTTCTCTTATACTTGCTCTTTTTTTACATTCCTCCTCACAGAGCAGTTCAAATTTCTATCAGTTTCGCTTCTGAGGAAGGATTTACTGAAATGTCACTGTGTCCTTTTCTCTTATCGAGTACTAATGTAGTTTCTGTTTTGATTTCTCTCTTTTGAAAGTACAGTTTCAATATCATTTTCTATTGCCTGCATATTCTAATTTAATTCTGTTCTTCACAATTACCTCCACAATTAGTTAAAATAAGATCACAGCAATGTTAGTGTTTAATTTTTGGCAAGATAATCAGAACTGCAGATTTTGATCTGGAAACACTGATCAAAATCTTGGAACACCAGAATAAAACAGTTATTTATTCAACACTAGTCAGTGAAACTGAACTACAGTAAAATGTTGTCTATGTTTTATTAAACTGTTAGATCTGTTTAATTCTTCAATCCCATTTTACCTTGCCTTCATGCAAATTTGAATTTGGTGCTGAAATTGTGATTGTGAAAGTGAGAGCCCATTTATTTTGCCATAGTAGTTTGGTTTCCAAATATCTCTTTATGCACCATTGTTCCATCTGTTCAGATTTTTTTACGAAGTTATTTTTAAGATTTTTCTTCTTACAGAGAAATAGAAAGATAATGTCAATGATTCAAAAATACTTGTAGGAATATGGTGCTTGGACTGCTTTATACTGTTAAGAGTACAACAGTCCTGTATATGTCCCCCTCATTCTCTCTCTAGAGAGAGTATCAATTGCCACCCACATAAAGGCCATCAAAGATGCAAACCATTCTCTCCTGCTGGTATCTACTGACCTGGAATTTAGCAATTTACAAACTGCCATCACTAACAATAGCTGCCCTCAATCTGAGTTCAAGCATTCCCATTCACAGCCCTTAGACTTTTTAACCTTGAAGAGATGGCTCATATTACAATCTTAGCAGAATCACAATTAACTGGGTGTTAACAAATTATACTGTAAAATATTCCCAAATGTGTAAATCAATGAAGCTGTGAGGATTATCATAAGAGTTTGAATAATACAATAGTATACTAATATAACATCCTGTGGGTAGATATCTTATTAGAATTCATGAATACAGTAATAATTGTATTACATTCATGTGGTAAATACTCCTTTAAGGAAAAAGATCATCAATTTGTGAGGGAAGAGGTTTCTGTGGAAAATTAGCAGAGAAATAAGGTGGTCTGGTGATGTATACTGCTCTTCTTGAGGTTGTTTGTTTCGCTTAAGTACTAAAGGAGGATTGTACTATAAAGGTCCTGAGATTACTGTTGATTTTTTTTCTATGCTTGTTTGTCTCATCTTAAAGTTTGTTTTGCTTAGTCGGATGTGCATATGGTGTACCTATGTTGCATTCAGAGGCTCCTTAATGAGTGTGATGTTGGTGGCATTGATACCTTCTTTTATTTCAATGACCAGACTACACCATTTCCCATCAATTAATGTCCAGTACAGTGAAGTTGTCCCATTATATCAGTGATTCCACCTGATTTCTCCATTGTGGCACCTCTGTCAATGAAACTGATCTTTTGCTATTGGTCTGTGCTAAATTGGGATTGAACTTAGATGTTCTGGTCTGCAAGGAGCTAAGCTGTCCAACTCATTTCATGCAGCGCATTAACTACTGCTAGCAAATATATTGACAATTGTCATTTTAGATTAACAGTATTTTGTGAGCCTGTTCGCTATTTGTGAATAAAATTCAGTGAAAACGTGGGGCCTTCTCAACACTTCCCCCATCCCATCCAATCTCTAAATGATTCTGGCTGCCAATGTACTGGAATGTGAGTTACTCTCAGACCTCTGTGCATCAAACATGGACTGGCAGTTGTCTCTATTTCCATTGATGGAAGCTCTTGGATTGAAACTAAGTGGTGCAAATGGATAGCAATAGAGGAAGGGGACAAACAGATGTGAAGTACAAATAAGGCACAAAACTATTCTAATTAACTAACATGCAAAGATCTTGTCTCTTTGTGCATTACTTCGGTGAAGTAATAATTCTGCAGTGCAAAAGATCAGCAGAATAAGTGTAAAAGTTACTTTGAAAGAAACAGGTTTTCACTTGTTGTAGACATCCTGCCATATTCTGCACAATGGTTGAATGATCAGCAATGTGCAGATTTAAATATGTCCATAATAATCAGCACATGTTTACTGCATAGAAGACAATTAAACTAATACATCTTGAGCAAATTCACTGAAAACAAGCCTCACTCAAAATCACAATGGTTGCAAACATTTGCAACAACTCAGTCATTTCTCACACCTTTAATGAAGGTATCTTCATTTCCTTCATCTGCCACCAAATTGGTGGTATCTTGACCTCATGTCACTTTGTCAGACCAGGCAACCTTATTCGTTTTCTTAGTTCAGTCCAAGTCATCTGGTACAGAGTTCTAATAATTAGTTTACTAAGCAAAAATGCACAAAGCTGTATGTAGCCTCTCTGCTTTCCTCTCTTAAAAACTGTCAAATATCCTTTAGCGACCTGACTTCAGAAGCATCTAGGGCTTCATCAATGCCTGAGTTCTCTCATGGTCCTAGTATCTTAACTTCATAAATCTCAGTCTTCAAATCTGTGCTTCCATTGACAACAACCTCAACATGGCTGGACACACTAACAAACCTATCCTTGGCAACTGGTCTTGCATCTAATCAAATGAAAGCAATTAATAAATGTGTTTCTGCATCTCACAATTCTATGGATCGGAGCTGTTAAAATAGGGGTGTGATTTCATTGGAGAGGGTGCACAGGGGATTTATCAAGGTGTTGCCTAGACTGGAGAGTTTCAGGCATGAAGCGAGATTGGACTGACTGGAGTTGTTTTACTTGGAGCAAAGGAGATTGAGAGGGAACATGGTTGAGATGTATCAAATTGTGAGAGGTATAGACAGGATACACTGCTGCCTCACAGTGCCAGGAACCCAGGTTCAATTCCACCCTTGTGTGACTGTCTGTGTGGAGTTTGCACATTCTCCCCGTGTCTGCGTGGGCTTCTTTCAGCTGCTCTGGTTCCTCCCACAGTCTAAAGATGTGCAGGCTAGGTGGATTGGTCATGCTAAATTGCCCATAGTGTTCAGGGATGTGTAGATTAGGGAGATGGATCTGGGTGGGATGCTCTTGGACTCACTGTGGACTTGGTGGGCCGAAGAGCCTGTTTCTACACTGCAGGGGTTCTATGATTGTCTATAATGATGATACACAGGAAGAAACTTTCCTCCTTGGTGGAGGGATTAATGACCGGGGGCATGGGTTTAAGGTAAGGGGCAGGACATTTAGAGATGTGTGGAAAAGTTCTTCAACCAGATGGTGGTGGGAATGTAGAACTCACTGAGTAAGGGTGGTAGAGGCAGAAACTCTGATAACATTTAACAAGTGTTATATGTACACTTGCAATGCCATGCAATGGGTAAAGAGTCAGGTAATAGGATTAGAATAGTTAGACAATTGTTTTTGACCAGCACAGATGCAATAGGCCAAAGGGCCCTTTTCAGTGCTGTAGACCTCCATGACTCTATGATGCTTCTAGAGTGCCTTAGAAAACTACCTCAACAAATCACTAGAAGACTCTGTCATAATCTTTTAGCTTTAGAACAAAAACATTTTACCTCTCTGATGTTTATCACTAAACAGCATTCCATGGGATACACTTTATAAACCACAAAAATTGAGCTTAATTACACAGAAATTCCACAATTAGTTACTCAAGAAACACCTGCATCCTCAACACTTTAATATTTTTGCATTATAGATATTTCAAATCAACCTGTTCTGATGTGCTGTAACACATTCTTGAAGCAGGTGAGACTTGAACATGGGCCTTCTAGCCAGGGCATTGCCACTGCATTGCAAGAGCCCCATTCTTTAAATTGTCTATTCAAAAACCTCTATTACTGAGAAGGGTAGCCCAACCTTGTCAGATGACCGGAGACAATGATTGTGAGCCACACAGACATGAAAAATACTTCTTCATATCACTTAACCCTCAAACTAGTGCACTGCTAATGTTGTTCCTTTATATTAAAGATCCCTGAGGAATATTTGTGCTTCATCTATCCCTGAGACCTCTTTAGAAACTCTTTCAATATCTGCATATTTATCTTCAAACCCTTAAAATAATATCACATTTTACTTTACATCCAGTAAATCTCTGTGTCTGCAATAAAATTGATTCAATGATTAGTGCTGAATAAATAACCTCCTCTAAACTCAGATTCACAAATGTCAACTGTACAAGTAACATTACACCTCCTCATTAGCTCCATCTTCCAATGAAGCAGCAATTACTTCATTTGCTGTGACCTTTCTAACTGGTATTAGACAAATTAGAGATAACAAGGTGTGGAGCTGGATGAACACAGCAGGCCAAGCAGCATCAAAGGAGCAGGAAAGCTGACATTTCGGGCCTAGACCCTTCTTCAGAAAATTCAGAGCATGTTTTTCTGAAGAAAGGCCTAGGCCCGAAACGTCAGCTTTCCGGTTCCTCTGATGCTGCTTGGCCTGCTGTGTTCATTCAGCTCAGCACCTTGTTTATCTCAAATTCTCCAGCATCTGCAGTTCCTACCATCTCTTAGACAAATTAGATCATGTTTATATTTAGATCACGTTGACTTGTTCAACTAGTAGCATCTTAAATCTGTAACGTTATTCATCATTCCTATGTCTCAAAAGGTCAAAAACAAATTATCCTAATGATTTCTCAAAAATATTTTAACTCTCAAATCTAACTTTTCAGAAAAACCCCATTTCCCTTTTTCTGCTGCATCACAAACATTGTACTCACAAACTTCTGGCATCACATTAAGAAAACGTTATCCTTACTTTTAACAGTTGTGCACATAAAACATTCAATAACTTCAACACACACCACAGTCAAATTAACATTTTGAGAAACTATAGCAAGATTGTTTGATAAAATGATTCACTGCACGAAAATGTGTCTGTGGCTGAGTGGTTAGCGCTGCTACGTCACAGTGCAAAAAACCCTGGTTCGATTTCAGCCTCGGGGAACTCTGTCTGATGTTTGCATGTTCTCCCTATGTCTGCATAGGATTCCTCCCCATAGTCTGAAGATGTGCACGTTAGGTGGATTTGCCATGCTAAATAGTCCATAGCATCCAGGGATCTGTAGGCTAGGTAGGTTAGCCATGGTAAATATAGGGATAAAGTAGGGGTGTGGGTGGGATGCTATTTAGAGACTTGGTGCAGACTCAATGAACCAATGGCCTCTATCTGTGCTGTAGGGAATCTACCTGATGTCTTTCTCTCAGGTTCAACAATGATGCAAAGTTTCTCCTCAACCAAACCAATTCTTAGAAAATCCGAAGTCATTCACACTTCTCAAATGCCTGAGTACTCTTTTAGTTCAAAGTCTTCTAAATATTGCAGCATTGGTCAGAACACTTCATTGCAAACACATTCAGCTGAACCTAACACAGTTCCAATCTGAGATAATAAGAAATGCTGATGCTGGAGTCTGAGATAACACAGTGTGGAGCTGAAGGAACACAGCAGGCCAGGTAGCATCAGAGGAGTAGGAAAGCTGATGTTTTGGGTCAGAACCTGTCTTTTGAAGAAGGGTCCTGATCTGAAACATCAGCTTTCCTGCTCCTCTGAAGCTGCCTGGCCAGCTGTGTTCCTCCAGCTCCATGCAGTGTTACCACAGTTCCAGTCTGTGTAACTTCATCATCTGCCAATTTCAACCGGACAAAGCAATTGACCATGATTCCTGTTTCATCCACAGTTATCGAAGCCAATTCAACACAATATCCTACAAATAAAGTCTCTAAAGATTTGACCATGCCAATGAATTCTACAAAAGAAAAGACAGCAAATATGTCAGAAGATCAACACCAGAATGGTACAATGCCTTATAACACCACAATACCTGAAGGGATGTCTGAACAAAAATTTAAAACAGAATCCAATCCATCATTTATTGATCTGCTGTCAATAAGTCAGTCTTCAAAAGTAAGCCAGCCAAGCGAACCACAATTATTATTGGCAACTGAGTTTTCAACAGAAAGCCACACAACAATAATCCAAGACTCAACAATATCTGAGTCTTCAGCTGTAAGCAAAACACAATTTGCAACACAAGAGTTATTGACAACTGCACCAACATTAGAAAGTCATTCAACCCCAAAACAAGCATCAACAGCCATTGTGTCTTTATCAGATATCTATCCAACAACTACACAACCAATAACAGTAACACAGTCTTCATCAGAAACTCAGGCAACATCACAAGGTTCATCAATCACCTCTTCACAATCAAGAACTCAGGCTTCATCACAGACCCATTCAACAAAAAAAGAATTGTCAGCAATAGCATCGTCCTCAGCAGAAATGCATTCATTTGCACAGCCATCATCAGTGACTCAGTCGACACAACAATCCAAACAAACATCAACAGTCTTATCAATAACTGAGACTTCTTCAGAAACAGATGCAGCTCATAAACAACGACCATCAACAATAGAGACATCATCAGAAATGTATCCTACAGCAACACCAATATCAGCAGTAGCAAAATCTTCTTCAGAGACCCATCTGACAACCACACAAATTTCATCATTGGAAACGTCCTCATCACAAATCCAATCAACATCACAAAGTTCATTGAAAACTGTTTCCATGTTAGAAATGGGTTCAAATGCTGCACACTTATCATCAATAACTGGCTCTTCAACAGAAACAAGTCAAACAACTGCACAAGTATCATTGATCACAAATCATTCAGCTGTAACCCAACAAAGTAAGACAGTCTCATTAGTAACAAGGTCTCTGTCAGGCAGTCAGTCAACAATGTCACAAATATCATCAACAACAGAACCTTCATCTGAATTATCCCCTGCATCAACACAACTGACGGCAGTAACGCTGAATTCATCAGCAACCCATCCAACCACAGTGACAACATTGTCAATTACACCATACTCATCAGAAACTCATTCGTCAGCACAGCGTACATTGATAAATTCTTCAACATCAGAAACCAATCCAACAACATTAAAGTTGTCATCCATAACTGGGTCCTCGTCAGAAACCCATCCAACAGTATCACACATATCATCATTAACTGAGTCATCATCAGGAACTAGACCCGGATTATCACAAATAACTTCCATGGGGCAGTCTTCATCCGAATCACATTCAACGAACAATCCAGCAACAGGAATGACACAATCATCATCAAACAGCCAGACAACTGTCATGCAAATATCATCCAGCACTGAGACAGAAGTGGAAACCACTTCAAGAGAAGCACCAGTGTCACCAGTAACTGAGACACCATCAGTGATACATCCAAAAACAAGTAACCAGTCATTCAAAACTGTGTCATCATCAAAAAGCAATCCGACAATGACGCCATTATCATCCAATAATGAGTCCCCTATACAACTCACTTCAAGGGAAGTACTCATGTCCACAGTAGTGGAGATGTCATCAGTGACACATCCAACAACAACTAACGCATCATCCAAAACTGTGCCATTAGCAGAGAGCAACCCAGCAATCACACAAGTATCATCAATAACTAAGACTTCATCAGAACTATCTCGCTCAACTACACAGGGGACAACAGTGACTCAGACTTCATCACAGATGCATTCAACAGGAAAAGAATTGTCATCAACAGCGTCATCCTCAGTAGAAACTTATTCACCTGCACCGACACCATCAGTGACTCCATCAACAGCAGAATCCAAGTTATCAACATTGCGACTCTCATCAACAACTGAGTCGTCTTCAAATCTCCATGGAACGCACAACCAAAAATCATCAACAACTGAAAAATCATCAGAAATGTATCTGACATCAACACTTTCTTCAACATCAGAAAGCAATCCAACAACAACACATACATCTTCCGTTACTGGGCCTTCTTCAGAATCCCATCCAGTAGTGACGCAAGCATCATCATTAACTGAGACCCCATCAGAGACCACTCAGGAGTCATCACAATTAACCTCTTCAGGACAACCTTCATCTGAATCTCATTCAGGAAACACTGCAGAAACACAGATGACACAATCATCATCAGAAACCCAGCAAACAATGACAGAATTCACATCCAGCACTGTGTCAACAGCAGAAACCACTTCAAGACAAGCACCAGTGTCACCAGTGACTGAGAATTCTTCAGTGACACGTTCAACAAATAAGGTGTCATCCAAAACTGTGCCCTCATCGGACAGCAATCCAACAATCACACAAGGATCATCAATCATTAAGACTGCATCAGAAGGATATTCCCCATCAACACAAGTGTCTGTGATTTCATCAGAGAACCATTCAACAATGAAAGGATTGTCATCAGTAGTCTCATCCTCAGCTGAAACCCATTCATCTGTACAACCATCATCAATGACTCCTTCCAAAGAAAAATCCAGTTCACAAACATCACAAATCTCATCAGTAACCCCATCATCTTCAGAAATCCCAGGTAGACAGAGCCAAAGCTCTGTCAGAACTGGGACTACATCAGAAACATATTCTACAGCAACAGAAATGTCAACAACAGAAAATCATTTGTCAGCACATAGTACATCAACACTTCCTTCAACATCAGAAAACAATCTAACAACAGTGCATGTACCTTCCATAACTGGGTCTTCTTCAGAATCTCATCCAGCAGTTAGACAAGTGTCGTCAATAACTGAGACCCCATCAGAGTCTACTCAGGGGTCTTTGCAAGTAACCTCTTCTGGACAATCTTCATCTCAATCTCATTCGGGAAACAATGCAGTAACACTGATGATGCAATCATCATCAGAAAGCAAGCCTTCCACAGGAAAATCCAGTTCACCAACATCACAACTCTTCTCAATAACCCCATCATCTTCAGAAATCCATGGTACACATACCCAAAGATCATTCAGGACTGGGACCACATCAGAAACGTATCTTACAGCAACAAAAATGTCAACATCAGAAAACCATTTGTCAGCACAGAGTACATCAACACTTTCATCAACATCAGAAAGCAATCCAACATCAGTGCATGTACCTTCCGTTACTGGGTCTTCTTCAGAATCCCATCCAGTAGTGAGGCAAGTATCATCAATAACTGAGACCCCATCAGAGACCACTCAGGAGTCATCACAATTAACCTCTTCACGGCAATCTTCATCTGAATCTCTTTCGGCAAACATTGCAGTAACACTGATGACACAGTCATCATCAGAACGCCGGCCAACAGTGACACAGCTAACATCTAGCAATGAGTCACCAGCAGAAACCACTTCAAGAGAAGCACGAGCATCACCGGTAACTCAGACATCATCAGTAACACATCCAAAAACAAGTAACGTGTCATTCAAAACTTTGGCCTCAACAGAAAGTAGTCTAACAATGACACAGTTACCACATAGAACTAAGTCAACAGCAGAAACCACTTCAAGTGGAGCACTAGTGTCACCAGTGACTGGGACTTCGTCAGTGACACATCCAACAACTAACCTATCATCCAAAACTGTGACATCAACAGAAAGCAATCCAACAATAACACACATATCGCTAATAACTGAGACTTCATCAGAAGGATATCCACCATCAACACAAGTGTCTGCACAAACACAGAGTTCACCAGTGACCCATTCAACAATGAAAGGATTGTCATCAGTAGTCTCATCGTCAGCTGAAACCCATTCATCTGCACAACCATCATCAGTGACTCGTTCCACAGCTAAATCCAGTTCAGCAACATCACAAATCTCTTCAGAAACGCCTTCAGCTTCAGAAACCCATGGTACACACACCCAAATATCACTCAGAACTGGTACTACATCAGAAACGTATGCTCCACCAAAAGAGATGCCAACAACAGAAAGCCATTTGTCAGCACAGAGCTCATCAAAACTTTCTTCAATATCAGAAAGCAATCCAACAACAGCACATGTATCTTCCATAACAGGGTCTTCTTCAGAGGCCCATCTGTTTGTGACACAAGTTTCATCAACAAGTAACACCCAGTTCGAGACCAGTCAAGGATCATCACAATTGACCTCTGCAGGACAATCTTCGTCTGAATCTCATTCGGAGTACACTCCAGTCACACTGATGAAGCAATCATCATTAGAAAGCCGGCCAACAATGACACCATTCTCAAGCAGCACTGTGTCAACAGCAGAATTCCCTTCAGGACCAGCACTAGTGTCGCCAGTGACTGAAACTGCATCAATGACACATTCAACAAATTACGTGCTGTCCAAAACTGTGCCATCATCAGAAAGCAATCCAACAATAACACACGTATCACTAACACCTAAGACCTCATCAGAAGGATATCCAGCATTAACACAAGTGTCAGCAGAATCACAGACGTCACCAGAGACACATTCAACAATGAAAGGATTGTCATCAGTAGTGTCGTCCTCAGCTGAAACCCATTCATCTGCACAACCATCATCAGTGACTCGTTCCACAGCTAAATCCAGTTCAGCAACGTCACAAATCTCTTCAGAAACGCCATCAGCTTCAGAAACCCATGGTACACACACCCAAATATCACTCAGAACTGGTACTACATCAGAAATGTATGCTCCACCAACAGAGATGCCAACAACAGAAAGCCATTTGTCAGCACAGAGCTCATCAAAACTTTCTTCAATCTCAGAAAGCAATCCAACAACAGCACATGTATCTTCCATAACAGGGTCTTCTTCAGAGGCCCATCCGTTTGTGACACAAGTTTCACCAACAACTAACACCCATTTCGAGACCAGTCAAGGATCGTTGCAATTGACCTCTGCAGGACAATCTTCGTCTGAATCTCATTCAGAGTACACTGCAGTAACACTGATGAAGCAATCATCATCAGAAAGCCAGCCAACAACGACACCATTCTCAAGCAGCACTGTGTCAACAGCAGAATTCACTTCAGGACCAGCACTAGTGTCGCCAGTGACTGAAACTGCATCAATGACACATTCAACAAATTACGTGCTGTCCAAAACTGTGCCATCATCAGAAAGCAATCCAACAATAACACATGTATCACTAACACCTAAGACTTCATCAGAAGGATATCCACCATCAACACAAGTGTCTGCACAAACACAGAGTTCATCAGAGACCCATTCAACAATGAAAGGATTGTCATCAGTAGTCTCATCGTCAGCTGAAACCCATTCATCTGCACAACCATCATCTGTGACTCGTTCCACAGCTAAATCCAGTTCAGCAACATCACAAATCTCTTCAGAAACGCCATCAGCTTCAGAAGCCCATGGTACACACACCCAAATATCACTCAGAACTGGTACTACATCAGAAACGTATGCTCCACCAACAGAGATGCCAACAACAGAAAGCCATTTGTCAGCACAGAGCTCATCAAAAATTTCTTCAATATCAGAAAGCAATCCAACAACAGCACATGTATCTTCCATAACAGGGTCTTCTTCAGAGGCCCATCCGTTTGTGACACAAGTTTCATCAACAACTAACACCCATTTCGAGACCAGTCAAGGATCGTCACAATTGACCTCTGCAGGACAATCTTCGTCTGAATCTCATTCGGAGTACACTCCAGTCACACTGATGAAGCAATCATCATTAGAAAGCCGGCCAACAATGACAGCATTCACAAGCAGCACTGTGTCAACAGCAGAATTCACTTCAGGACCAGCACTAGTATCACCAGTGACTGAAACTGCATCAATGACACATTCAACAAATTACGTGCTGTCCAAAACTGTGCCATCATCAGGAAGCAATCCAACAATAACACATGTATCACTAACACCTAAGACTTCATCAGAAGGATATCCACCATCAACACAAGTGTCAGCACAAACACAGAGTTCACCAGAGACACATTCAACAATGAAAGGATTGTCATCAGTAGTCTCATCGTCAGCTGAAACCCATTCATCTGCACAACCATCATCTGTGACTCGTTCCACAGCTAAATCCAGTTCAGCAACATCACAAATCTCTTCAGAAACGCCATCAGCTTCAGAAACCCATGGTACACACACCCAAATATCACTCAGAACTGGGACCTCATCAGAAACGTATCCTACAGCAACAGAAATGTCAGCATCAGAAAACCACTTGTCAGCACAGAGTCCATCAACACTTTCATCAACATCAGAAAGCAATCCAACATCAGTGCATGTATCTTCCGTTACTGGGTCTTCTTCAGAATCCCATCCAGTAGTGAGGCAAGTATCATCAGTAACTGAGACCCCATCAGAGACCACTCAGGAGTCATCACAATTAACCTCTTCACGGCAATCTTCATCTGAATCTCTTTCGGCAAACATTGCAGTAACGCTGATGACACAGTCATCATCAGAACGCCGGCCAACAGTGACACAGCTAACATCTAGCAATGAGTCACCAGCAGAAACCACTTCAAGAGAAGCACGAGCATCACCGGTAACTGAGACATCATCAGTAACACATCCAAAAACAAGTAACGTGTCATTCAAAACTTTGGCCTCAACAGAAAGTAGTCTAACAATGACACAGTTACCACATAGAACTAAGTCAACAGCAGAAACCACTTCAAGTGAAGCACTGGTGTCACCAGTGACTGGGACTTCGTCAGTGACACATCCAACAACTAACCTATCATCCAAAACTGTGACATCAACAGAAAGCAATCCAACAATAACACACATATCGCTAATAACTGAGACTTCATCAGAAGGATATCCACCATCAACACAAGTGTCTGCACAAACACAGAGTTCATCAGAGACCCATTCAACAATGAAAGGATTGTCATCAGTCGTCTCATCCTCAGCTGAAACCCATTCATCTGCACAACCGTCATCAGTGACTCGTTCCACAGCTAAATCCAGTTCAGCAACATCACAACTCTCTTCAGAAACGCCATCAGCTTCAGAAACCCATGGTACACACACCCAAATATCACTCAGAACTGGTACTACATCAGAAACGTATGCTCCAACAACAGAGATGCCAACCACAGAAAGCCATTTGTCAACACAGAGCTCATCAAAACTTTCTTCAATCTCAGAAAGCAATCCAACAACAGCACATGTATCTTCCATAACAGGGTCTTCTTCAGAGGCCCATCCGTTTGTGACACAAGTTTCATCAACAACTAACACCCATTTCGAGACCAGTCAAGGATCGTCACAATTGACCTCTGCAGGACAATCTTCGTCTGAATCTCATTCGGAGTACACTCCAGTCACACTGATGAAGCAATCATCATTAGAAAGCCGGCCAACAATGACACCATTCACAAGCAGCACTGTGTCAACAGCAGAATTCACTTCAGGACCAGCACGAGTGTCACCAGTGACTGAAACTGCATCAATGACACATTCAACAAATTACGTGCTGTCCAAAACTGTGCCATCATCAGAAAGCAATCCAACAATAACACATGTATCACTAACACCTAAGACTTCATCAGAAGGATATCCACCATTAACACAAGTGTCTGCACAATCACAGACGTCACCAGAGACACATTCAACAATGAAAGGATTGTCATCAGTAGTCTCATCCTCAGCTGAAACCCATTCATCTGCACAACCATCATCAGTGACTCGTTCCACAGCTAAATCCAGTTCAGCAACATCACAAATCTCTTCAGAAACGCCATCAGCTTCAGAAACCCATGGTACACACACCCAACTATCACTCAGAACTGGTACTACATCAGAAACGTATCCTACAGCAACAGAAATGTCAGCATCAATAAACCACTTGTCAGCACAGACTCCATCAACACTTTCATCAACATCAGAAAGCAATCCAACATCAGTGCATGTATCTTCTGTTACTGGGTCTTCTTCAGAATCCCATCCAGTAGTGAGGCAAGTATCATCAATAACTGAGACCCCATCAGAAACCACTCAGGAGTCATCACAATTAACCTCTTCACGGCAATCTTCATCTGAATCTCTTTCGGCAAACATTGCAGTAACACTGATGACACAGTCATCATCAGAACGCCGGCCAACAGTGACACAGCTAACATCTAGCAATGAGTCACCAGCAGAAACCACTTCAAGAGAAGCACGAGCATCACCGGTAACTCAGACATCATCAGTAACACATCCAAAAACAAGTAACGTGTCATTCAAAACTTTGGCCTCAACAGAAAGTAGTCTAACAATGACACAGTTACCACACAGAACTAAGTCAACAGCAGAAACCACTTCAAGTGAAGCACTAGTGTCACCAGTGACTGGGACTTCGTCAGTGACACATCCAACAACTAACCTATCATCCAAAACTGTAACATCAACAGAAAGCAATCCAACAATAACACACATATCGCTAATAACTGAGACTTCATCAGAAGGATATCCACCATTCACACAAGTGTCTGCACAAACACAGAGTTCATCAGAGACCCATTCAACAATGAAAGGATTGTCATCAGTAGTCTCATCGTCAGCTGAAACCCATTCATCTGCACAACCATCATCTGTGACTCGTTCCACAGCTAAATCCAGTTCAGCAACATCACAACTCTCTTCAGAAACGCCATCAGCTTCAGAAACACATGGTACACACACCCAAATATCACTCAGAACTGGTACTACATCAGAAACGTATGCTCCACCAACAGAGATGCCAACAACAGAAAGCCATTTGTCAGCACAGAGCTCATCAAAACTTTCTTCAATATCAGAAAGCAATCCAACAACAGCACATGTATCTTCCATAACAGGGTCTTCTTCAGAGGCCCATCCGTTTGTGACACAAGTTTCATCAACAACTAACACCCATTTCGAGACCAGTCAAGGATCGTCACAATTGACCTCTGCAGGACAATCTTCGTCTGAATCTCATTCGGAGTACACTCCAGTCACACTGATGAAGCAATCATCATTAGAAAGCCGGCCAACAATGACACCATTCTCAAGCAGCACTGTGTCAACAGCAGAATTCACTTCAGGACCAGCACTAGTGTCACCAGTGACTGAAACTGCATCAATGACACATTCAACAAATTACGTGCTGTCCAAAACTGTGCCATCATCAGAAAGCAATCCAACAATAACACATGTATCACTAACACCTGAGACTTCATCAGAAGGATATCCACCATCAACACAAGTGTCAGCACAATCACAGAGTTCATCAGAGACACATTCAACAATGAAAGGATTGTCATCAGTAGTCTCATCCTCAGCTGAAACCCATTCATCTGCACAACCATCATCAGTGACTCGTTCCACAGCTAAATCCAGTTCAGCAACGTCACAAATCTCTTCAGAAACGCCATCAGCTTCAGAAACACATGGTACGCATACCCAAAGATCATTCCAAACTGGGACCTCATCAGAAACGTATCCTACAGCAACAGAAATGTCAGCATCAATAAACCACTTGTCTGCACAGAGTCCATCAACACTTTCATCAACATCAGAAAGCAATCCAACATCAGTGCATGTATCTTCCGTAACTGGGTCTTCTTCAGAATCCCATCCAGTAGTGAGGCAAGTATCATCAGTAACTGAGACCCCATCAGAGACCACTCAGGAGTCATCACAATTAACCTCTTCACGGCAATCTTCATCTGAATCTCTTTCGGCAAACATTGCAGTAACGCTGATGACACAGTCATCATCAGAACGCCGGCCAACAGTGACACAGCTAACATCTAGCAATGAGTCACCAGCAGAAACCACTTCAAGAGAAGCACGAGCATCACCGGTAACTCAGACATCATCAGTAACACTTCCAAAAACAAGTAACGTGTCATTCAAAACTTTGGCCTCAACAGAAAGTAGTCTAACAATGACACAGTTGCCACATAGAACTAAGTCAACAGCAGAAACCACTTCAAGTGAAGCACTGGTGTCACCAGTGACTGGGACTTCGTCAGTGACACATCCAACAACTAACCTATCATCCAAAACTGTGACATCAACAGAAAGCAATCCAACAATAACACACATATCGCTAATAACTGAGACTTCATCAGAAGGATATCCACCATCAACACAAGTGTCTGCACAAACACAGAGTTCATCAGAGACCCATTCAACAATGAAAGGATTGTCATCAGTAGTCTCATCGTCAGCTGAAACCCATTCATCTGCACAACCATCATCAGTGACTCGTTCCACAGCTAAATCCAGTTCAGCAACATCACAAATCTCTTCAGAAACGCCATCAGCTTCAGAAACCCATGGTACACACACCCAAATATCACTCAGAACTGGTACTACATCAGAAACGTATGCTCCAACAACAGAAATGTCAGCATCAATAAACCACTTGTCAGCACAGACTCCATCAACACTTTCATCAACATCAGAAAGCAATCCAACATCAGTGCATGTATCTTCCGTTACTGGGTCTTCTTCAGAATCCCATCCAGTAGTGAGGCAAGTATCATCAGTAACTGAGACCCCATCAGAAACCACTCAGGAGTCATCACAATTAACCTCTTCACGGCAATCTTCATCTGAATCTCTTTCGGCAAACATTGCAGTAACACTGATGACACAGTCATCATCAGAACGCCGGCCAACAGTGACACAGCTAACATCTAGCAATGAGTCACCAGCAGAAACCACTTCAAGAGAAGCACGAGCATCACTGGTAACTCAGACATCATCAGTAACACATCCAAAAACAAGTAACGTGTCATTCAAAACTTTGGCCTCAACAGAAAGTAGTCTAACAATGACACAGTTACCACATAGAACTAAGTCAACAGCAGAAACCACTTCAAGTGAAGCACTGGTGTCACCAGTGACTGGGACTTCGTCAGTGACACATCCAACAACTAACCTATCATCCAAAACTGTGACATCAACAGAAAGCAATCCAACAATAACACACATATCGCTAATAACTGAGACTTCATCAGAAGGATATCCACCATCAACACAAGTGTCTGCACAAACACAGAGTTCATCAGAGACCCATTCAACAATGAAAGGATTGTCATCAGTCGTCTCATCCTCAGCTGAAACCCATTCATCTGCACAACCGTCATCAGTGACTCGTTCCACAGCTAAATCCAGTTCAGCAACATCACAACTCTCTTCAGAAACGCCATCAGCTTCAGAAACCCATGGTACACACACCCAAATATCACTCAGAACTGGTACTACATCAGAAACGTATGCTCCAACAACAGAGATGCCAACCACAGAAAGCCATTTGTCAACACAGAGCTCATCAAAACTTTCTTCAATCTCAGAAAGCAATCCAACAACAGCACATGTATCTTCCATAACAGGGTCTTCTTCAGAGGCCCATCCGTTTGTGACACAAGTTTCATCAACAACTAACACCCATTTCGAGACCAGTCAAGGATCGTCACAATTGACCTCTGCAGGACAATCTTCGTCTGAATCTCATTCGGAGTACACTCCAGTCACACTGATGAAGCAATCATCATTAGAAAGCCGGCCAACAATGACACCATTCACAAGCAGCACTGTGTCAACAGCAGAATTCACTTCAGGACCAGCACTAGTGTCACCAGTGACTGAAACTGCATCAATGACACATTCAACAAATTACGTGCTGTCCAAAACTGTGCCATCATCAGGAAGCAATCCAACAATAACACATGTATCACTAACACCTAAGACTTCATCAGAAGGATATCCACCATCAACACAAGTGTCTGCACAATCACAGAGTTCACCAGAGACACATTCAACAATGAAAGGATTGTCATCAGTAGTCTCATCCTCAGCTGAAACCCATTCATCTGCACAACCATCATCTGTGACTCGTTCCACAGCTAAATCCAGTTCAGCAACATCACAAATCTCTTCAGAAACGCCATCAGCTTCAGAAACCCATGGTACACACACCCAAATATCACTCAGAACTGGGACCTCATCAGAAACGTATCCTACAGCAACAGAAATGTCAGCATCAATAAACCACTTGTCAGCACAGACTCCATCAACACTTTCATCAACATCAGAAAGCAATCCAACATCAGTGCATGTATCTTCTGTTACTGGGTCTTCTTCAGAATCCCATCCAGTAGTGAGGCAAGTATCATCAATAACTGAGACCCCATCAGAAACCACTCAGGAGTCATCACAATTAACCTCTTCACGGCAATCTTCATCTGAATCTCTTTCGGCAAACATTGCAGTAACACTGATGACACAGTCATCATCAGAACGCCGGCCAACAGTGACACAGCTAACATCTAGCAATGAGTCACCAGCAGAAACCACTTCAAGAGAAGCACGAGCATCACCGGTAACTCAGACATCATCAGTAACACATCCAAAAACAAGTAACGTGTCATTCAAAACTTTGGCCTCAACAGAAAGTAGTCTAACAATGACACAGTTACCACACAGAACTAAGTCAACAGCAGAAACCACTTCAAGTGAAGCACTAGTGTCACCAGTGACTGGGACTTCGTCAGTGACACATCCAACAACTAACCTATCATCCAAAACTGTGACATCAACAGAAAGCAATCCAACAATAACACACATATCGCTAATAACTGAGACTTCATCAGAAGGATATCCACCATTCACACAAGTGTCTGCACAAACACAGAGTTCATCAGAGACCCATTCAACAATGAAAGGATTGTCATCAGTAGTCTCATCGTCAGCTGAAACCCATTCATCTGCACAACCATCATCTGTGACTCGTTCCACAGCTAAATCCAGTTCAGCAACATCACAAATCTCTTCAGAAACGCCTTCAGCTTCAGAAACACATGGTACACACACCCAAATATCACTCAGAACTGGTACTACATCAGAAACGTATGCTCCACCAACAGAGATGCCAACAACAGAAAGCCATTTGTCAGCACAGAGCTCATCAAAACTTTCTTCAATATCAGAAAGCAATCCAACAACAGCACATGTATCTTCCATAACAGGGTCTTCTTCAGAGGCCCATCCGTTTGTGACACAAGTTTCATCAACAACTAACACCCATTTCGAGACCAGTCAAGGATCGTCACAATTGACCTCTGCAGGACAATCTTCGTCTGAATCTCATTCGGAGTACACTCCAGTCACACTGATGAAGCAATCATCATTAGAAAGCCGGCCAACAACGACACCATTCTCAAGCAGCACTGTGTCAACAGCAGAATTCCCTTCAGGACCAGCAGTAGTGTCACCAGTGACTGAAACTGCATCAATGACACATTCAACAAATTACGTGCTGTCCAAAACTGTGCCATCATCAGAAAGCAATCCAACAATAACACATGTATCACTAACACCTGAGACTTCATCAGAAGGATATCCACCATCAACACAAGTGTCAGCACAATCACAGAGTTCACCAGAGACACATTCAACAATGAAAGGATTGTCATCAGTAGTCTCATCCTCAGCTGAAACCCATTCATCTGCACAACCATCATCAGTGACTCGTTCCACAGCTAAATCCAGTTCAGCAACGTCACAAATCTCTTCAGAAACGCCATCAGCTTCAGAAACACATGGTACGCATACCCAAAGATCATTCCAAACTGGGACCTCATCAGAAACGTATCCTACAGCAACAGAAATGTCAGCATCAATAAACCACTTGCCTGCACAGAGTCCATCAACACTTTCATCAACATCAGAAAGCAATCCAACATCAGTGCATGTATCTTCTGTAACTGGGTCTTCTTCAGAATCCCATCCAGTAGTGAGGCAAGTATCATCAGTAACTGAGACCCCATCAGAGACCACTCAGGAGTCATCACAATTAACCTCTTCACGGCAATCTTCATCTGAATCTCTTTCGGCAAACATTGCAGTAACGCTGATGACACAGTCATCATCAGAACGCCGGCCAACAGTGACACAGCTAACATCTAGCAATGAGTCACCAGCAGAAACCACTTCAAGAGAAGCACGAGCATCACCGGTAACTCAGACATCATCAGTAACACTTCCAAAAACAAGTAACGTGTCATTCAAAACTTTGGCCTCAACAGAAAGTAGTCTAACAATGACACAGTTACCACATAGAACTAAGTCAACAGCAGAAACCACTTCAAGTGAAGCACTGGTGTCACCAGTGACTGGGACTTCGTCAGTGACACATCCAACAACTAACCTATCATCCAAAACTGTGACATCAACAGAAAGCAATCCAACAATAACACACATATCGCTAATAACTGAGACTTCATCAGAAGGATATCCACCATCAACACAAGTGTCTGCACAAACACAGAGTTCATCAGAGACCCATTCAACAATGAAAGGATTGTCATCAGTAGTCTCATCGTCAGCTGAAACCCATTCATCTGCACAACCATCATCTGTGACTCGTTCCACAGCTAAATCCAGTTCAGCAACGTCACAACTCTCTTCAGAAACGCCTTCAGCTTCAGAAGCCCATGGTACACACACCCAAATATCACTCAGAACTGGTACTACATCAGAAACGTATGCTCCAACAACAGAGATGCCAACCACAGAAAGCCATTTGTCAACACAGAGCTCATCAAAACTTTCTTCAATCTCAGAAAGCAATCCAACAACAGCACATGTATCTTCCATAACAGGGTCTTCTTCAGAGGCCCATCCGTTTGTGACACAAGTTTCATCAACAAGTAACAGCCAGTTCGAGACCAGTCAAGGATCATCACAATTGACCTCTGCAGGACAATCTTCGTCTGAATCTCATTCGGAGTACACTCCAGTCACACTGATGAAGCAATCATCATTAGAAAGCCGGCCAACAATGACACCATTCTCAAGCAGCACTGTGTCAACAGCAGAATTCACTTCAGGACCAGCACTAGTATCACCAGTGACTGAAACTGCATCAATGACACATTCAACAAATTACGTGCTGTCCAAAACTGTGCCATCATCAGAAAGCAATCCAACAATAACACATGTATCACTAACACCTAAGACTTCATCAGAAGGATATCCACCATCAACACAATTGTCTGCACAATCACAGACGTCACCAGAGACACATTCAACAATGAAAGGATTGTCATCAGTAGTCTCATCCTCAGCTGAAACCCATTCATCTGCCCAACCATCATCAGTGACTCGTTCCACAGCTAAATCCAGTTCAGCAACATCACAAATCTCTTCAGAAACGCCATCAGCTTCAGAAACCCATGGTACACACAGCCAAATATCACTCAGAACTGGTACTACATCAGAAACGTATCCTACAGCAACAGAAATGTCAGCATCAATAAACCACTTGTCAGCACAGAGTCCATCAACACTTTCATCAACATCAGAAAGCAATCCAACATCAGTGCATGTATCTTCCGTTACTGGGTCTTCTTCAGAATCCCATCCAGTAGTGAGGCAAGTATCATCAATAACTGAGACCCCATCAGAGACCACTCAGGAGTCATCACAATTAACCTCTTCACGGCAATCTTCATCTGAATCTCTTTCGGCAAACATTGCAGTAACGCTGATGACACAGTCATCATCAGAACGCCGGCCAACAGTGACACCGCGAACATCTAGCAATGAGTCACCAGCAGAAACCACTTCAAGAGAAGCACAATCATCACCGGTAACTGAGACATCATCAGTAACACATCCAAAAACAAGTAACGTGTCATTCGAAACTTTGGCCTCAACAGAAAGTAGTCTAACAATGACACAGTTACCACACAGAACTAAGTCAACAGCCGAAACGACTTCAAGTGAAGCACTGGTGTCACCAGTGACTGGGACTTCGTCAGTGACACATCCAACAACTAACCTATCATCCAAAACTGTGACATCAACAGAAAGCAATCCAACAATAACACACATATCGCTAATAACTGAGACTTCATCAGAAGGATATCCACCATCAACACAAGTGTCTGCACAAACACAGAGTTCATCAGAGACACATTCAACAATGAAAGGATTGTCATCAGTAGTCTCATCGTCAGCTGAAACCCATTCATCTGCACAACCATCATCTGTGACTCGTTCCACAGCTAAATCCAGTTCAGCAACGTCACAAATCTCTTCAGAAACGCCATCAGCTTCAGAAGCCCATGGTACACACACCCAAATATCACTCAGAACTGGTACTACATCAGAAACGTATGCTCCACCAACAGAGATGCCAACAACAGAAAGCCATTTGTCAGCACAGAGCTCATCAAAACTTTCTTCAATATCAGAAAGCAATCCAACAACAGCACATGTATCTTCCATAACAGGGTCTTCTTCAGAGGCCCATCCGTTTGTGACACAAGTTTCATCAACAACTAACACCCATTTCGAGACCAGTCAAGGATCGTCACAATTGACCTCTGCAGGACAATCTTCGTCTGAATCTCATTCGGAGTATACTCCAGTCACACTGATGAAGCAATCATCATTAGAAAGCCGGCCAACAATGACACCATTCTCAAGCAGCACTGTGTCAACAGCAGAATTCACTTCAGGACCAGCACTAGTGTCACCAGTGACTGAAACTGCATCAATGACACATTCAACAAATTACGTGCTGTCCAAAACTGTGCCATCATCAGAAAGCAATCCAACAATAACACATGTATCACTAACACCTAAGACTTCATCAGAAGGATATCCACCATCAACACAAGTGTCTGCACAATCACAGACGTCACCAGAGACACATTCAACAATGAAAGGATTGTCATCAGTAGTGTCGTCCTCAGCTGAAACCCATTCATCTGCCCAACCATCATCAGTGACTCGTTCCACAGCTAAATCCAGTTCAGCAACATCACAAATCTCTTCAGAAACGCCATCAGCTTCAGAAACCCATGGTACACACACCCAAATATCACTCAGAACTGGTACTACATCAGAAACGTATCCTACAGCAACAGAAATGTCAGCATCAATAAACCACTTGTCAGCACAAAGTCCATCAACACTTTCATCAACATCAGAAAGCAATCCAACATCAGTGCATGTATCTTCCGTTACTGGGTCTTCTTCAGAATCCCATCCAGTAGTGAGGCAAGTATCATCAATAACTGAGACCCCATCAGAGACCACTCAGGAGTCATCACAATTAACCTCTTCACGGCAATCTTCATCTGAATCTCTTTCGGCAAACATTGCAGTAACACTGATGACACAGTCATCATCAGAACGCCGGCCAACAGTGACACAGCTAACATCTAGCAATGAGTCACCAGCAGAAACCACTTCAAGAGAAGCACGAGCATCACCGGTAACTCAGACATCATCAGTAACACATCCAAAAACAAGTAACGTGTCATTCAAAACTTTGGCCTCAACAGAAAGTAGTCTAACAATGACACAGTTACCACATAGAACTAAGTCAACAGCAGAAACCACTTCAAGTGAAGCACTGGTGTCACCAGTGACTGGGACTTCGTCAGTGACACATCCAACAACTAACCTATCATCAAAAACTGTGACATCAACAGAAAGCAATCCAACAATAACACACATATCGCTAATAACTGAGACGTCATCAGAAGGATATCCACCATCAACACAAGTGTCTGCACAATCACAGACGTCACCAGAGACCCATTCAACAATGAAAGGATTGTCATCAGTAGTCTCATCGTCAGCTGAAACCCATTCATCTGCACAACCATCATCAGTGACTCGTTCCACAGCAAAATCCAGTTCAGCAACATCACAACTCTCTTCAGAAACGCCATCAGCTTCAGAAGCCCATGGTACACACACCCAAATATCACTCAGAACTGGTACTACATCAGAAACGTATGCTCCAACAACAGAGATGCCAACCACAGAAAGCCATTTGTCAACACAGAGCTCATCAAAACTTTCTTCAAGATCAGAAAGCAATCCAACAACAGCACATGTATCTTCCATAACAGGGTCTTCTTCAGAGGCCCATCCGTTTGTGACACAAGTTTCATCAACAACTAACACCCATTTCGAGACCAGTCAAGGATCGTCACAATTGACCTCTGCAGGACAATCTTCGTCTGAATCTCATTCGGAGTACACTCCAGTCACACTGATGAAGCAATCATCATTAGAAAGCCGGCCAACAATGACACCATTCGCAAGCAGCACTGTGTCAACAGCAGAATTCACTTCAGGACCAGCACTAGTGTCACCAGTGACTGAAACTGCATCAATGACACATTCAACAAATTACGTGCTGTCCAAAACTGTGCCATCATCAGAAAGCAATCCAACAATAACACATGTATCACTAACACCTAAGACTTCATCAGAAGGATATCCACCATCAACACAAGTGTCTGCACAATCACAGACGTCACCAGAGACACATTCAACAATGAAAGGATTGTCATCAGTAGTCTCATCCTCAGCTGAAACCCATTCATCTGCACAACCATCATCAGTGACTCGTTCCACAGCTAAATCCAGTTCAGCAACATCACAAATCTCTTCAGAAACGCCATCAGCTTCAGAAACACATGGTACACATACCCAAAGATCATTCAGAACTGGTACTACATCAGAAACGCATCCTACGGCAACAGAAATGTCAGCATCAGAAAACCACTTGTCAGCACAGAGTCCATCAACACTTTCATCAACATCAGAAAGCAATCCAACATCAGTGCATGTATCTTCCGTTACTGGGTCTTCTTCAGAATCCCATCCAGTAGTGAGGCAAGTATCATCAGTAACTGAGACCCCATCAGAGACCACTCAGGAGTCATCACAATTAACCTCTTCACGGCAATCTTCATCTGAATCTCTTTCGGCAAACATTGCAGTAACACTGATGACACAGTCATCATCAGAACGCCGGCCAACAGTGACACAGCTAACATCTAGCAATGAGTCACCAGCAGAAACCACTTCAAGAGAAGCACGAGCATCACCGGTAACTCAGACATCATCAGTAACACATCCAAAAACAAGTAACGTGTCATTCAAAACTTTGGCCTCAACAGAAAGTCGTCTAACAATGACACAGTTACCACACAGAACTAAGTCAACAGCAGAAACCACTTCAAGTGAAGCACTGGTGTCACCAGTGACTGGGACTTCGTCAGTGACACATCCAACAACTAACCTATCATCCAAAACTGTGACATCAACAGAAAGCAATCCAACAATAACACACATATCGCTAATAACTGAGACTTCATCAGAAGGATATCCACCATCAACACAAGTGTCTGCACAAACACAGAGTTCATCAGAGACCCATTCAACAATGAAAGGATTGTCATCAGTAGTCTCATCGTCAGCTGAAACCCATTCATCTGCACAACCATCATCAGTGACTCGTTCCACAGCTAAATCCAGTTCAGCAACATCACAAATCTCTTCAGAAACGCCATCAGCTTCTGAAACACATGGTACACACACCCAAATATCACTCAGAACTGGTACTACATCAGAAACGTATGCTCCAACAACAGAGATGCCAACCACAGAAAGCCATTTGTCAACACAGAGCTCATCAAAACTTTCTTCAATCTCAGAAAGCAATCCAACAACAGCACATGTATCTTCCATAACAGGGTCTTCTTCAGAGGCCCATCCGTTTGTGACACAAGTTTCATCAACAACTAACACCCATTTCGAGACCAGTCAAGGATCGTCACAATTGACCTCTGCAGGACAATCTTCGTCTGAATCTCATTCGGAGTCCACTCCAGTCACACTGATGAAGCAATCATCATTAGAAAGCCGGCCAACAATGACACCATTCTCAAGCAGCACTGTGTCAACAGCAGAATTCCCTTCAGGACCAGCACTAGTGTCACCAGTGACTGAAACTGCATCAATGACACATTCAACAAATTACGTGCTGTCCAAAACTGTGCCATCATCAGAAAGCAATCCAACAATAACACATGTATCACTAACACCTAAGACTTCATCAGAAGGATATCCACCATCAACACAATTGTCTGCACAAACACAGACGTCACCAGAGACCCATTCAACAATGAAAGGATTGTCATCAGTAGTCTCATCGTCAGCTGAAACCCATTCATCTGCACAACCATCATCAGTGACTCGTTCCACAGCTAAATCCAGTTCAGCAACGTCACAAATCTCTTCAGAAACGCCATCAGCTTCTGAAACACATGGTACACACACCCAAAGATCACTCAGAACTGGGACCTCATCAGAAACGTATCCTACAGCAACAGAAATGTCAGCATCAGAAAACCACTTGTCAGCACAGAGTCCATCAACACTTTCATCAACATCAGAAAGCAATCCAACATCAGTGCATGTATCTTCCGTTACTGGGTCTTCTTCAGAATCCCATCCAGTAGTGAGGCAAGTATCATCAGTAACTGAGACCCCATCAGAGACCACTCAGGAGTCATCACAATTAACCTCTTCATGGCAATCTTCATCTGAATCTCTTTCGGCAAACATTGCAGTAACACTGATGACACAGTCATCATCAGAACGCCGGCCAACAGTGACACAGCTAACATCTAGCAATGAGTCACCAGCAGAAACCACTTCAAGAGAAGCACGAGCATCACCGGTAACTCAGACATCATCAGTAACACATCCAAAAACAAGTAACGTGTCATTCAAAACTTTGGCCTCAACAGAAAGTAGTCTAACAATGACACAGTTACCACACAGAACTAAGTCAACAGCAGAAACCACTTCAAGTGAAGCACTAGTGTCACCAGTGACTGGGACTTCGTCAGTGACACATCCAACAACTAACCTATCATCCAAAACTGTGACATCAACAGAAAGCAATCCAACAATAACACACATATCGCTAATAACTGAGACTTCATCAGAAGGATATCCACCATCAACACAAGTGTCTGCACAAACACAGAGTTCATCAGAGACCCATTCAACAATGAAAGGATTGTCATCAGTAGTCTCATCGTCAGCTGAAACCCATTCATCTGCACAACCATCATCAGTGACTCGTTCCACAGCTAAATCCAGTTCAGCAACATCACAAATCTCTTCAGAAACGCCATCAGCTTCAGAAGCCCATGGTACACACACCCAAATATCACTCAGAACTGGTACTACATCAGAAACGTATGCTCCAACAACAGAGATGCCAACCACAGAAAGCCATTTGTCAACACAGAGCTCATCAAAACTTTCTTCAAGATCAGAAAGCAATCCAACAACAGCACATGTATCTTCCATAACAGGGTCTTCTTCAGAGGCCCATCCGTTTGTGACACAAGTTTCATCAACAACTAACACCCATTTCGAGACCAGTCAAGGATCGTCACAATTGACCTCTGCAGGACAATCTTCGTCTGAATCTCATTCGGAGTACACTCCATTCACACTGATGAAGCAATCATCATTAGAAAGCCGGCCAACAATGACACCATTCGCAAGCAGCACTGTGTCAACAGCAGAATTCACTTCAGGACCAGCACTAGTGTCACCAGTGACTGAAACTGCATCAATGACACATTCAACAAATTACGTGCTGTCCAAAACTGTGCCATCATCAGGAAGCAATCCAACAATAACACATGTATCACTAACACCTGAGACTTCATCAGAAGGATATCCACCATCAACACAAGTGTCTGCACAATCACAGACGTCACCAGAGACACATTCAACAATGAAAGGATTGTCATCAGTAGTCTCATCGTCAGCTGAAACCCATTCATCTGCCCAACCATCATCTGTGACTCGTTCCACAGCTAAATCCAGTTCAGCAACATCACAAATCTCTTCAGAAACGCCATCAGCTTCAGAAACCCATGGTACACACACCCAAATATCACTCAGAACTGGTACTACATCAGAAACGTATCCTACAGCAACAGAAATGTCAGCATCAATAAACCACTTGTCAGCACAGACTCCATCAACACTTTCATCAACATCAGAAAGCAATCCAACATCAGTGCATGTATCTTCTGTTACTGGGTCTTCTTCAGAATCCCATCCAGTAGTGAGGCAAGTATCATCAGTAACTGAGACCCCATCAGAGACCACTCAGGAGTCATCACAATTAACCTCTTCACGGCAATCTTCATCTGAATCTCTTTCGGCAAACATTGCAGTAACACTGATGACACAGTCATCATCAGAACGCCGGCCAACAGTGACACAGCTAACATCTAGCAATGAGTCACCAGCAGAAACCACTTCAAGAGAAGCACGAGCATCACCGGTAACTCAGACATCATCAGTAACACATCCAAAAACAAGTAACGTGTCATTCAAAACTTTGGCCTCAACAGAAAGTAGTCTAACAATGACACAGTTACCACATAGAACTAAGTCAACAGCAGAAACCACTTCAAGTGAAGCACTGGTGTCACCAGTGACTGGGACTTCGTCAGTGACACATCCAACAACTAACCTATCATCCAAAACTGTGACATCAACAGAAAGCAATCCAACAATAACACACATATCGCTAATAACTGAGACTTCATCAGAAGGATATCCACCATCAACACAAGTGTCTGCACAAACACAGAGTTCATCAGAGACCCATTCAACAATGAAAGGATTGTCATCAGTAGTCTCATCGTCAGCTGAAACCCATTCATCTGCACAACCATCATCAGTGACTCGTTCCACAGCTAAATCCAGTTCAGCAACATCACAAATCTCTTCAGAAACGCCATCAGCTTCTGAAACACATGGTACACACACCCAAATATCACTCAGAACTGGTACTACATCAGAAACGTATGCTCCACCAACAGAGATGCCAACAACAGAAAGCCATTTGTCAGCACAGAGCTCATCAAAACTTTCTTCAATCTCAGAAAGCAATCCAACAACAGCACATGTATCTTCTATAACAGGGTCTTCTTCAGAGGCCCATCCGTTTGTGACACAAGTTTCATCAACAACTAACACCCATTTCGAGACCAGTCAAGGATCGTCACAATTGACCTCTGCAGGACAATCTTCGTCTGAATCTCATTCGGAGTACACTCCAGTCACACTGATGAAGCAATCATCATTAGAAAGCCGGCCAACAATGACACCATTCGCAAGCAGCACTGTGTCAACAGCAGAATTCACTTCAGGACCAGCACTAGTGTCACCAGTGACTGAAACTGCATCAATGACACATTCAACAAATTACGTGCTGTCCAAAACTGTGCCATCATCAGAAAGCAATCCAACAATAACACATGTATCACTAACACCTAAGACTTCATCAGAAGGATATCCACCATCAACACAAGTGTCTGCACAAACACAGAGTTCATCAGAGACCCATTCAACAATGAAAGGATTGTCATCAGTAGTCTCATCCTCAGCTGAAACCCATTCATCTGCACAACCATCATCAGTGACTCGTTCCACAGCTAAATCCAGTTCAGCAACATCACAAATCTCTTCAGAAACGCCATCAGCTTCTGAAACACATGGTACGCACACCCAAAGATCATTCAGAACTGGGACCTCATCAGAAACGTATCCTACAGCAACAGAAATGTCAGCATCAGAAAACCACTTGTCAGCACAGAGTCCATCAACACTTTCATCAACATCAGAAAGCAATCCAACATCAGTGCATGTATCTTCCGTTACTGGGTCTTCTTCAGAATCCCATCCAGTAGTGAGGCAAGTATCATCAATAACTGAGACCCCATCAGAAACCACTCAGGAGTCATCACAATTAACCTCTTCACGGCAATCTTCATCTGAATCTCTTTCGGCAAACATTGCAGTAACACTGATGACACAGTCATCATCAGAACGCCGGCCAACAGTGACACAGCTAACATCTAGCAATGAGTCACCAGCAGAAACCACTTCAAGAGAAGCACGAGCATCACCGGTAACTCAGACATCATCAGTAACACATCCAAAAACAAGTAACGTGTCATTCAAAACTTTGGCCTCAACAGAAAGTAGTCTAACAATGACACAGTTACCACACAGAACTAAGTCAACAGCAGAAACCACTTCAAGTGAAGCACTAGTGTCACCAGTGACTGGGACTTCGTCAGTGACACATCCAACAACTAACCTATCATCCAAAACTGTGACATCAACAGAAAGCAATCCAACAATAACACACATATCGCTAATAACTGAGACTTCATCAGAAGGATATCCACCATCAACACAAGTGTCTGCACAAACACAGAGTTCATCAGAGACACATTCAACAATGAAAGGATTGTCATCAGTAGTCTCATCGTCAGCTGAAACCCATTCATCTGCACAACCATCATCAGTGACTCGTTCCACAGCAAAATCCAGTTCAGCAACGTCACAAATCTCTTCAGAAACGCCATCAGCTTCAGAAACCCATGGTACACACACCCAAATATCACTCAGAACTGGTACTACATCAGAAACGTATGTTCCAACAACAGAGATGCCAACCACAGAAAGCCATTTGTCAACACAGAGCTCATCAAAACTTTCTTCAAGATCAGAAAGCAATCCAACAACAGCACATGTATCTTCCATAACAGGGTCTTCTTCAGAGGCCCATCCGTTTGTGACACAAGTTTCATCAACAACTAACACCCATTTCGAGACCAGTCAAGGATCGTCACAATTGACCTCTGCAGGACAATCTTCGTCTGAATCTCATTCGGAGTACACTCCAGTCACACTGATGAAGCAATTATCATTAGAAAGCCGGCCAACAACGACACCATTCTCAAGCAGCACTGTGTCAACAGCAGAATTCACTTCAGGACCAGCACTAGTGTCACCAGTGACTGAAACTGCATCAATGACACATTCAACAAATTACGTGCTGTCCAAAACTGTGCCATCATCAGAAAGCAATCCAACAATAACACATGTATCACTAACACCTAAGACTTCATCAGAAGGATATCCACCATCAACACAAGTGTCTGCACAAACACAGAGTTCATCAGAGACCCATTCAACAATGAAAGGATTGTCATCAGTAGTCTCATCGTCAGCTGAAACCCATTCATCTGCACAACCATCATCAGTGACTCGTTCCACAGCTAAATCCAGTTCAGCAACGTCACAAATCTCTTCAGAAACGCCATCAGCTTCTGAAACACATGGTACACACACCCAAAGATCACTCAGAACTGGGACCTCATCAGAAACGTATCCTACAGCAACAGAAATGTCAGCATCAGAAAACCACTTGTCAGCACAGAGTCCATCAACACTTTCATCAACATCAGAAAGCAATCCAACATCAGTGCATGTATCTTCCGTAACTGGGTCTTCTTCAGAATCCCATCCAGTAGTGAGGCAAGTATCATCAGTAACTGAGACCCCATCAGAGACCACTCAGGAGTCATCACAATTAACCTCTTCATGGCAATCTTCATCTGAATCTCTTTCGGCAAACATTGCAGTAACACTGATGACACAGTCATCATCAGAACGCCGGCCAACAGTGACACAGCTAACATCTAGCAATGAGTCACCAGCAGAAACCACTTCAAGAGAAGCACGAGCATCACCGGTAACTCAGACATCATCAGTAACACATCCAAAAACAAGTAACGTGTCATTCAAAACTTTGGCCTCAACAGAAAGTAGTCTAACAATGACACAGTTACCACATAGAACTAAGTCAACAGCAGAAACCACTTCAAGTGAAGCACTAGTGTCACCAGTGACTGGGACTTCGTCAGTGACACATCCAACAACTAACCTATCATCCAAAACTGTGACATCAACAGAAAGCAATCCAACAATAACACACATATCGCTAATAACTGAGACTTCATCAGAAGGATATCCACCATCAACACAAGTGTCTGCACAAACACAGAGTTCACCAGAGACCCATTCAACAATGAAAGGATTGTCATCAGTAGTCTCATCGTCAGCTGAAACCCATTCATCTGCACAACCATCATCAGTGACTCGTTCCACAGCTAAATCCAGTTCAGCAACATCACAAATCTCTTCAGAAACGCCATCAGCTTCTGAAACACATGGTACACACACCCAAATATCACTCAGAACTGGTACTACATCAGAAACGTATGCTCCACCAACAGAGATGCCAACAACAGAAAGCCATTTGTCAGCACAGAGCTCATCAAAACTTTCTTCAATCTCAGAAAGCAATCCAACAACAGCACATGTATCTTCCATAACAGGGTCTTCTTCAGAGGCCCATCCGTTTGTGACACAAGTTTCATCAACAACTAACACCCATTTCGAGACCAGTCAAGGATCGTCACAATTGACCTCTGCAGGACAATCTTCGTCTGAATCTCATTCGGAGTACACTCCATTCACACTGATGAAGCAATCATCATTAGAAAGCCGGCCAACAATGACACCATTCGCAAGCAGCACTGTGTCAACAGCAGAATTCACTTCAGGACCAGCACTAGTGTCACCAGTGACTGAAACTGCATCAATGACACATTCAACAAATTACGTGCTGTCCAAAACTGTGCCATCATCAGAAAGCAATCCAACAATAACACATGTATCACTAACACCTAAGACTTCATCAGAAGGATATCCACCATCAACACAAGTGTCTGCACAATCACAGACGTCACCAGAGACACATTCAACAATGAAAGGATTGTCATCAGTAGTCTCATCGTCAGCTGAAACCCATTCACCTGCACAACCATCAAAAGTGACTCGTTCCACAGCTAAATCCAGTTCAGCAACATCACAAATCTCTTCAGAAACGCCATCAGCTTCAGAAACACATGGTACACACACCCAAATATCACTCAGAACTGGTACTACATCAGAAACGTATCCTACAGCAACAGAAATGTCAGCATCAATAAACCACTTGTCAGCACAGAGTCCATCAACACTTTCATCAACATCAGAAAGCAATCCAACATCAGTGCATGTATCTTCCGTTACTGGGTCTTCTTCAGAATCCCATCCAGTAGTGAGGCAAGTATCATCAATAACTGAGACCCCATCAGAGACCACTCAGGAGTCATCACAATTAACCTCTTCACGGCAATCTTCATCTGAATCTCTTTCGGCAAACATTGCAGTAACACTGATGACACAGTCATCATCAGAACGCCGGCCAACAGTGACACAGCTAACATCTAGCAATGAGTCACCAGCAGAAACCACTTCAAGAGAAGCACGAGCATCACCGGTAACTCAGACATCATCAGTAACACATCCAAAAACAAGTAACGTGTCATTCAAAACTTTGGCCTCAACAGCAAGTAGTCTAACAATGACACAGTTACCACACAGAACTAAGTCAACAGCCGAAACGACTTCAAGTGAAGCACTAGTGTCACCAGTGACTGGGACTTCGTCAGTGACACATCCAACAACTAACCTATCATCCAAAACTGTGACATCAACAGAAAGCAATCCAACAATAACACACATATCGCTAATAACTGAGACTTCATCAGAAGGATATCCACCATCAACACAAGTGTCTGCACAAACACAGAGTTCATCAGAGACCCATTCAACAATGAAAGGATTGTCATCAGTAGTCTCATCGTCAGCTGAAACCCATTCATCTGCACAACCATCATCAGTGACTCGTTCCACAGCTAAATCCAGTTCAGCAACATCACAACTCTCTTCAGAAACGCCATCAGCTTCAGAAGCCCATGGTACACACACCCAAATATCACTCAGAACTGGTACTACATCAGAAACGTATCCTACAGCAACAGAAATGTCAGCATCAATAAACCACTTGTCAGCACAGACTCCATCAACACTTTCATCAACATCAGAAAGCAATCCAACATCAGTGCATGTATCTTCCGTTACTGGGTCTTCTTCAGAATCCCATCCAGTAGTGAGGCAAGTATCATCAGTAACTGAGACCCCATCAGAGACCACTCAGGAGTCATCACAATTAACCTCTTCACGGCAATCTTCATCTGAATCTCTTTCGGCAAACATTGCAGTAACGCTGATGACACAGTCATCATCAGAACGCCGGCCAACAGTGACACAGCTAACATCTAGCAATGAGTCACCAGCAGAAACCACTTCAAGAGAAGCACGAGCATCACCGGTAACTCAGACATCATCAGTAACACATCCAAAAACAAGTAACGTGTCATTCAAAACTTTGGCCTCAACAGAAAGTAGTCTAACAATGACACAGTTACCACATAGAACTAAGTCAACAGCAGAAACCACTTCAAGTGAAGCACTGGTGTCACCAGTGACTAGGACTTCGTCAGTGACACATCCAACAACTAACCTATCATCCAAAACTGTGACATCAACAGAAAGCAATCCAACAATAACACACATATCGCTAATAACTGAGACTTCATCAGAAGGATATCCACCATCAACACAAGTGTCTGCACAAACACAGAGTTCATCAGAGACCCATTCAACAATGAAAGGATTGTCATCAGTAGTCTCATCGTCAGCTGAAACCCATTCATCTGCACAACCATCATCAGTGACTCGTTCCACAGCTAAATCCAGTTCACCAACATCACAACTCTCTTCAGAAACGCCATCAGCTTCAGAAACCCATGGTACACACATCCAAATATCACTCAGAACTGGTACTACATCAGAAACGTATGCTCCAACAACAGAGATGCCAACCACAGAAAGCCATTTGTCAACACAGAGCTCATCAAAACTTTCTTCAATATCAGAAAGCAATCCAACAACAGCACATGTATCTTCCATAACAGGGTCTTCTTCAGAGGCCCATCCGTTTGTGACACAAGTTTCATCAACAACTAACACCCATTTCGAGACCAGTCAAGGATCGTCACAATTGACCTCTGCAGGACAATCTTCGTCTGACTCTCATTCGGAGGACACTCCAGTCACACTGATGAAGCAATCATCATTAGAAAGCCGGCCAACAATGACACCATTCGCAAGCAGCACTGTGTCAACAGCAGAATTCACTTCAGGACCAGCACTAGTGTCGCCAGTGACTGAAACTGCATCAATGACACATTCAACAAATTACGTGCTGTCCAAAACTGTGCCATCATCAGAAAGCAATCCAACAATAACACATGTATCACTAACACCTAAGACTTCATCAGAAGGATATCCACCATCAACACAATTGTCTGCACAAACACAGAGTTCATCAGAGACCCATTCAACAATGAAAGGATTGTCATCAGTAGTCTCATCCTCAGCTGAAACCCATTCATCTGCACAACCGTCATCAGTGACTCGTTCCACAGCTAAATCCAGTTCAGCAACATCACAAATCTCTTCAGAAACGCCATCAGCTTCAGAAACACATGGTACACACACCCAAATATCACTCAGAACTGGTACTACATCAGAAACGTATCCTACAGCAACAGAAATGTCAGCATCAATAAACCACTTGTCAGCACAGACTCCATCAACACTTTCATCAACATCAGAAAGCAATCCAACATCAGTGCATGTATCTTCCGTTACTGGGTCTTCTTCAGAATCCCATCCAGTAGTGAGGCAAGTATCATCAGTAACTGAGACCCCATCAGAGACCACTCAGGAGTCATCACAATTAACCTCTTCACGGCAATCTTCATCTGAATCTCTTTCGGCAAACATTGCAGTAACGCTGATGACACAGTCATCATCAGAACGCCGGCCAACAGTGACACAGCTAACATCTAGCAATGAGTCACCAGCAGAAACCACTTCAAGAGAAGCACGAGCATCACCGGTAACTCAGACATCATCAGTAACACATCCAAAAACAAGTAACGTGTCATTCAAAACTTTGGCCTCAACAGAAAGTAGTCTAACAATGACACAGTTACCACATAGAACTAAGTCAACAGCAGAAACCACTTCAAGTGAAGCACTGGTGTCACCAGTGACTGGGACTTCGTCAGTGACACATCCAACAACTAACCTATCATCCAAAACTGTGACATCAACAGAAAGCAATCCAACAATAACACACATATCGCTAATAACTGAGACTTCATCAGAAGGATATCCACCATCAACACAATTGTCTGCACAAACACAGAGTTCATCAGAGACCCATTCAACAATGAAAGGATTGTCATCAGTCGTCTCATCCTCAGCTGAAACCCATTCATCTGCACAACCATCATCAGTGACTCGTTCCACAGCTAAATCCAGTTCAGCAACATCACAAATCTCTTCAGAAACGCCATCAGCTTCAGAAACCCATGGTACACACACCCAAATATCACTCAGAACTGGTACTACATCAGAAACGTATCCTACAGCAACAGAAATGTCAGCATCAATAAACCACTTGTCAGCACAGACTCCATCAACACTTTCATCAACATCAGAAAGCAATCCAACATCAGTGCATGTATCTTCCGTTACTGGGTCTTCTTCAGAATCCCATCCAGTAGTGAGGCAAGTATCATCAGTAACTGAGACCCCATCAGAGACCACTCAGGAGTCATCACAATTAACCTCTTCACGGCAATCTTCATCTGAATCTCTTTCGGCAAACATTGCAGTAACACTGATGACACAGTCATCATCAGAACGCCGGCCAACAGTGACACAGCTAACATCTAGCAATGAGTCACCAGCAGAAACCACTTCAAGAGAAGCACGAGCATCACCGGTAACTCAGACATCATCAGTAACACATCCAAAAACAAGTAACGTGTCATTCAAAACTTTGGCCTCAACAGAAAGTAGTCTAACAATGACACAGTTACCACACAGAACTAAGTCAACAGCAGAAACCACTTCAAGTGAAGCACTAGTGTCACCAGTGACTGGGACTTCGTCAGTGACACATCCAACAACTAACCTATCATCCAAAACTGTGCCATCATCAGAAAGCAATCCAACAATAACACATGTATCACTAACACCTAAGACTTCATCAGAAGGATATCCACCATCAACACGAGTGTCTGCACAAACACAGAGTTCACCAGAGACACATTCAACAATGAAAGGATTGTCATCAGTAGTCTCATCGTCAGCTGAAACCCATTCATCTGCACAACCATCATCAGTGACTCGTTCCACAGCTAAATCCAGTTCAGCAACATCACAAATCTCTTCAGAAACGCCATCAGCTTCAGAAACACATGGTACACACACCCAAATATCACTCAGAACTGGTACTACATCAGAAACGTATGCTCCAACAACAGAGATGCCAACCACAGAAAGCCATTTGTCAACACAGAGCTCATCAAAACTTTCTTCAAGATCAGAAAGCAATCCAACAACAGCACATGTATCTTCCATAACAGGGTCTTCTTCAGAGGCCCATCCGTTTGTGACACAAGTTTCATCAACAACTAACACCCATTTCGAGACCAGTCAAGGATCGTCACAATTGACCTCTGCAGGACAATCTTCGTCTGAATCTCATTCGGAGTACACTCCAGTCACACTGATGAAGCAATCATCATTAGAAAGCCGGCCAACAATGACACCATTCTCAAGCAGCACTGTGTCAACAGCAGAATTCACTTCAGGACCAGCACTAGTGTCACCAGTGACTGAAACTGCATCAATGACACATTCAACAAATTACGTGCTGTCCAAAACTGTGCCATCATCAGGAAGCAATCCAACAATAACACATGTATCACTAACACCTAAGACTTCATCAGAAGGATATCCACCATCAACACAAGTGTCTGCACAAACACAGAGTTCACCAGAGACACATTCAACAATGAAAGGATTGTCATCAGTAGTCTCATCCTCAGCTGAAACCCATTCATCTGCACAACCATCATCAGTGACTCGTTCCACAGCTAAATCCAGTTCAGCAACATCACAACTCTCTTCAGAAACGCCATCAGCTTCAGAAACACATGGTACGCATACCCAAAGATCATTCAGAACTGGGACCTCATCAGAAACGTATCCTACAGCAACAGAAATGTCAGCATCAGAAAACCACTTGTCAGCACAGAGTCCATCAACACTTTCATCAACATCAGAAAGCAATCCAACATCAGTGCATGTATCTTCCGTTACTGGGTCTTCTTCAGAATCCCATCCAGTAGTGAGGCAAGTATCATCAATAACTGACACCCCATCAGAGACCACTCAGGAGTCATCACAATTAACCTCTTCACGGCAATCTTCATCTGAATCTCTTTCGGCAAACATTGCAGTAACACTGATGACACAGTCATCATCAGAACGCCGGCCAACAGTGACACCGCGAACATCTAGCAATGAGTTACCAGCAGAAACCACTTCAAGAGAAGCACAAGCATCACCGGTAACTGAGACATCATCAGTAAAACATCCAAAAACAAGTAACGTGTCATTCAAAACTTTGGCCTCAACAGAAAGTAGTCTAACAATGACACAGTTACCACACAGAACTAAGTCAACAGCCGAAACCACTTCAAGTGAAGCACTCGTGTCACCAGTGACTGAGACTTCGTCAGTGACACATCCAACAACTAACCTATCATCCAAAACTGTGACATCAACAGAAAGCAATCCAACAATAACACACATATCGCTAATAACTGAGACTTCATCAGAAGGATATCCACCATCAACACAAGTGTCTGCACAAACACAGAGTTCATCAGAGACCCATTCAACAATGAAAAAATTGTCATCAGTAGTCTCATCCTCAGCTGAAACCCATTCATCTGCACAACCTTCATCAGTGACTCGTTCCACAGCTAAATCCAGTTCAGCAACATCACAACTCTTATCAATAACCTCGTCGTCTTCAGAAACCCGTGGCACACATCCCCAAAGATCGTTCATAACTGGGTCTCCATCAGAAATGTATCCTTCTGGAACTCAAGTGTCACCAGTAATAATATCCTCTTCAGAGACAACTGCGCAAACATCATCATTGGAAACGTCCTCATCACAAATCCACTCAACATCACAAGCTTCGTTAGAATCTGCTTCCACGTTACACATGGGTTCAACTTCCACACACTTATCATCAATAACTGGCTCTTCAACAGAAACAAGTGAAACAACTGCACATTTATCTTCAAACTCAAATCATTCAGTTGTAACCCAACAAAGTAAGACAGTCTCATTAGTAACAAGGTCTCTGTCAGGCAGTCAGTCAACAATGTCACAAATATCATCAACAACAGAACCTTCATCTGAATTATCCCCTGCATCAACACAACTGACGGCAGTAACGCTGAATTCATCAGCAACCCATCCAACCACAGTGACAACATTGTCAATTACACCATACTCATCAGAAACTCATTCGTCAGCACAGCGTACATTGATAAATTCTTCAACATCAGAAACCAATCCAACAACATTAAAGTTGTCATCCATAACTGGGTCCTCGTCAGAAACCCATCCAACAGTATCACACATATCATCATTAACTGAGTCATCATCAGGAACTAGACCCGGATTATCACAAATAACTTCCATGGGGCAGTCTTCATCTGAATCACATCCAACGAACAATCCAGCAACAGGAATGACACAATCATCATCAAACAGCCAGACAACTGTCATGCAAATATCATCCAGCACTGAGACAGAAGTGGAAACCACTTCAAGAGAAGCACCAGTGTCACCAGTAACTGAGACACCATCAGTGATACATCCAAAAACAAGTAACCAGTCATTCAAAACTGTGTCATCATCAAAAAGCAATCCGACAATCACACAACTATCATCAATAACTAAGACTTCATCAGAACTATATCACCCAACTACAGAGGTGTCAGCTGTGACACAGACTTCATCAGAGAACTATTCAACTGGAAAAGAATTGCTATCGATAGCATCGTCTTCAGCTGAAGTGCATTCATCTTCACAGCCATTATCAGTGACTCCATCTACACCAGAATCCAGTCTACCAACATCACTGCTCTCAACAATATCTGAGCCTTCTTCAGAATCCCATGCAGTACATACCCAACGCTCATCAATAACTGAGAAATCATCACAAATGTATCCTTCTACAACACAAACATCATCAGTGACAATGTCTTCATCAGAGACCCATCTGACAACCACACAACTGTCATCATTCGCAACATCCTCATCTGGAATCCACTCAATAAATGCAAGTTCATTGCATACTACAGCAACACCCACACCATCCTCACTGTCTTCATCAGTTGTCCATGTAGAATCTACACAACAATCATCTACTACTTCAACTAAACATTCATCTACTGTTTCACCAAGATCATTCTCTTCTGGTTCTACATCAAGACAATTGCCAATTGTTTCTCCCTCTGCTTTTCATTCCACTACAGAAATGTTTAGTACAGCATCCAAATCCACGTTTACATCTCTGCAACCACCCACTGCAGAAACAAACACCTCATCTCATGTCACTTCCAGATCAGTTACTTTTCATTCTGAAGAATCAACCTTCCCTGTTGTTTCTTCTGCAGGCAGCAAAAAACCATCTTCTACGCCAATTTCAGTTTTGCCAATTGAAAGAACCAATCCAAACCAATCACACTTGACAACTCTCCCAATGGAGGGCTCTTCTTTAATGCAGTCAACATCACATAAAACAAGCAGAACCATTGTTCCTGTTTCTCAAACGTCCACCAGATCTACACCTAATGGAAAAACCACGTTTCTGACTTTTACTCATACTCAGCCTGATATGACTACTTCTAAACCACTTATTTCGTCTTCCACTCCCACAAAGATAAAACAAACAACTTCATATTCAACTGTTGAAACTACCAGAACTCGAATTGTTCCCATCACCTCTGCTAATTTTACATTGCCAATTACTTCTCATCCAAATCCCACAAACTCTACGATGGCTTCAACCATAGACTACTGCAGAAAATGCACATGCCTAAATGGAGGAACGTGTAACTCAAGTGCCACAACAGAAGACCATTGTGTATGCCATTGTCCACCATTTGTTTATGGAAATCGGTGTCAAAATGGAAACAACAACACCAATGTTGTGCTAAGTATGTGACCTTTACTGTTGCAAATTGCATATGGGATATCACTGCTTTATTCTTGTGGTGCTACTCAAATTAACATAAAGCTTGCAATCAATCCAATAGCTGAGTAGCTACATGTTCTTCAGATCTCAGATAGTATGCCTCTAAGGCAGTGAGACTGATCACAAAATTTCTACCATGAGGAGGGATAAAGCCATTAATTTGTCCTACTTTTAATCGATGATGATCTCTGCTTAAGTTACCAAGTGTCAATGTCAGGAATGGAAAAGCTTTGTGAAATTGCCCATTGTCAAAAATCATTATTGGGGCTTACACAGAAGAATAGGTATCATGTTGTTGAAGGTGCGGCCCATCACAAGCTAAAGGTTGTGGCAAAATAGTGGAAGTTGAGAAAAACAAAATCAGCTGAACTGTTCACTAATGAAGCCCCAATTTGTGTGTAATATGTGACATTACTGCAATGCATTCTGTGCCTCATTTTTTCCTCTCTGGCTCCAGGTCCAGATTCACCACAGCGGGAAATCAATTTGATCCTTTGGATAAACAGAACCTGGGATATAAAGCTAGAGAACCCCTCATCTGTGGAATATAGACATCTCACTGGCTACCTAACAAAATTAGTGAGTATAAATGTCATGTTACCTGCGGCACATAGATTCACCAGTACTTCTTGTAAATTTATCAACAGCAATCAGTGACATCGAGGAGCATAGGGATAACACAGGGAAATAGCATTGAAATAGCTGATGTGCTGTGGCCTTGAAAATCTGTTTATGGTGATTGCTTTTCTGTCTGAATGCTTGTATCAGTTAGTCTTTTTTTTCAGAAAAAGAGTTTGTTGCTAACTTATGCCATATACTTTGTGCAATTTAAATAATGTAGCATTTGAAATGCATGCTTTCCTTGTGAGTAGTAACTTTAGGTTTATTGGAATGGTGTTGATTATTAAGCACATTGTTGAATTCATCTAATTCTGGTCCTGCACAAGTCCAAATATCCCATCTGTCAACACTGTGCTTAAGCTATTGTTCCTACATGACTGCATCACCTCATAAAGCAGTTTGTGAGAAAGAAAAACAAGCCCCGGGAAACCAAAATGTAATCCCCAAAAAATAAATGGTAGCCTTCAAGAAAATCTCAAAAGGAGGCTTCGAGAAAGAAATTGAGTCATGCTTCCAAGTGTCTGTAATTCTATATATTCAAACCAGGCAAACTATTCGATTGTATTCTATCATTTAACTCGTTCCTGGGATATCACTATGCTGTATTTCTTTGTTTTGAAATTCAGTCGCGATTAATTACATTTCTTAGTGCTAGTAATTTTGTGAAATATTCATAACTTTGGTTTGATGAATGCTATTCTTTGTTTTTCTTAGCTGTTTCCACTGTTCAAAAAAGCTTCACCAAAGCATTTCGACAAAGTGGTCATAAATGAACTGCGGTATGTTTCGGAAAAAAGCCTGTGAAATTCAAAATCTGTCCAGCTTTTTAACCAATGAGTTCCTAAATTAGGTGGTCCCTGAGGGTTAACAAAATACCAAAGAATAAATTAACGTATGCGCCAACTTTAATAAATTTCACAAGGCAGTTTCACACTTTGTTTTACATAGTCAACGACCCGATTTGGAGAATATTTTTATTCACAATTCTGTCTCAGTTAGTTTAGGAAGTGAATAACTCAGTACACATGCTAAAGGCTGCAAATTGGATTATATACATGCTAAATTTGTTGATCTCAGCCTTGGCTGGAGTTATGTGAGACAAATAGTGTCAGCGCTTTGGAAATCAGCCAAACTTTCTGCACACCTTGTTACTGCTTTATATATACATTGGCTAAGGTTGAATTGGCTCATTGCAAATATTGTTCCCGGTAGAAGTAAGATCTTATACCAATGACTTTAAAACAGTTGTTCCTGCTTATGAATCTCTCTGCTAAGGGGATTAGATCATTCCTATCCACTCTATCTAGGCCCCTCATAATCTTACAAACCCTGACTGAATGTCACCTCAGCCTCCTCTGTTCCAAAGAAAACAAACTCAAGCTATCCAATCTTTCTTCATTGCTAACTTTTAAACTGGCGGCATCCTAACAGTGCTGTAAATGTATCTACACTCCAAGGACTGCAGTGGTCAAAGATGGCAGCTCATCACCGCCTTCTCAAGACCAATTAAGGAAAGGCAATGAAGGCTAGCCCTGCCAACAACACCCACTTTGCATATGTTAATAAAATTATACATCCTGGTAAATCTCTGTACCTCTCCAATATGATCACATACTTTCAGTAATGCAACAATCAGAAATGGGGTTGCATAGTGTCTCAGCGGTTAGCACTGCTGCCTCACAGCACCAGGGACCCGGGTTCGATTTCTGCCTTGGGTGACTGTATATGTGGAGTTTGCACATTCTCCCTGTGTCTGCGAGGGTTTCCTCCGGGTTCTCCAGTTTCCTCCCACAGTCCAAAGATGTGCAGGTTAGGTGGATTGGCCATGATAAATTGACCATGGTGTTCAGGGAGGTGTAGATTAGGTGGGTTATAGGGGGATGGGTCTGGGTGGGGTACTCTGAGGGTCAGTGTGGACTTGTTGGGCCGAAGGGCCTGTTTCCACACTGTAGGGATTCTATGATTCTAATGTATGTGCAGCCCAACTAGTTTTTCTATAGTCTAGCATTCCTTCCTTGCTGTTTTATGCCTCAGCTCATAAAGGAAAATTAAGTTTTCCATATGACTTCTTTTCTGTCTGGCTGCATTCAGGACTTGCATTCTGAAATTCCTCTGTTCTTCTACTGTTCATTGTTTATTCCCTCCTTTCAGTAACACTGACTGACTATCACAGGGCCCTTGCCTTTTTCTTTGCCCTCCTAAAATGCATTACCTTACTTCCCTCTGGATTGAATTCCATTTGTCACCTTTCCACTGACCTGATCAGGCCATTATTATCTCCATATTGTCTACAGATTTCTTATATGTCTGCAGGTCTCCAAAAGCAAGGGATCCAGTGCTGAGCCCTGTGATCCTAACTGAAAACAATCTTCCAGTTTCACAAGCGTTAATCAACCCTAACCCTTTTTGATTCCTGTCACTGAGCCAGTTTTTGACTAACTTGCCTTTTTCCCTCTCATTCAATGGGCTTTCATTTTTTTAATCAGTCCTTCAATTTTTTATCAATAATTTGCTCACCACTGAGATGTGACAGACTGGCCTTAAGTAAGGATATCCAGCCCTTTCTCATTTTTTAAACAATTGTACAATGTTAACAGTCCTATGATTCTTTCCCGCTGCCAATCAAGCTGCACTGCTCTGCTATTCCATGCTCTCACGGCCGCAATCCCTTATCTCCAGGCTTCCTTTTCAATACTGTTTTTGAGGTGTAATTTTTATCTTGATGCACAGCCTTATATGTTGTGCATGTTGTGAAGTTGTAGAGCACGTGTAACCTAACCCTGATTATTTTCCTCCATAGTCCAGGAAGCATTGTAACAAGTAGCAGTGGACTCTATAACTACAGCGTCAATCAGGCAGAAATCAACTATTTAAACAATGACTTAGCAACAAGAGTGCATAACATTGTTAACAACTCGGATGTGCTGGAAAACCTTACACTGTCTGTGGGTAACACCGTGACACTCGTTCGTGTTTATGCTCCACCTCCACTGATCAAAAGTAGGTTTTCTACTGACAAACATGTGATAAGCAACTTCTTTAATCTTTTCTTTCTATATTTTTCACCTGCTAACCCACGCTGGAGTACAGATCTCCACAGGCTCCTGGATTCCTCCACAATGGAAACGCCTGATGACAGTCACTGTCTAATGTTAAACTGGGAAAATGGTAGTGTACTGGTCTGAAAAACCACATCTAGCAAGAGACAATAGCCCAGATATTCAGGTTCCCAGCTCACTGGAGACAAAACATACCCCAAAGATATGTACACATTGCAATCACTTTGCTGGAATTGACTGGGAAGTTAGAACTTCTAACTTCCCTGCTTCAACGGGACTCCTCTGAAAAGTCTACTAGGGTCAGAAACTTGGGATAGACTTATAAATCCTGAATAGTTATCTTGGAGACGCTAAGAGAAATTAAGACCGTGTCTAATTCCTCAGTAACTACACAACTGACACCTACTCCACCAACCTGACTCCATCCTCAACCTCAACACTCACACCCTTCTACCCCACAGGAAGCAGTTCTGGCTTCAGTAACTGAATCCCCCACAACCCTTCAATTCCCCCAAGCCCCTGATTCTTTACCACTTCTCCAACTCCTTCTCAACCCAGCCTCAACATCCAACTACCCCCGGCCCCCTAACTCTCCCCTAATCTGATTTGACCTGACCTCATCACCAAATTACCCACTCTTCCCCAATCCCCACCCCTCCAACTCCTTCAAACAGATTTGATCTAACCTCACTACTCGTTACCCACAACCCTGTCCCTGAACTCCCCTCAACCTGATCTGACCTGAGCTCATCACCCAACTACTCCCTAACGCCTTAATTGTATCTAACCTAATCTGAGCTGACTTTGATTCCTCCCAACCTGACCTCACCCTCAACACCTTCTCAATGCTCCTGTTTCTCTCTGAAACTCCAAGACACCTACTCCAAGCCTCCAACACTCCTCTCCATCCTCCAACCAGGCCTCAGCAATCAACCTCCTCACATCTTAATAAAACAAAGAACTGTGCTTGTTGAAGATCAGAAACAAAAACAGAAATTGCTGGAGGAACTCAGCAGGTCTCAGATACTAATACTTTGACTCCTGAACTCCACCTCAATCTCCTTCTTCCCCATAACATCTTGACCCTACCCACCAACATCGACTGTCTCACATGCCTGCCAACTGTACCTCCTTATGTGTTTACTGTGCCCGTTGTACCCCTTCTCTCTGTAACTTTTCAAAGACGTTGTGCAACATTTAAACATTTTACCTAGCAAAATATGGCAACTAATCTCATACAGAAGGGCTTGATTACTCAAACAATTCTGTCTGCAAGGCTTTAGGATTACCATTGACATGGACTTTAGATATGAAACATCTATCAGAAAAGATTTACCAGGATGTTGCTGGGGAACGGAGGGTTTGAGTTATAAGGAGAGGCTGGATAGGCTGGGACTTTTTCCACTGGAGCACAGGAGTTTCAGGGGTGACCTTATAGAGGTTTATAAAGACATGACAAGTATAGATAAGGTGAATGGCAGGTGTCTTTTTCCTATGGTGGGGATTTCAAGACTGGGGGACAAATTTTTAAGCTGAAAGGAGAAAGATTTTTAAAAGACATGAGGGGCAATTTTGTGGAATGAACTTCCCGTGGAATGAACTTCCAGAGAAAGTGGTGGATGTGGATAAATTACAACAGTTGAAAGTTACTTAGCTTAGTACAAGAATAAAAATGTTAGGAGATTTATGGGCCAAGCACAGGCAGGTGGGGCTATTTTAGTTTGGGATTATGGTTGGCTTGAACTGGTTGGACCGAAGGGTTTGTTTCTGTGCTGTATGACTCTATGATTCTATCGTCTGATTTTATATCTGAGACCTTCATGACCTGATTCAATTTTTAAAGACATCAAATGCAGACTTGAAATGGCTGCAGTGATCACCTGAACACAGATTGAGGCAAGTCCAAGGAATTCATATGGAAAAACACCAAACCATCTACAATGAAATTACCATTTGATGTTGAAACGAGACAACTGAGCCACTACCAAAGAAATTGTATCCTGTTTAATTCATATTTGCATCATAAGTTCACGTAATGAGAGATGAAAAGTTGCCTGCAGAATTTTCTGCTTGGGAAAATCATTAAGGCAGTCTCCAAAAGGTGCAAATAGACTCGATATCAGTACTTTCTTTTAAGTAGCAAAGCAGAGAGAAGGGAAGATGAATTTGGAACTCTGTGTCACTCTGCCTGTGCCTTATTATCTCTCAAAGGAAACTGTTTTTCATAAGCTTGGGAAACCAGTCATTCACCGTGAATTAGAATTCTATTACTATTTTGCTATTGAGCAGAAAATAACACAACAGCTAAATCATCCTGGCCTCAGGTTTCACTCTCACAAATCAAGAACTCAAAGAACTTTAAACTATATTGGCTTTTATTTTTCTATTTGCACCTAACACTCTCTCTGCTTGTTTTTTAAACATATAACCTGCATTTGTGTGTGTTTGCTGTCAATTTTTAAATCGTATTTTGGGATTACAGATAATTAAAATTCCTTTTTCATTCATTCATGAAAACCTTGGATTTGGCTCCTTTGTTATATTCTAGTTAACTAAGATTTAATTGAAGTGTTACAGCTGCATGTTAGAAAGCAAATAAAAATACATGCTACACCCAAAAGAGGGAGTAGGGTTTAAAAAGAGGGGAGCTTTGTTAGAATAAACAATTCCCCTGCAGTTACCAAGTTTTATTGGATCCTCCATCAGAAGACAGGCCTAAAGCATTGGAAAAAGGCAAATGCTTTTTGTAAGATCAGTGTCAGAGATAAGGTTTCTGACCCAGATTGGATGATTTGAATTAGATTCATCAGGAGAATGGAGAAGGAAAACCGGTTTGGCTTCATTCAATGATTGCCTTTGATCTATCTCCGCTTTCTACATAGCCTTTCCAAGCTGGGTGGTGCTACGTTCCATGGAAAGCTGCTCTCAGTAGACTTAGTACTTGACTATTGCTTGGGAATTGAAAACTGCATGTTGTCTGTGCTTTTAGTAAACATATAACCTGCATTTGTGTGTGTTTGCTGTCAATTTTTAAATCGTATTTTGGGATTACAGATAATTAAAATTCCTTTTTCATTCATTCATGAAAACCTTGGATTTGGCTCCTTTGTTATGTTCTAGTTAACTAAGATTTAATTGAAGTGTTACAGCTGCATGTTAGAAAGCAAATAAAAATACATGATACACCCAAAAGAGGGAGTAGGGTTTAAAAAGAGGGGAGCTTTGTTAGAATAAACAATTCCCCTGCAGTTACCAAGTTTTATTGGATCCTCCATCAGAAGACAGGCCTAAAGCATTGGAAAAAGGCAAATGCTTTTTGTAAGATCAGTGTCAGAGATAAGGTTTCTGACCCAGATTGGATGATTTGAATTAGATTCATCAGGAGAATGGAGAAGGAAAACCGGTTTGGCTTCATTCAATGATTGCCTTTGATGTATCTCCGCTTTCTACATAGCCTTTCCAAGCTGGGTGGTGCTACGTTCCATGGAAAGCTGCTCTCAGTAGACTTAGTACTTGACTATTGCTTGGGAATTGAAAACTGCATGTTGTCTGTGCTTTTAGTGAGGTGTCCAAGTTCCTGACACTAATCTTTTATGTTTATTAACTACTTTAGATATCACAGAATTGAACATGACATGTAATATAAACTTTGCAAATTACAAATTGAACTGTGGCAATGGAAATTACTGTACCTGCGATGGACCCTGCAAGAGAAACCCTGATGTCTGTAACTATAATGGATACTGTCTCAATCAAGCTGCTGGCTCTACCTGTGTGTGAGTATAGATTTTGTGGTGCCACTCCTTGAGGTAGAAGTTCACTGGCACAATCTACCCTCCAGAACATGGTGTTAATGCTAATTCTTGATGTATGGACCTAGACAGTCTATGGCTGTTGTTTTTGAGTCTGTGCAGCCAACAGTGGTTTTGGGCCTGGGCTATACACATCAAGAGATCACAAATACTCTTCCTGAGACTTTGTACCCACATATACTTTTGAAAAGGTGTCAGCAGTCACAGAGTAGAATTCAGAATGTTGGTTTATAAGAGATTGCATTTATGTACTGCCTGTCACATTCTCAGCACAAAATGTTTCACACTCACTGTAATACATGCAGTCAGCCCTTTTGTAACAGAGGGACGCACTGGCAACCAACCTGTGCCCTGCAATGTCGCACAAACAGAAACTTACAGAAATAATCAATTGGTATTTTTTAGCAATGCCGTTGAGGGATAACTGTTGACCAGATTACTGGGAGAGTTTCTCTTCGTTTCTGACAACGGTGCTAAGCATCAGTTCAATAAAATCAATTGGTACTTTAGTTTATCCCTTTCATTCGGTAAATGTCATCTCAAACAGTATGACACTTGTCAATATAGACCATCCAAATGTGCAACACTCCCTCAGTGCTAATCCTCTGACAACACGACACTCTTAGAATCATCGGATTCCTACAGTGTGGAAGCAGGAAATTTGACCCATCGAGTCCACACTGGCCCTCTGAAGACCACCCACCACAAAGCCCCTACTCTATCCCTGTAATCACCTAGCTTGCATGTCCCTGGACACTATGGACAATTTAGCATGGCCAGTCTAGCCAACCTGCACATTTTTGGACTGTGGGAGGAAACTGGAGCACCCAGAGGAAACTCACGCAGATATGGGGAGAATGTGCAAACTCACAGAGGCAACCACCTGAGTGTGGAACCAAACCTGTGACCCTGGCGCTGTGAAGCAGCAGTGCTAACCACTGAGCTACCATGCCACCCTTTCAGCACTGCTTCTTCAACAGTGCAGCATTCTGTTAATCCTACTCCTCTGACCGTGTAGCCTTTGCTCTGTACAGTTCCTCCAACAATGAAGCATTCCCTCAGTAATGCATCTTTGATAGTGCAGCACTATTGGGAAGTGTTGGCCTGGATTGTGTGTTCAAGGCTCAGGAGTGCAATATCAAACCATGGAAATCATGATCTTTAGACTAGATATAAGAATGTTCTGATGTCTAACTTGAACAGTGAAGCTAACTCAGACACCCTAATCATGAGCATCTGGATTTAGCTGCATTGCAGTAAGTAGGATATTACAAAGAAGATCTTCTTAGTCTGTTTAGCACACCAGGTGAGACCTTTATCACTTGAATTATTGATGGAGTTTTCTCCCTTCTACTGTTTTTTAATTCACTCAGACAGTGGTCACATGCTGCTATTTGGGATGATCTTTTGTCTGTTGTGCAGAACTACAATTGATTTCATTCATTTTCATTCTGAATTCTTCTCTCAGGTGTTATGAGCATACCTTTTACCAATATTCAGGGAAACATTGTCAAACATTCATAAGGAACTCAAGATTCTATGGTGTGCTGTTTGGTGTGTTGGCAGCTGGTCTGCTCCTCCTTCTTGTCATCATCATTGCTGTTGTATTCTGCTTTCGAAGAAAAAGATCACGGTATGTATCAACCTTGTGCTTGTTTGTGTTGTGATTTGGACTCATTTTGTGAAGGAATAGCAATGTTGGCTAATGGAAAAGGTTCCATTCAAGCATCTGTTAAATATTTCTTGTTCCGTTATAACATGCATTAAGTAGAGATTCAAGCTTCCTCTAACTTTCCTATCAAACACTGCCAGGACAGGTACAGCCACAGTTAGATACAGAGTAAAGCTCTTCTACGCTGCCCCAATTAAAATCCTCCAAGGCAGGTGAGACGCAGAGAAAATCTCCTTCACATTGTTGCATCAACTCTCCCAGAGCAGTGGATTAGACACAGAATAAAGTTATCTCTACGAAGTTCCATCAGATACAGTTAGACACTGCCCAGTGCATTCCACTTGGGATGGCAGATGAAATTGCTGATGTAGATGATTTGTTGTTTGAATCTTGGTAGGGTGATGGTTGACCATTGAAGATTGACAACTTGCCCACTCTGATTATAATGTCAAAGAGTGGGGTGCCGGCTAACAGGATTTTAACGGGGAGACAACTTACAAGTTGTTGTGAATTCCAGGGGAATTTGATGGCATACTCCCCGTTTGCTTGGATGGGTGCAGCTCCAACAAAACTCAAGAACATTGACACCATTCAGGAAACAGCAGCCCACTTGATTGACATCCCATCGCTACTTCACATATTCACTCTCTCTGCCACTAGCCATAAGTCATGCATTCCTTAGCTGCACCTTCCAAACTCATAAACTCTCCACCTCAGAGGGCAAGAGCAGCAGATACATCAGAAAACCACCACCTACAAATTCCCTCCAAGTCACCCACCGTCATGAATTAAATGTGTATCTCTGTTCCTTTAGTGTCACTGAGCCAAAATCCTGGAATTTATAATGTAACTGTACAAACCTTCACAATGTAGATCAGAGCAGTTCAAGAAGAAGGCAGTTCAAGGAGAAGGCAGCTCACTGTCATCTTTCAGGTGTAACTAAGGATGGATAATAAATAAACCTACTCAATGGCAGTACTCTAGGATGCTCAGAGGAACAGAAGGATCTTGGGATGTTTGTCCACAAATCCCTGAAGATGACAAGGCAGGTTAACTGGGAACTTAAGAAGGCATACGGGACACTACACCTTATAAGTTGAGGTATAGTTTATACGAGTAAGGAGGTTATGAGGGAGCTGTACCGGAATTTGGTTAGGCCACAGCTGAAGTCCGGTGTACAGTTCTGGTCATCACTCAACAGGAAGGATGTGATTGCACTGGAAAGGGTGCAGAGGAAATTCAAGGATGTTGCCTGGAATGGAGCTGTTCTGCTATGAAGAGAGACTGGATGTGCTTGAGTTGTTTTCTTCAGAGAAGAAAAGGCTGAGAGGGGTCTTGAGAGAAGAAGTGTATAAGATTATGAGGGGCACGGACATGTGAGTAGAAAACGGCTGTTCCTCTTAGTTGAAGGGTCAATAACAAGCAGCATAATTCAAGTTGAAAGGCAGGAGGTTTAAAGGGGATTTAAGGAAAACATTTTTTCACTCAGAAGGTGGTGGGGGTCTGGAATGCATTGACTGTGAGGGTTATTGAGATGTACAACCTTGCAATCTTGAAATAATACTTGGATGAGCACTTGAAATGTTGTAACTTTCAAGGCAAATGGGCCAAGTGCTGGAAAGTGGGATTAGTGTAAATATAGATAACGAAGTGTGGAGCTGGATGAACACAGCAGGCCAAGCAGCATCTCAGGAGCACAAAAGCTGACGTTTCAGGCCTAGACCCTTGGCCTGCTGTGTTCATCCAGCTTCACACTTTGTTATCTTGGATTCTCCAGCATCTGCAGTTCACATTATCTATTGTAGATATAGCTCTGGCTGTGCGGACTTGATCGGTTGATGGTCATCGTCTATATCATGTGATTTTATGAAATATCAGATCATTCTGAGAATGAATTAAAAACTAATTTATGAAGTTGTTTTTCTTCCCAGGGGCACTGACCGTCGAAGCTCACTCAAATGGTATTCAATAGGTGAAGAATATTTCAGATTTCCACAAACAGGTATATGTCTCAATTTAATGGTGGGACTAGTTTAATGCTTTACCAGAAAATGCATTTTTTGAAGAAGGGTCTAGGGTTGAAACGTCAGCCTTCCTGCTCCTCTGATGCTGCTTGACCTCCTGTGTTCATCCAGCTCTACACCTTGTTATCTCAGATTCTCCAGCATCTGCAGCTCCTACTATCTCTAATGCTTTACCTGATGGTTTTCCCTGATGGTTTAATTGTGGGCAAATTTATATGTATGTGCGCTTTAACACCTGGCAATTTATTTTTCTGTCTCTTCTACAGTATTGTAATTACTCTTTGTCTTCTGCTATTTTACCCAAGCAAATGTTGTTTCAATAGACAGAATGTGCAACAAGGCTTTTCAATTATCTAAAGTATCACAGGCAAGGCTATGCTTGTTCAAATCAGTACCAATACTGAGACTACACTGTGTTGGACAATTAGAAAACCATCCAAACCCTTTATGCAGGTATATCCTGGATATGTAGGGCTTCTGTGGCGCAGTGATAGTGACCCCGCCTCTGAGCTGGAAGGCCTGGGTTGAAGATTTACTTGCTTCTCTGTCATAACATATCAGTATAGTGTGGTTAAAAATATCTATCTGATTCCACATATCTATTTGTTCATGTAATTAGTTGTGGCTCTAGCACATGAGTGAGAAATTCCTACCTGGAACAGTTTTAGGGTTAGTTGCAGCTCTTGGATGCACTCTACATTCAGCCAATGGCAACAGGTTTAGCAATTTTAGATTGTCTTCAAACATTGGTCAAAGGATGGAGCACCAATTGATAGATGAAACCCTAAAGCATGAAAATCCTCCTGGATCCTTTATGTGACAGCTGCTGTTTTCAACTAAGAAGCTGGACTTCAGTGAGTTATTCTCTCAGTTATACTAATAGAGTTTAGTGAGGGGACTCTTGGCTAATTGTGCCAGAAGCCAGTGCATATTTCACCTAGTCATCAATGCTAAATTAAAATGGTTACAAGTAAATAACTTTACAACTTGTCATCTATACTTCTGATCTTCAAAATTTTATTTACCCTGTCTTTATTCTTTTGCCATGCACAGTATGTCTTAATCATGATTAAATGCATGTGTATTTGGCATGTTGAAGGGGTATAATTTAAGTTGCATAGTAATAGATTAGAATTTGCTGTTCTTATTTTAAAGGGGTGTGTTACAATAAGTAGAACTATTTTACTGTGATTGATGAAACTTGGTTTGAACTGCTTCGGTTCTGAATAGCAGTCAGTTAGGTAAATTGGCAATTTGGATGATTTTATACACTTTGTGATGGCATACAGAACAGTAGGTCATGATTATCAGCACACTCTTCACAGCTAAGAGACACATAAGAGACAACCATGTATCCTGGATGTAATGTAACTTGATATTAAATATTGTGTAATAAACTATTGCTGTTTATCAAGATTGAGCCTATTTTCTGCCAGATACTGTGTGAGCAACCTCCCCATTTAATATCAATAGCTTAGGCTCATACCAATAACAATTAGTGACAATGAAACTACCCAAGACATCTCTGATGGTTGAGGTGGATTATGACAGCACAAGATAGTACCAGATGTCTTCATCTGAACATTTAATTTCTCCACAACATTGCAAGAGAGATATAGGCTGAAGAAATGTTCAACAAAAGCTATAGCTACCTAAAAGAAAGAAGTAAAACTTCCAGACAGATAACTGCAAGAGTACCTTTAAATGATCAGCAGCTTAAAAGTATGTTGAGTCCATCAGCTTTACTGAATGCAGCAACACTGAAAGCCATACTGAGCGTCTCTGTAAAATCTTGAACAGCTAGAAATAGCAGAAGATATAGAAAAACCTTGAGTAGACCATTTAGAGTCTTACCAGAGCTATTTGGGGAAAATTTGAACCATAAGTCTGAAATATAGCAGTTGATATTGGATACCCAAAATGCATTACTTCCTTAGAAAAAGGGTGAAAATGTTTACATTTAAAGAGAAATTCTCTGCTGAGGAGTTAAAAGAAGTCCGAAATCACCATATTAGTCAACAAATATGGATAAAATAGTATGAAATGACTGGAAAAGGCTGTGGAAAAAACCTTTGGAATTAGGACACCCATTACGAGAATCATTAAAACAAGTTTTATGGTTCGAGTGATAAAATTGAAGGCAGAAGGAAAGTTTAATTAAAATAAGCATTTTAAGTGAAAAGCAAATGTTTATTGTGCAAACAAAACATTTCTTTTCAATCAAAAATGATACTTAATATCAGAGAAAAGCTGGAAAGTGAGGGAATCATCTATATTGTTAAGTGGATGGCCATTACGTAAAATGGTGCTAGCAGTTATGATCTGAAGATAGTTTAGCTCCACTGTTATTAGAGTGTGCAGCTATTTGTAGAAACAGAAGTTTCATTCACTGGACTTATCCTGCCACTTATACAAGTTGTGTTAAAACAATTTTCATCTGATCTGTTCTTCCACTCCAACATCCTCCAGATTTGACTACAGCAACCCCAACACGAAATGATGGGAAGCCTCTGGGAAGGAGAAGAGGCAAATACAGCCTGGATGAACACCAAAAATTTGAAGATGAGTTGGGGTCTGGTGTTTGGAGACCAAACTTCGATGAGATAGACACAGAAGCTGAGGTAAATTGAAGAATACATACAAAGTGCTGGCAACCAGATAATGTTTAATGTGGTTAGCTGAGGAACAAATCTTATCTAAAATTGATGTGAACTTAAATTGGGATATTTTTGCTATTAGTCATTTGATGATGTGTTTCCTCCACATTAGATACAAGCTAAACGCCCTGAAATGGTTATGCCGTCATCATACCAACGCTGACAATTGGTGCATCTGGCTTTTGGACATGTTTTCATTGCAGGGAATTAAAACACCTGTGAAATGTGGACACACATTAAATGGTTCAAAAACACTCCTGTTTGTTCACAGAATATCACCTATGAAATATGGAAGAAACTACTGCTCAGCAGCTTGCTACAATCTAGTTTTTCCTAACATATTTCAGGGTTCTGCAGCGCCAGAAAGCTCAGTGATTATTTAAAATGGTTGATACAGAGTCACATTTTTAAAGTTAAAAGGGTATTTCAGTTTTGAATTCTACAGAATAGCCTGTTAGATTTCATAAAGCACTTATATGATTACACAGATGGGGAGTGTTCTCATGGGAAACTACTTGAAACCTCTGTAATTTCTGTATGTAATAAGAATGGCAAATAGTGATTGCATAGTTACTGTAAATTCTAGCATATGCTACACCTTCAGCAATTTGCATCAGGACCAGTGGACAGCCTTCTAAACAGACTGTAAGAGAATATCACAGGAACCGTAGGTATATTTTGGCAACTAACATTATACAAAAGGATTAATTCAAAGCTTTCTGAACCCAGGAATCCAGTTCATTTATGGCTCAATGATGGGCAAGGACACACTCTGATGCAGTACTGAATCCTATCAGGATAGCATGGATTCTATCCACAGTCTGTGTTTGATTTCCTGACCTCAGCTGGGCGGCAGTTATCACACAACAGTCAGTTGTCATATCACTGGCAAAGTAAACCTCTACCAGGGTTTTTTACTCTAGGATCTTACCTCTGTGAGCAAGGGCAGGTTGCAATGTGATCTATCCAACTGATGATTGAATGCAGATCTTGGTCAGTTGGGAACATGGTGGCGTCATCCAGTTGCTCAAGAGGAAAAGGGCAGGAAGAGAAAAGGAAACAACTTGACTTTGTGCATTTTCAAATAAAAGACCCTTTTAGCTGATATACAGAGGTTACATGCCCAACAATATGTTAATAGGCGGTGCCTTCAGGAGGGGAGAAAATTGACTGCATACAGACAGGCATGATTTGAACCCTTGGGTTTACAGTAATATCTTTAAAGTCTATTCAATTTTCACATTAATCTTTTACAATCAAATCATAGAATACTTGAGGGAAAGTAGATCAATTGTCTATTTAGGACATGATACATTTCAACTTTAGGATTGTTGGTGCAGAAAATATGTATTTAAATTATGTAAATTGAGGTGAAATTGAATCTGTTTAATATTGAACCGTTTTCTAATCTTAATTACCTTATGTTTGTTATAACTTAATTATTATTAAGGACTCATTTGCACTGTTTACAAAGAAATAAAATATTTGTTTACATAACGGCATCTGTTCCTTATTCACAAGCTTGTCCTTCTCTCAGGTGAAGCAATAAAGTGCAGCATTGGTTGGTAATGTGGGAATACCTTATCCTGAGACCCAGATGTAGAAATTCAAGAGCCAGATGAGGCAAGATAATAAATTTGACCTCAATGTCATGATTCAATGGGGGTTAAGTATTAGCTGGGATTCCTACACCTGCTTATTGTCCAGCAGAAACCTTTCCAAACAAAAAGTTGCTTGAATGTGCCCCCAAGAGACTACTGGAGTAAAATCATCCAGATATTGGAAAAGAGATACTTACCTAGGAAGCAATGATGTCACATAACATGGAGAAAAGGTGGAGAATTGGGATTACGAAAAGAAGGCATGGCTGGTAACACAGCAAAGATAGTACAAATGGCTCTTTCATCTCCCTATGTGTGAGCAGCTTGTGGCTCACCAAATTTGTCACTGCTACTTAGACTTGGCTTACTGTTTCAATTCACACATGCATAAGGGCCACTCAGGGAAGATACCAGAAGGCATTCCGTACTCGTGAAAACAGGCTCCAAGTGAGCCAGTGCTGTCAGGAGAGGAGAGGAGAAGAGAACGTGGGAAGGGAAGAAATAAGACAATATGGTACTCAGCCAAATGTGATCTTTTTATAGAAGACCAGACTCAAGCTGCAACACATGCTCTCCTTATTTTAAAGAAATTTCCTTATCAAGACGTAGACAGATCCCATTTATTATCCATTCTTAACTGCCCTCAGAAGGTGGTGGCTCTAATATTTGAATCACTCATGATCTGAGTAGCTTGGTCGGCTATTTCAGAATCAGTCAGGTTGAAGTCACCTGTAGAAGACCGATCTAGTAATGACAGCAGCATTTGTTCTATAAACGATACTAGTGAACCAATAGTTTTACATGTCAATGCAACAGTTTCATTGTCACTGTTTATTTCCAATTTATTTCATCACTGGAGGATGCTAACTAGCCACACAGGAAAGTACCAAGGACAGACAATGCAGAATTTCCCAATTTTCAATCCTCCCCAAAAAGCACAACAATTGATAACATTTATCCCCACCGATTTCATTCCACGATTAGTGTCCATGCCATTAGCAGTCTAGTCCTTCCTTTCTAAATCAATGCCTCTTGACCTCTTTCTCGACTTTTAGGATGTTCCTGAAAATTTTTTTGACCAAACTTTTCATCGTTTCTCCATAGAAAAGTCATACATATAGAAATCAGTCCTTTGGCCCAATATGCCTGTGCCAACCAACTAACACCAAACAACTCTAATTCCATTTACTTGCACTGAGTCCATAGCCTACTACACTTTGGCATTTTAAGTGCTTGTCCAGATGCTTCTTGTGAGACTACCTATCTCCACCACCCTCTCAGGCAGCATGTTCCATTTTCTACCTCCTTGTTGGTGAAAGAAAACTTTCCTCAGATCACCACCAAACTGCTGTTCCTCACCTTAAATTCATGCGCTCTGGTCTTAGGGATGTCTGCCATAGGGAAAAGATTCTCACAATCTATGTATGCCTCTCATATTTGGCACATTTCAATCAGATCCCTCCCTTAGCTTCCTCTGCTCCAGGGAAAACAAACACTGTCTTTACAGTCTCTCCTCATTACTGAGATTTTCCATCTCGGCAACAATTTGGTGAATCTCCTCTGTACCATCTTCAATGCAGTCATTTCTTTCTGGTAGTGTGGCAACCAGAACTGCACACAGTATTTCATCAGTGACCTAACCAATGTGTTATAAAGTTATAGCAAGACTTTCTTGCTCCTATATTCTATACCCTGGCTAATGAAGGCAAGCATCCTGTATACCTTCTTCACCACCTCGTCTACTTGTGCTGACACCTTCAGGGATCCAAACATCAAGGTACCTTTGTTCCTCATTACACCCTAGGGATCTACCAAACATTGAATATGTCCTTCCTTATTAGATCTCTCAAAATCCATCATCTCACATTTATTCACAGGTTTACTCACTTAATCACAGGATTAAATTCCATGTGCCATTGCACTGCCCAACTTACCAGCCATTCATTAGACTTTAGACTAAGACCATTCTCCTCAATATTAACAACGCCATCAAAGTCATCTGCAGACTTACTGATTACACATTTTACATGCACATCCATATTGTTAATGTAAACAACACAGGTCCCAGCACCACTCCCTGTGGTGCATCGCTGATCACAGGCTTACAGTCACAAAAATAATCCTCCACCATCACCCTCACACGAGTCAGTGTCATTGTTTGATAATCCATGTTCCCATGAACGGCCCTGGGATGTTTTCCTACTTTAAAGGTGCTATACAAATGAAAGTTGTTGTCACAAGACAGGTAAACATTCCTCACTGAACCTATGTTAAATTTTCATCTGCCGGCCTCATTTCAGTTTCAGTGCTGGATCATGATGTTTTGTAAGGATGATAACAAAGACTTGGAGGATTACTGCACCCTGCACCGATGACACTCACTGGTGGGATAACAAAAGAGTAATGTATTCAAACAATACAGACAGGCGCTATAAGCCACATCCTGCTCAAAATCTAGGTCCCGTTTCTAATAAACTTCCTGTTCATCGCACTGATGTACCAGTAATATTGCTGCAATTGAGTAACATTCAACAGTATGTTATGAAATGGAGCTTGATTCCTCTCTGAGAACTAAAACCAAGAGCAGCACCTCGCCCTAATCTGTAAAAGGAGCGTGAAAAGTGGTATTAGCTGCTTTTCAGCAACTTCTAGTGGTTAACTAAAATAAATCCCTGACACTCACTGTAAAATCAACAAGTAACAATTTACTTATCTAACTCTAACAGTGAACAAATTCACTAAACTATTAATAAACCAAATAAATCCCTTTTAACTACTAATTATTTGCAAAGAAGGCAAGCTTTAATGGTATGCTGTTCCAATAGCTAGAAGGCCTACTTATATAAAAGAAAATAAAAGTAGAATTTAGCCTCTTGAAGCTATAGCTAGGTTACATGCCTTCTGGAATGTTCCGTGCCTTCTCCATTGCTTCTTCTGTCAGGAATATTAACAAGTTGTGCCATTGGCGCCATTTGGTATTTAGATGGTGCTTTTTCTAAAACATAGAGGAGGTTGTGAGAGCCAGCAATTCTCTCTCGAGCACTGAGGGCGACAAGCTCTGGCAGATGGTAGTTAGCTCTGGGGTTTTTGTCCAATTGCCCCATAACAAAATTTCTTACAACAGATTTACCTTATGTTATCAAAAAATCAAACTTAAATTTAATACATTTCTGGCATCCGAGTGCCTGGTTCAAATTGATTGGCTAAATTCAAATCAGAGATAGAAAGAACTGAAGATGCTGGAGTCAGAGATAAAACAGTGTGGAGCTGGAGAAGCACAGCAGGCCAGGCAGCATCAGAGGAGCAGGAAAGTTGACATTTCGGGGTTGGGACCCTACTTCAGAAGTTCAATATCCTATCCCATTCTTTACGGACTTTCTCATTATTCCATTTATCCTGAGGCAGGTCAAAACCCAAATCATCTGGATTTGATTTCTCACACTGGATGGCAGTAACTAAAACCTGTTTTTCTGGGTCCCCTTGCCTGTCATAATAATATTTCAGCATGTTCACATGGCTTACCTGATAATTTCTTTCCTATCTGGCATCTTTACCAGATAATTCACCTGACTTTACTTCTTCTCAACCTGATGTGGACCACTAAACCATGTTTTGAAAGGATCTCCTACCACTGGTAAAAGCACAAATAATTTGTCCCCACATGCAAATATAAGAAATTTAAATTTCTTATCTGCTTCTTGCTTCATTAGGTACTGTGCCACCTTCAAATGTTGTCTAGCTAATTCACCTAATCTATTTAATCTTTCTCTCACCTCAGATACATAATCCAACTGTGAGATCTCTGACTTTGGACCTATCAACTTTTCCTTAATTAATTTTAAAAGGCCCTCTTAATTCCTGACAGAATATCAATTCAAATGGAGTAAACTAAGCTGATTCATTTGGAGCATCTCTGATAGCAAATAATAGAAATAGGATATCTTTATCCCAATCATTCAGGTAATCCTGGCAATAAGCCTTCAGCATAGCTTTAGGGTCTGATGCCACCTTGCCAGTGCTCCCTGGGTCTCAGGATGGTAAGCACTTGATTTAAAGTGTTGGATGCCTAAACTATCCATGAACACCTTAAATAGTTTGGCAGTAAAATTGGACCCTTGGTCTGGCTGAATTTCCCCGGGGTAATCCATAACGGGGAGAGAAAGTGAGCAACTCCTCCACAACCTTTCTTGCCTTGGCATTCCGTAATGGAATTGCCTTCAGAAATATGATGGACACATCCATTATTGTTAGTAAATACTGGTTTCCACTTTTGGTTTTAGTGGGAGGACCTACACAATCAATTATGAGCTGTGTAAATTGTTCTTAAAATGTGGGAGTTGGCAGCAAAGGATTTGGTTTTATTCCTGCCTGTGTCTTTCCTACCATCTGACACATAGGACAGTTACAGCAAAATTCAACCACAGTTTTATGCAATCCAGGCCAATAGAAATGCTTCTGTATCTTAGCCTGAGTCTTCCTCACTCCGAGGTGACCTCCTACAGGTAATTTGTGTGCTACCTGCAATACTTCCTGTCTGTACACTACTGGTAAAACAATCTGCTGAACTTCTGCCCATTTCTCCTCTGCACTAACCTGCCAAGGTCTCCATTTCCATCTTAAGATTCTATCCTTAGGTAATATCATTCAGGAATACATTCTGATTCCTTTACCAAGTAGGCTTTCTGATATAAATCCTTTATCATCCCATCTTTTTGTTGTAACACCATTAGTCTTTCAGAATTAAACACCTCTGCCTGATCCTCTACTTGTCCAGGTTTCTCCTTTACCATCTCATCAAACAGAGTGTCAGCTAACTGGACCTCCAAATCCTCTCTTTTGTTTCTCCTTCTTGTTTTAACTAATGGCTGTGAGATCTTGTCACCACACAGTTCAGAAAAATTCCAGGGCATTTTTAACTCCTCAGTTCCCTAGTTTTCTTCTGGCTTTTCCACTACAATGGGCATCACTCCAACCTGTAATCCAGCTATATCGTTTCCAAGAATAAACTGTATTCCTGGAAATAGCCAATTTTACTATCACACTCACTACCACTTCTCCAGTCTTGATTGGACTTTCTGCACAGGGGAACACTATTCTCTGCATTTATTCCACAGATTACTACTCTGTCAGGGAATACTTCAGGATCGGTGCAAATATTTTGAGATATATTTGAAATAGACTAGCTCCCGTGTCTCTCAATATTTTAACTTATTTACCTAGTCCCCCTATCCTGCAGCTCCTTGAATTCTCTTGAGATTTCCTTAACTACCTCAACTGATCCCACTGGTTTAGCCTCTCTCACCACATCCTTTTTCACAGTGCCTTTCCTAAGCCACCAGCACTGTGACTTTGTGCCATTCCATTACAGAGAAAACATCTGAGGTCTTTCACTTCTTTTCCAACCTCCTGGATTTCTTTTTTCACATGTGGTGAACCGCTGCCAGTGTGATCTGCTTTTTGCTTTTCATTGAAGGATCTCCCTCTTTTCAGATTTCCATCCATCACGGAATGAAATTGCTGTCGGAAGCCATATTTCGATTTATGTACTAATGTGCATTCATCTGCCATCTCTGCAGCTCTTCTCACTGTTTGAACTTTCTGTTCCTCAACATGAGTTCTTATCACTTCTGAAAGTGAGTTTTTAAATTCCTCCAGCAAAATAATATCTCTATGAGCCTCATAGGTCTTTTCTATCTTCAATGCATTGATCCATCTATCAAAGTTGCTCTGTTTAATTCTTTCAAACTTGATATAAGTCTGGCCTGGTTCCTTCCTTATATTTCTGAAGTGTTGTCTATATGCTTCTGCTACCAATTCGTAGGCACTCAAAATAGCCTGTTTCACTTCTTCATAGGCTCCTAACAGCTCATGTGACAGCGCTGCAAATACCTCGCTAGCCCTGCCCACCAACTTGGTCTGAATTAATATTACCCACACAGTCTCTGGTCAATTCATCAGCCTAGCCAATTTCACAAAGGAAATGAAAATGACTCCTACATCTTTTTCATTAAACTTTGGTAATGTTTTGAGGTATTTCTATATATTCCTACCAGATCTTTGACTATAATGGGTTTGCTTATCATCACTATCCTCCTCACTAAGCCTACCTTCGTCTCCATCCTTTTAAGTTGACTTTCCTGTCTAATTGCCAACTTCTGAAGTTCAAACTCTCTCTTTCTCCCTTTCTTCTGCCAAAGCAATTCTTTTCTTTTTGTTCAGCTAGGAGGCTTCTTTCCCTTTATTTGTCCTCTAATTCCAGCTGCCTCATTTGCAATTTAATTTTTTTCTAACTCCATTGCACTTGACTGTTTCTCTGATATGCCTAAATGCTTGGCTAACTCCATTACTATTTCTGCTTTCTTATTATCCCTAGTTAAACCCAATAATAGTCTTCTACTAATTCTAAAAGTGTCACCTTTTTCTGTCTTTCTAAACTTTCTTGGCAAATCTGGGAAGCATCTTCCACTCCCAGAATCTCTTTACTAATGTTAAGGACCATTTCCCCACTTTTGATTTAACACAACAAAAAGGAACTGAAATTAAACAGATTTTCCACTTGTTACTTAAGTTTTATTTAAATATCTAAGACACTAGTACCCAAGTCTGTTTAAATCTGCGGGGACCTTTCATACTCTAAATCCATTCAAATCTGTCCAGAACTGTCCAAATCCATCCAAATCGATCCTAATCCATTCAGATCCCAGACACAAGCCCCATTCTGTTATTTCACCAACTTCTAGTGGTTAACTAAAATAAATCCCTGACACTCACTTTAAAATTAACAAGTAACAATTTACTTATTTAACGCTAACAATGAACAAATTCACTAAACTATTAATAAACCAAATAAATCCTCTTAAATACTAACTATTTGCAAAGAAAGCAAGAGTCTAATGATATGCTGTTCCAATAAATATGAGTCCCAGTTACATTAAATTTAAAAAAATTTAGTCTCTTGAAATTATAGCCAGGTTATGTGTCTTCCGGAATGTTCTGTGCCTTCTCCATTGTTTCTTCTGTCGGAATATTAACTAGTTGTGCCATTGATACCATTGGTAGTTAGATGGTACTTTCTCTAAGACATAGAGGAGGCTGTGATAGCCAGCAATTCTCTCTTCAGAGCTAAGGGCGGCTAGCTCTGACAGCTGGCAGTTAGCGCTGGGGTTTTGTCCAACTGCTCTATTCTTTTATCCCCTTGATGACGGATCAATATTTCTTACAAAAGGACTTAAATTTGATACATTTTTGGTACCAAAGTGCCTGGTTCAATTTGATTGGCTAAATTTAAATGCTTGTTGTCTTGGCAAAATCTGATGCTTGGCCTACTAACTGTATGACCATTTGATACAAATGTTTCAATTTGAGGGCTGTCCATGAACTTGCAAACAAACAAGCTGCTGCTCACAGACATCCATTTTAAATCTCTAAGCAAGGAAAAAATGTGATCTTTTAAGGGGACCACTCAATGGTCTCCCCCCTACTATTTTACAAACAGCAATTTCTAACTTCCTGCCTCCCAATCCACAAGTGCTCTACCAAACTTCATAACAAGTACATTAGCAGGAAGCAGCTAACTTGAACTGATGCATTATACTGATGTAGGAATGTCCAACTTTCATGACCCTTTTTTATTTGTGAGTTTGAGGAGTTCATCCTCCTCCTGCCTCTGAGTCAGAGACTCCAGGTTCATGACCCACTACACAGAGCCAAGGGAGGTGTTTTCATAGCCTGGCTAAACGGGGTAAATGTCAACTAGGAAATCATTCCAAACCTGCACCAATGACAGACTTGAACCAAGTGAAGCCTCTTCAGCTCCAGACTACAACATGAATGTAAAAATGTGCGTTGCCAGAACAACTCAGAATCCAGGGTTGGGGGGAGCAGCAGTTCAGTCAGGTAGCTGGATAGCCAATAACTTTACATGGCTAGCATTTAAACATCTGTCACAACCTTGAGTAAGGCACTCCACAGTCACTGGTTGATCGATTGATTGATTTTTTTTCACGTTTACTGAAATACAGTGAAAAGCTTTGTTTATGAGCAGTACAGGCAGATCACTAGAGCAAAGGATGTACAGATCACCAAGACTTAGTGGCAGGATAATAAAATGTGAGGCTGGATGAACACAGCAGGCCAAGCAGCATCTCAGGAGCACAAAAGCTGACGTTTCGGGCCTAGACCCTTCTCTGATGAAGGGTCTAGGCCCGAAACGTCAGCTTTTGTGCTCCTGAGATGCTGCTTGGCCTGCTGTGTTCATCCAGCCTCACATTTTATTATCTTGGAATCTCCAGCATCTGCAGTTCCCATTATCTCTAAGACTTAGAGGCATCCAGGTTACATTGCAGGTTAATAAAATGTGAGGCTGGATGAACACAGCAGGACAAGCAGCGTCTCAGGAGCACAAAAGCTGACGTTTCGGGCCTAGACCCTTCATCAGAGAGGGGGATGGGGAGAGGGAACTGGAATAAATAGGGAGAGAGGGGGAGGCGGATCGAAGATGGAGAGTAAGGAAGATAGGTGGAGAGAGTATAGGTGGGGAGGTAGGGAGGGGATAGGTCAGTCCAGGGAAGACGGACAGGTCAAGGAGGTGGGATGAGGTTAGTAGGTAGATGGGGGTGCGGCTTGGTGTGGGAGGAAGGGATGGGTGAGAGGAAGAACAGGTTAGGGAGGCAGAGACAGGTTGGACTGGTTTTGGGATGCAGTGGGTGGGGGGGAAGAGCTGGGCTGGTTGTGTGGTGCAGTGGGGGGAGGGGACGAACTGGGCTGGTTTAGGGATGCAGTAGGGGAAGGGGAGATTTTGAAACTGGTGAAGTCCACATTGATACCATTAGGCTGCAGGGTTCCCAGGCGGAATATGAGTTGCTGTTCCTGCAACCTTCGGGTGGCATCATTGTGGCACTGCAGGAGGCCCATGATGGACATGTCATCTAGAGAATGGGAGGGGGAGTGGAAATGGTTTGCGACTGGGAGGTGCAGTTGTTTGTCGCGAACTGAGCGAAGGTGTTCTGCAAAGCGGTCTCCAAGCCTCCGCTTGGTTTCCCCAATGTAGAGGAAGCCACACCGGGTACAGTGGAAGTGTATACCACATTGGCAGATGTGCAGGTGAACCTCTGCTTAATGTGGAATGTCATCTTGGGGCCTGGGATAGGGGTGAAGGAGGAGGTGTGGGAGCAAGTGTAGCATTTCCTGCGGTTGCAGGGGAAGGTGTCGGGTGTGGTGGGGTTGGAGGGCAGTGTGGAGCGAACAAGGGAGTCACGGAGAGAGTGGTCTCTCCGGAAAGCAGACAGGGGTGGGGATGGAAAAATGTCTTGGGTGGTGGGGTCGGATTGTAAATGGCGAAAGTGTCGGAGGATGATGCGTTGTATCCGTAGGTTGGTAGGGTGGTGTGTGAGAACGAGGGGGATCCTCTTAGGGCGGGTGTGGCGGGGGCGGGGTGTGAGGGATGTGTTGCGGGAAATACGGGAGATGCGGTCAAGGGCATTCTCGATCACTGTGGGGGGAAGTTGCGGTCCTTGAAGAACTTGGACATCTGGAATGTGCGGGAGTGGAATGTCTTATCGTGGGAGCAGATGCAGCGGATGCGGAGGAATTGGGAATAGGGAATGGAATTTTTGCAGGAGCGTGGGTGGGAGGAGGTGTATTCTAGGTAGCTGTGGGAGTCGGTGGGCTTGAAATGGACATCAGTTACAAGCTGGTTGCCTGAGATGGAGACTGAGAGGTCCAGGAAGGTGAGGGATGTGCTGGAGATGACCCAGGTGAACTGAAGGTTGGGGTGGAAGGTGTTGGTGAAGTGGATGAACTGTTCGAGCTCCTCTGGGGAGCAAGAGGCGGCGCCGATACAGTCATCAATGTACCGGAGGAAGAGGTGGGGTTTGGGGCCTGTGTAGGTGCGGAAGAGGGACTGTTCCACGTAACCTACAAAGAGGCAGGCATAGCTGGGGCACATGCGGGTGCCCATGGCCACCCCCTTAGTCTGTAGGAAGTGGGAGGAGTCAAAAGAGAAGTTGTTGAGGGTGAGGACGAGTTCAGCATATCAACGAATACCAGTCACAGTTGGACATAGAGCAGTTTTTCCGCCGTCTTCGCCTCCATGCCTACTTCTTCAACCGGGAACCTAACCCTCCTTCCACTGACCCCTTCACCCGCTTCCAACACAAGTCCTCCTCCTGGATACCACCCCCAGGCCTCCTACCCTCCCTCGACCTCTTCATCTCCAACTACCGTCGAGACATTAACCGCCTCAACCTCTCCACCCTCTCTCCCACTGCAACCTCTCCCCCGCAGAACGGGCAGCCCTCCGCTTCAACCCCAACCTCACCATCAAACCCGCAGACAAGGGTGGCGCAGTGGTAGTATGGCGCACTGACCTCTACATCGCCGAGGCCAGACGCCAACTCTCCGACACCACCTCCTACCGCCCCCTCGATCATGACCCCACACCCGAGCAGTAAACCATCATCTCCAACACCATTCACGACCTCATCACCTCAGGGGACCTCCCACCCACAGCCTCCAACCTCATTGTTCCCCAACCGCGCACGGCCCGTTTCTATCTCCTTCCCAAAATCCACAAACCTGCCTGCCCTGGTCGACCCATCGTCTCAGCCTGCTCCTGCCCCACCGAACTCATCTCCACCTATCTGGACTCCATTTTCTCCCCTATGATCCAGGAACTCCCCACCTACGTCCGTGACACCACTCACGCCCTCCAACTCCTCCAGGACTTCCAATTCCCTGGCCCCCAACACCTCATATTCACCATGGACGTCCAGTCCCTATACACCTGCATTCCGCATGCATATGGCCTCAAGGCCCTCCGCTTCTTCCTGTCCCGCAGGCCCGGCCAGTCCCCCTCCACCGACACTCTCATCCGCCTAGCTGAACTCGTCCTCACCCTCAACAACTCTCTCCGTGAGACCACTCTCTCCGTAACTCCCTTGTTCGCTCCACACTGCCCTCCAACCCCACCACACCCGGCACCTTCCCCTGCAACCGCAGGAAATGCTCCACTTGCCCCCACACCTCCTCCCTCACCCCTATCCCAGGCCCCAAGATGACATTCCACATTAAGCAGAGGTTCACCTGCACATCTGCCAATGTGGTATACTGCATCCACTGTACCCGGTGTGGCCTCCTCTACATTGGGGAAACCAAGCGGAGGCTTGGGGACCGCTTTGCAGAACACCTCCGCTCAGTTCGCAACAAACAACTGCACCTCCCAGTCGCAAACCATTTCCACTCCCCCTCCCATTCTTTAGATGACATGTCCATCATGGGCCTCCTGCACTGCCACAATGATGCCACCCGAAGGTTGCAGGAACAGCAACTCATATTCCGCCTGGGAACCCTGCAGCCTAATGGTATCAATGTGGACTTCACCAGTTTCAAAATCTCCCCTTCCCCTACTGCATCCCTAAACCAGCCCAGTTCGTCCCCTCCCCCCACTGCACCACACAACCAGCCCAGCTCTTCCCCCCCCACCCACTGCATCCCAAAACCAGTCCAACCTGTCTCTGCCTCCCTAACCTGTTCTTCCTCTCACCCATCCCTTCCTCCCACACCAAGCCGCACCCCCATCTACCTACTAACCTCATCCCACCTCCTTGACCTGTCCGTCTTCCTTGGACTGACCTATCCCCTCCCTACCTCCCCACCTATACTCTCTCCACCTATCTTCTTTACTCTCCATCTTCGATCCGCCTCCCCCTCTCTCCCTATTTATTCCAGCTCCCTCTCCCCATCCCCCTCTCTGATGAAGGGTCTAGGCCCGAAACGTCAGCTTTTGTGCTCCTGAGATGCTGCTGGGCCTGCTGTGTGCATCCAGCCTCACATTTTATTATCATGGAATTCTCCAGCATCTGCAGTTCCCATTATCTCTGATACATTGCAGGTTACATTATTTGAGGCTAGAGTCCATTCAACAGTCTGATAACGGCTAGAAAGAAGCTGTTCCTGAACCTGCTTGTGCGTGGGTTCAGGCTTCTGCATCGTTTGACTGATGGAAGAGGTTGTAGGAGATCATTACCAGGGTGCAATCGGTCTCTGATGATTTTCGCTGCCTTTCCATGGATGGAAGGTTGGCTTCTGTGATGGTCTGGGCTGTGCACACAACGTTCTGTCATTTCTTCGTGTCCTGAGCAGAGCAGTTGCCACACCAGGCCGTTATGCACCCAGAGAGTATGCTTTCAATGGTGCATCTGTAGACATTAGTGAGGGGCCATATGGACATGCCAAATTTCCTGAGCCACCGGAGGAAGAAGAGGCGTCGTTGTGCCTTCTTGTCTGTGACATCTACATGGGAAGTCGAGGACAGGTTGTCGGTTATCATCACTCAGAGGAGCTTGATGCTCTTTACTCTCTTAACCTCCATTCCTTTTTCAGGTAGATGCGGGCATGTTCTCCTCCTTTCTTTCTGAAATCAATAATCAGTTCTTTAGTTTCGCCGACATTGAGAAGTAGCTTATTTTCATTACACCAAGCCCTCTATCTCCCTTCCGCATTTTCACTCGTCATTGTTAGATATCCATCCCACTATGGTGGCGTTGTCAGTGAATTGGTAAATGGCTTTCATTCAGAATATGGTAATACAGTTGTAGGTGTACAGGGAACACAGTAGGGAGCTGAGGATGCATCCTTGGGAGGCTCCAGTGTTGAGCCTTATTGCGGAGGAGGTGCAGTTACCTATCCTCACTGATTGCGACCTGTGGGTCAGAAAGCTGAGCATCCAATTGCAGAGGGCGGAGTCGAGACCAAGGTCACAGTTTTGAGATCAGTCTGTAGGGGATAATGGTGTTGAAGATGAAGCTATAGTCAATAAACAGGAGTCTGGTGTAGGTGTCTTTGTTGTCCAGATGTTCCAGGATGAATGCAGGGCAAGGGATATGGCATCTGTTGTGGACCTGTTATGTTGTTAGGCAAATTGTAGAGGATCGAGGGAGGCTGGGAGACTGGAGTTGATGTGGGCCATGACAAGCCTCTCAAAGCACATCATGATTATTGAAGTCAGAGCCACTGGGCATTAGTCATTAAGACATGTTGCATGTGTTTTCTTGAGTACGGGGATGATGGTTGTCTTCTTGAAGCAGGTGGGGACATCACCTTGTAGGAGGGAGAGGTTGAAGATGTTGGTGAATACCTCCACCAGTTGGTCCACACAGGATCTGGATGTTTGGCTGGGGACACCGTCCAGGCCCGTCTCTTTCCTTGGATTATCTCTCAGGAAGACTGGTCTGACATTTGGAGCAGTGACGGGGTAACAGATTTGTCCAAGTTGTCAGGGCAGGCATTGACACGCAGGTGGGGTTCTGCTGAAATTGAGTATGTCAGGGCGGGGCTTTACACTACTTCATTTTGAATCCCGTAATGTTGTTTAGGCTTTGCTATAGTCTGTTTGGTAGGTCTGGGTCTCTCACTTGGGCCTCTAACTGTAACTTTTAGGCACATTCAGATGACTCCCTGTGTCCTAAATGAAACAAAGAAAAACACCCAGATATTCAGCTTTTAAGAAATACACACATATTGGCCAAAACTCCCAGTCACTGGCTATTTAATCTGAACGAGAACCTGAAGGACAATACAACTCTCAGAAGTAAAGCAACAAAGAGACGCTGATAATTAAGGTTAAATCCGTGACGAAAGAGCGGGAGGGCTGGGCGGGAAATGGACCACGAGATTTGAAATTTGCTGCGCTATTGAAGAAAATTCACATCAAGAGTTCAGAATGAATGGACGTCTTTTCGTGTGGAGAGAAAAAAAAACACACATGGGGTATATGACAGATAATGGAAACTGCAGATGCTGGAGAATTCCAAGATGATAGTGTGGAGCTGGATGAACACAGCAGGCCCAGCAGCATCTCAGGAGCACAAAAGCTGACGTTTCGGGCCTAGACCCTTCATCAGAGAGGAGTATATTTTGGATTGAGATTCCACTCTCAGTTGAGTAAATTAACTGGACACACGACTCATAAAAACCAAAGAATGCAGACTGAAGCCGACCCAGACCTCACCACAAAAACAGCATGAGGCTTGGGGCCCCTTGAAGTGAAATGTGAAGCTCCGCTGAGTTCCGCCTGCCCCCAGGAACCGCGACAACGCGGAGCCAAGGCAACAGCGTGTATCTTAATTGGAGCGTGGCCCCGGATTGGCCGCTCACCCTGGACACTGTTGCTAACAACGTTGCCTCCTGAAATGAACAGCCCTTTCTGCAACATAAAAACAAATTGCTGGAGAAATTCAGCAGGTCTGGCAGCATCTGTGGGAAGAGAAACAGATTTAACGTTTCGAGTTCGGTGACCCTTCAGGACAGCACTTGTGGAGGAACGATTAGGTTCCGGTTCTAGTCGCACCCTCCAGCGAGAGGTAGGTCTTGACACTTCGCTCCGACTTTCTCGCCAACTGCCCTGCTATCGATTCGAAGGCGGTGTGATCTGAACCCGGGAAACGGGGTTTTGTTTTAAATAATTAGCTGGCAGTGTGCCCGTTGACCCGCCCGGGACCCGTTTTGTTGTTTGGTTTTATTGCATTAGAACTCTGGCAGATTTCAGTCGGAATGGTTACAAAAGAGACTGAAAATGTGTCGTTTCCCGCAGTCTCTACTTTGAAAGATTTCCAGTCTAATGGGGAGGGGGAGGGAATGTGCAAAAGTCTCGAGCAAAAATCACCCCGATTTGTGCTGCAGTCAAATTTGGTTTGAAATTTTCCTAAATTCAATGGTTCTGAGGCTAAGGTCCCATCCGGTAAGACCTTACGAAATGCAAACCAACCAAAGAAACTGTTTAACCTTCTTAAATACTCCTTGAACATCTCAACAGGTTTTGTCGCCGAAAATTCTGAAGGATAACAAACTGCAACCCATGGGGCCCGAGCCAAATACTCAGCCAACCAGGAAATATGGAAATATGTAAACTGAGTTTGAACATTGGTGTGAGATGACAGGTTCAATGGAGATCTGTACATGAAGCATCTACTGATAGGAATCACTTAATAATATACAAAATTAGCTGCTGTATTAAACACGGCCCAAATTCAGTGCTACAGCTTCATGTGCAACATTCAAGAGTGTCTTACATGATTATTTGGATACAAATAATGTGCAAGGGTATGGAAGAAAAAGGAGATTGGCCGTAGGTAATGATGTTTATTTGATAATGCAATGGGCCAAATGGCCTTTTTTTTAGTGTTCATTCCCAGAATGAGGGTGTCACTGGCTAAAGCAGCATTTATTGTCTGTCCCTAATTAAAGGGCATCAGTGAACCAGATGGGTTTTTCTGACCATCAGCAACAGATTCATGGTCATCATTAGACTCTTAATTCCAGATTTTTGTTGAATTCATATTCCACCATCTGCCATGGCAGGATTCAAACCCAGGTCCCCAGGTTACCTAGGTCTCTGTATTCGCCGTCCAAAGATAATATCTCGAGGCCATCATTTCCTCTATCCTGCATGATAACGTCCTTCTGTGATTCAGTGAACTGTGGAATGCAGACTGATCAGAGACCTCAAAACTACAGGATATTGACTGTCCCTCATAACTCCGAGTCAACTAATTCAGTAACAGGCAGAAATTTGAGAGGCAAAGTAAGCATGCTGTTGTTGTTGAGATATCAATAAAACATACTGTTGTGTTCCATAGATAATCTAGAAGATAACAATGCCTCGTGGGAGTGCTTCAAGCAATCGTTCCAATGCAAGTGATGGGGACATGGAGGGACTTGGTAAGAAATGTATATGATATCTAAATTATAATGAGTTGGATGTTTTTGTGTACTCACGAACTATACGAGACACCCAGTGATTTTAAAAGTACAATACATTCATCTTCCTTGTACTAACTAATCTCCACTAAATCTACCTCTTCAATTACATGCCTTGGGTCATTCTGAGGGGAGTGAAAGGTATTATGTAAATACCTACTCATTCCTTCAATCTGCCCCTCACTGCTCCCTGAGATCTTGGCTATTCTCTTACAGCTGAAACAGAGTTGGCAAAGCTGCAGCATCAGTTTCGAATCATGGAAGGAGACCGCCAGGCCTACACTCTCGAGTCACAGCAGCTGCTCAGGAAGCAGTTGTAAGTATCAGCAGCCTTCAGTGGGGTGGAGTTGGGAAGTGGAGGCACTTGTGTTAACCTTCCACCTGTGTCCATGAATCTTGTGGAAAACAGACTAAGAAGATGAAGGGATCTTTGCAATTGGTCTAATGGCTCTAAGTGATTGGATATTTGGACAGAAAATTCCCTCTTGCAAATAAGTACGATTAATGATGAAAATCTAACATTCTTTCAATTGCAAAACTACCAGAGGAATCAGAACTGACTGTTTCTTGCAGCTGGAATAACTTTGCCCAATATCAGTTTATGAAGTATTTGATGGGATAATGTAGAAGGAATTTACATAGTTTCTAACACTTGTTGCGTCTGTTCTAGAAGTATTTAATATTGGAATCATAAAATCCCTTGACAGCAGAAAGAGACCATTTGACCATTGAGTCTACACTAAACTCCAAAGACCATCCCATCCAGAACTAGCCCCTGACCCTAAATCCACCCAGCCTGCACATCATTGGATAACACGGTAATTTTTTAAGCATAGCCAATTCACCTAACCTGCACATCTTTGGAGTGTGGTAGGAAACCAGAGCACCTGGAGGAAACGCACACAGACACAGGGACAATGTGCCTGAGAATGTGCAAACTCCATGCAGGAAGTTACCCGAGGCTGGAATTGAACTTGAGTCCCTGGTGCTGTGAGGTAGCAATGCTAACTACTGGGCCACCCTGTATTGATAGTTTATCTTTGCATATGGTGTAACTGGTTTTAAAAGTTACTGCTCTGTCTGAATTTTGTATCACCATTTGTGCCTACATTAATTCCTAACCCTTCTGGTTTTGCCAGGGTGGAAATTGAAAATCTGGAAAAGGACCGTGAGGAGCTGATGTTGAACCTAAGGCTGTTGGGCAGTAAACGCAACCAGAAGGAGGACAGGGAAAACATGGAAAGTGTTCAGAATATGCTCAGCTACCAAGAAGAGCTGGAGGATCAGATTGCTAGAGAGAAGCAAATGATCACAGATCTTGAACATGAGGTGCAGATAATGGTCACTCATGACTTACTGGGGAGATTGGGAACCTCTGGAGTGGAACATGGTCCAATGAGTAGTGAGATAGTCTGGGAGTGACAGTGGGAGATTCTGTTTGTTCTCTTGACTGGGCCTCATTGACACACCTCTGGGCAATTTACAGCTCAATGCACAAGAGAAATGGCAGAACCTTGGGTAGCTCAGAGGTCACTCTCTGACTCCAGATGACAGTTGGTGGTTTTCCAAAGGGGGAAGGTACCTGGCTTTGGGGAGGGGTTTGGTGGGACTGGTGTACAGGCCAGGTTGCAAAGGGGGTGAGGTGCGAGAAAGAACGCAGACTGGAGAGGGGTCAGTTTAGAGGGATCAAGAAAGAGCATCCAAACAGAAAAAGTACGTGGACCATGCTGGAGTGCCGTATCGGGACTGGTCTAATGTTCCCTGCTTTTTACTTAATGCCTTTCATATATATTGGCATCACAGTAGGCACTCTCCAATTATGTGAGAAGGGATGTATTTGTCTGTGTGTGTTTGTGCTTGCAGATATGTATGTGCGAATATATTCATGGCATTTGTGTTGTTACTTCTTATTCTACAGATGAATGTTTAGTGAAGTTATCTTTGTATTCAATCTCTTTTTAATAGATAAAGATGTTGAAGCAAAAGATCTTTGAGCAGAAGAAGGACTTGAGTAAAGGCGCAAATGTTCAAGTAATGAATGAACAGGTGGTGAAGAACATTGGAATCATGGAGGACAGGGTGGACAGGGTAAGAATTTTCAGAATGTGACCAGAGAACAGAAAAACATCAGTAATCGATAAGAGACAATATTGCTGACCAATGAATTTAAAGTAATGACTGGAGATGGTGAGACCCAAAATATCATAAAACTAGAAGCTCAGACAAATAGAAAGAGATTCCTTTTAAAGTCATGCTTCCCTTTTGTTCACCTCTTATTGTGGCTCAGTCCTTTATCATGCATGACCAGATACTGACTTTTGTACATATCAAGGCTCAACATTTTCCAGTAGGAAATCACAGATTCATTTCCACATACTGTCATGAGCAATCAGGGAACAACATATATACAGAATTCCCAACGCAAACATTGAACAACGAATCAGATTAATCAGAATCCCTACAGTGTGGAAACAGGCCCTCAGCCTAACAAGTCCACACTGACCCTCAGAGCATCCCACCCAGATCCATCCCCTTATAATCCACCTAATCTACACATCCCTGAACATTACTGGCAATTTAGCATGGCCCAATCCACCTAGCCTACATGTCTTTGGACTGGGAGGAAACTGGAGCACCCAGAGAAAGCCCATGCAGACATGGGGAGAACGTGCAAACTTCACACAGACTGTCACCCGAGGGTGGAATCGAACCCAGGTCCCTGGTGCTGTGTGACAGCAGTGCTAACCATTGAGCCACTGTGCTGCCTCGATTTTCTAGTTCAGCTAGTATTTGATATAGCATAGCGAGGCATTCCTGCTCTCTCTCTAAACTATCTTACACACTGTAGAGTCAGTGCTGTTTCACTTTACAAAAGCAAGCAAACACAACACAACCAACTGGCATATAGCCAAACAGAATAAGTGAACACAATGGATTCTGATGGGAGCTGGGACTTCACTTTAGTCCCATGAACATTAATGTCTGTTGTGATCTGCTTCAGTTGCTGCCCAGTTAACTCAATATGGAGCAATCCAAAAGTTTCTCTCCCTACCTCTAGACCAGAAGGTAAGGTTTCAAATCTCACATCAGGATACGATGGCCGCAGAGGTACATCATAACACATCCAAACAGGTTAGGTAAAACAAAACGTATCACAGAGCAGATTTTAAATTTAAGATCCCTTTTAAAGGCTCTGCTGGGTTAAGCCAAGGTTTGTACGGCCAATAATGAATGCAGCTTTTAAAGTTGACAGTATTTTTCTACTTTTCACATGGTGTGTATTGCAGTTTCTTCCATAGAGGGCTCATAGCCCAAAGGTTCATCTACGTTTTCATACATAGGTTGATCTACAGGCTCTCTTGCAGGATTTGGAATTGAAATGGGATGGCTTCCAATTGATCTCGTAAAGTTGCCAAACTTCCAGGATTGACCTGGAGCTTTCAGGAAATAAAGATTAAGCTTTAGAAAACTGCTACAAAAAAAATCCAGAAGTAAATCATTGGTGAATGACTTTTAAAAAAAAAAGTCAAATTATTGAAGATAAAGGAAGTTGGATTTTTGATGGATAGTCAAGAATTATCCAAACAAGTAACAAAAGGCCCCCATATTGACAAGTGGGTTTTTCAGGGAGGAATAGGGCTTTCAAATGGGAAACCCCGATGTCCAGTTTTCTTGTTGGAAAGTTTTAGTCCCATGGCCAGAATATTTAATTTGACAGGGTTCCTACCCCAACTCAGCTTCATTGACAGGTTTAGCTCCCAGTCAGGCAAGGAGTTCTCCACAGCAGCACCTAATGTTTCCCTAAAACTACCCCTCACCTCCTCTGAGTTGCTGGTTTTCCCATGGCCTCGGAGACCTGATCAGATAGTCTGGTGAGGAGATTAGATATGAATCTCTTAGTTTTGTTATAATATTTTTATGGCCAGCCTGCCTCCCAGGAAGTTTATTGCCTACTGCTGTATGTCTCTGTTAAACCTGAAATTGGTTAACCCAGTTTAAGATTTAAATGTTTTTAATATTTCACGCACTCCCACTCTGTCAGTCTCTGAGCGTTAGATTTACTGCGAAGGAGTCTGTTCACTTTGCATGTCATATGGGAACATGGGCATCATATGGACAGGGATGTCAGTCAACCAAATTTGAAAATGTGGAGCTGAAGTGGATGGAGATAAGTAGTCAGGTGACGAAATTTCCAGGAATACATCCAACTAAAATTGACAACTCGATCGTTCTGTTCGTTGAAATAACCTGTGACCATTACTACCCATCATCTGCAGGCTCTGAGGAAGTTTAATACCCAGCTTACGAGGAATGGGGAATTGAGGAAACAGATTGACACTCTACGTGTCGAGCGCGCAAGGTTTCAGCAGCTCCAGAAGAAATTGGGAAAAGTGAGGATTGAAAATTATTCTTGTTTTTCTCGTTTTAGGTAGTCTTTCTCTCATTCACTGCAGATCACCATTTTGCCGAGAGATTGAGGTACTCAGGGACAGCAGCCCCGGGTTCCCTGACTCAACAGCCCCACTGCAGCAACGGAGCTCTGATGCCAGCCTGCAGCTAGTGTGTATTCAAGCTGTCAGTCTGTCTCTCACAGTAAAAAATATTTGGTGATACTTAGCTTTTAGTTCGTACTTCTTGGGTGACTCTGAGGTTCGTATTTATTGCCCATCCCTAGCTATCACAAGTTAACCATGTCGTGGTGGAAGGGAAATATACGTAGACAGTCTGGCCATCTGCTTCCCTGTAATTACTGACAAACCATCCAGTTTATTGAATTCAGTTTCATTACTGGGTGGGTGGGATTTGAACCCATAAACTAATTTAGAACCCATTGGGAAAATCTCAACCTTGATCTTACGGTTGTACAGCAAGTGAACAGCAGAGGGCAGACATCTCCATATACAGCACAGAGACATGGCAAATCAATATGGGGCAGGGACCAACATGGTGGGAAGTGGACAGGAAAGGGGTGGGAGGTGATGTGGACAAGATTCAGATGAGGAATGAGGAACAAGAGGAGGTTATGGCCTAGTGGTATCATCACTAGTTCATTAATCCAGAAACTCAGTTAATATTCTGTACCTGGGTTGAAATGCTGCTGTGGAATTTATAAATTTGAATTTATAAAAAGATCTGGAATTAAGAATCTGCTAATGACCATGAAACCATTGTTGGTTGTTGGAAAAACCGATTTGGCTGACTAATGCCCTTCATAAGTCAGGAGCGCAATGAAATGCTCCCCACCTGCCCAGATGGGTGCAGTTCCAACAACACTCAAGAAGCTTGACACCATCCAGGCCAAAGTATCTCGCTTGATTGACACCACACCCACAAACATCCATTCCCTCCACCACTGATGCTTACTAGCAGCAGTGTATACTATCTGCGAGATGCTCTGCAGAAATTCACCAAAGATCCTCAGACAGCATATTCCAAAGCCACGACCACTTCCATCTAGAAGGACAAGGGCAGCAGATACACACAAACACCACTACCTGACAGTACCGCACCAAGGCACTCACCATCCTAAATTACAAATATATCGCAGTTCCTCCGCTGTCACTAAGCCAAAATTGCAGAATCCCCTACCAAAGAGTATTGTGGGTCAACATAGAGCAGCAGTTTAAGAAGACAGCTCACTGTCAACTTCTTGAGGGCAGCTAGGCACAAGCACTAAATGCTAGCCATCCAACAATGCTACTTTCCACGAAAAAGAAATTAGTGTCTGCACCCTGTGGTGTCTGTATTCTTTCATGTGGTTATTGGTCAGTTGTGCACTGATACGGTGGAGAAGCTGTTGTAATTGTGTAGATGTACAGTAGCATTCCTTACTCCTCATGTAATCTAATCTCAGACATTGTACATGCCTCTCTCATTTTGATCAGGAACTTCTCGAGATTCGAAAGGAAATTGGTTCTGCAATTGACTCTTCAACTGCTGCATACGAAGCCAGGTGAGACACCCTGCCCATGGGACACAATTCTCAATGCTATTTACTTATGTTGAAAAATAGCAGATCAAGAGTGTTCTGAAATATCCCATCCCTGTGTGAGCTCAAGATGATTTTGAAGTGGAGAATGCTGGAAACACACTTATGTGAATTGCTGCCAGTGCCCTGGATATAAATCTGGTATACATCAGACTGAACTCAGTACAGTCGATTAAAATTGGCTTAACGAATACCCCATTACAAACAGCGTCTCCTACACCTTGCTTTCATCTTCAGTTCTGTGTATAATCATCTCCAAGTTGGAGAATATAGGGCAAATGGAATGCTGTGGCATTGGAATGTACGTATATTTCAGAGTTCCAGCCTGATGAGGAAAATCTTACGACACAGAGAGGGAGCTGTTTGCAATTAATTCCTGCACATTTGAACCAACCATTTGAAGCAATGCAAAGCTGTGGCATATCCACCAGTAAATTTATAGGTCATAGCCTGCATTGAGTTGATAGATTTCACGTAATTAAAACATTATAATTGGGCTGAATGCCCAAGGGCTAGAATCAGAGATAAATAGCCTCGTTCCTGATCCTTAGCTAACAATTCCACAGACATTGGTTATGGACAGGATCTGGCCTAACTTTGATGCCCTGTGGTCCAGCAGGACACAGATATACACGGTCACAGCTAACTCTTACGTGGTCTAGAAAACCATTCCATTATCTCAAGAGCCATCACAAAGTATTGAACTGCAGCAGCTCAAAGAGAAGACTCAGTGCCACTTTTTCAAAGATAGCTAGAAGATGGACAAAAATGTTGGTCTTGCTGAGACTGATGTACTGAAGAGTGGCCTGTACCTGTGGAAGCAAACTCCAGTGAGGAATCAGCATCTTGCAGTGAGAATGAAAGAGAATATTGCTTTTTCTGTGTAAGGTAGGGACAGCTGTGTCTGGCTGATCTCTTTACGATGATCTACTGTAGGGATGAGGCACAGACAAAGATGCAGCAAGTGAAGGAGAAGGCAGAGAAGGATCTGGCACTGCATGCGGCTGAGATGAAGGAACTTCAGAGAGTGATTGACCATGACAGGAAGTTGAAGGAATTCATGGGAATTAAAACTCAGGAGCGGTTGAGTGAAGACATGGCATTACACGGCATGCACAAGCAAGGTAAAAAAATGTTAAAAATTCCCTCATCGACAGAGACATCAGTTAATGATGCACCCTTGCTACGTGAGGGGCAAGTGTTTTTAATTCTGAAGGTGTGGATGTCATTAGCATGTCTGACATTCGTTATCCATCTATATTTAAGCAGTAATGATACAACAGAGTGTCTCATTCAGAAAGAAGTGGCGTATTGGGCAGGAAGTTGGAGCTTGGTCAAAAAATGGCCACGATTGTGTTGAATGGTCATGGACAGTCTGCATAGCCTAATCCTGTTCCTGTTTCTAAAGTTCTCGGGCCACTTCCGGGATCAGTTATGAAGCAACCACATTAATGTGGGACTGGAGACAGATATAGATCGTGACCAGGTAAGGACAATCCTTCCCTGAAGGACAATGGTTAACCAGTTGTGTTTTTATTATAGTCTGACAGCTTTGTAGTCACATTTACTGACAACAAATTTTTAAAAACTGAATTCAAATTCTCAAACTGGACTTGTGGGAATTAAGATCAAACTCCCTCGATCGTAACTCCACATATACCCATACGCTATTGTACCACATTGTCTCCATGTGACGTGAGAGCCACCTGACCAAATAACCCACCACCACCCATCTCCAGTTCAGCTCAATGATCACTGAATAAGGACATTTGAGCTTGGTACACAGAGATGTGCTGAAGTTAACTATCATTTTAACAGTGCAGCCCGCACAAAACTGGGGAGACCATGGCCTAGTGGGATTATAGGTAGATTGTTAATCCAGAAACTCAGCTAAAGTTCTGGGGACCTGGATTTGAATCTGGCCATGGCAGAGTGTAGAATTTAAATTCAAATGAAACATATCTGGAATTAAGAATCTACTGATGACTATGAAACCGTTGTCAGAAAAGACCACCTGATTCACTAATGTCCTTCAGGAAAGAAATCTGCCATCCTTACCTGGATAACAAAGTCTGGAGCTGGATGAACACAGCAGGCCAAGCAGCATCTTAGGAGCACAAACAGCTTTTGTGCTCCTGAGATGCTGCTTGGCCTGCTGTGTTCATCCAGCTCCACACTTTGTTACCTTGGATTCTCCAGCATCTGCAGTTCCCATTATCACTGCCATCCTTACCTGGTCTGGCCTCCATGTGACTCCAGACCCACAGCAATGTGATTAACTCTCAACTGCCCTCTGGCAAATTAGCGACAGGTAATGAATGCTGGCTGAACCAATGACACACATCCTGTCAATGAATAAACAAAAAATGTTGGGAAATCTAACTAAAGGGAACCATGCAGCATCATTTTCAAACTCTTCCTTTTGAACTCTGACCATGCTTCTAAATGGGAAGATTCATAAGTGAAAAATGTACAAAGTAGTACCACTAAGAGAAAGACTGTCTTATAATAACAGTAAATATACTTCAAAAGTAATTTGCTATCTGTAAAGCACTTTGGGATATCATGGAGTCGAGCGACATAAATGCAAATCTCTCTTTAAAATTCATTGGTGTCCTCGAATCTTGTCCTAAGAACGTGGAGACTCAGCAAGGAAAAAGAAGGACACGGGAGAAGAGACTGTGGAGATGTATGAAGCTGCCTTCCAGCAGATCCGAGCACTCACAGGAGAGGACAATCTGAACATGGTGGTGGCAAAATTCAAAGAAGGTGAGGCAACACTTTCAATGCATCACTAGGAGAGAGACCTCAGTCAAGTAGCACAGTCAGAACAAAGGAACTATCTCTGTTTCTCTGGTTCAGTGGAGAGGGTGCAAGGGTTGATTGAGGGAGCCGGAATTAGGAGTCATGGTAATGGGGTGGGCAGGGGGAGCTATGGGTTAAGGGAAGGAGTCAAGCACAGGGTGTATATTGTGGTGCCTGGTTACTCTGTTCGATCAGGGATCATCAGTTTTCATGATGTTGTCATTCATTTCTTTTTTTAAATCACACTTGACAGGATGGTGGTGTTGGTACAATCACAAAGCAATCCCAGCCTTGTTTAAAGCTCTCGTCTTAGGAAACATAACAAAGAACTCACCATTCTAACATTTGACAAACAGCACGTGTCATTATTGCAGGATATGATTTATTTACAGAGGTAATGATCCAGCGAGTAACCAAGTTTAGAAGTCTGAAATAAGAACAAAAAGTACTGAACATATTCTTTAGGGCTGGCAGCATCTGTTTAAAAAAAACAGAAGCAGAGTTAACATTTTGTGAGGAATACATATATATTTATGGACTACGAGGAACAGCAATATGCAACTATCTAGACATTTCTGGGTTGAGGACGCTTTGTCATGTGATTTCTTAGAAATGAAAAGTCAAGAGGTCAAAGAAAACTGCCGATTGTTTTTTACTGAAAATGCAAGTTATCTTGAGAGAAGACTTTAATGGAGCTTTTGAGAGTGATAAGAGTGAATTTCATGGCCTTTAATTTGCTGGAAAAACAGACACAGAAAAACCCTAGAGCCTGTGCTGTTCATTGCTGGGTGTTTACACAGACTTAAATAGTTGTTGAAGAAACTTGCAATGGAAAGCAGCTCTCTCTCTCTCAGATGGCAAAAAACAAACCTTAAAATAAAGCCACCTGATAAAATTTTAAAAGTCAGAACTTCTAGCTATTATTCATCCATCAGCAAATTAATCTTATCAATAGAGAATTGGGTGAACTGTGAGAAATAAACTTATTCTATCTGCAGAATTCATACTTTTGACTACGGTGGTGTTGTTATTCCTTTTTTACCGATTTCCTCAAACCCATGCAGAGCTGTGTAGTATTGCCTATGTATGAACAAGTGTTTGGGATTAAGGCGATATAATTCTGAATAGTAGCTTGGTTGTTCACTATTTTTGCCATATGTTTGAAGAAGAAACCTTGCTTATAATAAATAAGTATATTTTCTTCACACTCTGAAACTAAAATTAAAGAGAAACAAATTTGCTGTTTTGATGATTCAGTAAACATTTACATTTTTGACATAGCTCTCGAGTAGTGGGACTTACTTCTACGCACACTCCTCCCATCAGAGTTGTAACAATTTCAACTCAATTACTTCTCATCAGAAATCAAGGGTCCTGGTGATAAAGGCTGGTGAAATGGCAGTGAGAGAGATTAGGATTTCTGTTACCTCTTTAACTGTTGGAATAGGGCTGAATATTTTCATTCTAACTCTCAGACTACACTGTTTATTTTCTGACAGTGGAAGATCGGAACTTTGCATTGTTTAATTACATCAATGAGCAGAACAGTGAGATTGAGAAACTGCAAGAGGAGATTGCTGATGTAAGTTTTACAAAAATATTTTCTTTTTACTAACTTTTAATTCTTCAGAAACATAGGTTGAGAAAACACAAATTGGCACCAATTTTAATGACCCACTGAGGCAGATTCCAAACAGATTTCCAATCATTTTCTGTGGAGAGATGTTTGATGATCTGGAAGGACACCAGTCAGTGATCTCAGAGTAAAATTCTTTGGTGACAGTCAGCATTTTGACAGCTCAACACAGTTCTTCGTGTGAGCTGTCCAGCATCATTAGTGGGAAATAAGATCTGATACTTTCCATCGGGGGAATCAGAAGGGAAGGATATTTATGAAATTATTTGTTCCAAAGGTGTCCTGGCCAATGTTTGTCCCTCAACAAATATTTAAAAAGGAACATTTGGTCAGTATCTCTTTTCTGTTTGAGGGATTTTACTGCAGCCACGTTGGCTGTTACATTTCTCCACCAAATAATAATAACTGCACATCAAAATTTTCACAGTGAAAACTGTTTTGGCTTGTCTTGTACTTTTGAAAAGCATCATATAATTGTAGATGATAACACCGTATGGAGCTGGAGAAACACAGCAGGCCAGGCAACATCAGAGGAGCAGGAAAGTTGATGTTTCGGGTCAGGATCCTTCAAAAATGGGGAGGGGTAAGGGACCTCAGAAATAAATAGAGGAGGTGGGGGGCTGGGGCAGGTAGGTGGAATGGTAATAGATGAGTGTAGATAGGGAGTTGTGGCGATTGGTCAGTGAGGTGAGAGGGGCGGATAGATGGAAGAGAAGATGGACAAGTTGTGTCAGGTCAAGGAAGCGGGATGAGAGGGAGGGTTGGACGTGAGATGAAGCTGAGGGTGGGGAGATTTTAAAACTGGTGAATTCCATGTTTAGATCATTGGGCTGTAAGCTCCGGAGGTGGAAAATCGAGCTGCTGCTCCTCCAGTTTGCAAGTGGTGCCATTGTGACACTAGAGGAGGCCCAAAATGGACATGTCACCCAGGGAGTGGGAGGGGGAGTTACAATGGTTGGCGACTAGAAGCTGTTGTCATTTGTCATGAACAGAGCGCAGACACTCTACAAAGTGGTCTCCAAGTCTACACTTGGTCTCACCGGCATAGAGGAGGCCACATCGGGAGCAGTGGAAGCAGTCGGACAAGTTGACAGATGTGAGGGTGAACCCCTAATGTGGAAGGTTTGTTTTGTGCCTTGAATGGAGGTGGGGGGGGGTGATGTAGTACTTCCTGTGGTTGCAGGGAAAGGTGCTGTGCATGGTGGGGCTAGTGGGGAGTGTGGAGCAGACGAGGGAGTCATGGAGAGTGTGGTCACTCCGAAAGGCAGACAGGGGTGGGGAGGGAAATACCTCTTTGGTATTTTGGGTTGGATTGTAAATGGCAAAAATGGCAGAGAATGATATGTTGGATGTGGATGTTGGTGGGGTGATATGTGAGGACTAGGGGGATTCTGTCTTTATTTTTGTTGGGGTAGGGGATATGAAGGCAGAAGTCAGAAGTGCAAGAAACACAAGAGGAGGAATGTTACAGTCCTTGAAATAGGAGGACATCTGGGATGTGCTGCCTGGCCTGCTGTGCTTATCCAGCACCAAACTGTGTTATCTCTGACTCCAGCATCTGCAGTTCTTGCTATCTCTGATATAAATGTAGGTTCCTACATTCATTTTGCATGTGTTTCCCTCAAAGTTGAAGAGCACTGGTCTATCCATTCAATTCTCTGACACCCCAGTTCTTCTCCTGTACGTTTTTTTTTAACGTAGATCCAGGCACAGATTGAAGCCTTCAAATTACAAGAGCAGCAAAGGGAGCAAGAACATAAAGTTATTCTAAAGAAGATTGAAATTCAACAGGAGGAAGCGAGCAAACAGGCCGCCGAACGTGACAACAGGATTAAAGGGGTCAGAAAGATACTGGACCAACTCAAAGAAAGTAAGCAAAAACCTTTATATTTATTGCATATTTATTTATTATATCAACGACATGCTCAGTGATTGTGTATCCACTGTCAGAAGATACAGGATGTGAAACCCACTACAGAACTGTCCAAATAAGCGGAGACCATACTTTAGCTTGGAACTTGTGTGGGCAGAGAGAACTCACGAAAGCCATCTTGCTACATTGGACTAACCTGTTACTGTCAGGGAGAAAGATAATTACAGACATGGATGAACTGTTGGCTGGTGAGACAGTTAATTAGCCCACAAATCTTTCCACAAATTGACACCGTAACAAAATTCTATCCAAGAGGGCAGTTTAAATATTGCCAATGGAAGATGAAGTTCCACTGTTAGAATGACTTTTTCATTCAATCTTTCTCACCTCCAATCCTCAAGATGTTCACTTTAGTGGAAGTATGGATCCAGAGATACTTGTCAGCTCTCTTATGAGATACAATTAAACATGATAAGCGGTTGTCCCTTCTCCAGAGCAATACATCTGGAGAATATAGCCTGTACCTGAACAGTCATGGGTGTGGAAAGAGATAAATGCAAACTAACTTTTTTTTCATTCATTCATGGGATATGAATTACTGTGACTAGGCCAACATTTATTGCCCATCACTAATTGCCCAGAAGGCAGTTAAGAGTCAACCACATTGATGTGGGTCTGGAGTCATGTATAGGCCAGACCAGGTAAGGATGATAGATTTCTCTTCCTAAAGGACCTAAGTGGACAAGATTGATTTTACAACTCTAGAGCAAAGAATGGCTAAAATTTTGTGGTCAATAAATGAAGTGAAGAGACAAACCATTGGCATCAAATACAGTTACTTGCCAACATCAGGCAACATTTTGTAATATTTATTTTCTGAGCATAAATTGAATTTGGCACCCAATAAAACGGCTCTCCAAACATGCAGCAACTACAAAACCATCAAGCAGGGTAATAGTAAATAAATTGAAGAGTTCTCACAGGTGGCAAGCTATGAATTAAAATATGCTAATTATATTTTAGTTTATAAATTTTAGAGAATGTAATAAAAATTACAACGTCAGAACAGAATAAGTCGTTCAAATACTATAGGTTCTTAATGGAAATCACTTATATGCTTAAAGAAATTGAACTTTCATCATAATGGAAAGATTTGGCCTTCCCCAGATTTTTTAAAAAAAATAGCCTTTCAGTTCAAAGGGTTTGCCCAGTGAGCTAGTACAACATTTGTTATTAGTAAGGAATAACTTTTTAAGGGATTTTCAATCCCACAATTGTAGCTAAGAAGGCAAGTTCTCAGATCAGTTGTAACATCAGTGATTTATAAAGATTGCTGTCTTTGGGAATTTCAATGGCCTATCCTGTCATGTAGCAGAGAATCACTAGCAGCATCTTCTGGGTTTTGCTGTGCGTAGTTCGATGACAGAAGTTGCTACCAGTTGCAGAAACAATGACAGCAAGTGCTGACAGTTTCTGTGACATTACACAACTGCAAAATCTGGGCTAAAATTTCAATGAGCCAATCTGTCGAACAGGCCCTGAGGGAAGTGGTGGATCAGAGAGTATTGATCTATTTAAAGGCAAATTTGATAGATTTCTTTCTGAGTAACATGTTAAATTCCCAGATGGAATTTTTTTTTTGAGACTAAGTTTGGAGGTGGGCAGTTACCTCCACTTGGGACAGGTCAGATATTTGTAAAGAAACGACTTGGTTATAGAGGAGCCAGGTAATAGAAGACATCCATCCTCACTGGAGCCGAGAGGAAGAAGCTTATCCTGCCAGGTACTTGGCTCAAATATATAGTCATCTGTGAACACATCTGTTTCCCATGTTTGCTGAACAAGACTGCATTCATGAATGTAATTCCAGGTTGGGATGTTAATGAATTATTAAAGATAATGAATGACATTAATATATGCGAAAGAGGGTTCCTGACCATCAAGGTAAGGAAAGCTGCCCCTCCCTACAGATTGTGAGAACTTAATGGCAACTTTAACCAGCTGCCAGGAAAATTGATGTTTTATTTCCTATCTGATTTAAGTTCCATTGCCAATCTAAAAGCTCTGGAGTGCAGTCTGCCCAGTGTGAGAACAATTTGACACATGGTTTGTGTTCATTATCAGATGCTTGAGCAGAACACGTAAAACATTCAATTCCAGATCCATACATGGGCAGAGCTGCCTTGGTCTTTCTTGGGTCCAAATCCAATAAGAATCAGCACTAATGTGAACAGAAGAAAATATGTTCTGGTGAAGAGTCACTGGACTCAAACTGTTGACTCTATTTTCTTCCCACAGATGCTGCCATACTACTGAGTTTTGCCAGCAATTTTTGTTTTTTTTTTAAATTCAGCACTAAAACATTTTAATTGAAAGTTATTCCATCTACAGAAATTGATTCACTATTTACTAGAATGAACTGCGATCGATCTATTTTGGATGAAATGTTGGGATCTTCATCTGGAATCCGGGATAATAATGTGATGCAATACCTGGGCCTCATTGAGCAGCGCGCCAATGAACTACTGTCTATCCAATCCTACCTTGCATCCAAGGTATTGGTAAATGATGTGCTCAGTGTACACTCTGCTTTCATGGTATATTTTGAGTTTTGCATTGAGGGAGAAAACCATTTCCACTCCTGAGCATTTTTTTGTTGTAACAAACACTCAGCTGACAACTGAGTGAGCTGACATTGTGAAAGAGCTAACATAGATGATATAGGCTGAACAGTATCCTTTTAGTACTGTCTGATACTAGTCCCAGAATGACTCAAATAAAAGTTTAGACAGAAAGCTGATTAAATATGTTCAGGTTGTGTTCAAACATGCTGGGTCTCTTTGACAATGAGTACAGTACTAACGATTACTGTTTTATATCCTGTTCATTCCAGGATTACAACAAGCCATATGACCCACGGGAAGCTGCCATTTTTTTGATGGGCCAGAATCTGAAAAAGCCCCCCCCGCCGGTCTACATTGAACCTCCCAGCACAGGGTCTGTACCTCCCATCTCAATTCCATCAATCAAGCTGGGGAGAGACAGAGATCAGCCATAATCATGAATTATAATCACATGGAGATTGCAAACTGTTCTGACCCAATTCCATAATTTTCTTCTTGGTTTATAAATCACTTTTTTCAGATCATTTACAAAACAAGAGGCTTTGCACTCACCTTCTGGATCACATGAGGAGTTGGTACAAAATCCACCAGGATCAAAATTTGAGGCAGTGCAAATATTGTATTAGCAGAGTAGCAGCCCACTTGGAATGAAAAAAGTCAATCAGGCATGTAAAGACGTGCACGGTGGCTCAGTGGTCAGCACTGCTGCCTCAGAGCACCAGGGGCCCGGGTTCGATTCTACCCTCAGGAAATTGTGGAGGTTGTACATTCTTCCCGTGTCTGCATGGGTTTCCTCCGGGTGCTCCAGTTTCCTCCCAACAGTCCAAAGATGTGCACGCTAGGTGGATTGACCATGCTAAATTGCCCATGATGTTCAGGGATATAAGGATGGGGATGGATCTGGGTTGGATGCTCTGAGGATTGGTGTGGACTTGTTGGCCCAAAGGGCCTATTTCCACACTGCAGGGATTCTATGATTTTAAAATATGGCAGTATAAATGTTAGTGAGTCATTGTATTCGGGGAGAGGTGAAAATTGGTGATGAGGGGAGGAGTGGGCAGAGGGGAGTGCAAAAAGATTACAATTAGATTTCTTCCCTGGATGATGTGGGTTGGAGAGTTCATTGACTGGTGGTAATGTTTGAGTAAAAATTTAACTCTTCCAGAAATGATAATGACAGTGACGTGGAATCTCCAGTGACTGATGAGGAAGAGAGGCCCCTGACTCAGAATGAACTACGGCAAAGAATACTGAAAGGGGTAAGGTCAGAGTGTGTGACCTTTTAAAGATCTTACAGCCTCCATTCCCTTCAATGAACTGATTAATATGCATTTTACTGTAAATAAAATCCAGCTCCTCCCCACTGTAACATTTTATTTGAACCCAATCACACTCCAGATACTAATCCTTTAAAACCCTTATTTTGCTTTACCACCACTCCTTAAGATGCTGACTCCTTATCACTGCAATACTACTAAATTGGGGCTGCTAATCTTCTGATACCTCATCCAAGTGATAGGTAACCACAGAAAACATTACAAATAGACTCATCAAAAAGGTTCATTATAAAAGGTAATTTAAGATGGTTGTCTTAATGTCTTTCATCTTTCACAATGTAAATCGGATATTGTGAAAATGTCTCAACCTTGCTGTTGTTTCCTCAGTTCTCATTGTTGGAAGAACTGAAACAGACAGAGTCATAAAAGCAAATACTTCATTTAGTGACTTGTGATTGGATCATTTGGCATAATGGAAGGAGAAAAGTTGCATTGAGGAAAGGGGGATTTTGAAACACCAACGATACCCGACTATATTACATTTGAAGCTCAGAATCAAAATGTCCGCAAACAGCGATCCCACCCAGAGTCAACTGGTTAAGCCGTAGGTGTCAGCTGTCTGTTGGCTGAGTCAGAACACTTGGTCTATATCTCATTCCAGAGACTTGAGCCCATTATCCAGGCTCCACATTCCAATGCAGAACTGAAGGAGCATTGCACTGTCAGCAATGCAATAAGACCATAAGACACAGGGATGGAAGTAAGGTCATTTGGCCCATCGAGTCCACTCTGCCATTTAATCACGGCTGATGGGCATTTCAACTCCACTTACCCGCACTCTCCCCGTAGCCCTTGATTCCTTGTGAGATCAAGAAATGATCAATCTCTGCCTTGAAGCCATTTAACATCCCGGCCTCCACTGTGCTCCGTGGCAACGAATTCCACAGGCCCACCACTCTCTGGGTGAAGAAGTGTCTCCTCATTTCTGTTGTAAATTTACCCCCTCTAATTCTAAGGCTGTGCCCACGGGTCCTAGTCTCCCTGCCTAACGGAAACAACCTCCCAGTGTCCACCCTTTCTAATGTATGTTTGTATTAGATCTCCCTCAACGTTCTAAACTCAAATGAATACAATCCCAGGATCCTCAGCCGTTCATCATACTTTAGACCTACCATTCCAGGGATCATCCGTGTTAATCTCTGCTGGACACACTCCAGGGCCAATATGTCCTTCCTGAGGTGTGGGTCCAAAATTGGACACAGTATTCTAAATGGAGTCTAACTAGTGCTTTATAAAGTCTCAAAAGCACATCGCTGCTTTTATGGTCCAACCCCCTTCAGATAAGTGACATTTGCTTTCTTAATCACAGACTCAAACTGCAACTTAACCTTTAGAGTATCCTGGACCAGCACTCCTAGATCCCTTTATACTTCGGCTTTATGAATTTTCTCACCGTTTAGAAAATAGTCCATGCCTGTATTCTTTTGCTCGCATTTGCTCACTTTGAATTTCATTAGCCATTTCCTGGACCACTCTCCTAAACTGTCTAAATCTTTCTACATCCTCTCCACCTCCTCAGTACTACCTGCCTGTCCACCTAACTTCGTATCATTGGCAAACTTCGCCAGAATGCCCCCAGTCCCTTCATCCAGATTATTAATGTATAAAGTGAACAGCTGCAGCCCCAACACTGAACCCTGCGGGACACCACTTGTCATTGGTTGCCATTCCGAAAAAGAGCCTTTTATCCCAACTCTCTGCCTTCTGTCAGACAGCCAATCCTCAATCCATGCCAGGAGCTCACCTCGAACACCATGGGCCCTCACCTTACTCAGCAGCCTCCCGTGAGGCGCCTTATCAAAGGCCTTTTGGAAGTCTAGATAGATAACATCCACTGGGTTTCCCTGGTCTAACCTACTTGTACCTCTTCAAAGAATTCGAACAGGTTTGTCAGGCATGACCTCCCTTCACTAAATCCATGCTGACTTGTTCTAATCCGATCCTGCACTTCCAAGAATTTAGAAATCTCATCCTTAACAATGGATTCTAGAATTTTACCAACAACCGAGGTTAGGCTAATCAGCCTACAATTTTCCATTTTTTGTCTTGATCCTTTCTTAAACAAGGGGGTTACAACAGCAATTTTCCAATCATCTGGGACTCTCCCTGACTCCAGTGACTTTTGAAAGATCACAACCAAAGCCTCCGCTATTTCCTCAGCCACCTCCCTCAGAATTCTAGGGTGTAGCCCATCGAGGCCAGGAGATTTATCAATTTTTCGACCTTTTAGCTTTTCAATCACTTTCTCTTTTGTAATGCCTACTATACTCAACTCTGCCCCCGACTCTCCTTAATAGTTGGGATACTACTCATGTCTTCCACTGTGAAGACTGACGCAAAGTACTTATTAAGTTCTTCAGCTATTTCCTTATCTCCCATCACTAGCCTTCCAGCATCAATTTGGAACGGCTCAATGCCTACTTTGCCTCTCGTTTGTTTCTTATGTATTGAAAGAAGCTTTTACTATCATTTCTAATATTACTAGCTAGCCTACCTTCATATTCGATCCTCTCCTTCCTTACTTTTCTCTTTGTTATCCTCTGTTTGTTTTTGTAGCCTTCCCCATCTTTTGATTTCCCAGTGTTCTTGGCCACTTTATAGGCTGTATCAAAGAAAAACAGACATTTCCTGACGTCCTTTGTCAGTCATGGCTGTCTAATTCACCCCGGCCCGATAATCTTTCTTTTCTTTGGGATGAACCTCTGTACTGTGTCCCCAATTAAACCCAGAAACACCTGCCATTGTTGGTCTACTGTCTTCCCCGCTAGACTCTGCTTCCAGTCGATTTTCCTTTCTCATGCCCCTGTAATTACCTTTATTTAACTGTAACACCATTACATCCGATTTTGCCTTCGCTCTTTCAAACTGCAGACCGAACTCTGCCATATTATGATCGCTGCCTCCTAAGTGTTCCCTTACTTTAAGATCTTTTATAAAGTCTGGCTCATTACATAGCAGTAAGTGCAGAATAGCCTGCTCCCTTGTGGGGTCCATCACAAGCTGTTCCAAAAAGCCATCCCGTAAACATTCCATGAATTCCCTTTCTTTGAATCCACCAGCAACATTATTCACCCAGTCAACCTGCATATTGAAGTATCCCATGATCACCGTGACCTTGCCTTTCTGACATGCCCTTTCTATTTCCCGGTGCATCTTGCGCCCCTGGTCCTGACCACTGTTAGGAGGTCTGTACATAACTCCCATTGTGGTTTTTTTGCCTTTGTGGTTCCTCAACCACACAGACTCCACATCCTCTGACCCTATGTCATTCAGTACCGTAGATTTAATTTTATTCTTAACTAACATGGCAACCCCACCCCCTCTGCCCACCTCCCTGTCTTTTCGATAAGTTGTAAATGCTATGTTTTAGATGTGATGTTAAACAAAAACTTGGGAGTATCTTCTCGGATAGATGAAAATAAAACACATATTTGAAGAACAGAAGAGTTCTTTATAGTATTCTATTACATTTATCCCTCAACCAACATCAGATTATCAAAAACAGATAATCAGGCTATTTATCTGAGTTGTAATATATTCAGATACTGGGAAGGAAAAAATGCATAAGATTTTACAATCTGTGGCCAGATTGATACAGCTAGTAGGTAGTCAGCACTACAATTCAAATTTGATAACTGCGTTGTTTGAACTACAGTTGTATCACCTACACTATTCCCTCTCGAATTGGAAATGCCCTATCATTAATGAGTTCAGTTATTACATGTCTCAATATTTTTAGGTGATGAGAAAAGAAGCAAAGGCTTTAAAGAGGAGCAGCCATTATGACCGCTCACAGCAAAAGTTCTGAAGGCCTCAAAGCAGCACCATCAACCAAGAAATGCTGAAGAAGATCATATTCATAAGATTTACTTTATACTTAGAGAAATTACCATGTCTGCACCATTTTCTCTATACAGTGTCTTCATTAAGTATGTTTCTTTTCTAAATTTGTTCACGGGACGTGGGCATCACTGGCGAGACCATCTCTAATTGCCCTGGAGAAAGTGATGTGAGTTGCCTTCTTGAACTACTGAAATCTTTGGCATGAATACACACTGCTGTGAGGAAGGGAGTTCTATGTTGACTCATTGCTGGGTATCAATTTTAAGTTTCATTGCATTTTTTTAAAATTAGAAGTCTTATAATTCCAGAATAAGCATGTATGGAATTAAATCATTGCCCCTTGTATAATTCTTCAAAGAGGAATATGCCAGGTCACTATAAATGACATTAGCTATGAATTTGCTTATGGATGCAGATTGTTGAAGCTGAGAATTGGAAACTCCATGAGTTAATTAACTGGGATAGTCACTATCAGGGAAACACTGGAGGTTATTAATAGTAATTGCTTTGGTTCAATATTTATATGCTATTCTCTAGTAATTAAATTGTGAGAAGAATGTCGTCTTTCAATTCAGCTAGAGTGATTCACTTTGGACAGTGACTTCGCCAGGTCTTTCTGCCCCAAATTAACTGCAAGTCTCTGGTTGAAAGGTCATTGAGTGCAGAGTTATGTTTTGAGAGGGAGATTGAATTTAAAGCTCCATGCCACAGCTATTATTTTCTGGTTATGCTTATGTAAAATGCCTTTGGAAAGTTTTCTCCGTTAAAGGAACTGAGTAACTGCAGTCGTTGTTGTGAGCATGAGGTTTAGATATCTAACTATAACACTAAGTTGCACTTATAACATTACTTTCAACATGACAACATGTCCTAACGCTCTAAAGAGAAACCATGCTGAATCTTAATCTTTAAGGTTAACATTCTGAAAGCTAAGTTTCTTGTTGATTTAATTTATACAAATTAGATCACAGGTTTAAAGCTTGTGTTTCAACTTGATAAGGGGGTTTCTCTAGTCTGCTGTCTGTAAAAACAAAAAAAATTGTGACAGCACTTAATACCCTTCAATAGATGATGTAAAATAAGAGTTCTGTGTCACACACTGTAATAATTTACTGATGCTCCTTCCACCACTTAGAAGGACAAGGGCAACAGATGCAGGAATACATTTCCAGTTCTAAATATCACTCCAAGTCAGACACCATTGTCATCGCGTGACAATAACTTCCACATCCCAACGATGAATACAGATATTCCCTGGTTAGAATGCATTCTAATTACCGTTTTAATGTTAAAGCAGTTTGAAATGTAGGCAATGTAGTCAAATGCTGCTGCTGACCATGCCCATCATTTTCACTTTAACGTGGTTACTGCATGTTTCTGTACCTGTTTTCAGCCAGGACTCTTGGCCCTTCAGAACTCAGAGTAACTCCTTGGAGTTCACTTCTCCCTTATGAATTAGCAAATCAAAGACAATTTCAGAATCTTTTGTTTTAATTTGCAATTAAAAATAACAAAATAATTCTAAACTTTCATATTCAATATTAATCCAACTTTATAATTTATCAGTAAATTCACGTCTTGGACAAATTAAATAAAATTATTCACACTTAAATTTGGAAATCACTCTTCACTTGTCTTTTTCAGAGATTTTGCCCAGTAATCCACTGCAGAGCAGAGGCCAGTTTCACCACTTCTGGAACTGGTCTGTCAAAAACAAAAATCAACAAACTATCAGCAAATATGTCTTTTGTAATGCTGCTGACTTCTAAATTTTCGGGAGATGGTTTTAAACAAACTCACTGGTGGGAGACGGAGGGGATTGAAATAATTATCTGAATTACCACCCATTTTACAATTGGTACAATTTCACTTATTATTGATTTCTGAATGTAAATCTTACAATCAGACTAGATCCTATCAATTCTTGAGTTAGAATCAGATCCTATCAGTTTGTAAGTTAGGAGTAAATCCCCCACATCATTGTCAACCACCGAGATCAGACTGCCTGTCACTTACCAGCAATTAACCCTAAAACCCCACAAATGTAACACTACGTAGAGTCACCGACCCAGCATTCATAATGGGTTGTTCTACATTGGAGCTCACTACATAAACACATAAGGTGGTCATTAGTCAGATTTTCGCTCATCTATTCAGAGAAACCCCTCCCTCAGAAACTGTCTCCTGTTTGCTCTATGGTCTCAGTTTTCAGCTGTTTTGGATAATCAATCCCAGTTCAAGTGAAGGAGCTGTTCCTGACCACAATTTCACTGGTTTAAATGCCATTGCTCATCATACTGTAACTGCAAATCTTCACAGTATATGGCGTTTACTGTTCCCACAACCTCTACTTTCTCATATCGTTCTATCACATTGAATAAAGATTGGAGTTAAAATTAATCATAGTTTATATTATCACAAAAAATGTAAAATATCACCTTGGTGCAGTATTCAATGGATTAATTGATTTATGTTTAGTTCTGTCAATCTGTTGACTGATCTATGTTCAAGTGTTTGATTTACCAAAGTATAGTCTCTAAGAACAAGAACAAACAGAAGCTTCCAAAAAGATTGGGGATGCTAGAACTGAGAACATATATGGAGATATTCTGTGATTGAAAGGATATTTTAAAGCACTGTATTTATATTATTGTGTATTTAAAATTAGCATAATCTCTTCATGGTAAGTAAGATACATAAAGAATACAACAAGCCTGCAAATGCAGAAAGCTCAACACTTCTGTTTAAAATTTAAATAATTTACCAGACTAATAACTGTAATTTACCTGCTCATTGTCAGTCCTCTATAAATGGCTGATAGGAAAGGAGCAGATTTATTTAGATCCCAATGAGGGGGTATGCCAGACACTCTGAACTCTTGTAGAAAGTCAATAATTATTTTCTAAATTCTGTGAAGGGTTATACTGGTATATGAAGAGTCAGATCTGGAGTTAACTATAAGGCTTCCTGCAACTGGTGCAAGATTTTTGGTTCTCAAATACCCCCTTACCAGATGAAGCAGCTTCACCAAAATAAAGATAAATTCTTACCAATTTGATCCAAATTGTTCTGACAACAGATTTTTACTAAAACATTCACCCATTTTTGTACTTTCTGATCACAACGGGCTTGCAGTCTGGTTTTGTTTATATTTCTGATTAGCTAACCTGTACCCTATTCATTTTTATAAGAGTGAAATAACTTGCATATACTTAGTGCTTTCAAGCCTTAGGACAGCACCGGCACTTCACAACCACAGGCACTGTGGGAAATGCAGCAAGGTGACACTGAACCAAATAACAGATAGTCTGTTTTAGGCTGAGGGATAAACATTGGCCAGGACGCTTCTCCTGTTCTTTTTTGAAGAATGCCAAAGTATATTTCACATTTGAGAAGAGTAAATAGAGTGACGGTATAACATTTCAGGTGAGGTGGCACATTGCCACACACCTTTAGAACAGTAATATATGGTCAAGTCTTTAGAGTGACATATTAGCTTCAGCTGGAAGGTAAGACAGATCAAGGTATAAATGATTGTGTGCATTATGGATGAGGTGCATGTGAGTGGACTCTAAGACAGAAATGATGTATAAAAGGCAGACTGTATAACAAGTATATACAGCAGGCAGGGTATATGATTGGTGTAATACAAATAGAAAGCGCAGGAAAAACTCAGCAGGTCTGGCAGCATCTGTACAGCAAACAACAAAGTTAATGTTTCAAGTCTGGTATGACAGCTTCAACCGTTCTGAGCAAGAGTCAGACTAAACTCAAAATATTAACTGTTTATCTCTCCACGGATGCTATCAGACTTGCTGAGTTTCTCTAGTATTTTTTAATTTATATTATCGGATCTTCAGCATGCACAGTACTTTATTTCTGCTTGAATGCTTGTAATGGAATGAATTTATAATGAGCAGGGTGAATGGGAGAGTTTTATAATGGATGTTGATTACAATGGGTACAGTTATCACAAGAGGGCATTGTTATAGATTGCCAATCCACTTACGCACATTTAGTGACTGCTGAAGTTGAATTTACAAATCTGGTTTGTACTGATTTTTTGGATCAATTCTCAGTTTGTGCTGTTGGAGGAAAAGGTGAAAGTACTAGAATGTTCCACTAATTTCCACTTGTAAAGTGTTACTTGAGTAGATTTCAATATGTGTGGGTGTTATAAAGAGATTCAATCCCACAGCTCTGTCACTTCAATCCCCAGGAGTGGATTTTTAAAAAGATTGACTCAAGTGCAGAACCTGGGGTACCACAACCTCTTTTTCTGGAAAGAAGTGGCAGGCTACTCCTGGAACATAACGCCTCCATTAGCAGCATTAATTTCCTAAAATCTACCCCAAATATCTTTTGATTGTTGAAATGATCACAGCATTTGATTATTCTGTATTGGCACAGAAGACCACACGGCTTTCTCTCCTCGAACGTTCAGCATCGAACACCAGCAGGTGGCTCAACAGGGTCTCCTCGGGACCTGTCTTGATCAGTGATGGATTGTTTTCCTATGAAATAAAAGAAAAAGTAGAGGGAAGTCACATGGTGAAAGGCTTTGCAACAGCAATGCCACAAAGCACTGAACAATATGCAAAACGCAGTTCCACTGTTCACATATAAGCATCAAAAATCACTTGGGCACATTAACTATTGTTTTACATCAGGCCACAGGATGCATTGAGGTGGCTGCTGTAAAATGGAGGAGTGAGAAACTCACAATGGCTTGCAAAAATATGAAACTGGAGTTAGTGTCATGGGCTGAGAAAGATAAAAATCAGAGTTCTAGGTTCTGATGATTATTCAGTGACCACAGACATGATCAAGCTTTGTAGCAAAGCTCTCCGTGGTGACTTGTCTGAATTTACTGAACAGATTGAGTTTAATATGTCTCTGGATGCAAACAAGACAAGTCTTGTCAGATGGTTTAGATTCTTTTGTTCTTGTTGAATACTATGGAAAAGTAAGGACACAACAAACTCTGTATATGCTGAGTAAGCCAGCAGAGACATCATTTCATAATTATCCAGTGATCTCTACTGGAAATTACATGAGCTTGGAAATGGTTCCATAGTCAAATATTCTACCAGCACTCACTGTCAGGGTTCATGTGTGGCAAATGGTCACTTGAATGAGGAGTTGGATGGACATCATGTACATGGAGCGGGACTTCACTAAGATGCAATATCTTGAAGAAGACACTTAAACATTTTAACAAAAAAATCAATTTTAAAACATTCATGAGATAATTCCAGAGACGAACGGCTTGTCTTATGAGCAGAGATTGAACAGTTTAGGTCAATACTCACAGAATTTAGACGAATGAGAGAAAATCTAATTGAGGTAAACAAGATGCTAAGGAAGTTTGACAGTGTAGATGTAAAAAGGATGTTTTCCCATGTGGAGCAATTTAGAATTGAGAGGCCACAGTTTGAGGATTAGGGGTGGCAGATTTAAAAAAGACATGAGGACAAATTACTTTTCTCAAGGGGTTGGGAATCTGTGGAATTCACTTCTCAAAGCGGATATTGGGACACTGAATAAATTAGTAACAGGTTAAAGGGTTATGGGAAGCAGACCAGAAAGTTGACGAAGCCAAGAAGAGATCAGCCTATATCGTAATTAAATGTTGGTAAAGGCTTACAGGGCTGAACTGCCTACTTCTGATTCAAGTTCTTCAGTTCTCACATAAAAAGGAATTGGTTCACATATCCACATCTCATGAGTAGTATCCCTGATCTTGGATATTCTTGAGATACTTAAAGTTAAATTTTACCCATTTTAATGGGAAGGAGGTTGGATGCATATTTTCCTGTCATTATTTCTAAATGCAAACAGAACTAGGACAGAAATTTGAAGAATTACAAATGCCACTGGCACCACTGTTCCTGTACTGTGCACTAGAAGGTCTGTTGGGCTCAATGGTTGCTGTCTCCATTAGAAGCATTCTGAACTTGCTGCTACCGACACACTATTCCTGTACAGCTACCATAAATGGGAAGGATGACTCCACTTGAGGAATCTGGGAGTGATGGTCCCCTTCAAGCTACATAGGGAATATCTATGGTGGTTGTTTATATGGAATTCCAGAAGGTATTTGATAAAGCCCCACATAACAGACGATTAACTAAGGTATCAGCCCACAGAATTGAGAGCAAATTACTGACGTGGTTGGGAAATTGATCAAGTGGCAGATGACAGAAAGTAGGAATAATGAATAGGTACTCAATTTGGCAGGATGTGACCAGTGATGTCCAAAAAGAATCTGGTAGGGCCTCAATAAGTCACATTATTGATTAACGACTTGAATAGTGGCATAGAAAGTCATATGCATAAATTTACTGATGATACAAAGTTAGCATTGTAGACAGTGTTGATGACTGCATAAAATTACAAAGGGATATTGATGGGCTAGGTGAATGGGCAAAACTATTTCAGAAACAGCTCAATGTAAGTAAGTGTGAGGTTATCTATTTAGATAAGTGTACTTTCTAAACGGAACAAAGTTAAAGGTTGTGGATGATTTGAGATACTTGAGGGTTCAGGTGCATAAATCTTTGAAATACTACAAACAGATGCAGAAGATAATCATGGTGGCTAATGGAATGCTGGCCTTTATATTTAGATAACTGGAGTATATGGAAGCAGAAGTTATGCTGCTGTTGTACAATACCCTGGATAGATTGTACTTTGGATAGGTCTAGTTACTACACCTTAGGGAAGATATATAGGCCTTGGAGTAAGTACAACATAGGTTTACAAGAATGACACTTGAACTTCAGGGGTTAAGTTATGAGAAGAGATTATACAAATTAGGCCTGTCTTCTCAAGAATTTAGAAGGTTAATGGGCGATCTGATTGAAGTCTTCAGGATATTTGCAGGAAAAAAAACAGGGTAGGTTAAGGTAAACTATTTCCACTGGTTGAAGATTCCAGAACTAGGAATCATAATCTGAGAATCAGGGCCAGACTATTCAAGAGACTGGAGAGGAAGCACTTCTATACATAGAGGGTGGTAGGAGCTGGGAACTCTTCCACAAATGACAGTTGATGCTAGATTAATTGTTAGTTTTAAGTCTGAAACAGGTAAACTTCTACTCAGCAAAGGTATTGAGGGATATGGAGATAGGCCAAGTTCAGCTATGATCTCTCTGAATAATGGAAACAGCTTGAGGATCTGAATGGTCTTTTTCTGTTCTTATGTTGTGAGCTTATGATTGAATTTCAATAATGTGATACTGGATACGAATGAATGTTTTGCAATGTCTGTTTGAACTGAAAAACATTTTCTAGTATAATTATTTGATTTTGAATTGATTTGATTTACTATTGTCACATATACCTAAGTACAGTGAAAAGTTTTATTTTGCATGTAGTACTGGCAGACCATACCATACAAAGATCATAGGGTGATAAAACAGAGGGAGGAATAAAAAGTTACAGCTGCAAAGAACGTTCACAAAAAGCAAGATCAGCATTAGATTTGAAAGGTGGCAGGTCCAGTCAGAGGTCCGATAACACTAGCGAAGAAGTTGTTCTTGAAGCTGTTGGTACTCATGTTTAATCTTTTGTGTCTTCTGCCTGATGGGAGAGATTATAACCGGGGTAGAAGATGTCCTTGATGATGTTGGCGGCCCTTCCAAGGCAGTAAGAAATGTAGATAGACCCAGTGGATGGCAGGTTGCCTTGCATTTTGGACTGGGCTATGTTCACAACTCTGTCATTTCTTATGGTCCTGGGCAGAATACGTGCCATACCAAGCCATGATACACCCATAGAAAGCATTCAATCTGGATGTAATCTATCAACCATCAGTCAGCCATGGATCACCTTTCTGTAATTGTCACTGGCTCAAAATCCTGTCGATCTGTATCTCTCAGTTCTGTGGAAGCACAGACACAGACCGCATCTGTTCAAGAAGCAGTCTCTACACCAACTTGCCGAGGGCAACTAGGAATGGAAAATAAATGTCAGCCTTGCCAACAGCTCCCAAATCCAAAGAATAAATTAAAAAGATATTTCTGAACTATGAAGAAGTATGGGATCTGGATGTAACAGGAAGATTGCACTTTAAGCAATTAATTAATGATATTGCTTAAACATAATTATTGCCTAATATTGCGAGAATGCTAGCTGTCCTTCATGACAAAACTACTTCAAATAGCAGTTTGTCAGAACAGGACCAGTCCATTTCTGAGTTGTGTCTGAGATAGTGGGAACTGCAGATGCTCCTAAGATGCTGTGTTCATCCAGCTCCACACTTTGTTATTTCTGAGTTATGCTGGAAGAGTCAACTTTTAATGCCCTTTGAATTGCAGCCATATGCTAGTGTTCACTGCGTGGGGAACATGGAACGTACAAGTGGTTTTACAAGGTCAGGGAAACTCACAGGCCAGATGTTCAGTTTAAGAAAGAAAATTCTGGGATCCTAAAGTCAAATGAAAGTGTAACTGTAACCAAGTCAAATGATGCGAGAAGGAATCAGAACTTGCACCAAATAAAAATAACCACCAGGTGGCGGTGCAGTATCACAACTGAGCAAGACGACTGACATTTTCCTTTCTTGAAGTGTTTTTTATGTATATAAAATGGAGCTGTATGTAGTAGCTACCGAGCGGTGTCTCAAAGGAGAACAGCAAGCTTGAGATTTGGAGAATACAGGGCTAGAATTCGAGAATGTGGGATCTAGGCAACTGAAGACACTGCCAGCAATGCAGGAGTAATTAAAATTAGGACGTACAAGACAGACTAGCTTCAAAAGAGCTCACATCATAGAATTATAGAACAGATACAGCACTGAATCAAGCCATTCAGTCTGTCATGTCTGCACTGGCTTTTTGAAGGAGCAATTCACATACTAACACTGTTCTATATTCTCCCCTTAGCCTGCATACTCTTAAGATAATAATCCAGCTCCCTCTTGCATCCATCAATTGAACTTGAATCCACCATACTGACAGGAAGTAACATTGATGTCACACAACTGCCAGGTAATAACCACCTCCAATAAGAAAGTACCTTAACATCACCCTTTCAAGTTCAATATTATTACCATCACTGAATTATATACACACACATATTGCAGCGGCAACACTCGGTAATGCACTTATCTCCCCAAAGCCTGTCCACCACATGGCAGAAAGTGATGGATACTTCCTGAATAACTCCACAGAGGCCAGTATTGATCAATATGTCACCCTTTACTCAGGTGTGCATAGTACTGGAGACTAGTCCAAGTTCCTCAGAGCCAGCGCTCAGGCAGCAGAACCTCTAACAGTCCTGTTTATATCTGTCAACCAGGGGTCCCTGATTGGGGCTGTTAATCCAATCCAATCAGGGAACTCATATTCCATGAGGTTCACCTGGCTGACCTTGTTACAACTCCTACACTCCCCCCTCGCCTGGTCAAGTGCAGCTTCAACAGCACTCCAGATGCTTGATAAGCATTACATCAACGAACATTCACTCCTTACACTCGCAATATACTGCAGCAGCAGGTGTGACCATCTACAAAATGCACTGCAGAAATTCATGAAGGGTCCTTAGGCAGCATCTTCCGAATCTACAATCATAACCACCTGGAATGACAAGGGCAAAAAATATGTGGGATCACCACCACCTGTAGGTTCCACTCCAAGCCACTCATCATCCTGACTTGGAAATATATCGCTGTTCCCTCAGCATCACTGGGTCAAAATCCTAGCCCTAGCTGCACTGTGGTGTATCTATACTAAATGGACTGCAGCAGTTCAAGAAGGCAACTCATCGCCACCTTCTCCAAAGCAGCTAGGGAGGGGCAGTAAACTCTGGCCACGCAGCAGCACCCACTTCCCATGAATGACTAATAAAAAAGGTCATTCTAGACCGTGTGAAAATGTTTCTCTTCATGTTATCATTCCTTCTTTTGCCCATTTTCCTCTCAAACTTCTTTACTCCAGGAAGAGCAGCCCCAAATTCACCGTGTCTATTGACATTACTGAAGTTCTTGCTTCTTGAACCATTCTTGTGAATCTCTTCTGTACACTTTCTAAAACCTTCACAGCATTCATGAAAATTCGTGTGCAGAAGTGGTACTCCAGTTGAGGCCAAACCAGCGTTTCATACAAGTTTAATGTAATTTCATTTCTCAGCCATTATTGATGAAGCCTAGAATGTTGAGTACTGTATGAAGTGTGCTGTCAACCTGTCCTGTCCCTTCAATGATTTATGAAGTGCTGGACTGTACTCCTTACAGTTCACAGCCTTTGCAAGTGTTGTGTCATCTGCAAATTTTGCAATTATGCCCTCTACACTGGGTCGTTAATATATATCAGGAACAGCAGAACTCTGAAACTTTACAATCAATTTTTGTACAGTAAAGAAACAACCGTTAACCACTTGCTAATCTCTGTTTCTTATCACTCAATGAAGTCTGAAAGTTCTTAGTCCGCATTATTCCATAAACTCTAACTTTGTTCGTAAGTCTGATGTGCTGTGCAGCATCAAATCAGATAGTATCTGCAGAGTTGTGGAGCTGGATAATGTTATCAGGTTAGGGAAGGTGAGGCCATTGAGAAGTTTGAAAATAAGATGAAAATTTTATAATCAAAGCATTTCTTGACTGGAAGCCAAAGCAAGTCAGCACAGACAGGGTGACAAGGGAATGGGAAGAGGTGCAAGTCAAGACAGGCTACAGAATTGCGAAATGACCTCAAATCTATGGAAGGCAGAATGTGGGAGACCCAATGTAAATTGGAATTGTCAGGTATGACGTTAACAAAGACATAAATGAATTTCAGCAGCAGATGAGCTGAAACGGGGAGGAATTAGATGACATTACAGAAGTGGAAACAGACATTCTTAGTGAAGCCAGGAACATGTAGCCACTCACCATTTTTAATGGAATAGAAAGGATAAGCGTAGAAGCAACTGAGCTTCCAGTTCAGTGCACTCCAACAGGCATCAGCCACTTTCCTTTTCTACAGCCTAAAGCCTAGTTTCTTCCCTCCTCTAGCCCAGGGCTGAGGTTGGCAGTTGTGGTCGTACTGGGTCAGTATCAATAACAGAGTTCTGCTGTTCCTGATATATATTAATGACCCAGTGTAGAGGGCATAATTGCAAAATTTGCAGATGACACAACACTTGCAAAAGGCTGTGAACTGTGAGGAGTACAGTCCAGCACTTCATAAATTTACTCTGGGAACTGGATAAAGGAAAATAATTACGGAAATAAAAAGCTCTGAGAAAACTGGAAATATTATTGACCCAAGTGCTCAATTACAACATTCTGAATCATGAAGATTAAATAGGCAAACACCAAGTCATTGTCCTAAAGCAGCTTTTCCTGAGATTAGCTTATTTAAGGGATTCTCAGAAAGGATTGTGACTCATCAAGAAAGTTCAGTAATTATTTTTGTAGGCACCATTTTTTGTTTCAAATGTTTTTGTTAAACCCTCTTCAATTCATTTCAATTAGGACAGATTTCACAGAGGTTATATAAGTTTACCAGTTTCTAATGAATCTACTGACAGTGCATATTTATGGATTCTAACAGCTTAGGCTGTGATTCCTCAATTTTTGAGAAGCTTTTTAATACTCTGTGTAGTTGATACAAATAAAGCCCATTCGTATGAGTTACTGACAGACACTCTTAATATAATAAGCCAGCTAGCAAGCACCTTCAGAGATGTAGCAGATGAAAGGGAAGACAGAAAAGAATGATTCATATTTACATAAGAGCTCATCAAGAAGAATCCAAGTGCATTTTGCACAGAATGAGTTATATGAAGTACAGGTAAATTTGATACGTTGCAGGAGACAATGTCATTGATGCAGGCATGATTCGCTGAATGGCTTCCTTCTGCAATTCTGAGCATTCTTCACATAACAAAATCCCAATTCAAATAAATGGCATTAGGTACTGTTGACGTGGAGGTGCCACTGTTGGACTGGAGTGGATGTCACACAACACCAGGTGTAGTCCAACAGGTGAACCTGATGAAGCAGCAGCACTCCAAAACCTTGTGATTTCAAATAAATCTGTTGGACTTTAACCCAGATCTGCTTCATGTTGTCTCAAATACCTTTAGCATTAATGGCAACAAAAAAATAAGGTTCATTATAACTGCTGTACTAGAGGACACCATCTCCAACAACATACACTCTTCTGTAACATGTTGATCTACTAACACAGCCTGCTTGCTTGTAATGTGTCAGGGATAAACCCACAGTGGTCTCACTCAAGAAGCAAAAACTTATGAACTGTACAAAACTAAGACATGATGCATTTGGATATATTTGAAATAACTGGCCAAAGAAGCAATGGTAACGTGTGAAAAAGGTTTGATTAGAATCTGGAATGCACAGCCTAACAGTACGGCACTGCCAGGATCAGTTTTCAAAGACAATTGAATCATTATCTGGAAGTGAAACATTTGAAAAAAAATAGAGAAGTAACACCAGGTGAATTGATCCTTTAGAAGGCCAGTACAGACACAACGAGTTGAATAGTCTTCTTCTGTGTTGTAACTGTTATACGAATTTTTCTGTTGTAAACATCACAATAAAAATGCAAATCTTAAAAGACAGCAGAGATGCAGAATGAAATAAAAGACGATGAAGGTTCATAAACATTTTGTTAGATAATTACAGCGACAGCCTGTATGAAGCTGTCCATTAGATAGTAATCAGCTCCTCCATGTCCTCCCAAGTGTGTGTTCTGTGCTGAAGAATAGTCCAAGGGGTATTCAGTCTTTGTCTGTGTAAGGAAATCGAAAACTGTCACTGGATCCTGGCCCTCACTTGATAGCTCCCCCTATAACAAATAAAAGATAAGGATGAGCTAACACACTTGTAATCTCGGAGAATATAGTTCATGCAATCTGCGCTAAACAACTCTGAAGAAACTGTAACAATTTTTGTGGCATTGAATCTTGTAGATCAGAGCGATCCCAATCTTTGATCTCTGCTCCAGGCTGGTATTGCAGTACTCTAGTTAATCTCAACCTGGTTTGCAGACAGCCTGGACTATAACTCCTGAACACAGTGCAGTACTTTTTCTACAAAGTACACAGTGAAGACACACTATACATCAGGTTTGGCAGTCTGCACAGTTGAGTACCCTCACAGGAAGAATGGCCACATGGATAAAATTACCAGTGAGTAACAGGCAGCCAAATCAATGCTCCACAACATAGTCAGGAGAAAAGGGGAGACAACTCGGGCTATAATGCAGCACCAGTATTAAGGCATTAAATTGCACCTCTACTATGTTTCATTTCATTTTCATTGCACTTCTATAGTATGGTAGGTGACACACAACATGAAATGAGTTGTGTGCAGTTTTTTTTCCTCATCAAAGTAAACATTCACTTTTGTGAGGCAAGAATCCATGAGCATTAATCAGTTCTAGTCCCTTATCTATGTGGTTAGGGTGGCAGGTGTCAGCAAAATTGTCAATTGTAAAGGTGTGGTCATAACAGCTAAACTGTCCTCATTGCTACATTGGCACAAATCAACTAAGTCAATGATAACGTCTTCGCCTCCATGCCTACTTCTTCAACCGGGAACCCAACCCTCCTTCCACTGACCCCCTTCACCCGCTTCCAACACAAGTCCTCCTCCTGGACACCACCCCCAGGCCTCCTACCCTCCCTCGACCTCTTCATCTCCAACTGCCGTCGAGACATTAACCGCCTCAACCTCTCCACCCCTCTCACCCACTCCAACCTCTCCCCCGCAGAACGAGCAGCCCTCCGCTCCAACCCCAACCTCACCATCAAACCCGCAGACAAGGGTGGCGCAGTGGTAGTATGGCGCACTGACCTCTACATCGCCGAGGCCAGACGCCAACTCTCCGACACCACCTCCTACCGCCTCCTCGATCATGACCCCACACCCGAGCACCAAACCATCATCTCCAACACCATTCACGACCTCATCACCTCAGGGGACCTCCCACCCACAGCCTCCAACCTCATTGTTCCCCAACCCCGCACGGCCCGTTTCTATCTCCTTCCCAAAATCCACAAACCTGCCTGCCCTGGTCGACCCATCGTCTCAGCCTGCTCCTGCCCCACCGAACTCATCTCCACCTATCTGGACTCCATTTTCTCCCCTTTGGTCCAGGAACTCCCCACCTACGTCCGTGACACCACCCACGCCCTCCACCTCCTCCAGGACTTCCAATTCCCTGGCCCCCAACACCTCATATTCACCATGGACGTCCAGTCCCTGTACACCTGCATTCCGCATGGAGATGGCCTCAAGGCCCTCCGCTTCTTCCTGTCCCGCAGGCCCGACCAGTCCCCCTCCACCGACACTCTCATCCGCCTAGCTGAACTCGTCCTCACACTCAACAACTTCTCTTTTGACTCCTCCCACTTCCTACAGACTAAGGGGGTGGCCATGGGCACCCGCATGGGCCCCAGCTATGCCTGCCTCTTTGTAGGTTACGTGGAACAGTCCCTCTTCCGCACCTACACATGCCCCAAACCCCACCTCTTCCTCCGGTACATTGATGACTGTATCGGCGCCGCCTCTTGCTCCCCAGAGGAGCTCGAACAGTTCATCCACTTCACCAACACCTTCCACCCCAACCTTCAGTTCACCTGGGCCATCTCCAGCACATCCCTCACCTTCCTGGACCTCTCAGTCTCCATCTCAGGCAACCAGCTTGTAACTGATGTCCATTTCAAGCCCACCGACTCCCACAGCTACCTAGAATACACCTCCTCCCACCCACCCTCCTGCAAAAATTCCATCCCCTATTCCCAATTCCTCCGCCTCCGCCGCATCTGCTCCCACGACAAGACATTCCACTCCCGCACATCCCAGATGTCCAAGTTCTTTAAGGACCGCAACTTTCCCCCCACGATGATCGAGAACGCCCTTGACCGCGTCTCCCGCATTTCCCGCGACACATCCCTCACACCCCGCCCCCGCCACAACCGCCCCAAGAGGATCCCCCTCGTTCTCACACACCACCCTACCAACCTCCGGATACAACGCATTATCCTCCGACACTTCCACCATTTACAATCCGACCCCACCACCCAAGACATTTTTCCATCCCCTCCCCTGTCTGCTTTCCGGAGAGACCACTCTCTCCGTGACTCCCTTGTTCGCTCCACACTGCCCTCCAACCCCACCACACCCGGCACCTTCCCCTGCAACCGCAGGAAATGCTACACTTGTCCCCACACCTCCTCCCTCACCCCCATCCCAGGCCCCAAGATGACATTCCACATCAAGCAGAGGTTCACCTGCACATCTGCCAATGTGGTATACTGCATCCACTGTACCCGGTGCGGCTTTCTCTACATTGGGGAAACCAAGCGGAGGCTTGGGGACCGCTTTGCAGAACACCGCTCAGTTCGCAAAAAACAACTGCACCTCCCAGTCGCAAACCATTTCCACTCCCCCTCCCATTCTTTAGATGACATGTCCATCATGGGCCTCCTGCACTGCCACAATGATGCCACCCGAAGGTTGCAGGAACAGCAACTCATATTCCGCCTGGGAACCCTGCAGCCATATGGTATCAATGTGGACTTCACCAGTTTCAAAATCTCCCCTTCCCCTAATGCATCCCTCAACCAGCCCAGTTCGTCCCCTCCCCCCACTGCACCACACAACCAGCCCAGCTCTTCCCCCCCACCCACTGCATCCCAAAACCAGTCCAACCTGTCTCTGCCTCCCTAACCGGTTCTTCCTCTCACCCATCCCTTCCTCCCACCCCAAGCCGCACCCCCCGCTACCTACTAACCTCATCCCACCTCCTTGACCTGTCCGTCTTCCCTGGACTGACCTATCCCCTCCCTACCTCCCCACCTACACTCTCTCCACCTATCTTCTTTACTCTCCATCTTCGGTCCGCCTCCCCCTCTCTCCCTATTTATTCCAGTTCCCTCCCCCCATCCCCCTCTCTGATGAAGGTTCTAGGCCCGAAACGTCAGCTTTTGTGCTCCTGAGATGCTGCTTGGCCTGCTGTGTTCATCCAGCCTCACATTTTATTATCTAAGTCAATGATACACAGGGATCAAACCTGATATATTCCTCACCTATATGGTAGGATATTCAGCAGAAAAATTCTTTGAGCTATGAAGGAATCTGTGTCCTGAAGACTTATCTCTTACTTTTGTACAGCCCTGTGTTTGGGAATCTGATTGCAAGGAGGGATAAGACAGGAACATGAAAAGTTGAGCTTATTGGTCAACATCCAGTTAATTCTCCCAAAGCATGTCAGCGAACAAACAGGAAAAAGATTGACTTCAGTCTTAGTTTAAAACATATTTGCCATTTCGGTTGACAGAAAAGGTAGTGAGTGAGCACAAAGTTCATTCAAACCCTTTCAACAGGTGGTTCTTCATACTGGAGGGTGTTTTTCTTAAAATTATCACTTTTATGGTCCAGTATACCTGTTAGAAATTTCCAACTCCTTGTCACACCCTTTCGGTTGTGATAGTGAGCGTCTGAACTGAACAACAATACCAATAACAGTTTACATTTCCAAAGCTCTCCTCAAATAAGGAAAAACATAGGGCTCACCACATGAGGTTGTGGGGGTTTGCAAATCATTGGCAATAATTGATATTTTTAAGCCTAAAGACTGGACCCATTGAATGAGATGGAGACTGGCATTGCAAACATGTTGAAATATGTAACATTGGCAAATAAAGTTCGCTGACATTCAGCACTTGAACAATTAAAGCATTATGCTAACAAGGGGTGTGGTGAAGATAGAAATGAGCCATGCATTTTGGTATGTGCTGACCAAACAAAAAGAAATGGCCTGTGTTTACTAACAGTTATGAAGTTTTATTTTTCCGGACTCTCTTCATTCCAGTCCCTCCCTGCCAATACTCCAACCCTTCTTTTTATTGATGTTAACATTTTCCTGATGTAAGGTTCTGTTCTAATGAGGACACCGATGGCAACTTAGCTTCATGGGCAATCTTTATGCACAAGGCTAAGCTAAACTGTTGACAAAGTATTTATCCATCAGAAACATTACAGTCAAACATAAAGCTTTCCTAATCCAACACAGACGTTCAGACACACTCTTCCAGCAGCAAGAATTGATGGCTAGGATCAGACTCAGAAATAAAACAATGTGGAAATAATCATCAGGTGTGGCAGCATCTGCAGAAAGAAAGACAGAGTGAACATAATGTTAATTCTGTTTCTTTCTCCACAATTGCTGCCTGACCTATTGTGTATTCCCAACATTTTATGCTTTTTGTTCAGATTTGCGGCAACTGCGATATTTTGCATTTGTATCAGGGATTGGAGCTGTTAGTAATTTTTATCTGTCTGCCTGAGGGATGTCAGCTGTGATCTTGTACCGTTTCCTTACTGGACCAGGCATTTTAGAACTAGAAAGCTTCCAGTCCAGAAATTTCTTGATGTGTATATCTCCGGATCAATGTTGTGAATTACAAGACCACACAATTAGACACAATTAAAATCATAATAAAAATGAAAAAGATGGGGAAAATTCCCACGTGGATAAATTTTTTACTGTCCACATCAAATCAAATTTTAGCAGCAACAGTAATAAAAGGTGGATTGTTCATCATTAGATCATATTTTCAACAGTAATAGGACACTGCTTTAAAAAAATGTAAAAATGCAGTGGCTGCCAGAGAAAAAGCTTTCAAGATAAGATCAGAAAAAATGCAGACAATTTAAACTGCAACTCATTGTAGAGAACATTGAAGATCACAAATGTCAGAAAGTTGGGTGGGATGGGAATGATTTTCCAAAGCTTCTTCACATAGCTTTGTGTCCATGTAAAAGTGTAAGTTTTAATTTCAAATGTGCGCAAGTAAGATCCACTTGGCCAGAAGTGTGAAGTTTGAAAATGATTCCTACTAATTTCAGTGTTGAATCTTTGAAAAGATGTCCAGTGAAGCCATCTCATCTTTCAAGGTATTTGAGTGTCATGCTGTCCCTGTCTGGCGAGTGTATGATGGGGACAGTTATTTAAAAGAGCAGAGGAAGGTGCACCCTCTGTGTCTAACCCCTGTATCCTCCCTGGGAATGTTTGATGGTACCATAGAGTAAATTAACTCTATATCAAACCCATGATGTTCCAGCCCCGGAAATGGTTGATTGTAGTGTAGAGATTAACTTGAAATCTGACCCATGCTGTACCTGTCCTCATGGTTCCTGGTGCTGCAACTTATTACCCAAATTGACAGTTGCTCTATTCTCAACCAAAAATTTCAGATCACCTTACAAGTCTCAAAGTGTCATCAAAAAAACAAATTCACAAGCCCGATGTTTTTATGTACTCATTTGGATTAAGACTCAGATATTCATTCAAACTTTTAAGGAATGTTGTTTGTTACATTTTTCTAACCACTTCTCATGTTCTATGTTAAAACTTTCTACCTGTCACAGGTTCTCTTTATTTTCTTAGTTTCTTATTGGCCAAAAGCTGATTTATGTTTAGTTAGCTTCTAGCATGGCTTAAGCACAGATAAACTCCCTGAAGCACCATCTGCTCCAAGCCTGGTTCCACATCACAATAATAAGTGCTTCTTCATTCCCTGTCGGGACTCAATTCAATTAATTTCTAATGGGGAAGATGATATCCAGGTAGGTATATCCCTTTGAGCTGTCAGCTGCTTCAGCCAAGTGTGATTGGGTCCCAGGAGAGCAATGCTAAAATAGTCACAGCCCCAGTTTATGTTGTGATTCAAGCTGGCCCTAAAATGAAGACAAACACAGTGCACATGTGAGAGTCTGTGACATGTACTAGCAGGATGCATTCTCTGTTCTACACAAAGGGTTACCAAAGATCATAATACCAGTCAGTAAACTAACTTAATCTTTTGCCAGTTTTGTGAATTGTGTAATACTCAAGAATCACGAATGCACAATTGTAGGATGAAAGGAAACATTGCTATGATGCGAAGTTGCAGATGCATCAAACCTGCTCAGGCATCTGATGGACAAGAACAGGTAAGACGCATACAGTCCCATCACAGTGCATGTCTACTATAGAAATGGTCAAAGTAAAACTGCCCTGCAGAAATCCCCAACATTCACTAAAGACTATGACTGTACTCATTCATCCACTCACAAACCGATGCGCACGTATGAATGCACACACGTGAATGTTCACCCATACAAGTGTAAGAAAGCAAAAACACAATTCTTGATAAAATTTTGATTTGTGAACCTTTGAGTTATTTGCTGGTCCCACTGTTGCCAGCCTGACCATCAACTGGCATCTTAAAATCACTATTCTGACGATGATGTTTCATTGTAGGTGTAGCTTCAGAGAGTGGGTAAGCCCCTTGCTCATAAATGTTCATGCCTGATTTTCAGCTGAGCTTTGGATTGGATTTGATCAAAAGACGGAAGAAAGGTTCACAATAATCCAGCGTCTTTAGTAATCTCAGATCATGAAGTCTCCCAGCATTAAATAGCCTTTCAAAACTTACTGCCTCAACCAATGCATAAAGAATGGCCAAATGGAACTGAGCCACAATCAGTATCAGCACTTCCAGCACAGGAGAGGGCAAACATAACTAAATTTATTTGGTATTGTAAGTGTTAATAATGTAACTGAAATCAGTAAGAAAGCTCTCAACTATAACAGTGCAAGTAAAGTTATCAATTGTTCTAGGAGTACAATATTGGAACTATTTTAGAAGCATTGATGGACTAACGCTATATTGAGACAACTCAGCTGTTTGTTCTATTTATAGCATTTTGTATTTAGAAATTAAATTTTCAGAAACAATCGTGCTGTCAGGAAAACACACCCCATACAGTCTTCAGCATCATCTGCTGGTCAAGCCAAGAACACTCTTCCTTTGTTGGTTCCAATAACAGATACAATTATCACAAACAAATGTGTTTCTGACAACAGGGAAGGAGTTGACAACTGCTGGTTTTCAAATTTTACACTCAATCCTAATTTAGTTTTTTTTCCTTCACTGATTTGGTGCATGCCTTTCAACTCTGGGCTAGACTCTTCCTTTGTGGTAACCTTCTACCACTTGAACACATCCTTTTTTGTATAATAGTAAAGCTTGAGTAACCTCAACCCATTACAGCAGAACCAGAATCAGCACAAACTCCCCAGCCTCAGATTCTCACATAATCTGACTCATTAGGATGGGATGCAATCCACCCCAGCCCTCCACGACGGGATTAATGTGTAGCTGTCCCCCCATAATCCCGATTCAATTTCCTGGGCCAAGATTACTGATTGATATTGCATTTCTGGAAGGATACCATAAGTAGAACAGAGTAAGTACAACTTAAAGTGTGATACTGGCAGGAGCTGGAATTGTGTAGGTCATAGCAGATTCTAGGCCCTTCTGTGGAAGATTAGAAAAGGTATGTGGCACATCTAGAAAATAATGGGGAGAGATGCAGGAAAAAAAAGACTTGAGACTCTAGCCAGCATACACATATTGCAGTTAAATAGGGGAGGCAGTCCCAGAGGAGAAAAAATTACTGTGGGGCAGAATAATGCACAAGATATTAAGGTACGGATCTGACCGTATATATTGTTCAGTTCTAACAAAGTCCTCCAGTACATCGTACACAGCCACACTTCAGAACTGAGCTTCAAACTACATGCAAAACAGGTTGTTCCACTCTGGAGTACATCATAGCTGAGGATGATCCTTTTAGTCCTCAACATTTTCCACATGTGCATTCCATCTGGTGTCACTGGTTACAATCAGGAGCAGAAACATTATTTGGATTTTTTCCTTCCTTAATCCAGGGAATTAGAGACAAATTGTAATGCCACTCCTGCTGAGATCAACTAACTCAGCATGAGGTAGGACTTGAAGGTGGGTCTTCTAGATGCTTACGATTGATCTATTTACTAGCTAAATTCATGGAATCAGAGTGAGATCTTTATTATACATCACAATTAAGGAGTACACTGTTCTACTCATCTATTTTCCAACTACATATCTGCTTAGGCCTCCTGCCTAAATAGGACGGATTCAACAGCAACAGACTGGCACAACTACAGAGATGTTTCCGTTGCCTGCAGTTTCTTTTTAAACACGGTAAGGTAGAAAAATCCCCTCAGTGATGTTAAGGGCTGGCCCTGAAGGTTCCTGTCAATTTTCTGAGTCCATCGGTCACACCGTACACCCATTTACAAAGGTAGATAATGATATTTAACCTAGAACACTTGAATCAATATTTCCTCAGTAAACACTGGCGGAGGGGGTCAGGGAGAACTAATTCAAGCTTCATTCTCTGCATGTGATAATATGTGACCTTCTCTGAGCTCTACGCTAAAGCTGCTGTATACCAATCCACTAGGAGATGCCCAAAAGCCAAGATTAGCCACTGCACTACATTTTAAGGTTACCATCTGGGACTGAAATGACACAAATGCTGAAGGGTGCCAGATTACCTGCTGATTTTCAGTTACTTCCACAGTACTGAAAAATCTTTAACAGCTGATAGAAATCTCCATCAGTTTCTCAGAGACACAAAAATAAAAAATATTCAAAAGAGGAATTTAGAGACTAACTTTAATCCTAATGATCTTTAATTCTAGTTTTAAGATGCTGTTATGCTGAAACTAATAGTTTATCCTGTTCTCTTTATGACACTGACACTGAAACTGAACACTGGCCAAGATTAAAGTGTACCAAGGAACTGCACAGAAGTCCTATCAGACAAAAATACACTTTGATCTGATTTTTAAAAAGGATGATCAAAGTCATGGTCGCTGGAAATGGACTTTAAAGGAGGGTCTGAAATAGACTGAAGCTGCTGGAGAGGCAAAATGGTTTAGAGAATCTTTCAAATACTAGGGTTGGAATGACTGAAGGCATTACTGACAAATTGAAAGGCAAACAGGCATGCAAAAGATAATAAAATGTGAGGCTGGATGAACACAGCAGGCCCAGCAGCATCTCAGGAGCACAAAAGCACGCGTTTCGGTGCTCCCGAGATGCTGCTGGGCCTGCTGTGTTCATCCAGCCTCACATTTTATTATCTTGGATTCTCCAGCATCTGCAGTTCCCATTATCACAGGCATGCAAAAGGTTGGGCGATGTTATGGAGAAAGTTATGGACATAGAGAAGCGCATGACTATGTTATCATTGTCATCATCATTAATGGTGGTCCCTCGCAAATGAGAATAACTCTCTTCTGCACTTAGGGTTGAGTCTGCAGCTGGCTGTACATACCAATATGGCCACCGCAGGCTCTGTTACATTTGGGCTAGAAAGTAGTCACGGGAAGAGGTGGGTCGGGCATTGGCATAGCAGTATGTTCCTTTTACTGTTTTTGCCTGGCTTCCATTTTTTCCCCTGATGGCAAGTCACTTGACGCCTTCCCAGATGCTTCTCCTCCACTGGCTCCTGTGGGAAAGTCTCACTTCACCAGTGTGGCCTTGAGGGTACCATTGAAGCACTTCCTCTGTCCACCTGGGTTCGCCTGCCATTTTGAAGCTGAAAGTCTGGAAAATGACGGGGAGTTTCATATTGGTCACGTGGACAATGTGCCCTGCCTGTCGAAGCCAATCAAGAATAGTCAGTGCCTCGATGCCAGGGATGCTAGCCTGGTCAAGGATACTGACGTTGGTGCATCTTTTTTCCCCACTAGATGCACAGGATCTTGCACAGGTAATGTTGATGGTACTTCTCCTGTGCCTTTAGGCAGTTGCTGTAGACAGTCCCAAAGCCAAATAGCTGCACAACTACTATAGCTCTGTCTACCATGATCCTGGTGTCAGATCTCATGTTGCTGTTCTCGAACGCCCTTTCCCTCAGGCAGCTGAAAGCTACATAAGCACAGTAGATGCAATGCTGGATCTCTTCATCAATAGCTGCTTTGGCCAACAGGACACTTCTGACATATTGGAAGTGGTCAATGTTCTCTAAGGTCTCCCTATGGTCTTTGATGATTGGGGTTTTACACCACAACATCAGCCCAGGTTAATGAAGGACCTTCATCTTTCAGATGGTCAGAGTGAGACCCATGTTCTCATATGTCTCCGTAAATGTGCTGACGGTGGTCTGGAGGACTTCCTCGGAGATTGCACACACACAAGTATTACCTGCGTACTGCAGCTCGATGACACTGGTTGAGGTGACTTTGGTCTTGACTTGAAGGTTGTGGAGGGTAAATGATTTCGCACAGGTTCTGTAAGTTAGTTTCATTACAACAGGGAGTTCTTCAAGTGGGTTGAAGCATTGCAATGAGGTAGATCGAGAACAATGCTGGGGTGCTGACGCAACCCTGCTTGACACTGGTCTAAATAGGGAATGGGTCAGTGTTGGAGCTATTTATCATTACCACAACTTCTGTGTTGTCATGGAGCAGGTGAAGGATAGTGACAAAATTCATGTCAAAGGTCATGTGAAGGGGTAACACAGTGTGGAGCAGGTTCTTTTCTCTGCATTTCTCCTGCACTTGTCGCACTGTGGAAATCATGACCAACAGAGGGTCCTGCTGAGAAGGATTCTGGGAGGAGTCATCTCAGTCACTGCTCCAGGAGCAAATAAAAGGCAAGCAAGCTGCCATTTTGAGAAGGGTGGCTTTCTGGTGGAAGTGCCATTAGAAGATTGAGTGTAGGTTTAAGTGAATACCAGGCTTCAGCGAGGCGGGTGAACAGCAGTCAGAGAAAGAGCAATTTTCTGCTGCAGACACAAGAATAAAGGAGCAGTGGAAGGAAATTTAACTGTGAGGCCACAGGCAACAGGTGAGTAGCTGACTGGTGAGTAGCTGACTGGTGAGTAGTTTCTTGTTTCTCTTTTCTTTGCTAGTGTTGTGAACTTAAGAGTTAATTTGTGGCAGGAGATCCCAAACTTGTGTATGTTCCTCCTGTGTGATGTGGGAATTCCAGGACCTGTCCAACATCCCTGGCTCCTTCATGTGCAGGGACTGTGTGCAGCTGCAACTCCTGCCTGACTGTTTGACAGCTCTGGAGCTGCAGTTGGATTTACTTTGGATTTTCCTGTGAGGCAGAGGGAATTGTGGATAGCATATTCAGGAAGATAGGGAGTGGGTGACCAACAGACAGAAGAAGAGCAAGAAGGCACTGCAAGGGTGCCCTGCAGTCATCTCCCTCCAAAACAGATAAATAGGAAAGCTAAGATGAATGTGTGGCTTGAAGGATGGTGCAAGGTGGTTGATTCAAACTCCTGTGACATTGGATTCGGTTCTGGGGTAGGTGGGACCAGTACGAACTGGATGGCCTGTACCTGGGCAGGACTGGAACCAATGTCCTTGGGGTGTGTTTGCTAGTGCTGTTGGGAAGGGTTCATACTAATATGGCAGGGGGATTGTAACCAATGCAGGAAGCTTGAGGGAAGTAAACTTGGGACAGAAATGAAGGACAGTAAGGGGAAAAGTGAAAGTGGAAGGCAGAGAAATCAAAGACAAAAATCAAAAAGGGCCACATTTCACAATGATTCTAAAAGGGCAGAAAATGTGGAAAGAAAAGAGCCTGAAGGCTAAATCTCAATGTGGGGAGTAATAAGGTGGGTGAATTAACGTGCAGGTAGTTATTAATGGATATGACGTAATTGGGATCACAGAGATCTGGCTCCAGGATGATAAAGGATGGGATCTCAACATCCAGATTATTCAATTTTCAGGAAAGACAGACAGACAGAAAGGAAAGGGAGGTGGATTAGCATTGCTAGTTAAGGAGGGTATTAATGCAATAGAAAGTGCGGGCATTAGCCTGGATGATGTGGAATCTGTATGGGTGCAGCTGCGTTAGGGAAAAAGGTATTAGTGGGAGTTGCGTACAAACCACCAAACAGCAGTTGTGATGTTGGGGACTGTACCAAACAGTAAGTTAGAGATGCATGCAGTAAGGATACAGCAGTTCTTATGGGTGACTTCAATCTACATAATGATTGGACTAACCCACCTGGTAGCAATGGGGTGGCGGAGGATTTCCTGGACTGTATGAGGGATGGTTTCCTTGACCAATATGTCGAGAAACTAAGTAGAGAGCAATCTGTCTTAGACTGGGCATTGTGTGACAGAGGATTAATTAGCAACATTGTGGTGCAAGATCCTTTGGGGAAGAGTGACCATAATATGATAGAATTCATTAAGATGGAGAGTGACACAATTAAATCTGAAACTAGGGTCTTGAACTTAAAGAAAGCTAACTTGATGGTATGAGACATGCATTGGCTAGGATAAACTAGCCAAGGATACTTAAAGGGTTGACGGTGGATAGGCAATGGCAGACGTTTAAAGAACACATGGACGAACAACAAAAATTGTCCATGCCTGTCTGGTGTAAGAGAAAAACACGGAAGATGGCTCCACTATAATTAACAAGGAAAATCAGGAACTGTCAAAGCCAAAGAGGAAGCATATCAAATGGCCAGAAAAAGCAGCAAAGCCGAGGACTGGAAGAAATTTAAAAGTCAGTGGGGGCGGGGGGGGAGGATTTAATTTGAAATGGGAAAATATAAAACGAAAGTGAGCTTGCAGAAAACACAAAAATTGACTACAAAAGTTTCTATAGATATGTGAAGAAAAAAAGACTGGTAAAGGCAAATGTACATCACTTCCAGTTAGAATCAGGTGAATTCATAATGGACAACAAAGATGGCAGACCAGTTGAGTAAATACTTTGGATATAAGGAGGTCACAAATAATCTTCAGGAAATGCTAGGGGCCAGAGTCAATCATGAAGAAGGAACTGAAGGAAATCCTTATTAGTCAGTAAATAAGTCCCTACGGTCTGACACTCTGCATCCCAGAGTACTTAGGGAAGGGGCCCCAGAAATGGCAGATGCATTGGTGATCATTTTCAAGCATTCTGTAGGCTCTGGAAGAGTTCCAATGGAGTGGAGGGTAGCTAATGTAACTCCACACTTTAAAAAGGGAGGGAAGAGAAAATGGTGAATTATAGGCTGGTTAGCCTGCCATCGGTGTTGGGGAAAATGCTATAGTCAGTCATTAAGGATGTAAAAAATTAGCATTTGGAAAGTGGTGACAGATTTGGTCCTAGTTAGCATGGATTCACTGAAGGGATATCATGTTTTACAAATCTTCTGGAATTTTTTGAGGATGTGATCACTGGCGTAGACAATGGCGAATCAATAGATGTTGTGTATCTGGACTTCCAAAAGGCTTTTGACAAGGTTCCACGTAAGAGATTAGTAATGAAAATTAAAGCTACTGGTATTGAGGTAGTCTATTGACATAAATAAAGAACTATTGGTAGACAGGTAGCAGAGAGTTGGAATAAATTGGTCCTTTTCAGAGTGGCAGGCAGCAATGAGCGGGGTGCCACAGCATTCAGCACTGGCACCTCAGCTATTCACAATTATATTAATGACTTGGACAAAGGAATCAAATGCCATATCTCCAAAATTGCAGATGACACGAAAACAGATGGCAGTGTGTGCTGTGAGGAGGTTCTAAGAGACTGCAAGGTGATGTAGACAGGCTGGCTGATTGTGCAGATACTTGGCAAATGCAATATAATGTGGATAAATGTGAGGTTATCTATTTTCGCCACAAAAACAGCAAGGCAGATTATCTGAATGATAGCAGTTTAGGAAAATGTGAGGTGCTACAAGACCAGGTTTTATGGTGGAACAGTCATGATTCATTGAGCACAGCAACAGACCCGTCGGTCCAACCAGTCCATGCCAATCATAATCCCAAACTAATCTGCCCACGCTTGGCCCCTATCCCTCCAAACATTTTCTTATTCATGTACTTATCTAAACGTCTTTTACTTGAATCCACATCCACCATTTCTCTCCAAATTCATTCCACACTCAAAAAAATTTGCCCCTCACATCATTTTAAATCTTTCACCTCTCAGCTTAAAAATGTGTCCCCTTGTGTTAATCTGCCACCCTAGGAAAAACATGCCTGCCAATCAGCTTATCTATACCTCTCATTATTTTATAAACCTCTAAGGTCGCCTCTCAACCTCCTACACGCCAGTGAAAAAAGTCCCAGCCTATCCAGTTTCTCTTTAAAAATCCTCCAGTCCCAGCAACATCCTGTAAATCACATCTGAACTGTCTCTAGCTTAATAATATTTGTTCAATAACAGGAGACCAGAACTGGATGCAATACTCCAGAAAAGGCCTCACCAATGTTCTGTACAGCCTTTACATAACATCGCAATTCCTACACTCCAAGGTCTGAGCATTGAAGGGAAGCATTCTAGATGCCTTCTTACCCACCCAATCTAAACATGAATTCAAGTCCAGAGAATTATGTACCTGAACCCCTAGGTCGCTCCGTTATACAACACTGCCCAAGGCCCTACTTCTAATTGTATCAGTCTTGTCTTTGTTTGTTTTGCCGAAAAGTAAAAATCACATTTATATAAATTAAACTCCATTTTCCACTCTTCAGCCCATTGACCCATTTGATTAAGATCGCTTTGGAATCTTCGAAAATGTTCTTCACTATCCACTATACCACCAATCTTGGTGTCATCTGCAAACTTAGTGATCACCACTGAAGGTTGGCACGCAGCTGCCGCAGACAGTGAGGAAAGCGAATGGCATGCTGGCCCTCGTAGCAAGAGGATTTTAGTATCACAGTAAGGATGTCTTGCTGCAGTTATACGTTGTCTAGTGAGACCACACATTGAGTAGTTTGCAGTTTTGGTCTCCTCATCTGAGGAAGGACATTCTTGCTATTGAGGGAGTTCAGCAAAGGTTCACTGGACTAATCCCTGGGACGGTAGGGTTGACATATTAGGAAAAAACTGGATTGACTGGGCTTGTATTCTCTGGAATTTAGAAGAATGAGGGGAGATCTCATGGAAACATATAAAATGCTGACGGTGTTGCCAAGTTGGGCAGAGTACTTGTGGGTTGGAAGACAGGACGTTAGAATTTGGTGTTTTTAAAAGATTAATGATTGGGAGGGGGGAAGCAGTGCATGGCCTGTTTAAAAAATGATGAGGCTTGGAGAGAAGACAAAGGCCGTTAAGCATTTGTGGGTTTGCAGGCGTACCAAGCATCTGAATTGTAGCAGTTGTATCAAAAGTCTATGCTATTAGCAGGCAAAGCAGCACTTTTAATTGAGACGATAAATCTGAATTTAGCCAATTTAAACCAGGTGCTTAGATATGAAAAGCCAATTAAATTTAAATCTGATGGTTTTGACAACATATCCTGTTGTAAGAAATTGATATGTCAGCAAGCGTAAAAAAGACAGGACAGTTGCAAACTCAAAGAACCAACTGCCATCTGGTAAGAGATCTGTTCTCTCAGCTCTTAGAGAAAGCATCATCTAATTAATAAAGGTACTGCAGCACTCTTTGAATTCTTCTGTTTGGAATATTAGCTGACAAAATATTCCTGACAGAAGATCAATGGCGAAGGGACAGAACATTCCAGAAGATGTAACCTGGCTATAATTTCAAGAGACTAAGTTCTAACTTTTTTAAGTTTATTTTTGTTTATGTAAATGGGGCATGTATTTATTGGAATAGCATGCTATTAGAATCTTACTTTACTTGGGAATAGTTGGTATAGGGAAGGGAATTGTTTGGTTTGTTTATTGTTCAATTAATTTGTTCACTGTTAAATTAGATAAAGGTGTTACTTTTTGATTATACAGTGTGTGTCAGGAATTTATTTCCATTAGCTGTTATAACAGATTGGGGGTGAGAGGCGTGTTATGCCACCTTTCACACTTCCTTTAACAGATTATATGGTGAGGCAAGCCTCTTGGGCCGTTGCTGTTTTTGTTAACAAAACAGGGGGGGTGGCTGACCTTCATTTTATAACAATGGGACTGGACATGCTAGATGAGGGAAGAATGTTCCCAATGTTGGTGAGTCCAGAACAAGGGGTCACAGTCTAAGAATAACAGGTCAGCCATTCAGCAGTGAAATGAGGAACAATTTCTTCACTCAGATTTGTAAACCTATGGAATTCTCTTCCACAAGCTGTTGGGGCCAACTCATTAGGTATATTCAAGAGGGAGTTGAACAGGGCCTTTGCAGTTAAAGGGACCAAGGGGCACAGGGAAAGGGTGGGAATGGGATACTAAGATTGCATGATCAGCCATGATCGTACTGAATGGCGGTGCGGGTTTGAAGGGCTGAATAGCCTACTACAGCACCCATTTTCTTTGTCCACTATGCCGCTCCATGGCCAATTGCCACACTGATATTCTGGAAGGAGTTCCACAGCCACAGGCAAGCGATGGTTGGGGAGGACATTGGCATTTACTTTTCTAATGGTCAACAGCAGGGAGATTCCCCTGTACTTGCCACAATCGGACACGTTTATTTTTTGAAAATACTCATGACCCTGGCATCTTGGAGCTTTCCCAGAGATGCTCTCCTTCCAGATAAGGTAGATTTTGGCATGTATCTACATCAGGAGCTCTTTGCCTCCACGCCTCAATGCAGCAGGAATTCCTGGAGCAGGAAATCCATCTGCACCAACACCCTTATTGTTCTTAAGCTGCTGGATGGCCTTCTCAATTTCATGCAAGGCTGGTGTGTTGCTGAGCTCACGTCACATGCTATGCTGTGGGATGTGTTGAAGAACACTCGGATCAACGACAGACCCCTGGTTGAGGAGGTCTCTAAAGTGCACCCCCATGTGTTTTTGATGGTTTCCTTATCTTTAAGGAATGATTCTGTGCTCGGCCAGCAGTGGTGTGGGGCCTTGGGTGTTTGGTTCATGTGTGGTCTTGACAGCAGAGAAGAAGCCATGCATGTAATGGTTGTCAGCCATTTGTTAGGTCTCCAGTGCTTTCTCCATCTACCACCTGTTCTTTATGTCACCAGTTTGTTTTTGTACCTCTGCCTTCAGTCTCCTATCGGCCTGGTTTTTCTCTTCCGAGTGTGGTGGTTGTTTTACTCCTCCAATGGCTTGTGCTTCCAGCTTAATAGTTCCTGGATCTCATGATCATTCTCATCAAACCAGTCTTGGAGATTCCGAGTTGAGGTTTTTTTTTGCAAGCATTGATGCTCGGGTCTCAAAGACGGACCAGAGACTGTTGGGATCCTGCAACCCTCCGTCAGAGGGTTGCTAAGTTTGTGGAGACAGCTTGGTTGTATGAGGCTATTTTTTTTCCAGGTCTAAGTGCTTCAATGTTGTACTTTTTCCAGCACTGTTTCACCGAAGGGACAAATACAAGACTTGGCAGTACCCACACTCCAAACACGGGCACCTCCTTGACTACATCGTCAGGATGAGGGATCGGAAAATCTTTAAAATCTCACGCGCCATGACAGGAGCCAACAATTGCTGGAAGGACTGACCCATGATCAACATCAATATAACATGGCCATGAAACGACAGAATGTAAACATTAGGACAAATATATTAAATTGAAGGCATTAGAGAAAAACGACATGCATCTTTCCTGATCTCTCAACATGCCAAACTGCTTTATTGTCAATGTTCTTTTGAACTATAGTCCATGCTGTGATTCTGTGACATTGGAAACACAGAAGCCAAGTGCACATAGCAAGTTCCTGCAAAAGTAATGCGATAACAATCTGCTCTAATGGCGTTGATTTGAGGGATAAATGTTTGGCAGGGAATTAGACAAGAAATCTTGTTATTTTACAAAATAATGCCATAGAAACTTTCATGTTCACCTGAGAGGGCACATAGAGCAGTTTAATATTTTATCTGGTAAACAGAAGTTCACAAAGCTCAGCAGTGTTTTGATAATCATAAATTTATTGATGTGAGATGGGGCATTAACCAAGAGCATATTGGAGTTGTCAGAGATAACAAAAGCATAGATGAGAATTTCAGCAGCAGATGGGTTGAGGCAGGGATGGAGGCAAGCAATATCAGAGGTGAAGAGGAGGATTAACAACCAGTTTGATCTTGAGCTGACTTTTGGTCAATATAGCTCAACCTGGGAAGAGGGCCAGAATCTGTGCAAACATTTTCCTGTACATAGCAGGGTCACACACAATGGCTACTGTCTTCCCAATGCTTAGCTAAAGGATGCTATAGTTCAGTCAAAACCGGACGTTGGGCTAGCTGTCTGACAACGTCAAGGCAGATGATGAAAACATAAGAATAGTCATTGTTAAAATACAAATGGCAACTGACTCCATGCATTCTCATGATTCACCAAAGGGCACCACGTGGATTAAGAGAACAGTATCTACATATTTCCATTGACTTCTGATGTAACAGAGTTAGAGAAGCTGCAGCTGAAGGCAACAAATAGTCAGGTAAAAATGGAACAAAACAAAATTAGTCCCACTGAGCTTCAAATACAAGAGATATAGTGTATTGTGTCAAAGAAGATAGGAAGGGCCTATTAGAATAATGCATCATTGTCACAGTCACTGAGGATGAAACTGGTGACTCTAATGAGACTTGCTTCAGTCCAGTGGTAGAGGTGAGAACCTGACTAGAAAAATAAAATCAAAAGGATTTAGAGAGAAAGGGGAAGTTGGGGATGGGTTGATACTTTACTGGACATTATGATCTAGAATGTTTATCCATTGTGTACGTGGGGGTGTCAGTTGATGATGGCAACTGTTTTGAAAGGCAACTGAAATAAGGAGAGAAACTGAGTATTTATTGCTTTCATGGAAATGATGGTCAAAAGGATCAGGCCTCCCTGTTGGATCTCGGACATGTTTTAACTCTTGAGAGGCCAAGTTAGACAGGAAGTCAACAGGAAATAATTGTTTACTTCTCTTTCAAAATTCGTTACGGTCTCCTTCCAATATTGTTTCTGACAAGTCATTGAGTATCCAAGCAAACTCTATTAAGCCTAGGTCGATCTTCTGAGTTTGAATTCAGGCGTTCACTGATCAAAGTATTTTTCCTTTACCAAAAATTCTAATAGTAAGCAAAGTCTCATACCTGACACCATCTTAATAAAGTGTGATCAGAGATAATGGGAACTGCAGATGCTGGAGAATCCAAGATAACAAAGTGTGGAGCTGGATGAACACAGCAGGCCAAGCAGCATCTCAGGAGCACAAAAGCTGATGTTTCGGGCCTAGACCCTAAGGGTCTAGTTTCACACTTTGTTATCATCTTAATAAATGTCTTTCTATATTTTCATTGGCCTTTATGTTCTTCCTAAAGCAAAACACCAAAAACCAGAAACACGTGCACCGTGATAAACGTTTTACATGATTTTGACACAGAACTTTGTGTTAGAATTTCAGCACACAGTTGAGGTTGATTGTTCAAGCACATTTGTAAGAGTGTACTGCATTATCAGAGGAGCTGTCTTTTGGAAAAGATATTTAACTAATTTCATTTCAACATGTCATTCTATCTTCTCTCCAAATAGAAGAGATCTGTTAACAAGTGGCTTAGTAGCTGTATAACCTGTCTTGGAATTTTAGAATCATAGCACAGTACAGGAGAAGGCAACTAGTTCAAGTCTTTGGTAGTTTTATTTTCCAGTGCATTCAGGTTAATCCCATTCTTCTGCTCTTGTCCCGTATCTCTACCTTCTTTTGTTCATTAAGTATTCATCAAATTTCCTTTGAAGGCTACTATTCAGAATAGGTGATAACTGTGGACAATTTGCAAGACAATTGATTGCAATGGTCCTAGTTGCTCTCCAGTGTCTCATCCAAGTGACCATGGTTTATGGGTACGCCTCAACATTAAGTGTTAGCTGAATATGTAACAGGATAACCCTCAGCATGTTTCAAACACATGCATTGAAGGATGTTACTCTTTTAGGTGTTTTCATCAGTATCACTTCTGAGTTGGTATTTGGCAATCAGCACCTCCAGGCTGTGAAGCAAAGGAAAAAGCCAGTTAGGAAGTACTAAAGAGTGCTCAGCAGAGTAGTTATGTTTCACTAGACAAGAGAAGAGGAGGCGAGCACAAAGCAAAGGAAAACTATAAAAGTTAAATGAGGCAAGGAATGATATCCATCTCAGTCTCTCTGCCATGTTACCTTCAATCCAGTGTAAAGTCCACACCTAAACTGAATTGCTAGTCATTTTAACATTTACAGATTATACTAAAATAATTTACATCCGATCTCAGATTTACATGCTTGTTGTTGAGGTTAATTGACAAAAATATTGAATAAATTAGTACTTTTTAAACAATTTTCTTCCTTCAGAGACCGAAAAGCGGAATTTCAGAAGCACAAAATGTCTTCAGGATGGATGGGATGAAACATGATTTTTTTGGGGGGGCATGGGGAGAAGAGAAACACACAGACTTGGAATCTTCACAAAAAAATTTTAAAGTTTTTCCCCTGGGATTCACCACAAACAACTTGTACATAATGCCTGCACAGTATAAAAATCAAAGCAAAGTGGGCAGCAAACAAGAGGTGTTATTTTCAGGGTTATTATGGCACTTATTTTGAGAGCACTAGAATATAAAGGCATGGATGTGCTTCCGAGGCTTTACAGAGCTCTGGTCAGGCCACATTTTGAGTGTTGTGAACAATTTTAGGCCCCATATCTCAGAAAGGATGTACTGGCACTGGAGCAGGTCCAGAGGAAGTTCACAAGAATGATCCCAGGAATTGAGGTCTTAATATATACGGAAAGTTAGACGACTCCAAGTCTATACTCGATGGGATTTAGAAGGAAGAGGGGTGATCTAATTGAAACTTAGAATACCAAACAGCCTGGACAGAGTGGACATTACGAAGATTTTCCATTAGCAGGAGAGACTAGGACCCAGGGGAACAGCTTTGGAGGAAAGGGAAAAACTTTTAGAACAGAGATGAGGAGAAACTTCTTCTGCCAGACAGTGGTGAATCTATGGAATTCGTTGCCACAGAAGGCTATGGAGGCCAGGTCACTGAGTATATTTATGACAGAGATAGATAAATTCTTAATTGTCAAGGGCATCAAAGGTTATGGGGAGAATAGGGTTAAGAAACTTATCAGCCATGATTGAATGGCAGAGCAGACTGAATGAGCTGATATGAGCAGAAATTAGGCCATGGGTTTGAGAAGCTAAAGTTGTGAACTTGACATTAAAGGAGGGAGATGGATCATAATTTAATTGCACCTCTGAAGTATTCTGGATATCTTTCAACACTAAATTCACTCCAGAAAATCAAATTATTGTTCATAAGTTTGAGAGTGTAAATTCCTGAGCACAGGTCCAAAGCATCCCCGCTAAGTATTGGGGAAAGGAAGGGGAGGTGCCAAGTTCCAGGAATCCCGAAATGGACAGATCAACGTTGGTTAAAGACTAGGTTAGTTAAAGGACAGTGAGAAATTGAAACCTTGAATGAGGATTTTAAATTTAATGCATTGGAAGCTGGAAACTAATTTTAGGTCAAAAAGGAGAGGTGTGATATGCAAATAGAGTTTAGTGAATGACCAGAGACACATCAAGGCTTTCTCCCAGTGGAGTCTAGATCCAGGGTAAACAGTGTCAAGATAAGACATTGGTCACTTAGTACTGAAATGATGAGAAATTTCTTTACTCAGAGCGTGGAAATCTTTGTAGTTCCCTAACCAGAGAGATAAGAATACTCAATCATTAAACATATTCAAGGAATCAAGGGACATAGAGACAAGACAAAAATAATGGGGGTAAGTTAGAAGGACTGCTACTGTCTTTTTGATTGTCAGAATTGAGCCATTTTGCCTAATTCAGCAGTGTTTTACGAGTTGCAGTTTTGAAGCATGTGAAATGGGTGGCCTGCCTGCAGGGCACTGTAGCATTCCAGCCTTGAGGTCACGAAGGCATTAAAGGTCAATTGCTGTCTCAGATCATAGTGAGAGAATGTGTTGGAGTACATAGTGGGAATATAGAGTTCATATTTAGCCACACTAAAAATATATTTAAAATAAGAAATCGCATTAGTTTACTGGGGCATGAGCACATTCAATTAGCTAACAAGGATGCAACAGTGACAGAAACAATGCACGTCTATGTTGTGTTTAACAGAGGAAATGTAAACGTTTCATGTTGGTAAAGTTAGAAAAGGTGACTATAAGTAAGGCTGGAGGAGTTTAAGAGATTGCAAGATCCTGGTTCTGACAATAGTAATCAATTTGACATGTTAACATTGCCTCTATCTCACTGAGCTCCCAAGCACTACCAGCCCCTATTTTAAACTGCGAAAAATTGAGACTATCAGGCCTATCAGAGATCGCTGTAAGTTCACTATTGTCAGCTAGACATCCACCAACATGGGAGTAACCCAAACAGGAAATTTAACTTGTGGTTTTCTGGTCTGTGCTGCTGTGTCTTGAACAACAGTTCAAAAAATCCAACATGCATTTTCTAAACATATTTTTGCAGAGCAGATACAAGACGAGCAGCAGTACTGAAACTCAGCAACTTTGTTTGTTAAAACATTTTTTAGTGTTGGCCTAAGAATTTGTTTCCTAGCCCCAGCATGCTCAAACTATAGGTTTGAAACTTGACACTTTCTTTCAGATGATCAGTGCACTTAGGCCCAGAGACTTCTTGGCGCACATTTTTCTCTTCCTGAATGTTGCCATGACAATAGACTGAGTTTTAATCTAAATGTAATCTCATTTCTTCTTTCCCCTCCTCCAGTTGCCATGGAGATAGTAGTGGCGCAGCCTCATCAGATTACCAAAGAAACTCTTTGAGCCAATTGTCATTAATCATTCTTATTTTGCCCCACCCCAAGCAGACAGCACAGCTCATTGGCAGGGTCAAGCTGTTTGTTCCAACATGACAGTATAAGAATTTGTTTGGAAATGAAATTTGTTCAAATCAGATTTTTTTTGATGAGGTATCTGAAAACATATATCTTGGACATCACACAGCCCCTCGCCAGAAATATAACTATTTTGGAACGTTTAATTTCACTGACTCCAATGAACAAGTTGATCCCTTGGATATAATTAACGTGGCTACTCACATCCACTTTGATAAAACACACACTTCAACAGCAAGAAGAGTGTGCTGTTCAACCATAATGCACTCTCTTCACCTTGAAAAAATAGCACCTCCCTCACATCTCGTAGGGATACTTAGGAAATATCTGGCCTCATTAACACAAGAGGCAGAGGAAAAGCCCTCAGGTGTGGTGAAAAAATAAGAAAGGTGATTCCCAATCTGTATGTTATACAAGCTCTAACAAATGCTTTTGTGCTTTACGACATCAGCAATGTCCCCGTGAAGTAGTTTCATAACACTGACTCCCACACACATTAGGATAAAAGAAAAATGGATTGAGAAAATATTACATGTGCTATTAAGCTCATACATTTTACACCCCATGTACAAATCTCTCTATCAAGGGATCCCTGTGACATTAATAATAATGTCCTCAGGGATAAGAATAATCACAAGAAAAACTTTCTAAGAAGGAAGCTTCTATGAATTCTCTCTGTCTTCTGAAGGTGACTGCAAAATGTGCATTTTCTGCCATTGGCAGTACCATGTGGTTCACAGGCTGTCCATATCATCTACTAATAAAAAAAGGAAGTAACTCTGTTACAGCAGCATCCAAAAGCTTAACTATCACTGGGAGCTCTCCTTTGTTGGTTTTTGGCAAAATGACAGCACATTAAAATCAAAAGTGAAGAGAATTACAGTTCAAAGTGCCTGGTACCCAGTGTGTTATGATCTTAGCTAATGTTATTACTTTTTACAAGTCAGATGCCAGATTGAAATCTGGTTTGATAGATCATTCTTTGTTTCGCTTTGATTTTAACAAGATGGCCTCTCACTGAAACATAAGCCATGCTGCAGATTTCATTTTAACAATAAAACAGAAACTTATTTCAGCAATGAAATGAAGATAAAATTGAATAAAGCATGCTATTTTCTCATGACACAAACTTAAAGACAGTAACATGTTCTCACTAATCCCAAAGTAAACTCCTTCACAGATCCCATAATTACTTCTGCACAGTAGTGGCACAGCTCTGCAGATATTTTTAAACTACCTGTACAGATGTGTAACGACACACCTCTGGATCAGGTAGGACTTGAACACAGGTTTACTTGTTCAAAAGTAGGTACACTACACCATGCCAAAAGAGTACATAGCAATATGCTTCATTTAAATGTAACTTCAACTCTCAGTTTAGAAAATTGGATAGCCTTTTCCTTCAGCTTTCATATGACTGAATTGAAGCGTTGTCAGCTTCAAATAAGCCCTTCAGGACTTTATCCAAACACTTCTAGTCTGGTACTACCGGTAAACTTCTGACTCAAAAGTTAACTCAGTTTTACCCTCATCTCCACTTTTCAGGAACACGGCTTATACATGTATCTTCGGCCAAAGACTTCAGCAGAACTGTCCCAACCTGAACAATAAAGTAACTTTTTTTCCCCAAGCAATGGGTGTTTCTCTCAAGCATGAAAAGAAACAATTTTTGAACTTCTGAACTGGAGACTGGGAGAGTTTACCACGTACAAGATAAACAATGTAATTGAAACCCCATTAGTCCTGAAGCTAAATCTCTCAGGCTGCTTTAAAAGAACACAGTTACAGAAATATCTACAAATTAATCATTAAACCCATCAGACCTAAAAAAGCCTACATAACTAATTCAAAATTGAAAATAAATGATATTAAAATATTTGAAAAATACAGTATATACAATACAATTAAAATGCCGTTTTGCCCAATTCCAATCAGCAACATTTAAAAAAGCCCATCTTGACCAGTAAAAGAGAAGAGCCTATGGCACCATTTAAGAAAGAAAGGAAAGGAACTTCCAACTTCCTCAGCAAACAGAATGAAAAATTAACTGGTCGATTATCTAAGGTAAGTTCAAAGGTTCAAAATTACTCACTGTATGGGAAGCACTTTTAAGATGTTTTTGAGCTTTGTAAGAATAAGCTAGCTAAATACAAGTCCTTTTTGATCAAAGTTCAAATCATCTCAATTACATTAGTGAATTTTTTTCTTTAGGCGTGATGTCCCATATGTCTGACCAACAGTCATTGGCCATGGTTACATTACTTAGGACAGGTACTAGGGAACTACCAGTAATGTGTAAACAGTACCTCGTTAGGATGCTGTTGGTCAAAATCAGGCTGAGAACAGATCACTTGTGCTGAATTTTTACCACAGTGACAGAAATAGAAGATGAGTTTGTTTCCAGGTCAGAAGTTCAATAAAGTTTAGATTTCCACAGGGGTTTGTTCTCAGTCAGTACAGAGGCATACTTCCTGTCCGATGGAACGGATATGCTTTGGATTAGGACTCCTCACTGCAACCAAACAGGTGACCGACTGTCCAGGGAAAATATTGTTTGTGCCAAAGTCTTCAGTTCCCCTCACTTCATCAGAGCTAACCTGGATCTCATGTTGTAAGCCATGAGGGAGAGAAAAGAGGTCCCCTTCCCAGCCTTTGGCTGGAGGAGGACACCTCTTTCTGCTCAATAACCTTTCCCTAGGTGCCTACTCCATCTCACATGTCCAGAACTGGCAAAGGGTCACTGGAATTTAAATGTTAACTCTTTCTCTTTTTCAAGATGCTTTCAGACCTGCTGAGTTTCTCCAGCACTGTCTGTTTGTGCTTCAGATTTCCAGCATCAGAATCTTTGCTTTAATTTTGACACACAAGGGGATCTGGGTGTCTTTTTACATCAGTCAATGAATGTAAACAGGCTGGCGCAGCAAGCAATTAGGAAAACAAATGGTCTATTAGCCTTTATTGTAACAGGATTTGAGTACAGAAGTGGGAATGTCCTACTGCAGTTGTGCAAAGCTTTGGTAAGACCACACCTAGGGGTATTGTTTGCAATTTTGGTCTCCCTAGAGGACATACCTGCTACAAAAGGGATACAACAAAGGTTCACTAGGAAGATACCAAGGATGGCAGGACTTTCACATGAGAAGAGATTGGATCAACTGGGTCTGTATTGAGTAAAGTTCAGAAGAATGGGAGGGGATCTAATTGAAACATATAAAATTCTAACAGGGCTAGACAGAGTAGTTGCAGTAAAGATGTTATTCCTGGCTGAGGAGTCTAGATCAGGGATCATTGTCTCAGGCTATAGCATAGGTCATTTAGGGGCTGTGATGAGGAAACATTTCTTCACTTAAAACGGCACCGAACCTGTGGTATTCTCTATAACAAAAGGCTGTGGAGGTGACATCACTGAATATATTCAAGATCAAGAATATCTATATGTTTTCACATATTAAAGGCATCAAGGGATTTTGGAGGAATTGGGACTAAGGCATACACTGAGGATCAGCCATGATCAAACTGAATACTGAAGCAGGTTTGAAATGCTGAATGGCTTACTCCTGATCCTAGTTTTTAATATTTCTGAGTTTCATAAAATCTGTTAACAGAGACTTCCTGCAACACATGCAGCCATCAACACTTTCTCTCCAATAAGCTTTTAAGAAACCTTTTATATATTTTAATCAGCCTCATTGGAAGGAGTGTGTCTCAAACCCACTTCCCCTCTCCCTCTCCCTGCCATGCCAAAACCAACATCTAAAGCTACTACCCCAGCCAGCATGGCATTTCAAATCTCCCAATATCCCTGAATATTCAGCCTTTTGAGTTAAACATTCAATGCCAGATATCACTATATTATCCCAGATATAAATGAATTCCACTCCCTCTCCCCACCATTGTGTTACTGGAACAGAACTACATAAGCTCAGCGTAGCAGGAAATCTGACATTGAAATGTCTGTTCCTTGCTGCATTTGTCCAGGCGTTTCAAAACAATATTAAACCCAAGTAGAAGGCTGAGTTTAGAGACACCAGTAAATGTATAAAGTTTGGATGATGTGGAAGCTCATAGGAATGCAATTCCAATCAACTAGAGCTCTCCGTACATCTTGTTTTTCACAGCCAGGCTTAAATTGAGAGATCATATTCAGTTCAGGCTAAATAAATCCCAAGTGTAAAATGCAGTATCTCAGCATTAATACTCACTTCTGCCCCATCCTCTTTTCTTCTCCCCCCTCACTCTGTTCATGTCCAAATCACCACTGTATTATCAGCTTACCACATGTGCTGTGGGTTTCCTCAGGGCACTAACTGACTTGGAATTCAAATCTGATTGTTTACAAGTCTGTTTTAAATTACTAAAATTAGAACCAGCTTCAAACTTGCATCAGAATGCAGGAGACATGGCTTTGCCAGGAATTTCTGCTTTGTAAGTCAGAATTGCTGTTTACAGTTTGCATTAAAAAGGTGGCAACTGCAGCGTACATCAGGCACTACAGAATGTTCATTTTGTGCGTCTTTTTATATTTTTCTAAGTTGCTACACATGGCCTATTGAACAATCAGCATTTCATATTAATTATAATGTGAACATCATAGTTGAATTCAAGCCATTTTCTTTGATTTTTTTTCATGTGAGTACTGGCAGGACTTTGATGTCATACGTGAGCGGCCATCCTTTAACTTGGGCTAGGTACTGTCACCAAAATAGTCTGAGGGGCATTGTAGCCAAGTCTCAACATACCCAACATCTGTAATTACATTTCCAGCAAGGGTCACTGCAAGTATTATCCCCGATACAAGGTCAGTGAGTCTAATTCTACATCCAAATGCTGCCTCATCTGAAGTCAGCTAACGCAACACAGATCACTCATTCTGCCTGGGAAATCTCACCTCTGTGTAGTTCATTCCACACTTTCAAACATCCAAAAAGTTGTCAAACATTTCCAAGTATGCATTCCAAATTTTCTACAACCCAAATAATACAAACAGACATCTTTTAAAACATCCGCACATAAAATAGACATTTGAAATAAAATCACACTGACTCAACTTCTGAATCACACAACCTGGCAGTTTCAGAACATGTCATCCAACGTAAACACTTAATAAAATAAACCAAATTTTATCACTAGTCTGTGCCTATTTAGCTAATCTCAACCTGGGCAGCTGTCAGGATGCTGCAGATACGAAAAGGTTAATAGGATTCTTGTTTCTCACTAGTATTCAGCAAGCAGTGCAGAAAGGTTTGTGAATGTTAAGTCTGAACAAAATCAAACTTGATTTGTTGTGACGTCTAATGCAGTTCAATAGTCTGCTGTTCAGGCTTAATTGCTAAAATTGTTAATGTGGGTAAAGAACTGTAAGGCAGATGGTGCCCCTGCAACAATCTAGCCAAAGCCAGAATCTTTCATTTTTAATTAGAATTTCATTTTTTTACGTAAACAGATATTGCCCTGTGTACTTAACTGGTTCAAGAGCAAACAAAATACTTTCTTATTCAAAACATGTAGTGTTTTAGTTGTTAAATACAAGTTATCTGTGTGGTCATGTTTAACCAAATTTATGGTCTTGAGGAAAAATACAAAACTCTTATCATTCTAGCAATGACTAAAGCATTTCCCAGCAATGCAGGAAGGACAGTAATCAGCACCACAGGAAGCATATACCAGCCTTCCCTAGGCGCTTAGATGATCCAACTACACTTCCCACTGCAAGAATGTAAAATGTTCTTTAATATTTCATTAGTACACTGTCAATAAAATGCGTATGTAAACTGGAACTGGCTGGGAGATCAAAGCTAACAAAATATAATGTCCTGGGTAACCCATCTGACTAAAGCCACTTTAGTCAATAGTTATGTTCTTTTACTTTATTATTTTCTCCTGCTTTACCTTAATTTTGTGTGGGCTGGGGCATGCACTGGACACAGTTCAGACATATGAATAGACATATCATCACTGAAATATGCATGTGCAGCCCTAGTCAGAAGCATTCTCTTCTGAAATCTGGTGAGATTGCGAAAATTAAGTTAGGTCTGCCAGAATCTCACTGGCACAAGTAACATTCTGAGATAATCTGGCCCAATAAATCATCATCAGCTGTACCTTCCAAGCCTAATTTATTGAAATAGTGGCAAGAATGTTGGCCCAGGGTGGCCAATAGGATTCTTCTCCACCCCACTTACTGCAGCTTTGTGGAGATGGGCTAGCTCCAGGAAGCAGCAGTGAAAATAGAGGTTTCTCCAAGCAGTTGGATTGGGTCATGGCTCAGCCTCCTCTAATTCTAATTTGGGTTTAACGCCGACCTGTTGAAGATCCCAGTTTTAATAGTGGTCAGAGATAATGGGAACTGCAGATGCTGGATAATCCGAGATAACAAAGTGTGAAGCTGGATGAACACAGCAGGCCCAGCAGCATCTTAAGAGCAGATGCTGCTTGGCCTGCTGTGTTTATCCAGCTTCACACTTCGTTATCCCAGTTTTAATAGTGTTCTTCAGTGAGAGCTTTGCTGCAATCTTTTGTCTTTTAAGGTCTCTCATCACCTCAAATTCTGCACCACCAAACAATGATTTAATCCTTATTAAAATGGGGCAGTTAATTGGTTATCAGTGCTTTGTTGCTTAATTCATTTTGCAGTGCATCACGTAGCTATTTCGTTAAGGTGGCTCTGCAACACCATTTGAAGAGATGCCAGTATCTGTCTCTATATAGATGTTGTAACTTACGTGGGGTCTTTAACAGAACAAAATTATTGACCGTTAAACCAGAAGACCGAAGAAACGGAAACATCCACTTCCTCTTTAGAAAGTGAAAAATTAGCTTAAAATGATATAGTTTGTTCCTCTTAAAAAGCCTGTCCATTGGCCAGCAGTCACACTAAACTCATTTGGAAAGTGATGTTAAGCTTCAAATGAGAAGATTGCAGATTTTGCATGTTGTACTGTGTACAGATCTGTTAACTTTAAACTAATCCTCAGTTTGAGATGTTTAGTCGTAAGCTGTTTAATGAAAGGTACTGACTCACACATTAAAGCCATGAATACAGTCAGGCACTGCAAAAGCTGTAACCATCTCAGTTCCAGGAAATGGTCATTGACATTAGTATATACACTTTCCAGAAAGCAGGACATAACACCAGCGCTTCGTCGGAGGCTCACTGATGATATTACCTAGTATGGTGACGAAACGTCTGAAAACGAACCTTCCAGCTCAGCGAGCAAACTCATATCCAGAACCTCAACCTGAGCTACAAATCTTCTCAAAACTCGCTAACACTTTCCAGGGTTAATGCTGACTTCCACATGGAGATCTCCTTAAAACCCTCTGCACCAAATGAGATCATCTAAATTTAAATTCCTCTAGGTTTCTTACAATCTTCCTCCCATTTTAATCTAAGCACACTTTCCATATAAACTTTCTCTCACTAGTTTAGTCTGAAATTCTGAACTTGGTGTCTTCTGGTCCTCCATCCTCATGGAGGCAGACCCTCCAAGAACTGTTTTAACTGTTACCTTGCCTCTGTCTTGACTTCCTCATTTCTACATTTAATCACTTCTTCTGTTTGATATCTTTGCTATTACTAAATTATCTCCTCAGAATTTCTACCCCTACCCTCTCCATCAATTTCAAATACGAGCACATTATACATTTATTTGTCTCTGTAACTGAGGAAACCTATGTAGCTGGCTCGGTTTCTTCCTTCCCTTACTCTTCCATTCTGCTGCCAACCTCCCTAATTTGCCCTCCTACTGGTTATATTTGGATAAATAAGAAAGGATAAGAAAGTACAATGAAACTAGACAATGTTAAGGCAATAGAAGATGAAAGTGTGATCAACCATATCAAATGCTACAAAGAAGTCAAACTTCTACCGCACCACCCCAATTGCTATTTCCAGCCCCATTCTGATCCATCACACACCTTCACATTCCATCTCTGTCTCTCATTATTCCCTTTCCACTGGGGCAACATTCTCCCCAACTCTCAAATTAGCTAAGGGAGGCGATGGTTTGGTGGTATTGACACTGGGCTAGTTAGAATCATAAGCTGCCATTTCTACCACCTCCAGCAGATGCCAACACCAGGCACATACACCCCTCCCCTCCTTTGTCAGTATTCTGCAGGGACTGTTCTCTCCAGAACACCCTGGTCCACTCCTCTATTCCCAATACCTCCACACATTCCAACAATACCTTCCCATACAGTCACAGCATGTACAACACCTGCCCATTTATTTCATCCTTCCTCACAATCCAGGGGTCTAGACACATTTTCCAGATGAAGCAGTGATTTACCTCAATTCATTCAATCTAGTCTATATTAGATGCTCACTCTGTGATCGCTTCTATACTGTGGAGATGAAACACAGACTGGGCAACTGCTTTGCAGAGCACCTACCTTCTGTCCACAAATGTGACCCACGGCTTCCAGAAACCTGCCACATCAACATACCACTATGTTACCTGGCCAATATTTCGGTCTTGGGCCTGCTATAATGCTCCAGCAAAGCTTAGCACAAGGTAAAAGACCAGCATCACATTTTCTACTTGGGACCTGCAGCCTTCAGCACTCCATACTGTCAACAATTTTAAGGCCTGAACACCTTCTTCCATATCATTTACCATGACAACACCCCAGTCTTTGTCATGCATGGGCTGATTTCAGTACAGTCAGCCCATTTTTACCTACTTACAGTTCCCATTATCAGCTTTTCTCCTTCTCTGGCTTACCATTATCTATCCCTTTATGTTGCCTACCGGTTATTCTCTCGCTCTGGCCTCCTTTTCCTAGCTACCACTAGTTCTGATGGAAGATCACTGGACCTGAAACGTTGACTGCTTTCTCTCTACAGACCCTGCCAGACCTGCAGAGTTTCTCCAACATTTTTTTTTGTTTTAGTTGTCCAGTGACTCTGCTAATGTTCTGGGGACACAGACTCAAATCCCACCACAGTAGATGCTGGAATTTGAAAAATTAAATGAAAAGTTTAATGATGGCCATGAATCAATAGTTTATAAAAGCACTTCTGGTTCACTGCTGTTCTTTAGAAAAGCAATTCTGCTGTTCTTACCTGGTTTGCCTGTATGTGACTCCAAACCCATTGTGATTCACTCTAAACTACCCTCTGAAATGGCATAGTTCATACAGTTATACAAAATGCTAAAAAATTTCAGAAAATATAATGAAGCCAAATGGAACACCTGGCACCAACACAGCCACTGAAAATGACAACAGCAAATTCAGCCCTCTCAATCCTACAAAACTCTTCCATGCTAACATCTGGAGCCTGGTACCAAAATTAGGAAAACCATCTCACAGACTAATCAAACAACAGGCTTACATAGTCATTCCTTGCAGGATGTGTCCCAAACAAAATCATCGCTAGCCCTGTGTAAGTCTTGTCCCACTAGCCGGACAGAAAAAAGCAGAGGCAAGAAGCAATGTAGTATACAGTTGAGTGGAAGTTGTCTTCAAGAACTCAACGTTGATTCCGAATCCCATGAAATCTCAGGTCAACATGGGTAAGGACTAACTACTAGACTGGGTCTGCAGCAGGACGTGAAGAATCTAAGAAGGAAAGACATGTTTGAGCTTGTATTTGCAAATCTGCCTGCCACAGGTGCACCTGTCTGTGACAGTATCACTGGAGTGACCACTGCATAGTACTTGTGGAGACAAAGTCCCATATTCACAATGAAGAAGCTCTCCATTAAGTTGTGTGGCACTACGAGCATGTTAAGTGGAACAAAATTCAAACAGATCTAGCAACTGGGATCCAGGAGCTGCTGTGGGCCAACAGCAGCAGCAGAATTGGACTCCAACAAAGTGCAACCTTATGGCCCAGGGATACAGCAATAGCATCACGCAGCATTTGTTTAGCGACAATCTACTCACTGACACTCAACATGGGTTCACAAGAGCCAATCAGATCCTGACCTCTTTACACCCTTTGTTCAAACATTGAGAAAAGAGCTGAAATTCAGAGGGAGATGAAAGTGACTACCTTTGATATCATAAGTAGATGTGTGGCACTGAGTGGCCCTAACAAAACTACAGTCAATTGGAATTAAGAAGAAAACTCTCTGCGAATTGGGGTCATACACAGATGTATAATTAGTAATTGCTGCAGTTCAGTCGTCTCAGTTCTAGGGCATCTCTGAAGGAGTTCCTTAAGGTAGTGTCCGAGATCCAATTATCTTCTGCTGCTTCATCAATGGCATTATGTCCATCCTATGGTCAAAAGTCAGATGTTCACTGATGACTGTACAATGTTCAACCATTTCCTGACTCCTCTGACACTCAAGCAAGCAATGTCCAATATCCAGGCTTGGCTGACAAGTGGCAGGTTAAAATAAATATGGTGAAACCAAATTAATAATTTTATTGCTATATTGTATAATTTGTTAATTTAATCCTTCAATATTACTGAAGTAAGACTTTTTTCATCTTGTACTCATCAGGGCAACTCTTAAGAAATATCAAAGGGAAAACATTTAAACTATGAGAGAGAAGAATGCTGATTGGTTTTCATTATAGTGTGGAATGAGCCAGTCAATGATGACGATTAGTTAACACTTATCCTCACCAAATCCAGAACTGTACACAATAGCTGAATTCCAAGTGACTGGTGTCTTAGATAGGTTTAGCATAATTTCACTACTCCTGTACTGTATGCCCTTATTAATAAAGCCTTGGATTCTGTCTGCTTAACTGACTGTGTTTTCCACCTGTCCTGTTAACTTTAATGTCATTTGCACATATACACTTCAGGGTCTCAGTTCCTGAACAGCCTTGGATCAGCACCCTTTATTGTATATTGTTTCTCCATGATTTTTCTACCAAAACTAAAACCTCATACTAAGATCTTACATTTAACTTTCTCTATCATCTTCTGCACACTCTACCAACTTGTCAACGTTCTCCTACAGCCCACATCCAAGTTTTGTGCCATCTGCAAATTTGTATCCTGTACTCTGTTTTTGGATGAACTATCATGCCAAGACCCCACATGCCCTTTTATGTCAGCATAGAAAGTGCTTTTAAATAAATTAAGATTAAGGATTGGCAACAATATGCAATTATAATATATAAAATTTAGAAACAAAAACCAATCTGTCTTTAAAATGAATGATAAAGTTTACAAAATGGCACCCAGAGGTCATATGACCACACTATGGATTTCAGCTGGTATTGGCACTATACTTAGCTCAGGAACAAATCACTAGAGACCACTGAAATTCAATGAACATTTCAAAGGGTAATTAGGACCTCACTGGTGGTGTGAATAGCCCTCTCTGGCTCACTGCAACCTGACAACGAGAAACAAAAACAGAAATTGCTGGAAAAGCTCAGCTGATCTGATAGCATCTGTGGAAAGAAATTACAGTTAATCTTTCAGATCGAGTGACTGTTTCCTCACAATGAGAACCATTCAAGCCAGTGTTAAGGCAGTTAAAAAGAAGAGTTAATTATCTTGACTAGAAGATTCAGCAGTATTTTGGAAAGAGAAATCTTTGCTAAGCCAGGCCTGAAATGATAGTAAGGACTGGGGTCATTTTCATCTCCAAATGTAACTTTTATCCTTACTCAAATTTTTGTACCTACATTTCACTTAAAGACTTTGTTCTTTTTTATTAAATAACTTGTAGCAGCAGTTTTGCAATAAATTAAGCTATATCTTGTTTAATACCAAAACCGTGCTGCTAGTTATCTAAATCAAAACACTAGAAAACTAAAAAGGGGTCTAAATGAGCTAAAGAAATTCATAGTTCACGGACCACTCTGAGGACATGCTGGGCATGGTTGTGACAAGGATATATAGATAAGCAAATGTATAGGTACACTTATTGATATTAGTCGTGGGTTGTGGAGTTAGGAGTATTATATTTTTAATGTTTCATTTTAAGAATAAATTGAAAGAAGGGTCAAATTTGACTCCGGTCTTGTCCTTCAGCAACATTACAAAACTGACCGCAGTTTCGAAGAACCTCATTGACTGTAAAGTGCACTGCATTTCTGAGATCATGAATTGCATGATTGTATTTTTTCCTTTGTGGAGAGGTTCAGGCAGCTAACTTTCTCCTGCATGCATTGTTGAAAAATCTAATGTTGGATACACTCCCTCCTGACATCTTTCCACAATGATCTCTTTGCTGATGGTGTGAGTTTCATTCTGCAGTCTGCACATTGGCTGGACAAAATAACAGGTATCAGGTAATTGAGAAATATTATTTGCAAGCAAAACATCAGCTTGAATCATGAAACATTGGCAACAATCCTCAAGTTTTGTGTGGAAAATAAGACCAGTCAGCCTCTTTCACTTATGTCACATGACAGAAAAAGGACATTGGTCTTGACTCTTGAATGATAGGAATAACAGGACCATAAACACTGATTCTTTATATTCTATTATTTTCTCTGAACTGGAACAAGCAAATTAGAGAAGTGAAAGCGCAGCTGAGTATGTGCAAAGTAATAACACATGCAGTATGCTCATGCAAAGTTTTGCTGTAGAGTAGTTGGATGCAAACTGTGGTCAAGTTTGCTCTAGGTGCTGAATACTTTAGGGTTATCATGGAAATTGGATGAACCAAGAAAAGGCACTGCATTATCATGGATCTTGTTAACAATGTGAATTTTCTTTATGTGACACCCCTACCACTACACCCACAACCGGACTGTTGGATCCTCACAACCAACCCACTATTGCTACTTTGTGTAATGTTGCTCAGGTTTCTGATTAGAGACTGATTTTGCAGATGTTACCCATGAGCAATTTAGAGATTAATATGGAAATAAAGTAAACAAAAGTATTTCAGATAGCTTCATATTTGACCTATGAATGCCTGTTTCAAAGAGAAAAACCTTTGGAAATAAATTCCAATGTTTGAGTGGATCCATGGGTAAATGCACTGCCAGATGTAATGCTAAAACATGCAGCTTACTGTAGTCCAGGAAATGTTTGTGGTCTGTGTGAAGACAGTTGGAGGTTCCAGCTGGACTTAGCATTCCTAAACCAGAGATACAGCAGATGAGGCGCAGTTACTGCTAGTGTTCAATCTCCAGTGACGGATGTTAATTTGGAGGGCATATCAGACATGACTGTATAATGGTAAACCAGCCTTCCCACACTCTCTGTATGGAGCCACAGATGAGAAGACCAACCACTCAGGAAATCTACCAGTGAACACATGGAACCAGATAAGGCAGCACTTTCAGAACAGAAAACTGGAGGCAGAAATGAAAAGTAAGGCCCACATATGACAAAAATATTTTAAAACTATTCTTGTTGTAGCCACACAAGTTGCAGTAAAGCTTAGATAAAATTCAAAAACTGCAGATTGTGGAGATACAAAACAAAAACAGAAATCAATGCTGAAACTCAGCTGGTCTGGCAGCATCAGCAGGGAGAAAGCAGCATTCAGATTTCAAGTCCGGTGACTCTTCATCACAATTTTCATGAAGAAACTTGACTGGAACTGAAACAGTAAGTCTGCATTGTCCCTAGAGGTGCTGTCAGACTTGCTGAGTTTTGCCAGCAATTTCTGTTTTTATTGAGGTAAACTTAAACATTTACAGCATCAGAAAAATACACGAACAATAAGTGCTCAACTTCAATGAGTTGAAACTGCGTGGTTTCATTTTCTTACATGAACTGAAAAGGGTTGGGTCACACCTGGAAGAAAGCCAAGTACATTTAAGCAGAGTTTCTGCAATGAGTCCAACCTCCAATTGTCTGCAATCTTCACATTCGACCCCCAAGGGATCCTTGCCAAAATGTTTCACCTCAGGCAGAGGCTAACTTATGTTCAAATTAAGGCTACATAACAAATGCTCAATCAACTGTCATCATGACTCTGACAAACAAAAGTAAGCTTTTAAAGCACAATAATTTCTGGATTTGAAACACTGGCAAGCTGGTTTTACAGTAAATGTTTTAACAGTTTTTTCAGCTGCTCTTATAGTTTAAACTTGTTTAGATCAGATTTTAGGAAACTAAAATACAGGAGAAGCCATCAAGTATTTAATTTTAGTTATCTTAACCTGCTGGCAGAATCTTTGCGCATCAGCAAATGCATTATTTTGCTGCTGTAACTAGATAATTTATTTTGTAATGTAAACACCAGAAATTGGCTGACTGACCATGGACTCTCACAATTAAACCTGAACAAGCGCTCGCATACTATCAAAGCTTTTCAGATGTTTTCACTCATAAGACCATAAGCCATAGGAGTTGGAAGTAAGGCCAATAGGCCCATCGAGTCCACTCTGCCATTTAATCATGGCTGATGGGCATTTCAACTCCACTTACCCGCACTCTCCGCGTAGCCCTTGATTCCTTGTGAGATCAAGGATTTATCAATCTCTGCCTTGAAGCCATTTAATGTCCTGGCCTCCACTGCGCTCCATGGCAATGAATTCCACAGGCCCACCACTCTCTGGTTGAAGAAATGTCTCATTTCCGTTTTAAATTTACCCCCTCTAATTCCAAGGCTGTGCCCACAGGTTCTAGTCTCCCCGCCTAATGGAAACAACTTCCCAGCGTCCACCTTTTCTAAGCCATACATTATCTTGTATGTTTCTATTAGATCTCCCCTCAACCTTCTAAACTCTAATGAATACAATCCCAGGATCCTCAGCCGTTCATCGTATGTTAGGCCTACCATTCCAGGGATCATCCGTGTGAATCTCCGCTGGACAGGCTCCAGCGCCAGTATGTCCTTTCTGAGGTGTGGGACCCAACTCCCAGACAGGAAGTCAATGCATTTATTCTACATTTGAAAAAGATATTTAAAACTCTAAAAGGTTATACAAACATATCTGTAGATATAGGTTTGAACTACTGATGCAATGATTGGGTTGAATACGTGTTGCAAATTCAACATAACTGTACTGTATGAAACCTGGGGGACTATTCCCACAGTCTGCTCTCTTGCAATGACAGCAACACTGTGTTTGTTTGGCTCTTGGAAGTTAACAGTCAAACAAACAATCTGTTACTGGGGCTACACCATCACTGGTTAATATACATTTCATCACTAGTCTGTGGTCAGTTGGCTCATCACAGCCACAGTCCGAGAATTAGCTTTAGTGCATCTGGGGCTATGGAGTGGAAACTGAACCCAGGTTCTTAATGCCAATTAATACTCAGTGGCCCTTACCTGTGTGCACGCAAGGGCAAGGACATAATTGAGCCAAAATCATTGGCCTGCTAACAATCGGTCCCAATATTAAATTCCTCTGCCTGGCTGATACTGGCTAGTGAAGGAACAGGAGCAACTTAGCAACTCTTATTTCACACTTCACCTACTCACCCATCAGGTCCGAATATTTAGCAGTTATTGAATTAAGTGAGCAGAATCTCCAAGGAAAACAGAAAACCCTACTTAAATAAGCAGTTCTAGTTCCCCAAGTGGGAACACAGTTTCTTTCTATTTTTATGATCCCAACTGATTATAATACAGGACAAGTCAGATCTCAGAGTGAAACCTGGCTTGATACATCACAAGCTTTGATTTTCCATTTAGACTATTGTGGAGATCAGACATTAAAGAAATTCACACGAGCCTGTCAATGTTCTTTAAACAAAAGAACACAGGTTTATTTCACACAATTATTTTAAAGGGGTGTCTGACAGAATTCGACAAGACAGCAAACACAATGTTTCACCCTACTTTTTCAACATTATCTTTTGACAGATACTCAATTCTAGACAAATAGTACTTTAATTGCAACTCTCCAATGTTGTTTCACTTAATTTTTTTTACTGAAACACACAGGTTTATGATTTCTTTTCGAGTCTGCTATCATGAATCTTTCAAAATTCACATTGGTCTAGGCTCTTTAGTTCTAATAAATTTCAGACTTCAATGCAGCTCAGTAGCTCAACAAACTAACAACACTTCAGCTAGACAAACGGGAGGCTGGAAGAGCATAGCAAGCCAGGCAGTAGACGAAAGAAAGGAGCAGTCAGCATTTCAACTATTACCCTTCTTCAGGATTGGATGTGGGAGCAGCAGATAAAGGGAGGTGGTGGTGGGGAAGAGAATGTAACAGAATGGTGATGATAGGTGGGCACTGGTGGTAGGTATGACGTGGTTCGACGATGGAAGGGATGAATCTGGTTGGTGGCTGGAAGAGAGGGTTAGAAGGTGGAATGGAAGGGAGGAAGTGAGTATGGGAGAGAAGGTTATTTGAAATTGGAGAACACAATGTTGAGTCCTCTGGGCTGTAGGGTGCTCAGGAGGAAGATAAGGTGTTGTTCTTCAAATTTGCATTCTGAGTTGCTGTGACACTGGAGGAGGCAAAGGATGGACATGTTAGACAGGGAGTGAGTCAGGGAGTTGAAATGAGTGGTGACCAGGAAATTAGGTTGGTCATGATGGGCCAGGTGAAAATGCTCGGTGAAATGGTCGCCTAGTCTATGTTTGGTCTCATTGACCACATTGGGACCACCAGACGCAACAGACTAGGTTGGAGGAGATGCAAGTGAAGCTCTGTCTCACTTGGAAGGGTTTAGGGTCCTGAATGGGGGTGAGGGAGGTGGTGTGCTGGCAGGTGTTGCATCTTTTATGGTTACAGGTAAGGTACTGGGCAGATTGGTGGAGAGTATGGCGCAAAATAAGGAGTGGCGAAGGGAGTGGTCCTTGCTGAAGGCAGAGAGGAGTGGGGAATGGAAGATGTTTCAGATGGTGAGGTCTAATTGGAGCTGGGGGAAGTGATGCTTAGGTTGGTGGGGTGGAAAGTGAGAGCAAGGGAGTCCCTATCTGTATTATGTTTCGGGGGTATTATTAAGAGCTGTGGAGCGGGGAAGGGAGGAGGCACAGTGGAGGGCTGTCTGGATGACAGAGGTGGGAAAAGAGCGTTGTTTGAAAAAGGCAGACATCGGGATGCTTGGGAGTGGAACATCTCTTCGTCACAGTAGATGCAATGCTCACAGAGAAATTGGGAAAATAGAATGAAGGTTTTGTAGGATACAGGATGGGAAGAGGTGTAGCGCAGGTAACTATGGGTTTATAGCAAATGTCGGTCTGTACACTGGTCGCCAGAAAAGGAGAGATAAAGGAAGTCAGCGGAGGGGGGGGGTGGGGGAGCTAAACTAAGTGAATTTGAGGGCAGGGTGAAAGTTGCTAGCGAAGTCGATAAACTGCTCCAGTTCAGCCTAGGTGCAGGATGCAGCACCGATGCAGTCATCGATGTAATGGCCCATGGGTTGGGGAACACTATTGGCATACGTACTCAACAAGGACTGTTCAACGTAACTAACAGACAGGCGTAGCTGGGGCCCATGGTGAATTCCTGGATTTGCAGAAAGTGGGATGAATTGAACGAAAAGTTATTGAGGGCAAGGACTATTTTGGTGAGGCAAAAGAGGGTATTGGGGGGCAGGGACTGGTCGTACCTATTGGAGAGGAAAATAATGGACGGCCTGCAGGCTGTCCTTGTGGGGTATGGACATGTACAGGGGTTGGACGTCCATAGTAAAGATGAAGCACTAGGGGGCAGGGGATCTAGAAGTTTCCAAAGAGGTGGACCGTGTGGTTTGTGTCCTGGATGTGACGGTGGGGGGGGCGGGGGACAAAGAGCGAGAGAATGGAGTTGAGGTATGAAGAGATAAGTTCGGTGGGGCAGGAGCACGTGGAGATGCTGGGTCCACCAGGGTAATTAGGCTTGTGGATTTGGGGGACCAAGTAGATCTGACCACTGCAGGGCTGGGGAGCTGAGGCTGGAGGCACTGTAGGGGAGGTCACCAGAAGTGATGAGTCATGGACAGTGAGAGAGATGGTGGCTTAACGGGCTCATGGTCAAGGGGGAGGCACCGACAAAAGGACTGGGATTTGCCTCGACTTAATCCATGAAATTTCTACCTTCACTCTGGACCCCGCCCACTCTCCAATCAAAACATGGACTCCTATACCCAGGGTCACCCCTAGGTCCTGCTACCCACCTCTCCCTCCTCATCTATGCACACGCATAATACACCCTACCTCTCCACCACCTATCCCTCATCTCTCCCACATCCAATCCTCCATCCTCCTTTCCCTCCCACAATAACTCCTCCCATCATACTGCATCCAAAGCTCACCCATCACAGGCTATTGCCCTTTCTCCCTCCCCTTCTTGAAACGCCCAAATCCCACTTGCTGCATATTCACCATTCCCCTGAACTTGAATTCTCTGAGGCCAAACAGTCTGTCCTCAGGAAAGGGCTGATGGTCGTGCCCCTCTGCCTCCACCTCAACAAGTTCCACAAGGTGGAACTCTTCTTCCGCCGTCTCCACCTCCATCTAAGTTCCTTCTTTGATGAAGACTTCCAACCACCCTCCAGGGACCCACTCTCATGCCTCTTGCCTCCTGCCGGCCTCTCAACTGCCCTGGATGTCTTCATTGCTAACTGCCAATGTGACATCGACCACCTTGATTTCTCCACCCACTCCAAACTCTCCATCTTCAAACATACAGCACTCCACGCTCTCTGCACCAATGCCGATTTCACTTTTAAACCCACCGACAAAGGTTGGGCAGTGGTAGGCTGGCCCATAACAGCCTAACCTCCCAGTTACTGCCCAATTCACCTCCGACATATCTGTCCTCGACCTCCTTCAGTGTCACAGCGATTTAGAACACAAATTTGAAAACACCTCATCTTCTGCCTGGGCACCCTATAGCCCAGAGGGCTCGACATTTAGTTCTCTAATTTCAAATAACCTTCCTACCCACCACCTGGCTCGCTTTCCAGCCCCACGTCCTCCCTTCCATTCCACCTTCTGACCCTCCCATCCAGCCACCAATCGGATTCATCCTTTGCATCAACCAACCAGTTTGTACCTACTACCAGTGTCCACATATTATCACCATTCTGCTACCAACCCTCCCCCCTTTCTTTATCTGCTGCTCCCCCATCCCCTCATCCAGTCCTGAAGAAGGGTAATACCCAAAACGTTGACCACTCCTTTCTTTCACATGCTGCCTGGCTTGCTATGTTCTTCCAGCCTCCTGTCTGTCTAGCTGAAGTGTTTTTAATTTGTTGAGCTACCAAGAAGCATAGAAGTCTGTAATTTATTCGAACTGAACAAACTTAGACCATCAGAACTGTGAAAGATTCATGACAGCAGACTCGGAAGGAAATGCTGTGTTCTTCCAGCCTCCTGTTTGTCTACCCTGGATTCCAGCATTTGTAGTTTTTTGTTTGTCTTTAAAACTTCAGCTAAAGTGATGAGTTCCCCGAACTAAAATTAGATTCTCCTGCTGGAAAACATGTCCTTCCTTCTAAATGAAACTTGCAATTCTTCTGAAATGCCAGTGGAAAATTGCTCTCCCTTCTAAACTGCACTGAAATCAATCTGATTCTGATTTCAGAATAAGACTGAAGTGTTGATTCTGCTGAACTGCTAGGAACTGACTGCTAGGAGAAAATTGTTTCCCCCCCAGACCTGAAGTCAAAACCTGAAATATTGACCTCTGATATTGACGTAAACTCAGCCATATAAACATTCATCTATTGACACCACAGGTGGCTTGCTAGTTTCCAGGCTGAAGCCACTTGGCTTTTTGGAAATGAATTATTAAGCTGACACAAAATGACATTAACAATGTATCTACATGCAACTGAAACTAAAATATCCGCCACTATTTTAAAATCTAAATTCAAAAATTAAAAATGTTATACATGTTTATTTAGTCTCCCCAAGGAAAAAAAATGGAAGCAGTATCAAATAGAAGTGCTTTCATTTTCTACCTTTCTTATTACTATTTCTATATTACATTAACAGTAATACATTCACACTAAATATATACTGTTTATTGCAGCAAACATTTCGACATAACGTTTTGATTGCAGCATTCAGCTTTATTCATTTTTTGCTTTTGATGAAGTATTCATTATAATATTGTCCTTGCCAGCCACATAAATTATTTTTATGTTGTATGCCTGTAACACTGAATTCCTGTAAAACAGTCTCAGATTATTGTCACTAAATTTTTCTAATAAAGGATTGTAGCCTGCAAAACTAGCAGGTTCTTTGGAGTTGTTAGGTATGTACATTTCAATTTTTTGTACAGTCAACTCAAATTTCAGTAACTCTTTCTTAATTGTTTATTATTTCTGTTGACTCTCATGTAGTTTTTGAGAAAAATAAGTGACTGGCTTTCTGAACCTTACCTTGTCTCCTTATAGTAAAATAGCACCCAAATGTTGCTGGCGTCAATAGACATTTTGAAAGACATGTCTGTATGGTGTTGCATTGCAGTTATCAACATAACTTTCAAATTGTCAGGGACACTGATATTTATCCATTTCAATTTTTGCCTTTCTCTAACAAATTTATCAAAGGAGCTATTTACAGCATCGAAGTTCAGAATGAACTTCCAATAAACTAATAAATTTGCCAATAACCTACAGGATTGTGTGTTTTGCCTTAAGCCACAGGAAAATAGATTAGCCCTTTCCTTTGCTTCCCTAAATGCCAAGTCATGAATCCACAGTACGTTTCATGTTCACTTTTACAAATACACTTTTAACCAAACCTATCATCAAACTGAGATAGTAGGAACTGCCAATGCTGGAGAATCTGAGATAACAAGGTGTAGAGCTGGATGAACACAGCAGACCAAGCAGCAGAGGAGCAGGAAAGCTGACGTTTCAGGTCTAGACCCTTCTTCAGAAATGGGGGAGAGGAAGGGGATTCTGAAATAAATAGGGTTAGAGGGGAAGGATAGAAGATGGATCGAGGAGAGGGTAGTTGGAGAAGAGACAGACAGGTCAAAGAGGCGGGGATGGAGACAGTTACGATGAGTGTAGGTGGGGAGTTAGGGAGGGACTAGCTCAGTCCAGGGAGGACTGACAGGTCAAGGAGGGATATGAAGCTGGTAGATAGGAGATGGAGGTGGGGCTTGAGGTGGGAGGAGTGGATAGATGGGAGAAAGGACAGGTTAGGGAGATGGGGACAAGCTGGGCTGGTTTTGGGATGCAGTCGGGGGAGAGGTGATTTTGAAGCTTGTGAAGTCCACATTGATACCTTTGGGCTGCCGGGTCAAACTGGCTCTTCATAACCAATCATATAGTTCATTCAATGATAATGGGAACTGCAGGTGCTGGAGAATCCAAGATAACAAAGCGTGGAGCTGGATGAACACAGCAGGCCAAGCAGCACCTCAGGAGCACAAAAGCTGACGTTTCAGGCCTAGGCCTTTCATCAGACTGATCATCATCTGATGAACGGTCTAGGCCCGAAACGTCAGCTTTTGTGCTCCTGAGATGCTGCTTGGCCTGCTGTGTTCATCCAGCTTCACACTTTGTTATCTGATATAGTTCATTCAAGTTTGATTGAACACAAGCAAATAATCAAGATGGATAACAACGTTGCATAAATCCTTCAATGAACCTGTCAGTTCATTGTAGACAAATTAGTGGTGCATTTTTCTTCCTACTGGTATGACTTTACATTGCTAAAGTTACTCAGTGTTACAAAAGCTTTTATCTCTGGCAGTATCATTCAATAATATCCTTTTAACAAGATAATTTTTTTGTATTAAATCATTCCTGTCCAATTCTCTCAATGCAATCTTTCAAACGTAACTTTCAATGTGATACCATCTTTGTTACTATTTTAATTGATACAGATGGTTGTGGTTGTTGGAAATTTATCATTTCAGTCCCAAGACATCGTAGTAGTAGGAGTTCCTCAGGGTAAACCCAACCATCTTCAGCTATTACATCAATGACATTCCCTCCATCATAATGACAGAAGTGGGATGTTCTCAATTCAGGACTCCTCACATAATGACCTATTCTGTATCCATGTGCACAAGACCTGCACAAATCCAGGCTTGAGCTGATAAAGAAACAAGTAACACTAGTGCCAGGCAAATGACTACCTTCAAAAGAGAGTCTAACCATCACCGTGATGGTATTACCATCACTGAATCCCCTCTATCAACGTCCTCGGGTTGCCATTGACAAGAAACTGAACTGAACTAGCCATATGAATGCTGTGGCTCTAAAAGCAGGTCAGAAGCTAGAAATTATGTAGCAAGTAACTCATTTCTCATCTCCCCATAGCTTATCTACTGTCTGCAATAGTCTTCACTTACTTCAACGTATATAGTTTCAACAACAGTCAAAAGCTCAACACCATCCAGGAGAAGGCTGTCCACTCAACTGGCACCCCATCCACCACTAACAAATTCACTTCCTTCATCACCAATGCACAGTGGGGCAGCATGCAACATCCATATGGTGGACTGCCTTCGCTCAGCAAGGCTTCCTTTGGCAGCAATTTCCTAACTTGTGACCTCTACCACCTGGAGCACCAAATGCATGAAAACTTCTTCCTGATTTGTAACTATACAACCATTCTTCTTCTGCCACTGGGTCACAATCCTGGAACTCCCTTCCTAGTAGTACTGTGGATCACTTTACATACAAAGAATTGTGGTGGTTTAAGAAAGCTGCTCATCTAAACTTCTCCCAGACAATAAATGCTGGTGGAGCATCTTATTTATAAATGAAATGTAATGAAAATCTCATGAGACACTGGTCTCATCTATTGTTTAAGGAATATTGATTGAAAGAGTAATTCAGCTCTTCCAAGTTGGCTATTTAACATGCAAATAGAGTAATAGATGTGTTCCACCTAGAAACAAAGAATGTCTGATCGTGAAACAATTCAGTACAGCAGTGAATGGTCAATGTATTCCTACAAAGGGACTTAAGATCCATAAACATCTGAAATGAGAATGGTCCCCACTGACCTGAGCTGATGCTTTTGCTGAACCAGGATCTGGAATGTTAAATCAAGGGATCAGAAGTGATTCCTGCAGATGTACACAATTTTGGGTCAGTGTGTGTGATTTCAATTACTTAAGCAAATTCTTCCATTGGTTTGTAACTGTTGTAAAGGAAAATTCCAGCCAATCTGAAATCCAACATGTATCTGTTAGCAGCTTATTTCATTGCATTGATGTACTTGGGTCACCTTGAAAGTTCCTCCTTGTGAGGTGACAATATTGAAATACCAATATGAACAAATCCCTGGCCTAATGGATTGCCACTGGCAGGGAATGTAGTAGTGATCTACAGCTGGAATGAATGTGCATAATAAATTCTGAAAGACCAACATCTAATTCTATGGCCACTGCATAAAACGGCATTTCACTTTGTACAAAACATCTATCCCTTAAATTTTGCCAACAAACAGGTATGACAGCATTTAGATAGACAGGCATTAGAGACTGATGTGAACTTTAATTAAACTCCTTTATCCCTTGCTCCCAAGGCAACACAGACTTAGTCTTGTTAAGTCTAATTTTCATCTATGCAATTTCACTAATCACAGCCTACCCTAATCAGAGTGAAACAGCACGTCAAGATTTAGAGGACATATCAAAGTTGTTCAGTGATGTGACCTTTATTTCAGAATTTATTTCCGTAAGACCAGGGAAAAAAACAGAAGATTCAAAATCAACTGATAATAAAGACTAGTGTTTTGGAATATCCCAATAGCTCATCAAGTTTAGCCACTGAGTAACTAAATCCTGCAGACAAGATGATTTTAGGTTCCATCTTTAGTCATAGCCAAGATAGTTGAGCTCAATCACTGCTACAGGGATTTGACAATTCGACTCTTCGGGTCCGGTGACACTTCCCCAAAACTGAGTGCACTGGACCGAAAACATTAAGTCTGACTTCACAGATGCTGCCAGATCTGTTCAGCTTTTCCAGCAACTTCTGTTTTTGTTTCTGACTTACAGCATCCACAGTTCTTTCTGTTGAACTAAAATTCAACACATCACCTCTGGGTCATGGAAGTGCTATTTATTAATACATCACCTTGAGCTGTGCAATATCCCTGCGACTGTGACCAAAAAAGCCCGCCAACACTCACTGGACATCTGAAAATAGTCACAACTTTTAATGGCTTTCAAAAGAGAAAAGAAGGGTAAAAAAATAGTGTCAGAAACTTACATCTGGCTATAAGGTTTAGCATCAATCCTGAGCTTCATATAGATGAGACAGTGAGTTTTGAGAAGACTTGTAGCTCAGGTTGAGGTTCTGGATGTGAGATTGCTCGCTGAGCTGGAAGGTTAGTTTGAAGACGTTTCGTCACCATTCTAGGTAATATCATCAGTGAGTCCCGCTTTCTATTTATCTGGTTAGGTTTCCTTGGGTTGGTGATGTCATTTCCTGTTCTTTTTCTCAGGGGATGGTAGATTGATTTGGAGTCAATGTGTTTGTTGATGGAGTTCAGGTTGGAATGCCATGCTTCTAGGAATTCTCGTGCGTGTCTCTGTTTAGCTTGTCCTAGGATGGATGTGTTGTCCCAATCAAAGTGGTATCCTTCCTCATCTGTATGTAAGGGTACGAGTGATAGTGGGTCATGTGGTTTTGTGGCTAGTTGATGTTCATGTATCCCGGTGGCTAGCTTTCTGCCAGTTTGTCCAATGTAGTGTTTGTCACAGTTCTTGCAAGGTATTTTGTAGATGACGTTCGTTTGTTTGTCGTCTGTATAGGGTCTTTTGAGTTCATTAGCTGCTGTTTTAGTGTGTTGGTGGGTTTGTGGGCTACCCTGATGCCAAGGGGTCCGAGTAGTCTGGCAGTCATTTCGGAAATGTCTTTGATGTAGGGGAGAGTGGTTATGGCTTCTGAGCCCGTTTTGTCTGTTTGTTTGGGTTTGTTGCTGAGGAATCGGCGGACTGTGCTCATAGGGTACCCATTCTTTTTGAATACGCTGTATAGGTGATTTTCTTCTGCTCTTCGTAGTTCCTCTGTGCTGCAGTGTGTGGTGGCTTGTTGGAATAATGTTCTAATGCAGCTTCGTTTGTGGGCGTTGGGATGGTTGCTCCTGTGGTTCAGTATTTGGTCCGTATGTGTTGTTTTCCTGTAGACGCTGGTTTGAAGTTCCCCATTGGCTGTTCGCTCTACTGTGACATCTAGGAATGGCAGTTTGTTGTTGTTTTCCTCCTCTTTTGTGAATGTTATGCCAGTAACCAGTTCCAACCGGAATTCCATCAACAAACACGTTGATTTGGAGCCAATCTACCATACCCTGAGAAAAAGAACAGGAAATGACATCACCAACCCAAGGAAACCTAACCAGATAAATAGAAAGCGGGACATGACACCAGCGCTTCGTCGGAGGCTCACTGATGATGTTACCTAGAATGGTGACGAAACGTCTGAAAACTAACCTTCCAGCTCAGCGAGCAATCTCACATCCATAGATGAGACATTCAAACTTTCAAAAATTGACTTTGCTTTGTAGTAGGACACCTTGCAGTGTTTATAAAATAGAAAAAAATGACACCAGAGAACGGAGGCTCAGTACACCATCTAGTGGTTTTCTCTGATCAATGCACAGGTCTTGTACAACTTGCATTTTTGTCTTGTCCCATTCCTGCACCATCAGTAACCTTTTGATGTTTTATTTACTTCCATGTGTCCATTCTGTACCTTTTAATAAGTTTTGAAAAAAAAATCAGATGCACAAACAATCTAGCAAAAAATATTTTACTTAGATTAGATGGCAAAAGATTTGTGAAACAACTAATTAATTTTCTGAACAAGAGATAATGGGAACTGCAGATGCTGGAGAATCCAAGATAATAAAATGTGAAGCTGGATGAACACAGCAGGCCCAGCAGCATCAGAGATAATGGGAACTGCAGATGCTGGAGATTCCAAGATAATAAAATGTGAGGCTGGATGAACACAGCAGGCCAAGCAGCATCTCAGGAGCACAAAAGCTGACGTTTCGGGCCTAGACCCTTCATCAGAGAGGGGGATGGGGAGAGGGCTCAAATAAATAGGAAGAGAGGGGGAGGTGGACCGAAGATAGATAGAGGAGGACATAGGTGGACAGGGAGGGGATAGATCCGACAGACCTATCCCCTCCCTACCTCCCCTCCCATACTCTCCTGTCCACCTATCTTCTCCTCTATCCATCTTCAGTCTGCCTCCTCCTCCCTCCCTATTTATTTCAGAATCCTTCCCATCCCCCTCTCCGATGAAGGGTCTAGGCCCGAAATGTCAGCTTTTGTGCTCCTGAGATGCTGCTTGGCCTGCTGTGTTAACCCAGCCTCACACAATTCATTTTCTGAAGTACAAGTAAAACCCTGTGCCTCTAACAAAAATTATCTGACCTAAAATATCACTCCTTCTTTACACTAATAACCTGGTATTGTGAGATTTCCGACTCAAATCAAGAACGCAATTTAAGCTCAGGAGCAATTCTACAGTTTACCATTTGGTGGTGCTGTACTCTGGGTTGTATGCACAAACAGAAAGTGCCTCAGGCTGGCTTTCTATATCTCAGCATGATTCTAGCCACACAGTAATTGAGCAGTGCGCAAGAGTGCACAAAAAAAGCACTACAATGAATTCCCTCAGCTCGTAACCACAGCAACAGATCATACCACTGCAAGGACAAGGGGGCATGCAGCACTTTTTTTTAAACACTAAGCTAGCAGCTCATATAGCTTAATGTTTTTCACTACCCTTTGTTAAAGTCCTCTCCCCTCCCTTCCTGGAGTTGCTGATTACTTACTGATGTAATGTTTTAATAGCTCCGAGAGCCTGCACATTCAGGTCTCAAGGGGGCCAATCATTGGCATCCAAAGCTCTTAACTGTTTCGACAGAATATTAAGCATTGTATTAAGGCCTTCAAAAAACTAGTAAGAGCAGAATTGAGTACGATCGGTGCAGATTTCTGGAATTCTTGCTGTTTCTTTCCCTTCCCAAGTCCAGGTAAGCTGACACCAATTGAGAAAAGGCAGCCCTTTTCATCAATTTATCAAGCCTTGTCTCCTTGGCACTTAAGGATCATGGACTTCCACTACAAGTCGATGGGAAGAAATGGCTGCTAGGTCCAATGTATGGTCTGCAGATTCTGCCACGTGCACGAAGGCTCAGACGTTTGGTATTTTGAGGTTATCTCCTCTCTCCCATGGCTGAACTTTACCCCTGTATGCTCCCAGTAAAGTCATTTGAATCATCTGGAGCCTGATTCCAAAATAAACCTTCTCCAAGTTGGCTGGTGACAAGCCAGAGACTGGCTATGTTTAATCTCTTTAGAGTAGATTTTAAAGACATCCCTAAACCCTTTCCACTGCCTTCCTTGGAGTTTCCCACTCTGGCTGAATTCTAAGTAGAGTCAGCTGTCAGGCTTACAAAGGACTTATCCTGCCCAGTGGAGCTGGTTTTGAGTCATTGGTGCCGCAGTGATTGGTGTGTTACTTTTTGAAAGGCTGCTCCTTTTGGATCACCTTTCTTACCATTGATTTGGAGGATCTTGCGAAGTTTTGGTTGATAGTACTGCTTCAGTGCTTTGAAGTGCCTGCTATAGTTGTCCAAGGCTGAAACATCTAGGAGTACAGGAATTGCTGTTTCCTAGTAAACCATGACCTTAGTCTCAGATTTGAGATCTGGTCTTCAGATACTCCAGTTAGTCAAAGGCTGAGCTGACACATTGGAAATGATAAGGTTTGTCATCTATGACCGTCTTCAGTGAGAGGATATTACCAAGACACAGATAATCGTCCACATTTACAAGGATTTCGGTACTGATCTAAATCGCCAGGTGGTGTTGCTCTATGGAAACACGTAGGAAGGGGACCTTAGATTTCAGTTGCTTATCCATTTTATGATATCCAAAATCAGGGTTGTATGTTCACACGTACCAGCAATTCACTGTTTTAACCATTGATGTTATGTTTTGTACCATCTTCCATGGGAATCATTAGATCTGCTACTGTGCTTCCAATGAACAACTCTTGGTTTAAGCTGGTGTCACATCCCTTATTTTCCTTTCCTTCCAACTGCATCTGTTCCTGTTCTATCTTAATGATGTTGACTGACGTTGAAGAATGACTTTGTCACTGGGCCCTCTAGTACTTGGCCCAAGCAGACTTTAAATCTGTGAACCAAGACACGAGGGAATTGTATCTATGATTCACGCTGCTACTACCTTCCACTAACTAAACTCACACTACCTTACATTACCCACAAGTGTTAATACTGTCAATTAAAATAAAGCTTTTATATTCTAGTGGATTAGAACACTTCAAGATAAAAACAATGACCAAATAGATGATGCTGTACACCATTGAGCTTGATTCATCAGAAAAGTGAGAAATTCAACTACAGGTTTGTTCAGAATTAGCTGACCTCTGATGGGGCAGCAATTTGTCTTCCCTTTCCATGCACAACAAAGTCACCCTATTTTTTTTTTCACCACTACCCTTGGATTTAGCAGATCGCAGTTTGAGTTTTTTACCTGGACACTGGAAACTTGGAATCATATCTGAGGACTAAATGGAGGTGTGCCCACCGAGAATGTTCTGAGGAAGGATCACCAGACCCGAAACGTTAACTCTGTTTTCTCCTTCACAGATGCTGCCAGACTTGCTGAGCTTTTCCAGCACTTTGTTCAGCTGAGAACATTGAAGGCATTGGATAGTGACAGCATTAGTGGTAAAAGGGCAGGCGTTACGTCTCCTGTGCTTGCTTGGAGAGTTGCCATGGGAAGGCTGTTGGGCTGGACTGAGGAGTGGATCAGCGTATCAAAGAGTGAATGGTGAATGCTAAAAGGGGAGAGTAGAAGATGGTCTGTTTGGCAGTAGCATCATGTTGGATCTGATAAAAATAATGAAAGATAACCTGCTAAATATGGAAGCTTCTGAGTGCCACACAAAATGTATCATGGTTCTGGAAAGGAGGAGAAACTGAGTGTGCAAAAGTGTGGGAAATGGGTTGGGCACATTTGAGGATTCTGCCAACAGAGGGGTTGGGGGTTGGGGGGGGTGCAGGAACTCTCAGTTGAGGAAAAATGATGTAGTACCAGGGGCACTAACTAGTATGGAAGGTTCTTTCATCAGAACATATGCAAAAGCAACGGCGAAACTAGAAGAATGGAGTCTTTCAGAAAACAGGTTATGAGGTAGTGATGGGAGGGATAGTAGGAACTGCAGATGCAGGAGAATCCGAGATAACAAGGTGTCGAGCTGGATGAATACTGCAGGCCAAGCAGCATCAGAGGAGCAGGAAAGCTGACGTTTCGGGCCTGGACCCTTCTTCAGATCTAGGCTCGAAACGTCAGCTTTCCTGCTCCTCTGATGCTGCTTGGCCTGCTGTGTTCATCTAGCTCTACACTTGTTATCTGTGAGGGAGTGGCATCAAGATAGCTGTAGGAATCATTGGGCTTGTAACAAATTTTTGTCGAAGGCCTGTCCACAGCGAGGGAAGCAAAAAAAATTTGAGGAGAGGAAGAGTCAGAGACCATACAAAGGCAAAAGAAGGGGAGTAGGAAAATAGACAAAATGTCTCAATTTGGAGAGACAGCAGGAAGCAGCACCATTGCATTATCAATCTCATTGAAAAAATAAAGGGGTGAGAACAGGAAGCTGGAGTAAAACTGAACATTACTCATTAAGCCTCATTACTTCTACACATATGAAGTGTGCCAAATGGACAAGATAGAAGGGGACGGGGTTTTGCTGGAGTTTGTAAAACTGAAATCATTGCTAAAACAGCTATTTCAGGAAAAGAATGCAGAAAATTGGTCAAAACATAATTCAAGACTTGAAGTTAATGACCATTGTTGGATGGGTCTGTGATGAATAGGAATGAAACTACAGGCAAGCAAAAAAAGCATAATAGCATACAGTATATTATAACATATTACACTACACACTAGTCTCATGAATATGGAACACAATACTCTCCTGATTTCCCAAAAGAACAAGTTGCTTTGTCAGTCTTCCATGAGCTATGGCAAAGCATGTTTTAAAGGGACAGAATTATGTAAAGATTGGCATGGCAAATTGACCGCTGTGCATACACATGGAAATTACATCAGCATATTAGTCTGCTACATCACAATAAAACATCACAAAGCCAAGGATGAAAAAAACTCAACATGAAGTAATGATTGTCAGCAAGGGTACATGCTTAAAATTCAGCAAGGTGATACTATCACTCAAAGAGGTTTTATTGGTCCCAATTTGTCTTAGAACTTGCTGCCAGTTCAAAGTAGTGACAGATCCTCCCGGCTGTGGGTCTAATAAATTCATCAGTTGGCCCTTCACTTGCTGATGACTTCAAAAGGCCTGGGCCACATTCAGAAATCAATACAAATGTAGCTATTTGTTCAAGGTTCGTGTCATTCCCTGGACACTGCAATGGGACAATATGTTGCTTTATAAAAGGGCAAAGTAGAAACAGGCAAACAAGAAATACTGTAAGAATTACTTTCAACTGGCACTGCAGGAAATCTGAAAATCCAGTCACAAATTAAATACTTTAAACAGAGGCAATAGTCAATGTTTTATTTGCATATTAAAGAGATTTATGTCTTAAGATGATGTAATTTAAGTTCTTTCAATTCACACCATCCATGTTCAAAATTTGTACTATTCAAATCCAAAGTTTCTATAAGGAAAGGTCATTCCAAGAAATGAACCCTCCAAATGCACATTTTATTAAAAAGGCACATATGTGAACATCCCAAATACAGTGAATTATAAAAGATGAAACTAGGTTTCCCTTTAGACTTCCATGTTCCCGATTGGTGAATTTATTTTTTGGGTTCTGTTCTGCTCGATTCAGATTTCAGCCATTTTATCTTTGATGTTTACTCAATAGATGAAGGGTATCAGTTATAGAAACAGATGCTGTTCAAAATTTTGAACAGCAGGGATTTTTAGCATTCTAGCAAACGGATGACCTTCAGCCAACATCTGACTGTTGTGTAGAAATGTCTGCTGTAACACAGTGACTATGTATAATATAGTTCATCATGAAATGCAGTATGAAGAGCAATCCTTCTATATCAACACTACGATCAATTTTTTTCTCTCCATCACTTGTTGTCATTTTCTGCTTTTGGAGTTAAAATAATCTTCTTCTCGTGCAAATATTAAAGAGATGGCTGTCTGAACAAATTTAATAGAACTTCTAATATTGTTTGACAACAGACAGAGCCTCAGCTTGTTAGTTTCAGTTCAAAGTAATGTTTGCTTACTTTTGTCACAACATTAACCAATTGTTGGAAATTAATGACTATTTCTCAAGCACTAACAAAACTTGTTGCTGCAGTCTAGCAGCGTGTGGACATACTTTTTTTAAAATCAATGGCCCAATTCCTCTTTTCCCAAAATCCTCACATTGTTACATTTAACTGGGACTCAACAGATCGTAATCAGGAACTATTGCAATTGCTGATAACATTCCTCTGCTCATTCTAAGATTGTCAAGGTCATTTGTAATTTCTATCTCTGTCATAACTCAGACCAGCTCACTCAGTGATGTGCATCACCCTCAACACATTCTAACCCTTTCCCATTGGGGTGTTCCCAATCATAAGATATTGCAGATTCTGTCTTGTCAATAGAAGTTTTTTTTTGGTTTTCATTGAAATGAATTCTTGTGAAATATTTTACAGTGAATTTATTTAACAGTGGGTAAAATTAATGCCCGACACCTCAGTTTAAAAAGAAGTACTGTTTGTCGTAGCTGAAAAGTGCATGTATTGATGAGCAGATCACATCAAAACTCAATGATGTCCTCACTTTACAAGCGTAACCACTGCAGAATAAATCAAAATGTAGCAGAGACTGGAGTACTAACTTACCCAGGTACTATCTGTTGATACTTAAGGTATGGAATATATTCTTTGTTTTATATATCAGAAGCTTCACCACTCCAGAGCCCATACAACCAAACCCGCGGTCTAGTGAGCACGGAGGGAAGGAAGTTAGGAAATCATTAAAGATCTTGCATATGTCTTATCAGGTTTGAATTTAGTTCAGATTTCAATTTTGACAAAACCTTTCTGGAAAGCCCTAAAATTACAAGAATTCCTTTTTGAAAAAGAGGGGATGTGGACTTAACTATCTGGGCCATTTATTACCCATTCTTAGATAACAAGGTGTGGAGCTGGAGGGACACAGCAGGCCAGGCAGCATCAAAGGAGCAGGAAAGTTGACGTTTCGGGTCAGGACCATTTCAGACTCCAGCATTGGAAATTCTTACTATCACCTCCTCCCATACTTGTATGTTGAAGTTTGTGAAATGCATCAGGAGGATATATTAGGATAGGTAAGTTTGAATTGGAAATCTCCAGTCTGAAACTATTAGGACTTATAGGAGGTGTCTTTTTTTTGCCTTCCTCTATTGAAGTCACTGACTCTTGCTTGATTTCTATTACACAATGGCAGAGATTTCCAGTACCTCTCCCAGAATGACGATTCCTCAATTTTACATTTAGAAATTGATTGCAAGAAAATATTTTGAAAATAGTACGATAGCTGATGGTTAAGGCAAACATATGTACGTGGATCCTGCTAGACTCAGCAGAAGTCACTGGACAGAGATCAAGATAGGAAACCACGAAAGAAAAGGAAGTGCTGGAGAAACTTAGTCAGACTGGCAGCATCTGTGGAGACAGAAATAGAATTAACATTCTGAGTCCAATAGGACTCATCTTTGATACTTATGGGCTAATCCAAAGTGCAGTATTAAGTTGTTTCGGCAAGGTAATTAACATGTTGGATCCACCGGCGTTATGCATTAGGAGCAGCTGTATACCCTTTTGGTAAAAACATTATACCATGAAAGTCAGAGAGGAAATCTGGACACTTGGAGGTGGTTCTGTAACAAAGACTAACAAAGTGTCAAATTCCACTACAGAGATAGAAAAAGCTGGCAAAGGAACGGAGTACTTCACCATTTCAGTGTGTTCTACTACTGCCCATGTAACCTAATCTTTTGCTAAGAAAATCTACCAAACTTGATTTAAAATTAACTGACAAAACATCAATTGCTGTTTTCAGAAGAGAATACCAAAATTATTAGGGTGACCAGATGCCCCTGTAATGTTAGGTCTGCTCATATTCTTCGCAGCATCCTAGCTGTTTTCTCCAGATTTCTCAGAGGTCCAGTTTTCCAGGTCCCATGAATCTCTTTGAACCTGCCATTTGTGTTCCACCTCATATCCTTCAGAAGCATACCCAGGAGAGTCAAACATGAATTTGTTTTTTTTTTGAGAGCAGATTCTTTCAAATTGCCAATTCTTTAAAATGATTGGCTTGACATCTGGAAACCAAGCAATCATCTTGTAACAAAAAGCATTCAGCTGACAGGTGGTGTGTGCAAGCTTCATCTGAGCAGAAATGCAAATGCCGATTAGTATATTTCAGCTACAATAGTTTCAAACCTGAGGCTCTGTTAGAGACCAGGAGCCTCTGTTTTCTACAGACAGACACCAATTCAAATATGTGCGCCAGTACAAAGAGCCAGGCAGAGACAATTGAGGCCACCAGGCAAGAATAAATAGTGAGTGTCTTTCAGATGACAGCAGCCAGTGAGTGGGTGAAAGCTGAAACAGGGAGAGCGTGCCCAATTCTAGGCACAGAATCTGGAAAGGCCTGCAAGGCCCCATCATTTGATTTAAATAGATTTATTTGTAGTAACGTGTATATATTACAACTACAGTGAAAAGTGTTTAGTGTTGTCACTCTCCAGCGCCATCTTAAACACAGAAAACAAACCAAAACACAGAATATAGAGCACCCCACTGGGTGGATGAGAGTGGGGCTGTAGGGAGGATGAGTAAACTGACCCAAACTACTTCTACTGTCAGAGTACAACTTCTGAGGACCTCAGGGTGAGAAGTCCTACCTTCCAAGAGCAAGTAGTTTACCAGAGGCCAGCTGTTCCTTTGCTCAGCAGCACCACCAGGCTGATGGTGGCCATTTTTTTGTTTTTGGAGCAAACCACCCAAAGGCCCATTAATGCAAAGTGGCCCAGGCCAAGATGAAGTGGTGGTGCAAGAGGTTTTCCTGGTTGGAGGTATGCAGTTAGGGCTTGCAGAGGGGTTGGCAGCAATACAGGAGTCTGACTTTTAAAAAAGGTTCTCCCAACCCCCTCCTGATTCTGGGTTCTTCAAATCAGTTACTGTACCTTTGAACCAGGAAACAGTACCATCCCTCCTCACCCCCTCCATGGATAGTGTGTTAATAGTACCATCACTGCAGCTAATAGCTAATAACATGTTCATGAATAATCTGTTTGGGTTCTGCCAGAAGGCTTCAGACTTCTTTACAGCCTTGAACCAAGCATTCACCAAAGAACTTAATTTTAGAAGTGAGGAGAGAGGGGCTACCTTGACATCAAAGCAATATTTCATCAGGAACATTTGTACAATTGAAGTCCAGGGGAATTTAAGGTAATATCTCCACTGCATAGAATTTAACCAATTACAAAAGGAGGATGTTTGTGGTTGTTGCACAGCAATTGTCGTAGTCATAGTTGTAGGATATTATACCTGGGACTCAGTTTGGCAGTGTTCCAGACTTCATCTTCATCTGCTTCATCAGTGACCTTCCTCCATAGCAAGCACAGAACTGTTAAACTAACACTTGACTGGTGTCTTTACTTACAATACCAATTCTCAAATAATGAAGCAGCCCATGCATTTAAAAGCATAAAAGGACACCATTGGGTAGATGTATGTTAAGTAACATTTATGCCACAGAAAGATCATCTCCAACAAGAAAATGTCTAACCACTTCCTCCCGTTAATATTCAATGGCACTAGGAGTGTCATTTGCTCCACCAACATGTTGATGGTTACTACTGACCAGAAACTTAACTAAACAAGTTTAATAAATATTGCAGCTACAACAACAGTTGAGAATTTGGATACTCTGGGGAGTGACTCACTTCCTGACTTCTCAAATCCTTTCCATTATCAACAAAGTACAAGTCAGATCAAGTACACAGGCCTGGATTTTGCTAAAATAACACTCAATAAGTTCAATGCTATAGATGAAAAAGCAGCACCCCATGATTGGCACCTCATCAACCACCTTAAATAATTCTCTCCACCATTGGTTCAATACATCAGCAAAGTATAACATCTGAAAATGCAATGCAACAATATGCCAAAGCTTCCTAAATATTACCTCCAAACCACAATCTGTATGACCTAGAAGGACAAAGGCAACAGGCACAAGGGATACTATCACATTCTCAAGTACAAACAGAAACATCAACATATAGTTCTTGAATGAATAAAAAGCAAAAACATGTGAAGAGTCAGATGCAGATGCGGTATGAAACTCTGGACTGGACTTGTTAACAATGTGACTTTAAAAACAAATCTCCCTTGAACACTTAGTTTACACTTCGTTTTCCTAACACCCTTCACTGCCTCTATCAGTTGCTAAGCAACTAAATGTAATTTACAATTTGGCTCAATGCACCAATTCACAATGCTGTTTCCCTTCAAAAGCAGCAATCACATGCAGTTCCTCATTGCTGATTGGTTTGCTTTAGATTGTAGGACACAGTTAAATGCAAAACCACATTTTACTGAATAATCTTTAAATATTGTCCATGAACAAGACAGAAGACAGATTTTCTCAGGTTTAAATGATTCTCGAAGTTTGTTCAAAGAATTGAAAAAGTTATGCAGAATATGTAAACATGTCAACATATTAAATATCAACCATCATTTCCATTTAACAGCAGGGCATTCTGCAAGCTTTCTCTTGCACAACAGCAATTCCCAGGTTGCCTACAGTACTTACTCAAATATACAGATTTGTAAAACAATCTACGATACAGTTAACAAGGTGTAGAGCTGGATGAACACAGCAGGCCAAGAAGCATCAGAGAAGCAGGAAGGCTGACGTTTCGGGCCTAGACCCTTCAGTGCCTACTATCTACGATAGAGCTGAAACTTGTTGTGGCGGCCAGTGTACGCACAAATCACAAACACAAAACTGTTCCAGTGCAGAGGGAGGCCATTTGGTCCATCCTGACTGACAGAGAAAGGTTACAAACGATTCAGACACAATATGGACTGAGACCTACACAAATGATACTTGTTCATTTGATATGGTTTAGCTCATGGCAAGAATAGAATCCACATCAGATGGGTTCCTGCAATTCGAGAGTCTCAGTACCTTTGCATTTGACAAGGTTCCACATGGTAGACTGGTTAGCAAGGTTAGATCACATGGAATTCAGGAGGAGCAGGCCACTGCAATACAAAATTGGCTTAAGGGTAAGAGACAGAGGGTGGTGGTGCAGAGTTGTTCTTCAGACAGGAGGCCTGTGCCCAGCAGTGTGCCGCAAGACTTGGTGCTGGGTTTACTGCTTTTTGTCATTTTTACAAATTATTCGGATGGGAATATGGGAGGAGTGGTTAGTCATTTGCAGATGACACCAAAACTGATGGTGTAGTGCACAGTGGATAAGGTTATCACAGAGTACAACAGGACTTTGATCATCTGGGCCAATGGACCAGGAATAGCAGATGGAATTTAATTTAGATAAATGTGAGGTGTTGCATTTTGATCAGGCAAATCAGGGCTGGACCAATGTAGAGGAAGCTGCACCGGGTACAATGGATGCAGTTTCTGGAAAGCGGTCTCCGGTGTACCCGGCGCGGCTTCCTCTACATTGGGGAAACCAAACGGAGGCTTGGAGACCGCTTTGCAGAACACCTCCGCTCAGTTCGCAACAAACAACTGCACCTCCCAGTCGCAAACCATTTCCACTCCCCCTCCCATTCTCTAGATGACATGTCCATCATGGGCCTCCTGCACTGCCATAATGATGCCACCCAAAGGTTGCAGGAACAGCAACTCATATTCCGCCTGGGAACCCTGCAGCCTAATGGTATCAATGTAGACTTCACCAGTTTCAAAATCTCCCCTTCCCCTACTGCATCCCTAAACCAGCCCAGTTCGTCCCCTCCCCCCACTGCACCACACAACCAGCCCAGCTCTTCCCCCCCCCCCCCCCACCCACTGCATCCCAAAACCAGTCCAACCTGTCTCTGCCTCCCTAACCGGTTCTTCCTCTCACCCATCCCTTCCTCCCACCGCAAGCCGCACCCCCATCTACCTACTAACCTCATCCCACCTCCTTGACCTGTCCGTCTTCCCTGGACTGACCTATCCCCTCCCTTATACTCTCTCCACCTATCTTCTTTACTCTCCATCTTCGGTCCGCCTCCCCCCTCTCCCTATTTATTCCAGTTGCCTCTCCCCATCCCCCTCTCTGAAGAAGGGTCCAGGCCCGAAACGTCAGCTTTTGTGCTCCTGAGATGCTGTTTGGCCTGCTGTGTTCATCCAGCCTCACATTTTATTATCTTGGAATTCTCCAGCATCTGCAGTTCCCATTATCTCCATTTATTTTATTACTTTTTAAAAAGCACAACAAATTATGCCTTCCCTCCTTCACCTGTTCTGATCAAACCCATACCTGCAAAGGGCTAGCAGGTGAATCCTGCTCCTACATTTGAGCAAGATGCAACACGAATCATTTTAACACATCCTGCCTGGCAGAAACAAGGGATGGGGCTGTCTTTTTTTTAAAAAAGAAGCAAAACACAACATTATATACCCTGCCGAGAAATTATTCCACCCGGTTAAAAATTCCTCTGTTATTTTAAAAATGAAAAGTTCTTGTGACTGCTTTCCCTTCACTATTTGATCATCTGCTTTCAATGTTATCTAGACATATGGGTTTCAGTACTGTATATGACAGGGTGGAAAGCACAGGATTCCTAATTTTTTTTTAGAAGTGCCATAGATTCATATCCAATAGAAAGAAATGACTTTCATTTATATTGTATTTCTAACTTTTGTCAGGATATGTTAAAGTGCTCCATTGCTAATCATGCTTCTAAAATTATGCATTTTATTTGACCAGTTAATATAGTTTGTGTCATTCACCGAGATAAATGTTGGCTAGCTCAACAGCTCAACCCCAAATGGTATCTTTGACATCCATGTCAATGCATGCAGGCACTTGGTTAACATTTCATCTGTAAATTGACACCTGAAAATGGAGCACATTGCTCAATGCTGTATTGAAATGGCAACATACATGGTATACTCATGTCCGTGCAGTATTTATTGAACCTTGAGACATTTCTACAAGAAGTTTCACAATATCATGTAAATGAAAGTCTTCTTTCATGTGTGCTTGCCTTCAATTTTTTTTAAAAAGACATTCCAGCCAGCTGGGACAGGAACCAGTAATCTGAAATGACAAATAACAAAGTGTGAAGCTGGATGAACACAGCAGGCCAAGCAGCACCTCAGGAGCACCAAAGCTGATGTTTCGGGCCTAGACCCTTCAGAGTGTGCTCTTGAGATGCTGCTTGGCCTGCTGTGTTCATCCAACTTCACACTTTATTATCTTGGATTCTCCAGCATCTGCAGTTCCCATTATATCTGAAATGACAGGCTGCTTCACAGCTTTAATGTGGTCCACATCATTTAACTGCAACTCTGTAGCTCAACAAGAACAACATTACAAGAGTTTCAAGTTAAACAGATGATCTGAATGTTAACAAATGCAGTAGAATCGCCTGATCAATATACAGTGGTCAAGGCAATCTTCCTAAGATTTAGCAAAGTAAAATAGCTCATAATGACACTATTTCAAAGAACATGGGAGTTCTCCCCAGTATCCTGGCAACATTTACCCCTTAACCAACATCAATAAAACAGATTATTTGGTAATTATCATTTAGATGTTTGAGAGACATTGCTGTGTGCATATGTGCTGCACATTTCCTATGCTGTGATACTGAACACACTTTAAAAATAGAAAACTGGCTAATTTGCATTTATTGTATGTAATCATTGTTTTATAGGTAAATATAGAGAACATTTTGTGCACAGCAATGGATAAGTTACTGATTACCAAAAACCTATTAATGTTGGATGAGAGGAGAGGTGGACATTGACCAGTACAAATTGCACCACAGCTCTTTACAGACAAATGAATATGAAAAATGGTACTTTTCACAGGTTTTTCAGTACTGCACTGAAATTTCAGCCCCATTATGCACATTTCTTTGAGTATCCTTGAGATATGGGTGACTGAAGATAATGTTTTGGCAGAAGAGCTTTTTGATGTTGAAGACAGAGCAACAGAATAATTAGCATTTGTTTATGTCACTTGGCTTGATGGTTGGTAGGGCAGCACAGCAGCTCAGTGGTTAGCATTGCTGCCTCACAGTGCCAGGGACCCAAATTTTATCCCAGTCTTGGGTGACTGTGTGGAGTTTGCACTTCTCCCTTGGTCTATATGCGTTTCTGCCAGGTGCTGTGGTTTCCTCCCACAGCACAAAGATGTGCATGTTAGGTGGATTAGCCGGGCTATTTTGCTCTGTAGAGTCCAGGGATGGGCAGGTAATGTGGATGAGCCAGTAACGTGGGTGAGCCATGGTAAATGTGGGGTTATGGGGACAAGGTAGGGGATCTTCAGAGGATGGGTACAGACTCAGTAAGCCAAACAGCCTCTTTCCTGCACTCTAGGGATTACTTGATTAAAAGGCAACTCAGCTGACCCTCAACTCCACAGCATGGTACAAGTAGTATTCTTTACTATTTAATCAAATCAAGGCAAAATGCCGAAGTGGTATGTTGTTGTTATCCTATCATATTATATCCCTTCAGTAACTATGGGCAAGTGATAACAATGATTGTAATTTTATAGCTTGTATATACTTTAAAATCATATAGCTTGTCATACAGAACAAATTACTGGAGATGATAAAGATGATGCAATGGTTCCATTGGTTTGCGAAACCTGGTTTGGTTACATACAGGCGAGCAAGCAGTTTTGGGCAGAATGTGTGTTAACTTCAAGTCTGTAATCAGGACATACATATGAAAATTATTTAATCTTTTTGCCTGCTGGCTGAGCTTTTCCTCACTTTGAACAATTTCTCCTCTAACTTGTCTCATATTCTTCAAATAAAAGATGTGTCAATGAGTATTGGTGTGAGGCTAACTTCTACTGGTTTCAATCCTAATCGGGCCCCATCCCACAGTACCTTCCTCTAATACAATCATGACTGTAGTAGTGTCACTTCCTGTTTTCATACAGAACTGAAAAAAATTTAACCAAATTTGACTTCACATTTTTTCAATTAAAGTTTACTTACAACTGTGGTCAAAAGGGTTCTTGGCCACATCTGACCAACTTCCCGTACTTCAGCTCTCACCCCCTTTCCCCTCCCTCCCTGGGCCATGACAGGGTTCCCCTTGATCTTACTTTGCACCTTACCAGTCGCTGCATTCAAATGATCATCTTCCTTCATTCTCATCACCTCCAGCTTGCTATCACGACCAAAACACATCTTTCCTTCCCCTCTGAAGAGTCCGACCCAAAATGTCAGCTTTCCTGTTCCTCTGATGGAGCTGGAGTATCACAGCAGGCCAGGCAGCACATTTTTGTTATTTCCGACTCCAGCATCAGCAGTTCTTGCTGTGTCTTTCCTTCCCCTCCCGTCAGGTTTTAGTAGGGATCAATCCCTCCAAAACACCCTGATCCATTCATCCATAACCCCTATATCTCACCCCCACACATAGCAATTTCTCATGCAATCACAAAAAGGTATAACACTTGCCTTCCTCACCATCCATGGCCCCAAACCATCCTAACTGGTGAAGATGAAATGACTTACACGTAATTTTTGAAACTTTCATCTACTGCATTTACTACTCATGTGACAGTCTCTTCTACACTGACAGGCCAAAGACAGATTGCATGACCACTTAGTAGAACAACCTTGTATTTAGCCAGTCTAACAGACCTCCTCTGCACCGTCTCTAACATATTTGTATCCCCCTGTAGGTGATACTAAAATTTCATGCAGTGTGTCCTGTATAACTGAAGCATAACAGCCTTACTTTTATGTTCAATTGCTTTTGTAATATGGAGTAGTATTCCATTAGATTTCTTAATTATATGCAGTACCTGTATGCTAATTTTTTTTGGTGCAGTCTCAATCATTTGTCATTTCACTCCACTATTTGTGACCCCATGCTCATAATTACATACTTGGCCTGCTGCAGTGTTCCAGTGAAGGTCAATATTGGGGCAATTGCATCTCATTTTCCATTTATGCACTTTACAGCCTTCTGGACATAACAAGTTTAACAGCTTCAAACCTCGAACTCTATTCTGATATTTTCCTCCTTCCCTCACGCCACCAGAGTCTGTATCGTGCTTTCGGATTAGTCAGAGTTCATCTTTATTCTGTTATTAACTTTGGCATCAATGTCATTGCTTCTCCACAACAATTACAATTCCTTTGTCTACTGTTACATGAGAGCTCTGATCTTTAATCTCCCTTAACCTTTCCTCTGACCTGCCCTACCTCCATTTAACAACATAAAACCTAAATGATTTTTCTACTTGTCCTCAGTTTTGAACAGAGATCATTGAACTGGAAATGTTTACAGTTTATCCACAGATGCTGCCAGACCTGCAAGAGAAAGAGAAATTGCTGGAGAAACTCAGCAGATTTGTGGGGCGAAAGCAAAGTTAATAGTTCAAGTCCAGTGACTTGGTGAGTTTCTCCAGCAATTTCTGTTTCTGTTTGATATATTCAGCATCCACAGTTCTTTGTTTTATCTTAATGTTGCCAGTCCTGCTGTGTTTCTCTGGTATTTTGCTCTCATTTTCTACTGGTGTTGTTTATTACATGGAAAATAGAATTCAACAGTCCAATAGACTTCTAAATCACTTACCAGCATATAAGCATTATGGGATTTATGCTCAGGACATCCTGACCCCTCTGCACCATAGATTTCTGCAATCTATTTCAATATGCTGCTTTTCTATTCTTCCTGCAGAAGTGGACTAATTCATATCTTTGTGCATTATATTCCACGTTCTTTACCATTCACTTAACCCATCTATCTACCCTTACAGATTCCCTATATACCTTTCACAAAACTACTCTCCTACCTACCTTTGGGTCATCGGCAAATTTAGCTGCCATATGTTCAGGTGCTTCATCCAAGTCATTGCTATAGGTTATAAATACCGTAGTTGAAACTCCAGCATGATTTTGGAGAAGGCGTTGGGATCAATCGTTAAGAAGATTATAGCTGTATATTTGGAAAAAGTTAAGGTAGTTGGCAAAAGTCATCATCGCTTTGTGAAAGGGAAATCATTTGGTGGAATAATGTGCTGCAAATAAAGGGAAGCTTGTAGATGTACTATAATTTTCAGAAGGCATTTGACAGAGGATTGCATTAAAAAGTTACTGCACAAAGTAGAAGCTCGTGGTATGGGGGTAAAATTAGCACGGATAGAAAGATAGCTAGTTTGCTGAGAACAGAATGCATAAATGGATCCTTGTCTGATTGACAAAGTGAGACAAGTAAAATCCTGCAGGGGTCTGTACTAATGCCTCAGCATTTTACAATTTATATCAATTACTTGCATGAAGGTAGCACACACAATTAAAGGTGACGGTAACTAAGTTACCAGATGACACAAGATAGATCAGAAAACATACAGGAAAGTGTGTAGGAAAGTAGCTTGCAAATATATACAAGGTTGAGCAACTGTGCAAAAATCTTGCAAATGGAGCAATGTGGGCAAATGTGAAGAATTTCTGCTTTGCAAGGAGAAATTAAAGAGGTGTTACTTAAATGGAGAATGACTGTAGAATTTCAAAGTGCAGAGTGATCTGAGTATTCTAGGGCATGAGGGAACAAAAGTTAGCATGCAAGTGCTCCTTATTTAAGGAAGGATGTAAATGTTTCCTTTATTCACAGCATACATTATTCCACTAAATGAAAAAATTCCAATAAATCAGTTAAACATGATCTCCCTTTCACAAAGCAATGGATTGTGACAGTTCAGAGCAGGGGTTTACCAGATTGGAATGAGTGGCTTGTCTCCAAGGGAGAAGTTGGACAGACCGGGTTTGTTTCCAGTGGCATTTAGAAGTGAGAGGCATGACATGATTGAAGTTAATTAAGTCCCGTCTTAACAAGTTGAACACGGAAAGGATGTTTCCTATGGTGGGTAGGATTGCCCTTTTGTGTCACAGATAAGGAGAGTTTTTGATTACATGACTTTAGAACACTCTGCCTCAGAAAGCACTGGAGGCATTTGGTTGAATATTTTGAAGCAGTGATAGATGTACTTTTATTAGGCAAGGGAATCAAAAGTTATCAGGGTAGATGAAATTATGTAATTCAAAACACAAACAGCTCAACCACAATCTAATTAAATAGTGGAGCAGGCTCAAGGGACCGAATGGTTTACTTCTGTTCCTAATTCTTACTTCATATGATCCCTACGGGAGTCTGCTCATTTTATCTTGCCAGTCCAAAAATGACCCATTTATTCCTACTGTTTCTTGTTAGTTTACTGATCCTTAAATGCATGCTCATATTTTAACATCAACACCATTAGGTTTTACTTGGTGTAGTAATGTTTAATGTGGCATGTGTCTTTTGTCAAATGCCTTCAAGAAATCCAAGTACTCTATTTCTACAATTTTCCTTTTATCCACATTGCTAGAGTTTCCTCAAAGAATTCTAATAAGTTAGTCAAATTCAGTTTCAGTTTCACAAAACCACATTGCCTCAGCATGATTGCATGAAATTTTCTAAGTGCCCTATTATAGATTCTAGCGTATTCCTCAAGTGATGAAACACTATTTGGCCTGAAGTTTCCTGCATTCTATTTTTCTCCAACCTTGAAGTGAAGGGGTATATTCATTGTTTCCCATTCTCAGGCAACCTTCCCAGAATCTAGGCAATTTTTGGAAAATTAAAACCAGTGATCTATTATCTCAGCAGCCACATGTTTTAAGATCGTAGAATGAATTCAGTCAGGACCTGGAGACTTGTCGGCAGTTAGTTCCATTAGTTTTCTCAGTACCCTTTCCTTAGGGTTGTAAGGGTTTTAAGTTCCACCCACTTTCCTCTTGATTTACACTTATTTCTGAAATAATTATTTGTGTCATCTATAGAGAATACAAATGCAGAATCTGTTCAATTTAAATGCCATTATGAACTCCCCAGCCTTATTTGCTAGAAGACCAATGCTTACTTTTATTACTGTTTCTTCTCAATTAAGCTCTCAGTGCAATAAGACAAGGAGATCAATGTTTTTGAGATAGAGACAATAACGAAATGGTAAAGTACGCGCAAATTAGGAGACAAATGTCTCTTGAAGCAGAACTTGCAGGTGATGGTGTTCCAAAGCACTTGCTACCCTTATCTTTCTGGATGGTGTAGGTAAAAGGTGGAGAACCAGTTGTATGTGTCAAGTGGTTTGGGTGTTTAGATGAAATGGCAAGATATCAGTCACTGCACTGCTTTGTCCAGGTGGGGCTTAAGTGCTGTTATAGTTGCACCTATCCAGAAAAGAGCAGCACATTCGATCACAGTCATGTAACAGATATTTTGGGAAGTTAGGTGGTGGGTCAGTTGCTGCAGAATATCCAGCCTCTGATCTGTTCATCTAGTCATGCCATTAAATGGCTGAATATCTGGTCAATTGTGACCTCTAGGGATCCCTGGAATGGTGATTCAGCAAAGCAGTGTTATCAAATATAACAGGGAGGGGGTTAGATTCCCTTAATAGGACCGGTTTTCGTATAGAAAGCTTGTGCAATTTATGTTATTTGCAACATCTCAACTCAAGCCCAGATGTTATCAATCAATACGACTTGAATGCATGGACTGTGAGATTACTTGAAAAACCGCAGATAAAGCTGTGTACTAACGACTTTTATTGGAACCTGTGGGGATGTCAAGTGAAAACTGCATTGGATTTGGATGCAGTGCCTCTAAAACACTACAGCTGAGAACAATGCTAGATTTAGGCATGAGTTATGTAAGGAAGAGTTAGGGCCTCACAGGTAAGGGACATTTAAATATGAATGAAAAGACTAAATTTCAAGCAAAGGAGATGGGGACAAATAACTTTCTAAAATACATTTACCCTCTCAAGTGAGAAGAATATGCATATATGACTAAACAATTATTGTATGAAATAATCCAACTTACACATTGAACACAATAGAAGTTCTGATTTACTGTCAACTTCCCTTCAAGAAATGCAGTACTCAGATTACTAGGATTCCAAGCTCCTGGGTCTCACCTAAATGAACTGCTATAAAACAATTCAACACACCTCTAAAGTGCTATCCCTTTCCCTTAACCTCTGACATCACATGATCCATTTAGATGGTTTGATCTTTAAATAAAAGTGCCTGACACGGCTGTTTCATGGCAATAAATATACTTTTGAAAAACATGACAAACTCACCTCCTTGATACCAGGCTGGTAAAGAAATATTATTGAATTGTATGCATTGCCCTTTTTACTTCTACTTGTACTGAGTTCAAAGAACTTGCCTAGTGGTTATTTTTCTCATTATCATAGTGAGGCCCGTTAAAGATTGAGAATTTTCAGAAGTGAATGTCAGATGAATGAAAAGCAGTAGCCTGAAGGGTTGTTAAGACAATGACCAAAATATTGACAGCATTTCACTGCAATAAAGAGGAGGGATCTCATATTCAAGCAAGTCAGTCAGGCCCAGAGCAATCACAAGTGTCCACCTCTTCCACTAGGATTGGTGACAGAAGTGTAAATGTGACTACAATACTCACAAACATGATATGTTCCAGCAGTTGTGTGCACATTAGTAGAACATGCACTAGTTTTTAGAGGAGGTAATAGAAAGTTTGGCTTAAAGCACAACAGGCTTGAAAGAACTTTTGTTAAGTTTGATCTATTTATTGCCAATGATATGAAACCTGTTAGAAACAGTGAATCTATGAATTTTTTGATTCGTTTAAAATAATGTGATAAATTCATTTCAACTTATGGGTGAAACAGTAAGGTTAGCCACCTCTAGGAGACTTAAGAAAAGCAGGACACTTCAGTTTATCTGTTGACTGTACTCTAGATCGCTCAGATACTAATTAGCTACCTGCTCTTGTAAGACATGCATCACCTAATGATTTTGCTCCCTTCATGAATGGTCTTCTAACTTTTCTTGAATTAGAAAAGCAAAGTGGTAAGGGTATGGCTGACATGATACTGGACTATTTAGGCCATGACTGCAAAGTTGAATTCACTAATGGTAAAGGACAGTCATATGATAATACAGCTAACATGTTGGGTAGGTACAATGGCATGCCACCACAACATGAGACAAAAAGAAGCATGCTTTACATATTCCACATGCTAGACATTCACTGAATCTTTTTGGCCAAGGTGTAGTTGGTCACTATCCAGATGCTGCAATTTTCTTTGCTGCGGTGTAACAAATATACACATTCTTCTCTGCCTCTATAAAATGCTGGACAGTACTCAAATTGTTTTTGGGTCCTGACTCCAGCGTACCAAAACATCTCTGACTCCAGATGGGAAGCACATGAAATGGCGAATTCAGCGTTATCCACATGTTATGGTTCACTTACAGTTGCTGTTATTCACCTGAACATTAATGTCAGTTGAAAAGATTAAACAAGGAGTCAAACTGGTATTCTACAAAAGAAAAATAGAGGAATTAGAGTTTGTATTCATGTTGGAACTTTCGAATTGTTAGTTAGATCAGATCCTCAAACCAGCAGGGCGCTACAGGACACGCAGGCAGCCTTTGGCAAATGTGCCAAGCTTTACACACCATTTCCTCATTTCTTTAGGGAAATCCAAAAGCATTTTGATGAAACTGAATTCAAAGCAAAACAAAGAAAAACTTCTTTATCTACCACATTTGTGAAAATAAACAGAAAATGAGAAAAAAAGTCAACGCTGGTGAGGCACCTAATCTGATTAGAGCACTTTGAACAAGGAATAATTTTTCAGTGAAGTCCTTTAATCTTATGATGGATGCACATAAAACCAATTTAAAAGAAAAGAGAAAATCAAATACAGTGCTGTACTAAAAAAAACACTATAAAAAAGGTGTACAGCTTCTGATTAAAGATTTTTTGCATCTGCTAGTAACACCCTGCTGAGGAGAAAGGGCATTTTCATGGCTGAAAAGCATCTAGAATGAATGGTAGATAATAAAGTGTGAAGCTGGATGAACACAGCAGGCCAAGCAGCATCTCAGGAGCACATAAAGCTGACATTTCGTGCCTAGACCCTTCATCTGATGAAGCGTCTATGCCCGAAACATCAGCTTTTTGTGCTCCTGAGATGCTGCTTGGCCTGCTGTGTTCATCCAGCTTCACACTTTGTTATCTTGGATTCTCCAGCATCTGCAGTTCCCATTATCTGTGATAGAATGAATGGTTGTCAACCAATGTTTCAAGATTAGCTGCATGGCCTATCACTACGTGCACAAAGAGGTGAAACGCTTAAGAGTTCACCATTTGAGCAGGTCAGTGAATTTGTCATCCAAAAAAACCCGAAAGAAATTGTTTGACATTATACGTATTGTTTTGCCGCTTCCATTTGGTAAGTACTGTTCCGTGTAATTGCCCGGTGTTTTGTAAGTTAAAAGTTCTCATATATGCTAAGAAATCAAAGTTATTTAATCTGAAAGCATTTCATACAGCAAATAAGCTTATTGCAAGATATATGTTTCAGTTAGATTATGAGTCTTTCATTGTGCCTTCACCTCTATATACAAACATAAAGCTTTGATATTTTCAATATCAGTGCCGTTTCTGTTGAAATAATACCCACATTTTTGGTAACGCTATGTGGGTTCTTAGGTTTGACATAGCAGAGGGCCTCGTACTTGCCTAATCTGGCCCTGGCTGACTCACGTGCTCTATTTGCTAACAAGTGGAAGAAAACATAGGTAACATTAACGAAAAAAAATCTCATACTTGACGAATTGTACTGCAGCAGATTCTGCACTGAGAGATGGAGAAAGAAAACAGATAAAACTAAAAAGCCAAATAAAATTATAAACAAGATGCTTCAATTAACAATCCACGTACAGCTTTTGAGCTTAAAGATGTGAGCATATTTAGGTTGGGGTTTGCAAACAAAAGTCATATTGTGGAAGAAAAAAAAATCAGTTCCATGCAATTTCTGGTCAAAACATACACTGAATGAAGGTTTAATAAAGTAATGTTTAATAAGTAAACAACTTGTCCTATGATAACTGACTAAGGTCTATAACAAATCATTGTCAGTGTAAGAAGAACAGAACACTCAAAGTTTAAAGCAACAGACTATAACCCATCGAGCAATGTCTCAATCTTCACTCCATTTACAGTACCAATGAAACAACTCTGAAAGTGTAAGTTGACACCATACATGTGAGACAAAAGAACCAGCTGTTGCTGATTTCAAAAACTATACAAAAGAAAACCTCAAAATGAAGAAGTCAAATTGCACTCCGTAATTTGCTGCATCAACACTGAATAAAGACAAGACCTTATTAGAGGCAGTATGTAAAGTTTTGTTTCAAACTTAACAAGTACAGGACATGTTCCAAAAAGAACTATAGATAGGAATGTTGGTGATAATGGGAACTGCAGATGCCGGAGAATCCAAGACAACAAAGTGTGGAGCTGGATAAACACAGCAGGCCAAGCAGCATCTCTCCCCTCTCTGATGAAGGGTCTAGGCCCGAAATGTCAGCTTTTGTGCTCCTGAGATGCTGCTTGGCCTGCTGTGTTCATCCAGCTTCATGCTTTGTTGTCTTATAGATAGGAACGTTGACTGGTGAACTTTGCTCATCAATATTCAACCACATTCTTGTGTGCTATTTTTAAGGCAGGTGTTAATTCTGTTTTAAAATGGTTACTTCCTGTCAAAAAAAGAAAGGCACAGGAATGCAACATTAGCATATTAAACAGCTACACAGATAGATATTTTTTTATATCCTTTGATGAGATATGGATATTTCTGGGTAGGCCAGCATTCATTAGCCATCTATGGGAGTTTAACTGAGAAACTTGCTAGTGTTGGGACTATACATTTATATTTATGGACTTCAGGAAACTTTGGAAGACATTAGAACTATCTGGACATTGTCTGGTTAAAAAAAGGACACTTTTAACCAAGGGAGGTGGGAACTTGTGTTTTTGTTTTGGAGATGAGGTTGATACTTAATGTAGGATACCATCCCCCTGCTAATTAGAGAAAGTAAAGTGGCTATGAAAAAGTCAGCAAAGCTTTGAGAGAGATAAGAGATTTGTTTATGCCCCTAAATTTGATGCACTCCTTTTTTTAAAATTCTGGATTGCGGTGCAAAAGGGAAAGAATCGACATTTCAGTGAATCAAACATCTATACTAAAATGGTACTACTGGCAGAATAGTGGTCAATTACTAGTATGAGCCTTCCTTCACAGTGACACTTGGCATTCTACAGAAAGCAACTAATTGTCAGCTACATTGCTGTGGTTTGAGTCAAATAAAGGCTAAATCACACAAGGAAGTAAACCTGCAGTCCCTGAAATGACATTAAAATGAGCCAGATAAACTTTTATGACAATGTGGTGGTTTCGTAGCCACCATGAGTGATAGTATCTCTAGTTGTATTTAATCAAATTTAAATTCCTCAATTGATGTGGTGGGATTTCAAATTCATGGCTGAGTGCAGGCCCCTGGAATACTAGCCCAGTAACATAACCATTGAAATGGGAACCATCCAAGCAGGAGCACATGCCCCAATTGACAGAGCAGAGACATCCTTGAGTTGAGACTGGAATTACATACAGCCTGGTTAGCATTATTAGTGCCTGTCATATCATCTGAGACAACTTGCCTCGTTTTTTTTTTAAAAAAGTGAATTTTATTTCACTTACCTCATTGTCAGCAGCCTGAAGGTATATTCTGGGTGATGCATAAAATGGTAATTGTGGAAAGGGAGGGGAAAGAAAAGATACTGTGGTGTTGTGGGACTATTTCAGTTCCCCTTGACACAAAAGGAATATTTAAAAAAGAAATTTTTAAAATCTCAATTGTTCTTGGCAGCCTTTCCTCTTGCCATTAATACTACTCTGGTGATATCCATTTTCTCAGAGGAGGAAGCTAGAACAAGCTACACAGATAGCCTGTTTTTAGCAGCTGCTACTAATGACTTAAAGTATAGCTGAACTGAATAACAAGTCAGACATATAGCAAGTATGATTTGGGCAAGGGGCAATGAACATCAGAATCAGGTCTTGGTTTTGCTTGTTTTATTCCCACAAAATTTAACTTTTACCCACTAATTCAGAACAGTGAAAACATGCAGGAACAGCTCTCATTTAGTTTAACTATTAAGATGCACCAAATTAGACAGAATTACAGACTATTACTTTCATAAATCAGCTATAGCATTGATTCTCTGAAGGTGGCGCTATTTACAATTAAAGTTAAAGGTGCAAGAGTTGCCAATTACTCAGGCCTTTTTTGGATAGATACAGATTTGGGGTTTGCTGACCCTCACATGAGGAGAAGTTCATCTCTTGACCTCAGATTATTCTTCAGGCTTCTTAATCAAAATGAAATTGGTTGGAATTTTACTGGTGCTGTGGGGCACCCAAACACATTCTGCAGCTGACCAGCAACTATCTAGTTCTCCTTGAGGGTTCCTTCACTTAAGGACAGATGCTCACTCCCCACTAGCAGCCAGAGGGTTGGTGTTTTCAGCAATGTCACCAGGAACTGAGCGATAATATTTAACTCAGTAAATCGCAAGATTCTGTGGATTGTGCTTCAGAAATTTGGATCTCCATAAAACTTCAGCACAACACTGCGACTGCTTCATGATGAGATGATTGCAACTGTCCTGAATAGGAACAGATGCCTTAAAAATTCAGACCAGCAATGATTGTGAGACAGGCTGTTTGTAATTTGTGTGAGGGGCTAACAGTGGGAATTCATCTTAAAAACAAACTGGCCTCTAGTGTCAGTATTAAGTACCATCTAGATGTACAACTCTTTAATCTCAGTTGCCTCCATGCCAAAACTAAACTGATAACCGGAGACATACGTAATCTATAGCACGTGGATGCCTGCAGTTTCATTGCCTACCTCTCTTAATTAAAATCTCAAAAGGCCATCATTGATGAGGCAATCAAACACTGGATCAGCTCCATCCGATTATCCTTTTACAAATTATGAAAACGAGTGTTTGACAATTACCTTCACACAGAAGTTAAAGGCAACACGGGGATTGTTATCACTGCACTCCTATATTGCAGTGATGTCTAAACTGTGTATCAGTGACAAATAAAGAGCACTATTTTCACCAGCAATGTGTCCAGATTCGAATGTGAGAACCATTGAATAAATGCTAATGTCCTTTTTCAAGCTAGCTCCACAAACATCCAGGCAAAATACTTGTAAAATCAACTGCCATGAACCAAACACAGGATGGCCAAAAACAAATCCCTCTTCAGGTCTTGTTGTCTCAACTTTGAAACAGCCAGTCTTCCAGGAGGAAAACAAAACCACTACAGAGACACTGAAATACAACAGCATTAACATTAATAACTGGGATAAATTTGCTAATAATTGTTCAAAATGGCAACATGTCCATCAAGCTACATCACAATGTGACTCGCAATATCCTAATGGCGAGACACACGGTGGCAGAGACAGGAAAAAAAAAGAAACAAATTTCACATTTCTGATCCTACTATTTTGTATGCTGTTCTGCTCCATGTGAGAATTAGCCTTTCAGTCACGAGGACCAACAGCAGAAACTTGCAATCTTGAGGCCTCATCGTTGTGCTGATGAACATCAATGAGCTCGGAAATCTCAGTTGTGTCACTTGCAGCTATGGCCACTACTGGGACTCCATCAGGGAGATGAGATTGTCTTGGCAGTAGGCAGCCAGTGAATCAGGCAAATGGCAAATTGGGTCTCAGAATGTTGGTATAAAGTCAGCCAAGTCCAGATGAGTGGTAGTGTTGGAGAGTTGATAGAGGTGAAGGCGGTTGTCACGGGTCAGCTATTACACCGGGTGTCTCTTCCGTGATCCACGTGCTGCCCGATGACGAGGGTGAAGCCTGCCATTTCACAGATTACAAGGAAGATGCCAGGGTTCAAAAGGCAATCTCCCTATCTGGCAAATTGGCCACTCAAGTAGGTCAACTTGCCTGTGCAAAAAGGACCAACCTCAATCTCTCCCACTGCTGCTAAATGCTGCAGTGGTGGGAAGACAGCAGCACCCCATTTTCCAGTTTCGCTTGCCATTTTATTGACTCCAAACTATTGCCCAACAGTGAAATCCAGCCTACTACTGCAATTAACCAATTATTCTAGGCCATAAATAACTGAGAACTCAATACTGACAATCATTTAATGGTTTCAATTGACATTACTCTGTTCTAACGAAGCCATTGAGCTGTTTATTTCTGCATTACAAAATTGTCACAGGGTAGTGTGATCCAAACATACAAGGCAGTTATCAACTAATATTAGCTATAAAAAAATTCCAAATTAGAAAGGCTGCAAACTGATGAAGATGAAATGATTAGAAGTGGCTGAAGAAAATGGAGCATAAGTAATCAATTCATTCTGTTGTTACACATAATTTTGACCCAAGTTTGTCAAAGTTCCTCAGCTTTGATATGATAAAAATCTTTTAACACTACAAGTAGTATTCCAGAGACAGCCAGGTCAATATACTCATAGTTCTTCAACACAAATTGGTTTTAGTGTGATTTAAGAATTATCAAATGCTATTTGTAGAACTTTCCTTACTTGTATTGGCTGTAATACAATTCCATCCCCGTCAGTTCAAATATTGCAGTTCTTGCACGATTTTCTTACAATACAAGATCGCGTGAGAACGGAACTGTCACATTATCAGAATAACACTGACTGTATTTCTAAATGGTCAATGCTACTGGTAGAACACAGACTGATTAATGCTTCTCAATTTAGTACTTCAGCTATCATAGATTAGATTAGATTAGATTAGATTCCCTACAGTGTGGAAACAGGCCCTTCAGCCCAACAAGTCCACACCGCCCCTTGAAACATCCCACCAGACCCATCCCCCTGTAACCCACACACCCCTGAACACTACGGGGCAATTTAGCATGGCCGATCCATCTAGCCTGCACATCTTTGGACTGTGGGAGGAAACTGGAGCACCCGGAGGAAACCCACGCAGACACGGAGAGAATGCGCAAACTCCACACAGACAGTCCCCCGAGGCTGGAATCGAACCCGGGTCCCTGGCGCTGGGAGGCTGCAGTGCTAACCACTGAGCCGTGCCATCCCAAAAAGTCCACACCGCCACTTGAAGCACCCCACCTAGACCTATCCCCCTATAACCGACACACCCCTGAACACTATGGGCAATTTAGCATGGCTAATCCACCTAGCCTATCATAACGAGGGGTTAGAGGATCATGAGTCTTTGAGCACAAGACACAGACCCTTCGGTCCAAACATTCCATGCCAATCACAATTCCAAACTAAACTGCCTGCACTTGGCCAATATCCCTCCAAACATTTCCTATTTGTGTAGTTATCTAAATGTCTACTTCTTGTAACTGTACCCACACCCACCATTTACTCTCCAAGTTCATTCCACACAAAAATATTGCCCCTCAAGTCTTTAAATCTTTCACCTCTCAGCTTAAACATATGCCCCCTTGTCTTGAAATCTCCCACCCTAGGGAAAAGACACCTGATCTACACCTCTCATTATTTTATAAGCCTCTACAAAGGTCACCTCTCAAACTCCTGCACTCCACTGAAAAAAAAAAGTCCCAGCCTATCCAGATTTTCTTTATAACTCAAAATCCTCCATTCCCAGCAACATCCTGTAAATCACGTCTGAACTGTCTCTAGCTTAATAATGTCCTTTCAATAATAGGAGACTAGAACTGGATGCAATACTCCAGAAAAGGCCTCACCAACGTCCTGTACAACCTTGATGTAACGTCGCAATTCCTACACTGCAAGGTCTAAGCAATGAAGGGAAGCATTCTAGATGCTTTCTTGCCCACCCAATCTAAACGTGAATTAAACTCCAAAAGAATTGCATACCTAAAGCCCTAGGTCTCTCCATTCTACAACACTGCCGAAGGCAGTATCAATCTTGTCCTTGTTTGTTTTACTGAAATATAAAGCATTTCATTTATGTAAATTAAACTCTATTTTCCACGCTGGCCCATTTGATTAGGATCTCTTTGTAATCTTGGATAACCTTCTTCACTATCTACTATACCACCAATCTTGATGTCATCTGCAAACTTAGTAAGCATGCTTTGTATATTCTGATCTAAATCATTTAGATATATGACAAACAAAAATGGACCCAGCACCGATCCCTGTGGAACACCACTGGTCACAGGCCTCTAGTCTGAAAAACAACCCTCCACGCTCAGTCGTTGGTTCCTGCCATTAAGCCAATTTTGTATCCAATTAGCATGGCCTCCCTGAATTCCATGTAATTTTCACATCAACACCAGTGTTGTGGTCTGAGGAAGGGTCACCGGACCTGAAACGTTAACTCTGTTTTTCCCTTCTCAGATGCTGTCAGACTTGCTGGGTTTTTCCAGCAACTTTGTTTTCCTCCTATGTAATTTACTTTTACTAATTAGTCTACCATGTGGAACCTTGTCAAAGGCTTTACTAAAATCCAAGTAAACAATGATTACTGCTCTGCTTTTGTCGATTTTTGAGGAAGTAACCAAGATGATCAAGTTTGAGACACACTGTTTCCCTTGCACAAAACCATGCTGACTATCTCTAATCATTCCTTGCCTCTCCAAATACATATAAATCCTCTCCTTCAGAATAATTTCTAATAGACTTACCCACCAGGAAGTCAGACTCATAGGTCTATAGATGATAGAAATATTTCTGCAAGGGACCCCACAATTTCCTCCCCAAGTTCCCACAAAGTCCTGGATTACATGGGATCAAGTCCCAGAGATTTATCCACCTTTATATTTTCTAAGACCGCCAGCACTTCCTCTTTTGTAATTTGAGCTGTTTTCGAAACATCAATATTTATTTCCCAGAAATCTCTAGCCTCCATTTCTTTCTCCACAGTAAAAACTGATGCAAAACATTCATTTAAATATCACTCCCATCTCCTAAGGTTCAACACAAAGATGACCTCTTTGCTCTTTCATCGGCCTTACTTCCTGTCTGGTTGCAGTCTTGCTTTTAATGTACTTCTGGAATCTCTTTGGATTAATCTTAACCTTTATTTTCCAAGGTTCTCTCATATCCTCTCTTTGCCTCCCTGACCTCCCTCTTAGGAACGCCCCTACACTCTTTACACTGTTAAAGAGGTTCATTTGAATCCAGCTGTTTATATCTAATATAGGATTCTTTTTCGTTCTGGGCGAGAACCTCATTATCTTTACTCATCCATTGTTAGCTAATGCTATCAGGCTTACTTTTCACTCTAAAAGGAACATAATGACTCTCTGACGAAGGGTCGAGGCCTGAAACGTCAGCTTTTGTGCTCTTGAGACGCTGCTTGGCCTGCTGTGTTCATCCAGCTTTATACTTTGTTATCTTGGATTCTCCAGCATCTGCTGAACATAATGAACATCAACTAGCCACAAAACGACATGACCCACTATCACTAGTATCCTTACATACAGACGAGGAAGGACACCACTTTGATTGGGACAACACATCCATCCTAGGACAAGCCAAACAGAGACACACACGAGAATTCCTAGAAGCATGGCATTCCAACTGGAACTCCATCAACAAACACATTTTCTCAGGGGATGGTAGATTGATTTGGAGCCAAAGAACAGGAAATGACATCACCACCCCAAGGAAACCTAACCAGATAAATAGAAAGTGGGACATAACACCAGTGCTTCGTTGGAGGCTCACTGATGATGTTACCTAGAATGGTGACGAAATGTCTGAAAACTAACCTTCCAGCTCAGTAAGCAAACTCACATCCAGAACCCCAACCTGAGCTACAAATCTTCTCAAAACTCGCTAATCTTACATATGTCTGAGATCTGTCCACATATTGTTCCTCAATTTACCTCTGACTATTGAGGGGTCAACACATCAATCTCATCAAGGTGATCATTCCCTTTCATTTCTGATTTTGACCCATATATTTTCAGTGGATGATTTTTCCTAAATATCAGACAGCAGTAATGTTTTTGCAAGTTAAAAAAGTTACCGCAAGATTACATGTATTGTTGCAAAAGAAGGCAATTATCAGATTTCCACTTCAAATAAGAATTATCTAAGTCGTCTGCAGAACAATCCCAAAATAGTTATTTTCTGTTCTCACAGATAGCAAGAACTGCCGATGCTGCAGTCAGAGATAACGGTGTGGAGCTGGAGGAGCACCTTTTTACTGTTCTCACTCCATTTAGGTACTGTTTTGTCAGAAATATACATACTGGTCAGTTTTCACTTGAGAAAATTGTTGTTAATGAGCAGGAAGTACTTAAAACAATTGTATTAGAGCCTTGGTGCCTATTATCCTTAACAGTTGACTTACTGTCATTTTTATTTGAGCTTACAAGTAGGAAGATTTAGAGCCTGCATGAAACTAGCAGCTTGTCTCCCTTCAATGGAAATCAGCATTCACATTACATCACTCAAACTCTGGTCATCACTTGTAAAAGATGCAGGGATTACAATCTATGTGCAATGACATTCTGATCACACCAGAAGCAATATTAAAATGAAATATTTTAATAGTTGGAGGAGGAACCCTCAACCTGGTTCCACACAGAGCAAGGCCAAACAATAGTACCTATCTCATGCATTATCTCTAACCTATTCAATAGATTACAATTCAAAAGGGTCTGTAGTGCCAGCTCATCCATTCAATAACCCTGGAATGCCCTTGAGAGATCTGGAGTTCTTGTACCATAATGAAATGATGCCGCAACACCAAATCATGATGGTCATTCCACCAGTTAGGCATTCAGCTGATCAACACTGGTCTGCCACCAAGGAGTCAAACCCCACTCAAATTTTCCCCCCCAAAATATATTTTATTCTTAATATTTGTAAATTACATTACAGAATAGAGTTGAATATAGAATTTGCAATAAAACTCAACTTGTCTCTGTACAAAACATTCCATTCTTAGGTGCTTCATTACAATCATTATAAATGTCATATCTAAAATATATGTTGCACATCAGATTTACAGTCTAAGGGCAACACATTTTAAATTGGAAGTTATGAAAGTGTAATAGAAATAAACTTTTCTCCAAACAAATGTTCCACTCTGATGTGCTTCGAAACAAATTAAATACTTTCAATGTTCATAATGTACATTCTTTGGGAGTCTCATAGCCCGAGATGTTGTTGATAGTTTTGAGCCCTTCAGTGCACTATGGCTAAAAGGCCTGAGATAATGAACTTTATCTGTTGATTGTCCTCCAACTTCTACCCAGAGTGGCATACAAAAACACAGGAGAAGCCCACCCATTGTCTTATTAGGATAGAACTTGGACTTGCATCTTTGAAAACGGGATTCCCACTGTTTTTGGCAAGAAAAAAGTTAACTAAATATGTAGTCACATAATACAGGAGCTTGTCTCCTACCTCAGTTCCGTAAATTGTTATCTTCCGAGAAGCCAGCTTTTCAGTAAAAGCCACCATAGCAAAAGCTGCTGTCACTCCTTCCTCAAACTCCATATTCACAACCTGGCAACAAGATTTACCCGATGAAAAAAAACTCCAGGCTACCAAAGTAAGCAATTTAGTTTCCACGGCGTGCAGCCAGATTTTAGTTCCTTGTAAAAATATCTGTGCTTCCCAATGTCTCCTCATTGTCCCTTTATATTACAGAGCATGGAGATGCAATAATAAACGTGATGAAGTAGGTTATTGTACAGTCTTACATGATACTAAAAACTCAGGGCAGTTTCAAAAAGTTACTTTTGTGCAAGGGAACTTAATAAAAGACATTACTAAAATTGAAGTTGAAGCTCTTGAAATAGAATGAATCATCAATTTTCAATACATAATTATAAAAGACCATAAGACATAGGAGTGGAAGTAAGGCTATTTGGCCCATCGAGTCCACTCCACCATTTAAATCATGGCTGATGGGCATTTCAACTCCACTTCCCTGCACTCTCCCCATAGCCCTTGATTTCTTGCGAGATCAAGATTTTAAATCGATCTCTGCCTTGAAGGCATTTAACGTCCTGGCCTCCACTGCACTCCGTGGCAATGAATTCCACAAGCCCACCACTCTCTGGATGAAGAAATGTCGTCTCATTTCAGTTTTAAATTTACCCCCTAATTTTAAGGCTGTGCCCACGGGTCCTAGTCTCCCCACCTAACGGAAACAACTTCCCAGCGCCCACCCTTTCTAAGCCATACATTATAATAAAAGCAGTTAGTTAAAGAAATATTAAAAGGATAAAGAGGGAATAGGTTTACAGTAGATTTCGATCCAGCATGGAAGTGGCACTATTACAATAGGCTGAAAATTCTTGTTTATTGTTTGTTGAAATGACTGCAATTCTAAATTTTTACGCGTGATAGAATGTAGAGCTATAAGTTATCAAATATTTTACTGTAGCTTATATTACTGTACTGCTTACATCATAAAAAAACTTTTAAAAGATAATACTTAAGCAGCCAAAAATGTTGTAATTACCTGATGGGTGACAACATCATTATCACATTCGTAAACACACCTTCCATATGGACCTTCACGAAGTGCCTTTGTAACTGATTCAATGTCAACAGTAGACCCTTCACAGATTACAGAGATGGGCCATCCTCTCTTGCCCTGTTCAACAAAATAAAAAGCAGAACTCTTAATAACCATTTCCTCCTAAGTATCAACAGTATCATTATTGTACATCCCTACTGTTAATATACTAGAGTTCAGCAATGAACAAAGCATAAATAGATTAACACAGTGGCTATAAGAGGAGGTCAGGAGTTGGGCACCCAGCAACAAGTGGTTCACATCCTTATACCAGAGTCTCTTCACCATCTATGAGGCTCAAATCAGGATTCTGATTGAATACTCACGGTTTGATGAGATAGATGATATCACAACACTCAAGAAGCTTGACGTATCATTACAAAGCAATTTTCTTAATCCCCTGCATATTGTGGATCTGTACATTATCTACTGTATCACCAAAGCTACTCAACATGATGGTATCAACAGTTCAGGAAAACTTAGGGATGGGCAATAAAATTAAACCTTGCCAACAATATCTATTTCCAGAGAATTACAAAGAAGGACCAGATTGAGCTGAATGGAGGATGTTATCAGCTGGGCCAATGATATTACACAGATCTGTCTTGACTGACTGCAAGTTTGTAAAACATGTTCTTCAGATGGAAGGTCATTTTTCTCTCAGTTCTTTGTGCGGCAGTTACTCCCTCAAAAGGTGTATTATTTCAAGTACTGTGCACTGCCATTGCTTTTTTTTGTGCACACTCTAGAGTAGGACAACTATTTTTTGAAGGCGAGACTTACAGCATCTGTTGGCTGATCCTCTGCCATGGTGCCAAACAACAGATACTCTGCTGTCTTCACACTTTCTTAGTGAAGTCAGTAGTCATGTTACAGAGTTGAAATATTACAGCCACTGACAGAGAATTAGAAAAGGACATATGGTACAGAAACAGCTCATTCAGTCCAAGCTGGGGCTACGTTCCACTTCAACCATCGCCATATTTCCTCATCTGAAATCAACCAGCGTAATAATCTAAACCCTCCAACCCAATTTGTCTCGCTTCTTTTTAAATGCATTTAAACCATTTGTTTCAAACACGCCCAGCAGTAGTGAGCTCTTGTTATTCTTTGGGCAGAGAAGTTTCTTCTGAATGGTCTACTGGACTTCTTAGAAGGGCTCTCAAATTGATGGCCCCATCTTATGCTCCTTGTCATAAGCAGCAGCATGCTTTCTGTATTCACTCTGTCAAAACCTTTTAATGTTAAGTACTTTTTTTTAAGGTCACGTCTCAGTCGCTCTTCAAGAAAAATAAACGACTCCATTCTTTCCTGACATATGCACCCAAGTACACCCGATGATTTTATGATAATATACAAAAGTGAGCACTAACTGGGTAAACTGCTCATGAAAATCAAGTAGGTAACATGAAGTACTCGGATGTCCATATTGGCATGATCTGCAATGCTTTGCTCTCAAAAGAAACCCTGCCTTCTAGTGATGACGCCTTCTCCCTACAGGAAAAGTGAGAAACAAATATTTATTTCCCAAAATATATGCGTTGCAGACAGCCTGATGCACATGTTTCCTGTGGTGGAAAGTTTGGAGTGTAAGAAAGCCTTGGTCTTTGGCTTTCTGCACAGGATGCGAACATTACCAGCAAAGTCACCATTTCTTGCCCATCCTAAATTGCCTTTAAACTGAGTGGCTTACTAGGCCATTTCAGAGGCCAGATAAGAGTCAAGCACATTTCTATGGGTCCAGAATCACTGGTGAGGACAGCAGATTTCCTTCCCTAAAGGGCATTAGATTTTACAACAATTGATGGTATTGTCACAGTCACATCATGTGAGATTAACTTTACATTCCAGATTTATTAATCAAATATTAATTTGAATCAGCTGAGAACTCATACCCCAGAGCATTACCTGAGCCGCTGGATTACCAGTCTAGTGATATTTCCACTATATCAGGCCTCCCTCTGTCAAGAGACACCTCTAATCCAGATATGATGTAGAACTCAGGCAGAACTCTGTGGAAAGCTGACATGTGAAGCAAAGGTGGCAAATCTAGGATTCCAATATCTAGTGCAGATGGAGATCCGCAGGTAGCGACTGAAAAGACCGGAGCACCTCGGGAAGTCACTGCATTCATTTATGTAGGACATTCGGAACCCACTGTCAGGATTTTGTAAAGGTGTTGAATTTAAGGCAAAAATGTTAAAGACGATTAGATAGAGGGAAAGGAATAAAAGGTTATCCAAGGGAAAAGCAGTTATTGCAGTGCAAAAATATGATTTTAAAAGTATTTTTATATGAAAGTGCTCCTAAAAGGAGGTCTTGTCAAGTTTCCAAACATTTCCAATCTGTGTTATGGATGAAACCTTGCCAAAGCCCAAAATCCAGGCCTGCCCAGTGAAACAGAATACACATTTTCTAAAGGGTTTGCTCATGTTAACAGCACCACTTCACATGGAGTACAGAGCCTGAAGAAGGGTTATATTTAGACAGATGCAGCACCCACCCCCTTTGCTGTTGTCAATACTGCCAGTGTATATATGCTACTGTTTTATTTGTTGAGAGTGTTGAAAAGTCTGAAAAAAAAGAAAGAAAGCTGGCTGAGCCACTGGTCCTCTTTTAAAGATGATTTAATACAGTATGTTATCAGACACAAGGGGACAAAACTGTTTAAACAATGTTTGGGATCTTGCTAATTGGATCACACAGTTTCCTTTTGGCCTTCTTTTTCCTATCAAGTTTGACCTTTTCCTGCATACTATGTTCCACCTGGTAGAGAGAGTGCCAGGCTGCTACAATGCAGTCCTAAAGAGACAGACTTCACTGCTGACCACTTAAGTTTCACCAGATGTCCTTTGTACTGGCACAGACAGATTGGTCATGCTCAGCAGCTGCGTGACGAGCATCGCCTTGCTCTCCTGGCAGAAGGCATGGGCTTTTGTGCTGCTCAGTTCAAACACCGGCCTTTTGCTCTCTCATTCAGTTTCCTTTCTTAATGTCCATTTGTCATTCATGCAGCATTAGGAGGCCTGCACGAGTTTAACGAGCAGATGGCCACATTTGTGTAGCCCGTAAAAACTTTGAACAAAGGAATCCTTAATTGTATGATCTTTATACTATTAGTCTGACAAAGGCAAAGCCCTTCTCCATGGTAACAGATTTATTCCTGTGCTTTTGTTACATTGCTATATAGTTACCCATGTAGCGGTGTTGCTGATTGCAGGCTCCACTAGTTAAAGAAGCTGAAGGCTGACAAAAAGGCACTTTACCAAGGTTGTGGAATGGTCAGCACCATCATTACAGTTTATAACAACTGCGTCTTCATCATTCAGGAGATACAAATTCTTCTTTTTGTAAATGCAACAAGTAACTAAACCTCAGACTAGAATAGACCTAAAGCTTGGTTCCTAATCTACAATGATTTATCTGATTTCAGCCAGCAAGATAGTAGAGCATTGTGAGCAGGCGGAGACTCCAGATTCAAAAGTGAAGGGAAGAAAAAAGAATCAGTTTAGGACCCTGCTCCAATGACTTCAGTGTAGAAGCCTGGATGTCCACAGATATCAGTTAAGAATGGGATCAGGCTCATTGGAGAGCTTGATGACACTCAGGAGTCAGAACGGAATGCCATCATAAGCTTCAGATTCCTAACACTGGGACCAAATGGCGATTCTGAACTCAGGTTTATTGGCAGCAAGACCAAAATTGCAATCTGAGATAGCATGGCGTGGAACTGGAGGAACGCAGCAAGCCAGGCAACAGAATAGGAAAGTTGACATTTCGGGTCAGGACCCCCACACTTATCTCCCCCACACTTCTTACTGTCCCAAAAGTGCAGTCTACTTAGATGCAGCCATCAATCTATAATCGCATCTGGACAGCTGTTAGAGGGCAGTTGCATTTTTAGTTAGACTAGCTGGCAGCTCGAGTCTCAGCATACCCATCAGCAGAAGTGGGTGCTCCCAAACCGGGCATGGACCCCATGACTGCCTCAACAAGAAGAAGATACCTTTGATGGAGGCTGGCTTCAAAATAAAAGCAATGTTATGATAGCCATAGTTGTTAGACTCCTTGAACGAGAGAGAAAACTCCTCAGAATGGATTGTTTGCACGCTTTTCCCTACTTCTGCCCAGTCATTGGAGTTTTTCATTTAGTCTGCTGTAGGGAGGCTACTTCCATTGAGTTGAAGGCCTCCATACATGCAAGCATTGGGAATTCTGTTATATGCAAAATGACAGCCCAATCCTGTGGAGTAACCAGCCAATCCTATTGCCAGCCCCTTCTTGGATATCTTTTCAGTGACAAGTATACACTGCATCCAAAAATCTATGCCAACTGTTTTACCCTGTATTTTACCAGCTTCTTTCATCCCCGAGCCTGGGGCTGGGAGAATTCAGCATTCAACATCCAGAATCATACATAAAGAATGGCCGTTTGGGTCCAGCACCAAGGAAAAAAAAAAAAACTTATGCCCAATCTATTCATAATCAGTAATCACTATTAAAACACAAGGGAAGTAGCGCAAAAACCAGATTAAATTTTTTGTTCCTTATGATTCTAACCAGAAATTACTTACGACTTTGTTGCTCAAGTTAAACAAAATTCCAATTACATCAGCTTGCACAAAGTATACCTAATATATGTTATGCTACTTCCTTACTGAGTAAAGGCTCTGCCCGACGTTGTAGCTAACCATGCAGACCGACATTCCACATATTCAATCCTTGACCTGCACCTCATTAGCCAATTTCAGATATCAGAAAAATAATTCAGTGTTAAAATATCATGCTTCCTGTGTAAACGGGCAGAGAGAGAAGTGAACCCAAAATCAATAAAGGTAAGGGGAGATAGCTTAAAAGGAAGTTATAATCTCCTGACTCCCACCAACACAGGCATGCAGGCAGGTTAAATAGAGATGGAAGTGTGGTTCAAAATCCTGTGTCTGCACAATCCACCGTCAGTAGCTCTACTCACATTCTTGACACCTTCCAGATAAAGTTTCTTAGCAGAGTATGGGCAACACTTCTCTACTGCACAATCCAAGCATCGGTCAGCAGCACCCTCAGGCTGGACAGAAGAATGAAAATTGTTAGTCATTTCAGTTACTGTTACCTTACCTTATAATGGTACAAAAAAGTGGCAATATACAACTCAATGCAAGGGCAGCACAAGAAAACTGATTATGCTTTCTCAACAGCCCACAGCATATTAAAACTAAACAGTACCAATTTGAAACACTAACTTTGATTCAGCCTGTGCTAAGTTGGTAGATCTTGTATCTCATGATGATAGGTACTCTACAATTTTCTTCAAAGAGCAGGGCTAGGAAGAAATTAACCAGGGCTGCTGCCTTGTAAACAGCTACCTGTGCTGTTTCTTACATATGTCAGTCCTGCCTAGGCTGTATGAGGAAAGATTGAGGTGGTTAGGATTGCATTCACTAGTGCTTAGAAAAATAAGGAGGGAAGTGTAATGCTACTATTGCTTGGTTTCCCCAGTGTAGAGACTTGGGGACCGCTTTGCAGAACACCTCCGCTCGGTTCGCAATAAACAACTGCACCTCCCAGTCGCGAACCACTTTAACTCCCCCTCCCATTCCTCAGACGACATGTCCGTCATGGGCCTCCTGCAGTGCCACAATGATGCCACCCAAAGGTTGCAGGAGCAGCAACTCATATTCCGCTTGGGAACCCTGCAGCCCAATAGTAGCAATGTGGACTTCACCAGCTTCAAAATCCCCCCTTCCCCCACTGCATCCCAAAACCAGCCAGGCTCATCCCCTCCCCCTACCGTATCCCAAAACCAGCACAGCTCGTCCCCGCCTCCCTAACTTGTTCTTCCTCTCACCTATCCCCTCCTCCCACCTCAAGACGCAACTCCATTTCCCACCTACCAACCTCATCCCGCCTCCTTGACCTGTCCAAACTCCCCTGGCTGACCTAGCCCCTCCCCACTATACTCTCCTCTTCACCTATCTTCTCCTCTATCCATCTTTGGTCCGCCTCCCCCTCTCTCCCTATTTATTTCAGAACCCTCTCCCCGTCCCCCTCTCTGATGAAGGGTCTAGGCCCGAAACGTCAGCTTTTGTGCTCCTGAGATGCTGCTTGGCCTGCTGTGTTCATCCAGCTCCACACTTTGTTATCTTGGATTCTCCAGCATCTGCAGTTCCCATTGTCTCACATGTGATCAGAGATAATCTATTTTATTGAATTTGTCTTTGCCAACAGTATGTTTATGGGATGTTACCATATTAGAGCAGTTAATTATTGTGAAGTATTTTGACAGAATTACAGTTAAGCTAATTCTTTTATTTTGTCTGTATTTTAACTATAGTATATGAATAAAGTGTGTTTTGCTTAGAGCCTTGTAATTGAACCAAATGGAACTGCATCTGGAATACAACATCTGACACTTGCCTTTAAAATAAGGCAATGTTAGCATCGATCCTATCTCCTGGACTTGTTTTGAGGGGGTTTGGTCTGGTTCATAACAGTATTTTCTAAGTTTCTATGAGATTCTAACAGGATTTTAGAGGTTAGATGCAGAAAGGTTGTTCCCAGTGGTAGGGAAATCCAGACTGTGGAGATCACATTTTTAGGGATAACGGCTAAACCTTTTAGGACTGAGACAAGGAGAAATTTGTTAACCCAGAGAGTAAACAGCCTGTGGAATTTGTTACTACTGAAAATAGTTGAGGCCAAAACATTATGTTAAAAAACACTATTTTAAAAAAGGAGGTAGACATAACCAGATTACACAAGTAAATTATGGGGAGGGTGTGGAGGGGAAGTCTATGCAGCTCCAAAATCAAGTAACATGAGTAAAGGAACAGTCAAGAATGCTACTTCAGTTATGGCAGGAAATGGCAAAGCAAAGCAGTGTACTGATTCAACTGGAAGAGAAAAATAGTAAACAGAAATCATAATAAAGCATCAGTATTGAGGATTACAGTGTATGGTCCAAATAAGAGTTCTATATCCAAATGCAGACAGTGTAGGAATAAATTAAATGAGCTGTAGCTGTTCATTTGCTTGCCAAGACAGTTGTTCTGTGATATGCAGACGTTTCATTGCCACCTAGGCAACATCATCAGGGCAACCTCTAATCAAAGCGTTGCTGTTCTGCTTTATTCCAAATTTATATGATCCTTGGGTGTGGTGGGTCTTGTCACTTCTGGTTCTGTTTTTCAGCAGCAGTCCGTATAGGAGGTCTATTTCTGTGTTTGTTAATGGAGTCCTGTTTTGAGAACCAGGCCCCCAGAAATTACCTTGCATGTCTGTTGTTCACTTGTCACTTTGTCCCAGTCGAACTGATGGCCTTCATTGTCTGTGTGTATCGAGGCAAACCAACAATGGACATGCAAGGGAATTTCTGGAGGCCTGCTTCTCAACACAGGACTCCACTAACAAACACATAGAAATAGACCTAGTACACAGACTGCTGCTGAAAAACAGAACCAGAAGGAACAAACCCACCACATCAGAGGATCATATAAGTTTGGAATGGAGCAGAACACCAATGCTTCAATTAGAGGTCGCACTGATGATGTTGCCTACAATGTTAATGAAGCATCTGCGCACCACACAACAAGCAGCTTGGTGAGCAAATGAACAACTGCATCCCCAACCCGAGCTACAAATTTTCACTAAGACCTTATAAATGAGCTGCAAGCACAAATTCAAATTGGAGATTCTGATATAGTAGCCATTACTGAGGCATGGTAGGAGGATGGTCAGGACTGAAAATTAAATATACCATGTGATAAGGTTTACGACTGAGACAGGCAAGAATGGCAGAGGAACTGGAAGCCTTATTGACTAGAAACAAAATTGTCAGTGGTGAGGTAGGATAGAATGACAGAAAAGCATTCTGTGGGGACAGTATAGGTGAAACAGCTGAACAGTAAAGAATCTAAAACAGCATTAGGTGTTGTGTACAAACCCCTTGATAACAGCTGTGATGCACTAGATTGTATCAGTGCAGAAATTAGCCAAGACTGTAGCAACACCAGGGTCATATTAATGGAGTGTGTCCTGAATAATTTCCTGCAGTAATACGTCCTTGATGCAACAAGGGTGCAAGCAATATTGGATCTGGAAAAGAGTAATGAGCTGGATGTAGTTAGTAACCCAGTTGCATATAAACATTTATCAAATAGTGATCATAAGAGTTCAATGTAGCATTTGAAAGTGAAAAGCATGAATCAGTTGGACCTTTGGATTTAGGAAAGGCTGACTTTAATAAGACAGAGGCTGTCCACAGCAAACTGAGAAAAATAAACTGCTAATATGCAAAAAACTGAAGAACAGTAGAGGATGTTTAAAGAAACATTTAATGAAAAACAGAACCAAATTTATGCCCTTGAGAGGGAAAAGCTCAACCTCAGAAAAAACATCTAGCAACTAAACAGCAAAGGGACAGCGTAAAACTAAGAGGACTTACAAAAATGCAAAGAAAAAACCAGATACTGATGAATGGGAAAGGTACGTAGACCAGCAAAGATCCAAAAAGTAGGTTATTAGAATTACTAAGTGATTCTGAAAAGAAACTTGCTACGAACATCAGAATTGATAAAAATTTTAATAGTTACATAAAGGGAAAAGCAGATGCTCGAGAGCAATGTTGGCCCACTAAAGACTGGAAGTGGAGAGATTAGGAGGTGTTGCTACAGTCTTGGCTAATTTCTGTACTGATACAATCTAGTGCATCACAGCTGTTACCAAGGGGTTTGTACACAACACCTAATGCTGTTTTAGACTATGGGGAAAACAGCAGATGTGTTGAATAATTACTTTGCCTCTTCTTTTTCTAAGGTTAAAAACTGAGACTTTACCAGAAGTTAAGAAACTGACAGAAGCAGGAACTGAATAAACTAAACACATGTGAACCTTCAATGATGAGGAAATTAGAGAGTGACAAATCCCCAGAACCTGATGGTTTCCATCAGAGAGTTTTAAAGGAAGTAAGGGAGTATATTGTAAACACCCTAACTATAATCTTTCAGAATTTCCTAAATACAGGAGTCATCCCTCTGGATTGGAAAATATCACATTGCTCCGTCTTATAAAGAAGCAGGGAAAGCCAGAGATAGTAAGAACTGCAGATGCTGGAGTCAGAGATAACAGTGTGGAGCACTCAGCTACCACCATCGCCCCATCTCCCCTCTCTATTTAATTCAGAGCTCCTTTCCCTCTTCCCCCATATCTGAAGAAGGGTCCCAACCTGAAATGTCAACCTTCCTACTCCTCTGATGCTGCCTGGTCTGCTGTGCTCTTCCAGTTCCACACTGAAAGGAAAGCCAGGGAATTACAAAGCAGATGGCCTAACATTTGTCAGGGCAGTTGTTGGAGTCTATAATTAAAGATGGGGAAACTGAACACCTTGAAAACAGTTAAATCAGGGACAACCATCATGGATTCATGACAAGTCAGGCACGTCTGACAAATCTCACTGAACTTTTTAAAAGAGGTGACTAAGATTAGTGGACAGAGGGATATCTACGATGTTGTTTATATGGATTCTGGGAAGCAACCGATAAAGTCCCACAGAACAGACTGTTAACTAAGTTGGAAGCCTATGAAATTTGAGAGCTTATTACTGACATGGCTAGGAAATTGGTTGAATGGAAGATGAAAGAAAGTAGGGTGGGTGCTCAAATTGGCACGTGACCAGTGCTCGGACCTCAATTACTGACATTATTTATTAATGACTTGGATAATGGCAATAGAGAGGCATATATCTAAATTTGCTCATGATAAATTAGGTAGCACTGTAGCCAGTATAGGTGATAGTATAAACTTCAGCATTGATAGATTAAGTGAAGTGAATGGGAAAAACTATGGCAGATGGAATTCAATGCGACTAAGTGTTAGGTTATTTATTTTGGACCAGAAAGGATGGGTCAGGGAACTTTCTAAATGGTATGAAGTTAAATCTGGTGGACGTTCAAAGAAGATTCGGAGTTCAAGTGCACAGATTTTTGAAATGTCACAAACAGATAGAGAAAATAATCAAGAAAGCTATTGGAATGCTAGCATTTATATCTGGAGGACTGGAGTTCAGGATGCAGAAAGTATATTCAGCCACAGGTCCTGATTTGCCAAATTGAGTGGCAAGACTCACTATGGTGCATCCATGAGGCTAAGAATACCACAAACAGCACATCTGGTGAGCTGTCAAACCACAAGTAATAGCTACATACATAGAAAAACAGTGGGTTAGAAAGACTAAGTGTGGGTTGGCAGTGCAGGTGCCCCCTGTGGCCATTCTACTCTCAAACCGGTACACCAGTTTAGATAGCTTTATTCTGGGTGAGGGTGCTCGTGTCTCAGTGGTTCTGTTGTACAGCAGGGAGGACCGAAGTGTAGGTAAAGAGTCGTGATAGAGGACTGTATTGTCGTCAAGGGCACAGATAGGCATTTCTGTTGCCACGAGCGAGAGTTCTGGATATGTACTACCTCGCTGGTGCAAGCATCAAGAATATCTGAGCCAGGACAGGATATTCAGAAAGGGGAGGTTAGTCAGAGATCCTGCTCCATTTTGGTACTAACAGCATAGGCAAAAAGAGAAGTGAGGACCTGCAAAGGGAGTTTAGTGAGTTGGGTAGGAAGTTTAAAAGCAGGGCCTCTATGGTTGCAAACTCAGGATTACTTCATAAGTGTGTGCTAGTGATGCCAGAAAGATGATGGTAATATAGTTGAGTGATTGGCTAAAGAGGTGGTGTAGGAGGGAGGGAGGGCTTCAGGTAACTGGATCATTGGGATCTCTTCGAGGACAGGAGGGACCTGTACAAGGACAGGTCGCTCCTAGACTGGAGGAACAGCAATGTCCTTGCAGGTTTCCTAGTGCCACTTGGGGGGGCTTTAAACTAATATGGTAGGGGGTTGGGAAACAACAGTAGATCAGCATGTGGAGTGTTTGAGGAGAAGGTTGATATCAAGTCAAAAATGTCTCATAGGAAAAGTAGGCAGAGCAGCTTCATGAATATGGCAGGACTGGCGGGCTGACATGTATATAATTTAATGCAATAAGTGTAACAGGCAGTATATGAGGCAGACGATATTAGAGCCTGGATTAGTACATGGGACGATGATATTGTAGTGATTACTAAAATCTGGTTGAGAGAAGGGCAGGACTGGCAGCTCAAGAATCCAGGGTTTTGACATTTCAGGCAAGAGAGAGAGGAGTGTAAGAGGGGTTGGGGAGTTGTATCACTGATTAAGAATAATGTAACAGCTGGACTAAAAAAGGACATCTTGGAGGACTTATCCAGGAAGTTCATGAGGAAAATTTAGCAACATGAAAGGGCTAATCATAAAGATATGGTTAGGCTGTTGGCCTCCCAGTAGCCAACAGGAGACAGATAGATCAGAGAAAGATGTAAAGAAAGATCTGTTTTAGTGAGTAATTTTAACTTCTCCTATGTTGACTGGAACTCCCTCAGTACCAGGACCTCAGACAGGATAAGTACGCTTCACACAGTCAAGCAGAAGAAATCACATCTGGAGTGATAGACAGAAATAGAAGAAAGAGATTCTGCTGAGGGAATATGAGCAGCTAGGGGCTAAATTAAGATGCAGAACCAAAAAGGTAATCACTGGATTAATACCTGAGCCATGAACAAATTGGTACAGGATCAACAAAGATTAATGAGCAGCTCAAAGACTGGTTTGGGAGAAACAGATTTGAATTCATGTAATATTGGCACCAGTATAGTGGAAAGAGGGAGCAGTTCCAACAGGATGAGTTCCACCTGAATCATGTTGGGACCAGAGTTCTGGTCAATCACATGGCTTTTAACTAGAGCTGTGAATAGGGCTTTAAAATTAAAAAGTAGGGGGTTAGGTTCAGTCACATGGAAAACTATGGAAAAAGGGCTCAGCAGAAGTTATTAAAATTTCCACAGGAAATAATAGGACATAGATTCCTGATCCTTTCCATACTCTAACTTCAGGCACAGCAGGTGAGTGTATGACAATGAAAAGTGGGGGGGGGCAGCCAACATACGACTGAGGATATTGTACTTAAATGCATGCAGTGTACCAAACAAGGTAAATGAGCCCGTAGCACAGATTGCAATTGGCAGGCACGATGTTGTGGGTATCAAAGAGAAGTGGCTGCAAGGGGATCAGGGCTGGGAATTAAATATCCAAGGATATGCATCCTACCAAATGAATAGGCAAATGGCAGAGGGAACAGGTTGCTGTGTTAGTAATAAACAAAATTTAATCAATAGTAAGAAGTAATGTAGAGAGTCAGAAGGCATAAAATTTGTACAACCAGAGTTGAGCAACCAGAAGGGAGTTGGTCTGAATAATGTACAGGCCTCCTAGTAGTAGTCAAGATGTGGGAATGAAAATAAATCAGGAGATAGAAAAGGCATGTGAGAAAGACACTAAATAATCATAGGGGACTTCAATATGCTGATGGGTTGAGGGGTAAAAAAAAACTCAGGTTGCTAGTGGATCTAAAGAAAAGGAATTCATGGAATGTCTGCGAAACTTTTTTTGGAGTAGCTTATGGTAGAACCCAGCAGAGAATAGGCAATTCTGGATTTGATGATGTGTAATGAGGAAGGCTTGATTAGGGAGCTCACCAACACTGCTCACTCCACGATTCCCTCATCTACTCCACACTCTTCATTAACTCCACAAGCCCCAGCACCTTTCCTGCAACCACAGGAAGTGCTATACCTTTCCCCTCAGTTTCATCCAAGGCCCACAGCAAACCTTCCACATCCAACAGGGGTTCACTTGTACGTCCTCCAACCTCGTCTACTGTATCCAGTGCTCCTGATGTGGCTTCCTCTATATCGGTTAGATCAAGCACAGGCTCAGGGATTGTTTCGTTCAGCATCTGCACTCTGTACACGATAATTGACAACACTTTCCAGTTACTAATCAGTTTAACTCCCTCTCCCACTCCCTTGATGGCTTGTCCATCTTGGGCCTCATCCAGTGCCACAGTGACATCACACGCAAATTGGAGGAGCAATACCTCACATTCTGCCTCAGGAGCCTACAAACCAATGGCCTGAACACAGAATTCACCTCTACCCCCAGCCTCATCTTATGTCCAAATCGCCCTCTCATCCTTGCCTCTTTGCTCTGAGGCAACTTGTCCATCTTGTCTCCCACCTATCCTCCCGACCCTTCCCACTGACCAATCCCTACTACCCCCTACCTGTATCCACCCACCACCATCCCACCTACCTTCCCCCAGTCCCACCCCTCCTCCACTTTTCTCCCCCCCCCCATTTCTGGACAAAGGTCCCGACCCAAAACCTCAACTTTCCTACTCCTGTGATGCTGCCTGACTTGCTGTGTTCCTCTAGCTCCAGTATCTGCAGTTCCTGCTATCCCCTCATGATGAATTCATTCTGCAGTTTGAAGAGGTGAAGCTGGAAGCAGATGCAACAGTGTTACAATTCAGTAAGGGTAACTACATAGACATGAGAGAAACTAGCCAGAATTGATTGGAACGGGTGCATTGCAGTGCAGATGTTGCAACAGCAATGGCAGGAGTTTCTGGGGGTAACTCAGGAGGCACAGAGAAATTCATCCCAACAAAGATGAAGCATACTAAAGGATGAGGCAATCACTTCCACTTCCTCTGGCTTCCTGCATAAATTCCATCCTTTGTCCTTGAGTGGACCTACCCTTTCCCTAGCTACCCTCTTGCTCCTAAAATATGTATAAAATGCCTTGGGCTGCCCTGTAATCCTACTTTCCAAGGGCATTTCAGGCCCCTTCTAGCCCTCTTAATTTCTTGTTCGAATTCTTTTTCTGCTTCCTTTGTACTTCTGAAGAGCCTAGGATTATTTTAGTTTCACAAGAGAAGTCGGGGTAGCATAAAAGCAAAAGAAAAAGCATACAATGTGGTGAAAATTAGTGGGAAACCAGTGGATTGGGAAGCCTTTAAATTCGGCTGCTATATTTTTAACTTTATGGGCAGAATTTATTGGGTACATCCAGGAGGGTTTCTTAACACAGCATGTAGTCCAACTAGGGAAGGGGCTATACTTTTTCCTCACTAAGAGCATTGTGGATCAACCTTCAACTGGTGGCCTGCAGCATTTCAAGAAGGGAACTCACCAACACCTTCTCAAGGGCAGGTAGGGACAGGCAATAAATGCTGGCCCAGCCAGGAATGCTAACGTCCCATGAGTGGATTAATCAAAAGCTGGGGCCTCTGTTGTTTGTTTGCAATATGTATAAATGAAAATGGATGAAAAAATGTTGGTGGTCTGATTAGTAAGTTTGCAGATGACACCAACATTGGTAGAGTTGTGGATTGTGTGGAAGGTTATCAACAGATACAGCAGGATATAGCTCTGTTGAAAAATTGGGTGGGGAAATGGCAGATGGAGTTTAGTCCAGACAAGTGTAAGGTCAAATGCAAGAAGAAAATATACAGTAAGTGGCAGTATTCTTAGAAGCATTGATATACAGAGAGATGTTCGGATAAAAGTCCATAGCTCCCTGAAAGTGGCAACACAAGTGGATAAGGTGGTAAGGCAAACTGTATGCTTGTTTTCATCAGTCAGGACATTAAGTATACAAGTTGCCAAGTAATGTTGCAACTGTATAAGACTTTAGTCAGCCTATGTTTGGAGTATTACATGCAGTTCTGGTCAGCACATTAAAAGGATGTGGAAGCTTTAGAGGGTGCAGAAGAAATTTACTAGGATGTAGCCTGAAGTTTTTTTTAATTACCTCTTACTTGTATTACCTATAAGGACAGGTTGGAAAAACTTGGATTATTTTTGGTAGTGTCAGAGGCCAATGGGTGACATAAAAGCAGTAGGGTTAAGGTGAGAGGGGAAAAATCTAAAAACGGTGTGCAAAGAGAGTTTTTGTTTTTAAAATACAAACAGAGGGTGGTAGGTGCCTGGAATGGGGAAGTGGTAGAAGCAGATATGATAGTAATGTTTAGGCAGAATTAGACACAGACAGACAGATAAAATGGCATCATAATCGGCACAGAATTGATGACCTGAAGGGTCCGTTCCTGTGCTGTACCATTCTGTGTTCTATGATGCAGAGGTTACGCTGTGGTTGTAAAAAAACAAAACAAAAACCCTGGTTAGACAACAATTGGAGTACTGTGTGTAGATTTGGCACTATACCTCAGGAAGGATGCATTGACCTGGGAGGATGTAAAAACTTAAGTTTACAAGAATGGTACTACTGGTATTAAATTTATAAGTAGCAATTAATCAAATTAGGCCTGTTTATTCGGAACATAGAGTGTTAAGGGGAGATTTGATCAAAGTTTAAAGGATGTTAACAGGAAAGGATAGGGTGGATAAAGAAACTATTTCCACAAGTTGGGGATTCTAGAACTTGGGGTCATTTTCTGACTGTTACGGCCAGACCGTTCAAGGAAGCCATTGGGAAGCACTTCTACATGCAAAGGGTGGGAGATATTTGTAATTCTGTTCCATAAACGGCAGTGGATGGTAGATCAGTTGTTAATTTTAAATCTGAGATAGATGTGTTTTTGTTAAGCAAAGCAGGTAAGGAAGGTGGGCAAAAAGCCAGTATATACATTTTTTAAAAAGAACTGAAAGAACTGTGGATGCTATAAATCAGAAACAAAAACAGAATTTGTTGGAAAAGCTCAGCAGGTCTGGCAGCATCTGTGAAGAGAAATAAGAGTTAACATTTCAGGTCCGGTGATCCTTCCTCAGAACACAGATACTGCCAGACTTGCTGACCTTTTCTAGCAAATTCTGTTTTAGTTTGTGAGCAGATATGAGAGAGTTCAGTTACAGATCAACCATGATCCCATTGAACGGTGGAACAAATTTCAGGGGCTGAATGACTTACTGTAGCTCCTATACAGTTCATGGCTAAAGATATGGAGAGAAATAGTGGGGGTTATGGTATTTAGATTGATGATCAGCCATGATCTTGTGGAAAGGCAGAATAGGCTCTAAAGGATCAAATGGCAAATCCTGCTCCTATTTTCTACATATCAACACATTATTAAGTCATACATGCAAAGAGCAATCTCTCAGTAGGGAAACAGGTACAATTGGATCTGGATCTTTAAAAATAACCAATTTCATAAAAATTTGTTCAAAATGCTTCCAGAAGTAATAAAACTGACAAAGTGGAGAAGGTGTTTTATGCCTTGCACCAGTAGTTTATGGTTCATACCTAATGACAATATCAAATCATCAATAACTTTGATTGGCCTAACAAGTCAGAAGTATCACAACTTTTATTTAAGTGATTGCGTTAAGCTTGGGTTTCTGTAATGCAGGAGAATGGGAAGATGCGAGAAATGGGTCCACAACTTTGAAATTCTGAGGCAGTGAATTCATAGTGTAGGGGGAGGGGCTTAGATTAGTTCACAGGTCAGCGCAACATTGAGGGCCGAAGGGCCTATTCTGCACTGTATTGTTCTATGTTCTATATGTATATTCATATAATAGCTTTTTTTTTGCTCAATCTTCATTCCTTTCTCTTTCAGGTTTTGATCAATTGCTGGAGTAGTTTGATAGTCATGGGTTTGGCCTTTGGCAGCTCAGCAAGGTGGCCTTTATACATTGGTGAACTGTAATAATGTTTGTTGACAAACTAGTCAACTCTCAGACATCACTGATAAGCCTGATCCATATTTCACCAGTTCACAGAATGTAGTTCAAACAAGGGTGACTGGATAGTTATCAGGGATGGGAATGTTCCTTAGACCAGGGATCAAATGATTTAATAACCATGAGAAATTAAGCTGATGACCTTGTGGCCTTCACAGTTCAGTTGCACATGTATAAACTTGCTGAATTGTCACAGATCTAATTATATTTCTGTACAACATAAATAGAACAATTGGGATCAACAGTTTGACCACATTACTAAACTATATCTGATTTTCTACATTTGAGAATCCATATTACAGTTATTCAGATTTTGTGCTTAACATGAACTGTGTAGAGTTAAAAATGAAAATTAGGATGATACATCAAGTTCGGTGGAACCCTGTGGTGAAACTGTAATTCAGGTCATCATGCAGGTTGGACCTGCAATCACAATCAGAAAACAAAATTCATTTAAGAATTTAGTGGTGCCTCCCCTGGTTTTGGTCAAACCCATTACTTTAGTTCAGTTGTACTTTGTGCATCTTTGTGAATTCCCATTTGCAGCCTGATACCAATTGAAGGGGGATTGAATCACAAAGTTCATTAACAAGGAACAAGAGGAGATGTTGAGTTCAAGCCGCCAATGAAGTACACAGAATTAACCAGTTGTACCTATTCATACATGTTATTTGTTGGCCTCCACTTTTGTCCTTTCCTCAAAATGTGATTGGATACTGTAACATGTATGAAAGTATCCCTCTAGAACTTCACTCAAAATTCTGCAAATATAGCACTGAATAGTACATCAATAACTAAACTAACTGATTGACAAATCGTCACAGCCATCCACATCCTGTTCTAACCCACCATTTCCACATACATGTACTTTGCAAAGATCATTCCTTGGCGATCAGGAAAAGAAGCCTTGGCTAATGTCCAAATTCTACATAATGCACTTTAAAGGCAGCCTTTCAAAAACATTAATGATACTGATTCTCAACTCAACACGGTTTAACTTGAGTAATTCAGCTCATGGCCAATAAAGCCATATCTCAATCTTGCGGCCTTTGCTAATTGCCCTAATTACTGCTGATTTCTGTAAAAACAACCTGTTTCAAACAAACCAAAACATAACACGAACTTGTCAGTATTACTTCACATCATGCTGAGTTATATTTATCAAAAATAACCAATATCTCAAGAGCTGGAATATTTGAAGGACAGGAAGTTAGGCAAGTGGATTACTTTAGAAAGAGATTCAACAGACACAACAAAACAAATAGCTTCTTTCTGTCCTGCAAACTTTCAGGGTCCTATGGAACTTAAGTCTACAAACTGGTGTCGGGTTTATCACTAGTTTTTAAAAAACTAATACTGACCTTGTCAGCTTTGGTAAAATGAGAGAGAGATCCAAACGATGATACCTTGATGCACCTTAAAAAGGAAAATAAAATATCTCAAATAGCTTCTTATTGTACCATTCAACACTGTATTTCTCATCCTTGTAGCTTAAGTGGGAATACAACAATCCAGAGGTCTCAACTAATAATCCAAATAAACGTGAATTCAAACCCTAATGCAGCAGTTGGATTTGACATTAAAATCCATCTTTGACTGATACCCTTTAAAGAAACCTGCAATCCTTATTCAGTCTGGTCTATATCTGACCTTAGGCCCACACCAACATGGTTAATTGTCTAGAGATCTTTAAGGTATTTTAACAAATTAATCTGTTGTTGACACTAATTCATTAGTCAAGAAGGCACACCATATTATTAGCAGGCAACTACAGATAGCCAATAAATGTCAACCTTTCCAATGACCCTTACATCCCAAGAATGAATAGTCTAGTAGCAATCTGTGGAAAGTTATGGGGAACATTTAACTGGAACATTTGCATGTATTAAGATAATGAATTGGAACTCTTGCCATAGATATTTAAGTATAAGATCTGTTTTCCTTTCCTTGAACAACAGGATGCGCTGCATTTGCCTCGATGGACATCAATGCAAATACCACTGAATGGGACTCTAATTTGGCAGCTAAATAGTTGGAAATTAGTCGAGAAAAAGTGGTTTACTTTTAATAATTTACTGGTTTAATCTCATCCCAATTGAGATCACAAAATCAAAAGACATAGGAGGAGAAGTGACCATTTAGCCCATCAAGTGATGCTCCACCATTCAATGAGATCGTGACTATTATCAACTTCACTTTCCTACCTTCCTTTCCTTCCCTGACAATTAAAAACACTATCTCAGACTCGATTATATTTAGCAACCAAGCTTCTACTGCCTTCTGCAATAAAGAATTACAGATTGATTAGCCTCAGAGAATACTTCCTCCTTGTCTCCCCTTATTCTGAGATTATGTCCTCTGGTCCTTGAATGCCCCAAAAGGGAAACAATCTCTTTGCATCAATTTGTCAAGCCTTAAAAATCTTACATTTCAGTAAGGTCATTTTTCAATCTACTAAACTGCAAGTGAGTACAAGTCCAGCCTACTCAACATCCTTAAGAAAATTTCTACATTACAGACTCAACACAGTGAACCTTCTCTGGACTGCTTCTAATGCAATATACCTTTTCTTACAGAAAGGGACCAAAAATATTCATAACATTCGAGCAGAGATCTGAGATCTGACTAGTGCTTTACATTGTTTTATGGAACGCGCCCCCCCCCCCCAACTATATTTATACTTTGATAATAAAATGTGAGGCTGGATGAACACAGCAGGCCAAGCAGCATCTCAGGAGCATCCTGAGATGCTGCTTGGCCTGCTGTGTTCATCCAGCCTCACATTTTATTATCTTGGAATTCTCCAGCATCTGCAGTTCCCATTATCACTGATACTATATTTATACTTTATTACCTTGGAAATAAAGGCCAACACGTATTTGCCTTCCATAGTACCAGGTGAACTTGGATGCATGAGAACACCAAAATCTCTGCGCTGTAACTTTCTCCAGTCTTTGTCAATGTAAATAATATTCAGCTCTTCTGTTCTTCCTGCCAAAATGCATAACCTCACATTTTCTCAGATTATATTCCACATGTCAAGCTTTTGCCTAGTCACTTCACCCATCTACAGCCCTCTGTAGACTGTGTCATTTTCACTACTTGGTTTCCCACCTATTTTTGTATCACTCACAAACAGTACATTCGCTTTCATTATTGAAATCATTAACATGTATGGTAAATAATATTGTGTCATCAGCATGGATTCCTGTGGCACTCCACTAGTTACAGGTTGCCATTTTGAAATGCCTCCTTTACCACAAATTTCTGTCGTCTGTTATTTAGGCAATCTTCTATCCATGATAATATACTACCCATTCTAATATCTTTCTGGTCAGATTACACAAGGTTGCCAAATTATCAGGTGGTTTATTACAATTGGAAAAGCAAGTTATCCTAAGATAACATGTTAAAAATACACAAGTTAAACCACTTGCCACCAAGTCATAGGACATGTTTATGCTAAAAGACTCTCAAACCTGATGGTATTGTTGTTATTAAATACTTGTGTTGAATGAGCATGATGAGCAGATAGTTGGGAGACAAATACCATTCAGAATACAAATGTGACTGTGCTCTGAGAAGTTTAAATTACTAAATTTACTAATTTGGAGAGTTATGTTGGAATTTTCAAAGAGCAATTATTAGGAATTTGCTGTTCTCATTATAAGCAGAATAATTTCCTTCTCACACACCATAACTTATATTTTTCAGACACTATCTTGGGCCAGCTCCACCCTCCCATTAGGAAAAATAATTGTTTACTGGAATTGATTTTTTTGTGTTAACCTGTACAGCAACGGTTGACAAGTAATTTGATCAAAGGGCAAAAGTCACAGCTCAGCTCAATCCCACCCTGACACAAAGTTCACATGTGCATTTTCCAACAGGAGTAATTTCATGGCAATCAAAGACCTACCTAAACCAATAAGACAATATAGTCAATAGCAACTAAGGCCCAGCTAGCTCAGAAGAGTCCGGAAATGATCCTGGGCCCTTCAAAGAGAACATCTGTAAGTGCCAAAATATATCCCCTTCCCTTACAAGGATGGTTTTGCAAATGTTTTTCACCTCTTTCCAAACATCAAACTGTTGATGATGTCAATGTCATGACAAGATTTTGCCATTAGTGAGAAGGTGCTTTCTTGCTCATTTCTCCAATTCCCTCGAACAAACGAGTGAGCAAAGTGATAAAAACCAACCTAGGATAAGGAGGAAAAGCAATGATTCTTATTTTACCAAAAAAATAGTGTTTGCATTCAAGAAAAAGTCGAGATCCTCCTGACTTTCTACTTGCTCCATGTGATTTGTAGTAATCAATCAGATCAAGTGTCACAAATCAGACTTCTGGATTCTTGAAAAACAAGAGACCCACTTTTACACAGATGGAGCCAGGTTTCATCAACTGAAACTTGCTGGATTGTTCTTTAAGTGCCACAAAAGACGTAATGGGTGAATGGCTTCCTTAATCAAAGAGCCAATATTGTTTGTATTATCTGTTGCATATTTTCAATTGTATGATGTCTTTTTTTAAAAAGTGTTCTCCATGAGCAATCTTATAAGAAAATAATTTAGGTCCAATTTAGTTGGATTTTTGTCCCTTTAAAAATATTAGTTTACAATAGCAAAACTAGAAAGGTAATGGGAGCAGTGAATTAGTTTCTTCTTGCTATTGACCCAAGTCTTGATCTAAGTCTTTCTTGTTGGGTACTGTGTATTTGCTGTGACCTTTATTAGTAGCCAACAAGTGTGTCTGTTTCAAAAGCAAGCTGAAATAGGTAACAGGAAACAAAAGGCTTGAATTAATACAAAAGGAGAAAAAGCATTGCTTCTAAGTAGGAAAATGAGTTTGCAAATACAGGGGTGAAAGAAGAAACGATAGAAAATATCGCAAACAAAGAAGAAAATATAGAGCAAAAAGGAGAATCCAAACCATCCTATACAGAAATTTAGAATATTAACAGAAAATCAATCTCTGGCATTGTCCAAAGCCTAGTAGGCAGAAGCAAAAGATTATACAAAACAAAGATTCCAAATTTGAGTCCTAGTCTACACTGAATTAGCTGAGTCAATATAAGAAGATTGCGCCAACTCTTGGATCACTTGTTTAAATAACATACTGATAATTACTGTCCAAGTTTACATCTGAAAGATGTCCACTTGGTCAAGGTATAAGGGGATTTTATACCTACTAACAAATCCCTACTTGTGTAATTAAAGGAAACAGCTATAGGAAGAATTCAACCTTCTCAGAAGTGACAAACTATATTACTTCATCCACATTTTTGTTAGGTTTTTAGCATTAGTAAAGGCATGAGTTGTTTTTGAGCCCAACTGAAATTCATAGATGGAAAATTAGATAATCCTTTCCAGAAATGGATCATAGCAGATATAGATCCATATAGGAAAGTATAGAGGGGATGTCAGAGGCGGGTTCTTTACACAGAGTTGAGAGAGCATGGAATGCGCTGTCAGCAGCAGTTGTGGAGGCAAGGTCATTGGGGACATTTAAGAGACTGCTGGACATGCATATGGTCACAGAAATTTGAGGGTGCATACATGAGGATCAATGGTCGGCATCGTGGGCTGAATGGCCTGTTCTGTGCTGTAATGTTCTATGTTCTATATCAGCACTTTATCAATATACTTAAAATATCTCATTCAAACATTGTGCATTCAACCATGCCTCCCCACCTCCCTGCCAATCTCCACCCCACTTCATTCCCCATCTATCATGCACACTTGTCCCTAGGGGGAGACAATGACACCATGCTCCACAGTCAATTACTTACTATAGAGAGATGTATCATGTGACTACATACATAACTCTTGAATACATACGTAAGCCTTCAGTCAAAGGAATCTGGATTGGGGACTAACACAAATTGTGTAAAAACACCTGTGCAGATATCTACTGGACATCACAGGTGTGATTCTTTAAATTAGAGATTAAAGAGACGATAGCAATTGATAAATGTTAAGGATCTCATGAAACTAGCTGAAGAACAGCCAGGAGTTCTTCTATATCTCAGGATAGCCGAGATATCCTTATCTCAGCTAACACCACCAAAAAAGACAACGTACATCAAGTAGTATGGGAGGTTGACAAAGCTGAAAGCTTTAGGTATTATTAATCACCTGTTCAGGCATGTTATGACTTACCTCTACAGCATATGGTACTTGAACCCAGCCTTCTGCCTTTACACTAACAAAACAAATTCCAAAAGCTCCATACTCTTTTTAGTTAAGCATTTAAGTGGGCAGGAAAGGAAAGTTTAAAATCAAGAATATTCTCTTAATCTTTTTAATACTGAGTTATTCTTAGCTGGAAATTGATATCAGCTGTTTTTGGCCAAATTCAAACAAGTGAGAATATCTTCCAGATTGTATGGGGAGATCTTGAACGATAAGAGGGGGGAGAAAATTTTCACTGATAAAGCATGGTCTGCAATATTAGTTTACAAGCAATTAATTTGAAACTTGTACTTTGCCTATTATTTTGATGGATCTAATGAAACTAATGACGACCATAATCTGTTCATTTCAAGTTAAGTAATTTCAAAAACATTCTAACTCATTAATGTAATAACAGTAATGAATAGGCATCAGAATTAAAAAAACAAATTTTGAAAATATAACATGAAATGTACAACATAAGTACAAGTCAATGATTTAGGACAAAATAGAAACTGAAATTAACATGAAAAGAGGAAAGGAAATGAGTCAAATGTTCTCAATATGAAAATCAGTTATGTTTCAGTGTTGTAGTGAATAAAACATCCTGTCATTGCTTGGAATGGAAGTGTTAATCAAATAAACTCAAGTCATCGCATTATACTTTTAACCACATTTTTAAGAGAGTGTTTTTTAAAAATGTTCAAAGAATGACCACACACACTTTATTTTCCCAAACATTTATTTGCTTAAACACAAACTAGCAAAATAGCCTCATTAGAAACTCTTGGCTACATCGTGGTGGAATTATTCAGCTCTTATTTCAACAAGATCAACACATAAAAGGATAAGAATCTGAGGAACAAAAGGATGAAATTCTAAAGCAAATAGGAAATTAGGCACGAATTTATAAAGATTTTCCTCGAGAGTAGTAATATCTGGATTACTCCCAAAGCCACAAGCTAGTCAAGGTAGGAATAGGAGGATGGAGCAGTTGAATGCATGGCTGAGGAACTGGTGCAAGGAAGAAAGTTTCACATTTTTGGAGCACTGGAATCTCTCCTGGGGTAGAAGTGACCTGTAATAAGAAGGACAGATTGCACCAGAATTGGAAGGGGTCTAATACACTGCTGGGGGCACTTGCTAGAGCTGCTCAGAGGATTTAAACTAGTAATCGTGGGGTGGGACCCAAGGAGATAGTGAGGATAGAGATCAGTCTGAGACTGGTACAGTTGAGGAAAGAAGCAAAATCAAAGAGTCAGGGCAGGCAGAAAAAAAACGGAGCCTTAGGTAAGACTGATAAATTAAACTGCATTTATTTCATGACAAGAGGCCTAACAGGAGAGGCACATGAACGGAGGTCATGGTTGGGAATATGGGACTGGGATATCACAGCAATCAGAGACGTGGCTCAGGGATGGACAGGGCTGGCAGCTTAATGTTTCAGGGCATAGATACTATAGGAAGGATATAAAGGGAGGCAAGAGAGAAGGGGAGTGGCATTTTCAATTAGGGATAACATTACAACTGTACTTAGGAAGGATACTCCTGGGAATGTGTCTAGGGTAGTTATTTGGATAGAATGCAGAAATAAGAAAGGAATGCTCACCTTACTGGGAATGCACTGTAGATTTCACCCACGCCACCACCACACACCACCCCCCCCGAACAATAGTCAGCGGGAAATTGAGAAACAAATTTGTAAGGAGATCTCAGTTATTTGTAAGGTTAAGGTAAAGGATTTTAACTTTCCAAACACAGACTGGGACAACCTTGGTGTTAAAGGATTGGATGGAGAGTAATTTGTTTAATGTGTACAAGAAATTTTTCTGATTCACATGTGGATGGACCTATTAGAGAAGGTGTAAAACTTGACCTACTCTTGAGAAATAAGGCAGGGCAGGTGACTGAAGTGTTCACTGGGGGAAACACTTTGGGGCCAGCAACCATAATTCTATTAGTTTTAAAACAGCGATGGAGAAGGACAGACCGGATCTAAATTTACAGTACTTAACTGGAGGAAGGCCAACTTTAGTGGTATTAGGCAACTTTCAAAAGTTGATTGGGTCGGAAGTTTACAGGTAAAAGGGACAGCTGGAAAATGGGAAGCCTACAACAATGAGATAACCATAGTCCAGGAACAGTAGGTTCTTGTCAGGGTGAAGGGCAAGGCTGGTAGCTGTACGGAATGCTGGATGACTAGCGAAACAGAGGTCATGGTCAAGAAAAAGAAGGATGCATGTGTCAGGTACAGACAGCAGAGATCAAGTGAATCCTTAGAAGAGTACAAAGGCAGCAGACATTCATAACAAGGAAATCAGCAGAGCAAAATGGGAATATGAGATAGCCTTTGCAAATAGGTTTAAGGAGATCAAAGTTTTGGCAAAAGATATGTAGTGGGGGAGGGCGAGGGTGAGGCTGTTGACTTGCTTGCAAAGCAAGCTTGTTCTCATCAGCTCAGCAAGCCAGTCAACAACCGCAGGGTTAAGGAGAATCCAAAAGGATTTTATAAATACATTAGGGACAAAAGAGTAACTTTGTAGAGAATAGGACCCCTTAAAGATCAGCAGGACTGCCTATATATGGAACCATAGGACTTTGGTGGGTGGGGAGGGGGGGTTGGAAAGAGGAGAGACAGATACTAAACAAGTATTTTGCATCATTATTTACTGTGGAGAAGGATATGGAAGATAGAATGTGGGGAAATAGATAGCGAAGTTTTGAAAAATGTTCATATTACAGAGGTGGTGGTGCTGGACATTTTAAAAACACAAAAATTGGATAAATCCCCAGGACCTGATCAGGTGTACGCTAGAACTCTGAGAAGATAAGGCGATGTGATTGCTGGGCCCTTGCTGAGGTATTTTTTAAAAAATCATCGATAGATACATGAGAGGTGCTGGAAGACTGGATATTGGCTAACACGGTGCCACTATTTAAGAAAGGTGCTCAGGAAAAGCCAAGGAACTATAAACTGGTAAGCCGGACATCAGTGGTGGGCAAATTGTTGGAGGGAATCCTGAGGAATAAGATATATATGCATTTGGAAAGTCAAGGACTGATAAGTGATAGTAAGCATGGCTTTGTGCATGGGAAGTCACGTCTCACTCACTTGCTTTATTGAAGAATAACAAAGAGGATTGATGAGGGCAGAGTGGCAAACATGATCTATATGGACTTCAGTAAAGCATTCAACAAGCCTCCTCCTGGTAGACTGGTTAGCAAGGTTAAATGACACAGAATACAGGGAGAACTAGCCACTTGGATACAGAACTCGCTCGAAGGTAGAAGAAAGAGTTGGAGGCCGGTGACCAGTGATGTGCCACCAGGAGCAGTGCTGGGTCCACCACTTTATGTCTTTGTGAACATTGGAAGTGCGGTTAGGAAGTTTGCAGATGACAACAAAATTGGAGGTGTAGTGAACAGCCAAGAAGGTTATCTCAGAGTACAATGAGACTTTGATCAGATGGGCCAATGGGCTGAGGAGTTTAATTGGATAAATGTGGGGTGCTGCATTTTGGAAAAACAAATCAAGGCCAGACTTACACACTTAATGGTAAGGCCCTGGGAAGTGCTGCTGAACAGAGACCTTGGAGTGCAGATTCATAGTTCCTTAAAAGTGGAGTCACGGGTAGATAGGAATAACAAAGAAGGCATTTACTATGCTCGCATTTATTGGATAGTGCACTGAGTATAGGATTTGAGAGGTCACATTGCGGCTATACATGTCACTGGTTGGGCCACTTTTGGAATACTGTGTTCAATTCTGGCCATCCTGCTACAAGAAGGATGTTGTGAAACTTGAAAGTTCAGAAAAAATTTAAGGATGTTGCCATGGTTGAAAGGTTTAAGCTATAGGCAGAGGCTGAATAGGCTGGGGCTATTTTCACTGCAGTATCAATGGCTAAGGGGTGACCTTAGAGGTTTATAAAATCATGACAGGCAAACAGACAAGGTCTTTTCTCCGAGGTGGAGGTGTCCAAAGCTAGAGGGCATAGGTTTAAGGTGAGAGGAAAGATTTAAAAGGGACCTAAGGGCAATTTTTTCATGCAGAGGGTGGTGCATGTATGGAATGAGCTGCCAGAGGAAATGGTGGAAGGCTGGTGCAATTGCAACATTTGAAAGGCATCTGGATGGGTATATGAAAGGGAACGGTTTTGGGGGATATGGGCCAAATGCTAGCAAATGGGACTAGATTGATCTAGGATATCTGGTCAGCATGGAAGAGTTGGGCAAAAGGGTCAGTTTCCATACTGTATATCTCTGATGACTATGTATTTAGATATAGAAGTGGAAATAGAAACTTCTCGATAAAATTATTGATTTCAACCAAGAATGGTAGAATTTCTCATTTGCTGGAGAAGTGCAAACCACAAGGAAAATGACAATTTCTCTTTCATACCTGTTGAGGTATTTCTTCTCACATGAGCTTGCTAACACTGGTTAAGAAGCAATGCCGTTGGTGGAAAGACATTCCAGAATGCTAGGGGCTCTGCAAACATGGAAGCACATCACATCTAAACACGTTTCCATCCTCACCTGATATCCACATGACAGAAGGGACTGCTGGAAATTAATCCAAAAGGTGGAAGTCTGGATTTTCTTTCAGTTTTAAGTCATGAGGCTGAGATCAATGACAGCACTCTAGTAGTATTCCAGATGAAATTATTAAACAAACAGAGCAGGATTACACCTGGTACCTTGCTGGTCTGTTACACATTACTTGATGCATTCTTCCATTAAAGCATCAAGGAACCAGACATCCATGTGGCCATTTGTCTGTCATATGAGGCTGTAAGATAAATCTTTACTCAGACATGCCATTTCAGTTATATTTATTTTGAAAAATCACTTTTGTGGAATAAAGTAGGAAGCTGGTTATTACTCATTAAAAAAGGAAATGCTGGTAATAATTGGCAGGTGGGTAAGTAACTTGCTTAGAGAGAATTAGAACAGATTCTCAATCTGAAATATTTTCTTTGGTGCTGGCTGACCTGAGTACTTTCAGCATTTTCTGTTTATCTTTGAGATTTCCAGCATCCATCATATTTTGGTGTTGAATTCATTCAGAACCAGTTGCACACTGCAATAATATATCTTTTTCAAATAACACATGTACAGTATTGGGATAGGAAAAACTTATCAGAACTAAACTGAAACAAATTCCATCATTCATTTCTACTGAGACATCTGTAGAAGATGTACAATAATTTGAAACAAATTTAATTTACCAACATACAGATTGTGACAAAAATGTCAGTTTTCACTTCGTGTCTTTCCCCAAACGCTATCAAGATTCTTTTATATTAAAACAAAACTTTGCTGCTCATAGTGAACCATACCAAGATTTAGAATATTTCAGGTTAGGTAGGTTGTTTTTAGAAATACCTTCCAAGAAATTATTTTCCCATAGATATGTTTGGGAGTGAACACAACATTTTAAGAATTAGTGGCACAGAAGCCTAAATAAATCATTTTTTGAGATTTCAAAATGAGCAGAATTCTTCACAAATAATATGCAGCTTTTTCATATCTAAATTTGTAGAACAAATTGTTAAGCTGCATTTAAAAGGGTAATGCACAATATTGTCACCTAAACAGGCAAATAAATTTAAGTTGTGTCTATAAAAGATTACTGTACATATGTTAGTTCTGACAAAGATATGATCCTTACCGTGTTCACAACCGGCAGACTTTTCAACTTTGAATCCGTCATAATAAGATGACAGCAGATAACATCCGCGCTCAACCAACAACTGCTTCATAAATACTGCAGCAGCTCCTGCCATCATCTCCATATCCAGGTCTGCAGATACATCAATGTCGATATAACGTTCATCACATGAAAAAAAGTACACCAAGTGAATGGGATTGGGGGCGGCGGAAAAGATTATATGCACAAAAAAAATTGAAGATCAAAAATTAAAATGTTAAGGAATATGATTTTTAAAAGCAATTTTACGGTTTTTAAAGAAAAAATGTATTTAACATCTCAAAGTGCATTTTTATAAAATAGGTACACTTTTGTCATGAAATCAGCTTTTCATTGATTTAAGAGGCTTTTGGAATAGGCAATTGCCCTGCCCCAGTCATGGGTTCAACATGCAGGCAGAAAGGCTGACTGGCCCTTTAATGATAACGAACAGTCAGCAAGGGGACGTGAGGCACTGTACAGCAATGTACTCACTCACAGGTTCCAGATGTTGCAAGTGGACCACTTCCCCGATCGCTCCCTGGCATAGCAGCTCCTGTATAAATAGATCGTGACGTCATATGTCTTATTTGCAACTTCCAATCCGCGCCCCATCTGCCATACACATCACTCCCAACAACAGCCTATCGAAGGGTGGTATGTAAATGAACAGCGAACCAGGCCGCCCGTGCGCCGCAGTTCGTGTATCCCCTTCACAACGATGTTCTTATACGAACCCTCTTAGAAAACGTGTAATGGCGACTGAAGGTCCTTCTAGATTCCCTGTTGGTCGGGAAGAGGGATAAAAATTGTTTTTTAAAAAAAGACCAAGAATTCAGACATTAAATAGGCTATCCAGAAATAATCTTGTAACTCGCACTGGATTTCTGCAGAAAACAGCCTGCGTTCAGACGGACACAACTGAAACACCGAAGGCAATGCGTTCGATTTTTTTTGTCCGCCATTACACGAAGGTTCAAAAACATTCTTGTTTATCCGAACCGCCTGTAGTTAAATCTGTGCTTGTTATCGCTTTTTTTAAACTTGTTTTTGCTTACAGAAATAAAAACATTAGAGTGGCAAATAATACAAACCGGAACTTATAAAAAGCAAGATTACACAACATCACTTTCCACTGCGAAAATGCTTTACCATAGACATTGACAAATCTAGAAGGTTATTTATTGTAACCTAAAGGTACTTTCCACAAAAGATTGTATGAATGTCCTTTGAAATCGTGTACAAGTATAACCCCTGTAAAGTAACATCATCTTGATACAGAATCTCTACCCGATCGGCTAAGATTTATTTTAAGATACTTAGAGATTACACTTTCTATTTCAGATCTGGAGAATTTTCCAGTTTTTATCCTGACAATAAAGCTGCAAAATAGTTCATTTGGGGTTGACCAAGGGTTCGCTTCCAGTTTTGTTACTGAATCGTTTTACAAGTATCTTTTGCTAAAAGAAACACTGCTTTTCACAATCACGAAGTCTCGAAGCTAAGCCAGTGAACTACTTCTGGAGCGTAGTCAATGTGGTAATAGGCCCGAAACGTCAGCTTTTGTGCTCCTGAGATGCTGCTGGGCCTGCTGTGTTCATCCAGCCTCATTATTATGTGGGAACATAATTGGACTTCAAGATATTTAGGTAACAAACGAATCCAAACAGATTCATTTCTAAATTTTTGGAACTTTGTGCATATTCTTTTGTTCAGCTTTCAGTTTTCTTCCAACTTATAAAATATTACTGCCAGAAGGTACATGTGGAAGTATAAAGTAGGGTCCAGGCCAGAAACGCAACCTCCCTCCGATGCTGTCGGACCTGCTGTGCTTCTCCAATTCCACATTTTATCGACTGTCTTCCAGCATCTGCAGTCCTTTCTATTTCCTGAAGAAGAATCTATATTTGTACAGTATCTTTCAAGACCTCAGGATTTTCCAAAATATTTTACAATCAACAAAGTACTTTTGAAGCACTGTTGTGATATGGAGAAATGAGTATGGGGAGGACACATTATGTAACGTTACAATAAAAAAAAGCACACAACATTTAAATAACCATTTCCAGATGGGATGTTGCTTAAATTCTGAGGTAATGATATAGGTATCAGTAAATTATCTTTTCATTGAAACCACTGCTATAACCGAATGATATGAAATACAGAATTCACCAAGCATCTATAGAACTTAGATTTAATTTAGTCTAGAATGTATTCATATTCTGAAGACACAAAGGAAAACATCGGAAAATCTGGCTTTTTCTGTCCACCAGATTTCTTGAATCTAGCAGGTTTAGATTCAGATACAGCCAAATGTATATCCTATACGTTGGCAGCCAAAACCACTAGCATGGGCCTTAGTGTAGCCAAACAGTAGCTAATAACGAATTGATGTAAACATGAGCAGCACGTAACTGGATAAATGTTATGGGCTTGGCTTGCCTGTTGTTAGATTAATGACTAATTTCCTTAGAAAGTAATCTATTAGGTCCGAGCTGAGAAAGCACCTCATGGAACATCATGAGATGGTGGGATTATGTAACGAGATGAGTGTCAACAGACTGACAGCAGTAGAACTGGCAGATAAGAGAGGGAGTAAAGTCTTGTAGTGTCTCCAGGCAGCCTGGTTTTGATGACTGACTGACTGGGTATCTCAAATACTGCAGTCAAGCCTGACTAAGCTTAACTTCTTTACCAGTTATTTTCTTGCTCGGTGCTTCTCCCTTCTCGTGTATCCCTGGCATGATTTGTCTATTAATATATGACAAATAACAACACCGCAGTAAATATTTGAAAATTTGACAGTATCTTTTGAAATATTCAAATATAAGTTTGAACAAAATGCCTACAGCATATCTATTTTTGCATTTGACTAAAGTGCTCTTGGATTTTAAGTAAAATTAGCAAAGGCTCCTTCATAGTTCTCGAGTAAAAGTATAACCTTATGAGATATTTCAGTCATAATAGCCACATAAACCTTAGGATGAGATCCTTGATCTGTATTAACAAGGCCTTTTTACATTCTTATAGCATGTTCAATCCAGAAAAGCATTCCAAAGAACTTCAAACAGGCATAGTCAAAACAGGATAATAAAACGTGAGGCTGGATGAACACAGCAGGCCAAGCAGCATCTCAGGAGCACAAAAGCTGACGTTTCGGGCCTAGACCCTTCATCAGAGAAAACATAGTCAAAACAGGCTCCAAATTAAGTAAGTTACAGAGATAGTAAGAACTGCCGATGCTGGAGAATCTGAGATAACACAGTATGAAGCTGGATGAACAAAGCAGGCCAAGCAGCATCAGAGGAGCAGGAAATTATTTTCTGAAGAAGGGCCATGACCCAAAATGTCAAACTTGCTGCTCCTCTGATGTGGCTTGGTCTGCTGTGTTCATCCAGCTTCACACCGTGTTATTCCAAATTAAATAAATGAGATTAGGGTTTGTCAAAAAGATGGGATATTAAAGGAGGCCTTTAAGTACAATAGGGAATTGGAAAGCCTGAGAGGTCTTGCAGTGAAATTCCAGAACATGGAGCCTAGAGATCCAAAGGCACAAACAACAAGAAAGTGGTGGGCAGGGGGCTGCACAAGAATCTAAATTCAGAAGAACAAAATAGCTACAGAAGGGATGTTACAGGTTTGCAAGTGGTTAGGGACATGGAGTACTAGGAGTACTAAATTATCTGGTATCAGTAAGGGAAGAAAGGATACAATGATTGAGCCCAATACCATAACAATGGAATGACAATGCAGTTGCTGGTTTATTTATTTTCACTTCAGTGTAATAATGGCGTACCATCTAGTCAGAGATGCTACCTTTAAAATGAGCAATTAAATCAAACTTCAACTTAATTTCCTGTCAACATCTTTTACGGCTTATTAACACCATTCTACATGATAATCAACACAAACACACTAAAACACATTATCATTTGCACCTCATTTGCAGTTGTGGGTCCTGCTGTACCTAATTGTCAGCCATATTTGTCTTATGACAACAGTAGCAGCACCTCCTATAACAATTTTTTCTAATGTTTTAGGACCTCCTGACGTTATGATAAGGAACTACAAAAAAGCTAGACAGCAGTTCTTTAGTTTTTGTTGCCTCGTGTGTGAGGATTCCTTAACAAAACCTTTATATTAAAAAATGCCATGTTGATAATTTTGTGGCAAACATCTTGTCCTCTCTTTTGTGACCATAAACAAATGTAATAAAATATCTCTATATAAAACACTTTACCAAAAGCCTACTTCAAGAACAGATAACTCTACACAATATGTGCGCTGTGTTTTAGGTTCCTTCTTGCTTCATCAGTTCCTGGTAATTGCTGCGGCATTTTCTAATTCTTCGTTTGTAAGTTAATTATCCTCATCTAATTACAGCAACAAAGCCAAATTTGCTGCAAATACCAGGAAGCACTGCATGAAGAAGTGAAATTAGTAGAATCTCTCAGGATTCAGAACAATCTTACTCATACCAAAAACACACATCAAATAACTTTAAAAGCCATAGAAGTAACAAATCAAAAACACTTTTCTCACAGTTCCAAAAAGCTGTATTACCAGAGTAATTTACCAAATGAAACTCAGTGGTTTTTAACATGTCTGGTCGAAAAATTACCTCTAAAATCCATATCAATCAGACTCTGACATAGAGGAAAAAATTTTTTTTATATATTTCAACTTCCTTGTTCTGAGAGGGTCCTCGGTGCTTCTTATCCAATTAAATAATGAAGAAGACAAATTCAGTCGCAGCACTGTGCATGAATTCTCATAAACAAAGAGATAAATAATCAACTGCAAATTTGTTTCCATTGTATTGGTTCAGGGATAAACATTGGTCAGGGCACCAAATTAATTCCCTGGTCCTCTTTCAATAATATCATGGGATCTTATCTGGCCACCAGAACAGGCAAACAGAAGAGACCAATACCGGGTTGAAAAGTCTTCTACATTAGATGTTCAAGCACTGAAAGAGTCGAAAAACCATGATTACACAGTGATATACTTGTCAATCTTCCTGAGCTCCATTCTACACAAACAACAGTGGCTACAAGCGCAGATTAGAGGGTAGGAATTCTGCAGAAAATAACCCACCTCTTGACTCCCAAAAGTCAGGAGTGTGATGGCATACTCCCACTTGCCTGGATGAGTGCAGCTCCAATGACATTCAAGAAGCTTAACACCAAACAGTAAAAAGCAAACCGCCTAAGTGGCACCACATCCACTCCCTCCACCACCAACTCAATATTAGCAGTATGTGTACAATCTACAAGACACACTGCAGAAATTTTCCAAAGATTCACAGACAACCATGACTGCTTTCATCGAGGAGGATAAGGACAGATGATACATGGGAACACCCACAACTTGCAAGTTCCCCTCCCAGCCAGTCACCATCCTGACTTGGAAATATATAGCGGTTCTTTCATTGTTGCTGGGTCAAAATCCCAAAATTTCCTCCCTCTATGGGTCTACTGGCAGTACGTTGACTGCAGCGGTTCAAGAAGGCATTTGACCACCACTTTCTGAAGGACAACAAGGAATGAGGAACAAATGCTCACCAGCCAGCGATGCCCATGTCCTTCAAGTGAACAAAACTTGTCCAAAATTCCGTTTTCAGTAATGAACAAATTACTCAAATAGAAACAAAATGCTGGAAAACTGAAGCAAAAACAGAAATTGCCGGTCAAAGGTCTGCACAACATATTGGACCGAAGGGCCTGTACTATGCTGTACTGTTCTATGTTCTAAAGACAGCAGGTCTGGCAACATCTGTGGAGAGACTAACAGAGACTCTTCTTCACAGCTTAGGAAAGTGTCATATCAGACTTTAAATGTTAACTCTGTTTCTCTCTCCAAGTGCTGACAGTTCCGCTGAGTTTCTCCAGCATTTTCTGTGCTTGTTTCCAACAATTTAACTTTCATATTCGCCCCTGTCTTTGCTAGTCCTCAATGGGGCTATTAAGGTTTGCAAAGTAATCCCACCAAGCATCAGCAACTTCAAGAGAGATAGACAACAAATCAGGGAGGCCTAATGGTATTATTGCTGGACTGTTAATCCCGACAACCAGAGAACATTCCAGGGAATTTGGTTTGAATCCTACCAAGGCAGATGGTAGAATTTGAATTCAATAAATATTTGGAATTAAGAATCAAATGATGACCATGAATCCAATGTTGATTGTCAGGAAAAATCCACCTGGTTCACAAATGCCCTTTAGGGAAGGAAACTGCCATCCTTACCTGGTCTGGACTACATGTGAGTCCAGGCCCACAGCAATGCGGTTGACTCTTAACTGCCCTCTGGGCAATGAGGGATGGGTAATAAATGCTGCCTAACCAGTGATGCCCTCATCCCATGAATGAATTAAGGAAATGGGAACTAGTATAGTTTAGGCATTAAAGTTTACAAATACCTTAAACATAAAAAAGCGTAATTATAGAAATCCACATTTTCCAGCATAAATAAACGTAAAGTGTACATGTTAGTGTAAAATCAGACATCCCAGCTTACTTCAGCTTCATGCTTGGTCTGGCTGAAGCAGTCTCACCGCTGGTCACAGAACCAGTGGGGAATACCCATTCAATCTGTGAGGAAGACCCAATGGGAGTACCCTTAAGGCAACTAACTGACCACCTGCTTGTTCTCTCTGTGATTGAGGTTGTCGATGGTGGAAGCCTCACTTGCCAAGCGTTGTTAATCAGAGTCTGGCAAATCCTCACACCCCTCATACCTGGTGTCAGTGGGATTAGGTGCTTCCGGCCTCATTGTAAACAACTATGTCACAGGATCATGGAAGATCTAGGCCATAGATGCGTAAAGGCAGAATGGGAACTGCAGGAGAGGGGTGCACATGGAGACTTAGACTTGTACTGGGTCTCTTGATCAGGTACAGAGCGCGTGACTACAAGGACTCTCCTGGGGGCTGCTGGCAAAACAGACAGATTTTGCTAGACAGTTTTCCCCAAGTATGAAAGACCAATGCGGAATCCATTTAATCCCTGAGTCACCATAAGTTACTGCAGCTTCTGAGCAATAAAGTCTCAATTGGCTCATTAGCAAACTCTATGATATCTTACAACTGGCAGCCAGTAAATTTGTGCAAATCCCTCCTGTACTGATTAAATCAGGCAATGTTTTCCTACTGCAGGGAGATTGATGCTGAAGAACTACCATGGTTCTTGCTTAAATGGGCTTAACAAAGGGTCTAGGCCCGAAGTGTCAGCTTTTGTGCACCTCTGATGCTGCTTGGCATGCTGTGTTCATCCAGTTCTACACCTTGTTATCTCAGATTCTCCAGCATCTGCAGTTCCTACTATCTCTCAACGAATCCAGCTCACTATGTCAGTAGTTTCATCAGGCTGCCTAGTGTGGAACACAGCAGGGTTCCTCACTGACATTAATGGATCTTGTCATGGTGAGCAAAGCAGCAGGATCACACATTTGATTTTCAGATCTTTATCTGCAACCATTCTCCCTCTTTTCTCGTACAACATGCCTTGAAGCATTTGCCAATCAAGCAATCTGGCAAATAACCTATTTTCAAAAGTCTGTGCTTGCTGCTCATGAACCCACCACCAGGAGGTGTTTGAGAACAGTCCATGGCTGGGCAACACCTTCTAAAACCTTTTTGTTTTAATTTTGAAGACATTTAAAAAGAACATTATCATGGCAGAGACACATCTGACATTTCTTTAGACACAATTAACTACATTTTCTTTTGTTGTATCAGTAAATGAAGCAATCATTTCACACACAGAAAGATGTCTCAGAAAGAAATTGAATGAAAGACCGGTAATTATGCTGGAAAGTGATACTTCTCACTTCTGCATCCCAAATTCTGCCTTGGAAGCCTACAACCCAATGATCTCAGTGTGGACTTTACTAGCTTCAAAATCTCCCCACCCCTGACCTCATCCCAAGACCAGCACCCCCTCTCATCCCTGCCTCTTTGACCTCCCCGTCTCCTCTCCCAACTCACTGACCAATCCCCACTCCTACTTACACTCACCTTTGCTAGCTTCATCCCTGCCTCCTTGACCTGTCCGTCTTCTTCTCCCACCTATCTGCTCCACTATCGACCTGCTATCACTGCCCATCCCCTCTCTCTATTTATTTCACAGCCCCCTTCTCCTCCCCCATTTCTGAAGAAGGGTCCCAACCCAAAGCTTTCCTGCTCCTCTGATGCTGCCTAGCCTGCTGTGTTCCTCTAGCTCCACACCTTGTTATCTCAAACGCCAGCATGGGCAGTTCCAACTACTTCCTCACTTTTAGTTGCACATGATTCTTAATGTTTATCTACTATTACAATGAACACACGGGGCTAAGACTAAACTTACCAAAGGATGATATCTCCAAAAGTGCGGCATTACCTAAATGCTTTAGTGGAATGCTGATGTTAATTATGGGATGGGAGCCTGACTCAGGCAAAATTATCATCAGCCAAACATCTTGCCCTGTGGATTCAGAACTTAGAAACACAGATACATGGAAAATAAATGCAATAGTCAGCCATTCAGCCCTTTAAGCCTACACCACCATTCAATCTAATCATGGCTGATCATGCAACTTCAAGTATCCCATTGCTGCATTCTCTCCATAAACCTTGATCCCTTTAGTCACATGGGCCATGTCTACCTCCCTCTTTAATATGTCTAACGAATGAGAAAGAATTCCACAGGCTCACAACTCTGAGTGAAGAAATTCTTCCTCATCTTAGTCATAGAGCAGCAAAGCAATGGAAACAGACCCTTCGGTCCAATTTGTCTATGCCACCCAGATATCCTAAATTAATTTGGTCCCATTCTCCAGTATTTGGCCCATATCCCTCTGAACCCTTCCTATTCATATACCTATCCAAAAGCCTTTTAAATGTTGTAATTATACCAGCTTCCACCAGCCTCTGGCAACTCGTTGCAAACACGGACCACCCGTTTCATGAAAACGTTGTCCCTTAGGTCTCTTTTAAATCTTTTCCCCTCTGACCTTAAATCTTTGCCCCTCTAGTTTTGGACACCCCATCCCAGAGAAAAGACGTTGACTATTCACACTATATATGCCTCTCCTGATTTTATAAATCTCTAAAGTTGCCCCTCAGCCTCCCATGCTCCAGGGAAAACAGACCCAGCCTATTCAGCTTCTGCCTATAGCTTAAACCCTTCAACGCTGGCAAAATTCTTGTACATCTTTTCTGAACCCTTTCAAGTTTCTCAACATCCTTCCTCAAGCAAGAAGACCAGAATTGAATGCAGTATTCCAAAAGTGGCCTAACCAATGTCATGTATAGCCACAACATGACCACCCAACTGCTATACTCAGTACACTGACCGATAAAGCCAAGCATACCAAATCTTTCTTCACTATCCTGTCTCACTGCAACTCCATTTTCAAAGAACTATGAACCTGCACTCCAAGATGTCTTTGTTCAGGAACACTGCCCAAGATCTTACCATTAAGTGTATAAGTCCTGCTCTGATTTGCCTTTTCAAAATGCAGTACCTCCCATTTATCTAAATTAAACTCCATCTGCCACTCCTCTGCACACTGGCCCATCTGATCAAGATCCCTTCATACTCTGAGGTAATCTTCTTTGCTGTTCACTACACCACCAATTTTGGTGTCATCTGCAAACTTACCACCCATACCTCCTATGTTCACATCCAAATCATTTATATAAATGACAAAAAGCAGTGGACCAGCACCGATCCTCATGGCACACCATTGGTCACAGGCCTCTAGTTTGAAAAGCAACCCTCCAACACCACCCTCTCTATTCCACATAATCTAACCTTGATAACCAGTCTTCCATGCAGAATCTTTTAAAATGCTTTTCTGAAGTCCACACAGATCACATCCACCACACTGCCTTCAACAATCCTCTTTGTTACCTCTTCAAAAAACTCAGATTAGGTTTGTGAGACATGATTTCCCATGCGCATAGCCATGTTGACCATCCCCAATCAGTCTTTGCCTTTCCAAATACATGTAATTCCTGTCCCTCAGGATCCCATCCAACAACATGCCTGCCACTGATGTCAGGCTTACTGGTCTGTAGTTCCCTGGCTTTTCCTTACCACCTTTCTTAAACAATGGTATCACGTTAGTCAGCCTCCACTCTTCTGGCACCTCACCTATCGCTATCGATGTTACAAGTCTCTCAGCAAGGGGCCCAACAATGACTTTCCTACCTTCCCACAAAATTTTAGGGTACATCTGATCAGGTCCTGGAGATTTATTCGCCATTGTGCTTTTTAAGACATCCAGCATCTCCCCCTCTGTAATACAGACATTTTTCAAGATGTCACTGTTTATTTCCCTGAGTTTTCTAGCTCCCGTATCTTTCTCCACAGTAAACATTGATGCAAAATACTCATTTCCTGAATGGCTTACTCCTTATTTTTAGACTGTGGCCCTTAGTTCTGGACTTGCCCAATATTGAGAACATTCTTCCTGCACCTAGCTCGTCCAGTCTCATTAGGATATTATATGTCTCAATGAGATCCCCCCTCATTCTTCTAAATTCCAACAGGTACAAGCCCATTTGATCCAGTCTTTCCTCTGTCAGTCCTGCCATCCCGGGAATCAATCTGGTGAACTTTCGCTAGACTCCCTCAATAGCAAGAATGTCCTTCCCTGGACTAGGAGATGAAAATTGTACACGATACTCACCAAGCCATTGTATAACTGCAGCGAGACATCCTTACTCCGATACTCAAATCTTCTTGCTATTCAGGCCAGCATGCTATTAGCTTTCCTCATCACCAGCTGTCCCTGCATGCCAACCTTCAGCTACTGTTCCACCATGATATGTGGTCTCGTTGCACCTCACATTTTCCTAAACTGCCACCATTTAGAAAATAATCTGCCTTCCTGTTCTGCGAACAAAGTGGATAACTTCACATTTATTCACATTATGTTGTATTTGCCAAGTACTTGTCACTCAGCCAGTCTGTCCAAGCCACCCTTAAAATATAGTTCCACAAATATCAGAGCAACTTGCCTGATCTGTAATTCTTCATTTCTGAGCCTGAATGGTGAATATCATCAAGCTATTTACATCATTGGGTGAAATCACAGATGAAATCATGGGCTGAAGTACATCAAAACCTCATTATCTGAGGGGAATAGAGGCACGGACACTGATAACAAAAAACTACTAAATCTCCTATCTATACTGAAGGGCTGCAATTAGACTGGACAAGTCATCAGGACAGAAAAAAAAGACCAGGTCTGGTGAATACAGTCCGTGCCCAGTGAGTATACCGCGCATCCAAATACAGCAAAACTTGGAAAACGCAAGTGCCAGACAATAAACCATCTCCTATAAGTAAGAATCTGACCATCTCGCTTTGACAGTCAATATCAATTTCCTGGGTTACTATTGACCAGAAACTGTATTGTACCAGTCAAATGAATACTGTGGCTAAAGAACAGGTCAGATTCTGTGAATTCTGAAGCAAGTAACTTAACTCATATCTCCTCAGTGTCTGTCTCCCATCTACAAAGGGCAAGCGTGAGATAACATTCACTTCCTACGTGAATAAGAGCAGTTCCAATAACACTCAAGAAACTTGACAACATCCAGGGCAAAGCAGCTGATTTGACTGGCACACCCTCCATCACTGATCCATAATGGCAATAGGATGTACAATTTATAGGATGTATTGCAGCAATTCTGCAAGTCCCCTTCACACAACCTTCTAGATCCATACTACAACCACTTTGAAGAACAAGGGCATCAGACCCATGGAAACTGCAACCCCACTTACAAATAATCTTCAAAGCGTTTTGACTTGTGTTACATTGCTGCTCCTTCATTGTCATTGGTTAAGTCCTAGAATTCCCTACCTAACAGTATGATGGAAGCACCTACGAATGGTGGCTCAGTAGTTAGCACTGCTGCATCAAAACACCAGGAAACCAGATTCAATTGCAGCTTCAGGTGACTGTCTGTGTGGAGTTTGCACATCTCCCTGTGTCAGTGCGGGCTTCCTCGGGGTTCTCAGGTTTTCTCCCGCAGTCTAAAGATGCGCAGATTAGGTGGATTGGTCATGCTAAATTGCTCATTGTGTCCAGGGATGTGTGGGTTAGGTGGATTAGGCATGGGGAATGCAGTATGGAGTGGGTCTGGGTGGGGTGCTCTTCAGAGGGTTAGTGTGGACTTGATGGGCCGAATGGTCTGCTTACACACTGTAGTGATTCTATGATTCTAAATGGCGTAGGCACTAGTGGCTCATTGGTACCTTCCCAAGGGTGATTAGAGATGGACAATAAATGATGGCCTGAATAGCATCCATCTTGAATGGTAATCTGAAGTAGGTCTCCAGTCTAACTTTTCATCCATAATCTGGGAACCAAGACCAAAACACGATGATATTAATGTTATTCACACTGAGTTCAACAGATTAAAAAAAAATAGATTCGTTCAGGATGTTAAAGGCACATTGTCACATCCTAAGTGCAATCGTCCACTTAGCCAACTGGTGAGACCCTAGCTGTTTATATTTTTGTCAATTGGACATGTCTTAATACATTGTAAGTGCTTCTCCTTGTAAGTTAATTTTTCTGTTCCAATGAAAAAAGAATGAAAACCACCACTTCTAAATATTTCTGACAGTGATCTTTTACACGCAAAAGCCATTCAGTCAGATGTTACATGCCTTCTTGTCATGAGAAAATCATAAATAGGTTCTGGAGAAAACAACATGGCCCCACAGGGCATGCTGCTCCATTCAGTATGTTCATAGCTGATCCTGGGCTTCAATTTCACCTTGACTGCTTGTCATATCCATTGATTCCCTCAGAGATCAAAAATCTATTGCAACCTTAAATATATTAAATTATGGCACATCCACAAACCTCCATGTCGAGAATTTCAAAGAGTCACACCACCTTGAATAAATTTACACTCACTTCATTCCTTAATATTTGCCCCTTATGAACTTTGCCCCTATATTCTAGAGTTACAACTACTATTTAGAAATTCATTAAATAAAGAATATCAGCAGTGATAGTAAACTGACAACTTCATCCCAAAGTCAAAAAATGAAGTAAATTTCTTAACTTCTTTACCCAATGAGTGATTTGTATGTGAATTCACTACATTTATATGGAGTGGGTGAATTTCATAGATTTAGTGGAAACTAGATAAACATGTGAGGGAGAAAGAAACAAATGGATTTGTAGATAGGTTTAAATGAAAAATGGTGAGGGGGGGCCTAATGCAGAATATAAAAAATACCAAGATGTTTTGCTGCCCAGTTCGTGCAAACTTGAGGATGGGCCTTTGGTGATGGAATTGCCTGTTGGCAAGAGCAACATGAACGGATAACCCTAGAATCCCTACACACTTGCAGGAATAGCAACAGAATACAAAACTAGCACCTCTGCCTGAATACCACACCACAGATCTCTACAGGTTAGTTCTGCAGATGCAACACCACTAAGACCAACCATTCTTGAATTATGAGTTTTCTGGTACAACTGAGTTGCTCATTTGGTAATTTAGAATATTTTGATGTCACAATTACAGTCAGATCAGGAATGAGTGGCAGATTTGACTTCCCTAAAGAACTTTAATGAATATGTTGGGGTTTTAAAATAATCTGGTAGTTTTGTGGTTATTTTGCTGATACCAACATTTTATTCCCTGAACTGAAATCAAGGCTTGGACTTTCCCACTTGAAGCCAAAAAAAAGTGGAGGTGAGTGATTTTCATGGTGTTATTTCTGCCATGGCCCGAGGAGAGTTATCTCCTGTGATCGCAGACTTTTTAGCTCAGTATTTATGCAAATGAGATGTTGCAGGATTTATTTGGTGAATGGCAAACAGGCCAAGATGGGAAATCTCATCACTGCTGGGACATTCTGGCTTTCAAGACTGGCACCATATTTAAAGTCCAGCTTGAAACCACTTCAGATGTTGCAGGCCAGAAAGTACTCCTCACATTGTGTTCCTTGCCTCTCAATGCTGACCAGATGAATAGAAGAAAAGTAAGCTACGTCCCTGCCTCATGGAGCAGGACCTTGAGGTTCTGGTAGATAGACTCTTCCTAGTTGACCGCAACAAGAGATCACCATACCAGACCCAGTCTGTATGGGAAGAGATAGCAGCCCAGGAAGTAGCTGACAATAAGGTTCCCTCTGGGCTGTAGGGTTCTCCAAAATATTGCTGTATTCATTGTATGGACAGCCCTCCTGGTCAGTCTCCCAGTGACCAGCCTCATCTTCATTCTCAAATGATTGCTCTCCCTTTCCTAGTTACTCGACATTCCCCCTTTGTCAGTTCAATTTGTGAAGGACACAGAATGCCACAATGGTGCAGGACATCCTGATTGGGATATTCTGCAAAGTCCCGCTTGAGAGGAACAGGCATCTCACCTTCACCTTCAGGTCAATAGTCTGTCCTGTGTGGCCCTGGTGAAAGTGGAAGTCGCATTGACCTTTGTTCTGTGACAGTATGAGGATTTCTTATGAATGTAATAAGCCATGTTTGGAGGCTGTAATCCTCCTCTGCCAGCAGCCAGTCCTGTATAGCCTGTGTGTGTTCCAGTATGTACAAGTCATGAATCTCCCAAAATATTTGGTGCAGATCTCCAAAATGTGTCTTTGATAGTCACAAATTAGTTGAACATTAGGGAGTTGAACCTTTTGTTACTGTCAATGGGAGTTCTCAAAAAAAATGTGGGTACAACTGATAACATCCTGTACCTGGGAAAGCCAGTGTTGTACATTATTCCAATGCTCTAGCTATTGTACTCTCTACACCAATACTTGATGGCAATAAGGTTGCAACTGCCATCAAGTCCTTGTGAGCACAACTGCCACGGCTCTGAGAAGGACTGGACACGCTTAAACCTTCTGCGGCATTTCCATTTTAATATTTGTAAATAACTGCAGTGAACTCTATAAACCATTGTTCTCACCATTCTTTTAGCATCCTTCGTGGATCATGACTTGCTCCTTCTCCTTTTGGAGATGATGCTGCAGCCACAGGAAATTGCTGTTCTTGCTTAAAAAAAAATTCTGCCCTGTTAACTATCAGCATCATGAAGGCCTCATGAACAGCAAGCATGACTGCTGACATTTCAGTGAGTTGATAGGGGCAAGTCAGAGAGATCACAGTGTTATTGAAGTGACACTTGATTCCTCTTTAATTTTGAAGCTGTATGTTACATGTCACAGAGTGTGGCATGAAGATTTCTAAGGAAGTCACCCCTATCATTCCTCATTAAGAAGCTCTGAAGTATGTGACCTTAACATGTACACAGTGAATTGCCAATGTGTCTACACTCCATCAGGAGTTGGTTTCTCTCTGTAAGACAACATGAAAAAGCATGCCCACCAAATTCTCCTTTCCACATTACAGCCAATGTAAGGATATTTATAGCTATCATGTCCTCCCGTACATGCTATTGATTTTCCTGGCCAAATGGAAACATCAGGTTCTGCTTTCATGTTCCTCATTGTAATGTAAGCATAAGAAGTCATATTACAATGAGACATTCAGTGGCACAATGTAACACCAAAGATTGCTTGAAGTCATAATTTATTATCTGCATTCTACGACATATGAAGGCATCTGGGTAGCATTGCTTCATCATTGAAAGCATGATTACTGCAATTGCCCCTTGCAGGACCTCAAAAAGAATGTTGCAAATATTGTAGATAAAAGAGTAACTTGCTGCTCCCATTTTGCAAGAGGATACAGCCATTTTGTGAACTCATTGTTCCCTCGATTTTCCATCTGATATGATAAGGTTCCAGCTTTGGTGTCCACACAAGTGACTTGCAAGGTCAGCCTGTGATTCAAATTTACTGCCATTCTTCAGGTTTCCTCACATATTGCTGTTCCTTTGGCCCTCATAACCCTTCTACCACCTACGCTGGCTATTTATTTGAGGCCCTTCACATTGCTATTAATGTGCTTGCTTTACTCCCAGAGCTCACAAGTCCGGAGGTTCTGATCCTCTTGCTGACCTTACACTATCTACATGCACAGTAGGCTCTGTGACCTGCTCAAACTTTTTGAGAGCTCCCAGTCACTTCCAATTAACTATGATGCTCAGCTATACTGTCAGCAATTATCCCCTATGACAGTCACTATTCTGCCAGAGACAAAACAATCACCAGAATTGATCTGCCCACTCTCCCTAGGACAGTATGGATTTCAGACTGATAAACCTCCTTGTTTATTTGCAACTAAACCTCTATGCCTCGCCATGGCCCAAATTTTGACTGATTTCTCAATAGCACTCCAACTGACTGATCTGTAAATTCAAGACTGTTTGCATGATGTCAAAGACTAGGTGTGGTTCAATCCCCAGACTGCAAGGGCACGGATCCTGGACTCATGTAGGACCTGACTGTCCTTGCTTAACTCCCTGAAATGTAATCAGACCAGCCCCTTGACTGTCTGTGGCAGTAGCCCCTTACTGACACCCTCACCCACTAAATGGTCATCCTCATTTCCTTCAAGCATATGCAATGTGTGAAAGTCAATGACAATGTGTTTGCTGCATAAGCTGCTCGCATATGCTGCAACTCTGACACTGACATGGCATCTTGCTGTACAGCAAAATGTCCACCTTCTCTCTAATACATTTACTCTTCAGTTCCCCATTGCCACAAGCTATCTGTCTCTCCTTCTGTGCTAAATGCAAGCTTCACCACAGATTATGACTGCCTTTAAATCAGTGTTAATGACTTGTGCACTAAAAGCAGGCTGAGACATAAAGGCTGCCTGTGACTAAAACAACAGTGAAGATCCTATGTACTAAAAGCAAGCTAAAACAGAAGATGCCTGGCTGTGCCTCAAGTCCAAAATGTATGATGGAAATCTAGAGTGGTGGCTGAATTAGGCTTTGAGCAAGCAAGATGTTATGATACCAATGCCAAGTTGTGTGGATCAAGGATCCAGGAAGAAAATGTCCACTGACCATTTAGAAGAAGCAGTTCCACATGAAGAGAAGCTAGACGGCAATGAAGCCATTCTTTGAGCTACAATGCATTCTGATGAGGACCGTTCCGCTTCTCTACTAGGTACCTGCATTGATTTATTGGTCGAGTTTCTTAGATGTGCAGAGGAAAATTGAAAGTGTAATGCTGGTATGGAGATTTGGCTAATAACGGGATGCAAGTAAGTGGAAAAAATAAAAATCTCACCATCTAATGGTAAGATCTGAATATGCAATCTAAGTCAACAGGATTTATCCGGGCGAGTTTTCCTTGATGTCAAAAAGCTGGTTTTTGGATTCATGCCTGATTAATTTATCTCACTTGGCATCATTCTTGCAAACTAAGAGGGGGTTTCAAGTTTTCAAACCTCTACGGTGGAATTTTGAGTCATTTTCTATTTATTATTAAACAATCCCTCTTGATACGACCTAGTAACTATCTGCAAAAATATGACTTTTGCTACATCCAAATAGTGCAGCCATTAGAAGTATGGATTAAATAAAATATAAAATGTATAAAGTACATATAAAATTTTGGAATTGATTTGAAATTAAATGTTACAAATTTGATGGTAAGTAGTTTGAGTAACTTTAAAGCAATTCCAGCAAAGCAATGAAAAGGTCCTCTATTTTGTCTGGAACTACAAACCTGCAAGAAGTCAACACCTTCTGGTGAATAAGGAGAGGAAATGTGTCAGAGGAACAACAAACTTGCAGCACTTTTGCCAGTAATGGCATCACACTGAAAGTCACTGCAGAATCTCATATAATACTGCCAAGAATTGCATTTACTAAATGGGGGAATCTGTACAGCAACAAGCATCAAGATACATTGTGTTTTCCTAATGTGGCTAAAGTTATCTGACAAATTAGTCAGTGATGAGAAATGCTGAAAAATATACATCATTTCCTGAGCCTGGTGATATTTATTATTTCAGCTCATGTCCAAAATATTATAACAAGAATAACAATGCATAGAGATAGAATCAAAGGAAGAGTGAAAATGATAAAGAGAAACACTAGAGTAACTTGGTGATCCAATCACATTGGGTGCTGACCATTTTGTTTCTGAATAAAAGGATAAATAACTGAGCAGTTATTTTTCCAGGGGTAAACACCATAGCATTGGCATATACATGCTTCATTTAAATTAACATAGTCCAGACTACATCAGTTTTGCATACCAACTCAAATTCTTAATGTGGTGTCATATCCTGCATGACTGCAAGCCTGTTTCACCAATATGCACAGATCTAAGGTTATTCAATCCTCCTTTAGCTACCTGTTAACTTTGTGAAGCAATTGCACATCATATTAATAAGTTACTTCAACCAGTAGTTCCTATATTCAATCCCTGGTCAGCATTCAGTTAGCTGATCTTAGTTGGAGCAAGATTAAGAGTGATACAATTAGTCTACGCATTTGTTTAAATTGTTTGGTTTTGCTATCAATTTAACAAGTGAGGGTTAAAGTTAACCTGAGGGTCTATTGTAGTACAGTGGTAGTGTCCCTACTTCTGAACCAAGAGACCCAGGCTCAAGTGCCAACTGCTCCAGAGGTGAGTAATAACACCTCTGAATAGGTTGGTTAGATAAAAAAAAGAGGTTAAAGATAGCCTGATCAAGTCTATTTGAATCCTGTTAATGGAGTCTAGTTTCACTTCCTGTGTTCAGTGGAATCTTACTCTTGTTGCAGTTCACCTGAATTGTCAGTATTTGGGTTGTAGCAGTTAACACAGACAGCTAAACAGGATGCAGGAGCAGAACTCTAGCCATTGGAAAACATTGTTAACACTCACTCTCAGCTGGAAAGGATGCATGGGTGACAGCAGCCAAGGGAAGCTGGGTAAAATAATTTTGTAAACATGTGTCTTGACACATTGATATAACAGACGTTGGAACAGCGCACTGTTTCCTTTTCTCGTCTCACTCCTTCACTGGTCACAATTTAAAATTTAACCAAACTGGTGAATCACCAGTTATTTAGGTCTCAGACTGGATCAGACTCAACATTAAGAACAAGTCAGCCAGGTTTCTTCAGTCTTTTAAAAAATCCGTTCACAGGATGTGGGTGGTGCTGGCTAGGCCGGTGTTTATTGCTTATCCAAAAATTGTCCAGAGGACACTAACAGTCTCCCACATTGCTGGCAGTCTAGAGTCAAATGTAGGCCAGCAGATCTCCTTCTGGGAAATCTTTAATCTATATGTTTAGGGCTTTCCTTTCCTAAAAAGGCATGAGAGAACTAGAGATAATGGGAACTGCAATTGCTGGAGATTCCAAGGTAACAAAGTGTAGAGCTGGGTGAACACAGCAGGCCAAGCAGCATCAAAGGAGCACAAAAGCCAACATTTCGGGCCTAGACCCTTCATCAGAAAAGGGGCTGACGTTTCGGACCTAGACCCTTCATCAGAAAAGGGGCTGATGTTTTGGGCCTAGACCCTTCATCAGAAAATCTTTTCTGATTGAAGGGTCAAGACCCAAAACGTCAACTTTTGTGCTCCTAAGATGCTGCTTGGCCTGCTGTGTTCATCCAGCTCTACACTTTGTTATCATTAGTGAACTAGATGGGTTTTTATGACAATCGATAGTGGTCACCATAATACAAACTTTCTTTTTACTTCCAGATTTTATTGAATTCAAATTTCACCATCTGCTATAGTGAGATTTGTACCCATGTACTCCACAGCATCAGCCTGGGTTTCTGGATTGCTAGTTCAGAGACAACACCACTACCCAATTACTTCCTCAACAAATAACTAAATTATTTCAGAAAACAAATTCAAGCAAAGATGCAAACAGTTTGGATTATCCAAATCTATATTTATGTATCTCTACACAAAAAAAATCTAGCACAGACAAGTCTGAGGAGAAAAACAAAAAAAAAGAAAATTCTGCTGATTGTTAGCTTTAAAGTACTTTGAAATAGAGCTCAATAATTTTAGGGCCTAAACTCTCCCATATTCTAGACCATCAGGCTTGTCATCACATAGCCTGCCATTACACACTTCAAAACGTCAGCCTTCCTAGTTCTCTGATGCTGCTTGGCCTACTGTGTTCATTCAGCTCTACACCTTGTTATTACACACCACCTATTGTTAGTCACTAACAGTCCCCATTAACCCTCCTCGCCAGATTATTATCAACTCCTTTGTCTATCTAATTGCTCTTCTCTCCATTTGGGCTCTATCCTATTGTTTACTCCCTACACCATCCCCCTCCCTATTTTCTGCATATAAACCAACGTTTTCCCAGAGGAAGGGCCACTGGACTGAAAATGTTACCACTGATTTTCTCTTCACAGATGCTGCCAAAAGTGCTCGGCTTTTCCAGCAACTTTGTTTTTTCTCCTGATTTACAGCATCCGCAGATCTTTCAGTTTTCATAAACACGTGATCTAGTCATCTTTCACTTTACTATTTAGGGGATCTTGCTGTGTCTAAAATTGGCTGTTGCACTTCCTAAATTATAATGAGATGACACTATGTAAGTCATTTCTTGCTACAAACTGTTAATGAATGTCAAGAAGTCACATAAGGTGCAATATAAATGTAAGGTTCTTCTTAATTTATGAATATTTGTTGACTTCCCCAATTGGGCAAAAAATACTCCCAATTGGGCATCCAACCACTAAGGAAACTGCTGATAATCTGGTGTGGAGAAAGGTAGCACATATTAGGAATTAGTTGGAGTCTGACAGTCATAGGAATAGTCTACACTTTAAGCCAATGATCCTGTTCCACTACTAATTATCCCACAATACTCTAATATCAAGTATCCCTGCATGTCCTAAGCACAGTCAGAACCTGACTGAAATGGGAACCACATGTGATTCAAATGCTGCTATACAATCAATAATATCAAAAAGAGATCGTGAATCACTATAGTTGTGTCAAGATAATTGTTTGGTTGTACAAAGCTGTGCTAAAAAGAATCACAAAGTCAAAGCTTTTCAATCTGCACTCAAGATAATAAAATGTGAGGCTGGATGAACACAGCAGGCCCAGCAGCATCTCAGGAACACAAAAGCTGACGTTTCGGGCCTAGGTGAAGGGTTTAGGCCCGAAACGTCAGCTTTTGTGCTCCTGAGATGCTGCTGGGCCTGCTGTGTTCATCCAGCCTCACATTTTATTATCTCAATCTGCAATCATCAGGGTTTGGACACAAAATGCAAACTTTGAAAGGGAACACCAATTGTACAGCATGCTAAGGGAGTGCTGATTAGTTGAATTGCGATGGCCCAAGGATGCAGTTACATCAGTTAGCTGTTAATCTTAGCAATCTTAGGTTAATCAGCCAGCTCCCACAAATAATAAATTTTAAACAGTCCAACTGTTTTACTTGCTTTCTGAAAGAATATGAAAATACGTTACTTATTCAGATGCTATTCCACGAATCTAACATAACACTTAACTCCAGAATTCTATTCAACTTGAAATATTAACTCTTGTTCCTCTCTCACCACAGATGTTGCCAGACCTGTTGAATATTTCTGGCACTTTTGTTTTTATTCCAAATTTCCAGCATTTGCAATATTACTTGTATTTAATTTCACTTAACTGTTATGTAAAATACAATCACGTTCAGCCATTTCATCTGCTAAGTAACATTATAATTCAAGACCCCAATTTCAAAAATAAACAAAGTTTACTTCAAAAGATATCCATCCAGACAAATGAGTATTTATAAAGCAAGTGGATGATTAAGTTGTAATATTTATTATAAATAGATCTGCCGGCTAGAGATTTTTTTCTGATTGCATGGTAAATCTTGACAAGTAAAATGTTAAAAAAGAGTGACAAGTTTTTGAAACATATAAAAAGCACAATTGAAAAATGTGCAATGTAGAATGAGACAAACTACTCAAAGTAACAATGATATGCTGTCCCTTAAAGTGTTAGCTTGTGGTAAGACTGTAGCAGCTGTAGACAGAAGCACTGCTCCAGGTAGAAGTTTTGATTCACCTGTCAAATATTTTTAACTTTATTCTCCCCTTTCCCCAGCACTAGCCCCAATACATACATGTTAACCCTTCACTTTTGACATTTACAACAGTGATGAGGACTTTCCTCCCTCAGAAGGTGCAAGGCTTTGGAATTTTCTTCCTCATACAGCAATCAAGGCAGGAAATGCTAAAGCCTGAGTTAGGTATATTTTTGATTGACAAAGGAATCAAGCATTATGGCTGAGAGAATGGCACAAAGGACACAATCAGATCAAGTGTTATTGAATGACAGTGCAGGGCGGTCAATGGGCTAAATGGCCAACTCCTGCTCCTACTTCTTCTGATCTTTTATGGAAAGTAAATTTATGCCCACATTAGGGCGGCAAAACTAGTGAAGTACCACCCCCTAGCTTGCACCCTGCTATGACTGACAGTATGGTACAATACTCTCTGGTGAAGGGTCTAGGCCCGAAACGTCATCTTTTGTGCTCCTGAGATGCTGCTTGGCCTGCTGTGTCAATCCAGCTCCACACTTTGTTATCTAGTGCAGCACAGTACATTGTCTTTGGAAACTGAATAATTAGAATGTCCAAACAGGGGAGGAGAATATATATGCACCATGTCTGGTAAATAAGATTAAAACTCCTTTTGGTCAGGCAATCTAAAGAAGGGTCCTGACCTGAAACACCAACTTTCCTACTCTTCTGATGCTGCCTGGCCTGCTGTGCTCTTCCAGCTCCAAATGGTGTTATTTCAGAGTCTTAAATAAATATTACATGCAACATAATCAGTCTGTTTCTATAAAACAGAGTGTAAAATTCCTTTGTACTGTGCTTTTTTTGGGGAATACTGTACTGCTGGCTGCTTGCTGCAGGGTGTTCTGCACAGGGTTTCAGTCACAGGGGGTGGGGGTGGGGGTCCTCATTCACCAGTGTCCTGCTTTCACACAATCCAACTAGCGGATGTGACACAACAAAAGGTTTTTTAATTTGGAAAATGCTACCTCTGGCATGGAATCCACACATCACAGAAGAAACAAGAAGTGTTCAGGGAGCATCATTTTAGGAGCAAGACACTCAAGGGTTACATCATTTCAAGAAGTTTTTTTTAAAATTGAAAGATGTCTAGAAATATATTGGAGTATTCTTGGAGAATCTGCGGTGAGGTCCTATAATTGCAGGGCGGTTTTTTGTGGGTGTTTGTAGGCAAGGCTCAGTGATCTGTCCACATGAAGGCTGCAACAGGTATGGTCGAGGGAGGGCAATGCCTCCTAAGGTGCAGCATGACAAGATTATGGATCAAAGGCTCCTAAAAGGTCAAGGTTTGTGCTGGTCACTCTGCCAAATGAAGCTGGCTTCTTCCATGTTCCTCAAATGGGGGCTGATAGGAGGTTGTCGGGCAGGCCAACCAATATAAATAATATCTCAGACAGCATATCTTTTGGAACTATTTTTCAAGCTGCTCCCTTAAGATCTCATCTGAGCCACTTGTAACATCACTTCTGAGGCAAATGTACCTTCCAAACCCATGACCATTTCTATGTAGAAGGACAAGTGCAGCAGATACATGGGAACACCACCACCTGGCAAGTTCCCCTCCAAGCCACCCACCATCCTGACTTGGAAATACTGCACTGTTCCTTCACTGTTGCTGGGTCAAAATTCTGGAATTCACTTCCTAATAACATTGGAGTCAACCCACAGCAAATGGACTATCACCTTCTCAAGGGCAGCTAGCTAGCCTGCAATGCCCACATCCCATGAATGAATTTAAAGAAAAATCATCCTTCATCTTGGACTTGACTGCAACCCACACATGATCACATGACCCACCATGGGCTGATCCTACATTTATACTAATATCCAAACTATCTGCAGTGATACTGTGTCTGACCAGTGCCTGACAGTGTAAGAGTGAGTGACACAATTGCTCTAATGTGCTGTGCTTTTGTTGTTGCTCTTCCTCTTTGAGCTGCTGTGCCTAGGCAGGTGGCAGTTTTTAGGTATCTGAAAACAGGCACTCAGAAAGACCAGGGTGGTGTGAGAGAAGCCATAACATGGAGGTGCAGGGGTTGGATGGGGCGAACAGAGTCAGAAGTTACATGATACCAAGTTATAGACCAACAGGTTTATTTGAAATCACAAACTTTCAAAGCACTGCTCATTCATCAGGTGAAGACTTCACCTGACAAAGGCGCAGTGTTCTAAAAGCTTGCAATCATGTGACTTCTAATGGTGAGAGAGATGGCAGTGGGGTTGGAAGCAAGCGATTCATAGTCACATCATCTGCAATTTGCTCATCATGCAAATAGCAATTAAGAGGTAAGGTAAGGTAGGAACATACTGTGTGACTCAATGTTCTCAGCAAGACCAAATATGTAAGGCACAGTCTCAGCAGTCCCTGTTTCCTCTGTAGGGTTCAGATGACATAGGGACCCTTGTCATCAATTAATTCTCTTCCCTTGAATTATGTGCCACTTGTCCTGAGTTGAATAAGGGCAAAATGCGGTGATTATGTTGCACTGTGTTTGGATGATGTTCCTACAACAACTGAATAAATGGAGGGAACAGCTAACAGTGCAAAGTGATGAGAGACTAACTGTGCTGGAAGTTGGGCGAGTTTTCAGTGGTCTGTATGAATTTTAGTTAAGTCCTAAGTGGCAGGAATTAGTGTTGGGTGAATATCAGAACATCACAAGAGACTGCCAGGCAAGACGCAATTACAAAGGGATGACAGCAAAGCTGGCTGGAGTGGACTTGAAAAGGGGTTTATCAGCAAAGACAGTTGAGGAACAATGGCAGTCCTTTCAGAAAATAATTCATAGTTCACAGTAAAAATGTATTTTAGTGAGGAAGGAGAATTCTAAGAGGGGGATAAGTCAATTACTGTTAGCAAGGGAACTTAAGGATTGTATCAAATATTGTGGCAAAGATTAGTCACAAGCTAAAGAATTGGAAAAGTTTTTAAAAACTAACAAAAGATTACAAAAAAAAAGAGAAAATAAATTTTGAAGAAAAACCTGCAAATAATATCAAGATAGACAGCAAAAACTTCTTTAAATATATAAAAAAGGAAGACAGAGATCAAACTAAGCATAAGCCCTTACAGAATGAGGTTGGGGAAATAATAATGGGGAACAGGAAAAGGCAAATAAGTTTAATAAATTATTTGTATGTCTTCACCAGAAAGTATTAACAGCATTCAAAAATCACTAAATACTCAAAGGGCAATAGAAGAGGAAATAAAGCAGTAACTCTTACAAAAGGAAAAAGTGCAAGAAAAGTTAATGGAGCTAAAGACCAATAATTCCCAGACCTGATGTGATTCAACCTAGGATATTAGGATGTGTAGCTCTAGAGATAGTCAATGTATTGTTGGTAATCTTCCAGGATTCCTTAGGTTCTGGAGAAGTCTCAGAGCACTGGACAACTGCCAATGTAACACCTTTATTTAAAAAGGAAGGGAGACAAAAAACAGGTAGTTATATCCCCATTAGCTTCATGTCTTAAACTGGGAAAATGAGAGAGCCTAGTATAAAGGATATAATAGCAGAGTATTTAGAATTACATAATATATTCAAGCAGAGTCAATAAGGTTTAATGAAGGGGAAATCATGCCTGGCAAGTTTACTGGAATTAGCGGGTTTTGAGAAGATTTTGAGAAAATTTACTGGAATTCTCTGAGGAGACAACAAGCAGGGAAGATAAGGGGAAGCAGTACATGTAATATTATTTAGATTTTCAGAAGGTATTATAAAGGTACCACACATTAGGCTACTTAATGAGATAACAGTCCATGGTGTTGGAGGTGCTATATTAGCATGGATCAAGGATAAGTAGGAGTGTATTTTCAGGATGGCAACTTGTAACTAGTGGAGCGCTATCAGGGTTTGTGCTAGGACCACAATAATTTACAATATATGTTTGTGACTTTGGTGACACATTTACTTTCCTCATCTAAGTTTGCAGATGACACAAATTTGGTGAAAAAACAATGGTAAGTTGACCCAACTGGCTACTTGATTCAGAGCCTTTTTAATGATGATCCTTGAAGCCCTCCTGGTCCCCTCCAAAACCATGGTACCTTTCCCTCTGCTCATTCCCAACACCATAATGCCTCCAGCACTACATCATCACTTTGAAATTCTCCCTCTGTCTGGTATGCACTTTGTTATTATTTAATTTGAATTAACAACACTTGCAATTAATGCCCATGATCTATGATTGGGGAAACCTTTTATCAAATTGACCCACAATTTGCATGAGAAACGTTAACATACCAAAAACAACCAACAATTAAAGTTTTCCATGTAGCTCACAAATATTTAAGCAAAATTTATACATATTACAAAATGTTGGGACACAAGTTAAAACTTCAAATATTGCCTAACGACCTAACCATCATAAACAAAAATCTAAATTCCCTGACTGGTGGAGAAGTCAAAAGCAAATGTTCCACCCAGGTGTTCCTATGTAAAAGAAACATCCCTCTAAAAGCTTAAAGACTAACATAGGAATCCCATTTAATATGTCCTCTTAAGTATTCAAGACATTTTCATACAACTAACGTCACCAATCACAGAGAAAATCAATGACCTTTGGCAGACGTCTAAGAATCTTACACTTTTCTTTGGTTCCAGGATAAACTTTTGAGCTCCTCTTTTGGAACAGCTAAGCACTCTCTTAACACCTCTAAGCTGATTGGGGTACCTCTGAGATAACACAGTGTGAAGCTGGATGAATGCAAAGAGGCCAAGCAGTATCAGAGGAGCATGAAAGTTTGACATTTCAGGTTGAGACCCTTCTTCAGAAAATGGTTTTGCAGTGGGGTTAAAATTGTTACAGAGATAGTAGGAACTGCCAATGCTGGAGAAACTGAGATAACACAGTATGAAGCTGGATGAACACAGTAGACCAAGCACATTAGAAGAGCAGGAAAGTTTGACATTTTGAAGCTGGATGAACACAGCAGGCCAAGCAGCATCAGAAAAGCAGGAAAGTTTGAGGTTTCGGTCGAAACCTTTCTTCAGAAAATTTTTTCCAGCATCGGCAGTTCCTACTATCTCTGGAGTACCTCTGAATTCCCTTTGATAGCAGAAAGGAGAAAGATAGGCAGGAAGGAGAGAGGGAAGTGGGAGGAAAGTGATATTGTGGAAAAACAGTGAAAAGGAGAAAGAGAGATTAGGAGAAAGGACAAAGAGTGAATCAGAAGAGAAGTGAGTAATGGGGGATGTGTGATTGGAGAGGCAAAAGGGCAGAGAGAAGAAAGTAGTAAATATGTTGGGGAACAAAATCTACAAATTTTATAATATCTGCATAAAATTAATTTTAAAAACAGATGTGGATAAAAGTGTGTTGCAGCAATAAAAATTGTAACACACCCAAATTAGTCTGCATGCCTCTACTTCTGGGTGGTCATACTCAATGCATTAATGTTGAGAGGCAGACAATAGTTAAGGGAAAACAATCTTTCTTACACTAATGTAATTAAAAAGGTTTTACAACCTCTTAATAGAAATTCTATTTTTAGAAATGAAAGCAGGGAAGAAAGCAGAGCTCCAACCACTACATTCTGGATTACAGAACAGTTTCTGAAACAGTTTTGTATTCCATTATCTCATACTTCAGCAAAAATATTAAGGACATTGCTGAAAGGTGCTTCCAAATTTTCTTTCCTTTCCTTACCTCTTTCTCTTCATGAAGGCATTGGTTCATTCTGGCATTGGCTTTGTACTGTTCCTGTTAGCATCCTATAATTATACCATACCTCCCTAGCCTGTCTCTAGCTGAGAGTGTGGGGGAGGTGAATTCTGAGTATTTGCTATGTTAATATAAGGCAACATGAGCCATTCTAATTAAAATTGGGTAACTCAACACAGACAGGCCTTGATTAACTTTCTCAACTCTATGGTACCAGATAGCATAATAATCTACTGATTCTTATATTTGTCTATAGCCAACCTTGGTGTTTGTAATGTAATGGATTTAAACAAGTACATATGATTGATTCAGGGATTATTTTATGTTTCTCAAGTTTAAGCAGGGAAGCAGAGAAGATCCGATCTTGCATCAATTCAGCACATCTTCTGGTGGATACATAAAGCAGTATCAGCCTTTGCTGAGTGGAAAGCCTTTGCTTTTGGAGCTGTAGGTCATGGTTCAAATGCCATTCCAATACCCAGGCTGACATAGGGCTGAGACATGCTGGAATGGCAATGGTGTATTCTTTGGAACAGGTCATTACATTTAGGCCTTGTGTTATATCCAACAGACAGGGCAATGAATCCACGGCAAAGGTAGTTCTTCCTGTCTCCAGGCTAATACCTATCTTTGTACAAACATCAATACAACTGATTATCCGGAATCTTGAGAACTTAGGGCCCATAAATTAACTGCTATGTTTTCTTAACACAACAGTAACAACACCTCATGGATACTCATTGGCGGTGAAGGCGCTGTATCAAAACAGTTCTTCTTTGTTCCTGCATCCATAAAAATAGACTCTCATAGTGCTACACCTTTCTCACTAGCAATAGGATAGCTGACAACACTTCAACTTGTAGCATGAGAAATTAGAGCAGTTACAGTCTGTAAGACAAAAGGCTGATCTTTCTTCTCCAAAGTAGTAAATGAAAAGTTTGTTCATTTCTGTAGCTATCATATATCACCCGTTCCTTCCTAGTTTTTATTGCCTAATTTGGATTTTCAGTCTTCAAACTATCCATCAGATCAGTCAAACAAACACTTCCTGCATTTGCTGCGATATTCAGTGTTCTGGGAAAGTAATAAAACAGCTGGAAGCAATTACACTCACTGCAATTTTAAAATTATAAGATTTCAATTGAAGAAATAGTATCCCCTTTTGTTATATAGAGTAGAGAGTTACATTGACCAAATCCCAAATTATCTATTTGAAAAATCAAGGGAAATCTACATAAACGGTGCAGCAGTATATGGTTCCCTAAACTTATGTGAAATATCAAGCCTCCTAATCCAACAGCAAAAACAGTGTTTGAATGTCAAATGCCATTTTGGCTTTATGCTTAAACTGCAGCTGTTCTGCATTACTACACACTGTATAAAGATCAAAATGTCTTTGAGCAAATGGCTTACTCTGATCTTGCTGCAGAAAGTGAAGACCTCACCACATACTGTTACTGTCAAAGCAGCTGTGTACATTACAAGTACAAATCAAGGCCTTGTGCATCCAACATTGATTCTCTGCTGATCTGTAAATGATGGGTATGAAAAGCAGTAAAATGATAAAACGTTTCCTTCACTTTCTGAAAACATCTCATCTTACTGGTAAAGGCGAGGATATAAAAAATTACATTAATAGGTCTAAATCAGGACGTGGAAGGGAGAGAGGAAATTAGTACCACTTCCATTTTGTTTGTGATTGTGCTAGGAAAACTGATGGAAATGCAGGAACTGAAAAGTCTGAGTCCAAATGGACTTCATCCTAAGGTTTCGAAAGAGGTCGCAAACCAGGTTGTAAATGCATTAGTGTCAATTTTCTAAAATGCACTTGATTGAAGAAGTGTTCCATCGGACTGGAAAATAGCAAATATAACCCTTCTATTCAAGGTGGGGTGGAAGCAGAAATCAGGCATCTATAGCCTGGACATCTGTTGTGGGGGAGGCGCTAGAATCAATCATTAAAGAGGTTATAGCTGCACACTTAGAAAACAAGGTAATCAGGTTTAGTAAATGTAGTTGAGTCAAAGGGAAATTGTGTTTAACTGACTTATTGGAGTATTTTAAGATGTTACATGCACTTTGGATAAAGGTAGGTGTACTATACTTCGATTTCCAGAAGGCATTAGAGATGGTGCGACAACTAAGGTTATTACAAAAGTAACAGTTCACGATGTAGGGAGTAACATATTAGCACGATACAGTTTGGCTGGCTGGCAGAAAACAGAGACGATGCATGATTTTCTGATGAAGCGTGTAGGCCCGAAACGTCAGCTTTCCTGCTGCTTGGCCTGTTGTGTACATCCAGCTCTACACCTTGTTATCTTGGGTGCATGAACTGGTCTTTGTCTTATTGCCTCAATGTGATGAGTGGAGTCCCTTAATGTGCTAAGGCATGAATGTCTTATATTTTACATCAATGATGTATATCAGGGAAGTGAAGGCAGCTAAGTTTGCAGGCAATACCAAGATAGGCAGGAAATTATGTTGAGAAGAAGTTGCAGATGAATATAGATGGATTGAGAGAGTGGGCAAAAATCGGGCAAATCAAGTATAATGTGAAAAATTTAAAGTTGTCCATTTTGACAGGAAGAATATAAAGTAGTGTATCAGTGAAGTGGAAAATGACGCAGATTTCCAAGGTGCAGAGAGATTTAGAGATTCTGGTGTATCAGTCACAAAAAGTTTGCATGAAGGTACAGCACATAATCAAGAAGGTTAACAGGATTGAGTCATAGAGCTGTACAGCATGGTAATAGACTTTTCGGTTTATAGGATTCTCGTGATGTCTTTCCTGTTGGTGTAAACTGAATGATTAGCGAGAGCAGAGAATGAAGTTGATCAGCTCTTTCTGTCTGTGCCATTACCACAACATTTCCCGCTAAATCTGCAGTTTATCTTGCCTCACCTCATTATTCCTGCCAAACTGGGAACAAAGGGATGAGGATAGAAGAAAAGGCGAAGCAGACGTGCTTGTGGAACGGCAGAAAGGAACTTCATGATGAATCTAGCAGAAAAAGAGGAGACACTGAAGCAGCCTCCTGATGACAAATGTGCTTTCTTTGCAGGTAAAATTTACTGCCTCACTAAGCAGGAACCATTGAACTTCAGCAGTGACGTGATTATCTTTGCCGGTTGTTCACCTTGTGTCCACCAAACTGTTGTGATAGATATAGGACAGATATTGGAGGTAAGTTCTTTACTCAGAGAGTAGTGAGGGCATGGAATGCCCTTCCTGCAACAGCAGTCAACTCGCCAATTTTAAGGGCATTTAAATGGTCATTGCATAAACATATGGATGATAATGGAATAGTGTAGGTTAGATGGGCTTCAAATTGGTTTCATAGGTTGGCACAGCATCAAGGGCCAAAGGGCCTGTACTGCGCTGTAATGTCCTATGTTCAGTCCAACTCATCCATACTGACCAGATATCCTAAATTAATCTAGTCCCACTTGCCAGCATTTGGCCCATATCCCTCTAAATCCTTCCTATTCATACACCCATTCCGATGCCTTTTAAATGTCGTAGTCATACCAGCCTCCATCACTTCCTCTGACATCTCATTCCAGACATGCACCACCCTCTGCATGAGAAAAGTTGCTCCTTAGTTTCCTTATTAGTCTTTCCTCTCTCACTTAAACCTATGCCCTCTATTTTTGGACTCCCCTTGGCTATGCATCCTATGCTGGCCCATGATTTTATAAACTTCTATAAAGATCTTCAGCCTTCAATGCTCTAGCCTACTCAGCCTCTCCATGTTGATCAAACTCTTCAACCCTGGCAACATCCTTGTAAATTTTTACTGAATCTTGTCAAATTTCACAACATCCTTCCTCTAGCAGGAAGACCAGAACTGAATGCAGTATTTCAAAAATGGCCCAATTAATGTCCTCTACAGCCACAGCATGACCTTCCAACTGCTGTACTTAATGCACTGACCAATAAAGGCAGGTAATACTAAACGCCTTCTTCACTATCCTGTCTAACTGCGACCCCACTTTCAAGGAACTCTGAACCTATACTCCACGGTCTTTTTGTTCAGAAACACTCCCCAGGACCTTACCATTAAGTGTATTACTGCTGCCTGATTTGCCTTTCCAAAATGCAGCACCTCACATTTATCTAAACTAAACACCATCTGCCACTCCTCGGACCATCTCACCAAGGTCCCATTGTATGCTGAGGCAATCTTCCACATTGTCCACTACATTTGTTATCTTTTATTTTTAGAGAGATTGAGCATAAAAGTAAGGATGTTATTGCAGGTATTGTTGAGATCATATCTCAAATGTGTGCAGTTTGGTCTCCTTATTTTTGAAAGATGTAAATATGGGTGGGCAAACAGGAGGCTGGAAGAACACAGCAAGACAGGCAGCATCTGGAGGAAAGGAGCAGTCAACATTTCAGATATTACCCTTCTTCAGGACTGGATGTGGGATTGGAAGGAGCTGCAGGTACCAGTCCAAAGATGAGCAGGTTAGGTGCATTGGTCATGCTAGATTGCCTGTAATGTTCAGGATGTGAAGCTTAGGTGGGTTATAGGGGGATGGGTCTGGGTGGGATGCACTGAGGCTGGGTGTGGACTTGTTGGGCCGAAGGGCATGTTTCCACGCTGTAGGGATTCTATGTTAGAAGTGTTTACCAGATTGGGAGGTTTACTAGATTGATACTGGAATGAGCAGGCTGTCTTATGAGGATAAGTTGGACAGGCTGGGCTTGTTCCCACTGGAGTTTAGAGGAATGGAGGGGTGATTGTTTAAAGTGAATAAGATGTTAAATGATCTTGACAATATGGTCTTGAAAAGAATGCATCCTCTTGTAGGTCAGTGCAAAATGAGGAGGCAGTATCTTAAAATTTGGGGTCATGTTTTCTGGACAGTGATGAGGAGTTTTTTTTTCCAGAGAGTTGTGTGGCTTTGGAGCTTGCTGCCTTAGAAATCAGTGCGGGTGTAGTCATTGAATATTTTTAGACAGAGGTAGCTAGATTTATGTTAGGCAGGGGAATCAAGGATTACCAAGATAGATGGTTAAAACATAATTGAAAAGATGGATGAAGCACAAAAAGATCAGCCATGATTTAACAGAATTCCTAAAATGGCTTGCAGGCATAGCAAGATAAACTATTGCTCCAGCAATGTTGACAGCACTAGGACAGGTTAGGGGTGAAAATATACAAGGGCAACCCTGCTGGTCTGACCTGAATTAGTTGATATCCACTTCAGTTACACTTGAAGCAAATGGCAAAGGTACTAACAGCTATTGACTGTGGAAGCCTCTTGATCTACTTCTGCTTCTAGTTTATATGTTCTTATGTAAATTAGGAACTGATGTTTCCAACATACAGTTGGATATAGGAAGTGTGAAGAATCAGTAACAAGAACTCCGGTTCACATAGCATTTCTATTGTGGAAGATACTTTATAAGTTGCTGTTCTGATTGTGTACTGGGAGCATCAGTTTCATGCAGTTAACCGTTTGCTTCCACAGTCAATAGCTGTTAGTAAGCCAAGTATGCAAGCCATTTTAGTAATTCTGTTAAATCATGGCCTGTGAGAAGAGGCGGCTTCCACTGAAGATAAGGGAATGAATTGCCCCATTTGAAGAGGAAACATTGCTCTCCATTCTCATGGACTGGCACTTCAGTTTTTTTTAAATCATTTTTTTTATGTGACAATCAGAGGCATCTTGATAATGAGGCATCCACTCTTTTTATGCAGCTATTGGCAGCTCCTACCTTAGAAGATACAGACATCGTTGGAGGGCATTCTCTTGGCTCTCCAATAATCTTGAATTGGTTAGAAAATATGCCTTCTGGTCACTCATTGGCCAGTTTACCAAGTCTGTCATCAGGTGACTGTCTTCAACATGGCGCAGGTTTGGATCCTGTTTACTGTCCAAAGGCCCCAACAATTTGTCCCAACAACAAAGGGAAAATCTTACCCATGCTCTCTAAATACTAGACTAGCATCCACTTATTTTCGGAAATGGAGAATTAGTATGATGAACTGTTTATGTAATAAAGAGATAATGGGAACTGCAGATGCTGGAGATTCCAAGATAATAAAATGTGAGGCTGGATGAACACAGCAGGCCAAGCAGCATCTCAGGAGCACAAAAGCTGACGTTTCGGGCCTAGACCCTTCATCAGAGCTCTCTGATGAAGGGTCTAGGCCCGAAACGTCAGCTTTTGTGCTCCTGAGATGCTGCTTGGCCTGCTGTGTTCATCCAGCCTCACATTTTATTATCTGTTTATGTAATAAAGTATTTTTATGGCAACTGTAGAGTGTAAAGTAAAAGAAGAATCTGGAGGGTGCTGGAGAAACTCAGTAGGTCTGGTAGCATCTGTGGAGAAAGAAACACAGTTAATGTTGAATGCAATGTGACACTTGTTTTGGAACAGTCTCTATTCACAGACGCTGAGTTACTGCAGTATTCCCAGTATTTTGTTTTAATGAAATAAATGGGGTTCTCATGAGCCATTGAAAGCAGAAGAGAAGAACTATGACTCAAACCATCATTTGCTACTTCACTGATAATGACTCCAGTCCCTATTTCTTGCTCAGGATGAATCAGATCTAAATGCAATCTCTCGTAGCTTTGAAAGTATTCTTACAACTAATCCTGTAAAATATGCTTTCAGTTATCTTGATGGAACTCCTTACCTAGTTCAGCATCTGCAATTTCTTATATTTCCCTCAATAAAACTTGTTTGTTTTTACATGAAAGGTACTTTCTTCCCTCAAATATTCAAAACATACAATCATTTCAAACAGTGGAAGACCATCTGGTCCATTCCTGCTGACCCATACGGTTATGATTCCCTGCTTTAGGAAGAAAGAAGTATAACCGTTAAAATACAGGAAGGGAATAATTTATATAATAGGGATCTGATCTAGAAATTCTGATAAAAAGCGTATTAGACTTGAACTCTGCTTCCTGATCTCCGATGTGCTGAAAGAAATTAAGTAGTTGTGGAAGAGAAACAGAAAGAGGAATTCTTTCCACATCTGAGCCAAGCCATACATCGTTTAGCTTCATTCAGTCACAAGTACTTCTCTGGCAATTGACATTCACTGATTATCAAATACTTCTGAGGGTGGTCATAGAAACTGTGCTAGCCTGCGCCACTCAGTGTCCTCCGAAAGGAGGTCATACGGAGGTGATAGACTGGGTTAGGCCACACTGAATGGGGGAGGGGAAGTATATCTGCTGAATTGTTGTTCACATTACCACATTAGAAGATGTTTGTCTCTGTGTAGTTCACAGAATGAATCACAATGCGCAATTGGATACAAATAAAAGTGGTTCATTTCAGTAACTGCAATTACGATAGAGCTGTAATACTTTTAAAAAGAAGACATAAAGAATACACACTGGCATTCACTTCAAGCTTTGCTGCTAATTGGTGCACTGCATCAAAGTAGCTATACTTTCAATTGTAGAAGAAAGTAAAACATACAACTTTAAAAGTAAAATATGCCACTTATACACATTCTGGCAAATACGACTCAACTCCCACACTATATCTGCACTGTAATATACGGGAGTCTTTGGAGTTGTCATAAGCAAGCACACATTTCCATTTCGAACCTCTCAGACTCAGTCAGCAAATTTGTGTGAATAGGAGGGACAGTTTTAAGTGAAATTCGGTCACACAGGCAAAGGAAAGAAGGGGTATGTCTGATAAGGAGTCAGATAACACTTCAGGAAAGATTAAGAAAGAAGTTCGATAAATATTGATCCTGTCCAACAGGTATAAAATACTTATTACCTGTGGGGAGAAGGAAAAAGTCTGCATAGATGACCATTATGCAGATCAAGACACCTTGGTTCAAAAGGCTGTTCAGTGTGGGGGGGGCGCATGAACTAGGCTAGAGACATGGTAGTTGTCAGGGACTCAATAATTAGGGGGATAAATAGCATTCTTTGTAGTGATGAAAGAGAATGCTGGAGATGTGTGCCCTGCCCAGTGCCAAGGTAAGGGTTATTACATCAGAGATAATAGGAGCTGCAGATGCTGGAGAATCCGAGATAACAAGGTGTGGAGCTGGATGAACACTCCCACCACACCTGGCACTTTTCCCTGCAACTGCAGGAAGTGCTACATCTGCCCCCACACCACCTCCCTCACCCCCATACCAGGCCCTACGAAGACTTTCCACATCAAGCAGAGGTTCACCTGCACATCTGCTAATATGGTATACTGTATCCGCTGTGGCCTCCTCTACATCGGGGAAACCAAGCGGAGGCTTGGGGACCGCTTTGCAGAACACCTACGCTCGGTTCGCTACAGTCAAACCAATTAATAAAGGACAGTTTTATGCAATGAATAGCAGACTATTACTACGCGGTTGAACAATATCGCTTGTCAGAATGAACAATAAATGACACAGAAGAGTGACATGGATTAAGTTATGTGATTACATATGGTGCAATCCTGATTGAATATATTGCACTAGAGAAAAGGGGAAAATAAACAAAGACATTTATATGGTACCATAGCATCATTTGATGACAAAAATATATTTTGCAACTACAACTTCAAATCACCAAGTTCAGAAATTCATTGTATAATTTTAAAATTTAGTTCAGAAGCTTTTGAATAATTAAAGATTAAGTTTGTTCTACAGCTAAATTTCAAACATCACAAATGTCACCAATTCCATAGATAACTCTTTTGGACCGTGATGGAAATGTTGCAGTATTTCCCATCTATGGTGGGATAATGATTGTCTGGCCATTGGAAAATGCAAGTTATTACGACTCTTCGTTGGTTGACAATTTCCATTAGATCTAGACCTCAATATGTCAATGCTCAAAGTTATGCTTGATCTCAGCTTTCAGATAAACTTACTTGTATTTTCAGAATTGGTGGGGAGTATCTCAGTACATGGCAGACTGCAAGCATCACATTATTCACCTTGCATACCGCAACAATCTCCTTGCAATCATCCACAGTCACCTGATTAAAAGCAAACAAAAAATCAGTTAAATCATTTGGAAAACTAGGCTTCAACAAGAGATAACGTCTCCAGAATAGTTAGGGAAGTTGGTGGATTGGAGATAAAGCTGGGAAATTACAAATGAGGTAAATTTAATGTAGATCACTGCAATGCAGTAGTGTTTACAGCAGTGTCCAGTATGATATTATTTCAAAATAGTAAGGAACCATTCACTCCATAACTGTAATCATATATGTCAGTGTAAGCATGGTTGCTTTAAATTTCCTGGTCATTAGGCAACAAGGTTACTAGGGAACATTTGATGTTTATTTAGGCATTTTCTGCAATTTCGGGATCAAACCAGCAGTCATAATTTAAATGCATTGTACTTTCTCAGAACTGTAAATAATTCTGCAGAAAACAAAGGATGAATGTTAAGAACAAACATTATAAATGCTGGTAAAAGACATATAAAAGCATAACATATTTAAATTGAGCCTGAGACAATACTTGTCAATGGAACAGAACAGTAGCACAAGAGGGGACAGGTTCAGAGGTATGAAAAGACATCTAGGACAGCTTTAAGGAAGTCATTTTTACCCTGATTAATAGCCAGAACAACAGAAATGTTAAGTATGGTTAGGCCACCTGGATCATTTAAGAATCAATTGGAAGTTTCACAGGAAAGATAGTGGGGTGAACTTTCATAGGTTTGCACTGATTTTGAGTTTCACAAATATCATAAGTATCATGAGTGAGCAATTTTTGTGACTAATATATTTGCACAATGATGCACAATTCTAGGTCCAAACTCTACCTGTTATATGTCCATAGATGAAGTTGCATAGAATTAACATTTAAAACTCCTCCGATGTTGCCCTGGGACTGAGAGGGTTGGCTTCCAACAATCTGCATACAGCTTCACGCACTGCAGAATTTCCTTTCCAATTTCCATTGACTTCAATTTTTGTTGCTTGATGCCACTTGGTCAAATGTTAAGGGCAGTCACTCTCATCTGACTTCTGGAATTCAGGTCTACTGTCCATGTTAATGCCAAACTGTACACAGACCCAGAGCCAAGTGACCTTGACAGAGTTCATATGGAGAATCAGTGAACAAGTTCTTGTTCGGTAAGTGTCAGTGATAACACTGTCAAGGAAGACATCTATCACGTTGCTCATGATTGAGAGTAGACTGATGAATTAGTAATTGACCGTATTGCATTGTCTGTTTTTTGTGGATCGGAGATCCCAAGGTAATTTTCTACATTGTAGAACTGATGCCAGTATTGTAGTAGAACAGATTGGCTAGGAGCAGGGCTGGTTCTAGACCCAAGTCATCAGTACTACAACAGTGATGCTCAGAATCCATATCCTTTATCAAATGGAGTGAATCAAACTGGTCAAAAACTAGTATTTGTGATGCTGGGGACCTCAAAAGGAGGCAGAGATAGATCATTGACTCAGCATTCCTTGCTGAAGATTAGGGATAGGCAGCAACTGCAGGACTAGACAGAGACACCTAAACCTGTGAAAGGATAATATATGAAAAAAAATGACTGTCTCTTTCCCTTATTTGGCATGCCCTTCCTCTCCAGATGGCATATAGACTGCCTGCACCCAGTTGTTATACTACCCTTTGCCTGAGCTAGCCACTGGGGAATATGAGAAGATGGGCTTGGTGATTCCTACCCATGTGTTTTCCTCTTTAAAAGGTACGTTCGTTTAGCTTCAGATCTGTCAGTCCAACATGCGGGTGTGGCTAGCATTTCAAATTCATTCATGAGAGTGGGCATCACTGGACAGGCCAGCATTTATTGTTCAAGCCTAAAAGCCCTTGAGAAGGTGGTGCTGAGCCGCCTTCTTGAACTGCTGCAGTCCATGTGCTATAGGCAGATCCACAATAATAGTGTAGGTTAGATGGGCTTCAAATTGGTATGACAGGTCGGCGCAACATCGAGGGCCGAAGGGCCTGTACTGTGCTGTAATGTTCTATGAAACCTCAGTAATTCAATAGAAACAGAGGTTGTTCCTCTCAGTGTAAAAACAAAATAGAGAAGAATAACTTTATTTCACCTTATTCACCAAAAGTAAATATTCTAACCTGAGCTGTCAAATTAATTGACATAATAATATTATGAGTTTTCATTTTTAAAAAATCATTCATGAGAGTCGGCATCACTGGACAGGCCAGCATTTATTGTTCAAGCCTAAAAGCCCTTGAGAAGGTGGTGCTGAGCTGCCTTCTTGAACTCCTGCAGTCCATGTGCTATAGGCAGATCCACAATAATATTAAATTCAGGATTTTAATCCAGCAACACTGATAGAGGAGCAATATATTTCCAAGTCAGGATGGTGAGTGGCTTGGACAGGAATTTGCAGAGGCCTTTGTCCATCTAGACGGAAGGAGCCGTGGGTGTGGAAGGTGCTGCCTAAGGAATTTTGGTGGATTTCTGCAGTGCATTATATAGATTGTACACACTGCTACAACTGAGTGGAGGTGAAGGGAGTGAATGGTTTTTGTGGATGTGGTAAAAAATTCTGGACTGTCATGAGATTCAAGAAAAACTATGTGTTATTTTCAGCAACCTTCATGAGATTTTTGGTGAACCCAGTACTTCCACAGCATTGACAGGGAGAGATTCAGTGATGGGAATTCCATTAAATGTTAATAGGCAATGGCTAGATTCTCTTTTGTTAGAAATGGAACCTTACAAAACATTTTATAGAATAAACGTTGTAGTGTATCAGAGGACACAGAAGGAACATACATCTGAATTGCACTAACTGGATATGGTGTGCTTAGTATTGTGAGATAGTGGGAACTGCTGATGCTGGAGAATCTGAGATACCGAGATGTAGAACTGGATGAACAGAGCAGGCCAAGCAGTATCAGAGTAGCAGAAAAGCTGACATTTTGGGTCCAGACCCTTCTTCAGAAATCAAGTATTCAACAAGTATTCTGAGATGGGTTTCAAACGTTTCTTTTAAGAGAACCTTCGTTATTCTTTCTGTGCTTTTCATTTAGCATACATCCCGATAAACTGACTCCTCAGCCACTGCAATAATAAAAAATTATATAATTGATGGTCACTGTGAGATGAGTAATGGGTCAAGGTGGTAAACTGCAAGGATAATACTGACCAGAAAGCCTGTGTCTAGATCTCCCTGATTGCTCATATGGTTGACCTGATGGCAAAAGTTGCAGCTAATTATTTTCCTGCCTCTATGAACTAAGTCATAAAGAAACTCAATCCATAACCTATTAACTGCTCATCTACTCAGCAGAATTAATGTTAGACAACTGGAGGGGAAGAGAAGAACCTTTAAATTCTTGCCTCTTCAGAGCAGTCACAAGATACTGCAAAAATAGCAACTTGAAGCAATGCGGTGAGGTCAGGAGGTTATCTAGGAGATGAAGTTGGATCAATGGATTATGTTAATATACAAAAGCATATAATTTCCCAATAGCTACTAAGGAATTTAGTGAATGTTGCTACCTCTTAAGGTGGTCCTTCTGGCTATAACAGCATTTGTTTTAGGGATTCAGAGAACAATCTGTCACTCAACAGGTTACATTTCACTCTTGCGTGGAGCAGGTGTAGTTTAATATACAATTCTGGATTGTAATAAGATTCATGAGAAACTACTTGTTATTTTTAGCAACCTTTATGAGATTTTTGGTGAACTGACACTACAGTAGTTGTGCAATGTCACCCATCTCCTTCCTATTTAGGAAGTTGTGTTGAATGAGATTGCATGACAGTGGATTGGATTGCAGAGATTGGACATTTCTGCAAGAACTGTAGTGATTTCTTTTGCAGATAATATTGCGTTATTGATAAATTCACTTATGGATTAATGGCTGTTCTCACTATAGTGAACAATTAGTTAAACAGAATTAAAAATCAGTGCTTGAGATCAGGCCAGAGCTCTGGTTATTCTGCTTCTTCAAATCAAACTGCTTTGAAAATTTGATTTTTTTATTGTCACATTCCTTTTCCAAAATATATGAATCTATTAATTCATATTGACTAGTTTTTAATCATTTTAACTTTACTTTGGATCTAGTTAGAATATACATCACATCCCAATTATGAAGTTAACTGTAAAATTTGCCCTATTTTTCTGCAAAGCTACACTTCAACTATCTGTGAGAATCTGCAAAAGCTATGGCTTTAGCTGATTCTTTCTCTTAGATGTTCACTTTCCCTTCATGTCAATGTACCTGCTTTTCATTTGGCTGAGATCAGGAATTCACTATGTGAAAGCTACAAGAGGGTATTTACATCCTACTAATACTTGGAATAGCAACAACATGTGATACAACCTATCCCCTTTAAATTCCCCATTTATATAAATTCAAACTTATATTTGAATTCTGACTGTAAAACTGATAAATGTATCTTCTGCATCTAATTCAATTATACTTTGTTACGTTATAATCTCTTGTCAGCATTAATAATGACAACCTACTGCCATGGGTTTCTCCAGGAGGATGTGGTAGCCCTTCTTTGCAAATGCCACTGTTGGGTCCTGTAGATTTAAATACAATATGTTAGCAAATAAACTAAAAAGTGCTAGTATAATTAACAGGTACCACTTTATAAATAATAATACAGCTTGTGTGTCTTATAAGTTAAGTATTTTAGATATTAAATATAATTGCATTTGTCATTAAATGATTGAAACAATGAGGACAATCCAGGAGAATAAAAACATAATCTAATCATCCTGTCATCAACAAAGAGCTCAACATATTCCTGCTCAGAGGCACAGGCATTCCAATCATTTTGACATTAATGCACTACATTTACTCTTCACGATGGCTCAGCTGGTTAAAACAATGGGTCAGTAAGAGCCGTACAGGCCTCAAACAATTTCTAGTTTGAATGAAGTGAGCTGATGGCCAACAGAATTACAATAACAATGGCACATATTCAGTTTTTAGGGGTTAGAAAGGAGATTATCTACCAGGGAGTCATATTTATTGACTCTTGCCAAAGCTGTACAAATGCAGACATTAGGTAATGTCCCACTGTGGCTGAAACCACCTCCTGGTGCTCACTGGCTACGCCCATGGGAATAATGTACACAAAAATCAAGCTGTTTCACTGATTCCTTGACATCCAACACAACTTCCTGAATATAATCACCAATAGCAATGGAAAACATTCAATACTTGCAATCAATATTTGATCTAGGCATGTACAAATTATGCATGAAGGTTGAAAAATGCCATCCTATGGATTTGGTAATTCTTGGCAATGGAAATATTGGCCTATTCCTAGCTTACACTGTGTACCTGAGTTATCAATAGAATTAAGCAAGAAAATGTCACTTATAGCTGATGCTGCCAGCTACACAATGCTAAGGAAAGTACACCCCATCATCCACACAGATCTACTTTTATTTAAAATACTGTTAATGTGAAAACTCTTAATACAAACATCAAATTCACCTCTCTGCTATTTTAACAAATTGAGATAATGAATGTCAACAAGCTATTTGATCATCAGCCAATGTGTAGGCATGAGTATTTCCCTGTAGGTGTCACTGAATGCCATATAAAGGCTTGATTCTCTGGTGATTTTTCCCCTCTTTCTCACCCTGAAAAGCCTAGCTAAATATTATCACTCTTATAAAACACTGCCTCAGATCAGCAAACTCAACCCAGATTGAAAATTGTACCTTGCGATATTCTAATCTATGTGCATTGAACAGTTCTGTTTGATTTCAATCGTGTAAGTAATAATTCACTCCCAACTACTCATTATTCTAGTACACATAATGGGCATTCTAAACGCTGCAATCAAATTCTTACAACTATTCATCTAGACACAACTTATGGCATTATTTTAGTGTCATTTCTTACTGGTTCAATAAAGCCCATTTCAACCATCCCCAAATTTCTGATTAAAATTGGGATATTTGTGTACTTAACATTGGTTTTCCCAGAGCCACTTTGACATTATAGGCTTACCTTGTACTTCAGTCGTCCTGACATTTTTGTTTGTTTAATCTGTTGCCCATGCTAATTCATAACAAACATGGAAATTGCTTTTCTGTGTACCTTATGATGCCTGTCTGGAGTTGCTATGATCACAGCATCTGCAAATTTCTCCCGTTTTGCAGCTTCTCGCCAATCTTCCATAACAAAAAAAAGCATGGATTAATAAGGGAAGTTTGATGAAAAGCAGCTCTGATTAACTCTCAATAGCTTTAAGAAATAGTAAATCAACTTTATCTGATTTCACTCAGAGTATTTCAATCTGCAATGCTCCATTGGTTGGCGTTACATCTAGCTTAAAGGAAATGGTTACAGTAGTCGGAGGTCAATATCATCTCAGTCTCAGGACACTAGTGCATAAGCCCCTCAGGGCAGTTTCTAAGAGCCAATCATCCTCAGTTGCTTCATCAATTACCTTCCCTCCATTAGGTCAGAAGTGGGCAACTGTGTAATGTTCAGTACCATTCAACTCCTCAGATACTAAAACAATTCAGTCCACTACAGGACGATCATGATAATTTTATGTTGATAGCTGACACGTGACATTTCCAGCAGATATTTATTGTCTGACACTGTCTCCAACTGGGAGAATGTGACAATAGTCCCTTGACGTTCAACGGTATGGCCATCACTTAATTTCATTTCCAACATCCTGGAATGTTAGCATGCACCAGAAAAATGAACTAAACCAGTCATTTAATTATGGTGTCTACAAGAGCAGTTCAGAGACCAAGGATTCTGCAATGAATAACTTATTCCCTGACTTCCTAATGTCTGCCCAACCATCTACAAGGCACAAGTCAGAATGTGATGGAATATTCACCATTTGCTTGATAAGTACAGCTCCAATTTGCAGCTACCCCATTCTACCATTACCAGCAAGCTGAAAGATCAATTCTCCTTCACTGAAGAATGCAGTAGGGAAAAGCAGTAGCAGCAGCAGACATACACAAAGATGAGGGTTCAACCCGGTGAAGCTACAACACAGGACTACTTGCATGCCACACGGCAGAAACAGCATGCAATAGGTAGGGCCAATCGAATCCACGCCAAACACATTAGATCGAAGTTCTACAATCCTGTCACATCCAGTTGTCAATGGTGGTGGAAAAATAAACTATAAAAATGATGGAAAAAGTTGTGACAGTGCTATTAAGTGGCATCTGCAAAAGAATAATCTGTTTAGTTTGAACTGACTCTCAGTTTGGATTTGCCAGGCAACTCACTCTTGACCTCATTATAGCCTTGTTCCATACTTGAAGAGTGGAATGCCAGAGGTGAGATTGATTGCCCTTGACATTAAGGCACCATTTGACTAAGTATGGCATCATTGAACCCTAGTAAAACTGAAGTCAACATGAATCAGACAGAAAATTCCCTGCTACTTAGAGTCATACCTAGCACATACTTGGTTGTTGGAGGTCAATCTTCTCAGCCCATATCATCATTACACAAGTTCCTCAGGGTAATGTCTTAGGCCCAACCATCTTCAGCTGCTTCATTAATGACTTCCCTTCATTCTAAGGTCAGAAGTAGGGATGTTCACTAATGATTGCACACTGTTCAGTACCATTCATGATTCCTCAGATACCAAAGCAGCCTGTGAACTGAACAACATCCAGGTTTGTGCTCCTAAGTGTCAAGTAACATTTGTGCTACATGAGTGCCAGTCAATTGTCATCTCCATCAAGGCAGAATTTAACTATTGCCTTTTGACATTCAATAACATTATCATCGCTGAATCTTCCTCTAACACTACTCTGGGTGTTACCATTGACTAGGAATGGTCATTGGCATCATGAATACTGTGGCACATGTGCAGGTTCGAGGCTAGGAATTCTGTTTGAGTAACTTACCTCTAGTCTTTCCATTGCCTGTCCATCATCTACAAAGCAAAAGTCAGGATTGAGATTGAATAATCTCCACTGGCCTGGACAAGCTCCAGTAATACTCAAGAAACTTGACATCATCCAGGACAAAGCAGCTCCCTTGGCTGGCACTTCCTCCACCACCTTCAATATTCACCACTGATGCAACAATGTGTAGTATCTACAAAGTTCACAAGATCTACAAGAGGTTTCTCTAACAGCACATTCCAACTAGCAACCTCTACCAACTAGAAGGACAAGGGTAGCAGATGCATTTTACACCATAACCTGCAACTCCCATTCAAGCTACAAACCATCCTGATTTGGAAATACATCACCATTTCTTTATGGCCACTGGGTCAAAATCCAAGAAATCCCTTTCACAAGCACTACACCCCAACGACCGCATCAGTTGAAGAAGGCAGCTCACCACAATCTTCTAAAGGGCAACTGGATGGCAACAAATACTGGCCTAGCCAGCAATGTACACAAGCTGTCAATTTTTAAAAAAAAATAATATTTTTGTGTTTTCTTTCCTTCTATTTTATCAAGTTTCTTTGTTTCCGCTTTTCCTTTTGAATGGTACTGCTTCTTCCTCAAATTAAGCTCCACAGACATAATGTGCCTTCTAGTAACTCTTTGAAGTGATCATTCCCCATATGTAAGACTGAAGGACTTTGACCAGCTATTTAATTGCATTTACATCACCACTGAGCCCTGATTCTGTATTCAGCCACAAATGCATTTTCCAATAAGTAGATCTGGATAATGGCTAGGGGCAGGAATTTGGCAATTCTTTCTTTGTCTCCATTCCGTAGGCGCAGAGTTCAACTCTAATTTTTCTTCCATTATTCAAGTTGAGATATAACTGAACACAGACTGCGCCCAATTACGCATGATATCTTCCTGCTTTTGGTCAGCCACTTACTGACAATCTTCTCTACATATATGATCAAATAACGCTGATCCACAACTTATTGACAGAGAGATTAGGATTTCTGTCTGGGACAATATTTCTGCTGAAAGCAGGTGACAGTGTTTGCTTGGGAAAATTTCTAAACCATTTCCTTAAAAAAACACTATAGTTGAACCTAGAGCTGAAAAGCCATTAAGAAGAGAGTAGAAAAAGGGCAGTGAGGCAAAATTTAAGTCCTTGTCTTTCTTTTCCAGGTGATTCAATCTTCTTGCCACCGCAGGCTTTCTATGTTAATCTTATTGTTGGTGGTTGGTACTGTAGCAGTTAGGCAGTGGAATCAGCTGATTCCACACCCAATCCTTGCTGCCTAGGTTCAGAACATGACCAATTATTTCCCGTTTCAGATGAACACAACATTTGTTTTACACCTGTTAGCAGTAATTATTTTTTAAAAATTTAACCTATTTTTCAAATCAACCTGTTCAAAGATGTTACTACACACCTTTGGAGGTGAAGCCATAAGACCATAAGACATAGGAGTGGAAGTAAGGCCATTCAGCCCATCAAGTCCACTCCGCCATTTAATCATGGCTGATAGGCATTTCAACTCCACTTCCCTGCACTCTCTCTGGAGCCCTTAATTCCTTATGAGATCAAGAATTTATCAATCTCTGCCTTGAAGACATTTAACGTACCAGCCTCCAATGCGCTCCGTGACAATGAATTCCACAGGCCCACCACTCTCTGGCTGAAGAAATGTCTCCTCATTTCCATTTTAAATTTACCCACTCTAATTCTAAGGCTGTGCCCACGTGTCCTAGTCTTCCCGCCTAATGGAAACAACTTCCCAGCATCCACCCTTTCTAAGGCATACATTATCTTGTAAGTTTCTATTAAATCTCCCCTCAACCTTCTAAACTCTAATGAATACAATCCTAGGATACTTAGCCATTCATCGTATGTTAAACCTACCATTCCAGGGATCATCTGTGTGAATCTCCGCTGGACACGCTCCAGGGCCAGTATGTCCTTCCTGAGGTGTGGGGCCCAAAATTGGACACAGTATTCTAAATGGGGCCGAACTAGAGCTTTATAAAGTCTCAGAAGCACATCACTGCCTTTATATTCCAACCCTCTTGAGATAAACAACAAGATTACATTCGCTTTCTTAATCACGGGCTCTACCTGCAAGTTAACCTTTAGAGAATCCTGGACAACACTCCCAGATCCCTTTGTACTTCAGCTGTATGGATTTTTTCACCGTTCAGAATACAGTCCATGCCTGTATTCTTTTTTCCAAAGTGCAAAACCTCGCATTTGCTCATGTTGAATTTCATCAGCCATTTCCTGGACCACTCTCCTAAACTGTCTAAATCTTTCTACAACCTCCCCACCTCCTCAGTACTACCTGCCTGTCCACCTATCTTCGTATCATCGGCAAACTTCGCCAGAATGCCCCCAGTCCCTTCATCCAGATCTTTAATATATAAAGTGAACAGCTGCGGCCCCAACACTGAACCCTGCGGGACACCACTTGTCACCAGTTGCCATTCCGAAAAAGAGTCTTTTATCCCAACTCTCTGCCTTCTGTCAGACAGCCAATCCTCAATCCAAGCCAGTAGCTCACCTCGAACACCATGGGCCCTCACCTTACTCAGCAGCCTTCCGTGAGGCACCTTATCAAAGGCCTTTTGGAAGTCTAGATAGATAACATCTACTGGGTTTTTCTGGTCTAACCTACTTGTTACCTCTTCAAAGAATTCTAACAAGTTTGTCAGGCATGACCTCCCCTTACTAAATCCATGCTGACTTGTTCTAACCCGACCCTGCACTTTCAAGAATTTAGAAATCTCATCCTTAACGATGGATTCTGGAATTTTCCCAACAACCGAGGTTAGGCTAATCAGCCTACAATTTTCCATCTTTTGTCTTGATCCTTTCTTAAACAAGGGGATTAAAACAGCAATTTTCCAATCATCTGGGACTTTCCCTGACTCCAGTGACTTTTGAAAGATCACAACCAAAGCCTCCAATATTTCCTCAGCCACCTCCCTCAGAATTCTAGGGTGTAGCCCATCGAGGCCAGGAGATTTATCACTTTTTCGGCCTTTTAGCTTTTCAATCACTTTCTCTTTTGTAATGCCTACTATACTCAACTCTGCCCCCGACTCTCCTTAATAGTTGGGATACTACTCATATCTTCCACTGTGAAGACTGACGCAAAGTACTTATTAAGTTCTTCAGCTATTTCCTTATCTCCCATCACTAGCCTTCCAGCATCAATTTGGAGCGGCCCAATGCCTACTTTTGCCTCTCATTTGTTTCTTATGTATTGAAAGAAACTTTTAGTATCATTTCTAATATTACTAGCTGGCTTACCTTCATATTTTCTTGTCTCTTTCCTTATTTCTCTCTTTGTTATCCTCTGCATGTTTTTGTAGCCTTCCTAATCTTCTGATTTCCCAGTGTCCTTGGCCACTTTATAGGCTGTCTCTTTTTCTTTGATACATTTCCTGACGTCCTTTGTCAGTCATGGCTGTCTAATCCGCCACCGGATAATGTTTCTTTTCTTTGGAATGAACCTCTGTACTGTGTCCTCAATTACACCCAGAAACTCCTGCCATTGTTGCTCTACTGCCTTCCCCGCTAGGCTCTGCTTCCAGTCGATTTTCCTCTCTCATGCCCCTGTAATTACCTTTATTTAACTGTAACACCATTACATCCGATTTTGCCTTCTCTCTTTCAAACTGCAGACTGAACTCTACCATATTATGATCGCTGCCTCCTAAGTGTTCCCTTACTTTAAGATCTTTTATAACGTCAGGCTCATTACATAGCACTAAGTGCAGAATAGGCTGCTCCCTTGTGGGCTCCATCACAAGCTGTTACAAAAAGCCATCCTGTAAACATTCCATGAATTCCCTTTCTTTGGATCCACCAGCAACATTATTCACCCAGTCAACCTGCATATTGAAGTCCCCCATGATCATCATGACCTTGCCTTTCTGACATGCCCTATCTATTTCCAGGTGCATCTTGCGCCCCTAGTCCTGATCACTGTTAGGAGGTCTGTACATAACTCCCATTACGGTTTTTTTGCCTTTGTGAGTTCTCAACTCCACCCACACAGACTCCACATCCTCTGACCCTATGTCATTCAGTGCCGTAGATTTAATTTCATTCTTAACTAACAAGGCAACCCCACCCTTCTGCCCACCTCCCTGTCTTTTCGATAAGTTGTAAATTCTTGGATGTTTAACTGCCACTCCTGAACTCCCTGCAACCACGTCTCTGTGATGCCTACCACATCATAATCATTCAAGATGATTTGTGCTGTTAATTCATCTACTTTGTTACAAATACTATGAGCATTTAGGTAAAGATTTGAACTTGGGCCTCCCGGGCCAGAGGTAGGGACACTACTACTGTACCACAAGAGGGCACTCCCATTAGCAGTATAATTTTTTAAAATTTAACCTATTTTTCTGATCAAGATGTTTAGAGATGTTATTGCTCGCCTCTCGAACAGGTAGGCCTTGAATCCGGGCCTCTCGGCCCAGTGGTAGGGAAACTAGCACAGCGTCACAAGAGAACCCACCTATCAACATAATAATTAAAAAATATACTTTTTGTTAAACTATTCTCCTATGCATTCTGTCCAGGGATGTCATTATACACCTGTGGTGCAGGCAGAACACGACCATTTTGCCACAAGAGGGTCTCCCGTTAGCTGTATGTTTACCTTAATAAAGTTTAAACTTTCAATTGGAATTAACTCACTTTTGCTATGTATGCTTAAGACTTTAATACAATTAGCCAAATTACTTTGATTAGACAATGACATCTATATCGTAATGTAAGCAGCCAACCAAAGGTTCTCACCATTGAAGACGTTGCAATCTTGTATGGAGTAGTTTATCTGCAAATTCTGCCTGGCAATTAAACGAGAATCTGCTACTCCGACAATCTGGAAGACAGGTAATAATAGATAAATTCAGATAATTACAGAGCAACGATGGAGCTACAAATGTTAGACATAACACCATTTCAGTAGAAACCAATGACGCAGCCATCAGACAGGCATAAATAGAAGCCATGTGGACAGAGATAAAATGTGAAGAAGGATCACACAGAGTCTACAGATCACCTACTTGCTGAAGGGAAGTGGGAAAAGAATATGAAAACAAATTAGGGAAATGAGTCAAAAAACAACAAAAAATAACCATGGCAGATTTCAACTTTCCTGAATTTTTTTGTCCAGATGAGGTGGAGAGTGACATAAGCTGCATTCGGACTCCGTTTTAAGCCAGTTAGGGAGGACTCATTACTAAATATAATAATGAAGAAGCAGAGGCATCTACATAACAGTCATGATAAAATAATATGATTCAGGATTAATAATTAAGATGACATAGGCATGATAATAGACTGGAGTTAAGCTGATTTGGAATGAATGAGAATAGAACACTGAAAATTAAAGGGGCAATAATGTAAAACGTCAATGAATAATAGTTAAAATAGTGTTCAATAGAGACCAAGAAAAAGAATTTCTAAAAGCTAAAACAATTATACACTAATGAAATATCATGGTTGAATACAAGGGAAAATTGAGGACAAGGAAAACGATATACATTAAATACATGGACAACAGGACAAAGCAGGTCAAAGGAGAATATAAACAACACCACATTCAAGAAGTATTTAGGTCAGCTCTTGCAATGCCACAATATACAAAGCTGTGGGCCAAATGCTAGAAAATGGAATTAGAATAATTAGATGCTTGATTTTGACCAATGCAGATTTGATGGGCCAAACAGTCTTTTTTCTGTGCTGTTGACCTCAATGACAATGACTCTATGAGAAACAGCCTGTCCTGATGGAACGTTAGCAATCTGCACTTTAATTCTGTTCCACTCCAAACATGCTGCCAAAGCTTTTGAGCGTGTCTCTATCATTTTGTTCTTATTTCAGATTTCTAGCATTGACAGATGTCCCAGCAACTACACACAGGGTGGGGACCACTGCTGGTACTGCAACAGTAAGTAAAGAAAGCATTCAGCAATGAACGCAGACTTAGAGGCAAGTCTGGGATCTTGCCAGGGCCAGCATGGCAGTAAGTGCAATTGCACAAACTAAAACATTGCACTGCTGGTCAAGAAGGCCATAATAAAAACAAACTAAGCTTAGAGTTTATTTCTAGAGGGATAGAATCAAAATGGAGAAGTTTGGCTAAACTTGTATTAAACTTTGGTTAGATCAGAAGAAGTACTCTGCATGGTTCTTCTGATCACCATTTTACTTAAAAAAGAATATTAAGACAACAGAAGGGTGTAAAAAAAGTTTCTGCAAGATTGTTACCATTGGGAAAGTATAAATATTCTGTACCTCTTCTTTTGAAAAGAGAAGACTGGATGGTGGCCAAGTAAAGATATATCAATATGAAAGTTTTGATAGAATCGGCACAGAGACTGTTCAATTTAAGGGGTGAGCAAAACCAGAGGTCATCAATACGAAGCAGTTGCAATCAAATGGGGTAAAGGAGTTCATTCTGCAATTTCCGTAAATAATGCGAATGGGGGGGCTCATGTCTTTGGCATACTGCAGGTAAGTTCTTTAACGCATTTAAGAGGAAATTTGATATGCATATAGGAGGGGAAGAGAAGATTATGTTGATAGAATTAAAAGAGAAAAGGATGGAAGAAGGTTCAAGCACTCAAATATCAGCATGGACTAAGGGGGTTGGAGATGAATGGCCTTTTTCTCTGCTACCTATTCTATGTAAATTTATGTGACACTTCAACTCTTACAACACATTATTCCAAAGCCAATGCATCTTTTCCTTTAGGGTAGAAGTATGTGCTCAAAGTGCATTAGTTTCTATTTAGTCTTAATTCACTGAGTAGCTGTCTTCTTGAAAACTATGAAAGAGTTGGGATAAGAAACCAACATTTTGTCAAAGAGGTGGGTTTTAAAGCAGTGTGGTAGAGAGAATTCAAATCTTGGGGCCTAGGTAACTTAACGCACATAGGCCTACGATAAAGCAATGAAAATCATGTGCCATAAATTGAAGAAGAACAGAGATATATTGGCATTGAGAGACTATATGCGATTACAGACATAATGATAAATAGGGCCAAAGAGATATCTAGAAACAACAATGAGAAATTAACATTTCAGCCATTCTCAAACATGGAGCAAACATAGCTCAGTGAGGACTGGGGGTGATGCATGATTGAGACTTGTTGGAGTTAGGGTGCAGACAGCAAAATTTTAGAAGACTGCAACTTTACACAGGTTGCAAGGTAGGAGTCTGGATGGGAAAGGTCTCCAGAATCACAATCACAGATTTTTAAAGTGCAGAAGGTCGATAATTCTTGAACCAGCTCTCTGAATGATCGACTCTTAGCGTCGTGCTCCCAATTTCTTCAGAATTTGCAAGGTTTCATTCTTTACAGATAATAGCCTAATTCCCTTTTGAATACTTTGACTGAATTTGTTTCTGCCATACTCTCAGACAGATCATTCAGACCTTTAACACTGACTGCGTGAAAACATTGTTTTTACATAATCACTTTTGCTTCTTTTAATTATCACTTTAAATCCATGCCCTTTTGTTTTTACTCCCTGTCTATTCTGTCCAGACCTGTCATGATTCTGAATACCTCTCTGCCCTTTTTTTGGAAGCTGTTTTCAATGAAGAAAATACCTGCTGTCAACTGGTTGTAAAAGGAGTGCTCCACTGGTCTCTTGTTCTTGAGTTATGGAGACAAATTAAAATTCCGATTACTGGTTACTACTTGACTGGAATGCAAGTACAAATCAGGTGAGAAAATATCAGTTTTGTCTCATTTGTTTCAGGTACTAAAAGGATATCAGTGTCTATGGAACTCAAAAGCAAAAGGAACAAAGTTTGGAAATTTCTGCACTGCTCGAAGAGTCCCTTCAAAAAGTCATTTGGAACATAAGAGTAACTGACAAAGAAGAGACACTGAATGGAGCTTAGTGCTACCTCAGGCCATTATTTTGTCTACAAAGTCCAGCGGCTTACCAATTACCTCAACTTCATCATTCTAACAGCTTCCTGATGTCACAGCTCACACAATATGCAAAGAATTGTGGTTGACCCAATATAATTACAGTGCATGTCACTCATGATACCAGATGATAAAGCTTCAAAAAGAAAACAATAGGAAGTAAACAAAATGGGTACATTTTAAACTTCAATGTACAAAAGAATTGAGCCATGGTCATCTATCACATTACTGTTTGAGGATCTTGCTGTGAATGTACTGGCTACTGCATTTTCTTACAATGGGTAATCTCACTTCAAATGTATTTTATCAGTGATAAAGTAATTTGGGGCACATTGTGGTCATGAAATCCACTGTAAAAATGTAAGTCTTTGAAGGAATCAAACTTATGTCTTAAAACCACTTTCATTCATCTCAATAAAACATGAGACACTGCTAACATTATAGGGCTCCATATGACTTCGGAAAAATTGACTGACCAACGAAGCTCCTCATTCTCATCCACTCCCTTCATAACATTATGCATGGTACTTCCTTCTCCAAATGCAACAGAAATGGTGCTTCAGTTTGATGGCATCACTTCAGAGAGTTTTAGATTTAAGAATAGAATGAAACAGGGTTGCAAGCCCAGCTCCATTTTGTGCAGTTTCTTCTTCTCCATGCTGTTGGCCTTCCCTGCAGACATGGATGGAATTTACCTGCATAACACATCAGACAATATGCTTTACCATGCTTTCAGACTGAAAATGAAGAGAAGATATATGTCTTGATCAGAGAATTTCTCTACATCGACAATGTTGCACTAATTGCTCTCACACAGAAATTTAGCTACAAAAGACTCTTGGATTATCTCTGTGATGCCTGCAAATTGTTCTCCCTTTTAAAAAGGAGCAAGAAACCATGATTATTGGATAGGGTGTCACTGCTCTATTGTTGGTCATTCGAAGTAACACTTCATTGAAACTTGATGGGCTGAATGGCCTACTTCTGCTCCAATGCCTTATGATCGAAGTGGTTAGAAAATTCTGCTACCTTGGAGCCACAATAACAGACAACCGAAGAGGCAAAGCTCAATCAACGCACAGAAAAGCTAACTACTACCTCTGGCTGATTCAAGAGATGTACATGGAATAACACAAAACTCATTCTTACAGCTCTTAAGCCAAGATAACGGTCCCAGCACCTTGTTGAAATATGGATGACTTACAGCCATGATGAAAGGTAACGGAATGATTTGCTTATATGGTGATTGTTGTGCATTCTGGGCATCTCATGGAAAGACGAAATCACAAACGTGGCACTCATTCCAAAAGCAAGCATGTCAGCACAGATTGAGGAAAAGAAACTTTTCTGGGTTGGGCATATTCAGAGGATGGAAGACAGTCACACATATAAATGTTTTCAGTTGACTAGATAGCCAAAGCCAGAAGACCTATAGGATACCGAAAGCCTTGTTTCAAGTTTGCTTGCACGATGTGGAGCTTTAAGTACTGATTTGTCTTCCTTCAAGATGCCATAGGTTCAGAGAGGCAAATGGCAATTTTACTCGTGGGCCAGAATGCACCACCAATCAGTGGCTACAGCTCTTTGTCAACATGTGCCAACATCAAAAACAACGCAAAATAACATCTCATAACCAGCTCATATCCGATACTTGTATCAAAACAAGCCTCTCATGGAATGGTCTTTTCAATCACCAGTTAATGTGTACTAGCTGAAGCTACCCCATATAAAATACAGCATATTTAATTTTCTACATGTCCATCATTTTAAATATGGATTAATCCTGGTGATACTGATGTTCATGTTGCTCCTAGCGATCACAGAATATGACAGGATAGAATCAAGCAGCCATAGTATATTCCAATGAAGTGGAAAAATGGGGGCATGGGGCAGCTGCTTCTTCTGTCTGCCACTGCCCTCTTGACTTTAGGTTGTGTTACAACAATTCGTAGATGCTGGAGAAGTCCCAGCAAAACATCATGGCAATGTGAACCAGAGACCATCACAAACAATAAGGAAGGCATTTCCTTTATTTCATCAACACCAGCATTGCTGTTTCAATAAAGCAGAAACATACCAACCACCCTGGACCATTTCCAAGTTATTTGGTCATTTTCTGGTAAATAAAGGATGTGACATCATAAGCTGTTTCCTCCGAGTACAGTGATTTATTGTTAACTGCATCACATAGAGATTTATTCACTCAGATGGGGAACTGAGGCTTTTAATTCAGAGTCTGTGAAATGTTTCACTATAAAACTTTGTCAGGTGATCAGAACAGCAACATGATTTGAAGTTAATAGGTGCTGCAATCAACTCCTGTTATCACACTGTGACAGAGTAATCAGCCAATAACTGCAGCAGACAGACTGATTTTCTCCACGACTATCCTGTTTAAATAGTTGTGCCGTAGGTCGCTCATTGTAAATCCTGTTGTAGTTCAATTGGAAATATTTTTCAGTTATGTTAGTGAGGTTTATACAAGTCAAAAAAGGTCCTGTGTCCTATTCCCTCTAAGTTATCTGCTCTGATCTACATCTAAGACTATAACACAATTAGTTCCAGTATAATTGAAGTAAAAAAGGGAGGAAAAAAACAGCAGCCATGGTTCAAGTTGCTGCGAAAACTCTGCATTTGTGAATATGAGAGAGAACAAGGTCAGATCAACATGTGAGAGATAATGGGAACTGCAGATGCTGGAGAATTCCAAGATAATAAAATGTGAGGCTGGATGAACACAGCAGGCCAAGCAGCATCTCAGGAGCACAAAAGCTGACGTTCGAGGGGGCGGTAGGAGGTGGTGTCGGAGAGTTGGCGTCTGGCCTCGGCGATGTAGAGGTCAGTGCGCCATATTCTCCACCCCTCTCACCCACTCCAACCTCTCCCCCGCAGAACGGGCAGCCCTCCGCTCCAACCCCAACCTCACCATCAAACCCGCAGACAAGGGTGGCGCAGTGGTAGTATGGCGCACTGACCTCTACATCGCTGAGGCCAGACGCCAACTCTCCGACACCACCTCCTACCGCCCCCTCGAACGTCAGCTTTTGTGCTCCTGAGATGCTGCTTGGCCTGCTGTGTTCATCCAGCCTCACATTTTATTATCTCAGATCAACATGTGATCTGTGTTCCTTCTGTTCTGAATCGCCTGTCAGCTCACTTCCAGTCTCTGCCATAATGAATGAAAAAAAAGACTGGCCAGGAGGCAGTTGGCACGTGTGAAAAGTATACACCATCAAGGAGGCATTGCTTCAGGGCAGCCAGGAAAAAAATTGGAACACAAACAAATATATACATTTTCATTCTTTAACAGTTTATTTCACCTATTCTATGTTTTCATTATATCACATCAAAGGGTAGACTGAAAAGGTCTAGGAACAGACTGCCAGTTTTGCAGCCTAAAAGAAAATGCTTCTCCACCAAAAATTAAGCTATCCTTCTGCCTATATCGAAAACAACAGGGCCCCCAAAACTACAAGTTGGAAGCACCTCCTTCACACTGTTGTAGCAATCTATAATCCCCATTATCAGTACTGTCTTAAAACTACAAATAGCAAATAATACTCCCATTATTTCACAATGTGTCTATGAACAACACAGAAATATGTATCAATAGCCACAGGTGAGGTGCCAGAAGACTGGAGGTTGACTAATGTGGTGCCAATATTTGGGAAAGGCTGTAAGGAAAAACTAGGCAACTATAGACTGGTCAGCCTTATTTCAGTGGTGGGCAAGGTGTCGGGCAGGATTCCGAGGGACAGGACTGACATTCATTTGGAATGGCGAGGACTGATCAGGGATAGCCAGCATAGCTTTGAGCATGGGAAATCGTGTCTCACTAACTTGATTGAGCTTCGGAAGAAGTGACAAAGAAGACAAAGTAGACATTGTCAAACGCTTTCCTGAAGTCCATATTGACAAAGTTCCACATGGTAAACAGATTAATCAAGTTAGATCACATGGGATCCAGCGGGAGCCGCTAATTGGGCATAAAATTGGCTTGAAGATAGAAATAGACGCTGGTGATGGGGGCATGTTTTTTGGACTGGAGACCTGTGGCCAGTGTCATGCTACAAGGATCAGTGTGTCCACTGCTTTTGTCTTTTATATAAATTATTATTTGGATGTGAATATAGGGGAATGGTGGGCAAGTCTGCAGAAGATAGCAAAACTGGTGGTGTCGAGGGCAGTGAAGAAGATTACTTCAGAGTCCAAGATAATAAAATGTGAGGCTGGATGAACACAGCAGGCCAAGCAGCATCCCAGGAGCACAAAAGCTGACGTTTCGGGCCTAGACCCTTCATCAGAGAGGGGGATGGGGGGAGGGAACTGGAATAAATAGGGAGAGAGGGGGAGGCGGACCGAAGATGGAGAGTAAAGAAGATAGGTGGAGAAGGTGTAGGTGGGGAGGTAGGGAGGGGATAGGTCAGTCCAGGGAAGACGGACAGGTCAAGGAGGTGGGATGAGGTTAGTAGGTAGCTGGGGGTGCGGCTTGGGGTGGGAGGAAGGGATGGGTGAGAGGAAGAACCGGTTAGGGAGGCAGAGACAGGTTGGACTGGTTTTGGGATGCCCAAGATGACATTCCACATTAAGCAGAGGTTCACCTGCACATCTGCCAATGTGGTATACTGCATCCACTGTACCCGGTGCGGCTTTCTCTACATTGGGGAAACCAAGCGGAGGCTTGGGGACCGCTTTGCAGAACACCTCCGCTCAGTTCGCAACAAACAACTGCACCTCCCAGTCGCAAACCATTTCCACTCCCCCTCCCATTCTCTTGATGACATGTCCATCATGGGCCTCCTGCACTGCCACAATGATGCCACCCGAAGGTTGCAGGAACAGCAACTCATATTCCGCCTGGGAACCCTGCAGCCATATGGTATCAATGTGGACTTCACCAGTTTCAAAATCTCCCCTTCCCCCACTGCATCCCTAAACCAGCCCAGTTCATCCCCTCCCCCCACTGCACCACACAACCAGCCCAGCTTTTCCCCCCCACCCACTGCATCCCAAAACCAGTCCAACCTGTCTCTGCCTCCCTAACCGGTTCTTCCTCTCACCCATCCCTTCCTCCCACCCCAAGCCGCACCCCCAGCTACCTACTAACCTCATCCCACCTCCTTGACCTGTCCGTCTTCCCTGGACTGACCTATCCCCTCCCTACCTCCCCACCTACACCTTCTCCACCTATCTTCTTTACTCTCCATCTTCGGTCCGCCTCCCCCTCTCTCCCTATTTATTCCAGTTCCCTCCCCCCATCCCCCTCTCTGATGAAGGGTCTAGGCCCGAAACGTCAGCTTTTGTGCTCCTGGGATGCTGCTTGGCCTGCTGTGTTCATCCAGCCTCACATTTTATTATCTTGGAATCTCCAGCATCTGCAGTTCCCATTATCTCTGATACTACTTCAGAGTCCAACTGCATCTTGCGGCAGATGAAGTTTAACTTAGATAAATGTGAGCTGTTACACTTTGGCAAGACAATCCAGAGCAGGACTTATGTAGTAAATGATAGGGTCTTGAGGAGTGTTGCCAAACAAAGAGACCTAAGGGTTGCAAGTGCATAGCTCCTTGAAAGTGGAGTCACAAGCAGATAGGGATGTGAGTAAGAAGCCTAAGTTTATAAGTTGTTTGGTACGCTTGCCTTCATTGGTCAGACCATCGAGTATTGGAGTAGGGATATCATATTACAGCTATACAGGGTATTGGTGGGGCCACTTTTTAGTGGAGGGGTGTGGTGGGGAGCGTGTGGTGGAGTCTAAAACTAGAGAACACGGGTTTAAGATGAGAGGAGAAGATTTAAGGAGGACCTGAAGGCTAACATTTTCACACATTGAGTGGTGCATGTCTGCAACGAGCCACCAGAGGAAGTAGTGGAGGCAGGTACCTTGAAAAGGCAACTGGATGGATATATAATTAGGATGTGTTTAGGGAGATACAAGCCAGATGCTGGCAAATGGAATTAGGTCAAGTTGGGCTATCTGGTCAGTGCGGATGACTTGGAGTGAAGTGTTGTATGATTCTGTCTTTGCATATGCGCCTCCCAATGGAGTGAATAAATAATGATCAGCATATAGATGCCTGGCTGTACTGCCCTTCCTAGTCCAGTTGCACCAACTGCTTCTCCAAGTGAGTTCAATAAACACAGCACAGACTGGGAATTAAACTATGGTTAGAGTTATAGTGGACAAAACTGTTACTAAACAAGTGACTCCTGGAGGCACACCAGATAGAATTTCTTGTGTCCCTGCTTTTGTAACCAATAGCTCCAACTCATTTCAAGACCTGTGATTAATTTTTATTTTAAAAATGAACAAGAAACCTAAATGCAAGTCTTTTAAGATGAAGAGCCTAATGCTTTTAAAATAGAAGTTATAAGAATTTTCACAAATGGTGTTTTTAAAATATCATTTTGACAAAAGGGATGTGAAACATTTAGAAAATGTTGTCACCATCAGGGGATTTCTATAAAGTTTAATGTAGGTGGATATGTTAGTGGAGTAACAATAGAAGATAATGTGAGGAGAGCACATATTTTGTGAATTGCAACAAAGAAAACATATTACTTAAATTTGAGGCATAGAAGAAATTCAGCTTTATATAGGGCTTTCCACCATTTTTGCTGTTTTTCTTCCACTCATGCTTCCAGATCAATCTTTGGTGCTTCAGAATATTTAATATGAGCCTGAACTGCACGGTGCCAATTTAGACTGCCTGGCCAGTGGGAACAGAAAGGGCAGGGGATTAAAACAGTGGCTACTGTTGCCCACATCAATTTAACTCCCATTAACAGACTATCTGCCATAGGGAGGCAAGGGCCTCACTAATATTAAAATGTTACCTTCTAATTATGTCATTCAGCCCACAAACTGATTTTAACTGGAAATGGTGGCTGTAACACTCACACGTTATTAGAAAATAAAGTGTATCAGAAGAGACTCAGCTAACCAATTTTAATTGCTATTTTTAACTGTTTCTTTGTGGGTCAGGAAGACCAGGGTCTTTTGGAAATGACAAAAGGTATTTTTGTAACAGACTGCAGACAGCCTTGTACATTGTATTTATAGGTTTTCTATCAGTGCGTACCATTGGTGCCTTAATGGCAGCATCCAGTGAGTTACACTTCACTGTGCTCTATATGTCACAAGAAAAGAAATGCTGACTTGAATCTAGGCTAGATTTGCACGATGGGGTCATTTCCAAATTTATTTTTGCCTTTGTGCGTAATTCCCCAATTGGGCATTCCTGGAATTTGAAAGTGGTATTTGAAATTTCCAGTGGTACTGGAAATACCAGTACACGGATGTTCATTGATACAAAGAGCTGAAAATGATGTTGAACTTTCCTGCAGGAAAGCTAAATTGAGAAATCAGCCCTTATTACATTGACTTTACAGCGATGTTACAATCTGCTGTGTACTAACAATACTGTTTGGATATGGCGACTATTTGCTCGTGCTGAAGAGTTTTAAAATATCTTACTTTCTTCTACAGAAGTAACAAGGTTAAGAATTATGTTTCTAATGATAAATTAAAATCATTGAAAAGAAGGAAATGTAGAACTGTTTTTCTGAAGTTACAAGTGGTTTGTGAAAATTTTGTGAAAACAATTTGCTTATGCAGTAGCATTTCCTGGGCTGGTGAAAATGTAGCATTCTACAAAATAAATACATATTTGTAACTGTCAACTTCCAGGTGACTTATTTCAAAATTCTCATCCTGGTTTTCAAATTCCAATCTCCGTGCAACACAATAACTCTCCAAATTTTCTGCACACTCCATTCCTTTAATTCTGGCCTCAAGCTTTCCAAATTCAACCACACCAGCATTGGTGGCACGCTTTCAGCTAGCAAGGATCCTGGATTTTCCTCTCTAAAACCTGGAGGCACACCAAATAGAATTTGTTGTGTCCCCGCTTTTGTACGCAAAAGCTCCAACTCATTTCAAGACGTGATTAATTTTTATTTTACCTCAAACATATTCTTTAAAGCCTACCTCTTAAACAAAGCTCACTGCTCTGACCACAAGCTTTCAGTCATCCAGTTTGTGATTCCGTGTCAGATTTTGCTTGATAATGTTCCTATGAGCCACTTGAACTTTGATTAGGTGACAGGAACTATATAAATACAAATTACTTTTGTAAGCAACACAGATTTAAATACAGGATGCCCCTTGTTCATAACAAAGCAAATAACCATTACCACAGACAAACCAGCCATTTGTGCACTATTGTCAACTATTTGAAATATTAGGGGATTTGCAAACTTACAAAATGGTAAATAGTTTCCATTAGTTAACATTTACTTCTGTAATCTAAACTAAATTTCACATTATAGAGTCATAGATTCATACAGCACAGAAACAGACCCTGTGGTCCAACCAGTCCATGTCAAAAATCATCCTAAGCTAAACTAGTCTCACCTGCCTGCTTCTGGCCCATACTCACCAATTATACTTACATAAAATAATACAATCAAAGAATCATACAGTATAGAAGAGGTCCTTCAGTCCAGCAAGTTTGCACTTACAAAAATGTTTCAAAATCTCCACTAGTCCCATTTTCCAGCATTTGACCCACAGCCTTGAATGTTCCGACATTTTGGGTGCTTATCCAAGTACTTTTTAAAGATTGTAAGCTTTCCTGCCTCAACTACCCTCCCAAATCCCAACCACCCTCTGGATGAAAAAGATTTTCCTCAAATCCCCTCTAAACTTCCTGCCTTTTACCTTAAAATTATGCTCATTTGTTAGTGACTCTCAATGAAGGTGAGCAGCTGCTTTCTTCCTACCCTGTCCATACCCCTCATAATCTCATAAATGTCAATCAAGTCCCCTCTGTGCCTTCTCTAATCTAAGGCAAACAACCCAAACTTATCCTAGCTCTCTTCAAAGCTAAACTGCTCCATCCCAGACAACATCTTGGCGAATCCTGTCTGTACCCGTTCTCGTGCAATCAGTTCCTTCGTACAGTGTGATGACCAGAGTGATGCACACAGCACTCCAGTTGTGGCCTAAACGAAGTTTTGTACAGCTTCAACATAACCTCCCAGCTCTCATAATCTACATCTTGACTGATAAAGGCAAGTGTCCCTTATGTCTTTACTAACCTATTAACATGTTCTGCTGATCTGTGGATAACGATCCCAAGATCCTTCTGTGTTCTGAGCTTCAGAAAGGTCATAGTTTTTGGACAAGTAGATTTTAAACAGAGAAGAGAAAATACTTCTCCCAAAGGATTGTGAATCTGTGGAATTCAGAGATTCACCCCAGAGTGCAGCAAAAGTTGGCATACTGAGCAAATGTAAGAAAGGAATAGATTTTTAATTTGTAACGGATTGAAACATTTTGCGGACTGGGCAGGAAAGTGGATTTGAGGCCCAAAATGAGATCAGCCATGATCATATCAAACGGTGTCGCAGATTTAAAGCGCTGGCTTACCACCTCCTTTCTTATTGTCCTTGTATCCTGCCATTCGTTGAACACACCCTTGACTGGTTATTTTTCCAAAGTGCAACACCTTATTACTTTTCAGGATTAAGTTCCATCTGCCACTGGTCTACACGTCCGACCAAACAATCTACATCCTCCTGTAACCGCTAAACTATAACTGTTACAAGTAATGATGGGCAATATAATGGCACAGTGGTTAGCACTGCTGCTTCAGAGCACCAGGGTCTTGGATTCAATGTAGGTGCCTTAACATTGTAGCAATTTGGCTATCCAGTATTGCCTTCAGAGCCCAGGAACACCGAGGCCAATTGTAATGCTCCAATAGTTACCTCAACTGAGACTAGCTGATGTGTCACTTCATACAGCACAATTTAGCCACTGTACTCTCAAATGAGCAAGCATCAAAGATAATCCTGTTTAATTTAGATATATCCTGGTAAATCTAGTCTGTAAGCAATTCCAATGCACTGTATTCCTTTAAGCATTTAAAAATATTGTCCTTGGCATCACTAAGTACTTCATAGTGAATATATGTCATCTGTTAAATGTATAGCTACAAATTTTTGATGGTCACTTGACTATACCTCTGTATTGCTTTATTTCTTTATTATTTGACCGTCTGTGTGCTCTCAAATTTGAAATAAAATTGGAAATTTCATGAAGGAGAAAGAAATATAAAATTACATTTATTTTGTATAATAGCAAGATTTTGAGGGAATTAAGTTGGTCTTGCAGAGTAGCTGTATTGCACACATAAAACAAGTGCAAAAATAAGTTTCTCCCTATTCTCAGCACCAGTTCATAAGCATATCAGTTTTACCCCATCCGTGCTGCTTGTAGACCTTGACTTTGCAAGGACTGCAACAACAGTGGTAAAATAAATCAGAATCAGTGTTTATTTCATTTATTTTTAGACACCGAGAAAATCTCTCAACACAACCACCCTTACCAAACATACAAGGAATACTGTTTCAGAACATATAAATATATTATAGAATTAGTAACAAGATAAATACAAAACAACTTGCTGTATCAGTCTTTAAAGTGCCCCTTATCTTAAAGAGGAATCCAAAGATGGAGTCAGCAGTCTAGAATTAGTTTGTGAAGTGGGCTGATTGCCCAGCCAGTAGATGAGGGGTTGTAGCAGTTTCTTCTCTTTTAAGGGAAGGAACGTTCCTTGAAAGAGCTTTTAAGAAAGTTTGCTTAAATGTGACTTCTGCTAACTGCTTTGATGAAGGAAAGTTTTTACTTATATAGAGTGCACAAAATCACATTGATGACTGCTTTTTACAGGCTAGAAGCTTTTCTTTTGAAGCCTAGAGTTCCACCAGTCTGACTCTAGGCATTGTCAGTAGATTTCGTATGGATTGGCTTGGACCATCTAACTATCATAATAAAATCAAAGTACTATGGATGCTGGAAATCTGAAACAAACAGAGAATGTTGGAGAAATTCAGCAGGTCTGGCAGCATCTGTGGAGAGAAGGAGAGTTAACTTATGAATCTGGTAAGACCCTTCTTCAGAACTGGCAGTTCAAATGAGAAACAAGTACTATTTGGACAAAGCATCACAGATAGCCCATTCCTGGGGTTAAGTGGAAAATCATTAACACACATTCTAGTAGGATGTGTGCAACTTGTGTAAGACTCGTTTCTATGAGACAGGCAGATTATAACACAACAGATTTTTTTTTTCTTTATTCATTCACGGGATGAGGGCGTCGCTAGCTGGGCAGCATTTATTGCCCATCCGTAATTGTCCAGAGGGCAGTTAAGAGTCGGCCACAAACCAGATAAGGACAGCAGTTTCCTTCCCTAAAGGACATTAGTGAACCAGATGGGGTTTTCCTGACAATCTACAATGGATTCATGGTCATCGGCTGATTCTTAATTCCAGATATTTATTGAATTCAAATTCCACCAGCTGCCATGGCGGGATTCAAACCCGGGTCCCCAGATCATTATCTGGGTCTCTCGATTAACAGTCCAGCAATAATACCACTAGGCCATCGCCTCCCCCAGTTGGCATTCCAGACCAAAATTCCCCTTAACATGTGTAGCGACGCATGCTCCTAGGTTTCATGCACAATGATCATACGCTGATTACAGCACTGATTTCCAATTCCAGAAGCTGTTGCTGTGCAAAGAACTTGGAGAATGCATAGCCTAAAAGAATTAGAAGTAATATAGTTCCAGACCTAATAGGAGGTACCTGGGTGTTGACTGTCTGATGTTGACTCAATATAAGCTTCTAGAAGATTACTGTTAAGTCTAGTCACATGGTTATTGCAACTGCTTTTGGGTTGTTCACTTTTTAAAATATATTTAGCAACTTGTTTTTAAAGATATGTATTAATTTTTGTTATCTGTGAAAATAGGCCAGACTAAGCAATAATGAATCAGCAACCCCTTTCGTACTCCTATTGACTTCAGTGAAAATTAAACTTGGGCAAACTGGTAAAATTGTCTTCTGATTCATGAGCAATATCAACAACTTTTTTTTGGTAAAAAAGTTAAGATAAAAGAAATACAATATGAGTAATGTGCAGCATTATTGTAAATTAAAGGTCCATGGTGTTTCAGTAACATTACAAAGTATAATGTAATGTGGCCAAAAGTTCAGTAAAAGAAGTAGGCTTTGAGGACTGTCAAAGAAATAGAAGCAGAGAGGGTTATGGGGTGAAGATAAGGAGGGAACTACAGATCATTAACAGCTAAAAGTATGGCAACCAATTGTGCAGTGATTAAAATTGTACATTCTAAAAAGGCTTCATTAGAGAGGAACATATTTTAGAGGGTTGTGGGACTGGAAAGATTACAGAGATAGGAAGAGGCAAAGCCAAGGAGAAATTTAAAGATGAGGATGAGAGAATTTTAAGATTATGGTGTTGCTTACCCAGAAGTGAGTATGGAAAGCGAGTATGGGGTGACAGGGCAACAGGACTTGGTACTTGAGAGGGGTCTAGGCCTGAAATGTCAGCCTTCCTGCTCCTCTGATGCTGCTTGTCCTGCTGTGTTCATCCAGCTCTACACCTTGTTATCTCTAGCACTTGGCACTTCTCAGGTGACAAAGCAGTCGAGTTTTGGATGACCTTATGTTTATAATAAGGTAGAAAGCGTCAGAATTGCATTGGAATAGTCCTTTCTAGGAGGTAACAAAAGGCACAGACAGGGTTTCAGCAAGCTGCTGGGCTTGTGCAGAGATAAGTCAGGTGATGTTGTGGAAGTTGGGGTCATCGTGAAGATGTGACTTTGTGGTCAGCTATTCACCTTGGAGATATGACGCAGAGTGTGAACAGTCTGATTCAGTTGCAAACAGTTGACAAGAAGAGGGTTGGAAATGATGGCTAGAGAGTGGAATTCATAGCAGTAACTAAAGGCAATGCTTTGGTCTTCCCGGTGTTTAGTAGTGGAAATTTCTGATTATCTTGTACTGGAAACTGAACAATCAATCTGACAATTTAGAAACAGTGGTGGAGTTGAAAGGTGGAGAGAGACAGCTGGGTGTTGTCAACATGCATGAGGAAACTGACAGATGGCCTATAAGGATACAAGTATCTGAGATACAAGAGGCACCAAAGATAGATCTGTTGGGATCACCACGGTCTGGAAACCCAGGAGAAGCCAACGCAGGTAATTCTCTGATCACAACTGGGTAATAACAATGTATGTGGTCACTGAGGAGAGGTGCCAGTTTTACATTGCCTCGTCTATTTCCATTTTACTAATTTTGCCATTCAAATCATTTTAACCTCACCAGCCTTATCTATCACCTCCACAGTGCCTTCTCTGCTCAATGTTCTCATATATGGCATGCTAGGGTCTAGCCTAGGTTTATGGGTATAATTAAGTCACATCTTGGTTTGGCTAGAAGATTTGTTATGCTTTCTCCTTCCAATTTCCACTTTCTCCCTTAACAGGTTTCCATTTTCACATCTAGTTCCTCCACCCCATAACTAGCTGAGATTGACTTTGTACTGTTCCAGTTCCAAAGCTAATTCTAACAGAGGCAGCATTCCAATCTATGTTAGTTAGTCCCTGTATTGGCACAGTTGATATATTTTCTGCTCCGAAAGGTCATAAAAAGCCATTTATTTCAAATAATGTAGTAATAAAGGTAGTTTTATGAAAATTTGTAAAATTGGGATTTGGATGATTCTGCTCTCTGCATGTTCTGAAGAATATAGAAGTGTCAGAGTCATTTCTGTGCAATTAATACAACTTAACGAAAAACTCATTGTTAAAAATAAGCAAATTTTAGAGGTTTTTTTAAAAAGTAACTGCTCGTAATTAAAATTGATATTTCATTGTTCAATCTTATTCCATTCAGTCAAACAAAGGACAAAAGGTGGCTTTGAAATTACAAAATAAGATGATAGTACATGAATGTTTAACACTTCAAATGCTTTTTTTTTATCACTTTGATATAAAATGTCTTTATCCACAACTTTAATGCTAACATTACCTTGTACAACACAAGCACCTCACAACATAATTTCAAGACCGAGATAGCAAGAACTGTAGATGCTGAAGTCAGAGGTAACAAAGTGTGGAGCTGGAAGAAAACATTAGGCCAGGCAGCATCAGAGGAACAGGAAAGCTGACATTTTGGGTCAAGACCCATTTCCAAAGAAGGGTCCCGACCTGAAATATCAGCTTTCATGTTCCTTTGATGCTGCCTAGCCTGCTGTGTTCATGCAGCTCCACACTGTGTTATGCATAATTTCAAGACATGTATTTTTGCGAAGCTTTATGAGTATCCCAGATGATCAATTATATGATAGCACTTACAGACAGCTAAAGGTGTCCAGGAGGTTTTTTTTTGGTGGGGGGGAAATGCGTAGGAGTACATGTTGACTTATAGGATCGATCAGTCATGATCATGTTTTATTGTGATGCATGCTGAATTTGGTTGAATGGCCTATTCTTACTCCTATTTTCAATGTTTTTAACTTAATGACAATAGGTTGTTAAAAAAAATCCCGAAATTTCTCAATCTATTGTTTACATCATTCTTTGGAATACTGAAAGTTATTGCTTGTCTGTTGAGTTGAATATGCAACTTCATGTTCTGCTAAAGATGTGGATGTTCTGATGTCCAGACAAACATGCCAAGTGTAACTGCAGTGAAATTTAAATTATTCCGGATTCCTGAATGTAACTAACAAAGGGTGAATAATTCAAAACTCCGAGTTTAATTTTTTTGTGAGATGCAAAAATCAACAATTGACTCTGGGGAGAATTTTAACCTATTTGGCCAAGTGAAGACCTGCATATGGACAGTTAAACTATGCCATGCAACTTTAATCATTGATCCTGCTATCTTGTCCTGATCCATATAAAGTTATAAATGGGGTGTAGATTGAGTTGCATGAATTCTTTATTGGTTTTGATGGACCTAGGCAGTTAATTAATTGTAAGAAACAGCTTAAGACAGTACCAATTAAATAGTTAGGTTTCTATTTACATAGTGCTTTTCAAATTGCTGCTATTGAAGTTTTTTTGAAGTGTTGTCACTGTAATGTAAGAAACAAGGGAATATTTTTGTCACAAACTAACATTCGCAAAATGTAACAGTTGTACTTTAGCAGTTACCATAAACTCTGACAAAGCTCGGACTGTAGATCCTGGAATTTAAAAGTAGTTACATTTACATGAATATCAATTACATCCTATGCTTTTTTTAAATGTTCAAAATGAAAGTTTAAACAAAGTTAACAGAGCTTTATGAATAACCAAGCCAGGACCGATGTAAATTGATCATTAACATAAACACAAAGAACCGTGGACGCTAGAAGTCTGAAACAAAACAGTGCTGGAGAAACACAGCAAGTCTGACAACATCTATAGAAAGAAAAAAAAGTGAACATTACAGATCCAGGGATCCTTTGTCAAACTGGAGATAGCTGGGGAAGTGTGGCATTTATGTTGAAAACAGGGTTGGCGGGCAAGAGAAGAAGGTGAGGATGGAGTATGTGGAGATGGTATCCAGAAAGAGTGCGAGCGAGGAAGATGGAAAGAAGGGAAGGAAGGAAGGAAGGAAGGGAAAGAAGGAAAGAGAGAGAGAGAGCACGAGAGAGAGCACGAGAGAAAGAGAGAGAGAAAGAAAGAGCGAGAGAGAAAGAGCGAGAGAGAAAGAGCGAGAGAGAAAGAGAGAGAGTGAGAGAGAAAGAGAGAAAGAAAGAAATAAAGGATAAGCAAACAAAAAGATAACTCACAATAAGCAGAGAGAGAGATAACAGGTGAGGTGCTACTGAGAAATGTAAATATTTGAAGATGTGTTGGCTGTTCTGGAAGCAGACCACACATGACAAGGCCACGGTTGTGGAAATATGTAAATTGACTATTGCTTGAACTAGCACTATCTTCTATTTCAAAAGAAATTACAGGATATGTACATTGGTATCAACACTGTGCACAAAACTGACCTATTCTTTGAGAAAACCTTCAGTTTAGTGGTTGATTTTTTCCCCCCAGTATTCCTATGACCCATGATTTTCTCTTGTATCTTGCAACCCTGTTTGTCAATGAAAATACTGGGTTTCACCATTTGCTGGTCAGAACAGTTGATATTTTTTTGCCCCACAAACCTTGGTTTCAATTTGAATCAGATGGGATGAACAAAATTCCTTTATCTAGTAGCTGTCACAAATCCTAAATGATACCTTATGGAAACCTATGACATTCAAAAAGGACTAGGCAGGTTAAAGACAGGAAGGATGTTCCCAATGATTAGTGGATTCAGAATCAGAGGTCATGGGATACAGAACAGGTCATTTACAAGTAATAGGAGGAGAAATTTCTTCACCCAAAGAATGGTGAGTCTGTGGAATTTGCTGCCACAGAAAGCAGTTGAGGCTAAAACATTGAATGTTTTCAAGGAGATAGAGATAGTTCTTGAAGCTAAAGGGATCAAAGCGTATGGGCAGAAGATGGATGATTGGCCATGATCATATTGAATCACCTATTTCTGCTCCGTTTTTAAAAATGAATTTGACCATTCACAAACCACTCACAAAATGACATATCCAACTCGATGACTGTCCATGTGCAGCTGTTTGGGCTCTGGAGTGTCAAATCATAGAACGCAACTTGCAGCGAGTAAAGAGTGGGAGTTGATACATGTTACAGTTTGGTGAAGTGGACAGAGAGGTTTTTCTTTCTTTCTGCTGATTTGTTTTCCTAATAACTTTCACAGATCAATGGGGACAGGAGTAAACTGAGGTTGATATGTTATCAAGGAATTAGCTGAGAAGCACCGGGGTTAAGTAAAAGTCAGAGAATAGGAGAAGGAGATGAAAGTTAAGGTAAGGTAATCTTAAGGTCTAAGATTAAGTAATTAGAAAATTAAGCATTAGGACTAAGTAAATTCAAGTTTAGGTCATGGTAGGTGAGGTCAGCTGAGCGGAATGTGTGACTGGTTGTATGTGAGAAGTTATGGGCCCTACCAGCATCCTTGGTGACTACATGTATAGAAAGTACTCCCAACTGAAGAAACTTCAGCTCTGTCTTTTGGAAGTCGAGTGCAACTGTGTAGCTGAGAGTTATGTGGATAAGATGTTTAGAGAGATGGCCAAATCACAGGTCAAGGGATTGGAAGAAAGGAGGAATTGGAAGACCACCAGTCAGAGAGAATCAGGCAGGGAGTGCAGGAGTCCTCTGGGCTTCCATTCACAAATCAATGGTCAGGCAATAAATGTTGGTCAGTCAGAAATGCCCCTAATGTCAGGAGGGCTAGTCCACCAAGGGAGTGCAGACAGAGCTAGGCTTCTGGCACCCCAAGATGCCTGACTATACAGGAGGGGAGGAAGTAGAAAGCAGGGGATTTCTTTGTTAGACAAGCAAGCAGCATTTCTGCAGCTGCAGATATGACTCTGGGATGGTGATGTCTCCCTGGTACCAGGGTCAGGGATGTCACTGAACTGCTGCAGGCATCCTAAAGAGGAAAGATACAAGACTTAGATCATTCTAAATTCTGATACTAACAATGTAGGTAGGATGAGGGATGAGTTTTGACATCAAGCATTTTGAGAGTGAGGAACTCCTGATTGGCCTCCAACAACCATGGCCATCTTCCTATGTGTCAGATATGACTCCAACCACCTGATACCTGATACCCCTGATGCCTTTTGATTCCAGTTCAGCCAAGGCTCCTTGATGCCACCCTCAGTAAAATGCAGCCTTAATATCAAGGGCTGTCACTCTCACCTCACCTCTGGAATTCAGCTCTTTTGTCCAGGTTTGAACCAAGGCTGTAAGGAGATCAGGAGCTGAGTGGCCCTGGCGGAACCCAAATTGAGCATCGCTGAGCAGGTTACTTCTGAGCAGGGATAGTAGGAACTGCCGATGCTGGAGAATCTGAGATAACACGGTGTGAAGCTGGATGAATACAGTGGGCCAAGCAGCATCAGAGGAGCAGGAAAGCTGATGTTTCTGGTCATGACCCTTCTTCGGAAAAATCTCAACCCGAAACGTCAAACTTTTCTGCTCCTCTGATGCTGCTTGGCCTGCTGTGCTCACCCAGCTTCACATCATGTTATCTCCATTTCTGAGCAGGTACTGCTTGATAGTACTGTTGATGAGACCTTGCATCACTTTACTAATGGTCAAGAGGAGACTGATGGGGCGGTAATTGGTCGGATTGAATTTGTCCTGCATTTTGTGTACAGGACATATTTGGGCAATTTTCCACATTGTTGGGTAGATACCAGTACTGGAACAGCTTGGCTAGGGGAGCAGCAAGTTCTGGAGCACAAGTCTTCAGTACTATTGCCAGAATGTTGTCAGGGCCGGTAGCCTTTGCAGTATCCAGTGTCTCCAACAGCTTCTTGATATCACGTGGAGTGAATCGAATTGGCTGAAGACTAGTATCTGTAATGCTGGGGACCACTATAGGAGACCAAGGTAGATCATCCACTTGGCACTTCTGGCTGAAGATTGCTGCGAATACTTCAGCTTTATCTTTTGCACTGATGTGCTGGGCTCTTCTATCATTGAGGATGGGGATATTTGTGGAGCCTTGTCCTCCAGTGAGTTGTTTAATGGACCATCACCATTCACAACTGGATGTGCCAGGACTGCAGAGCTTAGATCTGATCCGTTGGGTGTGGGATTGCTTAGCTCTGTCTATCACTTGCTGCTTTCGCTGTTCTTAACTCAGACTTTTTTTGAATTCTAATTCCACCATCTGCCTTGTTGAGATTCAAACCTGGGTCCCTAGAACATCAGCTGGGTTTCTGGATTAATAGTCCAGTGATAACACTTGCAGGCCATCGCCCACCCAGGACTAGCCCAAGTCGATATTAAAAAGGAAGAGGTGTTGTGCGTCTTAAAAAGTATTAAGGTAGATAAGTTCCTGGAACATGATGGAATCTATCCCAGAATACTGAGGGAGGCAAGAGAACAAATTGTTGGAGCATTGACATCTTTGCATCCTCTTTGGCCAGAGGTGAGGTCTGAGGACTGGAGAATAGCCAATGCTGTCCCATTGTTTAAGAAGTGTAGCAGGGATAATCCTGGAAATTACAGGCCTGTGAGTCTTCAGTCAGTGGTGGGGAAGTTATTGGGGAAGATTCTCAGGGACAAGATCTATATGCACTAAGAAACGAATGGGCTTACTTGCAATAGACAGCATGGTTTTGTACTGGGTTGGGGGGAGGTCTTTTATTCTTTATTCACTTACGGGTTGAGGACGTCACTGGCTAGGCAGCATTTATTGCCCATCCGCAATTGCCCAGAGGGCAGTTGAGAGTAAACCACGTTGCTGTGGCTCTGGAGTCACATGTAGACCACACCAGGTAAGGATAGCAGTTTCCTTCCTCAAAGGGAACTAGTGAACCAGGTGGGTTTTTCTGACAATTTGCAATGGATTCATGGTCATCATTAGATTCTTAATGCCAGATATTTATTGAACTCAAATCCCACCATCTGCTGTGCCAGGATTCAAACCCGGGCCCCACAATGTTATCTGGGTCTCTACATCAATAGTCCAGCAATAATTTAACTAGGCTATCGTCATGCCTCATTAGTGTGATCAAGTCTTGTGACTAGGTGACAAAGATGATTGATGAGGGAAAAGCAGTTGATGTTGTCGATATAGACTTCAGTAAAGGGTATGACAGAATTGTACTAAAGGTGAAGTCACCCAGTATCAGACGTGAGCTGGCAAGAGGATACAGAACTGGCTCAGTCACAGGATGCAAAGGGTAGTGGTAGAAGGAGAGCTTTCCGAATGGAGGGCTGTGACTAGTAGTGTTCCACAGGGATCAGTGTTGGGACCTCTGCTATTTGTGATCTGCGTAAATGATTTGGAGGAAAATGTGGCTGGTCTAATTAATAAGTTTGAAGACAATACAAAGACTGTTGGTATTGCGGAGAGTGAGGAGCATTGTCAGAGAATACAACAGGATATAGATCACTTGGAAGCATGAGCAAAACATGTCAGATGGAGTTTAAGATGGAGGGTCAAGTACTGGTGAAAATTATACTGTGAATGGCAGAACTCTTAGGAGTATTGGTAAGCAGAGGGATTTGGGTGTGCAGATCCATAGATCACTGATGATGGTAATGCAGGCAGATAGGTAGTAAAAAAGGCTTATGGTACGCTTGCCTTCATTGGAAGGGGCATCATGTATAAGGATAGACAAGTTATGCTGAAACTTTACAGAACTTTAGTGAGGCCACACTTGGAATATTGTGTACGGTTCTGGTCACCCACACTACCAAAAGGATGTGGCTGCTTTGTACAGGGTACAGAAAAAGATTTACCAAGATGTTGCCTGGTATCGGGGATTTTAGCAATGAAGAAAAGTTGGCTAGACTGGGTTTGTTTTCAATAGAACGCAGGAGGTTGAGGGGCAACCTAATAGAAATCTATATCCATGTCATTCACAATGTTAGAGTGGAAAGTATGAGGCTTTTCCCCAGGGTGCAGGGGTCAATTACGAGAGGACACAGGTTCAAGGTGTGCAGGGAGTGGGTGGAGTTTAAAACAGATGTGTAAAGGCACTTTTTTCAGAGAAAAGGTGGTCAGTACCTGGAATGCATTGCCAGAGAAAGTGGCAGAAGCAGACACAATAGCAGCATTCAAGAAGAACTTGGCTGAATACATGGAGAGGAAGGGAATAGAGGGAAATGGATCCTCTAAGTGAAGACAGTTTTAGTATGGAAGAGCTAAATGTGACAGCACAGGTGTAGAGGGCTGAAGGGTCTGTTCCTGTGCTGTATTGTTCTTTGTGCAAAGTTTAAGACATTTGAGTAGGTACATGAATAGGAAAGGTTTGAAGGGATATGGCCACGAGCAGGCAGGCAGGACTTGTATAGTTTGAGATTAAGTTCGACAGGAAATGATTGGATTGAAGAGTCTGTTTCCATGCTGTATGACTGTATGACAGGACAGAGAGGGTATAAAAGAGGGAGTTATGTCACACTGTTAATTATCAAGTCAGTTACTGCAGTAAGGAAGGCCGATAGCGTAACACAGTCTTCAAATGAGGCTTTGTGGATAGAGTTTAGGAATAAAAAAGGGGGACACTCACACTGCTGGGAGTGCACTATCGTCTCTCAGTCAGTCTGCAATAGAGGAGTCGATATGTACACAATTCACTGGGATGTATACCAACAAAAATAGGCTAATTACATTAGGGGATTTTAACATAGAAACAGAGAATCCTGACAGTGCAGAAAGAGGCCATTTGGCCCATTGAGTCTGAACCAGCCTTCTGACCAGCGACCTACTTCATCCCTGTAATTCCACATGGGGTTTTAACCACTGTTAACCAACCTCATCTACACATTCCTGGACACTACAGAACAATTTTTAGCGTGGCGAATGCACTTAACTTGCACATCTTTGTACAGAGTGAGACTGAAGAACCTTGTATTGTTTAATCCAGTGAAAATGCTTTGAAGACATAATATAAAAACATTTTAGATCAATGAATAAATATTCAAGAATAGCCCCTCCCATTATCCTCACATCACACCTTCATCTATAGGACTTAGTTAACAGACTGATGTATGGCACACTGCCAAAGGTTCTGAAATTTGAAAGTTGGCATCCTATCTCTGAAGGTCAACCACTCATCCGAATGAGTGAAATGAGGACAACAGCTCAATCTGGTGCACCTTTGGTTATATCTCTGGAAGTGTGCTATGCACTTTACTCTTGTGATTAAGTCACTGCTTGTGTAGAACAAGTTCCAGTTTGCTGATAAAAACAAACTGTCCAGAGAAACTCATCAGGTCTGGCAACATTTGTGGAGAGAGAAACAGAATGAACATTTCAAGTACAGTAAACCTCTTCTTCAGATCACATTATCCTAGTTTGCTAGCCCTGGTAAAGTTTTTTTTTAATTCATTCACAGGATGACAGCATCACTGACTGAGCCAACATTTATTGCCCATCCCTAATTGCTCATAGGGCAGTTAAGAGTCACCCACATTGCTCTGCATCCAGAGTCACGTGCAGGCCAGATCAAGTAAGGATGGCAGTTTCCTTCCCTAGAGGACATTCATGGAATAATTACTTAACTCCCTACAGATTTAAATAAGGGAGGCAACGACAGTAAAGAAAAACAAACTACAACAGACAGATTTTTTAGAAGATTCTGTGGCCTACCTTCATTCGCTCTGGAAAATCTTTTGAAAATAATGCATAAGTCTGTCCCCGGTTCCCGGCCCCAATTATAATCACTTCCACACAGCGTGGCATGGCTGCAACACAGTCTAAATACAAACAGAATAAATAGACAAAAAGGAGTTCAATAAAGATTTTGCAAATAATGGAATTCTATTGAGTCAGGCCTCTCTATAAATGCTACCCACTCCAAACCCTTCAGTCAAGATTGTGGGTAGGTGGCTCAGCCCAAGTCTTCACCAATTTCCTGAAGTGCTTTTCCCGCTAATTTTCTGAATTCCCTGTGGCGCACCATCTTGCATTCACTTATGACTCGTCCACATTGTCATGGTCAAGACTGCCAAACCTAACTTGGAGTTTAAAAATCATTAAGTCATATCTTTAGTCAAATTTGTTTCAACAGTTATAATTCAGCAAGTTATAAAGGTTACTTACTCATTCATTGTGTTTAATATGGCTCTGTCAAGCTCAAACCTGTATGTTAAGTGCAGGCACGTAAAATTCCTCTGAGCTGCATATCAACTTGTTTAGATAGCAGCAAAAAAAATGTTACCACACCCTTACTTTCAATGGAAAGTACCCAGACTATGGAGCCAGTGTGAATCCCACAGCTATCTTCCATGGTGATCCTTTCTAAAGAACATGATAAAATGTTGCATTTGCAGTCAGATACACACAAACAATGGGATTAATGTAAGATGGGAATCCATTTGCAGCCAACAAGTCAAGTTGAAATGCAGTTAATAGTGCAATTAACAGAGCTATGAATTTACAAAAGCTTCATCCTTCAGAAAAATATAAAACAAACGAAAAAAACAAACAATATTACAGTGGATAAAGCAACTTCAGAAAAATCTGAGATGCCTGATTGTGACATTAGAGAGATAGATTTATAAAGCTTGGCAAAAGACCCTTCAGTCCAACTTGGCCATGCCAACCAGATGTGCTAAGCTGAAGTAGTCCTGTTTCCCAGCATTTGGCCCAAGTCCCTCTAAACCCTTCCTGTCCATACACCCATCCAGATACCTTACAAATGTTGTAATTGTAGCCACCATGACCACTTCCTCTGGCAGCATGTTCCATACTTGTACTACCCTCTGCATGAAAAAGTTGCCAATCAGGTCTATTTTAAAAATTTCCCCTCTCACATTAAACCTGTGCCCTCTAATTTTGGATTCCCCTACCCTGGGAAAAAGACCATGGCTATTCACCCAATGCATGCCCTCATTATTTTATAAATCTCCATGAGGTCACCCCTCAGCCTCTGATACTCCAGGGAAAAAGAGCCTCAGCTTATTCAGCCGATCCCCAAGCTCAAAGCCTCCTATCCCAGCAACTTCCCCATAAATGTTTCTGCACCCTGTCATGTTTAACAATTATTTCCTATACCAGGGACACAAGAACTGAATGCAGTATTCCAAAAAAAAGGCTTCACCAATGTCCTGTAAAGCTACAGCATGACATCTCAACTTCTTTATGCAAAGCACAGACAAATGAAGGCAAGTATACCCAACGCCTTCTTTACCAACCCATCTACCTGTGATTCCACTTTCAAGAAACTATGCACCTGCACCTCTAGGTCTCTTTGTTGGGCAACACTCCCCAGGGCCCTAGCATTAATTGTATAAGTCATATCCTGATTTGTCTGACCAAAATGCAACATCTCACATGTATTTAAATTTAACTCCATCTGCCACTCCTTAGCTCATTCACCCAACTGATTAAGGTCCTGTTGTACTCCGAGATAACCTTATTCACTGTCCACCATACCAACTATTATTTTGCCATTATCTGCAAATTTACTAACCATACCTCCTTTAGTCACATCCAAATAATTTACAAAAATGACAACAAGCATTGGATGCAGCATCTTTAACCTTTGCGCAACAGCAGAAAAACTTAAATTCTGAAATAAGCCCTAAAAATCTACCCTAAATACAAAATTGACAGCAGCAACCATTCGAAGGAGAAGTGAATGATTATACTGACAGGCAGGTGAAACTTGTCAAAATTATCAAAGTAACATAAAGATAATACTGCTGGAATGCTAAAATGGGATATTGCCACTCAATTTAAACACATACTTGTTGTAATTTGATAAAACTAAACAAAATAAAGTATGCACTCTGGTCGTTTTGTAAACATGAAACATAAATTTATGGATATTGGCTGCAACGTTGTTGGAGAGATGTCCAAACCTCAAATCACGTTTGTTACTAGTTTACATTTTTACATCAATTCAACATTCACATTTATTTAACTTCACTAGATACAGTTCAATAATTCACAAAATTGAACACTAAAGGTAACAAAAAATTCTATCACATCAATGTTGTCAATTTAAAATGGTTTAACTTCCTTTATAAAATCAAACAAGGAAACGATAGGTTATGAACAGAATCACGGCCAAATCCTGTCTCACACCTGGTCAGAAATACTTGATGACCACTTCTAAAGGTATTAGCAGATCCCATGCCTTCCTGAACTATATACAAGCCAGAATAGGTCAGTGAAGAAGACGCTTAGTTGAAAAATAAATCTATTAAGTAAAAGAGTTCTTGGTCCCATTTCCTTGGTGTTTGGAACAGTTTGGGCTAAGGTGTGTACATAGGATCTTGACAGTCCCTGAGGGGGAATCTGAGTCAATTTGGAAATGCTAGCCATCTGTGAAGAGGAAGCAAACTGATTTTCTCATTTATGCGGTAAACACTTCTAAGAATGGTATCTCAAGTATAAGGAAACCAAAAAGGATGACATCATCATCACCATAATTACCAATGTCCAGGGTCATTTTCTGAAGAAGGATCCACATTCAAAACGTCAACTTTCCTGCTCCTTGGCTTGGTCTTCATATTGTTATCTCCAAGGTCACCTTGACTGGTTCAGCCATATCAACATGATATCTACAAATAGCTCAGTGGTTAGCACTGCTGCCTCATAGCCCCGGAGATCCATGGTTGTTTCCAGCCTTGGGTGACTGTGTGTGAAGCTTGCACGTTCTCCCCATGTCTACGTGGGTTCTGCCAGGTGCTGCAGTTTCCTTCCATTGCCCAAACATGTGCATGGTAGGCGGATTCGCTATGCTGTATTTGCATGGGATCGTCCAGGGATGTGCAGGATTAGGTCTAGTGGGATGCTCTGTGATGGGTTGGTATAGAGTCAATGGGCCGAATGGCCTCTATCTGTGCTGTAGGGAGTCCTATGATCAAAAAGCAGAGTAGTGACTGGATACTTTGTGATGAGTATCTTTTCTCCTTAACCCTCAACGAGTAAACACCATTTACAAGACTCAATTCAGGAGTTCTGGTAAATAATCACCCTTGAATTTGTGTAGTCGCAACAATCAAAACACCCTGATGATTAATAGCCTTGCCACTTGGTAGGATATGGGTCAATGGCTGCTGGCAAACGTCTGCAAATTCACTTTGTTAGCCAGACTTCATGTATTAGAACAGGCACAGAGTTTTAATTGCACAAAACGTGACGAGCTGTTCTTATCAGTCTCCTCGCGTGGCTATTCTAATACCTCTTCAGCGTCAACTGATAATGTCCATTGTTCTTGCATACAGAGAAACGTAGTGAATCGGTGGATAGCAATTAGAACCTTGAGATTTTCAGCTGCCTATTAAGATAAATAGAGGACCTCTGCTCAAATTAAACCATTTCCAGCTACTAAATAGTTTGTAATGTGGAACCTAAAGAATGCTGTCTGGTTCGTTCACCAACTTTATCCAACAAGGAATCAGATTCTGTGTTCTCAATATTCTTTCTAATTAACCTGTTCAGATTTGTTAGGACACACTTCCATACCAGGCGGGACTTGAACCTGGGCCTACCACTGTATCGTGAGAGCCCTTTTAGCGTGGTGTATGGCTGTTGTAATTGGCCTCAGATCTTTACGATTACGGAAGAAGGAAAAAAAAAGACGATTTTCCCGCAGCTGATTAACATCCCCCGCTGGAGTTTGAAATGAAAACGGGTATCGGGTTCAGATTTGATAGGTTCTGCGATTAAACTACTTTGTGAACACTCATTCTCTAGTTATGTTGTCCCAAATCTGTCAAGACAGGGAAGAAAACCAGACGGTCGGTTCGGCAGCCACCTCCAGCGGAACTCTGTTTGCAGTCGTGCAGTTGCTGCCGGAGATTACTTTAGTGTTGTTGTGTTTAAATATCAGCAGGAATGCCCTAAAAGCTACAAATGGAGGATAATACACAGCTGAAGATTTCACTGTCTCTCAATTTCCCTGGTCGACGGCTTACCTGTTGAAGGATTGAGATTCACGTGGTCCTCAAACAGCACCCCCCTATTTCTTCAGGTACAACAACGTCTGAAATCTCCTAAAAGCTACCGGCGTGAAACACTGCGAAGACTTAGGACAACGGTCAAAAGTTCAAACCTAGTCCTACCCTTCACGTAACTACCCGGTTGGAAAAGGAACGTTTGAGCATAAAACGTGGTTAGTTGGATTATATGCCGTTGTATACACATTAACCGCGGAATCATTATTGACCATTAAAAAACTAAGAGGACGGTTTTTCTGTCCAATTTTTTTTTCATTCGAAAGTTCGGAAGAAATACTGTTCACCACCACTGAGATTAACAGGCACTTTAAGCAAACATGTGTAATGGAGACAACTAGTGGCAGCATCTCCACCGTGCACGTTACCCTTTTTTTTCTTGAGATTCTCGGGGTAATTTTTCAAATTGTCAGATTGAAAACATTTCTCTGTCTTTTAAAAAACCGTAAAGAGTGTGTCTGGTTTGAGTTGTGCCATGATCTGATGTGGCAGTGAAACAATCACTGATCAAGGTGTCAAGATCGATTCCGCGTCCTCGGAAGTGCTTAGTTGAGAGGCATTCCATTCAAATTTCTTGAAGATACTTAGATGTATTTCCTGTATTTTAACAGATTGCTAGCATTCGATCTTTTAATATGGCACAAACCCAAGTTTTTTTTTGCAATTGCTTCACGTCAAATATTCCTGTTGGAAAAACCGACAGAGACATAAGAGAGGGGAGCATTATAACGTTATCTGAATAGATAAGACAGTACTGCCTCCTCGATCGACACGATTAACTAACTAAAGGACAGAAGGAGCTGTAAGAGATTAACAAGATAGTAGATTCAGCCTAAAACGTAAGGTGAAATTCAACAAATAGAATGTGAGGTGGCACAATTGGTTTGCAAAAATATTTTGGAGGAAAACTTGGAAGATATGGAAGAGTTAGTGGTTCAAACTCGCAAGAAATTAAAAAATTTAAAAACATCTGTAGTGGATAAAGTAATTTTTAAACTAGTGAGTTAGTGGGTTTTACAGAAAGAAAGATCTCGAATATAAAATTTGAGAATCTAAGTTTTTAGTAAGTGGGCACTGTTAGCATAAGGCAGACTTCACCTGAATTGGACCAGTTGGGTGTGCAAACAAAATGCATTAATTCAAGCTTTTTGCTAACAAATGTGCTGAGTGGCGAGGTGAGGGATCAAACTTGAGTAAATGTAACAAACCGAATAGAGTTTGAGGCAGGATATCAAAATACTAACATGAAAGTCGTGGAAAGGCAGAAAAAATAAGGAGAGCATACAACTGCATAAGGGTGAGTGGTAGGGCAGCTGACTGGTCAGAATATGAAGAACAGCAGGGAAAAACAAAAAGATTAACAGAACAATATGTTAAAGCATTAGAAGGAGTTAGCTAGAATGAGATTGCCCATCAGTTAATTGACAACAAATCCTAGCCTTGCCAATGATGCCCACATCCTGTGGATTAATAAGTGAGATAATGTGAGATAACAAGGTGTAGAGCTGGATGAACACATCAGGCCAAACAGAAATCTGAAGCAGGGTCCAGACCCGAAACGTCAGCTTTTCTGCTCCTCTGCTGCTTGGCCTGCTATGTTCATCCAGTTCTACACCTTGTTATCTCCAATTCTCCAGCATCGGCAGTTCCTACTATCAATGAATAAGTGAACATGTTTTTAAAAAGCATTTTCATAGGTATCTAAAAGAAACAAAGCAAACTGAGTGTTGGGCCTCCAGACAGTCAAAATGGGGAGTTAATAGTTTGGTAAAGAAATAGTGGATATTTTAAAAATTGCTTTTATCTTCAGTATAGCAGATACAAAAAAAAATCCTCGTGTTTACTGGAAATGATGTCAAAGGTACAGTGGTGCTTGGAATTATAATCACGACAGAACTGCTACTGAACAGACTGATGGAGCTGTGGGTCGATAAGTTTATGATCCTAATGAACTTTACCCACCTCTTTTAAAGAGCTTAAGATAATGAAGTAGTTGATGCATTATGTTAGTTTTCCACAATTTGTCAGATTCTAGAGGGATTCCATTAGACTCGAGTAGATTCAAGCAAGGAAGGCAGAAACTGGAGGCTTGTTGGCTCAATGCCTATCCTCAAAGGGTGTTGGAATTGTTCATTAAGGAGGTTATAATTGGGCACTTGGAAAATTCGAAGGTAATCAGGATAAGCCAGCAATGTTTTGTGAAAAGGGAATAATGTTCAACCAATTTATTGTGAGCTCATTGTAATGTACATGGATTTCCCAAAGAGAATTAACAAGATTCCACATAAAAAGCCTATTGTGCAGAGTCGGAACTCATGGTATAAGGAGTAACATACTAACATGGATATAAGATTGGCTGGTTTTCAGAAAATAGATTATGCATAAATTGATTTTTTTTTCGTTTGGCAGGATATGATGAATGGAGTCCCTTAGGTCTGTGTTGGGCCCTCTTTTTACAATTTATATCAATTACTTGGATGAGGGGATTGAAGGCTTGGCTAAAGTTGCAGATGACACAAAGATGGGTAGAAAAATGTTATGAAGATGATATAACCTATGCAGAATCAGTCTGCATCATTGTTAAATGAGTGGGCAAAAATCTGGCAGATGGAATGTAAGGTGGGAAAATGTAAAGTTGTTCGTTTTGGCAGGAAGAATAAAAAAAGCAGTATTATTTAAATGGTGAGCAACTGCGGAATACCAGCCAAATCTAGGAATTCTAGTGCATAAGTCACAAAACATTACAGCAAATGATTTAAAAAGGCTACTGCAATTACATCTATTATTACAGTAGGAATTGAACATTAAAGGTTAGGATCTGAAACAAGAATAGTGTGCTGGAGAAATTCAGCAGGTCAGGCAGTATCTGAAACAAGAACATAAAATACTGGAGAAACTCAGTAGGTCTGGCAACATGTGGAGAGATAAACAGAGTAAACATTTTGAGGCTAGTGGCTTCTGATGTAGAGTCAGAGGACTTGAAACATTAACTGCTTTTTTGTGGAGAGGATGTAAATGCATTGGGGGCTGTTCAGAAGAGGTTTACTATATTGAGATCTCATTGTCTTAGGAGGAATGCTTTAACAGGCTAGGCTTGTCTACAGACTTCAGGGCAGTTTCTACGGCTTGGACGGTGGCAACTACATTTACCATTGTGGGGGGGCGCAAATAAAGGCAAGAGAGACAAAACATAATTACAGACAAGTAGGCCTAACATCCATAGTGGAAACAATGTTAAGATCTATAGAGATATGATAACGAGCACTAGGAAAGCATTAATGGGTTTAGACAAAGTTAGCATGGGTTTAGGAAAGGGAAATCCATACTTTACTAATCGACAGGAGTTTTTTTTTGAGGACATAGCGAGTAGAATAAATGAGACAAAACTAGAGGTTGTAGTGTATTTGGATTTAAAAGGTTTTTGACAATGTGCTATGTAAGGGGAAAGTTGGCAAAATTAAAGCAAACAGTATTGGGGGTGATTTACTGGTGTTACTGACATAATCAGAAACAGCAGAAATAAATAGGTCTTCTTTCATTGGCAGGCAAAGACTAGTGGTGTGTCACAGGGTGAATGCTTCAGGCCCAGATATATATGTGTGACCAAATGCAATATTTCCAGTTTTGCTGACAACACAACAGATGAGGTTGCGAGGATTAAGGCAGATTTGAGGGCAATCTTAAACAAGTTGGGTCAATGGCCAGGCATATGGCAGATGCAGAATAATGTGGATAGATGTGAAATGATAAACTTCAATGAAAAAACAATAAGGCAGAGTATTACTTAAATAGTAACATATTGGGAAATACGATGCACAAAGGGATCTGTGTATTATTGTGCACCAAGGAAAATAATCAGGCAAGTCCAGCTAACAATTAGACAAATTATATTATGGCCTTCATTTACAAGAAGATCTGGGGGCTTTGAGGCTGTACCTGGAGTATTGAGTGCAGTTTTGATCTCCCAGCCTGAGACAATATACTTGCCATAGAGGGAATACAATGAAGATTCACTAGGCCGATTCTAGGGAAGCAGGGCTTTTTTTTTCCTTTTGTGGGATGTGGGCATCACTGGCTGGCCAGCATTTGTTGTCTTGAAAAGGTGGTGAGCTGCCTTCTTGAACTGTTGCAGTCCACCCCCTGTGGGTTGATCCACAATGCCGTTAGGGGTGGAATTCCAGGACTTTGACCCAGCAACAGTGAAGTTATGATGATATATTTCCAAGTCAGGATAGTGAGTGTCTTGGAGGTAAACTTGAAGTTGGTGATGTTCTCATTTGTCTGTAGCGTTTGTCATTATAGATGGAAGTGACTGTGATTTGGAAGGTGCTGTCTGAAGTCTTTGAATTTCTACAGTTCATCTTGTAAGTAGCGCAAACTGCTGCTACTGAGCATCGGTAGTGAAGGGAGTAGAGGCTTGTGGACGTAGTGGCAATCAAGCAGGCTGCTTTGTCCTGAATGGTGTCAAGCTTTATCAGTGTTATCTTGTATTATAAGAGATTGGTTCAACTTGGCTTATATTCACTAGGTACAGAAGAATGAGAGAGATTTCAAATCGGATCCTGTAAAAAATTTTAAACATAATTTTAAAATTCTGAAAGGTTGGCATGGTGAATGTGGGGGTGGTCATTGAATATTTTAAAGGCAGCAATAGGTTGATTCCCTTACCCAACAAAAATCTGAGGTTATCAGAGATAGACGGGAGTCCAAAATTGTAAAACAAATAGCTCAGCCATAATCTTATTGAATAGTGGAGAAAGCTTGTTTCTGCTCCTAATTCATTGATATGTTTGTAATTTGTACTCCTAACAAGAATAGGTTATTTTGGGAAAAGGATCAAAATGGAGGCTGGTATGACTTTTTTTTTGTTTCCCCATTTTATTCAATTAACCTGTGAGACCACTAAAATGTGAAATATGGTGGGGCGGGGTGAAATTGTGATAAGGAGAAACTCAAGAGGCTGTGGAGGAGTTAGGAAGCTGTGAAGGGGAATGAAGAAATTGAACACCTGAGACATGGTCAAGAGATTAAAAGCTGGGAGATGTGCAATAGGAGGTGATTCATCAACTTTTCCTATTATGTAAACTTTTCTCAGTCTTCACAGCATTGTACACTTATTCATTTGCTTTGATGCCATCCTTAATTCCCTGAGTTAGCTAAAACTGGTGCATCCTTCTTATAGCACTTGTCTTCCTTTTGGAATAAAATAAGAATAATATAACACTACCCCACATGTAGCTTTAGTTTTGTTTCAAGAACAGTAACCATTTGGTGACATTGGTTGTTCCAAAACATAGTAGATATAAGTCAAATTGCTACTTTAAAAGAACAAGTTGGGACAACAGTGTTACCTTCAACAGGAATTAGATGTAACACTGTACTTTTAAAGTGGGATATATGGTCATCCTCCTGAATGAAATCCAAATAGAGCAGGTGGTAAGGCTTCTCATGAATTGTTAATTGACATGATTTTCTTCTTGGAAAATGCCTAGGAAGAGCTGTATTTGAAAGAATGGATGCATGTCTTGTATCAGCATGTGGAATCTTTGACATATTGTCACACACGATCTGCAAGTGCACGAAGGGTGAAAGTTAAAGGTGGAAGTCAACAAGAGAAGTTTGGAAATCTACAGGGTGCCACTTATTCCCCCAGACCTTAAAATATTCAACAAAACTACTTGGTCTTGTTTCACTGCTGCGTGCTCTGTAGCTGAATGAGCTATATTCCCAATTACCTGATGAACAGAGCAAATTTTGGCTTAGTGATGGCATACGAATCATGTTCTTCAGATAGTATTGGTGACTAGAGATGACAGCATTTGCTCTGAATTCTTGGTTAACATCCAGCAGAATATGTATGTCACGTGTCTGTTGGCTGTCCACCCTTTTACCGGCTCATGGAAACCAGTAAAATCTTTCACCCATGCAAAGTAGAACAAACAATGTATTCCAAACAACACTCTGGCTGAGATTACACATCTTGCATGGAATGAGCCATGCCAGATAAGGTGGTGGTTTTTATGACTTTAATAGCCATAGACAGCTGTGCAATCAGATGATCATTGGATTCAATTGCCTGTATTATAGCTGGCAATGGCTCCCTAATTGCCTGTTGAATAAAGCAAGTATTTTCAAATCACATGTCCACATTTAGACCATCTTTGGACATGTGTTGCCTGTACGTTCTCGTGTTAATACATTATGGTTACCTCCTTTTTCAATGCTGCCTCATGTTCCATTTCAGTCGTCTTTTATGATACAATGTACTATATGGTATAAAATTGAAGACTCCATGCAAAGGTAGCATATCTGCTACTAGAGAAGCTTTCTTTGAGAGATAGAGGGTTGGGAGTTGTAGGAGACATCAAAATTTGATTTTTTTTGCCACCTATTGCAAAGTCCATATCAAGTCCTTGCTCAATAGCCCCAAAATTACATCAGAAGTGACTTTCTAGCTGCACTAATCAGTACCCAAGCTGTCAGTCATTTTCAGGCTGTAAATCCCTAATTTTTTCTAACCTGTGAATTCTAGCACCTTGACATCCAGCTCCACACTTTGATATCTTGGATTCTCCAGCATCTGCTGTTCCCATTATCACATTAAATTGTCATGCTGGGTTACAGAGGAGAAGCATTTTGATTTTCAAAAAGTAAAACAATTGTAACAAATCTGCATTAGACAATTAGTATACAGATTAAATTTTATTTAGAAATGTTGGATTTTTTTCAGTCCAGTAAATGTTGCACTTAGAGCTGAATGTTTAAACTGCAAGTTAAACAGTTGAAATACTGTATACAATGTGACACTCCTGCCCTCCTCTGTTTATTCTGTCTCAGATAAAGGATAGTAAGAATTGCTGATGCTGGAGTCTGACATAAGTGTGGAGCTGCAGGAACACAGCAGGCCAGGCAGCATCAGAGGAGGAGGAAAGCTGACGTTTTGGGTTGGGACCCTTCTTCAGAAATGGAGGAGGGGAGAGGAAGGGGGCTCTGAAGTAAATGGAGCGGTGGGGGGCAGTGATAGCATGTAGATTGTGGAGGGGATAGGCGGGAGAGAAGACAGACAGGTCCAGGATGCGGGGATGAAGCTAGTAAAGGTGAGTGTAGGTAGGAAGTAGGGATGGGGATTAGTCAGTGAGGTGGGAGGCAAGGAGAGGATAGGTGGGAGACAAGACGGACAGGTCAATGAGGTGGGGGATGAGAGGTGGAGCTGTTTTTGGAATGAGGTCAGGGGTGGGGAGATTTTGAAGCTAGTAAAGTCCACATTGAGACCATTGGGTTGTAGGCTTCCAAGGCAGAATATGAGGTGCTGTTTGTCCAGTTTTCGTCTGAACATGTCATCCAGGGATGGGAGGGAGAGTTGAAGTGGTTCGCAACTGGGAGGTTGTGAACCGTGCACAGGCGCTCTACAAAGTGGTCTCCGAGCTGCCGCTTGGTGTCACCAATGTAGAGGAGGCCACATTGGAAATAGTGGATACCATAGACCACGTTAGTGGATGTGCAGGTGAACATCTGTTTAATGTGGAAGGCTTTTTTGGGGCCAGGGATGGAGGTGAGTGGGGAGATGTAGGGGCAGGTGTAGCACCTCGCTGTAGTTGCAGGGAAAGGTGGTGGGGCTAGTGGGGAGTGTGGAGCGGATGAGGGAGTCATGGAGAGAGTGGTCCCTCTGGAAGCAAATAAGGGTGAGGAGGGAAATATATCCCTTGTAGTGGGGTCAGATTGCAGGTGGCAGAAGTGGCTGAGAATTATACGTTGAATCTGGAGGTTAATGGGATGATACGGGAGGATTTTTTGGGGCCTGGGATTGAGGTGAGGGGGGTGGTGTAGGGGCGGATGTAGCACCTCCTGCAGTTGCAGGGAAAGGTTCCGGTGTAGTGGTGCTAGTGGAGTGTGGGGAGCGGATGAGGGAGTCATGGAGATCAGTTTTGACCAAAACCAGGGGCCGCTTGCAAAATGCTGTATATATTCTACATCTAAATTAGTACTAACCTTTCAGCTTCATTAAGAACAGGAAGTTGGAATTACATTACCCACTTTGGAGTGGTAAAGGCACAACTTAAAAAGTCCTATTTAGTAAATTTCAACTCAACTATTTCTTCCAAATAAAGAGGTAATGAGTCAATCACCTTTTGCTAGAATAGCTGGTCTCCCATTTATATTGATTTCCAATGAAATTGTTACAAATTGCACTCCTGTGCTACTGAATTGTCCTACTTCGATGGAATGTACAGCACAGAATCAGGCCATTCAGCCCATGCTGAAATTTAGGCTGTACAAGCTCCCTCCCATCTTTCCTCAGTAAAATTTATCATTATAATCCTCTTTCCTTCTCCATAAATGCCAGTATACTGTGCCATTAAATCATTTTTACTGTTTGCTTGACCACTCTGTGCAAGTGAGTTCCAAGTTCTCATCACTCTGGATAAAGAAATTTCTTATGAATCTCCTATTGGATTTCTTGGTGACTATCTTGTATTGATGACTTGCTTCTAGTTACGATCTTCTCCACATGAGGAATGTTGGAACAACAGGATGTTGGATGCCTTCAAGGCAGAGATCAACAAATTCTTGATCTCACAAGGAATCAAGGGCAATGGGGAGAGTGCAGGGAGGTGGAGTTGAAATGCCCATCAGCCATGATTTAAATGGCGGAGTGGACTCGATGGGCCGAATGGCCTTCCACTCCTATGTCTTATGGTCTTACGCTCTGACTGGAATTTAAATCCTGCCTTTTCCTGAAACTTTCACCCCTGTGCCTACTCTGATCACATGGCTTCATACTGCAATCTGGATGTAAAATTCAATCACGTTATGGTCACTGCTACCTAGTAGCACCTTTTTCTGGGAATGTTAATTATTTCCTGTCTTGTTGCAAAATGCCAAGGCTAGTATAGCCTGTTCTCTGGTCAATAACAAAAATTCTGCTCTAAGAAAATATCTGAAAATATTCTATGAACTCCCCTTCGCACATCCTCATGCTACCTTTGTTCATCTGAAATTTTCCATCAAGATGAATATTAAAATCTGAAAATTACTGTAATGGTTTGACAAGCTCCTATTATTTATTCCTTTATGCTCCACACAACTAAGTGGTTGCTGATAGGGGGCCTGTAATCCCACAAGTGACTTCTTGCTTTTACATCTTCTCAACTCAGTTTTGTTTTACATCCTGATTTCCTGAACTGGGATCATTTTTCTCTATTGTGCCAATACCGTCATCAACAGAGCAACAATATTCCCTTTTCCAAGCTTCCTGTCCTTCCCAAATGTCCTATAATCTTTAAATATTCAGGTATTAATCCAAGTCATCCTACAGTCATGTCTCTGCAGTGGTTGTGTTGTACTTATTTATTTCTATATTTGCTCTCAGTTCATGTTTTAGTTTTGAATACTATATACATTTGAGATAAAGTCCTTTCATCCTTTTAGTAAGCTTTAGCTTTACATGTTGATTTACTCTTAGGTTTGTACTTTGCCTTCCTCTCTGTCTGTTTATCATTTCCATATAAATACCTCCCTATTTGGTTACAAATCCTTTCTACTTCCCTACCTATATGGCTAGCAAGTGCACAGTCCCAGTGTGGTTCAGGTAGAGACTGTCCTAATGGTACTGGTGCCAGTGCCCCACAAACCAAAACGTGAGCCACACATTTATCTCTGATTTACCCTATGAAAACCACATGCAGTTTGGCAGTGATAATCCAGAAGTTATGACCTTTTTTGAGGTTCAGCATCTTAGTTAGGTGTCTAGTTTCACCTATGCAGAATCTCCTGTCTATGCTATTGGCACCGACAAAGACCACAAAGTCTGGATCCTCCCCACTCCGCTATACATTCATCTTCACTCTTGAGCAGACGTCCTGAACCCTGACACCAGATAGGCAACAAAGCCATTTGGACTAATGGTCTTTGCTTTAGGCATGTTGCAAATCACTCTTTGCCTACAATCACAAATTACTTTTTCATCCACCTGCATGTTTTCCTGTACCACTGTACCATGGCCTGTTAGCTCATCCATCCTGCAGTTACCCAAAAAAGCTGAAAGAATCTCAAGTTATTGCACAATTGCAAAAGCACCTTATTCTGCTATGGATGCCCAAATATTTCTGGTCTCATCTTTTGTAAATCTTTTCGACACCAACAACTCCATGACCTGAAATTCACATCATTCGTGCCCCCACCGCAAATAAACCACTGGTTTATTTGAAGGGGCTGATAAACTAAAGGGAATGGCCAGCCTTTTGCCTTCCCACCTATCCCTGACCTGCCCATAATCCAGGGGAAGGGTAAAGTGTCAGATAGCCACAATGGGCCTCAAATGCTTAAGTGGACTAATTAACTGCCATTTAACGGTCTTAATGTGTCACTGTTGCATTTTTAGTCTGGAGGGAAAGGCAGAAGCATGGCCAGGCAGCTCAGCTGCTTTGACTTGTTGGCTAATGTTGTGCAGGAAGAGAGGCATACATTCTTTGGGCGAACTCTTTTGCCATTGTCCCAAAATTGTAACTCCTCGTTATTCCTTCCCCAATTGTTCTCTAAACCAAACCCTACTCCATTCATTTACCTTCTGGGGTCTCCCACCTATGCACATCCAAACTCCTAGGACTTACCTCAAGTCAGGAGATATTATCTCTTCACTTGAAGTCACAGCAGTGGTCACTGACTTCTTCTGACACTGCTCATTTGAATGGCCAGCAGCTCGCTAAGACTTGACTTTCTCCCGATTAAGGCTACCACCGGCCTATTATCATAATGGAGCAACCCAGATTTCTGGTTCGTGAGGCCCCAACTGACTTTTTTTGGAAAGAATGGCTAATCCATTTAGTTTGAACTTGAACTTTTTAAGATTCAAAAAAAATCTTTGATAGGACGTGAGCATCACTGGCTGGCCAGCATTTATTGCCTTTGAGAAAATGGTGGTGAGCTGACTTCTTGAAACATTGCGGTTCATGGTCTATAGGTAGACCTATAATGCATTTAGGGAGGGAATTCCAGGATTTTAACCCAACAACACTGAAGAAATGGGAATGTGTTTCCAAATCAGGATGGTAAGTGGCTTGGAGGGGAACTTGCAGGTAGTGATTTTTCCCATGCATCTGTAGCTTTGTCCTTCTAAATAGAAGCAATCATGGGTTTGGAGTTGTCTAAGGAGCTTTGGTGAATTTCTGCACAGCTTTTAAAAATGGCACACACTGCTACTGAGCATTGCTGATGGAAGTAGTGGATGTAGTGCCAATCAACTCAGCTGCTTTATCTTGGACAGTGTCAAATTTTCTAAGGGTCGTTTTGAGTTGCATTCACCCATCACATTCCTGACTTGTGCCTTGTAGTTGGTGGATAGGGTTTGGGAAGTCAGGATGAGTTACTCACTGCAGGATTCCTCGCCTCTGACCTGGTTCTTGTAGCCACTGTACTTTCTTGGCTAGTCCAGTTGAGTTTATGGTCAATGGTAATCCCAGGATTTTGATAGGGGTTGGTTCACTAATGGTGAATGTCAAAGGACAATGGTTTGATAATTTCACGGCATTTGTGTAGCATAAATATTAATTGTCACTTTTCACACCAAGCCTGGGTATTGTCTAGGTCGTGCTGTATTTGAATATGAACTGCTTAAGTAACTGAAGAGATACAAATGATGCTGACCATTGTGCAGTGATTTCCATCTCTGACCTTATGATGGAGGTCAATCCCATCACTCGATCAAGTCATTAAAAATTCAGAATACCACATTTCATTTAGTTCACAGTGAATGCCAATGCATTGCTTCTGATGGCAGAAGCTCTAACAAGTCAGCATTACATTACAAATACTGTTCTAGTGAAAGATGTGCATTCAAAATGCCACATTTTATTTTCTTTCTACATGTGCTAACTAATCTGCAGTCTACTTCCACCATCTTCTGTCTTTATTTGTAACCTCCAGCATTTGCAACTTTCCTTTTAAATTCATAACCATTGCCCTTTTTGCTTCTGAATTAATGCTTCCCTTCTGACCTGCAAACATCATTTTGAGGTAGAATAGAAAAACAATAAATTAAACCTGCATCCTATTATTTTTGGTGCTGTGTACTGGTGGATTATGCCATCACACTTCACCTTAAATCTTGCTTGAAAAAACCACACACTACTTGTACATACACGAGTGCAATTCAATATGTCATTCCATTGCCCAAACATCCACGCTTATGCTCTTATGAAGTCAGGCAGCCAACTTAGAAACGGATTGTGAATGTCAAACTCAACTCAATTAGCATTCTTATAGCTGGCAGATTTTTTTGTTTGTTCATTCTGTCTGAAAACAAAATCAGAGGGGAAGAGGCAATGTTCTATCCAGTAGTAATTGTAAAATCAACATTTTCATTGGTAAATGGGAGTTATGGAACAAAATTATTGGTCACATGCAAAAAAAGGTGCTCTTTGAATGTAGAAACTTTTAAAAATCTAAGCTATATAGGCCAAGAAAGCTCTTTCTGAGAGTTTACATCAACTAAAGTATTAAGAGATACAATCGGAACAAGATTCAATTTAAACCTAAATTGGTCAGAGGATTTAATTGTCTTGGGTTTCTGATGTAAAATGTAATACAATTATTCTGGATAATACCCGACATCTGTCTCACACCAGTCAAGGTAATTAGGTGAACCTACTTTAATAAAAATGGAAATTATTTTTAGCATATTTTATCAGGAGGATAATAACCCAATGAAACTCCTTTCAACAAAATTTAATTAAATAGTAAAAGTAAACCATAAAAGTTTCTCTCCCCATAATTTTTAATCCTCGCCACCCTGAAGGGCTGGCTTTTGTGCATGGCTGCAAGGGGTCAGCTTGCTTCATTACACTCCCTAAAAGACCATCTTTCTTGTACAGCCTGGACAGTGATTACAGCATTTACAGATTATAATGACCAAACCCAAATCTGCTTTTGAACATCAGCAATTATTCCCAAACTACTGTTGTCTGTTATTCAACACAGATCAAGCACTAAATTCAGACCCTTTGGATTATATAGATGAGAAGTTGAGAGCCAGTTAGATAGATGGCAAGTGCTTGACTCAAATTAACATCAAAAACAGAGTTTGATCTGTGTTCAACTGAAGCAAATTTGGAGCCTGTCTTGTGCCCTAAACTGCAAAAGAAAATCATGGCACTTTGACTGGCTCAGTGAATAACTGTCAAAGACCAGTCTTCAGGCAGAAAATTCAAGAAGAATGTTAGCCCTTTTGCAGACTGTATGACTATACCAGGTTTTAACATACTAGTAGATACTCAGTAGATCATTGTCAGTTTATGCAACATGGTTGCTAGTTAGCAATGCAAAATTTGCACCCAAAATCCATAACAGGCAAAAACAGTAGACTGGCAAGATGTGTACAGATGTTCAATGTGGATTTCTTGGAGTACCTGATGTATCTAATGTCTAAGGAATGGCTCAATAGGGAGGTACTTTTTGCTACAATGTTCAATCGTTTAAACTTTTAATTCATAAGGAAGTGTGTCTGGCTGCATGTGTCTGACCACATGGGTTGGTTGGAGTGGCATTGGACACACTGAGGTGCATACAAGATGCAGAGTGTGATAGACAATAGTTTCAGTAAGGTGGTCACATCACAGGTTCAATCAGGTAGATGGGTGACTGCCAGGAGAGGTAAGCAAGTAACGCAGCGGTCACCTGCAGTTGTCCCCCTCTCAAACAAGTATACCATTTTGAATACTTCGGGAGGCATAGTCACTCAGAGGAAAATAGCAGCATCAATGCCAGGTCTGTGACAGCACAACAGGCTCTGCTGTAAAGCAAGGTTTGGCAAAGTCCAAGTGAGCAATTGTGATAGGGGACTCTGTAGTAAGGGGCACAGACAAATGTTTCTGTGGCCGCGAGTCAGACTCCAAGATGGTGTGTTGCCTCCCTGGTGCCACGGTCAAGGACATCTCAGAGCAGTTGTAGCAAATTCTTGAAGGGGACTGTGAACAGCTGAAGGTCATTGTACACATCGGTACTAACAAAATAAGTAGAAAAAGGAATGAGGTCTTGCAGAATGAATATAGGAGTTAGGCAGAGTTAAAAAACAGGACCTCAAGGGCAGTAATCTCCAGATTACTCCAGTACCACATTTAGTGAGAGTAGGAGTAAGAGGATAGGGCAGATGAATGTGTGGCTGAGGATTTGGTTCAAGAGACAGGGATTCAGATTTGTGGATCACTAAAATCTCTTCTGGGGCAAACGTGACTTGTACAAGAGGGATGGATTGTCCTGAACTGGAGGAGGACCAATATCCTGGCAGGGAGATTTGCTAAAGCTATTTGGGAGGGTTTAAACTGGTCTGGCAGGAGTGAGACACTAAACAGTAGTGAGACAAAAACAAAAGTTAAACCGAGCAAGTTGAGTAGACAAGGCAGGCAAGATCACCACAGGGAACGAGCGAAGACTGATGTATTAAACTGCATTTATTTCAGCGCAAGAGGCCTAACAGGGAAGGCTGATGAACTCAGGACATGGATGGGTATATGGGATTGGGATATAATAACTTTTTCAGAAACATTACTGAAGGAGAGACCGGACTCTCGGCTCAATTTCTGGGGTGCAGATGCTACAGGAAGTACAGAAGGGAAGGGAAGTGAGGTGGAGAGTGGTATTTTGGATTAGGGAAAACATCATGGCAGTACTTAGGGTATTCCTGAATGATTGTCCAAAGATGCTATATGGATATAACTGAGAAACAAGAAGGGGGTAACCACTTTGGGATTGTAATGTAAGCCATCCAATAATCAGTGGGAAATTGAGGAACAAACATAGGGAGATTAGATTAGATTAGATTCCCTACAGTGTGGAAACAACAGGCCCTTTGGCCCAACAAGTCCACACCGCCCCTTGCAGCATCCCACCCAGACCCATCCCCCTATAACCCACACACCCCTGAACACTACAGGCAATTTAGCATAGCCAATCCACCTAGACTGCACATCTTTGGACTGTGGGAGGAAACTGCAGCACCCGGAGGAAACCCACGCAGACACAGGGGAATGTGCAAACTCTGCACAGACAGTTACCTGAGGCTGGAATCAAATCCAGGTCCCCGGGGCTGTGAGGCTGCAGTGCTAACCACTGTGCCACCTTTAAATCTCAGCTGTATGGACAGTAGGGCTGTAATAATAAGGCATTTTAACTTTCTAAACATGAGCTGGGACTGCCGTAGTATTAAAGGCATTTCTCAATGAATATATAGATGGCCCTAAGAGAGAATGGGGGGAGAAACTCAACTTTTCTTGGTAAATAAGGCAGGCAAATCACTGAGGTGTTAGTGGGGGAGCACTTGGGACCTGGGACCAGTGACCGCAATTCTATTAGTCTTAAAATAGTAAATGGACAAAGACAGGTCTGGTCACCAAACTAAAGTTCTAAATTGGGACAAGGCCAATTTAGAAGCTTTTAGACAGGGACATTCAGAAGTTGACTGGGGGAGGCTATTCACAAGTATAGGGATGTCTGGCAAGTGGGAGGCTTTCAAAAGTGAGATAACAAGAGTTCAGGGTCAGCCTATTCTTGTTAGAGTGAAGATTAAGGCTGGCAGAAGTAGGGAACACTGGATGTCTAAAGATATTGAGGCTCTGGGCAAGAAAGGAAGGAGGCATATATCAGATATAGGCAGCTGAGATCAAGAGACTCTGTTGAAGAATATAGGGTAGTGTAGGTGTACACTTGATGGATATCAGGAAGATGAAAAGGGGCCATGAGATTGCTTTCGCAGGTAAGGTAAAGGAGAATCCAAAAAATAATACAAATATATTAGGAGCAAAAGATTAACTAGACAGAGAATAAGGCCCCTTAAAGATCAACAAGGTTGTCTATGTGTGGAGTCACAGAAGATGGGTATGATCCTAAATGAAAATTTCTTGTCTGTATTTATCATGGAGAAAGGCATGAAAGCGAGGGAACTCAAAGAAGTAAATAATGATATCTGGGAAAAAAAACGCAACATTACAGAAGATGAGTTGCAGGAGCTCTTAAAATGCACAAAGGGTAGATAAATCCCTGGGACCTGATCAAGTATATTTCAAGACATTGTGGGAAGCTGGGAAAGAAATTGTGGGGCCCCTACCAGAGATAATTGTATCACTGACATCCACAGGTGAAGTGCTGGAAAGCTGGAGGGCTGCTACTGTTGTGACATTCTAAAAACAGGCTGCAAGGAAAAGCCACGGAACTACAAACTGGTGAGCCTAATGTTAGTGGTGAGTACATTGGAGAGAATTCTGATACAGAATCTACATGTGTTTGGAAAGGCAAGGATGGATTAGGGATAGTCAGCATGGCTTTGTCTGTAGGCAATCATGTCTCACAAATTTGACAGAATTTTTTGAAGAGGTGACCAAGACATAGATGAGGGCAGTGCAGTAGATGTTATCTACATGGACTCTAGCAAGGCCTTTGACAAGGTACTACATAATAGACTTAGTAAAGTTAGATCACAAGGGATCCAGGGAGAGGTAGCCAATTGGATACAAAACTGGCTTAACAGTGGGTGGTGGTACAGAGTTGTTTCCTGGACTGGAAGCATATGACCAGCAGTGTGCTGCAGTGATTGGTGCTGGGTCAACTATTGTTTGTCATGTACAAAAACAATTTGGATGAGAATGTAGGAGGAATGGTTAGTAAGTTTGCAGATGACACTAAAATTGGTGGCATAGTGGACAATGAAAAAGAATATCTAAAAATACAACAGGATCTTGATCAACTGGGCCAGTGGGTCAAGGAATGGCAAATGGAGTTTAATTCCGATAAATGTGAGGTGTTTGTTAGGACAAACCAGAACAGGACTTACATGGTTAATGGGCGGGTCCTGGGGAGTGTTGTTGAACAGATACACTTAGGGGTGCAGGTACACAGTTCCTTGAAAGTGGCATCACAGGTTGACAGGGTGGTGAAAGCAGCATTTGGCACACTTGCCTTCATAGGTCAGAACAATGAGTACAGGGATTAGGACTTCGTGTTACAGCTTTACAAGACATTGGTAAGGCCACATTTGGAATACTGCATTCAATTCTTGTCACCCTATTATAAGAAGGATGTTATTAAACTGGAAAGCGTGCAAAATAGATTTACAAGGATGTTAGAGAATGGAACGTTTGAGTTATTAGGAGAGGCTGGGTCTCCTTTCCCTGGAGCGTAGGACACTGAGAGGTGATCTTAGAGGTTTCCAAAACCATGAGGATGTAAATAAGGTGAATAGCCTAGGTCTTTTCCCAAGGGTAGGAGAATCTAAAACTATAGGGGATAGGTTTAAGGTGAGAGGGGAAAGATTCAAAAGGGATCTGAAGAGCAACTTTTTCAGAGAGTGATGCATAAATGGAATGAGCTTCCAGAGGAAGTGGTAGAGATAAATACAATTACAACACTTGTAAAGATACCTGGACAGGCGCATGGAAACAAAGTTTAAGAGGGATGTGGGCCAAATGCAGGTAAATGGGGCTACTTCAGTTTAGGACACCTGAGCGGCATGGATGAGTTGGGCCTGTGGGCCTGTTACCGTGCTGTATACCTCTATGACTCTAAGTACAATATTCACTGCTGACAAGATATATAGACACTTGTAGCTCTGTATGAAATCATACAATTCTTTTACATACCCGCCTGTTAAAGTAGCAAAAATTCAAGTTTAAATTCAGGCTTACAATACTCTCTCTAGATGCACTCCTTGTCTATGAAATGTGTACGAGGTGTAGAATAACATTTTATAAAGACAAAAGGCATTAATTCTTTTAGATTACAGGGCTACAGTTAAGAGTGTGCATATTATTAATTAACATTATAATGACTGAATTGACAAAAGTGGTCAATTCCACTTGCTCAAAGCTGAATTGACATCATTTAATATTTAATTCTTCATTTAAGAACTTTCCAAATAGATTAATATGCACCACATCCTGAATCACTAGATTTTCAGAATAAAAGAAATAGCATGTAGTTTCCAGTTTCTCCTGAAGTTGGAAGTGAGAACGTCAGTGTGGAAACTGGTCACCACTGAGGACACACAAGGTTGGCATTGTTGTCACAATGTTTATATATGATTTAGTGAATAGAAAATTTAATAAGACTTATATTTAAGGATGACCACAAATGAGTGACTAGAAACAATACAAACTAATTAAAAATTGGATAGTCTTGGTTTGGACTTGTAAGTTAAGTTTCAGGGAGTTGTATTCATTGACAAATGAGAAAGGGCAACAGTTAGTGCTACAAAAGGAAGGAGCTGGGATTTCACGTTTAATTAAGGTTCAGTATAACAAGAAAATTAGCTGATGCTGAATGGATCAAATTAAATACACAACTCTTCAATATATAGTGCATTTAACAAAGTGTCCTAATGTATTTTACAGGAACATCATGCAATTTAGTGTTTAATTTTGTTTGATAAAGAGATCGTAGGGCAGATGACCAAAGACTAAGTCATAGTGGTAGATTTTAAGGATTACCTTAGACAAGGGAAATTCAGAGTTTAGGACTGAGGACCTGTTAAAATTAATAAAATGATGGATCCTCAAGAGGCTAGAATTTCAGATGGGTAAGGCAATGGAAGGATTTGAAAAGAAGGTTGAGAATTCTAAAGCTGTGTAATATTGCCAAAGTAGAAAGAAATGTAGGCGGAAACGTGAGTCAGACCTTAAGCGGCAATCAAATTGAACCTATAAGACTTTGATATGTCCATTTGACAGTTTATGGGTTAAAAAATGTGATATATTCAGAAAGCTATAGCCATTTCGATCATTGCACACTGCATTTCTGATGTCATCCACAACATTAGTTATTCAAGATTTCAATGAGATCCAATACACTAAAGGAAAAGTTAGATAGTACACTGTAGAGATAACGAATAGAAAGCGGTTATCGCACGGGGAATGATGTTAATTCAACAAATCATTAAGGTGATTGATTGAGGGTAGGAGACTGGCTGTGGGGTTGAGTAGTCATTAAACGCTATTCACTAAGAAAGGTGTCTAGGTTTCAGTCTCGCGGGTTGGCTTGGATCTGAACTGATGTTGGTCACATAGAACAGTACCTAACACAAGACTGGCAGCAGAGAGTTATTTTCAAACAGACAATTGTGATTAGTATTGCCTAGGAGAGGAATGGCTGAAACCAAATGCAGTGTCAGGATATGACTTTCCAGTGATGTTTCTTGAAGCTGAGCATTATGATTTAGAACTTGGGCTTGTGGGCACGGGTTGCATACTTGCCAAAAGGGAAAGCATAGCTTGCCACTATCTTCCCAAAGTATGATCAGGTCTAAAGTATTCGTGAGGCAAATGGTGCAATAACTGTACAGTAAGGAAGGTTCGGAAATTATATCAAAACGTCTGCGCAAGGTTTATAAGAAAGGTCACCGACGATATTTCCCCAAAGCTGCGTGGCTGTCCATGTGCAGTCGATCTTAGTTCCCCATATGACCCCGACCACAGCACTAACTTGCGATCTCGGAAGTCACTACGGCGTATGGACCTCGAAGGCCACAGAGGAAGAAGAAAAAAAAGGAAACACTGGTGACCTGTTAAATTCATGAGAGGCATAGTCAGACTTGGTGGATATTCTGTAGAATAATTGTGTTTTAAACCACTGGACTGTTCTAAAATATTGAACATGGATAGACTCCTAGTGTTAACTGGAGTTAGATTTCCCATAAGAATCACAAGTTTAGAACTAGAAGCCTTAAATAAAATCCTTGGAAAACATTCATTCTCAGTGTCTTCATGGCTTAAATGGAGCATTCAGCAGTAACACAAAGAGTTGGGGATTTAATGATAGCAACGATGCGAGACTGCCCAGACACAGTTCAATAGCTTCAATAGAAAAGATGATTCATAACTAATAGAGAAGATTGAGGTAACTCAGCTCATTATAGCACATAATAGAATTAGGGAACGATAACTGAAGAATTAACCCCAGGAATTTTTGGGGTCTAGTCAACTGTTATTTTAGATGCAATTTGAAATACCACTGTCTAATTAATTGTATGGAGCGACAACGTTCCAAATTGTGCACCCCACAATGTTCATAATGAGAAGATAGTGATACTGATTAGATAGAAGTTACTTTACGAGTTACAAGGAGTCTCTTCACAGGAACGGACGTTTTAGTTGCAGACACATTCAATCAAGCTGTGTTGGACAGTGGATGAATGTCCAAAGTGTATGATGTGGGCTGGTTAAAATGTTAACCAGACTCTTTAAATAATAAGGAATTTAAGAGCTTAATCTGCTTCAGATTTGTGAATGACAAAGTACTGAAATCACGAAAGAGTGGTGATAACTGGGTAAAGATATGCTGTCAGGTGAAATACTCTTATTGTTGAGAAGACCATGTATTAAAAAGGCTGTAATGAAACTGGACATGGAATACAACGAAGCAATTGTTTTAGGGAAGTCAGCGGTTTTGCAGTAAATATAATTTGAAAGTTAGTGTATTCTTTAACAAGGTCTAATGTCTCTAATGAAAATATTAAACAAGTGTTATTGGCATCAGGAGATGTAATTTAGAAAGGAAACCAGGTGAATCTCAAAACTACTTCAATTTGCCCAAACATCATCTCATGGGTTACTATCCTACTAAAGAATGCTGGAGTCGGGGAAGATGATTCTACTGAACTTAAAGGAGGAATCAGTGAGAAATAACAAAGTGTGGAGCTGGATGAACACTGCAGGCCAAGCAACATCTCAGGAGCACCTCTCCCCCTCCCCCTTTTCTGATGAAGGGTCTGGGCCCGAAACATCAGCTTTTGTGCTCCTAAGATTTTGCTTGGCCTCCTATGTTCATCCAGCTCCACACTTTGTTATCTCAGATTGTCCAGCATCTGCAGTTCCCATTATCAGTGGGAAATATATATGTAAACGTAAATATGTAGGAGGACACAATCACAGCCCATCGTGAGTGTCCATTCGCAAGACACTAACAAAATTGTGGCAAAGGATTTGAAAGTATGTGATAAGGGAAAAAACATCTTGTGCTTTATATACATGACAATGGGAATTAGTCGATCCACAACAATATACAGTAAAGAGAAAAGAGTAACAGTAGACAAGTAATGGAAAAACGAGAGACCAGACTCTGGATACCAGCTAAGTTCCTAACTGCTGATGGAAGGGAATTTGACAATGATGAACTTAAGGATGTGTGTGTAAATATGAACAGATTCTTAAATACTTACGACACAGAAGGTTGTCCATCAACAAAGATCTGACTGCATTAGTCACATTTTCTAGCTCTTGGCCCATAGCCTTGGACACCATGGTAATTCAAGTGAATACTGCTTAAATGTTTACAAGGGCATCCGATTCAACCCAAACTTTGAGAGAATGACTTCCAGACTCCAATGCCCTCTGGACGAAAAATATTCTCCTCTTAACATAAATCTGTGCCTCATTCCCATTGTTGACCCTACTATTAATGGAAAAAGTGCCTTCCTTTCTATGCCCTTCATAACTTTATACGCCTCTATTAGGCGCACTCTCCAACTTCACTACTCTAAGCAGAGCAAACCCAGGTTATCTAATTTTGCCACACAGCTCTGACGCTCTAGTCTAAATCTCCTAAATTCCCTCTCTAGAGCAATCATATACTTCCTATAACTTGGTGACAAGAATTGGAAGGAGTAGAATAGCGTTTTATACAGTTCCTGCACGACCTCCCTGCTCTTGGTTAATAAAGTATCCCATATGTCTTCTTGATCACCTAAACTACCAGCCATACTACCTTAAGGGACCTCTAGATGTGCAAAAGGTCATTGTGACATTCAGTATTTTCCAGGTCCCTATCATTCACTTGCCTTGTTAGGCCTCCCCAAGTGTATTTTCCCGGTTGAATTCCAACTGCCACTGCTTTGCCCACTGTACTATTGTGGCAATGAATGCAGAACCAAAAGTCTCTTTTGTAATACAACGTGAGAAAGAAATCACAGTAATAGATTAGTTGCTTCATAAAATACTAGCAAACCAGCCACATAAATTAACATCTACTCTGGCTTGGGCAGTGCAAGAAAAGAACTCATTGAACCTGGTTGTGAGTTACAGGCCTTGTCAAGTGGTTTCCAAAAAAATCCTTTGGCAATGAATGATCACTTCCTGCCTTGGAGACTAAATCAGTTCCACTTTTTCTAAGCACTGGAATGCTCTGCATGCAGGGAGAAGGGTATTCATTAAGTCTGAAGCTCTAGACCAAATTTGGTGAACCTTACAGGATTTTAAGGCCATCAGAAAAAAACTTTAATCTAGGGATCGCATATATGTTAGAAAAGAAAGGAATAAAATGTGTGAAAAGATCAGGGTAAGTGTATGGGGGGAAAAAAAAATCATTTATTTCAAAGCATGGATACCATGGAGTGAATTAATTAGTATTACTTTGTCCTGAATACACATTTACAAAATCTGAACATGTCATAGCAAATTATGAGGTACCATGTACTTAATAAACACTTACGTTAGACAATCATGAGCAGCAGATTATTCCAGGTGAGAGGTTGTCCAGATATGAACAAAGTGATACAGAGATGCAAGATGAGGCTATTTGACCCAGAAGAAGAATAATTGAAAATTGATACCAAAATAACACACGTGTCAAATTCAGGCTGTGAATGCAAGAACATGACCACTGCAAGGCTTGGAAAGTCTCTGAAAAATCCAAATTCTGGTTAGATGTTGAAGGCCGGAAAAAGCAGCATGAGTTCTGAAAGTGGACCTGGAAGTGAATATGACCCCAGGAAAATAAATCATGACCTTGCAAAAGGAATGCTGATAATAGGAGGTAATCTGTAGTCCAGAATGAGACAAAATAAGAGCAGATAGAGGTCATTAGCTTGACAAGAACAAGGACTATGAAACAGGCTGGGAAAAACAGAAATGGAAGCTCTTGTGATTGAGTTTTAGGGGCTACAAATAAATTGGAAAATATTCGATTAAAGGGTGCCAAGCACAAGGGGTTAGAAAGCAGGAAAGAACTTTCCCTTGTCTACCTTGTCAAATTCCCAGTCCTTGTCATGGGTAGTAGAATGGTACGCACATGAATATTATTGCTTGAGAAGCCAAAATTCATCTCATTGCCATCAAGAGAAAACCTTCAGTGGTTTAAATTCTCCCCCTTCAGTGATGGATCAAGAATATTGTCTACGGATAGTGAGAAACCATCTGCGTGCATTTGTCATAATTCATTGGAATTAACTTCACTGTCCTAATTAATCTATTAAATTGAGAAACTTCAAAGACTCACCAGCAAAAAGACAGGTGTGTATCTGGCAAGAAGCACTTCCTCATCCACCTCAAGGCTAAAGCAGCAAGTATCACCCTAAAGTGATACAGCTTTATATAATACTGAAATTCATTTGTACTTTCACTTCTCCAAGTAGAGTCAAAACCTTCTAGTAGACCCAGATAATTGTTTCCCTTCAGTCATTTCTGAGCCCAAGTGGCACACAGCAGGTGGGGAACGCCTTATGGCTCAAGGGCATGCTTTTGCGTACATGGCTGATGGGAACATCTCATGGCTGAAGATTGCACTTTAATGGTCATTGAAGGGCTGCTCATAACTAAATAGCATGGAGCCAAAAAGGAATAAACAGGCAGTGACATTGCTTTTATGGCTCCATGCCATTTAGCCAGTGAAAGGGATGAAGGGTATGATATAGTCAGTCTGTATTACAGCGGGGAAGTTGTGCTTAAGTTATTTTGGAGCTGGGCTCCAGTGTGGCTGAGTACTGTTGGTCTCCAGACAGGTTGGGAGAGTGAAGGGTCTATCTGCGGTGTTGTTCACACCGAAGCTAGCTGATGTCTGCCAGGCTGCTGCAGTTGGGAAAAGCAGTCGTAGAGACGGAGGGCAGTTTATGTTGTTGCTAGGGATTTGGAAGGTCATGGATGGGTCGAGGAACACCAGGGTGTAAATGGCTTCTATCAAGGGAGGGCCAGCGAGACCTAGTATTCGGGGACTATGGAGAATAGCCAGAAATTCAGCAGTGACAATGATTGCCAGGACACTAAAGAGAGAATGGAGCATCAGTAGCTATAGGGATGGTGAACCAGAGAGGATGGTAGAATGGGAAGGAGGTGATATTATCAAGGGTTTGGGAGCTTAGTGTTTGGCACATGAATTGCCCGATAAACAAGTTGAATTTCACCATGCTTAAAAGGGAATTAAACTTACTGCATCAGAGATAATAGGAACTGCAGATGCTGGAGAATCTGAGATAACAAGGTATAGAGCTGGATGAACACATCCAGCCAAGCAGCCTGCTTATTCATCTAGCTCTACACCTTGTTATCTCTAAACTTACTGCATGTCACTTACAAAGTAGAATTTGGCTACAGCTTAAGTGGAATTGCATGTTTTGACTAATTAAAGAGGCCCCCATTAATCAGGAATCCAATGGATGGATAGCAATGTAAACTGCCCTCAATTGTTGTAGTACCAGCATATCAACAATACTCAATCACATGACCACAAGATCTTTTAAAATCATGGATGCAGAGTACATTTTCAACAGACTGCCACTTATGATCTCTCAAATACAATATAGTAAGGGAGGCAATTGCTATATAAGACAACCATCACACCACGCATTCTGGAATCCAGGCTGATGCCAAAATTGGCGAAGCCTCGGGTTAAGGGTTGGGGTGGTGGTTGTTGCTGGCAGTGTTATCGTACTGAGGACACATTTGAGTGATCTTGCTTCAAAATCATTAAAAGCAAGCTTGTGTACAGGAAGGTGCACTGTCATGCTTTGTTTCCTGTGTAATGCACACTACCTACATGTGCATGTCAAGATGTTCACAAATCTGTCCTTAAAACAATTAAAGAGGCATGTGAGAAACACTGTAAAGTGATGGACTGTCATGGGCACAACAGGGTAAGTTGGTAGCACAAAGGTCAGAGAGAAACATGACTAGCTAAATGATATTACAGATATTACACAACAAGAGCAAGAGAAACAGGAGCAGGAACTGGCATCAGCCTGCAGAGGCACAACAGCCTGCTCAAGAAGGCCAATGGAGGCAGACAGCCTTGGCCTCAGACAGAGTCTACAGGATTCAATACAGCCATCTGCATACAACAGATAGTGAGCATTGAAGCCATTTTAGAAGACCCTGAGAAGTTGTGTCCTATATCTGCCAGCTACTGGACAAATACATGGAACATGCCAAGCAAGGAGGGAATCCCATTCCAGTTGACTTGAAAGTGACAGCAGTTGTGAATTTCTATATCATTTGATCATGTTAGGGAGATACTGAAGACCTCAATGAAATCTGTAAGTATTCACTCAAATTTATCTCAGATGCTCTGTTTGCTCATCTATTTGATTGATTGTGCCCATGTAGCCAGAGGGCATTATGAGCAAACTGCAAACTCCTGAGTAATCCAATTGCAATGCTTTCACTTCAGAAAACCACGTCAGTACCTAGTGAAGAAATGAAACTACACAAAACATTAGAACAGTGAAGATGTATATATATTTGCACTTTGCATTTTCTTTACATCAAATTAAGATGTGGCACTGAGGTTTGCTCAAAAGAATTTCTTCTTCCATTACTTACTACTTTGTCTCTATCTGGGCCTGATATCCGCAGCTCAAGTGACAAACCCAATTACTGATATAGCCTGATGATTGTGAAGACTTTGGCAGGCATCCTCTGGGTGCTCTGGACATGGAGAGATCCAGGCAGATGAGAGTTTCCTGTACAGATGTAGATGCACCTTCCTTGACCTGCTTTGTTGCAGGCTATAGGGTCACTGGGAGATGAAAGGTGGAGAGCAGAAAATCTCTGGAATGCCCTGAAATAAAACTCCCAGGAGCCTTGTCTGTCACTTCTGTTCCCTGTGTGCACTTGCTGGCATCACCCATCTCCTGGAGAAGGGGGCACCTGGAGTAAGATTGAGGTGCCTTATTCCTATGTGGCTTTGTCATTGATGCTAAGCACCCATGGCCACAGCAGTATAGCGCAAGTCTGAGAGGAAATTCAGCTGTCTGAGCCTTTTTCTTCACACCATTCTCCAAGGCGATCCCACTCTTCTACAGTATAAGACAAGCAATCACATCCTAGAGCTACCACAGCAGACAGTTGATTAATGGGCTTCTCCATCTCTTGTTCATGTTTTGCAGAAACTTCCACATTCCTGCTTAATGTTTCCCTGCCGGTCTCTGTAGGTTGAGCATGTTAGGGTTGAGGCTTCCCCACAGGGCTAAGCCTGGTCTTCAGTAGTCCTCTGATTGTCACAGATGACAGGCATTTCTTCCTCTACCAGTTACAAACACATCAGTGATTGGTTCATCAGAGTGTGTCCCCCAAATTTACTCTAGCTAAGGAACCCATCAAGGTGATAGTCTGTGCTGGTGCAAGATGCAAGTGGAAGCCTTTTGACATGGGTCTTTTGAGGTGTCATAACTTTTACTCTTGTTATAGAGAGCCTGGGACTCTTCTGTGTTTGGCTTCTTGTCCCTGTGGAACAGAAGATAGAGAATTAGCTAGTGAAACACAAACCCTTCTCTAAAGGAAGGACTGAGAGTGGCTGCATTTTTGAAGACAGCACACTACAGTATTCCCATGGGATTCTTCCATGATTTTTTCTGCGGGCGCAGGACCGGCCTTGGTTATCACTTGCCAGCTGGAATGCATCTACCTTGATGATAGTGAAGGCATGAGTGTCTTCTCCAGTCTTGGTCATCCTCTCACGTGTGCTGGCTTATCCTGCATTAAGGGAAAGAAAAAGGCTCTGTGTTGGGAATGAACAATTGATGAACATGCAGAGCCCATTAAGTGGTGAGCCATCTCCAGTAATTAATGAGGAGGCTCATTACCAGATAAGTGGTAGAAGATTGTTAGCATAAGGTGCATATGATTGCATATCATTCACGATATGGTGAGGTGCGTTTGACTATGTGCCATGGCTGTACAGTGGCAGTGTTAGACTGTGATGCTGTATGAGTGTGAAGTTGCAGTGAGAAGGTGGTGACAATTTTGCAGAGTGCGGGAGATCTTTCATTCCATTCCTGAACTTTGTTCTGCTACATAAATGCCAGTTAGAGACCCTTCCCTCACATGCAACCTAAACAAAGGCTGTCTGGGTCTGATGGGATGGGATTTCCTCCTGTCAGTTAGGCTGTGGACCTCCTTTTTGAGATGGTTGGCCTGAAGCAAATGCTCCAATGAGCAAAATTAAAGTTGGCAATCACTTTTTGATGCTTGGCAGATGTCTCTGTGGATGAGTGGCAACAATGATTACAGACTCCAGTGATGATCCTAGATTGCAGCTAGTGAGAGACTGCTCAGTGGTCTTTAAATTTGGTGCCGGAGATTTGATGGCAGTGAGAACTTCCACTTGTCCTCTGCACGTAATTCTCCATTTAAATTCACTGTAGAACCAACGTGTACATGAAATGAGCTGAAGACGGGATGACTGCACAAGAAACTTGCAATAGGCCATGCTGGATATGATGCCATCAATGATGCCCTCTATGTATTTTGATTCTAAAATGGAGAATTCAGATGCATGTTTCAATAAGATCACCTTTCATTCTTCAAACTCTAATGAGTAATGCCAAATCTGCTTAATCTTTTCTCAAGACAATGCCTTCCACCCAGGAATCAGCCTAGTGAACCATCTGAGCTGCTTAATGTGTCCTTTAAATAAGGAAATTGAACTACCCACAGTAGTTCAAGTCTAGTCTCAGCAATAGATTGTAAAGTTGTAATAAACTTTACTACTTTTGTACTCTATGGTCCTTCCAATAAATGCCTTTATATCCTTCTAGTGTGATGCCCAGAATTGGAAACAATATTTCATAGAGTGTACAATACTGAAACAGTTGTTTGGTTCAACTTGTCTAGGCCAAGTTTCCCAAACTAAACTATTTCATTTGCCTGTGTTTAGTCCATTTCTCTCTCAGGCTTTCCTATTCATGTAACTGTCCAAAGGTCTTTTGGATGTTGTAACTGTGCCTACATATACACTTCTTCTGGCAGTTCATTCTACATATGAACCATACACTGCAAAGTTGCCCCTCAGGTCCCTTTTTAAATCCTTCTCCTCTCACCAACTAAGGCAGAACCAGCATTTTATATAGGTTCAGCATATCTTTGTTTTGTACTCAATGTTCCTCTGTGAAGTCCGGGATGTTTTATGGTTTGACGGTTTTTTTAAGCCTCCCCTATCTTTAATGATCAATGATACACCAAGATCCCTCTGCTGTTGCACCCTCCTTAGAATTATACCCTTCATTTTTATATTGTCTCTCCTTGTTCTTCCCATCAAAATGAATCACTTCACATTTCTCAAAATCAAAATTAATTTACCACTTATCCACGAACAGCTTGTCCAAGTCCTCCTGAAATTTATTTATATTCCCCTCGCAGTTCCCAATACTGTGAATTTTTTCTTCATTTACAAATTTTGAAATTGTGCTACAATTAATACACATCAAGAAAAAAGTGGTCTGAACAAGATCCGTTATGACCCTCACTGTATATCTTCTTCCAGTCCAGGAAATAACCATTCACCGCTACTACACCTTGCCACTTGACCAACCTTGTATCCAAGCTATCACTGTTCCTTTATATTCCATTGCCTTTGGTGCTGTATGACTTTATGACAAGCTTGTTATGTGGCACCTTATCAATTGCCTTTTGGAAGTTCATGTCTACCAAATGTCCCTTGTCAAACCTCTATGTAAATTCATCAAAAACTCATGATTTGTCCTTAATAAATCCACATTCATTCAAGTGACTATTCATTTTGTCCCAAGCTAATTTCTAAAACCATTCCCACCAGCAAGGTTGACTAGACTGCAGTTGCTGAATATATCCTTACATCCATTTTGAAGAAAGATGCAACATTTGCCATTCGTTAATTTGTCAGTCCCCTGGCACCACAAAGGAGTATTTGGAAGATTATAGCCATTGCCTCTGCAATTTCCACCATTCTCTTCCTTATGTATTTCATCCAGCCCTAGTGCCTTGTCAACTTTAAGCACAGTCTACCTTGTCCATCCAGTATCTCAACAGACTCATCTTTCACTATGACTGGAACTGTGTCTGTCTTTATCAAGGGCAGGGATGCTAAGTGCTAATTTAGTGTTTCAACCATGCCCCCTAACTTCATGCATAAATAGAGATAGTAAGAACTTCTGAAGAAGGGTCCTGGCCCAAAACATCAACTTTCCTGCTCCTCTACTGCTGCCTTGCCTGCTGTGTTCCTCTAGCTCCACACTGTTGTTTCATGCATAAATACCTTTTTTAGACCCTAATCCACCATACTCCTTTTATTACCATGTTGCTATTTATATGCTTAAAGTAGATTTTCTAAATTCTTTTCATATTGGCTTAGTTTCTTCTCATACTGTCTCTGCTACTTTTGTTCACTTTTTACTTGCCTACCCTTTCAACTTTCTACATTCATCCAGATTCTCAATTGAGTTATGCCATCTGCAAATGCATGCCTTTTCTGCTTTATCTTACACTTGTTACAACCTCCATAAAATAACTGAAATTTGCTGAATAATACCCAAATGAAGAAAGTGCAAACTAGATCTAACTTTTACAGGACTCAGAATCCACAACTAAACAATGAAAAAAGTAAAATTCATTTCAAATAGTCGACACAAAGATATATCTCATGATGATAAGCACTTAGCTGCATCACACCCTGCAGACATGTGATGCTAAATAGCTATAAAGTTCCATAATCTGTTAGTCAATAGGATCCTATTCAACAACAATGTTCACCTGAGTTTCACAGGCACAATCATAATCTGTCAGAGACACACCTATGAACTCTCACTGTCTAAGATCATAGAAGTCCCAATGGCACAGCTGACCAGAGTTCCTTTCTGTTGACTGACCTCTGATACAAACTTTTTTTTTTCCACATGGTTAAGTTATTTTCACTGCTTTTTATGATTCAATCTAATTCAGCTTGCTGTTAGATTACTTCACAAGAGGTTCCAGATTTCTATTTTTCTTTATAGAAGACAGAAAAATCAATCAATTGTGAAACTTTGCTGATATGCCCCTCATAAATTCTGTGTTCTTCTTTATGAATCTGACTACATTTTCTTTGGTTACAGCTGTATTAATAATTTATCTTCCAATTCATCTGATTGCAGCACTCTTTTGTATCTGCCATCCTTATGCGCTCATTCTTAAATTCCTTCTTGATGGGACTTCTAACTCAAGGTTCACCAGGTCAAATGCGCCAGTCCTATTATCTAAGGATACTGATCTCTTTACAATTGATACAAATTCTATAAAGGTCCTTCTGAAACTTTTTAAAAACCAATTACAGACTGTAAAGAGCTTTCTTAGCATTTACAAACACCACCTACCATATTGCTTCCGGATCAAAGGTTATGCCTTAAGAAAGAAAACATTAGCAAGAGAAAATTACATAATTTTTATGTGTATTTAGAGGGTCTAAACACTTAATTACAGGGAATGATGATTAAGTCAGGATGCAAAATTAGGCAATAAAGAAGTTATTTTGCACCCTTTCTGGTGGGGAGAAAGGAAAATGGAGAACTGAAGTGTACGGCTTGAACTTGAACTGATTTTTAAGCAGTTTCTGGAGAAGCTTAGCTGGACAATATTTGTACAATCCTTTGGACCACAAATACTAAGCATGTAATACAAAGCAGGGAACTAGGTTCTATATCCACAATCATCTGTTTATCATCTAGTGAAGACAACTAGACTTAAAGATTTACAGATTTAAAGAAGCAATATAATAGTGGGCATGGTAAAGAGAGACAATGGACAGTCACCACAATATTAACTGAAACTACAATCAGTCAAAGTCCACATATCCTGAACATCATGCGGGTTTTAAAGTGTGTCGGAATAAACATTTTCTCCCGATCAGGTTCAGCTCAGTTTCCATATGGTACAATGACCTATTGAAATGCATAGGTATTCTCATTTAGCTATATTGACTTTTTGCACTTGACCTCTTTGTAATTTGGTTCAAGCTGAAAACTGATCACTTTACCACATGCTGCAAACAGCCCCTTACTAATTTGGGGTTTGACAGTAGCAGCATTCATATTTTCAATGACTTTACACACTTTCATTTCTTCAGACTACTAAAATACAATCCCAGTGTTGTCAAGTGCCTTTTTATTGACAGGCTGTTTAACTACAGAAGACATCACAGTTAAACCCAAATCTAAAATAATCTTTCCAAACCTATCCCAAATACAGATATGCATAGTGAAGTAACTCCAGAGTCCAGTGCCTCATAATGAAGTCACTTTTTATTTACACAAGGAGAGTCCGTGACACTGATCCAGCTCCCCAATAGCCACCCCTCAAAGTGAGCAGGATGTCTGACACTGCTGTTCTCTTCTGTCAGCTAGAGCTCTCTGATTGGACCAGTTTAACTCTCCCAAACAGGGAACTCATATTCTGAGGTTCACTTGGCTGACCTCCTTACAATCACTACACAAAGCACACAGAGCACTAGAAAGCATTCAAGACAGAGTAACTTTTCTGCTCCCTGACCAGAATGCTGAAGTTAACTGCAGAGCTCCAGTTGTTTACTAGCTGAGATCAGACATCAGATTAATGATCAAATATGTAACCTTCTGATGTGTGGGGTAAGCTCACATGCCAATACTCATAAAGGTGAGGGATATTGGTGTTGACTCAGTGGAGGGGTGAAATACTTCTGATTTCAAGTGCTTAATTTTGGAATTAAACCCTCCACATTACAGAAATTATCACACAGAAGAAGAGGTAGTACTGAGGAGGTGGGGAGGACGGAAACAACTTCCCAGTGTCCACCCTTTCTAAGCCATGCATTAACTTGTAAGTTTCTATTAGATCTCACCTCAACCTTCTAAACTCTAATGAGTACAATCCCAGGATCCTCAGCCGTTCATTGTACATTAAACATACCATTCCAGGGATCATCCGTGTGAATCTCCGCTGGACACGCTCCAGTGCTAGTATGTCCTTCCTGAAGTGTGGGACCCAAAATTAGACACAGTATTCTAAATGGGGCCTAACTAGACCTTTATAAAGTCTCAGAAGCACATCGCTGCCTTTATATTCCAACCCTGTTGAGATAAATGACAACATTACATTCGCTTTCTTAATCACAAACTCTACCTGCAAATTAACCTTTAGAGAATCCTGGACTAACACTCCCAGATCCCTTTGTACTTCAGCTTTATGAATTTTCTCACCGTTTAGAAAATAGTCCATGCCTGTATTCTTTTTTCCAAAGTGCAAGACCTCGCATTTGCTCATGTTGAATTTCATCAGCCATTTCCTGGACAACTCTCCTAAACTGTCTAAATCTTTCTGCAGCCTCCCACCTTGATGGGCCAAATGGCCTGACTTCCACTCCTATGTCTTACAGACTATTCAGGCCATGACACCTGTGTCTCGTCTTAGAAAGTGTTCTTTAATCCTAGATCCTATTCTTTTTCCCATCCCTTTTCAATTTTATCTTTTGGAAAAATATTTATCCACTTTTTCAAAGCGCATCCTACTTCCACTGCTGTTTCCAGTTAGGCTTCTTATTTCCTAACAATCACTGGCATAAAATAATCTCTCCAAACCGGTTCTTCTCTTCACTAAGATATTATAATAATCAGACACAATAAAAAAATTCTTGCCCCACCAATACGCCTTCATGCTAACAAGGAATGAGCATCTTTATGACCTGTAGTGACATTTTCCCATTTCCTACAACATTCATTCTATGGTCTCTCACATTAAGATTTCTAATTATATCAGAGGGCAGTTTGTGTACTGTTCTTGACTTATGAGGAACTGCACTGATACCACCCTGACTCTATTTCATAAGGGGTAGTTAACAGTATTGTACTTGTAATGCATAAGAATGAAATATGGAACTTGGTTTAGAACATAGAACAGTACAGCACAGAACAGGCCCTTCAGCCCACAATGTTGTGCCGACCATTGATCCTCATGTACGCACCCTCAAATTTCTATGACCATATGCATGTCCAGCAGTCTCTTAAATGACCCCAATGACCTTGCTTCCACAACTGCTGCTGGCAACGTATTCCATGTTCTCATAACTCTCTGTGTAAAGAACCCACCTCTGACATCCCCTCTATACTTTCCTCCAACTAGCTTAAAACTATGACCCCTCGTGTTAGCCATTTCCGCCCTGGGAAATAGTCTCTGGCTATCAACTCTATCTATGCCTCTCATTATCTGGTATACCTCAATTAGGTCCCCTCTCCTCCTCCTTTTCTCCAATGAAAAAAGTCCGAGCTCAGTCAACCGCTCTTCGTAAGATAAGCCCTCCAGTCCAGGCAGCATTCTGGTAAACCTCCTCTAAACCCTCTCCAAAGCATCCACATCTTTCCTATAATACGGCGACCAGAACTGGACGCAGTATTCCAAGTGCGGTCTAACCAAAGTTTTATAGAGCTGCAACAAGATCTCACGACTCTTAAACTCAATCCCCCTGTTAATGAAAGCCAAAACACCATATGCTTTCTTAACAACCCTGTCCACTTGGGTGGCCATTTCAAGGGATCTATGTATCTGCACACCAAGATCCCTCTGTTCCTCCACACTACCAAGAATCCTATCCTTAATCCTGTACTCAGCTTTCAAATTCGACCTTCCAAAATGCATCACCTCACGTTTATCCAGGTTAAACTCCATCTGCCACCTCTCAGCCCACCTCTGCATCCTGTCAATGTCCCGCTGCTTGAATGATGATTATCCATGATTTGGATTAGGGCAAGTGTTGATTCAAAAATGGGACAGATATAACACAGCGACATATAGAAAATGATAACTGAGGCTGTTCAAGTGAGACAAAGACATTTAAATGGGAATTTACCATATTTGGAATCATACACTATTCTTAATAGGAAAAGAACTCCTAATCATTACTGTTGACTGTTCACTGGAGAAGTGGCTCATCTTCTAAGATGGAACTTAAATAAGAGTACAGTATTATTTTTCCAGACAGGATTTATCAGAACAATAATTCCTCGCTGATTTTGTTTTATCTTCTCTCCAAAAGGAACTCATGATTACTCTTAACATGACAACACAAAAAGTGAAAGTAACGGGCTGATTTGGGGTAACTGGGAGATCAAAATCACAAGGAAAACTGACTGAAGTTACTATCCCTATTCTGTTTCCTCTTTAAATAATCTAAGTCTAATCTACATTTTTTCTGTTATTGCCTTAAATGAGATAAGTCAATGATGCACAGTCCAGGGACCGCAACTAGGATCTTCCCCATCTGTATGGTTTTATAACAGCTAGGCTTCGGTAGATTAATTATATCAAACGAAATTGGACAGAAAGGATTTTTTCATTTGTACTTTTAAAAAAATCACATTGCTTTTGGAAAAAAAGTTTTCTAATCAAAGGTCAAGCTTGGGTGCAGAGCATCATCAAGGCTAAACGAGAAGACCATGTTAATCGGAGACGGTGGTTGATGACGTTAGGTTTGTTTTGATTAAGCCGGTAAATTATAGAAAAGAAGAATTCAACACTTTTGAAATCTCAGATAATGATGAATTAGAGAAGATTGGGAGAGGAATGTGTGTGATTTCAATGAAAAGACTGGAATCAAATTCTGAGTGTTAAATGGTATCAAATTAAGCGGCGTGACCAAGTGAAAAATGTACGCATTCAGTTTCACGATCTCTGGTCAGTTGGCTTGTGAAGGTAAATAAATTAACATTCATATTGCTATAAATAGCTTTTTTATTGAACTACAAGTTGTGCGTTGTAGAGTTTAACAGATTCCTACTTAAACACTCCTAAAAGTAATATGAAACGAGTACTAATAATCTGTTTAGGGCAATGTTGCAACAGTTTTGATATGCGTGACTGTTAGAAACTATGTTCACAATCAGACAAAAGGAACTTCTTCACACGATTAAATAGGTGGCACGCTGCCAAAGGCGGGAAAAAAGGTATTCCAACTCGGCTGTACTCACACAGCCATCGCCAGGTAAAACATGTTGGTACAACAGGTAACAAGGATTTCCTGCCAATTAATCAGTTACCGAAAGAAACCCATAAACTTTAAAATGTATCCTGGATGTACCGGAAATATGAAACTAGAGAATAAACTTAATGTGAGTGCTTCCTTTGAAAACAATTCGAAGATGAAAAATGTGCAACAAATTGAGATTGACACTATTAGAATACTAAATTATCCAGTGCAGGGTATCATATAAAAAGTTAGCATACTCCCAGCATGGTCGTTTTGCCCAAAGGATCACTCGGTTGCCAAAAAATTACATCGCGTTGGATCCGTTAAAACTGCAACTCAAATTAAGCCTCGCTAAGGACAATTACGCTGCACTCTTACGATTTATTTCCATTGTGTTACAGCTTTGCATTCTTGCCTAGTGAGACGAATTAGCTTATACGATGAATTCGCTTGCTCGGAAGTGGAAACGGTCCGCCGTGGGGAAAGGTGAGAGAATTGCACCTGACCACATGTGGCAAAAAAACAACCATGTCTGTTGCGCTGAAACGTGTTCCAAGCCGGAAACGAGTAACCAGACCGCAACAATTTCTGACATTAAATTTCAGACTGATTGTAAAGTCCGGGAAGACAGTAACAGTAATAATCAGTGTAAATTTATTTCCAAAGCAACGCTTTTGGTAGGTTAAGAAGCCTGGTTTGGGTGGTTTTAAAATCCGGAACTAAATATATTATTAATGCACTTTGCGTCGCCATTTCGAATCAAAATACTTTGTGATGTTAATGATTTACTTAATCACGAACACGAGACCACTTTCAAAAACGGTAATTGTAACCGATTATTTTGAGATACAAATACATACTATTTGAGCTAATATACATACTATTTACATAGTTTTGGTTTTAAAGTCAGTATTTAGCTATTCATTTGCAAACATCCAAAAAGTATTGACTCGGTTTGCCATAACGGTATAAATACATAATGAAATGGATCGTTAGTGGAAAGAGAAAAAAATTCCAACGTCAATCCAAGTACAAAACACGAAGCTCCAACCCGAGTCTTCTGTACTGTGGCAAAAATGACCTTTTAGAAGGCACCAATCAGATTAATTAGCAAACTGGGACATTCTAACGAATAGGCAGTGCAAATGAAAGGTGAGACTTTACGTTAGAGCCAATTATAATGAAGGGCGTTAATAATTGACAGATGAAGCGCCAGTGAAAATCAGCTTCTTATCAAGATGGGCGACAGGTCGAAGCGTATTTAGAGCTATAGGCGGGGCTGCTACAAGGAACGCCAATCGATCGACAGGATGAGCGACATTTTCCAATTGCAAGTGCTCCTGATACTGAGCGACATCTTGGGGGTTGTCAGTGAGAAGGAGCCGGAGATGATTGAATTACAGTCCAATAGCAATTACCTGATCCAAGTGATTGACAGTCGTTAGAGGCGGGACCAGCTGGAATAGAACGCAGTGAAATATGAATTAGCATACAACCAATCGCTGCGCTCGGTGTAATCAGCAGAGTCACCAATCACCACAGGATGTATTAGCATAGTGCCAATCGGCTCGCGAGATGGGCTGTTCCCGGCAAATGATGGACGGTAGACCTGACAAATTGGAGGTGGGGCAGGTGGAGCCGTATGTCCGGGAGCAGAGGTATTAAGAGGGTGAGCGCGGTGAACGGCGTCTCATTTCTCCTCACAGCGTGTGAGATTTAAAGGGAGGTATTCAGAGGAAATTGTCTGTAGCCCTAAGTGATAAATCAGCCTTCACCTACTTTAAGTCTATTTTTTAAATATATAACTATTTGTATATACTCTAAACTTACTCAGAATGGCTGATACCGTTGTGGACGCCCCCAAAGAGGTAACTCCCAAGGTGAGAAATTTATTTTAACCAGAAAGTATAATTTAAAAATAATTTTTTTTTTAATGTTTTAACCTTCCTCGTGTTTCCTTTGTTATCTCTAATTTCGCTTTGTGTGAAGCGTGCGCACAACTCATGGTATCTAATTGCGAAATAATCTGGTACCCAGAGTTGAATGTAATTTTAACGATGGTTTTTGTTTTTTGGGGGGAGTGGGTTTACGGAATTTGTATCGCCCCCCCCCCCTTTCTGTTCAGGCTTAAGTTTTTTTTAAAATTTTTTGAAGTTGTAAACTTATTAATAGAGGAATGTGAACGTGAAGCGTGGCTCCGACATCGGAACTACTCAGGTTTGGATGTTGCCGGAGTCACTTTAATTAAATGTTCAATAGGATTCTGCTCGGTTATCACGGAGCGTTTACTCGGGGGTATTAGGTACCCGGCTCCGGGTTTTTTTTGGAGCCAGATTTCGATGTTTGGGTCGCTCATTGGGCGATGCGTGGTTGGAGAACCCGATGCGTGTGGCTTTTACGGCGATCAATGAGCTGCCAGCTTCATTATATTCCCGCGCCCGTTCGCAGCATCGGTTCCAGCGCCCGGGACTCGCTCCTTACGGGACCCTATTTTCCCCACCGCATTTCCTCGCCGATCTCCCCGGGACGAATGGCTTGGACCACACTGGGAGCCCATTTCACCCTTCTCGGGTGCCCGCGTGTTATTTTTGGTATCCTAAATCCCTCTTTGGTTTTCGGTAGGTTCGGGACCCTCATCCCCCTCCTCCGGTCCCGCAAGTGGTGGGGGCAGGCAACAGCTTGCTCCAGAAACGTATTCCCCTCCAGTTTTGTTCGTGGGGGCCGTCTCCGATCACTTCGGGACCACATTCATTTCTCCTCGACCCTGAGGGAGTTATTCGGGTCCGGCCGGGATTTCGGATCACTCTTGAATCGGTCTCCGATCGGTGTGAATATTCCGGGAGCCGACCTCCCTGCCTTCTCCGGAGCGTTCAGTCCCTTCAAGACTCACTTTGCCCTTCTCCTCCTTCCCTGACTACCAGGTTGTGCACCTGGGGCGACTACACCAAATCTCCTCCCCCCCCCCCCCCCGTGGGTAAACTGCTTTCCGGTGGTGGGGGGAAAGCGGAAGGACCCCGGCGCGATCTGATCCGTCTCCCTGAACCGCCCCCCCCGTGCTTGCCTCAGCCGCGGGACTAAGCGTTCGATGATCGGGCTGACCGTCGGTCGGTGTCGCGAGGAGACAGCGAGACACTCAATCGGGTGTTACTCCTTTCCTCTGCCTTGTTTTGTAGTGTGTGGGTTTTTTAAATGAAACCCAAACAACCGCCGCCTGCGGGGTCGCGCGCGCGCACCCGCTTCCCGCTCTTTGCATCTTTAGCGATGAAAACGGCGGGAGAGGTGCGCGTGCCTTGAGAGGGCTGGTGGTGGGGGGGGGGGGGTGGAAGATGAGGGCGCGCGGCATGCAGAGGGCGGGGCTTGGGCTGCTCGCTCTCTCTGTCTCCGGAGGCGGGGGTAGCGGTGGCGGTCGGCTCCCCGTGCGCACGCGCACGTCTCTCTGGGTCCCGAGAGGGAACGTTGAGAGCGTGCAGTTGGGGTGGGGAAGGTGGAGTGCAGCGAAGAAAGGCGGAGAGAGCGCCCCGCGCAGCAGCTAGTGCAGCTGCACCAGTGTAGCCACCGCCTGGTGCAGCAGCGGCAACTCTAATTGCAACGAGCTGGGTCTGAGGTCGGGGTGAGCCAACCTTCTCCTTCTCCTCCTCCTCTCCCCCCCCCCCCCCGCAACTGAGGCAGGAGATTCTAGTTTAAAATAAAAAAGGGGAAACGTCTAACTGTCGATTGCACTGTTTTTAACTGCTTCCAGCTACCAACGTCCAATTTCTTTGTTAAAAAAAATGTTGGCACAAAAAACAAAATCATTCCAATTTTTTTAATAAAAACATGTATTCTATGGGTTGTGTACTGCGGCGGCCGCTGCCCCTCTTCTCTTGTTCCCCTCCGGGTTTGGGGGCTTGGGTCCCGGCGTCAGACAAGTTCGGCCTCGCTGCGGAGCGCGGTTTCCTTGTGGCGGCTAATTTTCCACCACGAGCAAGGAAAGTACACTACTTCAGTTGGTAGATTTCATGTGGGCTGGTCATTTTAAGTCTTCGCAGTCGGGTGGTACCTGAGCAGCTTTCTGACCTTCTGGTTTTTATTGGGGTTTTGCAGGACCTGAAAGAAAAGGCTGTGGAGGAGGTTGAGAAGAAAGAAAACGGCAGCGGAGACGCGCCAGCAAATGGAACAGTAGGTATTATCGTCTATGGTGGTGGATAATTCCACTTTGCATGGCTGATAGTTTTGTCGAACGTCTAATCAAAACCTTTCAAACGCGCACTAGTTCATTTCAAACAACTTGCTACTCCGTGATCATTTAATCTTATTCAGTTTGATGAACACGATTTCGTGTACCTAAACCCCACAGCCCCATCGGGCACTTTGCCACATTTTGTCTTCAACAGCCCCGGTTGTCGAAAGATTCGACATCCAGCAATACACCTGGTTTTTTGTGACTTTTTGGAACTTTCTTCCAAATTTAGTTGCTAATTGCTCAATTAACAAGTCAACTGAGAAGGTTGTGTTAAGAATGTCCTGTTAATACTTATGCCCACATGTTGTAAACGGCCTTTGTCCTGATAAGTCAGCAAACATATATTTCATACGTTGTACAGTATCATCAACTTTTAAGCCCTGAAGTATGACTAAATGTGCATTCAGTTGTAAAAAGCCTGTAAACATGTTAACAAATTAGCAGTGGGGTGATGAGTTGGATTGGTGCAAGTAGGGGATTCAGTTACAATGGAAATCATTTCATGATACTGACAGTTCATGGTTGGTTTTCCTGAGAAGATAAAAATTAGTTGCTTGATATCAGTGAACTGGACTGGTTGACAACTGAGCATTCAGCTGAAAAAAAATCTAAGCTACATTTTTATTTTCTTCCCCTAATTATTTGCTTCCATTTTCAGGAGGAAGAGAATGGAAATGAGCACACAGATGAGAATGCAGAGGAAGTAGATGAGGAAGAGGAGGAAGAGGAAGATGGTAAGTAGGAGGAACACTTGGAAAACTTGTAATACTGGAGTGACATTTGTGTGTAAATACATTGCTATTACTGTTGCAAAGAGGTAAATTAGTGTTTAAATGGGACTTTGATCAAGTTTTTCTTGGCTCCCAAGTAAGGTGCATTTCCCTAATTGCAGTTAACATGGAAAATATTTTGGATAGTGATGAAATATTGCTTGTAATCCTAGCCTGATGCACTGGCAGGTCACATTGTGATTTGAGTTTTTGTATAGAAGATTTTGGTAAATAGCCAGTTTTATCTTCAGCTGAGGGTGAAGGTGAAGAAGAAGATGGTGAAGAGGAAGAGGGTGCAGAGGAGGAAGATGATGCAGATGGGCATGCAGTGAAGCGTCCAGCTGAGGAACAGGTACGTGTATCACTTGCCTTTAATAGTAAGGCAGGGTTGTTACTTGCATGCTTCAAATTTCACACTGAATTGTGGGAGGCTCAGTATGTCAGATTGAAAATATCTTCATCCTGCAGTAGACTTAATGCCTTGTCTAGTCATTTCAGATACTTCCTTAATTCTGCATTGTGATAACAGGTTTGAGGTCCAAGTTTTTGAATCTTAAAAAATCAGAGGGGGACGAAGTTGTGAATTTGCAGATTTGAGTCTTGGAAGTTGAGGCACATTCACTGGAGAAATACAGGCTGCAGTATCATTGTTCCAGAGGAAAGCCTTTGTCACTGCCCTCAATAGTTTTTCTGAACTTTTTTCTCTTTACAGGGTGAAGTTGAAAAGAAGAGGCAAAAGTCAGAAAATGGAGAGTCAACAGAACCCAAGGCAGAAGCTTAAACATTCCTTTGTTTGATTTTTTTTTTAATATCTTGATGGTGTGGTCTGCTTCACTTTGTAAAGATTGTGCTTTTTTAAAATGTACACTTGCAGTGTGGGTTTTATACTGTACTGTACAACTGGTTCCTGTAACACCTGTCCAAGGCATTGCTCTCGGGAATATTTGTTTTTTATGAAGTTATTTATTATATGGTCTTTGTACAACCACATTTTGTAATGGGTTTGAATGCTGTAATAAATGTTTTTCAGGTCTGTTTTGAAATGGGTTTACAACTTGGATTTGTACATTTTTAAAAGCACATACTTTACAGTTGAATGACCATGTTCTTATTTCAAGAAAATAAAAACTGCCCTTTTTTCTTTTTTGTAAATTGTGTTTAGGGTAGAGCTTCTTATGCAATGAAGGCCAAAGATATAGGTCTTGTTAACAGGGCGGGGGGGGGGGGGGGGGGGGGGGCTTGGGGTAAATAAACCTGGTCTTCTATTCTGTACAAAAATACAAAAATGTAACAAAAAAATTTAACATTCTTCAAGCTCCACAATTTGTCGCTGTTTGATATTGTTTGTGGTGCAAAAACAAAACTTACAGCAAAAAATTGACCGGTTCAATTTGTAAATTTCTTTTTGAACTCATTGTAACCTATGCTTAAAAACCCTGTATGTGGTTTAAAAAACTTAATTTGATTAAGTAGCATCATTCTTTCCATATTGAACAAGGTTAAATTTGTATACCTCATTAGTTCATGCTTGACCACTACTTTGTATATTCTGGTTAAGTACTATAAATAAATCTTTTTGGGTTTTGTAAAAAAATGTTTTGAATTTCCCTTTTTGTTTTATTCTTTTGCCACTGCATTGCTCTTGCTGACCGCTCCATAATCTCATTTTGCTAATGGTTACTTTGTTCAGTTTTGTCTCCCATCTGCTGACTTGAGCCTAAGCTTGTAAACTTAATCACTGCTTTTGTCTTGTGTGGTCTCCAATTTTGTTAAACTTATCTTGCACAACAGCCACTGCATTTGATAGCTGTTTGGCTAGGGGCCATGAGTACAAGTCAAAATGATACAATGGGGTTTGAGAAGTACAGTGTGAAAAATAAGTTAATGGTTTGGTTTTTTTTGGGTGGAACACAACATGAACAATGATCTGTTGGGCTGAATGGTCTGTGCTGTAAATGCAGGTTTTCTTAATTCTAAATGATGAATGTTGTTCTACTGAGTTTCTGGCATGCTTTAAACATGTTGACTAAAAACACCAATTGGGTGAAACTTGCTGGACCTAAGTCTGCCACTTTACATTTGAATCATCTATTTTATTCTCTGACTGATGGGCTATTGCTATTAGGCCAGTGCTTGCTGCTAAGGTAAATTATGCATGCTTTTGGGCAAAATTGAAAGCAACACAAGCTTAGTAACTTGAATTAAGTTGATCAGCTGCTACCAGAGCATTTGCAGCATTTTTGTAACTTCACAACTGCTTACTTAACCAGTAAAATCGAACTGTCTTGATTTGCAGTTTTTATCTATTTTGTGAACTCCCAATGTTATGCAATTTCATCAAATGAATGTAAGCTTTTGAACATAGCAAGCTTTATTCAGGTACAACCTTAGGCAGTGGAAGTGAAATCAGGTGGTCTTGAAGTGGAAGAGTTTAAGGAAATAAATTCTAAAGTGCCCAACTGTTGGTCTGACTTGATCTGAGATGTTGCGATGATGGATGTTTAGGGCATATTACTGGGAAATTGTGAAGGCTAGCATAACATCTCTGGGAATTTCAATAATAAAACAGCATACAACTGATAACTAATGATACTGCATCAGATTTGTCATTTGGCTGATTGAGTGCAATTTGATTTGCAAAATTTATGGAGAAAACTTGGAAATTAATCTAGAATTAAAATAGAAAGTAAAATGTCATGATACAATTCCATGACACTTGGCCATTGAGCAAATGTTCTAGTCAACCCTGTAAGAACATGTACCACACCCAAGAGGAAGCAGAATCCTTTCCTTTTTCAAAGGAAAGTGAATAAAAACTATTAATTTTGATGGTTGGCATATGCACAAGGGTCAAACAACTTTCTGCATTACAAAATTCCATGATTCCAATTAAACACAAATGGAACAATTTAATATTGCATCATATAGTGTGGATATTGCATGTGGAGGATTGGTAAACAGACTTTTAACATATGGCCAGAAATTAACTAACCCTTTCTTTAATTGTTGGAACAGACCTCGTGTTATTTTCCTAGACTGGCTGGCTGAATTTTCCTTTTTTTATTGTAATATTGTAGAAATTGTTTTTAGCTAAATTTGTGCCCTCAGACAGTACAATGCACATGTAAGGTTTCCACTGCTTGACCAGGTCTGATACACTACACTAACAGGTGTACAGAATACAGACATATGTTTGAAACACAAGCTGGAGCAATATGGGGTGAGTGATTGATATGTGGACCTGTCTGGAACGTGGGTGTATGAAACATGAATGTAATCAGTGTTATGGAGTTATTTTTTGTTTTCTGTTCTCATTTGGTCTGGGTCAATGAGTGACTCCAGTTGCACACCAAAGTGATTTTCCCTCAATAACAGTTTGAAATGGCCTAACAAGCCAATTATATTTGTATCAAACAATGGAGGGACAGTAAATGCCAGCTACGCCTACATCCTGTGAATTAATTTTAAAGTATCTGGAGAGGCTATAAATAGACCAATGCTTTGTTTTCTTTACTTGGACTTTATTTTCCTGGAAAAATATTTTAAGAGATCCATATTTGGTTGAAAGCTCTGTTCTCTTAAGTCTGTCCTTGAACTTATTGAACAGATCCAATTAATTCAACAGGTTTCCTTACATTAATGTTTATATTAAACAGCATTGAAAATCAGCAACAGATTGAATAGTTTTGTGCAAGTTCATGTTGGGAAAGGAGTAAGAACTCTTTATAGAGGATTAAAACACTCACTGCAACGAGGAGACTAGTGAGTCATCACCTTCAGGAGAAGACGGGAAAGCTGACCTCTTGTGAGCATCCGAGATAACAAAGTGGGGAGCTGGATGAACACAGCAGGCCAAGCAGCATCTTAGGACCACAAAAGCTGACATTTCGGGCCTTGATGTTTCATCAGAGAGGGGGATGGGGAGAGGGTTCTGAAATAAATAGGGAGAGATGGGGAGGTGGATTGAAGCAAGGGAGTTGCAGCGGATTCTCCAGCATCCGCAGTTCCCATTTCTGTTGTGAGCATCAACACCTTCAGAAAAGGAGGGGGTATTGAATCCCATGGAGAGAATTGCAGTGATTGTGGCTTCAGACTCTGCAATGAGAGGCAGCCTGAACATGGTTAACCTGTTCTCCAGGTGGCTGTCTTGCGTTAGGTAAAATTAGAATATGTTTTTCTATTATGTGGCTAAATTTGCAACTGTGTGAAATTATCTCAGACAGTTGTGAGCACACAAGAGATTGCCAATTAGCAACATGGATTCTTCATTAAGAAAGGTGCGCCCATCTTAACAATTTGTACTAGTAAATCAGCTTCAATATATTAAGCAAGGTGCTTCTAGAAGCTATATAAAACAAAGGATATATTAGGTCGTATGACTAAAAGTTTCGTCAACAAGGTAGATTTTGTGATGGAGTAGGCCCATCCACTCTGTCTGCTCTTCCTCTTTTTTCTTTTCTCATCTTTGAGCTTTAGATTTTTTTGGCCATTTTTCTACTGACTTCCTTCTGGAGAGAGGCAGTGGTGGCAGCAATATTGGGCAAATTGAATTTGGCGGTCTGCTAGATACCCAGTGTGAGGCAGTGGCTGGCGGCCTGACCCAGGACTTTTGGTGAGTTCCTGCTGCCCAGTACGCAGACTAAAGGCGAGGCCAGGTCTCGACATGGACGACACCTGGACCAAGGCTTTGGGCCTGCTCCTGGATTTTCAGGGTGCCAATGTAGCAATGGAGGTTACCCTGACGTTTGCAGGGACAATGAGAGCAGGTGGGGTAAACATGCCAAAGCAGAGGACATTGAGTCCTTGTAGAAAGTGTGGTCCCAGAATAGCTAAGTACTTAAGAAAGGCTGCAATATTTGAAGTTTTAGCTTTATTTATCTTTGGACTTAACACAAAGAAGGACTAACTTTTAACTTCTTTTAACGCTACACGAAGTGACAGTAATGTTTAGCTTTTAACTTTGTTCCTTATTTCTTTCTACCTTGTTCTTAAGTTTTTGTACGTAGGTACTTTGTACCAAAGATGGTGCCTTGTGTGGTGACATTGAAAATTTTTCACTGTGCTCCTGAACTTTTGTGCTTGAGGACATGTGACAATAAAGTCCAAATCTAAATCTAAAGAAGGAAAATATGATAGAGGCAGAAGACTGCAACAAGACATTTACAGAGCTTAGGGCCTAGATAACTGAAGATGTGGCCACCAGTTGTGGGCTGATTAAAATCAGGGTGGCACAGTGAGGAGTGCCAATATTGTTAAGATTTGTTAGACTGGAGGAGATTACAGGGAAGGTTATGGAGAGATTTGAAAACATCTATGAGGATGCCCAAATTAAGATATTGCTAAATTGGGAGCCACTGCAAGTCAGCAAGTACATGAACGATAGGTGAATAGATCTTTGTGTGAGTTAAAACACAGGTAGCAGTGATTTGGATGACCTCAGGTTTATGGAGTATAAAATGCTAAAGACCAGCCAGAGTACATGGAAATAGCTGAGTTGAGAGGTTAACAAGTGCATGGATGAGGGTTTCAACAATAGGTAGACTGAGTCAGAGGTGAAGTTTGATCATGTTATGAATGTAAAATAGGCTATCATAGCGAAGGTGCAAGTCAGACAATAGATATCATCAACCCGAACTTGACATTTAACAGAGCAAGAACTGTGAGTTGAATTAAGCGCAAAAGACTTTCATAGATTTACAAGTAAATCTATATTTTAGCACAAACACAAGTTTCTACCATTCCGTCTGGACTCTATTTCTGTCCAGAAGCCAAAACCTCACAGAGTAAGACCTCAGTTCTAATTTGTGTAAAGAGTCCCACCATCAAATTAACCCAGTGGACTAAACAAAATTCATAAAGGGGGGGAAACAAAGCGTGGGAGGATCAAATCAAATCAAAATGGTGTTAATGAGAGATAATGCACCCCAGCTGTTGTGTTGCCCACCTATCCTTAATTGCTACAAGGCTGTTGGTGGACACTGCATGTTCCCTCTGCAAGGACATTCACACAAAGGTGTAACTGCAGAGTACAAGCAGGCAGATGGGAACTATAGCGCTGCTCCTCATGCCATTGCATGAATCTACTGTTGGCTGTAGGTACCTAACTTTTTTGTTTGAAATAAACTCACCACCAAATTAACAAATGACCCATTAAATAGCACAAAGGTACTGCTGAGATATAAATTTAGGATCTCCTGTTCAGTTGGCAGATGCTTTAACCCAATGCACAGCCTGGGACCCCAGTTCTTTTAAAAATTCATGACCAAATTAACTGGTCAATAATTAGAAGTCCACTGAGCATCAACTGCTGTTAATAAACACTGGAACTCTGGCTGCTCCATCAGGGCTCTTACGTCACAGTGGTACTATCCCTGCCTCTGACCCATGAAGCCTGGTTTCAACTTCTGTTGTCACCTCTGCTTGAGGTGTTTAGACATTATTTTTGGTTGATCCTTATAGGTCATTTATAACACTGATACTTGATTCTTAGCCATTAAACTCTTTATAAAGCTTTATAAAGAGACTTTATACAGCTCTAGTTAGGCCCCATTTAGAATACTGTGTCAAATTTTGGGCCCCACACCTCAGGAAGGACATATTGGCACTGGAGTGTGTCCTGCGGAGATTCACATGGATGATCCCTGGAATGGTAGGTTTAACATAAGATGAACAGCTGAGGATCCTGGGATTGTATTCATTATAGTTTAGAAGGTTGAGGGGAGATCTAATAGAAACTTACAAGATAATGTATGGCTTAGAAAGGGTGGACGCTGGGAGGTTGTTTCCGTTAGGCGGGGAGACTAGGACCTGTGGGCACAGCCTTAAAATTAGAGGGGGTAAATTTAAATCAGAAATGAGGAGACACTTCAGCCACAGAGTGGTGGGCTTGTGGAATTCATTGCCATGGAGCGCGGTGGAGGCTGGGACGTTAAATGTTTTCAAGGCAGAGATTGATAATTTCTTGATCTCGCAAGGGAATTAAGGGCTATGGGGAGAGTGCGGGTAAGTGGAGTTGAAATGCCCATCAGCCTTGATTAAATGGCAGAGTGGATTCGATGAGCCGAATGGCCTTACTTCCACTCCTATGTCTTATGGTCTTAAACTCTGATTGGCTGGAACATTTTATAAAATATAAATGATGGCAAACCTATGATGACCAGAAGCCAACCAAGGAAACTTTAAATCAATGCTGTCATGTTTTATTCTCTTTTACCCCTCCTCTCTTGAAGGTGCTGATTCTCACTGGGATTTAGCTCCCCCTCCTCTCCTGAAGGTGTTGACTGTCACTGGGTTCAAGACCCCATCCAATCCTGAATCTCTTATAATTTTGAATATTTCCATTAAGTCTTTTTCTCTGAGAAGAACACCATATTTCCACAAAACAGATATCTCTCATTTCTGGTATAATTCTGATACTTAGTTCTGTAGATTTTGGTTTTTGTCTACCAGTCTCTGTGACCAAGTGAGGAAGAGTATTTAAATCCCCTGTTTCTAAAATCTTTTGGGTTTGTTTTCTGGCATGCAGCTATCACACTTCAGTTAGAACATAGATAACAAGGTGTAGAGCTGGATGAACACAGCAGGCCAAGCAGCATCAGAGCGAGCAGGAAAGCTGACATTTCGGGCCGAGACCCTTCTACTATCTCTCAGTTAGAACATAGTTGGATTTCGATTTAGGTTTTATTGTCATGTGTACTGTACGGGGTACAGGAATACAGTGAAAAGCAAACAAGTCAATTCCAAGGTTTTCTCGAGTGAAAGAAAGAGGAATTTTGTTACCTAATAATAAAATCACAACATCAAATGCACACACAAACATAGGTAATGACTTGTTAAAATGAGAGGCGGAGATGATATCTAAAATAAATAGGAAGATGAAAGCAGATGCAGTTTTAAAGTTCTCAAGAGTCCTGGAATTGTAAGAGTGAAATCTGAGTCTATAACAGTTTAGCTGTTGCCTTGATTCATCAGCAGTAGTGACATTTATAGAATTCTAGAGATTTCAGTTGTTTTCCCAAGTTACTTTTTCAATGGGCACTGACTTTGGAGGTTTGAGAGAAGCAGGGAGGGAAAGAGCAAAACCAAGCCTTCCAAATTATGTTGTTATGAACCCATATTCTCTCTGCTCTGCCAAGCTACTGAAATATGAATTATTTGCATAAACTCTGGTCTAGTTCAGTTGTCTTTCCAAATCTTTCATTCTCCAATATAGATGTGAAATTCTTTATGCTGAATTATTTGTTTGTCTTTAGATGAACTGGTAATTTCAGTGGAAAGGTTTCATATATTCCATATGAGTCATCAGGTCATGTCTCAATCTATGGTCAGGTAATCACAGCAGCCTCTTTATCAGCGTTTATCCTCTTTAAAAATCAATTCAGGATGAAAGTCTCAGACATTAAAATCAGATGATGGAAGCTGACTATTAATTAGCAATATTTTGCCATAATTGTAACATAGTCTGGATTTATCAGTGAGCAAAGTAAAGAAGTTGGTCAAAAGCTGTGCCCTGCCCCTGTTCCCATGGGTAGGCAGAAAACTAAGGCCAAGGACGTCCCCACGAGAGGGATCATAACCATGTTTCCCAAGCATTGCATGGCCTGTAGCAATACAGTTCTTGTATCACCTTTACACTAGCAATCAAAAAAGAAAAGTGATGGCTGTGTATCATCCTTTGGAAGTAAGAATATTATTGGAATTGGAGAAATATGTAATTGAAATTAAGTAATGTTGTTGTAAGAACCAATAAAATTGACAGAGTCAGCTTCACAAATTTGTTATTTTCATAGTCTTTCGGAAGTTGTCTGACTATTCCCAGTTTATTCTTTTCAGATACAATTTATAAATATAAACAAGACTCAAGTTGCTACCTGGGATTGACGTCGAACCAAGAGAGTTACAGATTGAGGTGAACTCAATGTGAAGTTGTCTGAACAAAAACAAAAACAAAAACGAAAGATCAGCATTTGCTAGAAATCAGAAACACAAACAAAAATTACTCGCAAAATTCAGCAAGTCTGAGAGCATTTGTGTAGAGAAACAGAGTTAATCTTTAGCGTTCAATGTTTTGAAGAAGGATCACTGGAATCAAGGGTTATGGGAATAAGGCAGGAACAGGATACTGATCATAATGAATGGTGGTGTTGGCTTGAAGGGCCAAATGGCCTACTCCTGCACCTATTGTCTATTATCTATTGTCTAAAACATTAAAATGCTTTCTGTCCACAGATACTGTCAGACCTGCTGAGTTTCTTGAGCAACTTCTGTCAAAGTGAGGTTGATGGTCAGGGAAGTGTCTCTAGCGCCCTCCGCTGTACAACAAATTAAGATGTTTAAAAGTGTATAATCACTTCAATAATCTGTAAACATAAATCTCAATATAAAGAGAGCAAAGCTCCTTAGTCTGATCCCAGGATGAAGTGAAAATGATTCAGACTGTGGTTTGAAGCAGAAGGTTTCCATTGGGTCAGTGTAAGAGATCAGTGAAAATCGGCTTAGTGGGCTAGTCAACCTAAAATGTTGGCTAATTATGACTTTAACTCAAAAGCACTGAGAAAAATTATAGTAATACAGTCAAGTTGAAATCAGCCTATTCAACACAAACCAGGAGTTGAACCTGGGGAGTGGCTGGTTCATGATGTTCAACAAAAATAGACAAGAGAACAGCAGCTTGCATAAGGCATTTTTAATTTCATATTTTTTAAACCAAGGTACTTACTGTGTCATTCATATTCAAGTCAAATACATTTTACAAGTGCATTTGGTTCCTTTCTAACTGGTGAGCAGTGTTCATACATTTGATGACAGACCTTTCTCTCTCATTCAAAATGTGAAGGTTGATTTGGTAAACAGAAGTATTTTTGCTCTGCACAGGACAGTGGTTATTCCTGAAGTCCGGTGATTTTGATGCAAACACAGAGCTCAAGTGAAATAATTCAATGAGTTTTCCCCATCATGATTTCATACGGGCATGTTTACCCATCAAGCTTTAGAGAACGTGTATTTCATGTTCTTCAGTTGCCTTGTTACCCAAAGCAAGTTCTATAGGGGGGAGGCAATAAATGTTGTTATGTTTTCAAAACTGTGCTGCTTAGATTCTACTCACTGCACCAGAAAAGGGGAAGTACTGAGAGGGATTGAGTATAGTAATGCTCAATGAAAATAATTACTATAGCCTCAGCAGGAAGCTATCTGTACTTAACCTGTGAGTATCTGATGGGGCGGTGGATTGGAAGCTTTACTCTTTATCTAACCATGTTACAATTCCCTGGTACATACACACAAAATCTTTGCCTGTATGCACATACAGTAATATATATAATGTGCTGTCAATGTACTTGAAGTAATGCTTCTTCTGAAAATTCAGGCAACTTGTTTAACCATCAAAACTTTAATAATGCCAGTAAGTGTGGAGATAAGTTATGATGAACATGTCGTACCCTCCTAAATTTATACTATAGGTTCTCTCCCATGCATCACTCAAATAATTACTGCATATGGTAGTAAATGTTTTTGGAGCAACTTGTGAGACATCTGCGATGTTAAAGACTCCTTGGTCGCAAAGGACAGCACTTCCTCTGTCTTCAGCCACTGCCATATATGTCTGCTGACCCGTCCTCTGACGGCAGCTTCCAACTTGCAACGTTTACCAATCAGAAGGACAAAGGCAGTGAACACAAGAAAACACAACCAGTTGTAATCTACCCCCCTGAACAACATACCAATCTGACTTGGAGCTATATGGCTGTTCCTTCACTATTGTTGGATCAAAATCCTGGAACTCCCTCCCAACAGCTCTGGGTGTTCCTACACCCCAATGACTGCAGCAGTTCAAGAAAACAGCTCACCACTACCTTCTCAAGGTAATTTGGAATGAGAAATAAATGCCGGCCTAGCCAGCAAAGTCCACACCCCATGAATGAATAAAACAGAAAGTTGCTGGATAACTTATAAAGTGGTAGGCAAGGCTGATTTCCCTGACCCATATCACTGAAGCCATTTACAAATGTTGTTGCCACCCAGCTGGAAGGAAGACTATAGATGCAACGTGGAACTCTCCTATTCCATGTGCTTGTGGTGAGTTACTGGATAGATTTTGAGTTTTCCATGAATGTTGTTATGAAATTAGAGCACAGTTTCACTGGGTGGTTTCATGATTGAGTTGACACTGTAGGGGAGGTACACTGAGTCCTTGAACAAACCATGGCCAAACATTGGAGAAAACTGCCGGCTGGAATTTTCTGAGGGTCGTTTATGATATTTGTAGTACCTTGCCGCGCCAGTGAACCACTGTATTCTTCCTGTTGGGAACATTTCACTTTTGAACTTGAACAAAGCCTTAGCATCTTCCATAGTGATCACCTGGAGAAATGGAGAGATGTCTTTAAGGCTGGAATTGAAACGGACACATACTGCCATTTCAATTCTTGGTTGGCTGCATGTTGCAAGCAAGGCTTCTCCTAGATGACCAACATGTGGTTGAGGCTTCCCGTTGTGCATCAGTCACTTGTCTGAATGGAGTAGAACCGGATCACTTGCAAACCATGCACTTTACTCGCACTATTGAACTAGTCAACATCTTTGTTATTTATATATTTTATATATATTTATATCTGAGGTACCAGCACCAATTAGAAAAAAAAGAGGAATTAGTCTTCGTTGTTTCTGTTCCTGTTTGAATAATGATGACTCAATGTTGTGGGATCTTGGGAAAAGTGCAAATGTCCAGTGGCTTATTCTCGGGAGTCAGTTCCTTGAACAGATTGAAAGTGGAATTTGCTATGTCAGACATTCATGAGGAGGGGAGTCTGCTCCTCACCATTATCATCAGGAGGGATGTCATAAATCACAAACAGAGAAGAGTACAAGCACCCGATGAAGGAGGTCAGGCTGGCAAAGTACATCACGCCATTGGCACTGCCCACAACTGATGTGAGTGGTCCCATCACTATGGAAACGATGATCTGTGCAAGGAAGTACTGGCAGCTCAGCAGTGAAATGTCCACACCCATCCCCCGCTTGGTCCCATTCGCATTTGGTCCTACAAACTAGACAACAATAACATCAGCTGTGTTAGAGAAAGAAATGTATTCGCATTAGTGTCATTACAGTGATAGATGGCACAACTCATCAAACAAAAGCCTTTGATAACTTTTAAACATTCCAGTTCTGTACACCATCCTGAAGGTAAATTGATGCTGGGAAGGTTTCTCTTGAGCTGATGTATAGTGAGCAAATCTGTAATTTCCTGCTATAGGCAGGCATGTCAGTCACACCATACCTCTCCTGGGCCATTTGAGGATTCTCCGGTCCAGGCTGATGCTATCCACAGCCAAAGAAAAGTTAACACCAATTATAGACCAAGTAAAGCAATGGGAGACAGGCTAATTTAAATTTTGCAGTCAGCCTGTGAGTTCCTGTTGTGTTGGCAGCATAGCAGCTGCCTGGAGGAGGCCTCCTGATAGCTGACTGGTGATGGGGAGCTATACTTCAGAGAGACTAAGAGGTCCTCCTCAGGCTTACCTGGCCACAGCTGCAGCTACCGAGAGTCCTGTGGAGATTTGGTGCGAGGGGCTGGGGGGTGGCCTCCACAAAGGTGGCCAAACAGATGATGAAGGAGATTAGAATAAGGCACTCAGTCTTCCTTAATTCCAGGCAGGCTGCAGCTATTTCCTTGTTGAGATGCTCCCTTTTGGCGCATGCATTCTGTTCATTTAGTGGCAAGTCAAGGCAAAATCAAGGTAAACTGTTCCCAACTAGCATTTGACACCAATGCCAAAGTCCTAACCCAATTGTAACATCTTCCTCCAGAGTTACTGGACACCTCCAGGACAGGCCCAGCATGACTTGGTTACCAAAGAAATTCTTCTACAATCTCCCATCAAACCTATCCAAGACAGATATGGAGTAAAGCTATTTACACTGTTCCATCAAATATTCACAGGGCAAGGAAGGAGAGAGGAATCCCCTTCTTCATTATCTTATAACTCTCAAATTCTGGTATGAAACTATTTAAAGAAGTACACCCTGAATTGACTCCCAGTTTCCCTTTTCTCCAGAATGTACCCCAACCTCAAAATACTCAAGGTACCAGTTGAATGATTAGTTTATAATTTTGTAACCTTTATAACCTTTATGTGATTATACCTTTTTGCTCTGGTAGTATTCACAGAGCAGCGAGTAGGGTAGAGTGCAGAGTGAAGAAAACAGCAGTCCATATGTGACACAGAGCGATAAAAGCACATAGCTGTTCCTGGACAGAGTAGCTATGCCAGTGCCAATCCCAAACGATAGATAGCCGAAGAAGTAGAGTGTTCGGACACTGAAGTATTCCTCCAGTTTCTCCAGGAGTGCTGTAGAAAATAAGAAACAGGTGATAGAACAACAGCTATTTGGCTGCTGGTGGCCATGGTTTGATGCCCAGAAGTGTCACACTTGAATGGTGGTTTATTGGTTGTCAGATTGTGGGTGCACTGTGCCAGATGGTCATGCATTAGCAAAATACTGCAAGAATTGGAAATCTGAAACAAAAACAGAAAATGCTGAATATATTCAGCAGGTCAGTAAGTATTTCAGCGGAGAGAAACGGAGTTAATTTTTATGTAAATATAACTTAGAAGATAGCGCCTTAGATTGTGGGGTTTGGGTCAAGGCATATTGGGTAATGTCGTATGCCAGTGTATTGGGTGATGGGTGGTGAGTGTTGAGCGATGGGTGGCAGGTGTTAGGTGCTGGATTTTGAATGTCAAGCGATGGGTGTTAGGGGTAGGTGCTGGGTGGCAGGTGTTGGGTGCCGGGTAGCATGTGCTGGTTGGTGGGTGTTGGGTAGCTGGTATTGGGTGTGGAGTGGTGGGTTTTTGGCATTGAGTGTGAGCGTTGGGCACTGGGTGGTGGGTATGGGGTTTTGTGTGGTGGGTATTGGGTATTGAGTGGCAGGTGTTGGGTGGTTGGTGTTGAGTGGTGGGTGTTGGGTGGCAGTTGGTAGGTGGTGTGTTGTGGAGGGGTGTTGTGTGGTGGGTGGTGGGTATTGGGGTGCAGGTGTTGGGTATTGAGTGGTGGGTGTTGGTGGTGGCTGTTAGGGTGCGGGTGTTGGTGATGGATGTTGCATATTGGGTGGTGGGTGTTGGATGGTGGGTGTTGTGTGGTGGCTAATAGGTGGTGGATGTTGGAGTCTTGGTGTTGGGTGGTGATTATTGGGTGGCGAATGTTGGGATGCAAGTTTGGGTGGCAGTGTTGGGGGTTGGGTGTTGGTTGGCTGTGTAGGGGAAGGGTCATTGAGAGGGGTGGCGATGGTTTAGGCTGTGGCTGTTGGATGGTGATGTATTAGAGTGGTCAGCTGCCTGGTGGTTGTAAACGTTTTTCACACTGCGTTCCACTTTCACTAACTTTAGTAACTCAGTAACTAACTTTGATCTTAAATTTTTAGTGTTGGCAGTTATTCTTTGAGTTCATGGGAATATATGTAGAGGATACCGTGTGGTAAATGGGGCTATTAATGATTTTCATTTGGTAATGAGGGTAGATGAAGTGGATGCTTAGTGGCTAACAGGGGTATGAAGGTAGTTTCCTAATGAGTGACTGAAATTAAGAAACAAGTACACAATATGTTATTCAAAAAGTCAGTTTTTTGAAGAATGGTTTTCAGATTTTATTCCACATTCCAAAAAAAATTATGAAAAGGTTGTCGCTAGATTTTCCAGATATTCAGATCCAGTTTTTTGTTGTAATGAGTTCTGAAGTTAAGTGTGTTTCACATTTCTGTAAAAGGCAGCGATCTGGGGTGTGTCTATTCAATTAAGAATTCCCCTAGCCTCGGAGGTGCCCCTGCAGCTTGTGTACATCAACAGGAACAAAACTAAATTAAAAATCTGTTAAAAATCTAAAATACAATCAGAAAAACTGGGCAATTCACAGCAGTTCCACATGCAGCTGAAAGAGGAAGGACAAGATAATACATGTTATGTAGAAACCTTTATCTTAGAAAATATCTAGCTTTCCAGATTTTGGCTGCCACCTTCCAAGCCCAGATTTTCTATTTCACTTTTTTTTCATGCAGAAATCTCAGAGAAGAAACAAAGCTACATTTACACTAAAGATAACGTCTCACTGAGTCAAACTGGTCACTCTGCCCACAATCATCATGGCCACCCTGTCTGCAGTCAACATGGACACATAGCCCAGTGAATATAGCACCTTGCGCATAGTGAATATAGCCAGCCTGCCCTCAATGAACATGACCACATTGTGCGCAGTCAACTAGCCACCCTGGCCGGTGAATGTGCCCACAGTCAACACGGCTACCTTACCTTGTGAACATGGCCACTATACCCACAGTCAACATTGCCATCCTACCCAATGAACATGGTGTCCCAGTCCACAGCATAAGTGTTCATAGATTTTGGTGTTTTACTACAAAAAAGTGCAAAATGAGTACAGATGCACATTTTTGCAAATTCCTTATATGATTATTACATAGAATTCACAGCTCCAAAACTGACCATTTGACCTGGTTTATGGTTTATGCATTTATACATTTAAGTCGTCATTGGACATGCATATGGACGTACATGGAATAGTGTAGGTTAGATGGGCTTAAGATCGGTATGACAGGTCGGCACAACATCGAGGGCCGAAGGGCCTGTACTGTGCTGTAATGTTCTATGTTTACATCAACTAATACTGTCAGCATACTATCTTTCTGCAATGTAAGCTTGTTGCATAATTTTGCATTCAAATATGTTTTCCAAACTATGGATCTCAGATCTTCTTTCCTGATTCTTTTCCTGAGCCAAATCACATTACTCAATTTGATTACTAAATTCAATTCCCCAGATTTGACACTGTAAGTTTCCCATTTGTGATAGGTGGATGGATCCGTGACAATTGTTCTCACTCACTGAATCATAATCTTGACCCTGACTTCCTGGTAAGATCCACATGCATACCATTTAGTGACTGGTATCACTGCCCTTTCACTGTGTGCTGTCCTTATTCAAAATTCACATATGTTCCTTTCCAGTGGAAATTTGGAAATGGCAGTCAGGAGCATGAACACAGTCTGTAATTAAATATTTTAAAAGGACCCTCTGGTCATGGCGTAACATGTGTAGTCATTGCACCTTGCTACAGAAGATCTATCATTGAATTGTGGTCAGCAACTTAATTTGTCTTATGACATGCAATAGAGATTCTGTGCATGAACATTTCACCTGTGCTCAATTATTGCATACTCTGGAAAAATATTTAGCACACTTAGGGTTCATCGTATCAATACCAAAACAGCAGGAAATTTAAAAATGTGGCAAGAAGAATCTCATGCATTTGAACCTGTAGGTAACACACAGCAGGAGATCAAATTCCCTACCTGAGTAAAAAGCAGCACTGAATGCGTAGACGCACATACCCCAGCAGCCCACGCTCACTCCCGCATTATATTTCTGAAATGCTTCTGAGTCATGAGGGGCCTTTGGGTCACCACCATACACTACCTCCCCCATGAAGTCAGTGTAAAACAGCAGCATGCCTTCAAAGGAGAGCCAGCCTGCAGAGACAGAGTACATGGCAGTAACAGACACAAGCATGAGTAGGACAGGAAAGCAGACGGTATTATAGAAGATAATAAAATGTGAGGCTGGATGAACACAGCAGGCACAGCAGCATCTCAGGAGCACAAAAGCTGACGTTTCGGGCCTAGACCCTTCATCAGAGAGGGGGATGGGGAGAGGATTCTGGAATAAATAGGGAGAGAGGGGGAGGCGGACCGAAGATGGAGAGAAAAGAAGATAGGTGGAGAGGAGCGTATAGGTGGGGAGGTAGGGAGGGATAGGTCAGTCCAGGGAAGACGGACAGGTCAAGGAGATGGGATGAGGTTAGTAGGTAGGAGATGGAGGTGCGGCTTGGGGTGGGAGGAAGGGATGGGTGAGAGGAAGAACAGGTTAGGGAGGCAGAGACAGGTTGGACTGGTTTTGGGATGCAGTGGGTGGAGGGAAAGAGCTGGTCTGGTTGTGTGGTGCAGTGGGGGGAGGGGACGAACTGGGCTGGTTTAGGGATGCGGTTGGAGAAGGGGAGATTTTGAAGCTGGTGAAGTCCACATTGATGCCATTGGGCTGCAGGGTTCCCAAGCGGAATATGAGTTGCTGTTCCTGCAACCTTCGGGTGGCATCATTGTGGCACTGCAGGAGGCCCAAGATGGACATGTCATCTAAAGAATGGGAGGGGGAGTGGAAATGGTTTGCGACTGGGAGGTGCAGTTGCTTATTGCGAACCGAGCGGAGGTGTTCTGCAAAGCGGTCCCCAAGCCTCCGCTTGGTTTCCCCAATGTAGAGGAAGCCACACCGGGTACACTGGATGCAGTATACCACATTGGCAGATGTGCAGGTGAACCTCTGCTTAATATGGGAAGTCATCTTGGGGCCTGGGATAGGGGTGAGGGAGGAGGTGTGGGGGCAAGTGTAGCATTTCCTGTGGTTGCAGGGGAAGGTGCCGGGTGTGGTGGGGTTGGAGGGCAGTGTGGAGCCAACAAGGGAGCCACGGAGAGAGTGGTCTCTCCGGAAAGCAGACAAGGTTGGGGATGGAAAAATATCTTGGGTGGTGGGGTCGGATTGTAGATGGCGGAAGTGTCGGAGGATGATGCGTTGTATCCGGAGGTTGGTGGGGTGGTGTGTGAGAACGAGGGGGATCCTCTTTGGGCGGTTGTGGCGGGTGCGGGGTGTGAGGGATGTGTAGGGGGAAATGCGGGAGACGCGGTCAAGGGCGTTCTCGACCACTGTTGGGGGAAAGTTGCGGTCCTTGAAGAACTTGGACATCTGGGATGTGCGGGAGTGGAATGCCTCATCGTGGGAGCAAATGCGGCGGAGGCGGAGGAATTGGGAATAGGGGATGGAATTTTTGCAGGAGGGTGGGTGGGAGGAGGTGTATTCTAGGTAGCTGTGGGAGTAGGTGGGCTTGAAATGGACATTAGTTACAAGCTGGTTGCCTGAGATGGAGAATGAGAGGTCCAGGAAGGTGAGGGATGTGCTGGAGATGGCCCAGGTGAACTGAAGGTTGGGGTGGAAGGTGTGGGTGAAGTGGATGAACTGTTCGAGCTTCTTGCATTTCCTGCAACACATCCCTCACACCCCGCCCAAAGAGGAACCCCTCGTTCTCACACACCACCCCACCAACCTCCGGATACAACGCATCATCCTCCGACACTTCCGCCATCTACAATCCGACCCCACCACCTAAGACAGTTTTCCATCCCCACCCTTGTCTGCTTTCCGGAGAGACCACTCTCTCCGTGACTCCCTTGTTCGCTCCACACTGGCCTCCAACCCCACAACACCCAGCACCTTCCCCTGCAACCGCAGGAAATGCTACACTTGCACCCACACCTCCTCCCTCACCCCTATCCCAGGCCCCAAGATGACTTCCCATATTAAGCAGAGGTTCACCTGCACATCTGCCAATGTGGTATACTGCATCCAGTGTACCCGCTGTAGCTCCCTCTACATTGGGGAAACCAAGCGGAGGCTTGGGGACCGCTTTGCAGAACACCTCCGCTCGGTTCGCAATAAGCAACTGCACCTCCCAGTCGCAAACCATTTCCACTCCCCCTCCCATTCTTTAGATGACATGTCCATCTTGGGCCTCCTGCAGTGCCACAATGATGCCACCCGAAGGTTGCAGGAACAGCAACTCATATTCCGCTTGGGAACCCTGCAGCCCAATGGCATCAATGTGGACTTCACCAGCTTCAAAATCTCCCCTTCTCCCACCGCATCCCTAAACCAGCCCAGTTCGTCCCCTCCCCCCACTGCACCACACAACCAGTCCAGCTCTTACCCTCCACCCACTGCATCCCAAAACCAGTCCAACCTGTCTCTGCCTCCCTAACCTGTTCTTCTTCTCACCCATCCCTTCCTCCCACCCCAAGCCGCACCTCCATCTCCTACCTACTAACCTCATCCCACCTCCTTGACCTGTCCGTCTTCCCTGGACTGACCTATCCCCTCCCTACCTCCCCACCTATACTCTCCTCTCCACCTATCTTCTTTTCTCTCCATCTTCGGTCCGCCTCCCCCTCTCTCCTTATTTATTCCAGAATCCTCACCCCATCCCCCTCTCTGAAGAAGGGTCTAGGCCCGAAACGTCAGCTTTTGTGCTCCTGAGATGCTGCTGGGCCTGCTGTTCATCCAGCCTCACATTTTATTATCTTGGATTCTCCAGCATCTGAAATTCCTATTATCACTGATATTATAGAAGGCTGTTCATTACTTTGGACTGACTTGAAAGCTATCTAATTAGTTTTAGTCAACTACTCCTACTCTACATTCTTCTTTGGAAGTTGAATATGATTCCACCTCAAAAACCTGCAGGACTAAAATTTAATTTGTTTGCTAATCAAATATGTGGAAGCAACTAATTCTGTAAATTCAGAGTTTTCTTGTAGTATTTTTATGTTTACAATCAGTGGTCAATGGTAATGAATGTGGAACTACCATCTCAAACAACAGTGTCCCTGAAATAGCTGTACGAAGGCCAATACCCCATCATCAAGTCACCCTTTATTTATATGCGCACTGTACATGCACTCTGAGCAGTCAGCTTAGAGCCAAACCCTAGAATTAGGAGACTCTCTGAAACTCCTGTTTATATATGTCAGCCAAGGTACCCCGATTAACAACCCCAATCAGGGATCTCATAGTCAGTGGGATCCACTTGGCCCTCATTCCAATCACCATAATCCCCTTCATAGAAAAGAGATCCACATCCCAATGTTATGGTCCTGTTGCGTAATCACACAGCACAGAACATTCACAGACAAGGACACGGGAATATAGGCAGCAGTGCTATCGGTGCTGGTGATTTGGGATTTAGAGCAGTGTTGCAGGAAGGTTGCCTAGGGCTAGGTGACACCTGGTGGTGATACTGTAGAACTACAGCTAATCTCAGACACAATGAAAGAAAGATACATAGTAGAAATTGCAGGCTTCTGAGGAAGGGTCACTGGATCTGAAATGTTAATTCTGATTTCTCTTAACGGATACTGCTAGACCTGCTGAGTTTTTCCAGTAAATTCTGGTTTTGTTTCTGATTTCTGGTGTCTATATTTCTTTCAGTTTTTATTTCGAAAGAAAGATACATTTTTATTCTGTGCACTGACCTTTACAGAGACTGGGCCTTCACGTTAACAGTGCGGGGGAAGGAAGGGAACCATTGCTGGAGATGCTCTGCATGATCAGAAAGATGAATTTGAAATAAAATGAATGCTATTTCAATGAACAGAACAATGGAGGTGAGGCATTTTAAGAGGATGATGTGATCACCCATGTCCAAGATTACAAACAGGTTGAGAATGGTAGGAAGGGACAATGCACCGTGGTCACAGTCACAGAGAATATTACTTGTGATTTTGGGCAGGGTTAACTCAGTGCTATTGGAGAAGCCACATCATTGCTGTCTAGGTGGGATGCACCTAATCCCTGTCCTATGTCCCATTTCATTCCCATATCCATCTTCATAGTTCAGTATTTACCAGATATTCATTCAGTAACTACTGAATAGAAAATGAAAGGCTGTACCTAAGAAGTGATTGACACACAGATTCCGCAATGGTTTTGGCATGTGACAGATCGATGAGAACAAGAAAGATATGGAGAGAGGTCTTTCCGATAATTCCCCTGATCCATTCAAGTCAGTTTCATATTTCACTCCATTCAGCAATATATTGGCAACCTGCAACAATATTAAGTTACAATCTGAACAAGATCAATATCACTTCACAGCCTGTCAGTTCATTCCGCATTTCTGTGTCTTTTTCATTTTCTCCCTTTCTCCCCTGAATGTGCTGACTCTCGCTGAGGTTCAAGAGCTACCACTGACTCAGCTTTTAGAAGTCTTACCTGAGATAGATAGTTGTGGCATCAAGTTCTATTCCAGAACTGGAGCACAACAATCTAGGCTGATGTTCCAGTGCAGCACTGGGAGAGCCCAGCACAGTCAGAGATACTGTATTTCAGACAAGGCATTTAACCAAAGCCCAGACTGCCTTTTCAGGTGCATGTAAAAGATTCCTTGACATTATTAGAAGAAGAGTAGTGTCCTGATCAATATTTATCCCTCATTCAATATCATTAAAAAAAGGTTTCCTGCTTAATACTACATTACTGTTTGTAGGAGCTTGTTGTGTGCTGTTTCCTGCAGTGAAATAGAGTGTGAGAAAAATATACATTGTGGAGGAATTAAACCAAATTCTGCAGCTTTAATACAAGTCGATACAGTCTTAATTACTATAGATCAGACTCTAAGCGATCATCTGTAACCATTTTTTTTTAAGACTCAGCCTGTTCTGGCATGTATGGTATAGCCCCAGGGAAGGTGGATTTGAATTCCAGTGAAGGGAGACTACCACTGCACCATGTGACCCTAACTGTTACAATCTTAGTTTGCATATTTGTAGCTGTATGCAAATATATTGAACAGGTAAACATCAGTACATAAGAAATATTGTGTGAGAGTTCTGCATGTTAGACTAATTAGTAAAATTAGATAATGTGGGATTCAGGGTGAGGTTGCCAATTGGACACAACAGTGGCTTTATGGCAGGAGACAGAGGGTGGTGGTGGAAGGTTGTTTTCGGACTGTAGATCTGTGACCAGCCATGTTCCACAGGGTTTGGTGCTGGGTCCCCTTTTGTTTGTCATGTATATAAATGATTTGGATGAGAACGTTGGAGGGATGATTAGTAAGTTTGCAAACAATGCCAAAATTGGTGGTATAGTGGATAGTGAAAAAAGGTTATCTAAAATTATTAGAAATCTTGATCAATTGGGTCAATGGGCTGAGGAGTGGCAGATGAAGTTTCTTTTGCGTTAATGCAAGGTATTGCATTTTGGTAAAAGAAACAAGGGCTGGTCTTACACAATTAATGGTGGGGCCTTGGGTATTGTTGTAGAACAGAGAGACCGAGGGGTTCAGGTACATAATTCTTTGAAATTTACATAACACATGCTTGCCTCTGTGGCTTAGACATTTGCGTATAAGAATTGGGATATCATATTGATGTTGTATAGGACATTGGTGAGGCTTCTTTTGGAATACTGTGTGCCGTTCTGGTCACCCTGTTGGAGGAAGGATATTATTAAACTGGAGAGGGTTCATAAAAGATTTACCAGGATATTGCTGGGAATGGTGGGCTTGAGATATAAAAATAGACTGGAAAGACTGTGAGTTCTCTCACTGCAGCATAGGAGGTTGAAGGGTGACCTTATTGAGGTTTATAAAATCATGAGGGGCATAAATAAGTGAATGGCAAAGGTCTTTTCCATAGCATGTGGGAGTTCAAAATTAGGGGGCATATTTTTACCATGAGAGGAGAAAGATTTAAAAAGGACATGAGGGGCAACTTTTTTACACAGATGGTGGTTTGTGTGTGGAATGGATTGCCAGAGAAAGTGGAGGATCCAGGTACAGCTGCAATGTTTAGAAGACATTTGGATAAGTACATGAATAAGGAAAGGTTTGGAGGGACATGGGTCAGTCACAGGCAAGTGGGACTAGTTTAATTTGGGAACATGGTTGGCATGGACTGGTTGGACTGAAGGGCCTTTTTCCATGCTAAATGACACAGCGACTCTATGATTCTGAATGTTATTGATTAGTAACTAATACCAGATGGTAGGACAAATTAAAAATTGATTATGTTCCCTGGTAACTGGTTAACTGGTTCAAATGATTTATAATAGATGGGACTAATTAACTCTTTAGGGTATGAAATACGATGAATAAGGCTGTTATGGCACAGTGGGTAGTGGCCTTAACTATGGATCAGGCTAAGTCCCACCTATCCAGAGATGTGTCATATCGTATATAGACATGTTTCTATAAAGAGTTCCTCAGAACTCAGAACGGTTCTGAGGAAGGGTCACCGGACCCAAAACGTTAACTCTGTTTTCTCCTCCACAGATGCTGCCAGACCTGCTGAGCTTTTCCAGCAACTTTGTTTTTGTTCCTGATTTACAGCATCCACAGTTCTTTTGGTTTTTATAGAACATGTGTAAGTGCTTTTAGCCCAGGTGACTGCTTTCCATCTTCCCGTGAGACATTTACACAAGCCAACTCCTGGGTGGTGCGCTCTGCTGATGAATTTCTTCTGCCATTTGCTCAGCCTTAATTGAAACATGCAGCTTCTGTTGGTGGACCTGAGTGGTCACTGTAATGCTTTGTGAAGCTGTCTATCTTTTATCAGGACCAGAGTAAGAGAGGGTCGGGACTGCTGGTGTGACCAGAGTGGGTATTGGAGAAGCAACATGTATGATGCTACAAGAACTTAAGTGTTGTGCGTTTGTGGATGTCCAATTCATGGCCAAGCCATCTAGATTGTTAAAAACATGGTATATGGTCCCAGCTGCACCTGTAATCTTGAGGCAGCTCAAAATGTTGGTGAACTCTCATTTGAACAGAATAAAAACTGACAGACTTGCAGATGTTGTAAGATAACAAGGTTGAGAGCTGGATGACCAGGCCAAGCAGCATTGGAGGAGCAGAAAAGCTGACGTTTTGGGCCTAAACCCTTCTTCAGACCCATTTCTGACCAGGTGAAAGCGAAGGCAATTGGAAGCGAAATCGATGAACTTCTCCAATTCTGGATGAGAGAGGGAAGCAGCACTGATGATATCATCGAAATATCAGAGAAAGAGTTGTGGATGGGGGCTAGAATAGGACTGGAACAAGGAATGTTCCACATACCTCATGAAGAGACAGGCATAACTGGGGCCCATGTGGGTACCCTGGGCCACCCCTCTGACCTGAAGAGGAATGAAAAGAGAAGTTGTTAAGGGCAAGGATGAGCTTGGCCAAGTGGAGGAGGGTGGTGGGAGGGTTGTGGGAGGGTGGAAACAGTTCAGGCCTTTGCGCCAGGAAGAAGTGGAGAGCACTACGACCATCCTGGTGGGGGATGAACATGTAAAGGGATTGCACATCCATGGTAAAGAGGAGGCGGCTGAAACCGGCAAACTGGAAATTTTGAAACAGTGTAAAGCATCAGAGGAATCACAGATGTACATGGGCAGGGACTGGACCAAGAGGATAGAAAACTGCGACAAGGTAGGAAGAAATGAGTTCTGTGCGACAGGAGCTGGCTGAAACGATGCGTCTGCCAAACAGTCCTGTTTGTGGATTTTTGGTAGGAGGTAGGAACGAGCTGTGTGGGGCTGGAGTAACTATCAGCTTAGAGGCAGAGGTGGGGGAAGAAGATCACCAGATGAAATGAGCTCAGTTACTGTAGTTGATACAATGGCCTGATGTGTCATGGTCCAGGGGAAGATAGAAGGAGGTATCTGAGAACTGGCACTGAGCCTCTGCAATGTAGAGGTCAGTCCGCCAGACCACAACAGCACCACCCTTATCAGCACTCTTAATAACAAAGTCAGGGTTAGATCTGATTGCACAGAGTGCAGAGAGTTTGGAGGGAGATAGGTTGGATTTGGTGAGGGGACAGGGAAATTGAGGCAACCAATATCACATTGACAGTTCTCAATGAACATATCAAGTGCAGGTAAAAGACCAGAAGGAGGGGTCCACACAGAGGGAGAGCGTTGGAACTGGGTGAAGGGGTCTGTGGGACAGAGAGAGGACATTTTCCTAGCTGCCATCAGTTCTGAGGAAGGGGCATTGAACCCAAAACGCTAACTTAGACTTTTTCTTTATGGATGCTACCAAACATTTGCTTTTCCAGCAACTTCTGTTTTTGCTCTCATCTGAACTGACCTGGTTCAGACAGAAATTCACATTGGTCCTGAGTTCTGAAATCTTTCTTGGGAACTCCAGCACGGTAATTTGAGGTGTGTAGCAAAAAAAATCCTCTGTGTAATTCAGTTCCTTATGGAGATGGTTCCTATATGCACTGTTACACAGTTTCCACTACATTATAGAGCCATACAGTAAGGAAACAGACCATTTGGTCCAATAGTCCATGCCAACCATGTTCCCAAACTAAACTACTCCCATTTGCCTTTGTTTGACCCATATTTTTCCAAACCATTCTTATTCATGTACTTATACAAGTGTCTTTTAAATGCTTTAACTGTATCTGCATCCACCATTTCCACTGGTAGTTCATTCCAAACACAAGCTACTCTCTATGTAAAAACATTGCACCTCCTATCCTTTTTAAAACTTTCACCTCTCACCTTAAAAGTATGCCCCCTAAATTTGAACTTCCCCACCCTATGGAAAAGACCTTTGCTGTTCACTTTATCAATGACCCTCATAATTTTATAAAGGTCTAAAAGGTCACTCTTCAACCTCCTATGCTCCAGCAGAAAAATGTCCCAGCCTATCCAGCCTGTTTTTATAATTCAAACCCACTGTTCCCAGCGAGATCCTGGTAAAACTTTTCTGAACCCTTTTCAATTTAACAATATCCTTCCCTGTGTCAATCTACCAGACATTTGTGACATTCCAGTATGGCACCCAGAGATGTCAGGGACCCTCACTCTGAGGCTGTCTGTGTGGGAATCCCCCTCTTTGCCACAGGTGATATAGCATAGCAGTCCTGCACAATAGGAGATGAAGATAGTAGATGGACTCTCAGGTCACCTGTACTTTTACAGCCTTGAGGAGTTCTGTGTTCCATGTATAAATGGGTTGTGCAAATTTACAATCTCTATTTTGTTATTTGAAGGGGTGCTTCTCATTTTTGGCTGTGCTTCAACTGCCCATTTCTGATCTTTGGCCATCTGATTCAGATGTGGTTGGCATATCAGAAGATCTCCTCATGGGAATGGTCCTAGGTCTGGCCTCAATGCAGGAGGTCATTAGATCTGACTGCTTGCCTGTTTCCGTGGTTACTCCCTAATCTTCGGGTCAGCAGAGAGTGAGTATGGTGTCCACAGACAAGCTTAAGGCCTTTGTGTCTGATGGGTATTGCAAGTGATGGAGTGTACTGTAAATTTAAGTTACAACTTCCCAGAGTGTATCAGCTCTGGGAACTTGTAACTTAAATTTATAATCTTCCTTTTGAAGATTTGCTTGTTGTTAGAATGCACCTTTAAGGGGGCTGTCACATTTTAATTTGTTTTGATTATTTTAAATGAGCCAATTAAAACAAAAGTTCTTTCGCAACCACAGGAAGTTCCAAAGCACATCAAAGTGTTTTAGAAGTGTAGTCACTGTTGTAATGTAGCAAGTTTTCATAAACAGTAGTGTGATGATGACCAGATCGTCTATCATCTGTTTAAAAGAATGCAGAACCTATGACAAGGAGGGAGTGCAACAAGCTGCCGGAAGGAGCTATCTTCATTTTTGTTGTTGAAACTGTTCTCAGCATTTTACTGGCACTCATTAAGTAATACTCAATGGACTGATCATGAACATTTGAACACTCCTATTCATAGTTGCTTTAATATTTTGTTGAAAAGTTGTGCAGTGGATTTGTAAGATCTAATTATATGGAATGTGTACATGGCCAGGAGGAAATCAGACTCTGGTTACAAGTCAGGAGGGTGATAAACTGAAGGCAAGGCTGGGCGAGATGACTAAAAACTTGAAGGAGTCTGTGCTCAGTGTTTAAAACAGCAAAAGAGCACAGTCAAGGAAATTGGGTAACTGCTGCCACTCAGAACCAACAATAGTCATGGCCCCCAGTCCAAGGGCAGATGTTTCTGTCATGTGACATTGCCAGAAACTGGCCCACAGGGACTGACAAATTCTGGAGAGGATTCCAAATGACACAGAACTTTCCTGAACTGTTGAATGCTAAATTTTTCTGGGTGGACCAGTTGTGCTTTCTAAAATATGATTATATACTGCTTGGGCCTGGCAAGTTTTCCAGTGGGAGCCAGCATCCTAGCTGTCCCCCATTGTGAGTGAAGATCCGATACCTTTCCTCAGAATTCTCAACAAAATTATCTGGCTGGAACTGGCTCCAGCTCAGATGCCCCACCACATTCAGATTGTTTTATTTCTGCACCAAAAATGGCCTGAAATCTCTTGACTAGAGCAGTTCAAATGGAATTCTGTGGCTGAAGACCAAGAAAATATTTGAGCTAAGCTAACACATTCAATGTTTGTTATGACTCAGTAACCACTTCAGGCTTGGACCAGGCAAGGACAGCAGCTTTCCTTCCCAAAGGGGATTGGTGATTCACTTGGAATCTAATGACAATATGACAGCTGAGACCAGTTTCTTTCCTCCCTGATTTTTCAACCCAAAGCAAAATTTCAAGCTCCTCTGATGAGATTTGAACTAATGTTTTCTGGATTATTTAGTCCGATAACATAGTTTCCAAATAACTGTGGCCGTTCACAGAGCAGCTTGCCACCTTCAATTTGCCCTCACTGGGCTGTTTCTCACCCCACCACCCTCCACAATGTAGTTTTCCCCCTTCACTGAAGAGTTTCTTCCCCTCACTGTGTTGTTTGCCCTTCTGAAGTATCTGTACCTGTTGACTGAAGGTCACTGTCCTCCTTCGACTGTTGTCACCACTGTTTCCAAGGTAGCTGTTTGGAATACTCAAAGTTTCGGGTCTTTTGAGAATTCCTGATGCTGGGTTTCTCGTGGCATCAAGTGAGGCATCCTGCAGACTCCCTGGATTCTCAGTGATCACTGAGGGTTCCATTTCCTCATTTTCCACCTCATCAGGTATCCGGGGAAGACTCGCACTCAGTGTGTGTCTGGGGAAGCTGATATATTGATCATTGGCCCCTATGTAGCAGTCAATGAGGACAGTGTCAATGTAGGAGGTCCCATAGGATGAGGCAAACTCATTAATCCCAGTCAGAGAGCTGTCACGGCTCAGGAAGCTCCCATATTTGGGGGTCAGGGGGCTCAGTGGGGAAATGGGACTGGTCATGCTGGTGTACATCCGAGTGGCATTCTGACTGGCAGTCTGGCCTCCACCTTCTTCCAACACCATCGGTGGAGAGGGAGGTAGAGCAAGACTGGGACTCTTCATCACTTTCTTCCTTCTTCCCTGTGGGTTCAGCCGCTTTTCTGGGATACTGGTTAGTGTCAGGATGGTAGTTATGGTCAATATTACTGCAGTGAAAATGTATATAACCCGAAGCTGACCTCCTAACACTTTTCCAAAATTTGTCTGGTCCCACTTGATCCCACCAATGATGTAACCGAATCCTCCTCCCAGACCTAGAGCAATTTAAAAGAAAAACATAGTACAGCAAAATATTGATACAAATATCATTGCAGGTCTCACGGACTATGTGACACAACATCAAACTGAGTGCAACAAAGATAAAGTGGAAGGCAGGGCAAGTGTTGGCACTGGGGTAAATAAAGGATAAAGGATTTTAGAAAAATTATTCTGAGAATATAGGCATCATTCACCAGGCCAGCAATTATTTTCCATTCCTAATAGCCCTTGAGAAGGCAGTGGTGAATATCTGCACTCCCTCTAGTATAGGAATGCCTACAGTGCTGTTAGACGGGAGATTGTAAAGTTTTGACCCAGTTACAGTGACGGAACAGTGTAAAGTTCCAATTCAGGATGATGTGTGTCTTGGAGGGGAACTTGCAGTTGATGCTCACATGCACCTTCTGGTCATGTCCTTCTAGGTGGTAGAGGTTTGTGGTTTGGAAGATTCTATTCAAGGAAACGTGGCAAGTTTCTAAAGGGCATCTCATAAACTGTATGCATTGTTGACAGTCTGTGCCACTGGTGGTGGGAGTTAACACTTAAGGTAGTTGAAGGGTTGTTGACCAAGTGGGCTATTTTGTCTTGGATTTTACTGAGCTTCTTGAATTTTTTTGGAGCTGCACTCAGCTAGGCAAGTGAAGAATATTCCATCACACTCCTAACTTGTGTCTTGTAGAAGGTGGACAGGCTTTGGAGAGTAAGGAGTGAATTACTTGCTGCAGAGTTCCCAGGCTATGACCTGCTCTTGTAGTCACAGTATTTATATGGCTGGTCTAGTTAGTTTCTAGTTGAAGGTAACCCCCAGCATGATGATGGGGTACTTAGCAAAGATGTTGCCATTGCAAGTCACAGGGAGTTGGCTAGCTTCTCTCATAATGGAGATGGTCCTTCTCTGGCACATATGGTACAAATGGTACTTGCCACTTATCAGCCCATTCCCGAATGTTGTTCAGGTTAGGGCAAATGCAGACATACTGCATTAATAACTAAAGAGTCACAATTGGTAATGTACATTGTGAAATCACCAGCAAAGTCCCCAGTTCTGATCTTATGTTGGAGGGAGGTCATTGATGAAACAGCTGAAGATGACTTTGACCAAGTTGTTACCCTGAAGTATTCTGCAGAGATATCCTGAAAGTGAGACATTTGGTCTCCAGCAATCACAATCTTCATCCTTTGAATATGACTCCAACTGGGCAAGTGTTTTCTCCCTGATTCCCACTGACTTAATTTCTGTTGGGGCCCCCTGATATAACACTGTGCATTTGGAGGCTGAGAAGCTGGAGAGAATCATGAGGCTAAAGGAGGGCAAATTCAGTGCCAGTTGAAGAGCTGGTGCAGAAGATGGAAATGTCATATTGGGAGAGTTGCTGATGGATCCTAGGTTCAGACTAGACCTCAGAGTCTAAGAAAAGGTTTATGAAGCAATGGAAGAGGTGATGGTGAATTAAGACTGACCTGCCAGGAGTGCATGGATATTCAGGCCTCGGTCCTGATCCTCTGGGCAGCAGACGTCCATCATGTAGGCATGGCTTGGGTTGTCTGCTGAGTCAGCACTAAAATCCATTAATACCACACCACAGATAGTCAGAATGATGCCCCACTTGTGATTAGTAACTGTGTCAGCAACAGCAAGACCAATGTCTTGACCATTGAGTAGTAGTGAGAGGCCAATCAGTGCACCTGGAACAGAACAACATAGGATCAGAATCAAATCGAGACCAGGAATAAATCCAGAATGGGACTAAATCTAAACAGGATCAAATGTGTAAAGGATCAACACGGTAACAGGATCAAACCAGGACCAGGATCAAACTCAGATAATCCCTGGAACCGAATCTGAACTAACAACAGGTTCAAATTCAGAACAGAATCTAATGTGGATTAAACCTGGAAACAGGGTCAAATTCAGATTAAACATGGAACAAAATAAAACCAAATACAGAATCAAACCAGCATTAAATTGGGGTATGGCAAAGCATGTTCAGAATAAAATTAAAATGGAAACAACAGAAACAGACCTTTTCGTTTAAAACAAAGGAGCATGACCAACTCTCTGTCCTTCAATACTGCAACCCTCCTTCTCCCCATTTCCTTCAATACTTTTTCAATTTAGAAACACAAATTATCTCTAAGCCATTTATTATCTGTTCCAGTATCTTCCCTAGTAATTTAATCTTTACCCAATTATACTTTGAATAAGAGTTCTCAGCAACCACGCCATACCTTGTTTCAGAGATAGTAGGAACGGCAGATGCTGGAGGATCTGAGATAACAAGGTGTAGAGCTGGATGAACACAGCAGGCCAAGAGACTTCGCAGTGGGGTTAAAATTATTTCAGAGATAGTAGGAACTGCAGATACTGGAGAATCTGAGATAACAAGGTCTAGAGCTGGAGAAGGGTCCAGGGCCGAAACGTCAGCCCTTGTGCTCCTCTGATGCTGCTTGGCCTGCTCTGTTCATCCAGCTCTACATCTTGTTATCTCATACCTTATGTTCATTTGTTTAGCTAACATTTCCAGATCTAGAACTCTTCATTGCAAGGAACCTAAATCTCTTTACTTCTGCAAAATTTCCATTTGGTTGCTTCAGAAACCCTGCCAAAAGCCAAGGAGCTTTCCTTGGAAATGAACCATACCTGAGGCTCTAAATCGCTGTAACTCACCGATTGCCAGAACCAGGATGAAGGGTCTGCGTCGGCCAAAAGGAGAACAGCAGCTGTCACTCCAGGCACCCAATACAGGCTGAACCAGGAACCCTGCAACCACAAACAATGCGGAATGAGACTGGGGCCCTCCCACAAATACTCGCACATTACATAACACCATCCTTTCCTGACAGATATCCCCACAGTATGCAACACCACACCTGCTCAACAAATACCCCCACAGTATGCAACACCATTTCCTTCCCAATAAATTCTGCTACGTGATGTAACATCATCTCCTCCCAAAAAATACCCTCAGTGTGTAACACCACCCTCTCCTAACAAATACACCCACAATGTGTAACTCTGTCTCTCCCCTCAAATAGTCTCAACACATGTAATAACTCCTCTGCTCAAACACTCCAGCAGTATACATCTATACAACCCCTTGCAACTACCACCCAGTGTATGTAACAGTGAATTGTCTCACACAAACACTTCCCACTGAAACGCTTGCACCCCTTCGTGACGCTGTACCTGAACTTACATTTCTTTCCACTTCTTCTGCCTTTCACTCCTGTTTCCCTTCATTTTTCTATTTCTGGTTCTCATGTCCCTCCATTTTGCCACCATATAAATGCTTTTACCATTACTGAGGATACTGGAATATCTGTATCTCCACAACCATTGTGAATGTCATCAAGTAGATGGAGGTTAGTTAAGTACATGGAGAAGAAAGGAATGGAAAGTTATGCTGATCATGTGATAGGAAGAGGAATGGGATAAGTTCATCACTGAACTGTAGCCTAACTCCGTAAACCTTGCCTTTTTCCTTATTCCTTAATACCTTTAGTTCATAAAAATCTATCAATATTAATATTAAAGTTCTTAGAGTCATAGAGATCCTTTAGAAGGCCAACATACCATTTGCCTTTTTTACTGTCTGATGCACCAATATGCTCACTTTCAGTGTCTGGGGTACAAGAAAACCCAGGTCTTGTTGCACATTCCCTCTCTCTCAATTTATAGCCATTCACACAATAACCTGCCTTCCTGTTTTTGCTAGTAAAGTGAATAACTTCGTATTTATTGACATAATACTGCATCTGCATGCCTTTGGCTGACTCACTTAGCCTGTCCAAATCTCAATGAAACATCTCTGCATCCTCCTCGCAGTTCGCCTTTCACCCAGCTTTGTATCATTTGAAAATTTTGGAGATGTTACATTTAGTTCCCACATTTAAATCACTGAGGTATAATGTGAATAGCCGGGGTCTTAGCACTGACCCCTGCAGTCCTCCACTAGTCATTGCCTACAATTCAAAAAGACCCATTTATTCCTACTCTTTGGTTCTTGTTTGCCAACCCATTTTCTATCCCCGTCAGACTAGAGGTTGGCTAACATGGTGCGACTATTTAAGAAAGGTGGTAAGGAAAAGGCAGGGAACTACAGACTGGTGAGCCTGACATCAGTGATGAGCAAGTTTTTGGAGGGAATCCTGAGGAACAGGATTTATATATATTTGGAAAGGCAAGGACTGATTGGGGATAGTCAGCATGGCTTTATGCATGGGAAACCATGTCTCACTAACTTGAGTTTTTTTGAAGAAGTAACGAATAGGATTAATGAGGGCAGAGTGGTGGGCATGATCTATATAGATTTCAAGAAGCCATTTGACAAGGTTCCTCATGATAGAGTACAGGGAGAACTAGCCCTCTGGGTACATATATGGCTCAAAGGTAGAAGACAGACGATGTTGGTTGAGGGTTGCTTTTCAGATTGGAGGCCTGTGACCAGCGGTGTGACACAAGGATCGGTGCTGGGTCACTGCTTTTCATCATTTATATAAATGATCTGGGTGTGAACATAGGTATAGAACATAGAACAATACAGCGCAGAACAGGCCCTTTGGCCCTCGATGTTGTGCCGACCTGTGAACTAATCTAAGCCCATCCCCCTACACTAGGCAGATAACACCAAAATTGGAGATGTAGCAGACAGTGAAGAAGGTTACCTCAGGGTGCAACAGGATCTTGATTAGATGGGCCAATGGGCCAAGGAGTAGGAGATGGAGTTTAATTCCTTTTGGAAAAGCAAATCGAGGCAGGACTTATACACTTAATGTTATGTCCTGGACAGTGTTACTGAACAAAGAAACCTTGAGATTCATAATTCTTTGAAAGTGGAGTCACAGTTAGATAGGCTAGTGAAGAAGGTGTTTGGTATGCTTGCTTTTATTGGTCAGTGCATTGAACATAGGAGTTGGGAGGTCAGGTTGCAGCTCTACAGGACAATGTTTAGGCCACTTTGGAATACTGCATTCAATTCTGGTCTCCCTGCTATAGGAAGGATATTGTGAAACATGAAAGAGGTTAGAAAAGATTTTCAAAGATGTTGTCAGGTTGGAGGGTTTGAGCTATAGATACAGGCTGAATAGGCTGAGGCTATTTTTCCTGAAGTGTCGGAGGCTGAGGTGTGACTTTATAGAGGTTTATAAAATCATGAGGGGCATGGATAGGGTAAATAGATAAGGTCTTTTCCCCCAGTGTGGGGGAGTCCAAAACTAGAAGGCATAGGATTAAGCTGAGAGGGGAATGATTTAAAAGGGACCTAAGGGGCAACTTTTTCACGCAGAGGGTGGTGCATGCGTGGAATGAGCTGCCAAAGAAAGTCGTGGGGGCTGGTACAATTACAACATTTAAAAGTCATCTGGATAGATATACGAATAGGAAGGCTTTAGAGGGATATGGATTACATGCTAGCACAAATGGGATTGGATTCATTTAGGATATCTGGTTGGCATGGACGAGTTGGACTAAAGGGTCTGTTTCCATGCTGTACATGAATATGACTCTATGACATCCACAGCAGCCTCGTCATCAACTCTACTAGTGCATCTTCAAAGAATTGCAGTGAATTTGTCAAGCATGATTTCCCTCTTGTAAATCCATGCTGACTCGGTCCTATTTCTGGTGTGTTGTTTACATCTTTTTTTGTAAGCAAAGAATCAAAGTGTGCAATTAGTTTGGTCAGACAATTCTTTGTTCCCCATTATAATTGCCTCTGTTTCTGACTGTAAGGGACCTACATTTGACTGACCAATCTTTCCTTAATTATAGACTATTAACAATTTGTTGACTGGTCTTCATTTTACAGGGTGCCCTTTTTCATTTCTTAACAGTAGAGTTACATATGCATTCTTACAATCTAAAGGATCAATCAAAGCTTGGATGATTTGGTCTTGTGAAATTCTCAGAACATCCTTTAAGACCCTCAGATGTAAAAAAATTGTTCTTGGGGATTTGTCAGTCCTTGGTGCCATAAGTCCTTTTCAAAGGACATGTTGGCTCCTCAGCACATGTTCAACTATTTGCCCAGTCAGAGTCATGTGTCCTTTATTCCATGGCAGACGCAAAAGCAAGGCTAGGTCTCAGCATCTAACTACACATAGCACCAATGAATATACACTGACGAAAAGTGCCATACCTAATATGGGACTGATGAACCAAACCATGCTGTACAATTCATCTGGTAAACCCATCTGTAGGAGGACAGGGGTGACATAAGCTGTCTCCATTGCATAGCTGAACTCAATTCCAAACAGAATGCATCCGTTGAAAAGCAGTTCCCAGAAGGAGTGTCGTGGCGGGATGTCACTGAAGTCAATAAGCTCAATGGGAATGGGGGTATTGGGAGGAGGAGGGGGGGAAGGCCGGATGAACTTCCTTCTCTTTGGATGCCGCTTGTAATTGTTAGCACGGTGACTTATGTGTTGGGCAGTGGAATGAGGGAAGGCGCAGGCAGGAGGGCACCAGTTTGCCTGAGAAGCTGGGTTTGGAAAAAGGGCATCGCTGGGGGTGGTTGTGTTTGGGGAGGTCATCGTATCGTCCTGGTACCTTCCCTCTGATTCACGTCTTTCTGCAGAGGAAAGAAAGAAAACTGCTGGGTTATGTACATGGTAATCCATTCACGAGCAACTGCTCAACAATCACCTGGCAGCTCCATAATTCCTGCACCAGCCCTGCTGATCTTGAGCATGAGAGAGGAACAACACCCACCCAACCCCACACATACATGCATCATGTTAGTGGCCCAAAAATGCCTTTAAAATGGCAAATGGTTTCTCTGTGTTTGGACTCCCCCAAAGACAAAACTAGGAGTGATTAATGTAAGACAGTCACTAATAAATTCAGTGGGAAATTCCAGAGAAACTTCTTAAACCAGAGAATTATTAGAATGTGGAATTCATCATTGTGTGGTTGAGATGAATAGCATGGATTAATTGAAGTTAAAACTAGATAAGCACGCAAAGGAGAGGGTAATAGAAGGAAATGCTAAATGGTTGAAATGAAGTAGGTGGGAAGGAAGTTAATATGGAGCATGCAAACTGACATAGATCAGTTAGACTAAGGGGCAGGTTCCTGAGCTGTCAATTCTATTTAATTCTAGAATATTTAATACAGATTAGGAACAGGAATCCTGACAGACATTTCTATTTCCCTACCTGTTGAGATGTAAATATTAAAGTCATACCCACCCTATGTTGGCCAAGCAGAGATTTTGGATAAAGGCTTTTGGTGTGAGTGACTCAATTGTTGGCAGAAGTTAGCTCCTGTGGCACTCAGGCAAGGGGCTCTGCTTCCAATAATCCTCTTCAATTTTGTTCAGATTAAACAAAGATTGTCAGTGACATCATTTGTTGCTCTCGGAGGTGTTATTGAGTCTGATGTCATGAGAGAGATCCCATGCTCTCCTGGCTGCAGGCAAGATTCCTCCATTCTGAAACCAGCTTCAAGTTGCTTAATAGGTTCAGTAACAGCAGCAAGGTGCCCCCAGAGGAGAGGAAACCTTCAGATATGGATGTAGAATAAGGACAGATTTACTCAATTGTTGGGCGAATAGGAACAGATATACTGAGTAGAGAGATTTGTCTCACTATCTCCAAAATAAAATGAAGGGTGATCTCGTCCATTAACAAATGGAATTACTATTGCTTCAGGAAACACTCAGCAAGTGAAGCAAGACATCTGCAATTCTCTACCTAAACTGTCAGACTTTATAAAGGATTCAACTGAGACCAGTCCATAGTGAGTATGGGACAGAGGGTGAGACAACACTGTCCCATACACTCAAATGATAATTCCAGTTGAAATGAAGTCAGCTTGCTCAGCACCCAACTCCAGAGTGATATCTCAACATGTAAACATTGCGGAGGCCAGAACACCCAATCTGGGAACCCTACTGTGAATGCAGGTGGATCTGCCAATAAAAGCTGGGAGACTGCTACACAAGGAGTTTGTTTAGATGCAAAAATATATCTAAACTCAATCTCCAGGAGACCAGGAAACCAAAAATAGCGAGAAGAGAAAATAACCACAAACTACAAAAGTGACTGTGTGGGGGAAGGAGTGTGTGAGGGAAGGGATGTTTAGGGGAGAGGAGTGCATACCCAAGGACAGTACAAGAGAGCTGGTAGGGGTGGATAAATAAGGAAAGAAAGCTATCTACTGATTTTCTTCCAGGTCAGAGATATAGAGAATGGATTGCAGGCACTTGCACTCTCTCCAAGCTCTCACCATTATACATACATTCTCTGGCAGCATATATGGAGAGAATAACAGAATTAATAGTTTGAGCTTCTGACGAAGGGTCACTGGAATTGAAATGTTAACTTGATCTTTCAACAGATACTGCCAGACCTGCTGAGTTTCTCCAGCAATTTATGTTTTTGTTTCAGATTTCCAGCGTCCATAGTTTTTTTGTTTATTTTAACCTACATGCTCTTGCTTACATTCATATTTGAATTCCCTGTTTTATATATACTTGTACTCACTCCCACATGTGCACAATTGTTCATGCACTTAAGTTCACAAACATGTTCATATTCACAAATTCACTTAGTCTCAACATTTACCCTGTACTCACGCACGAATATACAAGAGATTTTTATAACATAGATGTGCTAACTATGATCCATTTGCCACATAATAGCCTCATAGCTTTAAACCCATGTAACTAACTTGTATATTCAGATTGCTTTAAGTCCAGATGCTGACATGTCACCAAAAAGAAACAGGATTTCTGTAGAATGATGTTTTAGGCAAGGCTACAATTCTAATAGTTTCCACAGCTGACTGCCTAGGAGAGCTGACATATTGCTGTTTAGATCCCTGTGTGGGGGATGTAGGAGACAGAGGAGAAGTGATAGCAGGCCTGTGGTGGAGCAGCTCTGTAGCGCCTTTCTCATCGCCACACCACTGCATTAGAACAACCCATAAGCAATCTGCAAAACTCTGTCAATTTAAACTTTGTTTTAAAAAATGCTGCTGTGAATTAACAATTAATAGAATCAGTAATGCTTCTTGATATGTAAAACAATCTCCCTGTAATAATTCATATAATTTATTATCATACGTCCTTAAATAGCAGCATTTCACGCCCTAATTGAAACACTTCGCCTTTACTGCAGTCACCCACAAATTGCTCTTAGTGTCTCTGATCATTCCATTTACCCTCTTATTGTTTCAATATTCTCACTTGTTTGCTTGAATAAGAGGTGACTGTAAACTGCCCAGAGTTAACAATAGCCCTCCGTCAGTCAGTCTCCCTCATCCTACAGCAGTATAAGCATGTGACAGGGAGAGACAAGCTGCATAGTAACCGGAACTTCATCACCCATCCTCCTCACCAGATTAGGCTGCTCATGTTTCTCAGCAGCCTGCACACAAAAGCTAAATCTGAGATTGTGTAATTACCTCTGGCTAGGCTGCTTCTTACATCCTGTTCCTGGGGTGGAGAGTTCTGGCCTGCTCCTCCTCCTCCTGCATGTTTCCTTTTTTCAGTCAGTCATTGTTTTTCAATTTCTCTCTCTCCACCCGCATTATGCCATCACATTGCAGCGAGCAGTCCTGAAGGCAGCCTAGACCCTGACACTGGACTAGTACCAGCACAAGAGGCAGGTGCAATCTTATCAGCCAATGGGAAAGCTAGGCTCAGACACAAACCTTCCTTCTTACAAAGCCTGTGCCTGGAAGATAATTCCCAAATTCACCAATCGCAAGGCGCAGAGCAAACCTCAACATACAGGGCCTGCAGAATTAAAACAGGGAAATTCTGTGCAGCGAAGAGAGGAACAACCCTTTCCTTTACATCACCCTCCATGTTCTTTGGATTTTAATGCATGTATGTCATGTGTATTGTAGGTATGCTATTTACATAATTCTGTGTAAATAGATGTTGTGTTTCTGTATTTATCAAAAGTGTCTTTTATTATTGTTAAGATATGTAAACATCACTAGCATGGCTAGCATTTGTTGCCCATCTCTCGAACCGATTGGTTCTCTGTGTGATTTCAGAGGACAGTTAAGAGTGACCACATTGCTGTGGGCCTGGAGTCAAATGTGGGCCAGCCAAGTAAAGATGGCAGATTTACCATTCAGGAACTAAAGGCAGTACTGAACCAGATAGGTTTTTAAGAACAATGCTTACGTGTTTGCCATTAGGTGAATTTCACCATCTGCTGTGGTAACATTCAAATCCATGTCACGTTAGCCTGGGGTTCTAGTTTATTAGTCTACTAATATTCCCACCATGTCACCATCTCCTGTTCCTGACCACATTTCTCCCTCCTTGTAAACTCCCCAATCTCTATTCTTAGCCACCCCCTTGATGTTGCCATCTGGTGTGGTCTTGCTAGTCCCACCATATTAATTACAGATGAGACCATCTCTGATTACCTCTGTGTATCGCTCACCACCTATATCCTTCTTCCACAACCTGAGCCTACTCTCTTCTGTGTCTGTGCCTAGAAAACATTAATCTCCATTTCACCCAAAACTACAATTTCAAAATCCCAATCATCAACCATTTGTTCCTGTACCATTTGCCTCTAACTTCTGCAGGTATAAATTTGCCTCAAGCACAAGCTTATTTCCACTTTTGATGAATGCCCTACCCCTAATAAAACCATTACTCGCTCTCGTCTAGCTTTTCAGCTGGTATAGTTCTCATCTCTGTTTCATAATGTCAAGGGACACAGAGATGAAAGAATTTGGCAGACAATTGATTTCCACATCCATTCAGATGTTGCTGGACAATGTCAAACACAATTAGATCTTTCTCACTTCTGTTAAAACTCCTCATTTCAGGATTGTAGTGGAAAGGAAGGATAACCACTTGTTTCTTTTTTCTACAGCTATCTTCTTAACCCCTTCTCTTCTGTTCCTTTCATCTTCACTTTCAGCAATAAATTCAAGGAGATTATACTTCTTTGTCAATAAAATCAAGATATTTCAATCTGTCAAACTTCCTTTAATGAATTCTCTACACCCACTTTCCTTTAGCTCTAAATCTTTCTCAAGTTTTCCTCCTAACTCCTCCTGCTTCTGTCCTCTGAGTTTATCTGTTGTCCATGAGAAACCCTTCCTGTTCCCATGAAGTTATTCCCATTGAACTATTGATCAAACAACATCTCCTCCTGATGCCAATGTTAGCTGATATTTTTAATAGTCCCTGTCTTTAAATCTGTAATCATCACCTCTCTTTGAAAGAAAACTCTTGATTCCACCTTCCTTCTAAACTAATATCCCATCTCCAACTAGTGTTTTGTCTCAAAAGTCATAGAATGTGTTGGCACTTGCCAAATTCATTCCTATCTTTCTAGGAACTCTGTGTTTGAAACTTTCCAACTAGATTTCTGTCCATTTACCATGGCTAATCCACCTAACTTGCGTATCCCTAGACACCAGGGGGCAATTAGCATGGCCAATTAACCCTAACTAGCACATCTGTGGACAATGGGAAGAAACAGGACTACTTAGCAGAAATCCATGCTGATGCAGGGAGAATTTGCAAAATCCACACAGATGGCCATCCAAGGCTGGAATCAAACCCAGGTCCCTGGTGCAGTACTAACCACTATGCCACTGTGTCTCCCTTAATCTGCTTCTCAGCTCTGTTTCTCTCAATTCTTGCACTTTTGCTAAGTTATCAGTCTGCTTATCTGAAATCTGGTACTGGATGAACAGAAATTTTCAAAAATTAAATATTTTGAAGACTGAAAACATTACTGAAAAGTTAACTCCCTAATGTTAAGACCATCACTGTTTTGTTTTTGTGTGCCTTTTTTTTGGTTTGGGACTGTCAGTTGAGGCTAAGAAGTAAACTTGGAACTTTTACTTACTTATTTAAGAGAGAAGAGAATCAGAGCAGATGTTACCTGTTGGGAGCTGACCTGGAAAGTAATGCAACTTAATTACTGTTCTAGGAATACTGTAGACAAATTGGCACTGAGAGTATGCTACATTCAAGGCTGGCAGCTGATTGGATTTTAAATTGGTCAATCAAGGGCCAACCATTGATCATGTGATTAAAACAGATTGAAAAAGAAACTAGTAATGACTAGGTTTTTACAGGAGACAGGGTGGTTTTAGGAAGCTTCTGTACTGGCCACACTGTTTTGCTTTTGCATTTACTTTCCAGTCATTGAATTGTTGAATGTTCTTGGAAAAAAACATCAGTGTGTAAGCAATGGGTAAATGTTATTAGAATTCTGCTGAAATTAATTGTACTAGCTGGTGACATTGGCATTCAAGCAAGATATCCAGTTCTATGTGCCTATGGAAAAATTCATTGTCCAAGGATTTCATGAAGGCCTGATATGCATTGTTTGAAGCTACTTAATTGAAGTGGCAAAACAAAATTCTTTTAATCTCTTTTAAGTTCATCCCTTAACTGTGTCTGTCCGTCCATCTGTCTATGTGTGAATATGGGATCTGATTGAAGAAGATTGGGTTTAGATTTTAGGTCTTAACTGGATTGTTGTTTATCTTTGTTCTGCTAAATTTACATTATTAATAATACATTATTAATTTTTAAGTTCTTAACTTTGTGTTCAAGATCTGTTGCCTGTACAGTCTGGTTCAGAGCATTGGACAATTTTAATGGTCGTTGAATGTTTTAATTTTTCTGTGTTGTTAATCCAGTAATCCTGAGGCTGATTTGGTTTGGCTTGTTATCCTATGTTATTTCACAAACTACTGAATCTTGGCAACATGTGATATTAAGTCAGTCAGCCAGACATAAGCTTTTTATGATGTTTATCTTCAAGATGAGCTTTGGACCAAATATTCAGGCGATCTCTAAGACTATTTTCATCTCCATAGCATCATCCATTTCCAACCTGTCTTCATTTCATCTGCTCTTGTACCCCTCATTTATCCATTTTTACCTCTAGATTTGACTGTTTCAACATAGTACTACCGACATCATCCAAAATTCAAGCTCTTCTCCACAACTCTCCCTACTAAGTATACACCACTGTTGTATGGCACCCTACTCACACTGTCATGCAGTCATCATTGTTAGAAGCACTGTCAGTACCTCCAGGAGCAGGCACCATATTTAAGGCCCAGCCATGAGCCAGGTGAAGTGGTGCCAGTAGGAGCTGTGCTATCCTTCATTGTGCACATATTGAGAGGGAAAAGCTCATATTGTTAGATGAGAAAAAAAAAATCTTACTCTACCCACTCTAACTGTGATCACAACAATTTCACATTTCTAATGCACACTTATTTTTTGATTGAGGATGGAAGGCAACACGTACCACACTTCGAAGAATGTGTTGCAGGCTCAGGTTTGTAACTAAGGGACTTCTAAGAACTTTCATGTTCCTTTCTTCCTTGCACTCCCTGTTGGCCCCATCAGTACTAAGCTTCTACACATTCTCACCAAACTTTTTCCTTTAAGCCTTCATCTCCCAACGTTACCCTTGAGCCCCAGCCATAGAGTCATATTCATATACAGCATGGAAACTGACCCTTTGGTCCAACTCATCCATGCTGACCAGATACTCCAAATTAATCTAGTCCCATTTGCCAGCATTTGGCCTATATCCCTCTAAACCGTTCCTGCTGATTTACCCATCCAGATGCCTTTTAAATGTTGTAATTGTATCAGCCTTCACAATTCCTCTGGCAGTTCATTCCATACATGCACCACTGTCAGTGTGAAGAAGTTGCCCTTCACGTCCCTTTTATGTCTTTCCCCTCTCACCTTAAGCTTCTGCCCTCTAGTTTTGGACTCCTCTACCCTGGGGAAGATACCTTGCCTATTTACCCTATCCATGCCCCTCATGATTTTATAAACCTCTGTAAGGTTACTCCTCAGCCTCCAATGCTCCAGGGAAAATAGCCCCAGTCTATTTAGCTCCTCCTATAGTTCAACCACTCCAATCTTGGCAACATCCTCGTAATTCTTTTCTGAGCCCTTTCTAGTTTCACAACGTCTTCCTATAGGAGGAAGACCAGAACTGCATGTAATACCCCAAAGTGGCTAATCCAATGCCCTGTAGAGCTGCAACATGACCTCCCAACTCCTGTATTCAATGCAGTGACTAATAAAGGCAAACATACCAAACGTCTTCTTCACTATACTACCTAACTGTGACTCCACTTTCAAGGAACTATGAACCTGCACTCCAAGGTCTCTTTGTTCAGCAACACTCCCCAGGACCTTACCATTAAATGTGTATGTCCTGCCCTGATTTGCCTTTCCAAAATGCAACACTTCACATTTATCTGGATTAAATTGCTTCTGCCACCCCTCGGTCCATTGGCCCATCTGATCAAGATCCTCTTGTACTCTGAGGTAACTTTCTTCACTGTCCACTATACCTCCAATTTTGTTGTCATCTGCGAACTTAATAATCATCCCTCCTATGTTAACATCCACATCATTTACATAAATCCCTACGCTTTAATTATGTCAATCACTGTCCACCGATCGAAGCCAGAATGGTTGAGAGTGTAGTAGTCAATGACCCACCCTCCTGCAGTAAACCTTGTCCACCTTCATATGTTGAGTTGTCCCCTTCACACTGCCAACTTCTTTGGATAGTTGGAGGGGTGCAGGCAATCACTGTCCATTAACATGCGCTGAGATTTTGGAGACCCAGAGGAATAAGTAGCAAGCTAGAGCCACCAGATACTCACTTTGACTTTCATGTTGGGAATTGTTGTTACCTAGTTTTTCTGCAGCATATAAAATTGAGGTAAGTGTGGGTGCTAATGGCATAAACATGCACGCATATAGGCTTCTTGCTGCTCACTAGTGAGAACCTTCAAAACTTGGACATATTTCAGATTTCTTTTCTCAATGTCAAGAATCGCAGTTTCCAAACTTGCCATATTTTCCAACTCACTTGCCATTGCCAAGTCATTCAGGAGCTGGAAAGATTCAGTCCCCACATGGCTCCCTAAACTAAAATGATCCTTTTCTATTCTGCTAATACATTATTTACTATTAGAGCTACACTCTAACTTTTCTTAGTTTTAACTTTTTAACTTTTCTCATTCCTACAATTAATGTACCACTCAAGATTCAGGTCCCAATCCATGGCATCTGATAGCCATGTCTCTGTAATGGCTACTCAAACTGCACTTATTCATTTCCATTTACACTCTCAACTTATTCATTTTGTTTTGAACACCACCTGCGTTCAGATGCAGAGCTTTTACTTCTATCCCTTTATTCTTACAGTAAATTATAGCCCTAACTGTTGGTTGGTACTTTGACTTGTACTCTCTATCCCTTCTTGTCACAGTCTGTGTGTCATTTCCTGTCTTAAAATCTTTTTATTTCGCCTTCACCGTACTCTTTGATTTTCCACATCATTTCATAATCAATCCCTTGCCTCCACTATTTGGTTTAAAATCCTGTCTATTTCCATGTTAAGTATTTGGCAAGAACACTGGCCTTAGCACAGTTCAGGTGGAACCCATTCCAGTAGTACAGATCCCACTTGCCTCAGTACCAGTGCCAGTGCCCTAGGAGCTGGAACCTGCTTCTCCCACAGCAGTCTTTGAGCCACACATTCGTCTATCTCTCTATTATGATTTGCCCTATGCCAATTTCATGTGACTTAGGTAGCAATGTGGAGGCTACAACTTTTGAGGTTCTGCTTAATTTAGCACCTACTTCTTCTATGCAGAACATTTTCCTTGAGCTGCCCATGTCATTGCTACCTTGATAGACCACAACAACTGGATCCTCACCTCCCTCATTGCAAATTGGTCCTGAGCTCTAAGGAGATGTCCCGAATGCTGACACCATACAGGCAGCACAGCCCCTGGATTTGTGCTATTTGCCGTAGAAACCGGTCCCAAACTGCTACTACATTTCTTACTGTCCCGTCATGAGTAGCTTCCTGTACTGTGGTGTCCTGGTCAGTTAGCTCATCCATCCTAATACCTCTGTGCCCAAAAACCTATATTAATTCCCAATCAAGTACCGTTTTAATTTTAAAATTCTTCTCCATCCTTTAACTTACCATTCTTTATCACTATAATCTTTAATGTCTGGAATCATGGTAGTAGGAGTTGTTCAGAAGTTAACTGTGATGGTATTGACTTACTCTACATTAATGATTTGGCCAGAGTGAAAGTTATTGTATTGTCTATAATCACAGAAACTCTGAGTGAGGTGAGCTTAAAGAGATGGAGCACCGCCACAAGAACTAGTTGCAGATATTTTTCACTCATATGGTGACCAGAGCCAGTGGCCAAACAAAGTCCACCCCCGAGGTCAAAGTAATACCACAAAAGATGTTACAGTAGCCATAACTTAATTGAAGAATTGTGATAATTCAAAAGAAGTGTTTAGTGAGTCTTCTTTAATTGAAGCTGAAAAAATCAGAGTTAAGCAAATTAGCACAAACTGCAGCTGGAGAAGTTTTGGAGTGTTATATTAAACACAGAGTTCTGATATTCCACAAACCTATAGATGAGGAATGGGTGGTTATTCATCAAATAGTACTGCTGTTCAGATATCACAAGGAGATATTGTGAGCATATGAAACTCCTATGGAAGGATATGTAGGAATATGGAAAATTCAAGCATTGATAAACAGGCATTTTACATGAACAAGACTTAAAAAGGATGTAGTGCACTTCTGTAAAACATGCCATAAATGTAAGGTGATGGGAAAATCTCACTGCCTTAATATCTCACCTCAGAAGCTGTGCAGCATGATAGTATGTATCACCAAGATGTAGTGACAAGGCTTAGGGGTAAGGAGGACAGCTGAAGTGTAAGCTTGATGTGATAGGTGAACACATGTGGGTGTAGTGGAATTGAGCTTTTGAGGGAACATTAGGCTGACAGGGACATGGACATTTAGCGTAAGGTGGGACCTGATGATCAGACGAAGTCTAATAGACACAATGATTTCACGTTTCTGTGAAGAAGTAATCACAGGCGACCTTAAAGGAGGCATCTGTTGCCCACATCACGCACTGCTGAACAAGGTGAAGGAGCATGGAACTGTAAGCATAATGCAATACTTTCTTATATGCAACGATACCTTTTGTGTCTGATGTGGAGCTGGCAGGAAGGGTGTAAGTGCTCATGGTGCACTTGCACTCTGCTGCTACTCTTTTGAAGCCTGACCAGTGGAGTACTTGTTGAAATAAAGTCTAATGTCAAAATGGTGAAATGAATCATTCCATGATCCTCCTTGTTGGAATGCAACATTTCTGACTCTATGGAGAAGAATGTCAAGTTGTCATTTGTGAGGGATGTAGCTGTTCACTGTTCCCATTGGTAAGAACCTCGTCTGTTCCTTATGTTCCCAACAGGTTAAATGACAACATGAGTGATGAGCTCAGTCACAGCTGGTGACATTGTTCAGTTGCCCCAATGCAACATGGCACAGGAAGATGGAGGAGGAATGCCAACGCAAGCAAAACCTGCAGCAGCAACAAACTGAAGTGGAAGCTAAGCAGGCTCCCCAGATAAAGAGGTTGCAGCTGAAGGGTCCCTCAAGATGTGTTGGAGACTGAAGAGGATCGGAGTCATTCATCCATGAAACCACTTCCATCACATGAGTAAAACGCAGTGTTTGGTAAAGGCTGCATATGTCCGACAACACTGTTACTGAACAATGCCATCTACTGAAACAGGATCTATGACCTGAAGGGGTGGGAGGCCATCCTAATGTAGTGGCTTAAGGTGACTGGTGCAGTAATTGTTTATGCAACTGGCTCCTTCCTTTGGGTCTACTGGGGTCCGGTGTAGGATTTCTCAACTGTCCAGCCACAAATGCATCAAAGCTGTGTTTGATGCCATCTGTGCCAATTTTACCACCTCACCTCACATCTTCAAGGCAAGGTCAGCCTGGGCAGTATGAGTGGTAACATAGCTGGGTTTCCCCAGGGTCAGGACATGATCGACTGCATACACACTTGCTGAGGGGGCCATATCACAACACCACAAAATTCATCAATAGAAAGGGACTCTATTCCATCAATGTTCAAGTGATCTGTGATCACCAACGACATTTGTTGGAAGATTTTGTCCAGTACCTTGGAAGCTGCCTTGACTCTTACATCCTTGAGAACTCTCATGTTCCTGTTGTATTTGAAGGCCCAGATTCAATGCAAGATTGGTTACTGCAGGACAAGGGCTACCTTCTATCAGACCTCAACTCAGCTTCCCTACACTGAAACCTGGTGTCAGTTAAGTCCAGCCACAAATGTGCTCTGTCATGCACAAGGGCGTGTCCCTCCTGCTCAAGATTCTCATCATTCTCCTTGAAACACCGCTCTCACTTTCCCATTTCCTCAGCATTCATCACATTCTCTTATGGCCTGCTGCAAATCTGCAGAGCAAAGCTTGCTAGGGTTATGTGGCAGACTCTGTCCAGAGTATACCGAAAGGCTCCACTAGCACCATTCAAACAACAGAATGTTTCCGCTAAAAAGTCTGTCCACCATTACCCAGGTTGAAGAATGGGCTGTGTTGTATCTTCACTGCACCTCAGTGAGGAAGTATGGAAACAGACCCTCCAGTCTAACTCTTCCGTGCCAACCAGATATTCCAAATTAATCCAGTCCCATTTGCCAGCATTTAGCCCGTATCCCTCTAAACCCTTCCTATTCATATACACATCCGAATGCCTTTTAAATGTAATTGACCAGCCTTCACTACCTCCTCTGGCAGCTCATTCTAAACATGCACCACCCTCTGTGTGAAAAAGCTACCCCTTAGGTTCCTTTTAAATCTTTCCCCTCTCACCCTAAACCTATGTGCTCTAGGTTTGGACTCTACTACCCTGGGGAAAAGAGCTTGACTATCACCCGATTCATGCCCCTTATTATTTGATAAACTTCTGTAAGGTCACCCCTCAGATTCCAATGCTTCAGGGAAAAAAACCACAGCCTATTCAGCCTCTCACAATAGCTCAAACCCTCCAATCCTGGTAATGTCCTTGTAAATATTTTCCAAATTCTTTCAAGTTTCACAACATCTTTCCGATAAGCAGGGAGACCAGAATTGAATGCAGTATTATAAAAGTAGCCGAACCAATGTCCTGTATAGTCTCCCACATTCTGTACTCGATGCACTGACCAATAAAGGCAAGCGTACCAAACACCACCTTCACTACCCTATCTACCTGCAATTTCACCTTAAAAGGAACTATGAACATGCACCCCAAGGTCTTTTTGTACGGCAACATTCCCCAGGACCTTACCATTAAGTGCATAAGTCCTGCCCTGATTTACCTTTCCAAAATACAGCACCTCACATTTATGTAAAGCAAACCGCATCTGTTATGCCTCAGCCCATTTGCCCATCTGAGCAAGGTCCTGTTGTGCTGTGAGGTTACATTCTTTGCTGTTCTACTACCCATCCATTTTGGTGTCACCTACAAATGTATTAACCATACCCCCTATATTCACACCCAAATCATTTATATAAATGACAAAAAGAAGTGGACCTTGCTGAAAGTGCAAACAATTCAATTGTATATGGGTGAGTGTGAGAAAGTAGTGTATGTTGGATTGATTTCTGAATGCTTTTGGTTCCTGTAAATTTAATTACAATTATACATCATTTGAAGGCTGCTCTGTCTTTGATGGCCCCATAGTGAATAATGATGAGATGTTAGGCTCCAGTGGCCATTGGGGACAGGAGTCACTAGGAGCATCCGATAACTGAACAGGCCCCTATTTAACTTCGGTAGAAAGACCTTAGACAGTGGTCTTTCCCCACTGTGCCTTGGCGGCAGCTGCCCCAAGTTTTAGTGCATCCCTCAGCACATAGTCCCGGACCTTGGAGTGAGCCAGTCTCCAACACTCGATCAGGGTCAACTCCTTGCTCTGGAAGAACAACAAGTTTCAGGCAGACCAAAGAGCGTCTTTTACTGAGTTGATAGTCCTCCAGGTGCAGTTGATTTTTGTCTTAGTGTATGTCTGGGGAACAGACCATAGAGCACAACGTATTGCATCATGGAGCTGCTTGAGACGAACCTCGACAAAATCATCTCCAGATGTCATTTGCAAAGGTGCATTCTAGAAGGAGATGCATTACAGTCTTACCTCCATTGCAGCCGTTTCAGGGGCAATGTGTGGAGGTATAGAGACTCCAGGCATACCTGAAAGATCTCACGGGTAGTGCCCTTCTCACCACCACCCAAGCGACATTTTGTACTTGATGGAAAGTTCTGGTGATGAGCTATTTTGACAAATGACTTTGACAGTCTGCTCAGGAAACCATGTGACAAGATCCACCCTCTCCTTTCCCCACAGGGTCTCAAGGATACTACGTGCTGCCACTTCCTGATGGACTTGTGGTCAAAGGTGATTTTCTTTGCAAATTTCTCCATAAAGGACAGATGATATGGAATGATCCAACTTCTTGAAGCATTTGGCGGCAACAAGCCAGTTTCATCCTTTGCAACACTGGGACAGGTAGAACCTCAGTATGTAGTGACACTTGGTGTTTGCGTACCAAGAGTCAATGCGCAGCTTGATGCACCCACACACAAAGGTTGCCATTAGTATGAAGGAGGCATTGGGTACGTTCTTGCCCCACTTATCCAGCGTTTCATAAATGGTTTCCCTGTAGACATGGTCCATCTCGTCCTCCAGATGAAGTGGAAGATGGCTCAGGTGACACAATGGAGCAGGTTCAGGGAATGGGCCAGACATGCACTACATACAGCAACAAAGAGTGCCTCACACCTGATGACCAGGTTTTTACCTACAATGGAGAGGATGCAGTGCTCCCAAAAGACCAGTTCCTGCCTGACCCTGGCAGTACACACTTCCCAAGATTTTGTGTATGCCCTGGCCCCTCCAAACTGTATTCCCAGCACCTTCAGACAACCTGCCCTGGCAGTGAAGGGGGTAAAGGATCGGATGTCTCAGTTCCCAACGAACATGTCCTCACACATTCCTCAATTTACCTTGGCGCCTGCGGCCAATTTGAACTGGTCACAGATGCTCACGAGTCCGCTCACTGACAGCAGATCTGAGTTGAAAACACGAAACCATCCATGTACAGGCCTTGACCAACAGGCCTCCGCTGCCTGGAGTAGCCAGCTCTTTCAGGCCTGCATCCTTCCTCTTGGACTTGGCAAAAGGCTCCATATAACAAACAAACAAGCCAGGAGAGTTGGGCAGCCCTTCCTGGCTCCAGATCTGATCAGGAAACTTTCTGAATCCATTGCTTCAGACTGCATTAATGATGTTGGGATACAGCAATTGAATCAACTTGTGTATTGCCTCCCCAAAGCCCATTTTGGAGAGCATATGTCTCATGTAGGTATGCGATATCCTGTCAAAGGCCTTCTCCTGGTCCAAGCTGATGAGGCAGGTGTCCACCCCCCGCCAAATCCTGCACATAGGTGCTCGTATCCCTGAGGAGCATGGGGCTGTCTGAGATTGTCCTGCCCTGTACAGTGCAGGTTTGATCCGGGTAAATCACCCATCCCACGGCAGACTGGATCTGATTGCCAATGATCTTAGAAAAGATTTTGTAGTCTGCATTCAGCAGTGAAATTGGTCACCAATTTTAAATTTTCTTCTTCTTCCTCTTCTGCTTGTAAATGACGGTGATGATACCTTTCCTCATGGTTTTGCACATACTGCCTGGCAGAAGCATGGTGTCATACACCTCCAGCAGATCTTGGCCGATCAGGTACCACAGAGCCTAATACAAGTTTACCAGTAAGCCATAGCTTCTGGGAGTTTTATTCTTTTCAAAAAACTCGAGGGCTTGGTCAGCTCAATCAGAAATAATGGCTGGTTCAACCCGTCCCCCATGCTGTTATCTAAAACCCCTGTGATAGAGGGCAGGAACAGCTGGGAGGCTGTGCTGTGTGTGGGCTTCATGTCATACAGTTTGGCATAAAAGGATTTGCTGATCCTCAGGTTGTCAGACTGAGATGACAGTACTGAGCCATCTTCTTCCTTCAGTCTGCTGAGCACAGAGCTCCCCCTGTGCACCTTCCAGAAGAAGAAACATGAGTTCGTCTCATCTTCCTCCACAATGCAGTCCCTGGACTTGAAGATTATCTTGGAGGCCTGCAAGGCTTGCTGGCTCTTCATCTCCTGGAGATCTTCCATGACATTGACATCCATCATCCACAGCAGGGCTAGGTTCTGCATGCTTTTCTGGAGTTTGGACAGTTTACCCCGTCTCTTTCTCTCTTGCTTTCTGAACACCTTTGAGGATAAAGAACCTCTTAATGTTCCCTTTGACTGTTTCCTACCAGTCCTAAGAGGAGATTCACAGTTCTCCAACCTGTGAAATTCCTTTGCAGCTCCTCAATGTTTTTTTAGGGTCAACAATTTCATATTTGACTTTCACATTCCCTTACCAGCCTGCTAGTCATCCTGATAGTCGGCCAGCAGGAAGCCTTGGTCAGGAAAGAACAACAGTTTGACGTCAGTGATCTAACCAAGAGCATATGGGATGCAAACAGGAAACTTATCCTTGAGTAGATAGACCCGTCTAGCTGCAACCAGGTGTATCCACATTGTGTTCTGTCTGCAGGGATCGTGAAGACATCGTGCAGCTTGGCAATTTTAACCGTTTCCATCCGGAATCTGGATGTGGTGTTCAGTTTGCTGTCGTCCTGTCTGGATTGTCCATCTGCATTGATGATGCAGTTGAAGTCTCTGGCCAGAATGACTGGCCTGGGTACTGCTACGAGACAACCATCCACTCACTCTTTACCACTGGGGCGTACACATTAATTGGTCTCACAGCAGTGATTCTGTACATAATGCCTGCTACAAAGAAGCGCCCACCCACCATCTCCTTAACTTTGGAGATGGTGAAGTTGCCTCCTTGCAGCAAAATATCCATGCCTGAGGAACAGCAGTCACTTACCGCCAACCAAATCAAAGGCCCATAAGTTCAACCATTTCCTGTAGCTGCTTAGGTGGGGTATCCTGCCTTTTTGCAGAAACAGAAGGTACACTGTGATGCTGGCCAGGTATGCCAACATGGAGACACATCGCGTTTAATAGCCTGCTGCTCCATTCCCATACTTTCTATTGTTCAATCTTCCGCAACCAGTTCCAGTGAGACTTCATCTAACGTTTGCATTTAGCCTGGCCATAACTGGTGCAAACCTTGCATGATTTTGGCCTCTCTGGTGATTCATTCACCAGTGGTCATTTAAATTATAAGGTAACATCAAGTTTGAGTTATGCTTACTTTGCTAAGAACAAGTGAGAGTTATGTGCATGTTGTGGTCCTGCCCCTTCCGTTTGACAACATATTCAAATATCCCCTATTATGAGCTGAATGAAAAAAGTCTGTAATACATGAATTTAAGCACAAGGTGGAGCATTGTGGCTATATCTCCTCCTCATTGACAAAGTGAGTCAATCCAGCTGCAGTAAACATTAAGTCAGCCCTGGGTAAATCTATAATAGAAATTGGATTTTAGCTCAGTTCGAAAAGTGCCACAGGAATTATGTTATTTATGTCCAATGCAGTGATTTTCTGTCAGTTAGCATCAGTAGCAGTCATTCATTCTGAGGCACTTCCAGTTTATATTTCACAAATTTTGGGTAATTCTGTGATTTTGTATGGAAGTCAGTGAGGCCTAAAGTATGGGAATACGGAATCTGCAGAATCAGTTGTATAATAATTAAGGGTTTTATGTAAAGTATATGATCACCCAGTAAAATAAAATTAATTCATAATATTGCATGTCAAACTTGAGTATTGCTGAAAAAGTCAACATTTTGTCGAAACTCTGATCAGAGATAATGAGAACTGCAGATGCTGGAGAATCCAAGATAACAAAGTTTGGGGCTGGATGAACACAGCAGGCCAAGCAGCATCTTATGAGAATAAAAGCTGACGTTTCGGGCCTCGATCCTTCATCGTCTTTTCTGATGAAGGGTCTAGGCCCAATACGTCAGCTTTTCTGCTCCTAAGATGCTGCTTGGCCTGCTGTGTTCATCCAGCCTCAAACTTTGTTATTTTGTTGAAACTTTTCATGTTACATTCATCAGGCAATATGCAAGAAATACTAAAGGATAAGGAAAACAACATTTACACTGTGTGAAAGGAGAGTGTTGATTGGTTGGTAAGTGGTCTGTGATTAGTAGAGGCATTGCCATCAAGATTGCTGACATTAACTATGACTGAAAGTTCACTGCCAAAACTTGTTAAATTTTAAGGAAGGTTGAAATTGATTGGTCAAGGTATTGCCCTTAGAAATCAATCAAAGAATGACTGTCACCTGTTTTGTTGTCCTGAAACAAGCAGTGTATGCACATGTTCTTTCTGCTTACAAAAAAATAGGGCCTTCTGTATTAATATATGCAGCTTCAAGTACATGCAAGTGTGCCATACTATGAGCCTGAAAGCCAAACCTAAATTGATCATCAGAATAATTCTTTACACACATCTTCTATAAAATGGCACATAGCCCCCTAACTCTTCTGATACATTGTTACATTTGAAACCACATTTGCAGGTAAAAAATTCCTAACGTGTCTTAATGAGCTTTATATGCACTCAAATGCAAGTTTAACATGGAGCAGTCAAATGAGGTCCCTACAGTGTGGAAACAGGCCCTTCAGCCCAACAAGTCCACACTGCCCTTTGGAGCATCCCACCCAGACCAATCCCCCGATAACCCACAAACCCTGAACACTACAGGCAATTTAGCATGGCCAATCCACCTACTCTGCACATCTTTGGACTGTGGGAGGAAACCGGAGCACCCGAAGGAAACCCACACAGACACGGGGAGAACATGCAAACTACGCACAGAGGCTGGAATCGAACCCGGGTCCCTGGCACTGTGAGGCTGCAGTGCTAACCACTGAGCCACCGTGCCACCCAAAACACAGGGTAAAATCCGACTGAGAAATTGGCCATGCGGTTCTCTGGTACAGTCGATTGCAAAGCAATGTTCATTTGTCAATATACAGATCAAGATTCCTACAGTATCATGCACTATAAAGTTGGTAACAAAAACAAAGTTGCTGGAAAAGCTCAGCAGATCTGACAGGATCTGTGAAGGAAAAAACAGAGTTAACATTTCAGGTCCAGTGACCCTTCATCTGAGGAAGGGTCACCAGACCTGAAACGTTACCTCTGTTTTTGTCCTTCACAGATGCTGCCAGACCTGCTGAGTTTTTCCAGCAACTTTGTTTTAGTTTCTGATTTACAGCATCTGCAGTTCTTCCGGTTTTTATTTACCATAAAGTTGGTCTTTTAAGAAACTTGTAAATAGGCCAGAATCACTTATTCCCTCAGTAAAAGTGGAGAGAAGTTATGAAAAAACACAGCAAATGTGCTGCCAAACAGAACTGAATTGAAAAAAATGCAACATACACATACACAATAAATCATTTCACAGATAGTGAAGCACTGCCAAGTACAGACTACGTGAGAAGACAAGCGGAGGCATAACTATCAGTGTTTGTAAAGCCCAATTATGGGTTGATAGTCTTGGAACAAACGCAAACTTCTATCACCTATTCAGTTTTAGAAAGAGACAGCTTTGGAACAGTATATTGCCATATCACCTACACTCTGTTACTATGTGCAGAGATAGGACCGTGTCATTATCTACAGGGATCCTTGAGAAATGTCCCATTTGCTACGGTACTCAAGAATTTTTAAAAAATTATTCTTTCATGGAATGTGAACATTGCTGGGAAACATTTATTGCTCATCTCTAATTGCTCTTGAGAAGGTGATGGCTACCACCTTTTTGGACTGCAGTCATTTTGATGTGGCCATCACTACATTGCAAAGTAGGAAGGGAATTCCAGGATTTTGCCCCAACGACAATGAAGAAATTACTAAATAGTTCTGAGTGAGGTTGGTGTCTGTGGAGAGGAGTGTGCACATTGGGGTGTTCTCATGCATCTGCTGTGCTTGTCCTTCTCGGTGATAGAGGTCAAAGGTTTTGAAGATGTTGTAAGAGGAACCTTGATGAGTTGCTACAGTGTAATTTGCACATGTTACACACTGCTGCCATTATACAGCAGTGGAGGAATTCAAAGTTTAAGGTAGTGAATGGAGTACCAATCATGTGTGCTGCCATGTCCTACATGGCATTGAGCTCCTTGAGTGTTATTAGGAACTCCCCATCAAGGCAAATTGGAAGTATTCTATCAGACTCCTGACTTGTGCCTTGTATTTGGCAGACTGGCACTGGGGAGACAGGCAGTGAATATTCCGCTACAGAATTCCCAGCTCTGACCTGTCTTGTAGCTACAGTATCTTTACAGCTAGCCTGGATCAGTTTCTGGATCAATGTTAAGATGTTGGTGATGGAGATTCAGTGTGATAAAGTCATTATATTTAAATGGGAGATGGTAAGGTTGTCCAGTGTGCTGATGGCACTTGTGCATAATATCACTTATCGGTTGAAGCCTGAACATTGTCCTGAGTTGCTGGCATAAAACTGCTTCACTACCTATGGAGTAGCAAGTGGTTTTGAAGGTTATGCAACTATCAGTGAATATCCTTACTTTCAACCTTATGATGGGAATAGTTCATTGATGAAGCAGCTGAAGCTGCTCATGGTTTGGGACATCCTGAGGGGTATTTGTGATGGTGTCCTGGTACTGAGATGATTGACCACAAGCACCACAATCACCTTCCTTTATGTTGTGTATGACTCCCAATCAGTGAATTGCTAAATCCCATTTAATTTTGTCTGGTGTGCTTTTATTTGCAGTATCCTTGTGAAATGTCTTATTATTATTTCTAGGGGGTCCTCTGGAAGTGTATCATCAGGGCCTAATGTCAAAGTGTATTCTGTTCTGTCATCCTCATCTATTGTGAAAGTCATTGTTTTGACATGGTTCACTAACCAGTGTTTGCAACAGTTGCTTGTTCGGGAATCTGTTGACATTGGATAGACAATGAAATCTCACTGGATTGGTAGTTCAGAGGTCCAGGCTAATGCTGTGGCAATATGGCAGCTGTTGGAATTTAAGTTCAGTTTGTAATTCTGGAATTAATTCGGAATTGAAAGCTAGTCTCGGTTGTTGACCGTGAAAGTCTCATTGATCGTTGTAAAAATTCACCTGGTTCACTGATGCCCTTCTGAAAATGAAATCTTCCATTCTCCCCAGGTGTGGTCTGGACGTGACTAAAGATACATAGTAATGTGATTGTCTTAACTGCTCTCTGAAGTGGTCTTGCAAGTCTTGGAAATATATTGCCATTCCTTCAGTGTCACTGGGTCAAAATTCTGCACCTGTCTGTCTTGATGGTATTATGGTTCTGCCTACATAAAATATATTGCAGTATTTCAAGAAGGCATCTCACCAGCACTGTCTCCTGAGGGCAACTAGGGATTGGCAATCAATGCTGATCCAGCCAATAGAACATAGAACATAGAAAAGTACAGCACAGTACAGGTCCTTTGGCCCACGATATTGTGCCGTGGAATAATCCTAATCCAAAAATAAAATGACCGAACCTACATTCCCCTCAATTCACTGCTGCCCATGTGCATGTCCAGTAGTCGCTTAAATGTCACTAATGACTCCGCTTCCACGACTTCCACTGGCAAAGTATTCCATGTGCTCACAACTCTCTGGGTGAAGAACCTCCCTCTGACATCTCCTCTATAACTTCCTCCTAACACCTTAAAACTATGACCCCTCATGGCAGTCAATCCTGCCCTGGGGAAAAGTCTCTGGCTATCGACTCTATCCATGCCCCTCATTACCTTGTACATCTCGATCAGGTCACCTCTCTTCCTCCTTCTCTCCAGAGAGAAAAGTCCGAGCTCAGTCAACCTCTCCTCATAAGACAAGCCCTCCAGTCCAGGTAACATCCTGGTAAACCTTCTTTGCACCCTCTCCAAAGCCTCCACATCTTTCCGATAATACAGCGACCAGAACTGGGCACAATATTCCAAGTGTGGTCTCACCAGGGTTTTGTAGAGCTGCAGCATAACCTCGCGGCTCTTAAACTCGATCCCCCTGTTACTGAAAGCCAAAACACCATGTGCTTTCTTAACAACCTTATCCACTTGGGTGGCAACTTTGAGGGAGCTATGCACTTGATCACCAAGATCCCGCTGTTCCTCCACACTGCCGAGAATCCTGCCTTTAATCCTATATTCAGCATTTAAGTTCAACCTTCCAAAATGCATCATTTCGCATTTATCCAGGTTGAACTCCATCTGCCATTTCTCAGTCCAGCTCTGCATACTGTCAATGTCTCGCTGAAGCCTGCAATAGCCCTCGATACTATCAATGGCATCTCCAACCTTTGTGTCATCAGCAAACATACTAACACACCCCTCAATCTCCACATCCAAGTTATTTATAAAAACTACAAAGAGCAGAGGCCCAAGAACGGAGCCCTGCGGGACACCACTTAGCACTGACCTCCAGGCAGAATAGTTACCATCTACAACCACTCTCTGCCTCCTGTCAGCCAACCAATTCTGAATCCAGACAGCCAAATCACCCTGTATCCCATACCTCCTGACTTTATGAATGAGCCTGCCGTGGGGAACCTTATCAGATGCCTTGCTGAAGTCCATGTACAGCAAATCCACTGCTCGACCCTCGTCAACCTGTCTCGTGACTTCCTCAAAGAACTCAATAAGATTTGTAAGGCATGACCTGCCCCTCACAAAGCCATGCTGACTCCCTTTAACACAATGGTGCCCTCATCCTATGACTAGGTAAAAAAAGTCACTCAGTTCAAAGGCAGTTTAGGATGGACAACAAATTCTGACCCTTACATCACATTATAGAATCATTTTTAAAAAATGAAGTAGGTTCTGTATCAGAAATCCAGGAGGCTTTTGTGTTGCACAGTGTGAGCTCATGATTGACATGGCTCTAGTCTCAAATTCCTCACAACTTTGCTCAGCAGTGAGTAGACAAAACTACAAAGTTTTACACCTAGACTCTCAGTTATCACTTAGGCCCTGAATGAACTCCTGGTCTGTGGAACAAAAACAAAGTTGCTGGAGAAGCTCAACAGGTCTGGCAGTATCTGTGAAGGAAAAAACAGAGTTAACATTTTGGGCCTGGTGACCCTTCCTCTGAGATAATGGGAACTGCAGATGCTGGAGAATCCAAGATTGTGCTCCTGAGATGCTGCTTGGCCTGCTGTGTTCATCCAGCTCCACACTTTGTTATCTTGGACCCTTCCTCAGAACTGGGTTTGTGGACCTTTTTTGATTCATATGTTAAAAGCCAAAGCTATTTTAAATATGAGCAATTTCTCTCCACAAGAATCATTATTCTTGCTGAAGTTGACAAGCTTGTTCAATAATTCCGGTACACTATGACTTTTTGTTTTTAGCTGTCATGTTTCCTGATTTGATGCCGCGCCCCTGAAATACACAGAATCCATTTCTCTGCCATGGAACATAAAGTTCTCTACTTTACAGGCTGAACGAAGGCAATGGAATGTAACCCTGGCACGTGTCAGCACCAGATCCTCCCAGCTGTCATCAAGATATTGTGCAGTTCTTTAACTGTGCTCGTCAGTCATAAGTTTCAAAGTCCGCCCTGAAGGAGAGCAATTATTGCTCCATTCTGAGATAAGGTTTATGCTTTTGCTGGCACCTCTCCTGCTTCCTAACAACATCAGCAAGGTCTTGAAAGTATGTAGACATTGACCTGAGTTAACTCTTCCCAACCTTAGGGAAAATAAGACCACTTCTTTGACAGGGTGCTGTTTCTTGGAGGTGCCAAATGATCTGACTTACCTTGCATAGCAAATAGAGTTCGTGGAATATCAATCTGATGAGTGTGTGGGGAGATGAGAGGAAAAGGTTAGGAGAAGGGTTGGGGTAGCAGGGAAAAGCATAGAAAGGCAAGGGGAGAGGAGACAACTGGAGGGATGAACTGAGGGGAGGAGAAGGAGTGGAAGGGAGAAGAGCGTGAGGAAGTAAGGGTGGACTTTGGAAAGTAGCAACACAAGTACATTCAAGATAGCAAATACCTATTCAGTTGATTTCATCAAGGATATGAAGGCAGCTGTTTTATGCCCAGTTCTAATTAGATTAGTGCCTTTAATTAACCTACAATTATAGGCACTCAAATCAGAGTTCCTAAGATAAATGTGAATATACAATAATTTGTAATGCTGTTCACCAATGTCTGGCCCTTAATCAAAATAATTAACGTAGATTTTCTGACTATTATCCCATCTGTTTATGGGACCGTAATATTCAAATCCATGTCCTCAAGATTTGAGCTCATAATCTAGATTGGTACAGAAGTGTAGAACTAAGGAAGCGCATCCTTTCAGATGAGATGTTCAGCTGAAGCTTCACCTGCTGCCTTGGCAGAGATCCCACGACACAAGTCAATGAAATTACATAATTTCACTTGCAGAAACCCGAATTTTAGTGCTCTTTGTGGAATCTTGCTGTGCAAAAATACTACTTTTTTTGCACTACAGCAGAGACTACCCTTCGAAACTACTTAATTGACTATAAAGGATTCCAGGATATTGTGAAAAATGCTTTATAAATACAAATTTTTTTATAGGGTACAAATGATGCAGACATTCAAGTGCAGAACTTATCACATTTGGGAGTGATCCTGTTCTCCTGACGCAACACTTGCATGTATAAGCATACCCCCTTTCCACCACATACTGACCAGGAGTAGAAACCTGCTGTCAGTTTTCTACCTGCAATAAAGAGGCACAGAAACTGCTTGCAGTTACCGTTATGCTATCTTGCTGCGACTCCATTGCTCAGCGTCATCCACAGTTGAAACTTGCCTAGGTACCAACTGGGTGACCCATTTACCCAATAAAGTATTCAGATTTGTTGTAAAGTGTAAACTTCAGGCAAGTATAAACTGCACTAAGACAGTGATAAAGTAAAGAACCAACGTTTAGATACAGCACCTTACCACACCCTGAGGACATTTGAAGTATTTTGTATCAAAGAAGTGTAGTCACTGGTATTGCGCAGGAAAGTTCAGCAGACATTTTGTACACAGAAATTAGACATATGACTAGTTCAGTTACATTCAGGGTGCTTCCTTTAATTGTGCAAGCATGGTTGCATTCACCTCAGAGGGCAAATGGGGCCACCAAAGGTTTCACTTCTACCAGTATGGTACCTACTCAGTACTGCATAGGACGTTAGATTTTTTAGTCAAGTCTCTGGACTGGAACTTAAAACAACATTGTGCTGACTTAAATCGATCAAGGCAAGCAAAGAACCCACTGAGCCACAGCTGACTCAACATAAGTGATTCAACTCAAACTCACTGCACTTTATACTACTGGACACAGTTTGCATTTATGAAGTTTTAGTCACTAGTGTTTTAGATCAACAATTCCACGGGGGAATTCTTACACTAATGTTGCTACTTCTGAATAAAGATAAAGAGTCCTGAACTTGATTTCAGTGCAAAGGGTTTCCCTGCAAATCCAAATGCTGCAGTTCTCAAGTGGTTAATGAGAATCAGTTGTTTATTCAAGATGAAACTGCACCATGAATACTTCTGAACAGTTTCTCAAATTGACTCCTGTTCTTAAAACTATAAATTTGGCTCTGTTGAACATTGTTTCCTGCATGACTTGTCCTCCCACATAGGGAATGAGTCAGATATCCAGTGACAGAACCTAATATCCAGCTCACGTCATAAATACTGGAGCATGTCTGTAAAACACTTGATTGAGAGAGAACTGACCTAAAGGGAGTAGAGGGAGGGGGCAGTTAGTTTTGGATGGAGAATAGTGCTGAGGGAGGGAATCAGTCAGTCTGGGTGAGTCAGTACTGCTGAGGGAAGGTGTAATGAATCTGAGCCAGGAAAAAAGTGCAGTGAGGAAGGGCAGTTAATCTGAGATGGTTCGTGCTGCAGGAGATGAGTGGTCACTGTGCCAAGAAATGGGTGACTGGGGAGCTGATATGTCAGTCAGTCAGAAATGGAAGATGAAGAATAGTGCTGAGGGGAGGCGCAAACAGTAAGGGCTGGGGGAACTGATATGCCAAACTAACAGTTGGTAGGTAAGAGTGCAACTTGTTCTAGCTGTTCATAGTACACACAATTTCTTTGTGTGTACTATGAACAACTGACAAGATGTGCAAATTCTTTGTAAGCAAGCCTAGTCTTGTTAAACTTGTAAGACTTTGTTGATGGATCTCATAGATTTCGATGTTCAACTGCTTCTAATTGCAGGTTTGTGCCCCCCCAAAAACCTTGCTATTTGCTACTGAACATTTTTGTAAGTGCTGAGTGTCCTCAATTATCTCACCCATGACATTATTTTGTGTGATCAACCAGTGAGCATTGACTGTTTTTGGTCTGGTCGCAAATGAGCCTGAAGCTGTTTGTACTTCATGCCCCATTTCAGAGGCACAATTTTAACAATGCCTGAAAAGCAGAAAGTTGGTGGATGATAAATGAAAATCATCTGCCACATGAGTCATAAGTTGTGGTGAACAATTCTCAGGTCTCCAACTCCAGGGAGTTAGTTTTCAGCCAAATCAATTAGTCAAGAAATGAGCAAGTGCATTGGATACAGCAGCAACATTTCAGCAGTAACTCTGAAGAGTTGTTGTCCAGAATTAGCTACACTTCAGTCACCCAGCTCCTTATTAGTAGCTTTCTGGAAATATAGAAGAAAGTATCATCAATAGAGTTATCAAGCAGCACCTACTTACTACTGACTGATGCTCCGTTTGAGTTCTGTCAAGTCCACCTAGATCCAAAACATTTTCCAGGCCTATTTCAAACATAATAAACAGATTTGAATTCCAGAGGTGAAATGAGATTGACTACCCTTGACACAGAGGTAGCATTTGACCAAGTTTGGCAATAGGATGGTGAATAAAATTTAAATCAATGGGAATTGGGGAGCAGGGGGATGAAAATTTCTCCATTGCTGGAATCATACGCAGCAAGAAGGAACATCGTTGTGCTTGGTGGAGACCAATTGTACCAACCTCCTCAACACCCCAGGATGTCTCTGCAGGAGTTTTTCAGAGTAGTGTACTGGGTCCAATCATCTTCAACTGCTTAAACAATGACTTCCTCCGCCAAAAAGTCAGACACCAGGATGCTTAATGATGGTTGAATAGTGTTGAACAGCTCTGAAGAAGGCTACTCAACCCGAAACATTAATTCTGATTTGTCTCCAGTCCATACCTGTTGAGCTTTTCCAGCAATTTCAATTTTTGTCAGTGTTCATTTCTATTTGTATTTCCTCAGAAAATGAAGTGTGGGCATGTAGTAAGATCTGAACAACACCCTGTCTTGGTTTAATAAATGGCAACATTTTTGTGTGACACAAATGCCCCAAGCTATAACCATCTCCACAAGGGAAGTTTTTTCTCTTTGCCGTGGGTGGCCTGGTATATTTGTTGCAACATGAAATTGTTTGATGCTTGTGCGACCGTGCAGCTTAGAGAGAACAATGCTTTTTCCTTGCCTTGGATTGGTACAGTTCCAGCAATGCTCAATCAGGCTGTCAACATCCAGGCCAAAGCTGCAGATTCATCACCTTGAACATTCATTTCCTTTGCTGCTGGGATAATGTGGCAGGAGTGCATATCATGCTCAATATGCACTGCTGCAACTTATGAAATCGTACAAAATTATCTTCAAATCCTGAAACTTCTACTGTCAGGAAAGACAAGGGCAGCATGTATATGGGAAAACCACCTCCTGTAGGTGCCCCTCAAGTCACAGCATCCTTATTTGGAAAGATACCACTGTTGCTGCTGCTTCTTCATCATTATTGATACCTAAAAGTATGATGGGAATATTTTCATCATACAAACTGTTTTGGTTCAAGAAGGTGGTTTATCTTCAGCTTCCCAGTGGCATTTAGAGATGTGCCATATGGATGATAAATACTGACTTTGCCAGGAGTTCTGTGAATAAACAAAAATGAGTCCTAGTAGCCGTGTTCCATTCTACTATCTGCGTCTCATATTTTGATTACACCCATTCTAATAGGTCCACCTTATTTCACTTCAGATTCCTGACAATTAAAACTACATCCTTGTCTTTAAAACCCTTCACATTTGCTTTAGACTCCAATAGCCCCACAACCAAGGAGATAGTAGAAACTGCAGATGCTAGAGAATCTGAGATAACAAGGTGTAGACCTGGATGAACACAGCAGGCCAAGCAGCTTCAGAGGAGCAGGAAAGCTGACGTTTTGGACCTGGACACAAAGGCATGAGTAGAGTACTTGTTGCAGTTGTCTTAGAAAAATCATATGGTGTAATGAGATTTGATTTTGTCTACGAAGTAGTTAAGACAATGAAGAACAGGCAGGTGCAGGAACTGAGGAAGATTAAAGACGAAAGACGATTGAAAAATATAGAATCTAAAAAGTAAAGGTAGAGAGACAAAAGAGTGAGAATATGGTAGTGAGAGAAAACGGAAGCCAATGGATGAAGTTGTACGTGCAGATGTGGGGAAGATCACAGTGCTCATGGCCTGGATGGACTCCTCCACTGTCCTTGCTGGGCTGCATGTACTCTCTGGAATCTCAGCCAGATCATCACGACCCTCCCACTGGATGTCTACTGTTAGACTAGAGCTCATTGTTTGCCTGGTTTCCCCATGCTGCTGAATCTTACAGCCTGGACTCTCACAGCAACTGACAGTTTGACATTCGAGCTGTTCAAATTAGCTGGTGCCTGTGTTTCAGTTTGTGCATCCACACCCATTGAGTTGGGAGCAGCTGAGATGGTGGAAAGCATAGAGCAAGAATGATACGATGCAGCCTCTGAAGTCTCTTCTTTCCTCAGTTTTCAGTACCTATCCCTTGGAAATGGTTGTGGTTGGGGCTGATAACTAATCTATTGAGGAAAGCACAAAGATGACTGATTCAATACTGAAGATGAAGCCCAAGCAAAGATTGCTGCATCTCAGACAAATCATATGTTGTCAAACAACCAATATTTGTTACACATATGTCACACACCAAGAAACTCCACAATTGCACCAAGAAAATGTTCCTTGGATGTTTGTTGCAGATAGTATGGGAAAGTATTTAATTGGGGAAGGGGGAATTACATTGCTATTAGGCAAGAACTGTGGTGCATAAATTGGGAACAGATGTCTCAGGGAAATGCACAACAAAAATGTGGAGGCTGTTTAGGGAACACTTGCCATGACCCCGGATAGGTTTATCCCACTGGAGGCAAGGAAGGGATGGTAAGGTGAAGGAACCTTGAATGACAAGACATGTGGAACATCTAGTCAAGAGGAAGAAAGAAGCTCACTTAAGGTTGAGGAAGCAAGGATCAGACTGGGCTCAAGAGGTCTACGAGGTAGCCAAGAAGGAACTGAAGAATGGACTTAGGAGAACTAGAAGGGGGTATGAAAAAGCCTTGGCGGGTTGGATTAAGGAAAATCGCAAGGCCTTCTGTACTTATGTGAGGAACAAGAGGATGGTCAGAGTGAGGGTAGGACCAATCAGGGATAGTGGAGGGAGCTTGTGCACGGAGTTGGAGGTGGTAGAGCAGGTCCTTAATGAATACTTTCCTTCACTATTCACCAGTGAGAGGGACCTTGACATTTGTGAGGACAGCATGATATAGGCTGATATGCTCAAACAGGTTGATGTTAGGAAGGAGGACATGCTAGAAATTTTGAAAAACAGGTGGATAGTTATGTCCCCTTGGGCAGATGGGATATACCCAACGTTCCTACGAGAAGCAAGGGAAGAGATTGCTGTGCCTTTGGCAATTATCTTTGCATCCTCACTGTCTACTAGAGTAGTACCAGATGATTGGAGGGTGGTACATTTTATTCCATTGTTCAAGAAAGGGAATAAGGACAATCCTGGGAATTATAGATCAGCCAGTCTTACCTCTGTGGTGGGCAAATTATTGGACAGCATTCTGAGAGATCGTATTTATGATTATTTGGGAAAGCAGAGTTTGATTAGAAATAGTCAGCATGGCTTTGTGAGGGTCAGGCCATGCCTCAGAAACCTATTGAATTCTTTGAGGATGTGGCAAAACATATCAATAAAGGTCGAGCATTGGATGTGGTATATATGGATTTTAGCAAGGCATTTGATAAGGTTCCCCATGGTAGGCTCATTCAGAAAGTAAGGAGGCATGGGATTCAGGGAAATTTGGCTGACTGGATACGGAATTGGCTGTCCAATAGAAGACAGAGGATGGTTGTAAATGGAAAGTATTCATCTTGGAGCTCGGTGACCAGTGGTATTCCACAGGGATCTGTTCTGGGACTTCTGCTCTTTATGATCTCTATAAATGACTTGGATGAGGAAGTGGAAGGGTGGGTTAGTAAGTTTGCTGATGACACAAAGGTTGATGGAGTTGTGGATAGTATGGATGGCGGTTGTAGGTTGCAATGGGACATTGACAGGATGCAGAGTTGGGCAAAGAAGTGGCAGATGGAATTCAACCCAGAAAAGTGTGAAGTGATTCATTTTGGAAGGTAGAATTTGAATGCAGAATACAGGATTAATGGCAAGATTCTCGGCAGTGTGGAGGAACAGAGGGATCTTGCGGTCCCCGTCTGTGGATTCCTCAAAGTTGCTGCCCAAGTTGATTGGGTTGTTAAGAAGGCATATGGTGTGTTGGCTTTCATTGGCTGGAGGATTGAGTGTAAGAGCCGCGAGGTTATGCTGCAGCTCTATAAAACCCCGGTTAGACCACACTTAGAATATTGTGTTCAGTTCTGGTCGCCTTATTATAGGAAGGATGTGGAAGCTTTAGAGTGGGTGCAGAGGATATTTACCAGGATGCTGCCTGGAATGGAAGGCAGGTCTTATGTGGAAAGGGTGAGGGAGATAGGGCTTTTCTGATTGAAGTGAAGAAGGATGAGAGATGATTTGATAGAGGTGTACAAGGTGAGAGAGGCATAGATAAAGTGGATAGCCAGAGGCTTTTTCCCAGGGTGGAAATGATTATTACGAGAGGGCATAATTTTAAGGTGATTGGAGGAAGGTATTGGGGCGATGTCAGAGATAGGTTCTTTACATGGAGAGTGGTGGGTGCATGGAATGCACTGCCGGCAGTGGTAGTGGAATTAGATACATTAGGGACATTCAAGCAACTCTTGGATAGGTACATAGAGGATAGTAAAATGTAGGTTATGTAGGGTAGTTTGATTTTGGAGTAGAATAATAGGTCAGCACAACATCCTGGGCTGAAATGCCTGTACTGTGCTGTATTGTTCTATGTTCTATATACTCCATGCTCCCCCCCTCCTCCCCACCGCAGAACTAACTCTGGTGAATCCGTGTGGAATTTCATTCCCTGTTGACTGAATAGCTGGAGAATGTTCTTGTTCATTTTGGTCACCACTGCCAAGTTTGCCAAGGACACCAGTCTTTGTCCTTTCATGGGTATTGTGGGCCTTTTTCTTCTGCAAATGTAATGGGACAGTGATGATCCCCTCAAATTCTGGTAATTCTCCTGTCATACCATTCAACCTTTTCCATTCTCACTCCTAGTCCCTGAAAACCAGGCAGGTTGCTGAGTCTTCTAGAACTAGCATTCCAGCCACTCCAAGTCCTTTCCTGCTGACTCCACACATGCATATATATTCTCCAACAGAGTTAGAATCCTCATGTACCCTTACAGAATGGAGAATGTTGAAATAACTCCACAGAGGCCTGTATCTCATTACCAGGTCACCCTTTATTTACTCGTGCATAGTACTCAACACTGGTCAGACTTCCTCAGAGCCAGCTCTCAGAGTGACCAGAACTTCTGACATTCCTGTTTATATCTACAAGAAGGGACCAGGTTAGCAGCTCCAATCAGGGAACTCAAATTCTTTGAGGTCCACCGGGCTGGCCTAGTTACATTCACTACATCCCTTCCCCTCTAAGTCTGGGGACGTAGGCCATTTCTTTGTTTTGTAGCCTATCCGGGGGCATTTTTGCTCCGGATCCAGTTGTTCTGATGCAGCCTTGGAAACGGGCAGCATGTACTAGACCACAGTGCCCAGAGCATCAGAACAAAGTCATCTTCTTCTTCAGGCAGTAAAGGCATCAAGGCTGCGACATCCGCTGTGTCCATCTCAGACTCCAAGGTTTCTTCAGCATTAGACAGAGGGGAGAATCTATTGGTTCCAACAGGCTTTTTGGCAGTTCTGAAGAGCCAGGTATGTTTTGCTTCTGCCCCGTTTGTGAAGTTGCAGCTTTCATGTGGCCCATGTGCTTTTTCAAGATTGCCTCACCTACCTGCACTTTGCATGTCACAGGACCTGACCTTGTGTCGACCATGCCTCTTACCTACACAGGGCCATTCCCATGGTTTTGGCACCTAGCTTCATCCCTGAAGTAAGCTGTCTTTCTCACTTAGAAGAGTCTTCTGTCTGGCATGGGCGCTGCTGATGCTGTTTCACCTTCCTGCTTTCAAGGAAAGATCAGATTTAACCTGGTGCAGAGTCTTATTTCCCCTTAACAACTTTGCTGGAGATAACCCTGTAATTGCATGAGGGGTGGTCCTATAGTCAAATAGGTACAAGGATGGTTTGGTATCATGCAAAGCTGTAGTTTGTTTCTTTAAGTATGCTTGAAAAGTTTAGATTGCTCTTTCTGCTAGACTGTCGAATGATGGTTGGTATGGAGCTGAGCTGTTATGCCAAATGCATTCGACTTTAGGTAATACTCAAATTCCCTGCTGTTAAATGATGTCCCATTGTTTGTGACCAGCATGTTCAGGAGTCCATGTATTGCAAAAGTTGCTGGCAGCTTTTTTATCGGTGCCCCCATGTATGACCAAAGAACTCTATGCACGTCCAACCACTTTGAGTGGGTATCCATAATGACTAAGAACACTAAGCCCATGGTCGATGTGTAACGAAGTCTAGAGTTTACCTGGACATTGGAAAGTGGGGGTGCAGTTGGCAGTAATTTTTGCCCCCTTGTTGGCACTCTGGTCACTGCCCCAATAATGTGGCTATGTCTGCATCCAATCCTGGCCACTAGACAAAACTTCTTGCCACCGTCTTCATTTTGGATACCTGTAGATGACCCTGCTGGAGTTCAACAAGTAACTGGCAGCGACCTTAGCTCAGGAAATCACACTTTCTCTGCATAATAAAATGCCATCTCCTTCCATTATCTGGTCTCATCGGGTACAGAAAGGTTTCAGTTCTGGTTGTGATGACCTTTTTGTTTGCCTTATCACCACCAGCTGTGTTAGTTTTGCCAGAATTGGATCTTTTTGTGTCCAGTCTGATATTGTCAGTGGTGACCAGAAAGGTGTCCAGAAAGTTTAAAACGAGGATGGACTCTTCCAATGGCGGCACCACCAGTGGTGTATCTGCCAGCAGGAAGTGGCTCAAGGCATCTGCATTTGTTACTTGGCCTCGCGGATGGTGTTCCAAATTGTAGTTGTATGCACTTAGAATGAACCCACTACTGAATTTGACCTGAAGCTATGGGCAGCATGGCCTTGTCCTCTTTGAATAGCCCCAGAAGGGGTTTGTGGCCTGTTACTAATAACATTTTTGTTCATAAAGGTATTGGAGGAACTTTCTCACACCAAAGATGATCACCAATCCTTCCTGATATCTGGGTATATTTGCAGTCTGCATCAGTCAAAGCCCAGGGTGCATATGCTATTAGATGTTCCTCTTCATTAGTCCATGTGTGAGCCAACACTTCCTTGATACCATACAGGGATGCATCGCATGTCAGCACCAGATCTCACTTGGGATCGTAATGGGCCAACTCCTTAGACAATGATAGCTGCTTCTTCACTTCTGTAAAGGCTATGTCTTAGCTACGAGACTATTTCCAATGCTGCCCATTTTTCAATAGCAGATGTAAGTGTGTCAGGAAGGAGGCTGGGTTATATATGAACTTTCCATAATAATTCACCAAACCAAGGAAAGACCTAAGTTCCAGTACAGACATGGGAGGCAGGGCACCTTTGACTGCCCTCACAATATCTTGCAACTGCTGTAATCTGGGCTTGTCAACTTTGTACTCTAGGTAAGTCACTTGGGGTCCCTGGAAAATGCATTTTTCCCTTCTAAGGCTTATGCCTGCCATGGAGAAGTGGCTAAGAACTATTTCCAACTTCTCTGAGTGCTCTTTATTGGTCTTCCTGGTTATTAGCATGTAATTCAAATAATTGGTGACCTGTGGTAGACCTTGTAAAATGTTCTCCATCATCTGCTGAAAAATGGCACAGACTGATGATACCCCAAATGTCAGTCTCATATATTGGTGCAAACCCTTATAGGTATTAATTGTAGCATACGTCTTGGAACCCTCATCTAACCGCGTTGCAGGTATGTGGCTCATGTCCAGCTTCATGAAGTACATCCACCCTGCCAGCTTTAGGTGTAAGTCCTCAATGTAAAACTTGGGTATTTATCCAGCTGCAAGAAGCAGTTTAATGGTTGTTTAAAATCCCCACAAAGGTAAACCAATCATTGTGCTTCAGCATTTGTACAACTGGTGCTACCCATTCCTGTACTGTTTTGATGATTCCTTCACTTTCCAGCCTCCTGATTTCTGCCTCTATTTTTGCACGTAAGGCAAATGGCACTGGATAGACCTTGCAGAATCGTGGAATTGCTTCCTAGTCAACTTGCAAGTTGGCCTTGCCTCCTTTGATAGTCCCCCAACTTTCTTTAAAAACTTCTGGGTATTTAATTAGGACTTCACTCACGTGGACATTTTCTAATTAAAAAATGTTGATCCAATCAAGGTGAGTCTTTCTCAACCAGTTTTTCCGATCAGTCCAGAGCAAATTTTGTTAAAATCTGGTTCTACAACCACTGATATAGATGCGCTGGTATCAACCTCCACAAGAACTAGGTGACCATTTAAACAGACATTTATTTTGATTGGTTCTGATTTGGATGCTGCTAAGCATTTTAACTGTTCCAAGCCAGATGTAGATGGGCTTTCCAGGGTGTGCACTCTGCTGGATACCAGCCTACAAGTTCTCTTACTCAATTTAGGTCTAGTGGGACTCTTTTGCTGTCTTGAATCCACATACTGACAGCAACAACAATGGCTTGCCAGCCTGGATCCTGAAGAAAATTTTAACCATTTGACTGAGACTTGGCTTTGTTTTGGGGTTTTGCTGTGGGCTGACCTAGAGTCCCTCTGTTCAGGATATGTCCTGAGTGAGGCCATGCAATTGCCTTCGCTTAATGGTGTTCCCCATGTTCAGTGAGACTGGCGAGGGTGTGCACATCCATTGGCATATCCTGTAATTCATATACTCCACTTGTCGCATTTTCTAATGACAAAGTGAGTTGTAGTTCCTGTTTGAAGTCCAGATGGGCTTTAGCTAGTAGGTGCTTTTGCATGGTTACATCATTAATCCCACATACCAAATGGTTTCTCAGCATCTCATTAAGGGTTAAACCAAAGTCACATACCTCTGTCAGTTACCTTAACTTTGTTAAAAATCCCACATGATTTCCTTGGTTGTCAAATTGTTGAGTAAAACCAATAGCATTCCGGAACTAGAGGTGGTTTGGGGTCATAATATTTCTTAACTTAATCCGTCAACTCTTGAAAGATTTTTATATCTGGTGCCTCAGGAAACATTAGGTTCCTAATATCCAAAAAGGTTGCGGGTCCAGAAGCTGTCTGGAGAATTACTTATTGCTTTTCATCTGCCCCAATATCATTTGCCAGAATAAAATAACGCATTATTTCCACATACCTGGGCCCAGTTTACAGTGGCAGGAACAAATGAGTCAAGCTTCCCAAATAACAGCATGATCGCAAAAATGCTTGCCCAAACTCAAAGATGACTGTTGCAAGCGAATTTCCTCTGGAGCATTTTTTTTCTCTTGTTACTATTGAAATAACTCCACAGAAGTTTGTTTTCCCTCACTAATTTACCCTTTATTTACACATGCATAGTTCTCGAGGCCAGTCCAGCTTCCTCAGAGCCAAGCTCTTAAAGTGATCAGAATCTTTGACAATCCTGCTTATATCCTGCTTAGGCAGTGCTTCTTGATTAGATCAGATTAATAGCCCCAGTCAGGAGACTCATATTCTATAAGGTCCATCTGTTTTGATACAGTCACTACAAAGGTCTTTCACCTTGTTTTGCAGCAAGGTAACCAATCTTACAGATGGCTACACAGATACCAACCTGCTCTGATTCTGCACTCCAGACATGTTTTGACCAGCATCTCCTGGTATTTGATCATGATCTAAAGGAGGGCATCCAGGGAGTTATCATTAAACCATGAAGCTGCCTGCAATCTTGTCTCTGCCTTTGTTCCAGGCAGCTGTTGTTATTGCTGCTTCTCAATCAGTAACACTCCTTCAGAAATGAAACCCTGGCTGGAAAGAGAGAGAGAGAGGCTGAGAGGAGTGAGATAGGAAGCAAGTTTCTATCAGCAAAACATAAAATGCACTAGTGTATTAAAAACTGGAACAAGCCTACTCCTCACATAGTCTTTTTTCAGCTCATGTTCAGTACCTGTTGTTTACTATTCATTGCTTGTTGGATGCTCTTATATCTTTTGTTAACTTTCAAAAAATTATTTTCAGTAGAGATATTTTTAAGTGTGACTATTTTTGGCTTCTCTATTCCTTGCACTGAGACAAAGGTAGAATGTTTCTCTGTTGGAAATGAATGGCACCTATTGGGTGTGGTTACAGAATTTATCAGGCAATCAATTATTTGGAATTTTTGTGTCATGCTTTTTCCTTCAGATCAGCTAATAGCAGCCTGTCACAGTGCCAACAATCATCTAGCACCACCCTGTCCGGGTGAGATTACTGACACACTACCAGTGAATTTGGCAATCTCTGCTCCAATTTTTACTATTCAGCGTGGATTGGGCTGGGTGATACGGCTACCTTAATTACCAAGGTAACAGGAGGGAGTCTCTGGGCTTAAGGTGATTAACAGGTTGCAAAGACAAAACAAACCACAAAACCGAAACAAAGTGTTCATGCTACCCAGTTCCGGGATATTGTTCATTGTTTTTAATCTTCTCAAAAACTGCAGCTCTTTACTAAAGGGCATAAGTTAGATCTGAGCTGGTAAATGTTATAAAATTCCATTCCAAAAAGTGGGACTAAGCTACCATGACTGGTGAAATTTGTTTTATCTTCAAGAATTTTTCATGAAGATTGAAGGAACCAGTCGAGGCTGAGAGACTGTGTGAAATCAGGAAACAGTGGTTGGTTTAGGCTTCCGGTTGGGGAATTCCCAGGCTTGAACTTCTGGGATAGAATAAGCTAGAGTAAAAGGCAGTGTGACGTGCCTTGATATCAACATTGTGGGAGTATAGGGTGGAGGAAAATTATGACGAGTAGGACTTTTAGAATTTAGAAACAAACAGAATAGCATAGAGCGTAGTGATATCCTGTGGATAAAGTAGGTTGTGACGAATAGATATGGGAGGTTAAAGAGAGGGAATGCTGATTGGACCAGCCTATAACCTGTCTCAATGTAAGGGAGAGGTTGTTGGAGTTTGTGCAGGCATAAAATCACCAATATTTGATCAAAAATCAGCAAATAATATATATTTTATACCTATGAATTTTTACAGCAACTCCTCACATTGAAAAGTCTCAAATGTTTAGTACTATTATGTAAATAAATTATTATAGTAAAAAGGCATTGTAATCTAAGAGAGTGATAGAGTTACTATACACACTGTCATGATACACAAGGTTAGGAAATACAGGTTAGCTAGTTAGCCAGAGGGAAAAGCTCTCTGTACTAGTTCTGAAGAAGAGTCATATCAGATTCAAAATAGTAACTCTATTTTTCTCTGTCAGATACTGCCAGATTTTCTTAGGCATTTTCTGTTTTCGTTAAAGCTTTCTCAATACTGCATCATCACACAATCCCAAGACAGATGTACACACATTGTATCAGTGCTTCCCAAACCTTTCCAATTGTGACCCTAACTCAAGGCTTGAAAACTTTTGTGAACCCTTGGTGAGAACTGTGAGGAACTGGATGGCAGGAGTCTATCTATTAAAGTGGGAGTAAAGCTGTTATAACTCAGTCAGAGCTTGATTGTGGCTATTGCTGTCTCAGAACTTGTGACCTCAAAATTTCAGTTTCTGATCCCACTTGAGTCCAAATTCCCATTTTGGGAAGAACTTCCAGTTCTGAGGAAGGGCCACCAGACCCAAAATGTTAACTTTGTTTTCTCCTCCACAGATGCTGCCAGACCTGCTGAGCTTCTCCAGCAACTTTGTTTTTGTTCCCATTTTGGGAAGCCCTGGATAATATACAGAGTGAAGTTCTCTCTACATTGTCCTATGAACATATCCAGAACACGTACAGCACGGGTTAGACTCAAAATTAACTGTACAGGAGTATATATGGGTAACTGATTAATATTTCTGAAATATGTGATATGGTGTGAAACAAATCTTTTATGGTAAATGCTTTCCATTTGTAGCTGCAATAATCCATGCGTTTGCTCTTATTAGATTTTCTGCTGACTGATTTTACCTACTAATGGTTAAGTTAGCATGCATTTTTTTAGTTCTGAGGGACAAAGTTAAATGTATTTAAACATATGACACCCTCTGAGCTGTCAAGCATAGGAACACAAGGGATAGAGTCAGATCAAATATTTGTTAAATGGTCAAAGGGTTAACTTTTGCAAGCTGTGGTGATTTCATCACAGCAACTGGAGTCCTTGAACTTATCTTGAATCTTGTGAAAATATTACGAACCCACAATACTCAATAGTGTCAGAGGGGCTTGGTGCTCTGGCTCAAAATGTTCATGATCTGGATGGATTAGTCAGAAAATGATACATTTGCAGAGGGTGAAATCTATACTCCAGATCCTTGAACTGTAAACAGTTGAGCAAATAAAAACTGATTATATTTTGCTAGGGTGACGTGGAATAAAGTCCAATATTCTACTTTAGTGATGTGTGGTGTATTTGTTACATAAAACATTTTGCTTTCACAGATCACAGTATATAAGAACAACTTCCAACACAAAAATATTTCCACCCCATTTCAATCTGTTCAATGACTTGCATTTATCTAGTATCATTAGTCTGGTAAAACATCCAAAGACACTTCATAGGTGTGTTATATAAAAAAAAACTGACACTGATACACATAAGGAGATAAAGATTGATGAAGAAAGGGAGGTATGACCAAGAGATTTAGTTAGAGAATTCCAGACGGTCATCAATATAAGTGAAATAACTCTACAGAGGCCGGTATCCTGTCACAAAATCACACTTTATTCATCCGTGCATAATACTTGCACTGGTCTGGCTTCCTCAGACTCAACTCACAGAGTGAACAGAACCTCTGACACTCCAGTTTATATCTGTCACACAGGCAAAGCAGAGATGAAATATGAGAGTAAGCTAGCTAGTAATGTAAAAGAAGATTGCAAGATGGTTTTTTTTGAATATCTAAAAAGTAAGAAAGAAGCAAAAGTGGACATTGGACCAGTGAACAATAAGGCTGGAGAATCAGTAATAGGGAACAAAGAAACAGCGAAGGAACTGAATAGGTACTTGGCAACAGTTTTCACAGTGGTGGTGATCTTTCAGAAATCACTGGAGTCAGCAGATTGGAAATGGCTAATGCAACACCCCTGTTTGAAAAAGTGAAGGAGGCAGAAGACAAGAAACTACAGGCTGGTTAGCCTGACCTTGGCTATTGGTAAGATTTTAGAGTTGATTATTAAGAATGAGATTATGGAGTAGTTGGAAGGTTTTGGTGAAATAGGGTTGAGTCTTGACAATCTTGTCAAGGGGAGGTCATGCCTGACAAATCTGTGAGAATTCTTTGAGCAGGTGGAGCAAGTTAGACAAAGGAAAGCCAGTTGCCATGTTCTGTTTGGATTTCTAGAATACCTTTAACAAGGTATTGCACGGGAAATTGCTAAATAAGAGAAGAGCCCATGAAGTTAAGGGCATGGTACTGGCATGGATAGACAATTGGCTGACTGGTAGATGGCAGACAGTAGGGATAAAATGGTCTTTTTCAGGATGGCAGTCAGTGACTGGTGGAGTTCCTCAGGCTTCAGTGTGGGGACCACAACTATTTATGTCATACATTAATGATCTGGATTAAGGAACTGCAGGCATTGCTGCTAAGTTTGCAGATGAAAAAAACAATAGGAGGAGGGACAGGTAATGTTGAGGAAGCAGGGAGGCTGCAGAAGGAATTGGACGGGTTCAGAGATTGGGCAAAGAAGTAGTAGATGAAATACAACGCAGGAAAGTGTAAGGTTGTACACTTTGATAGGAAGAATAGAGGCAGAAACTACCTTCTAAATGGGGAAATGCTTCGTAAATCTGAAGCACAAAGGATTTTGGAGTCATTGTTCAGGATTCTCTGAAGATTAACATGCAGGCTCAGTTGGCATTTGGGAAGAAATGTAAATGTTAGCATTCATTTCAAGAGAACTAGAATACAAGAGCAGAAATGTACTGCTGAGGCTGTGTACGGCAATGGTCAGACCTCATTTGGAATATTGTAAGAGGCTTTGGACCACATATCTAAGGAAGGATATGCTGGCACTGGAGAGGGTAGAGAAGAGATTTGCAAGAATAGTCCCAAGGCAAAAGGCTTTGGCATATAAGGAGCAGTTAAGTACTCTGAGTCTGTGCTCAATGGAGTTTAAAAGGGTGAGGGGCATCTGATTAAACTGTACAGAATACAGAGATCTGGATGTGGCGAAGATGTTTCCACTAGTACCAGAGACTAGGACCCAAGAGGGCAGCGTCAGAGTGAAGGGACAGTCCTTTAGACCTGAGATAAGGAGGAATTTGTCCAGCAAGAGGACGGTCAATCTTTGGAACTCATTACCACAGAGGCCTGTAGAGGCTAAATCATTGAGTGTATTTAGGACAGAAATAGATAGGTTCTTGATAAGTATTGAGGGCTACAGGGAGAAGGCAGGAGAAGGGGTTTTAGGAATATGTCAGCCATGACTGAATGGTCTGACTCTGCTCCTAAATCGTATAGTCATTTGGCCTTACTGAGGTGAAATAGAGCCATAGAGACAAATAGCATGGAATGAGTGAAATGCATGGAATTCATTTGAAACAGAAGGTAAGTTTTTTCGACTTTCTTAAATGAAAATGAAGTCCCTGTTACTTGGAGAAAAGCAAAAATAAATAAATAAACAGAAAACTAGCCCTCCTTTGACTCCGATGTGCAGTTAATAAGATCATTAACAAGCAATGATCCCCCTTAAAAAGCAACTCGCTGTTCCCAAGCATGAATCCCATCTTGATACTCAGAACTTAGTTAAAAGACAGTGTTGTTCACAATGTAGAGATGGACTTTGCTGCACTTCTGTCATAATTCTTCCATAATTTTTGCTGTAGTCAAGCCATTTAGCATCCTGTCAGATTCTGGCCAAATAGTTGAAATAGGAGATAATAAAGTGTGAAGCTGGATGAACACAGCAGGCCAAGCAGCAGCTCAGGAGCAAAAAAGCTGCTTGTAACTATGTCCATTTCAAGCCCACCGACTCCCACAGCTACCTAGAATACACCTCCTCCCACCCACCCTCCTGCAAAAATTCCATTCCCTATTCCCAATTCCTCCGCCTCCGCCGCATCTGCTCCCACGATAAGACATTCCACTCCCGCACATCCCAGATGTCCAAGTTCTTCAAGGACCGCAACTTTCCCCCCACAGTGGTCAAGAACACCCTTGACCACGTCTCCCGCATTTCCTGCAACACATCCCTCACACCCCGACCCCGCCACAACCACCCAAAGAGGATCCTCCTCGTTCTCACACACCACCCCACCAACCTCCGGACACAACGCATCATCCTCCGACACTTCCGCCATCTACAATCCGACCCCACCACCCAAGACATTTTTCCATCCCCACCCTTGTCTGCTTTCTGGAGAGACCACTCTCTCTGTGACTCCCTTGTTCGCTCCACACTGTCCTCTAACCCCACCACACCCGGCACCTTCCCCTGCAACCGCAGGAAATGCTACACTTGCCCCCACACCTCCTCCCTCACCCCTATCCCAGGCCCCAAGATGACTTTCCATATTAAGCAGAGGTTCACCTGCACATCTGCCAATGTGGTATACTGTATCCATTGTACCCGGTGTGGCTTCCTCTACATTGGGGAAACCAAGCGGAAGCTTGGGGACCGCTTTGCAGAACACCTCCGCTCGGTTCGCAATAAACAACTGCACCTCCCAGTCGCGAACCATTTCCACTCCCCTTCCCATTCTTTAGATGACATGTCCATCATGGGCCTCCTACAGTGCCACAAGATGCCACCCAAAGGTTGCAGGAACAGCAACTCATATTCCGCTTGGGAACCCTGCAGCCCAATGGTATCAATGTGGACTTCACTAGCTTCAAAATCTCCCCTTCCCCCACTGCATCCCAAAACCAGCCCAGCCTGTCTCTGCCTCCCTAACCTGTTCTTCCTCTCACCCATACCTTCTTCCCACCCCGAGCCGAACCTCCATTTCCTACCTACTAACCTCATCCCACCTCCTTGACCTGTCCGTCTTCCCTGGATTGACCTATCCCCTCCTACCTCCCCACCTATCTTCTTTTCTCTCCATCTTCGGTCCGCCTCCCCTTCTCTCCCTATTTATTCCAGAACCCTGACCCCATCCCCCTCTCTGATGAAGGGTCTAGGCCCGACATGTCAGCTTTTGTGCTCCTGAGATGCTGCTTGGCCTACTGTGTTCATCCAGCTTCACACTTTATTACCTTGGATTCTCCAGCATCTGCAGTTCCCATTATCACTAGTTGAAACAGGAATTCACTTCCTCTGGAATTGAATATTTTTCAAAGGATAGTGTTGGGAAACAGATTGAATCTTTGTTTGAGAAGGGTCCTGATCTGAAATGCCAGCTTTCCTGTTCCTCTGATGCTACCTGGCCTGCTGTGTTCCTCCAGCTCTACACTGTGTTATCTCTGACTCCAGTATCTGCAGTTCTGACTATCCTGAAGTGTTGTTTTGCTGCTTACTTAAGATCTTACTAATTTTCTCTATCTGTAGCCTCATTTGATTATTTGTCACTGTGGCAACCATCTGCAAAGATTAAATATATGGTCCATCAAGCCAGGTTTCATTCTTGGATCTGACTTGTCCTTTATTTTCATCAGCTCAGATCAAAACAATTTTGATTTTCATCAGTATTTGTTGCAACATTGAAAGCCTCTTCTTTTTATCTCATGGTATCCTTAACCTGTATTTTCTTTGTTGAAAATTATTTAATTGCTATTTTTAATGCTTATTGTTATTTATTTACTGTCATATCTTTTAGAATTTTTTTCCAAATCAATCTTAGACTGTTGCTCCCCCCAGCTATGTAATTGGGTTTATTTAAATTTAAGAATCTTGTTTATTGTTAAAGTATGTCACTTTCAAATGTAATATGGAATTCAACTCTGTTATGATCATCATTTCCCGGGGGACTTCTACTGCAACAATATAAACTAACTCTGCCATTAATATATCATACTGAATCTAAATTGGCTTTATCCCGAGCTAATTCCACAACATCTTTTTCTAAAAATTGTACAAAAGCATTCCACAAACGCATGTTCCAGATCACTTTTGTCAATTTGATTTGAAGTAACTCCACAGAAGCTGGTATCCTGTCACCAAGTGCTCCTTTATTTATACATGGAGAGTCCTTGACACTAATCCAGCTCCCGCAGAGCCAGTTCTCAGAGTGAACTGGATGTATAATACTCCTGTTCTTGTCTGTCAGCCAGGGCTCCCTGATTGGACCATATTAACAGCTCCAATCAAGGAACTGATATTTTACGAGTTCCACCTGGCTGGCCTTGTTACAACCACTACAGATTGATCCAGCCTATAAGAAGATTGTAGTGCCCCACAGCTATTAGATTTCCTCGACTAACTCTGAATTCCTTGTTGAAATCTCTGTTCAATGGTATAACTACTTTTAGGGGGCCAATGAATTACTCCCAACAGTGTTTCCTGAGCATTGTTATTTCTAATTTCCAACCCTACCAATTCTACTTACTGATTATCTGAGTCAAGATCCTTTTACACCATCTTCATTATAAGAGATTTCCTTCCTCCTTTTAAATTCTGCAAAATCTTTTCGAAGCATTGTATATCCTGTCATATTTGTTAGCCTTTAAATGCTTACAAAAGGACTGATGACAGGCCCGTCAACCGGACATTACCTTTGGATTTAATCGGGTAGAGATGGGAAGCCATTCTCTTCCATTGATTAAATACCTTCCCTCTCCATTAAATCTGTCTCAAGGAAGGGCCTTAAATTTCAATCAATGTGATTTCACTTTCTTAATGCCTCAGATTGTTCAATAAATGGTCTTCAGTATTAAGCCCATTCTCCAAGAAAATTTTCATTCAGTTTCCCCTATTGTTGTCATCAGTATCCTGGGTTAATTCAAATTTCAGACTCCTCATCCATGTATCAGGAAACATACCAAGATCCTATTTTCAACAACGCCATTAGGAAAAAGGTCTGGGTTTATGCCAGATCTGACCCAAACCACCATCATGACTAGGTACAGCAAATGGCATCAATGGGAGATCTGATACTAGATTAGTTGTGTCCTTACTGCTGGATACCAGCAGGCATTTGAATCAAAGCTAAATTAGATGGACATGCAACTTCAAAATAGAGGAAAAGTAATTAGGAATCTTAATAGGAAGGCCAAGGCACTTAAGACACCACTGTCAGTGATATTGAGCAGATAACCCAGGAAATTACAACTTTGTTCATTTCTGCAATGAGGTTGCTGATTATAAGCTATATTTAGGTGATTTAGATAGATCCTTTCTGCCATGCTTTGCATGTGAAGATGGTAATAAATACTCACATACTTAATGGTGTGTTGTCCTATCAACCATGCTGTGGCTGGCCAGTTCTTTGCATTCAGTATCTATCTAACATTGACTCAAATCCATGGTAGTCAGTCCTGCATAGACTAACTAGAGATCAGTTTCTCAGAAGAAGTTTACAAGATTTAAAAAGGACAAAAGGGGCAACTTTTTCACACAGATGGTGGTCCGTGTCTGGAATGAGCTGCCAGAAGAAGTGCTGGAGGCTGGTACAATTACAACATTTAAAAGGCATCTGGATGGATAGACGAATAGGAAGGGTTTGGAGGGATATGGGCCAAATGTTGGATTTGTGACTAAATTAATTTCAGATATCTGGTCAGCACGGACAAGTTGGACCGAAGGGTTTGTTTCCATGCTGTACATCTCTATGACTAAAGTCTCCATAAAATTCCATTAGGCCAAATATGATATGTCTGTTGATAGACGATAGGACTAAGACAATCCCCCACCTCAACTCTCCTATGCCTTGATGACCCAATATCTGAGGCAGGTCGGTCCAGGGTTTCACTGATGAAGAAGCAACTAGCTTGATCTTTGATGAAACCAGACCTAACTTGATTTATCACTTGAGCATTGCATAGGGATAACTCTGGAGTTGGACCATGTGTTGTGAACTACAGTCTGGGCGAACAGCAAGCAGCTGTCCAATATTCAATGTCAGTGTTCCACATATGATCATAGAGTCATAGAGATGTGCAGCATGGAAACAGACCACATAATCCAACTCATCCATGCTGATCAGCTATCCTAAATTAGTCTAGTCCCAATTGCCAGCATTTGGCCCACATCCCTCGAAACCCTTCCTACTCATGTACCCACTGATTTGAGTGATTAAAATTCTATTGCAATTTAGCCATTATTGAGGTTTTCTTAAAACCTTTACAGTTTACATCTACGTATTTTAGATTTAGGGTCATGCTGAGTAAGAGAAGGCATACCTTTTTAAACAAGCAGAAACACTTACTGTCTGTAGATCCCAGCAATTTAGTTTAAAGACTGTTGACTGCAGATACAGGTTTCCACATGTGTTAGACACCAGACTGAGATTAAACTAAATTATTGTTTTCAGTGCCCCTGGGTTAAGGAGGAGTTAAACAGGCAGAGCCTTGTCTCCTGAACATCACTCTTTGTTGTGCATTGAAAATGTCTAGGTCTCAGGCTGGGACTTAAGTTAATGATTCCATGGTTGCTGACTTTGTCACATGGAGAGTGCATCATTTGATATGAAATGTTGAAATACACAGAGAACGTGTGGAAATCATTCCCCAGTCTAAGTCACCAACTTTCTGGAGAGGAGAAGAAGCTACATGCCAGCACTTTTGAGAAGATCGCAGAAAAACAGGCTAAATACAGAAGTTGGGGTATGATTCTGTACTCAAGGAGTTAATGTTTTTACAATATTCAGTTCACAAAATAGCTAAGGTTTATGTCAACAATTTTCCTTACCATCACTTCTCCTGGGTCACAAGGTTTATGAACCAGTTGTAGCCAGTAGCAAATAAACAGAAGTCCTAGATCTACTTACTTTCTGCACACTAATTTGCAGATCCTTTCAGCTCACAAACATTAATGTGTTTAAACAGTGCGTGTTCTGTAACTGAGACCTTACCTTACATGGGGAAATATCCAAATTATTTGGCCCCTTAAGACATATTCTCTCCTGAAGATGAGGATTGTAGGTGAGATTCAGGTCCCCTCTTTCCTGAATGATGCTGCTGTCACTTAGGGATAGTTCTTCAGGTATCAACTACCCTCTGGTTTCTAACCCAATGCAGAATTTAATGTAAATGACTGGGATCTTGCCTGTCAATTAGAAAACTGGTGAGAGCCCCACATTGCCCCTTTTTGAGATGGCCTCCCACATTAAGCACCAATCATGCAATTAACTGATCAGCAGCATGCCTTCCCAGCATCAAGGATCATGGATCTTGGGAATAGAATCCAGTCTCCAAGAGCTGCTGATCAATCAGAGTTAAAATGTTTGGGAGAGCTTGATGGCTTAATCTTGCTTTGGAGTTGGAGATGGATTTAAATTATTGTTCCCCCATTTCTCTTTCATTGAAAATATCATGCTATCAATCTGGTAGCAGCCGAAACACAAAGAAAGCAACCTAACTCAAGCTAATAAAATGTGAGACTGGATGAACACAGCAGGCCCAGCAGCATCTCAGGAGCACGTTTCGGGCCTAGACCCTTCATCAGAGAGGGGGATGATGGTGAGGGTTCTGGAATAAATAGGGAGAGAGGGGGAGGCGGACCGAAGATGGAGAGAAAAGAAGATAGGTGGAGTGGAGAGTATAGGTGGGGAGCTGGGGAGGTAGGGAGGGGATAGGTCAGTCCAGGGAAGACGGACAGGTCAAGGAGGTGGGATGAGGTTAGTAGGTAGGTGATGGAGGTGCGGCTTGGGGTGGGAGGAAGGGATGGGTGAGAGGAAGAACAGGTTAGGGAGGCGGAGACAGGCTGGTTGGACTGGTTTTGGGATGCAGTGGGTGGAGGGGAAGAGCTGGGCTGGTTGTGTGGTGCAGTGGGGGGAGGGGACGAACTGGGCTGGTTTTGGGATGCGGTGGGGGAAGGGCAGATTTTGAAGCTGGTGAAGTCCACATTGATACCATTGTGGACTTCACCAGCTTCAAAATCTCCCCTTCCCCCACCGCATCCCAAAACCAGCCCAGTTCGTCCCCTCCCCCCACTGCACCACACAACCAGCCCAGCTCTTACCCTCCACCCACTGCATCCCAAAACCAGTCCAACCTGTCTCTGCCTCCCTAACCTGTTCTTCTTCTCACCCATCCCTTCCTCCCACCCCAAGCCGCACCTCCATCTCCTACCTACTAACCTCATCCCACCTCCTTGACCTGTCCGTCTTCCCTGGACTGACCTATCCCCTCCCTACCTCCCCACCTATCTTCTTTTCTCCATCTTCGGTCCGCCTCCCCCTCTCTCCCTATTTATTCCAGAACCCTTACCCCATCCCCCTCTCTGATGAAGGGTCTAGGCCCGAAACGTCAGCTTTTGTGCTCCTGAGATGCTGCTGGGCCTGCTGTGTTCATCCAGCCTCACATTTTATTATCTTGGATTCTCCAGCATCTGCAGTTCCCATTATCACTGATAGAATATTTTTCTATTCATTTCCTTATCCAATTTTCTTTTTGAAAGTTAGAATTCAATCTACTTCCATTATTCTTTGCCAGTTTATTCCAGATAAAACAACTTGCTAGATCACACAATTTTTGCTCTGGTTCTTTTCTCAATTACCTCCAGCCTGTGTCCTCTAGCTGTCAATTGCTGCGCCAGAAGAAACAGTATGCCACAACTGACCAGATCATTGTAATCCAATGCCTCTCCCTTATCATCTAGCTAGACAGGACTTTAATAGCTTTGTTTCAATGGTATCTATCCTGTTATAGCCAAAGAATCACCTGCAATTGATTTTCTTCCTAACCCCAATCTGCAACTTTTGATGTCCCAAAGAATCTATACTTCTCCCTTCCTGTCTCTCATCTACATGTTGTCCCTTAGTGGCAGATACAAAAACCATATGTCAAGTTTCACACATTTGATGAAGTTCTACCTCACCACTAAATCTCTCAACTGCTCTACTGTTTCTACGTTGTCAAACTGCTTGTCTAATATCCAGCATTTCATGAACAGAAATTTCCTCCAACTAATTATTAGGAAGAGCAAAACCATTGTCTTAAGTCCACACAACAAATTCAGTTTCCTAGCTACTGTCTCCCTGGCAACTGTCTGATCCTGAGTTACCAATCTGACCCTTACATTCTGGCAACATCATTAAGGCCACCTAATTTCATCTGCATAATATTGCCTGACTCTTTTCCATCCTCAGCTCAACTAATACCAAAAGTCTCATCCAAATCTTGTTACTTATTTACTCAACTATTCCAGGACATTCTTGGCCAGTTTCCCATCTTCTACCCTCCATAAACTTGAGACAATTCAAAACTCTGCTGGCCTTTCCCCAATTTGCACCAAGATACATTGAATCCTAATTAGGCAATGCCTTAATTTTAAAATGTTCATCTTTGTTTTCTAACCTTGTTCTGTTTTTGCCTTTCCCAGGAACTATAAAAGTCTTCAGCCTTACAACTTTTGAAATATCCTTGTTCTTTCATTTCTGGTCTCTAGTATATGCCTGATTTTAATTGCCCTCATTGTAGTGATTATAACAAGGTCAGCCAGGAGGACCTCATACAGTCATCGATGTAGCCCATAGCCATCGCTTTGGTTTGTAGGAAGTAGACAACATCATGGGTCTGAGGTACGCCTGCCTCTTTGTAGGATACGTGAAATAGTCCCTTTTCTGCAGTTACACTGGCACCAACTCCCACCTCTTCTTCTGCTACATTGATGACTGTATCAGTGCTGCCTCGTGCTCCCTTTGAGGCGCTTGAACAGCTCACCTACTTCATCATCACCTCAAAATCACTTGGACCATCTCTGACACCACCCTCCCCTTCATGGACCTCTCCGTCTCTATCTCCAGCAACTGACTCAACACCGACAACTGTTTGCTTTGCTGGTCAGCAGTCCTCAGTCAAGGGGTAACATCTTGCTGTATGACAATCTGCCATAAGAATCTCACATCTGCATCATGTGCCAGCAATGCACAAGACAAACACACTTCAACTGGAGCAAACAAGCAGCCATGTTTCAACGTCTTACATGAGTAGACCTTACTGAAATGCAGGACCATCAGACAGTAAGTCCAGGGGAGTCTCTGAAAGCAGTCCAGAGAATTGTCCATCCTCAGGTGTCCAGTAGGTGTGTTCTTGGTCAGTGGGGCCATGACTCCGCAGTCTGAGGACTGGGTAACTATAAGTCCTCTGACTCCATAGCAACCAGTCCCGGAGGTGGGAATAACTCAGCCGGGGCATATACTGGAATCAGTCAGGGGTTTGATCACTACTTGTTCAGGGCGGTCTAATTAGGTCACTCAGTGGGGTGATCCGTGGTTGGTCCATTGGCCCCATCCAGAAAGTCTAAGGGGGAAATAAGGTTGGGGGAGACAAGGGGTGAGGGCACTGCTGCATGAAGGAGACTCAGGAAGGCATTTGTCAAGATTGGTGTTTGCAGAATGGGGGAAAAGGTGGATGACAATTGTGAAAGGGAGGCAATTGTATTTGTAAGTGAGGCAACCAGTAAAGTATGGATAGAAATGTGGTCATATGGGAGAGTGTTTGTCCACAGTTAGGCTTCAAGAGTTGGGGGGTAAACAGTCTATGACCACACCTGGCATGGTCACATCATATGCCAGAGGCTGAGGGAGAAAGGTGAGCAGGTGCAGGCTCATATCGAAGGGTGGGGACCTGGAGAGGTTTGAAGTCTAGGGGCTTCAGGGGAAGGGCTATCAGAAAAGGAATGTAGATGTCTTGGGCTTGCTGATACAAAGAGTTGGATGATGGAAACCACTGCCCTGAAGAAAGTTTGCTCTTGTGTTCCATCGCCCATCATGCTCAAAATTGAAACCATGAAAGGGAAAGAAAGGGGAAATGGCCACATACACACATGGAGTGGCTGACATAAGCATCTCAACCTGTGAGGGCAGTGACTACATGACCCACTGGTGCCCTTTAGAGAGATTCCCCAATGCAAGGGTTAAATAATGGGGTCTCCCAAACCCTCATGCCCTAGATCCATTGCTTCCCTGTGTACTGCACGTCCTTCCTGCCCCAGACATCGCTGGTGACTTCATTGAAGATCAATATTTTTGGATATAGCCCCGGAAAATAATTGTGATGATTGGCCAAGAAGGGCAAATTCATTGCCCCATACATACCTTGTATATCTTGGTTCCATATGAGCCAGTAGGGTCTCAAGAAAGAGACATTGCTCCATGGTGCATCGTGTAAGCACATAAAATTAGGCATCGTGCTGATTCAGTTACATTGAGGGACAAACAGAGTATCAAACTAACAGATGTCATGCAAAAATATTAACATTAATTGAAATGTGAACATGAATATATAGTCCAATGTTACCTATGCCACAAAAGTGCCTTCAAAAGGTTATCTTTTATCTTTCCCTCCCATTATGTCTCAGTGCAGTACCAGATTCCACAGCTGGAGCACAGGGATCCTTCGTAGTTATGGAGCCTGTTGGTCCAGGGGCATTCATTACAAGGTGGCCCAGACAAGTAGAAAGTGGATCCAATCAGCTTGAAGTTCAGGTCAGATTAGGTCTGGATGGCCTGGCCACCCCTCGAGTGTCGTGCAAGAAGACTTCTGAGGAACTTGTTTGTGATTATTCCTCCTGCTGGATGCCTCCTGGCACCACTCTGTGTACTTCTTTTTCATAAATTCAAGGGATGTAGGCATCACCAGCTGGGCCAACATTTGTTGCCCATCCCTTGTTGCCCTTGAAAAGGTGGAATTGAGCTGCTTTCTTGAACTGCTGCCCCCATGTGCTGTAAGTAGACCCACAGTGCTGTTAGGGAAGAAGTTCTAGGATTTTGACCCAGTGACAGTAAAGGAAAAGCAATATATTTCCATGTCAGGTTGGTGAATGGCTTGGAGTTGAATTTGCAAATGATAATGCTCCCATGTAACAGCTGCTGTTAATCATTTCAATGGCAGTGGTCATGGGTTTGGAATGTGCTATCTAAGGAGCTTTGGTGAATTTCTGTAGTGCATCTTGTAGATAGTGCACACTGCTGCTACTGAGTATCAGTGGTATAGGGAACAGAATGTTTGTGAACATGGTGCCAATCAAGCAGTCTACTTTGTCCTGGATAGTGTCCAGCTTCTTGAGTGTTGTTGGAGCAGCACCCACCCAGGCAAGTAAAGTATATTCCACCGTACCCCTGAATTGTGCCTTGTAGACAGTATTCACTTTTGGGGAGTCAGAAGGTGAGCTACTTTGATACAGAGGCATAGTCCTTTTGCAGTTGATGCCTTTACATTGATAACTCCTTACATTGTGTTGTGTGGCACATCATTATGCTAAATGGGACAGCCTTTGAACAGATCTAGCAATTCAAGACTGGGCATCCATGAGATTCTGCTGGACAGTAAAATCATATTCCAGCACAATCTGCAATCTCATAGCCTGTCATATCCTCCACTCTACTATTAATATCAATCCAGGAGCTCAACGAAGAATACAGGAGGACATGTCAAGAGCAGCACCAGGCATACCTAAAAATGAGATATCAATGTAGTGAAGCCACCAAACAGGCTACATTTGCATGCCAAACAGTATAAGCAGTAAGTGACGGACAGAGCTAAGAGATCCCACAACCAATGGATCAGATCTATGCTCTGCAGTCCTGTCACATCGGTCATGAATGTTAATAGACAATTAAATGACCACTGAAGGAGGAGGATATACAATGCTTGATGATGGAAGAGCTTAATGCATCAGTGCAAAGGATAAAGGAGAAGCATTCACAACAATCCACATCCAAAGTGCTCAATGAATGATCCATTTTGGCCTCCTCCAGTGGTCCCCAGCATTAATGGCAGCAATCTTCAGATAATTTGATTCACTCCATGTGATAGCAAGAAACAGTTGGAGGCACTGGATGCTGTAAAGGCTTGGGCCGTGACAACATTCCAGCAATAGTACTGAAGGCTTGCCACAGCCCTAGTTAAGCTGCTTCAATACTGCAATAACACTGGCATCTATCCAACAATGTGAAAACTTTCCCTGATATGACCTGTACATAAAAACCAGGACAAATCCAATCTGGCCAACCACTGCCACTATTAGTTTACTGCCATCAGTAAAGAAATGGAAGGTGTCATCAATAGTGCTATCAAGCAGTGATAACCTACTCACGGACACCCAGTTTGGGTTCTGCCAGGTTTACTCAACCCCTGACCTCATTACAGTCTAAGTTCAAACATGGACAAAAGAGCTGAATTCCAAAGATGAGGTGAGAACATCTGCACTTGACATTAAGCTCATATTTGATCTGGTAGCAAGGAGTCCTAGCAACACTGGAGACAATTAGAATTGGGGGAGCACTCAACGCTGGCCCATACTTATTCATAGGAAGATGGCTGTAGTTGTTGGTAGTCAGTCATCTTAGATCAAAAACATCTCTGCAGTAGCACCCCAAAGTAGTGTCCTAGGCCCAACCATCTTCAACTGCTTTATCAACAACCTTCCCTCCGTCATAAGATTAGAAGTGGGGATATTCACTGATGATTGCATAATGTTCACCATTCATGATGCCTCAGATACTGAAACACCACATGCAACTGCTGCAAGACCTGGACAATATCCAGGTTTAGGCTGAGGAGTGGGAGGTAACATTTGTGCTGCACAAATGCCAGGCAATGACCATTACCAATAAGTGACAATCTAACCACCATTCCTTGACACTTAAAGGTATTACCATCACTGAATATGAACTGGGGTTACCCTTGACCAGAAACAGAACTTGACTAGCCATGTAAATACAATAACTACAACAGCAGGTCAGAGGCTAGAAATGCTGCAAATTGAGTCTGCCTTCAGAGTGGAAGACACAAATTACATCCCAGAAATAGTAGGTAAGTTAGGGGCTAAACAGAATGAGAAAGTTAAGATTAGAGTCTTACTAGAGGCACTAGAGAAACTCAAGACACTAAAATCCAATAATTCCCCTCAAACTGGTGACCTATGGTTCTGAAAGAGTTAAATGCAGAGAAAATGTATCCTCTAGATTATGGAATAGTCCCAGTAAATTAGAAGAATGGAAATGTAATGGAGCTTTAAAATAAAAGAAAGGAGGCACAGACAAAACAGGGACCAATTAACCTGATATCAGGCATCAGGAACACACTGGAATCTGTTAAGAAAGACTAAATAATGCACTTTGATATACATAGTATAATTAGAATTAAAGGAAAATCCTATTTGTAAAATTTACTAGATTTTTGGAGAATGGAAACAAATTTGACAATGTGTCATCATTATGGATCAGACCAAACCCCATCAAAATATATTAAGAAGATGGCATAGATCCCAACTTTTACTTATTTTTAAAGGCAAGTGTGGTGTATTATGTTCCGGATATAATACAATTGGTCAAAATACCAGCCTTGAAGCAAAACACAACTTATTCTCCCTCTATAGCTAAAATATAAACAAAGGAAAGAAGAATTGGAATAACTTAAATCTATTGGACAACTAAACGGAATTTTAGCCTATTTAACTACTAAATAGCAGCTGTTCCAATGTAGCAACATCCTATAAACACACCCTTGGCAAAGGCAAATTCAGTAAAATAGATTGTCCCACATGCAATTCTAGCAGCAGGAAGAGAACCCAAGCTTTTAGATGTAACAGAGAGAAGAATAATAGCTTCCACATCCAGCTTCAAGACCCAGCAGCTACTGAACGTTAAACTAATATCCTGGTTCTGTTAGAGCTTGACTCCACCCCTTCATACTGCTTTTTTTGTTCCAAAAATACAAAGCTAGCTGGACTCAGAACGGACAACTTGGCTCCAACTTCACAAAACTTGCCTTTAAAAGAAAAATGATGGTACAAATCCTTCTTAACAGTCACACAAGAGGCTAAAAGGCAAGAACTAATGGAGTTGGGGGTGATAATATTAAGCATGACTGAAGATAAGCTATTGAACAGGAATCAGGGAGTAGGGATAAATGAAACATTTTCAAGTTTCCAGACTGTGTTTAGTGGAATATTTCTAATATCAACACTACCCCTCAGCTATTTACAATCTATATTAATGCCATAGACAAAGAGGTAGAGAGGATTTCATCAGGCAGATTTAAATCTCACTTCATTTTAATTTCCATTATCTTCAAAGTCAGGATCTCTATCCCTGTTGTGTGGCCGAGATTGGTAAATTGTAGAACCTCCCCTCAGTATCTTTTCAGGAACAGACTGTATTGCAGCTCATGTAGGTCAAGTACTTTGGGCTCAAACTCAGCTACAGTTCTGCAGAATTAATAAGGAAAGACAAAATCAATTGATCTGTTTCCAGGACTTACCTGTTTGTCGCTGGTACAATACGTACACTAACCTGTTCAAATGAATTGGTGATGTCTGCTTATCAGCAACATCATGTCTTTCCTTCACATAAAGCCAGCTGTAGATTCTGAATAACCACAATCCGATTGATATCTAGCATTGTGATGACAAAACCCAACAGGTTAAACAGTTCATTTTTTATCTGTAGAATATAAATTGATTTCATAAAATCATGCACTTTAGAAGAGGCCCTTTGACCCATTGAGTCTGACAAAAATTATGTTAAATCTACATAGTCCTACTTTCTAGCACTTAGCCCGGCACTGATATGAGACTCTGAGCTAAGTTCCCTGGTTTATCTCTACCATCCTCCTTGAAAAGTGAAAGGCACTGTCTAACGAGCCTTGGTGGGATGCTGCAGAAAATCTTGAAGATATTGCTACTTTGCGTTCATGGTGGAGGGAGTGAATATTGAGAGGGTCAGATGGGTTGTCAATTAAGTAGACTGCTTCCTCCTGGATAATATCAAGCTTCTTGAGTGTTATTGTAATTGCACTCGTCAAAGCAAGTGCAGAGTATTCCATTACACTCCTGATTTGTACCTTGTAGATGGTGGACAGGCTTTGAGGAATCAGGAGTTGAGTTATCCACCACACATTCCCCAGTCTCTGATCTGATCTGGCAGCTATAATATTATATGGTTACGGCATTGAATGCCAAGGGGGACAGTTGAAAAGTCTCTTGTTGGATGTGGTCATTGCCTGCCACAGTGTGGTATAAATTTTACTTGCCAATTATTGGCCCAAGTCTGAATGTTGTCCAAGTCTTGCAGTATTTGGACACATCTCTACTTCTATCCTTATGATAGAGGAAAGGTTATTGATGGAGTAACTGAAGTTGGTTGAGTATAAGTCTTAGGTTCAGAAGGCACTGCTAAAGAACTCTTGTTGTTGCAGTGCACTTTGTAGGTGGCACACATTGCTGTCACAGTATGTTAGTGGTTAAAGGAGAGAGTGTTTGATGTGTTAGATGGAACACTAATCAAGTGGGCTGCTTCATCGTGGACAACATGGGTTAGATACAGAACATAGCTCCCTCTTCCATGAATAGTGTACCTTTAGAATCTACCTCAATCAGAGTATCCTTTACTTGTTTGCGTGAAATTCTTTCTACTTATATCCTATTATTGCCACATCAAGCATACTTTTGCTGTGTGAACACATGCTTGGAACTAAACTGAGACTGCCTGAACCCCTGTCACTTCAGATCCTTCATCATGTTAACGTTAATTCTGGAATAAAACATTGGCATAAGCTAAAACTAAAGGAAGTTCCAAACATTGGTATAGCCTCTGATTTTCATGAGATCTTTGGGGGGGATCCCATGGTGGAGCTGCAACTGAGGAGGTCAGTAAGATCATTAGTAGTTGCCCTGGGGCCAATAATGATGGCCACCTGTTTCCAAGAGCTGCCAGCCAATCAAATAGATGACAACTCTGCAGCCTCAACAGTAGCACTGGAAGTGGTGACTGCACCTTGGAGAGGACGAATCAATGACCTCCACAGCAATGTGGTTGACTGGGCAATTAGGAACGGGCAATAAATGCTGGCCTAACCAGTGACACTCACATCCCATGAACAAATAAAGAAAAAAGAAGGTAAATGAGGTCTTGTGTGCCAGAATCAGTCAGGGAGGCTCCAGAAAGCAGAGTGGGTGGTTAAAAAATAGTGTGCTCTGACCACATGGCAGCCATTACTGCTGAATCATCTCAGCCAAAGAGTGGCTATAAAGGAGGGTCTCCCAGGAACTCACTGGTAGACTGCCATGGTGTATGTAGTGGTGTCATCGTTGAATTGTGGTTAACTCCTGATGATGGATTCCAATGGAGAGGGAACCAGGTTCTTAATTAACTGTTCAAATTATTGAATTAGTTCCAAGCAGGTGGCCATCTGCCACCTTTCCTCCAACACCCAAAAGTCTTTTAAAATCTGGCCCTTTGTGTTAGGTTCCCTACTCTCTGGGGCTTTGGTTCATCAGATTTAGATTTTTTTGGATTAACAGATAGCAGTGACAAAGAAACTGTTCGCAGCCATGTCTCCCACGGCCGACGACCTCATCGCTCCGCCCACAACCTCCACAGCCAGCAACCCCAGAGAAGACAGCCACACTGAGCCCTGCCGCATCTTCACCATCCCCCCAGACCTCCCACTGACTGAGGACGAACGGTCAGTCCTTAGTAAGGGGCTCACCTTTGTCCTCCTACAACCACACATCATGGAATACCAGTCACGGTTGGACATAGAGCAGTTTTTCCGCCGTCTTCGCCTCCATGCCTACTTCTTCAACCGGGAACCTAACCCTCCTTCCACTGACCCCTTCACCCGCTTCCAACACAAGTCCTCCTCCTGGACACCACCCCCAGGCCTCCTACCCTCCCTCGACCTCTTCATCTCCAACTGCCGTCGAGACATTAACCGCCTCAACCTCTCCACCCCTCTCACCCACTCCAACCTCTCCCCCGCAGAACGGGCAGCCCTCCGCTCCCTCCGCTCCAACCCCAACCTCACCATCAAACCCGCAGACAAGGGTGGCGCAGTGGTAGTATGGCGCACTGACCTCTACATCGCCGAGGCCAGACGCCAACTCTCTGACACCACCTCCTACCGCCCCCTCGATCATGACCCCACACCCGAGCACTAAACCATCATCTCCAACACCATTCACAACCTCATCACCTCAGGGGACCTCCCACCATCAGCCTCCAACCTCATTGTTCCCCAACCCCGCACAGCCCGTTTCTATCTCCTTCCCAAAATCCACAAACCTGCCTGCCCTGGTCGAACCATCGTCTCAGCCTGCTCCTGCCCCACCGAACTCATCTCCACCTATCTGGACTCCATTTTCTCCCCTTTGGTCCAGGAACTCCCCACCTACGTCCGTGACACCACCCACGCCCCCCACCTCCTCCAGGACTTCCAATTCCCTGGACCCCAACATCTCATATTCACCATGGACGTCCAGTCCCTATACACCTGCATTCCGCATGCAGATGGCCTCAAGACCCTCCGCTTCTTCCTGTCCCGCAGGCCCGACCAGTCCCCCTCCACCGACACTCTCATCCGCCTAGCTGAACCCGTCCTCATCCTTAACAACTTCTCTTTTGACTCCTCCCACTTCCTACAGACTAAGGGGGTGGCCATGGGCACCCGCATGGGCCCCAGCTATGCCTGCCTCTTTGTAGGTTACGTGGAACAGTCCCTCTTCTGCACCTACACAGGCCCCAAACCCCACCTCTTCCTCCGGTACATTGATGACTGTATCGGCGCCGCCTCTTGCTCCCCAGAAGAGCTCGAACAGTTCATCCATTTCACCAACACCTTCCACTCCAACCTTCAGTTCACCTGGGCCATCTCCAGCACATCCCTCTCCTTCCTGGACCTCTCAGTCTCCATCTCAGGCAACCAGCTTGTAACTGATGTCCATTTCAAGCCCACCGACTCCCACAGCTACCTAGAATACACCTCCTCCCACCCACCCTCCTGCAAAAATTCCATCCCCTATTCCCAATTCCTCCGCCTCTGCCGCATCTGCTCCCACGATAAGACATTCCACTGCCGCACATCCCAGATGTCCAAGTTCTTCAAGGACTGTAACTTTCCCCCCACAGTGATCGAGCACGCCCTTGACCGCGTCTCCCGTATTTCCCGCAACATATCCGTCACACCCCGCCCCCGCCACACCCGCCCTAAGAGGATCCCCCTCGTTCTCACACACCACCCTACCAACCTCCGGATACAACGCATCATCCTCCGACACTTCCGCCATTTACAATCCGACCCCACCACCCAAGACATTTTTCCATCCCCACCCCTGTCTGCTTTCCGGAGAGACCAGTCTCTCCGTGACTCCCTTGTTCGCTCCACACTGCCCTCCAACCCTACCACACCCGGCACCTTCCCCTGCAACCGCAGGAAATGCTACACTTGCCCCCACACCTCCTCCCTCACCCCTATCCCAGGCCCCAAGATGACATTCCACATTAAGCAGAGGTTCACCTGCACATCTGCCAATGTGGTATACTGCATCCACTGTACCCGGTGCGGCTTCCTCTACATTGGGGAAACCAAGCGGAGGCTTGGAGACCGCTTTGCAGAACACCTCCGCTCAGTTCGCAACAAACAACTGCACCTCCCAGTCGCAAACCATTTCCACTCCCCCTCCCATTCTCTAGATGACATGTCCATCATGGGCCTCCTGCACTGCCACAATGATGCCACCCGAAGGTTGCAGGAACAGCAACTCATATTCCGCTTGGGAACCCTGCAGCCTAATGGTATCAATGTGGACTTCACCAGTTTCAAAATCTCCCCTTCCCCTGCTGCATCCCTAAACCAGCCCAGTTCGTCCCCTCCCCCCACTGCACCACACAACCAGCCCAGCTCTTCCCCCCCCCACTGCATCCCAAAACCAGTCCAACCTGTCTCTGCCTTCCTAACCGGTTCTTCCTCTCACCCATCCCTTCCTCCCACCCCAAGCCGCACCTCCATCTCCTACCTACTAACCTCATCCCACCTCCTTGACCTGTCCGTCTTCCCTGGACTGACCTATCCCCTCCCTACCTCCCCACCTATACTCTCCTCTCCACCTATCTTCTTTTCTCTCCATCTTCGGTCCGCCTCCCCCTCTCTCCCTATTTATTCCAGAACCCTCACCCCATCCCCCTCTCTGATGAAGGGTCCAGGCCCGAAACGTCAGCTTTTGTGCTCCTGAGATGCTGCTTGGCCTGCTGTGTTCATCCAGCCTCACATTTTATTATCTTGGAATTCTCCAGCATCTGCAGTTCCCATTATCTCTCTCATAGTCAGCAGATGTGTTCCCTGCAACAAAACCAGCAGTGAACAAGAAACTAACTGGTCATCAAAACAGACATTGATGGAAATACTCAGCATATCTGGCAGCATTTATGGAGGGAGAAACAGAGGTAACATTTCTGATTATGCTTTGTCTTCTTAGCATTAACGTATGACTGGATAATATACAATCCATCTTTTCCAAGCACAGGTACACCAAGAGTTTTAAGGCATTAAAATGTACTTCCATCACTCTCTTATTTTTTAAAACAGTTAGCTGATTTTGGTGAAATCTATCATTTATGAGACTTGGCTCAATGTCTTATGAAGTTGTTATTCATTCCTGCTCCTCGTACATTGAAGAACTTGACATGGAGTTGTCATTATGAGTCCACTGATCTTGAACTGGTTAGCTCATGATTTCTTGATTACAGCTGCAACACCTGCTCAAAGAAAAGTGTTTGAAAGAAGGACCACACTTTGTGTAATAGCATTGTAATTTTTCTTCCTGTTTTCCTGAATGAGTATCCTGAAGCTTAACATTTAATCACTAGGGACTTTAGGACAATCCATGAAGATTTTCAGCCTGTGACATCGCTTCACAAACAGAGATATACAAATGTTTGCATATTAACTTCTCCACTTTCTTTCTTCCCACATGCCAATTTTGGGGTAGATTTGATCATTTCTAAGTTCCTTGATGGCAGGAAGGTATGATCATACCGACTCTCAGGCTCTCGGCTCCAACAAATACAAATACCTATTTACAATTCATGATTTTTATCATTACCCATTAACTTGGACAGTCAACATTTTCAAGAAAAACTGAGATAGTTGAGATTTGTAATGGAGGAATTTGATCAGACTTGGCCTGGATGAGGGGGCTAAACGTGAAGTCAAAATTGCATAATATGGAGGTGATTCCATTGATAATATTAGGAACCATATGAAACTGTAGTTATAGATCTGATGATTAGATATGTGCAGCAGGACTGAGGGTCCAATTTCCTTTTCTGTTTATAGTCTTGTTCCTTTGTCAGGTCCTTGTTGGTTTTGAAACTTTCCATTTACCATTTAATAGCTTATTTATCAAAGATTTTCTCTTGAACTTATTTAAAAATTGGGATTCCCATTTGGAGGAGGGGCTTAATATCACCTTAGTCATATTTAAGAGATTGCTGAGATATTCTCCTTATTAGAGAAGAAAGACACCATGACACCATTGGGCCCTGCAACCTACCCTCAGCCCCTACTAGAATCCTCTCCCCATCCCCTTTTCTGATGAAGGGTCTAGGCCCGAAACGTCAGCTTTTGTGCTCCTAAGATGCTGCTTGGCCTGCTGTGTTCATGCAGCTCCATACTTTGTTATTTTGGATTCTCCAGCATCTGCAGTTCCCATTATCTCTGCATTAAAAGTAGTTGCTTTCTATGATGAATAATGATTGAGAAGCAATCAATTTACTATTTTTGCCATTTTTTTCAATCCTTCCTGTTTGTTGGTGTGATGATAAGAGGTTGGGGTGATAGGAGATGAAAAGAATAGAGTGGAAAAGAATAGAATACTGTATAGAGTTTTGCACACCTCTCCATAGGAACGATGTATTGGTCTTCGAGATTTACCAGAATGTTACTGAGGACAGTTTGCATAATCCATATATGTGTTCCCTTGTTTTCAGGAAGTTGAGGGATCATTTAATTGTAATGTGTAAAATGGTAGGCAACCCAGGAGAAGTGAACAAATTCTTAACATTAAGAACTTGGCCATTTTATTTCCAAAATAAAAAATACTTTTTCAGGGAAAAGAAAGAATTCTGCAGTTTTTTGGTCAAGTAACAATTACTTGGCTGAGATTCATGAATCTTTTTAAGTAATAACATCACGGAACACAGATTAAAGACAGGCAAATAGGGTCAAGATACAGATCACCTATGACCTAAATCAATAGCAGAATCCTCTCAGATGGTTTGACCTGAAGGGCTGGGCTTATCCTTGATGTCTACCTGTAGTTATCTAACCAGAATTAGTGTTGCCATACAGTACAATGGTCAAAATCCTGGTAAATTGAGTGAAGCCCCTGATCCCACATTTGACCAGACTGTAAAAATCCTTGATAAAGAGACACTATCGCTTTAATAAATTATTTCTGTAAATTATTACAATGTAAAAAAGGTAAACATTTCAGTTGGGGCCATTTGACTTGCCAAATGGAGATAACTGCTTTTGGAGATAACGGACTTGGAATATTGCAGGTCAGAGTGTATGTCCATTGCCAAGTTTACAACTTGATGTTTCTAAGATTAAAGCACTCTTTTTTAAATTTATAAGATCATTATAATTTGGGATTCTGGCTTTAAATGTAGAATAGACGAAAGTGAGGTCACGTGACTTGCATTGGAATCTTTGCTGGGATTTAGCATGTTTTATTGAGAAGAAAGTGCAAGGTAATTACAGTGGAGATGATGACCAAAATTGTTGGCTTCACCATGAATAAACTCTGAATCTCCAAAAGCCCCAGAAGGATGTTAAATGCATCAGTTTGTATACAGTGATAAATTATCCACTTCTAAGAGGAGAAGAAGTTGGAATGAAGGGGAACTAACTAGCATTGCTGTTTAGGCAAAACGTTAATATCTTTCCTGTTGCGACAAGGAAATGTGTTGAGGAAGCCATAAGAGATCAGTTTCTATGCTTACTTATAAATCCATGAATAGCATAAGTAGTTGCAGTTTTGTCTTTTGTGGTCTGTAGTTATATAAAAAGCATAGAGAAAAAAAAAATGATGGAAGCAACCAGATATGGATATGTTGCGGACCAGGCTGAATCCACTCAAAATATTTTAAGAAAATGGCCTAAACCCCAAGCTTTTCTTATTTTTAAAGGCAAGTTTAAAGTCTTGTGTTTCAGATGCAATTTGATTGGTCAGACTACCCAGACTTGAAGCAAAACATACTTTATTCTTAACCTATAGTTAAAATACAAATAAAAGAAAGAAGAATTGGAATAACTTAACTCTATTGGAAAACTTGGCAGAATAATAGCTTTTTTAACTACTGTACAGCAACTGTTCCAATGTAGTAACACCCCATAAGCACATCCTTGGCAAAGACAAATTCAGTAAAATAGATTGTCTCACTTGTGATTCTGGTAGCAGGAAGAGTACTCTGGCTTTTATCTGTAACAGAGAGAGCATACCAGCTTTCACATCCAGCTTCAAGACCCCAGTATCTGGTGAAAGCTAAACTAACATCCTGGTTCTGTGATAATGGGAACTGCAGATGCTGGAGAATCCAAGATAATAAAATGTGAGGCTGGATGAACACAGCAGGCCCAGCAGCATCTCAGGAGCACAAAAGCTGACGTTTCGGGCCTAGACTTCATCTAGGCCCGAAACGTCAGCTTTTGTGCTCCTGAGATGCTGCTGGGCCTGCTGTGTTCATCCAGCCTCAAATTTTATTATCCTGGTTCTGTGAGAGCTTGACACCACCTATTCGTGTTGCTTCTATTGTTCCACTTTAAAAAATCACCAATGTTTCACAAGTTGTTTACTTTATTGGCTTGGAGCAAACTGGTCATCACCTCTGTCTCAACTTCTCTTCACAAAAAAAGGGACAAAATATACCTCTTAAAGCCATAGTATTGTCACAATCACAAGTAGAAAAGATTTTGACTCTATCATTCGCACAGAATCCTGATTGGGAGAGTATTGCCTTGGCAAATACACCAATTAATGCCAGGTTTTGTTTAAATCAATTACAGTCAACTTTCCAATCAATTAGCCCTCCCCTTTCATGCAGTATAACAGTTGCTTTCTATCTTGAATTGGTATTCTTGTGAATTGTTCTGATGAGTGCAAGATGAAATCTTCAACAAAATGATCCTGTTTTCAACAATACTCAAGTTCTGATCCAGTGAACAGCTTTTTAAAAATAATATCAACCTCTACTGAGATCACAGCACATGGTGAACTAACATTTCAAATGAAGAGCCAACAGGCTAACTTTAAGAACAGGATGGTATTGTTTCCATTCCACCCCAGATAATCCCCGTACACAGGGACTGTCCTTAGTCACTAACTGATCTTTACTACACACTACATTAGGACACCGTCATGTTCATAAAGTCAGCTGACTCTAGGAGTTTCAAATAGACCAGTTTCATTCAAGCTAACGTGCTGTCATGATTAACCTGTAACTCAGAACTACTGCATAACAATAATGGGACAGACAAGTACACTAGTTACAAATCCTATGACATTAAGTTCAAGAAATCTGGTTTTTTTTGGTCAATGAAATCTGCTGAATTTTTGTACAAATCTAACTGGAAACTATCACCCTATATGGAGGTGAACATGTTGTCATTCAATCTCACACTAGTTATAAGATCCTCAGGCCATCATAACAGTCCTACCTCCCTTGTTTCCCCTTCAGTCTAATTCACCATTCCTGAAGCTTCCTCCTGGCTGAGTGAGAGTGCAGGATAGAAGTCTTGATTTTTGTGATGTTCCCACCTGTAGGAAGTATTGGAGTGAGACTGAACTAGGCATGTTTCAGGCTCTGAATAATTGCTCAACCACAATGTAACCTTCAAATGGGTCATAATTTTTGCCCTTACGTTCCCATGAGCCCACTAAATTCCACCACTTTCCTTTCAAAAACAGATCTCACGAAGAGAAGTGCACAAAAAGATAAGACGTGATATACAAGTCAGGCTGTCCTTGGATTCAAAATATATGCCTTCAAATTCAGAGATTACAAAATCCTTCACCACGATTGACAATCAGCATCAACATTTCTTCTCCAACAAGTCAGATAATTCCTGTATAACAAAGTGTGGAGCTGGATGAACACAGCAGGCCAAGCAGCATCTTACAAGCACAAAAGCTGATGTTTCGGGCCTAGACCGTTCATCACAAAAGGGGTTGGGGAGATGGTTCTGAAATAAACAGGGAGAGAGGGGGAGGCGGATCGAAGATGGAGAGAGGATAAGATAGGTGGAGAGGAGACAGACAAGTTAAAGGGGCGGGGATGGAGCCTGTAGAGGTGAGTACAGGTAGAGAGATAGGGAGGGGATAGGTCAGTCCGGGGAGAACAGACAAGTTAAGGGGGCGGGATGAGGTTAGTAGGTAGGAAATGGAGGTGCAGTTGAGATGGGAGGAGGGGATAGGTGAGAGGAAGAACAGGTTAGGGAAGGGGGGACGAGCTGGGCTGGTTTTGGGATGCAGTGGGGGGAGGGGAGATTTTGAAGCTGGTGAAATCCACATTGATACCATTGGGCTGCAGGGTTCCGAAGTGGAATATGAGTTGCTGTTCCTGGAACCTTCGGGTGGCATTGTTGTGGCACTGCAGGAGGCCCAGATTTCACAAGCTTCAAAATCTCCCCTCTCCCCACTGCATCCCAAAACAAGCCCAGGTCGTCCCCGTCTCCCTAACCTGTTCTTCCTCTCATCTATCCCCTCCTCCCACCTTAAGCCGCACCTCCATTTCCTACCTACCAACCTTTTGACCTGTCTGTCCTCCCCGGACTGACCTATCCCCTCCCTACCTCCCCACCTATACTCACCTCTACAGGGTCCATCCCTGCCCCTTTAACTTGACTGTCTCCTCTCCACCTATCTTCTCCTCTATCCATCTCCGATCCGCCTCCCGCTTTCTCCCTATTTATTTCAGAACCTTCTCCCCAACCTCCTTTTCTGATGAAGGGTCTTGGCCTGAAGCATCAGCTTTTGTGCTCCTAAGATGCTGCTCAGCTTGCTGTGTTCATCCAGCTACACACTTTGTTATCTCGGATCCTCCAGCATCTGCAGTTCCCATTATCTCTGATACAGTTAATTCCTATATATCTCTTGAATACTTTCAGAGACAGGATTGTGTCTGACATCTCATCTGCCCTCTCAGGCAGATAGAAAAGATTCCATGACACTGAATCAAAGAAGAGCAGGAGAGTTCACCCCAGAATCCTTGTCAATGCTTATCCTCAAGCAATAACTCTAAAACTGATTATACACTAATTGTCACATCTCTGTTCGTGGAAGCTTGCTGTGTATAAGTTGGCTGACACAATTCCTACGTTGTAACAGCAACTATGCTTCAGAAGTACTTAATTTTCTCTGAAATGCTTTGGGATATTTTATGGTTGTGAGAGGTGCTGTATAAATTTAATCATTTCCTTCAGTTCATTGTTGGTATACTTAACTGAGACTCAGCCTGATCCTAGTTAATAATTTGTTCAATTTCATTCTGCTAGGGGGAGCCAATCTCCTTCTGTAGAGTGCACTAGTCAGCAATACATTCAAACCTTACTTCTCTCTTACATACACACCAACACTCACAATGATTGTGCCTATTTCTCTACGTTATGGGGCTGATCTTGCATTGGGATCTCATATTCATAAGTGAGAACTTGAAGATTAGCGTAGGAAGATCAGGTGTCAAATGCAGGAGTGGCAGTGATGACGAGGTGGGGAAGCAATGAGATCATTTGTCATAAGGTCAAAAGAACTATTCTGGCACTGCATTCATGTCAACTCACTCATCCTCTTGTTTGAGTTAACAGGCTGTCCTTCAGGCTGTTTTCCTCAGATACAACAGAGCAGATTGCTGAAAAGTTAATTTGTCTTGATGAAATGATCTCAAAAAAGTACTTCTAATTTACATTTGGAAAGGATCCAACAGCTATTACCAACATGGGTACAGAGTTCTCTCTACATAAGTACGTACTAGGCAATCCACTTCTAGTTAGGTGTGTACGTGTAATTCTGCTTCCCATATTGAGTTTGGAAAGTTGCCACTGCACGGACTAATTTCCAGGCAATTAAATTTTTAATCATATTTGATCTAAAACCTCCCCATTCCACTCAACATCACTGCTCTATTTCACCATATGTCATCAAAAGGGATATCGGTGAGGGGAGTTGGGAACTGACAAAACAATTTAGAGAGTGATGGTCTGTGCAGATCTCTTCCACTCATGCTGAGGTTATAGTGATTACAGTTGTGATGTCACTGCATCTGATGCTCTTTCCAAATTGAATCCTGTTCTGCATTTTGCTGTTTTCAAGTGTTGAATATCTTCTAGAACTTTCAGCAGACTGTTTCAGTGCTAAATGAAAATTAATCTTTGACATATTTATGGCCTGTCACTAAACAATCAGCTGGTAAAGAATGAATGGGATAAAAGCCAAACGGAGAAATGTTCAAATAAGTACAAACAGGAGAACTGGATAATCTTGAAGCATTGAAAGATTCAATACATATGCCAGTAGCTGGTGACCTTAGTGAAGCACAGGCCCATCCATATCTCTGAGAAAAATCTAAAAGTTTCTGATATACAATGAACTAATTTCAAATGTTGCTACTGCAGTTAAACATAGTAGTTATTTTACATAAAGCAAGATCCCACAGAAGGCAATAATGACCTGCTAGTTTGCTCGTGGTGCTGTTGATTGTGGGAGGAATATTTTCCTGGACAAAGGTGAGTGGCCCCTCTTCTTCTTGTGCAGTCTGTGTTCAGAATGTAAAGCAAAATGGACATGTTAGTTGAGTGAAACTGTCATCCAACAAGTACTGATGATTCTGAATATATTTCAAGTTCAAGTAATGTGTAAGCAGACAAGGTTCCTCTTGGGTATGTGAGCCTATGTTTGTTAATGATTTGCAATTGAACTTGTGCAGTTCAGTTTGAGAACATGTTCAACCATGAAGAGGAGAATAGTGATAAATGAGGAGTCATTGAGCCTTGATTTAAGGAAAAAGTGGAGAACCCTCAGGCCATCTTGATGGGGGTTAAGGTATAGTAGAGAGCTGGTGCCTCTGGTGAATAGTGGATAGCCATAGCCAGGAAACTGAAACTAGTAAAGTAACAGAGGGCACAGAAGAGTCACTCATATTGATAGGAAGAGTTTGGACAGAAGGAGAAAATGTTAATTAACATAGGAAGAAATCAGTTCAGTGTGTCAGAAATAGATTAAAATGATAGGTATTCGAGAGCAGTGTTGTTTGTATTTTACAAAAGGGTAATTTCACCAATCTGTAATCAAGTCATTTCCTCTTTTGAGGCCTTTCCTTGTTCTGTTTTATGTGTTAGGTTTAGTTGCAAGTAGTCTTAGATCAACAATTGTCAATTCATTTAGCTCATTAAGTTAAACAGGTTGAACCAATGGCTAACCTGTTAATTAAAGAAAACAGTAATCTGTTGAGCCAGTTGTTAGACCAAGACTCACTTCAAAAGTTATATTGTATTCTGTTTTAGAGTCTTTGTTCACACAATTGTGCAATATAATTTGATTATGAATGCTTGGCTAAACTTGGAAAGCCACAGATGAATTTAGCCTATGAAGGGTGGTGAAGGCCTTGAAGGAAACATTGTTTTTTGCTTTGCAGTTTTATGACAGAATTGTGTTTTTGGATTTGAAATTTTATGAGCATTTTGTAGGAATAAGCATTTCATTAAGGCAATTTTAAATGGATGCTTGTCTGTTTTGAGTTGATTGAATATTTTAAATACTCATGAGTTCTGGCCATAGTGGGTATACTAGAAAGGTTTCTCAAAAGTAGATCAGTAGATTGCCGTAACGTAAATAAACAGAAAGATGAACACAGTATTACCTAATGAAACATAAGAGTCAGATTTTTAATCAAATGCAAAAGAGGGCTTTACCCACTGGATAAAATGCTATAATGCATAGAAAAACTTACACAATGCTAGGCAATTTAATGGTCATTTGCCTTTTAAGGCCACATACTATAATCAATTCCTGTATTAATAGCATTATTAATGTATCACATGGCATCTAATTATAACAGTTGAAGTTGGTAAGATCTGTAAAATATACCTGACAAAAAGTTTCTGACTCCGAAACAGGCTTCCCTTAAGGTTCATGATTTCTCTGAGGTGCAATAGGTTATGTCTCCTAAAAAAAAAGGCATGGATCCATGGAATTAGGAATCAGAGCAGGGTTCTAAAATGCTCATGCCTACAATACAACAGGCAAAGCTGGGAGTGCTATATATTGACTCATTACATGCACAAGATGGAACTTAAGTCAAAATACAATTTTTAGATCTGTCCAATTGTCCAACTTATTCCAATTTTGACAGACATGAAAATCTGACTCACTATCATTGCTTTCCCAATTGTATCATCCCTCTCAGTACTATAATCACTTATATCTGTACACTTCCCTTTTCCCCATCCCCCTACATGACATGTATTCATGGGTGAAGAATACTTTGTTCCCAGCCTTGATCTTTGATGAACCACTATATCATAGTTTAAAGTGGTGAACTGCCTGTAGCATTATTTATTACGCTATATGCATTTACACTCCAAACGCATCTTAGTCTGTCTCACATTTGGCCCATCTGATCCCTCCTTCTATGCTACTTCGAATGGTGTACTATTTGTCTATCTGAGACTGTTTCATCAGAATGCTGATCCCCTCATATTGAGCAGTTTAGTGTTGTAATTTGCAGAGATGGTGTTTCAGTCCTTAAATGAAAGGAGTATACTGCTTCACTATAATTAGATGGCCTGAACTCTGTCAATGGCTTAGTGATTATGTTCAAGGTATAGTGCCAGATACATTAGCAGAACTCCAGTTCATTCACCGCCAAGCTGAACCTGTGACTTATATGGAATTATGGAGTGCCTAAATTGAAACTTCTGAGTAAGACTTGTGCAATGGGGATTAAATCAACTTTTTGATTCTGTACCTCAAACACAGTTGGGACTTGGAGAACAAAAGGTTAAGTGATTTGCCTTCACTGTGTGGTGTGCCCAGTGAGTTAGGAAATGTGTTCCAGGCCATGGAGAATCTAATTTTAGTTCTGGAATTTGAGTCAGATGGAACGGAAACCACAATTCAGTCAACGCTGTGTCTGTGAATGTATTACTCCTCAAAACTGCTGATTTGGATTGGGAGAGGGCATGAGGGGGCCCAGGTGAGCATTAAAACATCTACCTATTAATCACCACCCTTACTCAATGACTTACCACAGAACAAATTATCTTCAGGTTCAGCATACATATTCATACAGCAGAATTTTCAATTTTTTCTTCCTGAAGGTGCTGACTCTCCCTGGGGTACAGCTCCCCCTCCGCTGCTGAAGGTGCTGACTCTCCCCAGAGTGCAGCTTCTGCACCCCCCATGCCCCACCCCTCCTGAGAGTGCTAGCTGTCACTGGGGTTCAGTCCCGCTCCTTAACTTGTGCAGATGTCAATTCAAAATGGAAGTCCCTTCCTGTGATAACTCTTGCTGGGGTTCTTTGCAGATGTTGAATCTGAGTCATGTATTTAGCAAAGAATAGTCTAGATGAGCTATTTACATCAGATCATAAGGTCACAGGTGTAAGTGAGAAAGACTATTGGACTCATCTCAGCGTATCTATCCCAATTTCCTGACCTTGGTATGTATTTGTTTCTTAAATAACTCTAGGCTATGTCTCCAGATCTCTGACAAGAAGCTTGCTCTCTGAATGTTAACAGCCAAGCTCATTGATAACCAACCCAAACCTGACACGGTAGTGTTTGTGGGGATTATAATCTTTCCTGCATGGCCGTGGATGAACCTGCATTAACACATATTGAACTGTTAAGCTTTGCAGCATTTACTGCTTTGACACCAATTGGACAAGTTCTGTAGTGTTGCCTCTAATAGTCTCACTCTATCTCCTCTGGAATATGTATTGGAAGAGTTTATACACTGGTCAACTATCCTTGGATTGTTTTCTGAGCAGATTGTTTTCAAAACCTCTACACAATTTTGGGTATCTACACACGTCAGGAAAAACAAAGGTAGAAATACTTGTAAGACTCAAAAATAAAACAAACATAATGAATCTTTTAAATCAAAAGAAATGAATTGGAGCAGAATGTAATTTTGGAATGCAATCCAAAAAAAAATACTAAAACCAGCAGTGGTGACTGAAACAATATCTATATGGGGCAATACTTGAAATATATTTGAAAGTTAAGAGATAATTTTTAGAAAGTCTAACTCTCCCAGCCCCTTAGGGAATTTTATGACATGTTCCTTGGGCATCAAAAGTAGGGCCCTAGTTACTGGAAATTCGGAAGTGTGGGCTGATTTCCACAGAATGATGAAAGACGCTTAAAGGTAAAGCTGGTGAGTGTTTTATGAGTGTGAAAGACTGTGATGAGATTAAAAATAAACTGTCTCCTTACAGGGTGCCAGTGGCACATTCCAATGCGTGACCTAATTTCCTGCACGTCAGGGTTTATTATGCCTGACTCACCATCTCTGCGTTGCTTGGCAACTTAGTCTGGGGGCAGTGTGGATATAGTCCCACCCTTTTCTCCTAATTAATACAGAACTCACTCAGATCCAGCTCTGGCACTATAAATGTGGCTATGATTTCTCAACTTTTTCAAAGGGATGAGAAACTTTAAATGGAAGTTAAAAATACTATCCCTCTCTTCAGTATGTTCCTTTGGTTTCACACTCAAATCCCACTCCTCCTGAAAATGACTCTGGTGTAGAATTCAAAGATCAGCAGCAGTCTTTGGTACCCCACCAAATGGCCATTCTTTAGGCTTGAAGTTAGATGCTTAATGCTGCCTGGCTATTTGGCTGTGGGTACCATCCCAAAAACAGCAAAATCCTATTCTCACTTAACACTGCACACAGTGTAACAAATATCACAGGATGATGCTTAAGAGTAGGAATTCCGGAGGATTTTTGTTGCCCCCTAACTCAAGAGGGCGGAGGCCAAATATAGCTCAGGCTGTTTCAGCTGGCAGAAATCAGCCAACTCATTACAGACCAGAAGTTGATGTTAGAGGTTTTTAGACTGACTGTCACTATGCACTAAACTTCAGAGGATTAATGAAAATGTGCTTTTGCAAATGTTTCTGATCATGTGTTTAAAAAAAAGTATCCCACTTTCTCAAACAGACCTATCAAGAGAAGGTGAAAGGGAATGTTTCAGAAGGGAACTTCGATAAGTGCGTGGGACTGTCAATCATGAGTGGGAATCTTTATGGGAATCTGAATTACAAACTGGAATCTCCAATGTTGAGTGTGAATTTCAATTACAAAGGCAAATCTCGATCATGAGCAGAAATCTGTTTAGCAGTTGAGAACCTTGATCAGCAGTTTGGAATTTTGAACAACAGATGCAAAGTCTGATTGGCAAGGGAATCCTATTCTGTTGCAGGGTCAAGGCCCGAAACATCAGCTTTTGTGCTCCTAAGACGCTGCTTGGCCTGCTGTGTTCATCCAGCTCCACACTTTGTTATCTCGGATTCTCCAGCATCTGCAGTTCCCATTATCTCTCACTAAATTTCCAACTGGATTTTCATCAATATAGAACATCTAGGTTTGAGGTCAGCAGATGGAGTGAAAATCTCAGTTAAACAGGATACCATCCCCCTAATTCCACAAATGAACTTTCCAACAGGGATTGCAGCACAAGCTAAATAGCAAGTACCTTGTTTGGTTTTCCTTTCACTAACTTGGATCCTGAAGTCAATTGCAGCATCTCAACTGCCCCAACTGAGATCAGGTAATTCAGAGATAACAAGGTGTAGAGCTGGATGAACACAGCAGGCCAAGCAGCATCAGAGGAGCAGGAAAGCTGATGTTTCAGGCCTAGATCCTTCTTCAGGCATAGGAGAGTGGAAGGGGATTCTGAAATAAATAGGGAGAGAGTGGGAGGTGGATAGAAGATGGATAAGGGAACGCTATCCACCTTCTATCCGCCTCCCTCTCTCTCCTTATTTATCACCTTATCACCATAAGATCTAGCTAGTTCTCTTGTCATATTCTACCAAACTCATCTTATTAATTACTGGTTCCCTGTGGCACCTCTTGCATCCAATTTTGCCCCATCTTGCAACCACTATTGCCAAAACAATGTGGCACTGAAAGACTATTATCCATTGCACCCATGCCCATGTTTGAAAGCCCATTTTGCACCAGGACAACACTGATAGTCCAGAACTGACTACAAAGTTGCTGACATTTGCCTCAAATATAGCAGACAAGTGGAAATCAATCCCATGTTTTGTGGGCAATGTCCTGGGGAATGGGGTGATGCCTATGCAGGATGTCCTGTTCCTCCAGGATCAGCAGTCGATCACCACACTATGCCAACTTAGTCCACGTTTGCCACATGAGTTAAAGTAGTCTCAGCTGTCTAGGGAAACTTACAGAACTATAGGCGGCCAATGTCCTTCTCCAGTCTCCCAGGTAAGTGTCATCATCTTTTCTCCATTACCTCACATTCACCCTATTTCCGCTGGTGTACAGACCTCCCACCAAACGTTATACTCTTCCACTCTCACTGTCACATTCATCATATTCCCTCACTCACCATTATCCACTCAAACCCCTAATATCATTAATCCTGCGTTCCCTCTCCACTTGGGAAACCTCCCCACCTGTGCAAGCAGTAATTGCTATGCCATCCATTTTCATCTTCCCTACTGCCTGCCTCTCTTTCTCTCTCTCGTTCCATGAGGAAAACAGCCCCCAGCAGGTTAGAAAGAACAAAGCAACTGGTGGGTTGCCCGACTATTAGTTCATTAACTTTATGTGGAGATGACCCTGACTATGATTGCTTTGAGCAGGCTCTGGACAAGTATTGGAGGCTGCCCTTGATCTACTGTGCTGGGAACTCCTAAGCACAGACTATCCCCATTTAATTAACTTAATCATGCAAACAATCATGACAAGCTCCGGGCTTTGTATTTGTGCTAACAGCAAGGCAACAGCAGTAATTTGAGAATAGTATTGCTCGTTGAGGGAACAAAGCTCAAAATAGGTAAGGCAAGGCAGGATGCTGTAAGCATCCAGTAAAACCAAGTGACTGGGTGCTATGACAGCAATTGGAGAGCACAGAGATGTAGCCTCGTCCAGTCAATGAGCTGGGTGTCTCTGAGTGTGCAGTGTTCTGGCTGCAGCATTACTGTGATGGTAACTGGTACAGTCCCAGGTGCAACACTGAAGTGCAGAAGCATCCAAAAACGAATCAGAGATGCGCCATGAGGATTCTCAGAGGTTGGTACACATCAGATGCCAACATCCATGGATGTGGGATGGATGTGGCTAGTGGCCATGGAGTGTGCTGTGACATATGGTGGCCGGTTTCCACCATAGGGGTCTTTAGGAGCAAGTATGTCTGAAGAAGGGTCTAGGCCTGAAATGTCAGCTTTCCTGCTCCTCTGATGCTGCTTGGCCTGCTGTGTTCATCTAGCTCTACACCTTGTTAACTCTGAATTACCTGATCTCAGTTGGGGCAGTTGAGATGCTGCAATTGACTTCAGGATCCATGTTAGTGAAAGGAAAACCAAACAAGGTACTTGCTATTTAGCTTGTGCTGCAATCCCTGTTGGAAAGTTCATTTGTCATCTGATTCTGTCATACATGTCACCACAGCCATGTCACTCAGAGTCCTATAAGACTGTACCCTTAGGTAGCAGGGTCCTGCTTTTCAAAAAGGTGTTTGCTTATTATTACATTTAAAACCAAAAAAAATTACTGTCATTTTGAAGATATTCTACACTTTCCTTTGGAAAAAGATGTTCCTTGTCATATTTTGGATATAGCCAACTCAACAATTAGTTTTGAGGTACTTGTTAACCCAAAGATCCATCTATTACCACTGTCATTTCAGCATCAATACAGCATTTATTCCAAGACAAAAGCAACATACTGCAAATCTTGGAAATTTTAAATAAAAGCCAATGCTCACAAAATTCATTTGATTGGCCTGTCCCATTGACCATAATCCCAATGGATTTATGCCCTTTGTATTGACTCCAAATTATTCCAGAATTCGAATGATCACAAATTAGTGCATTTACATCAATTGCAAGGCCAAACGCATTCATATTCACTCCAGAAGTACAATGGACAAAATCTCTTCCTATTCACTCCCACTGAATAGAATTTCAATGAATCAAATCCTTCATGTTTCACTCCTATTATGCAAAATATCAAGGTATTGAAATATGTGTCCGGACCTGCTGGTCATGTTTTTTTTCAGAGGATGAACAGTCTGGATCAGCTGCAGGCCAGTTGGATGTTACAAACTTGAGCCACTTTAAACTGATTTGGGATATAGACGCTTCCTTGTCAGTGATACCACAGGTTATCTCCACACGACTGAGATGTAAAATGGAAGATCTTAACAACCTGAATGAGTTGTTTGAGTGTTCATTAAGTGCTGCAGGTTTAACATTGGGTGAACAAAATCTGTTCTGAACACTATTGGGTGTATGAGGGGAAATTAGCCAGGATCCCAGCTCTGATGCACTGACACCTGTCTGAAAGGTAAATGATGTGGAAGTTAGATGAGGCAAGACACGCTTTTTTTGATAGCTACTTTAGCTGAGCAGCTTGCTGACTCTACATATGTTTGTGCTTTCAATATGGTGACTCAGTTGAGGTACCAATCCTGACCAAGAATCAGCAGTTGACAAAGTCATGAGATTAGATACAGTATGGGGCTGCAGACTGACAGAGCCAAGTTACTGCAGAAAAATCAGTCTTTGCTGGGTCGGTTGCAGGTAAATATTTATAAACTTAAATAAAAACTTTGTTGTAAGTATTTCTATAAACATTGCCAAATTGAGGAAATCATGTAGCCAATATAAAAATAAACAGAAATAAAAGAATTGTGACTACAGTAATGGAAATGTGTAGTAAAAACAGAAAATACCAGAATGATCTCTTTCAGGATTCCAAAAGCTACTGATCATTCCCCAAAAAATGTGAAAGCCAATGAATTCCAAAGCTAGACTCATGCTTGCTTAGTTATATAAAGGTTTGGGATGTCACAATTGGACCATTGACTTCAGGTTGTTCTTCATGACTAGTAATGGTTTTTTTATACTCTTGTGTGGGATGTAGACATTACTGGCAAGACTGGCATTTGTTGCTCATTGCCCTTCAACTGCTTGGTTCACTGGGCCATTTCAGAAGGCAATTAAGTATCAACCATACTGCTTTGGGCTTGGAGTCTCATGCAGGCTAGGCCAGGTAAGGATAGTGAATTTCCTTCCCAGTGAATATGAGTGAACCAGGTGGGTTTATGCAACAATTGAAAATGGTCACATGGTGGTCACTAGACTAGTATTTTTTAATTTCGAACTCGACAGTGAGAACAGATTGGGCCTTTATGGAGTAAGCAGAATGGTATGTATACTTTGATCTTTAGTGATAAGTTCAACTTTATTCACTTGGTGAAATATAGCTGAACTTTTGAAGCTATTAATAGATCTCCCATGGCATTGTTTCTGAGCTGCAGGGTTTGAAACATGCCTTTGCGATTTAGCTGTATAATGTGATAATGCTTTATAAACCTTGTTTCCTGAGGATTGTTGCCCAGGCAGGAAAGTGGTCTGAATAAGCACATACTGAAGTGAACTGGAAATTAGGTGCCAGTTGAAGTTTCTTAAAATTGGTCATTTCTTAGTTCCTTCCTTTGTTATCTGAATGTGCAACAGGAAATCACTTGTTCTCTCACAAGCTCTACAGGACATTCAGTTCTGAATTGTGGGGCATGAATTATGTGGACTGTTTATGGACTTTTAACTGATCTTCCCCCTCTGCCCCAACTTACGTGTGACCTTGACTGTTATCAAGTCATAAAGTAATACAGTACAAAAATAAGTCCTATGGCCCAACTCATCCATGCTGCTCAGGTTTCCTAAACTGAAATGGTCTCATTTTCTACATTTGGCCCAAATCTCTCTAAACATTTCCAATCCATGTAAATGTCCTAATTGTACCTGCCTCTACCACTTCCTCCAGCAAATCATTCCATATACACACCACCCTCTGTGTGAAAAATTTGCCCCTCAGGTCTGTTTTAAATCTTTTCACTGTCACCTTAAACCAGTGCCCTTTAGTTTTGGACCCCCTACTCTGAGGAAAAGACCCTGGCTACTTGCCTTTTTCTATGACCCTCATGATTTTACAAATCTCTATGAGGTCACCCTTCAGTAAATATCAAAGTCTTGATGTTTTACATGATGTTATGTGATATATTACCATATGATGGACAGACTGTAGTCTTATGTCCTGCAGCAGATGTGCAATGTACCTTTAAGGGGCATTGTTATGATGTGATCAGCATATCATGGCATGTAAACTAATGGTATAAAAGTCTCAACCTCCAGCTTTCTGAGTCCACTTGCAGCACGACAAGCAGAGGGAAGTGTGTTATAGTGCATCTGAATTTTTTAGCTTGAGCCCAGGTCAGCAAATGTCATTATTGTCATGTATACACCAGATATGCAGTAAAAGAAAAAAGCCCATTGAATTCCTCAGTACCATGTGACCCCTATCTTAAATGTATGTTACAGGAGCTAACATAAGTATCACATCACAATAATGAAAATCATCAGCTATAGTGTCATGTCATGTAATAGACTGACCCCGAGTTTTTTGCTCCTCCTGTGAACTGTCACACTTTGATGAAAACATCTTTACATATATAAAATAGAGAATCATGTGGCTCACTGTGCAAAGCTTGCTATTAATGTACAGATTTAGAGAAGATATTTGAAACAGCTGCTGATTTTACAACTCAAGGTCATGCCTATAAAGAATTAGGCTAGATGCCAGAAAGTGTTTCTTTTCTCAGCAGGGTGTCCCATAATGCTCAGTTTACTGATTTACTTCAGCCCTTTCAGAAAGAATTTGATGAGTGAGAAGGACATTGTGAGTTGATTATGATTGTAATGATTGATGTGCTTTATATACTATAGAGAGAACACGGTGTCTTAGATATGCTAGAATTTGCTTGCATTGTTTCAGTGCCCGTGGAGCTGGTGAGAAATCTCACACCATTGTCTTGAAATTGGTCCAAGATTGTATCTTGCTTATCTAAGGAGTTAACTGATGGACAATAATGTACATGAAGTTCCACTATCCAAGTATTGGGAGTTTGGCCAGACGTCTGCCTCTCAGCTTTACTTTGAATGTAAATACAGCAAATCTGTCAGCTTCTGAAAGATAAAACATATCAACATTCTAGGAAGACTTAACTTCACTGAACCCTTTTGTATATCAGTTTGATGAAGGAATGGCTCATATCATGCGTGACATAAGTAAAGAGGGATTTGCAATCTCAAATCTAGCCTAATCCAAGTGTTTCAGCAATTATTATACATCAAGGCACTAATGTCAGAAGGTGCCAGGTTCAGTTCCTGGTCAGTGTTGAATTAGTTGATATCAGGATACCAATAGGGCAGCACAATATCTACCACTTAGAAGGAAAAGAGTAGCAGATGGAGGGAAACACCACTATCTTCAAGTTCACCTTTAAGCCATGCACCATTCTGACTTGGAAATTATATCTCCAATCCTTCACTATCATTGGGTCAAAGTCCTTGAAATCTCTTCAAAACAGCAGTATATATCACACAGCTTGCAGTGGTTAAAGAAGGCAACTCACCATCACTTTCTGTAAAGCAGTTACAGACGGGCAATTAAGGCATTCAGTGACACCTTCATCTCATGGATGAATTAGAAAATGTAGAGATGTTGAATTGATGTAAGAAACCCAGTGCTAGGTAGGAAGCAATCAGCTAAGGTTCCTTCCCCGATCACAATCCTCTGACTCCTGCTGTGAAGCGTCAAGGTGTGGACATTCAGTAAGGACAGGTTTGAACATAGAACATAGAACATTACAGCACAGTACAGGCCCTTCGGCGCTCGATGTTGTGCCGACCTGTCATACCAATCTCAAGCCCATCTAACCTACACTATTCCATGTACGTCCATATGCTTATCCAATGACGACTTAAATGTACCTAAATTTGGCAAATCTACTACCGTTGCAGGCAAAGCGTTCCATTCCCTTACTACTCTCTTAGTAAAGAAACTACCTCTAACATCGATCCTATATCTTTCACCCCTCAATTTAAAGCTGTGCTCACTCGTGCTCGCCGTCACCATCCTAGGAAAAAGGCTCTCCCTATCCACCCTATCTAACCCTCTGATTATTTTATATGTTTCTATTAAGTCACTTCTCAACCTTCTTCTCTCTAATGAAAACAGCCTCAAATCCCTCAGCCTTTCCTCGTAAGAGCTTCCCTTCATACCAGGCAACATCCTAGTAAATCTCCTCTGCACCCTTTCCAAAGCTTCCACATCCTTCTTATAATGCGGTGACCAGAACTGCACACAATACTCCAAGTGCGGTCGCACCAGAGTTTTGTATAGCTTCACCATAACCTCTTGGTTCCGGAACTCGATCCCTCTATTAATAAAAGCTAAAACACTGTATGCCTTCTTAACAGCCCTGTCAACATGAGTGGCAACTTTCAAGGATCTCTGTACATGGACACCGAGATCTCTCTGCTCATTTACACTGCTAAGAATCTTACCATTAGCCCTGTACTTTGCCTTCCAGTTACTCCTACCAACGTGCATCACCTCACACTTGTCTGCATTAAACTCCATTTGCCACCTCTCAGCCCAGCTCTGCAGCTTATCTATGTCTCTCTGCAACCTACAGCATCCTTCGTCACTATCCACAACTTCACCGACCTTAGTATCGTCTGCAAATTTATTAACCCATCCATCTACGCCCTCATCCAGGTCATTTATAAAAATGACAAACAGCAGTGGACCCAACACCGACCCTTGCGGTACACCACTAGTAGCTAGTCTCCAGGATGAACATTTCCCATCAACTACCAACCTCTGTCTTCTTTCTGCAAGTCAATTTCCGATCCAAACTGCTATATCTCCCACAATTCCATTCCTCCGCATTTTGTACAATAGCCTATTGTGGGGAACCTTATTGAACACCTTGCTGAAATCCATATACACCACATCAACCGGTTTACTCTCATCTACCTGTTTGGCCACCTTCTCAAAGAACTCAATAAGGTTTGTGAGGCACGACCTTCCCTTCACAAAACCGTGCTGACTATCCCTAATCGATTTATTCTTTTCTAGATGATTATAAATCCTATCCCTTATAACCTTTTCTAACACTTTACCAACAACTGAGGTAAGGCTCACTGGTCTATAATTACCAGGGTTGTCTCTACTCCCCTTCTTGAACAGGGGAACCACATTTGCTATCCTCCAGTCATCTGGCACTATTCCTGTCGACAATGACGAGTTAAAGATCAATGCCAAAGGCTCAGCAATCTCCTCCCTGGCTTCCCAGAGGATCCGAGGATAAATCCCATCCGGCCCAGGGGACTTATCTATCCTCACCTTCTGAAGGATTTCTAATACCTCTTCCGTGTGAACCTCAATCCCACCTAGTCTAGTAGCCTGTATCTCAGTATTCTCCTCGACAACATTGTAGTTTTCTAGAGTGAATACTGTTGAAAAATATTCACTTAGCGCTTCCCCTATCTCAAATGACTTTACACACAACTTAACACTACTATCCTTGACTGGGCCTAATCTTACTTTCGTCATTCTTTTATTCCTTAAATACCTATAGAAAGCCTTAGGGTTTACCCTGATCCTATCCGCCAACAACTTCTCATGTCTCCTCCTGACTCTTCTGAGCTCTCTCTTTAGGTCTTTCCTGGCTACCTTGTAGCCCTCAAGTGCCCTAACTAAGCATTCACATCTCATCCTAACATAAGCTTTCTTCTTCCTCTTGACCAGAGATTCCACCTCCTTCGTAAACCACGGCTCCCGCACTCTAGAGCTTCCTCCCTGCCTGACAGGTACATACTTATCTAGGACACACAGGAGCTTTTCCTTGAATAAGCTCCACATTTCTAATGTGCCTATCCCCTGCAGTTTCCTTCCCCATTCTAGAACATAGAACATAGAACATAGAACAGTACAGCACAGAACAGGCCCTTCAGCCCATAATGTTGTGCCGACCATTGATCCTCATGTATGCACCCTCAAATTTCTGTGACCATATACATGTCCAGCAGTCTCTTAAATGACCCCAATGACCTTGCTTCCACAACTGCTGCTGGCAACGCATTCCATGCTCTCACAACTCTCTGCGTAAAGAACCTGCCTCTGACATCCCCTCTATACTTTCCACCAACCAGCTTAAAACTATGACCCCTCGTGCTAGCCATTTCTGCCCTGGGAAATAGTCTCTGGCTATCAACTCTATCTATGCCTCTCATTATCTTGTATACCTCAATTAAGTCCCCTCTCCTCCTCCTTTTCTCCAATGAAAAGAGACCGAGCTCAGTCAACCTCTCTTCATAAGATAAGCCCTCCAGTCCAGGCAGCATCCTGGTAAACCTCCTCCGAACCCTCTCCAAAGCATCCACATCTTTCCTATAATAGGGCGCCCAGAACTGGACGCAGTATTCCAAGTGCGGTCTAACCAAAGTTTTATAGAGCTGCAACAAGATCTCACGACTCTTAAACTCAATCCCCCTGTTAATGAAAGCCAAAACACCATATGCTTTCTTAACAACCCTGTCCACTTGGGTGGCCATTTTAAGGGATCTATGTATCTGCACACCAAGATCCCTCTGTTCCTCCACGCTGCCAAGAATCCTATCCTTAATCCTGTACTCAGCTTTCAAATTTGACCTTCCAAAATGCATCACCTCGCATTTATCCAGGTTGAACTCCATCTGCCACCTCTCAGCCCATCTCTGCATCCTGTCAATGTCCCGCTGCAGCCTACAACAGCCCTCTACACTGTCAACGACACCTCCGACCTTTGTGTCGTCTGCAAACTTGCTGACCCATCCTTCAATCCCCTCGTCCAAGTCATTAATAAAAATTACAAACAGTAGAGGCCCAAGGACAGAGCCCTGTGGAACTCCACTCACCACTGACTTCCAGGCAGAATATTTTCCTTCTACTACCACTCGCTGTCTTCTGTTGGCCAGCCAATTCTGTATCCAAGCAGCTAAGTTCCCCTGTATCCCATTCCTCCTGACCTTCTGAATGAGCCTACCATGGGGAACCTTATCAAATGCCTTACTGAAGTCCATATACACCACATCCACAGCTCGACCCTCATCAACTTTTCTAGTCACATCCTCAAAAAACTTGATAAGGTTTGTAAGGCATGACCTACCCCTCACAAAGCCGTGTTGACTGTATTTGATCAAGCCATGCTCTTCCAGATGGTCATAAATCTTATCCCTCAGAATCCTTTCTAACACCTTGCAGACGACAGACGTGAGACTTACCGGTCTATAATTGCCGGGGATTTCCCTATTTCCTTTCTTGAAGAGAGGAATTACATTTGCCTCTCTCCAGTCCTCAGGTACGACTCCAGTGGAGAGCGAGGATGCAAAGATCTTCGCAAGTGGCGAAGCAATTGCATTTCTCGCTTCCCAAAGCAGCCGAGGACAAATCTGATCCGGGCCTGGCGACTTGTCAATCTTATGTCAATCTTCTATGCTCCCTAAATCTTGCCTAATCTCATCATAATTGCCTTTCCCCCAGCTATAACTCTTGCCCAGTGGTATATACCTGTCCCTTTCCATCACTAAAGTAAACATAACAGAACTGTGATCGCTATCATCAAAGTGCTCACTTACTTCCGAATCTAACACCTGGCCGGGCTCATTACCCAGTACCAAATCTAATGTGGCTTCGCCCCTTGTTGGCCTATCTACATACTGTGTCAGGAAGCCCTCCTGCACACTCTGGACAAAAACTGACCCATCTAAAGTACTCGAACTATAGTGTTCCCAGTCAATAGCTGGAAAGTTGAAGTCCCCCATGACAACTACCCTGTCTCTCTCACTCCTATCGAGAATCCTCTTTGCTATCCCTTCCTCTACATCTCTGGAACTATTCGGAGGCCTATAGAAAACTCCCAACAGGGTGACCTCTCCTTTCCTGTTTCTAACCTCAGCCCATACTACCTCAGTTGACGAGTCACCAAACATCCTTTCTGCAACTGTAATACTGTCCTTGACCAACAATGCCACACCTCCGCCCCTTTTACCATCTTCTCTGTTCTTACTGAAACATCTAAATCCCGGAACCTGCAACAACCATTCCTGTCCCTGCTCTATCCATGTCTCCGAAATAGCCACAACATCGAAGTCCAGTTTGGTAATTGAGTATGAAGTCTTCCACTGTCAAACATCGTGGCAGCACCCATTGTCTTGGCCTTATGCAGGGAAGTTGATCAATCAGGGAAACATTGAAGGAAGGTTGTGAATGAACTCCATACTTGGTCAAAGGACCTCTGGTGAGGGAGGAGTACATTTTCAGTGGCAGAATCCCAAATGAAACAGGAATTTGTGTTTTGCTGGACAAGAGACCAATAAAATTGAAGAAAGAAAGGATCCTTCATGCTGCACATAAATTGTTGCTGATAAGAATGGACATCAGCTGCAAGAACCTTCTGCTGACATCAAATTTCAGGGCTGAGATAGCACCAGATATTTTTATAACACCTCAGTTTGGCTGAAGGTAAACACTACAGGCTTATTTATGAATTGATAATTACATCTGCTCTAAGTATTCCCAGTAGTAAAAGAAGTTACTGATTACCCAGCACGTACCCATAATCAGTGCTCTGATTCCTGCAAACTAGAGTGATACTCTGTCTCTTCCTGTTGTATATACTAACTGAGATATGGTTAACACCAACAGGTATGGAACACTGAACACAGCCAAACCTTTTGCAAAAATTTAATGCATAACTACATTCCATCAAAAAGTTGTCTTTATCTTTTTATAGAGTCAGTTTCATACAGCACAGTCATACAGAAACAGACCCTTTGGTCCAATCAGTCCATGCCAACCATAATCACAAACTAAACTGGTCCGACTTGCCCGAGCATGATCCATATCCCGCTAAACATTTCTTATTCATGTACTTACCTAAATGCCTTTTAAATGTTTTAACTGTACCCGCACCCACCACTTCCTCTGGAAGTTCATGCCACACATGAGCCACTCTGTGTAAAAAAATTGTCCCCATGTCTTTTTTAAATCTTTCTCTTCTGACCTTTAAGATATGCCCCGGATCTTGAAATACCACACCATATGGAAAAAACACCAGTCATTCATCTTATCTGTACTCCTCATTATTTTATAAACCTCCATTAGGTCGCTTCTCAACTTCCAGCACTCCAGTGGAAAAAGTTCCAACCTATCTAGTCTATTTTCATAACTCAAACCCTCCATTCCTGGCAAAGTCCCAGTAAATCTTTTCTGAATTCTCTCCAATTTGATAATATCCTTCCTACAGCAGGGCGACCACAACTGCACATTGTACTCCAGTAGAAGACTCACCAATGTTCTATACCACTTCAACATGACATCCCAACTCCTATACTTAAAGGTCTGAGCAACGAAGACAAGAGTAACATTGATCCCTCATCTATCCTTGATGGTGCTGATCATCACTGGGTGTTCAAGTTTTCTGAAAGTGGTCATTCTCACTGGGATTGATGGTCAGTTGTGGATCAGTCTGTCTCTCCAGCCATTGCAATAACAGTTCAGGACTGATTATGTGAGAAAAGGGGCTTTGGGAAGCAACAGATTAGAGTAGTGGTATATTTGACTGGTTAGAGTGAATAGCCACTGCTACTGATCCATTGACAGGTCACAAGCCACTTGTTAATTCACTACTCCTTTGATGAGTTCTAATGAGTGAAGCAAGGTGCTGACTCTAGAGTGGCACAGTGCCTCACAGTGCTAGGGACCTGGGTTTGATTCCAGCCTCAGGCGACTGTCTCTTTGAAGTTTGCACATTCTCCTTCTGTTTGTTTAGGTTTCCTCTGGGTGCTCTAGTTTTTTCTCACAGTCCAAAAATGTGCAGTTAGGTGGATTGGCCGTGCCAAACTGCCGATAGTGCCCAGGGATGTGCAGGTTAGGTGAATTAGCCATGATAGGGGGCGGGGGGAGGGGGGGGGGTGTGGGGGTGGGGGTGGGGTTGTGGTGGTGGCGCAGTTGTGTGAATCCGAGTGGGATGCTCTTCAGAGATTGGTGTGGACTTGTTGGCCCAAATGGCCTATTTCTACATTGGAGGGATTCTGTAATTCCAAAAGAGTGAAGTCACTGTTTATAACCAATGCTGCACCAAATTTTACAATCCATTAATCCCATTCTAACATTTCCCTTTTCTTCACGTTACCTTTGATCCCGAGTCCTTCTTTACTTTTCTCTTACCTTTTCGTCCTGTTGTCTCTACTATTATCCTCTGCCTTACAGAATATTCCTTTTCTCTCACTTCCCATCCCCAGTAGCACATATCCAACTCAAACTATCTGGCTGAATTCTGTTGATAAATAGATTCCCCTTGATCACTTTGTGTTGTTGGGTAACAGAAAGCACTACTCTACCATAAAAGGGCTGTGAGCTGTGTGTTCTTTAGGGTCTTGGTGCTTTGCAGCCTCCATTGCCAACTGGCTACGTGCATCCATCTCATTGTCCCAGGATGCCTTACAGTTTAGACTTTGTCTTTATTGCTGGAATATCACATGCAGCATTAACTGATAGGTCAAACAGATAGAAGAATTAAGCATCTGGGATCATGATGAAATTCCATTCATAGAAGTTCTAAAGATGATATGGAGGTGCCAGTGTTGCTTTGGGTTGGACAAGGTCAGAAATCACACAACACCAAGTTATAGTCCAACAGGTCTATTTGAAAAAACAAGCTTTCGATGCGTCAGTTCTTCTTCAGGTGTTGGTGAGAGAGGTAGCATCAGACACAGAATTTATAAATAGAAGATCAAAGGTTCACACCATTTATGAGGATGTACTAAACAAACCTAAGGGATGATAAATCTTTAATCAGTTGGAAGGTTTTAATTGGCTAATATGTATATGTAAATCCCCAAATTCCTTTCTCATCATGGTCCTGGGAGATCTGAAGGTTTTATCAGTGTAAAGAAGTGGTGACATTTTAGGCCCAACAATGCATATTAGGTGTGAGACCTTGTTTAAAATCTGCCTGTGCCTTAGCTTGGAGTCAGACTGGCTTTATTTCCAAAGCAGGAATTTATAAAACATCATATTGATTGACTGTCTATAAATTGTGTGCTTTCTAGATAAAATAAAATGGACCTGCTAATACAAATTCACCCAATAGATTTGTTTGTGCGTGTGTAAGAGAGAGAGAGAGAGACAGAGAGAGAGGGAGACAGAGAGAGATAGATAGAGAGAGATAGTGTATAGTGTCGTAGGGTTACCTGTAGTGCAACATAAACCCAAGATCCCGGTTGAGGCTGTCCTCATGGGTACTGAACTTGGCTGCTCAGTAACTTCGAGATGTTGTGTATCCCGAAGTCTGCCATGGAGGATTCTAAAGAAGAATCAATGCTGAATTGATGAACGGCCCAAGTCATTGTGTCACCCACTGCAGGTTTGTACTCCCTGGGCCCATCATTATGGCCATGGATCATGGGGAAGCCGCTTCTACAGGATAATAGGACCATTATTTTAGAGCATCCTCCCTCCCACTGGATCCTGCGGGATGTGGTTTATACCGAACTATTCACACAGAATCCCCAAACAGACTCAATCCAAAAATATTAGCACAATCCCACTTCCCAATTAAGCCAAAAATTTTACAAGCGATGCCTTAATTTAAATAAATTTATTATTTATTGGATTTAATTAAATGATTTTTAGTGATTTTCCCTTCTCACCTTAAACCTGTAGTTTAGGACTCTCCCAATCCGGGGAAAAGACTTTGTTTATGTACCCTATCCAGGCCCCTTTATGATTTTAAAAATCACTATAAAGTCACTCCTCAGCCTCTGACGCTCCAAGGAAAATAGCCCGTGGCCTATTCAGCCTCTCCCTATAAATCAAACCCTCTAAGCCCGACAACATCCTTGTAAATCTTTTCTGAGCTCTTTCAAGTTTCACAACATTTTTCGTATACCAGGGAGACTAGAATTGCATGCATTATTCCAAAAATGGCTCAACTAATGTCCTGTACAATTGTGACTTTACCTCCCAACTCCTATACTCAATACACTGGCCAAATGCCTTCTTCACTATCCTGTCTCCTGGGACTCCATTTTCAAGGGACTATGAACCTGCATTCCAAAGCCTCTTTGTTCAGCAACACTCCCCAGGACCTTACCATTAAGTGTATAAGGCCTGCCCTGATTTGCCTTTCCAAAATGCAGCACCTCACATTTATCTAGATTAAAGTCCATCTGCTACTCCTCAGTTCATAGTCCATCTGATCAAGATCCCATTGTGCTCTGAGGTAACCTTCTTCGCTGTCCACTATGCCTGCAATTTTGGTCTCATCTGCAAACTTACAAACCATACCTCCTCTGTTCACATCCAAATCATTTATATAAATGACAATAAGCAGCGGACCCAGCACCAATCCTTGTGGCACACCACTGGTCACAGGCCTCCAGTCTGAAAAGCAACCTTCCAATACCACCCTCTGTCTTTTACCTTTGAGCCAGTTCTGTACCCAAATGATTAGTTCTTCCTCTATTCCATGTTATCTAATCTGGCTAACCACTCTACCATGAGAAACCTTGTCAAAAGCCTTACTGAAGTCTATATTGATCAGATCCACTGCTCTGCCTTCATCAGTTCTTTTCTTGTTTCTTCAAAACTTCAATCAAATTAGTGAGACTCGATTTCTCATGCACAAAGCCATGTTGACTGCCTAATGAGTCCTTGCCTTTCCAATTAAAGGTAAATCCCATCCCTCAGTATTGCATGCAATAAATTGACCACCACTGACGTCAGGCTCACCGGTCTATATTTCCCTGGTTTTTCCTTACCTCCTTTCTTAAATAATGGCTTATCAGCCTCAATCTGGATGGTGTCCAGGTCTTGCTGCCTATGGACAAGGACTGCTTCAGTTTCTGAGAAGTCATGAATGGTACTGAACATTGTGCAACCATCAGCGAATATTCCAACTTCTGATCTTATGATAGGAGGAAAGTTATTGATTGCAGTGTCAGCTAGATTTTATGGTCTTTGGGAGGGTGAGAGAAGCAGAATGGAAAGTGAGTGGTCTGTTCGCTCTTACCTCCACCAACTCAGTGTGGAAAATCAAGTGTCAGACTGACTGGCAGCTCCCTAGTGAGAAGGCAGCCAATTAATGGCACAAGGTAGGCCTTTGTGCTGAGTTGGTAGTGTAGACCAGGAGATCATGTATGAATGGTAATGCCATGAACAGGAAGTTAATCATAGCTTCCAATTTAAACGTCCCCAGTCTCTCAACCCTTCCTTACTTCTTATGTCAGACTCAGGCTATTAAAAAAATGATGTCAAAAAAATGTACAAATATAGTCACATTCTCTGGAACATTCTGCTGCCGCATGCAGTCTTTGTCCTATAGCAAAGTATTTTTTTCCACACTTCTGCCACTCTTTCGTAGAAAACGATGTCCAAAACTTTATTTCAATCAACAGGCAAAAACTGGAGCAGTCAATACAAAATTGCATTCTATTAATTTGTAAATTAGTTATTTCAAATTGCGTAGTGGAAAAATTATCTTTCATTTTTTTGCATCCACTCTCCTTTAATAATTTTGGACAGATACAATGATATTTTGTGCTGACCCAACATTGTCACAATCTATTTTGCATGCACAGTGAAGGGAAGAGCCCACACAATTCGCAGACATAAAACCCAACCCAGTACATATAGGATGGACAGTGAGTGATTACATTGTGTGTATGTGAGGATAAGAAAGGAGTGAATGCATTGTGTGTAGAGGAACTGCTTACTATAACTTTAGCTTACATTTAATTGAAGGGATGGGGGTTTCATCTGCTAGCTTGAATGTTAGAAAAAGTCTTACATTGCTTTTTCCTTCGGGAATGCCTGCTGGAATGAAGTGACCAGCAGTCAGCTTTTCTAGTGATCAAGGAGCATGTGGATGGAAGCCTGCCCCAAGAGCCACCACCAATCAGAATCTGGCAGCTGTGCACTGTAAATAGTGTTGGCAAGACCAGTGGAAGCTGCTGGCAATGCATCTAGGGAGAGACCTTGGATCACTAAGGACCCAGGCCGCAGCTGAGTAATGGCAGAATGGGATCTCACAAGAGTTGGGCGGTCAGCAGCCAGGACAGTAGTGTGATTCTCTGTATATATCCCCGCTCCATCCACAAACCAGATGCTGGATCTCTCAATCAGGTGCTGTGCCTTTTTAATAAGAATTTCTACCTTCCCACTGATTTTCCTCTGAGAAAGAAGAGGCTGAGCTGAGTCTTGCATTCCAAGCTGAGATCAGGAACTCATAGAGTAGAGAATCACAGAAACAATGCTGGTGCATTACATGTCCAATATCCAACACACACATCCAGTTTGCAGAATATTTAGAAAATCATAATACAATCAAACAGAGCCATTATTGTTTTATAAAAGGGAGCTGGTGGTATAGTGATGAGCATAGCTGCTTTTCAAGCAATTGACCTGGATTCGATACCCAGCCATTGCAGTTTCTTCATTTAAAAGCAGGCGATTGGATCTAGGCAATGATGTTCATTTAATGAACTTGTGCAGGCATGAAGTGCCAAATGGCCTCATTCTGTGCTGCACATTTCTGTGATTCTGTGCGACTGCATTTAAAAAATTTATAAGAGCTACCATGGTGGTGTATTTATGTCACATGTGAAGGAGAAAACAGAGTCATTGTTTCGGGTCTGGTGATCCGTCATCAGAAGTCACCGGACTCGAAATGTTAACTTCTTTTGGATTTTATTTATGTCAAGTATTGTCTTTAACTTCATTGGCTGGATTCGTACATGAATTTTTGTGATAGGATTCTGTTATTGAACCAATGAATCTGTCTGTCATTCAGATGGATAAAACTCATTCCATAACCAGACTCTTTGTTTTCAGCATCCTTTATAGACAAAGGCTTCCCTGGAGATATGTGAACAGCTTTCATCCTATTTTACAGCAATATACCTATGGAAGCTCTCACAGATGTATGCAAATGTAATCAGGATATTAAAAATAGGATAATTGGGCCATTGTCATGTTGGCAAATACAATCAATAGGCCCTTAACTACCGACAATCAATGTTAATGGCTTTGATGAATGGATCAATTGTATTGAAACCAAAATTATAGACGATGCAAAGATAAATAGGAAAGCAAATTGTGAGGACAATACAATGGTTCAGATTTCATCTGTGACAGTCAGCCTGGCAAAACTGCCAAAAATCCTCGAGAATGAAGGCACTTTACCTGAATGCTCGTAGCATTTGTAAGAAGGTTGATGAGTTAACGGCACAAATCATTGCGAATGAATATGATTTGGTAGCCATTACAGAGACATGGTTACAGGATAGTCACAACTGGGAGTTAAATATCCAGGAGTACCAGACTATTTGGAAGGACAGACAGGAAGGGAGGTGGTGTAGCTCTGATATTCAAAGACGATATCAGGGCGCTGCTGAGAGATGATATAGGTTCAATGGAGAATAAGGTTGAATCCATTTGGGTGGAAATTAGAAATTCTAAGAGGAAAAAGTCACTGATAGGCATAGTCTAAAGGCCATCAAATAATATCACATTGGGGCGGGCAATAAACAGAGAAGTAACTAATGCCTGTAAAAATGGTACTGCAATTATCATGGGGGATTTTAACTTATGTGTAGATTGATTGAACTAGCTCGGACAGGGTAGCCTTGAGGAGGAGTTCGTTGAGTGTATCCCCATGATAGTTTTTTGCAACAGTATGTAATGGAACTGACGAGGGAGCAAGCTATCCTAGATCTGGTCCTGTGTAATGAGACAGGAATAATTAATGACCTCATAGTTAGGGATTCTCTTGGAAGGAATAATCACAGCATGGTTGAATTTAGAATACAGATGGAGAGCGTGAAGGAAAAATCCAGTACCAGGGTCCTATGCTAGATCAAGGAGGACTACAACAGAATGAGGGAGGACTTGGCTAAAGTAGACTGGAAACAAAGATTTTATGGTGGGGCAGTTGACTGTGAAGGACTCTCAAAGCAATTGTTCAATGTGCTCAGCAAAAGAATTTTCCAGTGAAAAGGAAGGACTGTAAGAAAAGGGGTAATGCCATGAGTGTCTAAGGAAATAAGGGAGTCTATCAAATTGAAAGAGGAGGCATACAAAGTGGCCAAAAACAGCATGAAACTAGAAGATTGAGAAAACTTTAAAGGCCAACAGAGAGCCACAAAAAGAGCTATAATGAAAAGCAAGATAGAACATGAGAAAAAACTAGCATGGAATATAAAGACAGATAGCAAAAGTTTCTGTAAATATATAAAACCAAAAACAGTGGCTAAAGTAAATGTTGGCCCTTTAGAGGACGAGAAGGGGAATTTAGTTATGGGATATGATGAAATGGCCAAGGCATTGAACAGGTATTTTGTATCGGTCTTCACAGTGGAGGACATTAATAACATGCCAGTAATTGACAAAGGGATGATGGTAGGTGAGGACCTGGAAACAATCATTATTACGGAAGAGGTAGCGTTGGGCAAGCTAATGGAGCTAAGGATTGATAAGTCTCCTGGCCCTGATGGAATGCATCCCAGGGTACTAAAAGAGATGGTGGGAGAAATAGCAGGTGCACCGGCGGTAATTTTCGAAAATTCACTGGACTCTGGGGCAGTCCCAGCAGATTAGAAAACAGCAAATGTGAAGCCACTGTTTAAAAAGGGAGGTAGACAAAAGGTGGGGAATTATATATCGGTTAGCCTAACCTCTGTAGTGGGGAAGATGCTTGAGTCTATTATCAAGGAAAAAATAATAAGGCATCTCGATAGAAATTATCCTTTTGGGCAGACACAGCATGGGTTCATGAGGGGCAGATCATGCTTGACAAATCTTTTATAATTCTGTGAAGACATTATGAGCAAGGTGGCCAACGTGGACCCAGTGGACGTGGTGTACCTAGATTTCCAAAAGGCCTTCGACAAGGTGCTGCACAAGAGGTGGCTTCACAAGAGAAGGATGCATGGCATTAGGGGTAAAGTATTAGCATGGACAGAGGATTGGTTGACTAACAGGAAGCAAAGAGTGGGGATAAATGAATGCTATTCTGGCTGGCAATCAGTGACTAGTGGTGTGCCTCAGGGATTGGTGTTAGAGCCACAATTATTTATAATTTGGAGATGATTTGGAGTTGGGGACTACATATAGGGTGTCCAAGTTTGCAGATGACACTAAGATGAGTGGCAGAGCAGAGTGTGCAGAGGACTGTGAAACTTTGCAGAGGAACATAGATACATTGAGTGAGTGGGCAAAGGTCTGGCAGATGGAATACAATGTAAATAAATGTGAAGTCATATATTTTGGTTTTTAGGATTATTACTTGAATGGGAAAAAAGTTGCAGCATGCTGCTGTGCAGAGGGACCTGGGTGCCCTTGTCCATGAATCACAGAATGTTGGTCTACAGGTACAACAAGTAATTTGGAAGCCAAATGGAATTTTGTCCTTCATTGCTAGAGGGATTGAGTTTAAAAGCAGAGAGATTATGTTGCAGCGGCACAAGGTGTTGGTGAGGCCACACCTGGAGTACTGTGTGCAGTTTTGGTCTCCTTACTTAAGGAAGGATGTACTGGCACTCGAGGTGGTTCACGACATTGATTCTGCAGTTGAGGGGGTTGGCTTTTGAGAAGAGACTGAGTAGGTTAGGATTATATTCATTAGAATTCAGAAGATTGAGGGGGGATCTTATAGAAACATATGAAATTATGAAGGGAATAGATAAGATAGAAGTAGAGAGGATGTTCCCACTAGTAGGTGAAGCTAGGACAAGAGAGCATTGCCTGAAGACTAGAGGGAGCAGATTTAGGACTGAATTGAGAAGGAACTTCTTCACTCAGAGGGTTGTTAATCTGTGGAATTCTTTGCCCAGTGAAGTAGTTGACGCTACTTCAGTAAATGTTTTTAAAGCCAAGGTAGATTTTTTTTTGAGAATAAAGGAATTAAGGGATGTGGCGAGAACACGGGTAAGTGGATCTGAGTCCATGAAAAGATCAACCATGATCTTATTGAATGACGGAGCAAGTTCGAAGGCCGAATGGCCTACTTCAGCTCTTAGTTCTTATATTCTTATGAATCAGAAATTGCTGTCTTGTCATGTTATTGCTGATTTTCATTGGGATTGATTTGTAGACTTCCTGGGATTTATATAACTGTGGTTGTAAGAGACAGATGGTAATTTAAATACCAGCTTTCTTCATTTAAATCAGATTTTTGTGTCCTCATTGTCTGGTGTCCAGAGTGTGTAGTGCAGACCAGGTCTTAACTTTGATTCAGTGTTTTTTTTTGAATAGGCAGGGTACCCTTTTGGAGAACTGAGGTCCTTCTCTGGTGTTAAATTTAAACTTATATTTTCTGAAGTGTCAAAAACTTCAATTGCTATGAATTATTATGAACTAAGGGGTGGGATTTGTGGTTTGCTGTGGCAGTTGTTCGTTGCCCCCACTGATAGTTGGACACAAGTCCAAGGAAATAGTTCTTGCTTTTGAAGGACACTTTGTGCTGAGGAGCACCGAAAATGAACATGGTTCCCTTTCACACAGAAGTCATTCATTTACTTAACCAAGAATAGCTATAGGATGGGCCGTGGGTAAAGAGGAAGAGAGTGTATTGGCAGTACCGCAAAGCAAGAGGAGGAAAAGGAGGACAAACCTGAGGTAAGGGTCTATAGATGTAAGAGATCCTACTTTAATCTGATGCAAAACAAAACTGGACGAGCCTTAGGACGAGTCAAGAGATTGTCACAAACATGTCACATGCTACAGCACCAACTGGAGCCACAACCCACCAGCCACTCCCATGTCCTGTTCGTGGTTGTGAAGGTAACACTCACATTAAACTTCTACAACTCAGGCTCTTTCTAAAGCACTTCAGGTGACTTTGCTGGTATTTCACAGTTGGTAATAGGTGCAGAATGGATATGACTAATGCCATTTTCTCATGGAAGGAGGAGCACATCAGTTTTTCTTGGATTTTATCATTTCAAACTCAGACAGCCAAAGGCTTCACCTAACTTGCAGGCTTCCTTAAGGAACAGGATGTTTGTATTGCCTAGAGGGTTATAACTCAAGATTCTGTGCTACACATTGGAGAGATAACTATCTTTTTCTCTTCTTGATAGTATGTGACCTGCAATGGTTTTTCTTTACCTAGGAGTGGGAGCTGACTGATTCTGGTAGGTTTGTAAAAACTTTTATTTACATGAGTGTGCATAATATTGTTCACTGTATGTACATCTCTCATCAATACAGACTGCTCCGTCATTTCTTCAGTGTTTTGCACAAAACTATTGATGTTGTTGTTATATCATACTATACATTACTAACTCCCTAACATATCCATTCTCATATCACAAAGGGCATGATCAACTTTACTCAAAGGGTCTTAGAGCTTAATGCATGGAAACTCATCCATGCCAACCAGATATCGTAAATTAATCTAGTCCCATTCTTCAGCATATTTTGTAATGAGGGCCCCAATTTAGAAATCAGATACTTTTGCCAACAGGAAGTATTTTCACTCAAAAATCGTGACCACAATAAGATTTGCACAAAATTTTCAATGCAGCTGCCATAACTCCCTTATGTATTTTAGTAACCAATATAGAGCTGGAGTTGTCTTTTAGAGACAAGTACTATGCGTCAAACCTCAGGGGATCTCTCTCCCATTGCAACTCTCTTGTATCATCCCTGCCTCTTTAACTTGTCTGTCTCCTCTCCACCTATCTTTACCCATCTTCAATCCACCTCCCCCTCTCTCCCTATTTATTTCAGAACCCTCTCCTCCTCCCCCTTTTCTGATGAAGGGTCTAGGCCTGAAATGTCAGCTTTTGTGCTCCTCACATGCTGCTTGGCCTGCTGTGTTCATCCAGCTCTACATTTTGTTATCTTGTCTACTCGTTAAGATTTTGGGTTCTGATAATGGACAGCTATGCTTTCAGCAAGAGCATGATTGAGCAGTCCATTGGCATTTTGATGTTGGAGCTCTCCTCTAAACCTTGGAAAGGAAAATAAAGACAGTATGATGCATGCTTCACAACATAGCCCAGTGGAGAGCCTCCAACTGGATGAGGATGAAGCTATAACCCAATCTGCTACCTTTGAGGATGAGCAGTAGGAAGCCGCTGTGTATGTATCAAATGAAGAAACAGGCGAGGAGGGGGAGAAGGAGAACAATTCTGAAAATGGCTGAGCTATAACTGGAATTCCACTAACCACTGCAACAAAATGGTTTTTATCTGATATTCAGTGGGTTATCAAATCAAGTTCTTTAGCTACCAGCCTTAGCCACTTCAGCAACAACTCATATTTATATTGCATTGTTAAAGTAATGACATGTCCAAAAATACTTTACAGGGCCAGTCAATGTACAGTTGAGGGCGTCGCATTGTACAAAAGATATAAATGCATTGGAGACCAGTGCAGAAGTGATTTACCAGAATGGTTCCGGATGTGATATGCTGGATCGAGTAGATAGGGAGAAGCTGTTTTCTGCTTGTAAGAGAAATGAGAGTATAATTTTAAAGTGATGTGGAAACAAAGCAAGGGTGATATGAGAAAAATCTGTCAGAGTATGGAGTGTATTATGTGGAAATGTGGTGCAGACAGGTTCAATCAAGGAATTCAAGAGGGTATTGGATGTTTGTTTGGAGAGTAATGTGCAGATATATGGGAAAAAAGGCTGGAAATTGGCACTAGATAATAAAGTTGGTCCAAGCATGATGAATGAATCGTCTCCTTCGCACTGTAATAATTATGTGATAAAACCAAGATTAATATTGAGCAACATTAAGAATTTTAGACTAAATTAGGACAAAGAGGTAAATTTTGAAAGTGTCTTAAAGAAAGAAAGTAGAGTAGGAAGGTGAAGAAAAGTGAGCAGGGGTTTCCTTAGATCCCAGGCACCTGAAGGTACAGAGTTAATGATGCAGCGATTATAATTGGGATTTTATTGTTAAAAAAAGCTGGAATTAGAAGAGCACAGATATTGTAGAAGGCTGTTGATTTGGTAAAGATTAAAGAGACAGGGAGGGCAAGGCCAAGGAGGGACACAAAAACAAGGAACTGATCTTTTAAATCAAGGAGCCAATGGAGGCCTGGAGCTGGATAAACACAGCAGGCCCAGCAGCATCTGTGCTCCTAAGATGCTGCTTGGCCTGCTGTGTTCATCCAGCTCCGCACTGTGTTATATAGGTTTGAAAGGGAATGGAGTTTACTGCAAGTTCAGATATGGGCAGCAGAACTTTGAATGATTTCAAGTTTATGGAAGTAGAATGTGGGAGACCAGCTTGGTACATATTGGAATAATCAAATTAGGCCATATAATTCTGAACAGCATTGATTAGATTGTTCAAATTATAATGTATTTCAACACCTTAAATCTGTATCAAAGTATGTCTCAGGCAGGATTAGAATCTCTTTTCTGACTTAATTTTACACTCAATAAGTTATGGAAAATAAACAGCAGGTTTAACCCTACTTCAGACACTAAGGACAAGTGCAGTGCAGCTTAAATGCAGAGTATAACTCTTTTATTTTATACCATCAGCATGGATTTGATGCAGAATAAAGCTATTTCTGTAGAGTCTCATGTTTGACTCTTGACAACATCATCAGACTTCAACAGCAGAAACCTTCATACCTCAACCTGTTTCCTTCAATTATGCATACATGCAGAAGAATCTTATTTACCCTAGCATGGAGAGTTTAGTGATCAGAGGGCATTCACTTGAACTGGTGGTAAGTACTTCACCACTTTCCAGTCTGCATCCCAATTAGATGTGTGGTAAGAAGGCCCATGAGCAGCAGTCCTGTCAGTTGAATACAAGGGCATAGCACAGATGCCAGAGAAAAGCAAGGAATGGGAGGTTCCCATGCAGGGAGAGGATAAGAAAATTCTATGTTTGATTGTGTCTTGAATGAAATTAGTGTCTCTCACTCAGAAACACTTAGTGTCTCATTGAATACTTCAACATTTGGAAAATGGCAGCCCACTGACAACCAAATCCTGTCCTTGCACCTAACAACTTTCCTACCGTCGCTGGTCTGTGTCTGGGTCCATGCTTGTTCCAAGACCATGAATTGGTGTGGTATTGGCAGCATACACAGCCTTTTCAGGGGCACTGCTGAGTATAGAGAAGCTGCTAGCCTCTGACTTTTCAACAGCTCCTGGTAGGTGGGATGTGAGCCTCTAACTTTCTTGATGCTGGTATAGACCCACCATTTCCCTGCTCAGTGCTTGATTAGCATGACGTGCAGTGGTGTTCTCAAAAAGAGGCTATGTGACAGAAACACAGGCCCCCCGGTCAACAGTTGAGTCATCCATCACCTTTGTGAGATTCCTGTTGATCTTTTCAGCAGAGTTGATTAAATCTTGAGCAAGGATCTTGCTAATTATCAACTCCCTAATAAGAAGTGTGGCATTAATTTTAAACCCCATTGCTGCCCAGCTGCAATCAGTGAATTCTACATAGGCCAGGTATGGAAACTGACATCTTGTAGCTTGTATACATTCATCTTATGTATAGAGCTTAATAACATGTAGCAGTGGAATCCGGAATCCTCAAAGTCTAAACAACCCTTGAACTAAAACTTGTTGCTATTCTGAGTTTGATTTAAGAAATGTTTCGGGATCAGGAACTGAATACAATGGGCATGAATGCAAAATATATTGGCACGTGATCTTAGCTTTAAAACATAATTATGGTCTAATATAACAGATGCTTACATGGATTTGGTCAAGGCTTCTAAATGAGCAAATTTTAGTTACTGTCGACAGCCTCTGCTATTCCTTCTCAAAAGTTCTATGTTCTATGTTCTTAAACATTGCCCATGTTTGGGAAACAGTTATCATACTGGGCTGCAAATTCCATTAGCATGCAAAGGCAACAGTTGCTATGCCAACATTTTGATGCATGGTTGGTTACTCTCTTCATGACGTTATGTCTCCACCTCTCTAGGCTTCCACAGCCCATCAACCTCACAAGATCGCTGCATTCCCTCCCTGTGGCCTCTTATGCAGTCATAACTTCTTTTTCTCCTCAATCAGCAGCTGTGCCTTTATCTGACTCAGCCCAAAGCACTGACGTTCCCTTCCTAAGTATTTCTGTCCTGCTCTCTACTTTTAACAAGCTTCTTAAAATGTACCTCTTTGACTTAGCTTTCATTCACCTGTCCTAATGTCTCCTTCTTTGAGTCAATGATAATAATTGTCTGATTACACTGCTATGAAGTGCCTTGGGATGTTTTGCTCTTTTAAAGATGCAAGTTGCTGTCGGTAAGTATGTTCACGCAGGTGCCTCATGCTGATGCTAGTGTATTCATTTTACTGAAGTCAGCAAAATACTTTTGGTGTACCATCCAAAAGCCAACAACGTCCACCCAACATACACAAATGCACTAAGAAAGAATTGTTCTGCCATCAGCAACCAACAAGCTACTAAAGATTTTCTTTGAAACTTGTCTATCTTTATTTTACATGATCCTTGATGATTTGTTCTCCTGTCAACTTTTCTTTTTTATTCCTTCTGTAAATATAACTCACCACTCACTGGGCAGTATTTAATGGAGGCAGTGGGTATCTTGCCCACCTTCAGGAAAGTTTTTTGGGAAGACATACCAAATTAAATGCTAACCAGGCACTTAATTGAGCAGTGCAGGCCTTCCTTGAGATTAAAGATCCCTGTGTGAAAATTCCACTCTCCCGCAAGAACAATAGGTCAGAGGCCGACAACCATGCATTGCTTGGCAGCATCACCAGGGCAGCCAAGGGACTCAGGCCACAGACGATTTTGAGTTGGATAGGAATATAGGGTTGAGATTACAAAAAGGAAGGAAAATCTGCAAAAGTTGCAGGGAGATAGCTCTCAGCAGACCTCCCTTCCTGATGTTAGAGTCCCTTGATCAGTTGTAAAGTGTCTTTGAGAGAAGGATCCAGCAGTCCAGAAAAACCCAAAAGAAACCCACTGTAGTTTGCTTTTCAGATTTCCCACATGGTGAGCTTTGTGCCTCCTGTTGGGTGAATACGAGTGGTGGTGGGATGAAGGCCTTACGTGAGCATTGATTGTGTCAGGGAAAGTCTTTCAGAAGACTTCCCACCCAGACTTTAATCGGGTTAGGGGGAAGTAACAAATCTCCACCGATTACCCACTGCCTGATTAAATGCCACCATAACACCAAATTTGCCCTAGTGGTGTGGCATTAATTTCTGTCCACTCCTCTTATATCCTCACCACATGTAATGTCCCATTCTTTATTTCTCAAGAACTCAAACTGTTGAGCTGTTTACTTTGATCAGTGTTCTCCTACCCCAGTAACGTACTGCCTATTAAATCCTAAATTTGGCTTCACCTGATGTACATTATCTGCTGTCCTGAGTAGTGTCCGGGCATCTTAATCTAGATTTCTCAATAAAATAGCCTAGCCCTTTAAATAGCAATACTGAAAGTGGAGCCTCCAAGAAATGGGATTCTGAAGCTTTGAGTTATGCCAAATACACCAGTTTCTTCATTACTTCCTTACAGCCTCAACAATCACTGAGATACATCCTCACATAAACTTTCCTACATGGTACTATTTGAAGGTTGCAATATATATGCCTTCTTTACCACCTTGTCTACCTGCACTGCCATCTTCAGTGCTTTGTGGACATGCATACCCAGATCCTTCTGTATATCAATATTCCTAAAAGTTCCGCCATTCACTGTATAATTTCCACCTGTACCTGCCCTTACAAAATGCATTACCTCACATTTGTCCAGATTAAATTCCATTTGCCATTTTTCTGCCCATGCCTCCAATTGATCTGTATCCTGCTGTCATGTGGTACTTACCCCTGTTTGTTTCTGACTTTCGAACAAATACCATGTAACAGCTCACAAAACACTGAAAATTGCTGTGGTAGCACACTTCACCTACTGTATCCATCACTTCAATTCAGCCATCTTATACCCAAAGTAGCCATTCTGAAGTATGCCAGCATCAAAGGATATATAAAACTGAGTACTTGCTGGCCTGCTCACAGAGGCATCTCAAGAAAGTCATAAAATCTCCTCCTTGCCCTTTGTGTCATTATATATTTGATGACCTAGGGCATGATTTGCCCAACCTCTTACTAGGCACACAATAATTAGGTCACAAGAGGTCACTGGAATATGGAATGATGTGCAGGACCTCAGTTGCATACTGTATCGAGCCTGCCAAACCAGTAAGCGCCTGAACCTCATCTTTAGAAGGTCTGTTCACTGAGTGTTCCCTTTTGAAGGTAGCTGTCATTATGCCTTCTTTGGGGTTGAGAAATGGGACGATATGAGAAACCATTTTTTCAGAGGGGTAGCATTCATTGCTGAATATCCAGCTGTGTAATGGTAGGAGGGTCTAACCATTCTTTGCAACTGGACTTCCTGAGAATAAATCATCACAGTTGCCAAAATAGCATGCACAGACATGTAAAACCCCTCTCCAGTCACAGTTGAATTCCACATTAAGGAAGCAGTAAGCTTTTAGTTGATGCATCACAAAGCATTCACATATACGGTGTCATTATCATCATACATGTGCAGCTAACTACACCCTGCACCTTGGAGAATATCCTGAGAGTGAGACAATTCCTGTCACCCTCTGGGAACATGCTCCAGCATCCACATTGAAGGAAGTGAAATGTCTCACTCTAGCGTAAACAGCACTGGTTCAACAACTTTGCTTTGGGATAGATTTTTCATTTGCTTGTCTGACTGAGGATAAAAATTAGTTGGAGGTGAGAATACTGTTCTTCAGGGACCGAAAGGCCACCTCAGAGAAGCTGTTGGTCAGTTGAATGACTGGCAGCTGTGTGGTCCCTGCACTGGCCACTGCAGGAATGATAGGTGGGGAGTCTGCAGTGAAGATTGTTGCTGGACCCAGAAGCAGAGTAAATGGGCGGCAGTGAGGAGGGAGGGATTTAGCCTGTGTGAGGCTGGCAGGTCCTGGTGAGGGTAGTAGAGGGCTGGGTTTGAGGTCTGAGGGATGAATAAAAAGGGAAGAGTGATCTTGGGAGGGAGCCGCTAATGGCCACAGGAATGCATTGTGTCGTTGCACCCCAGTCTGATATCAGTGCACAAGCTAAAGCTCCTGGGCTTCCACATGGGAGCAGCTCCATGCCATCTGCAAGACACAGGTGAAACAACAGCAACCTGAATTTCCTTGCTCACCACATGCATGGCTCCAAAGCATGGAGGTGTTATGATGCAAAAAGTAGGTGTAGAGTGTTGAGGATCTAACCACCTGAGAGACTATACAATACAGGATAACATACTTTGGTATGACAACGTTAAGGAGGATACACCTGTTCTAACAGAGTGTGGCAAAGCTGTGCAACCTTTTGCGGGCATACCTCCAGCCAAGGGAACCCAAAAGCATGTACTCCAATGGCCTTGAAGGTAATCATGACTTTCAATTTCTTGGCAACTGGCTCTTTCCAAACTCAGTGCCTGACTTCTTTTGGCTCTCACTGTCTGTAAGCATCCTCGACTCTCCTCACCGGGGCCTACCTCCCTCCTTCAAGATCACACTTCCCCTTTTATTCTTCCCCTGGACCTCAAACCCAGCCCTCTACTACCCTCACCAGGCCCTACCAACCTCAAACCATGTAAATCCAGCACTGCTACCTGTTTACCCTTCTTCTGGCTCCAGCAACAATCTTCACTGCAGACTGCCTGCCTCGTGCAGGGACCAAAGAGCTGCCAGCCATTCAACTGGCCAGCAGCTTCTCTGAGGCAGTCTTCCTAAACAGAACAGAAGTCTCACATCTAACTTATTAGTGGAAAATTATTTGTGAGGCATTTATTCTTCCTCAATGGCATTTCTATCCATAGGGAAAGATGCAAAAATACCCCATAAAATCCAGCCCTAAGGAAAGTTGCTGCACTTTTCTCACAACAACTTCACATTTAGGTAGATTTCTTCATAAAAGGAAATGTATTCAAATTTGGTACATTAAACACAGATGTGCCAACAACAAAGCTAGGGTCTGGGAAATGTGATTTTCATCCCCCCTTTTATACAGAGCAGCCCTGTGTCAGTTGGGCATGATGTGCATTTCACCTAGGATGCATTCAGAGACTGTGAAAAAAGCATATATATGACATTGGAAATGCACAGAAATAACAATGTCATCTGGAAATTTTAGCTTTGGCTTTTGTTAACCTGAACATATCTCTCAGTCATACAACAATCCAGCCAATGAAATCCTATTTCTCTTTATTATGAGAATTTCTTTTGTTTAGGAGTGAATTTGCTGGAATTTACCTGGGAATTTTTCAGGTGATGCAGACTATCAATCAGTTCAATCTATTGCACAACTTTACCACCACCCAAAGGTAGGCAGTGGGTCAAATGTGATCACTCTTTCTTTACACTTCCTTTCTATCTAGTCTAAACGTGTTGTGGAAGCTATTGAGCCATTATTTTATACATGTCCCTACAATGAATACAATTAAAGCAAATCTAGGCACAAAATTGATCAATGAATGTTCAACCTCAATTGCTTAAGATTTAATTTTGACCAAGAAAAGGCCATGTTGCAACAAGTTTATTCCTATTGTAGATTGTGTGTAATTGATTTCATGCGCAACATATTCAACCTCCTGAAGAAGAAACTAAACATATTCCCCTGATCCCCATCCCTGCAGAAGTAGCTCAAGCAAAATTTCAGAATATGTATTTAATTTTTATGTCAAAGAATTTGGCTTTGGGTTTGTGTTAGGAACTCCCCTATCTGAGGCAGATGGAGTTAAACTGATATTGTACTTAGCACAATCCATCTAATTGGAGACTAAACAATGTCTCTAAATATTTGATTGACATCCAGTGGAAGTGTTTGCACCTGATGGGTAATATTGGTTCCTCCTCATTCTAAGCTGTAAGTGGGCTATTTAAATTTGTTTGCAGACCATGTAGGGAGGGTAATTCAACAAGGCAGATCCACTAGAAACCATGTCTACAACCTATCTATCTTCATTGCTGAAGAGTGTCATGTGGGAGATTTGATTTAGGACAGTGACTGGAACAAAACAATGGATACTACTGAGCTATTTCTTTTCTTTGATAACAAGGTATAGAGCTGGATGAACACAGCAGGTCAAGCAGCATCAGAGGAGCAGGAAGGCTGACGTTTCAGACCTAGACCCTTCTTCAGAAAGAAGAAGATTTCTGAAGAAGGGCCTAGGCCTGAAATTTCAGCCTTCCTGCTCCTCTGATGCTACTTGGCCTGCTGTGTTCATCCAGTTCTACACCTTGTTATCTCAGATTCTCCACCATCTGCAGTTCCGACTCTCTCTGAAAATAGTTATTTTCTTTGATGTGCCATTCCCCATATCTCCACAGTTCAGGAACCATTTCTGTTTCACATGTGGCCTGACCCTCTTTGCCTGTACCAAACCTTCTCATCTTAAGCTGTGTTGCTAACCATAAATTTGTGTGTACTTATAATTCCACACTCCCAATAGGGAGAGGCATGGTGCTCATTAGCAATGTCAGCCTTGATACAATGACATCATTCTTGCATCTGGAATCAAGTCTCCATGAAAACACTTGATTACATAATTCAGACTGACACTCCAATACAATAGTGAGGCAGTACCTGACATTGAGGATCTTCCTTTGATCTGCACAGGTCGGTGGTGATGTTAGCAGTCAGATTCCGTCAAATAGATTCTGACGTTTATCAACAGGCTCAAAACATAGGCAATTCCCAATTTTTTTCTATGTCTCCTCTCTTGTCCTGGTGGAAAAAGGTTGGCCAGGAAAATAATGGATCTCAATTTCAGCACTGTCCCCCTGAAGTGATGACATGAAAGGGGTATATGGTCTCTTTATGAGCTTTCCAATAACTAATGACATGAGATTAGATTAGATTAGATTACCTACAGTGTGGAAACAGGCCCTTCGGCCCAACAAGTCCACACCACCCTTGAAGCATTCCACCCAGACCCATCCTCCTATAACCCACACAACCCTGAACACTATGGGCAATTTAGCATGGCCAATCCACCTAGCATGCACATCTTTGGACTGTGGGAGGAAACCAGAGCACCTGGAGGAAACCCATGCAGACACAGGGAGAATGTGCAAACTCCACACAGACAGTCGCTCGAGGCTGGAATCGAACATGGGTCCCTGGCGCTGTGAGGCTGCAGTGCTAACCACTGAGCCACCGTGTACCACTGGGTACCGTCATCAGACCATGGCAGTTTGATTTAAGTTTCATGTTAGCTAAATAATGCTTGTATTGTACAGGAGGAAATCCTTCACCTTCTTCGTTGACTGTACACACAAAGCTCATTGATTTTGCTTAGCTGTTGTACAAATATCTCAAACAGGCACTTGACATTTGCAGTTTGTTTAAGATGGTCTATTATGCATCTCTCACTTTCTGTGGTTGCTGTATTTACACGGGCAGGATTCCAAGCTCAGCTGAAAATAATACACCTAAGTATCTTGTCACCTGCTTAAATCCTAAGCTGCCTCAATGGCTGTCTAGATTGGCAGTTTGAATGGCACACTTTTCCCAGGGTAGGAAAGTCCAAACCTAGAGGGCATAAGTTTAAGGTGAAAGGGAAGAGCTTTAAAAGAGACTGGAGGAGTAATAATTTTGGTCAGAGGGTACTGTTGTATGGAATTAGCTGACAGAAGAAATGGTGGAAAGGGATACTATTATAACACTCAAAAAGCATCTGGAGGGGTACACGAATAGGAAGGGTTTGGAGGGCTATGGGCCAAAAGTTGGCAAATGGGACTAGATTAATTTGGGATATCTGGTCACCATGGATGATTTGGACCAAAGGATCTGTTTCTGTGTTTTATAACTCCATGACTCTGTGACTTAATAGTTTATGAAGCAATTTCAGTTCCCTTCCAGACAACCACACAATGACCTGAATGAAAAGTTGCCTCAGGTTAGTGATCATCAGTGCTCTATACAAGGAGCTGCCATTCTATTCTGATGCATTCTGGAAGTTTTGGTTTAGGCATTTGACCTACCCTTCTGCTGACCCTATATCCACCTATGGTTCTACTCCGATTTCTTCACATGCTCTGTTCAAGCTTAACTTGCAGATTCTCATAAATTCCTTCCCTTAAACTGCATTGATTTAACTTCTGTTTCTGTCCCAAAGTAACTTTTATCCAGGTATTGTCCAAACCATTGTTTTGCAGTGGAATTAATGACAATCAACCTATCCTATCCTTGCAAACGATCACTCCATGTCCAACCATTCTTTCTCTTTTAACGTCTTTATGTTACCTCTCAACTTCAGAAAACTTCATTTTCTCTGCAAACCTCATTGTGATTCAGCCTCGCTGAGAAGGGCCCTGAACCTCAATGAGAGTCAGCAACTTCAAGGAATAACACCTGAGCCCCACCTGATGCCTTCACAGAGGAGAAAGCATGAACCCCAGAGACAGACACCACTTTTAGCAGGGAAGACAAAGAACGGGTACAAACAGCAAAAAAAATTACTCAGGAGTTTGCTGGCATTGAATTGATTAATGTGTGCAAGCACCTCCCTGCTCTTCAGTTATCTCAGATACTGCAGTTTTGTTAAACATATACTAAGTTACAATTCCTAACCTCCGGTCAGCTGAGTACCTGATGGCACCACCAAGTCTGGAAAGCAGCATTAGTAAGTCTGATTACACAATTAATCAGCACAATCAAACTTCTGTTTCACAGCAGCTAATGTCTCAGAACATGTCAAGGTTGGTGGCTAGGGAGGGTTGGTGTGGAATTATCACTTTCTTAAGCATGGCATATAGACCTCATATATCTTAACTATCTTGCTTAAATCAGGATGATTGACAGCAAACAATTCTGTTGAGAGAGATATCAGCAAATATCTCTGCATTGCTTTGACAGTGGTAGCACTCTCACTTCTGACTCAATAATAAAAGACTTGCATTGTATGTTTCACAACCTCAACATGTTTCAAAGTACATTACAGTTTACTAAATATCTTTTGAATTCACTTTTGTCATTATAGGAAACAAGGCAGTCAATTTGCACACAGCTAACTCCAAAAAACAGCAATAATGATATGTTCCGATAATTAATTTTACTGAGAATAAACATTGTCTGAGACAGCAGGGAGTACTCTCCAGTTCTCCTTTGAAATGTTGCTTGGGAATCTTTGACATTCATCTGAAAGAGGAGTGGAGTGGTCTTATTTAATGTTTCATCTGAAAAACAACACTTCTGACAGAGCATCATGGCCTCATCAATACTGAAGCCTTTGGGGTGGATCTGGAATCTAAGCCTTCTAACTCAAAGTGAAAAGAAATGAATCAAGTCAAACATTGGAATCACAGAATTGTTACAGCACCGAAGATGGTTATTTGGTCTGTTGTCTCGGTACCAACTCTCAAAAGTTCCATTTCCCTGTTTTCTCCCCATAACCCTCTATATTCATCCTTTGCAGGTGACAGTGTAATTCACTTTAGAATGACTTGATTGAACCTACTCCTATCATACATTTAGGCAGCACGTTCCAAAAATGAACAATTCACTTTGAGAAAATGTTTTCCATCATGTTACTATTTTTTATGCCAATTATCTGAAAATGTGCTGTCTCATTATAGCATATTCCACTAGTGGGATGTATTTTTTTCCCATGATTTGAAAACGTAATGCAGAACGACATTTGATTGCAGTACGAGGAAGTACTGCACTTTAGAAATATCATCTTTCAGGTAAAATTAAGGCTATAGCTTCTTCAGTGAAAACACCCACTGCACTATTTGAAGAGGAAAAGTAATTTCTCCGTATGTCCAAATCAATATTCCTTCCCAAACATCTCCAAAATAAATGATCTCATTATGGAGCAGACTCAAAGAATGTTAGAGAAGTTCAGCAGGGCTGGCAGCACCTCTGAAGAGAGAAACAGAGTAAACATTTCAAGTCCGGTGTGACATCTTCAGAACTGACCTTTAATCTCCTGAATTTCTCTAGTGAATGATATCTTTTCTGCTAACTTAGGAGTTGTCCTATAGTATCATCTGGTGTACCTTTCATCTCTTGAATGTCTATCCTGGAAAAGAGCAAACACTGTTTTCTTTGTAGTATTCTGGATCTCTGAACCAGGCAGTATCTGTCTAATTGGAAGAGGTTGTTTCTTTAATGCAGAATAATCAGGCAAGGGATAGGGGCATGGACCTGTACATAACACATCTCCTGTGTTCTGAAAAGGATGCACAATATTTACCAAGGCAGTCAGTGTGTGGAACTAGATGATATAACAGGAAAAAATTGAAATGGGGTCTGGGGCCAATCCAGCTGAAAAGCAGATCCACAGGTAGCAAAATCAGTGGATTACGAGAACTAAGTGTCTTGGATGCTTTAAACCAGACTATTTCTTCTTCTTGAATGTGTCCTGAAACGATGGATATCTGTCTTGCTGCCATGAGAAATACACAAATCACCTGTTCTCCATCTTTCTGTCTCATTGTTGACCAGGTTGGACATCGTCAGTCACTCATTGTGGTTATTTTGTCAATGGTTCTCCTATCTTTACATTCCTGGAAAATTAGATTTATCCAGTCAAATTTATTTTTGAGCCTAAAACCTCAATGAAGAGAAATTTTCAATGAGTATGTAAATTACCAGCTATAGACTGTGTCCTCCAGTGAAATGTTCACCCTTTAGGAGTTGCTGTCCCTCTAATTTTCTTACAGTCCGTGTGAGCTTCTGAGGCCCATGCATGGCAGCAGCATCAGGAACTGGAAGTCAATGTCATGATTGGCATTCTGATCAACAGGACATCTTGGTGGGAATGTTGCTTAGGAGGTGTCAGACCCGCAAAATTGTCTCTGGATAGAATACATCTATTGGTATGTTAGAGAGAAAAACAACTTGCCTAAGGTAACTAATATCTCTGTGTGTAATCCAAACTTAAGAATTGTAGGATATTTTTATCTGTTCATGTATTTGTGAGGAATTAAGCATAAAACTGCAATCTTTTAATACTCACTTATGAATTTTAATTGTAAGGCTCAAATCTGGATTACTATATCATACAGTATATAGTAATTAGAGATTGTCTTAACATGACAATTTAACTTTAGTTTCACAGTTTTTAAAACTACCTTTTGAAGTAATTAGATATTGAAACAAATAAATGTGAAGAAGGTTATGCTCATAGTCTGGTATATTTTCTTAATAGGATGGAGCATTCTTGTCTCAACTTGTAAGAGGAAATTCCAGCTCAAAGAACCCGACTCTTGACAGTCAAACAGAATTGCTGCTCTGGTCTGGCATGTGATTTTTAAAATTTAACTCCAGCTTTAAGAATTTTCTCCTTTTATCCTGCCAAATCCTAGCTTTTTTCATATTGATAAATGTTACATTTCAAAAATTCTTGAGAATCATAGCAAACCCCTTTTTCAAGAGGTCTAATTTGAAGTATAAATAACATCACAGTTATTAGAGTTGTAAGGCCATTTCACACCTATTTACTATGTTATCTGAGAACATGCTCCTGTGCCATTACACATTATCAAACTGCTTAGTTCTGTTTCAAATTTTAACACTTTAATTGCTGCATAATTTTGGTGATTTTTCTTTACAGGTTTCCTGGTGAAATAAACCTTTTCAGACTGTTGTGAGACTGAATGATCACTGCTCCCCCAGCACAATCACTGCCACTGGAATTATCAGCTCTGTTTTACCAGATGGATGATTGCACATTTCCACAAGTCCTGTCAAGTATGTGACTTACTTTCTATTCACAGCTAACTTATTACAAATTAAGTGACGTCACTAGACTGCTTCAGTTGTTTGAGTTCTGCCATTATTCCGGGAAGATCGATTAAGTCATTGACTGGTTGCTTAATAATGGTTTGTTTCAGGGCAAGTGGTTGGACAATTGTTTGCTTCTGGGCCAGTTGTTCTCTGGGAAGTTTATCACCCCCTCCAAATCTTTCTAATGATATATACATACAGTTATAGAGTCATATCGCATGGAAACAAACCCCTTGGTTCAACTCATCCACACTGACCAGCCATCCCAATCTGACCTAGTCTTATTTGCCTGCATTTGGCCCATATCTCTCTAAACCCTTCCTTTTCATATACCCATTCAGATGCTTTTTAAATGTTGTACTTGTAACCACCTCCCCCACTTCCTCTGGCAGCTCGTTCCATATACGTACCATCCTCTGTATGAAAACGTACCCATCAGGTCCTTTCTAAATCTTTCCCGTCTCTGGAAGACTTTGACCAGATCATCCCATAACCTTCTAATTTCTAGAGAAAACAAGCTCAATTTGTATAATCTCTTTTCATAGCATATTCCTTGAATTGCAGGTATCATTCTTGTAAACCTATGTTGTACTCCTTCCAAGGCCAATATGTCCTTCTTAATGTGTAGTGCAAATCTGATCACAATACTCCAAGTGTAGGAAAATGTAGAATAATTAGAGTCATACAGCATATAAACAGGCCCTTCAGCCAACCATGTCTATGTTGAGGTCAAGATATGCATTCAGGCTCAAAAATGAAGCTGTATCAGAGATAATAGGAACTGCAGATACTGGAGAATCCAAGATAACAAGGTGTGGAGCTGGCCACAGCAGGCCTGGCAGCACCTTAGGAGCAGGAAAGCTGACGTTTCAGGCCTAGACCCTTCACAGAAATCTAGGCCTGAAATGTCAGCTTTCCTGCTCCTAAGATGCTGCTTGGCCTGCTGTGTTCATCCATAGAGGCCATTGCGAGATTGACTACTGACTCTCCTGGAAGCTAAATTCTTCTGTCGAATCTTTTTCCATATAAGAACTTTATTTGTTCCAACATTGAACTAATTATCAAAATATTTTATCACCTTCAAACATGTCTGTAGTCTTTTGCATGTATTATGTACATATGAACAAGGTATAAGTTATAGGCCACTCGGTTCTTTGAGTCTTCTCTGCCATTCAGCAAGATCACATTTAATCTAATTTTAACCTCAAATCTACATTACTGCAAATCCTAATATTGCTCATCCCCCTTGGAAAACAGGAATTGATCTACCTCTGCCTTAAAAATATTGAAAGATTCTGTATCATTCTGTATCCAGTGCCTTTTGAGGAAGAGAATTTCATTGGCTCACAACCCTGTGACGTAATTATTTCTCCATATCTATTTTAAATGGTAACCCCTTATTTTTAATCTATGACACCTAGTCATGATTCATTGAGCCCCAAACCTTTTAAATCTTAAATTTTTCCTGACATTTCTTCTGCTAGACTTTTCCACTAGGTTTATTTAAATTTGCCTGTTTTAAGCTTAAATACTTTCTGAGGTGTTCCTAATTCTATAGCCTAGGTTTACATTTATTTTCTGAGCCTTTCATTTCCCTTGCCAGTATACCTCATGGAGCCTAATGTTAATGCTTAACATGGTATGTGAGCAGTCTTGGAATGAACTCACAGAGGCTGGTATCCCATCACCAAGTCACCCTTTATTTACGTGCATAGTATTTGACACCGGTCCAGCTTCCTCAGAGCCGGCTCTTAGAGCGAGCAGAGCTCTGACACTTCTGTTCATATCTGTCAACCAGGACTGTCTGATTGGACGAGGTTAACTGCACCAATCAGGAGCTCATATTCTATGAGGCCCACCTGGCTAACATCATTACAATCATTATATCCTTGCTCCTATAAGTCCAGGGATATAGGCCAGTTCCTCTTCTTGTAGCCTCTGCTGAGGCCTTTTCACATTAGCTCCGATTCTTCCAGCTCAGCCTCAGATAAGGGCAATGTGCACCAGAACATACACCACCTCTTGCGCCCAGAGCAACTTGGAAGAAATTCATCCTCTTCTTTAGGTGATAAAGGTGTCGAGACTGCGATTTCGGCCATGTCCATCTGTGAGGTTTCTTTGACACTAGATGGAGGAGGAGAACCCATGGGTTCCGACAGCCTTTCCAGCTATTCTGAGGGAGCAGGCATGTTCCTCTCTGGCCTGGTTTACGAGTTTGAAGCTTCAATGTGGTCCATTGTTTATTCAGGAGCGCCTCACCTACCCAAACTTTGTATGTTAGAGGACCTGACATGGTGTCAATCATGCCTCTTACCCATGCAGGGGCATTTCCATAGTTTTGGCACCAAACTTTGTCCCCTGTAGTAAACTGTCTCTCTCACTTAGAGAAAACTTGTGACCAGCATTGCGCTCCTGATGCTGCTTCACCAAACCCCCACTCTGGGTCCGGAAAGATCAGATTTAACCTGATGTGGCGTTTTCTCCCCCTTCACCACTGTGCTGGAGCTATCCCCTATAATTCATGAGGAGTGGTCCAGTAATCAAATGGGAACTGGGATAGTTTGGAATTGAGTGAAAGTGTGGGCTGTAACCATTGGATGATGGATAGTATGGAGCTGTCCTGATATGCTGAATGCCTTTCAACTTTTGGAAATACTTGAGCTCCTTGCTGATAATTGATGGCCTATTGTCTGTGACCAACTTTCTGGGAGCCTGTGTATTGCAAAAGGTGCTCGCAGCTTTTCTATTGTTGTCCCCGTGTTTGACGAATAAACTCTTATGCAGGTCCAAACACTTTGATTGGATATCCACAATGACTAAGAACAATAAGACTCTGAAAAGGCCAACTTAGTTGACATGTAACTGAGTCCAGGATTTTCCTGGCCAATCTCACAAATATGGGTGAGTTGCTGCTAGTAATTTTTGTACTTGTTGGCACTCTGGGCACTGCCTGCCCCCACCCCCTACGTGGCTATGTCTACATCCAGTCCTGACCATCAGACATAACCTGTTGCCAACATCTTCATTTTGGACACTCCTGGATGACCCTGGTGGAGTCCAGCCAGTACATGGTAGCATCCTTTGCTCAGAAATGACTGTTTCTCCCCATAATAAATTGCTGTCCCCTGTGATGATCTGGTCTCACTGGGTCTGAAAAGTTTCAATTCTGGTAGTGATGGCCCTTTTGCTTCCTGCAACATCACTATCTATTTCAGTTTTGCGTCCATTGGCTGATATTTTCAGTGGTGACCAGAAGGGTGTCCAGAAAGTTTAAAACAAGAACAGACTCTTCCAGTGGTGGCGCCCCAGCGATATTTCTGCCATAGGGAGACATTCAAAGCATCCACAGTTACAACTTGGTCTCCTGGACGGTATTCCAACTTATATTTGTATGCACTCAGAATGAGAGCCCACCACTGAATTCAACCTGAAACAATGGGCAGCATGAACCTGTCCTCTTTGAAAAGCCCCTGCAGGTGATTGTGGCCAGTTCCTATTGCAAACTTACATTTGTAAAGGTATTAGAGGAATTTTCTCAGCATAAAGATCACCAACAAACCGTCCTTCTCCATCTGGGCATATTTGCAATCTGCATCAGCCAAAGTCTGGGAAGCTTATGCTAATGGGCATTTCTCTCCAGTGGGCCATCTGTGAGCTCCCCACTATGTCAATATTGTACAAGGAGGCATTGCATGGCAGTACTAGATCTCACTTGGAACCATCATGTGCTATTCCTATGATAACTGCTCCTTCACTTCCCTAAAAGCTATGTCTTAGCTACGAGACCATTTCCAAGGCTGACCCTTTCTCAAAAGCAGATAGATTTGGGGCAGCATGGTGGCACAATGGTTAGCACTGCTGCCACACAGCACCAGGGACCTGGCTTCGATTCCAGCCTCAGGCAACTGTCTGTGTGGAGTTTGCGCATTCTCCCTGTGTCTGCGTGGGTTTCCTCTGGGTGCTCCAGTTTCCTCCCACAGTCCAAAGATATGCAGGTTAGGTAGATTGGCCATGCTAAATTGCCCATAGTGTTCAGGGAGGTTTAGATTAGGTGGGTTAAAGGGGGATGGGTCTGGGTGGGATGCTCTGAGGTTCAGTGTGGCCTTCCTGGGCCGAAGGGCCTGTTTCCACACTGTAGGGATTCTATGATTCTAATAAGGGTGCTACAATAGAGACCTATTAACTTTTCATAATAACTCACCTATCCAAGGAAAGACCTAAGCTCCAGGACAGACATGGGAGCTAGGGCACCTTTGATTGCCCTCACTTTATCTTCCAACAGGTGCAACTGATTTTGTCAACTCTGTAGTCCAAGTAGGTCACTTAAGGGTGCTTGAAGCACATAGTTTTCCCTTCCAAGGCATATGCCAACCTTGGAGAGATGTCTAAGAATGATTCCAGATTTGCTAAATGCATTTTATTGGCCTTCCCTGTTATTAGCATGTAATCTATCAAATGGCGAGTGGGTAGACCTTGCAAAATGTTCTTCATCACCCACTGAAAAATGGCACAGGCTGATGAAAGCTCAGATGTACAAACCCTTAAGGGTATTATTGGGGCATATCTCTGGGAATCCTCAGCTAACTGCAATTACAGGTACACATGGCTCATGTCCAGCTTTGTGAAGGACAACCCCCGTGCCAGCTTTGGATATAAGTTCTCTGTGTGAGGGATTATGTATTTATCCAGCTGCAAGAAATGATATAGCCTTTGTTTAAAATCCCCATAAAGGTGAACTCACCCAAAAGGCTTTACCAGTAGCGTCAGCTATTCCACAAACTGTACTGGTTTGATGATTCCTTCACATTCCAGCCTCCTGATTTCTGCCTCTGCTTCTGCACAAGGCAAATGACACTGGGTGGGCATTGCAGAATCATGGAATTGATTCCTGGTCAACAGGTAAGGTGGCCTTGGCTCCTTTTCTATACCCTAGACATTCCTGAAAAACTTCAGGTATTTAATTAGAACTCAGGCAGACATTTTCTAATCGAAAAACGTTGAGCCAATCAAGATGAATGTTTCTCAACCAGTTTCACCTCATCATGCTTGGGCCTGAGCCTTTTATGAAAAACCAAACCAGCTGCTTCTCATATGAGACCGGAACTGAAGTTGTACCCTTAATCTGTAAACATTTCCTGGTAAAGGTTTTCAGTCCAGTCAAGGTCTTGCACATACTTATGAGTTGAAGTCCAGAGTAAATTTTGTTACAACTGATTCTGCAATCACTGATACAGCTGCACAGGTATCAACCTCCAATAGAGCCAGGTGACCATTTTAACCAGATATATATTTTGATTCTAATTTGGATGTTGCTAAGCAATTTAACTGTTCATGCCAGGTGAAAGTAGGCTTTCCAGGATATGCACTCTCCTGGATACCAGCCTATGAGTTCTATGACTCAATTCAGGCCTGTTGAGACTCTTTTGCGGTCTTGAGCCTGCATATTGGCAGCAAACACAATTGTTTGGTGGCCCCAGATCCTGAAGAAAATGTTAATTGTTTGGCCAAGGCTTGGTTTTGTTTTGGGGTTTCGCTGCAGGGTGATCTAGAGTCCCTCTGTTCAGGATATGTCCTGAGTGAGGCTATGCAATTGCCCTTCACTCAAGTGGTGTCCCCCAAGCTCAATCGGCCTGGCGAGGGTGTCCACTTCCATTGGCATACCCTGTAACTCAAAGAACAGAATCCCTACAGTGTGGAAGTGGGCCATTCAGCCAATTGAGTCAATACTGAACGTCCAAAGAGCATCCCATACAGATCCATAACCTCCTGCCTTTCCCTGTAACCTTACATTTCCCATGACTAACCTACCTAGTCTGCACATCCCCGGACACTATGGACAATCTATCTAACCTGCACATCTTTGGACTGTGGGCGGAAACTGGAACACCCAGAGGGAACCTGGACAGAATGTGCAAACTTCACACAGAATGTCATCTGAGGGTGGAATCAAACCCAGATCCCTGGTGCTGTCAGGCAGCAGTGCTAACCACTGAACGAGCATGCCACCCCTGCTTCATTTGCTGCATTTTCTATTGACAATATGGTCCCCAGAATGGTAGGGGGTTTCAATTGTGACAGGCAGCATGTCAGTGCAGGCTTAGAGGGCCGATGGGCCTGTTCCTGTGCTGTAATTTTCTTTGTTCTTTGTTCTTTGACAAAGCCAGTTGCAGTGCCTGTTTGAAGTTCAGTTAGGCTTCAGCTAGGGGTGATTTTGCATGATTACATCATTAATCCCACATACCAAATGGTGTGTCAGCATCTTGCTAAGAGTTAAACCAAAATCACATGCCTCTGCCAATCATCTTAAACTCATCGAAAATCCCAACAAGGTTCTCGAACAGCCAAGTAAAACCAATTGCATCGCAGAATTAGAGGAGGCTCAGGGTCATAGTATTAACTGAGTCTGTCAGCTCTTAAAAAGTTTCAGAATCTGGGCCCTCAGGAAACTTTAGGCTTTGAATTATCGAAAAAGCAGTCAGGGGAATTACTCATTGTTTGTCATCTGCCCCAATATCATTTGCCCAGAAAAATAACACATTCTTTCCACAAACAAGGCCCAGTCTTCGACGGCATGATTGAATCATATAAGGTTCCTGAATAACAGCATGATGCCAGAAATGCTTACCCTAACTTAAAGATGACTGATGTGAGCGAATTTCTTCAGGAGTGTATTTTTTTCTCTTGCTGCCACTGAAATAACTCCACTGAAGCAAAGAACCTCTTATTTACTCATGCATAGCAATCAACACTGGCCTAGCTTCCCCAAAGCCAGGTCTCACAGTGAGCAAAGCCTCTAACACCCCTGTTTATACCTGTCAAGCAGGACTCCCTGATTAGATCAGGTTAACAGACCCTATCAAAGAACTCATATTCCGTGAGGTCTACCTTGCTGACCTTGTAACAATCACTACAGTGTCAATTCTTAATCGAAATTTGGGTGTATATATTTTGTATTATTACTTCTTCTCACAGTTAATAGGGGAAACAATGGCCTAGTCGTATTATTGATGGTCTATTAATCCAGAGACCCAGGTAATGCTTTGGGGACCTGGGTTTGAGTCACGCCGCAGCAGATAGTGGAATTTGAACTTAATAAAAATCTTGAATTAAGAGTCGAATGATGACCATGGATCATTTTCTTTTGGTTCACTAATGTCCTTTAGGGAAGGAAACTGTCAACATTACCTTGTCTCGTCTACATGTGACCGCACACCCACAGCGACGTGGTTGACTCTTAGCTGCTGTCTGGGCAATTAGGGATGGTCAATAAATGCTGGCCTAGCCAGTGATACCCTCATCCCATCAAATCATTAAACTCACTGTTTCATGAAGTCAAGAAAACGAGTTTAAATCAGGTCCTTTTATAACGTAAGTTCATTCAGTCTGGGAGCTCAATACCCACAATTTGAAAGTTTGATGTTTCAGATTGTTAAAACATTTAGTAAAACTTTGGATTAAATTTTTAACTGAAGGTCATAAACCCAAAATTTTAAAAGCAGTGGCCACCTTCTTAAGGGTGGACACTGAGGCAATAATAATGATAGAGTAACAACTGACTAAAATTGGAACAGTGAAAATTAGAATTTCAATGACAAAAGAAAGAAAGGCAAAGTGAGAGAGAGGTAAATGGGAGGCCGAGAAGAAAGGTCGTGAAAAAAAGTAACAAGAAAGAGGAAGAAATGGGAATGAGAGGATAGCTAGAAGAGAGTTTCGGGAAAAGCAGCAGGAAATGGAGTTTGAAATAAGGCAGCTCAAGCTGAGGGGAGGAATTCTTTTGTGTTATGTGAAGATAGCACTGGCTCAGACTTAAGACTGGATGCAATTCCGTTTGCTCATTTAATTCCTAGATTTGATGAAGCAAAGATGGAAGACATGTTTTATTTCTTTCAAGTGGGTAGCACAGCTGCTAAAGTGGCCCATCAGTTACTCTCTCTTGCCAGAGTAAAGTGCTGCTCATTATGAGGCAGTAAAAAAGGTTAGTTTGGAACACTCATGAGCGTGCCCTTGTTTCAGTCTTCATGTCATTTGTTGACATTTTGTAAAATCTCTGGTAGCAAACCACTGATGTCAAGCGGAGTACTGGGGCTGTGTCACAACAAAAAAGATTAAAAGGTCCAATTCACCAAGCAGGGATATTCACCAGTATTTGGAACAAAGAACTGACAGCTGTTCTGATTCGTTGCCTGAGAATATTAACATCACCTGAGGTGCCATTTGTTGCCAGTATCCACAATCATTAATTACTACTTTATTAACATTAACAATTAAACACCAAACATTATAATGTTGAACATTAAATTAAGAATTAAACCTCCAAACATTAAACATTTGTTTTACCACCCATCAAATTTTGTAACCCATTATGCTGGTGCCAACACTAAATGTCCTCAAACATAACATTGAACCCTGCCACCGTAAGATTAGTGTTTGATGTCCATGGCATAAAGCTGGATAGATTCTGTTATTCTTTCACCTGCTGGTAAATATTTGAAAACATTCAATCGTCAGGGAAATGGTTAGTCTTGATACATCCTGATACATTCCCAGGAACCACTTGAGAGCATTATTCGAATCAAGCCACTTCCCAACAAAACCAAGTTGCATGGGCTCAGAGCTCCTGTCAGTTCCTTTATCTCCTGGCCTAGATGTTTTTACTTTATCACTTTTTCAATCCAAACTTAATACAATGTTTATTGCTGACCTCAAACTGAGCTGCAACATCCACCACAGTGGTCCCTTGTTCTTTCTTAAATATCAAATCAGGTTTTGATAATGAGTCATCTTTGTGGATGTGAGTTTGCTCGCTGAGCTGGAAGGTTAGTTTTCAGACGTTTCGTCAATGACGAAACGTCTGAAAACTAACCTTCCAGCTCAGCGAGCAAACTCACATCTAAAACCTCAACCTGAGCTACAAATTTTCTCAAAACTCGCTAGTCATCTTTGTCTTTTAACTATGGTTCAACGAATATTGTCCAGCCATATTTTCCTATGTATTGTTGTAATTTTGACATGATTTTATTACGTCATTTAATCCATGTGTTTTAAACAAATGCGCAGTTTCTGTAAATGTGGATTCATGTTTCCAGTGGGATCTTACATCTCCAATTCTCCTTAGACATGTATGGTCTACCTATTGATAGGATAGTCCTGGTGGAGTATAGATTACAACACAATAACAAGCTGCTGATCTGACTTGATACTTTTCTTTCTCGAGAAAGGCCTTGATCTCCTTTAGGTCCTTGAGTTTCTGCAGTTCTTTCACTGTATCCAAGTTATTATTTTCACAAATTTTGAATGCGGTGAAGCCTGGCAATTCCAGATGGTAGTCAGTGGTGAAGCAGTGGTCACAGGTGAAATCTGGTGAGCCCAGATGGTGGTCACTGGCAGTCAGAGGTGAAGCTGCAGTTGGCAGCAAAGCAACTGGTGACCCCAGGCGGGACTTGCCCAGTGGGGGTGGAAGTGCACCCAGCACTGTGGTGAGCAAGCCCAGCATCGGGAAAGCCAGCATGGAATGTCTGTAGGCCCATAGCTTAAGGAAGGACTGTGATGTTTAACTTCTTACTTTATTTCTTTATTTTTCTACATTATAGTAAGAGGAACTGCAGTATTGAACATTTTAATTTATTTCTTTAATTTTCCATTTTTGTACCTAAGATTTTGTATCTTGTACCGAAGATGGTGCCAGGAATGGCAACATTGTACACTTTTCACTGTACTCCTGGACTTGAGTACCCATGATAATAAAATCTACATCTATAATGTTTTCCAAGAGTGTGGTGTTTTTGTTAGGGCTGGCTTCACTTCTTAAAAAAAAATCTTCTGACTGGGGATTATGGTATAATTTGCTTTTTGCTATAATTTTGCCATAATAGGCAAAGTAGCTTGGGACCAATTGAAGATAACAAAGTGTGAAGCTGGATGAACACAGCAGGCCAAGCAGCATCTCAGGAGCACAAAAGCTGACTTTTCGGGCCTAGACTCTTCATCAGAGAGGGGATGGGGAGAGGGTTCTGAAATAAATAGGGAGAGAGGGAGAGGCAGACCGAAGATGGATAGAGGAGAAGATAGGTGGAGAGGAGAGTATAGGTGGGGAGGTGGGGAGGTGGGGAGGAGATAGGTCAGTCCGGCGAGGATGGACAGGTCAAGGAGGCGGGATGAGGTTAGGAGGTAGGAAATGGAGGTGCGGCTTGAGGTGGGGGGAGGGGATAGGTGAGAGGAAGAATAGGTTAGGGAGGCGGGGACGAGCTGTGCTGCTTTTGGGACGCAGTGGGGGGGACAGGACGAGCTGGGCTGGTTTTGGGATGCAGTGGGGGAGGAGAGATTTTGAAGCTTGTGAAGCCCACTTTGATACCATTGGGCTGCAGGGTTCCAAGCGGAATATGAGTTGCTGTTCCTGCAACTTTCGGGTGGCATCATTGTGGCACTGCAGGAGGCCCATGATAGACATGTCGTCTGAGGAATGGGATGGGGTGTTAAAATGGTTCGCGATGGGAGGTGCAGTTGTTTATTGCGAACTGAGCGGAGGTGTTCTGCAAAGCGGTCCCCAAGCCTCCGCTTGGTTTCCCCAATGTAGAGGAAGCCACACCGGGTACAGTGGATACAGTATACTACATTGGCAAATGTGCAGGTGAACATCTGCTTAATATGGAAAGTCATCTTGAGGCTTGGGATGGGGGTGAGGGAGGAGGTGTGGGGGCAAGTGTAGCACTTCCTGAGGTTGCAGGGGAAGGTGCCGGGTGTGGTGGGGTTGGAGGGGTGTGTGGAGCAGACAAGGGAGTCACGGAGAGAGTGGTCTCTCCGGAAGGCAGACAAGGGTGGGGATGGAAAAATGCCTTGGGTGGTGGGGTCGGATTGTAGATGGCGGAAGTGTCGGAGAATGATGCGTTGTATCCGGAGGTTGGTGGGGTGGTATGTGAGGACGAGGGGGATTCTCTTAGGGCGGTTATTGCGGGGGCAGGGTATGAGGGATGTGTTGCGGGAAATGCGGGAGACACGGTCAAGGGCATTCTTGACCACTGCGGGGGGGAGGGGGTGGTGGTGATGGCCTGAGATGAAGACAGAGAGGTCCAGGAAGGTGAGGGATGTGTAGGAGATGGCCCAGATGAACTTGAGGTTGGGGTGGAAGGTGTTGGTGAAGTGGATGAACTGTTGGAGCTCCTATTGGGAGCTAGAGGCGGCGCCGATACAGTCATCAATATAATGGAGGAAGACGTGGGCTTTGGGGCCAGTGTAGGTGCGGAAGAGGGACTGTTCCATGTAAACTACAAAGAGGCAGGCATAGCTTGGGCCCATGCAGGTACTCATGGCCACCCCCTTTGTCATGGAGTGGGAGGAATCGAAAGAGAAGTTGTTGAGGGTGAGGACGAGTTCAGCTAGGCGGATGGAGGGGGACTGGTCGGGCCTGCGGGACAGGAAGAAGCGGAGGGCCTTAAGGCCATCTGCATGAGGAATGCAGGTGTATAGAGACTAGACGTCCCTGGTGAAAATGAGCTGTTGCGGGCCAGGGAATTCAAAGTTCTGGAGGAGGTGGAGGGCGTGGGTGGTGTCATGGACGTGGGTGGGGAGTTCCTGGACCAAGGGGAAGGAAATGGAGTCCAGGTGGAGATGAGTTCAGTGGGGCAGGAGCAGGCGGAGACAATAGGCCGGCCAGGGCAGGCAAGTTTGTGGATTTTGGGAAGGAGATAGAAACGGGCAGTGCGGGGTTGGGGAACAATGAGGTTGGAGGCTGTGGGTGGGAGGTCCCCTGAGGTGGTGAGGTCATGGATGGTATTGGAGATGATGGTTTGGTGCTCGGGGGTGGGGTCATGCTCAAGGGGGCAGTAGGAGGAGGTGTCAGAGAGTTGGCATTTGGCCTCGGCGATGTAGAGGTCAGTGTGCCATACTACCACTGCGCCTCCCTTGTCTGTGGGTTTGATGGTGAGGTTGGGTTTTGAGCGGAGGGCTGCCCGTTCTGTGAGGGAGGGGTTGGAGTGGGTGAGAGGGGTGGAGAAGTTGAGGCGGTTAATGTCTCGACAGCAGTTGGAGATGAAGAGGTTGAGGGAGGGTAAGAAGGATTGGGGGTGGTGTCCAGGTGGAGGACTTGTGTTGGAGGCGGGTGAAGGGGTCAGTGGAGGGAGGGTTAGGCTCCCGGTGAAAGAAGTAAGCGTGGAGGCGAAGGCGGCAGAAAAACTGCTCTATGTCCAAACATGACTGGTATTCATTGATGTGTGGGTGGAGGGGGACAAAGGTGAGCCCCTTGCTTAGGACTGACCATTCGTCCTCAGTCAGGGGGAGGTCTGGGGGGATGGTGAAGATTCGGCAGGGCTCAGTGTGGCTGACTTCTCTTGGGTTGCTAGCTGTGGAGGCTGTGGGCGGAGCAATGTAGGCGTCAGCTGTGGGCGGGGTTCCGTCAGTGCCTGCCTCTTTGTAGGTTACGTGGAACAGTCCCTCTTCCACACCTACACTGGCCCCAAACCCGACCTCTTCCTCCGTTACTTTGATGACTGTATCGGCGCCGCCTCTTGCTCCCAAGAGGAGCTCGAACAGTTCATCCACTTCACTTCGGTCCGCCTCCCCCTCTCTCCCTAATTATTTCAGAACCCTCTCCCCAGCCCCCTCTCTGATGAAGGGTCTAGGCCCGAAACGTCAGCTTTTGTGCTCCTGAGATGTTGCTTGGCCTGCTGTGTTCATCCAGCTTCACACTTCGTTATCTTGGATTCTCCAGCATCTGCAGTTACCCATTATCTCTATATCACAACTTACCATTTTACTTGTTGAAGAAGATTTGTTACTTTTTCTGTCCACTTATAATTCTTCCTCCCTGGATTTGAATTAGCTTTTTAGGAGTCTCCAGGCATTTTTACAGCATAGCTCTGCATGTCTATGTTGCTTATGTTGACCAAGGTCAATTTCTGATGAAAATGTGAACTCACAATTAGTGCATGTACATGGTCCCAGTTGTTTGGCTGGCCCTCCTCCATTACATTTTGCGTCATGACAGGCTAATGCATGGCATTCCCCTCTTTTCTGACACGTGGAACACCTTGTTTGGAGTTTCCTTTACTTGGTGTTTCACTGCCGAGTACACTCAAAAGTTGCCTACTGTCAAGAGTAGGGAGGTACAGAATATACAAAACAACTCATCACTGAGGCAGTGCATCACCATCCTGTCTCATGTCAGCTCACTAATGCCTGGTACTGTAAATGCTGTCATATTGATAGTTTAGTCACCGATGGAATTGTCAACCTCATCAAACAAAGTTTTCGTTCTCTATTGTTTATCTTTTATATAGAAGATCCCTGTCTTAATAATGCTATAAATTTCCAATGGGTGGGCTGCGCATATGGTTTCTTCTGTAATAGGCTTGGCTACATCCACTGGAATTCCAGGTCTGTGTAGGAAGTGTATAGTAGACTTTTGAGTCTTCTTCTATTTCCTCTGTTTGGAAATGGACTTTTTTTTAAACCAGTGCTAATAAAAGGGCTGGAACTTGTGTGACAGTCCACATTTTTCACAGGCTGCTGCCATAACGAATCTGCATCCTGTTAATTCAGGACGTATGCCATCTGAACTGATTGGGGTCATTCAAATCCTCCATTTTCTACTCTGATAGGTAAATGACACTTTGCACTGCTAAGTATCCTCATCCATGCAGATCTCTTGTTATGTCACAACTTTTCTCAGTCATCTCGTCAGCCAATAGCAAATGCCATTGCTGTTTCTGGCAAGGCCAGTGGGGAGGCACAATTGTTGTCATAGCAGGCAAAATCACATCAAAATTGCCACAGAGGTAGCTAACCAAACAAAACTCCCATGGGAAACCAATCCACAAGAGTCATAGTTACTCCCACTTATGCAAGTGCCAGTTAGTGCTGGAAATGTCAAAAATTCTGTACCCTCAAAAAACATCTTGATCAGACATACCTGGAATTTCATAGATCATAGAATCCCTATGGTGTGGAAACAGGCCATTCAGCCCAAGAAGTCCACACTGAGCATCCCACCCAGACCCATCCACACTTCCCTGAACACAATGGGCAATTTAGTATGGCCAGTCCACCGAACCTGCACATCTTTGAACTGTGGGAGGAAACTGAAGCACCCAGAGGAAACTCATGCAGACATGTAGAGAATGTGCAAACTCCAAACAAGTAGTCGCCCAAGGGTGGAATTGAATCCAGGTCCCTGGCACTCTGAGGCAACAGTGCTAACCATTGAGTCACCGTGCAGCCCAGGCTTAAGGAGCTTGCTTTTAATTAGGGGTATGGACATTGAAAACAGAAGCCACTTATGAGGACCTCTGTGAAATAATTCTTTTTGAGGAATTTAAAAATTTTATTTCTTTTCCAATAGGTAAAGATTTTCCAATAATAATACGCCTAGGAGTAACAGAGAGTGACTAGGCCTCGGCAAGCAGCCACACTGGCTGAGGATTATGAGCTGATCCACAAGCACCCGTTCCAAACAAACCCTTGCCTAGTCACCTCTGACCAACTGGAAAGGTTAGACGTAAGGGAACTGATTGGAATCTGAGTACCCATGGGTGACTGAAATGCTGGGACTCCTACTCAGTACCGAAAGAGGGGTGCTGAGATGGAAAGTGAGATCTAGAAGCCTGTGAGTTTTAGTTGCTGAAACAAAAGGCATTCTGAGACAAATTGTTGAAGACTGAAGGAAAAAATGAGTGAGATACATCAGGGGATACGTTCCATGCAGAGAATGAGGGAGTCAGAGAGCATGCCTACTGAGTCAGTATGGGTGGAAATTAGGAACAGCAAGGGAGTAGTCACCTCGTTAGGGGTTTACTACAGGCCCCCCAATAGCAGCAGGGAGATTGAAGAAAGCATAGGTCGACAGATTTTGGAAAAGTGTGCACGCAGTAGGGTTGTTGTAACGGGTGACTTTAACTTTCCTAATATTGATTGGAACCTCCTTCGAGCAGAAGATTTGAATGGAGCTGTTTTTGTAAGGTGTGTTCAGGAGGGTTTCCTAACGCAGTACGTTGACAGGCCGACGAGGGGAGAGGCCATTCTAGACTTGGTGCTCGGAAACGAGCCGGGGCAGGTATCAGATCTTGTGGTGGGAGAGCATTTTGGTGATAGTGACCATAACTGCCTCACATTCTACATAGCTATGGAGAAGGAGAGGATTAGGCAAAATGGGAGGATATTTAATTGGGGAAGGGGAAACTATGATGCGATTAGACATGAGTTAGGAAGCATGGACTGGGAGCAGTTGTTCCATGGTAAGGGAACTATAGACATGTGGAGACTGTTTAAGGAATAGTTGTTGGGAGTGATGAGTAAATATGTCCCTCTGAGACAGGCAAGAAGGGGTAAGATTAAGGAACCTTGGATGACGAGAGCGGTGGAGCTTCTAGTGAAAAGGAAGAAGGTAGCTTACATAAGGTGGAGGAAGCTAGGGTCAAGTTCAGCTAGAGAGGATTACATGCAGGCAAGGAAGAAGCTCAAAAATGGTCTGACGAGAGCCAGGAGGGGGCACGAGAAAGGCTTGGCAGAAGGAATCCGGGAAAACACAAAGGCATTTTACACTTACGTGAGGAATAAGAGAATGATCAAAGAAAGAGTAGGACCGATCAGGGATTGCATAGGGAACTTGTGTGTGGAGCCTGAGGAGGTAGGGGAAGCCCTAAATGAGTTTTTTGCTTCTGTCTTTACGAAAGAAACCAACTTTGTAGTGAATGAAACCTTTGAAGAGCAGGTGTGCATGCTGGAATGGATAGAGATAGAGGAAGCTGATGTGCTGAAAATTTTGTCAAACATTAAGATTGACAAGTCGCCAGGCCCGGACCAGATTTGTCCTCGGCTGCTTTGGGAAGCGAGAAATGCAATTGCTTCGCCACTTGCGAAGATCTTTGCATCCTCGCTCTCCACTGGAGTCGTACCCGAGGACTGGAGAGAGGCAAATGTCATTCCTCTCTTCAAGAAAGGAAATAGGGAAATCCCCGGCAATTATAGACCGGTAAGTCTCACGTCTGTCGTCTGCAAGGTGTGAGAAAGGATTCTGAGGGATAAGATTTATGACCATCTGGAAGAGCATGGCTTGATCAAATACAGTCAACACGGCTTTGTGAGGGGTAGGTCATGCCTTACAAACCTTATCAAGTTTTTTGAGGATGTGACTAGAAAAGTTGATGAGGGTCGAGCTGTGGATGTGGTGTATATGGACTTCAGTAAGGCATTTGATAAGGTTCCCCATGGTAGGCTCATTCAGAAGGTCAGGAGGAATGGGATTCAGGGGAACTTAGCTGCTTGGATACAGAATTGGCTGGCCAACAGAAGACAGCGAGTGGTAGTAGAAGGAAAATATTCTGCCTGGAAGTCAGTGGTGAGTGGAGTTCCACAGGGCTCTGTCCTTGGGCCTCTACTGTTTGTAATTTTTATTAATGACTTGGACGAGGGGATTGAAGGATGGGTCAGCAAGTTTGCAGACGACACAAAGGTCGGAGGTGTCGTTGACAGTGTAGAGGGCTGTTGTAGGCTGCAGCGGGACATTGACAGGATGCAGAGATGGGCTGAGAGGTGGCAGATGGAGTTCAACCTGGATAAATGCGAGGTGATGCATTTTGGAAGGTCAAATTTGAAAGCTGAGTACAGGATTAAGGATAGGATTCTTGGCAGCGTGGAGGAACAGAGGGATCTTGGTGTGCAGATACATAGATCCCTTAAAATGGCCACCCAAGTGGACAGGGTTGTTAAGAAAGCATATGGTGTTTTGGCTTTCATTAACATGGGGATTGAGTTTAAGAGTCGTGAGATCTTGTTGCAGCTCTATAAAACTTTGGTTAGACCGCACTTGGAATACTGCGTCCAGTTCTGGGCGCCCTATTATAGGAAAGATGTGGATGCTTTGGAGAGGGTTCAGAGGAGGTTTACCAGGATGCTGCCTGGACTGGAGGGCTTATCTTATGAAGAGAGGTTGACTGAGCTCGGTCTCTTTTCGTTGGAGAAAAGGAGGAGGAGAGGGGACCTAATTGAGGTATACAAGATAATGAGAGGCATAGATAGAGTTGATAGCCAGAGACTATTTCCCAGGGCAGAAATGGCTAGCACGAGGGGTCATAGTTTTAAGCTGGTTGGTGGAAAGTATAGAGGGGATGTCAGAGGCAGGTTCTTTACGCAGAGAGTTGTGAGAGCATGGAATGCGTTGCCAGCAGCAGTTGTGGAAGCAAGGTCATTGGGGTCATTTAAGAGACTGCTGGACATGTATATGGTCACAGAAATTTGAGGGTGCATACATGAGGATCAATGGTCGGCACAACATTGTGGGCTGAAGGGCCTGTTCTGTGCTGTACTGTTCTATGTTCTATGTTCTATGTTCTATGTTCTATGAGAGACAAGGACGGGTTCTGATTGCAGCTGAAAATCCCTGTTAAAGCATTCCTGAGAGTGCAGATGAGGCAAATGAATCATTTAGAGTTACTGGGATTTGCATCCAAGGGAAAATAGCCAAAATTCCCCAGGGTGAGATGAACAAGCCTATACTGATAGTAAGAGGTAGTATGGCCAGCCAAATTGTACTGCTGGAGAATGAAGGGTCTAGGCCTGAAACGTTAGCTTTTGTGCTCCTGAGATGCTGCTTGGCCTGCTGTGTTCATCCAGCTTCACACTTTGTTATCTTGGATTCTCCAGCATCTGCAGTTTCCATTATCTCCGTTATTCTGCTGGAGAAGTTACCACCTTTCCATCAGAGAATGCAAGAAGTGTCAAGGTGCTGGTAAAAGGAATTGGAGGACCATGCATACCCATACTCTTTTTCTAAGTCCATCTGGGATATGACCTTGTGTACCACTCTGCCTATGAACAGTGTGAAAAACCTGGTGAGATTAAAGTTGACAACATTTTCAGTAGTCATTGAGAAGCTTGCTGCAACTACTGGGAGACCAAAAAGCTGCAAGAGAAATGGTGTTTGGCATTTTCCCTAATATGGTGTGGCTAGACAGCCGATGGAGGCTGAGGTGACACTCCAATTGGAAACATTCTCGCCTAGTTTTCTGAAATCTTTGTCAGAAGTCTGGAAGACCCCTTGGAAGTAGTAAATAGAACATTTTTGATAGCAGCACAACAAACTGTACAATTGTTAAAAATACCAGCTCAGATCTCCCACACAGAAGTTGAGACAGAAATCATGCCTGAATGCTACTGCATTAGAAATAAGTTGCTGATGAGGAAATGGTAACGTCCCACAGAGTGGAGAGTGATCCACCTGGTAGTGGTGCGGCTGACGTATGTAGGGAAATGGATAATGAGCAAGATAATCATCCAGAACAAAGAACTGCCATTGTTGCCAGTAAACCCAGGCACATTAACATTGATATCACTGCTCTGCTGGAGACTCGATGAGCAAGCGAAGGGCAACTAATTGAAGCAGATGGAGGAGACAAAAGACTTTGATGAGTTTTTCTGGACTGCTGGCCTTTGACAGGGGAATTCTGGAGGTGGGTACAATTACAACATTTAAAAGTCTTCTGGATAGATATATGTATAGGAAGGGATAAATGCTGGCAATAGGACTTGATCAGATTGGGAAGTCTGTTCATCGCAGATGAATCAGACAAGTCTGTTTCCATGCTGTATTATTCAATGACTTTATGACTGACTAAGTCAAAAACCTTGGTAAGATCAATGAAGGCCGTGCAGATTGGTTGATGTTGTTCTTGGCATTTCTTTTGGAGTTGCTGAACAATGAAAATCATGCCCATTGCTCCACAGGGAGATTCCTGTGAAGTTCCCATTGTCCAGTTTGTTTCCTTTCTTGAAGACATTGATGATGGTAACATCACTGAGATTGTCCCAGATTGTCAGGAACAGTTGAGATGACATGGAGATGACAGGTAAGCTTTGCTCCTCCAATTTTGAAAATCTTCTCTGGAATCCCTTCTACTGTGGCCCTTCCATTCTTGGGAAAGCCCCAATCTTCAAAAAGACCTATAATTCCTGTGCTAGTTTTTCAAAAGTCAATCAACGAGGTTTCTTTGTCAAATTGGATACAAAATTGGTTTGACAGTCAGAGTTAGAGGGTAGTGGTGGAAGGGTGGTGTTTTTGGACTGGAGGCCTATGACCAGCGCAGTTTCACAAGGACTGATACTAGGTCCACTTTTATTTGTCATTTATATAAACAATTTGCATGACAATACAGGAGTGTTAGGATGAGGAATTGGTGGATGACACCAAATTGGTGGTGTAATGGACAGTGAAGAAGGTAATCTAAGATTACGAAGAGATCTTGATCAATTGGGGCGATGGGCTGAGGACTGGCAGGCGGAGTTTAATTTAGACAAATGCAAGGTATTGCACTTTGGTAAAACAAACAAGGACAGGACTTCTACAATTAATGGTAGGATCTGGATAGTGTTGTAGAACAGAGAGACCCAGTGCTTCAAGTGCACAATACTTTAAAGTCTGCATTGCATACAGATAGAATGGTTAAGAAGGTGTTTAGCATGCTTCTCTTCATTGCTCAGACCTTTGAATATTGGAGTTGAGATGTCACGTTGAGGTTGTACAGATGTCAGTGAGGTCTGTTCTACAGTACTGTGTGCAGTTATGGATCACCCTGTTCTAAGGAAAATATTATTAAACTGGAGAGAGTTTAGAAAATATTTACCAGAATGTTGCTGGGAATAGAGGGTTTGAGTTATAAAAATAGACTGGATAGCCTGGGACCTATTTCACTAGAGCATAGGAGGCTAAGGGGCAACCTTTTAGAAGTTTATAAAATTATGAGCATCATAGATAAGGTGAATAGCAAAGGTGTTTTCCCTAAGATAGAGGAATTCAAAACTAGAGTGTATATTTTAATGGGAGAGGAGAAATATTTAAACAGGACAAGAAGAGCAACTTTTTTTTTACAGAGGATGTTTAGTATATAGAATGAACTGCCAGAGAAGGTGGTGGGTGCAGGTACAGTTACAACATTTAAAAGACATATGAATAAATACATGAATATGAAAGGTTTGGAGGGACATGGGACAAACGCAGGTAGGTGAGACTAATTTAGTTTGGGAGCATGGTCAGTGTGAACTAACTGGACTGAAGGATCTGTTCCTGTGCTGTATGCCTTTATGACTCTATGATTAGTCAACTACCAACACTAATTCTACTGGAACATTCCAATGTAGAGGCCGTAATGATCTACTACTCATTTTTGGACTCTGAATCTGTGTGCATGTGTATTGTGCTATTATGCCTTCTTGCATTTAGTAACTAATATACTTACATTACTAATTAATAATCTCACTCGTAATTGGGAGGTAATAGCCTAGTGGTATTATTGTTAGATTATTAACCCAGGGGCCCTGCAATGTTTTGGGAACCTTGGTTCAAATCCTGCCAAGGCAGATGGTGGCATTTGAATTAGGAGTCTACTGGGGACCATAAAAAACCATTGAGATTTTTAGAAAAACACATCTAGTTCACTAATGTCCTTTAGGGAGCTTCTGTACTTACTTGGTCTGGCCTAGATGTGACTCCAGATCCACATCAATGCAGTTGACATTTAACTGCCCTCTGGGCACTTAGGGAGAGACTCTGAGTCAATTCTACAAGTTTAGCTGAGATGGCCAACTTAGAACAGGCCAGAAATGGAAACTAGTACCAACCTAATTTGTATAGCTCTGTTACAAACTAAATTATTAAGAAATAATACCAAAATGCTGTGGATGCTGGATATCTGAAATATAACAGAAATAAAAACAGTTCTGAAGAAGATTTATGTGGAACTCGAAACATTAACTCTGTTTCTTTCTTCAGAGATGCTGCCAGTCTAGCTGAGTTTCTTCAGCATTTTCTGTTTTTATTTAAGGTATTGATAGACCTGAAATGATCAGGCATGTTGCTGTGTCTGCTACTCCCTTCTCTTAATTTTTCCTTCTATTTTGAGTCTCTTTCTAACATGGAGCAGCATTTTCCAATCCTCCAGACACAGGAATTTTGAAGAAATTCAACATAAAATACAGCTCACAACTGTCTATAGTTCTACAAAATAAAGAAAAGGAACTGGCAAGCAAAACTTTTGTTGCCAGCTTTAACCCATGGACCAAAGCGTTTTTTTTATGTATTAGGAAGAGAACGTGAGTGGTAGAAGTCAGAAGTATTTTTCTGTTTGAGATTTGATCTATTAAAATAATGCTTGATTGTGCATTCCTTTGGGGGTGCAGTGTAGGAAAGGTATATCTGCTGTGATCACATGCTGCTCGTGCCAATAATTCTTTGTTTTTTAAAGGTGCTAATAATTTTGTTCAGGCAGTTAGCCCCACCTATCAACCAGTATTAAAGCATCACAGGAACAGCACAAATTCTTACGCAATAACCAGGGAAATGCTGCTGAGGGATGGAAGCATAATGTACGCTGCATGTTTTCATAAGACTGCATAGCCTTTCATTTTCGTGCTGGGTTGTAGATACATCTAGAATAATTGGATAATGATGTCAGTCTTGTCTAGAGCAGCAGGTCTGAGTTATGTGTACTCTTCAGGAAACTAAGGATGGCCTGACTATCTGGGATTATCTACTGGCACTTTGCTATAACTGGAACGAGAGTGACAAATGCGCAATCATGTGATACTTGCATGACATTCCGTAGCCATCTACAACTCTTTTTCATCTTTCCTCCCTTTTCCACCACTCTTAGAGGTGTTGACACTTGATGTGTGTCCATAATTTATGCATCAGTCAAGCATGAGCTCAAGAAAGCAAAGTACCCTCACAATCTAAGCCATCCCAGCCCAAAATGAATTTGCAGCTGCGCTTATTTTCCCTCTCTCTAACGCAGGGGCACATCCTGAGATGAACGGACTCAATACAGAGTGACAATCTGGGGAGCATCATCTCCCAAACAATGTTAATTACGCTGCAGCCAATTTGCACTCAGCAATCTCTTCCAAACATTAATGTGATAATGAGCAGATTAACCCACTTTATTATTTTTGGCTGAGGGTTAGATATTGTCCAAAAACTACTGTGTTCTTTAAATTGCTGCATGGGATCTTTAGCATATCCTGAAAAAGCAAACAGGGGTTTGGATTTAGTAGAAACTGCAACTCCATCAAATTTGCACTCTCAGAGCACTACACAGATGTACAGCCAGATTTTGGACTGAAGCATCTTAAATCTATGATTTAAGAACAAGCACTCTATATGGAACCAAAGTTTGACACTCTCTGATTCACCCGAATGGACTATGAAATATTACCATAATTAGCCTTTTATTGTACATGTAGTTCTGCTATTACGCATGTTTTGAAATGGAGAGCCACTTATCTTCTCCTCTATTCATCTTTGATCCGCCTCTCCCTACTTATTTCAGAACCCTCACCCCATCCCCCTTTTCTGAAGGGTCCAGGCCCAAAACCTCAGCTTTTGTGCTGCTAAGATGCTGCTTGGCCTGCTGTGTTCATCCAGCTCCACACTTTGTGATCTATGATGAATAGTGGATGCTGTTTAGATAATGCAAACTTTTTGCTGTACAGTATAGTGATTTCTCTATAATATAACACAAAGCCACACAAGAATGGAACTATCACGTTACAGGAAAACTACCTGTAGTTTTGTCCATGCTCAGACAAATCATTGTTCACCCAATGTCATTTCTGGTTAAGAGATTACCAATAACAACAATGGAGAAATAATAGATCTTCTGTCTGTCCAGTCAAACATGCTCAGAACAGAAACTGCATAGGTTAGATACAGAGCAAAACTCCCTTGACATTTCCCAGCAAATACTTACAGGGCAGGAGTAGCACAGGACAGAAATAGACAAAAACTTCTGATAGTGATCTTAGAATGTAATTTGATCCTAGTTTTTGTTATTGTCACCTTCTGCACACCTACATATTTACATTGTTTGCTATCATCGAGAATGCCACTTAAAATAACTGCACTGAGTCTGGTATCCAATCACCAAGTCACCCTTTATTTACTTCTACACAATTACACTGGTTGTGACCAGCAAGCCCAGAGTCACTCACCTGAGCTGAGGTGATTCTCATCTCGTTATTTTTTGCTCTGGTTATATTAGTCAGCCAGGGCTTTCCTGATTGGCACAGTTAACAATCCCAATGAATGATCTCATAGTCAACAAGGCCAACCTGGTTCCAATCAGTAAATCAGGTATGTGAAAGATTCTATAATTTCAACAAATATGGTGTTGTTTTCATCTGTGCCTACAAGAAACCAGGTTGAATATGCCCAAACTTCTTTCAGTGCAGTCTATTTCCCATAATAATATTTTTATCCATGAATGAGAGATGAAATCAAATCCCAGTATCTCTTCTTTTGGCCGCACAACAATACAAGATAGTAGGATTTCCATAATTCTATTGCTATGACATGACTTTACCTTGTCACTTGTTCATTTCTGGAGCCCAAAACCTCTGTCTCCTGTCCTGAAGAAGCAAGATATTTTTTGGTTCTCCGTATTGCTGTATGTCTTCAGCATGGTGGTCAGGTGCACTGCATTGGAAGGAGCCCATTCCATCAAGCCTGACAGATTGAATTTTTGACTGTGGGAAGTTATTTGTTTCAGAATTCCTAGTCCGTGACCCGCTTTTGCAGCCATTGCATTTATATGGCATATCTACTTATGTTTCTGGCTAACGGTAACCCCTCCAGTCAATAATCATTCAGTTGAGTGAAGAAAAACAGGTGATGGTGACACGTCCAGAATATATGTGTAATCAGATTTGACAAAGCTATGTCAGAGTTGACAAAGCTATGTTTTTTCCCAACTTCAAGATGGTGGCATGGTATGATATTTCAGCTGAAGCTCATCTGCTCCGTCCATTTCTTTTGCTTTTTGTTTCTTCTTCTCTCATTTGTGTTTTCTTTTCTCTCTTCTTTATTTTTGGTGATGTCTTGAACTGCTGGCTTCAGAGGGGACTCAGCAAGGCATCCGTTCAGCCTGGCATGGTAGTCTCCCAGCCCATCATGGTGGTCTCTTGGCCCAGTGTGGCAATATTTCAGCCCAAAATTACAGTCTCTCAGCGTAGTGTGACATCCTCTTTTACCAGCAATGGCAGTCTCCTAGCCTGACACGGTGGTCTGCTGGCCTGATATGATGGTCCCCTGGCCAGGCGTGGTGATCTCCCAGCCCAGCATGGTGGTCTCTAATAGTCTGGCATGGTGGTCTGCAGCAATATGTGGCAGTCTCTTGGTTTGGCATGGTTCAGCACAAATTTCTGGCATCAAGATGATTCCAGAGTGGTCGCCTGGCTTTGAAAGCCTTGAGGTGAAGCCCAGCGTGGTCTGAAGTCAGGATCTGGCGGGAACTGGAGGCTACGTGCCAAGTGGATGGGTTGGAAGGATTATTGTTCTGAACTTTTTATTTTTCTTTTTTTATTTTTCTATTTTTTATTCTATTCCTATGATCTGGGTGGCTAGACATTTTATTTCTTAATTTTTTTCTTTTTTTTTCCAAAGGACTTCCACTGTAGAATCTGTACCTAGGCACCTTGTAACTAAGATGGCACCATAAGTGGCGACTCTAAATTTTTCACTGTACTCATCTGGGTACTCGAGACAATAAAGCTAATTCAATTCAATTCAGTTTAACAGATAACGTAGCCTGCTACTCTGTTACGGTGTCCAAAATTCATGTATTGCCCTAAACTCCGATTTACAATTTACAGTTTACAAAGTTGTAATTCTCAATACTCGGCCAATATAAAAAAAATTATTCCTCATGACTGGAAGCAAAGATTTTTCAAGTTTTTAATCAATCAGCAGTGAGATACTGAGTAGTAAAATCCTTGTCAAAATCTGATTACATCATGATTGAATTAGGATATTGTAGTAAAAACCCAAGGATAATGCACAAAGGCACAAAAAGTGCAACCCTTTGCATTACGACAGTATAGGCAGAGATTTATTCTGTACTTAAAACTATGTCTGATCTACCATGGGAATGTTTGCTGTACTAGAATATCAGTAAAGTGTTGCAGGTTATGATCTAGGGGCATTTCTATCCGGAGGGGCAATTTACATTTTCAAATAGAACTCAGTTCTGAATTGGTTAAGGCTTCTTTAAGATCTGCTTGTATTCCTTGATCTAATAGTATTCAGTCTTCTGTTGTATCATTTACATATTTCTTCATAATTCTAGATAATTCTGCCCATGTTTGATGATGCAATTCATGAGGGTGGCGAAAAGAAAATTGTAGTTATAACCAGAGATAGTATAGTCAGGGGAATGGACAAAGGCTGAGTTGTCTGTCTGGTGCCTGGGTACAGGATAATTCATTTGGATTGCAGAGGAACTTAGCGTTGGAGGACAAGATCCAGTTGTTGTGGCCCATGTAGGTAACAACGATATAGGTAGAAAGTGGAAGAGGTTCTGCTCAGGGAATATGAGCACCTCAGGGCCAACTTAAAAAGCAGAACTAAAAGGTGATCATCTTCGGATTATTATATGAGCCACAAGCAAATTGGTGCAGTGTCAGCAAGACTAGAGAGGTACACGTGTGGCTCAAAGATTGGTGTGGGAGAAACATGTTTGAATTCATAGGACATTGGCATCAGTACTGGGGAAGGAGGAAGCTGTTCTGATGAGATGGGCTCCTCATGAATCATGCTGGGACCAGAGTCCTGGTAAATCATTTAACTAAAGCTGTGGATAAGGCTTTAAGCTAAAAAGGGGCGGTGGGGGGAGGATGGTGCACGGGTTCAGTTGTATGGAAAATTATGCAAAACCTCAACAGGGAGAAACCTCAGCAGAGATTATTAAAGTTTTCAGAATGAGTAATAGGACCGAGAGCATGGAAAGGGTCAGGAATCTATCTTCAGGCATAGCAAATGAAGAGACAGCTATGAAAAGTGGGGCAGTCAACACAGGACTGACGGTATTGTACTTAAATGCATACTGTGTATGAAACTAGATAAATGAGCTTGTTGCACAGATTGAAATTGGCAAGTACGATGTTGTGAATATTGTAGAGACGTGGCTGCAAGGGGATCAGGGCTAGAAACAGATCTAGTTTCCAAGGATACGCATCCTGTCGAAAGGACAGTCAGGTGGGCAGGGAGGGCAGGGTTGCCTTGTTAGTTAGAAATGAAATGAAATCAACAGCAAGTCGTGATAGTGAGTCGGGAGGCACTGAATCTTTGTGGGTAGAGTTTAAGAACAGCAAAGGAGAAAAGATCCTGATGGGAGTTATTACAATTCTTCTAGAAGTATTCAGGATATGGGGAAGAAAACTAATCAGGAAATAGAAAAGGCATGTAGAAAGGCAATATTACAATAATCATAGAGGATTTCATTATGCAGATGGGCTGGGAAAATTAGGTTGGCAGTGGATCTCAAGAAAAAGAATTTGTAGAATGTCTACGAGATGATTTTTTTGGAGCACAGTTGGGAATGCACAATTTTGTCATTTGGTGATGTGCACTGAGCCAGATTTGATAAGGGAGCTTAAGGAGAAAGAACCCCTAGGGGGCAGTGACCACAATATGATAGAATTCACCCTGCAGTTTGAAAGGGAGGAACTGGAATCACATAATAATATTACAATTAAATACACTAACAACATGGACATGAAAGAGGAGCTGGCCAAAGTTGTTTGGAAGGGGACCCTAGGAACAGTGGAGCAGCAATGGCAGGAGTTTCTAGGGTAATTTTGGAGGCACAGCAGAAATCCATCCCCAGGAAAAAGAAACATACTAAGGAGAGAATAAGGGAAACATGGCTGACAAGGGAAGTCATGAGACAGTATAAAAGCAAAAGGAAAAGCATAAAATGTGGTGGATTATTGGGAAACCAAAGGATTAGGAAGCCTTTAAAATGAGCAGAGGATAACTAAGGAAGTAATACTGGGGGAGAAGTTGAAATATGAGAATAAGTTCTCTAGTAATATAAAAGAAGATTGAAAGAGTTTTTTTAGAAATTTAAAATTTAAGAGGGAGGCAAGAATGCACATTAGACTACTACAAAATGAGTCTGGAGAAGTAGTAACGGGGAACAAAGAAATGGCAGAGGAACTGTACAGGTACTTGACATCAATTTCCATATTGTAAGGCACCAGCAGCATACCATAACTACAAGAAAGTGAAGGCAGAGTTGTGTGTAGTCACCTTCACTATGGAAAAGGTGCTGAGGAAGCTGAAAGGTCTGAAGGTGGACAAAATCATGCAGCCAGATAAACTGTACGCCAGAGTTCTGAAAATAGCTGAGAAGATTATAGAGGTGGTGATCTTTTAAGAAGTCAGGGAATGGTCCTAGAATACTGGAAAATGGCTAATATAATACCCCTATTTAAGAAGAGAGGTAGGCAGAAGTTAAGAAATGATGGGCTTGTTAGCCTGACCTTGGTAGTTGGTAAGATTCCAGATTCCATTGTGGAGTACTTAGAAGTGCATGGTAACATATGGCTGAGTCAACACAGATTCGTCAAAGGGAGTTCATGCCTGGCAAACTGTTAGAATTCTTTGAGGGGGTAACGAGCAAATTAGATAACGGAGAGCCAGTGGGCATGATATATTTGGTTTTCCAGAAGCCCTCAGCAAGGTGCCGCCCAAGAAAAATCCATGGGATTTGGGCAAGATATTAGCATGGATAGAGGATTGACTGACTGGTAGAAGGAGGAAGAAGGGACAAAAAAGGTAGCTTTGGACGAGGGACTGTTCCACGTACCCTACAAAGAGGCAGGCATAGCGTGGGCCCATGCGGGTACCCATGGCCACCCCCTTTGTTTGTAGGGAGTGGGAGGAATTAAAGGAGAATTTGTTGAGGGTGAGGACGAGTTTGGATAAGCAGATGAGGGTGTCAGTGGAGGGGGACTGGTCGGGTCTGTGTGACAGGAAGATGCAAAGAACTTTTAGGCCATCGGCATGGGGAGTGCAGGTGGATAGGGATACCTCTTCCAAAGCTACACTGGCCCTATTCCCCGTCTCTTCCTCCGTTACATTGATGACTGTTTCTGCGCCACCTCGTGTTCCCATGAGGAGCTCAAACAGTTCATCCACACCACTCACACCTTCCATCCCAACCCTCAGTTTACCTGGACCATCTCTGACACCTCTCTCTCCTTCCTGGACCTCTCTGTCTCCATCTCTGGCATCCACCTGAAAGCCGAAATCCATTTTAAACCTACCAACTCCCACACCTACTTGGAATATTCTTCCTCTCACCCACCTTCCTGTAAAAATGCCATCCCCTATTCCCAATTCCTTTGCCTCCACCGCATCTGCTCCCAAGATGAGGCATTCCTCTCCCGAACATCCCAGATGTCCTCTTTTTTCAAAAACCGCAACTTCCCCTCCACAGTGATCAAAAACGTCCTCAACTGTGTCTCCCGCATTTCCCGCAACTCATCCCTCACACCCACCATTCGCAATAATAAACAAAACAGAATCCCCCTCGTCCTCACGTACCACTCAACCAACCTCCAAATCCAACGCATCATCCTCTGACATTTCTGCCATCTACAATCCGACCCTACCACCAAAGACATTTTTCCCTCCCCACCCTTATGTGCTTTCCGGAAGGACCACTCTCTCCGTGACTGCTTTGTCCGTTCCACACTCCCCTCCAGCCCCACCACTCCCTGCACTTTCCCTGCAACTGAAGCAAGTGCTACACCTGCCCCTATACCTCACCCCTCACCTCGGTCCCAGGCCCAAGGAAGACTTTTCACATCAAACAGATGTTCACCTGCACATTTGTCAATGTTATATACTGTACCCGCTGTTCCCATTGTGGCCTCCTCTACATTGGGGAAACCAAACAGAGGCTTGGGGACCACTTTGTGGAATACCTACGCTCTGTTTGCAACAAACAACTACACCTCCCAGTCGCGAACCATTTCAATCCCACCCCCGCCACTCCTCGGATGACACGTCCATCCTGGGCCTCCTGCATTGCCACAATGATGCCACCCAAAAGATGCAAGAACAACATCTCATATTTCGCTTGGGAACTCTGCAGCCCAAGGGTATCAATGTGGACTTCACAAACTTCAAAATCTCCCCTCCCCCAACCACACGCCAAAACCAGCCTACCCAGTCCCTGCCTTCCTAACCATTCCTCCTACCTCAAGCCCCACTCCCATCCCCTACCCACTAACCTCATCCCGCCCCCTTGGCCTGTCCGTCCTCCCTGGGCTGACCTATCCCCCCCTAACTCCCCACCTACATTCACCTTCTGATGTGGAGACGCACAAAGCTATGAACTCTATATCAGAGAAACTCTGAGACATGTCTGGAACAGAAACAGTGAGTTTCTGAACATATTTTCAATAAAAATGCGAATCTTTTGCATAGGTTGAAGCATTTGAGAAGGTGACCAAACAGGTAGATGAGAGTAAACCGGTTGATGTGGTGTATATGGATTTCAGCAAGGCGTTCGATAAGGTTCCCCACAGTAGGCTATTGTGCAAAATGCGGAGGAATGGAATTGTGGGAGATATAGCAGTTTGGATCGGAAATTGGCTTGCTGAAAGAAGACAGAGGGTGGTAGTGATGGGAAATGTTCATCCTGGAGACCAGTTACTAGTGGTGTACCGCAAGGGTCGGTGTTGGGTCCACTGCTGTTTGTCATTTTTATAATGACCTGGATGAGGGTGTAGAAGGATGGGTTAGTAAATTTGCAGACGACACTAAGGTCGGTGAAGTTGTGGATAGTGACAAAGGATGCTGTAGGTTGCAGAGAGACGTAGATAAGCTGCAGAGCTGGGCTGAGAGGTGGCAAATGGAGTTTAATGCAGACAAGTGTGAGGTGATGCACTTTGGTAGGAGTAATCAGAAGGCAAAGTACAGGGCTAATGGTAAGATTCTTAGCAGTGCAGGTGAGCAGAGAGATCTCGGTGTCCATGTACACAGATCCTTGAAAGTTGCCACCCAGGTTGACAGGGCTGTTAAGAAGGCAGGCATACAGTGTTTTAGCTTTTATTAATAGAGGGATCGAGTTCCGGAACCAAGAGGTTATGGTGAAGCTATACAAAACTCTGGTGCGGCTGCACTTGGAGTATTGTGTGCAGTTCTGGTCACCGCATTATAAGAAGGATGTGGAAGCTTTGGAAAGGGTGCAGAGGAGATTTACTAGGATGTTGCCTGGTATGAAGGGAAGCTCTTACGAGGAAAGGCTGAGGGACTTGAGGCTGTTTTCATTAGAGAGAAGAAGGTTGAGAGGTGACTTAATTGAAACATATAAAATAATCAGAGGGTTAGATAGGGTGGATAGGGAGAGCCTTTTTCCTAGGATGGTGACGGCGAGCACGATGGGGCATAGCTTTAAATGGAGGGGTGAAAGATATAGGACAGCTGGCAGAGGTGGTTTCTTTACTCAGGGAGTAGTAAGGGAATGGAACACTTTGCCTGCAACGGTAGTAGATTTGCCAACTTTAGGTACATTTAAGTCGTCATTGGATAAGCATACGGACGTACATGGAATAGTGTAGGTTAGATGGGCTTGAGATTGGTATGACAGGTCGGCACAACATCGAGGGCCGAAGGGCCTGTACTGTGCTGTAATGTTCTATGTTCTATGTTCTATGTTCACTGGCTCTAATCCTGCCTCTTTGACCTGTCTGTCTCCTCTCATCCTATCTTCTCCTTTATCCATCTTCTATCCGCCTCGCCCTGTCTTCCTATTTATTTCAGAATCCCCTTCCCCTCCCCCATTTCTGAAGAAGGGTCCTGACCCAAAACGATAAGCTTTCCTGCTCCTCTGATGCTGCTTTGCCTGCTGTGTTCATCCAGCTTCACACTGTGTTATCTCAGATTCTCCAGCAGCAGCAGCTCCTACTATAAGCTGCAGAAGGACTTGGACAGACTAGAGGAGTGGACAAGGAAGTGACAGATGGAATACAATGTGGGAATGTGAGATTATACTCTTCAGTAGGGAGAATAAAGATGCGGTCTATTTTCTAAACATTAAGAAAGGCTCTGAAGGTCATTAAACGATGCCTCCACCCATCATCAACTGAGTCTGCTGCTGATCAGGATGAAAGGAGAGAAGGATAAGTGCAACTATGAGTCCATAGACAGACAATGGACAATGATCAGTCTGGTAAAGGGACTCCTCTTTGCTGGCTGCTGCAGTAGAAATAGTGCTCTATCTGATACTTATAAGAAGAATCCTCCTTTCAGCCATCTACAGCAGGCAACAGGCTTAGGAGTGGATCCAGATTTCAGACTACAGCCAACTGTTAATGTCATCACATAAATACATACCTAACACAACATAAGGTGAAGGGTCTAGGCCCAAAACATCAGCTTTTGTTCTCCTACGATGCTGCTTGGCCTGCTGTGTTCACCCAGCTCCACACTTTTTTATCTACAATATAAGGCCGGTTAACTCATGTCTCTTTGAAAGAATTTTCCACTTGGCTGCACCCACTCTCCATTTCGCATAGTATGGAAAATTTCTGTTGTGATTGGAATGAGGTCAGCCAGGTGGACCTCTTGGATATGAGTTTTCTGATGGGAACTGTCAACCTGGGCCAATCAGGGACTCCTAGCTGACAGATATAAACAGGAGTGTGGGGGTTCTGTTCAGTCTAGGAGCTGGTTCTGAGCTAGCTGCATCAGTGCCAGGTACCATACATATGTAAATAAAGGGTGACAGGCCTTTGTGGAGTTATTTCAGTTGCAAAGAGAGTGGGACATGCCCCTGAAGAGATTCATTTACAACAGTTGTCTTTGAGTTGAGATAAACATTTCTGGCATTATGCTGTTAGTTGAGAAACTTGACTCATTTGTACTGCCCGCCATATGGAAAGGATGTGTTATTTTTTCTGGGCAAATGACATGGGGACAGACAAAAAGCAACGAGTAATTCTTCTGACAGCTTGTGGACCAACAGCTTTTTTGATTATTAGGAGTCCAATGTTCCACGAGGCACCAGATAGAACATAGAACATAGAACAACACAGCGCAGAACAGGCCCTTTGGCCCTCAATGTTGCGCCGACGTGTGAACGAATCTAAACCCCTCCCCTTACACTATCCCATCATCATCCATATGCTTATCCAAGGACTGTTTAAATGCCCCTAATGTGGTTGAGGTAATACTAAAATCTTTCAAGAGTTGACAGATTTAGCTAAGGAAAATTACAACCTCAAGCTTCCTCTAATTTTGAGAGATTATCAATTTTACTTGGCAGCTTGAGAACTAGGGCATGACTTTGGTTTAATCTTTAATGTGATGTTGAGAGAACGTTTGGTAAGTGGGGTTATTGATGTGACCATGGAAAAGTACCTACTAACTGAAGCCCAATTATTTCAAACAGTTCCTGCAACTTGCTTTGTCATTAGAAAACACGGCAAATGGATTATATGAGTTACAGGATATGCCGATGGAGGTGGACACCCTCACCAGGCCAACTGAGCTTGGGGTACACCATTCGCGTGAAGGTAATTGCTAGTCTCACTTAGGGCATAATCTGAACAGAGGGACTCTAGGTCAGCCCATAATAAAACCCCAAAACAAAGCCAGGACTTGGCCAAATGATTAAAATTTTATTGAGGATCCTGGCTGGCAGGGAATTATAGTTGCTGCCAATAAATGGACCTGAGACAACAAAAGAGTCCCAGTAGGTCTGAATTGTGTTATAGAACTCATAGGCTGGTATCTAGGAGAGTGCTCACCCTGGAAAGTCCACCTACAGCTGGTTTGAGACTGTTAAATCGCTTAGCAACATCCAAATCAGAAACAATCAAGAATAAATATCCTGTTAAATGGTCACCCACTTCTAATGAAGGTTGATATCAGAGCAGATGTATCTATGATTGCCTAACCAGTCTTTAAGAAAATTCGCTCTGGGCTCCAATGCTTAAGCATGTAAATGATCTCAGCCAGGCTGAGAATCTATACCAGGGAGCCCCTCCAGATTAAGGGTATAACTTTGGTTCTGGTGTCTTATAAGAAGCAGATGGTTCAGTTACCACTGATTGTAGTAAAAGGCTTGAGCCCACGCTTAATATTTTGGAAGATTGAGAAGGATACATCTTGATTGAGTCAACATTTTTACATTAGAAAATGGCTGCCTGAGTAAAGTCCTAATTAAATAATGGCAGGTTTTTCAGGAAGGTCTAGGGACTATCAAAGGACCCAAGACCAACTTGCATGTTAACCAGGATGTAAATCCATGATTCTGAAAGGCCCAGACAGTTCTATTTGCCTTTTGTGCAAAAGTAGAAGCAGAAATCAGGAGGCTTGAAAATGAAGGAATCATCAAACCGGCACAGTTTGCCGAATGAGTAGCATCAGTCATACCAATTGTGAAGCCTGACAGGTCAGTTCACCTTTATGTGGATCTTAAACAAATGGCAAACTGCTTATCACAACTGGATAAATACCCAATCCCTCGCATAGAGAACTTACAGGCAAATCTGACAGAGGTGCTGTCCTTCATGAAGCTGGCAATGAGCCATGCATACCTGCCTTTGCAGTTAGATGAGGATTCCTAGAAGTATGCTATAATAATACCCATAAGGGTTTGCACTGCCTATCATCAGTCTGTGCCATTTTTCTGCAGATGATGGAGAATATTTTACAAGGTCTACCACAGGTGACCATTTATCTGGAATGACATGTTTATAACAGGCAAGACTAATAAAGAGCACTTAGAGAACTTGGACATAGTCCTTAGATGTATCTCCAAGGCAGGTGTATACCTTATAAAGGAAAAATATGATTTTCAGGCACCCCAAGTAACTTACTTGGGCAACAGAGTTGACAAGAACTGAATACACAAATTGAAAATAAAGTGAGGGCAATCAAAGGTGCCCCTTCTCCCATGTCTGTACCAGAGCTTAGGTGTTTGTTAGAATTGGTGAGTTATTCTAAAAAAATCATAAAGTAACCTGGCCATCATCCTGACACCAATATATCTGCTATTGAAAAAGGGTAAGCCTCAAAAATGTCTTGTGTCCAAGACATAGCAGTGGTGAAGAAGCAGCTATCATCGTCCAAGGTGTTGACACATTATGATCTCAAGCAACATGTGGAGCTGACATGCGATGCTCCCTGTATGGTATCCGGGTAGTGTTGCCAGCAGCCCAACAGAGAGGAATGATTGATACTGTGTGCTTACTTGACTTTGGCTAATGCAGATTGCAAGTACATCTACTTAGAGAAGGAAGATTTGGCAGTCATCTTTTGTATGAGAATGTTCAACCAATACCATTATGAACATAGATTTGTAATAGTGATGGACTACAAACTGCTGCTAGGGCTACATAAAGAAGACAAGGCTGTGCTGCCCATAGCTTCTGGTTAAATTCAGCATAGGGCCCTTATTCTCAGTGTGCACAGTTACAAGTTGGAATACTGTCCATGAGGTCAAGGGGCTAATGCAGTTGCCTTGAGCCACTCCCCACTGGCAGATATGGTGCCCCTCCTGGAAGAGTCTGCTCTGATTAAAAATTTTTTGAACACCCTTCTGGTCACCTATAGCAATATCCGACTGTGGGAGCAAAAAAATCTGTCCAGGCAAAACTGAAGCATCTGGTGTTGATGGGAGAAACAAAAGGACCATCATAACCAATAGAAACCTTTCTGGACTGGCAAAAAAGAACAGCATATTATTATGGGAAGCAAGAGTGATTGTCCTGAGTAAATGTTGCCACCATGGTTATCCAGCATTTCAAAATTAAGAGATAGTTGGAACTGCAGATGCTAGAGAATCTGAAATAACAAGATGTAGAGCTGGATGAACACAGAAGGCCAAGCAGCATCAGAGGAGCAGGAAGGGTGACATTTCGAGCCTAGACCCTTATTCAGAAAATCAGAAAATTTTCTGAGGAAGGGCCTAGGCCCGAAGTGTCAGCCTTCCTGCTCGTCTGATGCTTTCAAATTTAAGATTTTGGTGTAAGTTATGTTTAGTAGCTAGAATTGGATGCCAACATATCTTCATCGTGGGGCACTGCCCAGAGAGCCAACCAGGACAAAATTTACCACCAGCAGCTCCCCCGCATTCGTGAGAATGGCAGACGAAATCGCAGACTCAGTCACACTTCGACTATGCTGGTCATTCCATGGGCTAGTGTTCTTGGCCATTATGGATACCCAATCAGACTAGTTGGACATGCATAAAGTTCATTCAAAAAACTCAGGCATGACAATTAAAAAGCTGCGAGTATCATTTGATATACATAGACTCCCGGAAGTATTGGTCAGGGACAATCGGACATCATTTATCAGCAGGGACTTTGGTATTTCCAAGTCAAAAAACATTCAGCATGTTCAGATCCTACTCCAAACCATTCTCCTTAGCTCTATTCCATCCATCGTCCAATGGTCTGGCAGAAAATGCAGTCTAAACATTGAAGGCAGGCTTAAAGAAAAAACCTATACAGTCCCAGTTCCTGTCTGATTATAGGACAACCCCTCATGCAACTGCAGGGACAGCTGCAGCAGAGTTGCTGATGGGGAGAAGACTCTGCACCATGTTAGACTTGATATTCCTGGACCTGAGTGGGAGGCTGAAATGGCATCAGGAATGCTAACAGCAGCCACAAATCTCCAAAGTGAGAGAGATAGTTTTCTTCAGGGATTGACATTTGGTGTCAAAAGTGTCCTTGCAGGGTATGAGGCGAGGTCAACGTGCAGTCAGGTCCCATGACTACAAAGTTCAGATAGGTGAGGCAGTCCTGAACAATCATGTGGATCACATGAAATCTGCTCTCTTTCAAACGGGGCAGGACAAAACACACCTGGCCCCTCAGAACAGCCAGAAAGGCTGTCAGAAACCATGTGCTCTCTCTCTTCATCTAGTGTTGAAGAAACCGCATAGTCTGACATGGATACAGTCTTGATACTGTTACCACCTGTTAAGAAGAGGAATTTCTCCACAAAATGCTCCAGATACATAAGACAGGCTACAGTCTGGAATATGCTGCCCGTTTCCAAGTCACAGTCAGAGGAACCGGACCTAGGGCGAAAACGTCCCAGGAGAAGCTGCAAGGAAAAATACAGGCCTACATTCCTGGACTTGGGGGAGAAGGGATGTTTTTTGTGCAAATAACTTTACTAACGTACTACCACCAGGAAAAAAAGCACCCATTGACAGAAGTATCACTAACGGGTGGAGCCCCTAGGGGCAATGCCTACATTAAAAAAAGTGACGGGGAGGGTAGAGATCAAACCAAAATAGAATTTGTGGGGGAAATAAAACACTCCACACCCTGCAGGGGTAGGGTAGGGATAAAATGATTGGAACAAGGCTGGCCAGGTGTCTCGTTGAGTATGAGATCCCCGAATGGCCCAGGGAAACAGTCCCAATCAGGGAGCTCTGGCTGAAAGATATAAAGTGGTGGTATGGTGGCAATGTCGCTGGACTAACAATCCAGAATCCTAACAACCATGGGCTCAAATCCAGCTAAAGCAGATGGTAAAATTTAAATTATGTAAAAATGTGGAATTGAAGAACTGGCCTCATTGTAATTGCTGGTAATTGCCACTTAACACTTAACGCTTAACAGAAAGAGCTCAGTTAGGAGAGTGTTACACTAAAGTTCCCCTGTTCAATACTGGATTTGGGCAATTATCTCATTCAGTTTTAGCAATGGCTCATTGATCTAGGGCTATGATTCTCTCTTAAGGCCTCATACATTGTAAACATGCGAGGGTTTCTAGGTTCAATTCTCAGATGAGCCCCGATTTCTGGTCATCTTGTGTTGCAGTTGTAGGTACTCTACCCTTGGACCTGGAGGCTTAGGTTCAAGTTCCACCTGCCCCTGTAATAACATCTCTGAATAGGTCGATTCAAAAAATAGATTAAATAAAAATGTTAAAACATGAAAAAATAAATAAACAGGAATCTCAGAGAGTCTCCCCACTCTAGGGACTGTTACTGAGCTAGCTGGTCAGAATCTACATACTGTGCTTGTGTAAATAAAGGAAGACTTGCTGATGGGATACTAGCCCCTGCACAGTAATTTCAGGAGTCCTGTTTGAATCTTGCCCTAGAATTCTCCACCTATCAGTTTTCTTATTTCCCCCTGTGTCTTCTGTTTTTGTTTTTTATTTCATTCTCTTCAATCTCCCTGTACAGGTTCCCATTCCCCTGCCATTTTAATTTAATGCCTCTTCAACTGCACCAGCAAGTACTCCCCCAAAAAATCCTTCAGCATATGCCACACCACTGTCTGTAGTTTGAGGAAACTTCAAATAACTTGGAAAACCATTAAACACCTAAAATTACATGAAAATCTAGTGGAAAGCGATCATCAACCTACCTAAATGTAGTTGATGATGCCTCCAAGTAGCACTGCTGATAGGACTGGTAAGCTGCGCATGTTTAAAAGACAGTTTTAACTCTAGCTTTGGGCTTCAAAATGACGGATTTGCAGAGTACCTGCACTGTGTATGCTATAATCAACAACACCTTCTGGCCACTAACCATTTTAACGGCTCCTCCTACTCCCTGGGTGATATGTCCAGCCTGGGCCTCCTTCAGTGCCTCAAGGATGCCACATGCAAACTGGAGGAACAACGCTTCATATTCCACCTCGGAAGCCTACAACCTGCTGACCTAAACGTAGAATTCACCAGTTTTAAAATCTCCCCAACCCCCAGCCTCATTCCATGTCCAACCCTTTCTCTCATCCCTGCCTCCTTGACCTGACACAGCCTGTCCATCTCCTTCCCACCTATCCGCCCCACCATTCCTACTGACTAATTCCCACTACCCCTACCTGTAGCCACCTATCGCTGTCCTGCCTCCCTTCCCCCAGCCCCACCCCTCTTTCCTCTATTTATTTCCCAGCTCCCTGCCCCCTTCCCAATCCTGATGAAAGGTCTAGGTTCAGAAGTTTGCATCTATGCTGTGAATGTCACGTTGATGGTAAAAGAGCACACTTGGCAGCAAGAAACTGCTATGGAGCCAAACTTTGCAACATATTACTCAGAATTAACTAGGATAATTTAGTATCCTAAAGTGCTCTATAAGCAATATGGTTGACTCTTAACTGCCCTCTAGGCAATTAGGATTGGGCAATAAATGCTGGACTGGCAAGTGACACCCTCATTCCATGAATGAACAATAAAAAAGAAGCTTCCTTTTGAGAAAGTCATTGGCAGCGTCTCAACAAAAAGACAGAGGAAGTCAGTAGTGTGTGCTCTGCATAAATGCGAAGCTGTGGCTTTGGAAGCTTCAAATTATTGAAATGAAGACAGCAACAATATTCAAGAACAGATTATATAGATACTTTGAGGAAAAAGGAATAAAGGAATCTGAGCACATAGGATTTGAACCACTGCTCATTGGATGTTAAACATCAGCATGGACTGTTTTGGCTGAATGGTCTGTTTCCATGTTGCGCATTCTACACAATATTGTGTAAAGGTGGAAACCTGACTTAATAACAAAGTGTGAAGCTGGATGAACACAGCAGGCCAAGCAGCATCTCAGGAGCACAAAAGCTGGCGTTTCGGGTCTAGACCCTTCATCAGAGAGGGGGATGGGGAGAGGGTTCTGGAATAAATAGGGAGAGAGGCGGAGGCGGACTGAAGATGGAGAGAAAAGAAGATAGGTGGAGAGGAGAGTATAGGTGGGGAGGTAGGGAGGGGATAGGTCAGTCCAGGGAAGACAGACAGGTCAAGGAGGTGGGGTGAGGTTAGTAGGTAGGAAATGGAGGTACGAATTGAAGTGGGAGGAAGGGATGGGTGAGAGGAAGAACAGGTTCGGGAGGCAGAGACAGGCTGGGCTGGCTTTGTGATGCAGTGGGGGGAGGGGACGAACTGGGCTGGTTTTGGGATGCAGTGGGGGAAGGGGAGATTTTGAAGCTTGTGAAGTCCACATTGATACCATTGGGCTGCAGGGTTCCCAAGCAGAATATGAGTTGCTGTTCCTGCAACCTTCGGGTGGCATCATTTGGCACGTCAGGAGGCCCATGATGGACATGTCGTCTGAGGAATGGGAGGGGGAGTTAAAATGGTTTGCGACTGGGAGGTGCAGTTGTTTATTGCGAACCAAGCGGAGGTGTTCTGCAAAGCGGTCCCCAGGCCTCGGCTTGATTTCCCCAATGTAGAGGAAGCCACAACGGGTACAATGGATACAGTATACCACATTGGCAGATCTGCAGGTGAACATCTGCTTAATATGGAAAGTCATCTTGGGGCCTGGGATGGGGGTGAGGGAGGAGGTGTGGGTCAAGTGTCGCACTTCCTGCGGTTGCAGGGGAAGGTGTTGGGTGTGGTGGGGTTGGAGGGGAGTGTGGAGCGGACAAGGGAGTCACAGAGAGAGTGGTCTCTCCGGAAGGCAGATAACGGTGGGGATGGAAAAATGTCTTGGGTGGTGAGGTCGGATTAGGCATGGCTTAATAAAGTAGTTTTTGCATCATACATTAAGGATGAATGAAGTCAATAAATTATTGACTGAATCATGTGAACCCACCTGCGGATTGCACAACCTCCTTTCCACAAAGCACTAATATTTTCTGTTAATACCTCCAACAATGCAACGCCCCCTCAGTATTTGAAGTATCAACTCAGTTTGTATGCACAAGTTTTGTGGTGGGTCTTAAATCCACTCATAGAAATGACATCATAGGCACAGGCTATTCAACTTAATTGTACATGTTGGTATTGAGCTACCACGTGAACAGTAATCTGAATCTCATATGCCTTCCCAGTTCCCATATCCTTTTATCCCTCTTTGTTCAACTATCAATCTATCGTGGTTTTAAATGTTGGCATGGTCTTTGCTTCAATCACTATTGCTGGATGTGAATTCCATGGCCTTACAATACTGTATGTGAAAAGGTCTTCTGTTTATTCTTGTAAATCTCTTAGATTTAATTTAAAACTATGAAATCTTGTTTTAGTGACTCAACCATTAAAACAGCCTTTTTCTATCTAGTCTGTCCAAATTTTTCACAATTTTAAGCAAAGACAGTACCTCCAGATGTGGGTATGTTGGCTGCTGGTCTTAGATTGTTGGCATGGTTGTACAAGAGTGGAGAAATGCTAGAATACATGCAAAAGAGTTATCAACACATAGAGGGTTTTGAAGTAAGTTTATTTTAAAATGCAATCTATGAAGAATTGAAGCAGAATAAATATCTGTGAACAAAACTAGATCAGTGATGAATTTGTCAATCTTGTGTGCCAAGTTAAACAGAATCGATTCTTTTTTTAATTGTTGGATTAGAAGAAAACCTACATAACGTGTCACATGTGCTTGCAGAGGAGATTCAAAAAAGTACCAAGCAAAGCACAGGGGATCATGGCTTGCAAATAAAAGGAAGTGACTTTCTTTTGAATCAACAGTCAGCACAGAGGCAGTTTAAAAGAACTAGAGAACACAACTCAATTGAAAACACTCTCGTGGTTATGAGTTGTGTTGTGTACTACCAGTTCTGTCATGTGAGGTTGACAATCTAAAATTCATGGGATTCTTTTGTGTAACACCAACAAATCAGGTTTATGCAAATCACACAGGAAATAGTCAATGGGTTGGGTTGCTCATGTTTAAATCTGAGACATGATCTAGTTCATTTGTCCTAAATGACGTGTAATTAGTGGCCAATGAAACATGAATTATTGTCGTGTGTAATGCTGCAGGTCAGCAACCACAGTATAAATTTTCTTTGAACTCACTAACCACAAGAAAAATATGACGGCCAGAAACCATATGTAACAAGACCACCTATACCAAACTATGAGTGTAGAGAGTCCATCTATACTGATATACCACTTTTACAGACATAGAACTTATGGAACTCATGTAATGGCAGACATGTATAGAAAGAAAACCTATACTGAAAGACAGTGATAATGTGAACTGCAGATGCTGGAGAATCAAAGATAACAAAGTATGAAGCTGGATGAACACAGCAGGCCAAGCAGCATCTCAGGAGCTCAAAAGCTGACGTTTCGGGCCTAGACCCTTCATCAGAGAAGGGGATAGGGAGGGGGTTCTGGAATAAATAGGGAGAGAGGGGGAGGCGGACCGAAGATGGAGAGAAAAGAAGATAGGTGGAGAGGAGAGTATAGGTAGGGAGGTAGGGAGGTAGGGAGGGGATAGGTCAGTCCAGGGAAGACGGACAGGTCAAGGAGGCAGGATGAGGTTAGTAGGTAGGAAATGGAGGTGCGGCTTGAGGTGGGAGGAATGGATGGGTGAGAGGAAGAACAGGTTAGGGAGGCGGAGACAGGCTGGGCTGGTTTTGGGATGCAGTGGGGGAAAGGGAGATTTTGAAGCTTGTGAAGTCCACATTGATACCATTGGGCTGCAGGGTTCCCAAGCAGAATACGTGTTGCTGTTCCTGCAACCTTCGGGTGGCATAATTGTGGCACTGCAGGAGACCCATGATGGACATGTCGTCTGAGGAATGGGAGGGGGAGTTAAAATGGTTTGCGACTGGGAGGTGCAGTTGTTTATTGCGAACCGAGCGGAGGTGTTCTGCAAAGCGGTCCCCAAGCCTCCGCTTGGTTTCCCCAATGTAGAGGAAGCTACACCGGGTACAATGGATACAGTATGCCACATTGGCAGATGTGCAGGTGAACATCTGCTTAATATGGAAAGTCATCTTGGGGCCTGGGATGGGGGTGAGGGAGGAAGTGTTGGGGCAAGTGTAGCATTTCCTGCGGTTGCAGGGGAAGGTGCCGGGTGTGGTGGGGTTGGAGGGCAGTGTGGAGCGAACAAGGGAGTCAAGGAGAGAGTGGTCTCTCTGGAAGGCAGATAACGGTGGGGATGGAAAAATGCCTTGGGTGGTGGGGTCGGATTGTAGATGGCGGAAGTGTCAGAGGATGATGCATTGTATCCGGAGGTTGGTGGGGTGGTATGTGAGATCGAGGGGGATCCTCTTGGGGCGGGGCGGTGTGCCAAAACCAGCCCAGTTCATCCCCTGCCCCCACTGCACGACAAAACCAGCCCAACTTGTCCCCTCCCCCCACTGCATCCCAAAACCAGCCCAGCCTGTCTCCGCCTCCCTAACCTGTTCTTCCTCTCACCCATCCCTTCCTCCCACCTCAAGAGGGATGTGTTGTGGGAAATGCGGTCAAGGGCAGATACAACGCATCATCCTCCGACACTTGCGCTATCTACAATCCGACCCCACCACCCAAGACATTTTTCCATCCCCACCCTTGTCTGCCTTCCCGAAAGACCACTCTCTCTGTGACTCCCTTGTTCGCTCCACACTGCCCTCCAACCCCACCACACCCAGCACCTTCCCCTGCAATTGCAGGAAGTGCGACACTTGCCCCCCCATCTCCTCCCTCACCCTCATCCCAGGCCCCAAGATGACTTTCCATATTAAGCAGATGTTCACCTGCAGATCTGCCAATGTGGTATCCTGTATCCATTGTACCCGTTGTGGCTTCCTCTACATTGGGGAAATCAAGCCGAGGCTTGGGGACCGCTTTGCAGAACACTTCCGCTTGGTTCGCAATAAACAACTGCACCTCCCAGTCGCAAACCATTTTAACTCCCCCTCCCATTACTCAGATGACACATCCATCATGGGCCTCCTGCAGTGTCTCAATGATGCCACCCGAAGGTTGCAGGAACAGCAACTTATATTCCATTTGGGAACCCTGCAGCCCAATGGTATCAATGTGGACTTCACCAGCTTCAAAATCTCCCTTTCCCCCACTGCATGCCAAAACCAGCCCAGTTCGTCCCCTCCCCCAACTGCACCCCAAAACCAGCCCAACCTGTATCCGCCTCCCTAACCTGTTCTTCCTCTCACCCATCCCTTCATCCCGTCTCAAGCCGCACCTCCATTTCCTATCTACTAACCTCACCCCACCTCCTTGACCTGTCCATCTTCCCTGGACTGACTTATCCCCTCCCTACCTCCCCACCTATACCCTCCTCTCCACCTATCTTCTTTTCTCTCCATCGTCGGTCCGCCTCCCCCTCTCTCCCTATTTATTCCAGAACCCTCTCCCTATCCCCCTCTCCGATGAAGGGTCTAGGCCCGAATCATCAGCTTTTATGCTCCTGAGATGCTGCTTGGCCTCCTGTGTTCATCCAGCTTCACACTTTGCTATACTGAAAGACAACCTGTTGACAAAATATACAGAAGCAACCTGTACATTGAGAGCATGCATACTGAAATGACTTGTATAGACGCCAGATGTGATGAGAACCATTCCTACAGAGAGATAATATGTGTTGAGGTGCCATTTTCATTACATGGTCTCCTGCAAAGTGTTGAGACCAAATAGTCAGAAGAAACCAACTGATAAGTTACTGAGATAGTAGGAACTGCAGATGCTGGAGAATCTGAGATAACAAGGTGTAGAGCAGCCCCAGCAGCATCAGAGAAGCAGGAAAGCTGACGTTTCAGGCCTAGACCCTTCTTCAGAAATACAGGAAGAGACCATGTTTGCTGAGACTACTTATAAATGTGCTATATGCGCAGGGAATTCACCTGTGCTGAGACTATCTGTACTGAGATAATACGATAGGGACTACACGTGACCAGAGTCCACTTTCACTGAGATCACTTGTGATGAAGCCACTTGTACAATGGACCAATTATACAGAACACACCAATCCTGAGAATACTAAACAGATCACATTCAGTATAGAGTTCACCTTTTAGTTATTTTTTCATGGAATATTGGTGAGTGCTGCTTGCAGTTCCCCAAGTGGAGCTTTCCTAGCCTGGGGAAGGCTGCCAGATTCAGTCAAGGAAGTTTTCAGATTCTCTCCCCATTGAAGGGCACGGTGCTGCAGGGTTGTGATTCTATTGTGATGACTTCCCACTGGGGGAAGTTGATCAAATGGGTCAATGGGCTGAAAAATGGCAAATGGAGTTCAATCCAGATATTTGTGAGGTATTGCATTTTGGTACAACAAATATGAAATTAATGGTAGGGCCTTTTGGTAGTGTTGTAGAGCAGAGGGGCCTAGGGGTTCAGGGACATAATTCTTTGAAGTCTGCACCACATACAGACAAGGTTTAAAAAGATGTTTAGCTCACTTGCTTTCGTTGCTCAGTCCTTTGAGTAGGGGAATTGGGAAGCCATATTGAGATTGTACAGGAGACTGGTAGATCTCTGTTTGCTGATGACTGCATTATGTTTAGCACCATCAGCAACACCTCAGATATTGAAGCAGTCCATGCTTAAATGCAGCAAGACCTGGACAATATCCAGGCTGGGGTTGATATGTGGCAAGTAACATTTTCACCAAGCGAATGCCAGGCAATGGCCATACCCAACAAGAAAGAATGTAGGAAGAATGTGTCCCCTTGACACTTACTGGCACCATTATCACAGAATCCTTCATTATCAACTTCCTGGAGATTACTAATGACCAGAAACTGAACTGAATGAGTCAAACAAGCACTGTAGCCACAAAAGCAGGTCAGAGGCTAAGAAAACTGCAGCAAGGAACTCACCTCCTCACTTCCCAAAACTTGCCCACTATCTGCAGTGCACAAGTCAGATTGTAATGAAATCTGTCCATTTGCTCGCATGAGTTTAGCTCAAACAATACTCAATAAAGTTTCCACAATCTATGGTGCTTGGTTGGCACCCCATTCACAACTTTCAACATTCACTCCCTTCACTACTGAACTAGCAGCAGTGTGTACCATTTCCAAAATATATGACAACACCACCATGGACTCACCATCTGTAGTTAGCTCAAAATGTTAATGATATTGTCAAACTGAAAGAAAGCATATAATTGTGCACAGATAGGTGGCAGGTCAGAAGTCTGTTCCATAAAAAAAAGAGCAAAGATTGTCCAAAAATTTAGAGAGAAGGGAAACACTACTGGAATGTGAAAGCAAGTTGACCAGAAACATAAGAAACAGATAGTATAAGTTTCTGTACACATTTAAAAAGGAAAAGAGCTGGCAAAATGACTGCTGGTCATATAGAAAGCCAGCCTGGAGAATTAATAGTGGAACATAAGAAGATGCTAGATAAATTGAAAAGATACTGTGCATCAGTTTTCAGTTTGGAGGATACAAGTAATATCCCAAAAGCAGCAAAAAAGTCAGGAAATGGAGGGGAGGGATTAACTAAAGAAAATTACTATCATCAGAGGAGTGGTACTGAGTAAACTGTGAGAGTTGTGACCTGAAAAAATGCCTCGGTCCGAATGTACTTCTTTCTAGAATTATTAGAAAAGTGATTGAAACATTGGTTTTAATTGTCCAAAACTCCTTATATTCAGGGATAGTTCCATTAGATCTGAAGATAGTGAATGTAACTTCTTAATTCAAAGAGGAGGGAGACAGAAAGCAAGAAACACACGTAGGTGAATTCAAGGTAATCAAGCGTTGCAACATAGTATTAAGAAAGAGAAATTATGTTGAATCAATTTATTGGAGTTCTTTGAGGAGGTAACACGTGCTGTGATAAAGGAGAACTGGTAGATGTGAATTGTGCTTAGATTTTAAGAAAGCATTTGCTAAAATGCCATATTAAAGGTTTTTGCAGAAAATGAAAGCTCATTGTATAGGGTGTGGCATATTCGATTAGATAGAGGATTGACTGATTAACAGTATGCAGAACGTAAGCACAAGTAGGCCTTTTTCAGGTTGCTAAGATGTAATGTGTGACATGCCATCAAATACATGTTAGGAGCTTAACTGTTTACAATTTATATAAATGACTTGGATGAAAGAACAGAAGCTATGTTTACCAAATTCGTTGAGTATACAAAGAAACTTAGAAAAGTATGCTGTGAAGAGGACATAAAGAAGTTAAAATAATTTAGATAATTAAGTGAGTGCACAAAATTCTGGCAAATTCAGTATAATATGGAAAATGTAAATGATCTGCTTAGAACACATAAGATCCTGTGGTGTCTTGTCAGTTTGGATGTGGAAAGGGTATTTCCTTTTATGGGGTAGTCGAAAGAACCGGGTCACTGTTTGAAAATTAGAAGCTGTGACTCTTTGGAATGCTCTTCCTCAAAAGGTGGTGGAAGCAAAGTCCTTGAATATTTTTAGGTTAATATTTGTTAAGCAATGATGTGAACGGTTACCGTCTGAGGGCAGGAATATGAATTTGAGGCTAGAATTAGATTAGCAATGATCATATTGAAAGGTGCAACAGGCTCAGAAGGCTGAATAATATATTCCTACTTCTTGTTCAATGTACATTAACCAATTAGCCAGCCAAATACAAATATATATTTAAGTGCCCATGTCTTGATGGCACCTATCCCAAAAGTCTATCACGGTTCAAGATTACCAATATAGAATCAGCTAGAACAACTTAGCCTTCTTCAAAGCAGCAAGTATTGAATCATAAACTTCAACAGACTGAATACAATGTCGGGATGGCTGAAAAACACCTCTCTTACCAGATCCAGTTTCTCAACTTTCAACCAGATGGCATTTCAGAGGACAGCAAAGAAAATGCTTCAAAATGCTTTGAAACTTCTATTGAAACATGGAAGGATTGACTTTAATGATTGAAAGGAGCTTGTTACCAGTGGTACAAAATGGTGACATGTCCATTAAGCTGCCTCAAGCTTCGAATCGTAATGATGAGACAGAGCACAGAATGAAAGAAATTGTATCTAGCACTCCAAATCTCACTATTTCACAGGACATCTTACTCTTGTACTCAAAAATATGCAAATCAAGAACTGGCTTGTTCTAAACCAATGTCGGAAACTCATAAACCTGTGTAGACACTATTCTCAAATCAAGAGACACAGAACAATTGTGACAATGTAGGTATACTTACAGAGCTGTTAGGCTGGAAACTCCAGAATTTTGACCCAGCAATAATGAAGCCATGTTATATACTTCCAAGTCAGGATGCTGTGTGATACAGAGAGGAACTTTCAAATGTTGGTGTTCTTTATCTGAATGCTCGAAACAAAGTGGATTAGTTGACGGTGCAAATCATGGCAAATGGGTATGATTTAGTGGCCATTACAGAGACATGGTTACAGGATGGTCATGACTGGGAGTTAAATATCCAGGGGTATCAAACTGTTCAGAAGGACAGACAGGAAGGTAAGGGACGTGGTGTTGCTCTGATTTTTAAGGATGATATCAGGGCAGCAGCGAGAGATGATATAGGTTCTACTGAACAAAAGGTTGAATCCATTTGGGTGGAAATTAGGAATAGCAGGGAAAAGAAGTCACTGATAGGTGAGGCCAATAGGACACCAAATAACGACATCGTGGTGGGGCGGGCAATAGACGTGGAAATAGCTAATGCATGTGAAAATGGTACAGCAATTATCATGGGGGATTTTAATCTACATATCGATTGGTCAAACCAGGTTGGTCATGGCAGCCTTGAGGAGGGGTTCATAGAATGCATCAGCGATACTTCCTTCAACAATATGTAATGGAATCTATGAGGGAGCAAGCTATCCTAGATCTAGTCCTGCGTAATGAGACAGGAATAATTAATGATCTCACAATTAGGGATCCTCGCAGAAGGAGCAATCACGCTATGGTCAAATTTAAAATACAGATGGAGCGTGAGAAGATTAAATCCAGTACCTATGTCCTGTGCTTAAACTATGAAGGACTGAGGGAGGAGTTAGCTAAGGTAGAATGGGAGCAAAAGCTTTATGGGGGGTCAATTGAGGAACAGTGGAGGACTTCCAAAACATTTTTTCACAGTGCTCAGCAGAAGTATATTCCAGGGATAAGGAAGAACTGAAGGAAAAGAAACAGCAAAACAGCCAGCCTTGGATGTCTAAGGAAATAAAAGAAAGTATCAGATTGAAAAAAAATACACATACAAAAAAGCAAAGAGTAGTGGGAAACTAGTTGACTGGGAAATCTTTAAAGGCCAACAGAAAGCCACAAAAAAAAATTTAAGAAAAGTAAGATAGATTATGAGAGTAACCTAGCTCAGAATATAAAAACAGGCAGCAAAAGTTTCTATAACTATGTAAATCGTAAAAGAGTGGCGAAGGTAAACATAGGTCCTTTAGAGGAGAAGGCCAATTTAATAACTGGGAATGAAGAAATAGCCAAAACATTAGACAGTTATTTTGTGTCAGTCTTCACAGTGGAAGATACAAATAACATGCTGAAAACTAATAGCAAGAAGGTTATAGCAGGTGAGGACCTAGAAACTATCATTATCACTAAGGAGGCAGTGCTTGGCAAGCTAAAAGGGCTAAAGGTAGACAAGTCTCCTGGCCCTGATGAATTGCATCCCAAGGTACGAAAAGAGATGATGGGGGAAATAGCAAATGCACTAGTAATTATTTACCAAAATTCACTGGACTCTGGGCTGGTCCCCGCAGTTTGGAAAACAGCCAATGTGATGCCACTGTTTAAAAAAGGAAGTAGACAAAAAGCAGGTAGCTATAAGCCACCCAAGACATTTTCCACCCCCACCCTTGTCTGCTTTCCAGAGAGACCACTCTCTCCGTGACTCCCTTGTTCGCTCCACACTGCCCTCCAACCCCACCACACCCGGCACCTTCCCCTGCAACCGCAGGAAATGCTACACTTGCCCCCACACCTCCTCCCTCACCCCTATCCCAGGCCCCAAGATGACTTTCCATATTAAGCAGAGGTTCACCTGCACATCTGCCAATGTGGTATACTGCATCCACTGTACCCGGTGTGGCCTCCTCTACATTGGGGAAACCAAGCGGAGGCTTGGGGACCGCTTTGCAGAACACCTCCGCTTGGTTCGCAATAAACAACTGCACCTCCCAGTCGCAAACCATTTCCACTCCCCCTCCCATTCTCTAGATGACATGTCCATCATGGGCCTCCTGCAGTGCCACAAGGATGCCACCCGAAGGTTGCAGGAACAGCAACTCATATTCCGCTTGGGAACCCTGCAGTCCAATGGTATCAATGTGGACTTCACCAGCTTCAAAATCTCCCCTTCCCCCACTGCATGCCAAAACCAGCCCAGTTCGTCCCCTGCCCCCACTGCACCACACAACCAGCCCAGCTCTTCCCCTCCCCCACTGCATCCCAAAACCAGCCCAGCCTGTCTCTGCCTCCCTAACCTGTTTTTCCTCTCACCCATCCCTTCCTCCCACCCCAAGCCTCACCTCCATTTCCTACCTACTAACCTCATCCCACCTCCTTGACCTGTTTGTCTTCCCTGGACTGACCTATCCCCACCCTACCTCCCCACCTATACTCTCCTCTCCACCTATCTTCTTTTCTCTCCATCTTCGGTCCGCCTCCCCTCTCTCCCTATTTATTCCAGAACCCTCACCCCATCCCCCTCTCTGATGAAGGATCTAGGCCCGAAACGTCAGCTTTTGTGCTCCTGAGATGCTGTGCTGCCTGCTGTGTTCATCCAGCTTCACACTTTATTATCTTGGATTCTCCAGCATTTGCAGTTCCCATTATCACTAACTATAGGCCAGTTAGCTTAACTTTGGTAGTGGGGAAAATGCTTGAATCTATCATTAAGGAAGAAATAGCAAAACATCTGGATATAAATTGTCCTATTGGGAACACACAGCATGGGTTCATGAAGGGTAGGTCATGTTTAACTAATTTGGTGGAATTCTTTAGGACATTATTTGCATGGTGGACAATGGTAAAGCAGTGGATGTGGTGTATCTGGATTTCCAGAAGGCATTTGACAAGGTGCCACATCAAAAGCTGCTAGATAAGATAAAGTTGCATGGTATTACAGGTCATATATTAGCATGGATAGAGGACTGGTTGACCAGTGGAAAGCAAAGAGTAGGGATAAATGGATGTTTTCTGGTTGGTGGTCGGTGGCTAATGGTGTGCCTCAGGGATCGGTGTTGGGACCTCAATTTTTTAATAATTTACATGGATGATTTGGAGTTGGGGACTAAGTGTGGTGTGTCAAAATTTGCAGATGACACTGACGTGAGTGGTAGAGCAAAGTGTGCAGAAGACACTGAAAGTCTGCAAAGGGATATAGATAGTTTAAGTGAGTGGGAAAAGGTCTGGCAGATGGAGTACAATGTTGATCAGTGTGAAGCCATCCATTTTGGTAGGAATTACAACAAAATGGACTATGTTTTAAATGGTAAAAAATTTCAGCACGCTGCTATGCAAAGGGACTTCGGTGTCCTTATGCCTGATTTGCTGAAGGTGGGATTGCAGGTGCAGCAGATGATTAGAAAGGCCAATGGAATTTTGTCTGCCATCGCTCGAGGGATGGAGTTAAAAACAGGGAGGCTATGCTGCAGCTGTATACGATCCTCATGAGGCCACACCTGGAGTACTGTGTGCAGCTTTGGTCTCCTTACTTGAGAAGAGAAATACTAGAACTGGAGGGGATGCAGAGGAGATTCACTCAGTTGATTCCAGAGTTGAGAGGGTTGGAGTATGAGGAGAGACTGAGTAGGCTGGGATTATACTCATTGGAATTCAGAAGAATGAGGGGAGATCTAATATAAATATATAAGATTATGAAGGGAATAGATAAGATGGAGGCAGGGAGGTTGTTTTCGCTAGCAGGTGAAACTAGGACTTAGAGGGCATCGCCTCAAAATAAAGGGAAGCAGAGGTAGGACTGAGGTCAGGAGGAACTTCCTCACCCAAAAAGTTGTGAATCTGTGGAATTCCCTGCCGAATGAAGTGGTTGAAGCTACCCCACTGAATGATTTTTAAGTCAAGGCTAGATAAATTTTTGAACAGTAAAGGAATTAAGGGTTATGGAGAGTGGGTGGGTAAGTGGAGCTGAGTCTCAAAAAGATCAGCCATGATCTTATTAAATAGTGAGGCAGGCTTGAGGGGCCAGATGGCCTACTCCTGCTCCTAGTGCGTATGTTCTTACGTTACCCTTATTCTTCTGTGGTACAGTTCCAACATCTTTATGGGTTCAGAGAAAAGTTTGTTGTCATAACTAAAAGACAACACAACTGATGTTTTAAGTTTCAACATGTCTTGCTGTATTCAGGATTCCTGTCCCCTTTCCTTGCTGACACAAATGGCATCTGCTGAAAATATTGGCTGGACTCCACATCTGGGTCCCACTTACCATTCATCTTCATCAATCTCTCACTTCATGTACCTATTCAAACTCTTACTGTCAATCTTTATGTTCTCTGCAAGCTTACTTTCATACTGTATTTTCCCCTTCTTAATCAATCCCTTGGTCCTTCTTTGCTGACATCTAAATTGGCCCCAATTCTCAGACATATTATTTTTCTTGGCCAATCTGTATGCTTCTTCCTTGGATCACATACTATCTCTAATTTCCTGTGTAAGCCATGGATTGGCCCTCTTACCCGTTTTGCTTTTGTGCCAGGCAGGAATAAACTTTCCTATCCATAAACCTGTACAATTATCTTTTTAATGTAACTGTACTTGCACGCATCAAGTTTTCTGATAGTTCATTCCATATATGAACCACCCTCTGCATGAAAAAGCTGCCCCTCAGGTCCCTTTTAAATCTGAGATAACAAGGTATGGAGCTGGATGAACAGAGCAGACCAAACAGCATCAGAAGAGCAGGAAGGCTGACGTTTCGGGCCTAGACCCTTCTTCATTCAGCTCTACACCTTGTTATCTCAGATTCTCCAGCATATGCAGTTCCTACTATCCCTTTTAAATCTTTCTCCTTTCACCTTAAACATATTCCCACTAGTTTTGAACTTGCAAACCCTAGGAAAAAGACCTTTGCTATTCACTTTGTCCACGGAGGGAATTCCAGAGGATAGGATAGGACTAGGTGGATGAAGACATGGCTGCAAATGAGAAGTGTTTAAAATAGGAGATCCTTACGAGGCCAAAATCAGAGAAGTATAAATTTTTAAAAGTTAATCATGACAAGTCAAGGAGAGATTCATAAACATGGACAAGACGTAAAGTGGAAGCCCAACTTGTGTGGATATGTGGTCAAAAACTAATCTCAAGTTTAAGTATGCCATCAAGGTAGCAAACACAGTGTTCAGCCTCAAGGTCAGGTGTCAATGTCCAGGAAATTGAATTTGAGATGGATATTAAAATAATGGCTTTGAGCTTCCCAATATTTAGTTGGATGTCATTGCTGCTCATTTGGTAGTGGCTAACCATCAAGAAATTTATTAATATAGTGTGCGAGTGTGAGGGTGGTCAACAAGTTGAACACAGTTTTGTCAATGATTAATACTATGTTTTTAGACAATGTGAGGAGCAACATGCAGATTTGAAATAGGAGTGGTTGGGGAAGGAAGTGGTAAAGATACAACCTTGGGAGACACCAGAGATAACAGGGCTGGAGCTGGGTGAGAAACTATTGGAGGTTACAACTGGATATGTAAGAATGAAACCAGGAGAGTACAGTTCCATCCTTATGAACAATGCTGGAGAGGCACTGAAGATGGATATGTGCCAAAGACTGCACACGGATCGAGATAGTTGAGGAAGATGATAGATGGGTTGCCACAGCCACAATCACTTGGGATGTCATATGTGGCTTTGTAAAGGGTTATTTGCAAGGATGACAAAGGTATGGTCTAATTTGAAGGGTTCAGACTTGGAAATCCAAAAAAGGTGAGAATGACAAAAATGCCTTCAAGAAATTTGGATTGGAAAGGAAGATTTGAGATGGAGTGGTAATTTGAAAAGATGTAGGTGTCAAGGATTGATTTTTTTAGGAGATGGTTGATGGAAATAAATTTTAAAGAAGGAGCAAGGAACAATATCCGAGGGGAGAGAACATCAACATGAGAGTTGGAAAGAAATCTGAATGGTTAACAATTTAGTTGGAAAAGGTTCAAGGAAGCAGCCCAAAATTAGTTTGGAGAAAACATGTTGAGAGATAGGAGAGAAATTAAAGAAATATGATTAGATGAGGAGAAAGAAAAGGAATGTTTTAAATTAAGTTTAAGGAGAAACAGCAGAGGCAGCTGATTAGGTTTTCTTAGTTTTACTGATTAAATCCTGAACCTCTAACGATTGCTCTTGCAAATTGAGGAAACGGAAGAGAGAAAAGGCACAAAGAGTAATAACAATCTGGAACATTGCTCTGCTTAAGGGTGTCGATTCTGAACCACCTGAAGCTTTCATGATCTTTAAGCTCTTTGTTAGATAAAGTTGTCAAGAATATGCAGTAAATGCTGTTAAAATACAGGATAACTGATCTGACAGAATGGCAGAACATGCTCATGGGACTGAATAGCCTACTCCTGCTCCTCATTTTTCAAAGAGATACCAATTGCCAGCTGCTCTGCCATGGGGACACTGTGCCCAAAACTGGCAGGCATGACTGGAAGCCCTAAGCATTGGCTGTGAACCACTTGTCATTTGAGATGCCTCATTTATTTAGGGAACCAGAGTCCAGGAGATGTGCACACTTTGGAGACTTCACAGACTGTTAAACTTGAAAAGTTCACTGTTTTCATCTAAAAAATTAATTCTGAGAAAAATTGCATAAGAGAATCTTATCTACCACCCATTGCAAGTAACTGTTTAACAAAATCATGCAAATGTGTCATGAAATTACATAAGAGAATCTTCAGTGGACATAACAAATGTCCAGTTAGTAGGTACATGAGGGCTAAAACTAAAAATTTTCCCTAAATACTTTGGAACTGAAGTGATCCACCTACCAGGCTAGCCCATTCTGCTTCATCACTGAGATGTAGGCCAGGATTTCACTGCTCAATTTACCCTTTAAAATCACGGATAAAATAACTTACATATGATCTTTGCATGCTCCATACAAGATGAGAAGCAGTAATGATGTAAAGGATTAACTTGACCAGGACCAGTCATCTCTCAGGCTGTGGATTAGCTGAACAATTAACTAACTGGACAGTAGTTCTGCAGTAGCTCCTTGGGTAGTGTAGCAAGCTCAATCATCTTCAGCTGCTTCAACAATGAACTTCCATCCATCTTGAGGTCAGATGCAGAGATGTACAATAATCATTGCAGAATGTTCAGCACTACTCATGACTCCTCAAATATTGAAGCTGTCCATATTCAAATTTAGTGAGACCCAGACAATTTCTGGGTTTGGGCTGACAAGTGGCAAGTAACATTCATGCTACAGAATGCTAATTAATGACCATCTTCAACAAGAGAGAACCTAACCATTGATCCTTGACATTCAATGGCCTTACCATCGCTTAATACTTCACTATTGAAATCCTTGGGGTTACTACTGACCACAAACTGACCCGTCCATTCTTATAAATAGTGTGGCTACAAAAGCAAGTCAGAGGCTAAGGATCCTGAAGTGAGGTAATCACCTCTTATCTCCCAAAATCACAAGTCAGAAACATAATCCAGTTGCCTGTATGTGGGCTACTCCAACAATGTTCAGGAAGCTTGATATAACAGCCTGCTTGATTCGAACTACATCCACAAACCACTGGTGCTTAGTTTCAAAAATGTTCCCCATCTACAAGACGCACTGCAGAAATTCACAAAAGTTCCTTATAGAGTAATTTCCAAATATCAGACACTATTATCTGGAAGAACTAGATCAACAGATATAAGGGAAGACCACCACCTGCAAGTTCTCCTCCAAGCCAAGTGCCATCCTGACTTTAAAACATATCACTACTCTTTACTATCATGGTTAAATCCTGGAACTCCCTTCCTAACAGTATTATGGGTGTACCTTCATGAAAAAGACTGCAGCAGTTCAAGAAAGCAGTTCAAGAAGGCCCCTCATTGCCACCTTCTCATAGACATCTACGGATGGGCGTTAGATGCTTGCTCTAGCCAGTTCATCAAAACCCCATGAATTGATTTTTGAAAGTTAGCTGCAATAAACATTTTTTGGGTTTTTTCCATGATACGCATGTCCAGTTTCTACTGTTATCGGAGGCAACATTAACATTAATGCATTAAGTAAAATATCCATCTGAGAGCAAAATTACATCACCACACAGAAAAAAAATCCAAAAGGCCCAGAAGAAACAAGAAATACAGATAATTCAATTCACTATTTTAAGAACAATATGGTTTTAAGAATACTCAAACAGTTTGGCAGCCCCTGAAATTGGATTGCTGATGATAAGAGAGAGCAATATTTGAGGAAGAAACTAAAATCGAGGTTAACACTCCAAAGGCAAACTTCATACAGAAGCTACCTATGAAGTACTAGGTGGGTTAGGAAAAGAGAGGAAAGTTGATCACATTAAGAAAATACAGAGGCTTACATGATGGAGACTTTGTAAGGAATAACTAAAGGCTTCAGGAGGTAAAGTTGGAGATCAACATAAGAACAATGACCAACTTTATGAAAAATGTGTGAGACTGGAAGGGAAGGCAAGGGAATGTAAATAAGAATGTAGAGATTGTAACGGGGTCAGCCAGGTGGACCTCATAAAATATAACTTCCCTGAATGGACGAGGTTAACAGCTACAATCAGAGACCCCTGGCTGACAGCTATGAACAGGAGTATAGAGGTTTTGTTCACGCTGAGGAAGATGGGATACCAGCCTCTGTGGAATTATTTCAGTGGCAACAAGAGAAAAAGATATGCTCCTGAAGAAATTCACTCATGAGTCATCCTGCAGTTTAGGGAAGCATTTCTTGCATCATGCTGTTAGTTGGGAAGCTTGACATGTTTGATCGTGCCATTGAAGACTGGGCCTGGTTTGTCGAAAGGATATGTTACTTTTTTCTGGGAAAATGTCATTGGGGCAGTTGAAAAGCAACAAGTAATTCTCTTGACAGATTGTGAACCTGCAGCTTTGTCAGTTATTAGAGCTTAATGTTTCCTGAGGTACCAGGTGCAGAAACCTTTCAAGAGTTGATGGACTTAGTTAAGGCGTGCTATAACCTCAGGTCTCCTATAATTCTGAGATGCTATTGATTTTGCTCGGCAATTTGAGAATGAGGGGACTCCATTTTGGAATTTTTGACAAGGTCAGGATGACTGGCTGAGGCATGTTACTTTGGCTTAACCTTTAATGAGATACTGAGGGACTGTTTGATATGTGGGATTAATGATGTAACCATGCAAAAGCGCCTACTAGCTAAAGCCTAACGATTTCAAACAGGCACTACAACTGGCTTTGTCATTAGAAAATGTGACAACTGGAGTGTATGAATTGCAGAGTATGGTGATGCAAGTGGACACCCTCGCCAGGCTGACTAAGCTTGGGGGATACACTTGAGTGGGGGCAATTGCATAGCCTCATTCAGGACATATCTTGAACAGACTGAGTCTAGGTCAGCCCACCAACAAAACACCAAAGCAAAGCCAAACGGTAAATATTTTCATCAGGATCTGGACCAACTAGCCATTGCAATTGCTGCTGGTATGCGGACTCGAGACAGCAAGAGTCCCACTAGACCGGAATTGTGTGAGAGAACTCATTGGCCTGTATCCATGAGAGTGCACGCCCTGAAATGCTCCCCCACATCTGCTCGGAACAGTTAAATTGCTTAGCAACATTCAAGTTAGAACCAATAAATGTCTGGCTAAATAGTCATCTGGTTCTAATGGAGGTTGATACTGGCATGGCTGTATCAGTGATTGCTGAATCAGTCTTGAACAAAATTCGCACTGGACTCCAACGCTTAAGGTTGTGTAAGACCTCAGTAGGCTGAGAACCTACATCACGGAGCATTTACAGAGTAAGGGTACAATTTTAGTTCCAGTTTTGTATCAGAAGCAGCTAGTTCAGTTGACACTGATTGTAATAAAAGGCTCAGGTCCACGCCTGATGGGGCAAAATTGGTTGTGAAAGATTCATCGAGCTTGGCTCAAACTTTTTCGATTAGAAAATGGCTGCCTGAGTGAAGTCCTAATTAAATACCTGCATGTTTTACAGTGAGGTCTAGGGACTGTCAAAAGAGCCAAGGCCAATTTGCATGTTGACCAGGACACAATTTCATGATTGTGCGAGGCCCATGCTATTCTAATTGCCTTTTGCAAATGTGGAGGCCGAAATCAGGTGGCTCAAAAGTGAAGGGATCATCAGACTAGTACAGTTTGCAGAATGAGTGGCACTGATTATACCAAATGTAAAAGTCTGACAGGTCGGTTCACCTCTGTGGGGCACTTTAAACAAATGGCAGACTGCTTCTTGCAGCTGGATAAATTCCCAATCCCTCATATAGAGGACTTGTATGCAAAGCTGGTTGCAGGGCTGTCCTTCACGAAGCTGCACATGAGCTGTATGTACCTGCAAGTGCAGTTATATTGGGATTCCCAGAAGTATGCTACAATAATACCCATAAAGGTTTGTAACAATATATCAGACTGCCAACTGTCATATCATCAACCTGTGCCATTTTTCAGCACATAATGGAGAACATTTTACAAAGTTTACCACAGGTCAAAATTTATCTGGATGATATGCTAATAACAGGGAAGAGCAATAAAGACCACTTAGAGAACTTGGACATAGTCCTTAGTCTTATCTCCAAGGTGGATGCACACCTAAGAGGGGAAAAATATATGTGCCAGGCACCCCAAGTAACATAATTGGGTGACAGTCAACAAAGCCAGATTACATCTGTTGGGGACACAGTGAGGGCAATCAAAGGTGCACAGACTTCCACATCTGTACCAGAGCTTAGGTCTTCCTTGGACTGATAAATTATTATGGAACATTCTTAAGTAACTTGGCCTTCATTCTGGCACCTTTATATCTGCTATCAAAAAATGTCAGCCTTGGAAATGGCCTTGTAGCCAAGATGTAGCCATGAAGTGAAAAAGCTGCTATCATTAGCTAAGGTGTTGGGACATTATGACCCCAAGCGAGATCTGGTACTGACATGCAATGCCCCCCACCATGCAGTATTGAGGTAGTATTGGCTCATAAATGGCCCAATGAAGATGAACACCCAATAATGTATTCTTACTGTGCTTTAGCTGATGTAGAGTGCAAATCCGCCCAGATCGAGAAGTAAGGTTTGGTGGATATCTTTGATGTGAGAAAGTTTCACCAATACCTTCACAGGTGTAAATTTGTAATCATAACAAACCACAAACTCCTCCTAGGGCTACTCAAAGAGGACAAGACCATGCTGCCCATAGCTTCGGTTCAAATTCAGTGGAATCTCTCAATACAAGTGCCTACAATTACAAGTTGAAACATTGTTCGGCAAGCCAAGTGACAAATGCAGGTGCCTTGAGCCGCCTTCCACTAGTAGATACACAACTGGTGGTGTTGCAACTGGAAGAGTCCATTCTAGTTTTAAAGTTTTTGGACACCCTTTTGGTCACAGCTGACAATGTCAGACTGTGATGCAAAAAGATCCAATTATAGCAAAACCAAAATGCAGGAAACAAAAGGGACATCACATCCAGAATTGAAACCTTTCTGGATCCAGCAAGACCAGATCGTTGTAGAGCACTGTATTTTATTAAAGGGACCATGAGTGATTGTCCTGAACAAAGGTCACCACCTGACACTGGCTGAACTCCACTAGGGTCATCCAGGGATGTCCAAAATGAAGATGTTGGCAAGAAGTTATGCCTGGTAGCCAGAATTGGATGCAGACATAGCTGGGGCAGTGCCTAGTGTGCAGACGAGGACATTGTGCTCCTACGATGCTGCTTGGCCTGGTGTGTTCATCCAGCTCCTCACTTTGTTATCTCGGATTCTCCAGCATCTGCAGTTCCCATTATCTCTGATACAAAAATTACCACCAGCAGTTCTTCAACATTCGTGGGAATTGCCAGTAAACTCTGGACTTGGTTACAAGTTGACTATGCCAGCCTTTTGATGGGTTAAGTGTTCTTAGTCATTGTGGACACCCACTTAAAGTGTTTGCATGTGCATAGAGTTCATTTGCCAAACAAGGGGATGATGATAGAAAAGGTTCAAGCATCTTTTGCTATCCATGGACTCCTGGATTGTTGGTCACAGACAACAGGCCATCATTTATATAGCAAGGAATTCAAACATTTCCTCAAGTTGAATGGCATTCAGCATATAGGCAAAGCTCCATACCATCCATCGTTCAATAGCCTGGTAGAAAGAGCAGTCCAAACTTTGAAGGCGCGCTTAAAGAAATAGCTCACAGCTTCACTTGATACCAGATCATCCCGGATCCTATTTGCTTATCAGACCACCCTGCATGCAACTACAGGATAGCTCCAGCAGAGTTGCTGAAAGGGAGAAGACTCCACACCAGGTTATATCTGATCTTCCTGGACCTGGTTAGGAGTGCTGGTAAAACAGCATCAGGAATGCCAATGCCAGACATAAGATTCATCTAAGGAAGAGAGACAGTTTACTTCAGGGGTCAAAGTTAGTTGCCTAAACCACAGAAGTGGCCCTGCATGGATAAAAGACATGGTTAACATGAGGTCAGGTCCTGTGATATACAAAGTTCACATGGGTAGGGAGGTCCCGAACAAGCACGTTGACTGCATGAAAGCTGAAAACTCATGAATGGGGCATGAGCAAAACATACCCAGCCCTTCAGAACAGCCAGAAAGGCTGTCAGTCCCCATGGGTTATGACCATCTAGCATTAAAGAAACCTCAGAGTCTGAGCTGGACACAGAAGATGTCACAGCCTCAATGCCTATATTGCTTGAAGAGGAGGATAAATTTCTTCCAAGATCCTCCAAGCACAAGAGGTGATCTATGGTCCAGTATGGGTCACCAGTGGCTGTGGCTGAGTTTGAGTGACTGAACCCATTGCGAAAATGCCCCAGGAGAGGCTACAAGAGAAATAACAGGTCCATGCCCCAGACATAGAAAGAGAGGGATGTGGTGATCATGACAAAGTCAGTCAGGTGGACCTCATAAAATGAGTGCAAAGCTTTTGAAGATTTATAGCTCAGGTTATGGACGAGGTTGTGCTTACTGAGCCAGTGCAAATGTTTTGTCACCCTGCCAGGTAACATCATCAGTGAAGCTTGACTGGAGGTCCCCTGACAATGTTACCTTGCAGGATGATGAAACATTTGCAACATAACCTACCGGCTGGGTGAGCATGTTTACAACCTCAATATGATTTCCCTGATTTGGGGCTGTTAACCTGGTCCAATCAGAGGCTCCTGGCTGACAAATATAAACAGGAGTGTCAGATGTTCTGTTCACTGAGAAACCTAGACCAGTGTCAAGTACAATGCATGTGTAAATAAAGGGTGACTTGGTGATGGGATACTGGCCCCTGTGGAGTTATTTTTGATTCAAAAACAGATAGAAGTTAACGAATGATATTTGAATCAATACCTGATTCAGTCTTGATGAATATAGACTAAACATTGCACTATATTGGATACTGGTAACATGGATGTTGGTATTGATCAGTCTACTTCAAGATTCTTGGTGGTACAGTTTGATTAAAATGATTTTTCCTGGTTTCTTTTGATAATAACTAGCTGGCAGCACTTAGAATGAGAAATATCCATTTTTATTTTATATGTAAAGCAAGTTTCTTTAATGGTTATCCTGAAGCTATGATTTTCACAGCACACTAGTCCATTCTAATATGTCAGGCCATTAACACCAACGACAGGTTGCAATCAGTTTATAACTCTGCATTTTACGTATTCTCTAGTCCTGTGTACTGTGGGATTTTCTCCTTAAACTGACGTTTTGCCTCACTACTCACCCAAACTTGAGGCATTCCCCTTTCATCACTGTCTTAGTGAGTATTCTGTTGGTGAACTCTCCTAAACATTTTCTTCCCACTGATCAGCTCCCTTTCTCTCTGCTGCGATGTTTCTTTGAGCAACAAGTAATGCAATAAGTCAAACTATTGTTTGGGTACATAACCCACTGTTTTAACAATGAAATCTCATTTCTGCACTGAGATGTTTGTTCCAGGGACCCCTTTCTCTGTTGGACCCTCTCAAGCTTAGCCTGAATGGGTTACATTTGATTATGTTGTGAGATTTTTTTATGAGGTTTTTTGGGGTGCTGTGGTTAAACTGACAATGAAAGAAAGATCATGTACATGTAGTACTTTTGGTTGTCTAACGCTCCTTTTTCAGACTTTACACACAAACAAATGCTGGGGACACATGACAAAACAGGTGCATGTACTTTTATCAGAGGAGAGATAGGAGCTGATAAGAGCCGAGCAGTCAAGGCCGATTAAAAGCAGACACCCTCATATGTTGTTGTATAAGACAAAGGGACTGGTGTGGCAGGTTACTCTCTGTACTGGGCATATTGCCAAATGTACATAACCCAGTGTTTCAGTTTGCTTGTTTTTCTGTTTCTCTCTGGCGTGCTCCTTGCTTGCAGATGGTAGGAGGTTGGGCCACGTGGGACTTGTTTGTGTTCCAAAACACTTGCGCAACAGGACCTATAAGCAAAGCCACAAGCTTTGCCTTACTTCAGTTCTGGCTGTACTGGTATTACCAGCTCAACAAAAGATGGGATTTTTTTCCTTCCTTTTTTTTGTTTGTTACTAAGGAACCAAGTGTTTGCTTTTTAACCCTTAGCTTTCTGATCCCTGTTAAAGAATCTTGTTAAACGTTGCTCTGGGAATATAAGTATTGAGGCTTTAGAAATTCAAACTATAGTGGGTCTCTTTTGTCAAGTTTAGGATACTTTCTTTTTCAAAAAAATATTGTTATGAAGACTGGAAATTGTTTTGGGCAACCTGTGGCATAAGTGTAATGCTGTCAGTTTTGAATACAAAATCATGAGTTCAAGTGTGTTTGCACAAACACAGGAGGAAGGGCTTCAGATTTCAGAATCATAGGCCATTTGGCCCAACAAGACCACGCTGCTCCTCCAAAGAGCATCCCACCCAGACTCATTCCCCAACCCTGCATTTCCCTTGTCTAACCCACCTAACCCAAACATCCCTAGACACCATGGACAATTTAGCATTGCCAATCCACCTACCCTGCACATCTTTGGACTATGGGAAGAAATCAGAGCACCTGGAGGAAACCCATGCCGACGCAGTAAGAATGTGCAAACTCCACACACAGTTGCCTGAGGGTGGAACCAAACCCAGGTCTCTGACGCTTGAGGTAGCAGTGCTTACCACTGAGCCACTGTGCCCAAGATTTGCAAAAAATCTGATTTTGAGGGAGTAGGAGCCTATTCCTAGTGGTGAAGTTGAATCCTAATACTGTTGGGGTCAACATCCTCATGGAAGGCTAGCTAGTGCTATGGGAGAAGGGCATCAGGGTGAAACATTAGGGAGAGGAAAATAGATACAAAGAGGACTGGGAATGGAAACTCGAATAATAATCAGTTAAGAAATAGGAGAGATCATACAAAGAGAAATGTATTGCAGTTAAGATAATGTTGGAATTATTGCACATAACTGCACATTGCATGTTAAATAATAGAGCGGCAGGTGCAAGTTGGATTATGACATGGTAAAAAATAACAGAAACTTTGGTCAAAGATGAGGGAGATAACGGTACTAATACCGAACATTCAGGAAAGATGGGAGATGGAAGAAATAAGGAAGGGTCGTGGTATTTTTCAGAGAAACTATTACAGCATTATAATGGAATGATGTAATAAAGGGTTAAAAGACCATAATTATTTGGTTAGAATTAGAGAAGAGTCCTGAGCTATTATTCTCCTGAGTGTAGATCATAGGCTAAATAACTAAGAAAGGAAATGGAGAAGCAATTTTGCAAGCAAATTTCAGGAAGATTTGAATGACAGAGTACAGAAAATTAGAACTTTAATACTCTCCCATAATCGGAACAGTGATAGTGAAAAGAACAAGAGGGTAAGAATCCCTGAAATATACACAAGACAACTTTGTTTGATATATCTTCATGCTTGTGAGGATTGTAATAGTGCTGAATCTAGTGCTGAGAATAAAGTGGATTAATTGGAGTGTATTTAAGTCAATGATCATTTGGGAAACCATGAAAATAATAAAATTGAATTAGAATAGTTGCACATATATAGGCATGGAACAAGCGAATGTAAAAAAATACGTAACTGAATGTGAGCTAACTTCAGTGAGGTCTGGTGCAGATAGATTGGTATCAAAAATTGGTAGACAAAATAGCAACTGAAAGGTGAGAGTTATTTAAAGTAGAAATAGATTGAGTACCAGCAGAAACATTTCTAGGAGGAGTAAAGGCAGGGAAACCAAAAGTATGAGAAAGAAAAAGGAGACTTGTGGCAAATGATCGTAAGGTTGCCTGCTCTCAAAGTACAAGAGTCCTAAATTACATCTTACCAAATCAAAATATTTTTAAGAAAGAATACTGTGTTTCGTAAATTGATTACTGTTCTTTCAGATGTGTTAATGAAGTTGGATAAGGAGAAAGTAGGTGTGGTATACTTGGATTTCAAAAAGGCACTTAGTAAGGCTTCACATAAGTGGTTAATGAGCAAGATAAATTCTTGTGATGTTGGGAGTAACATATTAGCATGGAAAGATGATTGGCTGTTTTTTAGAAAAACAGAGTCAGGATAAATGGATGATCTTTAGAATGCCAAACTGTAACTAGGGGCTGTGATGGGGATCAGTTTTGGGGTCTTAAATGAAAAACCCAGTGTATTGTAGCCAAGTTTATTGGCCAATTAAAGATGCCTAGGAAAGCAAGTTGTGAGAAATAAGCAATGGGAAATAGATATATTAAGTGAAGTGGCAAACATTTGGCATGTTGAATATAATGTGTGAAATGTGAAATTAGCCACTGTGGCATGAGAAATCAAATAGCAACACATTACTTACATGGAGAGAGGCTACAGAATGATGCAGAGCAGAGAGTTCAGTGTTTCCTCAATGAACTATTGTGAACAGCTGGGGCCCAAACACTGATCATTGTGATATATGACCAGTCACAAACTAATATACTGAAAGTAATCCATATATTCCTACTCTCTGCTTTCACTCCATTAAAATCTAAACATACCACATCCATTGGTCTCCTCTTACCTATTCTGATAATTACATTTTGGTATTTTTCTTGATATTGTATTTTTTATTATTGATCCTAATATTTCCCTATAATAGATACCAAGGCAACAAATCTGTACTTACCCATCTTCTGAAACACACAGAAACAAAAATTGCTGGAGAAACTCAGCAGATCTGGTAACATCTGGAGAGAAAACAGTTAACATTTTGAATCTGTGAACCTTCTTCAGTCTGCTGCATTTTTTCCAGCAATTCCTGCTTTTGTGTTTCAGATTTTTAGCATCCACAGTTCTTTGATTCACTCTCTCATTTTCTCTCTGCTTGCTTTCTTAAATAGTGGTATTACATTTTACACTTCCCAATCTGACAGGGCTATTCCAGAGTCTATAGAATTTTGAAAGATGCACTACTGTCACCTCTTCCAATAGTTTAGGTTGTTGATCATCAAGTCCAGGGTATTTATCAAGTCTCATTAATTTTTTGAGTACAAAATGTCTTTCTTACTATATTAATATCTTGCAGTTGTTTGTTTATTAATCCCTGGATTCTCCATAATTCCTGGAGGCTTTAAATATTTTCCTTCATGAAGACAGATATAAATGGTGGAATCTTTTAGGGGTCTATAGTGTGATTTGTTACAGAATTGGACAAGAATTGCAGTGAGGTATATGTTGATGTCAGGAGCATCTCATTTTACTTATTATGCTTTTGTTGAGTGGTGACTCAAGGTTCTTGCTAGACACCGCGAATTATCAATTCAGGGAGTTTATTATTTGTTAAACTCTATATTAACAGTTCAACTCACTTTATTAATATTTAGCTACCTATTTTACAAAAGATCCAAACAAGTTAGATGTTTAGAAATCTCAGCATGGAAATCAGATTGGGTAACTGGCAAAGTGGCTCATCATTGGCAGTGAAGAGCCTCCCTGTTGCTCACAACCAAATGGTATCTCAGGACAGAATTCATAGGCTCCAGTGCACACACCCCTGATTGTCATCCATTCGAACTATTTGTGCAGGACCTCAGGAAGTGCATACCTGCATTGTAGGGTTGCTGAGGAAAATAGTATTCAAGGACTGCAGCAGGGATACTTGGCAAGCAGAGACTGGCACCCAGAATATGGATTGGACTACGCTGCATCCCAGGGCTGCTTGCTTGTTCTCTTAGCACACTCAATTATTGCCTACCTGCATATTGACAGCCTCTATGCTATGCCTTGCCTTGCTTTGCATAACACAGTCACACTGCCAAACAGCTTGTTTTGCTATAACAAAATAAGAACTGCAGATGCTGGAAATCTGTAACAGAAGCAAAAATTGCTGAAGAAACTCAGCAGGTCTGGCAGCATCTTTGGACAAAAAGCAGTGTTAACATTTCAAGTCCAGTGACCCTTCTTCAGAACTGATAGTAGCACAGAAAAGGTGGTATATACCCTGAAGACCAGTTAGGAGGTGTCCAGAAGGAGTGAGCAGATAGATAGAGATGGAGCCCAGAGTGAAAGAATGACAGTGAGGCAGACAAACAGAGGATGATATATGCCAGGAAAAAAATGCTGATAATGGGGCCCATAAGTTGATGAAAATGGGCTGGCTGTGCTGAATGCAGCACATATTGTGACAGGGCCTGGGGTGTGGGGGTAGATAAAGAACATGGGGGAAGGTGTTGAAACTTTAAAATTGTTGAACTTGATATTGAGTCCTGAAGGCTGCAAGGTTACCAAGTGGAAATTGATGTATTGTTCTTCCAGTTTGCACTGAACCTCACTGGAGGACCCTGGCTTCAAGGAGTGATGACAATGCGTGCACTCACCTGTCACAAACACCTCATACGCAAGGGGCTTAGAGTGAAAGATGGGCAGCTGAAGGATCATGTAGATAGGTTTGGTGGAGACCTGGGAGGTTTTGAAGCCTATGGAATTCTTGTGATTGGCCACCAGGAAGGTTATCTGGAAGTTCGGAGTGGTACCAACATGAATAGGCAGAGGGTGTGAAAGATTAGCCAAGGAGAGCTCACTGCAAATTTCCATCATGCTAAACATTGATTACATGCAATGGGAAAAAAAAACAGCGGCAACTGCATTTGAGTGATCAGGGTAAGAGACTCGACCCATGCATTGTAAGAATACAGATCTAAGGGGTCACTAATTCTTGGCTCACTGTTTGCCATGCACCTCCTTGCCGCAGACATTACTGTCCAACCTAATCCTAAAAACACTTGGACAAAGACGCTAGGGAAAGAATTGGAATGTTGCAGGTTGAGGGGCAATGGTGTCAGCAGGACTTATTGCCCTGTATACGCCTCCTTCACCTTGCTTCCACAGCTCTCAACACATACATCAAGACATATTAACACCCTGTGTGACTATGAAATTATGTATCATGCTAGATCAGTTACATTTGAGGCTATGTAGGGAGATAGGAATCAGATGTAAAGTCAAAATAGTGCAACTTCTAGAAACATACCAAATAATGTAGAATGCGTTGCCACCCGTGCCACCAAAGTGCTCTCAATAAGTTTGCTTTCTCCTCTCCCTCCCATTATGCCCTCTTGTACTCCCTGGTTCTGCAGCGGAATGGAGGGAACCTGCTTGACAGTGCAGCCTGTTGACCTTGGAGGATTAGTCAGGCAATCTCAGGCCAGGCATGTCAGACTCTTCTTGCCAGAGGAAAATTGACTCTTTTTTGACTGGAACCTCAAGGGATAAAGGAGATTTGAAAGGATGGTGGTAGAGGGCTGGGCCATATCTGGAATGTTTTGAGAGGAGAATTCTGAAGGATCTGTGTGTGGCTCCTTCTCTGCCTGGCTGCCTCCAGGTACTGACTGGAATGCACACCGGGATCATGCCTTTGGGCCTGAGGATAACTGACTAGGATAATACAGTGCAAGTGTGTTCACCTCTCCAACAGGCCCCAAGAATGCTGGATCTGGTTCTCCATGATAGGCAACAAACTGTTCATGGAAGGAGCCAGATTGAGTTCTGAGGCTTTGTGCTGCTGAAACCTTTGGGTAATGGGGGCCTTTTTCATTCCACACACTTGTCTGTCTCTCCTGTTCATGCTTGTATATGTGTACAAAGTCCCTGATTGCTGATACTGTTAGTTGCTTTCCTGACTGGGCTAAGCAGGTACCTGGACTCATGCAATCAACTAAATGACAATGGACTGGGAATTTTATTCCTCAGCCAGCTGTAGAGATGTTGCAGTGAGGTGCTCACTAAATTGTGGTACTACACTTTCTAAGGCTGAATTTCCCATCGAAATGTCAGTTTCCGGACTCAAGGTGGTGCAAGAGACAGCCTTGTCTATAATTCCACACAGGCCTCCTCAAATTTTGAGGTGGTGGCTTCTGGGGAGGCTCACTGTGGTGATGGTGGCAGATGCCAGTAGTATCTGCAAGACAATAGAGAAAAGGTGCTATGGTGAGTGATTGGAAGTGTTGTACAATGAATGAGACTGACAATAGGGTTGCTGTGAGAGCTAAAGCGTGGCCTCCTCTGCCATCTTGCATGAATATGATTTCTGTCCTTTTCAGTAGCCCCTTGACCAGGACTTCCATATCCTTGTTGGAAAATTGTGGTATCATTTTTTCTCATCTCTGATATCTCCATTGAACATCCTCAACAGAGCAGGGCAGCTTTTGAATGCAGTGCTCATCTTAGTCCACAGCAGCCTTTTAAATATGGTGTGGGTGCCAGGGTTACTGACCTTTTGGTGGATATACAGTGAGAGTCACAATATTTTGGGAACAGTTTGTGGTAAGGTAGGGACTGCATCAGAAGTAAGGGATGACGTATAGGCAGAGTAGCTAGTTGCAGAGATCTGTTTGGTAAGATACGGTGAGAAATCGTGCAAGAATTCTTCCAAAAACCCAACACGACACACACTTAGTCAAAAACACTTAATTTTCTGCACAAAGTATTTATTTAGTTTCTCTATTATTTCCTTATACCCCATCATAAATTATCATGAATCTGCATGTAACAGGCTCATTTGTTTTTACTCACCTTTTCAGTTTGTGTACTTGTTGAAGCTATCACTTTCACCCTTTATGTTTCTGCTTGGTTATTCATATGTGGTTTTTCCCCTTCTTCATCATTGCTTGGCTTTCCTTTACAGAATATTTAAATCCTTCCAATCATCGTGCTCACCTTTGTTTGGCAAATTTATAGGCCTTTTCATTTGCCTTTGCATTTATCTAACTTGATGGATTTGTTGATGACATTCTAGGTAGGTTTAATGAGCATGTGCTGATGTGTTTAAAGCCTTTCAAAAGGTTTTTGACAAAGCATCACAAAATAGGCTTGAATATGACTGAAAGAACTGTTTTCTTACACATCAGAATTAGTTCTCAAGAATATAAATTCAACAATGAAAACAAGCACCTATACTACATGAGTGGAGACTGCTGATTAGTAGAGGCTTTGCCACAGAGAAGGTACCAATTAATGCTGATTGATAGTTAACAGCCAGTCATTGTTAAAATTTAAACCAATGACGTTGCCTGAGTCAATAGGATTAATGTGATTGATAGCAAGGGCATAAAATTAGCTAACGGACAGAAAGCAGAGAGGATGTTGGAGGATGGTTTTTTTTCAGATTAGGAGGAAGTAAATATTGGTGTTCACTGGAGAATGGTGTTATAATCTTAACACATTTTGATATATATAAATCCCTGAGAATGTGCAGAGCACAATTTCAAACTTTGCAGACAGCACAGAAGTCAGTAAGATAACAAACAATAAGGACAATTGTAACAGACCTCTGGATGGCAGGTAGGTAAAATAAAAAAAAATGGCAGATGAAACCTAATACAGAGAAGCATGATGTAGGAAGAGTGAGGAGGAGTAATAAGAACTAAATTATATATATGTAAAGGAGCTGCAGTGGAGACAGATGGAGCAAGTACTGGATTTACACAAATTACTAATCAGGTCAGACTAGGAGCAATCCAGTCAGCTAAGAGGGGGGATGGGATTAGTCAGGGGCCAAGTCATTGGGAGGAGAAGATTTTGGATCGGGGGGAGCAAGGGTTAGCCAAAGGAATCTGTAAAATATGTATAACCTAGTAGGAGGCAGTTGTATTCTTGGACTTGGAAAAAATATTTTTTGCCTAACATTTCCTGGAGTTAGATATCTGAGGTCTTTGTCAACTCAGTGTTGGAGACTCTTTTTGGAGGTTTCTGGATGCAATGTAATTGCCTATTGAAATTTAAACTTCCTGGGTGATTTCTTTGTAGTCAAAGCAACAGCTTGTCTGAAGAGTCCGGTCACACATCTTACAGGGGATAAACCCAATCTCCAACTATCTAGGGATCAGAAAATCTGAGCCAATTTGTTTTTATTATGTTGATCAAGGGATTAATATCGGCCAAGTTACCATGCATAACTTCCCTGCTCCTTTTCTTGATAGTGGCAGGGAATCTTCTGCATCCACTTGAAAGGGTCTTGGTTTAAAATGTCATCAGAAAGACAGGTACAGCACTTTTTTCAGTACTGCAATGGAGTATCACTTATGATATTTTGTGCTGAAGTCCTCGTGGAGGATTTGAACCCACAGCCTTTTGAATAAGAATCACCGTGTTAACAAATGAGCCTAAACTGGCAGGTTAGGATGAATTGGTTTTCATTGGTTGTTGAAGCCCCAGAGCTTTCCATGTAATTAAGAAGTTGAAGGACATGTACAGTAAATGAAGGGTCAAGGCCTGGTGCCATAAATTCTAATTAGACTCAAATCAATGAACATGGAATAGATTTTATGCTATTAGAAGGAACCTGGGTGCAAACTGAAAACACCTGGATAGTTTAAAAAGTGGTCAGGAACAGCATCCATTGAAGTCTTACTATCATTTCTTGGAAAACTTGTGCTTTGTACTCATATCTATGAAAGTTGAGCAAAGGTATCAAGGGATATTGGCCAAAGGCACGCATGTGAAGTTAGGCCACAGATCAGCCATGACATCATTGAATGGTGGAAAAGGCTTAAGGGGTTGAACTGCCTACTCCTGTTCTTATGTTCCTATGTAGAAAGAAGTAGACTGTGATTTCCTCAGCCTTTAATAGCATTAGCATTCAGAGGCAATTTGATCCAGTCTGCTTGAGACCTGCTCAAACCCTGATGCAGAGGTGACTAAGATCTAACCTCAAATCCATAGGGTCTGTTTGAAGACCAGTCCCAAAGGTGAATAGGTCATGCTGAAACACATCTCCCCACACAGATCAGCAATCACTTCCTGATCTTTCATAAAGCATGCAAATTTAACAGAATACCAGCATTAAAAATAGTAATGTGACTCAAATAAAGGCTCTGTATCCGAAAACATGTTGTACATGTAGAAAAATGGATGAATTATCTGTTAAACTAGAAATCATGCAAGCCAACATTCCATCTATTAACTCCACCTATACTACTTGCTGTCTTGGAATGGCAGCCAACATTATCAAAGACCCTTCCCACCCTGGTTATAATCTCTTCCAACCTCTCTAAGGTTTTTGGAGTAGATCTGTAGCTTGGGTTGTGGGTGTTGAGGTTGGTTGGCTCGCCAAGCTGATTTGTTGTTCTGCAGACATTTCGTTACTGTGCTTGGTAATATCCTCAGTGCAGCCTCTGATGAAGCATCGGTGTGTTTTCCCACCTGGTATTTCAACTCTAGGGTCCGTGCAATGGATTGCCTCATCCAGGTTTCCTCCGTAGTAGAATATATATGGGGTCAAGTTCAATTTGTTTATTAATTGCATGCTTCATGGAGTGCCATGCTTCCAGGAATTCTTTGCATTTCTGCATCCAAAGTCTGATATTGCCAGCCGTGACAGGAAGTGTGTCCAGAAAATTTAAAGACTGTTCCAGTTTCGGTAACACTGGTGGTGTGTCTACAAGCAATAGGCAGCTCAGTGCATCCATATTTACTATTCGACCGACTGGATGGTGTACTAAGTTGTAATTATATGCACTTAGTATTAGACCCCTCTGTTAGTTCTGCCTGCCTTGTCTTCTTTATATTGACCTAACAGGGGTTTATGGTCCGTTATTATTAAAAATTTACGTCCAGAAAGGTATTGGTGAAACTTCTTGTCTCCAAACATGATCACCAAACCTTCCTTCTCTATCTGAGCAGTCTGCAGTAGCCAAAGTCCTAGATGCAAACACTACTGGGTGTCCTTTTCCATCGGGCCACCTATGAGCTAATACTACTTCCATGTCTAACAGGGAAGCATCATATGTGAATACCAGATCTCTCTTGGGATCGTATGGTGCGATACCTTAAAAAATAATAGCTGTTTCTTCACTTTCCTGAAAGCTATGGTTTGGCTATGTGATCTTTTCCAAGGCTGACCCCTTTTTAAGAGTTGCTGCAAAGATACCAGGATGGAGGTCAAGTTATGTATGAACTTTCCAGAATATTTCACCAGCTCAAAGAAAGACCTAAACTCCAGTATAGGTGTGGGAATCAGGGCACCTTTGATCGCCCTCACTTTATCTTCCAATGGGTGTACCCCAGCCTTATCAACTTTGTAGCCCAAGTAGGTCACTTGACATGCCTGGAACACACAAATTCCCTTTTAAGGCATTTGCCGGCCTGGAAGAAATGACTAAGGATTACGTCCAAGTTCTCTAAGTGCACCTTATTGGTCTTCCCTGTCATTAGCATGTCATCTAGGTAAATCGGAACCTGGAGTAGATCTTGTAAAATATTTTCCATCATCCGTTGAAAAATTGCACAGGCTGATGTTCAAATGGCAGTACTGTGTATTGGTACAAACTCTATGGGTATTAATTGTAGCATACTTCTGGAATCCTCATCTAACTGCCAATGCAAGTATGCATGGCTAACTTCCAGCTTCATAAAGGACTGTCCCCTGCCAGCTTTGTGCACAAATTCTTTATGTGGGGTACTGGGTATTTATCCAGCTGCGAAAAGCAGTTTATTGTTTTGTTCAAGATCCCCGCAGAGATGAACTCTGAAGCAGAGGCTTCATAATAGGTCCAAATGGTGCTGCACATTTCACAGACTGGTTTGATGATTCCTTTGCTTTCCAGCCTTCTGATTTCTGCCTCTATTTTTGCCCATAAGGCAAATGGCACTGGGCAGGCCTAACAGAATCATGAATTTCTTCCTGGTCAACATGCAAAGTGGCCTTGGCGCTGCTGATAGTCATGATATGGATGTGCTGGAGTTGGATTAGAGTGGACAAAGTCAGAGATCACACAACACCAGGTTATAGTCTAATAGGTTAATTTGAAATAGCAAACTTTCAGAGTGCTAGTCCTTTGTCAGGTGAAGTCGAGTCACTTCACCAGATGAAGGAGCAACACTCTGAAAGCTTGTGATTTTAAATAAACCAATAATCTGGTGTCGTGAGATTTCTGCCTCTGATAGTCCCTAAACCTTCCTGAACAACCTTCAGTATTTAAACAGGTCTTCACTGAGAGCCATTTTCTAACTGCAAAATGTTGAGCTAAACTTGATGAATTTTTCTCAACTAATTTCGCCCCAACAAACTGGCGTCTGGGTCTTTTGTTACAATCAGTGCTTTTTAAAAAGAAACCAGAACTGAAGTTGTACCTTAATCTATAAAGGTTCCCAGAATATATTCTCAGTCTAGCTGAGGCCTGCGCAATCTTGAAGGTTGGTGTCCAGAGCAAATTTTGTTAAAGACTGAAACAGCTGAGCCGTATTGACCTCCATTAGAATTGGGTGAACATTAAATCAGATGTTTATTTTGACTGGTTCTGATTTGGATATTGCTAAGCAATGCAACTGTTCCAAACCAAATGTACATAGACATTCCAGGGTGAGCACTATCCTGGATACCAGCCTATGAGTTTTTTTACTCTGTTTAGGTCTAGTGGGACTCTTTTGCTGTCTTGAGTCTACATACCAGCAGCAGCTATGATGGCTTGCCAGTTGGATCCTGAAGAAAGTTTTAACTTTTTGGCTGAGACTTAGCTTTTTGTTGCAGTTTTGCAATGGGTTGACCTTGAGTCTTTCTGTTCAGGATACATCCTGAGTGGGATAATGCAACTGCCTTCACTCAAGTAGTGTTCCTCAAGCTCAGTTGGACATTGGAATTACCTGCAATTCATAAGCTCCACTTGTCGCAGTTTCTAATGATAAAGCCAGTTGTAGTGCTTGTTTGAGGTCCTGCTGGGTTTCAGCTAGTAGATGCTTTTGCGTGGTTGCGTCATTAATCCCACATACCAAACGGTCTTTTAGCATCTCATTAAGGATTAAACCAAAGTCACATGCCTCTGCCAGTCATTCGTAACCTCATCAAAAATCCTGACACAGATTCCACTGGTTCCTGAACTGCTGAATAAAACCAAAAGCATATCAGAATTGGGGGATGCTTGAGGTTATAATATTGCTTAACTAAATCCATCAACTTTTTAAAGATTTTAGTATCAGGGAAAGTTAGGCTTCTAATAATTGACAAAGTCATGGGGCCATATGCTGTCAGGAAAATTACTCATTGCTTTTCATCTGCCCCACTGTCATTTGCCCAGAAAAAAAAGCACTCTGTTTCCAAATACTGGGCCCATTTTTCAACAGCAACATCAAATAAGTCAAACTTCTTATATAATTGCATGATGTAAGTAATACTTCCCCAAAGTCAAAGATGACTGTTGTGAGCAAATTTCTTCAGGAGCATGTTTCTCTCTCAGCACCAGTGAAATAATTCCATAGGGGCTGGCATCCCATCGCTAAATGATCCTTTATTTACATGTAGATTGTCTTTGACACTGATCCAATTCCTCAGAATGAGATCTGAGAATGAATGGGATGTCTGACATGTCTGTTCTTACCTGTCAGCCAGGGCTCTCTGATGAGACCAGATTAACAGCCAGGTCTACCTGGCTGATCATGTCATAATCACTAAACAATTGTGACCGACAAGAAAAGACAGAGAGTGGATTTTAAAAAAAGGGAGTGAAAAGAGAAAATGAAAATAAATAACAAAGACAAAGAAGATTGTAAAAATTTCCATAGATATGAAAAAAGGAAATCATTAATAAATGTAAGTATCGGACCAAAAGAGACAAACAAGAAAATCATGATAGTGGGAAATAGGGAGATAGTGGAGATACTGGCCTGGTTGTCTTTCACTTTTATGTTCAGTAAGTTAGAGTTTTGTAATCTTGTTGAGTACAAGACTTGTTTTAACATTGTTATCTTTATGACAGACTTATTTATCTCCTGCACCTCAGCCTTCAAGTTGTGGTCTCTCATCATTTCCTGATTTTGGAGTTGTGTATTCTCACTCCTCAACTTCCAAATTGTGGCTTCTCCTAACTCCCCAGCCCATTCTATGACTTCTGAATTATGGCCTCTTCGCCATCCCAAATCACTTGAGCTCTGCTTCACCCTCTTGGATTTGTGTTCCATTTAGGATCCAGTTTTGATCTGAAGCTGGAGCACCAGTTTTGTTGGTATGTGAGTTCTGTTGGCTCAGAATACCAAGCTGAGGGCTTTTACAATTTATGGTTTGTTTTAAATGGCTTTCAAAGCTGCCCCTGCTTCACTGCTTTTTCACTCCTCAAAGAGTGTTGAGGAGTGAAGTGGTCAGCAAAAGAATAAACAAAAAAACAAATAGATAAGTGAACATGGCTTTTCAAAAGCCTTCAGTAAGGTGACATACTACAGGGTATAACACAAAATTAGGACTTGTGGGATCAGGGATAATGTATTAGTGTAGCTTGATAATTATTAACAGACAGAAAACAAAGAAAGGATAAATGGGTTATTTGCAAACAGCAAGTTCTGAGATAGGTGTCAAAAGGGTAAGTGTTTAGGCCTCAACTATTTAAAATCTTTATCAAAGATGTAGATGAGGAGATACAGTATAATGTAACTATTTGCTGTTTATCTAAAATTAGATAAGAAAATAATCTGTAAGGTATGGAAGAACATTTATTGAATTTATGGTGTGGTTGAGTTAGATGTGTACAAACATATCCAAAACAAAGTTGAAGTAGACCACTTAGCCCCTTGGCCCACCTCCATCATTCAATAAGCTCATAGATGATCTATTGTGGCCTCAACTTCTTATTCCCAAATACCAGAGATGATCTTAGATTCTTGACTAATGAAGGAGTCTATCTATATATCTCAGCCTTAAAAACATTCAATGAGCATCTGGATAGGTACATGAATAGGAAGGGTTGAGAGGGATATGAGCCAAATGCTGGAAAATGGGACTAGATTAATTTAGGATGTGTGGCTGGCACAGGCATGTTGGACTGAAGGGTCTGCTGTATAACTCTATGAGAACTAAAAATATTGCCAAAGTGTATATACAGGCTGAGTGAGAGTCAAGAAAGTGACAGATGGAAGCTAATATGGAGAGCTTTTAAATTACGTGACGTTGATAGAAAATTACAGAAAGCCAAATGGTATTTAGAACATAGAACATAGAACATTACAGCACAGTACAGGCCCTTCGGCCCTCGATGTTGTGCCGACCTGTCATACCGATCTCAAGCCCATCTAACCTACACTATTCCATGTACGTCCGTATGCTTATCCACTGATGACTTAAATGTACCTGAAGTTGGCGAATCTACTACTGTTGCAGGCAAAGCGTTCCATTCCCTTACTACTCCCTGAGTAAAGAAACCACCTCTGCCATCTGTCCTATATCTTTCACCCCTCAATTTAAAGCTATGCCCCATCATGCTCGCTGTCACCATCCTAGGAAAAAGGCTCTCCCTATCCACCCTATCTAACCCTCTGATTATTTTATATGTTTCAATTAAGTCACCTCTCAACCTTCTTCTCTCTAATGAAAACAGCCTCAAGTCCCTCAGCCTTTTCTCGTAAGAGCTTCCCTCCATACCAGCCAACATCCTAGTAAATCTCCTCTGCACCCTTTCCAAAGCTTACACAACCTTCTTATAATGCGGTGACCAGACTGTACACAATACTCCAAGTGCGGCCGCACCAGAGTTTTGTACAGCTTCACCATAACCTCTTGGATCCGGAACTCGATTCCTCTATTAATAAAAGCTAAAACACTATATGCCTTCTTAACAGCCCTGTCAACCTGGGTGGCAACTTGAGGTAGAAGAAGTGCACTGCTTCCTTTTCTAGCCCCATTCTTTCACTGGAGTGGTCACAACAAATTTTAAATTTAACCAGGTTGGTGACATGGCCAAGTCTCATGTGGTCTGGGATTCGAGCTCCCTTTGCCACATAGTGTGTCTCAGCTTGTCCAAAGAGCTTAATTACAATGTATTGGTCTCAGGCTGTATCAGGTTCAGTACTAAGAACAGGTCATACGGGTTTCTTTAGTCAATGCCAAATAACTGGTTTATTATAGGAAACAAAGATTACTGACCATCAGTTTGGATTATGCAAATGCATATATATATACATGGAACATAGAACAGTACAGCACAGCACATGCCCTTTGGCCCACGATGTTGTGCCAACCTATTCTTCTACTCTAAGATCAATCTACCCTGCATACCATATATTTTACTATCCTCCATGTGCCTACCCAAGAGTCGCTTAAAAGTCTCTAAAGTATCTGACTCCACTACTACTGCCAGCAGCGCATTCCACTCGGCCACCGCTCTCTGTGTGAAGAACCTACTTCTGACATCTCCCCTATACCTTGCTCCAATCACCTTGAAATTATGCCACCTCGTAATCATCATTTCTGCCCTGGGGAAAATGTCCCTGACTATCCACTCCATCTATGCTTGTCATCATGTAAACCTCTATCAAGTCACCTCTCATCCTTCTTCGCTCCAACAAGAAAAGCCCTAGCTCCTCAACCTTTCCTCATAAGACCTGCCCTCCAGTCCAGGCAGCATCCTGGTAAATCTCCTCTGCACCCACTCTAAAGCTTCCACATCTTTCCTGTAATGAGGTGACCAGAACTGAACACAATATTCCAAGCGTGGTCTAACCAAAGTTTTATAGAGCTGCAGCATAATCTCGCAGCTGTTAAACTCAATTCCCCTGCCAATGAAAACCAACACACCATATGTCTCTTAACAACTCCATCAACTTGGGTAGCAGCTTTGAGGGATCTACGGATGGGGGCCCCAAGATTCCTCTGTTCCTCTACACTGCCGAGAATCCTGCCATTAACCCTGCATTCTGCATTCAAATTTGACCTTCCAAAATGAATCACTTTACACCCTTCTGGGTTGAATTCCATTTGCCACTTCTTTGCCCAGCTCTGCATCCTATCAATGTCCCAGTGCAACCTACAACAGTCCTCCATACTATCCACAACTCCGCCAACCTTTGTGTCATCAGCAAACTTACTGACCCACCCCTCCACTTCCTCATTCAAGTCATTTATAAAGATCACAAAGAGCAGAGGTCCCAGAACAGATCCCTGTGGCACACCACTGGTCACTGAGCTCCAGGCTGAATACTTTCCATCTACTACCATCCTCTGTCTTCTAGTGGACAGCCAGTGTATATTATACACATATCTAACCTATTAATTTAGAAAAAACTAACTACACGCAAGTCTGAGGAGAAACAAAAAATGTGAAGACTCTGCGGAGTGTTAACTTTAAAACACTGTAAGCAAAAAATTGTTAAATTCTTAGAAAGAAAAATAGTCATAGGTTATTTCAAGGGGTATTCTGATTTCCAAGATATTCTGTATACTAAAGCTGTAAGCACTGCAGTATCTCCCTGGAACAGCCATAAATAGTTGAATTCCTTTTGCTCATTTTTCTTTTCCAATGAATTCTCTACAGAAATCCTTCATGAGTGATAAAGCGGACTTCTGTTGGAGGTTCAAAGAAAGAATGAGGGAGCAATGGATTGTGACTTCTCGAGAAGGTCTCAAATTCTCTGTCACTAAGCCGCAAAAAAGCAACAGTCATATTGCACCTGCATGCTGGGCCATATGAACATTCTTTCACAGGACTTCATACAACATGATTCTCTCCTAACTCTTAGCTCCATGCAGCTACAACATTGTTGCTGTTGTATCCAGTGTCTTTTTCCTTTACAAAATGCCCTTTATTTAAAATTTTAAAATATATTTGTATGAGTCCACATAATACTTTTAGAAGTAATAGTTGGATCACATCTCTTCATTGAATGTCTATCTTTAGGAGGAATTCAGTGTGGCTTAGATGCATTTCATTACAAGACATCAAAACTTAAAGGAACATAAAAACAAATGATTATCCATTCACATTATAGATCTAACTAATACAGATTTTTTTATCCACTTTAGTACTAAACAAAAGTCCTGTCAGATGTATCGGTGCCAGCATAAAAGGGAAGATAGTATGGAGACTGTGGATAGGCAAGCTCTGAGCAGTTTCTCTGCCAGATTGAAACTGGATTCCACTGTGCAATGTTAGAAAGCTTCCTGGAAGATCAGCCAATTTACTCAGCATCATGCGTTTATTGTGCTTTGCTGCTCAGCGCAATCCTCATGTGTTTTCTGTGCAGTACTGTCTGTCTTCTTGCTCTTCAATGATCTGGCAATTGAAATAACATTTCATTTTCAACCTGGTTGCACCTCACTTGTGTCTGCTGATCCCAAATCTATTATCTTCCAAGCTGAATGTAGTGTCAATATCTCTGCTACTTGCCGGATCAATTGACAGGACCTCTTTATCATTGCTGTTGCTCTCTTTACCTTTTTGTGGCTCCCATAGCTGTTCTGACATTCCTTAGTTCTGACTTGAATACCTCCCACTATCTGATACTAACTCGTCTTCAAGTAGATGTTACCAGTTCACATTTGCCAAATCACACTTGGGATTCTCCAGTCTTTGCTATGAAGAGGTGGATGGTGAGTGGGTGGACTTAAGCAGATGAGAGGTCAAAAATCAGACATTGTTGTCTAAAAATACCTCAATCGTCAAGTTCTTGCCCTTCAGCTGACCGGCTCAGTATGTCACCAACAGGTAGTGAGAAGCCTACTTGTATTTATTTGCATCTCATTGCTACCACAAAATGTTGAAATTAACTTCACCTTCCCAAAAAACTTCCGCCCAATTGAGAAACCCGATGTTTCAGAATCATGACAGCAAAATGCAGGTATGTACCTAATGAGAAAAATTCTTGCATCAACTTGGGGTAAGTAATCATAGTAATATGGCTGTAAAGTATGCTTATACTCTCTTGCACTGTTACTTCTCCAGGTGAAGTTGATTCTTCCAAGCACAGCAGGGCACATTTTCTTCTGAGTAATCTCTAAGCCCAATTGACTCTCAGCAAACATGGAAAACTTATGGTTTAAGGGCATCCTTTTGTGCAAAAGGAAAGAGGGGGCAGTTTATCATTCAAGACCACACTTTTGTGCACAATAGGAATCAACTTATGGCTGATGAGCAAACTTATGTGTGTATTCCAAACAGGGTGTTTATGGTTGAACAGCAGGCTTTAGCATTACCAAAAGTTTTATGTTGGCTGAGCCTTGGAGCTGTGAAAGTATGGAAATGGGGCGTGGCTTTATCTCAGTGCCAATGAACAGCAAAAACAGTGAAGGAGAAGAAGGATAATTTAGCCAAGGGTATTCTCCAGTCAGTCTAGAAGTTGTGCTGTAGTCCAAGACCTGCAGTACAACTCATCACCCCTTTGTTGCACATAAAGGATCCCGTCACTGATTGCTAGAAGCTATCAAGCCAATCAAAACGATACAAGTCAAAAAGATTTAAACTAACCTGCAAAGCCAAGAATGTTGACCTATCAACGTTTCACTCTTCATGGACAACCCATTGAGATAGATCCATGCATCTTTTAACCTTCTTTTTGCACTCGCTGCTCATTTCTAAACTGTGTATGTGTTACATGATTATTTCTTTTGCTTTCACTAACTAATAAGCTTACTTTCTGGTTAACTCAAGAAAGCCAGGTTTAATTGGCTCCTTATAAAATAAGTCCATTTGGTTGGGAGGAAGGTATCCAAAAAAGAGAGGATCCTTTGTAGTTGAACCTTGTTTTGACGAAACAAGGGAGCAAGTGGATAAAGAAGAAGAGCCAGTACATCCCTCATCACCCGGGTCCTTGACCGTTTGGGATATCCTTTCTGGAATTCAAAAACTTGAAGCCTGTCCGAGGCCTAGTCATAATAGTGATGTGCTCACCAGATTCTGTCCCAAATCTACTTTAGCTAAGGTACTCACTGAGCTGAAAGTCTGTATCATGCTGAAGGATACAGATGAATGCATTGCTAGTGCATTTTTTTGGAGTGTCACAGGCTTCATCCTATTCTGTTTCACTGTATGTCAATTGCTCATATCAGTGGAAGAGGAGAGGGAGTATTGATTGTTGAAGAAGCACAAAACTTTGTACAGAGAAATGTGTGCGAGTGGCTGCGTTTCTGAGAAGAGGAGATAACAATGTTGCTAACTAGTTTCCGCCATTCCAATCTTTCCAACAGCATAGGATGGATTTTGTTCCTCACCCTCTAAATGCACCATAATTGATTAGGATGTGGCAATTAAGAAGGTCTTCTTTCTGTTGTGCATCTGCTTGTCCTATTATGAGAAAAAGTGCTGAGTTTGATGGGAATGTGTGACTGAGTATTTGATGAGAAAATATAACCCTTCAAGGTAGTAATCACTCCCTAGTAAGTAAGTAGAAAGTATGGTACCGAGGAAGCATTTGCAATTGACATTGTAAGGTGGGCTATCAGCCTTCAGTGCACATCATGCATGTGAATTTGAGGTGGGTATCTATATGTGATATGGCTGTACAGTGGCAGAACTAGATTGAGTGGTGACCCTAAAAGTGGGAGGTTGCAGGGAGATCTCAGGAGACTTTTTATGTGCTTCCTGCACTGGGTCCTACTACCTGAATGCCTAGTACATGCAAGATCTACTGTGCAACCTGGGCCCAGGTCTGATATTGAGGCTTCTTTTGCCCTACAGACAGGAAGGCCTTCTCTTTAGCTTTAATGAACTGAAGCAGAAACTCTAGAGAGGCATCATTAAAGCACAGAACCATCTTATGACAGACATTTGCAGAGATGCATGGGAGTGTCATGCAATATCTGTTCTGGAGTTCCTGCCTTGCAGTGAGTGTATGGATTTCCACATGGCCTTTAAATGTAGTGGCAGAACTTCTGACCCTGGAAGAAACCAATTTGAGCGAGAACTTGCTTGCATAGGAAATAAGCTGAAGTGTCAATAATTGCTTCAGAAATCTCACCTCAAATGTGATGTCATCTAAAACACTCAAAATAGGCACATAGCTTAACAAAATTTGCCTTTCCCAACCTTGTTTTGCAATTGACAGCAAGCTCCATCAAACATCATTGATAGAAATAATGAAATAACTCCACGGAAGCCAGTATCAGTCACCAAGTTACTTTTAACTTGTAAATGAACTGCCTCATTCAGAGTCAGGTACCAAAGTGTCAGTATCTCTGACATTCCACATTTTATAATTTATCCAGGGCTCCGATTGGATCAGATTAATAACCCCAATCAGGGAACACATTCTCTGAAGTCCTGTTGGCTGATCTTGTTACAGTCACTACAAATAGCTACAATTCTTTATTCTCTAAATCTTTCTTTGTTGGTCAGCTTATTGAGAGAATTTCCAAGTTTTTGTCTAAAAATGTATTGGAAATTTTGGGAATGAATGTGCAGATCCATTATTGAAAATTTGTTTTGCTAGTTTTTCTTTATTACTGAAGGAACATAAAGAGTATCCTAAACAGAAATAAGGTGTGTAATATATTGCCAAGCAAAGAGCTCAAGGTCATGCAGTTTCAAGGTTATCTAGCGAGAGGCATTAGGAACAGTCAGTCAGGAATTCTGTTAACATTATGCATTCTATATTGAGACAGTGAGGCAAAAGATCAAGGCTCACAGTGCAAGGCAGTAACTTGATTCGGAACAGTAGGAGATAAGAAGAGTCAAATGAAGAAGTAGTAGTAGAGCGACTTATAAAAATCTGTTCGCTACAGGCGACTGTGCTCTAACCTGTCACATAGTCCCAGTTCCTGACCCCAAGTAGTGCAAATCAAGTGGCTACAACAGAAGGTCAGAGGCCAAGAATACTGCAGCAAGCATCTCAGCTCCTGATTCCCCAGAGCCTGTCCACCATCTACAATATACAAGTCAGGAGTGTGATAGAATACTCCCCACTTGCCTGGACGAGAGGAGATCCAACAACACTTAAGAAGTTTAATACCATCCACGACTAATCAATCTACCTGACTGGTATCATATCCACTAACATTCACTCCCTCCACCACAAACGCTCAGCAGCAGCAGTGCATCCTATATACAAAATGTAATGCAGAAATTCACCAAAGATCTTGAGATAGCACCTTCCATACCCACAACCACTTCCATCGAGAAGGCCAAGGGCAGCAGGGAAATGGGAACACCACCATCTGCGACTTCCCCTCCAGCAACTCACCATCTTGACTTGGAAATATATTGCTGCTCCTTCACAGTTACTGGATTAACATCCTAGTATTCTCTTCCAACAGCATTGTGAGGCTACAGCACATGGACTGCAGTGCTTCAAGAAGGCAGCTCACCGCCACCTTCTCAAGGGCAATGAGGGACAAACAATTAATACTGACCAGGCAGCAATGCCCATGTCCCATGAGAGATTAAAATAAACCCATCTAGCAGTCTGTTACCTCAGTTGGCATGGAGCTATTAAGTAAGATAATTGAAGAATGAAGACAACTGTTGGCTGGGCCATTGTAAAGTTTATTACTGGTAAAGGTCACGGAGGGTGCCTATGATTGCAGAGAATTCAGAACAATGACATTGAAAGGATGGCAAAAGGTTAATAATAATAATACCAGGAGATGTCAGAAGCAGTGTTGATGTCAAGCACCAAGCCCAGCATACTGAAGTTTTTTCAAAATTATGTGGATAATCTGGTTTCTGATACTGACGTTCCTCAGAAGAGGAGCATGCATTAGGAGCAAAGAGGTTGCTGGGACAGAAACAATTAAAATATTCATTGGTTGTCTGGGTGTGTCTGAATTAACAAGGGTGTGTATGACAGGAATCTATCAATCTAACGCTTTAACAGGTGTACCTTTTATAGAGTGCAGTTTACAGTATGTTTGTTCTAATCCTAGTCTTATGTTGTCTTGGTTTCTCACCCCTCATTGAAGCTGCTAAATAAAGACCATTCTTCATGTGTAAGATTTTTCTGCCAGGGAAGCAGCCCAATGGAACCTAATCATGCTCTCATTCAATTCTCATAAAATCATCGAATCATACTCTACAGAATATGCTCTTCTGCTCATCAAGTTTTTCCTACCAAAAATATATTACTGCCTACACCAGTCTGATATTCTTGCACTAGGCCCTTGCCCTTGAATGTGGTGACACTTCTCTACACTGTCCATATATATCCACTTTCCATCATCATTCACTGGATAGTGAGTCAGGTAGAGGACGTTGGCTGATCATCCCTTCACTGGCCATCAGACACTGAGGCCCACTGTAACAATCCAATGATACCTCAAATAACAATAGACAATTATACACAAATTGGAGTCTTTTTGTTTTGAAATTACATTTTTAGAATCCAGAATTTGTTGGTGAGGCTAACTTTAAATATTATGATGCTGGAAATCTGAAAGAAAGACAGAAAATGCTGGAAATGCTCAGTGGGTCAGGCAGCATCTGCAAACAGAGGACATAGTTCGCATTTCAGGTCACTGACATCGCATTAGAATTTTTCTCACTGCACAGACTGTGAAACCTGCCGAGTAGTCCCTGCATTTTCCATTTTTATTGTTATTTGCTTTCAGTGAGAAGGATGGTGAACTCCCTTCACAAAACGTTAGTGCTGAAGGTCCCTATAATGCTGTTGGGCAAGGACTTTGTCAATTTTGACACAAAGATGATGAAGCAACCACAATGTATGCATAATACAGAATGGTGTGTGGGTTGGTGGGGTATAGAAGGTGATGGTGTTTACATACCCCTGCAGTTCTTTTCCTTTTAGGTGGAAGCAGATGCCAGTATTGCAGTTGCTCTTGAAGAAGCTATGATGAGTTGCTATAGTGCCTCCTATAGATATTAGACATTGACAGAAATAAGTTGAAACTCAATTTCCTGTCTCATTCCACTCCAACTTTGCAAGACTTCACTCCCCCAAAACAGTCAATTTATTACAAGGAAATATTATTTGAAGAAAATGAATTACTGAAATTCAACTATGATGTGCATATAATGTAAACTTGCAAAGTAATTCCTCCTTGTTTGTGTTCCAGCATAAACCTCTTGTACAAGATTTGTTCAGTGTCTCTACAGAGCAGTTTTTGTTTTCAATCATATCCAAGGCAACAATGTTTCTGTGATTTCATGATAAAAATCAGACATTGGTACAACACATTAACTAACACTTTTGGATTAAATTTATCACTGTCACAATAACAGAGGTTAATATTGTTAAAATAGTAGAATATTAAATCCACGCATTTTTACATATTCATTGCATTACTGCATTATACAATTTACAATTAAGACACAGTAGACTATCTTCACAACATAGAAATTTCATTCAACAGTGCAGACATACGAATACTTTGCAAGTCTGTGTCAAATGTATTTATTCTGACTTTGAACAACCTTTTTTTTAGATAAAAGTAACAATCTACAAATGAAATCACTTATCAAACAAATCTGATGTAAGTGCAAAAGCACTCTTTGAAAGTGAAATCAGGCAACTAACAATTACATCATCTAAAATGAAATAGATAGCTTTGTGATTTGGAAAAAGTACTCCTCCACTATATTCCTATCTGCCAGAATTGGGTTTTCATTAAATGTGTGTCACATTCTAGAGATGTGGGGTCAGTCAATGACTGATGCTAAATCCCTACATATTCAACTAAAATTGAAGTATATGAACTGGACCAAAATTCTTTTTGTCCTGAGCTTCCTCATCAACTTTGCTGATGTCGACTCCTGGGAGTATGAGTCACTAGATTACAGTTTCTATCTTGTTCTTTACAAAAACAGTAAATCAACATTGGACCCAAGGGCTCCAGAGCTTTTAAGTAAGTTATGATGACACAGTTAGTTGAAGGTTGTTTTAAAAGCACTGCAGAATAATCACAGAATCGTTGAATTGAAATAGTGCAGAAAGTGTCATTCAGCCCATCATGCCTGCACCGGTTCTATTCTCTAACGTTAATCTCCTGTCTTTCCTCCACATCCCTTCACACTATTACTATCCAAATATTCATCCAATGCTCCATTGACTGCCTGAATTGAACCTCCTCCACCACATTTTTAAGCAATACATTCCATACTCTAATGAACTGCCGTTTGACAAGGTTTTATTACACAACATCCTTGCTTCTTTCGCACGCTACTTTGTGCTCTCATTCTGATTTGTTTTACTATTGGGAACAACTTCATCCTTCGACTTTACACAGGCCATTCATGGTTTTGAAACTGTGATGATTGTAACAAGGTCAGCACGTAGAACTCACATTCTATGAATTCCCTGGTTAAGGCTGTTAACCTGGTCCAATCAGGGAGGCCTGGCTGACGGATATAAACAGGAGCTTTAGACATTGGTTCACTCTGACAGCTGACTCAGTGACAATGACTCTTCACATAAATAAAGAGTGACTTGGTGACAGGATACTGGCTCTATGGTGTTATTTCAATGGTCATGAGAGAAACAAGCTCCTGAAGAAATCTGCTTGCAACAGTCATCTTTGAGTTGGGTAAGAATTTCAGGCATCATGCCATTATTTTGTCAGCTTGACTCATTTGATCCAACTGTTGAAGGCTGGACCCTGTATGTGGGATATGTGTTTTGCTTCTTATTTTCTGGGCAAATGACAGTGGGGCAGATGATAGGCAATAAGTCATTCTGACAGTTGGTGGGTCTGCAACCTTTTTGGTTATTAGGAGCCTGACTTTCCCTGAGGCACCATATACTAAATTTTTAACAGTGGACAGATTTAGTGAAGGGATTTCATGACTCTTGGTTTCTAACTGAGACACTCAGTTTTACTTGGCAATTGGAAAACCAGGTAATCTGGGTTTTTGATTATGCTGAAATGACTGGCACAGGTATGTGATTCTAGTTTAGCCCTCCATGAGATGCTGAGAGACCATTTGGTATGTGGGATTAATGATGTAACCATGCAAAATTGCTGACTACCTGAAACCCAACTGGGTTATGAACAAGCACAACTGGCTTTGCCATTGGAAAACATGGCAAGTGAAGGATGAGTCACAGGGTATGCTAATGGATACCTTCACTTGATTTGAGGGCAATTGCATGACCTCAGGACATATACTGAACAGAGGCAGTCCAGGTCAGCCCACAGAAAAACCCAAAACAAAGCCAATCCTTGGCCAAACAGTTAAAACTTCTGTAAGAATCCAGGCTGACAAGCCATTGTAGTTGCTGCTGGTATGTGGACTTGAGAGCAAAAGAGTCCTACTAGACCTCAATTGAGTCAGAACTCTCTCAGGAAAGTGCACACCCTGGAAAGTCCACCTGCATCCACTTTGGAACAATTAAATTGTTAGCAACATCAAAATCAGAACTGACCAAAAAAATGCCTGCTTAAATGATCACTCAGCTCTAACAGAAGCTGATGCAGTTGCAGCCATTTCAATGATCACAGAACTAGTCACTAACACAATTGCGTTCTGGACTCCAACCCTTGACTTTGCATGAGACCTTGGCTAGACTGAGAATGTATACCAGGGAACCTTTACAGATTAAGGGTACAACTTTGGCTCTGATCTCTGAGAAGTAGCCAGTTCAGTTACTGCCAAATGTAGTAAAATGCTCAGGCCCAATGGGATGTGATTGATTGAAAAATTCACCTGGATTGGCTCAGCACTCTTTGATTAGAAATTAGCTGCCTGTGTGAAATCCTATTTAAACACTTCTTGGGAAGGTCTGAGGGTTTTTCAAAGGAGCCAAGGCCAACTTGCATGTTGACCAAGAGGCCAGTCCAAAATTCTACAAGGCCCATCCTGTCCCATTTGACTTAAGGGCAAAAATAGAGGAAGAAAGCAGAAGGCTGTAAAGCAAAGGAATCAGCAAAACAATCCAGTTTGCAGAATGGGCAACACCAATCATACTGTGAAGTCTGATGGGTTGTTTTGCCTTTGTGGGGATTTTAAACAAATGGTAAACCCCTTCTAGCAGCTAGATAAATAATGTTGCACAAAATATTTGTATGCAAAGCTGGGTGTATGGCTGTCCTTCACAAATCTGGCCATGAGCCATACATACTTGCAATTGTGGTTAGATGAGAATTCCCAGAAGTATGCTGCAATTAATACCTGTAAGAATTTGTATGAATATACAAGACTGCCATTTGGGGTATTGTCAGCCTGCACAATTTTTCAGTGGATGTTGGAGAACACTTTTAGCAGGGTCTATCCCAGTCACCACTTATCTAGATGTGCTAATGACAAGGATGACCACTAAAGAACTTGAACATAGTCCTTAGACTTTTCTCCCAGTCAGGTGCTTGCCTTAGAAGGGAACAGTGTTCCAAGCACTCCAAGTAACCTGCTTGGGCTACAGAGTTGACAAGACTAGGTTACTCACCTTTGGTAGGTAAAGTGAAGGTGATCAAAATTGCCCCAGCTCCCACATCTGTACCAGAGCTTAGGTTTTTACCTTGGGCTGATGAATTATTATGCAAAGTTCATACATAACCTGGCTTCTATTCTGGCACCTTTGCATCAACTTTTAAAAAAATAAAGTCAGCCATAGAAATGTTCATGAAGTGAAGCCAAAGCTTTCAGGAAAGTGAAGAAACAGCAATCATCCTCCAAGGTGTTGACACACTATGATACCAGTTGAGAACTGGTATTGACATGTGATGCCTCCCTGCACAGCATCAGTGTAGTAGGTGGTCCAATGAAGAGGACTTTGACTAACAGAATAAATATCTTCAGGTAGAGAAGGAAGGTTTGGTAGTCATATTCGGAATCAGGAAGTTCCACCAATGCTTTCATGGATGTAATTTTGTAGTAATAAAGGACCACAGACCCCTTCTAGGTCTCCTTGAAGATCAAGGCAGTGCCATCCATAGCTTCAGGCTGAATTCAGCAGTGGGCTCAATACTAAATGCATATAATTACAAGTTGGAATACCATCAGGAGGTCAGGTAACAAATGCATGGAGCCACTTCCTGCTGGCAGATACATCACTTGTGGTGCTGCCACTGGAAGAGTCCATCCCGGTTTTAAACTTTCTGGACACCCTTCCAGTCACTGCCGATTATTATCAGAAATGTGGATGCAAAAAGATTTAGTCCAGGTAAAACAAACAGCTGGTGGTGATGGGGGAAAAAAATCAAAGTGCTGTCACAACCAGAATTGAAGCCTTTTTGGATCCAGTTTGACCAGATCACTGGTAGAGGATGGTGTATTATACTGAAGAGTGATTATCCCAAGAAAAGATTTCCACCTGACACTGGCTGAACTTCACCACAGATTTCCAAATGAAAATGTTTAGTGAGAAGTTATCTGGTTGGATTTGGACATAGCCATGTTGTTGGCACGCTGGGCATCACGCCATCAAAGGCAAGAATTATTGCTAATAGCTTCCCCTGCATTCATGGGAATGGTCTGGTAAATGGTCCAGTTACATTTCAACTTTGCAGGTCCTTTTGTGTTCTTGTCCACTAGGGGCACCCACTCAAATGTTGGACATGCAGAGTCCATTCATCAAACACATGGGGAATGATAGAAAAACTGAGCACATCTCTTGCAATCCAGACTTCTGAAAGTGTTGGTGACAGATAACAACAGGCCATCATTTACCAGTGGGGAATTTGGGTATTTCCTGAAGTTGAATGGTAGTTGACATGTGGACAGCTCCATATCGTCTACTGGTCTGGCAGATAGACCAGTCCAAACTTTGAAGGCAGACATTAAGAAACAGCCTACAGCTTCACTGGCTACTAAACTGTCCTGGTTACTGTTTGAATATAGGATCACCCCCTCATGCAACTATAAAGATAGCTCCAGCAATTGCTAATGAGGAGAAGACTCTGCACCAGGTTTAAATCTGATCTTCCAGATCGGGGGAATAGGGTGAAATGGCATTAAGAATGCCAGGCACAAGACTCCACTATGTGAAAGACAGTTTATTTCAGGGATACAGTTTGGTGCAAGAACCACAGGAATGGCTCTGCATGAGTAAGAGGTGTGATCAACATGAGGCCAGGTCCAGTGACATATAAAGTTCAGGGAGGAGGGACAAACCTGAACAAGCACATGGACCATATGAAAGGTGCAAAAACGGCAGGAACAAAACATGCCCAGCTCCTTGACAGCCTTTCCAACTCTTCCAGAACCCATGGTCTCCCCCCTCCAAGTGTTGAAGGTACCTTTAGAATCTGAGATGGACATGGTGGATATTGCCACCTTGATACTTTTGCTGCCTGAGGGGTGACCTTGTAGAGGTTTATAAAATCATGAGGGGCATGGATAGGCTGAATAGACAACGAGTTTTTCCTGTGGGGGGGGGGGGGGGGGTGGAGCCCAAAACTAGGGGGCATAGGTTTAAGGTGAGTGGGAAGATTTAAAAGGGACCTAAAGGGCAAATTTTTCATGCAGAAGGTGGTGCATATATGGAATGAACTGCCAGAAGGAGTGGAGAAGGCAAGTCCAATTGTAACAATTAAAAGTCATCTGGTTGGGTGTATGAATAGGAAGGGTTTAGAGGGATATGAGCCAAATGCTGGCAAATGGGACTAGATTTATTCGCTGTCTTGTTGGCATGAATGAGTTGGACCAGAGACTATTTCAATGCAGTACAGCTCTCTGACTTTGAGAACAGTCTTGACTTCTTCAGTCTATCCTGAAAGAACCATAACTGAAATTTCTCATTTCTGGAAATAGCCTAGTAATTATGCATTTCCAATGCATTTATATTGCCTGTAATGTGGCAGATCCAACTGTAGACAATATTGCAGCTGAAATCTAAAGTGACTTGCATAAGCTCAACATTGCCTCCCTGCTCTTGCACTCTGCCCCAATAAGAAAGCGGAGGACACTGTAGGCTTTACTAATTGCATTCTGTCTTTCTGGCCACCTTCAATCATCACCCAGGTCCTTGTACTCTTTCACCCCCTTTAGATTTGAACCAACTATGTTGTATTGTCTTTAATATTCTTACAACTGAAGTGCATCACCTATCCTCATCACAGTTTACAATTCTTCCAGGATCAGTGTTATCTGAACTTTTATATTGCCCCCTTAACACCAAATCCAGATGATTAAGTTACATCAACAAACACAAGGGTTTCAATACCAAGTTCTAGGGAACTCCACAGTAAATATTCCTACAGCCTGATAAATTGACTATTACTCACTGTTTCCTGTCATTCAGCCAATTCAACATTGTTACCATTCCTTTTATACAGTGGCCTACAACTTTTCTCAAGTTTGTGTGACACTACCTCAAACACCCGCTGGAAATCCATGTAAACTGCATTAACAGCATTACCCTCATCACCTCTTTCTGCTACCTCTTCAAAAACACTCCAGCAAATTAGTCAAATATGACTTTCCTTTTAAGAAATCCATGCTGACTCTTCCAAATCCTAACCCATCTTTACCATGTGTTTACTAACTATATTCTGAATAATTGCTTCTATATAAACACCCAACTCTGTTAAAATAACTGGTCTGTAATTGCTGGGAATATCCTTACAACCTTCCTTGAGAAATGCTGAACTGTTTACAATCCTCTAGTCCTCAGGCAACCCCACCCCCTTGCCTTGAGTCCATTGAAGACTGCAAGCTTATTATGACCAGTGACCCCACAATTTCTATCCTCCTTTCCTGCAAAATCCTTAAATGCATATCATCCGGTCCTGGTGCCTTTTTAAATTTTAATTGGAAATAAGCCAACCAAATGAAGCTGCCTAAATTACTTTTGTAAAAGTTAGTTTATTTTCAACTGTGGACTAAACTGGGAAAAGATTGGTTTAAACCAATGAAACTGCTTAGAGATGTATTCAGTTTTAAAACAAGGTACTGGAACACATTGTGAATTATTACTGTTGCCTAATTGGAGCAGTGAGGGAGGAGTCCAGACAAGTTGGCACCACCTGTGTATACAAGGCAATTCTGTCCAGAAACAGTCTTTCAAATATCTTTTCAATTTGTACCAGTTGCCTCAGGAAAGCTTAGTTAGTAGCAACTGTAGAAACATAGGAGCAGGAGTAGACTATTTGAACATTTGAGCACGTTCAGCCATTCAACACGATCAGGCTGATCATCCAACTCACTACCCATTAGTGCTTTCTCCCATATCCTTTGATCCCTTTATTCCTAAGAATTAAATAACTCCTTGAAAATTTAAGGTTTTTGCCTCACTGCTTTCTGTAAGAGAATTCCACAGGCTCACCACACTCTGGGTTAAGAAATTTCTTCATCCTAGTCTAAGTCCTAAATGGCCCACCTATATCCTGAAACCCCTGTTTGACACTCCCTGGTCACTGAGAGCATCATTCCTGTATTTACCTTTATCTAGTCCCCTTTAATTTTATGGGTTACTATGTAAGCCCTCCCTTCTTCTAAACTCTTGTGAATATATTCCTAATTGTTCTCATCTTGTTATATTTCAGTCTTGCCATCCTGGGAATCAATCTGGTGAACCTTTTGTTGCACTCCCTCCACAGCCAGAACATCTTTCCTCAGATAAGGAAACCAAAACTGCACACAATATTCCAATTGTGGTGTCTCAAAGGCCCTGTACAATTGCAGCAAGTCATCACTGCCCCTGCAATTGATCCTCTCTCTTTGAAGGCCAACATACCATTTGCCATCTTCACAACCTAATGTACCTGCATGTTTACTTTTAGCAAGTGATTACAAAGACATCCAGGTCACATTGCACCTTCCCCTTTCCCAATCTGTCACTAATCAGATAGTAATCTGCTTTCCTACTTTTATTACCAAAGTGGGTAACCTCACATTTATCCACATTATACTTCATATGCTATGCATTTGCCCATAACTCAACTTGTCCAAATCATATTGAAGCACTCTGCATCCTCCTCACAGTTCATTCTCCCAACCAGCTTTGAGTCATCTGCAAACTTGGAAATATTATACTTCGCTCAATGATCTAAATCATTAATACATGTTGAAAATGGTTGGGGTCTAAGCACTGATCCCTGCGATATCCCACTAGTCATCACCTGTCACATGGGAGAGGACCCATTTATCCCTACTTTGTTTTCTGTCTGTCAACCAGTTCTCTACCCATGTCGGTACACTATCCCCAATCCCATGCACTTTAATTTTACATGTTAGTCTCTTATGTGGGACCTGATCAAAAGTCCAAGTGAGTTACATCCACTGGGTCCACCTATCAACTCTACTAATTACATACTCAGAATTAAATCTAGTAGATTTGTCAAATGACTTCCTCTTGTAAATTTATGGTGATTCTCTGATCCTGTTTTTGCTCTTTTCAAAGTGTTCTAGCATTTAAATCTTTTATAATGGACTATAGCATTTTCCTCACCACCAATACTAAGCTAACAAGTCTATAATTCCCTATTTCCTCCTTACTTCCTTTTTAAAAATAGTCAGTTACATTAGCTACCCTTCAATCCATACAAATTATTCTAGAGTCCATAGAATCTTAAGATTCAATGCATCCACTACTTCTGGAGTCACTTCCTTGTAAAACAGTAGAACCATGCCCCTCCCCTACACTATCCCATCATCCATATGCTTATCCAAGGACTGTTTAAATGCCCCTAATGTGGCTGTGTTAACTACATTGGCAGGCAGGGCATTCCACACCCTTACCACTCTGAGTAAAGAACCTGCCTCTGACATCTGTCTTAAATCTATCACCCCTCAATTTGTAGCTATGCCCCCTTTGTACAAGCTGAAGTCATCATCCTTGGAAAAAGACTCTCTGTCCACCCTATCTAATCCTCTGATCATCTTGTATGTCTCTAACTCCCCTCTTAGCCTCCTCTCCAATAAGAACAGACCCAAGTCCCTCAGCCTTAAGGCCTGCTTTCCAGACCAAGCAACATCCTGGTAAATCTCCTCTGCACCTTTTCCAATGCTTTCACATCCTTCCTGTAATGGGACAACCAGAACTGCACACAATATTCCAAATGAGGCCGCACTAGTGTTTTGTACAGTTGCAGCATGACATCACAGCTCTGGAACTTAATTCCTCTACCAATAAAACCTAACACCATAGGCCTTTTTAACCTGGGTGGCAACTTTGAGGGATCTATGTACATGGACACCAAGATTCCCTCTGCACATCGACACTACCAAGAATCTTTTCATTGACCCAGTATTCTGCCTTCCTCTTATTCTTCCCAAAGTGAATCCCCTCACATTTATCTGCATTGAACTTCATTTGCCACCTTTCAGCCCAATTCTGCAGTTTATCCAAGTCTCCCTGCAATATTCTTCCACACTGTCCACCACTCCACTTTAGTGTAATCTGCAAACTTACTAACCTATCCACTTCTGCCTGCATCCAAGTCATTTATAAAAATGACAAATAGCAGTGGTCCCAAAACAGATCCTCGTGGCACACCACTAGTAACCTGACTCCAGGCTGAATATTTTCCATCAACCACCACTCGTTGCCTTACAGAAAGCCAGTTTCTAATCTAAACTGCGATCTAAACTGCTAAATCTCCCTCAATCCTGTGCCTCCATATTTTCTCCAATAGCCTACTATGTGGAACCTTATCAAAGGCTTTACTGAAGTCCATGTATACCAGTTCAAATGCCCTACCCTCATCCACATGCTTGGTCACCTTCTCAAAATACTCAGTGAGGTTTGTGAGACACGACCTGCCCTTGACAAATCCATGCTGGCTATCTCCAATCAAATTGTTGCTTGCTAGATGATAAGTCCTATTTCTTATCTTTCCAAAATTCTTCCTACAACAGATGTAAGGCTCACAGGTCTATAATTACCTGGTCATCCCTGTTGCCCTTGAACAAGGGCAGAACGTTTGCAATCCTCCAGTCCTCTGGTACTAAACCTGTAGACAATGAGGACTCAAAGATCAAGGCCAAAGTCTCTGCCACTTCCTCCCTAGCTTCCCAGAGAATCCTCAGAAAAATCCCATCCGGCCTAGGGGATTTATCTACTTTCTCACCTTCTAGAATTGATAACACCACCTCCTTACTAACCTAAATCCTTTCAATTCTAGTAGCATAAAACTCAATCGTCTCCTCTACAATATTCTCCTGTTCCTCAGTGAGAACAGATGAGAAATAATCATTTAGCACCTCTCTGATCTCCACGTGGTCCACGCACAACCTCCCACTCCTGTCTTTGACTAGGCCTATTCCTACCCTAGTCATCCTCTTATTCCTCACATACCTATAGAAAGCTTTAAGGTTCACCTTTGTTCTATCTGCTCATGTCCCCTCCTTGCTCTTCTTAACACTCTCTTTAAATCCTTCCTAGCTAATCTGTAACTCTCCATCGCCTCATCTGAGCCATCTCATCTCATCTCACATAAGCCTCCCTCTTCTGCTTAACAAGAGATACAATTTCTTTAGTAAATCACGGTTCCCTTACCTTATCACTTCCTCCCTGCCTGACAGGGACATACCTATCAAGGACACGCAATATCTGCTCCTTAAACCAGCTCCACATTTCGATTGTCCCCATCCCCTGCATTTTGCTAACCCATTCTATGCATCCTAAGTCTTGCCTAATCGCATTATAATTGCTTCCCCCCCCCCATTTATAACTCTTGCCCTGTGGCATGTTCCTATCCCTTTCCATTCCTAAACTAAACATAACCGAATTATGGTCACTTTCTCAAGTGCTCGCCTACCACTGAATCAAACACCTGGCCTGGTTCATTACCAAGTACCAGATCCAGTGTGGCCTCCCCTCTTATCGGCCCTTCAACATACTGTCAGGAAACCCTCCTGCACACAGCGGACAAAAACTGATCCATCTGACGTACTAAACTTGTAGCATTTCCTGTCAGTGTCCCATAATGATCACCCTGTTCCTTTCACTCCTGCCCAGAATAGTTTTGCCAATCCTCTCCTCCACATCCCTGGAACTTTGCGGAGGCCTATATATTAAAAAAACTCCCAGCATTGTTACCTCTCCTCTCCTGTTTCTGACCTCAGCCCATACCACCTCGTAGATGAGTCCTTTATCAAAAGTTCTTTCAGCCACTGTTATACAGTCCTTGACTGACAAAGCCACTCCTCTTTTACCACCTTCCGTGATCTTAATGAAAGATCTAAACCCGGAACCTGCAACATCCACTCCTGACCCTGCTCTAGCCATGTCCGAAATGGCCACAACATTGAAGTCCCAGGTACCTATCCATGCTGCAAGCTCACCTACCTTATTTTGGATACTCTTGGCATTGAAGCAGACACACTTCAATCCAGCTTGCTGTCTGCTAGCACACTCCTGCGACAGTGAGACCCTGTCCATGTCCTCGCTACTCTCTCATCCTCCTGTGTACTAGATCTACACCTCAGTTTCCCATTCCCCTTCTGAGCTAGTTTAAATCCACCTGAATAGCATTAGCAAATTTCCCACCCAGAATATTAGTACCCCCCTGGTTCAAGTGGAGACTCTATTGTTTGTAGAGGTCCCACCTTCCCCCAGGATGAGCCCCAATTGTCCATGTACCTGAAGCCCTCCCTCCTGCACCATCCCTGCAGCCATGTGTTCAGCTGAAATCTCTCCCTGTTCTTTGCCTCGCTATCATGTGGCATGGGTAACAAAACAGAAATAACCACTGTTTGTTCTAGCTCTCAGCTTCCACCCTAGCTCCCTGAAGTCCTGCCTGACATCCCTATCCCTCTTTCTACCTATGTCATTGGTGCCTATGTGGACCATGATTTGGGGCTGGTCACCCTCTCCCTTCAGGATCCCAAAGACACGATCCGAGACATCCCAGACCCTGGCACCTGGGAGGCAACACACCAACTGTGAATTTCTTTTGTTCCCAACAAACCTTCTCAGTCCCTCTAACTATTGAGTCCCCAATGACTAACACTCTCTTCCTATCCCCACTTCCCTTCTGTGCAAGAGGGACAGACTCTGTGCCAGAGACCTGCATCCCAGTGCATGCCCCGGTAAGTCTTCCCCCAACCCCCCACCACCCCCCAACAGTATCCAAAACGGTATACTTGTTTTTCAGAGGACTGACTACAGGGATCCCTGCACTCACTGCTCTTTCCCCCTTCTAACAGTTACCCAGCTTTCTTCATGCTTAGGAGTAACTATTTCCCTGTAACTCTTGTCTATCACTGACTCTGCTTCCCAAATGATCCGAAGTTCATCCAGCTCCCGCTCCAGTTCCCTAATGCGGTTTTGGAGGAGCAAGAGTTGGGTGCACTTCCTGCAGATGTATTTGGATGGGACACTAATGGCATCTCTCACCTCACAAATCATGCAGGAGGAACATTCCTCTACCTGCACTGCCATCCCTGGGATGTTCTGGCACTTATCCTCAATTTTGCTACTAATACTGATTTTTTTTTTTCAGTTCCTCCCTCTCTAAACCCTGCATTCCTTAACATTTTTGGGATGATGTATCCTCTGTTGTGAAGATCAAACCAAAATACATATTTAAATGGGCTGCCATCTCTGTTCCCATTACAGCTTTCCTTGCTTTTTGATTGCAAGGCACCTGCATTTGTATTAACTGATCTTTTTCTCTAACATATGTATAAAAGCTTCCACAGTCAGTTTATGTTCCCCACAAACCTTCTCTTGTATTCTATTCCCCCACCCCTTTTTAAATAATTTCATTTTCAGGTGAGCTGCTTTTGTCAATTTTTATGCCCCTTCCTTTGTTCAAAAGGTATCCCTAATTGTTCACTGCGGTGGAACCACCTTTCCTATTTTATCTATGTGCCAGACAGGAATGAACAATTGTTGCAGTTTCCCCATGCATTCTTTAAATACTCCCCATTGCCTATCCACCATCATCCCTTTAAGTAACATTTCCCAATTTATCATAGCCAGCTTGGATTTCATACCATTGTCAGCTCCTTTTTAAACTTAGTTTTAAGGTCTCTAGATTCAGAGTCAACTACACCACTGTCCACTTTAATGAGGAATTTTATAACTTAAGCGACTGTTTCTCAAGAGGCCTTGCACAGTTTAATAGCTATTCCTTTCTCACTGCCTTTTCTGATTCCACAATGTATTGATTCAGAAAACTATCTTGTTACACTCCACTCTTTCATTATGGTATTCTGCAGATCTGATTTGCCCATTCTGTATGGAGATTAAAGGTGACCATAATAACAGCTGTATTTTATGGATTGTTTCTTTAATTACCTGTTTAATGCTTTCCCCAAAGTTACCACTTTGGGGGGGGGGGGGCTTGTATATAGACCCCCACTATTGCCTTCTCCTCCTTGCTGTTTGAGCTCCATCCATACAGATTCCACTTCACTCAAGCTAAAATCATTCTTCACTTTTTTGCATTAATTTTCTCTTTAAACAATGCTATCCCACTTCCCTTTCCTTTTGTCTTTCCTAAAAACGGAATGTTGTTGGGCACGCAGTTCCTATCCCTGGTCAACCTGCAGTTATGTCTTTCTAATCCTACTATCTCTTGAACAGGATGTAGTTGGGAACTGCTGATGCTAGAGAATCTGAGACAACATGGCATGAAGCTGGATGAACACAGCAGGCAAAGCAGCATCAGAGGGGAGCAGGAAAGCTTGAAGTTTTGGGTCGGGACCCTAATTCAGAAATGGAGGGGAAGGGGATTCTGAAATAAATAGGGAGACAGGGTGTGGCGGATAGAAGATAAGGGAGAAGATAGAGTGAGAGGAGACACAGGTGAAAGAGGCAGGGTTAGAGCCAGTGAAGGTGAATGTAGATGGGGAGTTACGGGGGATAGGTCAGTCCAGGGAGGACAGACAGGTCAGAGGGGCAAGATGAGGTTAGTGGGTAGGGGATGGGGGTGGGGCTTGAGGTGGGAGGAATGGTTGGGAAGGCAGGGACCAGGTGGGCTGGTTTTGGCATGTGGTCAGTGGAGGGGATATTTTGAAGCTTATGAAATTCACATTGATACCCTTGGGCTGCAGAGTTCCCAAGTGAAATGAGATGCTGTTTCTGCATCTTCTGGGTGGTGTCATTGTGGCAATGCAGGAGGCCCAGGATGGATGTGTTGTCTGAGGAGTTGGGGTGGGAATTGAAATGGTTCACGACTGGGACGTTAGTTGTTTGTTGCAAACAAAGCGTAGGTGTTCCACAAAGCAGTCCCCAAGCCTCTGTTTGGTTTCCCTGATATAGAGGAGGCCACAATGGGAACAGCGGATATAGTATATAACATTGACAGATGTGCAGGTGAACATCTGTTTGATGTGAACAGTCTTCCTCAGGCCTGGGATCAAGGTGCGGGGTGAGGTATAGGGGCAGGTGTAGCACTTGCTTCAGTTGCAGGGAAAAGTGGTGGGGCTGGAGGGGAGTGTGGAGCAGACAAGGGAGTCTGAGTGGTCCCTCCAGGAAAGCACAAGGGTGGGGAGGGAAAATCATCTTTGGTAGAGTCAGATTGCAGATGGCAGAAATGTCGGAGGATGATGTGTTGGATTTGGAGGTTGGTTGGGTGGTACATGAGGACAAGGGGATTCTGTTTTGGTTATTGCAAATAGTGGGTGTGAGGGATGAGTTGTGGGAGATGTGGTTGAGGACACGTGATCACTGGAGGGGAAGTTGCGATTTTTGGAAAAAGGACATCTGGGATGTTCAGGAGTGGAATGCCTCCTCTCAGGAGCAGATGTGGTGGAGGCAAAGGAATTGAGAATAGGGATGGCTTTATTTTTACAGGAAAGTGGGTGAGAGGAGGAATATCCCAAGTAGTTGTGGGAGTCAGTAGGTTTAAAATGGATATCGGTTTCCAGGTGGGAGACAGAGGTCCAGGAAGGAAAGAGAGGTGTCAGATGGTCCAGGTAAACTTAGGGTTGGGGTGGAAGGTGTGAGTGAAGTGGATGAACTGTTCGAGCTTGTTGTGAGAACATGAGGTGGTGCCGAAACAGCCATCAATGTAACGGAGGAAGAGATGGGGTCTATGACCAGTGTAGCTTTGGAAGAGGGACTGTTCCACGTACCCTACAAATAGGCAGACATAGCTTGGGCCCATGCATTCTGTTCACATCTCTGTGCAACTAATTCATTCACTTTATTGTGAATGCTCTGTACATCACAAGACTTGTATTTAATGTTTTGCATTCTAGTTGCATTATGCACTGGCCCTGTTTTCTTCCCCTTGAATTGTCTGCCTATCCCTTTGATTTCCCATCCTTTCTTTTTGTTGTTTTTGCCCTTGTTTCCCTTGCTTCTGTCTCCCTGTAGAGATTCCCATCCTCCTACCATTTTAGTTTGAACCTCCTTCAACTACATTGGGAAATATTCCCCCTAGACATCAGTTCTGGTCCTGTCCAGCTTGTCCCACCTCCACCAGAACTGCTCCCAATGGTATGGAATGTCAAATTCTCTCCCCCTCACCATTTCTCCAGCCACAGTCGTCTGATATACTTTGCTATTTTTACTCTGACTAGAAAGTGCTACTGGTTGCAATCTGAAGATTACTACCTCTTTTGAGGTGCTTCTCTTCAACTTGCTTCCTAACTCCCACTTACTGTTTTGGCCTCTGATTTTCTTTTTAACCTGCATTGTTGATATTAAATGTGTACCATGTCCACTGTTCACCCTCCCACTCCAGAATATCCTCCAGTCAATTGGTCATATCCTTGATCCAAGGACCTGGGAGGCAACATAAAATCCTGTTGATTTGTGTGGCCACAGAATCGACTAACTATTCCCATTATGATTAATCCCCTAATGCAGCTTTCCAATTCTTATTCCTCCTTTCTCATGCACCAGAGCCAAGCATGGTGCAACAAGTTCAGCATTGATAGCAAGAACTGCAGATACTGGAGAAACACAGCAGGCCAGGCAGCATCAGAGGAGGTGTGTGCGTGGAGTTAAAATTCCTTGAGTGGAAGGTGTTGTTGTTTGCCAGGTACACAATGCAGATGTTCTACAAATAGCCTGAGTCTCTGCTTGATCTCACCAATGTAAAGGAGGCCATATCAGGAGCAGTGGATACAGTATACCAATTGACAGATGTGCAGGTGAACTCATGTCTGATGTTGAAGGTCTTTTTTCCACCTTGAATAGAGGTGAGGGGAGAGATGTAGGGCCAGGTGTAGCACTTCCTGTGGTTGCAGGGAAATGTGCCATGGGGTGGGTAGAGAAATATATCTTTGTTTGTGGGGTCAGATTGTAGGTGGCAGAAGTGGCAGAGATTGATATGTTGGATGTGGAGGCTGGGGTGATGTGAGGACAAGGGGATTTTGTCTTTTTTTTTACTGGGGGAGGTGATGAGAGCAGAGGTGTGGGGGGGTGGTCTCAAATGTGTTGGGCACTTTCAATCACAGGAGGGGACAAGTTACTGTCCTTGAAATTGGAGGACATCTGTGATGTGCAGGAGTAGAACACCGTCTTGGGAGCAAATGCAGCAGAGGTAGAAGAATTGGGAGTAGAAGACTGCCTTCTTGTAGAAAGGTGGGTGAGGAGGTGTAGTCAAGGTAGTTGTGGGAGTTAGTGGGTTTGAAATAAATCATGGTTACAAGACCATCATCAGAGATGGAGACAGGACCAGGAAGGAGAGAGAGGTATCGGAGATGGTCTAAGTGAATTTCAGGTTAGGGTGAAAGGTGTTGGTAAAATTGAAACTGTTAAGCTCCTTGTGGGAGCACAAAGCAGTGCCAATATAGTCATCAATATAACAGGAAGAGGTGGTCAATATATGGAGTATATAGTACTATACTCCACTAGTATAGCAGTGGACAAGGGACTGTTCCACATTTCCTATTTCTTTTCTGTCAGGCACATTGACTACTTCTGATTGGACTGTCTGCAGTTTAACACAGGCCATCAGCATGGCAAGAGAATGAAAACAGAAACAGCAGTACCAGAACCTTACTGCATGAACATCTCACTGTTCCCTTACTCAGAAAATCTGCTCTTTCCAACTGTCAAAAGAAGGAAAACTGCATTCAGAGTTGCTGAAAGGAAGAATACTAAAGCCCAGAGAAAAGGGAAAAATACTTGGGTCCGACCAAGCAATGAACGAAAGACTAATCGTCACTATGCAAATATCAAAGCATTGTCCAAAACAAGAATATGGAACTAACTCATCTAGTTGTGATTTTCAAGTAGTAACACAGAACTGATGCTTATTTTGTACCACTCCTAACCTCCATTCACAATTGTATTTGTCAGGTTTTCTTTTTGAATCTGGGTGTGTATGGGAGTTTTCTTAAGTTTTTACAAGCTAGAAAGCCTGCCCTTTTACAGTTCTTGTTTAAGTTTAAGTTGTCAATTAGCAATTCATCTGGTCAACATCTCCTTTGTTTTGAGAAGTTTGATTACAATTATGTAGCACTGCATCCTTTTATCATTCTATTTCTCTTGGTCTTTCATCATAGACCCAAAGATAAAGTGGACCATTCTTAAAATCAGATTGTGTGGAAAGGAATTGTGACACTTTTTTTAAACCTTTGTTCAATCAGTACAGGGAGGTGATGGGAGTCATCAGGGGCCAATTACAAAGTGAGATTTGGCCAACAACAGGTTGCTGATTGGTTTGTGGAGTTTCCTTTTTCCATCCATAACACTAATTTGTTTTGTCTGCCTGTCTGTATTTGTGTATATAAGGGGCTTAAATTCTCGAGTTGTGTTGACTGTTCATAGTTATTTACCTGTGGTTAAAGTCTATTTATTATTTTTATTAAACAATGGACCATTATAGAAACTTGCTCCATGCTTTGTTAGCCTGGGTTTATGTGACAGGTAAGTTGAGAACTTTGATAATATGTTAATTTTTTTAACTGACAGGACTTGATTCTCTGAACAATAACCTTATGATGCATAACAATAAATTATCTTCCTTAATGGGAAAAACCTGGTGTGCATTGCCTCTTAATCTGAAGTAGACAATTAGGTAGAATTGGATAATTCAGTGGTTTAATCAAGTGTTCACATCTGTATTGACTCAGGAAACAGTGCAGTTTGATTTACAATTCCCAATGAGTTGTACACTTTGCTCATTTGTATCAATCTTGTGTACCAACTCATCCAACAAACTACTGTCTTCCTTTTCTTTCCAAGGACCAAGACAAACTTTAGTAGAGCAAACCATGTCAACAAGCTGAGATCAGATACATCAATAGAGACAGGAATAAGATCCAGTGAAACTCAGTTACTACTGTAATTGAATTATTTAAACCTTCTGGCTCAAACCAGACTTGCTGTGCTGTTTCTTTGCCACTTCTACCACTCCACATATTATTTAGGCTTATCTGTTGGGCAATCAATTTGACATGTCTTATGAACTTGTAATTTTGGAACAATGTATTCTTTTCATACTCATTCCCTCCTGTTGAAACTCAGCCATTGATTGTTTTTAAATCCCTGGCTGATTTTATCAGGGAAAAAAAAACTGTCTAGTCATAAAATTCAGGTAGGACAAAGTACAGTTCCAAGGAGTGGATGCACAAAAGTGCACACCTGGGAGTGTGGATGGTAGTTGGGGATGGGGTGAATTGTGGGGTAGTGCACGCTCCCTGAACAGTCAGCTATGCAGTCTGCAGTTTTTTCTTAAATATGGCCTGTCCCTCAAATTGCTGCTGTTTGAAACATGGAAAATGGAACACCAGCACCCAAAGAATTTCAGCATGCTGAAGACAAACATTAATGGTGGTGGTGGGCAAGAAGAGGAAAACCAGAGGCCTCAAGTACCACCCTCAGAAAGGCATTGGAAAAAGAGGGGTCAGTCCTTGTTGTATGAGCATGGGGACCTGACAGTGTCATAAGAAGGATCATATTGTTGCATGATCATCTTCACATGACATCTCCCACACACCAACCACACTCAATGTTGAATGCATCACACTTCCACAGTTTACCCTATGCCTGACACTCATGACTCCTGCCTAACATTCAAATGCTCCACCCCATCCTCCCAACTACCAATGCTATCAGCATCATACCTACCTTCAGTAATTCTGTATCACCCAACAGTTGCTGATATTATTATAACACATCCAATGAAAGGAAGCAGAGCAGGACTTGGTAGGAAACTAGTATGCCTGCAACTCCCAAGTGTTTCTGTACAACCTATTGGAGGTTGGGGTTTAGAAGGAACAGCTGTGATAGAGCCAGTGGCAGCTAGAATAAGTGAGAATACTGAAGATGATAGGAAGTTTTGGATTCATGTTGCTTAAGCCCCAGCACATCCTAATCCTACTAACTCCTATTTCCCAGCCATCCCTCTTTTCCAACTCCTCTTCTGCTTCAAAAAAATTAAATTTTAATATTTCAAAAGAAATATTACATCAGCCAAGGAGGAAGAAGAAACAACAGTACAACAATATTGAATTGATCCTGTCTTGGCCTTAACACTGAAACACCAATTCAGACACGGATACAGTTTTTGTCTGGGGGGCAAACAAATCTAGTGTTTGGATCAGAACTAGGTGTGTCAGCCAGGTACAAGTGGACTGCAGCAAGCTGGAGAAATGAAACTCAAACTCATTAGAGGGTGAGTTTGCAGACCGGTTCAGTTGCAGAGGACTCTGAATATGGAAATGGTTGTTAGAGACAATGAGATACCGAGTCCAGTGATTAGGCCTCGTCCTGAGATTGCCAGCATCAGTTTCCAGTTTTAGCCAACTCAATTCACTCCTGGTAATATCAAGAAATAGTTGAGAGCACTGGACACTATAAAGACCCAGGGGAGGGGTTCAGACAATATTCTGGCAATATTATGAAGATGTGTGCTGCAGAAGTAGCTGTACACCTTAAGTTGCTCTTAGTACAGCTACAGCATTGGCATTTAATTGGTAATGAGAAAAATTGCCCAGGTATGCTTGTTCCTAAAACAGGACAAACCCAACTAGCCAACCACCACCTTATCATTATTACTTTTTTTAATGTTTGAACAAAAGTTAATGGAAATAGTCATCATTCATGATGCTACAAAGCATCACATTTTCAGCAATAATTTGCTTGCTGATGCTCAGTTTGTGTTCTACCAGGGTCACTGAAATTTTGAACTCCTTCTGGCCTTGGTACAAATGCAAAAGGAAAGAACTGATCTCCAGAGGTGGGGGTGAGAGACATAGGTCGACATCAAGATAGCATTTGAAGGAGCATGGCATCAGGGAGCCCCAGAAAAACTGGAGTCAAAAGAAATTGTGGGAAAACTATTCAGTGTTTTGAAATCATACATATCTCAAAGCAATATTATTATTGGAGGTAGATAATCTCAGTCCCAGGGCAGACCTACAGGTATTCCTTGGGGTAGTGTCATAGACACGAATCTTCAGTGCTTCATCTATGATTTTTGATTTTTCCCCACCATCAGAAGCTCAAAAGTAGCGATGTTTGCTGATATTGGCTAGAAAATTCAATGCCATTCAAGACTCCTCAGATTCTGAAGCTGTCCATCTTTACATGCAACAAGACCTTCACAACATCCTTGGGCTGGTTTGGCAAATAATGTTCATGCCACACAATTGCCAGGCAATGACCATTGCAAACAAAAGAAAATACAATCATTGGTTCAATGGCATTGCAATTGTTAAATGCCCCACTATCAACACACTGGAGGTTATAATTGACCAGAGTCTGAACTGGACCAGCCACATAAATACTGTGGCTACAAGAGCCGGTCAGTGACTAGGAATTTTGTGACAATGAACTCACCTCCTGTTTTTTCCAGTGTTTGCCTACCATTCTGAAAGATTGAAATCAGGAATATGGTAGAATACCTTCCACCTGATTCTGGGGCCAGGACAGCCCTGACAATACTCAATAAGCACAAGACCAGATAAAATAGTCCAATTGATTAGTTCCTTTTTACTCCCTTCAACATCAACTACACAATGATGATGGCATGTACCATCTATAAGTTGCACTGCAGTAACTCATCAAAACTCCTTCAACAGCATATTCCAAAGACAGAATGTCTACTACCTCATGAAAGGCCATTAAATGCATCAGAAAGCTACCATCTGCTAACTCTCCACCGAGCCACACACCATTCTGCTTTGCAATGGTATCTCCATTCCTTAATTATAGCTGGGTCAAAATTCTACACCTCCCTTTCTCGCAGTATTGTGTACATACCCACATGCTAAAGACTGTAGCAATTCAAGAAGGCAGCTCACAATCACCTTTTCAAAGGAAGTAAGTAATAGGCAACAAACACTAGCCTAAAGGAACATGAATGAATAACCACAACTTCATGGAGAAGTCTGATTCCAACTTGGCAGATGCTACACAGAGCTTGCACTTTGCAGCCTGTGCTTTAGCTGCTTTTTGAGGAGCAATTTATTCTGTCACAGGTAGTCAATCTGTGAAATTCTTTATCATCGAGGGCTATAGATGCTGGTCATTAAATATAGATATCTTCTATTCAACCTGTTCAGAGTTATTATTACATACCTCCTGGAGTAAGTGAGACTTGAACCCAGATGTCCTGGATTAGAGATTAAGGACATCATTATATTCAAAAACTGAGATAGACAGACTGATTTCTTTAATCAGTGAGGGAATCAAGGGTTACAGGGAAAAGGCAAAGAAGTGGCTTTGAAGATCATTAGATGAGTCATGTTCTCATTGGATGTTAGAGCAGACTAAGTGGTTTAAATGGCCGATTTCTGTGGACATCTCAGCCATGACCTGTACCACTAGTGTCCCTTGAAAATCTGGTAATTAGCTGACTTCTTGAACTGCAGCAGTTTGTGTGGTGAAGATTTGTGAAAATCGATGATAAAATGGATATTACAGCATTTTAACTCAACAACAAGGAAGGGTTGTTGATTTCGTTCCAAGTTAGGATGGTGTGTGATTTGAAAGGGTATTTGAAGGTAGAAGAAAGCTGAACTACAGATGTTGGAAATCAAAAACAAAAACAGAAATAATTGGAAAAGGTCAGCAGGTTTGGCAGCCTGTGTGGAGAGAAATCAGAGTTGACATTATCAGGTTCCATAAAATGTTGCCTTCATGTCAAAGAGCTTAATTCTTTCATCCACATTTGTACCAAGGCTGCAATGAGGTCTAGTGCTGATTGATCATGAAAGTTCAGCACAAACTCAAACATTGGTGAATAGGATATTGGTGAGGAATGTCACTTTATATCACTGATTCCTTCCATCACTTTGCTGATGACTTACAGAAAGTTGGTAAACCAGTAATTGGTTGCATTGGAATTGTCCTTTTTTGTACAAGTCAAGTAGATATTAGTGTTGTAGCTGTATTGGAAAACTTGGTTAGAGAGCAGTAAGTTCTGAAGCACAACTTTTACTAGCGCAGCCAAGATTATGCACTAAGCCACAGGATTGTGAAGATAAATCATTCAATTGATATTTCTGGCCGAAGATATTTGCAAAGACCCTTGTCTTTTGCTGGGACCAGAGTGTTTGAATTATAAGGAGAGGCTAGATAGGCTAGAACATCTACCACTCGATGGTAGGAGGTTGAGAGATGACTGTATAAGGGTTTACAAAATCATGAAGGGTGTAGATAGGTGAATAGCCATGGCCTTTTTCCAAGAGTAGGGGAACCCAAAATTAGAGGGCATAGGTTTAAGGTGAGAGAGGGAAAATTTAAAAGGACTTGAAGGGCAACATTTTCACACAGATGGTGCACGTATAGAATGAGCTGCCAACAGAAGTGGCAGAGGCAGGTATAATTACAACTTTTAAAAGATATTATGACAGGTACATGAATGGGAAAGATTTAGAGTGATATGGACAAAATGCAGGCAAATGGGCCTAGTTCAGTTTAGGATACCTAGTAAGCATGAACAAGTTGGACCAAAGAGTCTCTCTTTCCATGCTGAATTACTCTATGGCTCTGACTTAATGCTTATGACAGAATGAAGAAAAATATGGCCTTCAGATTATAGATTGTTATAGGAATTCAGTTTTGCCACTGGTAGAGACGCACAGCTCATCACAGATGCCCAATTTTGATCTGTGAGATATGTTCTGAATGTTTCAGTCAGCACAATGGTCGTATCATACAACATGATCCAGTATGCTCCCTATGTGAAGATACCACAATAACATCTGATAGTCAATATTGTCAAAATGCCACAGGCAGACATACCTGTGACGGTAGATTGGGGACAATGTCAATAGGCTTTTCTTTTGAATTGGCATTGTCATCACCTGTAGCAGGTCAGCCTATTCTTCAAACCCTTGGCAAATACTGTCAGTATTGATACTAATTTCTCAATCCTAGTGAAGAAACCAGAAACCAAAATAACCAAGTCAACTGGATGACCCCCAAATGAGAGAATATTACCAAAAAATCAGAATCCATGAAAATTGAACAAGGGTTGACAAGCAATGATATTTCCAATTAAAAAGATAAATTTCACTTTCAATGGTCAAAACAACAAAGATAACAGGAGAAGTAATTTTTACCACCACCAGATGCCCACTTCATTCTACCTGCACCTTACAAAACTGAAGTAGCAAAACTACACTTTTTTTCCATATTCAATTTTATTGAATAGAATGAGTATTCCAAATCTCAAGATTTAGTCCTGAAAGTTGATCAGTTTGTGATAGTGTAACTTGTGGGTCATGAATTTTACCATAGCAACACTGTTCAGGGAAAAGTCAAGACATTCAAAGAAAAGATATTTTAAAAGAGATTAATTTAGAATGGTATCATGGGCAAAGCAGACATAGTGGGCCAAAGGGCCTGTTCCTGTGCTGTATTGTTCTATGTTCGACATGCCTTACATAATCACAGGACTCACATCATCTCGGCAGACATGTGGCACTACATAACAACACAATTCCACAAAATGCAAGAAAGTTCAGGAGTCCAATTCAATAATACCTTTTCACCTACAAGTTTCAAGGATACAATTATCGACAAAGAACACTTAACTGATCCCTCTATCCCACAGTTCAAAAGGTGCTCATAATCCAGCATTCCTTTTTTAATTGACTAACCAGTAACATCTCAATTCAAGGTTTGGTCACTTTTGGGGAAAACATCCAGCTCTTTAGCATTCCCAGGCTATTCATATGGCTTTCCAGATTTATTTAGCCAGCTCATGTATTAGTTCCAAGGGCTCTAATCTCCTTTTCTGCCAGACAGAAGAACTGATATTTTCCTGAATGATTTTCTTTCTCATCCGCAAGAATTATATGTGCTCCTCTTTCTGTTTTAGTCTGTTTTCTCTACGCAGCTGCATCTTTGGCTGATCACCTTCATTCTTTAGCTCCTTTGTTTGAAGCTGTCATTTTTGTCTACAGGTCTCCTTTGAGTCTGCCAGCCACGCTGCTTCTTAACTTTCTTCCTGTTAATGCTGCTTCCATGTCAAGAATGGCCAGGTCCCAGAACCAGTATTTCTTGTTATCTCAGAATATTGCAGTTAACATCACAACTGATCCCTTCACAATTGATACATGCCAAAATATATTTTAATAATAATCACAGATTCCATATTTTAAACAAATTGTATTTTTTCATATTGTATTGCTAGCAAGTGAGACTGCACCTGGAGTATTGTGTGCAGTTTTGGTCTCCCAATTTGAGGGAGGACATTCTTGCTATTGAGGGAGTGCAGCGTAGGTTCACAAGGTCAATTCCTGGAATGGTGGGGCTATCATATGTTGAAAGATTGGAGTGACTGGGCTTGTATACACTTGAGTTTAGAAGGATGAGAGGGGATCTGATTGAGACATATAAGATTATTAAGGGGTTGGACACTGTGGAGGCAGGAAGCATGTTTCCGCTGATGGGTGAGTCCAGAACCAGAGGACACAGTTTAAAAATAAGGGGTAGGCCATTTAGAACAGAGTTGAGGAAAAACTTCTTACCCAGAGAGTGGTGGATATATGGAATGCTCTGCCCCAGAAGGCAGTGGAGGCCAACTCTCTGGATGCTTTCAAGAAAGAGATAGACAGAGCTCTTAAATATAGTGGAATCAAGGGTTATGGGGATAAGGCAGGAACAGGATACTGATTGTGGATGATCAGCCATGATCATAATGAATGGTGGTGCTGGCTCGAAGGGCTGAATGGCCTACTCCAGCACCTATTGTCTATTGTCTATTTCTATTGAGTTTTGAGAAGATTTGTAGCTCAGGCTGAGTTTCTGGATGTGAGTTTGCTCACTGAGCTGGAAGGTTAGTTTTCAGATGTTTCATCACCATTCTAGGTAACATCATCAGTGAGCCTCTGGAGAAGCGCTGGTGTTATGTCCCGCTTTCTATTTATCTGTTTAGGTTTCCTTGAGTTGGTGATGTCATTTCCTGTTCTTTTTCTCAGAGGATGGTAGATTGCCTCCAAATCTGTGTGTTTGTTGATGGAGTTCCGGTTGGAATGCCATGCTTCTAGGAATTCTTGTGCGTGTCTCTGTTTGGCTTGTCCTAGGATGGATGTGTTGTCCCAACCAAAGAAAATCACCCATACAGCGTATTCAAAAAGAATGGGTACCCAATGAACACAGTCCGCCGATTTCTCAGCAACAAACCCAAACAAACAGACAAAACGGGCCCAGAAACCATAACCACTCTCCCTACATCAAAGACATTTCCGAAATGACTGCCAGACTACTCGGACCTCTTGGCATCAGGGTAGCCCACAAACCCACCAACACACTAAAACAGCAGCTAATGAACTTAAGACCCTATACAGACAACAAGCAAAATGAACGTCATCTACAAAATACCTTGCAAGAACTGTGACAAACACTACATTGGACAAACAGGCAGAAAGCTAGCCACCAGGATACATGAACATCAACTAGCCACAAAACAACATGACCCACTATCACTCGTATCCTTACATACAGATGAGGAAGGACACCACTTTGATTGGGACAACACATCCATCCTAGACAAGCCAAACAGAGACACGCACAAGAATTCCTAGAAGCATGGCATTCTAACCGGAACTCCATCAACAAACACACAGATTTGGAGGCAATCTACCATCCTCTGAGAAAAAGAACAGGAAATGACATCACCAACCCAAGGAAACCTAAACAGATAAATAGAAAGCAGGACATAACACCAGCGCTTCATCGGAGGCTCACTGATGATGTTACCTAGAATGGTGACGAAACGTCTGAAAACTAACCTTTCAGCTCAGCGAGCAAACTCACATCCAGATATTGTATTGCTTCTGAGTCAAAGGTGTTGGGCAATTGGAACATTGCTGAGCCATTCTTGGCAATGCACATTAAATACATCCATCAAGAGTGCGTTCTGTGCCCTCATTAAATCCAATAGCATCTAAAGCCAACGGACAGGTCCAGTTTTATTCTTATTACACTATGTTATAGTAATTTGGTACCACTGAGTGGTTTATTAGGCCAATTCAGAGAGCAATTAAATATCAGTAGTAGAGGTAGCAAAGTGAAGAGCTAGACGAACACAGCAGGCCAAGCAGCATCAGAGGAGGAGGAAAACTGACATTTCACATCTGAACCCTTGTTCAGAAATGGGCAAGGGGAAGGGGATTCTGAAATAAATGGAGACGGGGGAGGCAGATGGAAGATGGAAAAAGGAGCAGATAGGTGGAGAGGAGACAGACAGGTCAAGGCGGCAGGGATGGAGCCAGTAAACGTGAGTCTCGACGGGGAGTTGGGGTGGAGGTTGGTCAGTCCAGGGAAGATGGACAGGTAAAGGAGGCAGGAATGAGGCTGGTAGGTAGGATGTGGATGTGGATGTGGATGTGGAGGTGGGGGTGGGTTTTGAGGTGGGAGGAGTGGATAGTTGGGAGAGAGGACACACAGGTTAGGGAGGCAGGGACGAGCTGGGCTGGTTTTGGGACACAGTTAGGGGCGGGGTGATTTTGAAGCTTGTGAAGTCCAATACATCATCCTCCAGCACTTTCTCCACCTGCAATCCGACCCCACCACCAAAGACATTTTTCCCTCCTGACTCTTTTATCTGCCTTCTGGAGGGACCACTCTCTCCGTTACTCCCTTGTCCGCTCCACACTCCCCTCCAGCCCCACCAGCACTTTTCCCTGCAAACGCTGCAAGTGTTACACCTGCCCCTACACCACCCCCCTCAGGCCCATCCCAGGGCCCAAGAAAACTGTCCACATCAAACAGATGTTCACCTGCACATCTGCTAATGTGGTATACTGTATCTGCTGTTCCAGATGTGGCCTCCTCTACATCGGGGAAATGACTCCACTTCCCAGTCGCAAACCACTTCAACTCCCCCTCCCATTCCTTGGATGACATGTCCATCCTGGGGTTTCTCCAGTGCCACAATGATGCCACCCAAAGGTTGCAGGAACAGCACCTCACATTTTGTTTGGGAGCCCTGCAGCCTAATGGTATCAATGTGGACTTCACAAGCTTCAAAATCTCTCCACCCCTGACTACATCCCAAAACCAGCCCAGCTCATCCCTTCTTCCCTAACCTGTCCATCCTTTCTCCCACCTATCCACTCATCCCACCTCAACCCCCACCCCCACCTCCTAACTACCAGCTTTATCCCCACCTCCTTGACCTGTCTGTCTCCTCTCCACCTGTCTGCTCCTTTTATCCATCTTCCATCCACCTCCCCCTCTCTCTTTATTTCAGAATCCCCTTCCCTGCTCCCATTTCTGAAGAAGGATCAGCTTTCCTTCTCCTCTGTTGCTGCTTGGCCTGCGGTGTTCATCCAGCCCTACACCTTGTTATCTTATTTTCTCCAGCATCGGCAGTTCCTGATATCTTCATATCAACATACCAAGTTTTATAGAATGTAATACTCCTGTACCTGTTTTGGGTATTCATGTGCAATCCATCCAAATTTCTTAACTAATAAAGAAACATTAGTTTTGGGAGACCGTGCGCACAGCCTAACAATACCTGCCCTGTGCTTTGACAGCCCATGCATAAACCTTACCATTCTATTACGCACTGGGTTCAGTTTTTTTTAAAACTTTTTTTTGGCACATTGTATATTCATTTGTCCTGAGTTGATCTAATCAGGTACAATCTCCTCCAGATTATTCCGGAAAACTTTTGAACATTATGGTGAAATGGGATCAATAAATAAAGTTAAGAACTTTGGCCTCTTTGACACCATGTAACCTGTATGATTTTTTTTTCCATTGTTTTTCTTTCTATTCTTTCAAACATTGTTTTCTGCAAAAAATGAAACACAGAACTAATGCAACACATTACAACTTCCTTTCCACCTCATTTTGGAATGAATACTTCCCTTTCTGAGGCCCAAGTGTAAACTTTTTGTTTGCTCCAATTCCTGGGCATAGCCCTATGGGTCACGTGTGACACTCACCTATCATTGCTCAGGTATGTCCCTGCTCATCACTGAGGCATGTTTCTTTGTCGAACCGTAAATCTGTGGGGGAAAAAACGGGTAGTTTCCTGAATAGGAAATAAGTAAATTAGAATTTTAGTAAAGATATTATCTCTATTTGGCGTTTAAAATGAATCTGAAATCAGCCCCACTCAGTAGTGCTATTATATCAAACTCAACTCAAATGGCAAAGCAAATAAAATAATTAATAATGGATCCAGCTGGGAAAAGGTGAGATGACACTTCAAATGATGTCTGATGAAGGACTGGGAGTATGATTAATTGAGGGTGGAATTACAGTTGAGAGAATGTTTGGGGCAGGAGTGGCAGTGGAAGAAAGGCAGGTCTTGGTATTGGGATTGGAAACACAATTTAATTTGGAAAGGAACAGAAAGCTTGGGATTTCAAGTTCAACGGACATGGAATTGGATTGGAACAGTAGGTGAGAAATGGTTTTGTAGACACGTGAATATAAATGCAGCTTTTAGCCAGCACCTTCAAGGGAGGATAGGTCTTAAACACCAATCAAGGTCTGACATTTTTTTAGAAGAGAATTTGAACCCCATTGAGAATTGGCATTGTTAGGTAAGGATAGAATGGTGAACTCCTGTGAAAGTTAGCACCTTCAGGAGATCAGGAACAGTAGTAAGAATCATACTTTCAAGAGTGGATGGGGTTGACCATAAGTGAAAGGCAGCACCTTCAGGACAGAAGGGAAGAAAGGTATCTTGTTTGCAAACTATTAATTTATAAATTATTTTAATGCAGTGGCTGGTAAACCAAACTCAGAGCAGCCGTTATACAGTTTCTGCCCAATTTACTTTGTCTTTTGGTTTAACACCAGCCAATTAACAATTGAGAAATGCAGCAACTGCGGAGACAGTGAAGAAGAAATGTTACCCACCCCTTACCAGAAAAAAAGACAAGAAAATAAATTCAAAGCATGAAAACATGCAAAGAGTTCCAGCTGCTGTGAGTTGAATCACTTATTGCAAGTGGAATCCTGGCAAGAAGTTTGGAGTCAATCAGTACCTTGAGTAAGTTATTAATTTCTATAGGGCTCAATTTCACAACAAGCCCTCTGAACTGAGTTGATTTGATTCATGAGCTACGGTCAACTGAACGTTTCAATTTACCAGCTAATTATTGCAGTGTATCTGCTAAATGACTTGACAGTATTGACAGATGATCACAGCTACTGCATAACTTATGTCCTAAAAGATTGGGGCAGGCTGCCGAACTGTTGATGCAGGATATACTTAAGTGAATATGAAATGCTGAACAGTTAAAATTGTTTAAGACTTAGCTAGTGGTATTTCTTGCTACAGGCCAGAAGACTGAGTTTGAAGCACTATTCCAGAAACCTGAGCCCATAATCTAAGCTGATAGTTCAGGGCAGTAGAGGGAGTCCTGCAACTCTTTTAGACTGGGCTCTGTTTCTCTTCTGAGTGGATACAAAAGATCTCTCAGCATTGTTATCAAGAAAAGAGGAAGAATTATCCCTGGCATCCTGGCCAATAGTTAACAACAGCAATGAATACTCATATTTATCACCGTATTTGTTGGCTGCTCCACCACTGATGATGTCTACTCAAGGCCGAAAAAGTCTTTTTAGAAGGATCACTCACAGCTAGCAAGACCTGCAAATACTGGAGTCAGAGACAACAGTGTGGACCTGGAGGAACACAGCAGGCCAGGCAGCATCAGAGGAGCAGGAAAGTTGACATTTTGGGTCAGGACCATTTGAGTCCCGACATGAAACATAAACTTATCTGCTCTACTGATGCTGCCTGGCCCAGAGTGTTCCTCCAGTTCCACACTGTTGTCTCCTTTTAGAAGGATGATCATTTCTTCTTTTCTAATAGTAATGAGGTCAGAATTCAATGTTTTGTAAGCTTCTTCATTAGAATCAAGGGTCAAGACATACTGATGACAAAGGCATGTTGCACTACTGCTAAATGGTAGGTGAAGTACCATGATTATTTTATTCATACAATTAACTTCTAACAGCATTGGTGTACAGAGGGATCTTGGGGTTCAAATCCATAGCTCCGTGAAAGTGGCTACATAAGTAGATAAGGTGGTAAAGAAGACATACGGCATGCTTGCCTTTATTGGTCGGGGAATTGAGTACAAGAGTCAGAATGTCATGTTACAGCTTTGTAAGACTTTGAGGCTATATTTTGAATGCAATACTCTATTTTAGTTGACACATTACAGAAAGGTTGTGAAGGCTTTGGAGAGAGTGCAGAAGAGGTTTGTCAGTATGCCGCCTAGAATAGAGGGTATGAACTATAAGGAGAGGCTAGAAAAACTCATTGTTTTCTCTGGAGCTGCATACGCTGAGGAGAGACATGATACAGTCTGTAAAATTGAGATGCATAGGTAGTGTTGGTGTTCAGAATCTTTTTCCCAGAGTTGAAATGCTTAATACTGGATGGGAATACATTTATGGTGAGAGGGGGAAAGTTCAAAGGAGATGTGAGGGGCAAGTTTTTTTTTCTTGTAGAGAGTGGTAGGACCCTGGAACACAGGGGTAGTGGTGGAGGCAGATACGTTAAGGGTATTCTAAGGACCTCGAGATAAGCACACGAATATGTAAGGAATGTAGAGATATTAACCAAGGGCAGGCAGAAAGGATTAGTTTAGTTTCGCGTCATGCTTGGCAAGACATTATAGGCTGAAGGGCCTGTTCCTGTGCTGTACAGTTCCATTTTCTATCTATGCTACTTTTGAGGGCAAAACTAAATTTGTGAACAGATTTTTTTTCTGAAGAAGGATCCTGACACGAAGCTTCAGCTTACCTGCTGTGTTTATCCAGCTCTACACCTTGTTATCTCTTGTGAACACAAGGGTTGCCCCCAGGTTCTCCTTTCTTGTGATAAAATGGATCTGTTCCTTCCGCTATCGCACTGAGAGTAACAAAATGATTTTGGAGTTTCAACAACTCGGTTGATGAATTACTGCTCTCCTTTCTGGATGATCATTCTTGGTATTATCCACAAGTATTCTAACATTCCAAGCTGCAAAACTTAGTGTTTTCTTTATTTGACCTCAAAGGTTGGTGATCTCACAGGATGTGGTTTTCCTCCCAAGAGAAAGTAGAGCCACCTATTTTTAGGGTATTTTTTCTGGCTCCTCCCTATCTAGGGTGAGCAGAGGGTATCTTGAAGGGAACTTATCAGAGAGACTGCTGCACAAAGGTGCCACAGTCCCAGCACTAGTGTCCAACAACCTTCTTGTATCTGTGTGTATATTCTTAATTAAGGAGTTTAAAGTTCACTACCCTGTCCCTTTTACAATTTTCATTTCCCTGCTATTTTCCATTGTGACAACCAATGACAAAAAAACCTTGAGTTGACTTTGTTCAATGTGGGACACAGCCATTGACCTCACTAGCTTAACATCAAGTTATACTTGTATGGTAACTTCAATGTAATTTTATAGTACGTAACTTAAGCTGACGCCTCATTTTGTCAGTTTTTGGCTGGGATTCGTCAAGATATTTGTGAGAGTACCAATGTAAAAGTGAACAACATTTCATACTTTCTGAGACGAATGCTGATTGGTTGGCCAGCTGATTCTGATTGTTGGAGGAATTGCCATGAAGAATGCACCAGTCGGATGATTACTGGTAGTTAACAACCAGACATTGTTTAAATTTAAAATAGGCAGGCTGACTCTGATTGTTCAAGGCATTGTCCTAAGGAATAATCCAGAAAATAATTCTTGTTATTTTAAGTTTTAAACTAACTGTAAAGAATTCTGTGTATTAATACATGCAGCTTCCCGAATGCCCAAGTGCACCCCACTGCAAGGCTGACTGACAATTTTGAATTAGTTGTCAGCATAATACTTAGCACATCCAGGATTAATGAGCAAAATATATCAACTGCTGAATCACATCTAATGTTGGGCATTGTATTTTGGGTTTTGTAAGCATAGACTGGTTCAGTACAGTCAGTGCCTTGGCTGTTGCTGTTTAACATGATTCACCAGTGTCAGGGCATGCAACCTATCTACCTACCAGCACATCGGCACAGAAATTCATATTCTGCATTATTCATTTGTATGGTAGGTGAACATCTTTTAGGCTTGATGGCAGCATCAGCAGAGTGAGCTTGTTGGATGTGGTTAATTAAGCTCTCACTAGAAGTGTGGACTTGGATTATGTTTGAAAACATTTACCTTCTAGTTTACAACAATAGTAGCAAAGGATGGTTAAGACAAAATGTGAAGTTTTGAGGCATGATTATGCACTCCTGCATTCTGAAAATGAGCCTTATGAGCAATGGAAGAATGAAGTAAATTTGTGGACCTGTGTTATTGCTTTATCAAAGAAAACAAGATGTATGGTCTCAGCAGTTTTGTTACCATACAGAAGTTGGATAAGTAATGATGTTTCTTTTTGAATTTGGAGCGTGATGATTTGAACATGGATGATGGTTTGGACAGATTGTTAACTTTCATTGATAATATTTATCAAAAAGATGAATTATTGACTGCTTACGAGGCATGATCAGATTTTGATAGCACCATGCAAAAGCGCATGATGGAATTCAGTAGATTGTATGCAAGGTTGCAGAAATTTCATTTGGGAATTATGCATTTATGCTGACACTTTTTGGACTGTGCCAAATTATCAAAAAAATGGACAGATACTTTGTTCTTTTTGGGAGTTAAATTTGTTGATAAATGTACTTTGCTAGAACAAATGTCAGACATTCAAAACAAAATCCGAGGAAAGCATTCCTTTCCAGGAGCATTCATTAGCACACAGGGGCAATTAATGACATGACAGAAAATGGAGGACTCAATGTTTAAAAAATTGGCAAGACTATCTTAATATATGTTGCAGGCAACAGTACAAAAGGAAAACTAACTAAAAGAAATGAGCACAGAAATAGCAATGGTAATTTTGTGAAGTGAAGAGAATTTGTGATTTACGATAGGTGGATAAACCACAAATGTTCAGTGTGTAGTCAGTTGAAGTTCTGGGTGGGATTCGACGTACCACTACTCTATGAACTATCCCAAATGATATTACAGTATGCAAAACTAAATATGAAGTAGTATAGTCAGAGGAAGAAGGTGGAGATATGGATCAAAGGATGAGCATTGTAATGGTAAGAAGTGGTTTCAGCAGATCAATGAAGATGTTGATGGCAGCCTTTTAATTGTGTAGTATTAGTGGATACACATCTGAAATATGAGGAATAGATTGGCTAAAATGATGCTGATATTCTGAGCAATAAGAATCAGGACAAAGTTATGAATATGAGACAGAGTTCCACCAGTTTCACAGATAATAACACAATAAAATATTTCAAAAGTGTGGTCATTCATTGTAAAATAGCTGGAATGAATCATTTTATTGTCAGAGATGGAGTGTCCAATGAAATATTGTTGTTATTTAACAGGCCATAAATGAAGCAAGCACAGACAAAATTAGATATGGAGAACAACAAAACTACAGTATTTGTAAAATCTGTGTTTTTGCAATATGCCCAATCATGACAACCATAAATTTCCTTTTACTATAATATAACCAATCTACTGAACAAATTAAAGCATTCTTGATATCACGGGCGAGATATTTAGAAGTCAAAACATTTAATTTTGTTAAAATTACATTGGCAGTTTGCCCATTCATCTTCCAAAGGTCAAAGTTTTATTAAAGGTTTGATAAATAAGAAATAAAGTCACATGGTAAAACCATAAAAAGAGATAAGTGTAAGTACAGGTGTGGGATTTGTAAAAGTTATAAAAGGACACCATTATGGCTGATAGTAACTCAGCACTTAACAAGATTTCAACAGTGTAGTTGCTATGGATTTAAAGGAATGGAGTGAATTTTTTAAAAAAAGTATAATTTTTACATTTTGTGTTTGGTGAGCAGATTTTGTGAATTAGCAATAATACACATAAAGATAAGAAAATAACTGTGACCAAGATAATGAAAAAGTGAATAGTGAGTGGATTTGGACCACTGGCAAAACTTCTCAACTGATAGTGAGTGTGAATTTTCTAATGCTGAATTTAGAGATTTGTGTGTGAATACAAAGTTGGCACTTATGAATACAGCAGCAGAAAGCACTGCTGGCAATGAGCTTTGTGAAAGGATCCAAGCAGTAATAGATAAAATCATTCATAATATTTTGAAAGATGTGCCAAACTATAAATTTTTACTTGCAGTGCCATTAGTTGTCCATGCTAAGAAGGTGTGGCAGATGGTTGAAGGATATAGTCCATAAAAGCAAGTTTTTGATAGAAGTCTTAAAGTTTCATCAGCAATAAGTGATCAGCCCTTACCCTGGGAGGGATCTAGCTCTGGTTTTTTTAGACCCTTTTAATGCACTGCATGCTTGCAGAAAGGATTTCAGTGAAGTCAGAATCTCAAAGGACTTGGTGAGCATTGATATACAAAGCAAGGCCATTGGAAAGTAGCTTCAGTCAGGAAAATATGGTTTATTGTAAGACAGAGGGACTTAAAGAATGGAGAGGCCTCTAGAGGTTTATTGATAAAAATAGAAAAATAATAATTGTACTCCATGAGAACATCTTCAAGACTGCTTGAAGTTATAGAAAATAACAGGGAGAGAGATACCTCTCATACCCAACTGTTCAGTCATTGTGAGGACCAAACTGTCATAGTTTGCCTGATGATGAACAGATTGTTCATTACTGTCATTGACAATGCCAGGAACATGAAATTTATTTTTCATCATATTTCTAAAGCAAACCCATGAGATGGGGTCTCAAGTGCAGGAGGGTTTATATTTTTTTCTTGGGGGAAAGCGAGGTAAATGTCATTCTTTAGCTGAAGAAGCTAAAAGATCAGAGGATAAGTAAAATGTACCTTAACATAATGAATGGTGGAGCCGGTTCAAGGTATAGAATAGACTACTCCTGCTCCGGTTTTCAATGTTTCTATGTAAGGATGTTTCATCAGATTTGGGGGTATCATGATAAGAGTTACCTAATTTGGGTATTTGCCAATAGGTTAGTAAGTTTGTTAAAAAGCAACAGTTTAGATATGATACATCAGTTAATTAGACAAAGAAATTATCCAACATTGGCAGTTAAGGGTGATTTATAGAATCGTAGAATCATAGAGTAAAACAGCACGGAAACAAGCCCGTCGGCCCAAACTGGTCTATGCTGACCATGGTGCCCACTCAGCTAGTTCCAATTGCCTGCATTTGGTCCATATCCCTCTAAACCATGCCCATCCATATGCCAATCTAAACGTTTTTTAGATGTTGCTATTATACCTGCCTCAGCCATTTTCTCCAGCAGCCCATTCCATATACACACGTCACTCTCCATGAAAAAGTTGCCCCTCAGGTCTTTCTTAAGTCTAACCCTTCTCACCTTAAATCTATGCCTTCTAGTTTTCAAATCCCCATCCCTGGGGAAAAAGACTATATAAATTCATCCTATCTCTGCCCCTCATGATTATATACACCTCAATAAGGTCAGCCCTCATTCTCCTACATTTTAAAGAATAAAGTCCTATCCTAGCCAACTGTGCCTAATAACTCAGGCCTACTAGTCCTGGCAAAATCCTTGTAAATCTTCTAAGCTCACTTTCCAGTTTAACTGTGCATTTCCTATAACAGGGTGACCAAAACTAAACAATACTCAAGTGCAGCTTCACCAACAACTTATGCAGCAGTAATATAACATCCCAACTCCTATACTCAATGCCTCAGCCAATGAAGGCCAGCATACTAATTGCCTTTTTCAACACCCTGTCCACCTGTGATGCTGCTTCAATGAACTATGTACTTGTACTCCTAGGTCCCTCTATTCTACAACATTCCTCAAGGCCCTATCATTTACTGCATAAGTCCTACGTCTGGTTCAGTGATACCAGAGGACATGTAGGCTTTTGGCACAGAATGTGTTGGTCTATATTGGTCCTGCTCTCTAACCAGTGTTAGGAAACTCTTCCTCCTTTTCTAGTCTACCTTCTATCTGGCTGTTCACTTAAGGAAGATAGTAATTTGAAGGAGTGAGTTTTATAGAATGTAGTTAACTGAGATAAAGCTATCACTAAAAGGTGTGGTAATAAAATGTGAGGCTGGATGAACACAGCAGGCCAAGCAGCATCTCAGGAGCACAAAAGCTGACGTTTCGGGCCTAGACCCTTCATCAGAGAGGGGGATGGGGGGAGGGAACTGGAATAAATAGGGAGAGAGGGGGAGGCGGACCGAAGATGGAGAGTAAAGAAGATAGGTGGAGAGGGTGTAGGTGGGGAGGTAGGGAGGGGATAGGTCAGTCCAGGGAAGACGGACAGGTCAAGGAGGTGGGATGAGGTTAGTAGGTAGCTGGGGGTGCGGCTTGGGGTGGGAGGAAGGGATGGGTGAGAGGAAGAACCGGTTAGGGAGGCAGAGACAGGTTGGACTGGTTTTGGGATGCAGTGGGTGGGGGGGAAGAGCTGGGCTGGTTGTGTGGTGCAGTGGGGGGAGGGGATGAACTGGGCTGGTTTAGGGATGCAGTGGGGGAAGGGGAGATTTTGAAACTGGTGAAGTCCACATTGATACCATATGGCTGCAGGGTTCCCAGGCGGAATATGAGTTGCTGTTCCTGCAACCTTCGGGTGGCATCATTGTGGCAGTGCAGGAGGCCCATGATGGACATGTCATCAAGAGAATGGGAGGGGGAGTGGAAATGGTTTGCGACTGGGAGGTGCAGTTGTTTGTTGCGAACTGAGCGGAGGTGTTCTGCAAAGCGGTCCCCAAGCCTCCGCTTGGTTTCCCCAATGTAGAGAAAGCCGCACCGGGTACAGTGGATGCAGTATACCACATTGGCAGATGTGCAGGTGAACCTCTGCTTAATGTGGAATGTCATCTTGGGGCCTGGGATGGGGGTGAGGGAGGAGGTGTGGGGACAAGTGTAGCATTTCCTGCGGTTGCAGGGGAAGGTGCCGGGTGTGGTGGGGTTGGAGGGCAGTGTGGAGCGAACAAGGGAGTCACGGAGAGAGTGGTCTCTCCGGAAAGCAGACAGGGGTGGGGATGGAAAAATGTCTTGGGTGGTGGGGTCGGATTGTAAATGGCGGAAGTGTCGGAGGATAATGCGTTGTATCCGGAGGTTGGTAGGGTGGTGTAGATGGAGAACGAGGGGGATCCTCTTGGGGCGGTTGTGGCGGGGGCGGGGTGTGAGGGATGTGTCGCGGGAAATGCGGGAGACGCGGTCAAGGGCGTTCTCAATCACCGTGGGGGGGAAGTTGCGGTCCTTAAAGAACTTGGACATCTGGGATGTGCGGGAGTGGAATGAGTGGAACTCATCTCCACCTATCTGGACTCCATTTTCTCCCCTTTGGTCCAGGAACTCCCCACCTATGTCCGTGACACCACCCACGCCCTCCACCTCCTCCAGGACTTCCAATTCCCTGGCCCCCAACACCTCATATTCACCATGGACGTCCAGTCCCTGTACACCTGCATTCCGCATGGAGATGGCCTCAAGGCCCTCCGCTTCTTCCTGTCCCGCAGGCCCGACCAGGCCCCCTCCTCCGACACTCTCATCCGCCTAGCGGAACTCGTCCTCACACTCAACAACTTCTCTTTTGACTCCTCCCACTTCCTACAGACTAAGGGGGTGGCCATGGGCACCCGCATGGGCCCCAGCTATGCCTGCCTCTTTGTAGGTTACGTGGAACAGTCCATCTTCCGCACCTACACAGGCCCCAAACCCCACCTCTTCCTCCGGTACATTGATGACTGTATCGGCGCCGCCTCTTGCTCCCCAGAGGAGCTCGAACAGTTCATCCACTTCACCAACACCTTCCACCCCAACCTTCAGTTCACCTGGGCCATCTCCAGCACATCGCTCACCTTCCTGGACCTCTCAGTCTCCATCTCAGGCAACCAGCTTGTAACTGATGTCCATTTCAAGCCCACCGACTCCCACAGCTACCTAGAATACACCTCCTCCCACCCACCCTCCTGCAAAAATTCCATCCCCTATTCCCAATTCCTCCGCCTCCACCGCATCTGCTCCCACGAATAGACATTCCACTCAGACACACTGCCCTCCAACCCCACCACACCCGGCACCTTCCCCTGCAACCGCAGGAAATGCTACACTTGTCCCCACACCTCCTCCCTCTCCCCCATCCCAGGCCCCAAGATGACATTCCACATTAAGCGGAGGTTCACCTGCACATCTGCCAATGTGGTATACTGCATCCACTGTACCCGGTGCGGCTTTCTCTACATTGGGGAAACCAAGCGGAGGCTTGGGGACCGCTTTGCAGAACAGCTCCGCTCAGTTCGCAACAAACAACTGCACCTCCCAGTCGCAAACCATTTCCACTCCCCCTCCCATTCTCTTGATGACATGTCCATCATGGGCCTCCTGCACTGCCACAATGATGCCACCCGAAGGTTGCAGGAACAGCAACTCATATTCCGCCTGGGAACCCTGCAGCCATATGGTATCAATGTGGACTTCACCAGTTTCAAAATCTCCCCTTCCCCCACTGCATCCCTAAACCAGCCCAGTTCATCCCCTCCCCCCACTGCACCACACAACCAGCCCAGCTCTTCCCCCCCACCCACTGCATCCCAAAACCAGTCCAACCTGTCTCTGCCTCCCTAACCGGTTCTTCCTCTCACCCATCCCTTCCTCCCACCCCAAGCCGCACCCCCAGCTACCTACTAACCTCATCCCACCTCCTTGACCTGTCCGTCTTCCCTGGACTGACCTATCCCCTCCCTACCTCCCCACCTACACCCTCTCCACCTATCTTCTTTACTCTCCATCTTCGGTCCGCCTCCCCCTCTCTCCCTATTTATTCCAGTTCCCTCCCCCCATCCCCCTCTCTGATGAAGGGTCTAGGCCCGAAACGTCAGCTTTTGTGCTCCTGAGATGCTGCTTGGCCTGCTGTGTTCATCCAGCCTCACATTTTATTATCTTGGAATCTCCAGCATCTGCAGTTCCCATTATCTCTCTCCCCACTAAAAGGTGTGGGCTGTGTTCAAAAAAGTTTATCATCTAGTGTATAACAGCAGATACCACTGCTGGCAAGTCCAGGCCTGGGACCTGCTTTTTAGTTTCAATGCCAAGGTCTCAATGGCTGATAAAATTCAGCCTATTCTTTCCCTTTTATTTCTATTCATTTGTGGGATGTGAGCATTGGCTGGCCAACATTTCTTGCCTATCCCTAGTTGTCCTTGAGTAGGTGGTGGTGAACTGCCTTCTTGAACTGCTGCAGTGTTCCTACTGTATGATGACCCAAACTGCTATTAGGGAGGGAATTCCAGAATTTTGATACATAGACAGTGAAAGAACAGTGACATATTTCCAAGTCAGGATGGTGAGTGGCTTGGAGGGAAATTGGAGGTGGTGGTGTTCCCATTTGTCTGCTGCCCTTGTTCTTCTAGATGGAATTGTTTGTGGGTTTGGAAGGTGCTGTCTGATGACCTTTGGTGAATTTCTGCATCTTTGTAGATAGTACACACTACTGCTACTGAGCGTCTGTATTGGAGGGAATGGATGCTTGTGGATGTAGTGTCAATCAAGCGGCTGTTTTGTCTTGGATGGTGTCAAGCTTCTTGAGTATTGTTGGGGCTGCACCCATCCAGGCAAGTTGGGAGTATTCCACTACACTCCTGACTTGTGCCTTGTAGATGGTGGACAGACTTTGAGAAGTCAGGAGGTGAGTTACCCACCGCAGTATTCCTACCTTCTGGCCTGCTCTTGTACTCATTGTTTACATGGAAAATCCGGTCGAGTCTCTGGTCAATGATCACACCCAAGATGTTGAGAGTGGGGTATTCAGTGATGGTAACACCATTGAATGTCAAGAGTTGGTGGTTAGATTCTCTCTTATTGGTGACGGTAAAAGCCTGCCATTTGTGTGGTGTGAACATCACTTGCTGCTTGTCACCCCAAACCTGTATATTGTCCAGATCTTGTTGCATTTGAACATGGACTGCTTCAGTATCTGACTAGTCACAAATGGTGCTGAACATTGTGCAATCATCAGCGAACATCCCCACTTCTGACCTTTATGATAGAAGGAAGGTCATTGATGAAGCAGCTGAAGATGGTTCGGCCTAGGGCACTACTCTGACGAGCTCCTGCAGAGATGTCCTGGAGCTGAGATGATTGAACTGCAACAACTATGACTATCTTCCTATGTGTCAGGTAGACTCCAACCACTGGAGTTTGCCCCTGATACCTTGATTCCAGTTTTGTTAGGGCTCCTTGATGCTACACTCAGTTGAAAGCCTTGATATCAAGGGTTGTCACATTCATCTCACTTCTGGAATTCAGCTCTTTTGTGTGTGTTTGAACCAAGGCTGTAACGTCAGGAGCTGAGTGGGTCTGCAGAGCACAAACTGGGCATCACTGAGCACGTTATTTCTGAACATGTGCTGCTTTATAGCATTGTTAATGACACACCTTCCTTCATTTTACTGATTTAATTTGTCAATTATAGAACATAGGACAGTACAGGCCCTTCAGCCCATGATGTTGTGCTGACCTATTATCCTACTCTAAGATCAAACTACCCTGCATACCCATCATTTTATTATCATCCATGTGCCTATCCAAGAGTCACTTGAATGTCTCTAATTTATCTGACTCCACTAGCACCACCAGCAGCAGATACCATGAACCCACCACACTCTGTGCAAAGAACCTACCTCTGACATCTCCCCTATACCTTCCTCCAATCACCTTAAAATTATGCCCCCTCATAATAGTCGTTTCTGCCCTAGGAAAAAGTCTCTGACTATCCACTCCTTCGATGCCTCTCATTGTCTTGTACACCTCTGCCAAGTCATCTCTCATCCTTCTTTGCTCCAATGAACAAAGCCCTAGCTTCCTCAGCCTCTCCTCATAAGACCTGCCCTCCAGTCCAGGCAGCATCCTGGTAAATCTTTTCTGCACCCTCTCTAAAGCTTCCACATCCTTCCTATAATGAGGCAACCAGAACTGAACACAATATTCCATTTAAAGAAGGGTCTAGACCCGAAACGTCAGCTTTTCTGCTCCTCTGATGTTGTGTTATCCAGCTCTACACCTTGTTATCATAATATTCCAAGTGTGGTCTAACCAGGCTTTTATGGAGCTACAGCAACAACCTCACAGCTCTTAAACTCAATTCCCGTGCCAATGAAAGCCAACACACCACACGCCTTCTTAACAACCCTATCAACTTGGATAGCAACTTTGAAGGATCAATGGATGGGGACCCCAAGACCCCTCTGTTCCTTCACACTGCCAAGAATCCTATTATTAACCCTGTATTCTGCATTCAAATTTGACCTTGCAAAATGAATCACTTCACACTTTTCCAGGTTGAATTCTATCTGCCCACTTTTTGCTCTGCATCCTGTCAGTGTCCCACTGCAACCGACAACAGCTCTCCACACTATCCACAACTTCACCAAGCTTTGTTTCATTGGCAAACTTACCAACCCACCTTTCCACTTCCTCATCCAAGTCATTTATAAAGATCACAAAGAGCAGAGGTCCCAGAACAGATCCCTGTGGTACACCACTGGTCACTGAGCTTCAAGCTGAATACTTTCCATCTGCTACCACCCTCTGTCTTCTATAGGACAGCTAGTTCTATATCCAGACAGCCAAATTTCCCTGAATCCCATGCCTCCTTACTTTCTGAATGGGCCTACCATGGGGAACCCTATCAAATACCTTGGTAAAATCCATTTACACCACATCCACTTTCATTAATGTATTTTGTCACTTCCTCGAAAGATTCAATAAGGCTTGTGAGGCATGACCTGCCCCCTCAAAGCCATGCTGATTATTTCTAATCAAACTATGGTTTTCCAAATCATCATAAATACTATCTCTCAGAATCCTCTCAATAATTTGCCCACCACAGAAGTAAGACTGACTGGTCTCTAATTCCCAGGATTATCCCTATTTTCTTTCTTGAACAATGGAATAACATTTGCCACCCTCCAATCATATGGTACTACTCCAGTGGACAGTGAGGACGCAAAGATTATCGCCAAAGGTGCATCAGTCTCTTCCCTTGATTCCTGTAGAAACTTTGGGTATATCCCATCTGGCCCAGGGAACTTATCCATCCTCATGCTTTTCAAACTTTCCAGTACTTCCTCCTTCCTAAAATCAATCTGTTCGAGCTTATCAGCCTGTACCACACTGCCCTCACAAGCCATAAGGTCCCTCTCACTGGTAAATACTGAAGCAAAGTATTCGTTGAGGACCTCCCCTACTTCCTCTGACTCTGCGCATAAGTTCCCTCCGCTATCCCTGATTGGCTCTACCCTCACTTTGGCCATCCTCTTACTCCACTTAAGTATAGATAGCCTTGGAGTTTTCCTTAATCTCACCCGCCAAGGTTTTTTCATACCCACTTCTAGTTCTCCTAAGTCCATTCTTCGGTTCCTTCCTGGGTATCTTTATTGCCCTCTAGAGCTCTGTCTGATCCTTGCTTCCTCAACCTTAAGTAAACTTCCTTCTTCCTCTTGACTAGATGCTCCACATGTCTTGTCATCCAAGATTCCTTCACCTTACCATTCCTTCCTTGCCTCCAGTGGACAAACCTATCCAGAGCTCATAGCAAGTGTTCCCCTAAACAATCTCCACATTTTTGTAGTGTATTTCTCTTCCCAATTCATATTCCACAGTTCTTGCCAAACATCATGATAATTCCCCCTCCCCCAATTAAATACTTTCCCATACTGTCTGCTCCTGTCCTTCTCATTACAGATCAGAGTGTTGTGATCATTATCATCGAAATGCTCTCCCAACAAGAAATCGGACTCCTGACCTGTTTTGTTGCCCAGCACTAAATCCAATACGGCCTCCCCTCCAGTCGCCCTACCTACACATTGAGTCAGAAATCCTTCCTGGACACCTGACAAAATCTGCTCCATACAAACTGTTTGCACTTAGGAGGTTCCAGTCGATATTAGGGAAGTTGAAATCATCCATGACAACAACCCTGTTACTTCTGCACCTTTCCAAAATCTGCCTCCCAATCTGTTCCTCAGTGTCTCTGTTGTTATTGGGGGTCTATAGAAAACTCCCAATAGAGTGACTGCTCCTTTCCTGTTTCTGACTTGCACCCATATTTACTCAGTAGTCAAACCCCTTCGACTTCCCTTTTTGCAGCTGTGATACATCTATGATTAGCAATGCCAGTCCCCCACCTTTTCCACCCTGCTCCTTATTTCTTTTCAAACATCTAAACCCCAGAACATCCACCAATTATTCCTGCCCCGTGTTATCCAAGTCTCCGTAATGGCCGTATCTCCAAGCACTGATCCATGCTCTAAGCTTGTTATTCTTATTCCTGACACTTCTCGCATTAAAACAGACACACTTCAGCCTGTCACACGGACAGCAACTTTGCCTTTTCAACTGTCTATCCTTCCTCAAAGATTGTCTACATACTGTATCCACCTACACACCAGCTATCCCATCCTTTGATCTGTAGCTCTGGTTCCCATCCCCCAGCCAAACGAGTTTAAACCCTCCCGAAGAGGTCCAGCAAACCTCCCGCTCAGAATATTGGTGCCCCTCCAGTCAGGGGCAAACCATCCTTCTTGTACAGGTGTCACTTTCCCCAGAAGGTATCTCAATGATCCACAAACCTGAAGCCCTCCCTCCTGCACCACCAACAGGAGAGCATTGGTCATTGGAGATTAAATGGTTAGGGCAACAGACTGGAGATTCTGTGGTCCCGAGCAAGACTTCCAGATGGTATGTTGCCTCCTGGGTGCCAGGGTCAGGGACGCCTCAGATTGAGTTTACAGGATTTCTAAGGGGGAGGGTGAGCAGCCAGAAGTTGTAGTACACGTTGGCATCTATGGTATAGCTAGGAAGCCGGATCAGGTCCTGAAAAGTGAATAGAGGGAGTTAGGTTGGAAGCTAAAAGGCAGGATGAGCAGAGTCGTAATCCTGTCCCTGTGGGAAATTCTCCTGTCCCATGACTTCCAACTGCAGCCTCCATCCTACCCTCACTTCATTGTGCTGTGAGATTTCTCACTGATCCTGGGTGCATTATCAGCAGCTGCCACCAGTCCTGCTGGTATTGTTTGCAATGCCGGTCCCTGATTGGCTGACAGGCTTGGAGGTGGGACTTCCATCCTTGGATTTTTGATCCTTTTGTAATAAGGTTGTGATAAGCACATAGACAATAGACTTTCCCCAAAATAAGTGACGCAAAACTTTTCTGGCTGTCTATACATTCAGAGAAAGCCCCATCATCTGGATTAAATACTACCCTTTATGTCTCCTCTTTATTTTGCAATCCAATTTTGTATCACCAGAAAATTTCAGTACATTACATTTAATCTCTTTAGTTTTGTTGGTAATATTGATTATGAATAAATGAGGCCCTAGCATTGTACCTTTATGACACCCACTTTTAAAAGTCTGCCATGTGAAAAAGTTACACCTTGGGTCCTTTCATATCTTTCCCCTCTCACCTTAAACTTACATCCTCTAGTTTTGGACTCCCCTATCCTGGGGAAAAGACTCTTGTCCATGCCCATCATGATTTTATAAAATTGTACAAGGTCACCTGTCAGCCTCCAATCCTCCAGGGGAAAAAAGCCCCAGCCCCTCCCTACAGCGCAAACCCTTCAAACCTGGCAACATTCTTTGTAAATCTTTTCTGAATCTTTTCAAGTTTCACAACATCCTCCCTATAGCAGGGAGAATGCTCAATCATTTCTAATAGCTTTGTCAAACATGATTTCACTTTCATAAATCATGTTGATGCAGATGAACTGTATAATTTTTCAAGAGTCCTATTATCAATTTCTTAATAGTGGATTCTAGCAATTTCCCTGTCTGGTATCAAGTTAACTGGCTTATTGTTTGCTGTTTTGTGTCTGCCTCCTTTTTTGGAAAGTAGCGAGTGCTACTTTTTAGTTGTGGTACCTCAACTGCACCACAATCTCTGGAATTTTTAAAAAAAATCACAACAGAGCATGTACTATCTCTGTAGCCACCTCTTAGAACCCGTGAATGGATTGTTTCAGCATCTGGGGAGTCACAAATTTAATACTGAACATTGTGCAATCATCAGCAAACTCTGCCCTTGTGATAGAGGGAAAGTCATAAGTGAAACAGCTGAAGATTGGGGATCATCTTCAGTGATGTCCTGGGACTAAGATGATCAATGTTCAGCAACTGCAATGATTTTCCTTTGTGCTAGATAGGATTCCAACATGTGGAGGCTTTCCTCCTCATTGATATTGACTTCAGTTTTGCTAAAGCTCATTGATGCCACTCTCAGTCAAATGTTCTCTTGATGTTAAGGGAAGTTGCATGCTTACTCTCTGACTCTGGTTGCTTATTCTGCCTTCTATATATCCTCATCTTTAAAACTTCATTCTGGATATTACAGGGCTATGCTACTGCTACAAGGTGTGAATGTAAAACACATTTTCTGAGGTATCTCTCACAGCACCACTGCCACCTTCTGCAGCAGATGTAACCCTTTGACCAAGTCTATTTATAAAAATGTACAGCTGAAAATTGGGCTTGTGAGCATCCATTTTGTGTGCCATGAGTCCTTAAAATGTAGAAATGTTCTAAGCAGCATGCCCAACACTTTTGAGGCAATTCATGCCAGAAACATGTTGCTGCAGCCATTAATGTATACCTACCTAAGGCATGCAAAGCAGGCAGGTCATGAAATCAATCAGGTGCGCAACACCAACGTTGCCATTTTGGAGCCCACCATTCTAGCCAATGATGTTTCTTAGCCTCGTATAGCTTAAACTCATGCAATACAGAAAGAACTCAGCCCAAGTGCTATTTAAAGGGATCATTAGTTTCTTACAGGTTGGTTGATGGTTGATTCCTTCTGTACGTTGCTCCAATTCTTAATGTGTCTGTCCCTTGCTATTGTATCTTCAAGTTTCAAAAGCGTATAGGGAAACACATGGCGGGTGCTAAAAAGGTATTCTGTTGATTTCAAGGTGTCGCACAAACTAGTTTTTCATAGGATATGTGCACCAAGTTGGCATTTCCTTTAGAATGCAGCAACACTTGGAGAATGAACAAAATAGTTAAACTGTTAACAGGAGGCCATATCTACCCAAAGTGTTCAGGAAGCAACACTCCTACCTCAACATTAGTGAGGAACAAACTATGAAATATTTATGCTTCTGAGCTCTACCATCTGCTGAAGTCACAACTGCAAATCCAGAGCAGGCCAAGAACCACGTTGAATTTGTTGTGAAAGTGACCAAATCAATGAACTGGCACTTATTTGGCCTCAATCTAGAGCTATTTGTAATGTTATCATGGTTTGCTATCCACTGTCGAGTGAAAACGATCACTTAGTTTCTCCATTGAAAAAGATTAAGTTGTAATTTTATGTCCTGTGCAGTAGCAAGCATAAGATTTCACAAGATTTGCAGTTGTGCAGGATGCCATTAATTCAATGTGCATTGCTATTTGGTCCTGCATTACAGGTCTACCCTATATGACAATCATGCTTCCAGCTGATGTGGCACCACAGGTTGCAAATCATGGAGGTTAATATTTGTGGTCACAGTCATCATGGCTTTACTCTATGCCAATCTGACTTGCAAACTGCACTGCATCACTTCAGTCAGCCAAAGAATAGCTAGAGGATGATAATGGCTATCAGCTGTCAAAACGGCAGATTCTAGTGTGTAACCCACATACATGTATGCAGCAAGTATTATGAAGACACACAAAATACGATAGCAGAAACTATTGTTGTGCTGAAGTAATGATTATGCTTCCTGATCCATTCTGGAGGAGTACTGCACTACTCAGGAGAATATATCTTAAGATTTACGGTGGACTGATCATCTTGATCAAGACTCATCATCTTGAGAGGACAGCCCATTTTACCAGATATATGATGATCAGCTGAAAAGTGAAGAGGAGGAAGAGAAACAGGAGGCAGTAGAAAGTAGGATTCAGCCCCCTTTGCCCATGCTGTCTGAGAAGAAATAATCTGAGTGGATTATTGGTAACTGCAATTATGCTCAATTCCTTATTCACCTTCTCTTTGTCACATAGTGGTGCGACATTCACTCTGCCACAAGGAAAGAAATAAAATTTATTAGGAAATTAACTTTCCAAAGCAAATTCATAAATCAAATTATAATATATCGCACACAAAAATCAAACTAATCACCTCCTACATTCCTTTTTATGCATTTTTGCCTGTCCTACAACTTTCACCTGGTGTACCCCAGTGGCTATAGCATGGTGGGAGAAATGGGGAAATGTCAGATTGCCTCGGAAGACATCTTTGAACATTTCTGGCCCTGGAAGGCCCTTATGTACTACACAAACTCAACGTGGGTAATAGCAGTCTGGGATGGCTGCGTGACACAATAGTAAGGCGGCATTAAAAAAAAATCATCTTGCGATGGGCACAAAGTTCACATACCATGCAAATAATACCACCTCCTTTGGGTAGAACTTCAGCAATCCTAATATTTTGTTGAAGGATGGATTACTGGATTGCTATGTCACTCCATAAATCCTCTGTATGCTGTAATCCGTAGTCTCAAAGGCAGTAATTTGAGTTTACATGGAAGCATGATGACCTTGAAATGAGAGCCATCTGACCATACACTCTGTTCAAAATGTTGGGTGGCTGCTCTCAAGCTGCAACATGAGTTGCAGTCCATAATTGTGCAATTGGGTTTCACCTTCACTTCTATGCTAGAAAGAATGGACTTCCACATCTAAATCATCATCTGAATCTTCTACAATGAAAAACAAGTGACCTTGCCTTCTGACGAGCTGGACTTGTGCTGTTCTACCCCTGCCCTGAGTACAACCTGTATATGTCCAGTGTCTCTCTCTCTCACTCTAACTCTAACCTAAAATGTATAGTGTCAGCATCTGAACCTGTGGTTGAGCCTGTAAAGTCAAGTGATGGTGCAGCATCTTCGTCAGCTTTCTAGTGTGACTGCACTTTGTGGCCATGTTATACTATTTGGGTATCAGAAAGAAGAAAACCTTATGGGTAACGTTGTGGTGTAATGGTTGGTACAGCAAGTCAGCATTGATGTGAAGTGGACTAGGAGAAGTATACAACAAATCAGTATCACAGTGAAATGGAATGGGAAGAGTATTCAGAGAGTTAGTGTCATTAAGGATAAAAGAGGACCCTTTGCTTTTGAAAGAGTATGAGAGTGAATAGGGTCAGTAATTTCATAAAGACAAAAGTGGACCAGCTTGAGAAGGGCAGTGACAGAAGGAGATTTTAAAAAAAAAATAGAACCTGTTCAACTTTTGTCCTCCTGCAACGGCCTAAGTGTGATGTCACAGGAAAACAGGTAGATGATAGATTGGGATGTCTTCTGTGTCTTTTGATTGGCCGGTTAGTTTAAATCAGGGGACATTATTAGTGCCGAAGAGTACAGCTAAGAAATTCTTTAAAATATTTAACATACAAATTATTTGAATAACATTGAGATGTCAGGAGGTGAGGAGGTACATGTGTATTATGTGGGCACTGGGGAATGTCAAAACTGTCCATAGTGATCACACCTGCAAGAAATTAGATTTACCTACAGTAAAGCCCAACAAGTCCACACCGCCCCTTGAAGCATCCCACCCAAACCCATCCCCATTCCCCTATAACCCACATACACCTGAACACTATGGGCAATTTAGGATGGCCAATCCACCTAGTCTGCACATCTTTGGGAGGAAACCCATACAGACACGAGGAGAATGTGCAAACTCCACACACAGTCACCCAAGGCTGGAATCGAACCCGGGTCCCTGGCGCTGTGAGGCTGCAGTGCTAACCACTGAGCCACCGTGCCACCCTGATTGCTGTTCTCAATACTTTGGCTCAGTGTTACTGAACTGGAGCCTGAACTATAGGCTATGAGGCATATCAATAAAAGGGAAAGTTACATGGACACTCTGCTTCAGGAGACTATAATAACACTTAGATTTATTACGTCAAATTTGATTTCTGGTCAGGGATAGGACGGTGTGAATGTGAGTGAGGCAGATAAGAGGATCCAGAAATTAGCATTGTTAATAAAAAAGGTATCAGTGCAGTGATGAGTGGTGTATTAGATGCAATATATCGTGACATTGAATCAAATTGAATGGAAATAAAGAATAGCAAGGAAAATAAGTCACAGGTAGAAGTCATCTGAAGGTCCCTGAAGAGTTGCTTCACTGTTGGACAAATTACGAATTGGCTAAGTGTGACATGGACAATGAATTTCTGGAATGCATCAAGGAATGCTTCTTCATAGAGTCCCTACAGTGTGGAAACAGGCCATTTGGCTCAGCAAGACCACACTGCCCTTCTGAAGAGCATTTCACCCAAAACCATTCGCCTATCCTTTTTCTTGTAATCCTGCATTTCTCATGTCTAATCCGCCTAATTTACACACCCCTAGACACTACAAGTAACTTAGCATGGCTAATCCACCTAACCTGCACATCTTTGGACTGTGGCAAGAAACCAACGGACATGGAGATAACGTGCAAACTCCACTCAGACAGTCACTTGAGGGCGGAATTGAACCTGGGTTCCTGGTGCTGTGAGGCAGCACTGCTAACCACTGAGCCACCGTGCCAGTACGGAGCAGAGCATGATGGCAGTCTTGGAGCAGTATGTTGCAGACCATATCTAGGAACAGGCTAATTTAGATCTAATAACATGTAATGAGGTAGGAACAATAAGTTATCTTGCAGTTTAGGATCCTCTAAGGATAGAGACCACAACATAATAGAATTTCAAATTCAGTTTGAGAGAGAGCTATTCCGATCTCAAAATACCATCATCAATTTAAATAAGGGTCATTACAGAGTTATGACAAAGGACTAGAAGACTAAAATTTCTAAAGCAGCTTGGGAAAATAGAGTATTGGGAATGTCAGTGGATGAGCAGTGGCAGACATTTAAGCTCTCAAAAATTTAATCCAGTCAAAAAGAAAGACTTAATGAGAAGGAGGAACCAGCTATGATTAACAAAGGAGATCAGGGAGAGTATCCAATCAAAAATTAAGGCATACAAGGTAGGAAAAATTAATAGGAGGCCAGAGGATTGGGATTTTTTTTGGAACCTACAGCAGATAATTAAAAAGATAATGAAGAAAGAGAAAATTGATTTATGAAAGTAAATCAGCAAGAAATAATAAAAACAAACTGCAAGAATCTCTGTGGGTATATAACAAGTGAGTAATGAAAGTAAGAGTGCAAACTTTGGAGCAGCTGGGGAATTGATGTCAGGGAATGACAGATAATTGAAACCAATATTTTATATCAGTCTTTATGATGCAGGACACTGTAAAGATCCCAAAGACATTAGACACTCAAGGTGCGAATGGAAGGAAAGATCTTGCTACAATCTCTATCATTAAGGACAAGGTATCTGAAAATCTAATGAGTCTAAGGGCAAACAAGTCACCAGGCCATGGATACTCAATCTAACAATTTGGGTTCTTATGTGGGCAATGCAAAGCCAGTAGTGCATCTACCTATGTTGGTAGTTTGAAAATTCAACTATGGGACATATGGTGATGGGAAAATGGCAAGCCCTCTGATAAGGGAGTGTTCTGAAGGAAAGGTAGAGGCTCCATGACAAAAAGGTGCCAGTTCAGCCTCTGAGAAGTCAGGGTTCACAGAAATGCTGGGGGTTATTAGATAGCTTGGGTAGCTAAGGTAGTTAAGAATTAAAACATTGGGAGCAGCAGAGCTGTGGGGGCTCAAAAGAAGCCTTGACAGCCATTGATAATTCAAAACAGTCGAGAGTATGGGTGAAGGAAGTTCAAAAGTACTGTTTGCTTGGTGCAACTAAGAAATATTGGATCTCGGCAAAATCTTAGGTGTAGTGCTAACTTAATGAAGCTGGCTGTCTGCAGAAGAGCTAGAATTGTGCGTGTCAGTAGATCTTGAAATGCAGCCTTTGGAATACAGTGGAGCACATTCAAAAGGCAAGAAATTTAACTACCAGGACATGAATGTTCATTTAGGCAGTTCATATCAGTGAATCTTGAGGGGAGAGTTTTAAGGCTAGATTTTCAAAGTGAATAACTGGAATTACTTGTAAATGAGAAAAAAAGTTTTAAGGGCATTGGCTCAATGGTATTATCATTGGTCTGTTAATCTAGACACCCGGAAAATATTTTGGGGACCTGAGTTTGAATCCTGCTACACTAGATGGTGGAATTTGAATTCAATAAATATCTGGAATTAACAGTCTAATGATGGCCATGAGTCAATTGTCAGGAAAAACATGGCTGGTTCACGAATGTCCTTTAGGGAAGGAAACTTAGCTGGTGTGGCCTATATGTGACTCCAGGCCCACAACAATGTAGTTGACTCTTAGTGATAATGGGAACTGCAGATGCTGGAGAATCTAAGATAATAAAATGTGAGGCTGGATGAACACAGCAGGCCCAGCAGCATCTTGGGAGCACAAAAGCTGACGTTTCGGGCCTAGACCCTTCATCAGAGAGGGGGATGGGGTGAGGGTTCTGAAATAAATAGGGAGAGAGGGGGAGGCGGACCGAAGATGAAGAGAAAAGAAGATAGGTGGAGCAGTTTCAAGGCTGAAGAGATTTGACTCTTAACTGTCTTTTGGGCAATAAATGCTGGCCTAGTCCTCATCACATGAATGAATATTAGAAAATTGTGTTTTGGTGATGTAAAAGGTCACTATATCCAGATGGGTTGCTGACAAATCCATGGATTCTATCTTGACCACATCTGCTACTTGATATGCTCTGTCAGTCGTTAAACATAGGTTGTCTACCAATCTTATTTGCTTCATTGTTAAATTCAGAAAGTTAGAACTTAAATTGCACATGTGTTGTAGATTGTTTTACTTTTCTGACCTTGTAAAATTTGGCTTATGGAATCTTGTGGCTTTACTTACATAGAATCATAGTGTAGAAGAGGCTTTTGGTCCATCAAGACTCGACCAACACATGAAAAACACCATGACCTTCAGTGTAATCCCATTTACCAGCACTTAATCCATAGCCTTGAATGTTATGACATGCCAAGTGCTCCTCCAGGTACTTTCTAAAGGATGTGAGGCAATTTGCCTCTACCACCCTCCTAGGCAGCGCATTACAGACCATCACCACCCCTGGGTAAAAAAATGTTTTTCCTCGCATCCCGCCTAAACTCCCTGCATCTCACCTTGAACCTGTGACCCCTTATGACTGGCGATTCAACTAACAGACACAGCTGCTCCTTATCTATTCTGTCCAACACCCTCGTAATGTTGTACACCTTGATCAAATCATCCCAGGCAGAATCCTGGTGAATCTCCTCTGTACTCCTTCACCCCAGAATTGCATACAGTACTCTAGCTGTGGCCTCACTACAGTTCTATACAGCTCCAACATACCTTCCCTGTTTTTGTATTCTATGCCTTGATTGATAAAAGCAAATGCCTTTTTCACCACTCTACTAGCATGCTCTTTAGCCTTCAAAGATCAATGGACAAAAACTCCAAAGTCCCTTTGTCCCACTGAAATTCCTTGTGTTATTCCATTCATTAAATACTTCTTTGTCAAATTAGTCCTTCCAAATTGTATCACCTCCAAATTTTCAGAGTTAAATTCCACCTGCCATTTATCAGCCCCTTTGGCCATCCCATTTATATCTTCTTGTAGCCCAAGACACTCAACCTCACTGTTAACCACCCAACCAATCTTTGTGTCATCAGCAAACCTACTAATCCAACATTTTACACAGCCATCTATGTCATTTATATAAATAACGAATTATAGGGGACCCAGCTCAGGTCCCTGTGGTATGCCACTGGACACCAGCTTCCAATCACTAAAGCAGCCTCTATCACCACCCTCTGTCTCCCACAACTGAGCAAATTTTAAATATACTTTTTCAATTTATCCTGTATCCCACATGCATTTGCCTTCTTGATAAGTATCCTATGTGGGACTTTGTTAAAGGCTTTTTTAGTATTCTCCTAATCAATAAAAGAGATCTCAATTCTTCTAAATTTGTATTAGACAAAAGCTATTATTATAACACCATTTGGCAGTCTCATTGGGGATCATAACAATACTAATTGGCATTATAGCCCTGCTGGTACTACAGCAGATTGATATGCATGTCGATTAATGTACTCTGATATTAAAGTAATTTGTTCGGGAATTCAGGCGACAGAGTAATGTAACAGCATTGTGTTGACAGGTATTCAGCATTCTGACTGACATTCAAGAAGTTTGATTAATATTAGTGTGATTAATATTATGGCATCATGACCAATATTACAGTATTTTGACTGTTGCAGTAAATTTGCAAAAGATTTCCCAGCACTACCAGACATAAGGACCTCAATCATGAAAAGAGACTTCGAAAAAAATAAGGTGGTAAATAGCACAAAGATTTGAACTGTTTGTCAAAAGATTGTCAGGAGAATTCTTTTTCACATGGTGGACTGTGATGTACAACATATATCCTGAAAGAATGAGAAAAGCACACTCAATAGTAATGATTGTTCAAAACAAACTGGATACATATTTGAGGGAAGATAATAAAATGTGAGGCTGGATGAACACAGCAGGCCAAGCAGCATCTCAGGAGCACACAAGCTGACGTTTCGGGCCTAGACCCTTCATCAGAGAGGGGGATCGGGTGAGGGTTCTGGAATAAATAGAGAGCGAGGGGGAGGCGGAACGAAGATGGAGAGAAAAGAAGATAGGTGGAGAGGAGAGTATAGGTGGGGAGGTAGGGAGGGGATAGGTCAGTCCAGGGAAGACGGACAGGTCAAGGAGGTGGGATGAGGTTAGTAGGTAGGAGATGGAGGTGCGGCTTGGGGTGGGAGGAAGGGATGGGTGAGAGGAAGAACAGGTTAGGGAGGCAGAGACAGGTTGGACTGGTTTTGGGATGCAGTGGGTGGAGGGGAAGAGCTGGGCTGGTTGTGTGGTGCAGTGGGGGGAGGGGACGAACTGGGCTGGTTTAGGGATGCGGTGGGGGAAGGAGAGATTTTGAAGCTGGTGAAGTCCACATTGATATCATTAGGCTTCCCGGTTCCCAAGAAGAATATGAGTTGCTGTTCCTGCACCCTTTGGGTGGCATCATTGTGGCACTGCAGGAGGCCCATGATGGACATGTCATCTAAAGAATGGGAGGGGGAGTGGAAATGGATTGCGACTGGGAGGTGCAGTTGTTTGTTGCGAACCGAGCGGAGGTGTTCTGCAAAGCGGTCCCCAAGCCTCCGCTTGGTTTCCCCAATGTAGAGGAAGCCACATCGGGTACAGTGGATGCAGTATACCACATTGGCAGATGTGCAGGTGAACCTCTGCTTAACTGCACCTCCCAGTCGCAAACCATTTCCACTCCCCCTCCCATTCTTTAGATGACATGTCCATCATGGGCCTCCTGCAGTGCCACAATGATGCCACCCGAAGGTTGCAGGAACAGCAACTCATATTCCGCTTGGGAACCCTGCAGCCTAATGGTATCAATGTGGACTTCACCAGCTTCAAAATCTCTCCTTCTCCCACCGCATCCCTAAACCAGCCCAGTTCGTCCCCTCCCACCACTGCACCACACAACCAGCCCAGCTCTTCCCCTCCACTCACTGCATTCCAAAACCAGTCCAACCTGTCTCTGCCTCCCTAACCTGTTCTTCCTCTCACCCATCCCTTCCTCCCACCCCAAGCCGCACCTCCATCTCCTACCTACTAACCTCATCCCACCTCCTTGACCTGTCCATCTTCCCTGGACTGACCTATCCCCTCCCTACCTCCCCACCTACACTCTCTCCACCTATCTTCTTTTCTCTCCATCTTTGGTCCGCCTCCCCCTCTCTCCCTATTTATTCCAGAACCCTCACCCCATTCCCCTCTCTCTGATGAAGGGTCTAGGCCTGAAACGTCAGCTTTTGTGCTCCTGAGATGCTGCTTGGCCTGCTGTGTTCATCCAGCCTCACATTTTATTTTCTTGGATTCTCCAGCATCTGCAGTTCCCATTATCTCTGATACATATTTGAGGGAATATGTTTACAGAACTATGGATAAGGAGCAGTGGGGTGGGATTAACTTTGTGTAGCTGGATTAAAGGTAGGGCATGAATGGCTAATTGGCATGTTATACTTATTCCATAATTCTATGAATGCAGTAGACAAATTAATATAATAGAAAACAGTGTCAGCTAATTATATACACATACTTCATACCCTGATTAAAATAATAAGTTTCATTAGTCAATCAGTAATTTGATTGTTACCATAAATTGGCTAATAATGGAATACTGTTCACATGATTGCCTGAGTATAGCATACTAATATTACTGTAAATTGCCAAATATGACAGCTGCTATTCAGTAGCCTAACTAATGTTCCAGTGGCCTAACTTTGTATTACAGTACTTTTGTCAGTATTATCGGTGAATAATATTGCAGCATTGTAACATTATAATATTGTTATTTCATTCAAAAGTAACATTTAAAGTTTTCTGACTCAAATTGCAGTGTCCTGGTTATTAAGAAAGGTGAGATACATCTGTGCCAGTAATAGCACTCGCAGTCATGGGCTGTCAGGATAATGAATTGATGGACATCAGTCTTAATCAATCCAGCAAGATTACAGAACTCTGTTACTGGACACAGCAAAACCACCTCTTAATCAGTTCTTAAATAAATAAAGACAGCAATTTTGTTATATTTTGACAGTAAGCCAATTTACTGAGTTGTGATACACGCATCGGATGTGTTGTGTTTCAAGTCACTGAGTTTTGTTTCATTCTGTTCGATGCCCAGTTCAATTTAGTCTATACAGTCTGATACGCATCTGCACAATGCCCCTACTGTGTCATATCAATATTTGTGCAATGGTTCTTCAAAATAATAATTTCAGTCCTATTCGAATAAATAATTATCTGGTTACAGAACATGGAATGGAATGTGAATGTCCAGGTGCACCAGATGCAAACTTAAAAAGATGGTCCTGTTTCTAGATTGCTTGATACCAGATATGTATGTGGCATGCAATGCCAGATTCACGATTTGCAAAATAAACATTGACAAGTTGAGAATATCAAAAGCTTCTAAATGGACTGAGCCAGATTGAACAGGTGCCACGATCTTCAGGAAGGACGAGTGGAACTGAAAGGAGTTTTATGTTCCTACATGTCTCTCAGCTAAATCTTTGAACGTTGACAGTCCCAAGTGAGGCACCTAATCTTACTCGTTCACTTATTATAAGTTTCCCCAATGTAGAGAATGCAACAGGTGAAAAAAGATCAAAGTTAATGGAGATAACGGGTACTGCAGATGCTGGAGAATCCGAGATAACAAAGCGTGGAGCTGGGTGAACACTGCAGGCCAAGCAGCATCTTAGGAGCAGGAAAGCTGACGTTTTGGGCCTAGACCCTTCATCAGAAAAGGGGGATGGGGAGAGGGTTCTGAACTAAATAGGGAGAGAGGGGGAGGCAGATTGAAGATGGATAGAAAAGAAGATAGGTGGAGAGGAGACAGAAGTTAAATGGAGCCTGTAGAGGTGGGGAGGTAGGGAGGGGATAGGTCAGTCCAGGGAGTAGGGACAGGTCAAGGGGGTGGGATGAGGTTAGTAGGTAGGAAATGGAGATGCGGCTTGAGGTGGGAGACCCCTTGACCTGTCCATCCTCCCCGGACTGACCTATCCCCTCCCTACCTCCCCACCTACACTCACCTCTACAGGCTTCATCCCCGCCCCTTTAACTTGTCTGTCTCCACCTACCTTCTCCTCTATCCATCTTCGATCTGCCTCCCCCTCTCTCCCTATTTATTTCAGAACCCTCTTCCCATCCCCCTTTTCTGATGAAGGGCTTAGGCCCGAAATGTCAGATTTTGTGCTCCCGAGATGCTGCTGGGCCTGCTGTGTTCATCCAGCTCCACACTTTTTATTATCTCAAAGTTAATGGAGATCTCCTGGAAACATCATTGATCATGTCTTTCTGAATTACCTGTTGATTTAAGTGCTTTGGCATGTTTTGCTATCTATGCTCATAGAATCTTCAAACTGCAGGAACGATAATACAGCACAAGAAGGGGGCCATTCAGCCCATCTTGACCATGCTGACCTAAAGACATCCGAAGACCTTTCTAATCCCATCTTCCTGTGCACGACCCATAGCCTTTTTAGCTTGCAGCACTTAAGATGCAGATGCAGATACTATTGAAAGAGTTTAGGGTCTCTGCCTCTGCCACCAACTCGGGCAGTGAATTCCAGACACCAACTACCCTCTGCTTATAAAAAAACTTTTTTCCCTCAACTCCCCTCTAATCTTTCTGCCACTTGGCTTACCCTGGTTTTTGAACTCTCTGCCAAGATAAACAGGTTTCTCCTGTCCACTCTATCCCTACCTCTCTCAATTTTGTATACCTCAATCATCATTGCTCAGTCTTCTCTGTTCTAAGGAAAACAACATGAAACTCTCCAATCTCTCCTCATAGCTACAGTTCTCAAGGCCTGGCAACATTCCAGTAAATCTTGTCTGCACTCTTTCCAGAGCAATTACGTCCTTCCAGTAATGTGGTACCAGAATTGCACACAATACTCCAGTTGTGGCCTCACCAGTGTCTTACATAGTTTCAGCTTTATATCCCTACTTTTGTATTCCATACCTCGCAATGAAGGGGCACATTCCATATGCCTTCTTTATGACCTTATCTATCTGTACTGTTACTTTTCCAGACTTGTGCACTTGCATACCAAGATCTCTCAATACATTCTCATTTATCGTGTATTCCCTTTAACTATTTGACCTCTCTAAATGCATCACCTCACACTGACTAGAGTTAAACTCCATCTGCCACTTTCTTGCCTTCTCCAACAACCCATCTACATTATTTTAGAGCTTACAGCTACCAGCTGTACAATCCACTCCATAACCAATTTTTATGCTCTCTGCAAAATTTCCAATTATGTCCCCCAAGTTTGTCAAAACCATTAATGTATAAAACAAATGCCGAGCCCTACCGAATACCACTCAAAACGGTTTTCCATTCGCAAGGGCAGTCGTCGGCCATTATTCTTTGTTTCCCATTACTAAGCCATTACACAGTTACGCACATCATTTTTAATAATGCATGTCACTTTTGGCATATCATAGGTGGAGTCAGGGAGATGTAAAAATGGACTGTCCACTTCTTTCCTCACTCTGTCAACTTGACCAATCAAGCTCTGATAGCAATTAGTAGCCATTTGGGACGATGGAGTCCAATTAGAGGTCCAGAGAAGGAACTCCACACCCAGTCAAGAGTCTTAAACGGGGACAATCATGTAGTATTGTTGTAATGTCATGAGCTGGAAGTCAGGGATGTCTACAGGTTTAAAGACCTCCTACTCTGATAACAATTAACAGCCATTTGGGATGATGGATGCCAATTAGAGGTCCAGAGAAGGAAGTCCACACCAATTAAGACTCAAAACATGGACAATGATGTGGTATTGTTTTAAACCATGAACAGGAAGTCAGGGATGGCTACAGGTTTGAAGACCTCCTGCTCGCTAAATGCCTCCAATTTTTATCGAATATTCAAAAATTGCTCTGTAAAAATGTACAGATGCTGCCACTTTCACCAACAGAATCTGCTGGTCCACTTAACCATCTTGCCGAAAGTGGACTGTTTCCTTCTGCATTTGTCTCCTTGTCACAGCTGTCATAAAACAGTCAAGTCATTCTCAGAGCCAACACCTCAAAAAATGCAGCAGCCGATAAAGTATGTTCTAACTATTTGATCATTAACAATTTTAAAAGCAATTAGAATTTTCAAAATGGCGACCAATTTTCATAAAACACATCTATCACAAATTTGGATTTGCACAAGGACATTATACTGCTGAGATAATAAAATGGGAGGCTGGATGAACACAGCAGGCCAAGCAGCATCTCAGGAGCACAAAAGCGGACGTTTTGGGCTTAGACCGTTCATCAGAGAGGGGGATGGGGTGAGGGTTCTGGAATAAATAGGGAGAGAGGGGGAGGTGGACCGAAGATGGAGAGAAAAGAAGATAGGTGGAGAGGAGACTATAGGTAGGGAGGGGATAGGTCAGTCCAGGGAAGACGGACAGGTCAAGGAGGTGGGATGAGGTTAGTAGGTAGGAGATGGAGGTGCGGCTTGGGGTGGGAGGAAGGGATGGGTGAGAGAAAGAACAGGTTAGGGAGGCAGAGATAGGTTGGACTAGTTTTGGGATGCAGTGGGTAGAGGGGAAGAGCTGGGCTGGTTGTGTGGTGCGGTGGGGGAAGGGGAGATTTTGAAGCTGGTGAAGTCCACATTGATACAATTGGGCTTCAGGGTTCCCAAGCGGAATATGAGTTGCTGTTCCTGCAACCTTCGGGTGGCATCACTGTGGCACTGCAGGAGGCCCATGATGGACATGTCATCTAAAGAATGGGAGGGGGAGTAGAAATGGTTTGCGACTGGGAGGTGCAGTTGTTTATTGCGAACCGAGCGGAGGTGTTCTGCAAAGCGGTCCCCAAGCCTCCGCTTGGTTTCCCCAATGTAGAGGAAGCCACACCGGGTACAGTGGATGCAGTATACCACATTGGCAGATGTGCAGGTGAACCTCTGCTTAATATGGAAAGTCATCTTGGGGCCTGGGATGGGGGTGAGGGAGGAGGTGTGGGGGCAAGTGTAGCATTTCCTGCGGTTGCAGGGGAAGGTCCAGGTGTTGTGGGGTTGGAGGGCAGTGTGGAGCGAACAAGGGAGTCACGGAGAGAGTGGTCTCTACGGAAAGCAGACAAGGGTGGGGATAGAAAAATGTCTTGGGTGGTGGGGTCAGATTGTAGATGGCGGAAGTGTCGGAGGATGATGCGTTGTATCCGGAGGTTGGTGGGGTGATGTGTGAGAACGAGGGGGATCCTCTTTGGGCGGTTGTGGCGGGGGCAGGGTGTGAGGGATGTGTTGCGGGAAATGCGGGAGACGCGGTGAAGGGCGTTCTCGACCACTGTGGGGGGAAAGTTGCGGCCCTTGAAGAACTTGGACATCTGGGATGTGTGGGAGTGGAACGCCTCATCGTGGGAGCAGATGAGGCAGAGACAGAGGAATTGGGAACAGGGGATGGAATTTTTGCAGGAGGGTGGGTGGGAGGAGGTGTATTCTAGGTAGCTGTGGGAGTCGGTGGGCTTGAAATGGACATCAGTTACAAGCTGGTTGCCTGAGATGGAGACTGAGAGGTCCAGGAAGGTGAGCGATGTGCTGGAGATGGCCCAGGTGAACTGAAGGTTGGGGTGGAAGGTGTTGGTGAAGTGGATGAACTGTTCGAGTTCCTCTGGGGAGCAAGAGGCAGCGCAAATACAGTCATCAACGTAATGGAGGAAGTGGTGGGGTTTGGGGCCTGTGTAGGTGCGGAAGAGGGACTGTTCCACGTAACCTACAAAGAGGCAGGCATAGCTGGGGCCCATGCGGGTGCCCATGGCCACCCCCTTAGTCTGTAGGAAGTGGGAGGAATCGAAACAGAAGTTGTTGAGGGTGTGGACGAGTTCGGTTAGGCGGATGAGGGTGTTGGTGGAGGGGGACTGGTCGGGCCTGCGGGACAGGAAGAAGTGGAGGGCCTTGAGGCCATCTGCACGCGGAATACAGTTGTATAGGGACTGGACGTCCATGGTGAAAATGAGGTGTTGGGGGCCAGGGAATTGGAAGTCCTGGAGGAGGTGGAGGGCGTGGGTGGTGTCACGGACGTAAGTAGGGAGTTCCTGGACCAAAGGGGAGAAAATGGAGTCCAGATAGGTGGAGATGAGTTCGGTGGGGCAGGAACAGGCTGAGACAATGGGTCGATCAGGGCAGGCAGGTTTGTGGATTTTGGGAAGGACATAGAAACGGGCCGTGGGGGATTGGGGAACAATGAGGTTGGAGGCTGTGGGTGGGAGGTCCCCTGAGGTGATGAGGTCATGAATGGTGTTGGAGATGATGGTTTGGTGCTCGTAACTGATGTCCATTTCAAGCCCACCGACTCCCACAGCTACCTAGAATACACCTCCTCCCACCCACCCTCCTGCAAAAATTCCATCCCCTATTCCCAATTCCTCCGCCTCCACCGCATCTGCTCCCACAATGAGGCATTCCACTCCCGCACATCCCAGATGTCGAAGGTCTTCAAGGAACGCAACTTTCCCCCCACAGTGGTCGAGAACGCCCTTGACCGCGTCTCCCGCATTTCCCGCAACACATCCCTCACACCCCGCCCCCGCCACAACCGCCCAAAGAGGATCCCCCTCGGTCTCACACACCACCCCACCAACCTCCGGATACAACGCATCATCCTCCGACACTTCTGCCATCTACAATCCGACCCCACCACCCAAGACATTTTTCCATCCCCACCCTTGTCTGCTTTCCGTAGAGACCACTCTCACCGTGACTCCCTTGTTCGCTCCACACTGCCCTCCAACTCGACAACACCCGGCACCTTCCCCTGCAACCGCAGGAAATGCTATACTTGCACCCACACCACCTCCCTCACCCCTATTCCAGGCCCCAAGATGACTTTCCATATTAAACAGAGGTTCACCTGCACATCTGCCAATGTGGTACACTGCATCCACTGTACCCAGTGTGGCTTCCTCTACATTGGGGAAACCAAGCAGAGGCTTTGGGACCGATTTGCAGAACACCTCCGCTCGGTTTGCAATAAACAACTGCACCTCCCAGTCGCAAACCATTTCCACTCCCCCTCCCATTCTTTAGATGACATGTCCATCGTGGGTCTCCTGCAGTGCCACAATGATGCCACCCAAAGGTTGCAGGAACAGCAACTCATATTCCGCTTGGGAACCCTGAAGCCCAATGGTATCAATGTGGACTTCACCAGCTTCAAAATCTCCCCTTCCACCACCGCATCCCTAAACCAGCCCAGCTCTTCCCCTCCACCCACTGCATCCCAAAACCAGCCCAGCCTGTCTCTGCCTCCCTAACCTGTTCTTCTTCTCACCCATACCTTCCTCCCACCCCAAGCCGCACCTCCATCTCCTACCTACTAACCTCATCCCACCTCCTTGACCTGTCCGTCTTCCCTGGACTGACCTATCCCCTCCCTACCTCCCCACCTATACTCTCCTCTCCACCTATCTTCTTTTCTCTCCATCTTCGGTCCGCCTCCCCCTCTCTCCCTATTTATTCCAGAACCCTCACCCCATCCCCCTCTCTGATGAAGGGTCTAGGCCCGAAACGTCCGCTTTTGTGCTCCTGAGATGCTGTTGGGCCTGCTGTGTTCATCCAGCCTCACATTTTATTATCTTGGATTCTCCAGCATCTGCAGTTCCCATTATCACATTATACTGCTGACCTGTTTTACATTCATGCAGCCATCCAATTTCTGGACCTAAAATCCAGTCCTTGATTCTCTTTATGTACCTCGCTCTCTTTTTTTGTTAATTCTCTTCCTTATTTTTCCTTTGCTTTTTCTCATTTCCTGTCTTTGTTTTTCCTCCCTTTTTTCTCACATTTTCTCTGATTCTTCTTTTAATATATCTCCGATTGTCTCCCTGCCTCTTTGATATTCTCCTTTCTTTCTGATTCTTCTGATACTTTCTCATTCTATCTTTCTTTCATAGTTTCCCTTTTCCCCCGCTCCGTCTCCCTCTCCCATCTTTCTTTCATAGATTCCCTTTTTCCTCTGTCTCTCTCCCTCTCCCTTCCTCTCTCTCTGGGATACTTCCTCAGATTCTCCAGCAATAGTTTCTCTTTGTCTCTATCTCTAGCACCTATCAGCCCTTCCTCTCTCTAAACCAGTTGTACCAGTCCACTCCCTTCCCTGCTTCAAACTGCTCCAAGCAAAACTCAATCCCAGTCTCTCTCCTTCCCTTTTGTTCAGATACACAGTTCTGCTCTCTTTTGGATTGTGTTTTCTTGTTCAAAATTTTACTATTACAGTGCAAGAGATATTGGCTTCATCTCAAGGAATAACAGATTGTTCTGCAGCAATTCTTTATAGATCTTTGGATCTCAATTCCCACAGGACACAAATGTCACCTTAACTCTTAATAACAAAGTGTGGAGCTGGATGAACACAGCAAGCCAAGCAGCATCTCAGGAGCACAAAAGCTGATGTTTCGGGCCTAGACCCTTCATCAGAGAGGGGGATGGGGAGAGGGTTCTGGAATAAATAGTGAGAGAGGAGGAGGCAGACCGAAGATGGAGAGAAAAGAAGATAGGTGGAGAGGAGAGTATAGGTGGGGAGGTAGGGGGGGGATAGGTCAGTCCAGGGAAGACGGACAGGTCAAGGAGGTGGGATGAGGTTAGTAGGTAGGAAATGGAGGTGCAGCTTGAGATGGGAGGAAGGGATGGGTGAGAGGAAGAACAGGTTAGGGAGGCAGAGATAGGCTGGGCTGGTTTTGGGATGCAGTGAGGGGAGGGGATGAGCTGGGCCGGTTGTGTGGTGCAGTGGGGGGAGGAGACGAACTGGGCTGGTTGTGGGATGCGGTGGGGGAAGGGGAGATTTTGAAGCTGGTGAAGTCCACATTGATACCATTGGGCTGCAGGGTTCGCAAGCGGAATATGAGTTGCTGTTCCTGCAACCTTCGGGTGGCATCCTTGTGGCACTGCAGGAGGCCCATGATGGACATGTCATCTGAAGAATGGGAGGGGGAGTTAAAATGGTTCGCGACTGGGAGGTGCAGTTGTTTATTGCGAACCGAGCGGAGGTGTTCTGCAAAGCGGTCCCCAAGCCTCCGCTTGGTTTCCCCAATGTAGAGGAAGCCACACTGAGTACAATGGATACAGTATACCACGGTGTGTTCATCCAGATCCACACTTTGTTATCTTGGATTCTCCAGCATCTGCAGTTCCCATTATCTCTCACCTTAACACTTATGCTACTGGAGTTCATCTAAGCTGTTTGACTTCAGTCACACTTTCTATCCCTACGTATGTCAGTGATCCTGTCTGTTTAAAACCTGCACTTGCAAAAATCTGCAGTCCTATAATTCAAATATTTGTAAAATTCGAAACAGCTGTGAAGACTAATTTAAAAAAAACTGGAACTATAAGGAAACATGTTTTAAAACCAGAACAAAAAAAACAGCTGTGAATTTCCATCAATATTCCTAGAAGTCCTGGCAGACAGTGTGGGAAAGGTAATCAATCCTCAATTACAATGTGGAGAGTTTTAGAATTTTTACTTGAACAAATCCAACTGAAGACCCCCCGGTATTCAGAATCACCATGTTTGAAAACATCATGAAAGAAGATGAATTTAATTAGGAAACATTTGTTGCGTTGAGGCTTGCAGATTATGCTGAAATGAGTTCCTAGTTAGCCTTCTGAAGGTAAACTTAGTGCATAAAAACTGCTTTGAATTCATGATCATTGCCCATCTCATTCAGCGAAAGCAAAACAAAGTGTGGGTAGGAAATTAAAATGTAAAGAAGCACCGTGTATAATAACTGGATGAAACTAAGTATAATGCACATTGTGAGGGGGAAAAAAACGGAAGCATCTAACCAGGGCAATAGCTCTCGCTGCTTAGCTGGGGCTGGGTGTAGCTCCTGAGTAGGGATGGGGTAGGACAGCAATTGTTTAAGCTGCAGTAGTCTTTTTAAAAGAAGACCTAATTTTATGTGGACTTTTTTTTTGTAAAGACCTGCCAATTAAATCAAACCCACCAAGAGTAAAAAAAATGAAGATTTAAAGGGGATTTGTAGTTGTTAGTTTTCAGTTTATACAACAGATTAGCCATTTATTGTGTCAACCCTCATGATTCCAAAATGCAATGTCAGCGGAATACTCAGAGGCCGCTAAAATGGACACACGGGAATGTAGAAGGAGGCGAAAGGAGCAGCTGATGCAGGGAACATCCTTATCGACGTCTGGGACAGGTCCAGCACTTGGAAGTGAGGAACATCTTGCCTATGCTGAGATAACTGTCAGGACCAGAACGGTGTTCCCTGATTGAGGACTGGCGTCAGACATTGATTGATTGAGACAGCTGGTGTACATCTACAGGGAATTCGCACCGAGGTATTTGGCTCTGATGTACTCCGGCTCTTGGTTGATCAGATTATCCATGGGGAATGCTCGATGTCGAAAGTGAGGCTGGTGCTCGATGACCATGCAGATAAAAATCTGCCAGTGAAAAGGAAGCCATCGAAGGTTTGGTTGACATCACAGCAGTGGCAACGACTGACCGCACAACAATGGAGGCGCAAAGAGTACACACATGTCCAGACCCACTGGGAGAAACGGAGGGGGGGTGGGGTGTTGTTAAATTCATCCTCCGGGGGGAGTGGGGGGACATGGTGGTAGCGGAGTACTGGAAGGAGCTCCTGACATCTGAGAGTAAAGTGGATCAGAGGCTGATCAGGAAGATCTTGGAAGAGAGATGGGACCTTTTATGCGTCCATGCGAGACGGAAGAAGTCAGCAAGGCCATAACGTCTTCCAACGGCACGGCATCAGGCAGAAAATAGCCCCAGCCTATTGATCTTCTCTCTCTAGCTCAAACCCTCCCACCCTGGCAACATCCTAGATCTCTGAGGAGGGTCTAGACCCGAAGTGTCGGCTTTCCTGCTCCTCTGATGCTGCTTGGCCTGCTGTGTTCATCCGGCTCTACACCTTGTTATCCAAGTTTCACAACATCTTTTCAATGTATAGTGGAAACAAAAGGAATCAATTAGGGCATGCTATTGAATGTAATCTTTGTAAATAAATAGACAAAGGGGAATTTTAAAAAGTCATTAGGTAGAAAATTGCACCCTAGAGCAACATTTCTGTCAGTTGTAAATATTACACGTTAATTTATGCTCATATTGTGCTATAAGTAGGCAAGACAAAATAAAACCTCTCCACTGCTCAGTATTACAGAGCTCCCTCTGTTCTATAATATTTCCAATGAACAAAACCATCACCAATACTGAAACATTTGATGTCTAACAATGCAGGTAATACATTTCTGTCGGGGTTGTGATGATGGTATTGGGGGCATTCCATTGAGCAGTATTGCTTGTAATCCATGGAATGTAGAAGATTAATGGATGATATGATTCAGTGGTTTTATATTTTGAGAAGAATTGATAGAATGTATAGAAATTATTTTTATACATAAGGGAGCCTATGACAATGTTGTCTAATACGTTTGCCACTTGTCATGCATAACAAATCAGCTGTGAATTGATGTTGTTCACTTTTAGAGCCACAGAATATGGAGTTGTTAAAGCTGCAGTGGTGAGTATGAATATGGGTGTCATTCACTAGACCATTATTTGTCACCTGTCCTTAAATGAACAAGTAAGAATTAACTGTGTTGCATATTGGTCAAACTGCAACATTGTAAATCAAAATATGGTCTAGTAGTCAGGCCTGTAATGATCTGGAATCTGAAAGGCCACTTGCTTAATGAAGCAAGAAATATAGTCATCTGTTTGTTATCTTCTCCTTTCCTGTCATATCTGGCTGCCTTTATATTTAGACACGTGGATCACTTGTGAAGTACTGTGAAAGCATGCTTGACCTTTGGAAGGATAGTGGTCAATTTATTCTTGAAAGTTTCATTGCAGACAGCTTTCTAACTGAAGACTTTGGTTTTCTTTAGCTGGTAATTGGCGGTTTTCACAAAACAGTTGAGATACATGAGTAACAGACAATGCTGCATAAAAAGTCCAAAAGAATTGTTGAACAAAGAGACTTAAGGGTGTAAGTTCATAGTTTCTTCAAGATGGATTCACTGGTAGACAGGGTAGTGAAGAAGGCATTTGGTACACTTGCCTTTATTGGTTGGTGCTTTGAGTATAGAAGTTGGGAGGTCATGTTGTGGCTGTACAAGACATTGGTTAGGTCGCTTTTGGAATAATGTGTTCAATTATCTCCTCTTATAGGAAAGGTGTTGCAAAACTTGAAAGGGTGCAGAAAGGATTTACAAGATCGTTGCTGGGGTTGGAGAATTTGAGCTGTAAGGAAAGGCTGAATAGCTGGGGCTATTTTCCCTGGGCATCGGAGGCTGACGGGTGACCTTATAGAGTTTCATAAAATCATGAGGGGCATGGATAGGATGAATAGTGAAGGTCTTTTATCCCATGGTAAGGGAGACCAAAATTAGTTGCCATGGGTTTAAGGTCAGAGGGGATAAATATAAAAGGGACATAAGGGGCAACTTTTTCACACAGAGATTGGTGTATGAGTGGAATGAGCTGCCAGAGGAAGCGGTGGAGGCTGGTACATTTACAACATTTAAAAGACATCTGGATGGGAATATGAATAGGAACTGTTTAAAGAGATATGGGCCAAATGCGAGCAAATGGGACAGCATTAATTTAGGATATCTGGTCAGCATAGACGGCATTGGACCAAAGGGTCTGTTTCCATGCTGTACAATTCTATGACTCTATCTATCGACTGTTGGCTGAGGAAATGGCAGCGGCAGATGGCAGCATTTGGGCCGCATATTTTAATATCATGATCGCGCTGGAATACAATTCCGTAGTGAGTTGGAAACAGTATTTAGGAAACACTGATCAAAGTTCTGTGATCCAAAATCTCAAATTACTGAACGCTAATTTTTGTTTTTTGGCTGCTATACAATTTTGTCCCCATAGCTTTTGTTTTGTTTCCATAACATTAAAAACTAAGTTGCCAGATCACAACTTTTCTGGAGTCAAACTCACTGGGGTAAGACTCCTCGAGAATTGTTCTTCATCTCTCTTAAAGGAAACTCATAGTTTCCAAACATGGATTCCTTCTGGCTGAAATAGCTCAGATTGGAGCGTATGGGAAATTAGGTGGCGATCATCAACTGGTACCTTAAACATTTACAAACCTGCTGGATTTGTAGAGGAAAGTTCACTTTTATATACCTACAGCTTCTGTTACTCTATATACCCCAAGCTTTATCCCCATATCAAGGTCTCGGCCAGACTTGACCTGATCACATACTCCTTGAAGAACTTGTAGGTGACTTAAAAGCGTGAAAATATACAAGAAAGACAAAAGAGGAATGAATTTTAGTAGCAGAAATTTAGGTTGTAAGAAAATGTTAAAGAAGGTAGATGTATTTTTCTTTGGAAAAAGAGTTTTCAATGTAATTGATATGATGTTTGCAAAATCTTAAATAGATTAGACAAATAATGCAGGAACAAAATGATTCAAATCTGAGAATGACAAATTTAAAGGTGAGGATTTGGTTGTAGGAAAGGAACTTGGGATGATAGAATTTTATGACATGAAAGACTTGAAACAGACAATGTTTTGACAAGCGCAATAACAAGGTGTAGAGCTGGATGAACACAGCAGGCCAAGCAGCATCAGAGGAGCAAGAAGGCTGACATTTCGGGCCTAGACCAAAAGAAGGGTCTAGGCCCAAAGCGTCAGCCTTCCTGCTCCTCTGATGCTGCTTGGCCTGCTGTGTTCATTTGGCACTCGACCTTGTTATCTCAGATTCTCCAGCATCTACAGTTCCTACTATCTCTGAAAAAATATTTTGACAATATGTTTTGGAGATGGACTGATTGAAGGATATATTGAGAAACTGGTCAGGTGAGGTTAAAGGAATACTGGGAGACAAAGTTCAATGGATATGACGATTGAAAAGTGATAGCCTTTTTCTTGTTCTTTATGTTCCAGTACAACAAAATCCAAATACATTCCTGCTGAAAGCTACAGCTCCGAGCCCAACATTCCAATGAACAAGACTCATGGCCTTATAATCTCAATGTCTCAAATTCCAGTCAGTTAAACCACTTCCTATTCTGTGGAATTCCTGATTAAAGTATAAACAATTATTGATGTGATGATGCCTCAGCACCTCATGTGGCGACAATCAATTGCACATCTGTGTATTTACCATCCACAGGGAAAAGCTTTTTTAAAATCAGTAATACTTGGAAATTAACATACTGGGCATAGTTGAGGTCCATTTTGAAGTATATATGACAAGTCGGGCCACTTTATGTCGTTTGTATTTTTAACTGGTTTATCTTTCTGGGCAAGTGAGTCAAAGAGCACTTGTTAAAAATTCCCTGACGTATCTACTGCAGACGCTTTAGTTGGCTTAAACATTCACTCTTTCCATTGTAAAGGGAAATGTTACTTTACTCTAGATATGCAGGTGCAAAGGGAGCTATTCAGCGTGACCCCAAATCAGAGGGATCTGGAATCTGGATCTGCATTGCTCCAAGTAAGATGTCATCTCTTACCATCCTCCTCATATTGTTAAATTCAATAAAACCTGATGCTTTTCACTCTTAGGACTAATTTCACATTATTACAAACTTGCAGTTGTGAACTGACCCACTGAGCCAAGGGTGAAGGGTAAGACTCAACTTAAGAAGAATGACAATAAAGCATGAGGCCAGCCCAATGTTGTGAACCTAAACGTGGGAAAATACCTGAAGCAAAGCCAAGTGGTGTTGGGGGCTATTTAGGGAAGAACTTCAAGGCACACCTAGGCCCTGAACTGTGGAACAAGAAAAAAGTGCAGGATTTCATTGTTACCAGAAAATAAAAGGAAAGGGCAGAATTTGTGAATGTCATATTGTGCAATGGAACCACGAAAGTGCAAGGAAACTTGATAATAGAACAAACTTAAAGGCTTTGTGTCTTAATGTTCAAAATATTCAGAGTGACATCGACAAACTGACAACACAAATCGAGGAAAATAAATATGGTGTCATAGCCATTGCAAAAACATGGTTACTGGGAGATCAAAGCTGGGAGCTTAGCATTCAGGGATATTTGACCTTTTTGGAGAGACAGGATGAACAGGAGAGATAGTGGATAGCACTGTTACTAAGAAATGAAATGAAGAAAGTTATGAGAGATGATCTCGGCTCAGGTGACGTAATTTCCATTTTGGTGGGGTTAAGAAAAACAGCAAGGGAGAGAAGACATTTCTAGGAGTTGTGTACAGGCTCCAAACAGTAGCTACCTTGTCAGAAAGGTTATAAATCATCAAATAATGGGAGTATGTAAAAAGAATAGAACAATGATTATGGGTCACTTGGGTTGGTAATGACTAATGAGACAGATTTAATAAATAACCTCTGAACAAAAGATCGCCGAGGACGTAATGATCATAACATGAATGAATTCAATATTCAGTCTGAAAGTGAGAAACTTAGATCAAAAACAATTATGTTTAACTTGAATAAAGGACTTACAATGAAATGAGGTCAGAGTTAGCTTAAGTGAACCAGACTAATAGATTAGCAGGAATGATAGTTAGCAAGCAGCAGCGGCAGACATTTAAGGAGGTGATTCATGATTCCCAGCAAAATGACATCCCAGCGAGGAGGAAAGATTCTAACAGAGGGATAAACCAACCACAGCTAGTCAATCAAGTTAAGTAAAATACTAAGTTGAAAGATAAAGCACATAAGGAGGTCAAAGTCAGAGAGAGCCCCGAAGACTGGGATAAATTCAGAATTCAATAAAGGAGGACTAAAAAGCTAATAAAGACAGATAAAGTAAGCTATGAGAACAAACCAGTGAGGAATATAAAAATTTGACAATAATAGCTTCTTTAAACATGTAGAAAGGAAGAGACAGGGGTCAAATTGGAGATGGTTTTGGGGAACAAAGAAATGGCAGAGGAGTTAAACAGTTATTTTCCATCAGGTGGAAGATACTTCAAACATTACATTAATTCTAATGAATAAGGGGGCAGAATTAAGTTCTACATCCATCACAAAAGAAATAGTACTAGATAAACTAATGGGGCTAAAGGCAGATAATTCCCCTGGCCTTGATGGCTTGTATCCCAGGAACCTAAAACAGGCAGCAAGAGAGAAAGTGGATGCATTGGTTATGGTTTTCCAAAAATCATTGGATTCTAGAGAAGTACCAGAGGATTGGAAAACTGCTAATGTGACACCCCTATTCAAAAATGGAGGGAGACAAAAGCAGGTAACTATAAGCCAATTAGCCTAACATGTAATGTTGGAGAAGTACTGGAATCAATTACTAGGGAAATACTAACTCTCGTTTCCCAGCCTGCCTCGATGCCTGACAATTCCCTTAGCAATGTAACAGGTCCATAGCAGACACCATTTCCCTAACCCTGCACACATCGCTGGAACATCTGGACAACAAGGACACTTATGGCAGATTCCTGCTCATCAACTACAGCTCCGCCTTCAATGCCATTATCACCTCCAGACTGATCTCAAAACTCTGAGACCTTGCTCTTGGCTCCACCCTCTTTAACTGGATCCTCAGCTTACCAACACACAAGCTGCAATTAGAGAAGATAGACGACTGCATCTCTTCCATGATAACACTCAACACTAGAGCTCCCCAAGGATGCATCCTCAGCCCCCTACTGCACTCCCTGTACACCCACAACTGTGTTGCTAAATTCTGAACAAACACCATCTATAAGTTGCTGATGACACCAACAAAGTAGGATGGATATCAAACAATGACAAATCAGAGTACAGAAAGAAGATAGAGAGCTTGGTGATGTGGTGCAATGAGAAAACCCTCTCTCTCAATGTCGCAAACTAAACAACTGATTATTGATTTTAGAAAAAAAGGAAGCGAACACACCCCGTCTACATAAACCGAGCTGAAGTTAGAGGTCATCAAGTTCCCAGGAGAGACAGTAACGACCAACCTGTCCTGGATTTCCATAGTTGATGCAGTGGTCAAGAAGGCACAACAACGCGTCTTCTTCCTTGGGCTGCTCAGGACGTTTGATATGTCCATAACGATCCTTGCCAACTTTTTCAGATGCACCATTGAAAGTATACTGTTTGGTTACATAATAACCTGATACAGCAACTGCTCCGCCCAGGCTCATAAGAAATTACACAATGTGTGCACAGTTCAGATCATCACAGAAGCCAACCTTCCATTCATGAACTCCATTTGTATAGCTCATGGCCACAGAAAGTCTGCCAACATCATCAAAAACCCATTGCACCCTGGTAATGCTGTCCTACCACATCTTCCATCAAGCAGAAGATACAGAAGCTTGAACACACGAACCAGTAGATTCAGGAACACCTTCCTCCCAGCCATATTAGACTGACGAATAGACTCTCTAACTTCAAATAATGCTGACCTTGCTAATGTTGATCTTCCCTAGCTATGCCCTGTGCGATGTAACCTATATGCCTCTGTCTAAATTTTTTTTCACCCTATGATCTGTATGTTCATGCTTACAAAGGTCTGCCTGTACTGCTTGTAAACAAAGCTTTTCACTGTAATTAGGTACACATGACAATAAATCAAATCAAATCAAATATTAACAGAACATTTGGAAATCATAATCTAATCAAGCAGAGTCAGCATGGCTTCATGTAAGGGAAATTGTGTCTGACTAACCTATTAGTGTTTTTCAAGGAACCCTCAGCTAGAGTGGATAGAGGGGGAACAGTAGATGTGTTGTACTTAGACTTCCAGAAGGCATTTGACAAGGTATCTCAAAAAAGGTGATAGCCCATGGTGTTGGAGATAGTGTAGTGGCATGGAAAGAGAATTGGCTCATGGTCAGGAAATAGAAATTGAGGACGTGTGGTCATTTCCAAGGCCAGTGACTGTGACCAGCAGCATTGCACTGGGATCAGTGCTGGGACTGCAACTGTTTACAACATATATTAATGACCTGGTGGAAGGAAGTGAATGTATCATAGCCAAATTTGCAGACAAGACAAAAATACGCGGAAAGGCTGATTGTGAGAGGGATAAGAACAGTTTAGAGAGATATTGGTAGTTTAGGCAAATTGAGTATAATACGGTAAAATCTGAAATTGTTTATTTTGGAATGGAGAACTAAAGGACAGGATATTATTTAAATAGAGAGAAACTCCAGAAAGCTGCTACACAAAGAGACTTGAGGGTACTTGACATGAAACACGGAAAGCTGGCACACAGGTGCGTCTGGTGTCAAGAAGGCTGATGGAATGTTGACCCTTATTTCCAAGGGATGGAATTTAAGAGCAGAGATGTCTTACTACAACTGTAAAGGGTGCTGATGAGATCATATCTGGAGGACTGTGAGCAGTTTTGGTCCCCTTAATTAAGGTAAAATGTTATTTCACTGGAGACTGTTAAGAGAATCTTCACCCGGATGATCCCTGGTATGGAGGAATTGTCTTTTGTTCAAAGCTTAAACAGGTAGAGATTCAACTCACTACAGTTCAGAAAAAATGAGAGGCGATCTCATTAAAACATACAGAATTCTTCTGGGTCTTACAGGGTAAATGCTGAGAGGATGCTTCCCCTCATGGAAGTGTCTAGGACCAGAGAACGTAGTCCCAGGATAAATGGATATCAATTAAGACTGAGACAAGGAGGAATTTCTTCTCTCTGAGGGTTGAGAGTCTTTGGAACTCCGTGCCATGTGTATATTTAATGCTGAGATAGATAGATTCTTGCTCTGTAGGAGAATCAATGGTCCTGGGGAAAGGGCAGAAAAGTGGATTGAGGATTATGAGATCAGCTATGATCCTATTGGCAGGGCTGAACAGCCTCCTCCTGTTCCTGTTTCTTAGGGTCTTCTGAAGGCAGAGCAGGAGAAGTCTCTTAGCAGAGTGCCACAGTAAGCAATAGAAAATAAAAATCAATCATATTAAGTAAATTACTACAGAAACAAAAGTACTTACAGAAACGAGGAGTAAATGAGCACTCAGAAATTAAACTGACAGCAAGCATGCAAAGGAATAGGGTGCGGTCCAAGCAAGAAGGGAACTCCACCAGCGGGAATCCAACCTGACCAGTTTTATAGAACATTGCAAGTGCAAAGAGAGAGACCAGGATAAGACTGCATTGGCAGCACAGAAAATCAAACACAGACCATAGCAGTCTTTGAAAGTTCTGTGGGGAATGCAGAGAGGTAGGGTGAGCTCTTCATGGAGAACGTGAGAGCATCACAGCAAGAATTCAACTTCCTTGACAGTACAGAGCCAGGGGATGAACTTTACTATGCAGCAATTAAAGTAAATGGCAGAGAAACTAGTTTGAAGTTGTATACTGAAGCAGACATTCAACCTTATCAGATGCTATACCTTGGTTGAGGTCAGGAATACTCAGGCTGTTCTCCATTATACTTAGGAACTTGGGAAGTATACAAATTAGTGTAAAAGACCTGATGAGTCATACATTTCACTACAGTAGGAAAGGCATTAAAGAGACTTTGTCCTACTCATGACCATTTTTTACTAAGTGGAGCCATTTATATCTCTTTAGATATTCTTTGATTAGCAGACATTGAAGACACTTCAATCCAAGCACTTAAAAAGCGAGTAGAACATTCACTGCATTTCTCAAAACAGAAATTGTAACTAGTTAGAAAAGTAGGTACAAAGAAGGCAGTGACAAGCCATCTGCGAGGAATTCCAGATCATGGTTTGTTCTTGCAGAATAGTTACAGAGAAAGAAATAATCATACAAGTCATTTATTTGTTAGAATCTGAAATTCTGGACCTTCCTGTATTTGTGGATGCGGAAGATATTGTTCCACAACACAAAGTTGTCACTTTGGATGAAACTCTAACTTTTCTTGAAGAGCATAATGAGAAATAAAGTTATTTACTTATTGCACAGAAACTGCCCAGGAAATGAAGCAACAGCAACTGCAGTCACAGTCAGAGGAAGCAATTCCTTACAATGTAGATAGCAAAGTCGCAGCTGGGAAGCAAGTAAGCGATCTTGTGCTAGTTCAATCTGTAATGAAAGCAAATGAAATTTCTGAAGTTTTTACCAGTAAAGTAACCACAGTTTCTGAGATACTATAAATTATCAAGTTAGAAAGAGATCTTCAATTGATCAAAGAAGAGATCTCAGAAGTTCAAAACAAGTGATCAGTAAGCCTGAGGTCAGTGGTGTGTAAGTTGTTGGAGGGCACTCTGGGAAATGAGATCTACATGTATTTGGAAAGACAAGTACTGATTATGGATAGTCAAAATGGGTTTGTGCAAAGCAAGTCATGTCTCACTAATTTGATTCAGTTTTTGAAAGAAGTGATAAAGAAGATTGAAAAAGGCAGAGCAGTGGACATTGTCTATGTGGATTTCAGCAAGGTGTTCAACAAGATTCCATATGGTCGACTGATCAACAAGGTTGGATCACATGGAATCCAGGAGGAGCTAGCCCATATGAATACAAAATTGGCTTGAAGGTAGGAGACAGAGTGTGATAGTGGGCTGTTTTTGAACTGGAGGCCTGTGACCAGTGGTGTGCTGCAAGGATTGGTGCTGAATCCACTGCTTTTGTCATTTACATAAATTATTTGGATGTGAACATAGAATAAATGATTAATAAGTTCACAAATAACAGTGAAGTTAGTGGTGTAGTGGACAGTGAAGAAGGTTATCTCAGAGTACAACAAGACCTTAATCAGATGGGTTAAGGAGTGGCAGATGGAGTTTAATTTAGATAAATGTGAGGTGTTGCATTTTGGTAATGCAAATCGGGGCAGGACCTATACGCTGAATGGTAGAGTTCTGGAGACTGCTGCCACACAAAGAGATGTTTGAGTGTAGGTTCATAGTTCCTTGGATGTGGAGTCATAGGGTCGTGAAGAAGGCATTTGGTACGCTTGCCTTTATTAGTCAATGCATTGAGTATAGGAGCTGGGATGCCATGTTGTGGCTGTATAGGACATTGGTTAGACCCTTTTTGGAATACTGCCTTCAATTCTGGACTTACTGCTATAGGAAAGATGTTGTTAAACTTTAGGATATTTGGTTGGCATGGATAAGTTGGACCAAAGGCTCTGTTTCCATGCCGTTCAGCTCTATAATGCTATGATTTTTTAAGCGCAAGACCATTGAATGGCCTATCAGGGTGGATGGTATCACACCTGTACAGGCATAAACTAATTATATGCAACAAATCTATGTAGTCATGCACAGGAAACATTCCTTTTGAACTTGACATTGTTTAGAGAGAAGCTTCAGTTTTCAGCAAAGGTCCACCAAGAAGAAGTAAAGCAACTTCAAGAAGCTAATAAGAAGTTATCCAGAGAGAAATATATCCTTAGTCCAAAATGGATTATGATAAATTTTAACGAGCAAAAATTGTCAGTCTGCATAGATGGCAGATGGAGGCTACAAAAGAAACCCAACAACTATTATGAGACAATAAAAAACTGCAGATGCTGGAATCCAAGTTAGACAAACAGGAGGCTGTTGACTTCTCCTCTCCTCCAAATGCTGCCTGGCTTGCTGTGTTCTTCCAGCCTCCTGTTTGTTTGCCAACAGCTAGTACCAACAGCCAAAACCTACGAGATTTGATGCATGGTTTAAATTTGAATGTAGAAACAAGATTAAATAGCTCAGAAATAATCAAGAATTGGCAGTATCACTACCTCAGTGAGACTACTGAAATAAAAGTCCAAATTTTAGCAATCTGGATCAAGCTTTGCAGGCTGAAAATGAGAAGTTTGCAGAAAATTTTCAAATACCTCGCACTCAAACAACTAGTTTTCTCACAAGTGATGCAACAGTGATGTTTTGGTCAATGAGAAAGGCTCTTTCTACAGAAAAGTTCAGAATTCCAAGTTTATATTGAATGTCTAGCTGAAGAAAACCTTCTACTACAATTATGTGATGACAAAATCTTTCAAAAGAAACACTGGAGATATGGAACAAGAATATTTGGTCCCAAATTAATGAATTTTCATTTAGGTTTCCTCTTTGGTATATTCATCTAAAAAGGGACAATCTTGTCTGATCTTTCTTGTTTGATGGCACAACGACAATTATAAACAAAAGGCACGCAGACATTTGTATCAACACTCATACATAGATGCATCAATGCTTACCTACAGAAACACAACATACATTTATGTAATCCATTTAATATAGAAATGCATTCTATGATAATACACAAGAGAAGTATCAAAAAAGTGACACAAGGAAACAGAGGGATATATTAGCGGTGGGTTTAAAGGGATACATTGATGGAGTAGAGACAGGTAGAGCTATAGGTAGCCATAGGAACAGAATTTCAAAGCTAGAGACTTCCACAGTGAAAGCACAGTGCAGTAATTACAATTAGGAATGTGCAAGAGACCAGAACTGAAGGCGTGCAGAGATTGCAAAGCATTGGAGAAACAAAAGCATGTTGGGATTTAAAAACAAGGATCAAAATTTTAAAATCAAGTGGTTGCTAGACCTGCAGCAAATATAGATCAGCAAATAAAGGGGCAATAGATGAGTACGACTTGGTGCAGATTAGGATTGGGGCATTGTTTTGGATGAGTTCAAGACTTTGAAGGGTGGAAGATGGGAGACTGGTTAGGACAGTGTTCAAATAGTCAGATGCATTGGGAAACAAAGGCATTGTTGAGGGCTTCAGCACCAAGTTATAGAGGTGGCAGTGGGTGATCTTGGTGATGTAGTCAGAAATTAACTTCAGGTTTAAATAAGATGCCAAGTTTATGAATGATCCAGTTCAGACTCAAATAGTAACCTGGGGAAAACAATGATTAGGGAGTAACTTTTTGATAAAGCCTGAAGATAATGACTTCAGAACTTCCAAAATACAGTTGGAATTCATTTCAGCTCCTTCAGGACTGGCTGTCAGATGAACAGTGTGATAAATTAGAAACTGTAGTGAGCTTGAGAAAGCTGATGATTAAGTTTAAAAAAAAGTTTGTGGTATCAGTGAGTTTGAGTTTGTATATTTGAATAGTTTTGCCAAGGGGACAAAACTGCAGATGAGTAATTGTGTATCTGTTTGGGTAGTGGGAACGGGGGTGGGGGCAACAGAGTAGCAAAGGAAGTGAGAAGAGAAACCCTCTCTGATGAAGGGTCTAGGCCCGAAGCGTCAGCTTTTGTGCTCCTGGGATGCTGCTTGGCCTGCTGTGTTCATCCAGCCTCACATTTTATTATCTTGGAATCTCCAGCATCTGCAGTTCCCATTATCTCAGGTATTTTTTTTAACCTGGTTTTGAGCAATTCCATCAAATTGGATGATAGCGAAAAAGGATGACGATATGATCACCCATGTTAAAGGCTGCAGAATGAGGGAAGCTAGTTTACCACAGTCACAGTCACATAGGCTATTATTTTGGATATTGATTTGGGCCTTTTCAATGCTTTGGTAGGAGCAGAAGCCCAAGTGGAGAGACTTCATTCAGCCGATTGTGTCAATGCTAGCTTTATGCATGAGAAGCACAAATAGTCCTACATCTGCATCAGAGGAGCAGGAAGGCTGATGTTTTGGCCCTAGACCCTTCTTCAGAAATGGAGACCCTTTCTGAAGAAGAGTCTAGTCCCGAAACATCAGCCTTCCTGCTCCTCTGATGCTGTTTGGCCCTGCTGTGTTCATCGGCTCTACACCTTGTTATCTCAGATTCTCCAGCATCTGCAGTTCCTACTATCTCTGAAACAATTCTCCTCCCACATCTTCTCTTTCTCCCTGTAGCCCAGTATTTTCTTTCTTCTGAAGAAGAGATCATTTTTGAAAACGGTACCCTTCAGAAAGCAACAATTGAATTTGTCTCCATCAACCTCTCAGGCAGTGCATTCTAGATTCTAACTACTTGCTGCGCAATTTTTTTTCTTCATGTCACTTGCAGTTTTCTTACTCTTCATCACAAACCGATATCCTTTGGATCTTGAACCTTCTGCCGCTGGAAGCAGTTTCGCTGTAATTATTCTGTTCAGACCCAACACAATTTTGAACACTGCTATCAAATCTTCTCTCAACCTTCTCCATGGGTAACAGTTTTAACTTCCCCAATCTTGTAATCTTTTCTGCAGCTTCTCTAATGCTTGCATCCCTCTTAAATAGGGGTTTCCAGGATTGGTGTCCAAACCAGTGCTTTGTAAAGATTCACCATAACTTCTTTGCTTTTCTACTCTATGCATCTATTTTCATAAAGATATGGATCCTAATTATCTTATTAACTACTTTCTCGACCAGCCTTGTCAACTTCAATTATTTGCTCAAACAAAACTCATGGCTCTGTTTATGCAACTCCTATGAATTTCATTCTTTAGTGTAGATTCCCTACAGTGTGGAAACAGGCCCTTTGGCCCAACAAATCCACACTACCCCTTGAAGCATCCCACCCAGACCCATCCCCCTATAACCCACACACTCCTGAACATTACGGGCAATTTTAGCATGGCCAATCCACCTAACCTGCACATCTTTGGACTGTGGGAGGAAACTGGAGGAAACCCACGCAAACACAGGGAGAACGTGCAAACTCCACACAGACAGTCGCCTGAGGTTAGAATTGAACCCAAGTTCCCTGGTGCTGTGAGGCTACAGTGCTAACCACCGAGCCACTGTGCCACCCGGTTTATATTTCCTCTCCTCTTTCTTCTTCACAAAATGCATCACTTCACATTTCTTTGCATTTAGTTTCATCTTGGTAACATTTCATTTGGTAACATAACATGGCAAATATCAAGAGAAATGAGAAATGGATTTAGTGAGGCAAGAGCATCAAGGGTAAAACTTGCATTTAAACAGTGCCTTGTTACCTCCAGAGGGCCTCCAAAGCACTTCACAAAAAGGAAATGTAATCAAATATGTAAGCCAATTTGTGCACAGAAAGCTTCCATAAATAGCAATGTGATAATGATTTGATAATCTTTTACTTGTGTTGTAAACTGAGGGATAAAATTGGCCAGGATACTTGGCATACTCTTCTGCTCTTCAAAACAGTGCCATGGATGTGTTTTACATCCACTTGGGTGAGTAGATAGGGTTTAGTTCATCCATTAGAAATGTAGCACTTCTCAACAGTGCAGCATTCCATCAGTACTGCACAGTTGTGCCATGCTGGTTTTGTACTTAAAATTCTGGAGTGGAACGTAATTAAACCCACAACCTATGAGTTAGGGTTAGGAACACTGCAAACTAAATCATGCTTTGACACTAGGAAAAGAAGTTGAACAAATGATTGAATAGTTTAGTAGCTGCGGAAATGTCATGGTGAATGGAGGGCCAAAGTCAGTTATGAATGAGAAAGTACAGCTGTAAGTGTCGCTGGGTACACACGGAAATAAAGTGAGGTTGGAGAGTGGAAGGGAGATTAATAGGGTCACAGATAGATACAGACACAGTAATGTAGCATCAGATACTTCCTATGCAATACTGGAGCAAGCTACTAAATCGTTTTCAATTCATCCTTGGAAGTTAAAGTAACATTTTGTGGTGAATCAAGACATTAGCCCAATAGCGACACACAGGGCCGGAAAACAATTTAATACTCAGCACTCAATACTCAGCTATGTAGCAATCTGAGAATAAGCAAATGACGTGGAAACTCTTGGCAGAGTGCAATATAACCTTTTGTTTTTGTGCTCTGATTTGAGTTTTGCAAGGTTTAAACTGCAAGGATGGATGGTGGGCCCCACCGACTGCTAAAAAAAATGCAATCTGTGGATTCATCCCTCTGATGCTGTCAGGTTGAGAACTTAATACATTTTTGTACACATAATACGAGGAACGTTGTCAATTTAAATATAAGGGGCTGATCTCCGATTATTTGTATATGTTCCCCTTTAAGGCTGAGCTAAGTAAGCGTGCTGACTGCAGGCTGTGGGCGTGGAGATATCCTGATCTCACTTCACGGTGACATCAGGATTTAGTGCCCGCCTTATTAAGCAAACTGCAGGGCGCATTGCAACAGAGAAACATTTAATTAGAGTCGGGAGCTAGAGTGAGTAGGGAAGGTGTAACGTAGTCTGGAGAAATGTTTTTGTATTCATTGCTACGTTGAATCGGGTAGTTAGTTGGAGTATTTGCGCCGGATTTCCTGTCCCGTGAAACTGATCAGGAGGTAGGTGAGTTTCAGACCCCAATCGCAGTCGTTTGCACTCCTGTTCCGCCGGTATTGCCTCTTGCTTTTTAAAAATCACTTTGCTTTTTTATTCGTTACTTTTTCGTCTTTTTTAAACGTTTCTTGTTTCTGCTGAATTTCGTGATTTTAAATCCTTTGTTGTACGACAATATTTTTTCCAAAAATGTCGATATGTGTTGGTTGCTGTGCTGGATGAATAAAACTGTCTATAAATTATTAGCCGTGAGCCACTCCGATCAGTTTAATATATAACCTGAACTGCAGCAAGTATTACCCCAGTTTAAAACTTCTGTAAAAGTCTTTCCAAAATAAATACATTTTTGCAATAATGATACAAATGGATTATGCAAACATGCTAGCTGTTTTAGTGTTAATTCAGAAGTTTGGTACATTTTTCTTTACTTTAGTTTAACAAAATCTTAAAAGTTGCAGCTTTTGTAGAACCTGAGATCGGTTTCTGAGTCAGTGTATAAAGTGACTGGATTTTACAATGGTTATGTCAACCTGTTACCAAGAGTTAGGCAAGATACATACGTACATAGATTGAACACAAGGGACTGTCCAAATCACTTCATATCTCATGATTTAAATCGAGTTCCTCCGCAGCTACCTTGAAATCACTTCTGTAGCGAAACACTCACCATTGATCCGTTTGTAGTTATTTTGAGAAATATAAATGCAGCTAACTACCCCTCAAAGATTTGAAAAATGCTCTAAAACACTCTCTCCAAGACAATGGCTTTCTGTGACGTGATTGCTGCAGGCTTCACTTATTTCTTTCAAAAAGTGAGGACAGAACTGAAGCTCTAGACTAAGTTAGAAGTGCATCTCTCCCTTTGAGTTTATGCTGTGATCTAAACCAGTTTCTCTCTCCAGCCAGCAGTAAATCAAGGTGTTAGTATCGGCTCTCAAACTGCAGTGATTGGTTATTTAAAGCTTTACTGTCCCGTGCCTGTTTGCTGCTGAGGCCCAGTTTTAACGGTCCGTTCGGATACGGATCAATTGGTCCCAGACTTCGCTGTTAGTGAACCAATTCCAAAATGCCCTTGTACATGCCATTTTGAGATGATCGATTTCTAGCTCTCTGAGCTGTGAACACGTTAATCGAGTATTTTTTAAATTAAAAATTAAATTAAAAATACACATTACATGGTATTTTCGAGCTGTCCTGTGAAAACTCCAACTAAACGAGAATATTTAGGTAGCAATTCAAAAAACTGTATTCTGTCACTGATATAGAGTCCAATTGTCCTAGTTCCTTCTGCGTCCTCTGCTGGATATAATCCGGATGTTGCTTATTGTCCCTTTTTCTCTGTTTTCCAACTGAATAGCTGTTCTTAATGACACAAGATAGTGAACATCCAGAAGTTTTTGACTATTGAGTCAATGGAAGCCTTACCTCAGGAGCTTGTCCTTTTATCTAATATCTGTAAGTGTCTATATAGAAAGGGTGACTGGATAGTGACTAAAAGCAGAAACGCTATTTGACTTCCTGTAGTTGTATTATGGTAGTGTGGTGATTATGTTACTGGACTTACGATCTGGAGTTTGAGTTCACGTCCATGTCACCACTCAAACCTGCCACCTATGGCAGTTTGAAACATTAAAAAAAATCCGAAAGTTGCTCTTAAGGAAACACTACAATAAAGAATAGCATGCTACAATTCTTAAATTGTGTATAATCTGGCTGAAAGGGTTATATAGCATTGAGTCATAAATCTTACAGCACAGAAAGGGACCATTCAGCTGAACACACTTGTATCACCTGTGAGCTATTCAATTAGTTGTGTCCTCCAATCTTTTCCTATAGCCCTGCAATTCTTTTCTTTTTCTCTTGCAAGTATGTATTTATACTTGCTATATGTGCTGACCTTAAGGTACAATAGCTTGTCAGACCCTTTTTTCAAAGCGGAAGTTTCATTGTGACCACATTAAGTGGCCTTAAGCTTGTGTGATCTGAGTTTAGTTTTTTTTCCTCCTTTTTGATATCAGTAAATTGCAACACCCACATTATTGGTGTTATTACTCATGCTCTGTCAATGTCCCGTCAAAACTAGTCATTTAAAAAAAGCTCAGGTAATGTAATGAAAATTAGAAAGACGTGCTCATACTAGGAAAAGAAATCACAAGTTTCCCACTTCTCCCAGGTGTGAGAGACTTGTTACCAGCAATCGCGATATGTTTTTCATCATTAGTTGGCTTATCTATCTTTTGAGTCTGAGGTGATGACAGCACATGGTGTAAATACTGGGAGTAAATGTGGTGAACCACTTTGTGCCTATATGGATTTTGGCTCAAAAATGAGGGAAGGGGTTTAATATTTCAGGCTTTTTAAAGCTACAATTGTTGAAGTTTTCAGACTTTTCTTATTGGCAGTATTGGAAATTAGGCACAGGGTCACAGGTAAAACATGCAATTTGCAAACAAAAACAGTTGCTACAAAAGCTCAGCAGGTCTGGTAGCATCTGTGAAGAAAAATGAGTAAACGTTTTGGGTCCAGTGACCCTTCCGTAGAATTTGCAAAACTTAGTAACTGCAGCCAATATTGGAGCTGTTTCTATCTGTTAGGTTATTATGATTTTGGTATATTAAGAAAGACTTTGGTTTTGGTCAAAAACATATTGTTCAACATTTGTTGATCCTTATGATTTTGGACTGTATAAAGAGGAGGTGCTACACTTTGGCAGTTAAAGATGTGCATTTTCTCCCTTCAGTTTAGGGTCCCTCTTATGGTTTGTATGCTTCCTTTTCCACTTTGAGTCCAGAAGATAATGACTTTTGCTGACTTGTTCTCTCTCACCTGACCCAGATAGCGATACTTCATGTAGGTATTAAGTGTTGGGAAGCTATTTTATCATGGTGAGCATCAGGACAGCAGACAACTGGAAGCAGGCACTACTGTGCAGTTTTCATTTTTTAAAAAAATGGCAGTTTGTATTTTCTCAACACCGCCCCCCCCCCCCCCCCCCCACCAAAAACTTCTACCAGTAGAAAGCTTTGGATGTTCAAAATCTAATTTTTGAAGCATCAGACATTTGGTACCAAGCTGCAGGAAATTTAAATACTCTTATTTAAATTTGCAGATGTCTAGAGGAAGCCACTTAATTTTTATATTTCCTCTCTTTAGTTTGGTGTGCCTACAACTGTCGTGCCTGTGCCTTCTGTAAGATCTTAGGGCAGATCTGGATGGGTAATAAATGGAGGTCTTGCTAGTAATTCCTCTGTTCCAAGAATGTGTTTTTGCCTGAAATTTCACAGAACGCCTATAGTGTGGAAACAGGCCCTTCAGCCCAACAGGTCCAGACCAACCGTCAGAACATCCCACCCAGACCCATCCCCCTATAAACCACATAATCTATATATCCCTGAATGCTACAGGCAATTTAGCATGGGCAATTTCCCAAGCCTGCATATGTTTGGACTGTGGGAGGAAACTAGAGCTCCTGGAGGAAACATACGCAGACACAAGGAGAATGTGCAAACTCCACACAGACAGTTGCCCGAGGATGCAATTGAACCCAGGTCCCTGATGCTGTGAGGCAGCAGTGCTAACCACTGTGCCACCCCATTTCAGTTGGTTTTCTCACACTTTAATGTTTTAAAATTCACCTACATCCACAATCTTCCAATAAAAAGATGCACATTGGTCAGCTTGTGCCTTGATTTGTGAACAACATGCTCTAATTAAACTGTGGGAATGACAGAATGCAAAGTATGTGCAAGTATTCCCCAGTGTAAAGATTCTGTATGTTTAATGTACAATTCCATACTACTGAGCATTTCTGTCCAACTAAATTATGTTGACATTCTTTTGTGCATTAGAACAGTCACCATTATGCCCACCCCTAAATACAAAATGTTCCAAAATTCAATGATGTTACATCACTCACTGCTACATTCCCTTATGATGCTTCAATGGGTAAACACACAATCTATGTTATACACAGCAACCAATGTTCGACTGTCATTCTATCATCAATATGAGATGAATTGGACTCTTTCAGCCTGGGCAACATGAGGTACATTCAGTAAACACTGAATGGGAACAGGCAGTAAGTGACCAGGGTGAACGCAAGGTGAGGAGAGAACAGTACTTGTGTGACTCTTCACACTGTGGAATTAACATTTTGGTCAATATTCATTCCGCTGGCAGCAAGATGATACCATCTTGGAAAATTGTGACCTAATTCTGTCCCATCTGCATCTTTTCTTCTTCAGGGCTTCCTTTGATTGGCCCAATCTTTATCTGTTTCACAGCAGTTTGGAAAAAGCTCCTGAAGAAATTTCAGTACTCCAAGTATCAATGTCAAAGTATGTAACATAAGACTTCCGGAAGGAACCAGTGCAGGCCATTTAAAGTAAAGAAAGATTCTAGTGTGCTTTTCTGAAACAAAATATAAGAAGCACTGTGAACGCACCTTGTAATCTTTGTATGATTATCAACATACCTCTTGCCCACAGAGAGAACCTCTATTCAAGCTCCATGATGGAGATGGCAGAATAATTATTTCTGTTGCCCTTGTGAGAATCAGCACCATCAGCAGAAGAATGTACATGAACCCTACTAAGAGTGAGCACAATCGGGAGCAGTGACAAAAATGTTCACAGCTGTCTTTTTTTTTAAAATGGTTACATTGAGCATGCTGGAGGCAGCAAGTGAGTGAACAATGGTGAATGAAAGTGGAGATGCAGTTGCTAACCGATATTGTCATTGTCTGACTGGTGCAGCAGTAAAACCACTTTTGGAGGTAGCAGATACTGAAAAATGAAAAGGCCAACTATACAAACTACTTTCATGGTAATGAGCTATGCTGTTAAGCAAGAATAATGGAAAAACTATTACAAACAGTGGGATAATTTCCAAATACTGATTCCTGTATCTTTTTGCAAATAGGAAGTAGGTGCACAGTTTAATTGTTAAATTTGTATAACTGTCCTCTGTCGTACACCAAGTGAGACACACTACAGTTAATATCTTTGGGTTAGTGCCTGCACTGGTTGTTTCTGTGATGCTGTTTCTTCATACAAAATACGGACTTTGTCCAACCCTTCTGTGTCAATAGCAACCTTCTCTTTAATCCAGTACCTTTTTTGTTCCCTTTTGAGTAAAGATAGGGCTAAAGAGGGAACTCTGGCAAAAAAAAGTGAACATGATAGTTTGTACGCTTTTTATAAAAAGCTATGTCTGGCGATTTTAATCAAGACATGTTTTATGTGAGATTTATCTTCAAGATCTGAAGAAACTTAATGATGCTGCAGGTTGGCTGGCTCTGTGGAATGGCATGATCTTCTTAGATCTGATCAGCCATTTTAATCCTTGAATCCCTATGGGGGGAATGGGCCGTTCAGCCTATCAAGTTCACATTGATCCTCTGAAGACTATCCAACCCTGACCATCCCCCATCTCAGTAACCTTGCATTTCCAATGGCTACATGAACATCAACTAGCCACAAAAAGATATGACCCATTATCACTAGTATCCTTACATACAGATGAGGAAGGACATCACTTTGATTGGGACATCACATCCAACCTAGGACAAGCCAAACAGAGCCAAGCATGAGAATTCCTAGAAGCATGGTATTCTAACCAGAACTCCATCAACAAACGCATTGATTTGGAGCCCATCTACCATCCTCTGAGAAAAAGAACAGGCAATGACATCACCAACCCAAGGAAACCTAAACAGATAAATAGAAAGCAGGACATAACACCAGCGCTTCACCGGAGGCTCACTGATGATGTTACCTAGAATGGTGCCGAAACATCTGAAAACTAACCTTCCAGCTCAGTGAGCAAACTCACATCCAGATCAATATATGGAAATTGTCCCTTTTAATTATGGTGGGAATTTTTATGTAATAGATAAATTTAAGGGATGGATGTTGAATGTCAGCCTGATACTTCACTCTAGTAAGAGTTCTAGTCCTTCAAACATTTCATTGTTCTTGTCTTTTGACATTAACTTGTCTTATATGCCTTTTCACATTTTAAGATAACCAATGTAATATAACTTTGTCCTCTTGAATGTATTCCATGTCTGACATCATACTGTGTCAGAATTGCACCGAAGTGCAATTTGTAAAGGAACTTTCAACATCAAAGACACTTATTTGTTAGCACAGCTAGTGATTTGGTTGGAAGATATCTTTCACACCACAACCTGACAATAACGTATAAAGTAAGGTCGTTGATGATTTCTAAAGATCCTGTCTAATCTTCTTTAGTGTAAATGTTATGTCAAACAAGACAAAAAATTGTGAAAATACGAAGCAGTTAAGTCAGTATCTGTAAAGGAAAAGAATTGGTTAATGTTTCAGGTGGTTAACTTTTTTCACCAGAAGCCAAATGTGGTTTCCTAAAGGAGAGTTTTATCACTGATGTGCCTTTTAAGGGGGTGGAGTGAGTCCTACAATCTGAATTATTGAGGTACAATAAACTGAATAATTCAAGAATCTCCTTGGTATTTGACAAGGAGTGAAATATCCTGTTAACTATAACACCAAGTCTTTTAAAGGAATGGTATATTCTCCAGATTGTAACCATTTCATCACGGGGCTGGAACACAGATTTGCAAACTGCTGAGTAATTGCTTTATGCACATTAATCACAAAGTCATCAATACCGAACATTTCTGGAATCACTCGAGCACCTGAACTCACTACAGTTTGGTATTGGGAGGGACTACCTTCAGAGGTTTCTTGAGGCAAATACATTTCAAAACTGAAGTATGTTGTCATGTTGCATGACTTCCAAAAGGGTGAGATTTACTTAAACTTAATCCCTGTAAATATTGAGTTTAAGCTGCTAAAATGGTGTTGCTGGACCTGTCCTTGGCATATTGTTTAGGGTTTTTGGGTCTTTGAGATTACAGTTACAATGCAAGGAGTTTAAATTTATATAACACCAAACTAAGGGATTCTGCAGCGATGATCACCATCTGTGCAAAAAGACGGGATTGCATCTGGGCTGATCAGGTAAACAAAATTCAACGAAAAGGAGTGCAAGTATTGCATCCTAGGAGAAAAGAATAGGAACCAAATACACTCCATTGGATGAAATAAACTGGCCAGAGGGAAGCAGAGAATGTAGTGTTGATTTAGTTTAGTCATGTTTTATTTGAACATAGTAAGTTTGTCAAATGCTGCTACATCAGTTGAGTCTACATCTGTTGGGGTCTTGTTGACAATATTTAAAGGATACTGTTCAAGGAATACTGGGCTCAGTTCTAAGTACAGGTGTAATGCAAGAGGTTTTGCAGTTATTTGAGCAGAATAACAGCTGACCCCAGTATCAAAGGGGAGTAGCTCTGAAGATAAACTTGATCTCTTGAGCCTCTAAAAGGGCTATTGAGCAGAAAGAAAACTAAAGCTGAATAATGCAGCAAGTATCACTGGGAATATTGTTTTTCTGTAATTTTTGATGGTTGAATTAAGGCTACAGGTGGAGGCAAGAAGGTAGGCTCATGAGAGAGGTAGGTGGAAATGTGTATCCTGGATACATGGAATTGAAGGGGTTGAAAAGCCTTTGTTATGAATTAATCTAGGGGATTGACTGTTCACTCTCATATTGCAACAAATATTGTGTTTTTGTGATTTCAGCATCTACGCAGACCCAACAGCCATGACCTGTACTTTGAATGCTGCTCCCCATCAACAGCCCTACATCGCAACTTCAAACAACCGTATGTATCTCACGTCAATGGGAAATGCTCACCAAACACTGCAGATTTCAAATTTGTTTTTTTCAAAAGGGAAACTGGATAATTTTACTGACAACATGGAACAGTCAAATTGTCATTTTAAAAGAAATTTTCACTAATATCCCTTAGAAGACCAGTAACTCTTACCTGATTAGGTCAAATGTGCCACTCTACTGTGATTAACTTAGCTGCTTTTAAGTGTCTTGCGGGCATTAAAATTATGATTTAAGAAGGCCCACCATCAAATTCTGAACGAGTACTGGATGATAATTAAGCCTTTCCATTGCTGTCAGATCATCAAACTGAAACTGAGTAACTACTCTTATTCCTACCTACACCATGTGTACGGAACAGGTCTTAGCCAGATTTATGCTAAATTGGCATTGAGCCTTACCAATTGACATTATACTTTAGACAAGGGCTCCTGTAAATGATCACTGTCCAATAATTCCTTGAACCTAATTTTGAATACCACACTGGCAGTCTTGACTAGAATTTCTCATGAAGAATGGCTGCATAAGTAAGATACTGAGAGATGGCCAACAACAGTGGAACCCAGATGCCAGAAGATGGCTGAACCTCCTGAAAAGATGGAAATGTTTGTTATAGCGAATTCTTTCCATTTTAAAAATTACTTTTCTTCCTCCAACAGGGCAAGAAATGGATCCAATTCAGCTGAACAGCCATTGTTGTTTCGGGAGTTGTCTCCGATCATCTTTCCACAAGCCGCGACCAGCTCCTCTGAAAATGCCTAACAATGAGGAGTCATTTCTACAAATGGAAAAAGATCAGCTGCTCTCCCCATTTAAGAGACTCTCTGTGGATAGCACTATACAGTCACCACCTCAAACACCAGTAAAAGGAGCAAGTCCACTATCTATTTCTGGGTGTACCAGTGATCGAAGTTCTAAGCCACTCCCTCCATTGCCCATCACTAGTGATGTGCCTTTTGATGATGTTGATAGTGAGGTTGAATCCATTACGAGCTCTGAAACTGATTCCCTCTTGCAAGACTATAGGCCACTGAGCTTTAGGTACAATACTCCGAGCAGAAGGAGCTTCCGTGGATGTGGGCAGACCAACTATGCTTACTCAGAAGGTGCTAGTGGAAATAAGTTGCCAGAGAGTTGCAATATGATTAAAGACTCTAACCTGGAAAGCATGGAGGTTACTGAGAAGTCTGTTCGGCCTCACCGCAAATTACGGCGTTCACATTCCGGTCCAGCTGGATCTTACAACAAACCTGTTGCATTTAAAAATGGAGGCTGCTTATCGCATTCATCACCAAATTCCAACGAGGTGAAGCCTGAGGTCCCTCCTCGAGTTCCCATACCCCCGCGACTTGTGAAACATGACTGCCGGAGATGGTCTACAGAGGTGATGTCAGGCATGTATTGTGATGAGGACAGGCCACCGAAGATACCTCCACGGGAACCTGTGTCCAGAAATAACTCGCGCACCCCAAGTCCCAAAAGCCTCCCTTTCTACCTCAATGGAGTGATGCCACCCACACGAAGCTTTGCACCTGATCCTAAATATGTCAGCAACAAAATCTTGCAGCGGCAGAGCAGTGATGGAGCAAACACAAGGGTGCCATGCATTTTACCAATCATGGAAGATGGTAAGAAGATGAGCTCTACACACTACTATCTGCTCCCTGAGAAGCCTCCTTATCTGGACAAGTTTCAGAAGTACTTGGTGGAGGCTCAGAACACATGGGAGTCAAATGATTGCACAGCAGACAATTTAAAGACTTTTGCATTGACCAAACCAGCAACAGTAAAGGGGAAACCTGTTGCTTACGCGGAGGCTCCTTAGATTTTACCATCCCTGCAGAGGGGCATCAAAATATGACATCAGCAAAAAACAGTTCCAGGATAATCCAAGGTAATTGGTTTGCAATTCCTTGGGAAAATAGGTGGAATCACAGAATGTGTGATCCAAAAACCAGTGAAAATACAATGTTAAAATACAATATAAGTTGCTGTAAACCAGAGGCCCTTGAACATGACAGTGACCAGGTTATCTGTACAATAGTTTTACAGTAGACATTTTTCACTAGAACATTTTAGTTTTTTAATTGCACTTTATCTACTTTTTGGAACCTTGAAAAGGCAGTGAACCAGGCAAGATGCATTGAGCACAGTGCCTTATAATATCTTGGAGAAAGTTCAACATCCGTTTGGAATATTAAAGGCCCTTCCCAGGCAGTGACTCTCATGTGAAACAAGCACAACACAATCAAGACTAGATTTTTATTACTGAAACTTCTGATTTATTATATAACTGTCCAGAGACTCTTGCGAAGAAGAACTGCTGCAATTGTTAAAGGGCACATAAGGATGACCATGCCTAATAACAATCCAGCTCAGGGATGCTCAGTGAAGGTCACCTCTGACTTGACTATTTTGAGTGACAAGTATTATACTAAAGTGAAGGGATTTAGTTAAAAGTTAAGCACAGAAACTGCCACAAGTTCATGTCTCTGCCTCTTTCACCCATCCCCAACAATTCATGACATATCTGTTGGGATGGAGAAGCCAAGGGTCAGAGGGAATGGAATCAGTGATCCACTTTGTTTGAAGACTAACAATCTTTTCATTGTCCTTTCTTCCTTGCCTCTCAGGGTGTGCTCCCTTCCTGTTTTGAAAGGAACTGTTACAGCTGTAAATGTGGCACAGGAGAACAGACTTGTCACATTTTGCTATGCCAAGTTTGTAAGCACGAGTAGCTTACCCACACCTTTTAAAGTGTACCCAAAACATGACCTGCATCTTTTTAATATTAACCCACAAAAGGCTGCAGATCATCACCAGCTCTTAATAGGAGATACTTCAGTGGGGATTGGCATGGAGATTGTTAGCATTTGTTCTGCTTGTTGACCTCTTTTATTACCATATCTAAATGTCCATTCTTCAAATGATTGTGAATAATTGACCACCCAGAGCATCACAGTCCACATTACAGTCCTTCGTACATTCACAGTTTCAGAAAAAATGGGCCCATTGTTTCCTGTCTGGCAAGTGAGGTCCATGGTAACCAGCAACTGCTTTCCTGTAGCTCCTACTGTCAGTATTTAGTGTTGTTTGTTTGTGGATGGATATGATTTGTGCCTGTGGCTCATATGTTGCCTTTTTAAGCCCATATATGACCCTAGGTTTGGCCTCCTGAGTCCACATTTAAGGTTGCTACATCAGCTAAGAGTGGGGACTGAAGGAACAAAGCAAGGAAAAAAGAAACATTCAGGAGGTGACTATAATGATGTTGGGCCTCCTAATATAAAGCTCATCGTCTATTGGCAGTAAGATGCAAGACAGCTTCAGCCACAGTTCATCTTGGAAATCAAACACCTCTTCACAGACATAAGCAATTGAGTTAAATGGAAAATAAGATCGTAAGTAAACATCGGGCTACTAAAATAAAACTTAACAGGGTGCAACAAGGGACATAATGGTGAGAGACTCAGTACTAATCTGCAGACTAGTTTACATGATAGTTGATAAGGGACCTAGATGAAGAATCCATGCAGTTGCTTATGTTCGAGAATAGTTTTGTGTAAGTGACTCAATTAACTACATGTACCATAAATGAAGGCCTATAATTCTACTCTTGTGTCATTGGCTGTAACATATCTTTTAATGTATTGTAACTATTTGTTTAAAAACCACAATGATATTTGTTCGTGTGGTCTGTGCAGTATTATTGGGATATCATTAATTACATTATTTAAAAAAAAATTTCTTCGCTATGTCTATTTTTATTAAATTGTTCTGTGTTGCTTGATCAGTGCTGCCTGCTAAGGCTCAACTCTCTCAAAGAAAGTTGGCAGCATTGCTATTTTGCAAACAGTGTGACTAAGCTAAATCAAATGCATGATAAACAATTCATCTACCCATTGGTCAACCTCAGAACTGACCTACAGTGATGTGGGATAAATATGTGCTCTGTGTGTTAATACATTTCTATTCTCCAGTAATCAAATTTGTGGGAATAAGCAGTATGGTATTTTACTATATATGACAGGGGGACTCCAACATACGTCACACCTCACTGAAGTGTTGTGGTTGAAATCAAGCCCTGGTGTTACCAGAGTCATCACAAAAGGTTAAAGATTTTTTAAAAGTACATATAGGTTCTCCAATTTACCTGTTGTTGTTGTTGTCTTTTTTTTTTAAAGACTTTCTTTGGCAAGGATGAACCAGATGTCTACACTTAACAAAAACTATTTATTACAAGTGACTAGGCTTTAGCTATATAGGTAAACAGTTATGAACTGTTGACATAATTAATTTTTAAAAAACTGTAATTTCCTTAAACTTCCCTTTTTCTCTCACAGGCAGACTAGACAGGGGAAAATTTAATGAATGTTATGAATAGAGAGAACACTGGGAAAGTAGGTCAGTTGTCATGGTCTGTTCAGCTAATTCTTGTGCTGATCAGAATGCTGCTTCTCAGTCTTCCCTTTCCCAGATGCTTCCACTGGTTTGCAAGAGGTATGGTGGCTAGCTTACTGATGAGACGTCTCTGGCATATTGACTAAAAATCACAGATTATAGTAACTGCTGAATGAAAGACAAATTAGTTTACCTCAGACTTAAAGCATTTTTGTTTTCTGCAGAGAACAGACAGCTCCTGGACTGGTCATCTGATTAGCCTCTCTATCTCTATCCACAGCTCCAAGCTGTTCAGATATCTGAGAACCAATCACAAAGTACTTTACAGACAGGCCTTTGTCATTGATCTGTGAGCTCAGGACCAGTTATCAATCAGCTACTTGTTGCTAGCTGAATCTCAATATGTAATCTTTTGGCTCTGGTCCATGGCCACTGCTGTTACCCATGGTAGTGCAAATAGTATTCATAGTATCAATTTAATTGCTTTCAAACCTTGCAACAATGCTTGCAATGCAATAAAACAATTACTTTCTCTTTTCAGTTCACAATAAATAAAGGACAAAAGACAGTATTTACACATGGCTGAGCAACGAAGAAGAACTTCATTGTTGAGAGAGAGAGTTTCTTTTTACTTGATACTTTTATGTGTACAGAAACTGAGATGGAAGCACACAAGCACATCATTCATATCAGAAATAATTGGTTTCTTTTACACAAACTGGGAAGATGATGTGCTAGTCAAGCTTGTGTTGCCAAAGAAATCTAATTTGACAAAATTAGACTGAGTGTAGTCCTGGGGAGTATGTGTAACTAAAATCCAGGAATGTTTACTATGCCTGTGAAACTGAAGCTATATTCAAAATATATCATTTGTATTTGAATGCCCAGGACCCTATAATCTAAGCCATCTTTACAGCTGATCTCCATATCAATATGGCCCTCAAAAATACCTCTTCACTATTTCTTTTAACCCATCTTCTCCATTTCAGCTCTGTGCCATTCATTCACTGAGTGCTTAGTACCTAATTAACACAAGATTTAACAATTAAGTGTTTTTTTTTAAGAGGTGTATACCTTAGTAGTAGCCACAGCTCGTATTTATATCATCGACTGACTACATGTAGCAACGGAGTACCACATTGTTATACAGCCGTAGAACTGTACAGGAGGAGGGTCAGCCCAGCAAGTCCAAGATGGCTGTCTGTAGAGCTTCCAGTCAATCTCCACCCCTTCAGCCTTGCAAGTTTTTCTCTTGAGTACCTCCTTCAATTTCATCTTAAAATACAAACAAGGAACAAGTGTAGGCCATTTAGCCCTTTGAGCCTGCTCTGCCATTCAGTAAGTTTGATCTGATTTTTGACCTCAACACTACATTCCTACAGATCCCTAATGATCTTTCATCCCCTTGGTAATCAAGAACCTACCTACCTCTGCCTTAAAACTATTAACCCGCCTTAAAACTCACGAGTCAGGGTAAGTCCCAGATGATTGGAAAATTGCTGTTGTAATTCCCCTTAAGAAAGGATCAAGGCAAAAGATGGAAAATTATAGGCCGAGTAGCCTAACCTCGGTAGTTGGTAAAATTCTTGAATCCATCGTCAAGGATGAGATTTCTAAATTCCTAGAAGTGCCGGGTCAGATTAGAACAAGTCAGCATGGATTTAATAAGGGGAAGTCGTGCCTGACAAACCTGTTAGAATTCTTTGAAGAGGTAACAAGTATGTTAGATAAGGGAAACCCAGAAGAGGTAACAAGTATGTTAGATAAGGGAAACCCAGTAGATGTTATCTATCTAGACTTCCAAAAGGCCTTTGATACGGTGCCTCATGGGATGCTGCTGAGCAAGGTGAGGGCCCATGGTGTTCGAGGTGATCCACTGGCTTGGATTGAGGATTGGCTGTCTGACAGAAGGCAGAGAGTTGGGATAAAAGGCTCTTTTTCGGAATGGCAACCTGTGACGAGTGGTGTCCCGCAGAAGTCAGTGTTGGGGGCCACAGCTATTCACCTTGTATATTAATGATCTGGATGAAGGGACTGGGGGCATTCTGGTGAAGTTTGCCGATGATATGAAGATAGGTGGACAGGCAGGTAGTACTGAGGAGGTGGGGAAGCTGCAGAAGGATTTAGACAGTTCAGGAGAGTGGTCCAGGAAATGGCTGATGAAATTCAGTGTGAGTAAATGTGAGGCTTTGCACTTTGGAAAAAAGAATACAGGCATGGACTATTTTCTTAATGGTGATTAAAATTCGTAAAGCAGAAGTACAAAGGGATCTGGGAGTGTTGGTCCAGGATTCTCTAAAGGTTAACTTGCAGGTAGAGTCTGTGATTAAGAAAGCAATTGTAATGTTGTCGTTTATCTCAAGGGGGTTGGAATATAAAAGCAGCGATGTGCTTCTGAGGCTTTATAAAGCTTTAGTTAGGCCCCATTTAGAATACTGTGTCCAATTTTGGGCCCCACACCTCAGGAAGGACATACTGGCCCAGGAGCGTGTCCAGCAGAGATTCACATGGATGATCCCTGGAATGGAAGGTTTAACGTATGATGAATGGCTAAGGATCCTGGGATTGTACTTATTGGAGTTTAGAAGGTTGAGGGGAGATCTAATAGAAACTTACAAGAAAATGTATGGTTTAGAAGGGGTGGACGCTAGGAAGTTGTTTCCGATAGGCAGGGAGACTAGGACCCGTGGGCACAGCCTTAAAATTAGAGGGGGTAAATTTAAAACTGAAATGAGATGACATTTCTTCAGCCAGAGAGTGGTGGGCTTGTGGAATTCATTGCGATGGAGTGCAGTGGAGGCCGGGACTTGGATGCCTTCAAGGCAGAGATCGACAAATTCTTGATCTCAGAAGGAATCAAGGGCTCCGGGGAGAGTGCAGGGAAGTGGAGTTGAAATGCCTATCAGCCATGATTTAAATAGCGAGTTGGACTTGATGGGCCGAATGGCCTTACTTCCACTCCTATGTCTTATGGTCTTATTTGAAGTTTCTGCATCCACTGCTTTTTGAGGAAGGGAATTCCAATGACACTCAACCCTTGGAGAACAAAATGTTTTCTCATCTCTGTTTTAATTGGGCATGCCTGATTTTTTAAACTATAACCCCTGGTTCTAGATTGTCCCACAACATCAAACGTGCTTTCAACGTCCACCCGGTCAAGTCCTCCCAGGATCTTGTATGTTTCAGTTAAATCATCTCTGACTCTTCTAAACTCCTGAGGATCCAGGCCTGGTATGTGTGTCCTCAAAAGCTAATCTGGTCATTCGGGTTTCAGTCAAGTAAAGACTCTCTGATGTGCTTCTATGCACCAACATCCTTCCACAAGAATGGCAATCAGTACTGTAGACAGATACAGTCTCACCAATGCCCTGTATAACCAAAGCATAACCTCCCTACTATTGCCTTCAATTCCCTTCGCAATAAATGATAACATTCTATTAGCTTTCCTGATTACTTGCAGTACCGGCATACTAATCTTCTGTGATTCCTGCACTAGGACATTCCAATCTCTGCAACCTCTCACCATTTAGAATATATGTTTTTTTACAGTCAAAATGGACAATTTCACACTTTTCCAGTTTGTACTCCACTTCCTTTTAAAATTATTCATTGTCTACACTAGCGCCATTCTTGTTAGCAGCAAGTTTTAGGTCATTACCACTTGCGTAAAAACAATTTTCATTCTATCTGTTCCCAACTCCAAAATTCCCCAACCTTAATTCTATGTATCCTAATTTTTGTAATGACCAGACAACGCAAATAACTTTTTTCTATCTGCCATGAACCTGCCCTTAAAGTTGAGCCCCTTTATCAAATTTTACTCAAACTCTTTTGCTTAAAGGTGTCACTACCGCTGTCTCTCCAACCTAACCTTGGAGCTAAAATCCTCCACCCTTGGAATCATTCTGGTAAGTTACAATTATACCCCCTCAAAGACATCCTTCCTTAAAATGTCGTGGCCTGAAATGGATGGACTATACTAGTTGTGGCTTAACCAGAGCTTTATAAAAGTTCATAACTTCATTTTTGACATGGAGTACACCCTTGCCCTAAACAACCTTTCAGCGATCATAGATGGAATACAAAAATCTGTTCCCTCTTTTTGGAGCCTGAGAAAACGATCCAATTTTTACCTCACTTGACAGGTAGCAAACCCAAACTGGCCTCTCACCTGCTCATGAAGATGTGAACTGACAGAGTTGCCCAGTGACTTCCTATTATCCCTAATTCCCACCTTGCATTCTTCCCAACTCCCCTTGATCCCAACACACCACCGGTCCCAGCTCAGGAACAAATAACAATTTCTAAAGGAAGGGAGAATATGGTAGCCTGATTTTGTTGGTAACTAAAATTTTTCCCAGCCTCTCATCTATGTAGCCTTCCCTCAACATATTAGGCAGCATGTTCAAATTTAATGGGCATTATAGCTTGCAGAATCTATTCGTTCTTCAAGATCTATGCCTTTGGTCTAAGAATTATTAGAATTTATAACATTTGTTGGTGCTTGCTCTTCAAGAGAAGCCATATACTCCATTTCTTCTTCCCTACAGCTGGTATAATTGGATAATAATCAAAGAGAGTTCTAACTGACTACGTACCATTCCCCAAGACATCCCTGGAGCAGCGAGGACAACTGTAATTCTCAGAATATTTGTGTCAACACAGATCAGGGAAGCAACCTTTGCCTTGCCTGCTATGTAGGGTCATCTTTTTGGATTCATTTGCTGAGCTCTGTGAGAACATACTTGAATATAAGCTGATCTTTTGGGGAGTACTATTGCAGTATATCTGGTTCAGTGTTTCACTGGCAGTAAAAGTAGTTTATGAATAAACATCACCCGTAACCAATGGCACTGTTTAGTAAGACACTGAAAAAGTAGTCAGTGATAATGGGAACTGCAGATGCTGGAGAATCCAAGATAATAAAATGTGAGGCTGGATGAAGTTTCACTGTGCTGGGGAGAGTCAGTCGCAAAGTGTCACATATTAACAGAAAACCACTGCAGTATTTGTACTGCAGCCACATCTAAAACCAAAGTCATTAGAAAGTGCTGAGTTATAACAGATTCGACCAACACCTGGGGTGAATATCCAGCTTTGTTAGTGGAATTGACTGACAGGGAATGGATACACCCATAGGCGTTTACAACTTACACATAGAACATAGAAAAGTACAGCACAGTACAGGCCCTTCGGCCCACGAAGTTGTGCCGTGGAATAATCCTAGTCCAAAAGTAAAATAACCTAACCTACATTCCCCTCAATTCACTGCTGTCCATGTTCATGTCCAGCAGTCGCTTAAATGTCACTAATGACTCCGCTTCCACGACTACCACTGGTAAACTATTCCATGTGCTCACAACTCTCTGGGTGAAGAACCTCCCTCTGACGTCTCCTCTATACCTTCCTCCTAACACCTTAAAACTATGACCCCTCGTGGCAGTCAATCCTGCCCTGGGGAAAAGTCTCTGGCTATCGACTCTACATCTATAATACATGCAAAGATAGACAAACTGATGAACACAAAATCTTTACAAGTAAAGTTAATGTCTAAGAAAAATAGGGTGGCTACAGATACTGATGATCCCTTCAAGACACAGGTGGCATTTTAATTGGAAATAAGGAAAGAGTAGATTTGTTAAATGAAGACCTTGCAGGTCCTCACAGAATAAGAGATTAAAATACCATATATGGAAAACTAAAAAAAAATTACTTCTTTACTGGTTCCTCTTTCCCAACCTTTTTAAAAATGGAGTGACATTGAGAATTTTTCAATCCAATTTCTAATCACATCTTGGAGGTTTGTTCATCTGTCTAATTATTTTCTGCATTTTGAATGTATGAAATTTAGTAGGTTCATCCTTTTTTAAGTTTCCTTTGTATCTCCTACCTTCTTGGCTGGAATCATTCTATTATTCCTTTAGTTTAACAGCTGTGGTGAAGAATAAAGTGATTGACCACTTGGGGAATATGAACAGATTAGAAAAAAACCATTATTTGTAAAGAAGAAATCATATCAAACTAATCCAGTTGAATTTCTTGAAAGGATTAATAAGTGGGAGATAATAGTGTCCATGGATTTTTTTAACAGGGGCTATGTAGAAAATATTCATTAAGGCTTTGTATGAAGCCATTAATAAAAGGTAGAATACATGAAAATGGAGCTATTAACATGAGTAGGGATAGGGAATTAGTTGAACGATACAGACTATTATGATAATGGGCATATCCTGAAATTGATAGAATGTGGCATTTGATGTTCCTGAGTATCATGGATAAGTCTCCACCTTTCATGATATTTACCAATAGCTTAGACAAAGACATTAAAAAAAATTCAACCAAGTTTGTTGATGATATCACATTCAACAGTACAATAAATAGTACATATTGAAGCAAGAAATTTCAAATGGTCTTTGGTAGGTTAAATAGGTAAAACTGCAGCAGGTGGAGTTCAATATGGATGAAGAGTAAGGCCATCCTTATTCTACGTAAGAAAGGTAGGTCAGAGTATTTGCAAAATGTTAAGAAGGTGGGAACTGCAGGGGGGCAAAGAGCTTTGAACTTCTTTATACAGCAATCTAGTGGACAGTCATAATTAATTCCAAAATCTAATAAAATGTTAGTCTCTCAAAGTGGCTGCAACATAAGCAGTGGAAGTTACAGTACAGTTGTATAGAGTTCCACTTGAACATCCTGTGGAGTACTGCTTGCAGTTTTGACCATTCTGTCTTTCAAGGGATACATCCAGTATGCTTTCTGACTTTACAGCAGTGGCTTGATACATTTAAGTATTTATTTGGCTGTAAATGATTTGAGAAATCTTCAGGTTGTCGAGTGCTATATAACTGAAATCTTACTTATTCAGCCTTTGAAGGGAAATAGTGCTGATCCAAAGAATTAAAAATATGAGGGCAGGTTGTAAGGACTAGACTTGTGCTCTCTTGAATACAAAAGACTGAAGAGGGACACAATTGAGACATTCAAAATGACTAAAACACTTGAAAGGGTAGATAGAAAAGCTCTTCACCTTGGTGGGAGAGTTTAGAACAAGCAAGCCCAATTTTTAAATTAGAGCCAGTTCATTCAGGGCTGATGACAGGAAGCATTTTTGAGGTTGTCGACTTGCTTGCCGAGCCAGTGTATTTGAATGCAGAGGTTCATCACCCTGCTAGGTAACATCGTTAGCGCGCCTCTGGTGAAGTATTGGTGTTCTGTCTGCTTGTTATTTATATGCCTCGGTTTGTTGCCTGCTATTAGCTAAACACAGACATGCCAGAGAATTTCTGGAGGCCTGGCATTCTAACTGGAACTCCATCAACAAACACATTGAACTGGACCCAATATATAAACCACTGAAAACCAGAACCGGATGTGATGCCAACCACCACAGCAAATTTAGGCATATAAATAACAAGCAGGACAGAACACCAATGCTTCATGGGGGGTGCGCTGGTGATGTTAACTAGCAGGGTGATGAAACGTCTGCAATCAAACACACTGGCTTGGTGAGCAAGTCTACAACCTCATCCACAACCCGAGATACAAATCTTCTCAAAAACTTTAAAGGAAGCATTTTTGGACAGAAATGCTGGTGGAAATATGGAACACACTTCCATCAAAAACTGATGATGTTAGATCAATTAAAATGTTTTCTTTGTTAGCTTGGGGTTGAGCAAGATGGATAAGTAGACTTAAAATTGGAGGTCTGGAACATACAGCATCTAAATGGAGATAACACATTTTTAGAAGCATTACTTCACAGCATTACAGCCTCCTGTACATTGTCACTCCCTGTATGAGTTGTGTTGCCTAAACAATGCCATGACCTCAACTATGGTTGGGCTTGGAGCTAAAGGGCCTACCCTTGTCCCTATGTTCACGTACTTTCACAACTAGACCCACAGACACATGAGATACACATATGTATGCATGCACAGACGCACATGCACTCTTCTCCCCAATTCCTTTGCCTCAACTCACTCATTTTGGTCACACAACATCCTTTCCCCTGCTCTATGAATGAACAGCTGGTCTTTAGTCTCAGGAGTTCCTATTTCTCCTAGCTCCCTATTGCTATCCTCAAGAACCCCCTCAAAAAACATCCTTTAGACCAAATCCTTGATCATCTCACTTAATTCTACTCCTGATATGCTGCATGGAGCACTTTCCCACACTAGTCCTGTGAAGCACCTTGGAATGCTTTGCTATATTAAGGGTGCTGTACAAGTACAACTGCTTGAATGCCAGAATTGTGCCTCTTGCGGTTCCTTATCATTCTGATGAAATTTACTGGGACCACTGTCCTAGAAAATAATATTTAAATTCAGCTGAGTGCAGCTGAGTCCTCAATCCTTGCATTAGAAGTGTTTTTTTTTTACCCAGTTTAATTAACTGGTATCTGTTGTTCATCAGAAATAAAGAATTTAGGAAACACAACTCATACAGTGGGTGACAATGTACAGAATGCTGCAATGCTGTGAAGTAATGCTTCTAATAATTGACACCCGCATTTAGATGCTATGTGTTCCAAACTTTCATATTACTGATCCTTTATTATTCAACCACAGAGTCTTCATTCACATCAGAGGTTTCACAGAACCTGGCTCCTGCTGAATTTACATATTTCTGAAGGAACTCCAAAAAAAATTACATCTGGGGAAACGGATAAGAGGTTTTAGACATATGGCTGCTTTCTTCCTATTCAGCTTCATTGTATGCAACATCTCTCTCTGCACTGCACCTCCGCTATAAACAGAAAACATCAAAATAGCATCACAAGTTTGTCAAATATGTAATCCTCAAACAGTCTCTCTCTTCCCATCCTCCCACTAGGAACCTATAAATAAATTGAAGAAAGGACCCTGAGGATGCCTTTAAACTGGTTCCAACTATCTTTTGATTAAGTTATAATCTACTAAAATCCTGACTGACAGGTGTTCTTTGAAGAAACTAGTTGGTATGGTGCATAGTTATATTATGGCTCATTGCTTACTCTATCAGGTCATTGGTGATTCACCTGTGGCTATGTTATTGGTGTCATGTGGTCATATAAATATTCCCACATTTCATTTTCCTTAGTTTACAAACATTTATTGGTATCATGCTATATAAATGTCTCTCTCACTTTGGGGATTTCTCACCATTTATCCTTGGTGTAACAATTAAAAATACTTCTATTGAGTGAAATTTGTTCTCAAAGGATTACATTCAAAGGACAGCAGGATTGAGAGAATCAGACGCGATGCATGAACTAGCATACGTTTCGACAATGGGAGTTGGTTTGGAAACCTTTGTGATCAGTCAGGCTTGTTCTGGTTGAGATGGGGACTGAATTCATTTAAGTTCAACAGGGGTAGTTTCCAGTGCCATCTAGTGCTTCCTTCGATCGGAACTGACAGACAGGAAGGCTTATACTCCATGACAGTCACAGATAATGTAGCATCATCAAGGAGTTAGGTACAGCATATGGATTTGTACAACCTAGAAGCTGAGATAAATTTTAAAAATTATCTACTTTTTGGAAAACTGTAACTTATTTTTCTGTTTGTATTATTGCGTGCAACAGATGTTAACGAGAACTGGTCCTTTATGTGTATTCTACAAAATAAACTAGCTCTATGATACATTGTTGACATCAGCTCTCCAGTGTTGTCGTCAGTTCAACACATCATAGCAGTGAAGTGTAAATTGGGACACGATCAAGTTTATTATGTACAACTCACATCAAAGAAGGGACCCCGAATATCCAGCAGCTGTCGGAGGGCATAACGTCTATATCCAGGGTACTTGATTCTGGGGAAGGCCCGCTACTGCTCAGTTAAGTGACTGATAAACATTTCTTTCTGTGGACCATCCCATAAATAAGTGGCACGCCACTCTGTCTTCTCTCCAGCTATTTGCGGGGAGGGGTTCTATCCCCCTGAAACACCATGTGTTTCACTACTCCTCCGTTCCACCTTCGAACACCAAATATGATATGTTGGACGGGATCGAATAGCGGCTCGAAGCACCAGCGGCAAAGGGATTTGAAGACGGTTGAAGAACTAGCGCGAAGGAGTTCAAATTCCAACTGTCACAGCGCGAGGGGCCAGAAAGCTGGGAAGGAGGAAGCTGTGAATGGGAGAACAACGACCACGCGCACTCGAGTGCAGCACACGACTGGATGGGGGACTGAAACTGGAGAGGCCAGGTCAGAGCGCTTCCAGCATGTCGGGGGGCACCTGTGCTTACAAGTTTACAGCATTCTATATTTCCCTAAAATCCGGAATATCTGACAATAACCCTACTTTGTAAGATTTCCAGGTGACTCATTGGTTAGAGATAAGAAGGTGTAGATCTGGATGAACACAGCAGGCCCGGCAGCATCAGAAGAGCAGGGAGGCTGACGTTTCGGGCCTAGACCCTTCTTAGGTCTAGGCCCGAAACGTCAGCCTTCCGGTTCCTCTGATGCTGCTGGGCCTGCTGTGTTAATCCACCCCAGTCGTGAACCATTTCAACTCCCCCTCCCATTCCTTAGACGACATGTCCATCAATGGACCTCCTGCAGTGCCACAATGATGCCACCCGAAGGTTGCAGGAACAGCAACTCATATTCCGCTTGGGAACCCTGCAGCCCAATGGTATCAATGTGGACTTCACCAGCTTCAAAATCCCCCCCTCCCCCACTGCATCCCAAAACCAGTCCAGCTTGTGCCTGCCACCCTAACCTGTTCCACCTCTCACCTATCTCCTCCTCCCACCTCAAGCCGTGCCTCCATTTCCTACCTACTAACCTCATCCCGCCCCCTTGACCTGTCCATCCTCCATGGACTGATCTATCCCCTCCCTACCTCCTCACCTACACTCACCTTTACTGGCTCCATCCCTGCCCCTTCAACTTGTCTGTCTCCTCTCCACCTATCTTCTCTATCCATCTTCGATCCGCCTCCGCCTCTCTCCCTATTTGTTTCAGAACCACCTGCCTCTTCCCCCTTTTCTGATAAAGGGCTTTTCTGATGAAGGGTCAAGGCCGGAAAGATCAGCTTTTGTGGTCCTAAGGTGCTGCTTGGCCTGCTATGTTCATCCAGCTCCACACTTTGTTACCTCTCATCCACCTGTACACCTTGTTATCTCAGATTCTCCAGCATCTGCAGTTCCTACTACCTTTGGCTCATTGGTTAGCACTGCCAAGAACCCGAGTCAGATTCTAGCCTTGGCTGACTGCATGGAATTTGCACATTCTCCCCGTGTCTGTGTGGGTTTCTTGTGGATGCTTCAGCTTCCTCCCACAGGCCAAAGGTGTGCAGGGAACTGGATTGATCATTACAGATTTCCTGGCAGTGTCCAGGGATGTGCAGGCCATGCGGATTAGCCATAGGAAATGTGGATAGGCTGGGGCCCTGGATCTGGGTGGGATGTTGTTTGGAGGGTTAGTGCAGACTTGATGGGCTGAATGGTCTCTTTCTGCATTTTAGGATTGTATTAGTCAACATCATGCAGAATAACATCTGAAAGATCCAGTACCTTCCAGTTTCCTGCTTCACTTGAAAACACAAGTTTCATGAACACTTGTATTACTTCCATTAAACATCAATTTTTCATTGTCATAAAAGTATCATTAAAAGACTGAGCTATTAAAACCAAGTCCTGAGACAATCTTACCTCCAGTTTAGCTAACGAACCAGCTAACAGACTACGGCCCATATTTAATAGAGTGATGAGTGTCCGCCCACTGGCTGGAAAGAGGTAGAGTGTCTGAATCTCTAATTCTCACTTTTTTCATTATTTTCACCATCCCTTTCTTGACCTTATTCTCACTTTTCTTAACATTTTCATTCTTATTCTTCAAGTACCATCTGGCTCTAATTTTCATCATTTTTAAAAAATGAATTCACAGGATTCCACTAAGCCAGCATTTATTGCCCATTCCTAATTGCCCAGAGGGCAGTTATAAGTCAACCATATTGCTGTGGATCCAGATTCATATAGAGGCCAGATGAGATAAGAATGGCAGTTTTCTTTTCTAAAGGACGTCCGTGAATCAGATTGTTTTTTTCTGACAATTGACAACAGATTCATGGTCATCATTAGACTTTTAATTCCAGATTTTCACTGAATCCAAATTTGAAAATCTGCTGTGGCAGAATTCGAACCCCAGGGTCACCAGAACACTACCAGAGTGTCTGGATTAATAATCCAGTGGTAATACCACTATGCCATCCCTCCCTTTCATTCTTTTTCTCGCTTACGTCACTCCTCATGTTTTGTTATTATTAATAATATCTTCTGTTCAATATATGCTCCTTTCACAGCAATGGCCCTTTTATATAAATAACCAGCTCCAGTTTCACTTGCCGAGATATTAAGGGCCAACTTTAATTTATCCATAATTTATGGAAAACGGATATGGGGCGGGGGAAGTGTGGACACATTTGACACATTGCACAAGCCAAACACGTCTCCCATAAATAAATTCCAATATCGTATATTGCATCTCACCAAGGATGAAAGGTCAAATCTCACCTCCAATAAAAATAATGGCAATCACTCCACTCAGGTTTCACCTCTCTCCCACAGAAGAACTAACTCTTATTGGATATCACTTTTTGTCCCCTGAATATATCAACTCCCACTAGATATAGATTCCACAGGCTTTCACCCCTGAACTCTTCTATGAGAGCTAGATAAGATTGATCTAACTCCAAACTAAAGTTCATTCTACACTTGAGTTCCTAGGATAGTTGCATCACAAGTTTGATACAGCGTAAATCTTGTTTGTCCTTCCTGTTTTATGGTCAAATTGCATTGCATATGGCAGTTATATTGTTCGTTCTGAGTATTTGGAACATTTTAAAGTAGTCAGACAGAGAGATAATGGATGATAAATCTCACTGTACCCACATGGTCCCTGTTGAAGGTATGTTACTACAAGTGTTCAGTACTTATCTTTTCATTTGGAAACACTTCCGCCTGTCTCTTAACTCAGATTCCTAAGGGTAGGTAGGCCTGGGACTAAGATTGGATTACAACTCACTGCTCCTACTTAAAGTAAACCACAGCTGGCTCATCTGGTCACAGGTTTTGGGAAGTACCTTGGCACCCAGTATACCACAACCAGATGACATCATTTCATTCTGTTGGCACACTTAACCTTTGATGTCTATACATAAAATCTTTCTCAAACTAATTAGGAATCCACATTGATGGGAGTGCCCCCTGATTAGGGTGATTCACACTGTTAGGCTAATAAGTTGCAAATTGTACTACAATAAACCAACATCACAGTTAAAGTGGTAAATGAAGACAAGCTGTTTCGAGTCATAGGAGTGTCAATAACCAGAGGGCACAGTTTAAGATGTAGCAAAAGAACTTGGGGAGATAAGAGTTTTTTTCTGCAGTAAGTTGTAATTTGGAAGGCAATGCCAGAAAGGGTAGTGAAAATAGATTCCTTTATTACTTGCAAAAGGAATTTGGATGAAAAGTTGAGAAAATATTTGAAGAGCTACAGGGAAAGAGCAGAGACATGGGATTAATTGAATGGTTCTTTAAGAATTTGGGCACAGGTATGACAGAATATGATCCATCATGGCCTCCAGTGGTCCCTAGTGTTACAGATACCCGTCATCAGCAAGTTCGATTCACTCCACGAGATATCAAGAAATGGTTGGAGGCACTAAATTCTGCAAAGGCTATGGCTCTGACAACATTTCAGAAACAGTACTATGCTCCAGAACTTGTTGCTTCCCTAGTCAAGCTCTTCGAGTACAGTTACAACACTGGCATCAACCTGACAATGTGGAAAATAGTCCAGGTTTGTTCTGTACACAGAAAGCAGGACAAATCCAACCTGGCCAATTACCATTCCATCAGTCTACTGTTGATCATCAGTAAAGAGATGGAGGTGTCATCAACAGTGTTATCAAGCAGAACCTGCTCAGCAATAACCGACCCAGTGACACTCAGTTTGATTTCTGCCAGGGCCACTCAGCTCCTGGCCTCATTACAGCCTTGGTTCAAACATGAACAAAAAACGATGAATTTCAGAGCTGAAGTAAAAGTGATAGTCCTTGACATCAAAGTCACATTCAACCAAATGTGGCATCAAGGAGCCCTAGCAAAACTGGAGTCAATGGGTCTTGGGGCAAACTCTGCACTGGTTGGAGTCATACCTGGCACATAGGAAGATGATTATGATTGTTGGAGGTCAGTCATCTCAGTGCCAGGACATCTCTGCGGTAGTTCTTTAGGTAGTGTCCCTGGCTCAACCATCTTCAGCTGCTTCATGAATGACCTGCCCTCCATTATAAGGTCAGAAATGGGGAATGTCAGTGATTGCACAATGTTCAGCACCATGCATGACTCCTAAGATACTGAAGCAGTCTATGTTCAAATGTAACACAATCTAGACAATATCCAGGCCTGAGCTGACAAGTAACAAATAACATTCATACCACACAAATGCCAAGCAATGACCATCTCCAATAACAGACAATCTAACTACCACCCCTTGACAGTTAATGGTATTACCAGCACTGAATCCAACACTATCAACAACCTGGGGCTTACCGTTGACCAGAAACTCAACTCGACTGGCAGCATAAACATAGTGGTTACAACAACATATCAGAGGCTAGGACTACCGTGGTGAGTAACTCACTTCCTAACTCCCCTGTCCACTATCTACGAGGCATAAGTCAGATGTGATGGAATACCCTCCACTTGCCTGGATGGATGCAGCTCCAGCAACATTCAAGAATCTTGACACTGTTCTGGATAAATCAGCCTGTATGACTGGCACCACATCCACTCTCTCCACCACCAACTCTCAGTAGCAGCAGCGTTTACTGTCAACAAAATGCTCTGCAGAAATTCACCAAAGATCCTTAGCTGCTTCCAAACCCATGACCACTTCCATCTGGGAGACCAAGGACAGCAGATAACATGGAATCACTACCACCTGTAAGTTCTCCCCCATACCATTCACTATCCTGATTTGGAAATATATCATGGTTCCTTCACTGTCGCTGGGTCGAAATCCTGGAATTCCCTCCCATTGTGGATCAACCTTCAGCATGTAGACTGCAAGTGTTCAATAAGACAGTTCACCATCATCTTCTTAAGGGCAATTATGAACAGGCAGTAAATGCTGGCCAGCCACTGATAACTGCATCCCACGAACGAATAAATTTTAAAACTGACTGTGTAATTAGGTGTTCATTAGTGACGGTGGACGGGCTCATCAGAGATCCCTAATTGATTATGGTGTTTGGAAAGGGGTTAGGCTTATAGTAGTGAGTTCAGAACTGTATATCTCTGATCATGGCCATGTAACATTCCTTCACCTTAGTCAGTTCTGTTTGTTGACTTTTGTTTTCAATGTTTCAAGGGTAGGAATTGGTATGGCTTACATTTGATTTAGCAGGGGGTGAGTCCATAGCCAATCTGGGCAATTGTTAGTTCCGGTGCAAACTTTCTCAGACCCAGATGTTGTTTCTTTTAGCAAAGGAATTCGGGATCATACCTTGAAGAATTTTATCGCATAAACTATTACCCCACAATTCTGTAGCCCATGAAAATATAATCTGTCAATGAGTATTCTCTGAGATTTTAACCCACGGTCTATACATGGTGAGACTGTACCCCATGGGTCTCTATACTGTGGAATTGTAATGTATTGGGTACGCGATTGGTTTCTAGAAGCATGGAATTGTATACTAGAAGACTGCATTCTGTGGGCTTGTATCCCCAGGACTATTTCCCATGAGATTGTACTCTTAAACTATTTCTATGAAACTTTATTTCTGTATTATTCCACAAGAGATTGTAGCCTGCAACTGTTCCCATTAGGATTACACCTTATCAGCCTACCCTGTAAAACTGTACAAGTACCCTGTCAGTCTGCATTCATGGGAAAGCAACCTGGTGTTCTGTACTCCACACAGGACCTGGCCTCTTTAAAATCAAAAGAAAGGAACAACACCAACTGCACATCATGTATCTAATTTTATTTTTCAGAATGCACTTTCTATATTCCATATACATTTCCAATATGAACTCGGAGCCGATATAATCTGTTACTGACAAGTTAAATCTGGCAAGGCTATAATTTTAGCAAAGAATAATTCTGGCAATGTGATTTTAAGTAGTTGTCACAAGAATATCAAAATGATTTGTTACCTGGAAAGCACAATGCAGATTGGAGGTTGAGGCGTGATCTTAGACTACTGCTGATTGAGACTCATTTCCTGAACAACTAATGTCTCTGAATTTTGGGCTTTGCAGTGATGGGAGGTTCTTTACCTGTGGGAAATGTAGCACTAAATATTATGGAGAAACCGGATCAGCATCAGTGAATGATTAAAACTCTTCCTTTAAAGCTCAGTCATGGTCTTATTGAATGATAGAGCAGCATCAAGGGGCTGACTGGCCTACTCACCTTCCTATGTCTTATGGTCTTCCAGTGCCTAGCCTAAGAGGAGTCCGGTAGCCATTCTGTGAAATGTCAAATTTTGTTTTATTTTGTGTTCAGGACCATTGTTCATTGAAACTGGATTCCCATTGCTCAAGTTTGTCTAACATAAAAAAATCCCACGTCCAACAATGTTCAGAGACTCTGATTATATCAGCTTGGTCTGGAATTCCAATGTCTGGAGAATGAAGTACGAGGTCTAACCCAGTGAATTTCCAGGTGTCCTGTATTCACATTGTATAAATAAACATTTCTGAACCTGGGAAGAGAGATGAGGCTTAATTCAAGTCTCCACATTGTATGGAATTTGTTCTCTGCTTTTTTTTGTTCACTCATAGGATGAGGGTATCACTGGTTAGGCCAGTATTTATTACCCAGCCTTAATTGCCCAGAGGGCAGTTAGCTGTCAACCATGTTGCTGGTCACCATGGGTCTGGAGTCACATGTAAGCCAGACCACGTAAGGATGATAGTGAACACGTAGGTTTTTTTTCCCAACAATCAGCAACAGTTTTGTGGGTTATCATTAGACTTCTAATCCCAGATATTTGTTGAATTCAAATCTCACCATTTGGCATGGCAGGATTTGAACCCAGGTCCCCAGGATATTGCCAGAGGTCTGAATTAAGTGTTCAGCGTTAATACCACTATGCCATTACCTCCCCTAATAAACAGCTAGTCTACATAAACAGCTAGTGTAATCTCTTTCATACAGTAAAACATCCCAAGGATGTGTTGCAGCAGTGTCATGAGACAAAAATTGACACTGAATCAAAGAAGGATCAAGACAGTAAGTCAGATATCTCTTTAGCCAATTTTTCAGTTAGGTTTTAAAGGAATGCCCTGGACTACTGAAAACTTGTCCAAGGCAGGACAAATTTAGTGGGTGATACACGATAAGCAGTAGAGGAACGCAGAGTTCTCAACAAATTGTAGGAGGCCATTAGAGAGTTAGGGAGAGGCAAAGCTTGTGAACTTGTTGTTACTATTTTGCTACAAAGGAGGTGGAATCTCTAGTCAAGAGGAAGAAGAAGGCTTATGTTAGGATGAGATGTGAAGGCTCAGTTAGGGCGCTTGAGGGCTACGAGGTAGCCAGGAAAGACCTAAAGAGAGAGCTCGGAAGAGCCAGGAGGGACATGAGAAGTTGTTGGCGGATAGGATCAGGGTAAACCCTAAGGCTTTCTATAGGTATTTAAGGAATAAAATAATGACGAAAGTAAGATTAGGGCCAATCAAGGATAGTAGTGGTAAGTTGTGTGTGGAGTCAGAGGAGATAGGGGAAGCGCTAAAGGAATATTTTTCAACAGTATTCACTCTAGAAAACGACAATGTTGTCGAGAATTCTGAGATACAGGTTACTAGACAAGGTGGGATTGAGGTTCACAAGGAAGAGGTATTAGAAATCCTACAGAGGGCGAAGATAGATAAGTCCCCTGGGCTGGATGGGATTTATCCTCGGATCCTCTGGGAAGCCAGGGAGGAGATTGCCAAGCCTTTGGCATTGATCTTTAACTCGTCATTGTCTACAGGAATAGTGCCAAACGACTGGAGGACAGCAAATGTGGTTCCCCTGTTCAAGAAGGGGAGTAGACACAACCCTGGTAATTATAGGCCAGTGAACCTTACCTCAGTTGTTGGTAAAGTGTTGGAAAAGGTTATAAGGGATAGGATTTATGATCATCTCGAAAAGAATAAATTGATTAGGGATAGTCAGCACGGTTTTGTGAAGGGAAGGTCGTGCCTCACAAACCTTATTGAGTTCTTTGAGAAGGTGACCAAACAGGTAGATGAGAGTATCAGAGATAATGGGAACTGCAGATGCTGGAGAATTCCAAGATAATAAAATTTGGGGCTGGATGAACACAGCAGGCCAAGCAGCATCTCAGGAGCACAAAAGCTGACGTTTCGGGCCTAGACCCTTCATCAGAGAGGGGGATGGGGAGAGGGAACTGGAATAAATAGGGAGAGAGGGGGAGGCGGACCGAAGATGGAGAGTAAAGAAGATAGGTGGAGAGAGTATAGGTGGGGAGGTAGGGAGGGGATAGGTCAGTCCAGGGAAGATGGACAGGTCAAGGAGGTGGGATGAGGTTAGTAGGTAGCTGGGGGTGCGGCTTGGGGTGGGAGGAAGGGATGGGTGAGAGGAAGAGCCGGTTAGGGAGGCAGAGACAGGTTGGACTGGTTTTGGGATGCAGTGGGTGGGGGGGAAGAGCTGGGCTGGTTGTGTGGTGCAGTGGGGGGAGGGGACGAACTAGGCTGGTTTAGGGATGCAGTAGGGGAAGGGGAGATTTTGAAACTGGTGAAGTCCACATTGATACCATATGGCTGCAGGGTTCCCAGGCGGAATATGAGTTGCTGTTCCTGCAACCTTCGGGTGGCATCATTGTGGCAGTGCAGGAGGCCCATGATGGACACCACACCCGGCACCTTCCCCTGCAACCGCAGGAAATGCTACACTTGTCCCCACACCTCCTCCCTCACCCCTATCCCAGGCCCCAAGATGACATTCCACATTAAGCAGAGGTTCACCTGCACATCTGCCAATGTGGTATACTGCATCCACTGTACCCAGTGTGGCTTCCTCTACATTGGGGAAACCAAGCGGAGGCTTGGGGACCGCTTTGCAGAACACCTCCGCTCAGTTCGCAACAAACAACTGCACCTCCCAGTTGCAAACCATTTCCACTCCCCCTCCCATTCTCTAGACGACATGTCCATCATGTTCCTCATGCAACTCATATTCCGCCTGGGAACCCTGCAGCCATATGGTATCAATGTGGACTTCACCAGTTTCAAAATCTCCCCTTCCCCTACTGCATCCCTAAACCAGCCTAGTTCGTCCCCTCCCCCCACTGCACCACACAACCAGCCCAGCTCTTCCCCCCACCCACTGCATCCCAAAACCAGTCCAACCTGTCTCTGCCTCCCTAACCGGCTCTTCCTCTCACCCATCCCTTCCTCCCACCCCAAGCCGCACCCCCAGCTACCTACTAACCTCATCCCACCTCCTTGACCTGTCCATCTTCCCTGGACTGACCTATCCCCTCCCTACCTCCCCACCTATACTCTCTCCACCTATCTTCTTTACTCTCCATCTTCGGTCCGCCTCCCCCTCTCTCCCTATTTATTCCAGTTCCCTCTCCCCATCCCCCTCTCTGATGAAGGGTCTAGGCCCGAAACGTCAGCTTTTGTGCTCCTGAGATGCTGCTTGGCCTGCTGTGTTCATCCAGCCCCACATTTTATTATCTAGGTAGATGAGAGTAAACCGGTTGATGTGGTGTATATGGATTTCAGCAAGGCGTTCGATAAGATTCCCCACAGTAGGCTATTGTACAAAATGCGGAGGAATGGAATTGTGGGAGATATAGCAGTTTGGATCAGAAATTGGCTTGCTGAAAGAAGACAGAGGGTGGTAGTTGATGGGAAATGTTCATCCTGGAGACCAGTTACTAGTGGTGTACCGCAAGGGTCGGTGTTGGGTCCACTGCTGTTTGTCATTTTTATAAATGACCTGGATGAGGACGTAGAAGGATGGGTTAGTAAATTTGCAGACGACACTAAGGTCGGTGGAGTTGTGGATAGTGACGAAGGATGCTGTAGGTTGCAGAGAGTAATAGATAAACTGCAGAGCTGGGCTGAAAGGTGGCAAGTGGAGTTTAATGCAGACAAGTGTGAGATGATGCACTTTGGTAGGAGTAACCGGAAGGCAAAGTACTGGGCTAATGGTAAGATTCTTAGTAGTGTAGATGAGCAGAGAGATCTCGGGTTATGCTACAGCTGTACAAAACTCTGGTGCGGCCACACTTGGAGTATTGGGTACAGTTCTGGTCACCGCATTATAAGTAGGATGTGGAAGCTTTGGAAAGGGTGCAGAGGAGATTTACTAGGATGTTGGCTGGTATGGAGGAAAGGTCTTACGAGGAAAGGCTGAGGGACTTGAGGCTGTTTTCATTAGAGAGAAGAAGGTTGAGAGGTGACTTAATTGAAACATATAAAATAATCAGAGGGTTAGATAGGGTGGATAGGGAGAGCCTTTTTCCCAGGATGGTGATGGCGAGCACGAGGGGGGTATAGCTTTAAATTGAGGGGTGAAAGATATAGGACAGATGTCAGAGGTAGTTTCTTTACTCAGAGAGTAGTAAGGAATGGAACGCTTTGCCTGCAATGGTAGTAGATTTGCCAACTTTAGGTACATTTAAGTTGTCATTGGATAAGCATATGGACGTACATGGAATAGTGTAGGTTAAATGGGCTTGAGATCAGTATGACAGGTCGGCACAACATCGAGGGCCGAAGGGCCTGTACTGTGCTGTAATGTTCTATGTTCTATTAATTTTTGCCCATATTATTCTATTTGCCCATGAAAGAGGCAATAAGACAGCAGGCATCTAGCATTCACAAATAATGGAAAATAATCACTTACCAAACCACTGTAGCACAAAAACATAAGATGAGGAAAAAGCTTATGATACCTAATTTGCTCCATTCAGTCTCTTTGTGTAGTCCTGAATGCAAGATTGGAAATAAGCCATGCTATTTTTCTGTGGCATAAATAGAATAATGTAACATTTTGGGAGAAAGTAGCCCATGGCAATACTGAAGGCACTAGTGACTGTCAGGAAGGTCTGTATAGATGAGGTGTACCTCTCCTGATTTGGGGTGACCATCGACATCATGTACAGAATGTAATACACAAAGCAGATCATCATACTGAAAGCAATTAACTTTGCCTCATTATAGTTCTTTGGAAGATCCCATCCCATATAAGCAAAAAGGAAACGTGCCACTGAAAGAAAAACGGTATAAAGCAAACTGAGCGAAAAGGTAGTCATGTTACCATTGCCACAGTCCATGATGATTGCCTTTTCAATGATGTGACCTTTAGGAGTGGGTGGGTCTGTACTGAGCCACACACTGCAAGTGACAATTTGGACAAAGGTGCTCAGGAAGATGAAAAGATATTGCCCATTATATTTAACCCAATAGTCATGGGCCTTAGGCAGTTTAGTGGCCATTTTGAATATGCATATGATTTGAAATGACTTCACCAGTATACAAGATAGGCAGAGAGTGAAGCTCACCATGAAGAATGGCAGCCTTATCTTGCAGTAGAAGTTGTTTGGTTTGCCAGTATAGAAATACACACAAGAAAAGCCACAGACCATAGACATGAGTTTGAGAAAACATATTCTCCCACCAGCAGACTTGACAACAGGAGTATTACAATTGAGCGTGAAGATGATTGCTATGGTGATGGTCAGCGTAATTCCACCATCTGCCAAGATCAGCAGGAAGATGGAGAAAATGCTATTCCATTCCAGATAATGGAGGTCCCTTTCCAGGCAATGATGCCTTTTAGGAGGTGACCATTGTTGCCAACGACAATCCGTGCAATGATAGGGATCTGCAAAAATCTCAATATTATTAACCCGCGAAAGGACACAAACTGAAACTGGCAACACAAAAGGATAAGGTGGTCAAGAAGGCATACAGCATGCTTCCCTTCATCAGTTGGTGGTAGCCATGATAGGGAGATGCCAGTTTTGGTCTGGGATGAACAAAGTTAGAAGTCATACAACACCAGGTTATAGACCAACAGGTAAAACAGAAAATGAATGTTGCACATTGACCATTGTAGTATGAAGAGATCCCTCAGTGGTCTTTTCTGAACTGTTTTCTTGTAGGTCTGCTAATTTGAATAAGAGCCAAGTGTGGAATATGGAACATTTTCCTGAGCAGGCCTTCATTGTCAACATCCAACATTTCTAAGGCAGATAAGTTTAGAATCAAAAACTACCTTCCATACAGTCCATTCGAATGTCCCAGGACAAATATAGCATAAATCTCAAAGAGTAATGATCCTGTTACATTTCCCCATGAAATAATCTGAATTTGTTGGGACCAGACAGAATGTTTGGGAATGGGTCCCTTAGGGACTTAGAGTGAAGATCAGCTGAAGTGGGGAGGATTGAGGATGGAATAGTGGCAGGAGAAAATTTAATGTTGAACCAGAATAGAAACATATTCAGATAGTTGCTTCTTTGTTACAGATTTACTTTCTTAAGTGTAGTTTACAGTAGCACTTAGCAAGCTATTCATGTTAGAGGGTCTTCAAGCAGATATTAGGGCATTTGAAGCTTGTTAGTCCCTTTGTAAATGCAGATAGTCATTGGTAAAGGACTCTTGCTTATCATTACTGAATTTGTTAATCTCGCCATGTTCAGCTGACAGTGTGCATGTGTTTGATGTCTGCCATTGTGGATACCAAAGAAGTTACACCACATCTGAGAAATGGGTGCAACAGAACCTAGTTTTTGGATTGCTGAATAAATTTCATTTAACTCACTGGCACATTCAGTCCCAGACTGTGAAAGGACCCACACTCCACTTAGTTCTCTTTCCTAAAGAACATTGGTAAAACATTTTAAATCAGAACCAATACAGACCAACAACAAGAACTCAAAATTTTTTAAGTGACCCAATGAAGGTAGCCTGGTTGACCTCTGAAAGAACAGAAGACATCCTGAATGAAGATCCTAGACTTTGCTAGTCAAATATTTTCAGCAGAACAAGAGACAAATGACATAAATAGAGAGACTTCACCTGACAAAGGGGCAGCACTCGAAAAGCTTATGATTTCAAATAAACCTGTTGGTCTATAACCTGGTGTTGTATGACTTCTAACTTTGTTCATCCCAGACCAAAACTGGCATCTCCCTATCATGGCTACCACCAACTGATGAAGGGAAGCATGCTGTATGCCTTCTTGACCACCTTATCCTTTTGTGTTGCCAGTTTCAGGCAACCTGTACACCTAGATCTCTCTGTGGGTTGATGCTACTACGGTTTCTGCCATTTATCTATACTTACGTACTGCATTAGATTTTCTAAAATGCGTCACCTTGCATTTGTTCAGATTAAACTATATCTGCCATTCCTCTGTCCTAGTCTCCAGCTTATCTATATTCATAGAATCCCTACAGCGTGGAAGCAGGCCATTTGGCCCAACAAGTCCGCACATCCCTTCCAAAGAGCATCCCACCCCGGCTCATTCTCCTACCCCTGCATTTCCCTATGTCTAACGCACCTAACCTAAACATCCCTGGACACTACAGGCAATTTAACATGGCCAGTCCACCTACCCTGCACATCTTTGGACTATGGGAGGAAACTGGGGCACCCAGAGGAAACCCATGCAGACATGGGGCAAATGTGCAAACTCCACACAGGCAGTTGCCAGAGGGTGGAATTGAACCTAGGCCACTGGTGCTGTGAGGCAGTAGTGCTAACCATGGAGTCACTGTGCCGCCCAAATCTCGCTGAACCCTCTGGCAATCCTCCTCAATGTCTGCAACTCCCCAATCTTTGTGTCATGGGAAGGCAATGGCCTCGTGATATTATCACTGGACTGTTAATCCAGAGACCCAGGTAACGTTCTGGAGACCTGGGTTCGAATCCACCACAGTTGATGGTAGAATTTGAATTCAATAAACATCTGGAATTAAGATTCTAACTACGACCACGAATTTCGGAAAAACCCTTCTGGTTCACTAATGTTGTTTAAGGAAGGAAACTGCTATCCTTACATGGTCTGGCCTACATGTGATTCCAGACCCACAGCCATGTGGCTCACTTTAACTGGCTTCTGGAAAATTCGGGATGGGCAATAAATGCTGCCTAGCCAGCAACACCCCTTTTTCTGTGAATGAATAAAGGAAAAAAAACTTACTAATCATGGCCCCTACATTCTCCTCCAAATCATTTTATATTCCAAACAACAGGACTCCCAGCACTGATCCCCATAGCACACCACTAGGTCACAGATTTCCATCAGAAATTCATCTTTTCACTGCTACTGTCTGTCTTCTATAACTATGCTATTTCTGTATCCATCTTACCAGCTCCCTGCAGATCCCATATGACTTCAGCTTTTGTATCAGCCTGCAATGAGGGACCTTGTCAAAAGCCTGCTAAAGTCCATTTGGACAATATCTACCGTGCTTCCCTCATCAATCATCTTTGTCACTTCCTCAAAAAAAAATCAAGTTTGTGAGACACATTCTTCCCTGCACAAAGCCATGCTGCCTATCGCTATTTAGACCATTTTTTTTTTCCAAAAGTGAGTTAATCCTATTCCCTAAGAATCTTTTCCAGCAATTTCCTATCACCGATGTAAGGTGCATCCAGGTTGTAATTTCCCAGATTGTCCCTGTTGCCCTTCTTAAACAAAGGAATAACGTTGGGATTCTGGGGCCTCTGTGTCTAAAGAGGATACAAAATTTTTGTACAGAGCTTGAGCAGTTTCCTCACCTGTAACCCTCAGCATTCTGGGATAGATCCAATCAGGTCCTGGGGACATGTCTACTGAAATGCTTTTAAAATACCCAACACCTTCTACTACTTTATATTGACATGGTCCAGAATATCAATAAACCCCTCCTGTGACTCACCGCCCACCTCGTCTGTCTCCTTTGTGAATACCAATGCAAAGTATTTCTTGAAGACCTCATCCACTTCCTCTCGCTCTACTCATAAATTCTCTCCTTTTTCCTGGAGTGGACTTACTCTTGCCCTAACTACCCTCTGCTCCTTTTATATGTATAAAGTACCTTGGGATATTCCTTAATCCTGTTTGCCAAAGACATTTCACAGCTCTTTTAGCTCTTCCAATTCCTTGTTTGAATATTTCCTGTTATCTTTGTATTTTTTAAGGCTCTCTCTATCTTCAGTTTCCTAAACTTTATGTAAGTCTTTTTGTTTTTGTATGAACTCTCAATTTCTCTAGAGAGAGGAAGATATAAATAAAACAAAACGGAGAGCAAGTGCAGAAAAGCTGCTTACTGACCACTTTGATTCTGAAATGTTCCAGAAGGGCAGTCTTCACAATCGAAGCAGCAAGAATGGATTCCTCTTAGAATTTTCTTCTGTCCTGGATCACATGCCACTGAACAATTACATATTGGGGTCTGGACAAAAAAGCACAAGAAATCATTCTTTGGTTCTTAGAAGGCCCCAGATGGTAATACTGGGGCTGAACTTCTGCAGATTGCCAGTCTGAGGGATATCTCCCATTTGATTCAGTGGAATTGATGAGATCTTAGTAAAAGAAAGTATAATTTAGACTGTTTTTCTGGAGTTTCTGTGCACCTCTGTCAACTTTTCATCAGAAAACCAGGAGAATCCCCAGAAATCCATTTCTTGTAGATTCTGAGATAGTAGGAACTGCAGATGCTGCAGAATCTGAGTTAACAAGGTGTAGAGCTGGATGACATTTCTGAAGAAGGGTCTAGGCCCAAAATGTCAGCCTTCCTGCTCCTCTGGTGCTGCTTAGCTTGCTGTGTTCATGCAGCTCTACATCTTGTTATCTCTCTTCTTTTAGGCTCTGTTTTCATTCCTCAAATCTTCATTTTGCTGACAGGAATACAGCTTGGTAACAGCCATTGTCTGGAACCGTAGTGCACCTGGAATTGTAGCCAAATTAAAATGCTTAAGTTCCAAAACTAGATGGCATCTGTCTGCTGACAATCTCTGATGCACCGAGTCACCCAGTCACAAAGTGTGAAAGGACACTGTCTGTCAGAGCTACCCACATCCCCACTCAGACCCAGACTCTGAAAGAAAGGTATCTGATCCATTGAGTCCCATTGAGTAAAAGGACATTTCGATCACAATTTCACAGCAGTCAGAATGGTGCTGAAATTCCGTAGGATCCATTCCTGTTGATTTTTGCCAGGAACGTCAGATTGTGCCTGCCAGTGACCTCTGCTGGTGACCTTACTACAACATGTATGATCAATGGGAGTCCTGCATTGTAAGAAGCATCATTCTTCAGTTAGAAGTTAAATCAAGATCACATCATCCTCATGAATCATAAAGATCCTGAAGCTTAATTTTAAAGTGTTCTTATTTAATATTTATCTCTGGACCTTCAAGAACAAGTTTATTAATTCTTCTTTTACTTTGCTTTTACTGGATCTACTTATATTTACGAAATAACAATACCAAGAGCTAATTTACTGTTTAAGAAGCATTTTGAGGTATTTCCTACTGATAAGAAAGAAATTTACATTTTTATATTGCCTTCTGCAATATAAAGATGTCTTAAAATACTTAATGATATTCCTTGTAATGTAGGAAATGTGGCAGGCAATTTGCGCACAGCAAGCCCCCACAATCAGGAGAGACAGATGACCAGATCATCTGTTTAACTGTCATTAGCTCAAAAAAACGGCAATTATTCTGCATTTCTTAGAATATTGATAAGGGATCCTCTAGGAGGACAGCAGAATGTCACTTTAGGATCTTATTCAGAAGGTACCTCCAACTATACAGCACTGCCTCAGAATTGTAATGTAGTGTCAACCTGGATTATCTTCCAAAATTTTTAAAATTTTAAACTGGCACGGGAGAGCACCAAGAGGATTGAATACCTATGTTTATACACTTCCAAAATACCTAAATATAAGAGCTTGTGACCAGTATAAAAAGAAATAAACTTTGTCTAGATTCTTACCAAGTTATTTTCCAAATTCCAGTGGATCAAGGACGAATCGATGTTTATCTGTCCATCATTCGGCAAGTAAGAACCAATGGTCTTAAAACGGACTTGAGCCCTCATCCAGTCCCATAAGACAATGTCGTAACCGCTGGGTGGATCTCCATACTCGTCGAAGTAGAAGATGTCATTATGAAGATTAAATTTTACCTCCTTCAAGCTGCTGAGTAACTGAGACACAGATTTAACATGATAGCTGACAATAGTTCAGGTTAGAGTTCAGGCTGAGTTAATAGTTTGATTTAGATTAAGTCAAGCTGGGAGAATTGAGCAGAGGGGTCTAGTTGCTACTTTATGTGTTTATCTGTTAGTGTGGGTATTTGGCTGAGTTTTTTTGATCCTTCTAGTGCAGTTATTTTAGCCGATATCTAACTATTTTTTATTCTGGTTCGTGTCGGAGTTGTACTCTATTTCAGTTCTCATTGGGCTCCTATTACCTCGATTTACAGGAAGCATTGAATTTTACAGCACAGAAGGAAGACATTCGATCCACCATACCAGTACTGGCTCCCAAAAGGGCTAACCAGTTAGCAGAGATCTCTAGGCCTCTCTCTGTAGCCTTCTAAATTCACCACTCTCAAATATATAGAACAAAAACAAAGACTGTTGGGTCCCTGACCTGAAATGTTAACTGTTTTCTCCTTCACAAATGCTGCCAGACCTGCTGAGCTTGTCCAGCTACTTTGTTTTTGTTCCTGGTTTACAGCATCCACAGTTCTTTACTTTCAAATATATATGCAGTTCTCTTTTGAAACCTCTATTGTATCCACCTACACTCCTCTCCCAGGCAGTGCATTCCAAATCCTAACAACTCTCTGAACAAAGATGTTTTTCCTCATCTCACTTCTAGTTCTTTTGCTGACCATCTGGAAATTTTAACCCCTAACTGACATTGTAACTGACATACCAACAAGTGGAAACAGAATATCCTTCTTTATCCTGTCAAAATTGTTCATAATTTTGAACATCTCACTATTAATTTTCTCTGCTCCAAGGAGAATAATTCCTAATTCTCTAATCTTTCCTTGCGTGTAAAATCCCTCATTCCTGGTTTTATTCCAGTAAATGTCCTTTGCACTCTCTAGGTGTTAACATCTTGCCTTAAATAAGGTGTCCAGACTGAATACAATACTCCAAATGTGATCATTTGGGTTGGTGATTATGGATGTAAATTAATACCCATAGGGGCTCGGTATTTTTGCATTCAGAGTTGGGGTTAGGGGCATGTTCCAGATTGTGGAAAGGGGCAAATTTATTGGTTTTAGCAGTTAATCTTACATATTGGAGAATTCACAGGTTCCTGCAACCTTTCAAGGTCTTTGTCCCAGACAAAAACAGTGGCTGGTGACAGCATAACTCCTGACACTTTTATAATGTCCTCAGATTGACACAGTGAAGATACAGCCCTCAGAGATAATGGGAACTGCAGATGCTGGAGATTCCAAGATAATAAAATGTGAGGCTGGATGAACACAGCAGGCCAAGCAGCATCTCAGGAGCTCAAAAGCTGACGTTTCGGGCCTAGACCCTTCATCAGAGGATACAGCCCTGCTCAGGCTTCCATAGGCCTCAGGCAAAGGTCTCCTTTAGATAACTGGATTGCTTTGGTGGAATCTCGTGGTACAGTCAAGAAAGGTTACGCCCCATCAATGTGGCATGGTGTGCACTTCAATAATGATTTGATTTTGATTTTATTGTATTGTAATGTGTCGTCAAGTACAAAAGCACAGGAATACAGTGAAAAGTGTATAATGTCAGGCACACAAGGCACCATCTAAGGTACAAATACCCAGGTATAGAATCTTAAAGACAAGATAGAAAGAAAGAACAAAGTTAAAAGTCAAACACTAAAGTAATTATAGTACAGTGACAGCTTAGTTTTAAGTAAAAAATAAAGAATAAAGCTGAAAATTCAAACATTACAGTCTTACTTCAGTGCTTAGCTGCAGTGGGACCGCACTTCAAGGAATCACTTTGAGAGTGCAAGTCCACGCTGATGCCACACCAGGACAAGAGATCAGCTCGCCAGGCCAAGAATCTGTCATGCTGAGCCAAAAGACTGCCATGATGAGTCGAGAATCCGTCACATCGGGCCAAGAGTGCACCATGCCAAGCTGTAAAACTGCCATGCCAGGCTAAAAGACCGCCATGCCAGGCCTAGGGTCTGCCATGCCGGGCTGAAAGTCCACCATGCTTGGCTGAAAGACCACCATATTGAACTGAAAATCTGCTTTGCCATGACAAAAACCACCAGGTTGAGCTGAAAGTCTATTTCACTGAGCCAGGAGGTGACCCTGCCAGGCCAGGAGGCCACCACATCAAGCTGGGAGGCTGCCTTGCCAAGTCTGCTTGGAGTGCGTGGCTGAGAGTCCATTGCTGGGAGAGGAAAGAAGAGAGAAGAAGGAGAAAAGAAAAAAAAGGGAAAGGAAACACTTGGAGCGGACAAGCTGAAGTGTCCTACTCTGCACCCTAACCCTAATCATAATCCTAATCCTAACCCTAATTGGAGATGACACAAAGCGGATTCCTGAATGCAGAGGAAATAGGGATCAGTAACAGTCTTCTGAGGATAAAGATTAGGATGCTGTCAAGAGGGCTGTCCAAGAAAGATAGAGTTATGCATTATAAAATCCAAGAAGCCAAAGATAACCTCTTTGAAACCCACTTCCAGGTCGAATGAGCTGGATTTCGACTTTGTTTAATTGTTCCAACATTCCATTGCTAATCTGGCAAGCAGCCATACTTACTGCAAAGAACATATGAACCTTGTTATTTTTGCAGGCCTGTATTTTCTATTGCAGAATAAATGTCTCATTATTCTTATAACTGTACACTTGATATCTTCAGATGACTTCACTTTCAAGGATCCACGTTTGACCACTAGAGAAAAAGCAGCAGCCAGTGAGAATGTGATCTAACATCACATGGTGCTAAGTTGAGTTAAACTTCAGATAACATATCACATCTGAGTGTTGTGCAGTGAAGTCTTTTGTAATAGACAGAAAGTAGAGAGTAATCCTAAGGACCTTCTTTTTGATTTATCCATCATTATTTCAGTGTTTCCAAATACACACAGACTGCTAAGTTACCTTGAAATGCTTGAGCTTTCAGTTGAACATTGCTGCTGGACTAAATCTGCAGCAGTTGGTGAGGGAACCAACAAGAGGGAAAAACATATTTGACCTCATCCTCATCAGCCTGCCTTGCCAGATGCATCTGTCCATGACAGTTCCAGCAAGAATGATCAGTGCAAAGTTCTTGTGGAGATGAAATCCTCCCTTTGCATTGACAATACCTCACATTTAGTCATCTTTCTTTGGATAATTCTTTGGTTGGTAAGAGAGACAGGGTGTTCTGTTCACTCATAAAACATTATTAACTTATCACTTAACAATCACAGTTTACAACAATCATTACAGAAAAGCAACTCTGGTTTTCTGTATGTTTACACTAAGCTTTGATTACAAAGAATAGAGAGGCTATCCTCGACGGGGAAGAGCTAGACACTCTTGGTAATTTGTTCCGAGCTTTAAGATGTTCAGTTACCTGAGAACCATCACACAGTTCTTAGCTGACAACAATGTCTATGTTATTGATAACTGGCCACGAGTCTATAAACTAGTGGTTCCCAACATTTTCAGTATCAAAGCACGCTTTAATGAAACAAAACGTTCCATGGCACACCTACTTTTTTCAGCTGAATTGATTGCTCATAAATGGCACATTTACTTGCATTAAATTAGTTACAGCCTCACTAGAGAGATTTGCAACGTAGCACATGTAACAAACGATAGAAGGATCAAAAGCATTAATGTTTCAAATCCAACAGCAAAATAAACCATCTTTGACTACAAGTACATTTTCAAAATCTGCTCAACTTAACGCAAAGTAAATTGCAGTTTAACCTCTCTGATGAAGGGTCTAGGCCCGAAATGTCAGCTTTTGTGCCCCTGAGATGCTGCTTGGCCTGCTGTGTTCATCCAGCCTCACATTGTATCATCTTGGATTCTCCAGCATCTGCAGTTCCCATTATCTCTGCAGTTTAATCAGTTAGTTGAAAACCTGGGCCTGCTGGTGTGTGTGGTATTGGCAGGCTACGCATGTGTGGTCTGCACGCTTGTGCATGGGCATTCAACATGGGTGTCGGCAGATAGCGTCATAGGGTAACTCCGCATGGAAGCAGATCCTTCAGTCCAACTTATTCATGCCAACCAAATTTCCTAAACTAAGCCAGTCCAGTTTGCCTGCATATGGCCCGTATCCTTCTAAATCTTTCATACTCATGGACCTGTCTCTCATAAGCCTCGCCTTATAAATCAAACCCTCCAGTCCCAATAACATCCTCTTAAATCTTTTCTGCACCCTTTCCAATTTAATAATATCCTTCCTATAACAGGGCACCTTCAATAATAGACACAAAGTACCAGAATAGATCAGAAACACGGACGCAGCTTCAGTGCTCAGATAAATTGGCACTACTTTCTCAAACTTTAATGGCGTACTTCTTACCTCATTGCAGCACACCAGTTGAAAAACACTGCCATTGATAAATCAACTTCTTTGTGTCAACAAAAGCTGCATCAAGACTCCTCTTCAACTCCAAATTGTCTGCAACTCAAACTTCAGTTACTTCTCGTTCAAATAGTTGTTCATGACACTTGCTATGGGTGTCAGGAGCAATTTAGGACAAAAGGTCATATTTTTAGATTGAGGGGTGGAAGATTTAAAACAGAGATGAGAAATTACTTCTATCAAAGAATCATAAACCAGTGGAATTCACTACTCCACTCCAGAGTGTGGTGCGTACTAGGAAATTAAATAAATTTAAGGAGGAGGTAGACAGATTTTTTAATTAGTAATGGGTTAAAGGTCTATGGGGAATAGTCAGGAAAGTGGAGCTGAGACTGAGATGAGATCAGTGATGATCGTATTAAATGGTGGGACAGATACAAGGGGCTGAATTTCCAACGTCTGCTCCTTATGATTTTTGCTCTGGGTGAGGCACCCTGGCCTTTGCCCTCTCAACCCAATTGTGGGCAGATTTTTCCTGCAGTGAGACATAGGGAGAGATTGAATATTATTGAAGTGAATGAAATCGCAGTTAGTGGGGAGCCCTGAGCAGGAGGGATGGTGTGGTGTCTCCTGTGAGTGGGCAAGAAGTGCAGATAGCCGGAAATTTTAGGAAGATGAGGCAGGTGAGAACCATTGAGAGAATGTGATGCATGCAATACCAAGAGCTATAGTCCCATGAGCCTTGGTGAGAGGCATGTGCAGTGGCAGTTAGTGGCAGAGTTAGACTAAGTGGTGGCCCTATGAATAGACTTAACAGAGAGAAGATGATGGCACCTTCCCTTGTAGAGTTGAGAAGATTATTGCCCCTGTTCCTGCACTACTGGGTGTACTTCTTCACCTGGGACACAGTACAGACTCAGACAGCTACTTGGGTCAAGGCTGGTTTGGCTTGGTGGTGTGAACTCCTGTGACAGCCCACAGGCAAAAGGAGAGCCCTCCTCTCCACTACCATATCCACCATTACCTGCAGGCCCCTGTCCATAGAACAGGGAACAATCTTTCCTTTCCTGTGTGCCATAACGATCAAGCAGTGCAGTGTGAGGTCCAGTTCCAGGCTTGCAGCATGTGAGGTGGTATGCAGCTGGGCTTCAAATATGGCACTAGCAGTATGACTGCTGGAAGGTCCCATCAGTAGCATACAAGAAAGGCACTAAGAGCTCAGTTTGATATTTAATGAGTCAAACAGCAAACGATTGCATTATACAAATCATTCACAAACACTTCAATTGCAAATGGGAAAATTTCACCCCACGTAAATTCATGCATTTAAATAAGGTGGGATCATTGCTGATCTGTGAAGAGTTAGATGAGGTGCTTAAACTGCTTGAGTTAGATAAGACCACAGGGGAAAAGTTCCTAGGGATGGACAGTGAAAGCCGTTAGAATGGGTTGAAGTGACAGGTGTGTACCTGGAGGGACAAACAACTGAGATACGGTGAGATGGGTTTCAGGGACACGGTGAGGCTGGCAGGTGAAGTGAGTGATATTATGAGAAGTTAAACATGATGAAATATTTATCGAGAAGATGTGATTTTAAAAAAGGACTAGTGCTTTTGAGCCTATAATTTCCTCCTTCTACTTGTTTTTTTTATTTTTTTACTGTTGTGCAAAAGAAGAGTATCGCACCAATAACATACACCTACCTGCCAGGGAAGGATTCTCTGTTTTTTCTCACATTGTGCTGCATTGCACTGGAGGAGATTGTGCAATGCATGGGCAACAGCATACACAGCCAAGTACACATTGTATGAAAGCCGCTTTTCCAGTCTGGATAATGAAGAGTTCAAATACTTGGCATTCAGCCAATTAAATTGGCTGCATGCCTGCTCATAGCTGCCTCTACTGTGGTTATGCTTTCCCAACTCTGAATCTGGCAACATTCTTGGGTTACTAAGACTCCAAGGTTTGTCCAGGAACTCTTCAAAATGTGCCATCTGCCCTTCCTTGATTGCTATACCCATAACCACCCCAATACTCTCAATATTTGGTATGCTTGTTAATTCTTGTGATAAAGAAATAGCTTCACTTATGATCCATACTTTGGAGGTGAGATTTTGTGCCACGACAAGATTGTAAAATACCTGCGCCATTATCTCATTGGAAAAAAGTACGGTGACATTGACAATGTTACTGATATTGTTGATCATTTGGATAACAAGCTCAGGGGAGGAAGAGATGATACCCTGATACGCAATGCAGATTCCTGCTGCTGAGGTCAGTTTTACAACTTTGTTAACCCCTTTGCGCCCGTATTCATTGTCACTCCCAATAACAGCAATCCAATTCCAGTTAAATTCCTGTATCAGTAGTGCCATTGCTTTTGCTTGGTTCTTGTCACTTGGAATGGTCCGGAAAAATGATGGGAAACGCATTTTATCACTCAGAATCTCACCAGATGCCTGGTAGCTGATCTGCAAAAGCAGAAAAAGAAATTTGCATTTATATAGCACCTTGTACAATCACAAGCATCTCAACATGCTTTACAAATAGTAATCATAAAGTGTAGTTACTGTTGCAGTGTAAGAAACATGGCAGCAATTTGGGAAATTCAGGTTCCACAACAGGCAAGAAGTAAGCGGTCAGATTATTTGTTCCAATGATGGTGGTTGAAGGATAAAATTCTAAAGGTTACATGGGAGACCTCCTCTTCAAATCATGCTATGAGATCTTTTACACCCATCTGAGAGGTTGTATGGGGCGTCAGTTTAATTTCTCATCTAAAATATGGTACCTCTGACAGTACAAAAATCCCTCAGTACTGCCCTGTGTTGCCAGCCTGAATATTTGTGCTCCAGTTGAGTTGGGCCTTCAATCTATAACCCAATGAGTCAGACATAAGTGCAATTAGCTGAACTTTAGTTATTTTACCTTTGCTTGAATTGGTCACACCTTAGTGTAATTTTATGCTTTCTAATTCAAAGAAAATATGATGGGATTTCTAGTGTTCCAATGGCTCAGTTATCAAATGCACTGTTTGGTGAACAATAACTTGCATTTTTACAGTGTCTTTAACATAAAAAAAGTTGCATTGTCAAAATGATAGATGTCCAGCCGAAAAAAGAGGTGTTTTGTGGATTATCCAAAAGCTTTTGCTTTCAGGGAGGTCTGAAAAGAAGAGAGACAGGTAGAGGTTTGGAGAAGAAATTCCAGAGTTTGGCATGTGGCACAAGGTATAATCAAAAATGGTATGATGAAAGGGTGGGGATGATCCAGAGGCCAGAATTGTAGCAACAGAAATCAGATTACACACACCATTACCTGAAATTTAGAATGTTAAGGAGTGACTTGATCAAAGTTTAAGGTATTAAATAAGACAAATAAGAGACAGAAAGTATTTACACTGGATAACGTAAAAAGCATGGGGCATAGCCTAAAAATAAAATGACCTCTTTCAGTTACTAGAAATAAGTGTGGTAAAAAGTTTAGAATCTCAATTCCGTATGGCATTCAATGCTAGTACAACCGTTAACATAGCTGGAAAAAGGAATAAAGGTACCCAGCCAGAAGACTAATGAAATAATTGAGCCTTGAGGTGATAGATGTGGAGAAGGATGTTAACTGAAGTAGAAACAGTGAAGAAAGTTGGTAGTTTTTATGATAGAGAGGATATGGGAATGAAAGTTCAAACTGGCATCAAATAAAAGGCCAAGATTATCACAATCCGATTTGGCTTTAGACAGTGGAAATAGAAAAAGTTAGTTAGTGGCAAAGGCTTGAAGCTTATGGCTGAAGACATTAGTTTCAGCTATCATAGCTCAGCTGTGATGCCATGAATCGTTGAATATTCTGCCCATATCCACTGCTCACACAAAATTAATAGTCATTTGTCTGAGATTCCAGAAGACTTAGGAACCTTTCGTAGGGGAAACAACCTTAAACCCAGTGACAGTCAGCACCCCCGAGGGAAGTTGATAGAAACTGAGCAATATTTTAAAACAAAATTGATAACACAGCATGCCCTAACAGTGTAACACAGCATGCCTGGACAGCGTAAGAGTGACTAAGCACATCTGTACAAGCTGAAGTCTTTGCATTTGATATACATCACCAAAGCATATAATAAACTCACCTGAGGAACAAGGAAGAAACCTAACAACCTGGCAATGGTAATTGATACATCTGTTGAAGGTGGTCCAATGACAGCAATTACCTTGGGTTGGTAAACTGTGTAATTGCTTAATATCTTCAGCTCTGATCCTCGCTTGCCTGAAAGGAACCTGAATGTGGCTTGGATGTCCACAACCTCAAAGCAACTGTCAGCAATATCATAACCGAGAGTGATGCTTGGCAACAAATCAGTTGAGTTGTTAATTTCCTCAACAGCAAATTTCATTGCTTGGAAGGCAGTGAACATCTTTGTTCTGAATTTTGATCTGCAAAAGAAAGTAATTTATGTCAATTAAAGTGCAATTAGTAAGAACTTCACAGTAGTACTCATGAATGATGTCAGAATCGGGTCCACGGGGTATCAGCTATTTGCTCCAACATGCAGGTAGAAATCTTGAGAACAAAAAGATCAAGAGTGATCTATTTCTTTACCACTTTTCTCCCCTTGAGCCTATAAGCTGCTTTTTTAATATATTCTCTCCTACTCTGGTTATATTTCTTAAGTAGCTGCCATGCAATGTGCCATATTCTTTTATTTTGCAAGCCTATGTATTCTCTGTCTAGAACCTCCCTCTTCTAATTAATTTAAAACCTTCTTTGCAGTGTAGACATTTGATTCTAATTAATTAATAATTTTATGAAAAACTATAGAGAATGGTTTGACTGGGCCTGTTTTCATAGAATATAGAAAGATGAGAAGGAATTAATTGATACATATAAAATTCAAATAGGGCTGGACAGACTAGAAGCAGGGAGGATATTTTCCCTGGTTGAAGAGTCTAGAACCAGGAGTCACAGTCTCAGGCTACAGATAGGCCACTTAGGACTGAGATGAGGAAATATGCCTTCAGTCAAAAGATAGCAAATCAGTGAAGTTCTCTACCATAGATGGATGTGAAGGACAAGTCACATGATAATATATTCATAAGAGTAACAGATAATTGTTTGAATTTTAAAAGCGTGAAGGGATATGGGGAGAAAGTGGGAATATGGCATTGATCCATTGAGGATCAGCCATAATTGCATTGAATGGAAGAGCAAGCCGAAAGGACCGAATGGCCTACTCCTGCTCTTAGTCTTTTTTCCTATGATTCACCAAGTCTCTGGTCCCAACATAGTTCAAGTGAAGACCAGGTTCTGCCACCCAGTGCCCCATGAATGGTAATCCATTCCTCCAGCACCAATCTTTTTGAAACATATTTAATTCATTGACTTTATTTACTTAAGTTTTCCCATGGCTCAAGTAACCAGGATTATTCCCTTGAAGATTCTGCTTTCTAATTTCTTTCAGTGGAACTTCCTTCTGGTCCTATCAACATTGTTGGAACCAAAGTTGAAAACAGGATCTGGATCCCTGTCCTCCCATTCAAATCCTAAGATGTCCTAACTCACTGCACAGGTAACGCAGCCTCCGAGACTCGTACTAAAGATTATAGAGAAGAGTATTTATTCCACGAATTATACTGCCCCTACTACTTCTACTATGTTCCCATTGCCTATCCCACAAATAGCTTCTTGTACGACAGTGCTGTTCTCTCAAATTCTTTGCAGCTCCCACCTTAGTCCACACAGCTCGAAAGAACCTTGTTACTGATAGACAGTTGCAGTGGCGGAGACTCCTCAAACGCTGTGCTTTGGGTTTCCATACCTGCCTTACCTACAGTCACACAACTATCCACAATCACAGACCAAATTTGAATGACCTAATCTGAGGGATAGGACTGTCTCCTGGAACAAAATGTCCAGTAACTCTCCTCCCGTCTGATATGGCACAATGTCTGCAGCTTGGACCTCTACTCTTCAACTCAAATCCGAAGTTGCTCGAGCTGTAAAAACTTGCTATAGGTGTGTTCACTTGGGATTTCCTTGTTTTCCAGCATCTCCCATACATTGCAGCAGCAACATCTGCCATCTTTATTTCATTTAATTTATTAATTAATCACTTTAGTTTCTCTGCTGTTGACACCTTTTTTTAACAGCAGCATCAATCTTACTTTTAACAAGCTATTTTTAAGAAGAGGGAAATATAAGATTGGAAACGTAAATAAAAATTAAAGATCTTACATTTAATTTAAATTCTATAAATACTCATCAATTCTACACACAATCAGCTGCTTTGTTTTGGCAAAAAACAACCAAACCTCTTTCCGTCCTCCTTTTAACCTCTGGATATGCTTGACTCTGGTATTCTATTGAAAGTTACATTAAGTTGACTATTTATGTATGTTCCCATCACAAATGTCCTATCTGAGGAAGTTTCAACTGGTTCTTAATTAAGCTATTCTTTCACGGCAACCCTTGAAAAATTAATCCTGCTTAAGAATAAATAGTGTGGAACTGGAGAAACACAGCAGGTTAGACATAATCAGAGGAGTAGAAGAGTCGACGTTTCGGTCAGGACCCTCCATCAGGACTGGTGAAGAGTCCCGAACTGAAATGTCAACTCTCCTGCTCCTCTGATGCTGCCTAACCTGCTGTGTTCCTCCAGTTCCACATTGCATTGACTCTGACTCCAGCATCTGCAGTTCTTGCTATTCCCTGCTTAAGAATAGCAATGATGGAATTTAGATTTAGATTAAAACTGTAGATTTCAGTTAATTGCCAACTACAAACTAAATTAGGCTAAATTAGGTTTGAAGATTTAGACTTTCTTACCCAATGAATGCATGATCCCAGGCCCAAGTTGTAATGGATTTGCTACTGAATTTATATGCTGCCAAAATACAGGGTTAAGCTTGGGGCAGGTAGGCGGTCAAAAGCCATCAAATGTCAAAAGATCTCTTGGCTTTCTCGCTTATTCAGATGGCCTTTGCCTGGCACTTTCATGGCACAAATGCTGCTTGCTACTTACTATCCCAAGAGTGGCTGCTGTCCCAATTTTGCTACATTTGGGCACAGTTGCTTCATTATCTGAAGAATACTGAATAGAACCGAACATTGTGTGATCTTCAACAAATATCCCTGCCTCTCATCTGTGAGGAAGGTCATTGATGCTAAAAAGATAGTTGGGCCATGGACACTACTTGAAGGAACTGCTACAGTGATGTGTAAACCATTTGAACTCCTTGATAGATACTAGCATGTTACTCACTTTTGGGCATCTGTTATTTTGTGTGTAAACTGCCTGAGCACCTTGATTAGATTCCAGCCCATAAGTTAAGCCTGGTTATCTTTCATTTTATAAATGATTGCTCTAAACCCTGGTTAGAGTCAACATCTTGAGGGGAAATGTGAACCTGAACCCTGAAGAGAAACAGTACCTTTAAGAAATGGGAGCTGTACAGTCACTGGTGTATATAATGTCTGGACTCACACTATGGCTGTAACTTTGGTTTGCTGCACACAGCAGCTGTAACTGTACTTACACAATGATTGCTATACACCTCCGCTATGAGTGATGTAAGTGGGGTGTATAAGGTATTCTCACACTTTGATATTCACAGAGCCTCATTCTGCCTTCATGCTTTGTTTGTACCTAAACCTATGCCGTGACTTGTATAATATTCCTTCAGGGATTAATTGCAGGTTGCAACATAAATCTATTCAACTGTTACTTACTTTTCACATTTCGGAACAACAGGCTTCAATCGATCAACATCATCCAATGGAGTAAGATGAATAGGGAACAAGCCTCCAAGCACGTATTCTCCTGACAATGTAAATTGAGCTGATGAATGCTCAGGAAAGCTACAGATAGCAATGACAAAAAGTGATAGAAGGCGGCACATTTTGCTGTGGGGAAGAGCAGGGAGTTCTGCATATGCAAGAAAATGCTGATGTTTGCCATTTCCAGTTCTTTTAAAGTGTTCAATATGTGAGATGGCTGGAAAACTGGAGAATTATTTGCATGGATTTGTATGTAATTATTTTATGTTGTCATGCGGTGATACAAGTATGTTCCCCGGCTTATGGTTCAATGCTGCTGGCATTCAGGGCTGTGTTGTGTGTCAACTTTAAATTCTTATCCCATCTGTCTCCCAAACAGAAGGTATAGCATCTCCCAGGAGGACTGACAGGAAATCAGGCACGTAGATAGCTTAGGATGGAGACTCACACTTTATAATGACCAGTCAAAGGAGACATTGCTGTTCAGGAAGCAGACACTAAAGGGTGCCTCACCTCTCTCTGCAGGATTTGAATCACAGCAGACTATAAATGAAGGAAAGCTGGTTTTAAATTCAAAGGATCAAATATAAAAGGAAAAACAAATCAAATCTATTAAGAAGTAAATATCACTATTGTGGTAATATTAGTGTAATTTTGAGAACACCTTCACATGAGACTCTAACAGTTTAAGGAGAAGTCCTGACGTCACTATTTTAGGGCAATGAGGAATTGGCTATAAATGTATACATACACCCCCAGAATGAGTTTAAAGACAGATGAAATTTATCTGACGGGATTAACTACAGATATGTATTGCCTACTTGACAAAGTATTCATGGTCATGGGTTAGAGGCTTATCGCCTGCTTATCCCCAAATTCCACAATGCCAAAATATTAGATGCTATTTGTGGGTCTTTTCCTCCATCCCAAATCCATCATTGTGAATTTTCCAGTGGCAGCTAAAGTTTAACATAGAGAAGTGTGGACATGCATTTGAAAAAAAAATAGGGAGACTGTTCTTAAAGTAGGAAAGGGGTAACAGGAGATTTCGTGGTATTGTTCAAAATTACAAAGGGTTTGATAGCATAAATAGGAAAAAACTGTTTCCAGAATTTGGTAGGTTGATAATCAGAGGTCACAGATGTACCATTATTTGCAAAAATATCAAAGGGAGATAAAGGAAATATTTTGTTAGCAGCATTCATTAGTAACACTGTGATGAAAATTAGTCCTAAAATCGAATTGAATTAAGTTTATTGTCACATACTCAAGAGTACAGTGAAAAGTTTACAAGTCACCACTTACTGTGCCATCTTAGGTACAAAGGTGCAGAATCTTGGCACAAAGCAGAAAAATAAAGAGAATGAAGTGTAAAAGTTAAAATATCACAGTCCTTAATAAACAGTAGAAAAACTAAGAAACACAGTTAACGGTTTAACACCACAGTCCATAAGTGCTTTGTTACACTGGGTTGCATTCCTCCGAAAGGCTTGACCTCTCCCACTCTGGGCTACTGGCTCCCGCTGTCCTTGTAGCCTGTTCTTGTTCTCGCCCTCGCTGCTGGCTGCCTCAGGCTGCCTGTTCCTGTTCTCAACCTCGCTGCCCGTCACCGCAGGCTGCCTGCTCCCACTTTTGCCGCCAGTCACCATGGGCTGCGTGTTCCTGCTCTCATCACCCCTCAGGCTGCCAATGACACCGGGGACCTCTCTTGCTGCCACATTGAGCCATCTCCAGTGTCTCCATGTCTGCATCACTCTACCGATGATTGATGATTGAGTAACTTGGTCCGTGTGGATTTTATTTTTCTTGTGTCATTCTATGCTTTGCTGTTAGATCTGAATATTAAGTCACTGATCCAATGCTCAAAGGTTATTTGGTTTAATTTAGAATTCATCATTATTAGATAAAGTTAGAATCACAATTTAACAACAAGTGACAAGCAAACCACTGATTATAAATCAAGACCTAGTTGCCATGGGCAAGAGCTGAACGTTTGGATTATTTCTTCAACACAGAGCCTCTCTGACTAAAGAGAATTAAATCCAACAGGGAATCACAGGAGGGAGCTGCATAACCATTGAATTTCGAAGGCTTTCAGAGCAAATCAAGGTCAATAGCAAGAGGATTTATAAGAGCTGTTACTATGGAAACATGCATGAGCCTATTTTATATGTCAGAAAAAAAGCACTTTATATCATAAGCATTTTCGTAACCTAACGGGATGGCTACAGATGACAATGAGGGACTGTTCCAACACATCAATTCTCCCATCTAGGTTACAGTTTCCCATACAGGTCACAACCTACCACCTTCTACCTTAAAATGTCCTGTATATATACACGTTACTATGAATTGCACCATCTCACAGTCTTTTTGTATTTTTAATGGAAGCTTTTGCTGTTGCTTAGAATTCTGGGACAATTCTGCATTCAAAAAACTTTCCCTCGCTGTCCTTACAGAAAAAACACGAGAATAGATTTAAGAACCTTCAGCTAGGGGCACTGTGAAAAAAAAAATACAAAAATGAGATGCTGGAAATCAAAATAAAGAGGAAAATGGATAAAACATAAAGCAGGTAATTAAAAATCTCCCACATAAAATATTTATAGGATTGGTACTGCTATGAAAGTAAGAGTGTAAGGGCAAAAGAGATACAGAGTAGAAAGAGACAGTAAATAAACAGTACAGACTGAAGGAGAGAGTTAAACACAAAGAGAAAGCGAACAGGTGAACAACCAAATCTGCATTTATAGTCACAACCCAGTGATGTCCTAAAGGCTTTGAAGCCACAATGACAATGAGTACTTCTTAGAAAATTTCACGGTTGTAGGAAACACGACAATCAAATTGCTCACAGCAAACTCCCTTAAACAGCTACAAAAACAGAACTTACTGGAAAACTTTGCAGGTCTGGCAGCATCTATGGAGAGAAATCAGAGTGAATGTTTCAGATCGGGTGACCTTCAGAACTCAGACTCTTACTTAATGTTCTGAGGAAGGGTCACTGAACCTGAAATCTTAACTGATTTCTCTCCAAAGATGCTGCCAGACCTGCTGAGCTTTTCCAGCAATATCTGTTTTTGTTTCTCATTTACAGCATCTGCGACTCTCGTTTGTTTTTATTCCCTTATGGTGCTGTGTATTAATGATCAACTAATCCATTTTAGTAATGTTTGTTGAGAAATAAATTTCAAATTGTTGCCATCGGCAATCACTTGCTAACAAGCATGATGTGAGAATTTTGTATGGGTAATTGAATTCCTCTAGGTAGATGACTTGCACAGGACATCTTTAAGTGTGGAAATACTGTTACACATCAGCAGACACACAGTTCTAGTGGCAAGAAAATCTTGACAACTGGGGATCTCCCCACTGCCACAACCTTCATCCACTGTCGCAGTTGTTGGTATCACTTGAATATCATTGACCTGGAATGCTATTGAGGACTTGTTCTGGATTAATTTTAAACATCATGGGCGGACTTGAGAGAATGGTGAGATCAGTCAGTTGGGTTGAGGGATAAGGTGGCTATATAACATTAAGGGATTGTGAAAAGGAGCGTGGTGGTAGTGTTTTGTTACAAACCACTCAACAAGCACCCTTCTCACCACCATCCAAGCTACGCCTTGGTATTTATTGGAAAGTTCCAGCAATGTATCCCTAAGGAATGCAAGGCTGTCAGCAATCATCCTGCCTGGTATAGCACAGGTCTGGTCAGGGTGAATCACCAATCCCAGAGCAGACCTAACCCGGTTGGCAACGACTTTAAGCAGGATTTAAAAAAATACACATTCAACAGTGAAATTGGTCACCACTTACAAATGTCTTCTCACTCCTGCTTCTGCTCATAGGTGATGGTGATGAAACCATTCCTCATAGATTTGCACAAGCAATCTGGCAGAAACGCCCTGCTCAAAGGTAGAGATACTACACGTTGCGTCATAAGATCTTCCCCAACAGGAGATTATATGTGGAAGGGTAATCTTCCAACACATTTATCATGGTAGGGCTATGATACGAATTTGGCCATATATTGTCTAGATTTTTCCTTTATGCTGACCCAAGTTTAAAAAAAAATTGACCTTGGAGTATTTTTAACTTGAAACATTGTTCCATTACCGGTTTGGTTTAGATGTTGCTCAGCAGATGTAAAAAATGCAAATATCCCTCAAATGAGGTTGCATGATTATTTGAATAAGAAGAACACAGATTAAATGTTCACAACGAAAATCAATGAGTTTCTGTATCCACAGAAGAATCCATTAATGTGGAAACTTGTTGCAGTTCAAGATGAATTGCTGTCTCTTACAATTGATTTTTTATCTAGCGATGGGCAAGGGTTCTGTGACTGAGACTCAGGGGCTTCATGGAATCAATGCACAGTACATGCTGCCTGGAGAGTACAATATAGGAGCCCTGTTTCCTTTCCATACAGTCTCTGTTGGGTTTGCTCATAGGTCAAAGCCCGAAGAGGTGACTTGCGACAGGTATGAAACTGTACTCTCATTGAATAATTTTGAATTCTCTTCACCTCTTCATTTGATTCTCAGATCATCTACTCTCTTGCAAGTGCTGAGTCTTCCAACATTCATGATCTTTTTTATGAAAAACTACATTCTGATTTCAACCTTAATATCTTGGCTCTAACTTAAGACAGTGTTTCCTTTTTGTAATTCTCTCATCAGCAAGAATCTGTACATATCTCATTTAATCCATTAATCATTATAAACGTCTCAATTAAGTCATTTCTTATACTTCTATACAAGCCTAGTCTATGAGTCTGTCCTCATAATTTAACTTACAGCAAATCTGTGGTGTACCTATTTCAAAATCAATTTATTTCCTAAAGCCACAGTAGTTCATGCATTTGAAGAGGCCAAAAGTCAGGCTAGCTGTCGGCAGCATGACTTACAGCCATGGATGAGGTGTAGAGAAGACACCTGTTCTCTAAGTGTAAGTTGTAATTTAAATATTTACAATAATGATGAAAGATGTGATATTTGATATCCCTACATATGGGACAAATGTGGGTTCAGTATTTCGCTACCCAGTGCTACCTCCAGTAGTAAATCAAAAGAATAATGGTAAAGATCAATTGTCTTAACCCAAGCTGATTCACCCAAAATCAAGCAGAAATGCAGTGGAAGTACTCACACTGAGTGTCAGTAGGCTGCTCAACCACAGAAGGCAAGTTTATGTGTTCAAGCATTGCTTCAGAGACTTGAGCCCATAATCTAGGCTAGCACACACTAGTGCAGTGCTGAGAGAATGCTTCTGTGTCAGAGGTGCTGTCTTATGGATGAGATATTAAACCAAATACCAGCTGATAATAGAGAAGGCAAATGGAATATTGGCCTTTATTTCAAAGGGAATGGAATATAAAAGTTGGGAGGATTTGCTAAACTGTACAAGGCACTAGTTATACCACAGCTGGATCACTGTGAACAGTTTTGGGTCTCTTATCAAAGAAAAGATATACCAGCATTGGAGACAATCCAAAGAAGATTCAATAGGCTGAAGCCAGGTATGAAGGCATTCCACTCCCGCACATCCCAGATGTCCAAGTTCTTTAAGGACCGCAACTTTCCCCCCACAGTGATCGAGAACGCCCTTGACCGCGTCTCCCGTATTTCCCGCAACACATCCCTCACACCCCGCCCCCGCCACAACCGCCCTAAGAGGATCCCCCTCGTTCTCACACACCACCCTACCAACCTCTGGATACAACGCATCATCCTCCGACACTTCCGCCATTTACAATCCAACCCCACCAACCAAGACGTTTTTCCATCCCCACCCCTGTCTGCTTTCCGGAGAGACCACTCTCTCCGTGACTCCCTTGTTCGCTCCACACTGCCCTCCAACCCCACCACACCCGGCACCTTCCCCTGGAACCGCAGGAAATGCTACACTTGTCCCCACACCTCCTCCCTTACCCCTATCCCAGGCCCCAAGATGACATTCCACATTAAGCAGAGGTTCACCTGCACATCTGCCAATGTGGTATACTGCATCCACTGTACCCGGTGCGGCCTCCTCTACATTGGGGAAACCAAGCGGAGGCTTGGGGACCGCTTTGCAGAACACCTCCGCTCAGTTCGCAACAAACAACTGCACCTCCCAGTCACAAACCATTTCCACTCCCCCTCCCATTCTCTTGATGACATGTCCATCATGGGCCTCCTGCACTGCCACAATGATGCCACCCGAAGGTTGCAGGAACAGCAACTCATATTCCGCCTGGGAACCCTGCAGCCATATGGTATCAATGTGGACTTCACCAGTTTCAAAATCTCCCCTTCCCCTACTGCATCCCTAAACCAGCCCAGTTCGTCCCCTCCCCCGACTGCACCACACAACCAGCCCAGCTCTTCCCCCCCACCCACTGCATCCCAAAACCAGTCCAACCTGTCTCTGCCTCCCTAACCAGTTCTTCCTCTCACCCATCCCTTCCTCCCACCCCAAGCCGCACCCCCAGCTACCTACTAACCTCATCCCACCTCCTTGACCTGTCCGTCTTCCCTGGACTGACCTATCCCCTCCCTACCTCCCCACCTATACTCTCTCCACCTATCTTCTTTACTCTCCATCTTCGGTCCGCCTCCCCCTCTCTCCCTCTTTATTCCAGTTCCCTCTCCCCATCCCCCTCTCTGATGAAGGGTCTAGGCCCGAAACATCAGCTTTTGTGCTCCTGAGATGCTGCTTGGCCTGCTGTGTTCATCCAGCCTCACATTTTATTATCCAGGTATGAAGGGACTGTCTTATGAGGAGACATTAAGTAGATTAGGCCTGTAATCATTGGAATATAGAAGAATGATTGGCAACTTCATCGAAACATATAAGATCCTTACAGGACTTGACAGGGAAAATGCAGAGAGATTGTTTCCCCTTGTAGGAGAGTCCAGGACTAGAGGCAGCATCTTAGAATAAGTGGTTGCACATCTAAGACAGAGATAAGCATAAATTTCTTCTCTGAGAGTTATGATTTCATGGGATTCTTTACCATAGAAGGCTGTTGAGTCTGGATCATTAAATATGTTCAAGGCTGAGCCAGACACAGAATCAAGGGATTTAGGGAAAAAGTGGAAAAGTTACATTGAGGATTATAAGTTCAGTCATGATCTCACTGAACTGTGGAGCAGACTCGATGGGTTCAGTGGTCTGCTTCTGCTCTTATGTCTTATGGTTAAATATTTTGGAATATTCTGATGTCATGAAAAGTACTGTATAAATGCAAGTTATTTCCGAAAGTGCAAAATGTTACTTTTAATCAACCTGCTTAGGTTATGACAGACTTGTACGTAGGTAGGACTTCAACTTGGACCTTCTAGCCCAGAACTAGGGGTATTACAAGTGAACATGACCCACCGACCCAAAAGCACATGTTGTCCTTATTCTGTTTGTTGATTATTCTTTGTTTTGGATGTGTGACAATGTTAATTGCACTCATTGCAGCCAGCACAATGCCGAATCACTCAATGGGTCAAGCCTGGCCCGATTACGCAGAATTAATGGGGATAGGGGATAATTTTGGTCGCTGGGCAAAAACAGATCCTTAATGAGTGCTATGCTAATGAGAAATGCTCACTTGAACTACCAGATTTAGTATTCAATTTTTGGCCTCATTGATGAGCATTTTGATTTAAATGTACATGCAGGCTTTAACCCTGGTTTTGTACTCAACTGCTGATTAGACACAATTTTTGTGGATTGATTTATGTGAGCTGCTTGTACAAATTTTCACTAAAGGTGTGAACTGCTCTGGCTAACACAGCAGTATAGTAGCAAGACATGTGGACTGAGCAGTGAGAGGACAGTTTATTCAACATAGTGCTGGAGGTTCTGGTGGAGGAGGTTGAGAATCGGAGGGATATCCTGCAACTGCATGGAGAAATGATATCAGTTCACCTTCCTCTGCTTCACTTTGCAGCAGCTGATACTGCTTTGTCTCGGCTCATTATTCTTCCGTTCTTCAACTAAGAAGCAAGGAGCACTACTAAAAGATGCTAGTGACCAAACACTCCTCCTCCAGGTGATCCATCTAACGTTACAACTTAGCTATTCCTTTTAGGTGAAGACATCAGAATTTCCATTTGTTGTTCAAACATAGATAGTCTTAACAAAATGCCCCAGTATGTCTGTGCGTTCGACAAGACCCAACTTCAGTGTTCCAGGAACAGTTAAATGAAAGGTCAGAATTATGCCGTGAGGATACTTTTAAGTAGTCCTCAAATCCACATTAAGCAAATGTTTACTCTCAGGTAGTTGGTTGCTGTTTGGAGAGGATATTAGGCGGAGTACTAGCCACCAAAATGTGATATAACCTTTTTAATGAATGTCATCAGCCGTTATATGGAGTAACTAACTGTTTAACTAAAGCAGTGCTGGTTACTCCTTCACCAAATGGTGTATAATGCAAAATTCAGGGTAAATTGGCATTTTAGCTTAAGACCCCATATTGCCTGACTGTTTAGTCTCTAAAATATTCAGCAAATACTCCGTCCGCCCTTTGTCTCCAGATTAGGTCATATCAGGTCACCAGCAGTCTTCTTCTCTATCTATCTGTACTTATACTTGCGTATTTCTTTCTTTCTCATGTTGTCTCCCTGTCCTTGTTTGTTACTCTCTCACAAATTCTCCCTCTGTAAATCTTGCTCTTTCTCCTCCGCTGTTCTCCCCTCTTATTTTTCTTCACTAATGCTGTCACACTCTGTTCACTATCCTTCCTCTCTATTTCTGTATTTTTGTCCCACTTACAGGATTTTCTCATTTACTATTGCTGCCTCCATCTCTCTCTCTTCTTCTCCCCTCCCCCCCCCCCCCCCCCCCCCCCCCCCCCCCGCTTTCTCAGCTGCTAGTTCCCTCTGGCTTTTACAGCTCTCTGTTCCAGGTTGATATCCACATGTCATTAATTTCTCATTTATCTCCATTTAAGCTTTTATCCTGTTGGTTATGGGAATTTTCTGGCGATGACATTTGCAATTGATGAAATAAATAACTCCACTTCTCTTCTGCCGGGTGTGCAACTGGGTTATGAAATCTACGACGACTGTTTTGAGACACTGGCCTCCCTCCTACCCAGCCTTCTTTTGTTATCGAAAGACAAGAGTAATGGGATTGACGTGCTCTGTAATTACACAGAGTACAGAAACCGTGTGATTGCTCTGATAGGACCTTGGACATCAGAACAAGCAATTGTCACAGCCAAACTATTCAGCTTATTTTTAGTTCCTCATGTAAGTAATGTTTTCATGGTTTGCTAAATGACCACTTCTTGTGTTGTGACAATTAGGAATAAAAGTCTTCAGGGTAGAAACTAGTTGTGAATGGCAGGATAAAACAGGTGGTAATCAAATTTCAGCAAAATTTACACAATACTGAAGTTCATAAAAGAATGAAATTAAGTTGAATATTAAATTTCCTGTTGAATCACTATCATCCACTTTGTGCAACCACGCAAAGTGAATTTTTATCCCACTGTCTAACAGTAGTTGTATAAGTCCTAGGCTCATGTATGGAATATTCTTTATTCCAACCTTACCCAAGATTTCCCCATTTTACCAGTACATTGACAACTATATATTCATGCTTTGAACCCAAAATGTAAAATTTTATGACCTTTGCTGCCAATTTCCACCCTTTCCTCATCTTAAACGGTCCATCTCGGACTCTCCCCTTTGACCTCTCTTGTTGTCATTTCTGGGTATATGTTCTTGTACAATATTCATGATAAGACTTTACTTTCTCACACCCGGCTTCTCATAAGAATGGAATGGACCACATAAAATTCCACTCTCTGTCACATCAGTTCTCATGATGTAAGGTTCCATTTTAGAGTTTTGGATATTTCATCCTTTTTCCTCAAATGAAGATTCTCCCAACACTGATTAACAGGGCCTTGATCATGCCTGTTCAATTTCCTGCAAACCTAAACTCACCTCCAAAAACCACAATAGTATTTTGCTTGTTCCTTTGCACCTTCTACCCAACTGTAATGAATTGTCCTGCAGCATCTCCGCTACCATTGATCATATCTTCCTGTCCCTCTCTTTCAGTCATCCAGAGGGACTGATCCAAGTGTAGGAAAGTGGAGTTGAAGATTATTAGATCAGCACGATCTGATTGAATGGCACAGCAGATTCAATGGGCTGAATGGCCTACCTCTGCTCCCTCATTTTGTGATCTTATAGATTGGAATTGAACTAACGATACTACTTAAAATAGGAATTAGATGCCATAAATCTGGGTCTTAAATTTCAGCATTGATACAGCAGATAGTGGGAAGTGGAAAGCTCCATGGTGGTGAGAAGGGATGTTTTAGAGAATGGGATAGTGCAATGAATCCTGACATCAGCATTATGAACACACAGAAAGAGATGTTTGTTGAATCTGAAAAGTAATTGAAAAGTCAACTTTAGAGGAGCAAAAACAGGAAATGCTGAAAATACACAGCTGGCCTGGCAGGATATGTAAGTGAGAAACAGGGCTGAGTCTTACCGGAAATCAGCTCATAAGAATTTAATTTAATAAAAATATGGATTAAAAAAAAACTAATGGTGACCATGTGACCGTTGTTGCGTGTTATGAAAATCTATCTGATTCACTAACGCCCTTTAGGGAAGGAAACCTGTCATCCTTACTTAGACTGGCCTGCACAGTTGAAGACATTCTCCCTGAACATGACAGTCAGGGAAATTTGGCACCCCACTGTGCAGACAGGAACCTGGAAGTCCTGGTAAATGAAGTAATGCAAAGGAAGAATTCCCTGTTCCCTAACGAAAACAAAGCACCAGACACTGCTAGGATGGACTGAGATTGTGTCCCATCGTCAGTGCGGTCTCCAGAGTCTGGAGAAACAGCCAAACTTGCCAATAAACTTCTCTGCTCCACAGGGTGAGTGCCACTATCTTCTCCCTACGGCCTCATGCTCACTCTATCTCTGCAACTGCACATACTTCCCTTCAAGGCTCGTAGTCTACAACCCTCACTATTATGTCCAACACCTTCCCTCGCTTGACCTCTCCCCCACAAACACCCCTATCCCATTAACCCTGCACACACTTTGCACTGCCTGCTGACTCACTCAGGACACCGGATCACTTTTCCCCTGCTAGAGCCAGCGCTAACAGCTGTGTCACCCACTTCCATCTCATTCATCCATTCCCTTCTCTCATTGCAGGAGAAATGGTCATAATTGGGATGTAAGAGCCAAGGTAGGTCGTGGAGTAACTAACAATAGGGTCCTCCCCGCTTCAGGGAAAGGGCCTTGACACCCTCACTGACAAGGACCAGGACTGGTCCTGTGGAAAATCTGAAACTTCCATGTCCTGGCATGAGAGGCATTATCTTTGTGATACTATTCACCCATTACCCCAGCAGTGATTGTATTGTTAACATGAATTTACCTGTTGGTCACAACATATTCTGTCTTCTGTCTCCTGCAGGTACAAGTGGAATTTCCACAGTCTCTGTGTTCAAGAGGTTGGTGCCGCAATACATAACCCCACTTCTCCTCTTGAGGAATAGATGCCTCAAGAGAAGCATTAGCAAGGCTGTCTCCTGCATCTCTCACCAGCTCAGATATTGCCACCTCAGTTGTTACATGAACTGGATTACAGACAGGAGCATCTGCAGGTTAACACCTAACTGCCATGTCCCTGCAGCTGGTACAGGAAGAAATACCCCAGGACTCTGCCACTTGGAGGACTGCTGGAGACCAGGCTCTTGCTCAGCCCCAAGCAGATGACACTGTGGGGTCGACAATGCAAGATTTCTTTGGAATGCCCAAGCAAACACAGAAGCAGCCAAGGAGGTTTGATGGGAGCACTGGGCTTGTGAGTATCTGGTTACTTCCATGAACAGATTGGCAGCTGCAAAGGAGTGCCAAGACCAGTGTTGCAGAGTTTGATATATGCACAGACCTATGCTCTACTGCTACGGCCATTGGTGTTCAGCATCAACAGCAAGGCACCTGGGAAATGATACCTTTAACTCAAACTGGGTGCTGCTTCCTGACAAGAAGACAGGGTTGTGCCAGTAGGTACTGGCCAGAGGAGGAACCACATACTGAGGAGTCAGGGTGCAGCACTCTGAATGACAGCGCTCTCCTGAATGGCTCAGTTTGGTTTCATGCTTTGTCATGTCCCCCATTTATATATTGAATCAGGCACTTCCACTTTTGTAATCCCCTCTGCATCCCAACATTCTGCTTTCAATCATTTACTATTAGGTTCTCCAGCTTCCTTCCCTTGGCAGTAGCCCCTGACAACCCCACAACGTTTAGTGGCCAGAACACAGGACTGACTGTGGCCCACTCCCAGAGTGAGTTAGCCGAAATGCCGTGAACAATGAGTGACAAAACTCCTGCCTGATATCTGTACAGAATCCTAACTGTGCAACACCTCAGATGAGTTACACTGGACCCATAGTGCTGACAGTGGCCTGGTGCCTGAACCGTAGAGGTATAGACCTCCTGATTCTGAACACCCTGAGTGGCCAACTGACCATCCCCAATCCTGGACTGATATTGGACGCTGCCTTTGACTGGGACCCATGCCTGACGTGTCTCCCTTGGCTGAGGCTGATGCCCTTCAGATTAGAAATATGGAAGCTTGTTTGAAGCACATGTTGTATGTTTGGCTGGTATGCAGCTGGCACATGTGCTGGTTTGAGACTGACATAGCACATTGTCACACAGAAGCATGTCCATTCCCTTAAAAGCTGACTGTTGACTACTGTGACAAGCTTCCTGGCTTTGTGTCTGCTCTGAACAGCAAGACAAGACAGATGTACTTTGAGCTTTTAAGGTCTGGGTGAGAAGTTAAACGCAAAATGGCAAGGCAAGGGAAAGTAAGCATCCAAGTAGGTGTGGTGAGCAAGCAAGCAGTCCTGAGACATTGCGGGATAAAATCAATGAGGTGTGTTCCTGTTCCTTCTCATATTGTGACCCTATAGTAGCATTCTAGTGGAAGGTTCTGATGTGCTCCAAAGTGAGCTTCCAAGGGTAGTTTAAGTTGATTAGAGACATGCTGTGATGCTGTGGAAAGGCATGAATATTGGTATCTTATGTATACAAGATCATGGAGTGTGTGCAGTTGCTGCCTATTAAGTTGGCCCTGAGAAAATGGTGGTGCTGTCCAAGATGGAATTCCAAAAGAGAAAGCAGCGAACTGGAGTTGCCAGTTACCTCTTCGGGCTTTCATGCCAGGATTTCTCAGTAACTACATTCTATCCAGTATGTGGGAGCCTGCATATTAATCAGATGAGATTAGGTTGTGATGAGGGTGATAATGAACAATATTTCATCTTAATAGGCTTCTCACTATTCTGGTCAGAATATCATCTCAACATCTGGGATTTAATTCATCACAGTGTTGAGAAAGGTCTTGTTTGACATCTTACCTGATTTTCTCAAATTTCTCAGCATAGCACTTTTCATTCAGAGCCTGGGAAGATTCCTCTTAGAGTTAATATTCAGGTCTGGTTCTCTCTCCACAGATGCCATCAGATTTGCTGAATTATTTCAGTAGTTTTTGTTTTAATTTCAGATTTCCAGTATTCACAGTATTTTGCTTTTGTATCAAATTCAGGGGAATAAAGATTATAGTTTTATTGATTGGGCATAAAGAGAGACACAGAGATAGGAAGAGGGAAACAGAGCGAGAGGCCATGACTGGTTTCAAGGGGGAAACAGTGACATGATGATATAATTGTCGATTCTGTTCAATTTTCAGATTAGTTATGGGTCCTCAAGTGAAAAACTGAGCAACAAGAAGTTCTTCCCGTCATTCCTGAGGACAGTGCAAAATGATCAAAACCAAGCCATGGCCATTGTCTCCATCATCAGAAAGTTCAACTGGAATTGGATTGTTGGAATCGGGAGTGACGATGAGTACGGGCGACAGGGAATAGAATTAGTTCAGAAATATGCATTGTTCCATAATATCTGCATAGGCTACATTGAGTTGATTCCCGTCCACTTCTATCTATCCAGCACCAAGCAAAAAATCTCTGATATCGTGGACCGGATCACACAGATGAATGTCAGTGTTATCATTCTCTTCTCCAGTGAGAGACCCGCTCATGAATTCTTGAAGCAGATTGTTAAAGCAAACTTCACAGGGAAAATCTGGATTGGAAGTGAGGCCTGGGTCAAGTCAGCCATTATTTATGCCCCAGATGTTGGACGGATTGGGCACTGTGATTGGTACAATCAATAACAGTGGGAGAATGCCAGGTTTCAAAAGTTATGTTTTAAACCATTTTTCTAATATCAGGGATGCAAAGGAACAGGACATCATCACAAAACATGGTGGTAATCAGACCTTTCCTTTTTGGCCACATCCCACAGAATCTTCCAGTCAGCTGCTTAATGCCATTCAGCATCTGATGCCCAAAAACCTGTCTATGGTGTTGGATCAACCAGCGACATTTAGTGTGTACATAGCAGTGTACAGCATCGCACATGCACTCCACACTCTGCTCAAGTGCCACTATGGAAGATGCCAAAACACAGCTGGATGGCAAAACTGGCAGGTACAGGAAAGTCTTACCGTTTGTGTTCAGGGTTAGGGGTCCCAGTGGATTATTGTAGCCCTTAAGTTATACTGTAATAAAATTATTATGATTTCTAATACATTTACCAGCTTGTTCATAGGATCTAACCACATGGTTCCTCAGTAATGAATACACTCATTAACCACAGGATTCTTCTATAGTGTACACACTGATCTGACTATAAGGTTCCTTGGTCAAAAACACTCACTGATCACAGAGTAAAGGTGCCATGGTCTTACCAGACCATGGGGCTGGTCTCTCATTAGAGAAAGACAGCTGGTAGTGTGTTTTACCCGATGGTCACCAAATCTCAGTGAGGGAGAAGTTGAGGAGGAGAGTCCTTCATGGAATCTCCAGTGCCAGAATTGCACCTATGCTAATTGGCATCATTCTGCATTGCAACCAACTTTTAAACCAACTGACCTAACCTAAATAGTGACCACACTCACTGACGACAGGATTCCTCTTAAGTGGTCACATTCACTGACCACATGATTCTTCAGCACTGAACACATTCACTGACTGTGGGGTCCATCTGAATTGACCATACCTTTGAACAAAGAATTCCTTAGTAGTAATCATACTCGCTGCCCACGGATTCATTAGAATGGAATTGCATGAGCAGTTCAGGCTGAAAGGCCTATTTCTGTTCTTGTCTCTTGCTATGACAAATCTGGAGTCCTTTATTGTTGAAATGTATAAATGCCCTGGAGGTACTGGTCTAGATATTCAACAGTGCAGAACCCATTTTTTCGCACAGCAACCAACCTGATATGGAGGAAATATATGTGCAGTTCAGGCCCATGATTCACCTTGCATCATATAATGAGTGGGTATTATAAATATTGCATGTTGTCTAATTCAGCATTATCAATCCAGTGCAGTGTGCCTGTTTTCAGGAGTGATGGGATTTCTAGGTCAAGCTGTCCTGATATGATCGAAATTTGACTTTGTTTTAAGCAGTTGCTGGAAGAGTTGAAGCAAGTTAATTTCACCATCAGTAACACCACCATTTACTACGATGCTGCAGGAAACCTACAGCGAGGTTACAACATCATAACCTGGATCCAACATGCAGGGCAGCTCAAACTAACTATGATTGGCAGCTACAAAGATCAGTTAACCGTTGACGCTTCACAGATTCAATGGAAAACAGTTAACAATAAGGTAAGTTGGCCAGCACTTACATATAACATTATCCACTTCCCACTGCATTTACTTCATTATTGCCAGTCATGTAATCAGCCACTTAGTCTCTAAACTCTGGAATTCTTTCCAAGATCTCTCTACCTTAACACTATCCTCTCCTTCATCAAGGCCTTTCTCAAGACCTTCTTCTGAACAAGCTTTTAGACACCTGTCTTAATGTCTTCATCATAGGATCATACAAAATAGGAACAGGAATATGCCATTCAGCCCATCAAGCTTTTTCCACTATTCAATAAGATCATGGCTAATTTGATTGTTACCTTAACTTGATTTTCGTTCTTGTCTGGAGGCCTCAATCCTTTAATAATTAAAGCATCTGACTTGCTCAGATTTGAATATATTGAATAATCCAGTCTCCCTGGAAAACAGCTCAGAGGTTCTTTAGGCAAGTGTCATTGTTTTTGAATGATTATACTTCCGCAAAGTTTTATTATGTTAAAGGTACTATCTAAATTTAGCCATTCTTTCCCCTGCACTGGTCAACCTCCTTTATCCCCATCTTTACTCCCTTAATTCCAGAAAACAGATTTGGATGTTTATTAGGTTTAGCCATTCTTTGCCCAATTTGCCTGGACTATTTCAAACAGTATCAAGGCCCCCTCTCCTCTGCGAAACTGCTCACTATTTCAGGATCATCCTAGAATTCACCATAATTCATCTTTTTATACTCCTTTTGATTCTCACCTCCAACAAGAAAACAGGAAACTGAGGCTTTTCCTGTCACTATCTTGAGATCATCTGTTCAACTGCATCTGCTATTTTTGTCTTCCCCTAGCTCACCTAAACCAGACTTAGCTCAAGCTTACTCCTGATCTGTCTCTGAATTGATCTTTCTTTCTTGTGTGAAGTTTCTTGTCATAATTCCCTAGATTAATAGTTTTATGTAATACAAGTTGTCATTGTATCAGTCTCACTTTTCCAAGTAATGAGAGCATTTACAGGTGGATCAGTTTGCTAAGTCATGAAGTGATGTTCCTTTCATTTGACTCTCCTAAATTAGTTGTCGGGACTGGGAAGGGGAAGGTGGTGATTGGGGGTGGTCCTTTTTTGTGGCTTCATTCAAATTTTAAGTGCAAGTAGGTGAAGAACTGGCCACACTCACTGAATGCAATTGTTCCATCAGATGTTGCTACAAAATTCTGAACCAGGTGCTCTTTGCTCCAGGATTTAATTATAAACGTTTCTTGAAATCATTAGCATTAAAAGCTGTTTGGTACAGAATTTACAATACTTGTACAGAATTTCAGTTTGTAGCTCGCTCTAGAATGTTTGTTATCCTGTAAATGATGCTATAAAAGTTTGTGTTTCAGATATAAGTATCAGATATGAAGGAGTGAGCTACATGCTGGTATCCATATCCCTAACCCTAACTGTTTTCATGTGGTCATCGCTGGGACTGTCTGGAATGGGGGTTGAATTCTGCGTGCCAGTTCCCAGAGTGTAATTTTATCATAGGGCCAAAGAATGCCTCATGTCTGAACTGATTTCTTCAGTCCCTTTAATGAGTGTTTGGCTTTGTGACCCAGAATGTTCACATCAGTACAGTAGTCATGTCCCTGATTTCAGTTTAGTGACTAAGATTGAGTAATTAATAAACATACCTACACCGGCAGGTACCTCCATCCCATTGTTCCAAGAGCTGTGGCCTGGGGCAGAAGAAAATTGCCATCAGCCTGTATTCCTGCTGCTTTGAATGTGAAGGTTGTCCAGGAGGAACTTTCCAGAATGTGACCGGTGAGCTTGATTACTTATCTATTGCCATGCAGTTCACTGGATCAGAGCAAAGGAATCATTCTCTACAATACTTAAATGATAGCAAGAAATACAAACATGGAAGGAGAACAGCTTATATGCACAGTAACAGATACGAAGAAATGAGTTACAGAATGGAATCCAATTTAAGAGGGGGTAGTGTATATAAAGAATAATAGAAACTATTCCAAACTGGATATAGATATGAGGTGCCAGAAAATATCCAGCATCTGACCAGCTCTTATAGCTGCTGTGGCTGGACCAATTTAAATTTGGTCAATAGCGACTCATAGGCTGTTAAGGATGAAGACTTTTGTGATTCTAAAGCCACTGAATATCTAGAAAAGGAGGTTAGACTTTATTGTTTATTTTAACTCTTTCATGGGATGTGGGCTTTGCTGACTGAGGTGGCATTTATTGCCATCCCTATTACCCTGGAGAAGCTGGTGATGAGCTGTCTTCTTGAACCACTGCAGTCTGTTTGGTGTAGATAGACACAGTCTTTTAGGGGTGGAATTCCAGGGTTCTAACTCAGCAATGATAAATGAATAGTGATATATTCCTCAGTCAGGAGGATGAGTAATTAGACGGTATCTTTCTTCTGGCAATGTTCTCATGAATCTGCTAACCCTGATCTTCTTGATGGTAATGGGTGAGGGTTTAGAAGGTGCTGTCGAGGGATCCTTGATGAACTGTAGGAGGTAGTTATTGCCTGGTACTTGTTAGGGATAGCTACAATTTGCGCAAACCTGACTGTTGTGCAGATCTGATTGCTACAAGCAAAAACTGCTTCATTATCTGATTAGCTGCAAATGAACTGAACATGATGCAATCATCAGAAGAAAATCTCTTCTCTGATCTTATGTTGGAGGGAAGGTAATTGATGAAACAGCTGAATATGTTTGGGAACTAGGGTCTTGAGAAACAGCCATTACAATGTTCCAGGCTGAGATGATTGGCCTCCAAAGACAACTATTGTCCTTTGTTCCAGATCAATAATTCTAATCAACCTGACACACCTTTGGAGAACGCAGGATTTGAACCTGTATCCTCTGACACAGCGGTAGGGACAATATCACTGTACTACAAGAGCCCTTCCTTTGCCCTAGGATGACTGCAGCTAGTGAGGACTTTCTTAATGATTCTTATCAACTTCAATTTTAGCAGAGATTTAGGATACTACATTCTCCTAAGGGCAGCACAGTGGCACAGTGGTTAGCACTGCTGCCTCACAGCACCAGGGACCCAGGTTCAATTCTGGCCTCGGGCGACTGTCTGTGTGGAGTTTGCACATTCTCCGTGTCTGCGTGGGTTTCCTCCAGGTGCTCCGGTTTCCTCCCACAGTCAAAACATGTGCAGGCTAGGTGAAGTGGCCATGCTAAATTGCCCGTAGTGTTCGGGGTGTGGGGTTATAAGGCGATCAGTCTGGGTGGGATGCTTCAAGCGGCGGTGTGGACTTGTTGGGCCAGTGGGCCTGTTTCCACACTGTGGGGAATCTAATCTAAACAGCACAGGGAAGATGCGAAAGATTTCTTGGTCATCCATTAGGTGAATTTTGACTGCTTAATTTTTTTGTTACAGATAGCTTTTCTTGCAATGAATGTCAGCCTGATGAATGGTCACCACCTAACAGTTCTTCCTACTTCAAGAAAACCCTGCAGTATCTGTCCTGGATCTCACCTGTTGGTATTACTCTGCTTCTGTTCATGGTACTTGAGCTCATGCTGATACTGGCCATTATGGTGATCTTTCTGGTGAATTAGAGCACACCAGTCGTGGAAGGTACTGGAGGAAAGAAGAACATGGTCACCCTAACCTCACTGGCTGTCTTAAGCTGCAGCACATTGTTGTACCTCAGAGAACCTTCTGAATTCATCTGTAAATTACGTCTACCAGTCACTGCCTTCAGCCTCACCCTTTCTATCTCAACTCTCCTAGTCAACTCGATGCAGATCCTGCTTAGCACTGAGCTAACTGGCTTAACTAAATCTTTGCTGCAGAGATACATACACAGTGGTTGGTACATCACCTTGTGTATCAGCCTCATGGGGCAAGGCACCATTTGCTATTTTTGGCTGAACACAGATGGTGACTTTCTGATGAAGACCACAGGCAATTCTAAAGACGCCCTTGTCCTCTACTGTAAGAGTGATTCAGAGGTGATGTTCTGGCTGATGTTGGGTTACAGTGGCCTACAGGCACTGGCTTGTTTCAAGTGTACCTTTCTGATCCAGACCCCACCTCAAACCTATAACCTAGCCTGGGAAATAAGTGTCTCCATGCTCTTCTATATTATCATTTGGCTTTGCTTCATCCCATCTTACACAGCAGTAAGCAAGAAACACGCATCTTCCATTCAGATTGCTGCCACACTACTCAGTTGTTTTGCAATCCTTAGTGCTTATTTTGTTCCCAAGTGTTTTGTTATCTATTTTAAACCACAGTACAACACTCCTGATTATTTCCTAATTTATGATCTACAAACACAAACAAGGAAGGAGTGTCAATGACACAAAATCATTGAATTATCTTCGGAAATATGACTCATGTAGAGGGAAGGTGATGGATACAGGACAGTTGCTGGATAGGAAAGCAGTAAAGAAGAGGTACAAATACTGATTGGGGAGGAACAGATAGGGGATCAGTTTCACATCTCATTTTCTGTCCTTCACTCTCTTCATATGCTCAATGTCCTGCTCCTTATTCTCTATCATTGGCTGCTGGGAGGTGCGTGGCATTGATCCTAAGGTGCAACTTATCCTCAAGGGGTTCTTAGCACTCCTCCATTAGGCAGGTTTGTTCTTCATTCTTGAATTGCACCTAATCTATTGAAGACCTCACTGTAGGAGCAATCTTGAGCACCTACCTCAATCAGTCCCACAGTGATCAAACATCTTGTGCTAGTCCAATGCTGTGTGGGTCCTGTGCATAATGATTTGAAAAGAATTGATGAATGCTTGTGTTTAAGCTTCAAGTTGAGAGTGAAGGCAAGTCGAAGACTTTTCAGCTTCTATTTACACCTTGCTTTTGTCTACCTCTTATTACCTCCAGTAATATTCACAATGCACTGTACACCTTGCACCTTACATACCACATCCCTTCGGAACAAAGTGCCAATCTGTTCCAGAATGCATACATTTTTAAGCTGTGGACTCACATCACCAAAATCTACTTTGCCATTGTGTACCCATCTCACTGGTGTCAGAAGAGACAACCAGAAGAGAGTAACTCTTCCCCCAAACAGACAAGACTACATGATAACTCAAGTTACTTCCACAATCCATGTCATTCCCTCTATCTGTGTCCAGAAATAACTGGCTTAGTATTTATTTAATATACCACCTTCAATCCCGTTAAATAATCATACTTTGTAAGGTGGATCATTTTGTCTACAGAATAACTGGTTTGTTCAATTACACTTAAGTAGCTAACACATTCCAGCAGAACATCCGAAACAGATACATAAACCACTAGAAATAGTGCTACAGTTTAACAAGGCCATTAAAATTCATCCTTTTTAGGAGAGATAGATTTGAAAAACAGAGAAGTTATGTTAAACAGAAATAATCTTGGGAGTACTGTAACTAGTTCTGGTCTCCGTGTTATAAAAAAGAATATAGATGTACTACAAGCACTTACAAGGCTGGTACTAGGAACAAGAAACTCTACATACCAGGACAGATTGAACTGACTGGGTTGTTTCTCTGGAAAAGAGAGCTCTGAGGGATAAATTAAGTTTGTTAAAATTATGAGAGAATTTCATAGGGTATAAATAGAAAATTTAATTCCATTTGTAGGGAAACCATGACTAGATCCAATAAATGTAAATTAGTCATTAATAAATCTAATTGAGTATTTAGATCAACCTTTTTTATTCAAAGAGTTGTTAGGATATGGAACTCGTAATCATAAGATGTAGTTAAGGTGAAGGGCATGAACATAATTCAGAAGAAGTTCACATAGAACAATGGAATTGAAGTATGTGCTGATATAGTTAAATGAAGTGAAAAGAAAAGAGGCTTCTATAAAGGATAGCATGAAAGCGCTGAGACTGAATAGCCTGTTTCTATGCTGTACCCCTTACAGACCTGTTTAATTTTCTCAGAAATGCAAACACAACAAAGAAAAAGTTTGTATGAAAATGTAAACTGAATTGTGCATGCAAGGTGACAATTGAGAGAACACTGACAGAGAATCAGCTCCACTCAAGGAATTTAACCTAGAAAACCAAATTACTTACCTTAGCTTATTATTGTAATTGCTCCCTGACCTCCTCCTCCTAATTATTGGTCAGTCACTTTCTCTTGATGTCATTGCAGACTTTTGACACATTTATTTTGCACAAATAGTCAAATCTCAAAAAGTGATTGTCAAACAGTATTATAGTTTTACATAGGAACTATCCTGACATTTTCCCTCAATTCCCATTCATGGATTTTTTTTCAGCAAACATTGTGTCAAATGTGAGGTTCAGTAATTGAAGCTGATTTTAGTCAACATGGCCATTTTTGTTAGCTGATGTTAGTATCTATTTTTGTTAAATCCTTCTGTGTGACTTTGCATTTGTAAACTTTAACTGGAAATAAAACAATTTCCTTTAAATGGTCTCCAATTGATTAGTCCATTCATGGTTACCTGCAGTCACCATATCTGCCTGCAGGTTAATATCAAAGGTGTTAGGGAAAGGTCAAGGTCTGAGCAGGTAAACAACTTGTTCACTTCTAACTGCCCATCTGTCTGATTTCCATCAAGTCAGTAGGTTCAAATTGACCCCAGTGATTCACAGTAAGCAATCTCAAGGGGATTTTAATGTGTTATACTTGAAAAAGTGCATCAAAAGATATCCTAGATAATAAAATGTGAGGCTGGGTGAACACAGCAGGCCCAGCAGCATCTCAGGAGCACAAAAGCTGACGTTTCAGGCCTAGACCCTTCATCAGAGAGCTCTCTGATGAAGGGTCTAGGCCCGAAACGTCAGCTTTTGTGCTCCTGAGATGCTGCTGGGCCTGCTGTGTTTATCCAGCCTCACATTTTATTATCTTGGATTCTCCAGCATCTGCAGTTCCCATTATCAAAAGATATCCTATTTTGTTGCCTATGCAACTTAGCTTCTCAAAAGCCAATGATTTACTGCTGACTTAAAACCAAAACTAACAAGAATGGTGAAATTTGCAAAAGTCTCTGATCAAACCACACCTACATTAAGTTGCCAAAGCCTAACAATTTTAAGTGTGCTGCAATGGGTCAGAGCACTAGCACAGTGACAGAATAACACATTGTGCATCACATAGCATCATGCACCGAAATTGCTGGAGAAGCTCAGCAGATCTAGCAAAGAACTGGGAAAGCTCTGAGGAAGGGTCACTGGACCTGAAATGTTAACTGATTTTTTTCATAGATGTTGTCAGACCTTCTGAGCTTCTCTAGAAATTTATGTTTTTGTTTCTGAATTCCAGCATCCACAGTTCTCTCAGCTTTTACATGGCATCATGCTTCAATTTTAAAGAAATAGCAGTTCCGTTGATGTACCTAGAGTAATACCATACAAAAATTAATAAGCAAACATTATGTTGCATCTAAATCTTTCCTCAGGGATGACTCCACACTTTGGAGTGTCAAAATGGCAGTGTCATAAGTGTGACAGATTATCTCAACTATATTAGGAAAGGCCAGAGACATAACAATTAAGACATTGCATCTGTCTTCATGGTTGAGGACACAAACAAGATTTTAAAATGTAATGGGGAACCAAGATGTAGCCAAAATTAGATACTTTGATTGCTATAATTAGCAAAATAAAGTATTGGAGAAATCAATGGGGTTGAAAGCCCTTAAATCAACAGGCCCTGATGGGATTCCCTTCAAGATTGTAAAAGAGATAGTGACAGCTATAGTAGGTGCATTGTCTTTGATGTTTCAGATTTCCCTATATTCTAGAATGATCCTCCTGGATTGTTAGACTACGAAAGTAATCCCCTTACTCAAGTGAAGATGAAAAGTCAGGGAATCATAGGACAGTTATTCTGAAAGCAGTAGGAAGGAAATTTTAAAACCTGTTCTGAGAGATGTGATATCAGGATATGTAGAGAACCATATTAAGATTGGGCAGAAATAACACAGATTTACAAAACGAAGTTGTATTTAGCAAACATGTTAAGAATTTTTTGAGGAAATGGCTAATCGTGACAGTGAATATGGTATATTTGATTTTTTTTAAAAAACATTCAGTAAGGAGTTGTTCAAGCCGTGTTACTTAAAAATAGAGACGCTGGATTGGGTTATTATACTTGGTAACGGAAAACAGAAAAAATGAATGAACAGTTAATTTTGTTTTTTCAGGCTGTAAATACTGAGGTACTGCAAGGATCAGTACTTGGGCCTATTCTAATGACTTGGATAAGAGAATTGATCATAAAGTATTAAAGTTGACAGTACAAAGCTCACTAAGAAAATAAACTGTGAGAAGACTGAAAGATGATGTAGAAGGATTTAGATAAGTTAATTTGGTGGGAAAGAATAAGGCAAATGGGACATTGTGTGGAGAATGGTTAAGCAATCTACTTTTGCAGGAAAAATAGAAAAGTTGAATTTTTTTAAAAATGCTGAGTGGGAAACTATGATATTCAGAGTGGGCTGGACATCATACAGGAATCACAGAAGGTTTACAGGTACAGCAAGCAATTAGGAAGGCAAATCGCAAACTCTATTGACAAATGATGACCTCGATTACAAAAGTATTGGAATGTAACAGTGAAGTCTTGCTGCAATTGTATAGGGCCTTTGAGAGATCACATCTGAAATAAAAAGTGTACCCTTCTGGTATCCTTACAAAAGAAGTATACAGTCATCTTAGAGGAAACACAAAGTAAGTTATGCTCCTCAGTCTACAGATGGAGATTGAGGATCTTAGGTCTGTATTTCCTATTGTTCCAAAAGATGAAAAATGATTGAAATATAAAATTCTTAAGGGGCTTGACAGGGCAGTTGTGAATAATTGTGGACATAGTGGTCACAATTTCAGAATAAGGGAGTCAGCCATTTAGCAATGAAATGAGAGGCTTTTTTTTACCTAAAAGGGTTGTGACATTTGGAATTCTACACTTTAGGGATCTGTGCATGTTCAGTGATTGAGTATATTCAAATCCAAATCCAAATCGAGGGATATGGGTATATTACGGGAAGGTGTAGTTACAGTAGGGATCCATCTGTAATTAATAAGAAGTGAAAAATAATTGCTCCTCATGAATTACCTTTCTCAATGCTGGCAACCGCTGGTTTCCCCGTGTGTGTGCATTGAATGATTCATTCACTATCCCAGGCTTCTCTTCAACCCTAATTTCTCAGTCTGCCAGCTCTGCAATGGTCCTCCTAGAAAGTACCTTCCAGAAAGTTGGTAAAACTCCAATGGAACATACACAGGTAAAGGTAAAACCACCACACAGAGGACAACAGGGCTGCTCTTTCAATAGCGAGAGATGACTGATGATGAGTTTAATCCCAGGTTCACTGCGCTTCAAGGTAGGGGCAATGTTGAGAAAGTGGGACTTTCATGGTAACCTCAGGCTGTGCAGAGATAGCAAAAGGTTTCATGGTACAAGGACAAAGGGAGTGATAATGTCATTTAATCTCTCCTGCTGTCTACCCTTTCATTTGTTCAAAACATTTAACATCCCTAACTTTTCCCTGTTTAATGAAAGGAACAGTCCTGAAATATTGAGTAGAATATTAAGTGCTCCTCCATGGTGAGTTTGAGGCAGGGAGGCATTTAGTCATGGGGATGGGATAGTGGGGTTCCTGTCTGTATCCTGATTTACTTCATCATCCATTTAGACATTCACACACCAGTGCCAACTGAGGCCTTTAAGTTGGCAGTTAATGAACATTCCATTGTGTTCTGCTTTCATTTATTATTGCCATGTGAGTGTTGGTTCATATACTATTTCCCCAGCAGATGGCAATAGTATACAGCATTCATTCAGTTCTCACTGGAATGAGAATCATTATGGAGAGTAATAACAAAATTTTGCAGTTAGAAACACCTTATCAAAATAATCCAAAATAGCAATAATTTTGACTGAACTCTTTAAACTGCATTAATCTGACACCTCCTGCTTATATACCATCCAACACAGAATTCTGACAATTTAATCTAACCCATAACAATATAAAGTACAGTACTGAAAAGTTAGTTTCCCTATTCAATCAACTTTAAAAAACATTATAAAACTTGCAGCATAACAGATTTGAACTCAAAAACATTGGGACACTCAATAAAGAATAATTTGAAGTAGGTATTGCCAGCAGAGAATGAAACAGATTATTCACTGTTAAAAGGAGTTTATATGGTGAGGGAGCAAGGGCACAGTAATTACCCTGAGGGTGGACAGTCTAATTTTGTGCCTCTGGCTGGCATGTCCTTTCTCTGGCAGCATCCTGCTCCTGAGCCCTTTACCCACTGGTCGTGGGGACGGCTGGCCACAAGTAAGCAGCGGTGAATTAAAGGTAAATTAAAGGAGCTCGCTGGAATTTCTGAATTAGCTTGTGGCCTCACTGGGAGCAGCACAGCAGTAGAATGTAGGATGCTGTTTGCTGCATCTGGCTAAACATATGATGACTTTCTGATGAAAACAACTGGCGCTGCTGAAGACACCATTTGTCCCCTTTGGTAATAATCATTTGAGGTAAAGTTCTGGCTCATATTTGGGGTACAGTGACCTGTCTACAGGTACCTTTCTGACCTAGACCCTACGTCAAAACTATAATCTGGTGTCTCCAAACACTTCTGATCTCACCAACTGGATCTGTGTCATCCCAAGCAAGAAACATGCATCCACCACCAGGAGGCTCTGCTAGGTTATCAATTCCCAGACAATCCTGGTTACCTATTTTTATTCTCAGATGTTCTGTTACAGTACAATACACTGAATATCTTCAAACTTATGGTTTGAAAATATTATCAAAGAAGGATCTGGCAATAGAACAGTGTGACATGGGAAGCTCTGGAACCCACCCCACTGCAAGCTCTAGTTTAGGGTCTCTTAGGTAGATACAATTTGTACCATGTGGTACATAGCCTACATGGTGATAGTTTCTATATTATAATTGGATAATTAAGAAATGTCTGGTGTTGAGCAATTATTAAACTATGAGACATTTTGACTTCAGTTTTTTCCTGCCACCTACATCTTAACTCAAAGGTGAAGTTTTAGACCTCGTGTTCCATGAGATAGTCACATTGCTCATGAGGTACGAGCCTAGACAAGGAAGCTGACATAAATTCACAGGCTCACAGGGAATCAGTTGTCTTTTCTTGAAATCAGTGTATCTTCTTACAAGTCCTCCATCTTGCTTTGTGTTCTCAGTGGGTAATTGGGTACATTGAGGACAGTAACAGTATAATGGATATTGAGGAAGAAAAGTTTACCTATATTTGGTTTATCTTCAGAAGTGGTCAAGATTTATAACCAGTTTCCCAGTGTAACCAGAGATAGGCATCAAATGCTGTTCTTGCCAACAGCACCCACATCCACATCAGAATAAACAAGTTTTAACTTGGCAAGTAGTACTCGTAATCTTTCATTATTTATCTTCTCCAACTGTTTCCAAAAATGCTTCATGTCTCCTTTAAAAATGGCAAGTAATGTGTATGTTATAGGTAGTCCATAATTGAACATTGTGGAATCAAGCTTTTCTCAACGTGACAGTTCCCATCAGCATCTGTGAGAAGCTGAGATACTTATTCCACAAGGAACTAACACCTCTCGTTGAACAGCTCAAGAATGTCATCGATAGGAGGTTAGTGGTGTGCATTCCAGATGGGGTTTGGGATATGTCATGAGGGTCAGAATAATCTAAAGAGGGAGAAAACAAATCAAGAGTAAGATTGAATCAGAGATAATGGGAACTGCAGATGCTGGAGAGTCCAAGATAATAAAATGTGAGGCTGGATGAACACAGCAGGCCAAACAGCATCTCAGGAGCACAAAAGCTGACGTTTCGGGCCTAGACCCTTCATCAGAGAGGGGAATGGGGAGAGGGAGCTGGAATAAATAGGGTGAGAGGGGGAGGCGGACTGAAGATGGAGAGTAAAGAAGATAGGTGGAGAGAGTATAGGTGGGGAGGTAGGGAGGGGATAGGTCAGTCCAGGGAAGACGGACAGGTCAAGGAGGTGGGATGAGGTTAGTAGGTAGCTGGGGGTGCGGCGTGGGGTGGGAGGAAGGGATGGGTGAGAGGAAGAACAGGTTAGGGAGGCAGAGACAGGTTGGACTGGTTTTGGGATGCAGTGGGGGGAGGGGACGAACTGGGCTGGTTGTGTGGTGCAGTGGGGGGAGGGGACGAACTGGGCTGGTTGTGGGATGCGGTGGGGGAAGGGGAGATTTTGAAGCTGGTGAAGTCCACATTGATACCATTGGGCTGCAGGTTTCCCAAGCGGAATATGAGTTGCTGTTCCTGCAACCTTTGGGTGGCATCATTGTGGCACTGCAGGAGGCCCAGGATGGACATGTCATCTAAAGAATGGGAGGGGGAGTGGAAATGGTTTGCGACTGGGAGATGCAGTTGTTCATTGCGAACTGAGCGGAGGTGTTCTGCAAAGCGGTCCCCAAGCCTCCGCTTGGTTTCCCCAATGTAGAGGAAGCCACACCGGTTACAATGGATGCAGTATACCACATTGGCAGATGTGCAGGTGAACCTCTGCTTAATATGGAAAGTCATCTTGGGGCCTGGGATAGGGGTGAGAGAGGAGGTGTGGGGGCAAGTGTAGCATTTCCTGCGGTTGCAGGGGAAGGTGCCGGTTGTGGTGGGGTTGGAGGGCAGTGTGGAGCGAACAAGAGAGTCACGGAGAGAGTGGTCTCTCCGGAAAGCAGACAAGGGTGAGGATGGAATAATGTCTTGGGTGGTGGGGTTGGATTGTAGATGGCGGAAGTGTCGGAGGATGGTGCGTTGTATCCGGAGGTTGGTGGGGTGGTGTGTGAGAACGAGGGGGATCCTCTTTGGGCGGTTGAGGCGGGGGCGGGGTGTGGTCAAGAACGGCCTTGACCGCGTCTCCCGCATTTCCCGCAACACATCCCTCACACCCCGCCTCCGGATACAACGCACCATCCTCCGACAATTCCGCCATCTACAATCCAACCCCACCACCCAAGACATTTTTCCATCCTCACCCTTGTTTGCTTTCCGGAGAGACCACTCTCTCCGTGACTCTCTTGTTCGCTCCACACTGCCCTCCAACCCCACCACAACTGGCACCTTTCCCTGCAACCGCAGGAAAGGCTACACTTGCCCCCACACCTCCTCCCTCACCCCTATCCCAGGCCCCAAGATGACTTTCCATATTAAGCAGAGGTTCACCTGCACATCTGCCAATGTGGTATACTGCATCCATTGTAACCGGTGTGGCTCCCTCTACATTGGGGAAACCAAGCGGAGGCTTGGGGACCGCTTTGCAGAACACCTCCGCTCAGTTCGCAATGAACAACTGCATCTCCCAGTCGCAAACCATTTCCACTCCCCCTCCCATTCTTTAGATGACATGTCCATCATGGGCCTCCTGCAGTGCCACAATGATGCCACCCAAAGGTTGCAGGAACAGCAACTCATATTCCGCTTGGGAACGCTGCAGCCCAATGGTATCAATGTGGACTTCACCAGCTACAAAATCTCCCCTTCCCCCCCCCGCATCCCAAAACCAGCCCAGTTCGTCCCCTCCCCCCACTGCACCACACAACCAGCCCAGCTCTTCCCCTCCACCCAATGCATCCCAAAACTAGTCCAACCTGTCCCTGCTTCCCTAACCTGTTCTTCCTCTCACCCATCCCTTCCTCCCACCCCAAGCCGCACCTCCATCTCCTACGTACTAACCTCATCCCACCTCCTTGACCTGTCCGTCTTCCCTGGACTGACCTATCCCCTCCCTACCTCCCCACCTATACTCTCCTCTCCACCTATCTTCTTTTCTCTCCATCTTTGGTCCGCCTCCCTCTCTCTCCCTATTTATTCCAGAACCCTCACCCCATCCCCCTCTCTGATGAAGAGTCTAGGCCCGAAACGTCAGCCTTTGTGCTCCTGAGATGCTGCTGGGCCTGCTATGTTCATCCAGCCTCACATTTTATTGTCTAAGAGTAAGATTGAACTGGGTTTGTGCGGCTGAACAAAGTGCAAAACGGGTGAGTTAGTCTGAGATGTTGTTTCATTTGAATACTACAGCACCTGAATGCATTTACACAGTTCAGTGGATCACATGCAAACAATACAGGACATGAAAATAGAGCAACTTGGTGCAATAATGATACCCACAGGTGTTCAAAATAAACTTAATTTTCTTACATCATGGTCCATTGAAAATTCTGGTGCTGACAACGAGATTCCGCTTCATAACAATTTATACAAAATAAAACTCTTTTAGACTAATGAGATATTTGTCTTTATTTCAAGGATTTTGGAACATGATGGGGAGAAAGTTAAATTTTGAATTCTTCAGAGCTTTGGTCAGAATCCATCTATGAAACTACATTCAGTTTTGAGCACTGAATCTCATGGATTTGAAAGGAGTACAGCACATATTCACCAGCATTATATGGGGCCTGAAAAGATTATGCAGGGTTTTTAAAAACAATTAATTCACAGAACATGGGCCAACATTTATTGCCCATTCCTCATTGTTCTTGAGAAGGTGGTGATGGTGAGCTGCCTTCTTGAACCACTGCAGTCATTTGGTTTAGGTGGACCCACAATGGTATTAGGGAGAGAATTCTAGGATGTTAACGCAACAACAATGAAGGAACAGCAATATATTTCAAAGTCAGGAAGGTGATTGGCTTGAAGGGGAATTCACAGATAGTAATGTTTCAATGTATCCGTTGCTTGTCCTTCTAAATGGTTGTGGTCGTTGGACTGAAAAGTGCTATCTGAGGATCTTTGGTGAACTTCTGCAGTGCATGTCATAGATAGTATACACTGCTGCTACTGAGCACCAGTGATGAAGGGAGTAAAAATTTGTGGATTTTGTGCCAATCAAGTGGGTTGATTTGTCTTTCACTGTGTGAAGTTTCTTTGAATGTTGTTGAAGCTGCATTCATCAGGCATGTGGGCTGTATTCCATCCCAATCCTGCCTTGTTCCTTGTAGGTGATGGACAGATTTTGAGGAGTCCGAAAGCAAATTACACACCGCAGGATTTCTTGCCTCTGATCTGCTCTTATTGTAATTACAAGGCTAGTCCAGTTCAGTGATAGTAGGAACTGCAGTTGCTGGAGAATCCAAGATAACAAGGTGAAGAGCTGGATGAACACAGCAGGCCAAGCAGGAGAGCTGACATTTCGGGAGAAGGGTCTAGACCCGAAACGTCAGCTCTCCTACTCCAATGATGCTGCTTGGCCTGCTGTGTTCATCCAGCTCTTCACCTTGTTAGTCCAGTTCAGTTCCTGGTCAAAGGTATGTTGATGGTGATGGAATTAGTGATTGTAACACCATTGAATATCAAGGGGCAACAGAATTTGTCTTATTGAAGATGGTCATTGCCTGGAATTTTGGGGAGGCAATGGTCTAGTTATCACTAGATTGTTAATTCAGAGACCCAGGTAAGGTGCTGGCCACCTGGATGTGAATCCTGCTATGGCAGATGGTAGAATCTGAATTCAATAAAAATCTTGAATTAAGAGTGTAAAGATGATCATGAAACCCACCTGATTCACTAATGTCCTTTAGGGAAGGAAATCTGCCATCATTCCCTGGTATGACCCATATGTGATTCCTGACACACAGCGATATAGTTGACTCTTTGGACAATTAGAAATGGGTCATTGATGCTAGCCAGCGATACCCATATTCTGTGAATGAATTAATATAAAATTATGTTACTTGCACGTTATGAGCAACTATGTTATTTATCAGCCGAAACTTTTCATTATTTGAGGAATCATGAATGGTGCAGAATGTTGTGTGGACATCCTCGCTTCTGACCTTACGTTGAAGCAGCTGATGAACTCCTGCAGAGATATTCTTGAGGTGAGATGACTGACCTCCATAAATCATAGCCATATTCTTTTATGGCAGATATGACTCCAACTAATGGAGAGACTTCCCCCTGATTCCCACAGACTTAGTTTTGTTAAGGACCTCTTGGTGCCACATTTGGTTAAATCCAGCCTTGATGTCAAAGGCAGTGAATCTCATCTCACCTTTGCAATTCAGATCTTTTGTCCATGTTTTAACTGAGGCTGTAATGAAGTCAGGAACTAAACCCGAACTGAGCAGCAATGAGTAGGTTATTGCTGAGCAAATGCTGCTTGATATTATTGTTGATGATACCTTTCCATCACTTAAATGATGATTAGGAGTTATAAATATAGTTGGTATTCTCTTGGATTTAGACTATCCTCCATTCTTCTAACTGTGAAAGGTAAGGTTATCAAGGAATATGGAGTAATGGCAGGTAAATGAAGTTAGGGTGCAGATCATAAATGATCTAATGAACTGATAAAAGTACTCATACTTGAATGACTTATTGCTATTCATAGATATACAGTTTCAGCAAACATTCCCTGCAAGGCCCATGGGGAATCACTAATATCCATGTAAAGCTTGCAGACTATAAGTTCCCTTATTAACAGGAAATGGCCTGTCTAGCTAGAACTCATCACCTGAGCCCTTGCTAAATGAGACATACTCCTCCCCCTCCAACTCCAATGGCTCTCCCTACTTCCCTTTCACTTTTGATGGGTTGCATTGCCCTTAACAGGCTTTGTGTGTAATTATTTATTGGCTGCAGGAGTGTTTTATTGGTGATGGTTAATGTTTAAAAATGGGGGGAAAAAAAAGATTCACAGTGATTTTGGTGGTGGGACAAAGAAACAGTTCAGTTGTGTGGAAGAGCACTTCTGGATAGAGAAACAAAAAAAAAACGCAGACCCACTCAGTTGGAAACCCAGGTGATTTACTGGTGGTGATTAATAGGATTAAAAAGAAAACACAACATGATGATTTGGTAATGGGGGAATTAAGAAAAGGTTTGGTTGCATGTGACAGCACTTTCTGTTATATATATAAAATATAAAAGCAGATCCAGGGATTTTCCAATTGACTTCCTGAGTTATTACAATTGGGTGCAACATGGGTTAGACAGGCAGTAAAGGTTCCTCTACAGAATCCCTACCAAATACTGCCAGAGCAGGTACTGCACAGGGTGGATACAGGGTAAAGATTCCTCCATACAGTACCATCAAACAGCCTGCAACTAGTACTGCCACAACTAGATGTTTCCCTTACAATTTCTACCAAACATAGTACAGCATGAGTAAATTCACAGGAATTAGGGCTCAGAATGGTGCTGACAGAGAGACAACAATGACCAGTGGTTATTTTCTAGTTTATCTGTTCTATTATTCTGAAATTGTACTTTTAAATTATGTGTAACAGTTCAATAGTATGGGATAGTAGGAACTGCCAGTGCTGGAGAATAGGAGATAACAAGGTGTAGAACTGGATGAACACAGCAGGCCAAGCAGCATCAGAGGAGCAGGAAAGCTGACATTGCAGGTCTGGACCTTTCTTCAGAAATGGAAGAGGGGAAAGGAGCTCTAAAATAAACAGAAAGTGGGGGTGGGGTGGCAATAATGGAAGGTGGAGAAAGGAGCAGATAGGTCAAGTTTGGAGTGGGGGATGGAGCCAGTAAAGGTGAGTGTAGGTGGGGAGTTAGGGTGGGAGTTGGTCAGTCGAGGGAATACAGACAGGTCAAGGAGACGGGGATAAAGTTGGTAGGTAGGAGGTGGGGGTGGGTCAGTGACGTGGGAGGAGCGGATAGATGGGAGAAAAGACAGACAGGTCAAGGAGGCAGGGGTGAGCTGGGCTGGTTTTGGGATGAGTTCGGGAGTGGGGAGATGTTGAAGCTTGTGAAGTCCACATTGAGACCATTGGGCTGCAGGGTTCGCAAGTGAAATATGAGATGCTGTTCCTGCAGCCTTCGGGTGGCATTGTTGTAGCACTGGAGGAGGCCCAGGATGGACATGTCGTCCAAGGGTGTGAGCGGCAGGGGGAGTTGAAGTGATTAGTGACTGGGAGGGGCAGTTGTTTAGTGTGAACCGAGTGTAGATGTTCCACAAAATGGTCTCCAAGCCTCTTCTTGGTTTCCCCGATGTAGAGGAGGACACATCAGGAACAGCGGATACAATTTCCACATTAGCAGATATGCAGGTGAACATCTGCTTGATGTGGAAGGTTTTCTTGGGGCCTGGGATGGGGATGAGGTTTCGGGGCAGGTGTAGCACTTCTTGCAGTTGCAGGGAAAAGTGCTAAGGGTGGTGGGGGCTAGTGGGGAGTGTGGAGCAGACAAGGGAGTCGTGGAGAGCGCAGTCCCTCCGGAAGACAGGTAAGGGTGGGGAGGGAAAAATGTCCTTGGTAGTGGCAGCGGATTGCAGGTGGCGGAAGATGATGTGTTGAATCCGGAGTTTGGTGGGGTGGTGAGAATGAGGGGGGCTTCTGTTTTGGTTGTTATTTTCAGGGAGTGGGTGTGAGGTATGAGTTATGGGAAACGCGAGAGATCCGGTCAAGGGCATTTTCGATCACATCTCTCACTTTTCCTGTAACCTATCCCTTACACCTCCTCCCTGCAATAACAACAAAAACAGAATCCCCTCGTTCTCACATACCACCCCACCAACTTACGGATTCAACACATCATCTTCCGCCACTTCCGCCACCTGCAATCCGATGCCACTACCAAGGACATTTTTCCCTCCCCACCCTTATCTGCTTTCCGGAGGGACCGCTCTCTCCATGACTCCTTTGTCCGCTCCACACTCCCCACTAGCCCCACCACCCCTGGCAATTTTCCCTGCAACCGCAGGAAGTGCTACACCTGCCCCAAAACCTCCTCCCTCACCCCCATCCCAGGCCCCAAGAAAACCTTCCACATTAAACAGATGTTCACCTGCACATCTGCTAATGTGGTATATTGTATCCGCTGTTCTTGATGTGGCCTCCTCTACATCAGGGAAACCAAGCAGAGGCTTGGAGACTGCTTTGAGGAACACCTACGCTCAGTTTGTGACAAATGACTGCACCTCCCCGTCACGAACCACTTCAACGCCGCCTCCCACTCCCACTCCTTGGATGACATGTCTATTCTGGGCCTCCTCCAATGCCACAACGATGCCACCCAAATGCTGCAGCAACAGTACCTCATATTTCGCATGGGAACCCTGCAGCCCAATGGTCTCAATGTGGACTTCACAAGCTCCAAAATCTCCCCACCCCGACCTTATCGCAAAACCAGCCCAGCTCGTCCCCACCTCCTTGACTTGTCCACGTTTTCTCCCACCTATCTGCTCCTCCCAACCCCCACCCCCACCTCCTTGACCTGTCCATTTTCCCTGACTGACCAACCCCCATCCTAACTCACCACCTACACTCACCTTTACTGGCTCCATCCCCACCTCCTTGACCTGTCCGTCTCCTCTACACCAATTCTATCATCGCCTCACCCCCTCTCTCTATTTATTTGAGTCCCCTTCCCCTCCTCCATTTTTGAGGAAGGGTCCAAAGCCGAAACATCAGCTTTCCTGCTCCTCTGATGCTGCCTGGCCCGCTCTGTTCATCCAGCTCTACACCTTATTATCTCAATAGTATGGTACTTTTCTTTCTATAGGAGCAAGAACCTCACGCTATATAATGCCTTGACAAATCCAGAGCAGTCAAAGAACTCCAACAGCCTTTAGTTTTGAAATTGAACAATCAACATTAAACCTCTCAGTTAATTTGCACACTGCAAAGGGAGAACTAAAGAAGTAATGTAAAGACTGCATCTTCTTATTTTTCATAGTGGACTGAAATGGGAAAAGATAATAAAATGTGAGGCTGGATGAACACAGCAGGCCAAGCAGCATCTCAGGAGCACAAAAGCTGACGTTTCGGGCCTAGACCCTTCATCAGAGAGGGGGATGGGGGGAGGGAACTGGAATAAATAGGGAGAGAGGGGGAGGCGGACCGAAGATGGAGAGTAAAGAAGATAGGTGGAGAGGGTGTAGGTGGGGAGGTAGGGAGGGGATAGGTCAGTCCAGGGAAGACGGACAGGTCAAGGAGGTGGGATGAGGTTAGTAGGTAGCTGGGGGTGCGGCTTGGGGTGGGAGGAAGGGATGGGTGAGAGGAAGAACCGGTTAGGGAGGCAGAGACAGATTGGACTGGTTTTGGGATGCAGTGGGTGGGGGGGAAGAGCTGGGCTGGTTGTGTGGTGCAGTGGGGGGAGGGGATGAACTGGGCTGGTTTAGGGATGCAGTAGGGGAAGGGGAGATTTTGAAACTGGTGAAGTCCACATTGATACCATATGGCCGCCCTTGACCGCGTCTCCCGCATTTCCCGCGACACATCCCTCACACCCCGCCCCCGCCACAACCGCCCCAAGAGGATCCCCCTCGTTCTCACACACCACCCTACCAACCTCCGGATACAACACATTATCCTCCGACACTTCCGCCATTTACAATCCGACCCCACCACCCAAGACATTTTTCCATCCCCTCCCCTGTCTGCTTTCCGGAGAGACCACTCTCTCCGTGACTCCCTTGTTCGCTCCACACTGCCCTCCAACCCCACCACACCCGGCACCTTCCCCTGCAACCGCAGGAAATGCTACACTTGTCCCCACACCTCCTCGCTCACCCCCATCCCAGGCCCCAAGATGACATTCCACATTAAGCAGAGGTTCACCTGCACATCTGCCAATGTGGTATACTGCATCCACTGTACCCGGTGCGGCTTCCTCTACACTCTACATTGGGGAAACCAAGCGGAGGCTTGGGGACCGCTTTGCAGAACACCTCCGCTCAGTTCGCAACAAACAACTGCACCTCCCAGTCGCAAACCATTTCCACTCCCCCTCCCATTCTCTTGATGACATGTCCATCATGGGCCTCCTGCACTGCCACAATGATGCCACCCGAAGGTTGCAGGAACAGCAACTCATATTCCGCCTGGGAACCCTGCAGCCATATGGTATCAATGTGGACTTCACCAGTTTCAAAATCTCCCCTTCCCCTACTGCATCCCTAAACCAGCCCAGTTCATCCCCTCCCCCCACTGCACCACACAACCAGCCCAGCTCTTCCCCCCCACCCACTGCATCCCAAAACCAGTCCAACCTGTCTCTGCCTCCCTAACCGGTTCTTCCTCTCACCCATCCCTTCCTCCCACCCCAAGCCGCACCCCCAGCTACCTACTAACCTCATCCCACCTCCTTGACCTGTCCGTCTTCCCTGGACTGACCTATCCCCTCCCTACCTCCCCACCTACACCCTCTCCACCTATCTTCTTTACTCTCCATCTTCGGTCCGCCTCCCCCTCTCTCCCTATTTATTCCAGTTCCCTCCCCCCATCCCCCTCTCTGATGAAGGGTCTAGGCCCGAAACGTCAGCTTTTGTGCTCCTGAGATGCTGCTTGGCCTGCTGTGTTCATCCAGCCTCACATTTTATTATCTTGGAATCTCCAGCATCTGCAGTTCCCATTATCTCTGAAATGGGAAAAGGATTGTTTTAAAAACAAAACTAAGGAAGGGACTGCTGAACTTTTAAAAACAAGTTACTGAAGCTCAGTATAGGTTGGGTTTCCATTATTTCCTTCTCACGCAATGGGAGAGGTGAGATACGTTACCATAGCACTGAAGTGTTTGTGTGCATATATAGAGTGAAATTCGCCCAGCATCAGATTGCTGATTGTTTTGTGCAATTGTGGCCAGTTGTAGTTATTTGAAGTCATCAGCCTGACAACAATTCTCTGCTTGGTTCCTGAGCAACTGAGCAGCTGGTGTGCGTGGATGGTCCAGAAGCAGAAGGCCTGCAGACTGGAAGAAGCAGGGTCGGTGACTGTATCTCTCAGCAGAAAAAGTAATCAAAGCCTAATGAAAGCTAGTTATTTTCTCCCCCAGTTGCTTTAAGCTGATACCAGTAACCAGAAGACTTTAGAATTAGTTACCAATGCTCTATGCCTCCTGCAAAAACAAGAAAGAATCCGGAGAAGAAAATTAGAGAACAGAAGATCTTGAGAAGCAAAAGGAACATCTCATCAAATCCTATGGAGTGGTGCTATTGAATTGCATTTCTCCAGTGTTTTTTTAACCCCCAATGATATCAATTTTTTTTGTCTGGCTGGATGTGTGTGTCCGTGTTTAAAAAGGGTGTTAGAGTTTTAACAAATAGAGTTCTTTGTTGATAGAGTTTGGTTTACTTGTGGTTAGAACTTATTTATTTGTAATAAATAATAATTAATAGTAGTTTTTTTAGTACAGTAGTAGTAAGTAAATAATTAATTATAGTATTTAATATTAATAAATAGTAGTTAAGTACAGGAACGTGGTCAGTGTTTTCTGTTAACCTGATGCCACCAAACAGGTAAATCAGGGACTTAGTATATTTTGATTAAATCATTAACTTTTGTGGTGACCCCGGGAGTAATGAAGCTCAAAAATTAGAATATGTTCCCAAGTGTTTGTAACACTAAACTATTTCATTGATGCTGATACTGAAGTAAGTATCAACCAGGACACCAGAAGGAACACTCCTGTGCTTCTTACAGTAAAGGCTTGGGTTTTTTTATGCCCAGCTGAGCAGACAAGAAGGATTAACATCACATTGAAAAATGGCATTTCTGACAAAGCAGCACTCTGTCAGTGGTGAAATGTCAGCCTGAATTATTCTTTTACTTCCTGAGTATTCTAATCAAAACATTATTAATGTAATAACTTGAGTTGACAGAACCAGGAAAATATCAATAACTCTCTGAGACCGAGTGTGTAAGAACCAACTGTGTCTGTTAGAAGATATAGCCACACATACTAAAACACCGATTGCACTGCATGTTAGAATTTCCTTACACATCTTAATGGGTTCTATCCTGCACTCACGTTCTCCTTTGACGTCAGAGGAGCTTCTTTTTCTTGATGTTTCTGTTCTGCAATCAGCCTGGGGGTTCTCTACCACTAGCTACTGAAAACGTACAGTCACTGCTCAGTATACATGTTGGGGTTACTTTGGGTCCAGAAAAAGATCATTGGGTTGTTCAGGACACAGGCACCTGCAGATTGACAACAATGCTTAGTCACAAACATTTCAAGTAGTTTCTACGTAAATTGTGCTCAAGAAACAGCAAGATATCCAGTGATAATGGGAATGTTAACAGGGAAAAGGAAAGATAATGTCTGCTCAGAGAAAGTCTGGGAGGATAATATTTGGATAAGGAAACTATAAAAATCAGATGTGCAGTCTGTCATATAGATATTTAATCTTTCCAAATGCATATGCAACATTGGTGATTTCTCATGCAAATAGTGAGTGAGTGAAGTCTGTGACTTGAGCAGCAACATAGGCATACGAACACTGTACTTGTGCACTTGTTTCAGCTCTTCATACACTCTTTAACATGCTTCATGTTCATTACTGGATAGTTTTCTGTTGCATTTTAAATGGACAACATGATATCTCAGCATCTGACCGTCACAGAGACCCACTCAGGCAGTTCCAGGCTGCTGGTGATTACATACTTGGAGGGCTCTTCCCCCTTTATTCCACTGGTGTGCATTGGATGACTGAAACAAAGTCAGAGCTTGGAAAATGTGAAAGGTAAGACATACTGTTTGTGCTGAATTATAATTAAATCTCCACTAGCCTGATGGGGGACTGAATATTGTAACCTGTACAATTCATGTTTCAAACTCTATTCTTTACAGTCAGTACAATCATTTACATTTATATAGTGTCTTTAATACATTAAAATGTCCCAAGATAATTCACAGTAGGAATCATCGCACAATGTTCTGATATCAAGTCAAAATATCATACGGTTATGTCCCCAAAGCTTCACCCAAGAGGTATGTTTTAAAGAATGTCTTAAAGGAGGAATGAGAGGTATAGGGAAGTAGAACTTTAGTGAGAGAATTCCAGCATTGAGTGTCCTGGAAATCAAAAGTACTGTTGTCAGTTGTGGAAAAAAAATTTGGGGATGAACAAATTGGAAGAGTGAAGAGATTTTGAGGTTGGAGTGAGGGGTTGGGGGCTTACCGTGGTTACCAAAATAGCTTGCAGAGAGATTTGAAAATGACAGTGAAAATATTCAAATTAAGGCATTAGTGGAATAGGTGTTGATGTAGGTCAGTGTACACAGGGAATAGCAGGTGAAAAGATCTAATTTGGGTGAATAGAAGAGGCTGGAATTGGCCTCAGCACTGTACCCTCTGGTTTGAAAGGTAAAAATGCCCAGTGAGCTGCACCCTTGTTGGAATCTGTGGAGGCATATAGGCAGTAAGCAATCAATGAACTCGATAAATAAGGAATGAATACACTGCTAAACCTTACAATGGTATCTCACATCAGAAGCATCACACAGCAGTGGAGCTGGCAAATGAAGTATAGAACTGAAGTGTTTTGACATCCTGTCTGTAAAGCATTTACTTTAAGGACTACAATCTCTCAACCTGTGTGACTGACTGTATCATGAATGTTAGCCCACACACTATCATCCAGTTACATCTCTTTCAACATACTATGTTACCATCTCTCTTCATGTTAATCTCTCACACCACCATTCAATAGACTCCTTCCTTTGAAGGAAACTGGTAACTCCTGATTTTATGAACTTAAGCCTCTTTCTTGCCCTTACGGTTCTGTCAGCTGTTACTTGTTTACCTTTGATAATAAACTGTGAGGCTAGATGAACACAGCAGGCCCAGCAGCATCTCAGGAGCACAAAAGCTGACGTTTCGGGCCTAGACCCTTCATCAGAGACTCTGATGAAGGGTCTAGGGCGGAAACGTCAGCTTTTGTGCTCCTGAGATGCTGCTGGGCCTGCTGTGTTCATCCAGCCTCACAGTTTGTAATCTTGGATTCTCCAGCATCTGCAGTTCCCATTATCACTTGTTTACCTTTGCTCTTTTACACAGTTTCCAGCTAAATGGTTTCTACTGGCTTCAGGCGATGAAGTTTGCCATTGAGGAGATCAATAACTCAAGCACTCTCCTACCAGGTGTGACCCTGGGATATGACATCCAGGACACCTGCCTCAAGTCCTCGATCGTGATACAGTCAGCTATTTCTTTCTTGACGGCCAAGGATGGAAACAGATTTGAACTGAAGTGTGATTACACGGACTATAGTACACGAGTACTAGCTGCTCTTGGCCCCTCTAACTCTGAGCTCTCCAAGGTGATCGCTCGGCTCTTCAGCTTTCTCCTCATTCCACAGGTATAATAGTGGAAAGCAATCAATGGCATGAGAGTCACTGTCATTATCAGGAATCAATCCATTGGTTCAAAATACAATGTTCCTAAAGGCATTCCTCACCGATAATCCTAACCCTGTACCACACTAACTACTCCCAGTTGAAGAATTAATAAAACATTAATATCAGGTTAGGGAAGGGGTGAGAATCACTAGTTTCTGATCTTTACTGGAAGGTGCACTGGGATGTTAGGATCTTAGGATCTTAGAATTGTTTAGCGCTGAAATAGACCCATCAGCCCATCATGCCTGTTCTTTGAAAAAACTATCCCATTATTCTTACCTTCCTTATATTTATCCAATTACCCGAAGATTTTCAAGTATTCATTCAAATTCCTTTAGGAAGCTACTAACAATTCTGCTCTCTTAAGCCTTCCTGGAAGTGCAATCCAGGTTACAATTTACATTTGCTGTGTGACAAGATTTCTCATTCTTCCCTTTAGTTTGATTGTTTTGATTGGGAAAACAGGATTGGACTTGCTAAGATGCTCCCCACGATCAAATAGTCTGCTGATACTTACTGATGAAAGCCATTGCACTAAAAATAATCACATGCTGAAGCAGGGAGTGTGACCAGTGGCTGTTCTCCAGTGAAGCAGCACTCCAGCATATGGTAGAAGCTGGAAACAAAGAATTTTTAATGCCTAAAATATTCTCAACAACATCCAGTGTTTTTAATGATAAATAGTTTACATTACATAGAAGTTTCTTGTGACAGGTTGGGCAAATTACTGAATTGTGTTGGGAAATCTACTGAAACATTTATCTATACCTCATTCATATCAGTCCAGTTCTTTCACTCAATAACTCCTGTATCTGGATCCCTATGTCATTGAATTTTACTGCTGAATTCATTATCTTCACATAGTCACTCAATACTGCTATTTATTAGCACCATATCCCTGTTTTTGCTGATGTTAATCAATTCTCTCACGTGTGTCCATGTGGTTGTGTTTTTTTTTATTTCTTATTGCAGATTAGTTATGCTGCTTCAAGCAATTTATTCAATGACAGGACAGATTTTCCATCATTTTACCGAACAGTTCCCACAGATGAGGTCCAGGCAGCAGCGATGGTCTCAATGGTGAAGACATTTCAATGGAACTGGGTGGCAGTGATTGGGACAGATGACATGTATGGCCGAAGGGGAATAGAACACTTTACCAAACTTGCGTCCAGAACTGGGATTTGCATTGCATATGAAGAACTGATTCCCTTGAACTTACCTGGCTCCAAATTTCAGAGAAAAATGGTGTCAGTCATCAAGAACATTATTTACTCACGAGTTAACATCACGGCTGTGTTCGCTGATGAACAATACGTCCAGATACTGATGATGATAATCCATGAGCAGAATGTGACAGGTAAAGTATGGATGGCCAGTGAGGCCTGGGTCACCTCTGAAGTGGTTGCTAGCACCCCAAACATCTCAAGTATAGGCACAATTCTGGGTGTGGCCATTAAAAGTGGCCATATGCCTGGCTTTGAATGCTACAAATCTGCAGCACTGGCACTCAGGGACCTGCCCAGTGTGAAATTTCAAAGATGTGGAAGTGGAGGGAGACTTCTGGAAGAAGAGTGTAATGAATGTCGAACACAATCTGTTGAAGAAGACGCTGACAGTGATGGTAAAGACCTCGAGCGCATTTCATTTAATGTCTATGCTGCAGTCTACACTGTGGCCCATGCACTCCATCGCCTGCTCCGCTGTGACTTAGGAAACTGCAGTAAGAGCACCATTTACCCATGGCAGGTAAGTTTTGTGTAATAGAGGCATCTCAAGGAGTCACTAATGGGATCAAATCTCTTGATCTAGTCTGGAAAACTGAGGCAAGTAATTAACTGGAAAATAAAAACTTATAATTTAATCCTTGAAAAATTTCTCAAAGTGCTTAATACATTGTTGTTTGGTCTTTATAACTAACATTGTTACATTAGTGAACGTGTCAGGTATTCTGCATTATTCATTTGTTCTTTTGTGTTATTGATTGCAATTAACTGTTGGCTCTGGTCAAGGGAGAGAATTTTCCTGCTGGTCATCAAATTGTACCAGAGGAACTCTAACATCCACCCAAACAGCCTCATTTGATAGACAGCACCTCTGCAGTGTTTTTCATTCAATTGTGGGACATAGGTATTGTTGCCTAGGCCAGCACCTATTGCCCATGTCACGTTCAGCACTCCAAAGAAGTGTCAGCATGGATATTTGTCTAAAATTCTGAACATTGTCATGAATCCATAATTGCACTGACTCTCACTGGGCTTCAGCTCCCCCAATGCTTAAATTTGGTGATTCTCAATGGGGTACAAGTTCCCTCCTTTCCCTGGAGTACAAATTCCACTACTGTCATCTAACCTTCGATACCTCACACATCTGGCCAGTCAATTATGTGTTAGGAAAGGGAATGCTTCTCAGACAGCATTTTTCTTGTATCCTATGTCTCAACATTTTTGCTGAGTAATTTTGACTCTTGGTTTCCATCCAGCTTCTCAAAGAAATTCCACAAATTAACTTCACTCTGCATGGCAGAGCGATTTTCTTTGACAAATATGGAAACCCACCCACAGGATATGATATAATTAATTGGCAATGGAGAAGTGGGAATCAAATTCCTGAGTTCAAAATGATTGGAGAATACAGAGCACAGCACAAGGAGCTTCGAATTAATACATCCCTGATCCAATGGAACACACCACAGAATAAGGTAAGGGTTTTTTCTCATCCCTCTCTTTCCATTCCCCCGGGCCCATATTTCCTTAGAAGATAAATGGTCTCTGCCTCAACAACTCCACCTGTCAAAGCATGCCATTCTCCAGCAACTTCAGTGTAAGGGAACTTCTATGTTTCTATGAACATTTATCTAAACACATGCTGTGAATTGATGTCCCTCATTACTGATTCCCCAATCACAGAGAAATCATTTACAATTCACTTTATCAAACGCATAGTCAAGAGGACAGTTTTTTTTTGAGATGACAATCTCCATTCCAGTGGGAATATTCCCAGCATCTCAAGTCTGTCCTTAGCACTATAGCTTCCTATTTTGGTGAATCTATATGATAAATACCAAATCTAACAGCCTTTTAGTTTGATGACATTTTTAAATAAACATTTCAAGAATCTATACAGGAGCAACAAAAAGACATATAGAGGGTCCAGAAGTGAGTATTGGTGAGGTTAGAGGTGGCTTTTAGGAAAGCTTTGAAGATGACAGGACATCACACACATGCAGATGTGTACGCATGGACACAGATCTAAGAAGGATTCATTGGGAATATGAGCTGTGAAATGGAGCTGCAGACATTCACTGTACTGAAAGAGTTGAAAATGATTATAAGGATTTTGAAGGTGGTATATTGAAGGCAGGGAGCCTGCAGAGATCAGAATAATTAGGAGAACAAAGGTAAGGCAGTGTAATTTGTTAATGCACCCATCAATCTAACACTAAAGGAGGAGTTTTAACTCTTAAATAGCAAAGTTTATTTTGTTTTTACTGTCAGGTTCCTGGTTCCAATTGCTCAACTTCCTGTGAATCTGGACAAATAAAGATGGTGAAAGGATTCCATTCCTGCTGCTATGAATGTGCAGATTGTCCAGCGGGAACTTTTCAAAGTGATGGTGAGTCCAGGCATTTTCTCTTACTCCAATCTACAGTTCAAAGGAGTCTTAGATTCCAGCACTCGTGTCCAATTGCAGGAACTGATGTTAGGCTGGGACAGTGGTGTAGTGGCAATGTTGCTGGATGAGGAATCTAGAAGTCCAGGATAATACTCCAGGGACTGTGGTTAAAATCCTATAGCAGCAAATAGAATTTAACTTTAATTATTAAAGCTGCTCTCAGTAATGACAACAGTGACAACAATCTATTGTTGTAAAAATTAACTGAGTTCACTAACCATTTAAATCTAGCATTCTTGCCCAGTTTGAGTTACATGCAACTCCATATCCAGAATAAAGTTGACTCTTAACTGCCTCCTTCAGTAACCTAGCAAACCACTCAGGTCAAGGGAAATTAGGAATGGACAACACTTGCCAGTGATGCTCACAAGCCATAAACAAATAAAAGGACATTGTATTCAACTCGAGACAAATAAGATAATTAATTAGTCTGCCCCAATCCTTTTTATTATTTAGTTGGGGATGAATGTCACTGGCAAGGTCAGCATTTATTACCTAACTACCCTTAAAGAAAGTTTTACTTTCTCAAACACCTACAATTCACATGCACAAAAACAAAGTTGCTGGAAAAGCTCAGCAGGTCTGGTGGCATCCATGGAGGAGAAAACAGAGTTAACGTTTCAGGTCCCATGACCCTTTCTCAGAACTACAGTTCACATGGCCTGGGTTCACCCATAGTGCTGTTAGAGAGGGAGTTTCAGGATTTTGATCTAGCCACACTGAAGGGACAGTGATATGATTCTAAGTTAGCATGGTGTGTGGCCTGCAGGGAATCTTACATATCTGTGTTCCAGTGCATATGCTTCCCTCGTGCTTCTAGGTGTTAGAAATCATGAATGTGGAAGGTGCTGTCAAAGAGCCTTGGTAAGTTGCAGTATATCATGTAGATGGCATACACTGCTGCCAATGTGAAACAGGGGTGCAAATATTTAAATGGGCAAATCCCACTAGTATAGTAACAGTGTTTGCCTCCTCCCCACAGACAACCAGTGCACTCCATGCCTGAAGAATGAATGGTCATTGCTGAAGAGTACTGAATGTCAGAACAAAACAATTGAGTTCCTACGGTGGACAGACACACTAGCTATCCTGTTGGTCTCACTGACTACTGCAGGTCTTCTAATTATAGCAGCAATAATAGGCATTTTCATCAACAATCTGAACACTCCCATGGTCCAGCTAGCCGGGGGTAAAACCTGTCTGGTGATGCTGGTGTCTATGGCCATCTCATGCTGTAGCCTTTACTGCTTCATGGAGAAGCCAAATTGGTTGCTCTGTACTATCAGGCAGCCCATTTTCTCATTTGGTCTGACAGGCTGTCTATCAGCCATGCTAGTGAAATCCTTCCACATAAGTGGCCTGTTCAGAGAGATCGGCTTTCGGGCACAATGGTGGCCCAGGGTTCTGAGGTATCTTGGGGTCTGTTCACTCGTCTTCATTCAGATCATTCTTTGTTCAGTTTGGCAGACCACATCCCCTCCCTCTGTCTTTGCAAACTACAACATCTCGGTCAAAGTAATAGTCATGGAGTGTGATGAAGGCTTTATGACTGGCTTTGGGCTACTACTGGGCTACAATGGTTTGCTTGCTGTTGCGTCCTTCCTATGCACATTCATGGTTCAAAGCTCAGCTAAAACCTACAACCTGGCCCGACACATCACCTTCGCTATGCTCATCTACCTCATGGCCTGGGTTTTCTTCATCCCAGCCTACGCCACAGCTAAAGGCAAGTTTGTCTCCTCTATACAGTTGTTTGCAGGTCTCGTGAGCATATATGGAATCATCACTGCCTACTTCCTGCCCAAATGCTACATAATCCTCCTTAAACCTGAGTTCAACAACCAAGCCTACTGTCAAAGCCCTAAAGACAATCCTACACCCACCAGTGAATCCCAGTGACATATTGTCCCAGTTCATTGTTGGAGATAATAATGACACCAATCATTAGTTCCATTAATTTATTACTGTTCCCTTTAGGTTGTATCCCTCCAGGACAAAAGCCATCTCAGATCATTCATACTAGTGCCTATTCTGTATACGAGCCTTGGGAATTACTAGGCTGTTTTCCCTTTCTACCCGACAGCCAATGAATGATCAACGGTCAGGGATCAGGGGTGGAAAATGTGGCTAATATTCCCCTTCCAAACCTAGGTTTACCGAGGGCACCACACACTTAATTTTAATCAAAGTAAGGATTGTGAAGGTCATTGAAGCTTCAATAATCAATCTGTGCCACGTGGCCCTCTTTAAACCAGACTTGAACAGCTAAACCTATTGTCAAAACCCTATAACTACATATGTGCTACGATGCCAGTAGCATCAACTTTCTGATTCTGCAATCTAATTTTAAGAACACTGTCTCAGTCTGGTTAAGAAATCAAAACCTCATCAATCACAACTGTGCCAACAGTCCCCAGCCCAAATCTCTGTCAACATCGAATCCTGCCAGCCCAAATCTCTGTCAACATCGAATCCTGAAACCTGCTAATGTCAACCCTGACAACCAAGTTGCAAGCCCAGCGCCAAGGCTGCTAATCTAATGTCTGATGCCTAAATCTACCCACTTTAATGTTGTTGTGCCCAGCATTCTTTCAGCCAGCTTCGGCTAGTCCATTCCCACTAATCCGAGGTTCATCCTCACCCACTTTAGCCCCCATACCCATCTCTAAACCACTTTTAGTCCTATAACCCACCTGAAAACTTCAATGAGTTGAACCCAGTGTCATTCTAAGCTTTCTCACAAATCTTACCGAGCCTATTAAATAACATTTTTGAAGGCACATTGCAAATTAGTCTCAAAGTCTTAGCAAATCTTAGATACTTCAGAACCGGAGAAAAGCACGCACTTCCTAGGGGATGGAAGATGAACTATAACGTGGACCCTTACCTATGGGACTTGGATTCAAAGCTGACTTTATTTCTGACCCACGGGAGCTCACTGTAAATCGCCATTTAACATTCAATAGGTAAATCAAGATAATATTTGTCAATCTACGTATTACAAATAAACTTAGGAAAAATGGAAATCAGTGTGTGGTCTGTTAGTGTACCCAAGCAGTTAGTCAGGTTCTAACATCAATTGCACGTTTGTCGTGTCACTGTGTAATAGACTGGTATTGTTATCACAGACTAGAGAATGTTCTGTCTTCACTAACATAAAAATCAGCAGCTGAGTAATTAATCTCCAACCTGAGACTGGTGTCAACAGGCATGCATTGAAGTCCAGAAGGATTTGGATTCTAGCTATTCTATCGTGATGTCTTGTTTATTTTCTCCCCAACTGCCAACTTAAAGAGAAAGTTAATGAAATCCCAGCTTAACATAAACTGTACTAGTTATGGCAGAAGACTCATAGCATTAGCACAAGAGCAAAGTTTACTCTCGCGAATGTTAAGTGGCCTACTGGAATATCCTATTAGACTTGTGGGCAATTTATTTCCAATCGTATATGGTGCATGACATATTCAAGCCCAGAAAGCTTACAGAATGCAATTACATTCTAAGTTATGCGCATATCAGTAAGCGTGAAGGTTACATTAACAAACAGGATGACAATACAGTGACTTTGGTTTACAATGCAAATAATATTCAAACCAATCAGCCAAAGCTACAGAAGTGTCCGAGCTTGACCTGCACACTTCCTCCAACAGATGTGATGCGAAAGTGTCGCCAAAGCTTTACTTGATACTTAACCAATGACGCACTTGGTCTGGGAGATTTTGATACAACACTGTTGGGGGCTTTAATTTCTACTTCACACGTGCTACATCTAACTTGGAAATGTTTGAAAGGGCTGTGTAACAGAACTTTACTTTGCAGCTATCCGATGTAGCATGCATGTCAATGCAAAGCAACTCCTCCTTGTCCCATTATCCTTTTGCATGACCAAAGAAATAGGAATAGACTATACAGTCCCTTGAGCTAGTTCTGCAAAATCATGGCTTATCTCCTGCCTCAACCCCACTTTCCCACCCATTTCACATACTTTTTGATTTCTTGAGAAACCTAACACCCTTAACACATTCAGTGATGCAATATCCATAATTCTCTGGTGTAAGCATTTCCAAAGATTCACAACCTTGACTGAAGAAATTTCAGGTCATCTCAGGATGAAATTATCTCTCAGTGCCTAACATGGGAAGCCCCTTTAACATGTTTTTGTTTCAATGAGCTCACTGCTCATTCATCTAAACTTCAGAGAATATTCAATACATTGTTGTTGTTCTGCTAACACCCTGTCCTGCTTATACGAGTACACCAAAGTCTGTGAAAATCAACATTTGGAAGCCCCAAGCATTTGAAAAAATTCTGGTTTTCTAGACTTATAATATTCACTGCCCCACATTACTCCATCTGCCACCATGACCCATTCTTTAATCTGTCTAGATCTCCTTGAAGTTTCTTTGTATCCTTCTCATGGCTAACATTCTTCTCTAACTTTAATTCATCAACAAACTTAAGTTGCATTATTCTTGTTGTCTTTGTCTAAGTCATTAATATAGATATCAAACAGCTTAGGTCCCAACTCTTATCCTTGCAGCACTACACTAGTTGCAGCCTGCCACCTTGGTAATTTATCCCTACTTTTTTTCCCTGTCTTTTAACTAATCCTCCATTCATTCAAATATGTTAACTTTTTTTTGGGCACTTTACCAAATGTATTTTGGAAACCCAAGTGTATCGCATTTACTTGTTCCTCTGTACCTACCCTATTAATTACATTGTTTAAATATGCTGACAGATTTTCTGACTTTTCCATTAAAACCGTGGTAAATTTGCTTCATCATACTTATATTTTCTAAATGTATTATTAATACTTTCTTAACAAGAAATTACATCATCTTCCTGATGACTGACATCCCCAGCCATTCAATCCTGAAAATCCAAACATCTTATACAATTTTGTTTCTTACCTGGTGAATTGAGTCGGAGATTTATAAGCAGTTGAAGGTCTCTTCTTGGCATTTATTTTGAGAGGACTTGAATATAAAAGAAGGGATGTACTACTGAGGCTTAATAAGGCCCTGGTCAGGCCACATTTGGAGTATTGTGCGCAGTTTTGGGCCCCATATTGATCTTAGTAGGATAATAGGTCAGCACAACATTGTGGGCCGAAGGGCCTGTACTGTTCTATGTTTTATATCTCAGGAGGGATGTACTGGCCCTGGAGTGGGTTCAGAGGAGGTTCATGAGAATGATCCCAGGAATGCATGATGTAGCATGCATGTCTATGCAAAGCAACTCCTCCTTGTCCCATTATTCTTTTGCATGACCAAAGAAATAGGAATAGACTATACAGTCCCTTGAGCTAGTTCTGCAAAATCATGGCTTATCTCCTGCCTCAACCCCACTTTCCCACCCATTTCACATACTTTTTGATTTCTTGAGAGACCTAACACCCTTAACACATTCAGCGATGCAATATCCATAATTCTCTGGTGTAAGCATTTCCAAATATTCACAACCTTGACTGAAGAAATTTCAGGTCATCTCAGCATGAGGAACGTTTGAGGGCTCTGGGACTATACTCATTGGAGCTTAGAAGGATGAGGGGGCAGGAATCTAATTGAAACTTACAGAACACTGAATGACCTTGTCAGAGTGGATATTGGGAAGATGTTTCCATTGGTAGGAGAGACTATGACCCGAGGGCACAGCCTTAGAGTAAAGGGAAGACCTTTTAGAACAGAGATAAGGAGAAACCTTCAGCCAGAGTGTGGTGAATCTGTGGAATTCACTGCACAAAAGGCTGTGGAGGCCAGGTTATTGAGTACATCTAAGACTGAGATAGATAGATTCTTGATTAGCAATGGCATCGAGGGTTATGGGGAGAAAGCAGAAGAATGGGGTTGATGAACTTATCAGCTATGATTGAATGGCAGAGCAGACTTGATGGGCCGAATGGCCTATTTTCTGCTCCTATGTCTTATGGTCTTAACTGTTAAAGCTGATTTGTGGATAAATCTTAAGTCAGGAATCTGAGATAAGTAGCTTGAAATAAAAGCAATGGAATCAGCAGGAATAAACCGTGCAACCAGTTCCACCACCATTTACAATGATCATTGTTGACTTTCCGCCTCAGAGCCTAGCACTGCTGCCTCACAGCACCAGGGACCTGGGTTCAGTTTCACCCTTGGGCAACTGTCTGTGTGGAGTTTGCACATTCTCCCCATGTCTGCCTGGATTTCCTCCCACAGTCCAAAGATGAGCAGGTTTGGTGGACTGGCCATGCTAAATTGCCTGTAGTGACCAGGATTGCACAGGCTGGGTGGATAAGCCATGGGAAGTGCAGGGTTATACGGATACGTAAGGGAGTCTAGGTGGGATGCTGTTTGCAGGCCAAATGGCCTGATTCCCCACTGTAGGGATTGTATGATTCTATATTTAACTTTCCTACCTACTCCTCATATCCCCCAAATTCCTAAAAAGACCAAATTCTGGCTATCTTAGATTTAAATTTACTAAACAATGGTGTATTCACAACCCTCAGGAGTTGACAATTCCAAAGATTCACAACCCTATAAGTGCAGAAATTTCTCATCATCCTCCTAAATGATCAACCCCTTGTTCTGAGACTGTATCCCGTCATTTTATTCATTAACCAACGATCATTCATGTTATCAGAATAATCTGAACACCATGAGTCCTTACTTGAGTACTAACCTTTGATTTTGTGGCACTTTAGTGCACATCTTTTGGAAAACCAAGTATGCTACATGTATGGCTCTCCTTTATCAGCCATCCAAGTTACAGCCTCACAAAAAAAACTTTTACACTTTCGAACGATTTCCCATTCAGGAAACCATGCTGATTCTGATCATAGGATGATTTTCTGTACGCATTAAATTTTTCTTAAGTAACATATTTGAGTTTGTTTCCAGCCACTGGCTAACTGGCTGGATTTCCTTGCTTTCTCTCTCTCCTTTTCTGAATGGAGATGTTACATTTGCTAGTTTCCAAACCAATGAGACCATTCTCGGCCCAGGACAGTTTGAAAAATAATGATCTGTTGCAACCACTATCTCTGCAGCTACCACTTTGAAAACCTGATGATACAGACCATTGGATCCTTGGGATTTGTCAACCATTTGTCCTTTAGGTTTCTCCAATACTTTTTCTCTGCTGATATTAAAGGCCTTAAGTTCCTCACTTTTATTAGGCCTTTGGGTACTCCCCATTTCTAATAAGTAATTTGTGGTCTTCTACTATGAACAGAGACAAAATCTATTTGTTTCAAGTCTGTCATTTTCTCATTATAATTTCTCAAGTCTCTGCTCTAAAAGGCCGACATTCATTTGACTCCTTGTTTCATTTTTATATATTTATATAAGCTCATACAATCTGTTTTACAATCTGTGGCATCATGGCTGTGTGAGATAGATAGTTGATGGCACGGACCATACCCACTGAGTTAATTAGGTTGGTCCCAGCCTCAAAAAAATTGGATCTTCAGGGTTTCAATCAAATGCTCTTGCCAGTGTAAACAAATTAAATTGACAAATACAGGGCAAGTGTAAAAAGGAAAGTATAAATGAAATGAGACAGGAAGAAATGTATAATTTTTTTAGTTTTTAAAATAGCTTTTACATGGAGGCAGCGATATATTAACTATAGATACACAGAATCAGTATGCAATATCTACAACACTGTTACACACAATGACAGCCTCCAGCTGCCAAGTGATCTGCAGTCTGGACTGAACTTTCAATGAGTTTAATCTATAGAATAGTTAATAATAATTAATTTAATAAAATTTAATTTCCAACTGTACATTTCTTTTTACATTTTCTCATAATTCTGATTAGCATTCTTAAACTTTCTTGTAAATTTCAATTAGTTTTATTATTTCAACCCAGCTGAGTGCAGTCCAAATGCTGGACCAACTTGTGCCAACATTCAAGTGTTTTGCGCATGGCTGACTTTGTGCAGCACCTGTTATTCCTCAAGATGTCCACAAGATGGCCCCAGACATAGTAATATTTGATGCAAGGTTACAGTTGAAAGTCCTTTTTGAGTGAGCTGTTTACTTCTTGCACAATCCTGGGATTTTTGGTACCAGCACAAACATAACAGAGTCCTCACTCACTGTCCTGAGGAACACTCCTCGTGTGTTGAAGAATTGAGGCACACACAATGCTCAGTTAGCTTAATCTGGTGCCCTGCTCATTCCTGTGCTCTAAGGATTGCAATTAGTTCTGGTGGAATCAAATCTGATTCTTCACAAACTACCATTTCTTCAGTCTCCAATTGGAATGAAATTGTCACTTCACATTAGACATTCAGCAGGCTGTTGGATGTCTACTCTTTTAGTTTACTGTTCACATTTAGTTCCAACTTTCCAACAGTGGAGAATATTCCATTATATTCCCGTGTGGATCAGAGGGCAATAACATGTCTGGGATAAGTCTGACGTTTTACCTAAGGTAAGACTGAGAGTGGGGCAGGTACTATCAGGCGTGTTGTGTGGTTAGTTATTTAAGAGGGGTTGCTGGGGTAGCAGAAAATTGAGGTGGTCCTTGGGCAACACAAATCACCTTCAATTCTCCTGGCCCCTTGCCGCAAGATTTTGAAGCCTGTCTCGTCAACTTTGCTGGGGATGGATTTTAATTGCAATTACAGACTCACAAAAACAACAGAAACACAATCTGAAATTTTAATTCTTCAGGGAATGCAAGCATCAATGGCATTTCTTGCTCATCCATGGACAGACTGTTAATTCAGAGACCTAGGTAACGTAGTGGAGACTTAGGTTCGAATGCTACCATGGCAGATGGTGGAATTTGGATTCAATAATTCTTTTGAAAGAAATTGGAATTAAGAGTCGAACAATGACCATGAATCCATTGTTGATTGTTGCGGAAAAGCCTATCTGGTTCATGAATGACCTTGAGGGAAGGAAACTGCCATCTTTACCTGTTTTGGCCTACATATGACTCCAGATCCACAGCAATGTGGCTGATTCTTAATTGCCCTGGGCAATTAGGGATGACCAATAAATGGGAACTTAGCTGGTGATAGCCTCACCCTGTGAATGAATTAAAAAATAAACTCTAACTACCCTTGAAGCACTGCAGTTATGTGGTGTAGGTACACCTACAGTGTTGTTCGCAGTTCTAGGATTTTGACTGAGCAATGGTTAAGGAACTGTGATGTTGTTCCAAGTTAGTACGGTGTGTGCTTTAGAGGGGTACTTGCAAGTTTGGTGTTCCCATCTATCTGTTGCGCTTGTTCTTCTCAGAAGTTGGGTGTTTGGAAGGTCATGTTGAAGGGCCTTTGGTGAGTTGCTGCAGTGTACCTTGTAGATGGTGCACACTGCTACTACTGTGCACTTGTGGACGTGAATATAGCTACACCCGTCAAGGTAAATCGAAAGCATTCCACCACATTCCTGACTTGAGCCTTGTACATTGTGAATAGGCTTTGGGGAGCGAGGACGCCAGTTTCTCATCACAGAATTCCCAGCCTCTGGACTGCTCAGAGTAAAGAAAAAGAGATGGTGGAGAGAAACAAGAATGGGCAGATGACACCCACCATAGGACAACAAGCCCCACAGAGCAGAGAGCAGGGCAGTCTCATTTGAATGATCTACTGACGCTCTATTGCATGTGAATGATGGCCATTTGCACATGGTTATCGAGCAGATGGGGCCCATAAAACCTGCATTCCATTGAGAGTGGGCATCCCCATTATAGATGTGAAAACTGGGAAATAAAACATAATCCAATTCATGTCCTTATGAATGCAGGCTGGATACAAAAGGTCTCAACACTGACTGATCCAAAGGAAAGTATTATGTATAAGTAGCTGTTCCAATCAAACTGTGAAACGTTCAGAAATGACTGATGATGGAACCTTGATTGATCCAGTTACATTGTTCAGCAACAACTAGAACAAAAATGCCCAAACTGGATATTCAAAAACATGGATTATACACAGGTAACGTGTCCAACTTCTTGTTGTTCAGGGGATTAAGCTACAGAGCAAAACAGCTGTTTGAATGTTTGGAGATGTAGTTGAAACTTTCTTAATGCTTCAAGGGAAAAGAATTCTTGAAAGGCTACTAACTTGTGAAGAAAGTGAATCACTTGTGCATCACTGAGCTGGGAACAGAATCACATCCCTTTGTGCTCAGTCATCTCTGAAAAACAAAACAGTGCTTGCTAAAAGAGTTACATGATCCACAATGACAAAACCAAAATGCTCCCATCACGACAGCAGATGAGTGGTGTTGAGAGGACATGAAATTCTTATCTGGGCTAATCATCCAGCTACGTCAAAACGTCTTCACCATCCCTTTAAAATCTACACAGAAGGTGCTGATTACACTGAAATGTGGAATACACTTACACAAAGCTGTCCTTGGCACCAATATTTACCAAAGCCAATACACTTAAAGTTGTTATTAAAGAAGGACAGACAACAAAGAGAACTATGATTAGACTCAGAAGCCTGAGGTTCCTGTGACACAAGCAGTGTTTTGTGCAAAGACTTTAGTGTTGTTTAGTGCAGAAGGCTGGTGGTGTCACATGATGTCAATAAAGAATTCGCAGGGGTTCCCCATGGCCTTTTGGAAGGATTGTCGGCTGCCGGTCAGCTCGGGAGGGACTGCTGCTAGATCCCGGACAGGAGGAGCTCCAGGAGGTCCGCTCGTTACCATGACTGTGGGCAGCTGGTAAACAGGAGGAATCCCTGGAGGTCCATGAGAGCAGTAGCTATGGTGACTGAGCTGGCTTGCTGGTCGTTCACACTGCACGCTGTTCCCAGTGGTACGGTCTGGCTCACTTCCATTGCCCACCGACTTGGAGTCTGCTTTCTGCTCCTTTTCCTTCCCTGCTGAGCCCTTTCTCTCACCCATGCTCCGATTCGATCCACTGCTCTTGCTTCCTGTACACATAGCAGGTAACACAAGACACCAGTCACTTCACTATGAACTTCACCATAATAAAACATCAAATAAAGAGGTGTCCGTCTCATTTTACTGTGCCCGGACTGTTGAACAGACCTGGTATAAAATGGTTAAACATCGTCATAGTCACTCTTTTCCCACTGCTGCAGAGGGAGTAATATGGACACTGAAAAGTCCAATAAATCTTGCAGTCAGTGGAGCAATTAGAGTTGCTTGTTTACTTTTATCAGTAATGACTGGGTTTCTGAGACGCAGCTGAATGTAGCTGTAACATTGGATGAAAGTTAATCCGTAAATCTATTTCATTTATTTTGAAAGAAATGCAAATTCTTCTGATAATTCTGCCAGGGTGCTGGGTCACTGCTACTTCCTGATCATGTTCAAATGAGTCAGGCTTCAGTTACCTGCCTCTCTTGCTGCAGTGTGTTGCTGGGATTATCATCGTCATTTAACAAACAATTTGGTCTTTATATAGTAAACTATTTGCAAATTTTGACTGAGTCAACTGGTGACTCCAGTGATCAGGACAAAAACTCAAACTTGCTGAATGACAGGTTTTCTTTTATGAATTCTGGAGACAATTATTTTCTTAAATCTTCTTGAAGAAGCTACATTAATCGTACAATCTCACTCAGCTATAAAATCATTTCCAGTAAATTGTATGGCTCCTGCACTCCATCTGATCATTCCCCTTCACATCCCCATCACTTACTTCTCTTTCTGCACCCAACCTCTCCCCAAATATTCCCTTTCTTTCTGCAACCTCTCAACCTACCCACAAGCCGTCCCTACATCCCCTTCTCTTCACTCTCTTCCTCAAGACACCCTCCTCAGATCCCACCCACTCTTGATTCAGCTCTCCACACACTTAACCCTACTCTTCAGTCTCCCACCATCTTCCCCAATTCCCAACAGCACTGTCTTGGTGGTTCTGGAAGGGAGCTGCATTGGCTGCTACACATTACACCTTAGACAAACCAGGGTGAGACCCATATAAATGAATCATACCTTCACTCTGCTGACTCCCGGTGCTGCCATTTCCGTACGTCAAAGCAGGATCTTGGCAAGTGGACGAGTAATACGGATGAGGCAGTGGATACTGATAAGGGAAGCCCTGAGTCAGTGGCCAGGGACAATTTGGATGTGGAAGAGGCGCAAGGATGTCTTGTTCTGATGTTCCACTGGAGCCTTCATTTAAGCTCAGGCCAGCCAAATCTACCAGCAAAGGAAAAAGTTCACCAAAAATTAAATACAATTCTTTCAATTAGGCACCTTCCAGCCTCAACACTGAGTTCAATAATTTCATTTCTTAACAACTTATGTCACTGTCTCAACTAGCTTGTGTTTTGCTCTGGACGTTCAACAGCGCAACTCTCTCTGAATCCCCCACCACATCCTGGGTGGGTCTCTACCGACCAGAAACTGAACTGGACCAGCCATGTATAGTTCGACTACAACAGTAGGTCACAGGCTGGGAATTCTGTGGTGAATAACCTACCTCCCAACTCCCCAAAACCTGACTGTTGACTACAGGCACAGTCAGGAGTGGCATGAAATGTTTTCCGCTGCTTGAATGGGTGCAACTCCAATAATAATCAGGTAGTTCAACACCACTCAGGACAAGGCAATCCATCTGACTGGCACCCCACCTGTCACCTTTAACATTCACTCCCTCCCGGACTAATGCATTGTATGGATCAAATGCAAGATGCAATGCAACAACTCACGAAGGCTCCTTCAAGAACACTGTTCAAACCCACAACTTCTACCACCAAGAAAGACCAGTGAAGCAGGTTCATGGGTCCACCATTATCAGAAAGCTTTCCTCTGGACCACTGACTCAGAAATGTATCACTCTTCCTTCATTTTCACTGGGTCAAAACTCACCCACCATACTTGATGGGAGTTTTGATCGTATCTGATTCAGTTTATGCAACTGGGCTTCTATCCCTTTCCCACCTGTCCAGAAAAATATCCCTTCCCCACCTTGGCCTCACCTTCTACTCCAAACTATAAGCCTCCATATTTAACGAATCATCCTTCTTCCAGAGTGCATCACCTCACACTTATCAGGCTTAAATATTAACTGTCACTATTCTGCCCAGGTGACCAACCCATCCGTATCTATATAATCTACAACCAACTTCTTTACTATTAACCACCCTACCAATGTTGGTGTCTCATGCAAACTTACTTAACATCCCCCTAACATTTTCATCTAGATTATTTACAAACAATAATGGGCCCAGAACTTGATCCCTGCCAGACATCAGCCTCCAGTCACTCAAACAGCCCTCTACCACTATTCTTTATGTCCTTTTGCTAAGCCAGTTTCAGATACATCTCACCAACTTTCCCTGAATTCCATGTCCTTTAAACTTTTCAAACTTTCCCATCTGGTACACTGTCAAAAACTTTGCTAAAATCCAATAAACTACATCATCTGAACTTCCGTCATCCACACACTTGATCTCATTTTTGAAAAATTCTAATAAATTTGTTAGGCATGACTTCACCCTGACAAAGCCATGCTGACTATCCCCAATTAAATCATGCTTTTCAAAGTGGATATTAACTCTCCTCGGAATTTTCTCCAAGACTAGGTTTGCCAAACATTAAGGAGACAGAGTGAACTTACTGGTAGAGAGGTCACCAAAGATGTAATAACACTGCTCGGAGAAGGTAATCTTGTTCACTGTGTGCCTTAGATACCCATGTTTCAGCATGCTGCTGGCGTACTTCCTTGCTTCACGACGATCTTTAAAGCCTTGCACATGTGAGTAAAGCCAATCGACCACATCTGCTCCTGCAGAAAATCAAAAGCAACTGTATGAAGAGGCAGATCAACTAAACATCTGTAAATCCTGCAGCTCCAACATAAGACAGAGCTTGCAGAATCTCCCCACATGCCTTTATCATGGGCAGGATCTCTCAGGATGCCTTCCCTGACCTTAGTCAGGGCTTCTCAGGATCTGCTAATTCCCAATTTTGTACAAACCTGGCTATGACTTAGGGATTTAACTTGAAATGCATTTTATCAGCAGCTCTCACTATTTCAATCAGAGACAGACAGCCAAACCCAAATCAGCCTTTCCACCTCTGGATTCACAACAAAGGAAAATTAAATCATTGAAGTCTCCACAATAGTCACTCCAATGGTTCCTAACCAGACTTTTGAATAGCCAATCCCAGACTTTGTGAATAATTTCCAGACACAGGTTTTGTATCAAACACGATAACTTTAGCCGAGAGAAAATTAAACAAAACAACGTGATGAAAATCTGTGCTTTAAACCCAGAGCATTTTGTTTCAGCCCCATTCACACAGAAAACAGATAGAAAGGCCAATACAGTTAAGGGATTTAAAAAAAAAACAAAATTACCAAATTACTTAAAGCACTTTCATGATGCATTGTTTCACAGGCAGAAACAGCTTCACTTTTACCCAATTGTCAAATTTACATGATAGAATTTTAACTTGAATATTCTTGATCTCTTGTATTATTCTGGTAACATAATTCCTACACGAGCATAGCCTTATAAGTACTGGGCTGGAATAAATGAAAAGCATGGCAGAGGATGAGATGTTTTCTGAAACTGGGTGGTTTGTTGTATTTCAGGAAGGATCCTAATCCTGTAAGAGTGATAGAGGATATAATATTCTAATCAGATAGACAAATTCTTGCAACTGTGGAAAGTTTGATTGCGAGAGCAGGATCATTCTCCTGGCATCGGGGCTGGTGGCAGCAGCAGTGAGGTTGTTCTCTTGGCGTTCGGGGCCAGTGACAGTGGCAGAAAAGTTCCTCCAGCGATTGGGGATGGCGGTGCCAGTGGGAGCGGACTCTTCAAGATGATGGCGCTGGCAAAGTGAAATCTACTGCTGACGCAGGACTCATGGCCTGGCCTGGCAGCACAGCCAGGGACTCGTAATTGCGGGGTGAGTATGGGTTCAGAGGAATCAGTGAAGTGAGCCGAGCGATGAAAAGATGGCGCCCAAAGTGGGGCAATGGCCACATTGGTGGGTCCGGTGCAGGCGGCAGCCAGGGGGTGGAGGTCTCCCTTGCGGCTGGGTGCCAGCAAGGCCTGGGTTGGAAGGACTGATGCTCTTAACATTCTTTATTTTTCTAATTTATTCCCATGACCATAATGCTGGACTATTTATTTCTTTACTTTTCTAATTTTTTTTGTTTCCTAAGAATTGATCTTAGGGATCTGTACCCAGGCACCTTTGTACCTAATGGTGCTGTAATGCAATGACGCTAAAATTTTCATTGTACTCATTGAGTACATATGTCAATAAAGATAATTTAATTTATTTCCATTCAATTTGGCCAAAACAAGTGAAGCTGTTCCCAAAAATGAGTCAAATCAAGATATCTGGGGATAATAGCAAACATCAAACAGAACTTAGATTGCAGTCAGAATCAATTAACTCCGTGCCTTCCAAACAAGGAAATCACGTACAAAATAAAAAAAATACCAGCTAGCAATTTCCCAGTCATGTGTGTGCATTATAAGATACAAGACTACACAGATTCTGGGACTTGGTTGAGGGAAAGCCACACGATACCTAATCCAAAAGTAGCAGATGTTAAGTACAAGCTCTGGAATGCCAATATTGCCTGCCTTTTAGGGTAAAGTGGGTCTAACTGATTTAGGTTGTTCCCTATAATATTGACAGAAGGACAGTCTAAAATGAGAACAGCCTCAGAGACATAAGTACTCACCGATGACAGCATTTGAAATGGTGATCTTTAGCCACAGTCGGTTACGGATCTCTAATCCCGAGTCAGACAACTGCATGGCCTTGACAATAACAGGCATGTCACTCTTAACTGTGAGTGGAGTATCCTCATACTCTGAACAAATGAACACAAAAAATAAAGGATCAGACCGTCACAGTTCCATCAAAATATTAAAGAATCTATCCCAAAACTGCATACCCCATCAGACCAGTTAGAGTGGTGAAGGGATTTTTGGAAAGTCAAAGCTAGAATCTGCCACCAAACAGGGAGACAACAGTTTAACCTTAAAGCTTTTCTCGCCCTTCAATTAAATCAAAGCTGATTTGTATAAAACACAACCTACCAGTTCACGTTGGTCCTTACTTTAACTGACTTTGGAAGAGATACTATACATGGAAATGTTGTGAGCTAATGGTATCATTAAAGCCACTGTCCCACTTCAGCATGAGATTCAGGGTACGTCCCATGAAGCCAAACCAGTTGGAGGCAAAGGTCAAGCTAAAGTTTATTATCTAAGGTTTTGAGAGCATTTCTTCTGGGCCAGGAGGAGGCCTGGACGGACACCATCAAAAGCCTCTGGCCCTCCAATACCACTGAGTTTCTATCACGGGCTTCCACTTCCCATCAAGACCACTAGGATAGGGACTGTTCGCTGGGGTTTTCATAGAGAGAATGCTACTTCAATCCAGTAGGCATCAGGCAGTTGACAGCAGACCTTGGATTAAAGTTGGCCCATGGTGAGCATCCTGAGGGAATAACCCCCACGTCCAGAGGACATTCCTCAAGTTAAAAATAAGGCTAATATATTACATGCAGAGACACAAGAGTAGAGGGCGTCATGACCTCACACTAATGTAAACTTGAAATCCTCAAGCAGTGCCATCTCCAACACACTCAAGCACAGGGGATCCTGAAACAGAAATGTTACTTACTTTCTGAATCTGGGACAGAGCTGGTTAGCGAAGAGCTGGTGGAAGTGATGGCACTGGTGGTGGGGCTCATACCATAGCGGGGAAATGTTCCCGTCATAGCAGTGGTATGAGATATCCAGGCCGCTGGGTCGATGGGTCTCACTGGTTCTGCTACAACACAAAATGACAGAAGGAAGGTTAGATGAAGACCTGAACTCAGTTCAAACAGAAGAGAATGAGAAGAGCAACAAAATTGTACATTTACAACAAGTTCATCAGCAGCTGAGAGGAAAATCAGACCCCAGTGTTATGCTGCAGGTAAAACTACAACTGCAGCATCACCTCCAGAGAGCAGCAGTTCATCAGAGATGGACAATTTACTTAAATAGGGCTTGCACTACTTCTTCACTGGTTTGCATATTGTAACAACACAGCTCAGACTGAAATAGCAGACTCTGGGTAAACCCATCTACATGTTGTTTAATAACATGCCTTTAAATTCCTTGGAATGCTGCAATGAAAGGCAAGTTGTGGCTGGTGTTGTAGGCAATACACTGTTTTTCTTAACGTTCTTCATAAAGCACAGGCACAAAGTCAGAGACTGAGCGGGAGGGGCAAATGGAGAGGCACAATTAAGGGGGAGGAGGGCAGAGACAGAGGGAGACCTGCACCGCACCACACCACACCACACCATTGAAAAGGAGTGCAGAGGAAAGGAAAGCCAGAGGGACAGAAATAAATGTTAAATAATGCCCTGTAGGACTTCTAATTAAAGATAAACTAGAATTTCTGTAGAGTTAAAACACTAAACTGTGATTTTATTATTAATGTAAAGAGAAATTGGAAGCTCAGCACATGCTGTAGCTGTGATCTTCACAGGCACAGAGAAAATAGATTGAAATCCAGCTATCAGACACAGATAAACATCAGCCAAGTCAACATTTATTCCTTATAAACTACTATATTTTAAACGATGAAAGTGTTACTTACTCCTGGGGATGGTAAAATAGCTCCTTGGGGTGGGGTCCCAACACTTGGCTACTGTTAAACTGATGGGTCTGGAGAAGTAAACGTAGTGGAACAGTTATCAGCTACTGCAAAGATTACACAAACAGAGGATTTGAAACATTTGTTCAGGAATCAAGAAATAAGGAAACTGAAGGCTCTTATGGTTCAGGAAGTAGATGGAACACTGCGTGAAGAACTGTGTGCACAGGCCAGGCTGATGACAGGCATATGCATGAAACTGGTAAGTGTAGGATTCAGTTGAGGTGCCTGTTACATTTGAATAGGTAGATAACACATGTTTGACTAAAAATGGTGCTGTGATCCTGCAGTACCACTCATCTAATTTTACTAGGTTAATAACTCTGCATGCAGACTCCAGGTGGGATTTCTAGCTCCAAGGTAGAACGGTTGCTCTACCCCAAGTAATACCAGGGGATGCTGCATTAAAAGAACAAACCCTGAATATGAGGTGAAAAAAGATTTTAGACCTCTCTCCCTGGAAGAAGACAAAAGTTAGAAATCACACAGCACCAGGTTATAGCCCAACAGGTTAATTTGAAATCACAAGCTTTCATGGCACTGCTCTTTCGTTAGGTGACTTCACTTGATGAAGGAGCAGTGCTTCAAAAGCTTGTGATTTCAAGTAAGCTTTTGGACTATAACCTGGTGTTGCGTGACTTTTAACTTTGTCTACTCCAGTCCAAAATTGGCACCTCCACATCCTGGAAGAGAAGTTCACTGCTCGGTCATCACGTTCCATGCAATAGTTCATTGCTTATTGCTACTTCTTAGGGGTGACTTTGAGCCATCTCCCATTCTTCACAGAACGTTTCTCAATCCCACATGATGGATGTTAGTGAAACATGTGACTTACCCCGGTTTTGAGACAATTTCCCGAAGAATTCTCACAGCATCGTCATTGCTCATATTTTCAAAGTTGACATCATTGACCTAAACCATAGAACAGGAAATAAAAAGTTCAGATCAAGGGGCTGTTTAAACTCTAGCACTCAGCAAAGGGAGACAATGGCATAATCCTGGGGGCGACAGCTTTTAGGTAAAATCAGAAATTGTTTTAAATTAAACCAACTGAATCTTGAGATACAATCAATGCCTCAAAGTTGCTTCTCATTTATGTTAAATATAATACAAATTTTATGCAGAGATGGGCAAAAAGACAACAAATTTTTAAGTATGTCACTGATGTGCCAAGGGAAAGACTAGGAATGAATGATTTAGCCATCATCATTGCAAGTTTACCGGGTGACATGATCCACAGGAAGCAGGCGAAATCACCATATGCTGGATATTTTACACCATTGTGTACTTTTGCCTACAATGTCACCTCTAGTTGAATATCAACTAGAAGACACTAACAAACAGAGGTTCTCTCATTCTTCCCGCAAAGCAGTTAAAAAAAATTACTGATATTTCTGGTAATTGACATATAAAGTGAAAAATGTGAGATATAAATTTTGTATATAGTCACAGACAAATTTTTTAAACACACGTCTCAGCTTGCCTTTCAAATGAGTCGACCAGTAAGAAAAATCAGATAAACCTGGGAAACTCAGGTAAGGTCCAGATCAGATTACACTGAAGTTTAAATCTGCAGATGTGACTAATATTGTCCCTCATTCAGAGGGAAAACAGGTAAACCTGTAGCTACTGCAAAGCAATGGACTCTTCCATTACCAGGCTATTAAACCTATTTTCAGTCACTCAGAGATAGCAAAAACTGCAGATGCTGGAAACAGAGTCAATACAGTGTGGAGCTGGATGAAGACAGCAGGTCAGGCAGCATCAGAGGAACAGGAAAGTCAATGTTTTAGGTTTATACCCTTCATCAGGACTCCGAAACATTGACTTTCCTGTTCCTCTGATGCTGCCTGACCTCCTGTCTTCCTCCAGCTCCACACTGTATTTGATATTAAACCTGTTTACCAGTCAAGGTAAACAGAGTCTGGTGAAGTGTTTATCTGAACAACTTCAAAGCTGAGAAAGGCCATGCAATGGCACATGTTGTTCCTGCCAAATAAAATATGACAATATGGGTTCCCTATTCAATCTCTGGATTCGTTTCAATTTTCTAGATATTGACAGGCAAAAGCACAGTCTTGTTTCAAGGGAGCAAGGGTTTGGACGTTGAAGTGATCTGAAACACTGAATCAAGAAATACCTCAAAGCTAAAACAAATTGTGGACACACATATTATAGAAATTTCACCGTCAAAAGCTCTAATTTCATTTGTTTAAATTAACAAATAATGATGGAAGTTCAAATGCAGGAGTCTACAGGGAAATGTCAAAAGCTATAACATAGTTCACTACAAGGCTTGACCAGAATCAAATCAAGGCCAAGCCACTAAGAGGGAAGGGATGATGTTCAGGGTGTGGGACACCAAGAGATAGATATGTTCCAAGGAAACAACAAGCATCAAGGGAAGGGTCAACAAGGTCCCATGCCCAGAGTGTAGGAGGGAAGCATCTGGATATTGGGCATGTAAAGTTTTATTTTGTTAACATAAAAGTTTTTGTTTAATAACTATCCCCTGGTAGGAGCTGTCCACGAAAATTGTGGCCTCTGTCAGGACTTAATTCTTTACACATTTTGTGACCCGCTGAATTCCACTATCAAACAACAGGATTACGCTCAGAATTTCTACAGGATACAGAATAAAACTTGCATATCATCTAGAACTAATGCTCTACTGACAGATGGACCGAGATGGTTTCCATGGCTGAAGTAGTATTTAACCTGGCTCCAAGGGCTGCAACTTGTGTACTTCAGCTTGAGTTAATTCATTCTTAGTTAAAAGTTTTATTTGGAATGAAGAGGATGTTCGGACACTGACCTGTAGAAGCATGTCACCAGGCTCAATTCTGCCATCAGCTGCCACTGCTCCTCCCTTCATTATTGACCCGATATATATCCCACCATCTCCCCGATCATTACTTTGACCCACGATACTGATCCCCAAGAAATTGTATTTCTCTGAACAGGAGGAGGAAAATAAATTACAATTGGTTTAAGCTTGTGACAGTAACAAAAATACTGACTTAATGGAGCAGGTTACAGTCTTCAACCACACGGCAGGGTAAGCAATGAATAAAACAGGAAATTAAAGAAAGCAGTCATACTTCTTCAGGAAATGCCACTACACTATACGTTACAGTTCTCAAATGACAGATTCAGAGGTCATTCAGAGATAATTAAACTGTTTCACCTTGTTGCAAATAAAAGCTATTTTACACACATTTATAAACAAAGCTAACATTGGGTGTGTGCTTTTGATTGCTAGTCTTCTTAGAATACTTTATGTCTACATATATACAAGGCTATTGAAGGGGTATACCAAATTGCCTGTCCATTCCCAGGTTAGTATACTAACAGAATAAGTTTCTAAATTTGAATTAATAAAGATTTACTTCCTTCAATTTAATTAACGCACATTTAATAATACCTAATTGCAAAGAAGTTCATTTGTTTCTACCACTGTACACATAAACGCAGCAATCAATTTCACTCAGTGCTCAAAGCATATTCCAAGAAATCCCCAATAAACCGTCCCCGTACTGACAGCCAAAAATGCTCCGACTGCTGAGCTCCACAAACATCATAACCTCACTACGGCTAATTGGTAATAGCCCCCATCCTGCCTCCTAATCTGCTCATTACATTCATATTCCCGGAACGCACCTGCCTTCACACAACCATAACACATAATGTTCACCTTCACCTACACATTGGTAAAGGATAAGAGTCACTCACCCATGTTGAGTGTCACAGTGATAATATTGAGAGACATAGTGGAATCTGTGATGCTGCTCAACGATGAGGACTGTATGAAATAAAACATTTGTTGGGTTGTATAAAAGAAACAAAGTACAACATTTTGATTTGATTGGTCTCTTCACACTTTTCTAAAAAATATTTATTTCTTAGAACTACTTAAATATTTTTAAATATTCAAATATTTCTAAGAAATTCAAAGAAATTAAGCCTCACATTTACATAATGGATTTCACAAACTCAGGATGCCACTTCATGGACAATTAAGTATTTTTAAAAGTGAAATAACTGCTGGAATGTAGGAAGCGGGACAGCCAAAATTTTCAAATAAGAAGCTCCCAGATGCAGCTGCGTGACTAATTTCTTGATTATCTAAAAGGGGTCGATGAGGTGGGGGAATATGATGAGGGGCAGGGTTGGGTGATATGATGAGTGATAAGTTTGAGCAATAGGTGGGTAGGTGAGGTTTCACAATATGATGAGGTGATGAGCTTGGGGCACAGGCTGAGAGGTGGAGTTGTTCTCTCTTACAAAGGGGCTACCTGTAATTGTGACCTCTTTCCCATCCCAGATTTCTTTTGGGAACAATACAGCAAGTCAAAAATGAAACACTATCCATTCCCTCTCTCTTTTTGCACCTTATCTGACTAAGCTTAAAGCTCTGAAATTTCCTCCTCAAATATCCTTACTTCCATTTTGTCCTGCTTTGTGAGACTTCTTAAAACCTACTTATTTGACAAAGCCTTATCCGACTAACTCCTGATGTGATTTAGTGTCAATTTTTTCTGTTAACATTTCAATGAAATGCCCTGGGATGCTTCCCTACTTTAAGGATGCTTTAAATGCAAGTTGTGGTTGACAATGGTCTTTTCTTACATTTAAATGCTTTGATAGCCTCAAGCTCCATTATGGTCCCTAAGGGCCTGGCTGTCAGTTAGCCAACTCAAAAGGAAAACTCTTCACATAATAACTGTTATAAAGTATTCTGAACCTTTCATAAGTTTGTCTGCTTTATACCTTGCTGAAAAACTTGCAATAGTGAATGAGGAAAAAAGGAAATAAATGGCTAAATTTGTAACCCTGTCAGTATTATGTGTGTGTTTTAGGCTGTTGATGGTGCCCTGATTCTCATCTTCCTTCTAATGTGGTAGCAGCTGATTACAATCTTACCCTGTCCATCTGTTTCATACGATGTCTCCGCCTCCTGCGTTTGTGTCTCCTCATGAGCTGAGATGAAGCACTCTGCTCCACTGAGCTACTTAACCTGAAGAAGTAAAGAAAGCCCAGTCAGTGTTTTGCATTGGACTGAATTAAACCCAGATCATATCATTTTCACGAAACCAACCTCCAGCTGCAGAACGGTATCAAGATCTTATATTTCTCACTTTGTACAGGATCAGAACTGAGACTGCAACCTAGTCCAGAATATCTGTCAAACTGTCCACTCTGCATCAGGACTGAGCCACCACATTTACACGTGCATTTGGAATTCTGCATCTCTCCAATCCTACTGTCTCTCAATAGCGAGTGATTCAATTCGACTATTCTTGCCAGCTGGTTGAACGTTCCTCTTCAAAGGCCTCTAATTGCTTAGAGGAATACTTGGTAAATCTTTTTCACTCAGCTTCTCTAGAATAATTAAAAACCAAAAGAACTGTGGATGCTGTAAATCAGGAACAAAAACAAAGTTGCTGGAAAAGCTCAGTAGGTCTGGCAGCATCTGTGGAGGAGAAAACAGAGTTAACATTTCGGTTCACTGGACCTGAAACATTAATTCTGTTTCCTCCTCCACAGATGCTGCCAGACCTGCTGAGCTTTTCCAGCAACTTTGTTTTTGTCTCTAGACTAATTGTTGTATAAAATAATAAATACCCATGCAAAAGCTACATAGCGGATCAGTGCGAGGCCCTAGGCCATCATTTATTGCCCATAGGGTAGTTAAGAGTCAACCACATTGCTGTGGGTTTTGGAGCCACGTGTAGGCCAGACCAGGTAAGGATGGCAGTTTCTTTCCCTAAAGGGCATTAGTGAACCAGATGGGTTTTTTCCAACAATTGGCAATGGATTCATGATCTTCATTAGACTCTTAATTCCAGGTTTGTTAGAATTATTTATTCAATTTCCACCATCTCTTCTGGTGGGACTCAAACCTGGTTCCCCAGAATATTAGTTGGGTCTCTGGATTAACAGGCCACCGATAATACCACTAGGTCATTGCCTCTGCTCTCTTTGTGCTATTTAGTGATGGCATTGCTGCATATGCAGCTTTACGACAACTGACAAAAGACTGGATTGAGAGATATGGAAACGTTTTTCTGACTTGCTTTGACTTGGAAGGTACTATTATTAAAGCTGAGGGAAGAAGATACAGAATTATCTATCAAAAAGGAATTCTACAAATATTTAAAGGGGAAACATTTTCAGAATGGACGGAGAAGCCAGAGACATGGCAAAAATTGGAAAGCCCTATAACAGAGCAGGAACAGGGAGGTCGAACAGTCTTTCACTGTGTTGAGTCTCAGTTCTACCATCAGAAGCTTACAAGCTCCACCTTGGTTGAACCTACGGCAGCAACTGGCCTCAGTGCCCAGGCCATAAAAGAGAAACCAGCCAGGGCTCTTGTAACTGATCACTATTCAGTACTTCTGCTGCAAAGTGTGATACTGTGCACATTGGAAGACAGGAGTGGCTTTGACTGTGATTCTGTCACAGGTCAATAACTGTTTCAACTCTCTCTTGAATAAAGTGTTGCAGGGCTACTAGGTCTCCTGCAAACCAAACCCAGACAAGAAAACAGTGGCTTTAGGAGGTGAGGGGAGCTGAACGTCAGTTACAGTCATCACTTTAGAAGAGGAGGGGGAGCTGAACCCCAGTGAGAGACAGCACCTTCAGGAGAAGAGAACAATCGGAGTAAGATTTTTACAGCTATGGAGAAAAGGCTGGGGTGTGGCACTAAATGAATTGCATCTTCAAATGGGTCAGCACAAATAGATAATTTGACACACAAAATAAATGCAAAACTGCAGTGAGGGGGATAGATAATGCAGGCCACCTCAGTGTTATATTATTGCTTTAAGTATGCTAATAAGCTAAGGACCAAGACGACACCACATGACTAGAAGACTTGTGAAGCTGAAGCAGCAGCATACTAGACTGACAATGTGTACAGAAGTTGCTGTGTACTGACAAGTTATCTGTGAGTGTTAAATAAACCTACTTCAGATTTCAAGTAAACTGAACCTATGTTACTCCCCAATTAAGTATGTGTGTGTTAGTTTGATATTAAGGAACATAACACAGGGTAAAGTCGCTATTGTCACAGAGGACGAGAGGCCTGCTCTCTCATTAGACAGATGCCTGGTGGTGAGTTTAATCTGAAGATCATCATGCCTCAGTAAGGCAGGGTTCAGAAAGTCCTTCATGGTAACCTCAGCCAGTCTGGGAATTGAACGACACTGTTGGTGCTACTCTCCATCGCAAACCACTCGTCCAGTCAAATGACTAACTGATCCCCAACTCTCAATATAAGAGCACTTCATGCGGTTAAAGAAGGTCATGCCCCGCTCCAAGTATGCTTTACAGAATTCTATTGTACGATTGTAAAATTTGGTTTGGATTCTGTGCAACAAGAAAGACTCAAATTTTTAAGCAGCCTCTCTTCCTCAGGAAACCCAGAATACTTTACAGTCAATGAACCACTCTTCAAGTGTAGTCATAGCAAGTTTCCACAAACAGAAAGTTGACAAATTCTCAGTTAATCAGTTTCTGGTTGTATTGATCAGTTCACTAATCCCTGCTCTTCACCCAAAGGTGACGGAGTTCTTTTCGCATCCACCCCAGCTTAAATATTCATCTTAAAGATCAGCCCTCTGACAATGCATCATTCTTTAGCCTGGAATTTCCATCTAGATTAGAGGATCAAGTCCTGTAGCATGGCTCAGATTGTCAGTTATCTGACTCAGAATGAAAATTCTATCAATAAAGTTCAGCACCTAGGGAGGATTGTCTCCCTATCATACTTTGCTCAGATTCTGCAGTGTTTAGTGAAGGGATGTTTTAATAAGGCTTCGTTTCTTGTAACAGAAGACCATAAAAAAAATAGGAATTAGTGTAGGCCAATTTCCTTGAGCCTGCTACGCTATTCAATTAGGTCACAGCTGATCCGACATTCCTCACGTCCACTTTCCGGTCCTTTCCCCTAAATCGCATGACTTACGTTTTTCAGCTTATACTTTAACAAACTTGCCACTTGACATGTACGATCAGCTCAAATTTCTGGTTTGAGCTTAAACTCCTGGATCTATGTCAGTCTAAACAGCGAGGTTTCTGAAGTCTCCAGAACTGAAGCAATAGGTCAATTAATCACCTTCCAAAGGGCCTCAGTCCAAACGGGTTTGTTTTCAATGGCAAAGTGAAGGTGAGCATTCAGGACACTGTTCACTATTGTCCCTTTCCTCGGATAACAGCCAGCTGGGTTAGAAGGAATTACAGCAAAGTTTGTGTTCTGCTGCCAGTAAACACTAAATACCTCACACCCTCCTCCAAAATGTTTGCCGTAGCCGTTAAAACTCTAGAACCGTCTGGCGTGGTAGTGAGCCAGGAAAAAGATGCAGGAGATTCATTGGCGCGAAACAGGATGGCTGGTCATAGAAGTGAAGCAAAAGAAACTGGAGCTCTTTTCAAGATGTTCAGGATTATAGTAGGTTTTTGTAAAGCTAACTAGGAAAAATTATTTTTACTGGTCAGTGGCAAGAGCACATAATGTACTCTCTGGATAGGGAACTTTAATGTCCATCACCACGAATGGCTCGGTAGCACCAAAACTAAAGGACACTGCTATGAGATTGAATCACACTGTAGGATTAAAGAAGGGTACATGAGCTTGTCTTCACCTGTCTAGCTGTGCCAATGCAGTTGTCCATGACACTTATGAGTAGAAGCACCACTGCTCAGTCTTTGCGAAAACTAGGTCTCACTTTCACATCGAGGATACGTCCCACTGTGTTGAATGAGGTAGAGATTTTGATCCAGCAGCTCAAGGCTGGGCTTCTGTGGTGCACTGTGACCCACCATCAACTGTACTCAAAACATAATTTGTAACTTCATAGATTGACACATACGACATTCTAACATTAACACCACGCCAGCTGATCAACACTGGATCAAACGAAACTGCATTGGCAGCAATAGGCATACCCAAAAAGGTGTCAACCTGGTGAAGATGCAAAACAGGAAGCAGCAATTGATAGACAATGTCAAGTGATTCCATAACCAGCACATCAGATCTAAGCTACGTAGTCCTGCCACATCCAATTGTGAATGGTGGCAAACAATTAAACAACTCACTGGAGGAGGGGGTTCCAGAAATATTCCCACCTTCAATGATGTGACAGTCCAGCACGTCAGTACAAGAGACAAGGCTGAAGCACTTGCAAGCATCTTCAGCCAGAAATGCCAAGTGGACAATCCATCTCGGCCTCCTCCTGAGGCTCCTTGTATCATAGATGCCAATTGGCACTTAATTAGCTCCACATGATATCAAGAATGGTTAGACTCAGTGAATATTGGAAAGGCTTTAGCCCTTGACAACTTTCTGGTAACAATACTGAAGAGTCTGCTCTAGAATAAGACACACCATTCCAATGTAGTTGCAACACTGATATTTGCTCAGCAGTGTCAAAAAAATAAATCCAGTATTTCTAACAAAAAGCAGGACAATACAACCTGGACAATTACCACCCCATCAGTCTATGCTCAACCAATAGCAAAGTGATGGAAGGCGTTGTCAACAGTACTATCAAGCAGCACTTACTTAATAATAACCTGTTCACTGACACTCAGTTTAGGTTCTGAGAGATCTATTTCACTCCTGACCTCATAAAGCCAAGGTGGCAAAAATGGACAAAGGCTGAACTCAAGAGAGGCAGACAGGGTGCCTGCCCTCGGCATCAAAGCATTTGACAGAGCATGCAATCAAGGAGCCCTAGAAAATCTAAAGTCTGCGGAAGAAACCTCTCTGGTTGTTGGAGTAAAAACTACGGTTGTAGTTGTTTGAGGTCAATCATCTCAGCCACAGAATGTTACTGCAGGAATTCCTTAGGGTAGAGTCTTTGGTCAAACAATCTTCAGCTGCTTCAGCGATGATGTTTCTTTCTTCACAAGGTCAGAGGTTGGGATAAGTAAATGTTTAAAGTGCAATATTCAGCACCATTCACACTTCTGCAGGTAATGAAGCAGTCTGTGCACAAATGCAGCAAGGTCTAGAGAACATTCTGTTTGGGCTGATTAATAACAAGTATAACACAAGTGTTAAGCAACTATCTTGTCCAACAGAGGAGAATCAAATCATCTCTCCTTGCCATTCAGTGGCATATCATCATTGAATCCACCATTATCAAAATTCTAGGGGCTACAATTGACAAGAAATTTAACTGGATTAGCCATATAATACTGTGGCATTAAGAGCAGATTAGAGGCAAGGAATTCTGCAGTGACTATCTCACCTCCAGAAACCTCAAAGCCTGACTACCATCTAGAAGGCATAGGTTCAGGAGCAGAATGAACATTCAAGTGTGGTTCCAACAACACTCAAACAGCTTGACATCATCCAGGACAAAACAGCCTGCTTGCTGGAAGCCCATCTAACACCTTCAACATTCACTCCCTGCGGCCCTGACACCCTCTGACTACACTGTGCACCATCTACAAGATACCAAGGATCCATGGACAGCATCTTTCAAACTCATGACTTTGTCCACCTAGAAGGACGAGAACACCAAATATATCGCAGCATCAATACCGACACGTTCTCTTCCAAGCCACATACCATCCTGACTTGGAACTATATTGTTGCTCCTTCACTGTCGCTGGGTTGACATCCTGGAATGCACTTTCTGGTAACACTGTAGGTGCCCCTACTCCAAGCATTGCAGCAATTCACAAGTCAGCTCACTACCATCTTGTCAAGCTCCTCCTCCAGAGGTTCCCAGCATTATAGACCCTAGTCTTCAGCCAACTCCATTTAATCCACCTGATATCAAGAAACAGCTGGAGGCACTGCATACATAAAGGCTATGGGCCCTAGAAACATTCCGGAAACAGTATTAACGACTTCTGCCCAGAGAGGGCTGCACGCAATCAGTCTACTCTTTATCAAATGGACTGCAGCAATTCTAGAAGGCTGCTGACCATTGCCTAGTATTTTAAGATTCCCTTGTCCAATCCACACTCCCCACCAGCCCCAACACCCCCGGTACTTTTCCCTGCAACCACAGCAAGTGCTACACCTGCCCCTACACACCCCGCCCCCACCACCCCCCAATCCCAGGCCCCAAGAAGACCTTCCAAATCAAACAGACGTTCACCTGCACATCTGCTCATATGATATACTGTATCCACTGTTCCCGATGTGGCCTCCTCTACATCGGGGAAACCAAGTGGAGGCTTGGGGACCACTTTGTGGAACACAAAGGGCTCAGTTCGCAACAAATACAAGATAATGTATGGCTTAGAAAGGGTGGACGCTAGGAAGTTGTTTCCGTTAGGTGGGGAGACTAGGACCCGTGGGCACAGCCTTAAAATTAGAGGGGGTAAATTTAAAACTGAAATGAGATGACATTTCTTCAGCCAGAGAGTGGTGGGCTTGTGAATTCATTGCCATGGAATGCAGTGGAGGCCGGGACGTTGGATGCCTTCAAGGCAGAGATCGACAAATTCTTGATCTCACAAGGAATCAAGGGCTACGGGGAGAGTGCAGGGAAGTGGAGTTGAAATGCCCATCAGCCATGATTTAAATGGCGGAGTGGACTTGATGGGCTGAATGGCCTTACTTCCACTCCTATGTCTTATGGTCTATGGTCTTAAATGACTGTATCCCCCCCCAGTTACAAACCATTTCAACTCCCCCTCTCACTCCTTGGACGACATGATGCCACCCGAAGGTTGCAGGAACAGCATTTCATACTTAGCTTGGGAAATCTGCAACCCAATGGTCTCAATGTGGACCTCACAAGCTTCCAAATCTCCCCCTGCCTGAATGCATCCCAAAACCAGCCCAGCTTGTCCCTGCCTCCCTAATCTGTCCTTCCTCCCACCTATCCACTCCTCCCACCTCCTACCTAGTACTCTCATACCACCTCCTTGACCTGTCCATCCTCCCTGGACTGACCTATCCCCTCACTAACTCCCCATATACACTCACCTTTACTAGTTCCAACTCCACCTCTTTGACCTGTCTGTCCCTCTCCACCTATCTTCTCCTTTATCCATCTTCTATCCGCCTCCCTATCACAGCTCCTATTATCACTTAGAGCTAATGGGAACTGCAGATGCTGGTGTATCCGTGATAAGAAAGTGAGAAGCTGAATGAACACAGCAGGCCAAGCAGCATCTTAGGAGCACAAAAGCTGACATTTCGGGCCTAGACCCTTCATCAGAAAAGGGTCTCTCTGATGAAGGGTCTAAGCCCGAAATGTCAGCTTTTGTGCTCCTAAGATGCTGCTTGGCCTGCTGTGTTCATTCAGCGTCTCACTTTGTTATCTCCTACTATCACTTTCCTACTTATCTTTGCATCATCAGCAAATTCAGCTGCCATACCTTTAATCCCTATATCCAAATCATTTCTATCAATTGAAGAGAGTTGAAGTTCCAGCACTATTCCCAGTGATACACCAGTCATGACATCCTGCCATCCTCTTAAAAGGTCAGGGGCCCCATAGCAGGTAGCAAATTGCCCACACGTAAAATCAGATCAACCCAATAACAGGGCAGGGCTGCCTTTAACTTTCTGATCAGTGGACAGGCCCATTATCACCAGGCCCCGAGTTCAAGTGAACATCTTCAGCAGAGAAAGGTTGGAAAAATTCAACAAAGTGAAGAGAGGAAAGAATGCAACTCAACATAATCAAGCAGAATCTGAGAGGAAGCGAACCAGTGACCTAATAAGCACAAAGGGAATCCTTTCTCAATACCATTAAAAGACACTGAAGTAAAGTTTTAACAGATCATCATGGAATATTGCTTCATCCACGTTAGCCATGTTAACTCGTGGTTAATTTTCATTCTCCCAAAGTAAATATCATTGATTTTTCTCAATACAATTTGCAGTTTCTCCATCTACACTAAGGTGTTTTTATAGCAGCAATGATACAACAATAGACTGTCCTTAACAAAATGGCCAAGACATTGGACAGGTAATTTAAAATAAAACCAAAGCTTGGTCAAACAGCTGGGTTTACAGAGGATCTTAAAAGCGGAAAGGGATGTGGAGTTGAAGAATGTGGGCTTTTTTTGAAAATTGTTCATTCGTTACATCTGAGCATTGTTGACCAGAATGGCATTTATTGCACAGCAGGCAGTTAAGTGTCAAACACTAAATAAAAACTGAAAGGACTGCAGATGCAGTAAATCAGGAACACAAACAGAAGTTGCTAGAAGGGTCATTGGACCTGAAACGTTAACTCTGACTTTTCTTCAGAGACACTGCCAGAACTGCTGAGCTTTTCCAGCAACTTCTGTTTTTGTAAATGTCAAGCACATTGTTGTGGGTCTGGCATCACATGTAGGCCAGACAAAATAAAATTAATCAGATGAAATTTTACAATAAGCAGCAATAGTTCATGTCACCATTAGCCAGTTCTTTATTCTAGATTTCATTGAATTCAAATTTTACCACCTGCCATGGTAGGATTCAAGCCCATGTCCCCAGAACATTAGCCTGGGGATCTAGGTTGCTAGTCCAATGACATTACCACAATATCGCCACTTCTCCTTTCAGTGACAGCACATAGGGAAATACACCAGCAGAGCTAAAGAACCAAAATAAAGGGGGAAGTGGTTTTTGAGCCAGAAGAGATTACAAAGATAGGATGAAGGGGACAATGAAAAGATTTAACCCAAATATGAAAGTTTTAAATAGAAGGGAACTGGGGGCCAGGAGGCAGTGGGCCTGAGTGTTCCTAGCAGAGATGAGCATGTGGGATTTAGTATAGTATAGGACGGCGGTAAAAAGAATTTAGGATGAGCTGAAGTTTATTGAGGATTATATATGAGAGGGTGGACAAAATGGCAATGGAATAGAGGAATGTGGAGGTGACAAATGCCTGGCTGACCATTTTTATAGCAGATGGGCTGAGGTAGAGATGGAGATGGGTGACATTACAGTGGTGGAAGTAGCTGGACGATTGTGAGGATACAGTGACAGAAGTTTAGGATCAAGTAGAATTCGAGGTTGCAAACAAACTTAAATATATGTTAAGAAAGGAATTGCAGTTGGAAATAGGTTACAAAGTTTATAGTCAGGCTAAAATCAACAGCTTCAATCTTTCCAATATTTAAAATAACAACTTATGATTAACTCAAAACTGTAAGGTTTTGGGGTAGATTTGTAGCTCGGTTTGTGGATACTGCGGTTGGTTGGCTTGCCAAGCTGGTTTGTTGTTCTGCAGACTGGGTAACAGAACTGGTTGTGGTAAAAGCAGATTGAAAATAAGTGGCAGGAAGACATCAGGTTCGGTTTGTGGCGAGGAGGTAGCGATTGTTGTTAATGTACATACAGAAACTGACATATCTGAAAATGATACTGCCAATGGGAAGCAGGTACATGAAGAGGAGCAGGGATTGTTGGGAGATCCTGGAAGTTATATAAGAAACATGGAATAAACTTTGGTAAGAGGATACAATCAGCGAGGTAAGAGAGAGAGTTACGAGTGGTTTCAGACTGCAACACAATCAAGAACAAATGAGAGGCAAGGATATGTGAACAAGTCAATGATTCCAGCAAAGTCATGGATGAATAATCTATCAATGGTTACAGTCATGTTCAAGGAGGTTATTGAAGTAACCAGAGTAATCTCACTGCCTGCGATAAAACAAATACTTCACGTCACAAAATAACACTGCATCTGCAATCGAATTTCTGTATGATATAAATGGTTGATCTGTAAAACCAGAGGCCAATAACAAATCTAACTGGAGTCAGCATGACATGGAGCACAACATCCCAGATATGAATAGAAGTAATCACCTTTATTCTGTCCTCATCAGAATGGCAAGGCTGTCAGACAATAGATCATCCAGTTTCCTCCCTGCAAATTGCATAACCTTTCATTCCAATGTACAATGCATCACCTTTGTCCTACCTATGATAAATACATCATCTGTCCTCTTATGCGTATGATGCATTGCTTGTATAGCTGATGTATGATAACATTCTTTGTTTGTTCTACTACATGTACCTGCATCACTTTGCTCCTACCTGCTAGTGTTGTCATCATCTGAGTCAATGAAGCTACTCGAGTCCAGCTCGCTGCTCATCACTGTGGAAGCACTCTCATAGCCACCTGCATTCCGATGGCGATCTGTTTTAGTGTGTCCATTTACTCGTGGAACTGTGGGACAAGTGCCATAATGTTAGAAGAATTATAATTCATGATTAATTTCCACTTATTCTAAGACAGATTCAAGTATTTCAGTGAAATAACATCTAAAAAGTTCAACAAAAGCAGTAGGCTCTAAATCAGTATTGAGTACATTACCCATTGCCACCTATTGACTAAATGAATTCATCAGAGATGCTCAAAAGCCTTAGAAATGTTGCACCCTTTGTGACGATAGTCTGGCTTAACGGTTCTATTTTGTCTTTTTTTAAAATAAATAAGATTGAGACAGAGCCAACAAGCAGTCTGCTCCAAAGCCAATAAAGTAAACAGCTTGTGAGGCCTTAGGTTCTTCTTTAAAGTTGGAGCAATAGAAGCAGCCTGAAGGTGTGGGAAAGGGGGTCAAACTCCCAAAGAACCAGGATTTTTTTTAGTTTTTGCCTTCAGTTGCAGTCGCTGGAATCTTGAAGCTGGTTGTGGAAACTCTGATTCCTCTCTTTGTTACAGCTAAAAGCTGGGGTTCTCTTTCTGCTCCTGGAATTGCATATGAGATGATGTATTTTTCTGAATTTGGCTTTGCCAATGGTGTGTTTATGAGATCTTACTAAATTGGAACAGTTAACATTAATAGTTAACATATATTATCTTGTTAAGCATTTCAATAGTTACAGTTAAGCCAATTCTTTTGTCTTTTTATTTTTTATCCGTATTTTAATTATAGTCAATGAATAAAGTGTGTTTTCTTTCAAGCCTGGTAGTTTGATCAATCAAATTGCATCCAGAATACAACACCTTAGACTTACCTGTAAAATAAGAGGAAGTTACAACCTGATTACCTTTTTAATATGTTTTGAGGGGGTTTAGTCTGGTTCATAATACCCTTACACAAAAAAGGATGCTTACATTAAACAATATTATACAGTCTACATATATCCTTTCTGCATACAGCATGAATACAAAAGCCCATACAACATTTATGCCCCTCATGGTCTTCTTCTCATGCTTTTTCACCCAGCTTTGTTCAACACATCTTTCTAATACATTTTCCCTCATCTTAACCCTAGATTCCCCACACATGCATATATGCTTTTAATCAGAACCAATCCTTTGTGGGATATGCTGCCTGACAGTGTGATACAGGTAGGTATAACCCAGTAATTCAGGATGTCATTGGATTATTAAGATAGGAGAACGGCACTGGTGAATTGCTCATTTGGAGAGCTGACACAGAAAAGACAGCCGTAACTGTTTTTTTTTTCTGTGATTCTGAGTCCAACAGTTGAATAATTCTTTAGGCAAAGAAATTTTCCTTGAATTCCCTATTAAGATGATCTTATAGGGATGGCTCCTAAATCTGAACATACCAGCTAGTGCAAACATAATCTGTGCATACATCAAACACTCTCATAATCTTGAAGGCCTCTCTCGTCACACCTCAGACTTCTCCTTTCTAGAAAAAAATGCAACTGCTCACATTCATTTCTATATGTCTATATAGCAGTTCACATGCTGTTGTGTCTCCTAAAGACTGAGAAAAGCTCATGAAGCGCTATTTCAGATAGTTATAAAGGTTCAAGTGCACTCTGAATAAATGTTTGAGTAGTGAGAGGGAGAACGGGAACAGGGATAAGAAAAACAGCAAAGAAAGAGAGAAGGGGAGTAATTGGGAAGCTGTACCGAAGAGCAGCACCATAGGGAAAAGTAATGTGTCAGCAGCAAACACCTCAGATCCTTCCTCTCTTTTTATCTAGGATTTCTGCTCACAGTTGCCACTTAACATCTGGCATCAACATTTCCTGTTGTGATGGTCACATGCTCTGCCCTATTACACTGAGTGCCAGCAGACTCTCGCTCTGGCTGGACTGTTTTGGGACCTGGTCCCAAAAACTGCCGGAAGCACGATCACATACCTTGCTGCAAAAGGACCCAATATTGTATTGGAAAGGATGGAGAATGAGGTCCCAAAAATCTCTTGGACTCATTAGAGGAGGGAGGCTTTTGTGAATGAAGACCTGGGAAATTTGGGACTTGGGACACTTCCTCAAAACAACTTGATAGAATTTTAGAAAGCACAACAGCTTGGTTTTCTTACCTCTCTAATACCAGCACTCAGGCAAGAAATGAAAGGCTTTTGATTCTTTGGCAATCATTTTCACTCTTGCTGTATATTGCTTTTGCAAACTGTGCGACAGAAGACTGCTGAGAAACTGTACAAACTTCCTGTGTTACCCTGTCAGTACTGCTAGGCTCAGTATTTCACCAGGCAGGGCAGAACCACTAAAGAGCGTCATGTCATCCTTGGCACCAGTTATCATGAACAGTGTACACACACCAGAACGTAACACCCTCACAGGCATCACTCCAGGTATACCTAGGCATGAATCCATCAGTTCGTGTGTGCAAAGGGGCTGTTAAGATGATTGCCTGAGAACACAAATTGCTGACCACATTTCTGCCTCATGATACTTGAAAAACAATAATCTATCACACTATGTTTCCAGACAGAGAAAGGTTATTCATTTAGTGTGTTGATGCCAGCGATCATGCTCCACATCAACCTCCTCCTACCTCTCTATGTCTAACCCAATCAGCATATTCTTCTGTTTCTTCCTCCATCATGCGTTTATTTAGATTTCCTTTGAATGCAAAATGCTATTTGTCTGTACTCCCTGTGATAGCATGTTCCACATTCACATCAACCTACTGCAGATTCAGAGCAAAATCTCCAGTGGGACAGATATGGAGCAAAATAATCACTCAATATTAAAATTTTAAAAAAGCTGTCTCCTTAACATAGAACAAACCTGTCAATCCTGCTAAGACCTGAGTGGTTATTTTTTCATCAACAGAGCAAATATTCTTAAGTGTCCCACTGTCTGCCCACTCCGATTAAGACAGATGGCGAGAATAAATCCCAGTGGCTATGACTGAACAGCTCTCTGTAGCAACTCTTGCTGCAACTCACACTGATTGCTCATATAAACTATTTATGACTGTGCTTCCACCTAATTAAAACTGACCACTGACGACTGCACTGCAATTTCCTTTCTTTATGAAATACTTGAATATCAAAAATATAAAAGGGCTCCAGTGTGCATTGTGTACTGATGCTAGAGTCAAGCATTGGTAAATTCACAGTTTTCTCAGCTCCCTGATAACTTTGTAGTGGAGACTGATAGGTCACAAAGTATCAGGGTCCATATCCACTTTGAGTGGAATCAATTGGTTCCACAGAGTGATATTCGGGGTAATAACTGACCTCAGCACCATGTGGTTAGGGAGGAGAGAGAAATAAGCCAGGAACAGTACATTTGAAAAAAGTACATAATTCAGTTGTGATCACTTAATAGTCTGTTAGTATTTCACTACATAGACAGGGATGTGTGAAATTGACATGGATGGCAAAGCAGGTGAAGCCTGTGAAGTTGTACTCAGTAAGTCAGTGTCTGTTAGACAGGAGATCAGAACAGGGAGTGGAACAGAAAATGAAAGTCAGCTTGCAGAAACCAGGTGACTTGGTGACAAGGAGGGATGCTTGGTTACATTAATTTCCGATTTGGATGGGGTAAAATAAGATTGATGGTAATAGGAGGATAAAGTGATGAGAGTGGGGCGAGGCTGGGGTGAAACCAGACTGAGGGGAGAGTAGAGGTAGGGAGTTAAGCTAAGCGTGTGGACCAAGGTGGAGTTGGAAATGTCACCTTGTGAGGTATTTCATCATTTTCTTTTTAAGACATTGGACAGACAAAAATTATCTAAATCTGATTACAGCTTTGTTTGTTTTGCAATAACTGAACAATAAAGGAATACAACTAGGACAGCAATAGGTCAATCCATCCTCCCTTGTGCCAGTTGATCCTGCCAATAGCTGGCTCATTTTTGTACACTTTGGACAGGATCCTCTCTAGAGTGTGTCATGGTTGATGCCATATCCTTCTTTAGCTATTTTATACCTACACTGGTAAACCGGGGGCGGCAGCTCAGGAAAGCATCGCACTGGCTGCAGTGGTTTCAAAAGGGAGCAGCCAGATTGGAGGCCTCGATTCAGTCGAGATGAACATTGTGTGGACCCCAGTCTCCGCCTGTTTCTTCCAAAGCAGTCCCAGAACCTAGACGTAACCATCGTTGGTATCACAACATGTTACCGAACATACGAGGGAGCTACAGTCCGTCTCCTGTTCCAAGTGTGGCTTAATCCCTGAAGGGATAGGTCATCTGTAATCCCCTACGCACAATACAGAATATTCTACTGGTACAGATGGCAAAACAGATCCACAGCAGCTCCAAGGCTACTTTAGGGAAAAGTGGTAAATCCGCTGGTCCTTTCAAAGATTCTGTTGGGCATCATTTTCCACACCGTAGCTGTATGCTAGCCCTTGAATGGTGACAGCCACAATCTGTGAGAAAGTTACATCATTATTTTCAATCTCTGCCACTACAATTCATCTTAACTACATCCCTGAAGTGGAACTTTCCCTCTTACGCAAAGAGGTGCTCACTGGTTGGGGTGTATTTGAGAGCAGCAACCTTAGCTGATTTACCCTTGTCTAATCCAGGGAAATGGAGATCAATTGTAGCATCAATGGATTCCTCTAGCTGAGGTACTAGGACTGTTGGAATGACAGCTGGAACCTTGCTGGTTTGTGACACAGTATCTTACTATGTGATGAGATAATGAACACAGCCATTGGGATGCAGTTTGAACAGATGTTGCACAATGCCAGGAAAGCTACCTAATGTACAATATCAAACTGTCCACAAGAATGAAACTGAATACAATTTAGGATTTGGATCAGATGGAGATCAACCCCACATCAACAGCAAACTTGAAATCATCCAAGTAATAGGGGCTGAAGATGTAAAGGAAATGATAGGCCGGGTGCCCTGATACCTTCTCCTGATAACTGGTGCTCACAGATATGGCGTAGGCATGCAAATCACACTATGCCATTGCATGAGAGCATTCAGCTTGCTGTTAAAACTCAACTTCGGGGGGGATAAAACATATTTCTCTTCAGAAAAAATAATGACTGAGTATATCATCACAGAAGTTTTGTTTTACATACTTGCAGCTAACCCATTTAACATTACTTTGTTATCCTTTATTACTACAGACAGATAACAATGGTGGTAGAGGTAATACTGAGTGGTCAGATTCCAGGTAAATAGGGAGTTGGCGATTATCCAATAAATGTGCAAATATGTGATAACCCTACTTCTTTGTTGTATGAAATATGATTTAGTATTGCATTCTGCTCAGTATCTGTGATCATTCAGTGGTTTCCTGCTTTCCCCTCTGATTTTTGTTTTATAAGAGACTGTTTGTAAAAGCTACATTATCAAAATAAATTAACACATTGGCCACTATCATATCCTGCCACTGAAGCAATCTTGAAGTTCTTAGACATCCACTTGATGTATCGTCAACCAGAGGCAATGGCTGGTATACAGCAGAGTGTATGAGTTAGTCAGAACCTCATTGAAGAATTTTAAATTTGTAACCCAGTAATTCACTTTAAATAACTGTCTCCCATCAACAGCCGGATGCAGATAATTTACTCTTAAGGCACTCAACTGAATCCCAGGAACAACAGTAATATGGTGAATCAACAAACAACAACAGCTTAAGTTCTGCTTAAGTTATGCCTGAAAAATCATAAACTTTGAGAGCAATGGATCTGTTTAACGAGACATCAAGTTTACACATTGCCATATAGCCATAAAGGCTAGCTGGGCACAAGTAACAAGCCTAGCAACAAAATACCCATTGATGAGTACACTTCAATAGTTAATCAATATTAATTCAGGAAATCTGAGTTGGAACAGTGATTGAAACAGCCTAGACTACTCAACGTTCTCTATCAAGGACATTATAAATTACTTACTGTAAAGAAGCAGAGCAACTTCCCAGACATGAAAGCAAGAGGTAAGCATGCTAATTTTACACAAACAGTCCACAGAACTGGCTGTGCCTGCACAGTTTATGTACCTGTAATATAATGAGAATATTCCACCGACAGAGATCTTCTGTTCCTCAGGCAGTGAGGGGTAGTCGCAACAGTCGATGAGAATCCAATAGCAAGAGCACATGCAAATTATTTCCCCCTCCCTTCTCCACCTCTCTTTCTCTCTCTCTGTCTCTCTGCCTCCCACCCCCCCACCACTCCTGTGGACCGTCAATGCCTGCCTCAGGCACCTTATTATTACGAAGGACTGAATGAGCGCCAACCAAAAGTAATGCATCATTTTGTATCAACAGGTAGTGTTCTGCCCAGCTTTGGAGTTAACCCCCTCCCTGCCACAGCCTAATTTTTGTTTAGTCCAAGGTCACATTCCAATTCATGTTGTTTTGATTTCAAAATTGACTTCTTTATTGCTCCACTTTTTTTTCTACTTCATTCCTGAAGTGCTACCTTTCACAGGGAAATCAGTTTACTTGGTTCAGATGCCCACCTTTCCTGATGGAGCTGACTCTCATCAATAGTGCACTTTTCTGTGTGAGGCCAGAAGGTAAGAACAGGCAGTCTATTTAAATATCAAGCCATCATACTGAAGTTTTATCCACTCCTTAACCAATCCCTGCATCAATACATTTTGCTGCACAAAATCGCCAATGAGCAGATGAAATCTACAGTGATTTTCTCCTCTGTCACACAAGGGTGAGGAGGTTAACTGTAGGAGTATGAGTCCCAGCTTCAATTATCCAATTCAGTACAGATGAGGAACTGAACCCGGGATTTTTCTGAGGAAAGGTCACCGGACCCGAAACATTAACTCTGATTTTATTTTTCATAGATATTGCCAGACCTGCTGAGCTTCCAGCAACTTCTGTTTTTGTTCCTGGGACCTATTGCTCTGTAGTGCTCAAAATACACATTTGGGTGTTTAAATGTCAACCCAAGAATACAGATAGAGCCACTGTTTAATACTTTAGCCAAAATAAGGCATCTCTGACTCCCTTAAATATTCCCGCTGTGACAGTGCAATGTTCGTGTAATATTGCTTTTCTCAACTGAGTTGGCATTGTGAATACCTGCATGATCACGTCACTCAGGAAGAGGGCAGCCACTGCTTTGATTAATTTTACACAGCAGCCCTTCCTCAGCCTGGTTGCAGTTCACCAGATGCGTCATTCCAGGCTAAATTGCTTCATATTTCTTAGTGTAATCAGTGTTTGGGAAATTAGTTGGTTGCAATCAGCAAGCTGAAACATTTCACATATTCCACTGCTATCACCATTTGCAGTCATGTGTACCACCTATAAGATATACTGCAGCAAAACTGCTAGGACTGCACCTTTCAAACCCATAACTTCTAACATTTAGAAGAACAAAGGTATCTAGCACAAAAATGATCACTATCACCTCCAGGGTCCCTTCCATTCACAAGCTAGCCTGACTTGAAAAAGCACTGCTTTTTCTTCACTGCTGCTGGATGAATATCTTGGAACTCCCTCCCTCATAGCAATGCACGTGTGCCTCACCACAAGGGCCACAGCATTTCAAGCTGGCAGCTCACCACCATTTGTTGATGGCAATAATTGCCGGCATTGCTGGTGATACCCACATTCCTTGAAAGATGGAAGATGAATTGCATAAACTGCTCTTGATAAAGGAACAGTACCTTTAATTAATTTCCCATCCAGACATTGCTTCACCTTAAACACACGAGTTCCTTGATTTCAGTTTCTGCCTCTTTTCCTTAGTTTTATAGAATTTCTTTCAGCGTTTTAAATATTTAATGCTAAAATACCTCATGTTACATTCCTCATACGAAAGAAGAATCTGAAGCACGAACACCATCCTTCAAATCCATGTGGATAAAAATGGCGATCAGTGATGATGGGGACAGCAGATGCTGGAGAATCCAAGATAACAAAGTGTGAGGCTGGATGAACACAGCAGGCCAAGCAGCATCTTAGAAGCACAAAAGCTGACGTTTCGGGCCTAGACCCTTCATCAGAAAAGCTATTTGTGCTCCTGAGATGCTGCTTGGCCTGCTGTGTTCATACAGCTTCATACTTCATCTTGTATAAAAGTGACATTTTGCATAGTTTCAGTTCGTAAATCTGATTTACATTGACAACTTTCAAGAATCCAATTTTAACCTACGCATTAATTTGCATCAAATCTCATTGATATGCTGAACATTTGGGACTTGAAAGTAATCTTGGGTATCGAATTTAATGGAAAAGAAAAACTGGGTGAGTGTAAAACAGGCAGCTGATTTTCCCCTCCATCAATTTCCTACCGTCCATTCTGTGCCACTTTCTCATCAATTCCCGGCCCAGCACCAGATTTCTGCAAGCCCTTACAACACTGCTTAATTACAGGACTTTGTACTTCTCAGCATATTTACTACAAACAAAAGTTCTTTGATTGACAGATTAACCATCTGCACTCCCATCATCGCTCCCCACACGAACCCAATAAAAAGAATAGTTGAAAGTAAAATGCTTTCATTATGGGCACTGAATGTGGCCTCCAGCTGAGTATATGTCTGTATGCATATGTGAGAGAGAAAGCACTTCCTCAGATGCCAAAGAATTGCTAGTGTTTGATCAGTGCTGATGGGCACAGATAAATCCTTGCATGCGACCTTCAAACTCTCCCAATTACATCACAGAACTGTGACAGGAGATTTCTGAAAGTATAAATAATCAAAATATCAAAAGGTACAAATAACTTACATCAATACAGACCCTTTAATGTAATAGAAAATCATCCTGTACTTCACAGAAATATCATAAAACAGAATATATTACATTGAGGCACAAAAGGAGATGTTAGGTTAGATGACCAGAAGCTTGGTCATAGAGATTAGTTGAGGGGGTGTCTTAAAGAAGGACAACAATAGAGCGGTGGAGAAAGGTAGGGAGAGCATTTCAGCTCTCAGCAGCCAGCACTCAGGCACTGAAGGCAATGTTGGGGCATTTAAAGTCAGGGATGATCAAGTGGTAAGAATGAGAGCAGCACAGCTATCTGAGAAGGTTGCAAGGCTGCAGGAAATTACAGGGATATGGAAGATGAGGCCATAGAAACCTAAAAACAAGAATAAGAGTTTTAAAATCAAGATGCTATTTGAACAGGAGCCAACGTAGACTGGTAAGCAGAGGTGATGGGTGAACACAACATGATGCAAGACAAGACAAAAGCAGCACGATTTTGAATGATCTTAAGTTTATGCAGGGAGATAAGATTAGAGTACTTTGAAGTAGTTATCTGGAGGTGACAAAAAGCATGAATAAGAGCTTCTGCAGGAGATAAGTTGATACAAGTGTGAAGTTGGTGCACAATACAGAGGCAGAAATAAGAGGATATAATTATGGCACAATATGCGAATGAAAACTCATCTTGCATCATATATCACACCAAGGTTGCAAACAGTCTGGCTAAATCCCAGACTGGTGCCAGAAAAGGAGACAGGGTCAGTAACTTGGGATTGGAGCAGAGACCAACAACAATGGGTTCAAGTCTTCCCAACATTTAATTTGAATGTCTTTTTATCTGATACTGGATACTAGATGAGTAGTCGGTTAATTTAGCAACAGGACAGGAACTGAAAAAGATGGTGTTATGATAGAGTTGGGTGTCATCTGTGACAGTAACAATGTTATTTATAACCAAGACAGTAGCACGTACACGAAAAAATAGATAGGGGACAGGATGGATCTTTTGAGTGTTATAGATGTAACAGTGCAACAGCAAGAGAGAAGTCATTACAAGTCATACTCCAACTATGGTTAAATAGATGAAAGTGGAATAAAATGAGAGCGGTCCCACTCAGTCAAATATCAGTGGACCGTCTTTGGAGGAGCATGTTGTGGTCAACTTTGTCAAAGTCTGCCAAGATTGAGAAGAGGAGGGACCTTTGTCACAGTCAAATAGGGTGTCATTTTCCACATGATAACCACAAAACTGAGAATCACATAACTGGATAATAACTAGCATGAAATTGTCTCTATGATTAGAAACGGATAATAATTGGTATTAACTGGTGATGCATTAGCATCATAAGAAGCTAGAGGCTTTAATTTAATAACGAGTATTAAACAGATCAATATTTAAATCACTCTAACTAACCATAGGATGCTGGAAATCTGAAACAAAAACAGAGAGTGCTGTAGAAACTCAGCTCACGTGGCAGTATTTGCAGCAAGAATAACAGGTCCTGATTTGGATAACATTAACTTGATAATAACTAGCACATTAAAGTTAACACACTTGTTTGTTTTGCACTGAAATCATGGAAACCATGTGACTTCAATAAAGCCAACAAGTTACACATATTATTTAACAGCATCTCCTCCTGTCACACTTGTCTTTTGACAGTAACTGCATCAGTAAGGACCGTGCATGCAGTAGTAGCAAATAAAATGAAATGTAAGGCACTATAGCTAAATGAACAAAGCACACGTGAAAAGATTTCATCTGTAACACAGGCTCATATGAAAAATAGTGCCAGAAAAGGAATTCCAGGAACTAGGAAAAATAAGAGGTGATGCAGAGTCTCATTCAGGACACACTGACCATGGCTGAAAAATTAAGGTTTGAGATTTAAGTTGATGAAGGAAATGATTGTTAAACTATAAAGGCAGGGTTTTTCCCCACCTTCTTACTGCTGTGGGATCAATTTGATACAAGGGCTCAAATCTAGTCTTACCTACCAGAGGGAACCGAGAGACTGTTGTGTGCTCTGCTTCACAGAGTCTTGGCCCACCCCCTGCCATTCCCGACAGCACCCTACAAGCTGATGGATTCTCCACACACCACATGGACCACATAACTTCCACTGATAAGGCAAAGGGTGGTGGGGCAAGCAACACTTCCCCTGTTCGGACATCGTGACCCTGGCAAGCCACTGCTCCCCGGGTCTAGAATACCTTGCAGTAAAATGTTATCCCTACTACCTACCACAAGAGTTCACCTCTGCCATTCTGACAGCAGTCTACATACAACCCCATGCGGATGTAAAGAATGCCCTATACATGATTTACACCGCCACAAACACTCTGGAGGCAAAATTCTCTGAAGCCCTATTCACTGCGGCCGGCAACTTCAACCAAGCCAACCTCCAGAGGGTGCTGCCAAAGTAGCACCAACATATCTGCTGCCCCACCAAAGGATTGAACATTCCAGGACCACTGCCACACAACCAAGTAAGATGCCTACTGCTCCATCCCCTGCCCACACTTCAGAAAGACAGATCACAGCACTGAGTTCCTCCTCCCAGCTTACAAGCAGAAGCTGAAAATGGAGAATCCTTCACAAAAGGAAGTAAAATGCTGGTCCAAGGCTGTGGAAGACCATCTCAGAAATTGCTTGGAATCAGTGGGCTGGTCCGTGTTCAAGTGGACAGTGGCAAACCTCAATAAGTATGCTACCACCATCATGGATTTTGTTAATAAATGTGTGGAGGACTGAGTACCAAAGAAGTCAATCCGTGTGTTTCCCAACCATAAACTTTGGATGAACCAGGAAATCCACTCCCTATTGAAGACCAGATGTGCAGCATTCAAGTCAGAATACCCAAAGCAATACAAGAAATCCAGGCACATGACCTCTGCAAAGCCAAGTGGAAGTAGTGGATCAAGCTAGAGGCTCAAAACTGCCGCCAATGGCAAGGCCTAAACCACATTACGGGATTCAAATGAAGCACAGCAAGATACTGAACAAAAGGCACATTCCTCCCTCACGCACTCAATGCTTTCCATACTCAGTTTGAAAAAACTGCCAACTGTGCAGTGATGCCTGCCCTAACATCCTGGACATATCTGTTCATCTGTCACTGCTCCAAACGTCAAGATCGGTCTTCCTGGGGGTCAACCCAAGGAAAGCGATGGGCCTGGACGGTGTCCCCGGCCAAACATCCAGATCCTGTGTGGGCCAACTGGTGGAGGTATTCACCAACATCTTCAACGTCTCCCTCTTACAAGCTGAAGTGCCCACCTGCGTCAAGAAGACCACCATCATCCCCGTACCTAAGAAAGCGCATGCAACATGTCTTAATGACTAATGCCCAGTGGCTCTGACTTCAATATTCATGAAGTGCTTCAAGACGCTGGTCATGGCCCACATCAACTCCAGTCTTCCAGCCTGCCTCGATCCTCTACAATTTGCCAACCAATGTAACAGGTCCACAGAGGATGCCATATCCCTAGCCCTACACTATCCCTGGAGCATCCGGATGACAAAGACACCTACATCACAATCCTGCTCATCAACTACAGCTCTGCCTTCAACACCATTATCACGTCCAGACTGATCTCAAAACTCTGTGACCTTGATCTTGGCTCTGGCCTCTGTAAATGGATCCTCAGCTTTCTGACCCACAGACCACAAACAGTGAGATCAGGTAACTGCACCTTCTGTACAATAACACTCGATACTGGAGCCCCCACCCCTAAGGATGCGCACTCAGCATAAGCACTTCCTTTTACAATGATTTCCCGTAATTAAACATTGCACTAAATTCTTGCCAACAATTTCTCAGTTCCATGGTATATTGTTCTTCACAGTAGAACATCTTTTCCAACCTGAGAACAGGTGTGCACTGCTTAGTCTTTTGCCCAGCAGTTAAACACTCAACTCAGTGTATCCTACTGGCTTGTATAGTTCTGGGATCAATCCTGGTTTTATACCTGATCTCAGCCAAACGTTCCTGCCTCTGTTAGGGTACTCTTTAAAAACCAAGTCATTATGCAAGCATTTTGTTAATTGCCCAAATAATTTATGTAGTCTGTTGTCAAATTTTGTCTTATTTGTTTTTGCAAATTACTTTGGAATATTTTCTTACATTAAACAGACGATACAAATGTTTTGTAGCTGTTTAATGCCTGTGGATGGAAGGATAGCAAAGAATTCACAGTTCTGAAGAAGGGTCATTGGACTAAAAACATTAATGCTGCTTTCTCTTCATAGATGCTGCCAAATCTGCCGAGTTTCTCAGCAATTTTGGTTTTAAAGAGTTCACAGGTTTGAAAAAATATGCCTGTAAGTGATTATATGGAGGTAAAAACAATCGCATTCTGACTTTCAATTAAAAACTGTTTCTTCTTTAATCTGGGTGTCCGGGTGCTTTATCACAAATGATCAGACAGTGGCCACAGGGATTACAGCTCCCGATATGGGCACATTTACACATGGGGCCAACCAGTTAAGGAGTAAGAAAGGACAATTAGGCCCAGCTCCTTCTCTACCCAGTGACGCTGCTTTAGTTTGTAAACAACATCTCTTGGATTCTCCTCAATCTAATGCCCGTCTGTGAGTAAAGCTGACCTTGACCATCCTTATAAATAAATTGCCTCCAAACAAAACTATCCATTTTATCTTTGTAACACTGACAGCAGCACTACATCAATTGTGGTCTTAATTATACAGCAAGGGAAGGACACACCCTGCCTGATCCTTGGAGGTGATTCCTCCCAAACAGGATGGCAGCGGAAACAGACAGAGAGAGAGAGAGAGAGAGAGAGACAGAGACAGAGGGAGGGAATACTGCATTTAGCAGTGCATTGCTCAACACATCTAGCAACTTTTAAGTTGAAGGGTACTATTATAAGGAATTGCCAGAGGATATCCCACCACAAAAAGGCACAATTTCTAACTTTTGGGATACCGAGAGTACCAGACCCAATCCAAGGGGCCAAATAAGACAAGTGGTTCCTTCTATTGTTTGTAGCCTGATCATTTTTGTCCATAAATATTTAAAAACAACTCCCCAAAGTCACCCATTTCAGCATCTGATCAGGAGCAACTGATGATAAGCCCTGTGGCTTTGTTTAGGGTCAGCAGAGAAGTCAACTCTAACAGTCCTTAGTTACTTGCTTCACAAACAGCCCCTCAGGACACACACAACTGGGAAAGGCATGTTATCAGAGGGAAAAGAAGTCCTCCATTTTCACCAACACTGGAAAAGCTCACTGACCAAAGGGGATGAAACACTTCAAAAAATTGTAATCAAACAACTTTTGCTTGAAATTATGGGGCAATGGTAGACTTGGGGTCAAACCAGCCTACTTAGTCACTCAACACAAATACTATTGTTTCCTGCTCAGGTCATTTATTTAAGCACTTCACAACTTATAAACAGCTGTAACTACTCATTACATCACATAACATGTAGGCAGCACAGGCTTTAATACACATCAATTAACACATCAGTCTGTACTCATCATGACTACAGGGGCATGGGAACTCAAACCCAGTGAGAGGTTTTCTCAACGTAGCCTCCATCTGACAGGAAACCCAAATTCATCGGAAACCCAACTGCACAGATACCTCCTTTCATATAAACACATGATGTATCAATAAAAACCTTACCATCTGTGCAGCCAGAAACTTGCCCCACACAGTGTTGGGTAAGTGACTGAATCTTTTGTGTATGATTATATGGAGAACATCACATATTCACTCCTCAACTGACCACATATTCCAATGAGATCAATAGCTGACTCAGAGATCACATATGCTCTACCTAACGATTGCTTGCACTTAAAGTTAAGCCCTTACTTTTGACCGAGAGCTTGACTTTCCATCCACTCACCAGTGGACTCAACATTGTCCTAGTGAAAATTTACATGATTGAACTTTAGAATTGGACGCCACTGTAGGCTGCTGGTCAACTCACGTTTGTCCATTTCAACTCAAGATGTCAAGGCTACCTCCTCAATCCCACCATCTAATGTGGCAACTATAACAATTCAATTTAAACATACAGCTGATGAGATTGTACTGCAGGCAAATAATGTTGCAGCAGCAACAGTTTTCAAGATATCAGAGAAGAATTTTAGAGATAGGCAAAAATAGTGTACACAGAGTGCCCAATAACAAATGCAGAAACACAGGAAAGCCAAGGATGTGCTGCCGGTTGGAAAATTAAGTTGCAAAATATATCAATGAAAATTTTTAAATGGACTCTCCGTTTTTCACAAATCTGTCTGAATATCTTGGCACTGAATGAAGCAAAAAGGTCAAGCATTACAGACTTCAAAGCCAATCCTGGATGACACATCAGGTTTATGAAGAGAAACAATTTTGTACTGCAACAAAAAGACTAAGATTAAAAGTGTTTCCCAGTGGAACCTAATTAACTGATATATTTCTGTGGTTTATAATTAAAAGTCAACAAACAAATAGATACCAAATGGCCTGTATCGGGAACATGATGAGACTCCCATGAATTTGGACATCCAGCCAGTCAACTGGTGAGCAACGTCAGTGGGAAAGCAATGTTGGAGAAGATAACTGCCATGAAGACAATACATTTGCCGTTGTGCTGTCATGTACATCCAATGGGATAAAACATGATACCGTCAAGACATGTCAGAGAAAACTATGCCAAAATAGCAATTCCCAAAGTGAGCAGTCATCCACATTCACAATAATAGATAGGTGGATGGACAAAGGTATCTTAAATATACAGCTGAGGAAAGTTTGATGTTTCTGACCAGAAGGATTACATGAAGAAAAAAATCCTCTCATCTGAGACGTAATTAGATAATTCCTCAATGATAATATTGTTGATGTCAGATTGCAAAACAGCGAGATGCAGTAGGCTAAAAATCTTGTTCAACCATTGGACAGCTCTATAAATAATCTCTATCATTGCATATCCTTCAAGGATATCATCAGAAGGAAGCGGGATTACCTGACGACTGCAGAAGATATTCATCAAGGAAAACAATGTACAACCGTGCGTGAATGGGCTGTAGAGTGGTCGGGGATGAAATCAGCATGGAAATCATTCATGAGATGTGGGATATTCAATGCATTTCATGGCACAAAAGATAATTTTTTGAATGATATTACAGAATATGACTTATGATAAGATTGCTGGAGATGAGGCTGATGATCAATTCAGTGGTTCAATTCAAGCAGCAAATTAGGAGGTGTTACTTGATTCTAAAGGCAAGGAAGAGGATAATTTTTATGAATTTTCCTAGACATTCAGTACATGTTTAGTACAAGTAGTATTCTCCACACTTTGAAATAAATGGAATTAAGGTGTGGAAATTAATTTATGTAGCATTTGTTTTAATAAATTCAGAGTACACAAATTAATGTATGTCTCCCTGATAGTTATTATAAATTGAAATATGCTAATAAAAATACTTTTTGGTTTCTTTTGTACCACATTTGGGAGCAGGGTTGGCAGGAACAGGCTCCAACCTAGCAGGTCTGTGATCATGAGACAGTTGGAGAAGGTAGATTTCAACCCTTTAAAATATAACTCACGTGAAAGGTGAACTTCTGTTTTTTGGCTATAAAATCAGTCTTCGAGTCCAGACTTTTATACACACATACATGGTACGTCACCAACAGTTTGCTCACTGCAATCACTGGCTGATCAATACTATGAATTACACAGCTTCTTAGTGAGAAAAATGTAGTTTTGCTTCAGTCAGCAGATGGTCAGATCAAGGGTATGCAACATATGACACTGGTGTGGAAGCCAGTATTCATCACAGCACTGAAGAGGCACTTTGCTGGAAACTGTGTCAATAATTTTGTCACTTTTTTTTCTTCCACCCAGTCCCACCCCGATTTGAGGGTGGTAGTGCTCTCTCGGCCATTTAATTAACAGGTTGATCAGCCTTCCCTCACCGATACAATTTCATTGATCAACTCTTCACAAAAAAACAATTAATAATGGAACAAAGACATTTAGTTCAATCTCACTGCACTTGGTTAATTTGATTTAATTAAACCCTAGCTGGAAAATAAACTTGCTTTTTTGTCTCTAAGCTGTTAATTAGAATGAGGTGACATGAAACATTTGAAATTTGTGTTTGGTTTTAATACCTTAATGAGCAATAAAGTTGAGAACAGAGGAACAGAATTAATCAGCAAGAACCCCGAGGCCCTCAAACCTCACCTTTACAACACTTAGCAGAGAACAAGCTGACTATACACCTTCTCCTTTGCCTTGTGAGGCCAGAGAACTGCAAACAAATATGTTCTAAAAAAAACAGGCTTCATGAATAGGCAGTCTGCTCAAAATTTCTACACACCCAATCCCAGTAGAATTCTAGTGACCAAACCACATCCCAGTCATCCTCATTAAACAGAATCCCTGATCCAAGCATAACATTCCAAATCAAAAGCCCCATCTCTTAAAATTCTCAAAGCAAATCTTTCCTATACATTTTTAATGTTTCCTAAAGGTTTTCAGTCTCAGCCATCAGCAGGTTTCACTCTCCCAATTTTGGCTTTAATTCTGCATATACTTGAGACTCAATTCCTTAGTGCTGTTTGGAATCTGTTTCTCAGCTTTTCCTTCCCTGAACATCCACCCCTTCACACCAAAGGTGCAGACATGCATTCCACTGGCACGCAGTGTTCAAACTTAGTTTTTCTGCCAATCAAAATTTCAAGCACCAGCCCCATTTTCCACTTAATTTTTTGCATTTATATTTCTGTACAGTCAGCAGCATCCCAGTGTAGCCTGAGTAACCATCCTATGTGGTTAAGCTGTGCAACATTTTCCCAAATTTATGACCCCACCACCTGTCGTGGAGTGAATGAGCTGGAATCAGCTATCCCCCATATTCGGGAGCAACCCCGAGGCTGGAACAGAGAAGGGCCGATGCCAAAGCAGTTGTACTAGAATACTCACCTCCATTCGTTGGAACATCAGTCCAGTTCTACAAATCGTTGTTAGGTATCCCTATGCTCATCCTCCTCTCACCACCATGCCGTGTTTTACCCCTATCTCCCAAGTCCCCACCATGCTTCTCATTTCCCCTATGCACCTTACTTAGCCAGGTTCCTCTCACATCCTCACCATGCCCTCATGCTACCTCCACAAACCCATTTCTCCTCCATCTCCATTCATCCAGTATCCATTATAGGCAGAACTCATGTGTTAATCTGTCAAAATGATCAGCCATCTGTTGAACCTGATGGCCACCTGTTCAGCCTGTTTCAAAGGTTTCAATGTATTCAGATCTTTTGTTTGTACAGCTGAGAGGTGGAATCTGATTAGGAATGCAAGGCTGAGCTCCAAAACTTCTGGTGACTTCAGTTCTGTAGGGGTCTTCACAGAACTGTGAAAGAGACTGTGTGTTTAGGTCGACTTAACATTTTATGAGCTGTTGACAGACCTGCATAACTTCAAATTCGATGGTGAGTGACGGTTTATTTTGATAGTTTTATGGGCATGTAAAAAGCTTCTTGGCAACTGGAGTCTGAATCACTGTTCATTTATTCTGACTGTTTCATCAGCATTTCAAATACTTCCCAGCTTTATTATAAGGCTCATAACTTCTGCCACGGTGGATACTGGAAGAGGGTCTCAAAAGATTCCACAGAGCACTGGACTTCAAAAGAAGAAAGTACAGTATCCAACTGGAACAGTACAGTCAGATTCTTAATATTGTTGTAAGCAGAAGAGAACTTTATCAATATCCTGTAATAATCCAAAGCATGCTAACAAAATTCTGTTCAATTTAATTGTCACTTACTTTTTTTTAAAGAGTGAGTGTAATAATCAATCACTGCATTAAGAAACACATCTAACTTATCATAGACCATCTAATTAAAGAGGTCTCATGGCAAAATGAGTAGAATCCCAGAATCTGGGTCAGAAGCTCCTGATGGAGTCTCAGTTAAAAACACGACATTCAGGTAAAGTGTGTTCATTATACAGCTACACAGATTGAGTATCAACCTCAAATCCTTCCAATGCAGGCCAATGGCAGATGTGAAGAGTGGATCAATTCATGGTCAGACATGTAATGGAAATAAAGTGCGAGGCTCTATCTTTACTATTCAAAGCTCCAGGCTACAATGTTCATGTAAAAGCACACTCTGGCACAGCAATTTGGCACCGAATGAACTGTAACACACATACATGCAGCTGATGTTAGCTAGACCACTTGTCAATAAGTTCCCAGATCCTCCACAGTCTTCCTAGATTCATAACGAGGGGCGACACGGTGGCTCAGTGGTTAGCACTGTAGCCTCACAGCACCAGGGACCCAGGTTTGATCCCAGCCTCGGGCGACTGTCTGTGTGGAGTTTGCACATTCTCCCCGTGTCTGCATGGGTTTCCTCCGGGCCTGCCGGTTTCCTCCCACAGACCAAAGATGTGCAGGTTAGGTGGATCGACCATGCTAAATTGCCTGTAGTGTTCAGGGGTGTGTGAGTTATAGGGGGATGGGTCTGGGTGGGATGTTTCAAGGGGCGGTGTGGACTTGTTGGCCGAAGGGCCTGTTTCCACACTGTAGGGAATCTAGTCTAATCTAATAACTCCTTTAAGATGCTACAAGAATGTATTCTAACAAAATGGGCTTGATTCTATAAATATAATGTCTGAAACATCAACTCCAATAGTGGAGTAGGACTTACATGGACTTGCTACCTATACACTTACCCTGGAGCAATAAAAATTCTACACATTGAAATGCGGAGCTGAATCCCACCCACCATTTTCAAATTTCTCCAGCCTCAGTTCAACATTGACAGAGGCATGAAAACTAACTTCAAACTGTTCTGTGATCGCATCTATTCTGTGATAAAAATTAAACAACTGATTCAGACACATTATCAAGTACTATCATAGCAGGCAGCAATGGCTATCTGGAAGACATCTGATAAAGGATGAAAATGTGTTCATTTTAAGCATTTGCTTTGCAAAAGAATATTGAGAGGATAGGACAGCATGCCTCTGCAGAGCAGTGACAGAACAGCAGCTGACTAAATCATCTCACTTGGCTCCTGAAGCAATTCTCAGCTCCTTGCTCTGCACAACACCACATTATTCATGAATCAGACTGCAGGTCTAAAGGTAAATTATTACACATTATCAATAACTAATCTGAAAAAATTAAGAATATTCAGTCATTTACAGCAAAAGGAGAGAAACCAGGAACACATGGCCATTAATCAATCTCATTTCTTCATTTCCTTCCCAATCACTGTGCTCTTCCAATTCCGGTTTCATGACCTTCCTTGATTTCCATCTTTTCATTGCCTCCCAAATGTACTTACTTCTTTACCTTTCTTTCCTCCTTAAAGATTTTCATACAAATCTAACATTTTGGTCAAATTTTTGGGCAAATGTCCTGATATTGCCTCCTGTGGTTCGTTGTGAAACATGTCTTTTATTAACTGATAATACTCATCGTGGGACCTTGTGGTATGTTAAAAGTACCATACAAAAGCTTTCTGCTCTTCATCTCTCAACATGTCTCTTATATCTGCCTTTTGCCCTTGGTACAGTCAATTCCGAAAAACTACCTCATTATCCTTAGCACCATTTACGCTGGCTACTCATGGTCTTTATCCCATAACTCAATTCCTCATCGGACAGTAATGTTGCTCCTCAGCTCCCTCACACCTAACCTCTGTGCTTGGATTTTGAATAATTAGTCTCCAGCCATTCTATGACCACTGTTGGCCCAAAAATGGCTGGTTTCAGGGACAAGCACAATCCATAAAGCAAGGTCAGGAACAGCTATTCAGAAAAAAAAACTGTTCCAAGGCCACAGGGAGGGTGCTGCATAAAGGAGAAAAAACAAGGTCAGGTAAAGTATTCTGATATCAATTCCTGCTTTATGTGATGTCAATTGCTAAGTGAGGCAGGCAGACACACACACACACATGCACACGCACACGCACACACGCACACACAAAAATGTGGAAACAGACATACAATTAACTTGAGAGGATCTCAGGAACAATGTGACTGCATGCTAAAGTATTGTGTAAAATATCAGTGCATGAGAGAAGGAGACTGAGGAAAATACAGCACACATACAATTACTGTGATAATATGTTAGAATATTTTAATGTGGCGACCATCGACAAGTAACTATCAGGGAGAAAGGGAAAGAGAAAAATAAACACATTTAAATGGAAGGTAGTAATATATTGAAAGTCAAAGATGCATATTACAGCTTTTGTAACCGCAGAATATCTGATCAGATTTTACTTCAGCAAGGGAGCCTGGAACCTGACTAAATATGAAACTAACAGTGTATGTCTTTAACCAGTGATGTTTAAGGACTTGGAAATAAACAGTGGAACAACTGAGGAGGACAAATTAAAGAAAATAAATTCAATGTCTAAAAAGAGTGACATAAGAAGAAATAAGAGCAGAAGGTAGATTAGATTAAGAGAAAGACAGAAAGGAAAGGTATGAAAAATTAAAATGTATAATATGATTTTTTTTAAAAATTTCCTACAACAATTCTAGACCTGAAGGAATGAAGCTCCAGAATTATAATCATTTATTTTTGTACCAGAAGTAATGATTGGTAGTCATTAACATTTATTACAAGTTCAACTGTAGCAACTCGTATTTAAATGGTGCCTTCAATGCAATACAATGCTCGAAGGTCCACACAGATATGTTATAAGTCAAAATTTGTTACCAAGCCATTCAATGATATATGCTCCAATATGGCCAAAAAGGTTGCTTAAGGAAGCAAGCTTTAAGAAGCTTCTTAAAGAAACTGTGGAGTTTAGGGAGGAAAATCCAGAGTTAAGTTCCCAGCTACACTGGAAAAAATTGAAATTGGGGATGCTTGAGAGATGAGAGCTGGAGCAGAGCAGGCATTCCATGGTTTCAGATTGTGGAAGTGGAGACGCACGATCATGGAGGAATAAAAAACAAAAATGAGAGTTTTAAAATTAAGGCACTACCTAATCATTAGCCAATGTAGATCAGTGAGCATCAGGGTGATAAATGAAGAATTAGGGTGAATTGGGCAGGGGCAGCACAGCTTTGGACAACTTCAGATTTACAGAGGGTACAATACAGGAGGCTATCCAGCTTTGGAATAGGTAAGTCTAGACATAATAAAAGCACAGAAGAGCTGCAAATGAATTTAAGTAGGGGTGGGATTGAGCGATGTTCTAAAGTTAGAAGTAGGCAGTCTTTGTGATAACGTCAATCTGGCAACTCATTTCAGGTCAAGCATGGAACTTAGATCATGAACAATGGTTTTCCAGCCCGTTACAAAATAGTTACCGGCAAGAGGAATAGAGTCCCTCAGGATAGAGTTTGGAATTTGTGCTCATCTAGTTCTAGAAGCCAGAGAAGCAGTTGAACAATTTAGATATAGTGAAAAGTCAAGAGACATGGTAGGAAGATAGGACTGGCTGTCATCAGCATTGTGTCATTAAATCAAGTCATTGAAAGAATGCTTACACTTTCAATGACAAGCTCCAAGTACCTGCAAAAGTTCAGCCTGTATCTACTATATAACTATAGCAACTTCATGAAATTGACAGCATAGTAACAGTGAAGTAGACAGAAAGATGCAGTTTTTTCACAAAGTAAATAGAGTGGTGCAATTTGGACAGCAACTTTGAGATCCAATATTGGTACCTAACAGCGCACTTGTTCCTCTCCTGATGACTGCTGTTTCATTCATACACAAACAGCAGCAAGCGCCATTAACCAGGGGAACATTTACATGAGCTACACCAAGAAAGTGAGTGAAAGTCTGGAATCATCTGTCTGAGCATAGACAGGAGTCTCAAAATATGCCTCACTGTCTTTCACACTTTACACCTTCCTCCCAACTACAGATTCTGCTTAGAGACACGGTCAAAACTGGCCCAGACTCTCGCTGTGCCAAGCCCAAGCTAATGTAAACTCAGGCTAACAAAATGAAAGTGCTTTGAGATAAAAAGCGTTATTCTAGGACTGGCTATGTTTTAAAATGATTAAGTTTTGTACGTAACAGGCCTATATATATTAATTACATATGGCTATTTCGAGCTGTAATAGTTTGCTGGTAATTTATGTATTTTGCTGCATCTGGCAAAATTACTTCAGTATAGTAATAAGATCTAATTTCTGCTAATATGACTTCTTTTTTGTTGGAGAACAAAATGACCTAATATGGTCATCTGAAAGTAAATTCAATGAACTTATTTCAGTCTTTATTTGTTATTGTGGAGCCACACATGATTTTTGCATGAAAAAATATTGATAGGCCTTGGAATTTTCCAGGATATCACTAGGGATGGCACTACGTATTCTCGAAACAAGTGCACAAATTGCTCCATTGCTGAGTAACTTTCTTGGTATAGATTTAAAAATTAAAAAAACTGAGGGGTACAAGTGGTCATAAAATGAGTGATACACAAGGGACAGCATTTCAAGGAACAAATCAGAAAATTGTAGGAAATAACACCAGTAAGATGGTCATCATTTTTAAAGAAACCAAATCAGGAATTGCATACACACTGACCAATCTGAGATTGGTCATGTACTGTTCACGCATTGGCAAGTCAATTAGAATTCAGGATGCCTCTGATTCTGCACAGAGACTAGTGGCTTGCAAAGGTCAAAAGGCAGCACCTTTCACAGTCATTTGGTGCACAATAATAATACTGAAGACAGAAAGGAAATAATAGTCAACAGAATAGAACAAGAGATCTGCGCAGCCAGCCAGAAATAGCAAGTTGGTATTCCATGTGAGTCAACTGAATCCGCTGTTTTTACTGAGTATCATCTTAGTAGTTATCACGATAAATTTGATAAATTCTGTGAAACTTGTGAAAGCGTACGTATGCCTGGAATGATCCTGTGAGGACAAGTATACATTTAGATTTGCACACTTAACTCAGTATCTCGATGTAATTGACTTAAGTCTTGCAGTTAAAGTTAAACTGAAACCCATACCTTATACACACAGATACACAGACAACTAAAAAAGTGCACACTCTTGACCATTTTCGAACAGTATTCCATATTATTTTTATTTATTCCTTTTACTGTTGTTTAAACTACAGATTGTACACCAGGGATACAAAAACAAGACTTGCATTAATAGAGCACCATTCCCTACTCTTGGACATCTCAAATTACTTTACAGCCAACAAAATATTTTTTGAAATGTAATCACTGTTGCAATGCAGGCAACGGCAGCATTTTTGAACACTGCAAGCTCCCACAAACAGCAATATGACAATTGGATTGACTGAGGGATGAAAAATGACTAAGATACTTTGGATAACTTGCCCATTTTTGCTTAAAACAGTGTCATAGGATTTTTTGCATCTACCTCAGAGAAAAGACATTGTGAAGAAGGTTTACTTTTTATGTAGAGATAGTAGGAACTGCTGATGCTGGAGAATCTGAGATAACACGGTATAGAGCTGGGTGAACACAGCAGGCCAAGCAGCATCAGAGAAGCAGGAAAGCTGACGTTTTGGGTTGAAACCTTTACTTTTTATGGGGATCTGAGTTCTAAAGTAGGGATAAATGTGTTTTTGGTTTTCAGCTCTGTGAAAGTGACTTTTTTAAAGAAGGTCAGAAGCTTAATTTTTAAGCTGTGGATTAAGACAGCATTTCTAAGAAATCACGTGACTTAAGCTAAATGACTAGTCAAGGTATAATTGCAAGGTATTTAAAAAGTTATGCTTTCAGGACCTAGAAAAAGAGAGACCAGAGGCAAATTCAGTTCAGAACAAAAGATCCATGCTAGCAGATGGGCAGTTTAGCAGCCTCAAAGTAGTCATAATGGAGAAAAAGCCTGAGATTTTCTTTAGTGGAGAGTGCGAAATGTTAGTGAGTTAGACTGTCTCTATGTATCTTGGGAAGAGGTAGATACAATCACAATTGGTGAATGTGAAGAAATTCACCGAAAGGAGAGATTTACAACCTCATTCAGTAAGAAATTAAAGTTGAGTGAGTGCCTGAGTCAACGGGTTGAATCTTTCGTTTTGTTGTTTATAATAGGATACTTACAAATATTTCCAAATTGTCTTACATGAATATATACATAATATATATTAAAAAAACTCTTTTCTATAGTTTTATTTATTTTCTTTTGCTAACTGAACTTATATTCTTTTCTTAAAAGCACATTGACAGTCCCTCAGGAATATGTTCAGAGACGGACCACCAAGATAACCAAGTAGCAAAATAAAACTTATAGTCAATCAAACCAGATTGGATTCTGACTCGCCATCAGATGGATCATAACAATATGGCCTTAATTAACATCGCATCCAAATATGTGCACCTCCTACTCAAAGCTGTGTCTAAATACCAGCCTTGGTTTTTGTTCTGAAATTCTAGAGTGGGGTTGAAACTGGAAACTCCGGCTCAAAGGAGACAGTGCCAACAACCACAGTTGAATGACAACTTATAATTAAGGGTTAAACTACAATCTGCAACTGGAAATTAAACTACAGCCTGTAGTTGAGGCGTGGGGAGGAGAAACACAATAATTTAAATACAGCTTACAACAGAAACGAAGGTTAAACTCTGGAATGGCATTGACAGGAAGGGGAAAGTTAAACTACAGCCTGTCGGTAAGAATTACATTATAGTCTGCAACTGAGAGTTAAACAATAACTATAACTGAGGATTGCCCAGTCATGACCCAGAGCCAGATATTGTTGTATACACCATCAATACCAGCCTCTTCCATTTCAAGTTTTCAAGTTTGTTTTCAAATTACGATAAACCAAGTTTGGAGAGAGCTCCTGATCTCTAAGGATCTTTACACTGTGTCTGTGAGTTGCTCACAGCCTGCCACAGGGACAGGAAGTGGAACAGAATGAGTTTGACAGCCATCTGTTCATTTATGGTGCTACATAAACTCCAACAGTGAGCAGTGGATTGTCTGTACCCAAACAGCTGTCTCTGAAAATATCATAAAATGTGAGGCTGGATGAACACAGCAGGCCAAGCAGCATCTCAGGAGCACAAAAGCTGACGTTTCGGGCCTAGACCCTTCATCAGAGAGGGGGATAGGGAGAGGGAACTGGAATAAATAGGGTGAGAGGGGGAGGCGGACCAAAGATGGAGAGTAAAGAAGATAGGTGGAGAGAGTATAGGTGGGGAGGTAGGGAGGGGATAGGTCAGTCCAGGGAAGACAGACAGGTCAAGGAGGTGGGATGAGGTTAGTAGGTAGATGGGGGTGCGGCTTGGGGTGGGAGGAAGGGATGGGTGAGAGGAAGAACCGGTGAGGGAGGCAGAGACAGGTTGGACTGGTTTTGGGATGCAGTGGGTGGGGGGGAAGAGCTGGGCTGGTTGTGTGGTGCAGTGGGGGGAGGGGACGAACTGGGCTGGTTTAGGGATGCAGTAGGGGAAGGGGAGATTTTGAAACTGGTGAAGTCCACATTGATACCATTAGGCTTCAGGGTTCCCAGGGGGAATATGAGTTGCTGTTCCTGCAACCTTCGGGTGGCATCATTGTGGCACTGTAGGAGGCCCATGATGTACATGTCATCTAGAGAATGGGAGGGGGAGTGGAAATGGTTTGCGACTGGGAGGTGCAGTTGTTTGTTGCGAACCGAGCGGAGGTGTTCTGCAAAGCGGTCTCCAAACCTCCGCTTGGTTTCCCCAATGTAGAGGAAGCCGCACCGGGTACAGTGGATGCAGTATACCACATTGGCAGATGTGCAGGTGAACCTCTGCTTCATGTGGAATGTCATCTTGGGGCCTGGGATAGGGGTGAGGGAGGAGGTGTGGGGGCAAGTGTACCCTTGGTTTAATACATTGTCCTTCTAAACACTTTCAGGTGACACGCTATCCTGTATGGTCCTCTTACCACAATTGTAAAATACCATTTTAGGCCATCCTGATCATATAAGTATTATGCATATACGGTACATTCTGTGTGTCTCCCACTTTTATCCTGTTTTAAAGTGAAACATGCAAAGGTATAGTGCCTGCAGCCTTATACTAAAGGAACTGGGCTGCAAACACTGAGTTGGAAGCCTGTTCTCGGGGTTAGCGTCAGCAACTCTTGAGGTCACTCAATTTAGAAAATAGCATAGATATGGGTGATCCCAAGGGTTCACACAGGGTATTTATAAAACTGCAATTCTCTCAATATGTTACTGACAACATTAAAATTTCTTCAGAGAAAGTATCTCCTCTCACCAATGAGATTTTTGTAACAGCACAGATGGTGGCTGTCAAATGCGTTCTATTACATTCCCTGAACATGCTGTGAACAGCTCACAATCATACAGCAATAGTCCAGAGAGGTCAAGACCAAGGGTCCCTGCCAAAACACTGATAATCCAGAGGTCAGCGTCTCTGTCCAAACATGGGTGTACTGATTACAAGAGGCTAGGATCTCTTCATATACACTGTAATGATTCAAAAGGTCAAACACGACTTAATAAATAACTTACTTTTTTTTAGTGCATTCAATCCAGCCTCTGCACTCTCAAGAATACTGGGGACTAAAGTGTTGAGAAAATGCAACATACCAAAAGCTGCTGCCCTAAGACAACACTAGTAGTCCAAGTTTATACTTGTTACCTGTGGTATTATGTATTTTTATTTTGCTTGTTTTTAAATCTAACTATAGTAAGGTGTCACTCACAGGGGTTAGCTCCAGCTATTCAGTTATTTGGGACTCGTGGATATGGCTGAGATGTTTCTGAGCACAGTTTCATGGGCTGTATCAAAGTGAACTTCAACCAAGGCTCAATCGCACACATCAGCTTGGAATGTCATAATTTCTAATCAAGCAAGGCAGTAATAATAGAACATAGAACATAGAACATAGAACAGTACAGCACAGAACAGGCCCTTCAGCCCACAATGTTGTGCCGACCATTGATCCTCATGGATGCACCCTCAAATTTCTGTGACCATATGCATGTCCAGCAGTCTCTTAAATGACCCCAATGACCTTGCTTCCACAACTGCTGCTGGCAACGCATTCCATGCTCTCACAACTCTCTGCGTAAAGAACCTGCCTCTGACATCCCCTCTATACTTTCCACCAACCAGCTTAAAACTATGACCCCTCGTGCTAGCCATTTCTGCCCTGGGAAATAGTCTCTGGCTATCGACTCTATCTATGCCTCTCATTATCTTGTATACCTCAATTAGGTCCCCTCTCCTCCTCCTTTTCTCCAATGAAAAGAGACCGAGCTCAGTCAACCTCTCTTCATAAGATAAGCCCTCCAGTCCAGGCAGCATCCTGGTAAACCTCCTCTGAACCCTCTCCAAAGCATCCACATCTTTCCTATAATAGGGCGCCCAGAACTGGACGCAGTATTCCAAGTGCGGTCTAACCAAAGTTTTATAGAGCTGCAACAAGATCTCACGACTCTTAAACTCAATCCCCCTGTTAATGAAAGCCAAAACACCATATGCTTTCTTAACAACCCTGTCCACTTGGGTGGCCATTTTAAGGGATCTATGTATCTGCACACCAAGATCCCTCTGTTCCTCCACGCTGCCAAGAATCCTATCCTTAATCCTGTACTCAGTTTTCAAATTCGACCTTCCAAAATGCATCACCTCGCATTTATCCAGGTTGAACTCCATCTGCCACCTCTCAGCCCATCTCTGCATCCTGTCAATGTCCCGCTGCAGCCTACAACAGCCCTCTACACTGTCAACGACACCTCCGACCTTTGTGTCGTCTGCAAACTTGCTGACCCATCCTTCAATTCCCTCGTCCAAGTCATTAATAAAAATTACAAACAGTAGAGGCCCAAGGACAGAGCCCTGTGGAACCCCACTCACCACTGACTTCCAGGCAGAATATTTTCCTTCTACTACCACTCGCTGTCTTCTGTTGGCCAGCCAATTCTGTATCCAAGCAGCTAAGTTCCCCTGTATCCCATTCCTCCTGACCTTCTGAATGAGCCTTCCATGGGGAACCTTATCAAATGCCTTACTGAAGTCCATACACACCACATCCACAGCTTGACCCTCATCAACCTTACTAGTCACAAATGACAGAGAAATGATATGAAGAGATTGTTACATCAGTTTGTTAGGCCAGTTGTGTAGCATCTATGGATGAATGGACATGAGATCAAAGAAATGTTAGATGATTTTGTGTTTGCTGGTTATTTCTTGCTAACGGGTGTTACCTAATATTTTGACTCATTCAAGTTTACACAAATCAAACATTCAACAGGTTCAAGTAATCACATAACTGAGTTACCAATCAATGTTTTTGCCTTGGATGCGTGATGCTTTGGATGCGTAAAGCTGCAGAAATATGACAGACACAGAACTTGTAATTATACAGCTCGCAATACAGACGTACAAGCATGGCACCAACCTCCAACTAGGCTGGGACTTGTGTGATTATATGGGGAAATAGGTCTAATGATATTGCTTATCGACTTATTATAATATGTAAGTAGCACATCTTTCATCAGGTCAATCAGGTTTCTTGCTGAGAATCAATTAAGTAGACATCATAAACAGTAACAACAGGTACAGGCTGCTGCAGTTACTAAAAGCTCCTGTCTGCTTGCTCACTGATTAATGCTGCAGGATCCTCATGAGTGAACTCTAATCAGATAAGAAAGTAACAAATGAATCCATTCAGGATTCCAAATGTTCACAGGTTATGATGTGGCAATTGGGTTTCACAAACAACAGAGTGAAAATAGCAGTCTGATAGCAGTATCACCCATCCTCCAATGTATCATTCTTGGAATGTTGAGAATGAGATGGATTTACTACTGCTATCAATGATGCAAAGATTCCAGGCTACTGCTCAGGCTCAAAAAGAAAATGCCCACCATGTGTAGTAATAAACTGGATTGGATAGGAAGATTCCCAGTTCAATCTCTGCCCTGTTGAGTATCAATATCTTTGATTTGCATGCCTATCATGTGCACCCCCATTCCACCAATTGCATGGACTTTTCACCAGGTGAAATCTTCACTGAGCCGTAGTTGTCTAGAAAATGCAATGTAATTCCTCAGAGAAGAGCTGCGAAAAGTCCATCCATCTGAGGGAATATCACAGGCATGCAATCAACTACAGAGAGAAAAATTCCTGACAGACGAATGCTGCAATGCTAAAATGGATTCAGGTCAAAAGACAGAATCACAAACCATCAATGTGTAATTGCTTCTAACAGCAGTGGCTACACAAGTGTTACATCTCACCTCTGCACCAACACCAAGATAGTTCATCCTCAGATGCAGAAGCTGCACTGCCAACAACGTAAAGAGCAATTCATTTCAATGCTCCTAATTTAATTATGATCCTTTGCAGAGCATTATCTACTGTAAAGTTTCAGTTTCTCTAGTTTCTGGTCAAACGATTAGGCTTAACTCACCATCGTCATGCACATCACGTTCTCTGTTCCTTCGCCGATGTCGATCCCGCTCCCGCCTGATGCTCAAGATTGATTCTGCCCCTGTTTCGTTGTCCAGTCCATCCCGACTACCAGCAGTGTTGGCACTGCAATAAACACAAAATACCAAACATCAACTATAAGAAACTAACAGACTGAATGTAATGAGGAAGACCCACATTGCACAAATCATGGCGAGGAACTTATTTTGACGTGTATACAGAATAACAGGTACTAGAAGTGAGTTGAAGGCTAGGACCTGATCGGGGCTTTTCTTCATGAAATATTAATTACTATAATTTAATCCCTCAGTGAGATTACAGCTTCGGCCCAGGCATAAAATGATGATGTCTGATGAGCACTTTGGCAAGCTACCAGAACTCACAGGTACTGGCTGACCAGCACCTTACCAATGAGTTATTGTTTATTGAAGAAGCAGGAAGTACGGGGGAAAAAGATTAACACTGGCTCAACGGACTTTTATGAAAATCTGAAAGAAACTTTGTATTATACAGAACTTTTCATAACCTCAAGAAACCCCAAAGCACTTTGCAGCCAATGAAGATCTTTTGAAATCTAGGCAAAGTAGCAACAAATTATGAGATCAGGATCCCAAGAACAGTACTATGATAATAATCAAAAAGTTTGTTTTCAATGGTGGTGGTTGAGGAATAAATATTCCCAGGAATACCCTGTCCTTCTTTGTAATTGTGCCATGGGACCTTCTGCAGTGGTCTGAAAGGATAGAGTTGAAAATTATAAGCTCATCAGAGACAGCCAACATGAACTTGTAAAAGGTTCCAATAAAAGGTCACAGATTTGAAATATTATACTTCAGATGCTGCTAAATCTGCTGAGATTTTCCAGCATTTTATGTTTTCATCATGAATTTGTAAAAGCAGGGCATGCTTGACAAATCTGCTTAAGTTCTTTGAAGAGATGACTAAAGTAGTAGACTTTAGATGTTAATTAGATTATCTTCCAGAAGGTCTTCAATAACATTTAAATTAAAGTTTAAGCTGGTACAATTGATATTGAGAATGGCTGGGTGGTAGTCGTCAAAGTAGCAATGGCAGTAAATTCTCTCATTGGCAAAATATAACTAGTGATGTCTCAGAGATCAGAGCCCAAGTTTGGGCCTCAACTATTCAATTTCTAAGCCAGCAGCTCAGTTAATGGGATAAAAAGGAACATATCCAAGTTTGCCAATGACCTAAAGAAGCATAATTAAGGAGCATATAATTACAATGATGTACTAACAAACATATGAATAGGCAAAGCTGTAGCGATTAGATTTCAAATAGACATACGTGATATCATATATTTTGGACCCAAAATATTTATGTTTTTATAAATGTTCTTTATAATTGGCGAAATGCTAGAAATGCTGGCAGTCCACAGATACCTAAAGATTGAAGTACATAGACCATTCATATTTCATAGAAAGGTTGAAGAATAATCAAATGGCTAAAAGAAATGCTGGCTTTTGCATCTCAGGGTTAAAATACAAAAGGCTAGAGCTCACGGTAAAGCTATATAATGGTATATTGTGGGCAGTCTGGGCACAGCACCACAACAAAGATTTATTGCAGAGCAGCACAGAATGATACCTGGACTCGAAGGGTTCTGTTTCCACTTATAAGTGAGTACACAACAAAGAAGGCTTTAAACTTTAAACTAATGGGGGTTGAGGAAGATATGTAGAATGAGGACAGAATATGTACACTAAGAAAGCAAAAGAATATAGCGGCATTTGCAGCGTAACTATTTTGGTAACAATACCCAGAGTGTACGAACAGTGAAGAAAAGAGCAAGCAGGTTCAAAGAAGGACGATATGGTAAAACGGCAAGATTAATGACTGGTCCATTCCTCTTTTGCTCCCAACACTTCCCCACACCCAATGGCACCTTCCCATGCAATGGCAGAAGGTGTAACACCTGCCCTTTTATATCCTTTCTCCACACCACCTAAAACCCCAACACACCTTTCAGGCGAAGCAGCAATTTACCTGCTCTTCACTCAATCCATCCTACTGTATTCACTGCTCACAATGTCATCTCCTCCACACTGGTGAGACAAAATGCAGACTGGATGAACGCTTTGCAGAACACTTCTATTCTGCCTGCTAAAATGACCCCAAGCATCCAGTTGCCTGCTACATCAACAAACCATTATGTTTCCTAGCTAACATCTCTGTCTTGGGCTTGCTGCAGCGCTTCAGCATGGCTCAGCACAATTTGGAAGAACAGCACCTCATTTTCCACTTGAGAACTCTGCAGCCTTCAGAACTCAACATAAACTCCAATAATTTTAGGGCCTGACCATCTGCTTTCATGTCCTTTACTTAACCCCGCACCCTAAGCTGTGTCATTACATTAGTTGCTCTAATTACAACCGACACATTTTCATCCACCAATGGTTCCCATTCAAAGCTTTTCTTTCTCCCTGGCTCACTACTCTCCATTCTTTTGTCTGTCCAACTTCTGTTCTGTCTCTCTCTCGGCTCCATCTCCACCTTTCATTTACTGACCTCCATCCAACCACTTAGCTAGAAGAAAGCTGGGCGTATGCTGAAGATATCAATTATAAAGAAGAGTCACTGGAACTAAAATGTTGACTCTGCTTTCTGTTCACAAATGCTGCCAGACCTGTTAAGTCTCTCCATCAATTTCAGCTTCTATTTCAGATTTCCAGCATTTTCAGTTGTTCAGTTGTTGTTGAGATTACTGACTCTTTATTTAAATGTGCAGAGTATCTGCAGGAAAAAAATTCAATTCATGGCTCAAATAAATGTTGATATGTATGGTCTCATAGCCATTATGGAGACATAGGTATAAGGTGACCAAAACTGGAAATGAAATATTCAGAGTTTTATGGCTTGTGGATAGGATAGACAGGACAGGAAGGAAAGGGTGGTGGGTAGCTTTGTTGGTGGAAATTGAATAATTACGATAGCAAGAAATTATCTTAGATCACATGATACAGAATCCATAATGGGTGAAGGTAGTCACTAACAAGGTAACGATAACACTAATGGGAATAGTCTATATACCTCCTAATTGTAGCTGTTGTTATGTAGGACAGAGAAGAAAATAACATAATGAGGTAATGGAGAAAAGGCAGCACACTAATCATAGGTGATCTTAACCTTCAGGTAGATTGGGAACATCAAATTAGACAGAATTAGCCACTGGGAAGAGTTTATTGAGTGTATTTGGGACAGTTTTCTGGAACAATATGTTATGGATCCACCAAGGAACAGACTACATTGGACTTATTAATGTGTAATAAGGCAGGTCTAATTTTCGGAAGAATGAGAGATGATTTTATTGAAATATATAATTGTCTGAGAGGGTGTGACAGGATTGAGCGACGGGTGGCCTGATATAATAAAAGAGGTGTCAAACACTTTCACATGCTCTTGGCCTATCAAGGTATGCTCAGTATTTTCAGAGGCAATTTCTTCAAAGAAAAACAAGTACTTGTGCCTAAAGCTTTCTGCCAGAAGATTGTGCAGCAAGGACATATCAGCATAGAAAGACGAGACAACCAGCACTTGGATACGGGATATTGGCCAGGGATTAATACTGAGATTGGAGAGTTAGTGAGAGTGTAAGGCATGCTCAAGCCACAGGCCACAGCAACAGAAAGAACCTCTACACTTACATAAGATTCCATCAGTCTAAAATCACCACCGGTCTCCCTATCTTGAATGGCGATGACTTTAATCACTGATTATTTCCAATTGTCATATAGGTGGAGAACACTTCAGGCATGCCCATGTCTGAAATAGCGAGAGCCATCTTCAGTCCATTCTGTGCACCTCAATTTCTGAAATGGGCCACAGTGCCCAGGCAGAACTTTCAGGGGTGTGCACCAAATGGGGTCTGAGCCCAGTGACATTCTCATCACATTATCTCAAACCCAACAGTCCACCTGACTGAAAACTTTGCACTTTAAATCACTCATCTGGCACACAGGGCAACGAAACAAGAGTTTCATGATGCCACATTACACCACACAGCTACATCTATTGATATGAGGTCATCATCACCAGCATATATCATGTTTGGAAAGCAAGTGAGAATCACATTGCCAAGCCATCACGCATCCAAATTCTCCAAGATACATCACACTTCTTGACAAACAAGGAAGGATGAAGATGTTTCAAAGCTAGCATCCATGTACAGGACTATGTCAAATAAACATAGGACAAAGTTCAGAGTCACAAATTCCACAACGAAAATGTGAAGTGAGCCCAAATCTTATAAAGCCATGACACCTAATGAAGCAGTGCTGAGGAGGAACAGAATCGAGCTAAAGCAAGTGTACAATGCATCGATTGCATGCAGGGAAAATGAAATAACACACCAAGACAACAACAGTGTATTGGGACAACAGGGCAATAAATCAACATATTGATGATACATCTGTAAAACAACAGAAGGTAAATCAAGGACAAAAACTCACAAGATCTGGATGCGCCCAGTCATCAAACCACCAAAACAATGAATGGATTCTTCCTCAGTTCTGAGGAAGGGTTACTTGATCCAAAACAATAACTTTGATTTCTCCCCACAGATGCTGCCTGACTGGCTGAGCTTTTCCAGCAATTTTTGTTTGTGCTATGATTGGATTCCTAGAGTTCTGTACCTGTGCATTTTCTTGTACCTTTGTCTGTATAACATATTTTCAACTGTAGCATACAATAGCTATCTTTAGGGGAAAAAGGGGGGGGAATATTGTGTTTTCACTTTTGGAATGATATTGCTTTAACAGATCAAATATGTGAATGAGCCAAGTGCTCAGATGTTGTTGCGTGACCAGAGTGTGTCCGTACTGTAGTCTGAGGCACAGGCTGTGGCTGGAGATTACTCTGTACTGTTTACCGGAGAGTAAATCCACAAAGATCTTCAAATAGATGGAATCCGCATAGCTCATTTGTGTTATGCTTAGATAATACCAGATTATTATTAGGGAGGCAGACAGCAATATGAAGGGAAGATCACGCTCAGTTAGCCATGATCTAACTGAATGTTGGATCATGCTCAAGACCAAACAGTCTACTCCAGCTTCTGTTCGTCATGTTCTCTTGCTGCCTTAAATACTCCACAGCAAAGATGAAAATGGGGTGCAGAGCTTTTGCAGGTGTCCCTCTGTAGCTCTTCCCATGATCCCCAATGCACTGCCATGGTCTCAGAATTCTGGGGATTCTGCCAGTGGGCAAGATGAGGTCAGAGGCTGTAGTGAACACATTCTTAGTGTAACCAGGTATGTCTTATGAAAAACACAGTGGCGATGGCCGAGAATCTCCATGGAGCAAAATGCCACTGGTCGGCATGGTTTGATTTATTTATTTATTGTCACATGTATCTAAGCACAATGCAAAGCTTTAATTACGAGCAGTACAGACGATCATAGTGAGCAAGGACCTACAGATAAGGTGAAAAAAATACTTACAGCATTGAGGTTACGTTGCACAGGGTGTGCGCTAGGCAAGATGAACATTGGCAAAATCAGCTTTATATGAAGTTAGACAGTTCATTCTAGCTCAGTCTAATAACAGCAGGAAAGAAACTGTTCATTCACCTGCTGGTATGTGTGTTCAAGCTGCTGTATCTGCTGCCTGATAAAAGAGGCTGTGGGAGAGCATTACTAGGGTGCAATGGGTCTTTTCTGATGTTGGCAGCCTTTCTGCAGCAGTGTGCCATGTAAATGAAGTCCATTGATGGAAGCTGGGCTGTGCACACCAACTTTGGTAGTTTCTTATGGTCCTGGGCAGAGCAGTTGCCATACCAGGTTGTCATGCACCCAGGCAGTGTGCTTTCAATGGTGCATCGGTAAAAGCTGGGGAGGGTCCTTGTGGATATAACAAATTTTCTGAGCAGCTTCAGAAAGAAGAGGCATTCTTATGCCTTCCTGACAGTAGCATCTACATGGGAAGTCCAGGACAGATTGCGGATGAATCTAAGAATAATCTTAAGACACAAGGAGGAAGATGGCATAAAATTATGTTCACCCTACCGTCCACCATCTTCAGGCCTCTCCAGCCGCTGACAGCATCTCTGTGACCCCTAACATTGCTCCTACAGTAGCCAACATTTCTATTTCCAGATCCTGTTAGGCGAGGAGGATACCTGAGCTGCTCAAATGGGAATTTGATAGTCCAACACTAGCTCCTTATTATCTGTCACACACCTCAAATGCACTGCAACCAGGACACCTGCAGGACGGTAACTGGCCTTTGCATGTCAGTAGCCAGTGTTGCAGCTGAGACTTTTGCACTGTGAGGGATCACAAGCTGGACTTTCTGAGGGCACTTAACGAGAAACAAATTCCCCCTTCACAAGTTTTGAAATTAGTAATTGACAAGGTTTTCTATGCAACACCAGTGCACTGTCGGCCTGCCTATGTTTGAGTGCGTGCAGTAATTGTGCAAATGCAGTGTACAGTTGTTTTCAAGTAAATGAATTTGAACTGATTCATTCAGTGTGATGCGCTTTGAGATATATTTGAGAGAGGTGACGAGATGCCACACGTAAACAAGTCATCCTTCACTGCCCAGTAACTGATTTCCCACCAGAAGGATTTTTGTAAAAAGTACAAAGACCTGCAAAAAGCATTGCTATTGTATTTTCAGTAAAAATCTCAAAACATGCCCCGAAAAAATAAAAGCAGAAATGCTGGCAATACTCAACAGATCAGGCAGTGGGTAATTCAACTGACGTCCTTTCGTATGGATCCATAGAATGTGTTGCATTACGTCGCCCTCCAATGGCCTCATCTAAAACTTTCATTCTGTTCGGTTTGCGTTGACCACACAGTAACTGAAAAGCCGAGTAGTCAGGGCCAGATGACCTGGACTGTGCACACATTTATTATAACTCACGTTGCCGTTGTATCCATTATACAACATTTATAACATCTGTACAATGGAAGATTCCAACAAAAATGAAAAGGGCTTTCTCTGGTATCTTGCAAAGCAACATTTGTGGGTACAACTTATGTGAAAGGCAATTCTGTTAGAGACTAACAAGAACTGCAGATGCTGGAATCCAGGTAGACAACCAGGAAGATGAAAGACCACAGCAAGCCAGGCAGTGACTGGAGGAAAGGGGCAGTCAACATTTCGGGTATTCAGAACTGAGGAAGGATAATACCCAAAATGTTGACTGCTCTTTTCCTCCAGATGCTGCCTGGTTTGCTGCGTTCTTCCATGCTGCTGTTTGTCGAATTGACAATTCATAGATCATAGAATCCCTACAGCGTGGCAACAGACTCTTCAGCCGAACAAGTCCACACCACCCCTCCCAGCATCCCACCCAGACCCATCCCTCATAACCCACCTAACCTATGCATTCCTGAACACTGTGGGCAATTTAGCATGGCCAATCCACCCAGCCTGCACATCTTTTGACCGTGGGAAGAAACCGGAGCACCCAGAGGAAATCCACGCAGACACAGGGAGAACGCGCAAACTCCACACAGACAGTTGCCAGAGGGTAGAATCGAGCCCAGGCTCCTGGTGCTGTGAGGCCACTGTGCCACCCCAATCCAATTGTTAGTTTCCCCACACATACACCAAACACTACAATGTTTGACACTTTAATGTTACCCAGTCTTTAGCACTGCACTAGAAAGAAAGTCCTGCTTCTTTCACAAGTTGCATCTCCAAGTGCTGCACAGCCAATGAAGTGCTTTGGAAGGATAGTCACTGTTGTACTGTAAAAAAAAGCATGGTGCCAACCTTCACAAAGCAAGATATAACAATAGTAACAAAGTAATGGTCAGATTATGCAATGTTTTAAGCTATGTTTGAGGGATAAATATTGGCCAAGGCAGTTGGGAGAACTCCCCTGTTCTTCACATAGTGCCATAGAATCTTTTACCTCTAACTGAGAGCACAAATAGGACCTCGGGTTAATGCTCCACGTGAAAGACTGCACCACCAATATAGTGCAGCAGTGCAGTGTCAACACTTTTGAACCCATGACTTTCTTGCTCAGAGATGAGAGTGTTATCAATGGAACCAGTCAACAATACACTGACACACACCAGGAAAGCCCATTTAAGTACAGACACATCCAGGTCCAACCATGAAAATACTGAGACACTCATGGGATCTCCCACAGAAACAGACACGCTCCCTGCACTCCGTCAAATGCCTATACACCCCTAGGAAATCAAGTTGAGTAATGTCATTCCCCACAGGAAGGACATCTAAACACAGACAGACTCCTGGAGAATCTGTGATCTTAACTCCTGAAAGGCAAATGTTACCAAACCACAGATTCAGTTATTCTTAATTATAGAGTTAAGTTGTGAAGTAACTCCAGAGGCCAGTATCCCATCACCAAGTCATCCTCTATTTACATGTGCATAGTACTCGACACCAGTTCGGCTTCCTCAGAGCCAGCTCTGAGTGGACAAGACCTCTGACACTGCTTATTTCTGTCAGCTAGGGCTCCCTGATTGGACAAGGTTAACAGCCCCAATCAGGAAACTCATTCTATCAAGTCAAGCCGGCTGACCTTGTTACAATCACTACAAGTTAAGTCAATAGACTTAGTCAAAACATTCTGGAGACCTCATCACAGACCATCATGGGAATTTCAGGCTGAAAACAAATCCACAGATTTTGTTCAAATGTCATGGTACCAGTGATTTGTGATATAGCTTATGTTTGAACTGTATCTAGCTGTTTTGTTCTTCACCTTGCAAACAGGTGGAGGTCAACTACACTATACTTTACAATAAACTGATTAAATCTTCAAGGAAACAGCGACTGAATTAGTGCAAAGCTCAGATGAAGCAACATATGTTGTCTTGAAGGAAGAATCTCATCGATACATGGAGCATTATTGTACACAGCAAGTTTCTACAGAGTTAACAAGATGTAGAGCTGGATGAACACAGCAGGCCAGACAGCATCAGAGGAGCAAAAAAGCTGATATTTCAGGTCTGGACCCTTCTTCAGAAATGGGACAGGGGAAGGGGGCTCTGAAATAAATACAGAGAGAGGGGGAGAATGTAGAGGAGGCCACATCACAACCAGCGGAAACATCGGGGAGACCAAGCGGAGGCTCGGAGATCACTTTGTGGAGCACCTATGCTCAGTTCGCGACAAATGAGAACACCTCCTAGTCGCAAACCACTTCAACTTCCCTTCCCACTCTTTGGACGACATGTCCATCCTGGGCCTCCTCCAGTGTCACAATGATGCCAGCCAAAAACTGGAGGAACAGCACCTCATATTCCACCTTGAAGCCATACAACCTAATGGTCTCAATGGTCTCAAAATCTTCTCACCCCTGACCTCATCCCAAAACCAGCCCCCGCTCTCATCCTCGCCTCCTTGACCTGTCAGTCTTCTATCCCGTCTATCCGCTCCTCTCACCTCACTGACTAACGCCCACCCCCACTTCCTACCTGCACTCACCTACTAGCTTCATCCCCGCCTCCTTAACCTGCCCGTCTTCCCTCCCACCTACCCACCCTTCCCTCCTCACTGACCAACCCCTATCCCAACTCCCTACCTACACTCACCTTTACTAGCTTCATTCCCACCTCCTTGACCTGTCCGTCTTGTCTCCACCTATCTGTGCCACTATCCACCTTCTTTCACCACGCCCCCCCACTCTATATTTATTTGAGTCCCTTCCCCTCCCCCATTTCTGAAGAAGGGGCCAGACCCAAAACGTCAGCTTTCCTGCTGCTCTGAGGCTGCCGGGCTTGCTGTGTTCATCCAGCTCCACACCTTGTTATCTCAGATTCTCCAGCATCAGCAGTTCCTGCTATCTCAAAGTTTCTACAAAGATATGTGACAACTCAGGAAGCTGAATCCAGCAGCTGGATAGAGACAGGCCATGCAGTGCAGGTCAAGGTAACCTTCTGCAAACTAGGCACCTTAAGCCAATAGATAACAAAATTGATTCCCTGAAATGGAGACTCTAACACCAACTGCACATGGCAAACAATCAGTAGGAATTATTAATGAGACATGGTTACTTTCATTCTCTGAACAGGAAGGTCAGGGGCACTATTTTGAAAAGAGCTCAACACAGTATTTCACATTTGTTTTTTGTAATGGTCACCTTGAGGTCAAGTAACTGATGAAAACTTAATCCGTTGGATTCCCAGAGAGAGTAAGAGGTTACTAAATTGGGAACGTGGCTGCAACAGTTTCCAGGGTTCCACGTAGTGGACTAGTATGGTATGAATTTGCCTTCAGTTACACAAATATGATAGCGCTCAGTGGGTGCTGTAGCAGTAATGAATTTCAAAGCTAGGCTTTCAGTACACTAATCAGCCTCCAACCAGTTGCTATAGCAACCCAGAATGAAAGGAAAGAGAAATTGAGAGTGCAGGGGTGAGGACTTATAAAGCAATAACGGAAGCATCTCTCAGCCCAGCTGATCACACAAGCTAAAAGCCTGGGGCTCAGTATATTGTTTATAATCTGTCAAAAGTTTAGAACTCTTCTGCTCAGATGTTACATCTTCTGTTTCTGCTGGAAAGGACACAACTGAAAATGTTCTGTGAAGCTTCCAGGATGGCAAATAATGGGCACTGAATCTATCAGCAGAGAGCCCAAAGCAGCCAATGCCAAACAAGCACGTTACCGATACTAAGTAATTGCTAAAGCCTGCAACTATCCCTCTCTTTAGATCTGGGTGTCAACATTCCCTGGTCAAATAGCCTCCCGTATTCCAGCTTCTCTAAATATTAGCTTGACCAGGCCTCTATCCTTCATTCCATCATCAACGCCCACACTGGCCCCTTTAAACCTAGAGTTCCCTTTATAAAACCTGCATCTTGTCACCTGTCTCTTGCAATCTCCAATATCTTGAATTCCAGCTTTTTCACCGAATGCCCATGTGCCAGTTCTAATCTCTCACTCTTCACTCAATACTAATCTTTCATTCTTCTGTGAAGTAACTGTTTTCTAAATGCAATCTATTATTGATCCAGTCTGCTTGGGCTCATACTCAAAGCATGTAGGAAGGAACTGGCTTGCACCTCATATCTGTACCCCAATGACAGGCAGCAGTTTTAGGGGAAAAACAAACATCTTTTATCAAGCAAGTGTAAATTTGCAGCACCTCAGGGGAAGAGCAGAAGGGCATGATTAATTTAAAACCCCTTTCAAAGACATTATGGCTGAACACCCTACTTTTGTTCTGTATCAAATTCTCTGAACTGTAATGAAAGGAGAAACAGGGAAAGGAATGATCAACAGACTACCTTTTTTGTTGGACAGCCAGAAGACCAGGAGCTGTTGAGGCATTAAGACCTAGGAGGTCAACCACAGAGAAAATGGTCTGTTGTAGTGTAAATGCACGGAAGAAGGTCCCTTTAGCAACACGCAAACCACAGAATTACATGCAGACAACTGATAATATAAATTGTGCATTACAATTCAAACAGTCAGGTCTTGTAACACATGTAAACTGCAATGATGCTGCACTGCCCACGACACACACCTTATAAAGGACAAAAATAAATGTAACAGGAAGTAGGAATCAAGGTGGTTCAAAGGTATCTTTTACCAAGAATGGACATGTTACCTGAAATTTGTGGCTACAAGTATCAAGCCACATTAAAGATTCTCTGCATATCCAAAGGATTTATCTCCATAAAAATTAGGTGAGTCCAGTTGAGAGTTAAAATTGAAAATATAAAACAAATTAAAGGCTGTAGAGGGTAGCTACCAGAACAACAACAACAACAACTTGCATTTTATAACATCTTTAATGAATACTAAGGTGATTCTCAAGTAAAAAGGATAGGTACGTTTTAAGAAGCAATGCAGTTTATGGAGTGAAGGAAATCAGCGACATGCAAGAGGTAAGAACAGGAGTTGTCCACAGTTCATGGAGGGGCTGTTATTCTAGAGAAAAGTGCAAAGGTAGGGGAGAGGAATGGCCATGCAGGAAATTAAAATTAATAATTGAATTTTAAAATCAAGAAGTTGAGTGACTGGGATTAATGTAGTCAGTAATTACAGAGGTGCTTGGTAAATGAGGAGAGTGAGTAATGCTGGATTTGATAAAATTGATTGGTTTTCTGTTGACAATGCAGAGGTACATGGTTTCTGTTCTTGCAGTTTGCTGCAATTCCTGCAAAGTGACAGTGGAGGGAACCAGTAGCCCAGCCTGTATCCGGAACACAAAGGGATGATGTGGAGGTGCTGGTGTTGGACTGGGATGGACAAAGTCAAACAGGACATGACACTAGGTAATAGTGATGAAGGGTCTAGGCCCGAAACGTCAGCTTTTGTGCTCCTGAGGTGCTGCTTGGCCTGCTGTGTTCATCCAGCCTCACATTTTATTATCTTGGAATCTCCAGCATCTGCAGTTCCCATTATCTCTGATACTAGGTAATAGTCTAACAGGTTTGTTTGAAATCACAAACTTATGGAGTGCAGCCTCTTAATCAAGTGCAGTGAAAGGAACGACACAAGCAAGGACTGCCACAAAACAGAAAAAACAAAGAACTGTGGATGCTGGAAATCAGAAACAAGAACAGAAATTGCTGGAAAATCTCAGCAAGTCTGGCAGCATCTGTGGAGAGAAAGCAGAGTGAATGTTTCGGGTCTGGTGACCGTTCTTCAGAACTTGCCTCCAGGCTCAGTCCAAATGTAACCTCTCCAAAAGGCAGAGGCTGGAACTAATGAGACAAACAGAACAATTTACTTTTGTCTCAATCCAGGCTGCATCGCGACCTCATCCCAAGCCCACTGACTGTCCCTAGGCTCATTCCACAGTACCTGATGCCCTTCACATGACCTCTGACGGTTATGTCCGTTTTGGGTGGAGGACTGGAAATCACATTTGAACCGATTTTTGCCCCTACATCAACCTACTGGTCAGTCATCTTCCCAGGCTGTTCATTTTCCTGCTCTAGTGGCCGTTATTTGCTAAGGTTTTACAGATGAATGGGCAAAGAGCAGTAACAACTGGTTGCAGTAAGCTGTACACTGATTCTTGATCACTCCTCTCCATGTGCACATTCCAAATCCTGAGCAGCAGTGTCTCTAATATGAATGCACTGCCTCAGAATTTCAAGGTTGTGGACCCATTTCTCGCATCTTCCCATTCTCCTGCATTACAGAAACCCAAGTTTAGCATAAGAAATGGGAGCAGGAGTAGGCCATCTGGCTTGTCGAGCCTGCTCTGTCAATCAATAAGATCATGTCTGATCTTTTGTTGGACTCAGCTCCACTTAACCGCCCACTCACCATAACTCTTAATTCCTTTACTGGTAAGCTTGGCATCACCTGCTTCAATTAATCTGCTCCCCTTTTCTTTGTAACCTTGGCTTTGTGCCTCAGCCTTCACCTGGATCTTTCAATAAATGAAATACAGTTCGCTGAACACTCCCATGCTGATCACCCATCTCACATACCTTTACCACACTACCAGTGTTAAGGTTTTGTAACAAACAAAATAAAAACATTTCAAACACAGGCAGAAGCAAGAAAGGAACATGAAGCAAACTGAGGTATTAAAAATCACTGTGTAAGTGCAAGTCTTTCTTTTGCAGATAGTCAGAGGAAGAAGCAACAGGTAGTCTGCAAAATGCTGGCATAGGGAAAAATTCAATAACAGAAACAGGATGGAGTTTACTACACAGAAATACAAGAACTTCAACCTAATCCTTCTAAAGTTCTTGATCAGAGTTGGGTTACATCAAATCACATTCTTCAAACCATTTCCTGTTCACAAGCACGGAACAGAAATTACCTCAAAATATGAAAAAGTTTAAAAAATAAACTACAGCCTCACAGTTAACGATATAAGGGAGCTGCAGTTTTTATTAGTTTTGATTCTTACACTACAGAAGTGTAACAGCAAAGCATTGTGCACGGATTTTAGTGGAATCAAGGGTTATGGGGATAAGGCAGGAACAGGATACCGATTGTGGATGATCAGCCATGATCATAATGAGTGGTGGTGCTGGCTCAAAGGGCCGAATGCCCTATTCCTGCACCTATTGTCTATTGACGGGCTGGGTTCTGACCCTGGAGTAGAGGGCAGGAATGAACCTGCCCCTGTTTGCCCCAGAGCCAATTAATGACCATCAGGATGTGAGCGGGCTTGAGAGGCAGGCCTTCTGCATGCAGCTGTGATGCAAGTCCTACCTTCAGGGCTGCTGGCCATTACCAGAGAGGAGGGTCCCAGCTCTTATTATAGGTTTTATTCTTAGGCACTGTAGGATATGAATCACACAAAAAATTTAATAGCCACTAAAATTGAGATAATGCTGCTGGGCAATGCTAAGAATTCATCCGAACCAATTACATCAGTGTCTTCATGACAGAAAGAGAGCTGAACTCCAGAGAGAGTCAGAACCTTCAGAAGAGTAGGGGCAGCTGTACCCTAGAGGTAATCAGCACCCTAGTTTGGGGAGGGACGGGAGGGGAGGATAAACAGATCTCTACCTCAGGTGAAAGTCGGCATCTTCAGTGGGGCAGGTGAGGAAGATTATGAAATAGGCAAAAATATGACTGCAAGCCACTCATCTTTTGGGAAGTGAGGGATGACACCAAGGAGACCAACAGCAGTGAGGAAAGGATTACAGTTGATAGAGGATCCTGTTACACAGCTCACTGCTTCTCACTCCATAACCATCATTCTCTTGGACAGAAACAAGGACTGAAGCCCAGTCAGGACAGGCACTGCTAAACATGTCTCTTTATTCAATGAAGCTTGACTCTAGAATGTGGCAAAGAGAGGTTCTTACTGGAAGGATGGTGGCCTGGAGTCGCCGATGCCGCCAGTCCTCTCAATGGGGGGTGGTAACTCTGACATACTGTCTGCACACTGTGAGCCGCCATCAGATGCTGAGCCTTCAGCCAAGACCAGCTGTGAAGAAAGATAAAGGCAGAGGTTGAGTGGGTGGGGAGGAAGCTGCACACAGGGTACACTTAAGTGGGGGGGGTGAGGGGAAATAGGTGGAGGAAGGAGTGGAAACAGGAGGAGACGTTAAATTATTGCCAGGGCGGAGTGACAGAGACAGGTGGGGGTGGGGGGCAGTGTATGGTGGTGGTGAGTAGGGAGCAAGGGAATGGCTGTGGTGGGGGAAGGGTGGCTGACACAAATTGGATAGGGACAGCACCAAATAAGCCACTTTAACATTCTGAATCTTGTTTTATAAGTTGTCATCATACAATCAGCCAAGAGTTTGAACAAAAATTACCTTAACAACAATGAACTTCTAAACTGTTGTGGTGAGAAGAGAGAATAGGTACTTGCAAACTTATTATTTTTCCTTTGCTTTATCCTCATGCCATTTCTGTGCGCAGGGCAATTTAAATTCCATTTATTGATGTGCTGTGCCTGTAACTCCTCATGAAAGCAGTCAAGTTGATCAGTATCACTTTCCGCTCCATTATTAGAGGACTAGCCAATGTTAGCAAGGGCACAACACACATTTCCTTCTGCGCCCTGGTGTCACCAGGTACTATTTTGAATAATATATCCTGTTTATTCTCTTCAATTTCTTTTCAAAAATAGTGAGAATTGTCTAAATATAAAATTAACCATTTTCTAAAATAGAATGAAGATGAATCTCAGTTAAAAACAGACAGGTGAAAGGGAATAAATAAAAGAAAGGGTGAGAAGAAGGAAAGACAGAAAAGCAAGTGAGAGGTAACAGAGATAGTGTAAATGTAAGAAATATCCAGCAAGACAGAAAGAAAGAGAATAACAAGTTGGTACAAAAATTCAATTATACTTTGATAATAAAATGTGAGGCTGGATGAACACAGCAGGCCAAGCAACATCTCAGGAGCACAAAAGCTGACGTTTCGGGCCTGGACCCTTCATCAGAGAGGGGGATGGGGAGAGGGAACTGGAATAAATAGGGAGAGAGGGGGAGGCGGACCGAAGATGGAGAGTAAAGAAGATAGGTGGAGAGAGTAGAGAGATTCCCTGAGGTTGGTCTGGAGGGAGGAGGGTAACTTCTTCAGGTTAGGCATCCCTGGAAGAGGCTTCGCAGTGAGGTTAAAATAGTATCAGAGATAATGGGAACTGCAGATGCTGGAGAATTCCAAGATAATAAAATGTGAGGCTGGATGAACACAGCAGGCCAAGCAGCATCTCAGGAGCACAAAAGCTGACGTTTCGGGCCTGGACCCTTCATCAGAGAGGGGGATGGGGAGAGGGAACTGGAATAAATAGGGAGAGAGGGGGAGGCGGACCGAAGATGGAGAGTAAAGAAGATAGGTGGAGAGAGTAGAGAGATTCCCTGAGGTTGGTCCGGAGGGAGGAGGGTAACTTCTTCAGGTTAGGCTCCTTCAATTATACTTTCATTACTTCTGGATGGTCCTAAGCATTGTTAGCCAAGGAAGAAATTTTTAAGCACTTTTGGAATGTAGGAGTCAATTTGCACATGGCATGCTCCAACAAACGTAGCAGTGGTAATGTCAGATCGCATGCTTTCCTGATGTAGGTTAAGGAATAAACATTAGTCATACGCCACTGGTCTTCTTCAATTTGTGCCATGGGGTCTTTTAAATCGAACTGACCGGGCAGGCAGGATCTGGGTTTCATGTTCCAGTCAAATGATGGCACCTCCAACATTGCAAAGTTGCCTAGGTGCTGCACTAAGCCTCATTTACAGACTCAGTTGTTGGAGTTAACTCGAACAAAAATAGTTTCTGTCGTGAGAGTTATCACAGAGCTAAGGCAAATAAGTCTCTAGATAGCATGAGTTAGTTTTTTCACCATCGCTGAGTTGCTAGAAGCACATTCAAGGACCTTCTACATCTCATTGTGGCTCAATGGTCAAATACACTGTCCTATATAGTAATAAGGCACACAGAGCAGTCCTGGGTCCTCCTCTTATATTGTGCTGAGTCAACTGATCACAGACAAGGCTGGAGAAGGTAAATTAATCTCAGCATCCTTGATTAAAGGGAAAATGAATGAGCTCATAATGTCAAATAATCTACTGAACACGAAATGTAGTAACAAATTTGCACGCAGATAGAGCCTGTGTACAGCCGTGGAATGAGTGGCATGTTGATTGCTTTTTTTTAAGCAATGTTGCTAAGAGATAAATGTTGGCTCAGGGCACTGGAGACAGTTCCATAGCTCGCTTGGAAAGAACACCATAAGAGTTTTTTCCAAAGTTTTTAGTACTTTTCCTGGAGTTCAACTTTGCTAGAACAGATTGTGAGATTCAACTGAGGCATGAAAGTGGCTCTAGCAATATTGAAGTCAATGGGAATTGGGAAAAACTGTGCTGGTTATAAACATACCTGGTACAAAAAGGATGGCTACAGTTATTGGAGACCAATCATTTCATTCCAAGGAGATCACTGGAAGAGCTCTTCAGACAAACACCTTCTGCGACAACAATGACTTTCTCTCCATCATAATGTATAATTAACAAAGTGGCCAAAACATGTTTAGACTTTAATGTTACTGGGTGTTTTATAGAGTTATATAGAGTCATACAGCACGGAAACAGACTCATCGGTCCAACTTGTCCTTGCCAGCCAAATCTCCCAAACTAAACTAGTCCCATTTGCCCACATTGGCCCGTATCCCGCCAAACATTTCCTATTCATGTACCTGCCCAACTGTCTTTTAAAAAATGTAACTGTACCTGCATCTGCAAATTCATCTGGCAGCTCGTTCCACATACAAACCACCCTGTGTGTGAAAAAGTTGCCCTTAGGTCCCTTTTAAATCTTCTTTCGCTCACCTTAAACCAAAGCCCTCTAGTTTTGGACTCCCCAACCCTAGGGAAAAGACCTTTGCTATTCACCTTATCTATGCCCCTCATGATTGTGTAAACCTCTAAAAAGGTCACCCCTCAACCTCGTGTGTTCCAGTGGAGAATGTCCCAGCTTATCCAGCCTCTCTTTGAAACTCAAACCCTCCAGTCCCGGTAAGGTCTTTGTAAATCTTTTCTGCACTGTCTCCAATTTAATAACATCCTTCCTATGCAGGACAACTAGAATTGTACACAGTTACCCAAAATTGTCCTCATCAACAACAAGCACAACCTCAACATGACGTCCCAACTCCTATACTAAATGGTCTGAGCAATGAAGGCAAGTGTGCCAAACATCATCTTTACAACCCTGCGTATGATGCAACTTTCACTGAACTATGAATCTGAACCCCAAAGTCTCTCTGTTCTGCAATGCTCCCCAGGGCCCTACCATTAAATTTGCAAGTCTTGCCCTTGTTCTTATTACCAAAATGCAATACCTCACGTTTAGCTAAATTAATCTCCAACTGCCACTCCTCGGCCCATTCGCCAAATTGATCAAGTCCCCCTTATGATCTTAGATAACCTTTCTCACCATCCACCATATCACCAATTTTGGTGCCATCTGCAAATTCACTAGCCATGCTTCCCATGTTCTCATCCAAATTTTTTGTATAAATGACAAGAACAGTGGACCCAGCACCGATTCCTGTAGAACACTGCTGATCACATGCCTCTAGTGCAAAATACAACCTTGCAACATCATCTTCTTCCTCCTACAGTCAAGCCAATTTTGCATCCAACTGGCAAGCACTCCCTGAATCCCATGTGATCTAACATTACTACCAGTCTACCGTGTGGAACCTTGTCAAACACCTTACTACAGCCCACGTAAACAACATCTACCACACTGCCCTCATCTGTTTGAGAGACACAATTTCCCAAATACAAAGCAAGCTGACTTATCCCTCATCAGTTCTTGCCTCTTCAATTACATGTAAACCCTGTCTTTCAGAATCCCCTCCAACAACATGCCTACCACCAACATCAGACTCACCAGTCTGCAGTTCCTAGGCTTCTCCTTGCAGATATTCTTAAACAAAGGCACAACATTAGCCACTGTTCCAGCACCTCACCCGTGATTTTAGACAATACAAATATCTCTGTAAGGGCCATGCAATTTCTTCCCTAGCTTCCCACAATGTCCTAGAATACACTTCATCAGGTCCTGGAGATTTATGTACCTTTATGCTTTTTAATACTTCCGGCATTTCCTCTTCTGGAATTTGGACTGTCTTCAAGACGTCAATACCTATTTTCCAGAGTTCCCCAGGTTCCACATCTTTCTCCACAGTAAAAACTGACGCAAGATATTTGTTTGGTATCACTCCCATCTCCAGTGGTTCCACATACAGATGACCTCGTTGATCTTTAAGGTGTCCTATTCTCTCCGCAGTTGCTCTTTTTCCCTCAATATACTTTTAGAATCTTTTTGGATTATTTCTCACCTTATCTACCAAGGCTTTCTCACATCCCCTTTGTGCCCTCCTGATTTTTATCCAAAGAATGTTCCAACTCCCCTTATACTCTCCAAGAGATTCACTTGATCCCAGTTGTTTATACCTAACATATGCCTCCTTTTTATTCTTGACCAGAGCCTCATTATCTTTAGACATCTATTGTTCCCTACTCCTTTCAGCCAACAGGAATACACTGCCTGTGAACTCTCATTATCTCACTTTTGAAAGCCTCTCACTTGTCAGTCATCCCTTTACCTGCGAACAGTCTACTCCAATCAGCTTTTGAAAGTTCCTGTCTCAAATCGCCAGAATTGGCCTTATTCCAATTTTGAACCTTAACTTTTATACAAGGCCTATCCCTGTTGACTGGTACAGCTCTAAATCTGTACACCAGTTTGTCAGAAGAGAAACTGTTCAGCAGCAATACTTATGCTTATGAACTTGTCACCAATGGTCACGAATTAAAATGTGGGACTACAAGAAAGAAACCTAGTCGGATATTTGTAGAATTTTCAGAAGAAAAATTAAACGCCGCGGAATCAGTGGTTTTGATCACGGAAGCTAGAAAAAAATGTTTGAGAACATTGGGGAAATCATGATTCTGGAAGATTTCAGAAACCAGTAACCGTAAGACTTACTTAGCATAAAGTATCAAATATCTAAGAAGTAGCAACAATTTTGGTGCATGTCTACAATAACTCTCACAGTTACATGTGGGGATGTTTCCATTAGTGAGAGAGACTAGGACCCGAGGGCATAGCCTCAGAGTAAAGGGGCAATGCTTTAGAACTGAAACGGGAAGGAATTTCTTCAGCCAGTGGGTTAAGCTGTGGAACTCATTGCTGGAGAGGGCTGTGGAAGCCATGCTGTTGAGTGCATTTAAGACACAGACAGAAGAATGGGGTTGAGAAACATATCAGCCATGATTGAATGATGGAGCAGCACTGATGAGCCAAATAGTCTAATTCTGCTCCTACAAATCACGGTTTCATGGGAATCCACAATTAAATCAAAGGACAGAAAATCTGCAGATGGAAACAAATGCCATGATCAAAATGGACTTGTATGAAATTTTACTGACATAAAACTCATCGGATGTAATATATAAACAGGAAAAATTTTACAAGAGAAATAATGCTACAAAGAAGTTGTTGATAGAAGATGAATATGCCTCTGGTATGAAGAAAGATGTGTAAACTGTGTTATCATTTTTGGATTTAGACTGTTTTAAAAAGAGAGGCATATGGGTGTGGGTTAGTGTTGGAAAAGTTTTATTTTAACAGGGGTCAGAAAGTCATTCAAGAACAGTGATCTAAATACCACCAGTTAAAAGAAAACATGTGACTGCATTAGAAGCTTGAGAGAACCTGAGGAGAGTTAATTGGAAAAAATGGTTATTTCATTGGGTTTATGAAAAGCAGTGTGAACAATCATCATTTATTTTATTTTCAGTTCAGTTCAGTTCAGAAAAGCGTAGTTTTATTTTTAAGAAATCAAGAGTTGAGTTCAAAAGCACGTTTTAGTTCAGTTCAGTGAAAACCAGTCATTGCAACAGCGGTGTTTGTTTCTCCAGTAGATTTAGTATCCATGCAAGGAGATGAAATAAGAATATAAGAATCAGGAGCAGGAGTAGGCCACCTTTGAGCTCATGCCACCATTCAATAAGATCATGGCTTATCTTTTCATGGCCTGAGCTCCACTCAACCATCTCTCAGCATAATCCTTAATTCCTTTACTGTTCAAAAAGTTATTTATCTTAGCTTTAAAAACATTCAATGAGGAAGCCTCAGCTACTTCACAGGGCAGTGAATTCCACAGGTTCACAACATTTGGGGAAGTTCTCCCTCAATTCTCTCTAAATCTGCTTTCACCTAATTTTAAGGCTCTACCCTCTTGTTCTAGTTTCCCCCACCAGTGGAAATATTCTCCCTGCTTCTATTTTATCTATTCCCTTCATCATGTTATATGTTTCTTTAAGATCGCCCCCACATTCTCCTAAATTGTAATGAATATAATCCCAGGCTACTCACTCTCTCCTCATAAGACAACCATCTCAACTCTGGAACCAACCTTGTGAATCTCATCTGCACCCCCTCCAGTGCCAATACATTCTTTCTCAAGCAAGGAGACCAAAACTTCATGCAGTACTCCAGGTGTGGCCTCACCAGCACCTTCAGGTTATTAGAACTGCTGAAAGTTTAGGCTATTAGATTTGTGAAAGGTTTCTGCCATCAGATTCAGGATGAAATTGTACAAATGTTTAACAGTTCCAAGGAAGAAAAACCAGAAGGAGTCAGTTAAGTAGAAACTTGAACAGTTGAGATAGAAGTATAATTTCACTGGACTTGTTTATGGATAGCATTAGGAAACAGGTTCAACCTGTGATTTAATGCTTGTATTAAGATCTTTCTAAGGGTAACATATACATATATATCCAGATTCAAAGTGATTTGCAAAGAAGCTAACGTAAGGTTAGAAAAATCTTTTCACACAGCGATTAGTTAGGGTATGGAATGCCTGCAAGTGCGATGAAGGAAAGTTTGAGTGAGGTATTCAAGAGGGTATTGGATGATTATGTGGATAGAAATAATGCAAGGGCATGGGGAGAAAATAGGAGATTGGCACTTTGTGAAGATGTTCATGTGAATATGATGTCTCATGTGAATATTTTTAAGTGGCTAATCATGTTATTAACTAACTAAATGGAACAATTAACTATATGATCTACAACCAGCTTTCATTCTGTGATCAGACTTGTCCAGTCACCTTGGATCAGGACAAAGGTCAAAAATTAGGATGCTTACTGATGACTGCACAATGTTCGGCACTATCTACAATTCCTCAGGTACTATATCTATCCATGTTCACGTGCAGCGAGCCCTGAACAACATTCAGGCCTGAGGTGATAACTGGCAAATAAAATTCATAATGTTCTGGTGCCTGGAATATGGCCACCGTCCTTGTAAAGGTGTAGTATTCTGGACATAGTATTTCTACATATTACATATTCTAATAGATCCCACTCAGTTGCCACATATTAACATTGAAAAACACCTGGTTGAATTTTGAAGCCCACCAATATTGGGGCTGGAAGCAGACAGAGTCTGAAAATTCGAATGCTTAGCTGACATGTTGGCTTTCTGACCCCCAGTTCTAGATATCAGTTTGACTGCCCAAAGAATCTGCCTGCCTCAATAAGGCAGAAAGGCAATTAGGTTCATTAAGAGTCTTGTTAAAGTGAAGGAGGCTGAGTGGGATTTTCTAGTCAGCCTCAGGTTTCCAGGTGTAAAAGAATGGGCGAAGATCAGCTCCCTGGAGGTAAGCATGCAGAAGCAAGCAGGGGTGACTGTGTTCCGAACAGCCTACAGTTCTTTTCTGACTGCTTGGGTGGTGATACCACCAAAGATTACTACAGAGTGTTTGGTCCCCTCCAATGTGGCTGTCTGGCTACTTTTTCTGGTTTTATTTAAAAATGCTTTAAAGAAGCCGAGTCTGGACCTTCCTGTTGAACTGTACGTCCTGTTACTTACCTTGAACTGCAGTAGGGTGTTTCTCTGAAGATGGAAAGCCTCTAATTACCAACTCTAACCCATCTGTTACACTTAATTGGATAGGACCATCTCTCGTAAAAAAAATTATCAACTTTATTCATTTCCCACCAATACAGGTTCGGGATCTAAAAACAGTTTCAGTCGCCATTCCGCTCAGTGGGAGAATTCAGTCTGCATGTTCTATCATCTTTCTTCATAACCCAGACCCTCTGATTTTATGCATCTATCTCATGGCTCTTCTTTGCATCAGTTTCAGGGAGTGTGAATGCCTTCTTGCATCAGTGACCAAATGACAGATTGCAATTCAGGTAAAAGTTGTGACCAGAAGCTTGCATTTAAAACAAAAAGAAATCTGCACCTAAGATTCAAATCAGTTACAAATGAATTCAAGGAAACAAGGAAGAATTTCATTTCTCAGAGTGGTTAGAATGTAGAACACATTACCACAGGAAGTGGTTGAAGTTCATTGTTTAGATACTTTCATCAGAAAAATAGACAAGTACAGGTTATAAAAAAGACAGAACAAAATGCTGGAAGACTGGTGGGAGGTATATGGGAGGAGATCTGTGTGGAGCCTAAACACCAGTACAGGATGTGTGCATCAAAAAGACCTTTTGATATTCTGTGTAATCTAGATCCTTTCCCACAGGAGATTGGGTGGAGGTGAGAGAGAGAGAGAGAGAGAGAGAGAGAGAGAGATTAAGAACAGCTGTGAGTCAAGATTTGTCTCGGAATAGTTGAGTAATGAAATGTGAACTTTGAAATCTTTTATTCCATCTTTCTTAATATTGCTGCTATCCATTGCTCATTTTATAGCACGATTGGCTGATAAGCTTCCTTTGGCTTATCAGTGTCTCTGTGGAGCAGTACTGATTTGACTTTGGACTCTGTAGCTTGGGCCTAAAGATTCTGGACTTAATGCAAAAGCAGAGGCAAGAAATCAAGAAACTATAATTTTATCCCTAATAGTCACTGGGCCGGCACCCTGACCTAGATCCTGACTGCATCACGTTATCACAGACCATATAATCCAACAGACATTAAAAAGACAATTATAAGGAGAAGGAACCCTCCACCTTAGGAACTATATTTGGCATCTGTGGCCCATCACCATCCCAACTGGGATAAGCTAACTCAACACAGTTTCACAATAGGCAATGCCCTTGGACTCTGTGGGTGTTAAGATGAATCCCATCTGCCTTCTCAGGTTAATGGAAATACATGAAGAGGAATAGAAGAGGTGTTCAGTGTCCTGGCCAGTACATTCCCTCATTGAAAACAGCAAAAAGCAAATGAAATGATCATTCACCTCACTGCTATTTCAGGAACCTTGCTGTACAAAACCAGAAGGCAACTTGTGTTCGGCTTGTAGGGAAAGTACAGTGACTTGAAGGAACAGGAACAGGGGCTATTTCAGAGGCACAATGATGGGAATTTCATGATTCACTAAATCATTGTTACTTGTACACACATATAGAAGTCAGTCAATCTGGTCATCTCCATGCTAGCTCTTTTCTAGAAGAAATCAAATAAGCCTATTAAAAACTATGTAAAGTGGCTGGCGTAACAAAAACATCCCTTTCAGAATTTTCCTGCCTGGATAATTGTGATGAGATAGTTCACAGTCACCAGCTACACTGCTTACTACAAGCCAAAAGGTTTGTGAATGCCTTGCCTGATCTATCAGGTGAGATACAGAATCCTTCCAATATTTTGTGCAAAATTCCCATCCACCATTTACCCTTCTTGGTGGGATTTAACAAATTTCCTACACAATTAAAACAGAGCAGCTGTTTTGCAGTGTTGTTGACCTGAAAAAGAAGCAGCATGGCAGAGCATCTACTGGCAGCTTGGTGATTCATCTACCCATTTAGGACAACCTCACAGCTGAGAACGGTCATCCATTACCCTCGATGTTGGTACCAGGTACAATGGAATATCTGAAAAGTGTGAAGGCTAGGCAAATTGATGGTGACCCCCTGCAAGCCCTCCTCCATACTGTGAGTGAGCAATTCTAATACTATAGGACGGTTAAAAGCAAAATCTCAGTCTTTAAACCTTCCGACAAGGCTCAATGTCAAATTTTATTTCATGATCACTATGCAGCTTCACTCATGGAAAAATATTTTACTACCTTAAAGATGTCACCCAAGCTTGAGTTGTTGCTAAATAATGCAGAATATATGTGTTATAGATAACAGAGTAATACAATCATTTTAATGCACAACAACGACTTGCATTTAACCAGGAGCTTACCAAACAAAATTTGATACCGATTCACAAAGATAGGCGACCAAATGCTTATCCAAGGGTTAGTTTTAAGGGTAACTTAAAAGGAGGACCGTACTCAAGGCCTAGTCAGCTGAAGGGCGAGGAATTGGTATCATACTGACATCACTGGAGTAATAGTTCAGACGCTCCTGCTAGTGCTCTGGGGACACAGGTTCAAATCCCACCAGTGGAATTTAAATTCAGTTAATAAATCTCAAATATAAACATAATCTCAGTACCCTGGTACTATCATTTTCATTGTTTGTTGTAAAAACATACCTGTGTCTATAACATCTGGGGGAAATTGCCATCCTGATCTGGCCTACATGTGACTTCAGACTCATTTCAATGTGGTTGACTCTTAAATGCCCTCTGAAGTAGACTTACAAGCTACTCAGTTCAAGGGCAATTAAGGATGAGCAAAAAAGGTACTGGATTAGCAACGATGCCCAAATCCCCAAAAAAAAAACAGTAAAAGGAAATTCACACGAAATGCGCTGGACACACAGATTGATCCCTTCTGAAAGCAATAGGAGTCTCTAATTCTTTTATCAAGTTACTTATTCCTTCCTGTACTGCTAGCAACAGCATCACTGGTTTCCAGGTGCTGTACATTATACCACTCCTCTATTATATAAAGCTACCACTCTCCTCGCATCCTGTCTGTGCATTATATATTGAGAATCCCAGTCGTTTTTATTTGGTTTCTCACTGATTTGCATTATCATTGACAGTGTATGCTGCAGACAGATTGTCCAATGTTATACGTAAACCAATAAATATGCAATATGTTACTGGACTACAACTACTGCCTTCTACTAACTGTCCCTAAAACGTGTCTGCCTGATTTCTGATTATATCAAGCATCACCTCACTATTAATTAGTAAGCAGCAGTAAATTCACTATATTTCAGAATCACTGCCTGGTGATTCAAGGAATAATGTTAGGACTGTCTGTTCCTGTGAAGGAGCCAACTCTAAAAATTAACAACACTTGCTTGCTCACTGAGCTGTGAAATTCGTGTACTTTCTGCATGGAATTCAACATGCCAATATTCATGAATTTTTTGTATTTCTACTCATCAGTCACAAAAGTTCAAGAGCACCTAGTCATTGATATCAAGACATAAAATTCTTCACAAGGCTTTACTGGTTTAATTCCTAAAACCCAGCACACACTCGTTTTACAACAGTACAGTTACAATACAAGATCCCATTCAGAACGGTCTTAAACTGGTTGCATTTATGTACATCTGTGTGCACATGTTCCCTTATGTATCTGTGTACTGATATCTGCATCTCAGTATCAAGGCTAATGACAATAAAACTGTGATTTTCAGAGCATATAATACAACAAAGTGTTCCAAAATGTTTGTAGAGGTGGTTATCAAAGTTCAACACCAAGGCACACAAAGAGACATTAGGGCAAAGAACCAAAAGCCTGGTTAAAGAAATAAAGTATAATAAGTGGTCCAGACAAGAAAACAGAGGTAGTGTAGTTTAGGGAGGGAATTCCAGTGCTGAGGGTTTTGGTGGAAGACTGGCACCAATGGCGAAGTGATTAAATACTTACACAATTAGAACACAGCAGCTGTTTTGCAGTGTTGTTGACCTGAAGGAGAAGCAGCATGGCAGAGTATCTACTGGTACCCTGGTGACATTTGTGCCAACTGAGACTTCTATCAGCCCTGTTGCCAAGGAGAAAATTTCATCTACCCATCCAGGACAACCTCACAGCTGAGAAGGTCCACCCATTACCCTCGCTATTGGTACCAGGTGCAATGGAGGATCTGAAAAGTGTGATGGCTACAAAAATTGATGGTGAGCCTCTGCAAGCCCTCTACCATGCTGTGAGTGGACAGTGGGCAATTCAATATTATAGGATGGTTAAAAGCAAATTCCCCACCAGGTCAAACCAGACTGGCAATCAGATTCTAGGATCCAGGGATTATTAGTGCACAGCTCCATTAGTTTCATCAGTACACAAGCTGTGTGCATGTGCATGGGGCAGGGCCAAGGGCTGGAATAGAAGCCGGGTCCCTGGCACTGTGAGGCAGCATGGCTAACTGAGCCACCATCCAACCCGATACCGCCCTCTCTTCCATTTTCTGAATTCCAGCTAATTCTGGGATATTACTCATATTCTCTACTGAATACTGATGCAAAGTACCTCATCAATTCATCTGCAATGTCCTTACTTGTCATTAATTCTGCAGACTCACTTTCTATAGGACCAATGCTCACTTTGATGACTCATTTCTTTGTTAACTATCTATAGAAACTCTTACTATCTATTCTTATCATCTTTTAGTCATTCTTTGAATTTTTAAATATTCTCTTAATCTTTTGACCTGCCAATCATATGTCCGATTATAAACATTTTTCTTTAAGTCTGATATTATCCATAAAATTTTTAATTAACCACAATGGTGGGTCCTCTCTTGAATATTTTTTTTCGAAGGGAAGTCTATCTACTCGATGTATTCTGAATTATCCCTTAAATGTCTATCAGGGCAACTCCATTGACCTTCACTGACTCAATCTGCCAATTCAGCTTAGCTGGCTCTGCTTTCAAGCCCTCATAATGGGCCTTATTTAGGTTTAAAATACTAGTCTTGGAGCCACTGCCCACTTCTTCAAAGTGAATGTAAAATACAGTCATATTTTGATTCCTAGACCCAGGGGTACCTTTACGATGAGATCATTAATTAATCATTTTTCTATACTAGCCTCTCTGGCTGGGTACAAAAGTGCTACAAAACTATACCAGAAACTTTCAATGAACTCCTCATTCATCCTACTTTTGCCCATTTAATTTTTCCAGTCTATGTGTAGATTATTATCTTCCACAATTATTACCATGCTTTTCTGACAAGCTATCATTACTTCTTTCTTTATAATCCATCCTAACACAAGGTTATTGTTAGGAGCCTTGCACATCACTCCTGCAAATGAGTTCTTGCCTTTATCAACCCAAAGCACTTCCATTTCCTGGCGTTCTAGACTTAGATCATCCCTCTTCAATGTGGTAATGCCACCATTTATTAGTACAGCCACCTTTTTCTCTAGCTTCTTGTCCTTCCTAAATGTCCTGTACCTTTCACTATTCTAGTTCAATCCACATTATCCCATAGCTACATCTCTGTAATGGTTATTAAATCAACTTACTAATTTCTATTTGCACTCAGTTCACCTGTTTTGTTCTGAACGCTGTATGCATTCAGTTACTCAGCCTTTAATTCGGCCCTGTAATTATTTTTGTAATCTTTAGCCTTATCTGTTGATTGACTTTTAGACATGCACTCTCCATCCCTTCCTGTCATTTGGGGTTTATTATTTCCCATATTGGGAAATTACTTTATTACCCAATTCTCATGCCTTTACCAAATCATTCATTTATCACATATTCTGAAATTTGAACCCTTGCTCCATGTTTAGTTTAAAGCCTTCTCCATGTCCCCAGATATTGCTAGATTACCAGTCCCCAGGCACAATTCAGATGTAGACTATCACAAGAGATCCTACTTTCTTCAACATTAATGCCAAGTCCCACAAGCTGGAACCCATTTCTCCCACGCCAAAAGATCCAATGTCCTTAGTTTTACCTTCAAAAATAAAGAGCTCGCCAGATGGCCATCTCCAACCCCTACAGCGTGCTGCACCCATTTCCTCATTCACGGTAATAGCATCAGCCAGCATGGTCTCCCAGTGCCAGAGAAGACAATGTGGTGGCTGAAGAGAGCTGGGAGTGAACAGAATCCCATTGCAGCATTTTCATCTTTTCACAACTCCTGGTGCAAGCCTCATCCCCTGATGCTCCTGCAGTAGCCCACCATCCCATGAGCCCAGGTGGATTCCCACCACCTGCATTCATTTCTTTCATCTTATATGCCCTACGATAATTTGTTCATGGCTCAGGTAATAAATTGAGAGGTTAGTTCCTCATTGTGACAAATTAGAACCTCCTTCCTTGTCCTGTCCACATCACTAGTACTTACGTGGACTGCAGCAATGGGATCCTCTTCCTTCTACTGTAAACTCCTCTCCAATACAGAGCACATGTCCCTAACATTAGCAGTGGGTGTGCAACATAGCTGTTTGGAGGCTTGCTTTTTTGCAGCAGTGAATGTGCCAAAACCCCTCACCATACTATGCCTTACTATTTAAGGTTCTGAAAGCTATAAACACCGTCTGTAAGTGGTGCCAAGAATGTGCACATACAAGGAAGCTCACAACATAATTCTGCAGCAACAAAAGAGGAATAAACAGTCTCCAAGATGGTGCTCTCAGAACTTTCAGCTGGGAATGATCAAGAACTCAAGGAGATTAGGGTTGACAAAGAGGAGCAGAGAAGTGCATGGGTTTTACCCTTTAAAATGAAAACCTCATCATCCAGTCCTGTCCAGTTACCACAATGCCCTTCCCAGACCCGCTAGTATGCCTACCTCTCTGTCCCCAGATGCAATGTTAGCCGACATGGCCTCCTGGCCCCGAGAGGAATAACATGGCAGTTGGGAAGGGCTCGGGGTGAGCTGAGCATTATGCTGCTCCCTCCCCAACCCGAGAGCACAGCACCTCCCACCACTCTTGTTTAGGTAGGCATTCATTGCATGATGGAGGTTTGTGAATATCAAGCAAACTTCAGCTCCTTCGTTAAGGCTCCTGTGCTTGAATTAAGAGCTAAAGTTCAAGTCTTACTTAAAACAGAGGACCACAAGAATCCAGTCACAACCACTGCAGAAAGGGGTTTTTCTTAGTAATCTTAAGGTTTTGACCGTTGACATCATTGCGGTTCCACTGGCACCAAATCCCTGTCTCATTTTATGCCTCCAAAGGACTTTATGTCACCAACTGGATTTTATAATGAAAGTATCATTTTATATCTCATGATTTTATACCACATATGTATGATGTATAATAAATGGCACATCTGGTATTAATGTTCCTCCGAGACATTATATCCATCTGAGCACAGCTTGAAATCATGCAGATATATAGAGTGGCAGGGGCTCAAAAAGATGTCCCAGTTAGTATTTTGCTGGTATCAGGTGAAACAGTTAAACAGTAACACAGTTGAGATAAGGTTACAGTTTTGTTTCCATAGCAAAGGAGATCAAGGGGTGGAGACCTCAGGCATGGAAAGGACACAGACTGATGTTAGATATTCCCTCTCTCTTCTGTCTTACTACTTGTTGAGATGGGCAATTTCCAGATGATTTGAGCCCAAGCGGCCACTTATCTTGATTCAACAAATTACTCAAGTGAGGATCGTTATAACTGAGTCCAAGCCTGTCCTCTTCTCTCACAACACCCAATTTATGCACAACGATGGACAAAAAGAAATTCTTCAGTCTATCCAATCTGTCCCACATAACAGGAGATACCTTCTGTATCACTGTATTTGGGAGGAGCGGGTATAATGGTATTGTTAATGGACTAGTCATTTGCATACTACCGTAGCAGCTGGTAAAATTTAATTTAAAGAAAAATCTTGAACAAAAAGAACCATGTAACCACTGCAGTTGTTATAAAAACCCATCTGGTTCACTAACATTCTTTAGTGATGGAAATCTCCCATCCTTAGCTGGTCTGGTCTGAATGTGACTCCAGACTCATAACAGTGTGACTGACTTCTAATTGCCCTGTGAATAATTAAGGGTGTCTAGCCAGTGACGCCTGCAACAAAGGAATGTACATAAAAAATTGTCTACCCAACTTAAATCAGCAATTTCAGCAAGAGACCAGTGATCAGCAATTCGAACCTGATTTTTCACCCTCTACAAGAGCCCTGATCGGACATTCAGTGAATTCAGTGGATCGATCCAGGCTTCTACAAAAATTTACGCATTGTTGGGAGTTTGAATCCAGAATGAACAAATGGCTTGCCTGCACAGGTTATTGGTGCAAGTTGCCCCAGTGGGATTTCAGTCATTCCAGACAACTGCTCTCTTATGATCACACCTTTTTTTTGTGTGATTACACTACAGATAATGTGTTGGTAACAAAGTACAACCTCACCACTAGTGATATTTGATAAAGTTCCACTCGGATGACTGTCTTCTTCCAAACAGAAGCAATTGCAGAGCAAGTGAGTGGACAGTTATAAATTAGAGAGGGGAACAGGAAATGACTTATTGGTCATCCTTAATTCTGTGAGAGATGCACATTCCTAGGCACTAAAATAGTCAGAAGTATATTTTTGTTGCATGGTATTTGGAGATGTTGGGAAGGAGGTTAATTCTCCAGCTCTGCAAATTACTTGATATACATTTATGGAATTTTGGATACCACAATCTGAGAAGTGCAAGAATGCAAGGACAAAAAGTGCAAACAAAATCAAAAATAGCTAGAGAGCTCAGCATGTCTGACTACATCTGTGGAATGAAAGCATACTTAACATTTCAGGTCCAGTGACCCTTCAGTTCTTCAGCGCTGAAGAAGGGTCACTCGACTTGACACGTTAACTCTGCTTTCTCTCCACAGATGCTGCCAGATCCGTTGAGAATCTCCAGCAATTTCTAAATTTGTGTCAGATTTCCAGCATCCACAATTCTTAGTTTTTATTTTATATTCGTAAGGAATAATAAAGTTCTCATGGCTGAATGATTTTCCCATAAGTCTGTCATTTGCTATGGTGAAGCATTATACATTACCAATCAGTCCTTCATCAGCTGAACTTATCGTTGCAGTTTTGCAAGTGATATAGTGACAAGCCACTGTCTCACTAATAAACCAGTTCAATTAATGAAGCAATGCAAGAGGGTAGTACTTTGAATGCTCGAAATCCGAAGAAAAACAGATGATTATTTTGCTAGTTGCCGCTGACTTCTGAGATAAACTAGAATTTTTCCCTGGATTTTTCTCAGACCAGTTTGTTCTGAAAACAGCATTAACATGAAGAGCTTATCTTTCATTTCTCTCCCATTTTATGCTTCTTCATATAATAATAAAAAGGAAATACAGATTTCCTCATTTGATTTCCTGCAAAGCTCAACAGAAACTCAATGTCTTCTGCCAAAGCTAATCTGAGACAGTAATCACACTGCATCTACGGCACAGAAACAGATCATTTGGCCCAAATAGTGAACGTCTTAATTTATATTCTACAATGGCTTGCGTCCAATCCCACCCACTGCACTTCATTCATATGGGGATTGTTTCCGCAACAATGCAGAAGTCTCACAATAGCAAAAGTCACATCCAATCTGCTAATATAATTCACACAAAGTCTCATACTTCCAACATACAGTAATAGCGCTGCAATTAAAGTGCCCTATCAATCTCCATCCGATATTAATATTCAAGGACTATATCTTTTTATTTTACGGAGCAGTGTGGGGGGTAGGTGAGAAACAGAGAGGGGATGGCAGGATTGAAAAGCATATCAGCTGTGAGGAGTACAGACTGATGATTTTGTTGAAACAAATTCTTCATTACCCATGATCCTCTCCTTCTTGTCTATCTCTTGCATTCTTGAGCCAATGGCCTCAGTCAAAATAAAGAAAAACAGCAACTCAAAGACCTTTTCAATCCTCCCAAAAGTAAGGGAAGGATTTTCGCCAAGGCTTCAGAGCCCCACTGTCAGGCTCAAGTGTGAATCAATGGGAAACAATGCCTGCATTGTTTGGGAAAGTGTCACTTATCGGTGGTTTTCCCCAAATTGGCCAGTGGCCAGAGAGTTAGCTCTTGATGCTTGATGGTCAATCAGAGGCTGTCAGCTCCAAAGCAGCTTTGTAGGCAAGTGAGGGAATGACATTATCCTCTCTCCAACTTCCTTGAAACTAAAAATTTAAAGAAAATATTCATTTTAGCAACTAGGTTGACATCGCGGCAGGGATGGGTAATTCCACCAGAAGGTAAGCTGTTGCTATAGGTGAAGCCAAAAAACAAACAGAAAGAGCTGAAAAGTTATCTGGAGCGTTCTGTCAGAAGGTAATTCTGGGCAGCTATGCTGTTCCCCTCTATTTCCAGGGACCGAGAGGCTGACGAGAAAATGATAAGGCCTGAACTACTTGACTCATGCACTCCTTGCAAGTCAATCGGTAACCCTGTGATTGGGGACAATGGCCCTAGGTGGAGAACCTGCAGCTATTTATGCATTTGTCTACAGCCTAATCTGAGGTATGGAAAACGCAAGTTGCTCAAATATTTTACCCAGTTGCTACACACAGGAAATCAAGTTTGATGATTTCTGATGTACTGCCAAATCGCCAAAAAAGTACCATAAATAAAAGTAGTAAATACTGAAAAGACTCAGGAAGTCAGGTGGTCTCTGTCGACGGAAACTGAGTTAATTATTCAAATCCTAAATGTTTTTCACTCCATAGCTGCGGCCTCATTTTGCTGAGTATTTCCAGCATTTTCTGTTTTCATTTCAGATTTACAGCCATTTGCAGGCTATTTTTCCACCACATCTGCTCTTTGCTACTTCATCCTAACCTATTCCCATTATCCACTCCTATTCATCTCTAGCCTTGTATTAGTGCAGAATCAGCCCCATTGTCTAGAGCTCTCCCAATAACATCAATCAATCCAAAACTAAACTTTGCCTCCTCTTCATCACCCTGTATCCTTCCCTGGACAAATACTAATTTTCCCTTAAAAGTCACAATGGATCCTCCCTCAATCATACCATGGGGAAAGTCCACTCTCAACACTGCCACGTATAGACTTCTGTAAACCTGTCCCTCCCTGCTATCTAAATTATTGAACCCTTGTCAGTGATGACACAACCTGAAAGAATAGGCTTTTGTTTAACATTCGCCTGAAATCCTTCACTACAGAAAACCTCCTTACTTTTCTCTGCTCCTGTGGAAACAGTTCCACTACCTCAAGGGCCTTGTTATGGCTCATCAATCAATCTGTTCAGAAGTTTTATCACACACCTCTACAGCAGGTGAGGCGTGACACTGGACCTGCTGGCTCAAAGGTAGGGACATTACTAGAGATAATGGGAACTGCAGATGCTGGAGATTCCAAGATAATAAAATGTGAGGCTGGATGAACACAGCAGGCCAAGCAGCATCTCAGGAGCACAAAAGCTGACGTTTCGGGCCTAGACCCTTCATCAGAGAGGGGGATGGGGGGAGGGAACTGGAATAAATAGGGAGAGAGGGGGAGGCGGACCGAAGATGGAGAGTAAAGAAGATAGGTGGAGAAGGTATGGGTGGGGAGGTAGGGAGGGGATAGGTCAGTCCAGGGAAGACGGACAGGTCAAGGAGGTGGGATGAGGTTAGTAGGTAGCTGGGGGTGCGGCTTGGGGTGGGAGGAAGGGATGGGTGAGAGGAAGAACCGGTTAGGGAGGCAGAGACAGGTTGGACTGGTTTTGGGATGCAGTGGGTGGGGGGGAAGAGCTGGGCTGGTTGTGTGGTGCAGTGGGGGGAGGGGATGAACTGGGCTGGTTTAGGGATGCAGTGGGGGAAGGGGAGATTTTGAAACTGGTGAAGTCCACATTGATACCATATGGCTGCAGGGTTCCCAGGCGGAATATGAGTTGCTGTTCCTGCAACCTTCGGGTGGCATCATTGTGGCAGTGCAGGAGGCCCATGATGGACATGTCATCAAGAGAATGGGAGGGGGAGTGGAAATGGTTTGCGACTGGGAGGTGCAGTTGTTTGTTGCGAACTGAGCGGAGGTGTTCTGCAAAGCGGTCCCCAAGCCTCCGCTTGGTTTCCCCAATGTAGAGAAAGCCGCACCGGGTACAGTGGATGCAGTATACCACATTGGCAGATGTGCAGGTGAACCTCTGCTTAATGTGGAATGTCATCTTGGGGCCTGGGATGGGGGTGAGGGAGGAGGTGTGGGGACAAGTGTAGCATTTCCTGCGGTTGCAGGGGAAGGTGCCGGGTGTGGTGGGGTTGGAGGGCAGTGTGGAGCGAACAAGGGAGTCACGGAGAGAGTGGTCTCTCCGGAAAGCAGACAGGGGTGGGGATGGAAAAATGTCTTGGGTGGTGGGGTCGGATTGTAAATGGCGGAAATGTCGGAGGATAATGCGTTGTATCCGGAGGTTGGTAGGGTGGTGTGTGAGAACGAGGGGGATCCTCTTGGGGCGGTTGTGGCGGGGGCGGGGTGTGAGGGATGTGTCGCGGGAAATGCGGGAGACGCGGTCAAGGGCGTTCTCAATCACCGTGGGGGGGAAGTTGCGGTCCTTAAAGAACTTGGACATCTGGGATGTGCGGGAGTGGAATGTCTTATCGTGGGAGCAGATGCGGCGGAGGCGGAGGAATTGGGAATAGGGGATGGAATTTTTGCAGGAGGGTGGGTGGGAGGAGGTGTATTCTAGGTAGCTGTGGGAGTCAGTGGGCTTGAAATGGACATCAGTTACAAGCTGGTTGCCTGAGATGGAGACTGAGAGGTCCAGGAAGGTGAGGGATGTGCTGGAGATGGCCCAGGTGAACTGAAGGTTGGGGTGGAAGGTGTTGGTGAAGTGGATGAACTGTTCGAGCTCCTCTGGGGAGCAAGAGGCGGCGCCGATACAGTCATCAATGTACCGGAGGAAGAGGTGGGGTTTGGGGCCTGTGTAGGTGCGGAAGATGGACTGTTCCACGTAACCTACAAAGAGGCAGGCATAGCTGGGGCCCATGCGGGTGCCCATGGCCACCCCCTTAGTCTGTAGGAAGTGGGAGGAGTCAAAAGAGAAGTTGTTGAGTGTGAGGACGAGTTCCGCTAGGCGGATGAGAGTGTCGGTGGAGGGGGCCTGGTCGGGCCTGCGGGACAGGAAGAAGCGGAGGGCCTTGAGGCCATCTCCATGCGGAATGCAGGTGTACAGGGACTGGACGTCCATGGTGAATATGAGGTGTTGGGGGCCCCCATGTCTAGGGACATTACTACTTTGTCACAAGTGACCTTCTATTCATGGTTCATTTTTATACAGAGAGTGGTTCACGTGTGGAACAAACTTACTGAGTAAGTGGTGGATGTGAGTACAATTACAATGTTTAAAAAGCATTTGGATAGATACATGAATAAGAAAGGTTTGGAGGGATAAGGGCCAAGGGAGGCATTTGCCTAGTGGCATTATTGCTGGGCTGTTAATCCAGAGACCCAGGTAATGTTCTGGGGAGGGATAGTAGGAACTGCAGATTCTGGAGAATCTGAGATAACAAGGTGTGCAGCTGGATGAAGACAGCTGGCCAAGCAGCATCAGAGGAGCAGGAAGGCTCCTAGACTCCTTTTATCTATTCTTGTGTGGTGTACCTAAAGTGCAATCCATTTCCTAGTTTTGTAAATATACCTTTGCTTTCCATAGTTTTGTATTTGAAACCAAGGCTTTTTTTGTTCACTCACAGCCTTTGGTGTCTTTTTATTACTGTCCCTTTCAAACAAAGGAACTACACACCGCAGACATTAAACTGCTGATGATGCATGACCAGCTGAGTATTTCCAGAAACGCCTGCTTTTGTTTCTGACATTAATAAAGCCTGTGTCCAGGAATATTCTGAATCCACGATATCATCTGGACCCTCCATTGGGTTAACAAGTCAAAGGCAGGAATGCATTATTCTTTCCCTATCCAATTGTCCCCTCTGCCATATTGCATACTTACCCATGAGACCACTCTACCATTGAAACACGGTAACTTGGCATTGTCATCTGAAATTTCTTCCTTCACAACCCTGCAATAAAAATAATGACAGCATTAGCCAGGACACTTAATATTTACAAAGCAGGCCAGAGTCCCAAGAATGATAGTTAAAAATTAACCCTCTGTTCGACCAACATTACAATGTACAATTCCAACACCTTAATTCAATTAATTAAAACTTCCTGATGGTTGGAGACTGATGCTAACAAATGATATGATATTTTGCCTGTAACAACACTAATTAGCTCCAGGCTTTCTACCAAAAACCAGCAATCTGTGCTAAACTGTGCATGTCACACAGCCTGGGCACAACAGCCTCCCTACAGAACTCAATCCACAGGTGTCCTCTGTCACCCAAGTTACAATGTGGAGCTCAATGCCTTACCCACTAACTTCTCCTGTTGACTGAGTACAATAAAGTACAGGTAAGGATACAAATATATTCCAGCTTGGGAACTTGAATATCCAAGTGAGGCTCAGTATCATTAATACTGACTGATCTGGCTGAATCCAAAGAATATAGCTGCTAGACTGAATCTGCAGCTGGTGGGGAGGGAACCAAGGAAAATATCTACTTGACCTTGTCTCTCAATCTAAGTGCTGCAGTCGCTTCCATCCACAACAGAACTGGTTGCAGTGACTACCACACAGTCCTTATGGAGATGAAGCCCTGACTTCAGCTAAGGACAAGCTCCATCATCTTCTTTGGGACTAGCACCATAGCAAATGAGACAGACTTCAAACAGCTCTAGCAACTCAAAATTAGGTATCCATGAGGCACTGTGGGCTGTCAGCAGCAACAGGCTTGTATTCAGTTATGATCTGTAATCTCATGACCTGGCATATCCATCATTCTATCATTGCCATCAAGCTAGGAGATAAACCCTGTTTAAATGAGAAGTGCAGGAGGGCATGACAGGAGCAACACCAAAAAAAATGAGGAGGCAACCTGGTGAAGGAACAACACAAGACTACTTACATGCAAAACTGTAGAAGTCAGGGCTAAGCAATTCCACAATAAACAGATCAACTCTAAACTCCACAGACCTGCCACATCCATTATAAATGGTGGTGGACAACTGGACAATTAAACAACTTAAGGCTCCACAAATATCCACATCCCCACCAATGGAGGAGACTAACACATCAATACAAGTTTGAAGTATTTGCATTAATCATCAGTCACAAGTGCCAAATGAACATTCCAGGTCAGCCTCCCCCTGGAGGTTCCCAACATCCCAATGCCAGTTCTTAACAATATGATTCACTCTACGTGTTATCAAGGAGTAGCTGAAAACATTCAATACTGCAAAGCGCTGGGCCCTGACAACATTCCAGCAACAGTATTGAAGCCTTGTACTTCAGAGCTAGCCAAACCCTAGTCAGGTATTTCCTGTGCAGACAAAAAAAATCGGGAAAATTCTAAGGCAGTCAATTACTGTCACTTTTGATCACCAGGATGGTGGTAGAAGAGGTCATCAACATTGCTAACAAGCAGCACTTTCAAAGGAATAACATGTTCATTCATTCTTGAATTGGATTCCATGAGGGCCACTTGGCTGCTGACCTCGTTAAAGCTTTGGTCCAAACATAAATTTAAATGCTGAACCCCCAAGATGAAGTTTGAATAATTGCCTTTGACATCAAGGCAGTATTTGCTTGAATATGACATCAAGAAGCTCTTGGAAATCATAGGGAAATCTCTCTGTGGTTTGGAGTCATACTGAGAACAAAGGAACATAGTTTTGGTTGTTCGAAGTCAATCGTCTCAGTCCCAGAACATCACTGCCAGACAATGATCAGCTCCAACAAAAAGGTAATCTCACCATCACTCCTTGACATTCAATGGTATTACCATCACGAAAACCCCCACTTTTGACATTCTGAGGGTTACCACTGACTAGAAACTGAACAGAACCAGCCATGTGAAAATTGTGACTACAAGAACAGTCAGAGGCAAGTAACTCACTTCTTGTCTCTCCAATATCTGTCCACCATCTACAAGCATAAAATATGACTTGCCTAGATGACTGCAACTCCAAATCATCCAGGAAAAAGCAGCCTGCTTGATTAGCACACCATCTACCACATTTAATATTCACTTCCTTCATCAGCGACAGGTACTGGCAGCAGTGTACACCATCTACAAGATGCACCAAGACTTCTCCAACAGCTCCTTCCAAATCCAATACTTGTACTTCTGGAAGGAATAGGGCAGCAGATGCATAGGAACACCACCACCTACAAGTCCCCCTCCAAACCACACTGTTGCTTGGTCAAAATTCTGAAACGCCTTTCCTGAAAGCATTGCGGGAGGTCCTACATACCCAAAGCAATACTTAAAAATCCATTCTACATCCTCTCCAAAAGCAGTCACATCAGTCATAAAACATGGTACACAACAGAACACAATACTTCAGTTGAGGCCAAACCAGTGATTTCTCAAGATTCCCAATAACTTCAGCTTCTGAGGAATTGCAAATGGTATTGAACACTGTAACCATCAGTGAACACACCCAGTTCTGACCTTATGATAGAAGATCATCGATGAAACAGCTGAAGATAAATGCATCTCATACTCTGCTTTGAGAAATTCCTGCAACAGTGGCCTGAGGCTGAGATAATTAGCCTCCAACAACCAAAAGCATTTTCCTTTGTGCACTCCAATGGGTTTCTTATTGATGCCAACTGAATTTGGTCAGGGTTCCTTGGCAGAAACTACTACAAACAACGTCTGCTATTCCAGTGAATGATAGTACAGATCTATTTGCTGTCACACGCTTCATTGTAAAAACAGGAAATCATGCATTGAGCTCAATTAAAAGAAACAGTGCTGAAATCTCTGAACTTATTGGGCTAGCACAGCAAGTGGAGACAAATATACCATACTGCCTTCAGGAAATAACCCAGAATTTTGGGATAGAATGCTAAATATCAACTGAGAACTTTCACAATTTTCAACCAATTTTCCTCTGGAAAGCCTACTCAGTCCTCCTCCCGAAGCCCCACCCTTCGCCACACATCCCCATAAATACTGCCACAATCCTACCCTCCAGCAGTTTAACGGACAGTTAAACTTATTAGTTATAGTAGATCTATTCACATGGCAAACAAAAACATCACATTAATATTTTTCTCTCTAAAATCCAGGAGATTGGCCCAAGGCCAAGGCTGGACAAACTCTGGCATTCTCCTCTCACTCCATAACACAAAATTTAAACAATTTGCACGTGGGTGCATCATGGTGAGCTTTTGTAACCAGAATACAACAGTCTTTTGTTTTCTTTCTAAAGTTAAAGGCAATATTAACCACAGGGTTGCTCATTTAAACCCACAAGGGATTCCTAATTCCAGCTCATCTAAATACTTAGCATACTTAGAAACTGTAGTTGTTCATTGTTATTCTCAGGGATGCATGGTGACTGGGGCTTGGTGTTTAAAAGCAGTGCTTCAGGATGGATCTGGCCAAGACACTGGTCACAAAGGATCACTTCCCCACTTTGTATTTCAGCCCTTGAGAGATAATGGCCAACATTCCATAAGCCACTTTGATAACTTTTTTTGGGGTTTGTTTGCTGTATCTGAATACCTTCCATTGAAACACAGAACAGCTGCAATTACAGCAGAGAGAATATGAATACTGCAATGGCTCAGTGGTTAAAGGCAGTGGGCCACAGTGTTCACAAAGTCCTAGATTTGATTTGCAGTACATAATGAGTTTTTAGATCTCAGGGACACAGTAGAAGAGACGATACTAACAACTGAATTATTGTTGGATTTGGGAGTAACAAAACATGGGGCACCAGAGCCAGGTGTAGCTTTGGCAGGGGAGGAACTATCCTACTGTGTTCCTGCCCACCCGTGATCCAGTCCCCATAACACAGCAGGCAAGTGGGCACTGAAATTGGCAGCCAACCCATTGGTAGCAACACAGATACTAAATAGACTGAATGACAGGAACCAGAAAGTAATGGTCAGTGGATTTTTTTTTGGGTTGGAGGAAAGTTTGCAGTGGAGTTTCCCAGGGTCAGTATTGGGATCCTTGCTTTTCCTGATACATATGAACGATCTAGATCTTGGTGTGGCGGGGGCAATTTCAAAGTTTGCAGATGATACTAAACTTGGACAAATTGTAAACTGTGAGGAAAACAGGGCAGAACTACAAAAGGACCCAGACAAGTCGGTAGAGTGGGCACATGATCTGACTAAAAGGAGGAATTAGGGAGAAACTGTTCCTACTCACAAAAGGAAGAAGAACGAGAGCATAGATATGAAGCAATCTGCAAAAGAAGCAAGGGTCAAGTGGGGAAAACTTTGAAGTCAGGCTCAATTGAGGAATTCAAGATGGAATTGAATGATTATTTGGATAAAAATGATGTACAAGGGAATGGGTGAAAACTCAGAGATTGGCACTGAGTACTGATGTGCATTTAATGAGCGGATACAGGCATGATGGATCGAATGGCCTCCTTCTCCAGTGTAACACTTCTGCAATGCTGTAATTTGCAAGCCAAATTATTAACAGGCAATGGGGCTTGTCCACAAGCAAATGTTCCAAATATTATGCTCTCACACCATCACATAGTTGGTATGGGCAGACAGGCAGAGAGGAGTTCCTACCACTCAATACCCCACCCACACTTCAGAAAATCTGACCACATTACTGTGCTCCTCCTTCCAGCTTACAAGTGGAAACTGAATGGGAGAATCCTTCATGAAAAGAAGTACAGTGCTGGACCAAGGTACTGGAAGACTGTTTCTGGGATTGCTTGGACTCGGTGGACTGGATCGTTATAGAATCATAGAGCTGTACAGCACGGAAACAGACCCTTCAGTCCAACTCGTTCATGTCAACCAGATGTCATAAATTAATCTGGTCCCATTTGCCAGTATTTGGCCCACATCCCTCTAAACCTTTCCTGTTCACATATTCATCCAGATGCATTTTAAATTCAGTTAACCAGCTTGACCACTTCTTCTGGCAGCTCATCCCTTACATGCACCACCATCAGCATGAAAATTTGCCCCTCGGGTCCCTTTAAAATTCCCCTCTCCTCTTAAATCGATGCCCTCTAGTTTTGGATTTCTCCACCTCAAGGAAAAGATTTGAACTATTCACCGTATCCATGCCCCTCATGGGTTTAATAAACCTCTGTAAGGTTAAAAAAAGGTAACTCCTCAGCCGCCAACACTCCAAGGTAAGATAGCCCCAGCCTATTCAACCTCTGCCTATGGCTCAAACCTAGCAACATCCTGATGCAGTAGGGGGAGGGGAGATTTTGAAGCTTGGGAAATGCACATTGATACCATTAGGCTGGAGCGTTCCAAGCAGAATATGAGTTGCTGTTCCTGCAACCTTTGGGTTGGCATCATTGTGACACTGCAGGAGGCCCAGGATGTCATCTAAGGAATGGGAGGGGGAGCTGAAATGGTTTGCGACTGGGAGGTGCAGTCGTTTATTGCGAACTGAGCATAGGTGTTCTGCAAAGCGGTCCCCAAGCCTCCGCTTGGTTTCCCCGATCACTGGAGGCCACAACGGGTACAACGGATGCAGTATACCATGCTGGCAGATGTGCAGGTGAACATCTGCTTGATGTGGAAAGTCTTCTTGGGGCCTGGGATGGGGGTGAGGGAGGAGGTATGGGGGCAGGTGTAGCTCTTCCTGCAGTTGCAGGGGAAAGTGCCGGGTGTGGTAGGGTTGGAGGGGCGTGTGGAGCGGACAAGGGATTCACGGAGAGAGTGATCCCTCCGGAAGGCAGACAAGGGTGGGGAGGGAAAAATGTCTTTGGTGGCGGGGTTGGATTGCAGATGGTGAAGTGTTGGAGGATGATGCAGTGGAGGTTGGTGGGGTGGTATGTGAGGACAAGGGGGATTCTCTTTTGGTGGTTATTGCAGGGACGGGATGTGAGGGATGAGTTGCAGGAAATGCGGGAGACACAGTCGAGGGTATTCTCGAACATTGCAGGAGGGAAGTTGCGGTCCTTGAAAAACAAGGACATCTGAGATGTACGGGAGTGGAATGCCTCATCCTGGGAGAAGATGCAGCAGAGGTGAAGGAATTGAGAATAGGGGATTTTTTCAAGTTTAACAACATCCTTCCTGTAGCAGGGAGGCCAGAATTGATTGCAGTATTCCAAAAGTGGCCAAACTAGTGTCCTGTACAGCAGCAACATGACCTCCCAACTCCTGTACTCAATGCACTGACTAATAAAGGCAAACACTTTCTTCAGTTCTGAGGAAGGAACCGAAACGTTAACTCTGATTTCTCTCCACAGATGCTGCCATACCTGCTGTGCTGGTTTTGTACATTCTTCGCCATCCTGTCTACCTGTGATTCCACTTTCAAAAAACTATTACACACCAGATATTTATTGAATTCAAACTGGATTCGACCTCAGGTTTCCAGATCATTCCCTGGGTTACCAAACTAGTGGCCTATACAACTAGGTCACAACTTCCAAATATTTACCCCCATGTATACCTCACCATGCTCTCTGTCAGTATACAAAGATATATAAATGTATACAATTCATATTAAATCCCACACCTTGCTCCCTCTCTATCTATATTTACATATAATGTGTATATCCAACAGTCCACGTTCAAGTGTTCAGCGGAAAACCGAGATGAATAAGCCACCAATGTCTCCGACTAAATTAGCAAATGCAGAGGACTGCATACCAAAGAAGTCATTCCGAGTGTTCCCCAACCTTAAACCTTGGATGAACCAGGAAATCCACTCACTCCTGAAGTCTAGACATGCAGCATTCAAGTCAGGTGGCCCAGACCAATACAAAAAATCCAGATACGACCTCCACAAAGCCACCGGGGAGGCCAACAGACAGTACCGGCCCAAGTTAAAGACCTAGACCTATCCAACAGACACCTGCCATCTATGGCAAGGCCTAAACAATATTATAGGATTCAAAATGAAAGAGTGTAAGGTCCCTCCCTGAGAAGCTCAATTTCACCAGAATCCCACCGGCATGGCAATGCCTACCCTAACAGCCCAGGCACACCTGTTCCCCCTGTCACTGCTCCATACATCAGATCGATCTTCCTGGGAGTCAACCCAAGGAAAGGGACGGGCCCGGATGGTGTCCCCGGCCAAACATCCAGATCCTGTGTGGACCAACTAGTGGAGGTATTCACCAACATCTTCAACCCCTCCCTCCTACAAGCTGATGTCCCCATCTGCTTCAAGAAGATCACCATTATCCCTGTACTCAAGAAAACACATGCAACATGTCTTAATGACTAATGCCCAGTGGCTCTGACTTCAATAATCATGATGTGCTTCGATAGGCTGGTCATGTCCCACATCAACTCCAGTCTCCCAGCCTGCCTCAATCCTCTACAATTTGCCTAAGAACATAACAGGTCCACAGCAGATGCCATATCCCTTGCCCTGCACTCATCCTGGAACATCTGGACAACAAAGACACCTATGTCAGACTCCTGTTTGTTGACTATAGCTTCACCTTCAACACCATTATCCCCTACAGACTGATCTCAAAACTCTAAGACGTTGGTCTCAGCTCTGCCCTCTGCAACTGGATCTTCAACTTTCTGACCCACAATCAGGCTGCAATCAGTGAGGATAGGTAACTGCACCTCCTCCACAATAAGATTCATCACTGGGGGAAATATCCTCAGCCCCTACAGGGACTCATACTAGTCCTGTATATCTATGACTGTGTTGCCAAATTCTGAACAAACACCATATACAAGTTCACTGACAACACCGCTGTAGTGGGACAGATATCTAACAATGATGAGTCAAAATACAGAAGGGTGATAGAGGGCTTGGTGACGTGGTGCAATGAAAACAATCTATCCTTCAATGTTGGCAAAACTAAAGAACTGATTATTGATTTCAGAAAGAAAGGAGGAGAACATGCCCCCCTCTACATCAAAGGAACGGAGGTTGAAAGAGCAAAGAGCATCAAATTACGCAGTGACGATAATTGACAACCGGTCCTGGACTTCCCACGTAAATGTGACAGCCAAGAAGGTATATCGATGCCTCTTCTTCCTCAGGCCGCTCAGGAAATTTGGCAGGTCCATAAGGTCCCTAATCAACTTCCACAGATCACCACAGAAAGGATATTGTCCAGGGGCATAACGTTCTGCTACAGTAACTGCTCTGCCCAGTACTGTAAGAAACTGCAGAAGGTAGTGTGCGCAGCCCAGACCATCACGGAAGCCAACCTTTCTTCCATGGGCTCATTTATACGGCTTGCTGCCACGGAAAGGAGGCCAACGTAATCAAAGACCCATCACGGCCCGGTAATGATCTCCTACAACTTCTTCTGCCAGGTAGAAGATACAGAAGCCTGAACACACACGAGAAAGTTCAGGAACAGCTTCTTTCCAGCTGTTATCAGACTGTTGGATGGACTCTAGCCTCAATTAATGTAACCTGTATGTCTCTTAAGTCTTTTTGATCTGTATAATCCTTCATTTGCTGTACCACTCATAAAACAAAGCCTTTCACTGTATTTTGGTACACATGACAATAAAAATGAAAAAAAAAACAAATAATTTTTATTTACCCAACTTGTTAAAGGACAGGAAGGAATGGGGGTTTTCACAGAGAGATCTACAAGATGTTACTGGCCACCAACCAACACCACCACCCTCACCAACCCATTGAGGGCAGAATCTCTACCTCACTTTCTTATGGCACCTTATGCAGGTTGATGGTGTGGGTCAGCTTTGTTTGATGCTGGCTTGTTCAGGACCTATTTCACAAGCAGTAATTAGAACACTGACTCTTCTTCTGAATGGGAACAAATTCACAAATCTAGAAATCCATAAAGTCAAAGAAAATTAGCATATCCCAAAACTTCCATAAACTCTTTCTCCTTCCCATTGTTCAGACTTCCTAATGTCTTGAGATTTGATGCTAATTGTTAGCTGTCCCATGATACACAGCTGGATCCAGAGCTGACACCTAAGATGGTCTGTAAGGTAACGGGGAGATTGCTGATGATCACAATAAAGTGAAACATATGCAAACCCATAAAAGGGCTAGTTGAGGTAGCCAGTTAAACACTGACTCACAGGAGTTGAGGGCTAGAGCACCGTTCTCTCAATGTGTGTAATCCAACTCATTCGCATGATATTATACAATCTTTCTATTAGTACAAATGTCCATGTGAAGCTTAGTTATTGTCATATTAAACAACTCGCCCAGAATACAAACCATCCCTAGTTTGGAGGAAAAGGAGTCTTTATTCACCAAATTAATCCATTTTATATGTAAATTCTGACAATTAGTGCCCCCAAGACTGACATCAAATGGTCAGAAAGAACATAAATCTGGTTTAAGATAACAAAGTGTGGAGCTGGACGAACACAGCAGGCCAAGCAACATCTCAGGAGCACAAAAGCTGACGTTTCGGGCCTAGGCCCTACATCAGACATGGCATCCCACAACCAGCCCAGTTCGTCCCCTCCCCACACTGCACCACACAACTAGCCCAGCTCATCCCCTCTACCCACTGCATCCCAAAACCAGCCCAGCCTGTCTCTGCCTCCCTAACCTGCTCTTCATCTCACCCATCCCTTCCTCCCACCTCAAGCCGCACCTCCATTTCCTACCCACGAACCTCATCCCACCTGCTTGACCTGTCCGTCTTCCCTGGACTGACCTGTCCCCTTCCTACCTATACTCTCCTCTCCACCTATCTTCTTTTCTCTCCATCTTCGGTCTGCCTCCCCCTCTCTCCCTATTTATTCCAGAACTCTCTCCTCATCCCCCTCTCTGATGAAGGGTCTAGGCCCGAAACGTCAGCTTTTGTGCTCCTGCGATGCTGCTGGGCCTGCTGTGTTAATCCAACTCCACATTTTGTTATCTTGGAAGAACTGGGATCTGGGAGGACAGAAGGGATGGAGGCACAGGCCTGGGATAGAGACAGAGAGGGAGTAGAGAGCAAAAGAAACCAGTGAGAGAGACAAGAAGACAAAACCCAAGGAAAGGAGCAGAGAGAGAACAATAAAGGCATGGGGTAAGAGAGAGAAGAGAGAGAAATCCCATTCAGAACAAGGAAAAGAGCAGAGAGGTGTGAGTGGGGAATAAACCCAGAGTAGAGAGAGAAGGACTGACGGAGAGAGAGAGAAATCCGAGGGAGAGAACGAGAAAGGACAGGTGCCAGCTCTCTGATGAAGGGTTGAGGCCCGAAACGTCAGCTTTTGTGCTCCTGATGGCTGCTTGGCCTGCTGTGTTCATCCGGCCCCACACTTTGTTATCTTGGATTCTCCAGCATCTGCAGTTCCCATTATCTCTGATAAATCTGGTTTAATATGGACATTCTACTTAATAGTTACTTGGCTCTATTTCTAAGCTAATAAAATGTGAGGCTGGATGAACACAGCAGGCCAAGCAGCATCTCAGGAGCACAAAAGCTGACGTTTCGGGCCTAGACCCTTCATCAGAGAGGGGGATGGGGAGAGGGTTCTGGAATAAATAGGGCGACAGGGGGAGGCGGACCGAAGATGGAGAGAAAAGAAGATAGGTGGAGAGGAGCGTATAGGTGGGGAGGTAGGGAGGGGATAGGTCAGTCCAGAGAAGATGGACAGGTCAAGGAGGAGGGATGAGGTTAGTAGATAGGAAGTGGAGGTGCGGCTTGAGGTGGGAGGAAGGGATGGGTGAGATGAAGAACAGATTAGGGAGGCAGAGACAGGGTTCGGCTGGTTTTGGGATGCAGTGGGGGGAGGGGATGAGCTGGGCTGGTTGTGTGATGCAGTGAGGGTAGGGGATGAACTGGGCTGGGTTTGGGATGCGGTGGGGGAAGGGGAGATTTTGAAGCTGGTGAAATCCACATTGATACCATTGGGCTGCAGGGTTCCCAAGCGGAATATGAGTTGCTGTTCCTGCAACCTTCGGGTGGCATCATTGTGGCACTGCAGGAGGCCCATAATGGACATGGTGTCTAAAGAATGAGAGAGGGAGTTCCCTGGCCCCCAACACCTCATTTTCACCATGGACGTCCAGTCCCTATGAAGAAAACCTGCCTGCCCTGGTCGACCCATTGTCTCAGCCTGTTCCTGCCCCACCGAACTCATCTCCACCTATCTGGACTCCATTTTCTCCCCTTTGGTCCAGGAACTCCCTACCTACGTCCGTGACACCACCCACGCCCTCCACCTCCTCCCGAACTTCCAATTCCCTAGCCCCCAACACCTCATTTTCACCATGGACATCCAGTCCCGATAAAGAAACACCTGTATTCCTCATGCAGATGGCCTCAAGGCCCTCCGCTTTTTCCTGTCCCACAGGCCCGACCAGTCCCCCTCCACCGATACCCTCATCTGCCTAGCCGAACTCGTCCTCACCCTCAACAAATTCTCTTTCGATTCCTCCCACTTCCTACAGACAAAGGGGGTGGGCCATGGGTACCCGCATGGGCCCAAGCTATGCCTGCCTCTTTGTACGTTACGTGGAACAGTCCCTCTTCGACACCTACACAGGCCCCAAACCCCACCTCTTCCTCCGTTACATTGATGACGGTATCGGCGGTGCCTCTTGCTCCCAAGAGGAGCTCGAACAGTTCATCCACTTCACCAACACCTTCCATCCCAACCTCAAGTTCACCTGGGCCATCTCCAACACATCCCTCACCTTCCTGGACCTCTCACTCTCCAACTCAGGTAACCAGCTAGGAACTGATGTCCATTTCAAGCCCACCGACTCCCACAGCTACCTAGAATACACCTACTCCCACCCGTCCTCCTGCAAAAATTCCATCCCCTATTCCCAATTCCTCCGCCGCATCTGCTCCCAGGATGAGGCATTCTACTCCCGCACATCCCAGATGTCCAAGTTCTTCAAGGACTGCAACTTTCTCCCCCGCAGTGGTCGAGAACGCCCTTCACTGCGTCTCCCGCAGTTCCCGCAACGCATCCTTCACACCCCGCCCCCGCCACAACCACTCCAAGAGGATCCCCCTCGTCCTCACACACCACCCCACCAACCTCCGGATACAACGCATCATCTTCCGACACTTCCGCCATCTACAATCTGACCCCACCACCCAAGACATTTTTCCATCCCCACCCTTGTCTGCCTTCCGGAGAGACCACTCTCTCCGTGACTCCCTTGTTGGCTCCACACTGCCCTCCAACCCCACCACACCCAGCACCTTCCCCTGCAGCTGCAGGAAGCGCTACACTAGCCCCCATACCTCCTCCCTGACCCCCATCCCAGGCCCCAAGATGACTTTCCATATTAAGCAGAGGTTCATCTGCACATCTGCCAATGTGGTATACTGTATCCATTGTACCCGGCGTGGCTTCCTCTACATTGGGGAAACCAAGCGGAAGCTTGGGGACCGCTTTGCAGAACACCTCCGCTTGGTTCGCAGTAAACAACTGCACCTCCCAGTCGCGAACCATTTTAACTCCCCCTCCCATTCTTTAGACGACATGTCCATCATGGGCCTCCTGCAGTGCCACAATGATGCCACCCGAAGGTTGCAGGAACAGCAACTCATATTCCGCTTGGGAACCCTGCAGCCCAATGGTATCAATGTGGACTTCACCAGCTTCAAAATCTCCCCTTCCCCCACCGCATCCCAAAACCAGCCCAGTTCGTCCCCTCTCCCCACTGCATCACACAACCAGCCCAGCTCATCCCCTCCCCCCACTGCATCCCAAAACCAGCCCAGCCTGTCTCTGCCTCCCTAACCTGCTCTTCCTCTCACCCATCCCTTCCTCCCACCTCAAGCCGCACCTCCATTTCCTACCTACTAACCTCATCCCACCTCCTTGACCTGTCCGTCTTCCCTGGACTGACCTATCCCTTCCCTACCTATACTCTCCTCTCCACCTATCTTCTTTTCTCTCCATCTTCGGTCCACCTCTCCCTGTCTCTCTATTTATTCCAGAACCCTCTCCAATGAAGAGTCTAGGCCCCAAACGTCAGCTTTTGTGCTCCTGAGATGCTGCTTGGCCTGCCATGTTCATGCAGCTTCACACTTTAATATCTTGGATTCTCCAGCATCTGCAGTTCCCATTATCTCTGGTACTTAGCTTCAGTATGTTTGACAATGACAAGATAGAGGAATGTTTGTCATGTATTCAATTTATCCTGTATGTGCTTTGGGAATGTTTGATGAGACAGTGTAGAGACAGCTATTAGTACAGAGTCTCCAGAAAGCATAAAGTTTAAACAATAAGACTCTTCCCTCACTCTTGACCTGCAGTGGCCCAATTAGTTGATGTCCAACCTCATGCGTTACACTGACTAACAAAGTTCACTTCAGATCTCGTGGGTGTAGAAGAGATAATGAATTGATTAGGATTCCTGCTTCTGAACACTAATCAGTAATCCCTCCTGCAAAGTGCATCCAGGGCAAATGCTCAGGTTTAGCTGTGGTACCACACCACCTGGTGTCTCACTGCCATTTCTCCAACCCCCATCCACAACTTCCTCCCTCAATCTTACACTCAAGTTCACGAAGTACCTGGCGATAGAGATAGAAGAGGCTGTCCTTCAGAGCAGGGAGAGTTAACTTAGGCAGAGTATCAGCAGACAACACAAAATACTGACTCAAGAGCAACATATTACTAGAGATTATTGTCTGCAATCAGCTTACATCAACATTTACTGACACCAAGAGTCAGATTTTAATTGTGAAGGTGGGAATCAGGACTTGGGTTTGTTTCTGGGTGACAAACGTGCTACAAACACAAAGTGGGTACCTTGCTGTACTTGGGCAGAGGTGAGCTATCAATGGGATCGGGGAGTGGTTGGTGTGGTAGGAAGAGAGACAGAATTATTGTAACATTGGCAGCCAGTTATTCTGAATGAGGCCTTTTGACAATAACTTGAAAAAGGAAAAATGAAAAACGTGAAGACCTTTCACATTTCTGAAGGCAAATGCAGATGAAACAGATGATAGGGTAGGAACATGACAATAAATAAACATTCTTTGGGCTTAACCTGTGAAAGTCTCAAGGCACAACCAACCCTATTCTAACCATCCTCAAACTGGGCTGTGTTATAAAGGCACCAAATCAAAGTTGTAAGAACCAGGGCCTAGCTCCTAAAGTACGTTCACTGGCCTCATCAATGTTGCAGGTATGCCCAGTAACCCATCATCCTCCCACCCTCACAAAAGGTCACCTGAGCCAGAAACCGAGATGGCAGACAGGCTGACAGTACTGGGTTTTTGGTCACCCATTTCCATTCCAACCAATTTAGCCCATAAAATTCTGCACAAAGAGTGTTAAAGTGGAGCACCAATTTGCCAAAGTTCTGGAATATGCTTGCTGCACAGACATTCAGGGGCTGGAGAGCATGTGGCCTGAACAGTGCTAACTGTGCAGCTCTGTGGATATAACATGCCACTATTCACCTCAATTGTGTATGTTAAAAAAGGAGAAACTTGTTAGCATAGATCAATTAATGGGGAGAACAGTCAGAAGTGAGACTTGTGAACAGACAGACAGACACACATAAATCCATTTAAATACACTCAAAGACAGGATGGACTTCCAAATGCAATCTGAAGCACTGAGGAAGCTGGACCCTGCTGAATCCACTCTGGTCATTAGTGCATAAGCAGGAAGCACATGCATCAGCAGGGAATGTTTGCTCAGACAATCACTTACTCACTGACCACATGATTAGCTGGAATAGAATGATTCAGAGTAAGTCTTATCAGATTCTAAATATTAATTCTGTTTCATTCTCCACAGATGATGCCAGACCGAACAGGATTTTCTTCGTTCATTTCATATTTCCAATATCTGCAATAGTTTACTTTTGTTTGAGGGCCAGCTAGAAGTTGTTGAATAGGAATCACTGTACATATTGCAATCTGCTTGAGCTTTTCTGGGCAGTGTTTCCACTCTCTCTTTTAAAGGTACTGATTCTCACTGGGCTTCAGGTCCTTTCCTTAGAGTTCTGATGCTCATTGGGAGAGGGGGAGATCTGAAACCCAAGAGGTTGATGTTTGATGAAATTCAGCTGGCCTCCTTTACTTGCCCACGTGGCCATCCCTTAGAGTCTGAACAATGGGGACTTGGATGCCCCTGGAGGCATTACTGCCTGGATGCAATAGTCAATCACATATATGCACTCTTTCTAAAAATCATTTATCAAGAGCGGTAACCCCAAATAATTTCTTCTCCTCTCTAACAGGGGTTAAGCAGAGCCCTTATTTTACGTTTCCAGCTAATCAGCATAGCTGACAGACTCCATTGCAAATGAATCTGAAACCACGCAGTGAACACACTGTTTAAAGGTGAAAGCCACTAAGAGTGAGACAGCCGCACCTCTTTTCACCCTTTGTCTGTACGGAGGGCAAAGCTCAACAGAAATCCTCATTTCAGTTACTGGGTAACCCGAATGCTTACAAATCACATCCTTTAACTGGAGGCCACTGGGCTTTAGAAAACTGCATGATGTTTAGAGAATAGTTGAAGATGGTTGTGATCAAACTGGCTATTCTATATACATTCCCCATATCCCTCTTGTTGAATTAGCTCATCTCCAAGCCATTGCACCCTCAGTCCATCCTTCAACACAGTACCTAAATGAAGCTGTTTATGAGCTAATAAGCGACTGACAGGATACATAGATTGGTTAAATTTACTGCTGCTTTGCAGGTGCCTCATCTCCACACTTCATCCTCCTCTTGTTAGGCTGCTGGTAGCACACACTACTGCCAAAATCAGGCATACCGAATATTTAAAGGATATATCAATGCAAACACACCAGGGCACAATTACTCATTCCCATAACAGATTTTAAGAGATTGTATTATGACGAGTATTTGTAGTGAGTTCTTTTCATAGCTTAATTAATCTCCAAGTCAAACAACTCTCTGTAAATGGCTAGCACATTCAAGAGACACACAACTTACTTTCATCAGATCTGTTTAGTTCCATCTCTCCAGCGCTCCTGGACAGAGATATCCTGGGACAAGCTACCGAGCTCAGTCAGGTCCCACTGCTCACTAAAGTACCACATCATCTATGCATTAATGCAAGCACTAAATGTTAAGAGAGGTGACAGCAGTTGCCTTCAAGATCAAGGCAGTGTTTGATGGTGTACAGCACCAAGTAACTCTAGGAAAGCTGAAAACAACAAAGGTAGAATGACAGACCTCCAGCGGTCACAGTAAAAATGCATCAAAAGAAAGCTAAACTCAACACCATTGCTGCAAGAACAGATCCAAAGATTGGGTATCCCACAGCAGATTATTCATTCCCTCAAGATTCAAGGCCTATTTGCATTCAGCATTCTATTATGGTGTGTCTCAAGATCAGAGTGCCTTAAAAGACATGTTCACGATATCATCACTGTACCACAGCATGTAACCCAAGTCTTTATAAAGATCATATACTCCATCTTAACTTGAGTCGCTCCAAGCATCATATGCTACTGGAAGCATGCGGTTTAATGCTGTTCTGTCACAATATAACAGTTTGATGTTATCTCAGAGATTTATGTGCTTGTGAACGTGCTGTTTGCATGTAATGGCTAGCTGTAATTAATGACTGTTGGGACTCCTCAATACATTGTCCACACCTAGTTTATGTTACAAGGGATAACGTTAAAGTGTTGGTCAAATGAAATATCTTGCAGGAAGCAAAACTCACTTCAGACTCAAGAGTGCTGTATGATGGAACACTCATCACTTGAGACCTAGCCTGGTGACAAAACGCCTGAACAAAAACAAGCCAGCTCAGCAAGCAATTCAACAACCTCACAGGACACAGGATTTCACGAGAGATAATGTGAACCGCAGATGCTGGAGAATCCGAGATAACAAAGTGTGGAGCTGGATGAACACAGCAGGCCAAGCAGCATCTCAGGAGCACAAAAGCTGATGTTTCGGGCCTAGACCCTTCATCAGAGAAGGGGATAGGGAGAGGGCTCTTAAAATAAATAGGGAGAGAGGGGGAGGCAGACCGAAGATGGATAGAGGAGAAGATAGGTGGAGAGGAGAGTATAGGTGGGGAGGTGATAGGTTGTCAGGGGAGGACGGACAGGTCAAGGAGGCGGGATGAGGTTGGTAGGTGGGAAATGGAGGTGCAGCTTGAGGTGGGAGAAGGGGATAGGTGAGAGGAGGAACAGGTTAGGGAGGCGGGGATGGGCTGAACTGGTTTGGGGATGCAGTGGGGGGAGGGGACGAGCTGGGTTGGTTTTGGGATGTAGTGGGGAAGGGAGAGATTTTGAAGTTAGTGAAGTCCACATTGATACCATTGGGCTGCAGGGTTCCCAAGCGGAATACGAGTTGCTGTTCCTGCAACCTTCGGGTGGCATCATTGTGGTACTGCCGGAGGCTCATGATGGACATATTGTCTAAGGAATGGGAGGGGGAGTTAAAATGGTTCGCGACTGGGAGGTGCAGTTGTTTATTGTGAACCGAGCGGAGGTGTTCTGCACAGTGGTCCCCAAGCCCCCGCTTGGTTCCCCCAATATAGAGGAAGCCACAACGGGTTGCAGGGGAAGGTGCTGGGTGTGGTGGGGTTGGTCTGGCCCTGGGCCATCTCCAACACATTCCTCACCTTCCTGGACCTCTTTGTCTCCATCTCAGGCAACCAGCTAGAAAGTGATGTTGATTTCAAGCCCACCGACTCCCACAGCTACCTAGAATACACCTCCTCCCACCCACCCTCCTGCAAAAATTCCATCCCCATTCCCAAATCCTTCGCCTCCGCCGCATCTGCTCCCAGGATGAGGCATTCCACTCCCGCACATCCCAGATGGCCGCGTTCTTCAAGGACCGCAACGTTCCCCCCCCCACAGTGGTCGAGAACGCCCTTGACCGTGTATCCTGCATTTCCCGCAACACATCCCTCACACCCCGCCCCCGCAATAACCGCCCCAAGAGAATCCCCCTCGTATTCACATACCATCCCACCAACCACCAGATACAACACATCATCCGCCGACACTTCTGCCATCTAAAGTCCAACACAACCATCCAAGACATTTTTTCATCCCCACCCTTGTCTGCCTTCCCGTGAGACCACTCTCTTCATGACTCCCTTGTCCGCTCCACACTCCTCTCCAACCCCACCACACCGGCACCTTCCCCTGCAACCGCAGGAAGCGCTACACTTGCCCCCATACCTCCTCCCTCACCCCCATCCCAGGCCCCAAGATGACTTTCCATATTAAGCAGATGTTCACCTGCACATCTGCCAATGTAGTATACTGTATCCACTGTACCCGGTGTGGCTTCCTCTACATTGGGGAATCCAAGTGGAGGCTAGGGGACCGCTTTGAAGAACACCTCTGCTCGGTTCGCAATAAACAATTGCGCCTCCCAGTCGCGAACCTTTTTACTCCCCCCTCCCATTCCTTAGACGACATGTCCATCATGGGCCTCCTGCAGTGCCACAATGATGCCTCCCAAAAGTTGCAGGAACAGCAACTCCTATTCCACTTGGGAACTCCATAGCCCAACGGTATCAATGTGGACTTCACAAGCTTCAAAATCTCTCCCTCCCCCCACTGCATCACAAAACCAGCCCAGCTCATTCCCTCCCTAACCCGTTCCTTCCGTCACCCATCCCCTCCTCCCACCTCAAGCCGGACCTCCATTTCCCACCTACCAACCTCATCCCACCTCCTTGACCTTCCGTCCTCCCTTGACTGACCTATCCCCTCCACTTCCCCACCTATACTCTCCTCTCCACCTATCTTCTCCCCTATCCATCTTCGGTCCGCCTCCCCCTCTCTCCCTATTTATTTCAGAACCCTCTCTGATGAATGGTCTAGGCCTGAAACGTCAGCTTTTGTGCTCCTGAGATGCTGCTTGGCCTGCTGTGTTCATCCAGCTTCACACTTTATACAGGATTTCCCTATATTGTAAACCAATCTCTGTCCCCTCCCACCAGCACAGTGGATGCACTGCTGTTACTCACCAAGGTTACTTTAACAGTACATCCCAGGACTGCAAGCTTAACACTGAGATAAATAAAAGCAATATGTAATAGATCTCGACCAACTCACTATGGCTTGAGATCATATTGTCCATTATTCCTTCCTCTTCATGGGCCAATCTCTTAGTATTCTTTTGTAACCTACATAATTAGAACTTAGAACACTACAGTGCAGTATAGGCCCTTCGGCCCTCGATGTTGTGCCGAATTGTGAAATCAACTGAAGCCCATCTAACCTACACTATTCCATTATCATCCACGCGTTGATCCAATGACCATTTAAATGCCCTTAAACTTGGCGAGTCTACTACTGTTGCAGGCAGGGCATTCTACGCCCTTACTACTCTGAGTAAAGAACCTACCTCTGACATCTGTCCTATTTCTATCACCCTTCAATTTAAAGCTCTGTCCCCTCGTGCTAGCCATCTCCATCCGAAGAAAAAAGGGTCTCACTCTCCAGCCTATCTAATCCTCTGATCATCTTGTATGTCTCCATTAGGCCACCTCTTAACCTTCTTCTCTCTAACGAAAACAGCCTCAAGTCCCTCAGCCTTAATTATACAAAGAGATCTCCCACCACCATATTCTTCGTGGAACTAGAAATGGGCAGTAAATCCAGGACATGTTGGCACCATTTAGAAATAATATTTATTCACTCAATCACATTATGGTTTACGGGATATTGCTGTTTCCAAAATGATAGTTCCATTTTCCTTCATAACAGCAACTGCACTTCAGAGTAATCCACCATGTGAGAGATGTTTTGGGAGGTGTCAGCACACTTGGCGTCCTGAACTACAGACCTCAACACTTCACTTTGACATGCAAATGCAAAATAATCCCTGCTATCAATGAGCAACCGGTTATTTCCCAATTTACTGAATTTACTGGTCATGGGTTAACATGCAGGCAAACGGGGGTCAAAGAGAACATATCAAAGCACAGAGATTCTCCTGGCTAATCTTTTCTGACTATGGTACACTAACCAATGAAACTCATGCAAACATGATTTGTTTTTCTAGTTAGAGCACAATTACTTAATGTACTACGTAGAAGGAAATGGAAATTGTACAGGGAGCAACTTTAAATTCAGCAGACAGTTGCTACACACAGCAGGGAGTATTCCTCGCTCAATGAGACTGTATATTTCCAAGAAAGTCTCAGCACAGCAAATATAAAACTGCACCACAACTCCACTAATTAGCACTTGCCTGGCAATCTCAGGGAATGGCAAGATCAAGTTAGTGCTGTGTGTGAGGATGTTTTCCCAGTACTAGACATAATATGTTGTGCATCTGATTTATGCTACATTAGGAAGAAATGGTTTCATCACCAGTTGCTAAGTTATTACTACCCCTCCAACATCCGATACCAATAAGCACAATGAGAGAGCTAGTGTCAAGGTGAGGACAGGAAGAGGGCTTTATTAAATTCTTTGCGTTAGCAGCTTCAAAAACTTCTGATATTCACTCTTCACATTATTTTGAAAAGGTACAGGGTGCATAGCCTCTACATGAAGATAGTGGTGATGTAACTGAATTGGTCACAGTCACAATTTATTATTCTGGAATAAAAGAGTAAAATTCTGGAAGAACTGAGCATGTCTGGCAGCATTTATGCAGAATGAAACAGAGTTAACATGACAGTCCAACTTGGCTCTCCTTTAGCACTAGAACTTCAATGCTGAAGAATCATCCCTGGTTCACAACATTAACTCTGCTTCTCTCTCCACAGATGTTGCTAAACCTGCTATGTTTCTCCAGCATTTCCTCTTTTCATTTCAGATTTCCAGCAGTCCCATCTTTTGCTTTTATGGAACAGGAGACCAAATCTCATCTCAGCAGCCAGTGGATTTTAAATTTAATTAATTAAATCAGGAACATAAAACAAGTCTGTATGATAACGGTCTTCAATGGTCAGAATCCATCTGGTTCACTAATGTCCTTTAGGGAAGGAACTCTGCCATGCCTACGCAGTCTGACCCACATGTGATTCCAAACCCACAGTATTACGGTCAACTCTTAACTGCTACTTGAAATGGTCTCTTAAACCACTGAGTTTAGGGCAATTTGGGATGGGCAACAAATTCTGACATCTACATTCCATGTAAAAACAAATAAAAATTTGCTAGCCACTAACACTGGAGATGCGAGTGTTAGAGGTGAGATTTCTTCGGAACTGTGCCGATGAGTCTGCTTCTGCTGAAATGCTGCAAATGAACTTCTGTTGGTAGAAAGGTCTGCCTGGACAAGTTGGACCCAAGGGTCTGTGTCCATGCTGTATGACTCAACAAATGGAGCAGCTTATCGCTTATCAATCTCTTTGCTTCTTTAAACTTCCAGACTGCAAATTTAAATTGCACGAAGGAAGGGCACCTGTCTGTAAGTCAACAGGGGTCTCTTTAACTATGCAGATCTAGCTCAGCTTACATTAATGCAGGCCATTTTGTTACGACAACTGGATCTCTGTCAGATCAGCAAGTTTGTGTTTTCCAAAGTTTGTCTTTGAAAGAATAGTCTAAGACGTACTCAAATTGAGTTCTGTGTCACAATTTAATTTTTTTGAATTATATATATATATACACACACAAAACTGTCACTGACAAGACAATGTTTATTGACAATTTGTAGTTATTCTTCAGCATGTGGTGGTGGGCATTTTGATGAAGTGGCTACAATCAAAATGTGAATGTGCCTTTCCTCTTTCCATATACTGATGGAGTTGCCTTATTTCTGGAACATTCTAACTTTATTGCAGGTCTGTGTCTCTTAAGTGTATGCAGTTGTGTTTTTTGGGAATCTGGGTTTAATCCCTCTTCTGAAGGCTTCCTGACCCGTTGTGCAAAGTCGGGCAGTGGCAGACATGTTGAGACAGAGGTTGTCTCAACTGCAGGTTGACCCAGAAAGAGTTTTAGGGGGAAGCAAGAAATTGGATTGAGCAACAATCAGATGACCTTAGCCAAATTAAATGACAGAGTGTGCTGGAGGGGGAAAAACTACCAACTCCTGCTTTTATTTTGTGCATTTGTACATAGGTGGATATTTTCAAGCGGAATGGCAGACATTCTTCCTGGCGCTCAATAACCTAGATGAGCTAATTAGCAGCAAATTTTAAATTCTTAGCTTCAATCTTCATTTGTCTTGGTCCTCCCTGTTACCTCCTGCAGACCTACAGCCTCCAATATCTCTGCCTTCCTCCAATTCTGGCATCTTCTACCTCCCCAATTTAATCAAAGTTCTGCCATCAGATGTCTCGGACCCAAATTCTAGAATTCCCTCCATTAACCTCTCCACCTCTCTTCTTTCATTCCTCAAATTACACTTATTTGGAGTGTTGTGGTATGGTGACTATATTGCTGGATTCTAATTCGAAGGCCTCAGGTGATTATCTGGTCGCATAAATGCAAATAGGGCTATGGTAAGTAGGGAATTTAAATTCTATTAGTTAAGTAAAATCGGAAATAAAAAAATTGAAACTGCGAGACTGTCAGAGTAAGGCTTCTGGTTCACTGACCTCTTTCAGAGAAAGAAATCTGCTGTCTTTACCTATGCTGGCCTATGTGACTTCCAGACCCACATCAATGTCGTTGACTTGTTAGTTGAATCTTAAATACCCTCTGAAGAGGTGAGTAAATCATTCAGTTGCATTTAGGAAATGCAATTAGAAATGGGGAAAATATACTGGCCTTTCCATGAATAAGAACAACTTTGGTCACCTCTCCTGACAGGTCCGTGTGGTATGGTGTCAAATTTTGTTTGATAATTGCTCCTGTGAGGCATTCTGGAGCATTTAACACCATAAAAAGGTTATACGAATGCAAGTTGCTGTTATTTTCTCTAGCAGTTATAGTCCCTTGAGAATAAAAGAGAAAGAAGGGAAGAAGTTGACTCAATTTTTTTATTGTAAGATAATATTTCAGCCATCTGGACTGTGGTTGTGGCTCCTTTCACTGCAAGCTTTACAAGCTGTTTCTGAGTACCACAGATTTGAATCAGTAAGAACGATTGCTGAAAATGTGGTTTGAAAAACATCATGAGTACTTCTAAAATCTGAGCCTGTACATTATATAGACGAACATTAGCGATAGACAATTGCAAGTTGAGAGCAGAAGGCAAACAGAACTATTCCGAGAGGGATGCAAAAGTGTAGAGGTGTTCAAAGCAGAAAATTGCCATCTTACATGAAAATACCGGGCTTGAATCCCGTAAAGACTCCCTCTGAGCTTTTTTTTTAAACAAAAGGGTATCTATTTATAAACCTGAATCCGGCTAGGCCATGAAACCCAATCTGATTGAACAGCCTGACACCACCAACCAAACACAAAGAATTGGCAAATAAATAAAATGCATCCAGATAACTGCAGCCACAACACAGTGCATTCTACACCCTCAAATCCCACCCAAGACTATAATGTCACAAATAAACCAACTATCAGGTTAAGATTAGGGAGAAACGGGACATCAAGTTAAAATAGCAAAACAAAGATGAAAATCAACAAAATGCTGTCTCCCCAATCTCCAGTCAGGGCAGTCACTACCAGCACTCTATTTTCGCATGCAATATCATCTATAATTGAGACTGTGTGTTTAGTATTCCAATCTCTGTCTATGATCTTTCTTCAGGAAGCTTTTCTCTATCGTTATGGTTACAAATGATGTTTTTCTTTGTGCACTTACATCATTTAATTGCATACATTAATTTAAAATAGAATCCAGTGCTCTTACATTTTCTGAAATATCACTTCCCTACTACAAACCCCAGCTGCTGCCTTAATTACTCCATTTTCAGTTTGATCCGAATGTATTTGTGTACCAATGTAATGATTCCCAGGCCACTTCATCTCCTTACACAAGTACCAACCCTTCCCAGAGTGCTCCGTCAATTAGATTTTCATTCACAGGAAGCTTGTTCTTAAATTTTAACTGGCGGAAATGAATCTGAAACAATTAGAACACAGCTTCATTATAAAACTATTCATGCCCTCTTCACCTTCACTTACTGCCTACTTTCTCTCCTCCATTGTTCTGAACAACAAAAGCACATGCAGCAACTGACCATGTTATGAGAGCACTATGCTGCCTTCACTAACATTTTTTTTAAATGCTGTGCTCTCTGGCCTGTCCTCTATATTTTACAGGCACTTCAGTTACTCAAATCCTTAGAGCTCTACCCCCTTGGTGCTTCCAAAATCCCCACCCCAGTGCATACTGTAGCCAATTTCAAACCACGTGGCAGACAGTACTTCCAAACTTGCCCAACTGACCAAAAGAGCAAGTTAATTTGACAACCTGTTACTATACCTGACCTCCATCCCAACCAGTTACTAAAGCATGGCCCCCACCAGTGACAAACACCTATGAAACGCTTGCACTGTGTTCTAAAACTTCTTAATTCGCTCTATGATTGGGTGCCCAGTATTTTACCATCCCATTCATTGATGCTTGAGTTTTCTTCCTCTTCAACGTGCATCCTCTAGCCCACAAAAAGTAGGTCACTGAATGTTATTTCCATCTGAACTAAACAAAGACACTACAGAGGGAACTGTATGGGACCTATAAAAGTAATGTATTATACAATGCACACAGGGAGGATTAGCTGAACCGGCAGGTTCAGCCATCTCCCAGAGATTGCCAAGTACTGAACTGGACACTAACATCAACATTCAATAAAAAGTGAATGCAAACACAGAGCTTTTCTACAATAAAGAAAATATCCTTAACCACTGTGTGACCACCAATGCATTACAATGATAAGGCATGTCAAAACACTGAACTATGTTAGTCCCAATAAATGGCCATGATACATCTGTGAAAACATAATAACACCAATGTAATATGTAATATCTACAAATTATTTTTACAGTAAAATCATAATAAGTCAAAATACAGCAGGTCTACCCACAAATTTAAGTGACAGTTCAACATAGCCAAGGAAATCCTTATGCAACCCAATTTACGTATATATACACACACTGACAAATATGCCTAAAAAACCTGTTAGAATTCTTTGAGGCCACAACAAGAAAGTTAGGCAAAGAAGAGCCAATGGATGTAATCCATTTGGATATCCAGACGGCCATGGACAAGGTGCCACACAAGAGACTGCTAAATAAGGTAAGAGCCCACGGTGTTAAGGGAAAGGTTATGGATAGAGAATTGGTTGATTGGCAGAAGGTAGGGATAAAGGGTACTTTTTCAGGATGGCAGCCAGTGATTAGCGAAGCTCTGCAGTGTTAAGTTTTGGGATCACAACTATCCACATTATATATTAACGATCTGGACAAAGGAGTATTGATGCCAAAGGTTCCATGAAACAAAAACAGGAGGGGGGGGCAGGTGGTGTTGAGGAGGCAGGGAGTTTGCAGAAAGACTTGGACAGGCTAGGAGAAAGGGCAAAGAAGTGGCAAATTGAATACAATGTGACAAAATGTGATGTTACACACTTTAGTTGGAAGAATAGAGGCGTAGATTATTTTCCTAAATAAGGAAAGGCCTTAGAAACCTGAAATGCAAAGAGAGTCCTAGTTCAGGATTTTCTTAAGGTTGACACACAGGTTCATTTGGCAGTAGGAAGGCAAATGCATTCATTTCAAGACAGCTAAAATACAAGAGCATAAATATAATGCTGAGACGAGATTAGACTCTGGTTGGACATTTAGAATATGGTGAGCAGCTTTCAGCCCATACCTAAGGAAGGAAGTCCTCATCTTGGAGGTGGTTCAGAGGAGATTTACAAGAATGATCCCAAGGATGAAGGGCTTGTCATATGAGCAGTAGTTGAGGACTCTGGTTCTGTACTCAATGGAGTTTAGAAGCATTGTCGGGGGTGGGGTCATCCCATTGAAACATGCAGAATCCTGAGCGGCCTGGATAGATTGGGCATGAGAAGGTGTTTCCTCTAGTATTAGAGACAAAGACCTGAGGGCACAACCTCAGAATGAAAGCACGATCCGTTAGAACCAAGATGAGGAGGAATTACTTCAGCCAGAGGATAGTGAATATGTGGAACTCATTGCCACAGAAGGTTGTGGAGGCGAAAATTATTGAGTGCACTTTTAAGACACAGATAGATGGGTTCATGATTAGTAAGATTAGTTGAAAAAACATCATCACAACTGAACGGCAGAGCAGGCTGGCCGGATGGTCTAATTCTACTCCTATATCTTACCTAATTTATTAGAAAAATGAAAACACAGACACAGTAAGTAGTAGAAAATATCTTTATAGTTTTGAATTTGCTCACACCTGAATGACATTATACATTACAAATTGTTGAAAACAAGTTAGGGATAAGTTCTGTAAAACTATTTTTTTTGCTTTGCATGCTGCCTGCAGATGAGCCGGCATGTTTTTTATGTTTACGTACCACAGAGTGAAATCCTAGAGCATCTCTACTGCCTTTGCATCTGAATCCACAATTGCCTCAAATTTCAGCTCAATTGTGCACAGTATGGTGTCATCCATCTCAGCAGGTTTTCACAGTTGTCTTCACTGAAATTTCCATGCTGGCCTCCTGCAGCAAAAAAAGACCTTGTCAAGTTGGTTGGCCTCACCTTGCTCCTTTTTAGTTTGGCACCACGCGCAGTTGAACTCAGTGCGGCAAAAGGAGTCAATTGAAGATTCCACCACGATCATCCATATCTTCTTCATAGTAAGCAGCAGTTGCTTTGTACTTCTGCTTCTTATCGATAACATCACTAACTTGAGCAATTTGGTAAAATACATTACTACACTCTGTTAAAAATATCTCTTGATCCATACTCATTCAGGATGTTGTCATAAGACCATATTACAACCAATTGCTGCTGTAACTACCACACCCTTACTGCTCATCGTGCAGAAGGTTTGCAGGTTCTCCCTGTGACTGCATGGGTTTCCTCCGGGTGCTCTGGTTTCCTCCCACAGTCCAAAGATGTGCAGGCTGGGTGGTCTGGCCATGCTAAATTTCCCGTAGAGTTTAGGGATATGCAGGTTAGATGAGTTAAAGGGGAATGGGTCTGGGTGAGATACTCTGAGGGTTGGTTTGTACTAATTGGGCTGAAGGGCCTGTTTCCACACTGTAGGGATTCTGTGATTAAATTAAATGGTACTGCGCCTTGTCTTGATTCATCCATCATTGCAGGTGAACTCCACATGGCCCAATGTTTTTGGCAAGGCGACTCCCCTTTCCTGTAGGATCAGATAGAGATGGGCATGCTCGTCACTCAAGCCGCCTTGAAAGACTTTAAGAAAGCTTCTTCGGAGTTGGGATGGGTAGCTTTTCCCCTTTTCTTCCTTGCTAGACAGAATATCTGCTGTCAAACTGCTCCAAGATACTTGTCTTATGCTTCAGAATAGTTGACAAATGGTTGAATAGTTGATGGTAGAATCTCCCACTCCTTAGCGATGTTGACTTTCACTTCACACCCTGATTTCTTGCTTGCTGTATAAACTTTGGTCTCCCATCAATATCACTTAACTTTCTCATAGATTTAGCTATATTTGCAGGGATTGAGCTTCCTTTAACAGAGAAATCTTGATGTCAAATGGTGATTTGTCCAGGATTTCATGTTCTAGCATGGAGCAACTTCGCTCTAATTTGTTAGTATAATCATTTGACAAGTAACACTAATTTTGGTTAAACCCGAGTTACCAGATGAAATGTTCATGTATCATGGCCATTCTTCAATTTGATTTCCCATCCTATCAGTAAGAATAGCAGATAACTGTATTACAAAGTTTGGGGTTATCTGACCTTCACTCATTGCGTTTTCATCATAATTTTCAGAAAATCATTAAACCTACCTCAACGTTCTCAATAAGTCACATGTGAATGGCAGTGAAGTCGGAAAGGAGAGTTGTGGCCACGATGTAGAGCCGTGCCCATCTTCCAACAGAGTCTTTTATAACTTGGATATACCTACTGCATCAGCTGAAAGTAAGTTTTACCAATAATTGCATGCGACTGCACACATCTCCAATGCCCACCATTGAGAATATTTTCTAATCAAGATATTCAGGGATGTATCTCAGGTGTGATGCATTCAGACTTTTTCAACAACCCAACGTAGCTATATCTGTCTTAGTACAGTGGATGCCAGGTCAGGTAACCACCTTCTGTGTCTGGTATTCTGACTGGTCATCTAAAAGACAGCTCAAGTGAAAATGTTTGAGCTTCACGGCATGATGCTGACACACGGTTCAAGTCTCACGTGCACTGAGTAAAGTGGACCGGACTGTTGCGCTTATAAGCTTTCAGCATGGATATGATATTGCTCCTCTTCATTTCCAGGGTGATGTTCAAAATCCAGAGGCCACACTTACTTTGGCAATTCTTGCATGCGTCTCAAGTCACAAACGGACAAATTGAGATAATGTACTGCCGGACCAAAGTGAACTTACCCACAACTGGTTCTGGTCATTGACAGAAACCCTGGTTAGTAGAACAGACTTTTCTGAAGCAGGCTGGTACATTTCTTCAATTTTCTTCACACCGATCATAAAGGTCGAAATTGTTGCGTGCAGTGCAGAACAAGTCCATGATACACTACATGCCTAGCTCCGAACTGACTGCTAATACATGGTTAGCAGCAAATAATGAAGTAGTTCTTTGAAAGCCTTAGTCTTCATCTGGTGTTGTCTCGGCATGATCACATGCCCATCCATGCAATATCCAACTTCAATGCCAGGATCATCACCAGACAGAATGGCAGAATAGAACTTGAAGATGATGGTTGGCTCTAACATGTAGCTCTGTTTAACCCCATTATTTGCTGGGAATGAGTCAGAAGGCTCATCAACCTCCAAGACATGTGTCAGCATACTTTCAAAGAACTGTTGAACCTTTTCAATAACTTTCTGTGGGACAACATTTCAACACTAATTTGCAAAGGTTGTCAAGGCTGACTGTGTGTAAAAGGTCCATATTCTGTTTTTGAATTTCACCTGGAGCTACATAATTGTGAGCATTGCTAAGTGATTTCTTTACCTTTTCTGAAACTGCACTGACTCTCCAGCAGTAGATCCTGAATGATATGTTGCACTAAATGGCTCAGTGCAATTCTGGCAAAGATTTTGCAAAAACGGAGTGAGCACAAGTCAAATACACAGTGTTAATGACAGAACAACAATGTGTAGGCCAAAGTCTCACTCACAAGACAATGCAGTAACGTAGGGTGTTTGGCAGCAGCACAACGTGGATTTGGTGGTAGCGGCTGGGCTGAATCCCAGCAGAATAACAACACATTATTCAAAAGGTGGTTTTTAGGCATGCCTCCCGTCTTATGCTGGACATTAACAATATACAAAGTGTTACTAAGATAATGCATAGATCACAGAAGAATAGATGCTATGTTCACCAGTGGCATGATCTTGCCACAGTAGCCAGCCTGTTAAAGGCTCACATAAAGAATGGCAACCAGCTGGCATTGCACAGGTATTTCATCAAACTGCAATGGGATTGAGACAGGTTTATGCTATTAATGCTATTTTAGGTGCCATACTCACCTGACACAAATTAGGCCACTCTACCTTTTCTAGCTCCCCGTCCATGGTTAGGGTCAATGCCACAGTTACTAATTTTGCAGTCTGTTACATACTGTGCAGCTGATACCAGAGCTTGTGATTCATTATTTATCAATAGTTTGCAGCAGGATTGAGAGAAGCATCGAAAATTTGAAAAGATATAATTACACAGTTAGTTGAAAGCATAAAGGTTGGAGAGCAAATTGATGGCAGACAGATGGTGCCTGTTTGTATTGGGACTGCAATGAGGAGTTTTGATTTTGTGCCTATTTATCTAGTGTGCTAGTTTCAAATTGGTAGCATTGTGTAACACATAGAACATAGAAAAGTACAGCACAGTACAGGCCCTTCGGCCCACAATGCTGTGCCGTGGAATAATCCAATCCAAAAATAAAATAACCTAACCTACATTTCCCTCAATTCACTGCTGTCTATGTGCATGTCCAGCAGTCCTTAAATGTCACTAATGACTCCGCTTCCACGACGACCACTGGCAAAGTATTCCATGCGCTCACAACTGTCTGGGTGAAGAACCTCCCTCTGACGTCTCCTCTATACCTTCCACCTAACACCTTAAAACTATGACCCCTCGTGGCAGTCAATCCTGCCCTGGGGAAAAGTCTCTGGCTATCGACTCTGTCCATGTCTCTCATTACCTTGTACACCTCGATCAGGTCACCTCTCTTCCTCCCCCTCCTCTCCAGACAGAAAAGTCTGAGCTCAGTCAACCTCTCCTCGTAAGACAAGCCCTCCAGTCCAGGCAGCATCCTGGTAAACCTCCTTTGCACCCTCTCCAAAGCCTCCACATCTTTCCTATAATAGGGTGACCAGAACTGAACACAATATTCCAAGTATACCAATCATTGACCGATTCAATTTGCTCCAAGTGATATCTAAAAGAAGCCGACAAGTCTAGATACTGTGGTTGGTTGGCTCGCCAACTGGTTTATTGTTTCTCTGCAGACGTTTCCATATCCTGCAGGGTAACATCATCAATGCAGCCCTGGATAAAGTGCTGTTGTGTTTTCCCGCCTGTTATTTGAACTCCAGTGTCCGTTGAGCTGGATCAGCTCACTTCCGGTTTTCCTTTACAGTGGATTGTATATGGGGTCGAGCTCTACATATTTGTTGATGGCTTTCTTCATAGAGTACCAGGCTTCTAGGAATTCCTGTGCTTGTCCCTGCTTTGCTTGTCCCAGGATCTTGGTGTTGTCCCAATCGAGTTGGTGGTTCTCCTTATCTCCTATAGTTTTGGAATCCCCTGCCATGGAGAAAAGTCCTTGGCCATTCACCATATCTGTGCCCCTCATGAGTTTATAAACCTCTGTAAAGGTTGCCCCTTAGCTTCCAGGGAAGTGGCCCTACCCTATTCAGCATCTCCCCACAGCTCAAATCCTCCAAATATGGCAAATCTTTTCTGAACTCTTTCCTACAGGAGGGAGACCAGAACTGAATGCAGTACTCCAAAAGTAGCCTAACCAATGCCCTGTAAAACCATAACCACAATATGACCCCCCAGCTCCTCAACTCAATGCATTGACCAATAAAGGCAAGCACATGAAACACCTTCTTTGCTCTCCTGTCTAGCTGGGACTCCACTTTCAAGGAATGTGAACTTGCACTCCAAGTTCTCTTTGTTCAGCAGCACTCCATTATTTCATTTTCTCCATTTTCTACATGAGCTGCTTCCCAGCTGGTAAAACAGAGACATGAGAAATTAAGTTACAGAATGCTAGGAATTTTTTTTTCAAATTGGACAGAAAATATGAGTGGATTCAGAAAACCTTTACAAGAATGTGGCCAGAATTGGAGGCTTTGAGCTATACGGAGAGGCTGAATAGGCAGAAGCTATATTCCCTGCAGTATCGGAGGTTGAGAAGTGACCTTAAGAGGTTTATAAAATTTGAGGGGTATGGATAGGGTGAATAGCCAAGGTCTTTGCCCCGATGTGAGGAGTCCAAAATTAGAGGGCATAGATTTAAGGTGAGAGGAGAAAAATTTTAAAAGAGGCCTCATGGGCAATTTTTTCACACAAAGGGTGATGTGTGGATCGAATGAGCTGCCAAGGGGAAGCGATAGGGGCTGATACAATAAAAGAGTCTGTTTCCATGCCTTACAACTCTATGACTCTAAGTACTGTCATGAGATTAGGAAAAAAAGTATAATCAAAAAAGGCAGTGCTGAGCATTGGAAGAAGGCTTGAGAAGAATAAATATAATCAGGGCTGCAGCACTGATAATAGAGGCACTAACTAGAATGACAGATCATATGACAGACTTGGAAGGGAAACATGGTTCAGTTAGGGCAAGATTGGCAACTAAATAATCTTGGCTCTACCCATTCAGCTGATGTCTCTAAGAGAAATGACATGCTAATTAGTTACAGCCATGGAAAGGTTTGTTAATGGTGTCATGCATACACAGTCTGTATGGCTGGATCAATTACTGTGTAGAGGGTACACTGTAGACTAGCCAGCAATAGAAAAAAAACTCACGGTGTGGCTGCTAGATAGGTTTGTTGCACTGAAGGTGTAGCAAGATGGGGACTCACCAAACAGAGGCAGACTAGGATATAAGAACTATTGTGGTCATAACATCGATGCTGGGTAACAAAACAGGGATGGTAACTGTAACAGGAGCCTCAGCTAAAGGTTTCAGACTGAATATTAATTAATCCAGTGGAATCTAGCCCAGGTCAATTAAGTGAAATAATATCATAGATTAAACTGCAGAGTGACTAAATGAATTGCACTTCAAAAGAGCTGCAGAGGCTCAATGGGCCAAATGGCCAGCTTCTATCATTTTAGATGTTTTCTAATCAACCTGTTCAGAGATGTTATTACATACCCCTAGGGCAGGTGTGACTTGAACTCATGCCTCCTGGCTCAGAGGTAGGAAAGCACCACAAAAGCCTTCTATCATTGTCTGAAATGGCATTAGTGTGGATTGTTGAACATTAAGCATTAGCAGAGACAGGTGGGTCAAGTGGTCTCTACTGAAAATATTTTGATATACAATAACTCTGTACTACTATTTATGCAAGTGGCTGACCTGAACTCAAATTTGAGTATGTTTACACTAACAATTGGTAATGTCCTGACATTTTGCAGCATTCAAGATATCATGGTTAATTATGTTTGGATGAGCATTATCCATTATTATCTAATTAGAATGAAGGACACAGTGTACACTTGATTTGATTCCACCTTTCATGGTGAGACCTCCAGCAACATTTAAAAAGTGCTGACAGATCCCAAAAAGAATTGGGCTGGGCCTTTCTATGTCCCACTCATTTTTTCATCTTCTCCATTTTCTGCATCAGCTACTTCTCAGTTGGTGAGACAGAGACAGAGACAGAGACAGAGACATTAAGTCACAGGATGCTAGGAAGTAGATATGATAATTTTTTTTGAAATTGGACAGAAAGTATAAGTGGAAAGAAGAAATGGTAAATTTGTTTGCAAAAGTACATAGGCCCCAGTTGGGCCTTGGATAACTTCCAAAGTAAGTTTTAGATCAGTTGTTAGCACTCTCACCTCTGAGTCCAAAGGTTAAAATTCCAGTGTATTGACTCAAAACTACTACTCTGAACAAGGAGGGCTGGGTTTATGATCCTATCTTCTCCGGAGATGTGTCATAATTTTTCTGAACAGGTTGTTTGAAAAAAGATCTGTAGAATCAAGCCACACAATCCAGGCTGCTACTGGCAGTGCTGAGGGAATGCTTTCCTATGGAGAAGCTGTCTTTCAAAACATATGATAAACCAAAGCACTGTCTGTCCTCTCAAACAATTGCAAAATATCATTTAGCATTTTTTTTCAAAGGGGAGCCCTCCCTGTTGTGCTGGTCAATATTTCTTTTATTTTCACTGAAATTGATTAAAATAGAATACTGCAGATGCTGGAAATTGGAAATAAACAGAAAAGCTTGGAAATGCTCAGCAGATCTGGAATCTTTTATGGAAAATGAAACAGAGTGAAGATTTCAGGTCTGTAACCCTTTGGTTCTGATCTTGACACAGATGAGTCTTTCCAGCATTTTCTGTTTTTATTTCATTCAAACAAATTGTCTTAACACACTGCTATTTCTGGAATCTCACCACATGCAAATTGCTACCACATTTCCTATTTTGTTTAATTTTAGTCAATTCATGGGAATGAGGGTATTGTTGGCTAAGTCAGCATGTATTGCCCAGGGAGCGTTAAGAGTCAACCACATTGCTTTGTTCTGGACTACATGCCACTTCAGACACGGGTAAAGATGGCAGTTTCCTTCCCTAAAGGACGTTAGTGAATCAGATGGGCTTTTCCAGATGAATTGACAGTGGTTTTGTGGTCACCATTAGATTCTTAATTCCAGATATTTATTGAATTCAAATTCCACCATCTGCCGCGGCAGGATTCGAACCGAGGTCCTCAGAACATTACCTGGCTCTCTGGTTTAACAGTCCAGTGATAATACCACTAAGGCCATTGCCTCCTCTTAATACTACATTGACTGCAAAGTACTTAATTGATTTTAGAGCTCTTCAGGACCCTGAAGTCAGGATATATGCTTTATAAATGCAGGTCATTAATTTAAACAGAATAATGTCAGAAATGGAAGATTATAATTATGAAGTGAGACGACAGATACTAACATTGTTTCCACTTAATGATTGATGACAGAATGGCAATAGATATTGTCTACATGGTAAGCCACTTCATGGCAGGTTGGTACAAAAGGTAAAGCCTCATGAGATCTGGTGTAAGCTGACTAGAATAATACAAATACAAAAAGAGATAATGGGAACTGCAGATGCTGGAGAATCCAAGATAACAAAGTGTGGGGCTGGATGAACACAGCAGGCCAAGCAGCATCTTAGGAGCACAAAAGCTGTCGTTTCGGGCCTCGACCCTTTTTCTGATTAAGGGTCTAGGCCCGGAACGTCAGCTTTTGTGCTCCTAAGATGCTGCTTGGCCTGCTGTGTTCATCCAGCCCCACACTTTGTTATCTTAGAATAATACAAAACTGGCTTAGGAGATAGAAGTCAGAGAATAGCAGTGGAAGGGTACTTTTTGGAATGGTGGCCAGTAACTAGTGATGTTCTAGAGGATCAGTGCCAGCACCTTAGTTGTTTATAATATATATAAATAATTTGGAGGAAAAATAGTTTGATAAGTAAGCTTGCAGGTGTTATCAAAATTGGTGGAATTGCAGATAATGAGGATTGTCAAGGGATACAGTGAGATGTAGATAGATTGCAGATTTGGGCAGAGAAACAGCAGATGGTAATCTGGACAAATGTGAGGTAATGCATTTTGGAAAATCAATTCAGGTGTGAATTATACAATAAGCAGCAGAACCCATAACAGTGCTAACAGAGGGATCTGGGCATACAGATCTACGGATCCCTGAAGTAGCAACACAGGTAGATAATGTGGGGAAAAAGACAGACAGCAATCTTGCCTTTATCAGCCAAGGCATTGAATACACAAGCTGAGAAGTTTATAATTACAGCTGTACAAAACTTTAGTTAGGCCACAAAAGGAATATCGCATGTAGTTCTGGTCACCACACTACCAAAAAGACAGATGCTTTGGAGAGGGTGCAGAGAGCGTTTACCAAGAATGTTGCCGGATCAGGAGGATTTTAGTTACGCCGAAAGATCGGATAAACTCAAATTGTTTTCACTGGAAAGACGGAGATTGAGAGATGAGCGCCACAAAATTATGAGGGGCATAAATAGGGTGGACAGTCAGAGGAATTTTCCCAGGGTGGAAAGGTCAACTACATGAGGGCACAGGTTCCAGGGGAAAAGTGGGAAGAAACCTTTTCACACAGAGTGGTAAGTGCCTGGAATGCACTGCCATTGGAAGTGGTGGAAGCAGGCATGTTAACAATGAGGGTTCCGGACCTGAAACATCAGCTTTCCCGCTCCTCTGATGCTGCTAGGCCTGCTGTGTTCATCTAGCTGTACACCTTGTCACGTCAGATTCTCCAGCATCGGCAGTTCCTACTATCCATTAACAATGTTTAATGTGTATCTTGATGGATACGTGAATGGGAAGCAAACAGGGATAGAAACCATGTGTAGGCAATAATTCCAGCTAAGGATTGTGAATCGGCATAGGCTTGGTGGGCTGAAGGGCCTGTTCTTGTGCTACATTGTGTTCTTGGAAAGACCATGAGCATATTTAATTGTGACTTTTAAATATAAAGGCTTTGATTAAAATTAAGATGGAAGAAGGTCTCTGATGCTGAAAAACCTAAATTAGTGCTGAGGGGCTATTAACTTAAAAGTATTAGGCTAAGGAAGGAAGTCTAGAGAAATTTCTTTGCGCTGTTGAGAGTGTGGAATGCTTTGACAGAGGAAGTGTTTAAGAGATTAACCATTGCATTTTCTGTAGCAGAACTGAATGGATATTTGAAGGAAGGCACTGAAGGACAAGGGGGGAACACTGAGTTAGAAGTTCTGGGCTGCCTCAGCTAAATATCAGTGCTTAAAGCAGAGGGCCAAACGGCCTCCTCCGTGGTAACATAATTTTAGCAGAGCCAATGTTATGTAAACAAATGCAGCAGCAATATGGTTCATGAGACCCAGACCCAAATCGAATGAATGGGGTTTTAAAATACTTGCAAGTGGCGTTATTTAGAAAAAGGAGGCGGAAGGGAGGACGGGTCCGGGGGGAATGGGGGTGTTAAGTAAGAAACAGATTACGCCCGAAACACACGAGGGGGGCAAATACCAAGCAGCGGGAACCTCCCTCACAACAGCCCAGTGGGTACTCCACCTTCGTGCACTGACACACATCTGCCCCGTTTCACCCAACGGCCGGAGACCCCCCCGGGTCCCACCGGACACCCAACCCGCCTGAGACTGACCATGACCCGACCGGTCACTCACCCGAAGTCCAGGTCCATGGACTTGAAGAAGAATTTGAAGTTGCAGCTCGGCCTGTTGTTGAGAACCTGCTTGAAATGACCGAGAGTGACCCTGTCCGGTGGAACCGGCACCTTCACCAGGTACGGCGTCTCCTCCTCATCCATGTGGTAAATTATCTTCGTCTCCGCCATCGGGGGGGGGGCGGGGGAGGGTCAGAAACCCAGCGGCGAACCCGCTTCCCTCCCACCCGCCTTCCGTCTCCCGTCTCACCGGCTCATGGATGTGGGAAAACCGGGAAATGTCAAAACCCAACAGCGCGGCCTAGTGGACAGGCCCACTCGGCGCCCGCCGACAACCACCGCCCCCGTCTCCGTGAAAACCCTTCCTCCCCGAGAGAACCCCCCTCCCCGAGAAAACCCTCCCTCCCCGAGAGACCCCCTCTCCGTGAAAACCCTCCCTCCCCGAGAGAACCCCCATCCCCGAGAAAACACACCTCCCTGAGAACCCCCCTCCCTGAGAGACACTCCTCCCCGAGACCCCCCGTTCCCGAGGGACCCCCATCCCTGAGAAGACCCCCCTCCCCGAGAGACCCCTGAGAAAACACCACCTCAATGAGAGACCCGCTTCCCCGAGAGATCCCCCCTCGCCGAGGGACCCCCTGAGAAAACCCCCTCCCCGAGAGAAACCCCCTTCCCAAGACCACCCCCCGAGAGAAACCCCCTCCCTGAGATCCCCCTCCCTGAGATCCCCTCTGCCACCCCAAGACAACCCCCTCCCCAATAGCCATTTCCCTGACAGACACCCCCTCCCTCTCCTGAGAGAACCCCCTCACCGACAGCTACTCCCCCTGAGAGAACCCCCTCCCTGCCAGCCTACTCCCCACACCAATAGACACCCTCCCTCCCCAAGAGACCCCTTCCACCCTACAGACGCCCCTCCCTGACAGTGCCTCCCCCTCCCCGAGAGTACACCCTCCCCGAGGACCCCCCTCCCCAATAGCCTCCTTCCCGAGACACCCCCCCTGACAGTACCACCCCCAAGTGACCTCGCTCCTCGAAAGCCCCCTCCCCACAACCAATCATCCCCCCAACTGCCCCCTCCTCCGGGAGACACCCGCCTCTCTGAGAGCCCCCACCCCCTCGAGATCAACCTCTTCCCACCCGAGTTAAACCCCTTCCTGCCAGCCTCCTCCCCCACGAGAGACGCTGCTCCCCACAAGACCACCTCTCCCCAAGAGACCCCCCCAAACCAAGAGCACTTTCACAACAACAGCCCCCTCCCCACGCACCAGCCCCTTCCCTGTAACACCCTCCTCTCAACCCGATAGCCCTCTCCCTGCAACAGCCCCTCCACTCACTGAGACACCCCTCTCCCGGCAACAACCCACCTCCCCGCGACACTCCCTTCCTGAGAGCGACCCTTCCCACAACACCCACCTTCCTGCGAGCCCCCATCTTCTTAAAATACTCCTGCCCAAGCCTCCCGGCCATACCGCCCCACCCCAAGACCCCACAATCCACAACGACCCTACCCCTCAGAGCCCATACCTGGGAGCACCCTCCCTGAGAGCCCCCTCCGTGCAACACTCCCTCTTCCCAAGAGACTCCCCCTCTTCGCAACAACCCCCCCTCCCTAAGAGGCCCCTCTGCGCAACACTCACTTCTCAAGAGCCCGCTTCCAGCAATATCCCCTCCCTGAGAGCCCCCTCCCCAGAACACACCCCACCCTACGAGCCGCCCCTCCCTACAGCACCTCCCTCCCCAAGAGCCCCCTCACTGCAATACCCTCCCACCGAGAGCCCCCTACCCGCAACATCCCCTCCCTGAGACCCTCCCAACCTGATAGTACCCTCCCTGAGAGTACCCTACTCATAACGCCGTCCCAAAGAGCCCCCTCCCGACAACACCCACCTCGAGAGCACCCCTCCCTGAGAGACCCCAACCCCCCGCCATGCCCAAGTTCACCAGCACATGTGTTAATGTGGTATATTGTATCTGCTGTTCCCGTTGTGGCCACCTCTACATTGGGGAACCCAAGCAGAGACTTGGGGAACACTTTGCTGAACATCTACGTTTGGCTTGCACTAAACAACTGCACCTCCTGGTCGCGAACCATTTTAACTCCCGTTCCCATTCCTCAGACGACATGTCCATCATGGGCCTCCTGCATTGCCACAATGATGCCACCCGAAGGTTGCAGGAACAGCATCTCATATTTCGCCTGGGAACCCTGCAGCCCAATGGTATCAATGTAGACTTCACAAGCTTCAAAATCTCCCCTCCCCCCAATGCATCCCAAAACCAGCCCAGCTCATGCCCGCCTCCCTAACCTGTCCTTCCTCCCACCCATCCCTTCCTCCCACCTCAAGCCCCACCCTCATCTCCTATCTACTAACCTCATCCCGACCCCTTGACCTGTCCGTCCACCCCGGACTGACCTATCCTCTCCCTACCTCCCCACCTACACTCACCTTTACTGGCTCCATCCCCGTCTGTCTCTTCTCCACCTATCTTCTCCTTCTATCTTCTATCCACCTCCCCCCTCCCTATTTATTTCAGAACTCCCTTCCTTCCCCTCCCCCCATTTCTGAAGAAGGGTCTAGGCCTGAAAGAAACATCAGCTTTCCTGCTGCCTGGCCTGCTGTGTACACCCAGCTGTACACCTTGTTATCTCATATCTCACATCTCCCAGTATCATGTCTCCCCACTCCATTGTCCTGTGCTCATATGCAACACCCAATCTGCAGAGCCACTTCCCACTCAACCTTCTTGCGTCCACACCCCCTCATCAGACCACCCTTCCGTGTTAACATCACCTCTCTATGCCTCCCATGGCCACCCCAGCCACACTTGCACGACTTGTTTACTCCTCCCGGGCGAAATCTTCTTGGATACAAGGAGTTGGGCTTGAATGCAGGACCAGGAGCATATTTCAGAATGAAGGTGCCAGGACGGCAGTCCAACACACATCTCGGTCATTTTGCCACGTGCATGTCATCACTGTGTAAGGAAGTCACCATTTTACAATTATATTAAATCATACAAAATGCTGTGAATATTATTGGAATACCTTTTTCTGTGGGAATTGATTTAATCAGCCATTTGTAATCCAACTGTCTGAAGACATAGCAGGAACTGCAGATGCTGGAGAATCTGAGATAACGAGGCGTAGAGCTGGATGAACACAGCAGGCCAGCAGCATCATAAGGAGCAGGAAGGCTGATGTTTCGAGCCTAGACTCTTCTTCAGAAATGCATTTGGCCTGCTGTGTTCATCCAGCTCTACACATTGTCATCTCTTATGTCTGAAGAGTTAGATATGTTAGCAAGGAGGATGGAGTGAGAGAAACCCAGTTGTGTTTTCATTCCTGCCCACTTGTCATGGCTGTGTATGTTCCTCCTGATTGGCCTCTGGCCAGCTCCTTGAAGCAGAGATGGAGTTGTGGAAATCTAAATCATGACACATTGGTTTGGCTTGCTGGTAGCTTCCCACCACTGTGAATTTTTCCAAAGACAGACTTCCAGCATCAGTGGCTACTTGTCCTGTCGCAGTGGGTTGCCAATTAAGGTCATTAAAAGGGTAATTAGCCCTTTTGTCCCATTGTAATAAGATTTAACTGTGGAACATAGGCACCATATCTGTTAGCAATGTACACATTAAGGTGTTACACAGTCGAGGCAGCTGCACAGTGGAAAGTAGATTTCGATAGTGAAAGTAGATTTATCTATGAGCATCTGACATCATAATTGGGGATACCGACTAGAAAATTTCTCCCGTAGTCAAAAACCTGTAATTGTTCTAAGATGGATGATAACAAAGGTAGGGGCATGTTAATTTATGGGATGGCTTCCACTTGTGTAACACTCTGAAGTAGTCTTGGGTGTCTCAACATGTTTACTACATTGGCTGCTTGGGTGGCACCTAGATGACAAGGGATGTTCATTCGTGGCATTGTTCATGACCAGTAGTGCCTCAGCAATAGTAATAGCCTGTCAGAAAATAGATCACCGGACTGCTGAGATGCTCACCAAATCATTTGTTACACCACAATTCCCAGTCATGGCAGCAACAATTTGAGCTTGCACGACAGCCATGTGACCTTCTAGTGCAACACACACACATTGGGCAGGTGCTCCTTGTGCTACAAGGGAAGCTATGTCATCGGCTAAACAATACTGCATAATATGGACCCACAGTTGTGTGAACAGAATTGGTCACATGTCTATGTTGGAAAGGAGAAGCTTCAAGCCTGCACAATACTCTGTGCGATGGTGGTGCTGGACTCTTTGATATTGAAGGTAAGCTTTCTAATGCATCAAGCATAGTGTGTATACCCTTCAGTATTCTGTAGGCTACCCAACTGAAGTCCTCATTTAAGCCCTTTGAAGCAAAATCTACTATAAACCACACCTTCTGGCAAGCTAGCACCTACTCCTTCTCATTGTCCTGGCTGCAACTCACTTTGTCTCCAAACTATCTTGAAAGATACATACAGTGTTAGCGCCTGAACTACTGCAATTAAGAATGCAGGGGGGTATGCCTTCAAATGAGGTGTTAACCTGGTGAAGCTATAAAACAGAACTACTTATGTGCCAAACAACACAAGCAGCAAATGACAGACAGAGCTAAGCGATTCTACAACTGAGCTAAGCTCTGTAATCCTACCACACTCGGTCATGAATGGTGGTGGACAATTTAAAAAATTGGCTCAAGGAGGAGGCTGCACAAGTATCTCCATCTTCAATAATGATAGAGCCTCGCGCATCAGGGCAAAAGATGATGCTGAAGCAATTGTACCAGTCTTCAGCCAGAAAAGCTGAATAGGTGATCCATCTTGGCCTCCTTCAGTAATTCCCAACATGGCAGATGTCAGTCTTCACGCAATTTGATTCACTTGGTGAGGCCACACCTAGAATATTGTGTGCAGTTTTGGTCTCCTTTTCTGAGAAAGGATGCTCTTCGGGTTGCAATGAAGGCCTACCAGGCTGATTCTGGGGATGGTGGGACTGACATATGAGGAAAGATTGACTAAGTTGGGATTGTTTTTGCCGAAGTTCAGACAAATGATGGGGGATCTCATAGAGACGTCTAAAATTCTTATAAGATTAGACAGAGTAGATGCAGGGAGGATGTTCCCAATGGTGCATGCGTCATAGTATGAGGATTCAGGGTTGACCATTTAGGATGGAGATGGGGAGACATTTCACCCCAAGAGTGGTGAGCCTGTGGAATTCATTACCACAGGAAGTAGATGATGCCAAAATATTGAATGTATTCAAGAGGTGGCTAGATGTAGCACTAGGGGTGAATGAGATCAAAGGTTATGGGGAGAAAGTGAGATTAAGCTATTGAGTTGGACAATCAGACATGATCGTTATGACTGGAAGAGCAGGCTCGAAGGGCTGAATGGCCTCCTTCTCCTCCTAACTTATATGTTTCTACATTTCCATATGACATCAAGAAACAGTTGGAGGCATTGGATACTGCAAAGGCTATGGAGCCCTGAAAATTTTCCAGAAATGGTACTAAGGACTTTGCTCCAGAACTTGCCGAGCCCCTAACCATTTTGTTCCATTACAATTACACCACTAGCATCTACCAGATAATGTGGAAAATTGCCAAATTTCTGTCCATAAAAAGCAGAACAAATCCAACCTGACCAATTACCATCCCATCAGACTACTCTTGATTGTCAGAAGAATGATGGAAGTTTCAGCAACAATGCCATCAAGCAGCAAATACTTAGCAATAATCTGCTCAGATTTTCAGTTTGACTTCTGCCACATCCATTCAGTTCCACTTCTCATTACACCCTTGGGTCCAACAGGAGCAAAAGAGCTGAATTCCAAAGATAGAGAATTGGCTGATGGGCAGGAAACAGCGAATCGGGTTAAGGGGTTATTTTTCAGGTTGGTGACCTGTAACTAGTGGGGTTCCACAGGGATCAGTGCTGGGACTGTAACTGTTTACAATATATCAATGACTTGGAGGAAAGAAGCAAACCTACTGTAGCCAAACTTGCAGATGACACAAAGTTAGGTGGAAGGCAAGATCCAAAGGAATGCAAACAGTTTACAGAGAGATATTGATAGTTTAAGTAAGTGGGCAACAAGTCGGAAAATGGAGTATAATGTGGAGTATAATCAAGAAGTTTAATGCAATATTGGCTGTTATTTTAAGGGGTTTGGTGTATGACAGAGGGGTGTGGTAGACTGAGAGACCCAGGTTCAAGTACCACCTGCACCAGAGGTGCACAATAACATCTCTGAATAGGTTAATTAGAAAAATAGGCAAGAGTGGGGATGGTGACCCTACCCCTGGGCCAAGAGGCCTTGGCCCAAGTTCCACCTACTCCAGAGGTGTGTAATAACATCTCTGAACTGGTTGAGTAGAAAAATAGTTAATTAAAAAAAAAGTGGGGAAGTCATACTCAATTATATAAGATGCTGATGAAACTACACCTGGAATGGTGAGCAGTTTTGATTCCCTTATTTGAGGAAGTATATTATTTCATCAAAGACAGTTAGGGAAAGTTCACTAGGATGATCTGTGCTATGGGAGATTGTCCTTTGATCAAAGGTCTATCAGGTTAGGACTCAACTCACTGAAGTTTAAAAGAACGAGAGGTGATCTCGTCGAAACATGCAGAATTCTGAAGGGCCTTGACAGTGGAAATGCTGAGCAGATGTTTCCCCTCATAGAGCATCTAGGATCAGAGGGACACAGTCTCAGAATAAAGGGATGTCATTTTAAGACTGAGTGAGAAGGAATTTCCTTTGTCAGATTGATGTGAGTCTTTGGAACACCTTGCCACAAACAGCTGTGGATGCAGAGACTTTGTGTATATTTAAGGCTCAGATAGATATATTCTTGATCTGCAGGGGAGACAGGGCATGAAGGTGAATGTGAGGAATATTGGATCAGCCATGATCATATTGACATAGCAGAGCAGGCTCGATGGGCTGAATGGCCTACTCCTGTTCCTGTTACTTATGGTCTTATAGTCTAAGGTTGGTGAGAATGACTGCCCTTGACATCAAGGCAGGAGATGACAGAGTATGGCATCAAGGAGCCCTAGCAAAACTAGGGATTCAGGGGAAATTCTCCACTGGTTAGACCTGGCCTGGAGGAAGATATTTTTGGTGTTAGGGGTCAGTTATCTCAACTTCAGGATATCTCCACATGAGTTCCTTGGGGTAGTGTCCTTGGCCCAACCATCTTCAGCTGCCTCCTCAATGATCTTCCCTCCATCATAAAGATCAGAAATGAGGATGTTTGCTGATGACTGCACAATGTTTAGCACCATTCGCAACTCCTCAAATATGGAAGTAGTCCAAGTTCAAATGCAGTGAGAGCTGGACAATATCCAGGTTTAGGCTAACGAGTGGTAAGTGACATTCACACTACAGAAGTGCCTGGCAATGACCATCTACAACAAGAAAGAATCTAGCCATCATCCCTTGACATTCAATGGCATTACCAATCACTGACACCCCACTATCCAGCACCCCCAACCTCATCCTGGAGTTACTGTCGACCAAATAATGTAATACTGGGCTAGACACATAAATACTGTAGCTGCAAGAACAAGTCATAGGGTAGGAATCTGCAGCAAATAGCTCATGTCCTGACTCCCCAAAGCCTATCCACCATCTACAAGGCATAAGTCGGCAATGCAATGGAATACTCCCCATTTGCCTGTATGAATGCATTTCTAGCAACAATCAAGAAACCTGACAACCCCCAGGACAAAGGAATCAACTTAACTAGCATCAGATGAACAAATTTTCATTCTCTCCACACTCAGCGGCAGAAGTGTGTGTCATCTACAAGATGAACTGCAGAAATTCACCAAGGTTGAGCACCTTCTGAATCCATGACTTCATCTATCTAGATGGACAAGGGAAGCAAATGCATAGGACCAGCAACACCTGCAAGTATCCCTCCAAACCAGTCACCACCCTGACTTGGAAATATATTGCCATTTCTTCAGTGTCACTGGTTCAAAATGCTGGAAGTCTGTCCCTAATGACATTGTGGGTGTACCTATACCAAATAGATTGCAGCCATTCAAGAAGGCAGTTCTTAAACACTTTCTCAAGGGATGGGCAATAAAATGTTGACCCTGCTGGCAATGCCCACATCCCATGAGTAACTCAAAAGTGTTTACATCATTACTTTGTTAAAGCAGTCAGGGAAGATGTCTGAGACGTCACTGCACAGCAGGTGTTTGTGAAAGTATGTTTTGCCCAGACTCAGTTTGCTGATTAGTTTGTGCAATCAGGACCAGTTGAGGAGGCCAAGAGTAATTAACACAAAAAATCTCCAGTTAGCTTCTGGAGGGGTGAACAGAATGTTTGTGAGCAATACAGAGGCAGAAGCCTTCAGATTACAACAGACAAAGAATATCTTTCTCTCCCTCTTCAGTGAAGTTACCAAAACAAGAAAGTTAGGTAGTTATTCTATTGCGTCATTGGCTGTAAGCTGTTATCTCTAACAAGTATTTGAAAGATTTGTAATTTCTATGCAACCTGCCCTGTCTCTTCAGCAAAGAATTGATCAAGAATCTGGATAAGGAGATTGAACAACAGAAGGTCTTGAAAGAAGCAAAAGGGACACCTCATGGAATTCTGTGAATTGGAACTACTGAACTGTGTTTCACCAGTACCTTTTTCTCCTGTAACGTGTTTGTTTGTTTGTCTATATGTGTGTGTTTGAGATCAAGAAGGAGAATAAAGTTTTGGCTAGTAGAGTTATTTTTTAGTAACTCATTGCTTTGTTTGTGTGTGGTTAGAATTGACGTATCTTGTAGTAAATAGTTTACTTTTTATGTACAGAAATCTGGTTTGTATTTTCTGTTAACCTAAATTCAAAATACAGGAAAATTGGAGACCTTGCATTAAATCTTTTAACTTTTGTAGCGGAAGTAGTGGGCCTGGAGTATTAGTGCATTTTCCCAAATTGGTCATGTCAAAACAATGGACAGGAAAGAGCAAGCTGTTGGAAATGTGTTGAGTTGCAGAGTAGAGAAAGCCAAACTAATAAAGGATCATCATTGCAATAAATGTTAAAGTGACAGTATTGAAATATACCCTCTGCTCTATGTTACAGTTGTGGTTGGAGCAGAAGACAAATTTCAGTGAGGATGTTCTGACTGAATCATGGACTGTTCTTCTTTACTGATGTTCAGTTCGGAGAATTATTTCATGAACAGTGCAGATACTGCCTCCTACTATGAACTCTTTCTTGTGGATTAGACATGCTAAATTGCCCATTGTGTCCAGGGATGTATAGGTTATGTGGATTTTATATGGGAAATATAAGGATACAGGGATAGAGTAGGGTAGAGAGGCGAGTCTGGGTGAGATGCTCTTCAGAGAGTCAGTATGGACTTGTTGGGCCGAATGGCCTGTTTCCACACTGTAGGGATTCTATGATATTCTCCTTCAAATAACAACTTGTCCTCTTTTATTTACCTGTTCATTCTACAAATCATTCCCTACTCCAGACACTCATGTCTGGCCCTAACATATTTTGCAGGAAATTTGAAGTTGGCAAAAAGTCTGTCAGCGGTTGCCATTCTATTCCTGTACACTTACAAACTTGAAACAACTGTAGCAAACAAAAACTGAATACTTGTAACTTGAAAGAAGAATAAGAATAAACTAACCTACAGACAACCTGTAAGTAGTTGATGATTCATCACTGTGGGGTTATTCCTACTGTTGACCAAGTGTTTTACAAGCTTTACAAGCATTTTAAGTTAAGAGAAAGCATTGACTGAAATGTTGAACTCCAAGACAGCATTGCTGGCAACAAGTTGATATTGGACATCATTTAAACACTAAAGACACTTGTGGTGCAAAAAAAATGCGTGCTAATGAGTTGAGTTTCTCCCACGATACTAAATTGAGGAAGCATATGGGTTCAGTAATTCTGGAATTTACTCAGTTATTAAGTAAATTATCTTATTTTCCCCTGTATTCCAGGATGAAACATGGTGAATCATTTCTTTAATCCCAAATATATTATGATATACAATCAAACATTAAACATCTCAAAAGCAATAAAAGCCATCTTTTGTGTGGTGGTTGAACATCGCCATCTTCTGGCTTTCTGAAACTTTTCACATGGTCAGTTGGGAGAGGCACTGAGGTGGATGCTTATGCAGTCGTGTAAAATGGATGATAGTAAACTGCTGGTCCATTTTGTAACTTTCCAGTTGCAGTTGGACGTCAGTTATCAACATGAATGCTTGCCCCAGATTACTTCTGTTTGAAGCCCTTTAACCCTCCTGGACCTCTGTGTTCCTCCACTCTGGAACATAGAGCATAGACCTGTACAGCACAGGAACAGGGCCTTTGGCTCACGATGTTGTACCAAACATGATGCCAAACTAAACTAATCCCTTCTGCCGGCCTTTATATCCATTCTTTGCTTGCATATTAATGTGCTCATCTGAAAGTTCTTTAAACACCCCTATCAGATCTCCCTCCACCACCACCACCCCTGGAAGCACATTCCAGACTCCCACCACTCTCTGTGTAAAAATAAACTTGCCCCTCATATCTCCTTTGAACTTTCCATCTAACCTTAAATGCATGCCCCCTAGTTTTAACGTTTCAACTGTGGGTAAGAGATTCTGACCATCAACCCTATCTATGCATCTCATAATTTTGTAGACTTTTATGAAGTCACCCATCAACCTCCGCTGTTCCAGAGAAAACAACCCGAGTTTTTATAGCCTCTTGTGAATCCTCAGCTATTTGCTCAATTTGTGCTTGTGCCTTCACTTATCTACAACACCCCAATCCTTTCCACCTTACTGCCAACTCACCTTTTCCAAAAACTCTTTAAAACTACCTCAAGGTATTAGTGACCTTTCTTAATAAGTCCTCATGTGACTCAATGTCACAATATCGTTTGATAACCACAATTTGAAGTGCCTTAGGATATTTTGCTTCATTAAAGGTGCTTTAAGGTGCAAATTGTTCCTGTTGAAGTAATTCTTTTAGGAAATTGTTTTGAAATATGAACCCTACAACTAAGTGATTTCTATTTCTTTTATTTCAATTAAATCTAAATTTAAATTTTATTGAAGACAACAAGAAAACATGAGAAACAAGTAGTTGAAAGAATGACCACATGGTCACCTGTTTTTAACTTAATTCAGTCTCTTCAAGAAGAGGCTGAGACAATATAGTTAAATAGTGCAATTTTAGAGGCGATAGAACAACAGTTCTTCAATGGATGCGGGTTAATTGAGAAGGCTATTAAAAGGAATTTTGCTGTTTAAAAAAAGGATTTACAGGTATGAATATAAAGTACCAGTAAGCAAGGAAGTTATGCTAAACCTTCTAAAGTTCTTGTTAAGCTTCAGCTGGATTAACATGCCCATTGCAAGCATTGTACTTCAGGCAGGTTATCAAACCTCAAGAGTATACATAGGTGGTGTACTGGACTAGCACTTGAGATGATCAGGGGGCTTCAGTTACATGAAGAGGTTAGGTTGGTCCTCCATAGAGTTACAGAATGTAAAGAGGGAAATTTTAAGCTAGGCATTCAAATTCATGAAGGGGTTTGATAGAGTAAATAAAGGTAAACTGCTTTCAGTGGCAGAGGCATTTGCAAGAAGATAGAGAATTAAGATGATTGGGCAAAAGGATATAAAAGGAAAAAAATGTTCTCGTAAACAGTCCCTAATACTATTTCAGAAACCACTTTATTAGTAACTTTCAGAAGCAAATTTGATAATTTATCAAGGGCAAAATGTGCAGCTTAGTTGAGGAAGGAACAGAGTTTAGAACTAACTGGATTGCTCTTTCAGAGAGCTGGCGCACACACAATGGGCTCAATGGCCTTCTTTTTTGCAATGTATGTTTGCTATTCTGAATGAATTTAGCTCATCTATTCTTACTTTCAGTGATGTTAATCACACTCTGTATGATGTCTTAGCTTGTGCAAAAAGGGCAACAGACTGTGTAACAATAACGTTTCCTTGTGAGCTGATCTGGATATTTCTGTCTTTTCGGTGTGTGCTTTTTTGATCAGTTCAAAGCAATCTGAGAAAATATTTGGCTTAAAACAAATCACTTAAGCACAAATGCTTTATTTCACAGACAGAAATGAATGGATGTCACAAATGATAGTGAAGGGGAAAATCCTGTGAATATTCAAGAACCATTAGATACTGTATTGGAAGATTGGGGAAGTGATCAGAATTTAAGAGATAATAAAAGACTTTGCTGTTTGTAAGTGACTTTGCTGTTTGTAAGTTTGAGAATCTGTCGCTGCCAATTAGTGAAATCCCAGATTTTCATTAAATTAGCTAAATTTGTACAGGTTGTGGTTGTTTCAGTTGATTCTTTCGAGTTGATTCCAGCATCTTCCTTGAGATAAAAAGTATCAGTGAAAACCACATGGGTTGTGGTAAGTATATTCAGTTTTTCTGGTGAGCATTACTTATGTATGGTATTATTTGGTGCGTCTCATACTTTTCAGTACCTTTGGTGAATAATTTTCTGCACCTGGTGAGTACTATTTATTGCGTCAGGTATTACTCCAGGAAGAATAAGGCAGGTTCACCAGAACAACATCAAGTCTGAAATGGTTAAAATTATATAAGGGCAGTTTGCATTGACTGGTCTAATATTCCCTTGAATTAGAAGTTGAAAAAGTGATATTAAAAAATGTTGATGGTGTAGCTGGAGAAAAAATACAATTCCTCTGGCAGATAAACCTAGACCAAAGAGGCTGAAGCTTAAAATTAAAGCTTGGCCATTCAGAAAGCACATTTTCACAGAACATGCCATAAACAAGATTCACTGCGACAACTCTCCAAGGCTTCTTTGACAGCATGTTCCAAACTCACCATCTCTACAACTGAGATGGAGGGCAGCTGATACATGGGAACACCAACACCTGCAACTTCCTCTACAAGCCATGCCAATTTCACCTATATCTTTGTTACTTCAATGTCACTGGGTCAAACTTCTGGAATTTCCTTCCTCATAGCACTTTCGAAGTACCTATGTCATACGTACTGCAGTGATTCGCCACCATCTTTTACAGGGCAATTAGGAATGGGCAACAAACGCTGGTCTTGTCATATTCTATGATAGAACTCAAGTAAAGAATCAACCTCCTGAACCTTCTCTAAACTGCCTCCAGTACAAGTATATTCCTCCTGAAATGTAGAGACTAAAACTATACGTGTGACCCCACTATGTGATGTACGATTGTTGTGAGACTTCCCAACTTTCATACTCCATCACTATTAGAATAAAGGTCAATATTTCAATTCCATTTGCTGTCATAAATGCATGCTGTGGCCTTGTGCTAACTATTTTTGTGATTCATGTATGATATCCAGGTTCCTTTGTACTTCACCATTTTGCAGTAGCTTTCTGTTCAAATAATATTGTGCTTCTATTTTTTTTTTAACATAGGCTTTAATGTAACAGATCCAACTATGGCTTTCAAAAAGGAGATTACAAAGCTTATCCTCATCCTCCAAGTTTCAAATTCAGTTTAACAAGCCACAGATCTGGGGAGGAAATAGTAACTTCAAGGTCAAACCTTAAAAAGAGGTTGAAACCTTCCAAGTGAAAAGTTTGGTGTAGCCATTAAAAGACGTATAAGATAGTTAACTTAAAAAATCCCTTATTTTACATTTTTAGTTTCTGATGGAATAAAATGACAAATGAAATGTTTCCATGAAGCATTTTTTGGTGGCTAGGTAATGCAGGCATAGAATCATAAAATGGACTGAAGAGGAAGAGACCATTTAGTCTGTAATGAACTTGCCAGTTCTCTGCAAAAATAACTCACCTAGCCTCACACCCTGCCTTATCCTGTAGTTTCCCTTCAGATAATTGTTCAATTCTAATAGTTGAAATAGTTAAAAGTTGGTTAGGCTTCAGAATCCAGGCTTATACTTTTGCAGTCAGGGATTTTTTTTTATTCCAACTCAAATACCACAAACCCACCTTTATTTTCCAACCAAACGCTATATTTTATAATCAACCAGTTCAGAGATGACACATCTCTAGGGCAGATTGGACTTGAACCTGAGTCTTCTGGCTCAGAAGTAGGACACTACCACTACACAATAACCCCACCTACCCTATTAAGTAATCACTTAATTAACCTACAACCATTACCTGTTTCCTAGTTTGGTTTGACCTCAGGCATTCCTGCAAGGCCTGACTAGGTGATAATTCCTGTTCGAAGACCATGGTTGAATTTGCCTGCACCAGTTGATCAGGCGGTGCATTTAAGATCATTAGTAGTCATCATGTAAGGAGGCTTGTTTTCTCATGTTATCTTCAGGATTTTTTTTGCCAATAATCCTACATCAGGTCAGGTTCTTGACCTTCTTACAATGGGAAGCCTTTTTCTTCATCTACTCTATTCAGAACATTCTGTTTTTGTAAACCTCTACAAAACTCCTTTCAATCTTCTCTTAAAAGAGAATAGCTCCAGCTTCTCCAATCTATCCACGTAACTGAAACCCATTTTCCCCTAAGTCATTGTTGTAAAATATTTCTGAACCCTCTCTGATACCTTCAAATCATTCTTAAAGCATAATGTCCAGAATTGATCACAATACTTCAGGTAGGCCCAGGCCAATTTTTTTTTCTCTGGAGGTAACTTACTTTGCTCTTGTACTGTGTCTCCATTTATTTAAATTTTAAAGAACACTTTCCTATTTTTCTCCTAATATATCCCTTAAAGATTAGATATGCTGCCTATGCTAAACTCCACAATTCAAATTAAGTTCAAGGAGTCACAGTTCTGTGAAAACATATCAGCTCAGAAACTAAACTGTTTTATATTGCCTTTCATCATTCTTCCTCCCAAAGTGTGTCAGTTCTCTTGATCCGTCATGTTCAGCCATTTTACCAGCCCATATCTCTTTGAATTTGTTACACAAAGTCACACAAAGCTAACATGCAGGTAGTACAAGTAACTAGGAAAGCTATTGGGATGCAATTCTTGGTTACAAAGGGAATTGAACTTACAAGTAAAGGCGTTGTGCTTTTCTTTATTCATTCACTTGTGGGATGTCGGAATTGCTAGCTGGATTGCCTGACCCTAACTGCCCTTGAGAAGGTGATGGTGAGCTGTGGCCTTGAACCACTGCAGGCAACATGGAGGATCCAGGGAATTGTAATCAAGAAGCCTTGACACCTGCTCTTGTCCAACAGTTACAAGGTTCTTACAAGCTGTGCTAACAAGTGTGAACACTGCAGGGAGGATGTACAAACAGGCTACTATACCTCGATACAGGAGACGTCCAAATGGGGAAAGGAAATAGGAATGTGGTGCAGGACAGTGTAATTAAGTGGATAGATATGCAGTTCTCTGCAGCCATGAGAGGGAGTCTCAAAGGCTGTTGCCTGTCTGGTTAAGGCACTGTGCTCAAAGTTGAAGAAGAACATGAAGAGGGAAGGGTTGGTTCCAGTAGTCATTGTCCATGTTGGTACCAACAACATTAGCAGATCTAGAAAGGAGATTGTGCTCAAACTTTGAATAATTAAAAAGCAGAACCTCCAGGTTAATAATTTTGGATTACTGCCTGAGCCATTGGTAAACTGGCTTAGGATAAACAGCTGTAAATAGGATTAAAAGGGAGAAAATGGTAAAAAGGCAACATCAATGGCTTTTTACTTGCATGTGTATAGTATTTAAACAAAATAGATGAATTAACTGCACAACTACAGGTTAACAAGTATGGTCTTGTAACCATTTCTCTGTAATGCTTGTAATGAGATTAGAACTGAGAACTAAATATTCGGCGGCATGCCACTTTCTGAAAGGTCAAGCAAGAAAGAGTGGTAGGATAGAACTATTGGTACAGGGTGGAATAAGTACAACAGTGAGGAGTGTTCTTGAAATAGAAGACGTGGAATCTACGTGCGTAGAGGTAAAGAGTAAAATGTGAAAGAAGACACTGGTATGCCAAGCCTATAGGCGCCCTTACAGCAGCTATCCGATGGGACTGACAACTAAATCAGTAGGTAACAATAGCATGTAACAAAAGCAGCACATTAATCATTGGTGACTTTGATCTTCATTGGGGTAGTCAGATTGGCAGTGAAAAGCCATGAGGAAGAATTCATAGAATGTGTCTGCGGCAGTTTCTTTGAACAATATGTTGTGGATCCAACCAGGGATCAGGCTATTTTGGATCTGCTGATGTGTAATAGAACAAGATTAATATATTATGTCAAAGTAAGAGATCTTCTTGCAAACAGTAACCATAATGTGGGAGAATTTAGCATTTAGTTTGAGAGGGAGGATCTTGGGCCAGAAACAATTATGCTATATTTAAATGAGGGTAATCATGGAGGAAGGGGACAGAGCTGGCTGGACTGGGGAAGGAGTGGAACAATAACGAACAACAGCAGATATTTAAGAAAATAGTCCATGGCTCAAAGCAAAGGCATATTCCAGTGAAGAAGAAGGATTCTAGGAAGGGATTAAGCTGACCATGGTTAACCAGTGAAGCAGCTTTGCCAAACAAAGAAGCCTTGGCATGCAGGTACATATTTCCTTCAAAGTGGAGTTGCGGACAGACAGAGTATTGAGGAAGGCATGCTTGTCTTCATTGGTCAGTGCATTGAATATAGGAGTTGGGGTGTCATGTTGTAGCTATACAGTACATTGGGAGGTCTCTATAACTTAAACCGTAGTGTTCGGTAAGGATGCAAAACAATAAGAATACAATCAGAAAAATGTTATTAAACTTGAGAGGGTGCAGAAGGAATTACAATGATGCTGCTGGGACTGGAAGGTTTAAATGGGACTGGAAGGTTTAAGTTATAGAGAGAGGCTGAATAGGCTGGGGCTTTTTGCCCTGGAGTGTCAAAGGCTGAAGTACAACACTATAGAGGTTTATAAAATAATGATGGGCATTGCATATTGTGAATAGCCAAGATCTCTTTCTCAGGATGGGCAAGTCCAAACCTAGAGGGCATAGGTGCAGGGTGAGAGAGGAAAGATTCAAAAAGGACCTGAGAGGTGACTTTTACGTGTAGACAGCGGTGCATGTATATGGATAGGAAGGGTTTAGAGGGATATGGGCCAAATGTAGGAAAATTGGGACTAGGTCAGATTGAGATGTCAAATTGGCATAGACTAGTTCGACTGAAGGGTCTGTTTCCATGCTAAATGATAGAAAAAAGTGCTAGGGAAACTAATGGAGCTAAAGACCAACAAGTCCCCTGGACTTAATGGGATCCATCCATCCTAGAATTTTAGTGGAACAAGGTACACAGAAAGTGGATGACTAACATTAAAAGATAGCAAGAACTTCAATGCTGGAGTCAGAGTCAACAGTGTGGAGCTGGAGGAACACAGCAGGCCAGGCAGCATCAGAGAAGCAGGAAAGTTGACATTTCGGGTCAGGACCCTTCTTCAGAAATGGGGATGGGGAAGGGAGCTGGGAAATAAATAAGAGGAGAGGTGAGGCTGGGGAAGGTCAGTGGGATGGTGATAGGTGAGTGCAGGTAGGGAGTGTTGGGGATTGGTCAGTGAGACGAGTAGGGCAGATAGGTGGGAGAGAAGTTGGACAAATTGTGTCAGGTCAAGGAGGTGGGGATGAGAGGGAGGGTTCGACATAGGATGAGGCCGGGGTGGGTAGATTTTAAAACTGGTGAATTCCACATTTAGACTATTGGGCTGTAGGCTCACAAGGTGGAAAATGAGGTGTTGCTCCTCCAGTTTGTGGGTGATGTAATTGTGACACTGGAGGAGGCCTCCTGGACATGTCACCCAGGGAGTGGGAGGAGGAGTTAAAATGATTGGCGACCAGAAGGTGTTGTCATTTGTCATGTACAGAGTGCAGATGCTGTATAAAATGGCCTCCAAGTCTACACTTGGTCTCACTGATGCAGAGGAGGCCACATTGGGAGCAGTGGCTACAGTAAACCAAGTTGATAGATGTGCAGGTGAGCCCCTGTCTACTGTGGAAGGTTTGTTTTGTGCCTTGAATGGAGGTGAGGGGGGAGGTGTAGCACTTCCTGCGGTTGCAGGGAAAGGTGCTGGGTGTGGTGTGATTAGTGGGGAGTGTAGAGTGGACAAGGGAGTCATGGAAAGGGCAGTCCCTACAAAAGGCAGATAGGGGTGGGGAAGGAAATATCTCTTTGGTTGTGGAGTCAGAGTGTAGGTGGCGGAGAATGATATACTGGATGTGGAGGTTGGTGAGGTGATGTGAGGCCTCCAGCTCCATACTGTTATCTCTGACTAATAGTAATCTTCCTTGAATCCTTAGATTCTGGAGAAGTCCCAAAGGATTGGAAAACTGCCAGTGTAACATCTTTATTTAAAAAGAGAAGACCCAGAAAAGTAAGTCAGTTAGCTTAACATCACTTAAGGGGAAAATATCACAGTCTGTTATTGATGTACAGTATGATCAGGCTGACAAGAGGATATAACCTTAGAATATGGGTTCACCGATTTAAGGTGGAGATGAGGAGGAATTTTATCTCTTGAGGTGTGTGAATCTGTGGAATTCTTTACCACAGAGGGCTGTTAATGACCCAGCCTTAAGTACAATCACTCCTCCATATACATGAGTTCAGTTTCTGAGAACATTTGCAAATAATGAAATTCATAAGTGCGGTGCTTATTTGGAAATTGGTTAAAAATCGCAGAAAGGAGAATTCACAATTTATTAATACAGAGGATTTACTGTATATTTAAGGCAGAAATCATTATCTTTAATCAGTAAATGAACCAAAAGATATGTGGAAAAGGCAAGAAGATGGAGTTCAGGATTATCATAGAATCATATGGCATGGAAACAGACCCTTTGGTCCAACTAGTCCATGCTGAACATAGTCCCAAACTAAAGTAGTCCACCTGCCAGCTCCTGGCCCGTATCCCTCCAAACATTTCCTTTCCACGTACTTATCTAAATGTCTTTTAAATGTTCTAACTGTGCCTGCATATACCATTTCCTTCGGAAGTTCATTCCACATGTGAACCACCTTCTGTTAAAAAAAGGTTTGCTGCTCATCTTTTCTAAATCTCTCCTCACATCTTAAAAATACACCCCTTAGTCTTGAAATCCCCCATCCTAGGGAAAAGACAAGTAACATTACCATGATCTCATTGAATACCAGAGCAGACTCAATGGAATGAATTGCCTCCTTCTGCTCTAATGTCTTACGGTCTTAAATGCTTCCAAAACATGCCAAAAGCAGCAGCAATTCCTGATCAGCCACATGATTGAAAGAACATAGGAACCTCGATCATCACTATACAAAGCTCCAAACTACAATATGCATGTTAAAACATATTCTGCCACAGCAGCCCAGACTCTCTGAATGAAACAGAATGGACCACCACTCAGGCTGAATGGCCTCTTGTACCTAAATATGTTGTAATTTCTGAATTAATTTTGAGCGAAATGCCCATATTCTGACTATGCAGTAGATGTGGCTGCCATGGAAATAGATACCTAACAAATGAGACAAAGCAAGACATGTTTTCTTTATTTGCATTCATGAACATTTGCTCATTTAACAAAGTACTGTAGAACTGTATCAAGCCAGTATACACAGAGACTGTATACCCCACAATACACTTGAGACAAGCATGTAAGAATAATAATGTGACTTGATTGGCTGGTGAGCAGGCACTAATTGCCAATATTTTTAAATTCATACTACACACAGTCATAAAGGGAAATGACTGCCTATCATTTGCATGTTTACTATAATGTAAGAATGCAAGCCCTATTGCAGCGACATTTTATGTTTGCACACCATAGTTTGTGTTACACTGATAGTAATTGCTGCACTGGTTAGACTACAAAGCAGATCTAATGCTTTAATTCAAAAACGGTAAAGTATTGAAAACAGAAACAGCAACACATGTCAGACACAGATATATATATATATATATATATATTTATAAAATAATTTCCTGATGTGCCAAAAATCAAAATAATTTTGAATTAAGTAGTAGAAAAAGGTCAAGAACCAAACAGCAGACTCAATCTTCTAAAGACTAGGATCACAGGACTACAGCAGACTGCATTATTCTGACTTATCTGTCTTACACTGTTCTTTTCTAAATAAACGCTTTTGAGTGTTCCATTTTTTTCAAGCCTTTGCGGGAAATCATTAAATCAAGCTTGTCTGTTCCCCTCCTCTCTGCAGGTCTCATGTGCATTACACTTCTAATAATTTTCCTTTCTACTACATATAATTTTGACCCAAAATTAAAATTTAGGGAGAAGATGGTGGTCAGGAGTGAAGTGGGCAAGCTGTTTATTGAGGTGAGTGATGCTGGTGGTGGGGCTTAACGAGGGGGAAAGCTCCCTTGAGGGGCCTGGCTATTGCACAAGGAATGCTGAAAGGGTCAGTTCCTTTGGAATGTTGAGAACTCCAACCTTGGATCAATTGACAGAATCCCACAGATTTTACTTCCTCTTGCCTAATAATGAAAAGTCTTAGTGCTATCAAAGTTATCAGAGCATGATTTTGGGTAACTAATTACAGCCCCATTTTCCATATATGGAATTGCTATCTGTGGCCTAATATATGCAATTTAAAAGGAAAAATGGTTAATTTCCCTTTCTGATATGTTAACACCTGTCTCTCCTTCACATGTCTGTTGGAGTGGATAGAGTATTCAGAGAATGAGGCCTTGCTGTCTTATGCTTGAAGATTTTATGGCAATCTTCCTCCCCTCCCAGGCCAGGTTTGAGCAATCCACTCAGCATTTTGTAAACTGATAAAGTGGACATTAGAAATGTAATTTTGGAAGTAAAAGTTCATTTTCAATTCATTCCTATACTTTGCAAAGTGGAGATGTCATTATGTTTTAATGTTTTCAGTAAATTTTCAGATTGATAAACAAAGATTTTTCATCTGATGTATGCCAATATAAACATCAATACCATGGTAACCCAACCCCAAACTCTGCACTGCTGTCATGACCTCTATCCCAACCCCTGCGCTGCTTTCATTAACTACTGTAACGTCTGTCTGCACCCTTGACTCAGCCTGTCTGCTGATGAAGCCTTGATCATGCCTTTAGTGATCTCCAGACTCAACTATTCTAAAGCACTCCAGGCCAGTCACCTACTTTAAACCATTGTTCAAACTGCGTTCATCCAAAGATTTTCTATTTGTATCCTAACTATTACATTACCGCAGCAACACCTCAATTTTAAAATTTGTATGCTTATTTTCGAGTATCTCCAAAGCTTTGCCATTTGTAATCACCTTAGGACCTACAAACCTCAGATATCTGCCTTTCTCCAATTCTGGCCTTTCTGCAGTCAGGATTTTAATCATGCTACCCTGGCAACCATTTTTTTTTAACTTTCCTAGGTCCTAAGCTTTTCAGTGCCTTTTGAAATTTTCCTGTCCTTCAAATAAAGCACTCCTCAACACCTACCTTTTGGTAATAACCAAGCTTTTGGTCACCTTCTTAATATCTCCTTACGTGCCTTGGTCAGAAATTTTATGTTGGTCCTATGACGCACTTTGATGCTTTGCAATGTTGAAAGATGCTGTGTAAATACAAATTGTTGTTTTTGCCTCAACCCTGTTCTACTTTTACCCTTGAGCCAATAATGCTTCTTGCAGTGGGCCAATCCTAATCACTGCCAAGGCTAATTTCAATGCCAACTCACTCTGCCCCAACTCTATTACTAGTTAATCCCAAAACCTATCCTGTTCTGATCCCACCCCTGTATTATGGTATCCTCCTCAGAACAGTCCAATGCTAGTTGCTGCACTGACTTGATTCTATCCAAAGCCAACATTTTACTCCTCATCATGCTTAAATTACATGTTTTAACTTGCTGCCTATGCCCGCACTACTCCAATCTCACCTTGCATCTTGATACTTTATTTTTACTTCCTCCACTTCCAGTCTTCATTCTTCCCAAATTGTCTTTTAGTTTGATTTGGAATTGGTATTACAACATATAATCTGCATAGTGACAAATACATACAGATTTGAAAGGGGCATGTTACTGAAGATTGAGGTTTGCAAGTCTATTATGTAAGGGAATCCTTCTTGGCTCAGAGTAGGAAGTTTATTATACTGGGAAGACTATCACAAATGAGGCTTTAATGTTATTTCCAATAACTAAAGTCTACAGAATGATAATATATTTTTATAAAAATTATGAAACTTGCAGCGTGTACCTGCAGGTCAGAGAATGAAGAGAACTTCACTACGGAATTAGATTATCCAACAAGTTAGCAAAAGTAGAACTTCCAGAACATGAGTGGACATTGTTTGGTTCAAGTAACAGAGGCCTTTTTGCTGCCAACTCACTACAAATCTCCTCAGTCAACACCTTCACATATACTAGCCTGCAAAAATACCTGCAGTCAATAGAGTCAGGGAGGAGATGGCACCAGTAGCAACACTGAAGTTTTGCTGATTAAGTGATTTCCTGATTGTTTGCATGGATTTGGGATAATAGTTCATTTTAGTACCAAAATATCATTAGATAGAACATAGTTTAAACTAAGTGATGGACAAAACATCGATAGATGGGGAGCTAGTTACACTTCCCGTTTCTCTCCCGTAGCTCTCACTATATTAAAATCAAATTTCAACATTCTATCTCCTATTCAAACTCATTATTCCCTTAGTCCTCACTCAGTGGAATTCTTTCTTCATCTTTCCTGCTTCCTTCTACAATCCTTAGTATATAAAAAAGGCCAGCTTGGTGTCAATTAAATTTTTCATTTTACAGAACCTCGCTCTGACTCATTTTGTTCTTGGTGCTGGCCTGACTAGAGTTCAATTAAATAAATGACCAGCTGATTAATATTTTTGTAATAAAATTGGATTTGGTTTTATAAAGCTGCAATGTTTTTCATGCTTAATTAATATACAGGAGTGACTTATTCATTCAATTAAATTTATTTCTACAAAAAATATTGGGTGCTTAGAATAAACAAATCAAATTTTATTTATTGCGGCACTGGCTGCAGTTTTTCTTCGACTGGGAATACTTGCCCAGTCTACCAAATTATCAACATTATTATTTATATCGCAGTTGAAGCCACACATTATATATGGATATAGGGTCCACTGCTAGTTACGGACCTGTGATGTTAATTCCAGGCCAGCGGTGGTTACCTCAGGCTTACTCCTAGCATCAGTGCTGAACTCTAACAAAACTAGGTCAGTGACTGTTATTCAAGACTGAACATTACAGATCACAGGCCAGCAATAAGTGATCTATATGATGACACAATCATGTGCAAAGAAAATCTAAGTGCAGGTAAAAACACCTGGATGCTGTTTCACTAACTCTGTGGACTGAGCAGGTGCCAGAAAAATGGGATGTGATTTTTGAAATTACAGCATTTTATTAAAAAAGACAAATAGATTGATTAATTGTCACACATTTAATAATCTTGTATAATATCACTGTTTAGAATAATTGCTGTTCTGTGTGTTGGTTATAGAAATTGTTGCAGTTTTGGATTACCATGGGGTGGTACTAATTTCATGCAGCATATATTAGAGATTACTCATAATATATCATTGGAACACTTCACTTCCTAAGACTTGTTCAATGAATTCTAATTTCTAAGAGACAATTCACCTTTATAGAGGCAAACCGCTGGTCAAGAGGAGTTGGGAATGGCAGAAGGAACACAGTGATGGACAAATTAAAACATAAACCTTATGGGGCAGAAGACATAAAGACAGACAGACTGACTGAGGTGCTATACAGGATAGTTAGTGACTGAGGGATTGGAGATACAGGAATAGTTATAGTTGTGGGAATGGGGTCAGAAAGACACAACAAATTGAGGATGCAGAGTGAAGGATAAGGGCTAAGGGGTCGGAGAGGGAGGGATAGATAAACTGGCACTAGAGTTAGAATGGGATGTCATACATGGAGGAATAACAGCGCTGGAACTGGAGGTGGAAAGAAAGAAACTGGGGAACTGGAGGTGGACAACAGGGATTGGAGCTGGAAGGAAAGATATTGTAAAATTAGAGATGGTAAGCTGAGCTGATGAATTGCAGGTGCCAACAGTTGAAAGCACTAGTGATTCACAATGATGTCATTTCCAAAGCTTCAAATTGCTCAGGCTTTCCTTTTAGTCTTGGCTGGAAAATAACTGAGCTATTGTGCAGCCTCACATTACAAGTTGTGTATCATTGAACTTTGATGGCCATTCCTTTGAGTAACACCATAGCCAACTACTTTTAAAGGAGTGGCACTTGCCCTTACATTCAATGTTCCCAGAAGCACCACCCTCGCTGCAGCTAACATCATGTGGTCATCTACAGCCAGCCATGAAATTCTCTGATTCCCCCTGTGACTAATGATGCTCACGCATATTGCTACTGGTGCCTGTCTCCCTCATCAAGGATTGACAAACATGTCAGATAAATGAAAGGTTCCCAATAAAGCAGTTTGAGGTTGTGGTTCTGCAAAATGTGCTGCATCGTTCTGGGATATGTTTGTGACAATACCATTGATATGTATATTTTTATTAAGCGCTGTATTATTGAATGATATTAATAAGAGGCAACTGATTTTCTCATATAGACCCTTCACTGATCAGCTTCTGGATCCAGCCAGCAGCATCATTCTCCTTATTTCCAATATTGCTTCTCAAAACCTGAGGAAATAAATCAAAGTAATTAATATTGACTATTTTCTAAATTAGTACAAACAGCATTTGCTAACTGTGATGTTTAATTATCAAAGAAACATTTGGTAGCAGCCACTCCTCTTTCTGCTGTGGATTTGAATTGACCTTGAGTACCTAAGTCTGTCATGACTTATTGTCAAATGTAATTGTTAGGAGCTAAAATTCAGAGTTAAGGGTGGGAGTTGATATATTCCACAAAAATCAAGCCCACAGATTCCCAAACTAAGCATGGAGGAAGGACAGAACACAAGTTCTTCATTATGGCAGGTGCTGGACTGGGGGATTGGTACAGTCATTCTCTACCCACTTCTGTTGTATTTCAGTAGCAGTGGGCTGGCATCAGGCAATTGATGGCCACTGCAGAACCACTTTCTGCTACAGCCGGTATTTACCAGATTCCTCCTTCCTGACAGTGAATCATGCAGTGACTGAGAGCTCACAAACAACCTTGCTTAGATTTGCTTGTCATGTTGCCTGCATAATGAACCCTCCTCTCACTCTACATGGTGCTAGGTGTGAAGGTGCTATAAGGCTCTTTAGTAAACAAAAATTGGCTACTTAAAGGCTACAGAGATAGTACGAATTGCCGATGCTGGAGTCTGAGATAACACAGTATCGAGGTGGCGGAACACAGCAGGCCTGGCAGCATCAGAGGAGCAGGAAAGTTGATGTTTTGGTTAGAACCCTTCTTCAGAAACGCAGAGGCGAAAAGGGAGCTCAGAAATAAGAGAAGAGGGTGGGACTGGGGAAGACAGGTCGGATGGTGTTAGGTGAGTGCAGGTCGGGAGTGGTGGGATTGGTCAGTGAGGTGGAAAGGGCAGACAAGTGGGAGAGAGGATGAACAGGTTGTGTCAGGTCAAGGAGGCAGGGATGAGAGGGAAGATTGAATAGGTCAAGGCTGGGGCTGGGGAGATTTTGAAACTAGTAAAATCCACATTGGGCTGTAGACTCCTGTGGCAGAATATGAGGTGCTGCTCCTCCAGTTTGCGGGTGGCATCATTGTGACACTAGAGGAGGCCCAAATGGACGTGTCACCCAGGGAATGGCAGGGGGAGTTAACATAGTCTGCGACTGGAACCTGTTGTCATTTGTCACAAACACAGAGCAGTTGCTCTACAAAATTGTCTCCGAGCCTCCACTGGGTCTCACCGATGTGGGAGAGGCCACTTCGGGAAGAGTAGACCACATTGACGGATGTGCAGGTGAGCCCCTGTCTAATGTGGAAGGTTTGTTTTGTACCTTGAATGGAGGTGAGGGGGGCGGTGTAGGGCCAGGTGTAGCACTTCCTTTAGTTGCAGGGAAAGGTGCCAGGGGTGGTGGAGCCAGGGGGAGTGTGAAGCAGACGAGGGAATGGCAGAGAGCACAGTCACTATGAAAGGCAGGTAGGGGCTGGGAGGGAAATATCTCTTTGGATGTGGGGACAGATCGTAGGTGTCAGAACTGGTGGAGAATGATATGTTGGATGCGGAGGTTGGTGGGGTGATATGTGAGGACAAGAAGGATTCTGTCTTTATTTTTGTTGCAGGGAGGGGATGTGAAGGCAGAGGTACAGGAAATGCAAGAGATGCGGTTGAGTTCATTTTCAATCACTGAGGGAGAAAGTTGCTGCCCTTGAAATAAAACGACACCTGGGATGCGCGCGAGTGGAACGCCCCATCTCAGGAGCAGATGTGGCACAGGAATTGGGAGTAGGGGATTGCATTCTTGTAGGATGGTGGGTGAGAAGAGGTGGAGTCTAGGTAGCTGTGAGAGTCGGTGGGCTCAAAATGGAAGTCAGTTTCGAGGTGGTCACCAGAGATGCAGACAGAGAGGTCCTAGAAAGAGAGGGAGGTATTGGAGAAGGTCCAGGTGAATTTGAGGTTGGGGTGAAAGGTGTTAGTAAATTTGATGAACTGTTCAGGCTCCTCGTAGGAGCACAAGACAGCACCGATATAGTCATCAATGTAGCGGAGAAAGATGTGAGGGATAGTGCCAGTGTAGCAGCATGACCTCCCACCCACAGTCTCCAACCTCATCGTTCCTTAACCTAGCACGGCCAGTTACTGTCTGCTTCCCAAAATCCACAAACCTCACTGTCCTGGCTGACCCAAAGTCTCTGCCTGCTCCTGCCTGGCTGAACTTTCTCAGCTTACCTTGACTCTGTTTTCTCCCCCCGGCCCAGGAACTCCCCACCTACATCCAGGACAGCACCCACGACCCCACCTCCTCCAAAGACTTCCAATTCCCTGACAGCCAACACCTCATTTTTCACTGTGGACATCCAACCCCTGTACACTTGTATCCCCCACACAGATGACCTAAAAGCCCGTCCTTACCCTTATCGGCCTCTCCTTTAACCCCTCCCACTCCCTACAGACTAAAGGGGTGGCCATGGGCACCCTCATGGGCCAAGGCTATGCCTGCCTCATCACAGGATACGTGGAACAGTCTCTTTTCTGCTGCTAGACCGGCACTGTTCCCACACCTCTTCCTCTGCTACGTTGATGACTATCAGCCTTGCCTCATGCTCCCGTGAGGAGCTAGAACAGTTCATGAACTTTAACATCTTTCACCCCAACCTCAAATTCACCTGGACCATCTCCAATACCTCCCTCTCTTTCCTGGACTTCTCAGTCTCCATCTCCGATGACCGCCTCAAAACCAATACCGATTTCAAGCCCACCGACTCCCACAGCTACCCAGACCTACACCTCCTCTCACCCACCTTCCTGCAAGAATGTGATCCCCTACTCCCAGTTTTTCCGTCTCCACTATGTCTGCTCCCAAGATGGGGTGTTCCATTCCTGCACATCCCAGATGTCTTCCTATTTCAAGGACCACAACTTTCCCCCTCTAGCGACGGAAAATGAACTCAATTGCATCTCTTGCGTTTTGCACACCTCTGCCCTCACATCCCCTCCCCCCCAACAAAAATAAAGACAGAATCCTCCTTGTCGTCACATATCACCTCACCAACCTCCACATCCAACATATCATTCTCTGCCACTTCTGTCCCCAAAACCAAAGAGATATTTCCCTCTCCACCCCTATCTGCCTTTCATAGGGACCGCGCTCTCATCAGTCTCGCATCCACTCCACGCTCTCCACTAGCCCCGTCACCCCGGCACCTTTTCCTGCAACTGCAGGAAGTGCTACACCTGTCCCTGTGCTTCCCCCATCACCTCCATTCAAGGCACAAAACAAACCTTCCACATTAGACAGGGGTTCACCTACACATCCATCAACTTGGTCTACTGCATCTGCTGGTCCTGACTATGGCCTTCTCTACATCAGTGAGACCAAGCGGAGGCTTGGAGACAATTTTGTAGAGCATCTGCATTCTGTTTGCAACAAATGGCAACATGTTCCGGTTGCGAACCATTTTAATTCCCCCTCCCACTCCCTGAGTGACATGTCCATCCTGGGTCTCCTCCAGTGTCACAATGACACACCCGCAAACTGGAGGAGCAGCATTTCATATTCCGCCATGGGAGCCTACAGCCTAATGTAGATTTTAACAGTTTCAAAATCTCCCCACCCCCAGCCTCATCCCATTCAATCTTCTCTTTCACCCCTGCCTCCTTGGCCTGCCACAACCTGTTCATCCTCTGTCCCACTGATCCACCCCTCCCACTTAACTGACCAATTCCCATCACTCCCTACCTGCACTTACCTATCACCAGCCCACCTATTTTCCCCAGCCCCACCTCTCCTCTCTATTTATTTCTGAGCTCTCTTACCCCTCCACATTTCTGAAGAAGGATCCTGACCCAAAATGTCACTTTTACTGTTCCGCTGATGCTGCCTGGCCTCCAGCTCCACAATGTGTTATCTCTACTTAAAGGCAAGAATTGGCAGCAGGGCCAGCCTACCCGTCACAGATTACATTAAGTTGGGAATGGGATAGTGTCCTTTTTCCATTACCAAATTTGCCATGGTGGAGGTTACAAAATTTTGTCCACATAATATACAGGAACAGAATTAAGCCATTGATCCTAATGAGTCTCATACTCACATTCCACCACTGAGCTCCTGGCTGATTACTGCTAGATAGCAATACGATTGAGAAAGATGAAAAGATGGACTTCATAATGAGTATATTTTTAAAAAGTGAGAAAAGTCCAAATGTACCTCTATCTAAGTTCTTTGGGGGGATATCCCTGAGAAGTTCCACCTTCTGTTGGGACATTGCAGCCTTCTCCTTTAGTATGTTGTTCTTGTAGTCTGCTAAAAATAAAAACTTGTGTATTATCACACTGCAATAAGCACAAATGTTCAGGATAGCCATTTTCCCCCTCTCAAATGCCCAGACACCTGACATTACCCTAGTTGGATGCCTTCCCCATCTCATGGGCCTCTAAAGTTGTGACTGCTACAGGAAATGATACAGTTTCCTGCTCAGGAAGTGACATACAAATCTGCAGTGATACAATATGGGATGATGCTCCTAACAGGATAATCAGCTCATCTAATTCTTGGCTGCCATGTTAAACAAACAAGTTAATCAATGAGTGCTGAATACTAGGATTGTTATCAAGATACTTAAATGATTACTGGTCCAGAGATGAACAGCAATAATCTTCCTCTGGGTGTCAGTGTGTCCACTTCCCTTGATGGCTCGTCCATAAGTGTACCACTACCTGTTGCAGCACTGACTGATTCAAACTAAGGAGGTCCAATGTACAATCCCTGATTTGCACCTTTAGCTGATCTTAGCCTGCACTCGGTTGGGCTGGGATTGGCGTATGTTTAAGTCATATATAGTTTAATGGGGAATTAACTGCAGTTCTTGATCACTCTGAGGTTTGAAAGTAACATTGTGCTTAGATGTTGAGTTAGGTTGTCTTGAACCCTGCATCCAACTGTCAGTAAATTATATCAATTGACAGAATGAGTAGCAATTTGACCTTTTGTATTCTCAACAAGAGATTAGACATGGATGAGAGAAAAGCTGCAAAGTTTGAGTGCACCTTTTAGTCAGAAAATTTGAACAACATCACACATACCCAGTTTCATTCCATCATTTTTGTTCAGTCTCAGGTCAGTTGTGTCAATCACAAAATCGTTGAGAGTCACATCTGTTCTTCTGTTGGTTTAAGAGAGAAAATGACCTTAGGAGTTAATGAAGCTCCTAGGACAATCCTTATTCATATTTATTTTTAGAAATTGCATAAAAAAATTGTTCTAGTGTAGACTCTATCTGTCTAAAATTAAAATAAAATTGCTATAAATTGCAATAGTTAATAAAATTACCTATATTTCTGCATATAGAGGAACACAAACATAATACATAACTACCACAGGTCAAAAAACTGGACAATTTGTTGTTTCTTTAAGCTGTTTTTTCTGTAAACCAGGTTCCCAAATAGCAGATTTTAACAAAGACTATGGTACACAGGAAAGAAGCAGAGCATCAAAAGTAGAAAGAAGGATCAGGAGATCACAAACTCAAGGCAGGAGTGTAGGAGACACGCTGTTTTAAAAAAGAAATGCACAATTGTGGGAGTCTGAGAGAGGGAGAAGGTGATCAGTAGCCTGAGAAAGAAAAGCAGAAGCTTGACATTGCGGCGCAGAAGACAGAGTGTCTAAGATAAAATATAGTTGAGCAGCAGCATGAGACAGGGAATCAGAGATCACTGTGAGAGGCAATGACATACTGGTACTATTGCTCGACGATTAATCCAGAGATCCGAGTTATGTTCTAAGGACTGGGGTTTGAATCACAACATGGCAGATAGTGGAATCCAAACTCAATTTAAAAAACAATCTGGAAATAAAAAATCTAACGCTGACAATGAAACCACTGTTGTTCGTCAGTTAAACCTATCTTGGTCACTAATGTAGAGGAAGAAACTGTCATCCTTATTGGTCTGGCCAACACATGACTCCTGGCATCAACCTAAGTATCAGAAAGGACAGTGGCAAACCCAGTCCTGTCGATGCAGCAAAGTTCTCTTTATTTGGGGGCTACTGCCAAAATTGGGGGAGTTGACTTATGGACTAGATAACAAACGCCTGATATGTCATCCTTGTGAAATCATACCTTACAGACAATATCCCAGACGCCATCATCATCCCTGAGTATGTCTTCACCCACCAGTAGGCAGCAGATGTGGTGGCACAAGGGTATTCTGTCAGGAGGGAGTTGACCTCTGGATCTCATGAAATCTCATGGTATTTGGTGAAACATGATCAAGGAAACCTTCTCATATTGCTCACCATCACCACTTCCCTCCCCTGCCCCTCACCCCCAATCCCAAAAGTGGTGAAGGCACCACTATTGATCAAGCTGGTCTTCAATCACATCACTGTTAGACTGGATCTACGGAAGGTATTAAGGGAACCGACAAGTGGACTTCGCCTCATTCTCACTGATCTGACTGCTGCAAATGCTTCTACCCGTGACAGTAAGAGTGACTCCCGCACAGTCCCTGTGGAGACAAAGTCCATCACATTGGGAATACATTAGATTGTATTATGCAGCACTATCACCATGCTAAATAGAATTGACTTTGAAAAGATTCAGGCACCTATATTCTGCATTCTCTGCTATTACCCTGATGTGCTTTGCAAGATATGATTTAGAACATAGAACATTAAACAGTACAGGCCCTTCGGCCCACGATGTTGTGCTGACCTATTATCAAAATCTAAGATCAAACTACTCCGCATACCCTACATTTTACTATCATCCATGTGCCTGTCCAAGAGTTGCTTAAATGTCCCTAATGTATCTGACTACACAATCACCGCCAGCAGTCCATTCCATGCACCCATCACTCTCTGTGTAAAGAACCTATCTCTGACATCTCCCCTATACCTTCCTCCAATCACCTTAATATTATGCCCCCTCATAATAGTCATTTCTGCCCTGAGAAAAAGTCTCTGACTATCTACTCTATCTAAGCCCGTCATCACCTTGTAAACTTCTATCAAGTCACCTCTCATCCTTCTTCATTCCAATGAGAAAAGCCCTAGCTCCCTCAACCTTTCCTCATGAGACCTGCCCTCCAGTCAGGCAGCATCCTGGTAAATCTCCTCTGCAGCCTCTCTTTAGCTTCCACATCCTTCCTATAATGAGGCAACAGAACTGAACACAATATTCCAAGTGTGGTTTAACCATGGTTTTATAGAGCTGCAGCATAATCTCGCAGATCTTAAACTCAATCCCCTTGCCAATGAAAGCCAACACACCATAAATCTTCTTAACAACCCTATCAACTTGGATAGCAACTTTGAGGGATGTATGGACGTGGACACCAAGATCCCTTGATTCCTCCACACTGCCAAGAATCCTGCCATTCACCCTGTATTCTGCATTCAAATTCGACCATCCAAAATGAATCACTTCCCACTTTTCCAGGTTGTATTCCATCTGCCACTTCTCTTGCCCAGCTCTGCATCTTGTCAATGTCCACTGCAACCTACAACAGCCTTCTGCACTATCCACTTCATGCCATCGGCGAACTTACTAACCCACCCTTTCACTTCCTAATTTAAGTCATTTAGAAAAATCACAAAGAGCAGAGGTCCCGTAACAGATCCCTGCAGTTACCACTAGTCACTGAGCTCCAGGCTGAATTATTTCCATCTACCATCACCCTCTGTCTTCTATTGGACAGCCAATTCTGTATCCAGACAACCAAATTTCCCTGAATCCCATGCCTCCTTACTTCCTGAATGGGTCTACCATGGGCAACCTTATCAAATGCCTTGCTAAAATTCATGTACACCACATTCACTGCTCTGCCTTCATCAATGTGTTTTGTCACATTCTCAAAGAATTCAATAATGCTTATGAGGCATGACCTGCCCCTCACAAAGTTGTGCTGACTATTTCTAATCAAACTGTGCTTTTCCAAATAATCATAAATACTATCTCTCAGAATCTTCTCCAATAATAATTGTCTGAATAGCACAGAAAACAATACTTTTCACTGTATCTCGATAGATTTGACAACAATAATTCCAACCAAAATCAATTCCAGACTGGGCACCCATGAGCCTCCGTGAACTATCAGCAGCAGAATTATACTCCAATCTGCAACCTAATGGCAGGATAAATCTTCCACTGTACCATTACCTTCAAGGTGCACTACAGAAATTTAGCAAGGCTCTTTAGACAGCTCCTTCCAAATCCATTTTCATCAAGAAGGACAAGGACAGAAGAGATATATGGGACCACCACCACCTACAAGTTCTCTCCAAGTCACTCACCACCCTGACTTGGAAATACATCATGGTTCCTTTAATGTCACTGGATCAAAATCCTGGAACTCACTTCTAAATGGGATTGTGGGTCTAACATTGGCTCATATACTTTAGTGATTCAAGAAGGCAGTTCACCATGATCTTCTCAAGGGCAGGTAGGGAAGGGCAATAAATGCTGGACCATCCAGTAATGTCCATATCTCATTGACTAATTTTAAAAATGATTTCAGGCAGAAGAATAGGATAGTTGAGCCTTAGCAAGGGCAGGAAAAGGCTGTGAAACAAGGACAGTGGAGCAGAAGCCTGCGAGGTGTCAGCAAGAAGATTAGGAATCTGAGATTGAGAATCTGGAGACTGGAAGTCAGAGAGAACTGGAACCGGAGAAAGAGGAGCAAGGAGATCAAAAGCTGGGTCACAGGCATAAATAAATGAAAGCCCGGAGGTAGGAAGCACCAGACTTTGATCCTGAGAGAGAAAGCAGATGACTGAATATCAGACTGATGCCTGGGAGTCCAGAATTGAATTCAACTGACACAGGAGCAGATATGTACATTCCCCAGATTTAGCCACAGTGTTATCCAATGCAATGTGACATAGGCAGGTGATCTTTATTCAGGGCACCTAATGATGATGCTAGTGACATCCACATCTGAAAATGCATGTAAATAAAATCTACCACACAGATTTCTCATGTGGCAAGTTACTGCCACTGCAGACAGAATGTTTGAGCTTTCTGGGAAAGGTGCATGTTTTCTTCAGGTTGAGATGTTTGCAGCATCAGCTTTTGGTTTCCCCTTACAACAGGTTGCCCTATTCAGGGTGCAAAGAGGAGTTTTAAGAATTGCAGGCCACATAATTGAGAGTCTTGCTTTACTTGGCTGTAGGGCTCCACCAAAGGCCTCAGGCCTTAGTTCAAGGTTTCTCTGGTTAGTTGCTTAGATTATGTCATAACTATACAGCTTGATTACAAGTCATCCAAGGAGTTTGTTCTTGATAGCAGTGAGAGGAAGATGAATAATAAGTCAATACTTACGGTTGAGATGTCTTCACATTGTAATGGAGACCTGAAAAAGGAAAAATAGTAAACTAAAGAGGAAGCATGCATCCTTCAGCTGCTCTCTGTTTACTGAGTTCTGAATGTAGGAATGTAAAACCAGGAAATAATTCAGCCCCTCGAACATGCTCCACTATTCAAATAGATCATGACTGATCTTGCCTTAAGAAAAGATATGCCAACCACAGAATGAGTGCAGCAAAGGTTCACTGGACTGATTCCAGGGATGGTAGGTTTGGCATATGAGGAGACAGTAGGTCAATCGTACCCTGAATTAGTGGAATACAAAAGAATGAGAGGGGATCTCATTGAAACACATTAAATTCAAAGAGAACTGGACAGACTGAATGTAGGGATAATTGCTGGGATAATAGGGGGTCTAAAACAAGAGATACACAGTCTCAAGATATGCTGTATGCCATTTTGGACTGTCAGGAGGATTAATTTCTTCATTCAGAAGGTGGTGGGTCTGTGAAATACCCTACCACAGATAGCTGTGGAGGCTTAGAATGATATTTAAGTTTATATTTAAGAAAGCATCAGATAGATTTCTAGAAGCATAAGTTATCAAGGGATATGGGAAAGAGTGGGAGTATGGTTTTGATGTACAGGATCAGCCATGATCGTGTTGAATGGCAGAGCAAGCTCAATGAGCCAAATGACCCCTGCTTGCTCCTATTTTCTGTATTTGTATGGTACCTCAACTTCAAATCCTTATCTAACAAAAATAGATCAACCTCGTAAGTCTGGAAAATCCCAATTATTCCCTAGCATGCCCGATCATTTAAAGAACAGAATTATATGATCCTTTGCACAAAAAAGTGTTTTCTGATTTCACTGTTGAATGTCCTAGTTCTAATGTTAAGTTTTTGTCCTATTGTTCCTGATGTTTTCAAGGTACAGATGTTAGTTGTATATTAACTGTATCACATTTTCTGTAGGTGGTGGGCATTAACTGGTGATTTATAAAAAGATACACCACTAGAAACTGTCATTGTTAGGCTAAGAGGTCTATGTTTGTGTTGTATACGTCTGTAAGTAAACAAAAAAGATGTTCACACATTGATTCCAATTCTATCCCTCACCAAATGGATCTCTGCAATATATGTGGACAATGCACATGTATGCATATTTACACATGCTTCAGCCTATGACTGAATTGGAAAACATAGGATAGCCGCTCCGATACAGGAAGAGATGGGAGACGGCAGTACGAATCTTGCCCATATATCTCCAAACAACTGAATAGTTAGTAGCCAGGAATACAGCGAGTCTCTCCCCAATCCCCAACTCTGTTACCTGTATACCACATGTACTGAAAGAGTCTGGCCAGGGGTGGGGGGTCAAAAAGACAGGTAAAAATAAAATCAGTAACCACTAAAATGTTAAGAAATTATGGACATCACCTCTTTTTCTTTGTCGATGGGTAATCAGGGCAATGATGGTTATCAGAATAGCCAGTAAGAGTAGCATTGCCAGGATGTATCCAAATTGATGAAGGAAATGTGAAGAATGTTCTGGAATAAAAACATTGACGACTTTCGGGACTTCAACTGACGTAGCTGCTAAAGACAGAAATAAATAAACAAACAACCTTCAAAAATAAAGTCACTCTTGCATGACTTGGAGTCCATTCACTGTTGATTTCCTGATCTTCTTGTTAGTGCCACCGGCCACTTTGGAGCTTGGTTATTAAGTTTAGCTTTACACGTTGGCTTTATCATTTAAGTCTCTACTTTAAGTAACTGTACAGGTTTGTAAGTTGAAATAAAGAAAGAACTTACAATAACACTTCCACAACCTCAGAACGTCCCAAAGCACTTTGCAGCCAATGAAGTACTTAGGAATTATAATCACTTTGTAATCTAGGAAACAAGGCAGCCACTTTTCAAATAGCAAGGTCTCACAAACAACAGGTTGGTATTGGCTAGATTATCTATTTTGACTGAGTTGGTAAATAGTGACCATGGATAACTTGGAAGAAGTGTCTCTGATCTTCCTCCAATGGTACTATAGTATCTGTTATGTCATCTAGCACAGCTGATGGGGCCTTCAACAATGCACTGAAATGTTAGCCTAGATTATAGGTTCAAAAGGGAGACTTGAATCCACCAGCATCTGACAAAAAGATACTACCAATGAGCAAAGCCAGATACTTGCTGGAATTGCTGAGAAAAGATAGAGATCAAGATGTAGTGTACTGCTTATAAGTTTCAGGTTCCACTTCAGAAGAACAAGTTGAGGAATTAAAACTGAAAAGACTGCGGATTCTGTAAATCAGGAACAAGCTGGAAACTTGCTGGAAAAGCTCAGCAGGTCTGGCAGCAGCTGTGACTGAGTTCTAAGGAAGGGCCACGAGACCCGAAACATTAACTCTGACAAGTTGAGGAATTAATCAGCTTTTATAGAACAGTAAGTCAGGTCGTTCAAGAATCCTCCCTCACCCAAACTTTGCTCATAAATTATCAAAATAAGACTTTCAACCCCTAGCAAGCAGGTAAATATGGAGAAATATGTTTCAATTTCATACTTTCACTGACAATTTAAACAATCTATTAAAGGATTAGTTTCCTTTGACATGGTCTGAATAGAAGTTTGCTTTTATAGCATATTAATCACTTAAGCTAAGGAGAGCTAAAAGATTTGAATCGGTTCTGTGACTGGGAGCTTTTGATCAGCGTGAGGTGTTTAAGAATGAGAGTTGTGTAAGATTATTCATAGAAGTTTAAGTATATGCTTCTCCATTTGGAACCTATGATGGGTAGTGATTGAGTGGCTTTGGTGATAGCATGGAGGGTATAGTGGACCATGGGTGGTGGAGAATGAGTTAGCATTAAATGGGCATGGAAACTATAAGGGGTACCTGTGGGATATGTGGCATGAATAAGCACGATGGATAAAAAGGGCTATGAGGATGGTTGAGGGACAAGAATTGACATGAAAGGTATGAAGAGCAAAGGACTGAGATCCCATCAGCTCTTGGAACAACTGAAATCAAAAATGAGCCAGACTTTCCAACCAGTCCATCTTGTCATCTTCTCTGTTCTGCCTCTGGAGTCACTGGTCCAAATATATCTAAGCAATGCCACTAAAGTGAAAAATTGCATGAATTGAGACAGTTTTTACAGAGGCGTTACCATGAATTAGGAAATTTCCCTAATCAAACATCTGCATTGACAGTGAAAGTCCAGCCCTTAATCTTTTTGTGGAACATGGGTCTCCAATTCAGAGCAGTCCACTATTTATATGGAGCATTCCAGGGCGTTGGGACCTGAGATATGTGATTTAGGCTGGAAGGAAAAGAAGTTAAGGCTATCCTATTTTTGGTTCAGACACAAAACTATGCAGAGGGGTTGGCAAACATAAAAGCCAGGATTAAATAATCAGGATCACAGCCCATGGAGCTTTCAGGCACAGAAGAGTCCCTGATTCATCTCTGCATTGTAATATGCTGCCACATTAGTGAATTCAGCTCCGAAGAAAGTCTGTGTGGTGACGACAACTACTTTCATTTTCTAATTAATCCAACACTTAATAAATTGAACAGTAATAATGTTAGTCATGTTACTGATTTCATCATATAGTTCTCTAGGGCATTATCCCCAGCATTTTGTCAATCCATATCATGCATGGCAACAAGCATTGCATCAGCTAAGAGTCCTGTCAAAATTTAGAGCTTAAACGTTTTCTGACAATGTTACTGTCAACTGTACTGAAGGTTGGTGAAGGACAACAACAAGGGGTTTACTTCTGCCTCTGAAAATAGGCACAGACTGATATTATAGTTACATACTTTGAGCAAAATGATTGTATAATTTGAACAAAATAATTGTAACTAATACAAATAAATATGACTTGATGGCTATTACAGAGATGTGGTTGCAGGATGACCAGGTCTGGGAACTCAATATTCAAGGGTATTTGACAGTCTGGAAAAATAGGCAAAGAGGAAATGGAAATTGAGTAGCCTTGTTAAAAAGAGACAGATGTGTGGTGGTGAGTAGTGACAGTGACTGCGGAGCTAATGGAGGTGTTGGTTGAAAATTTGGAACTCAGTAGATCCTGAGTATTATAACAGTTCAGCTCCCATTCAAGATGGGAGGGACACAGAAGGCAGGAAAATGTGGGCCAGTCAGTTTAACATCTGTTGTTGGGAAAATACTAAAGTTCCATTGTAAGGAAAAAATAGTAGGGCATTTAGAAAAGCTTAACACAATCAAATCCACTGCATGGTTTAAAGGAAGGGATGTCATGTTTGACAAATTTGCGAGAGTAATTTGAGGACATAATATGCAAAGCTGATAAAGGGGAACTGGTAGATGTCATATAGTATTATTTCCAAAAAGCATTCATAAAGTTCATTGCACAAGTCAGGAGCTCATGACATTGGAGGTAATATGTTAATATGGTTTGAGAACTGATTATTACACAGAAGACAGAGAGCTAGGACTAATGTGAAATTTTCAGAATGTAAAGAATTAATCAGTGGAGTCCCACAAGAATCAGTCCCAGGGCCTCAATTATTTACCAAATATTATTTACTTGTTGGAGGGTATAGATGTAATGTTGCTGCTGATACAACAATAGGTCGAGGGCATGTTGCGATGAGGACATACAGAATCCGCATGAGATAATGGAAAAGTTGAGAGAATGGGCAAAAACTTGACAGATGGGAGTTTAATATAGGGTAGTGTGAGGTCATGCACACTGGTAGCAGGAATCACAGGCAGGCTATTAGTTAAATAGAGAGTGTAGTAATTGTAATGAGGTCAGCCACATGACCTCATAGAGGTCATAGAACATGAGTTCCCTGTTTGGACCAGAATTAAAGCCCCAGTCTAGGAATCCAGGCTGACAGAAATAAACAGGAGTGTCAGAGATTCTGTTCACGCTGAAAGCTGGCTCTGAGGGAATAGGATCAGTGTCAAGGACTCACCATATGTAAATAAAGAGTGACTTGTGACAAGAACTGGTCTCTGTGGAGTTATTTGGTGGCAACAAGGGAAAAGCGTGCTCTCTAAAAAATTTGCTCACAATTGGGTAAGTATTTCTGGCATCATGCTGTTATTTGGTAAGTCTGATTCATTTGATCCTGCTGAAGACTGGGCCCAATGTGTGGAAAGAATGCATTATTTTTTTCTGGGCAGATGACATTGGGCAGATGAAAAGCAACAAGCAATTCTCTTGACAATTGTGGACCCTGGAGTTTTTTCAGTTATTTGGGGCCTAACTTTCCCTGAGGCACCAAATATTAAAATCTTTCAAGAGTTGACAAATCTGGTTAAGGAATATTAATGACACCAAGCCTCCTCTAATTTTGAGACACTACCAGTTTTACTTGGCAATTCAAGAACCAGGGGAATTCGTACAGGGATTTTTGACAAGGTTAAGACAACTGGCAGAGGCATGTAACTTTGGTTTAACCCTTAATGAGATGCTGAGAGACTGTTTGTTCGGTATGTGGTATTAATGATGTAACCATTCAAAAGTGCCTGCCAACTGGACTTCAAACAGGCACTGTAACTGGCTTTATCACTGGAATATGTGGCAAGTGGAGCATATGAATTACAGGGTATTCCAATGCAAATAGCACCCTCAGAAATCTGACTGAAATCAGGGAACACCATTTTAATGAAGGAAATTGCACAGCCTCACTCAGGACATTTCCTGAACAGAAGGACTCTAGGTCAGCCTACAGCAAAACCCCAAAACAAAGCTAAGCCTCAGCCAAATTGTTAATATTTTCTTCTGGGTCCGAGCTGGCATGCCGTTATAGTTGCTGCTGGAACGCGGACTCGCGACAGCAAAAGAGTCCCACCAGAAGTAAATTGAGTAATAGAAGTACTAGGCTGCTATCCAGGAGTGTCCACACCTTGGCAAGTCCAACTACTTCTGGCCTGGAATAGTTAAATTGCTCAGCAAAATCCAAATCAGAGCCAATTAAAATTAACATCTGGTTAAATGGTCACTCGGTTCTAACAGATGTCAATACTGATGCGGCCGTTTCAGTGATCACAAATCGCTCTGTTCTCCAACTCTTACGTTTGCAAAAGACTTTGGCTGGACTGAGAATCTATACAGGGGTAGCTTTACAGATTAATGGTATAACTTTGGTTCCAGTCTCTTATGAGAAGCAGCTGGTTCAGTTACGACTGACTGCAGTAAAAATCTCAAGCCCAAGCTTGATGGGGCAAAATTGGTCGAGAAAGATTCACATAGATTGGTTCAAAATTTTTCAATTAGAAAATAGCTGCTTGAGTGATGGCTCAATGGATGTTTGTCAGGAAGGCCTAAGGACTATCAAAGAACCCAAGGAGACCTTGCATACTGGCGAGGCAGCAATTCTGCAAGGTTTGCCCAGCACCATTTGCCTTACTGGCCAAAGCACAGGCAGGAATCAGAAGGCTGGAAAATAAACAAACCACTAAACCAGTCCAGTTTTTGGAATGAGCAGCACCAGTCGTACCAATTGTGAAGCCAAAGGGTCAGTTCACCTTTGTGGGGATTTTAAAAAGTAAATCACTTCTCGCAGCTGGATAAATACTCAATCCCTCGCATAGACGAGGAATTATACACAAAGCTGATGCGGTAGGGGGAACTGTCTTTCACAAAACTGGACATGAGTCACATGTATTTGCAACTGCGATTAGATGAGAATGCCCGGACGTAGGCTGCAATTCATACCCATATGGGTTGGAGAACTTGGACATAGCGCATTTCTGCCAGGCTGGCGTACACCTTAGAAACGACAACTGTGTTCCAGGCACCCAAGTGACCTACTTGGGCTAGAGTCGACAAGTCTAGATAACACTCGTTGGAAATAAAGCGAGGGCGGCCAACGATGCCCTGGCTCCCATGTCAGTTATGGGGCTTAAGTCCTTCCTCCGACAGATGAATCAATAAAAGGAAGTTCATGGTTTCTGTCCTGGCACCTTTGCATCAATTCTTAAAAAGGGGCCAGCCTTGGAAATGGATGCACAGCCAAGCCATAGCCTTGATGACAGTGAAGAAACAGCAGTCATTCTCTAAGGTGTTGGCAAGCTATATTATTCCAAGTGAGGTCTGATATTGACATGCGATGCCTCCCAGTATGACTCATTTGTGTTAACTCATAGGTAGCCCCATGGACCCCAATGGACAGAAATGCCCAACAGTGTATGCATCCAGGACTTTGGCTAATAAAGAGCGTGAATACACCCGGATAGAGAAGGAAGCTTTGATGGTCACATTTGGAGTCAGATGACAAATGCCTGCTAGGTCTACTTAAAGAGGGCAAGGCACTGTCACCCATAGCTTCAGGCCCGATTCAGCAGCGAGCTCTGATATTAAATGCACATAATTACAAGTTGGAACACCATCTGGGAGGCCAATTAGTAAATGCGGATGCATTGAGCCACCTCCCGCTGGCGCATACACCACTGGAAGAGTCCATTGTGGTTTTAAATTTTCTGAACACACTTTCAGTCACAGCTGACAATATCAGACTTTGGACAAAACTGAAACAGCTGGTAGCGATGAGGGAAACCAAAGGGTCATCACAATCAGAAATGAAACCTTTTTGGACCCGCTAACACCAGATCACAATAGAGGGCAGTGTATTATTAAGGGGAGTAAGATGATTGTCCCAAACAAAGGTCATTACCAGATACTGGCTGTACTTCACCACAGTCATCCAAAGGATTCCAAAATGAAGATGTTGGTGAGAATTTATATCTGGTGCCCAGGAGTGAATGCAGACATGGATGTCTTGGTGGAACAATGCCGAGAGTGCCAACAAGGACAAAAATTACTGCCAGCAGCTCCCCCACATTTGTAGGAATGGCCAGGTAAACCCTGGGCTCAGTTACACATCAACTATGCAAATCCTTTCATGAACTCAATGTTCTTAGTCAGTGTGGATGTCCCCTCAAAATGGGTGGATGTGCATAGGGTTCATTCGTCAAACACAGGGATGGCAAAAGAAAAATTGCACTCATCTTTTTCAATACATGGACTCCTGGAATTGTTGGTCACAGATAATGGATCATTGCCAGCAGGGAATTTGAGTATTTCCTAAAGTTGAATGGTATTTCTCATATAAGGACAGCTCCATCCATCATCCCGTGGTCTGAAAGAGAAATCCAAGCTTTGAAGGCAGGCTTAAAGAAACAGCCTACAGCTTCACTAGATACCAAACTGTTTTGGCTGTAGGACCATCCCTTATGAAACTAGAGGGATAGATCCAACAGAGTTGCTAATGGGGAGAAGACTCCACATCAGATTAAATCTGATCTTCCCAGATCAGTGCAGGGGGGTGAAACAGCATCAGAGACGCAAGACTCCACTAAGCGAGAGAGACAGTTTACTTTAGGAGATGAAGATTGGAGTAGGAACTACAGAATGGTCCTGCATGGGTCAACATGAGGTCAGGTGCACTGATGTATAAAGTTCAGGCAGGTGTGATGGTCTTGAACAAGGATGTGGACCAGATGAAATGTTAACTCGCAAATGGTACAGATGCAGAACGTGCCCAGCTCCTCGACAGCTCTTCTGACTGTTCTGAAACCCGTGGGGTCTCCCTCTGGAACTCTCTAGCCTGAAGAGTTGTGTAAGCTAGATCGCTACAGGCATTTAAATAAGAGGTAGGCAGAATTTTGTATAATTGGGAGTTGAGGACTATGAAGAGGAATAAAAGAGGAATGATCTTACATATTGGTGAGGAGGCATAAGGTGACAAGTGTCCTACTCCTATTTCTTAGTTTTTATATAAATCCTGCAACCCAAATCACTTTCTTCTCCTCACTCAGTACCTTCTATTTTTAAACCTGATTATAGCAGATAGCTTAATTTCTTGGCAGGACTGAATGGGTCTCAAAAGTTGGTCTAAGAAGAGGCATAAAGTTTCAAGAAACCATGTGTCTTGTAGCCCAAGCATATCTCTGAGCAGAGGAATGATCAGCAACTTCACCCGCAACAGGACCAGACCTGGGATACTTCACCAAACTCAAGACAATGCATCTTTTAAATCAGACAAAAGCCAAAATACAAACGCCTGTTAATCATTTTGAACACTGGTCCATCCGAACTTGAACTAACTGTAACTACCATGGTAGAAATGGATACAAAAACAGGAATAGGTTGTTTATTTCCTTTCATTTTTTTCCACTCTTCAATTACGTTATAACTGATCTGTACTTCAACATTATTGCAAGTCAGTTGCTCTGTCACACAACAATGCATCAAGTGAAAGCAACATCTTCAAATTTTCAATGTGGCTATGTACACAACTAATTTTCTACTCATACATCAACTGAACATTTCGGAATAGACAGAGTATGCAACAGGCCTGTAGTCAAACTATCAGCTATCAAATTTCCAACCATATTAGATTTCTAAACTGGTTTCCATAACACACTAGCAGTCTGGAATGTTCAGCTGTATGCACTCCCAGACTCCAGCACTGCCTTATCAATGTTAATTACTGTCTTTCACTCAAGTTCAAGCAGAGTTCCTAGTAAATTGTGACTGTTTAATATCAAACCCTTGCCTTCTTGGGCCTCTGGAACAAGAACACAATCCTTCATTCATGGATTAAAACCAAGATCAACATGGTTGAAGACAGGCTGGTGATTCAGTTAGTTGCTGCATAGGGTTCTGGTCACTAATATTTTGACGTTTTCTGGATGTAAAGTAAACATTGAGCTTTGTGTCACATCACATTTGCCTTGTAGAAATTAATAGGCTCAAATCATTTTATTCTTTGTTGAAACAAATTGTCCTGATAGTTATTTTTTCAGAGAGCTGAAGAACACTAAGCTGCTGGAATATAGCCAGTTCCACATGGTTCCCATATGTATTGAATCAATGAACAGGATGCAGTTCATGTCTCAGAAACTTCTGGAAATTCTTAGAAGCAAACTTTCATAAAACAGTTGGGGATGTAAAACACCTTTTAAAGAAATAACAACGTCATAAGATGTGGGCATTAGAACAGTATAATGAGGACAGGAGGGAAGAAAAAAAGCTCAAAAGGCTAAGGCAAAAAGTTAATAAGTTTTAAGTTGCTTGATGCGGCACAGTGCTGACTCCTGCCAAGACTGTACCGTTCAATGTTAGGTGGGATAAATTTATCTACGTTTAAGAACAGAAGCAGTCTCTTTCATATATGACAGCTTCAGTGCTATTGTTTTAAATTTCTTGCATTGAATTAAAATCCTAATCATTCTCCTTCACATAAAACTTGTTCTAAGAATTTTTTTAAGACTTGTCCTGGGATCCTCAGAATAGTATCGTCAAACGGATGGGAATATGTCCAACACTAGCAACGTTAAACCATTGCTTACTTAGGATTTAACTGCTACTTCCCTACTTTTTTTTTAATGGTTGTGTTCTGAAGGAAACTGAAATAACTGATTTCCTTCATCTGGAGACTTCAGACATGTGTTGAGGCATGTGGAGTTTAGTATTAATTAAGTTGCAATACACTCATTCCTAGGCTTTTACTGCTCTACCTAAATCTTTGAAGTGTTGGGGGTCTGACGATTAAACTCTTTTGATTTCTAGTTTCTCTCTTCCCTGTATTTTTCTTTCCTGTCAAAGTTTTGCTACACAGGAAAATATGTCAAATGTAATATAATCTTTGTTGCTTTCGAGATCCCTTATCATTCTGCAACTCTCACTGAACACAAAGCTCTAACACTAATGTCGGAAGATTCTCTAGGAGGGCAGTTTGACCTCATTTCACCCTTCCTGTGGATGCAAAATGGGGCAAAAGGATCCAATTTTGTGGAGCTCCATAAAGAATGCTTGAAATGCTTCCAACACCATATTGGCAGCTGTAAGCAGGTACTGGGCTATCTCTATCTGAAAATGAAATGCCTGTATAAGCTTTCAGTTCTGAAATTGGCTAGAAAGTTGGCTTTTACAACTCTCAAAGAGATAGATAATGTACAACCACTGAAACTTTTCTCTTTTCAACTTACTTTAATGTAGAGAAAAGGGAAGCTTTGCTCCCACAACACAATTGCAGGCAACATACATAAGACCTACCAGAGAGCCAATGCTTGTCCAAAAGAAACAATGAGCTACCTCACCGGATTTATTCAGAAGCGAACAAATGTTCAATTTTGAACAAGCCTCTGGCTTCCAGCTTTTGTCATAAACCTTGAGTGCGATGATGTAGTTTAGATTTTAAAATGAGTCTAAATCCCCACCAAGCTGTCAAACTGTCCTGAATAGCCTACTTCTTCAACCGGGTACCTAGCACTCCTTCCACTGACCCCTTCACCCGCTTCCAACACAAGTCCTCCTCCTGGACACCACCCCCAGGCCTCCTACCCTCCCTCGACCTCTTCATCTCCAACTGCCGTCGAGACATTAACCGCCTCAACCTCTCCACCCCTCTCACCCACTCCAACCTCTCCCCCACAGAACGGGCAGCCCTCTGCTCCCTCTGCTCCAACCCCAACCTCACCATCAAACCCGCAGACAAGGGTGGCGCAGTGGTAGTATGGCGCACTGACCTCTACATCGCCGAGGCCAACACCACCTCCTACCGCCTCCTCGATCATGACCCCACACCCGAGCACCAAACCATCATCTCCAACACCATTCACGACCTCATCACCTCAGGGGACCTCCCACCCACAGCCTCCAACCTCATTGTTCCCCAACCCCGCACGGCCCGTTTCTATCTCCTTCCCAAAATCCACAAACCTGCCTGCCCTGGTCAACCCATCGTCTCAGCCTGCTCCTGCCCCACCGAACTCATCTCCACCTATCTGGACTCCATTTTCTCCCCTTTGGTCCAGGAACTCCCCACCTAAGTCCGTGACACCACCCACGCCCTCCATCTCCTCCAGGACTTCCAATTCCCTAGCCCCCAACACCTCATATTCACCATGGACATCCAGTCCCTGTACACCTGCATTCCGCATGGAGATGGCCTCAAGGCCCTCCTGTCCCGCAGGCCCGACCAGTCCCCCTCCACCGACACCCTCATCCGCCTAGCTGAACTCGTCCTCACACTCAACAACTTCTCTTTTGACTCCTCCCACTTCCTACAGACTAAGGGGGTGGCCATGGGCACCCGCATGGGCCCCAGCTATGCCTGCCTCTTTGTAGGTTACGTGGAACAGTCCCTCTTCCGCACCTACACAGGCCCCAAACCCCACCTCTTCCTCTGGTACATTGATGACTGTATCGGCGCCGCCTCTTGCTCCCCAGAGGAGCTCGACCAGTTCATCCACTTCACCAACACCTTCAGGCAACCAGCTTGTAACTGATGTCCATTTCAAGCCCACCGACTCCCACAGCTACCTAGAATACACCTCCTCCCACCCACCCTCCTGCAAAAATTCCATCCCCTATTCCCAATTCCTCCGCCTCCGCCACATCTGCTCCCACGATAAGACATTCCACTCCCGCACATCCCAGATGTCCAAGTTCTTTAAGGACCGCAACTTTCCCCCCACAGTGATCGAGAACGCCCTTGACCGCGTCTCCCGTATTTCCCACAACACATCCCTCACACCCCGCCCCCGCCACAACCGCCCTAAGAGGATCCCCCTCGTTCTCACACACCACCCTACCAACCTCTGGATACAACGCATCATCCTCCGACACTTCCGCCATTTACAATCCGACCCCACCACCCAAGACATTTTTCCATCCCCACCCCTGTCTGCTTTCCAGAGAGACCACTCTCTCCGTGACTCCCTTGTTCGCTCCACACTGCCCTCCAACCCCACCACACCCGGCACCTTCCCCTGCAACCGCAGGAAATGCTACACTTGTCCCCACACCTCCTCCCTCACCCCTGTCCCAGGCCCCAAGATGACATTCCACATTAAGCAGAGGTTCACCTGCACATCTGCCAATGTGGTATACTGCATTCACTGTACCCGGTGCAGCTTCCTCTACATTGGGGAAACCAAGCGGAGGCTTGGAGACCGCTTTGCAGAACACCTCTGCTCAGTTCACAACAAACAACTGCACCTCCCAGTCGCAAACCATTTCCACTCCCCCTCCCATTCTCTAGATGACATGTCCATCATGGGCCTCCTGCACTGCCACAATGATGCCACCCGAAGGTTGCAGGAACAGCAACTCATATTCCTCCTGGGAACCCTGCAGCCATATGGTATCAATGTGGACTTCACCAGTTTCAAAATCTCCCCTTCCCCTACTGCATCCCTAAACCAGCCCAGTTCGTCCCCTCCCCTCACTGCACCACACAACCAGCCCAGCTCTTCCCCCCCCACCCACTGCATCCCAAAACCAGTCCAGCCTGTCTCTGCCTCCCTAACTGGTTCTTCCTCTCACCCATCCCTTCCTCCCACCCCAAGCCGCACCCCCATCTACCTACTAACCTCATCCCACCTCCTTGACCTGTCCATCTTCCCTGGACTGACCTATCCCCTCCCTACCTCCCCACCTATACTCTCTCCACCTATCTTCTTTACTCTCCATCTTCGGTCCGCCTCCCCCTCTCTCCCTATTTATTCCAGTACCCTCTCCCCATCCCCCTCTCTGATGAAGGGTCTGGGCCCGAAACGTCAGCTTTTGTGCTCCTGAGATGCTGCTAGGCCGGCTGTGTTCATCCAGCCTCACATTTTATTATCTTGGAATTCTCCAGCATCTGCAGTTCCCATTATCTCTGAATAACATGCTAGTTGGTCTGCAATCTGACTTCTGACATATATACTTCCTAAGCGGTGCTGACAATTATAGCAGATAACACCACACCCTGTAGTGAGGCCGAGCTGTGTGAAAACATGCAAACCAAAACTGTGTGTGTGTGTGTATGTGTGTATGTGAAATCATGTCCTGCTATTTTCATTTAAGACAAAGTTTGATGTTTCCAGCTCTGTTTTAAAACGTATAATGCAAAGAGTTCTCAATTATTAAATCCTTCAGTGATACAAGACATTGCTTACCACCTACTTGAGTTTTATCGGTGTCATTTATATAATGGTGAACAGCTTACACCAGAGTATGTTTCATTTTTATGAGTCTGACAGCAATGACAATTCTATTGTGCAATTCCAGGCACAAACTCAAGGCCTGCACATCAGTACAGTTAGTGGTGTTTAAAGTGACCTTAATCATGGAGGAGTGCAAAATAATGAGCTGCTTAAACTCTTGATGTGTAGAAAGTAAATTTTTATGCAGTGAGCGGTTAGGATTTGACATGCACAGCCTGTAAGTGAGACAAAGGGAGGTTCAATCATGACTTTCAAGCAAGAACTGGATCATAATCTTAAGAGAAAGGTTCCCTAGAAAAAGATAGGGGAAGTAAACCTAGATTTTATAGAAAGCCTAGACAGACATAACAGGCTAAATGGCCTCCATGCATGCTGTAACCATTCTAGAATTCGAAAGGAGCAGAAATGGAAACAATGGCTCTAAATGTGAATGAATGTTGTGTGCTGACTTCGCAGCTGGGACAAAGGAACAATCATATTTCAAGACTAATCATTTCTAATTTGCTCTGAGAACTGTATCAAACATCTTGGCTGGAATTTTTACTTATTATAGTCTTGTTAGTCATCAAAATGGTAGCCATCAGGACTCTTGACCTTTCAAAGAAGGATCTACTGCCCTATCCACCAACTGTTCAGAGGATTGTTTGTTCTGAAAAACCACTGGGAACAGATTACACCGATCAGAGAGGACATCATAGGCTCAAGTGCATTCAAAACTGGTCAGTGGGATCTGGAGTCAATGGGGCCTGTCAGACAGACTCAGCTACAACAGTATGGCAGTGAGACAAATGCAACAAAGGCCAGTGCTAACAGGGGAGCACTTCTTTTGTCACATTGTGCTCTATTACAAGGCTTCAATCTCAAGCCTGCAGGAAGGCCACCTGCATTCACCTTGCTGTTTTCCAATACCAAATCGTAGCCCACATACCATTAGGATGTCAGCAAAGACAGGATGAGGCTCAACTGGCTATTTAATTGGCCCAGTTGGCTTAAAGGCATGGTGTTTGTCCCCCACTTTCCCAGCCATGCTAAAATGCCATGGTGGCAAAAAGATGACAAGCACATCATCCCCCAACTTCCCTCTCATTTAATGTGCTCATCTCCCAGCCTGGACAGCTGGTATAGTACAACCTAGCATCTTTATTTTCACAATTTATTTTGAAGATCAAATGTCTCTGACACAGAAAAAAATCATTCATTTCTTCTTTGTATGAAGAGTCTGAGTGGAGGCTTATACTTTTCTTGAGTCTGAAACAATGAATGGAGTACATCATCCTGCCCATTTAGATTTATCTCACTTTAAAAATTAGATAAAACATTTTTGAATGCAAACTGTTTTCTGGGGAGGGGATGACTTATTGGAATTACAGTTTAGTGCCTTTTACAAACCAGAATACAGAGGAAGCTCCCTGAACTCTGCCTGAACTATTAATCCAGAGACCCAGGTAACAATATAGGGACCCAGGTTCAAATCCCACCATGGCAGATGGTGGAGTTTGAATTCAATATGAATCTACTGATCACCATTAAACCATTGTTGCTTGTCGGAAAAATGCATCTGGCCCTTTAGGGACGGAAGGTACCATCCTTACCTACATCTGACCTACGTTTGACTCCGGACCTACAGCAATGTGGTTGACCCTTAACTACCCTCTGGATAATTAGGGATAGACAATAAATCCTGGCCTAACTAACGGTGCCCTCATCCCATGAATGAATAAAAAAAATGAATAAGACAAATGCACAGTTTAAGAATAAACAACATCAAAAGCAAATAATACCATGCATTAATCACAGCTGGCTCACAACCAATTTTTTTTAATGCAGTGAGTGGAATGCACTGTCTGAAACAGTGGTGCAGGCAGATTCAATCGTGACTTTCCAAACGAAGTGAATAAGCACCTGATAGGTGACATTATGGGGAAAAAATGTAGTGGCTAGCTAAACTGCTCCACAGAGAGTTGTTACAAGCTTAACTGATTGAATGGCCTTCTTGTACGCCATAACTATTCAATCATTCAATCACAGCTGGTTCTGTGAATCTCCGTATTAATCACAGTTGGCTAACAATAAGGCTATAGATAAACCACAATTTTCCATCTTTTGTTTTATAGCCACTTGTTTGCAAAGAAATAGCTACAGTTGATTGGAGAGAGATAGGCACAAAGACAGTCAGTATGAAGGATATTAAGTAGAGGAAGGAAAGCTGAGGAAGAGAAGTAGACAGGAAGTAAAGAATAGAGAGAATAAAAAGACTTTAGTCAAATTTTGAAACTTTTTGTGGTTGTTTCTAGTGCATTCTGCATTCAGTAGATTAGGTTATAGGTTATGTTATGCATCTAATACTGTCAACTGAAGACAGCCAATAAGATGTCGTTGACTGATAAATGATATGTTCCCATCAACAATGCGATCATATCAGACTCTATTAATTGAAGATGGTGTCCTAACATAACAAATAATTGGACATAGGATGCTGCAGACCTTTGCCACTATGCAGTAAGGCAGAGTTCAGGAAGCTTCCTCTGTATTCTGGTTTGTAAAAGGCACTAAACTGTAATTCAAATCCAAGCACATTTTGAGTTTGTTGAACTCACTCATGGCAGCAATAGGGGTGTTAAAATATCAACATTCCAGAGCTAGTGGAAATTTGTCCAAGGTTACTGCTCCTAATCACTATTTGATGACCCCAATAAAAAACAGGCATAGTGAATCGGAACAGGATTAGCTCAACAGTAACACCTCCATATCATGCTGACTCTTTCTGAGCAGGCTAACATGCATGAGAGAATGTAGCATTGGTTCCATGACTTCTGGAAATGAAAAACCCAAAGGGGAAGAAGCATGATTAAAAATCATGAAATTAAATTACCTTCCTTTTTTTGGTGTGGAATGTAATACCTAAAGTAGCAGAGGGGTTCCTATAAATTTAACATGTAAAATTATTAATGAATCAGAATATGAAAAATCTCTTACATGTTTTATGTGTAAAGTTCACTTTGACTGGATCTGTAATGAAGAGGTTGAAGATGCGACGCTCATGAATTCCACAGTAATGGTGATGCAAATCACATGAATAGATTCCTTCATCTCCCAAGCTAAGGTTAGAGATTGTCAGTGAAAAATCACCATCAGCGAATGCAGTCTCTGATATATTCATCCTTTTCCTGATAAACTGAGGACCGTAAGATCGCTGCTCCCCCGAAGCGTAGAGGTCAATCAGACGGTCAGCCTGGTCATGCCAGACACCAGGAGGTGATCTGTCCCAATGGACCACCTGTTGCTCTTCTTCACTATGTCTTTCTGTCCAAATGTGGTTGTGATTTTCACAAGGCAGGACCACAGTTGTGCCAAGTAAGGCCACAATCACAGTCTTCTCTCCATCCCACATCTTCCTCACCTTTTTTGCTACAAACAGAAAGCACACTCAATTAGAAATTGTGTAAGTAATAAATAGCAGTCAAGCTGTGGTATTGCATAGTGAATGGTTTCCGTTGCATGCAGTTAGAGCTCTAGAATGGAAAGTATCCAGATACAGAGACATCATTCAGTCCTAATTTTAAATTGACACAATGAAACCTTAGTTTTATCATTCACCATTTAAATTTCTATGTTGTCCTTTTTAAATGGAAACCGCCTTGTAAAGTTATCATACTCTAATTATATCTCCTTTCCAATGGGGGAACTGATGATGGCTCTACTAGCAGAAGGGAGCATGAATGACATGCTTACACAGGCAGTTTAGGTCATGAATGTAGGGAGAAAAAAAATCTAGAATGGAAAATTTAACGTAAATTCACGCAGTTTGTGTTTTTATATATTTATAACTAGATTATTATAAGATGATAAAATAGGTCAGGCAAAAAATTAAAACCCTGGAATATTTGTTTCAGGAAGGTTAAAAGTTAACTTGGGTTTGCACGTTTGCAATAAACCTGTGGGAATGCGTGACTTTGAATGGTGCATGATATCAGGATAAAACTACGTTCAATATGTCTCAATTCATCTTTGCTTGTAAGAGGAAGGATTGAGGCAAACAAGCATTTAACAAGAAGTTAACATATTTATGATCTATTTAACTGTTGGGCAATGTTCATAATGCTGTTATTCAATGGATATCAAATTTCTTCTATAAATTATAGCTAGTTCTATATTCTAAAAAGGGTAACAAAGCACGACCAGGTAGGCGAATTACTGCCTGTGAAACCCATCTCTGAATCAAAGAAAGATACTTTTTTAATGCATACTATTAATGTAAGGTTGAGCCAAAATTCATTCAATCCTTATATGAATGTAAATCACATAGTTTTCATAGCATACACAAAATAGAGGTACCACAGGCATGGTATTTGTACTTGGACAAATACATTAAGCGTAGTGAGCAAACCAACTGCTTGCACAACACCTTTGGAGACCTCATCAAGGTATTTAATATTGTGAGCAAAGATGGACTTTGCAGTTAATTTTACTTGACACCTTAGGTAATGGAATAATCAAGTTTGCACCTCGTAATCTGGAGGTTGGAGGGAGATGTCAAAAGCGAGTAGAGGCATTTTATTTCTGATAGTGTAATTTTAGCATTCAGGCAACTTTGAAAAATGAATCAACACAAATTTGAAATTAAGAGAGTCACATTCTCTCTGTACACCCTCCCTTTCGATCACTCCAATAGTGCCTTCCCCTTCTATATGGGTTTCCTCATTCATCCATACAGCCATCCTTCAAGGCAGAATTTCCATCTACAGAAGTGTCCATAGACAATTCCCTCCTGGTTAATGGTGCTATTTCAACTGATTCTTTCAAAATCATTCCAGATGGAGAAATTGTTTCACTTTTCTTCAATCTTATTTTTGCCTTATTGATAATGTTTACAATCCATATTTCTCTATGATCAGAGGTGTTCAAAGATGACTTCCTCCCATTCTTTATCTTTCCTTCTGAACTCAGCTATTGGGATGGGGGAATATGTCAGCCAGTAGTGGCAAATGTCACTGATTTGCCTTCTTTGATAGTGTTCAACATCTTGCCTGACAAAAAACACATCTTAAATCATGCCCCCATCACATCATTGCTTGGACCCATTCATATATAGGGCTGTTCAACAGTTTGCTTTCATTGACAGCATTTAAGAAAATGTGGGGAAGCATTAAAATATTACAGGTTGATAACTTAAATTAAGTATTATGACTGACGGGATGAATGTGCTGAAAATAAGACCACACAACTCCATGAGCCGTACCAATAGTGTAAATGTTAATGATCACAAAAATAATTAATCTGTTTCTCTTTATTATTGCTTCCTAGAACAAAAGAGATTTTCTCACTTTAATTTTGAGAATTTCTCAAACTAACCTGTTATTAGAAAACCACTAAAGGTTCTAACACATGGCCAAAGTGTTCATCAATTACTGCACAGGTCTAAACAGTATCCCTTTAAACACACAGATGAGACGAAATAACACAGCTCTGCAGAGCAATTATGAGGAAAAAATTAGTGGAAAAACCCCCTTGACCAAGAATCCAGGCTGAAAGGGGAGAATGAGATGATGCTGTCACAGGTTTTCAGTTTCTTGCCAATGAAATTGTGTTGTCAGCCACAGATAAGTGGAAGACTCTTGTTTGGGTAACACGTTAGTGAGGCACAAGTCTTACAAGTGAAATCAACAGTTCGGCTTTCAAGATTTACAAGGACATGAGAGATACTGATTTTTGGAGGTCTCAGATTCTCAGGAAATGGCTCACTGAGATATTTCTTCAACTGGATTTCTTTAAAGTTTATATTGTTTCTCAGAGACAGCCATCAGCACTAACCCAGCTCCCTGCTCCAAATCTCAGAATGTTTGTCCACCTATTATAAGCCGTAAATAATCTTCTACCTTTCTTTTAATAGATTTTCTTTCAAAGCCACTTGGCTTTTTGTAAACAGCAGACAATCCTCCCAGTTCTTTTGACCTTTCAACTTTTGCACCCAAAAAGTCCTCTGCAGCACAGGAATGATCCAATTCTCAAAATCCGCAAACATGTTTTCCTAATATGTATCACGGAATGAGATAATGTGATTAAGTTTGCTAATTGCCTAAAAGATAAGGATTAATGTAGGTTAAGATCAGAATGGCCGTATCACGGAAATGCACTGCGACGAGATCATTTTGAGGGAACTGGAGCACAACAGTTGCTAGCAGTTTTGTACAACAGCGTGGTGTGTGATGTTCTTCAGATGTGAACAGAGCTGGTTTAAGTTCAGTTGAGAGAAAAGCTGCTAGGAATACATAACAATATCCTGTAACTAAGGGTATAAATATAAAGGTGGGGGGTGATGGTCAACCACCTTTTGCTCTTCCATGACGAGACTTAAAATTGTTTGGAGCAGCTCTAGTCCCTAATGGGCAGATTACTTCTGAGTATACAGATGTGATAACTTGTTTGTACTAATCTCCTAATGTTCAATAAATCTTTAAATTAAACTATCCCTACTGTCCAATCCTGTTATTATTCAAGATAACACTGAAAATCTAAACCCACAAAAGCATTCTATTTCTATTCTCAGGACTGGCTGTAGTCCTTTCCAGAAAATAGGAGAGGCTAAAAGACAAAAATCACTTAAAGCCCATTGCAAGTGGAACGCCCAAAGAAAGCACTGAAGGAGCATTTGCTGTTTCAGCAAAAGTAATAATAGAAACACTTCTGGTGCAACATATTTGTGGGAAGTTTTTTTCTGTTCACTGTGTTTACAGTAACCTCCCTGGAATGTGCTATGTACTATTTATTGAATGAGTAACCAAAAGATGTTGTTTATTGGCAAAATGTTTATCAGCATTATATTCCACAGTGACAGGTAACAATGTTGTCATTCTTTCGTCAAGTTTTTGCAGTATTCTAATAGAGTCATATCATGTCATCAATAAACTAGTGTCTCTCAGTTAGTATTTCACTCCACAAAAATTTAACACTCAGATGGCGTGATCAATCAAATGCTCAGTTCCATATTTTGTGACTCAGTCTGGGACATTTAGATTTGGGGACCTTTGCAAAGAATAAAGCAGTGGCACAAAACAATGCTTGTTGGCATTATACCTCTGCCAGCTTGTGGATACAGCTAATTCACTTCAAATCCATTATTCTTTACAATCTGTACAATACAAAACTTAAATCAATACTATTCCCCCCATACCTTACCCTGGATGGATCTGGATGTTTAGGTTTGAGAAATAATGGAGAGCAGGTGACAGGCAGGGGATATAAAAAAATGAATAGAATATTTAGGCCCTAACCACCATTTTTCTATTTTTCATCCCTATGATTTCATGTTTTTTTGGTGATATAAAGTTAGTAATCTCATGCTTCAGTTGGAAACTCATGTGGCTGAAACTTACTGTTGATACTGTCAAGAACCGAAGAAATTGGGGGTGGCATGGTGGCTCAGTGTTTAGCACAGGACCCAGCGCCAGAGACCCAGGTTCAATTCCACCCTTGGACGATTGTTTGCACATTCTCCCTGCGTCTGCATGGGTTTCCTTCGAGTGCTCTGATTTCTGTAGAGGGATGTGTAAATTAGGGGGATGGTTCTGGGTGGGATACGCTGAGGGTCAGTATGGAATTGTTGGGCCGAAGGGCCTGTTTCCACACTATCAGGATTCTATGAAAATATGATAACTTGATTGTTCAATACGATTAATTCAGGAGCTGGAGAATATGTTGCAGTGTCCCACCTTTTAAACTGAGACCTGACCCATCTAAAAACTTCTAAAATGAGATGCAATGGGCATCAACTTTCAAATGAGAATGTATTCCAGAGTCCAAGATCAAACAAATAATCCAGCCAAAATGAAAGTTTGAAAGGATTGTTCATCCTCTGAAAATAATACATCTTAGAAGTGACAATGATTTTCACAAATCTCTTGTATATTTGGGTGTAAGAGAGCTTATATCCTTTATAAACCAAATCACGACAGCTGAGAGAGATGTGTCTACAAACCAGTCAAAGGATTATGCTGAAATTATAGCAGGGAAAAAGGAAATTCAGCTCAACTAGCCTGTGCTGGTCTTTTTGGACCAAACAAGCAATATCACAATTCCATATGCAAAACTTGGTTCCATACTCCTTAATGTTTCCTCCAATTATCTATCAATACCTATTCTTAAATGTTGACATGGGCAGAACATTTCAGATGACAAAGTTTCCTGCCCACCACTAGAACAGCCTTTGCTGAACATAGCAGTCCCATAGCCATTTACCACTCCACAGAATGTCAACTTAGCTGGAGTGGAACCTCAGCCGTTCTGAGGTGAGGTTTTTGTCCAAGTAGGCTGCTGCCATTTTTGACTGACTGGCAACTCTTTGGGCCCAGCAGGGTCAGTTGAAGCAATGGCCAGCATATGCTTTACCAGCAGTGACCAGATTTCAAGTCCCAGAATCCAAGACCAGATAATGTGTGGGAATATCATGGCAGGGAGAGTCTTGATGGAGAGTGGTTAGTGTTGAGAGCACTCAGGAGAGCAATTCTTGATGGAGTAGGTTGGGGAATAGGAGTTCAGGATGGGAACCAATGTGCAAAGGGGCCCTTCATGAAGGATATCCACCGTCCCTGTTTCCTGTCTGAAGCCCAAACAGAGTGAGACCGAACATTTCTCATCAGCTTAAAACTGACATTGGACAGGATGTGTCACCTTCGTGGCCAGACTTCAATTGATGAAAGGTTGGCGAGCCACCCTGGCTCTCGCACATACCGCATAAAATTGTCAACAGAGGAGAGGTCGGGGGAAAGGCAACCCAGATATTTCACATGACCTGCACCTCTGCAAACTTGCCACTGGTGAACAGCAAAATTCTACTCATGTTCTCTCCTTCCAATCATCATCTCTAGTAGCACTCTCCACAATCTCAGACACCCCATATGTAAGGTTACTGTTCTGAATAGCTTATGTTTATATCACTTATTCTAGAATATTCCATCAATGAAAGCAGTCACCTTTGGCAATACTTTCCAAAGACATGATCTCTTCCATCTAGAAGGATAAGGGCAGTAAATGCATGAGAACACCACCACCTGCATAATCCCAACCAAGTCACACAATATCCTCCCCTGGAACAAGATCGTTGCCATTCTTTGTTTGTTGCAGTAACAAAATCCTGAAATTCTCTCCCTAAAAACAGTGTATCTCTACACTCCAAAGACTGCAGTGGTCCAAGAAGGCAACTTGCCACTGCCTTCTCCAGGACAATTAGGGATGGGCAATCAATGCTAGCCTAGCTAGTGATGCTCGCTTAACACGGATGAATTTAAAAAATTCTGCTTCAAGCCATTGTGCCCTTCTTAGTTTTTGTATCTTCATCTCCTTTGCATGAACAGAAGCAGTTTCAAGTCACCTCACCAAAAATAGACTAAATGTTTCCTTCATTCTGTGCTCATCTACCCCACCTGATGCCAGTCCCACTTTTCTCTTACCTGATCTGGTGATATTGAGTTGTATTTTGACTGTTTCATAAAGGTGACAATAATGGTGGTGAAGATTACATGAGTAAATCCCTCGATCATTTGTCCTAACATCTGTAAAAGATGCAAAGTAACAGGTAATTGAAATTAGTGGAGGTTGTGGATTATTAAAATAAAGCTTAAAGACTTGAAAGCATCACAAATAAAATACTAGTTACTTCTATTTTCACTTTCACAGCAAAAAACCAACTATCAGCTTGTCTCAAGCATGAGAAGACTCACTCCTCAATAAAATCTCCAAACGGAACGAATTGCTTTATGCACTGATCCTGACATAAAATGAATATCACAGCACTCATGAGCTTTGATCAGGAGTGTAAAAGCTTTTGCCTTCCTGGTTTTAAAGAATGCACCATCACCAAGTATAATGTTTAAATCTCTGTTTCCTTTAATTTCCACGAACGGAGAAGTGGCTCAAGTTTGATGGACAAATAGACTAAAAGATCTGGTGTTCACTAAAGTGGGAAACACCTAAATAAAAATTTCAGAACATTTAACAAAAATAAAGCTCATAAAAAAGCAAAAACTCTGAAAAATAATCATCTGTGGGTTACTGGGGAAGTTAAGGATAATATTAGATTAAAACAGGATTATAATATTGCAAATAATAGAAATAAGAATCACAGAATCCCTGCAGTGCAGAAAGAGACCATTCGGCCACCTTAGTCTGCACCAAACCTCCATACAAACCCACCCAGACCCACCATCCACCCTCAAACTATCCCGTAACCTCGCAAACGTTTGCTAATCCACCTAGCCTGCACATACCTGGACACTATGGGGCAATTTTAGCCCAGCCAATCCACCTAAACTGCACATCTTTGGACTCATGAAAAGAAAGAAGAATTTGTATTTCTGTACTGCTTTTACTTCAGGGTAATCCAAAGCACTTTTTGGTCAACTAAATCCATTTTGAACTGTACATCATTGTAATGTAGAAAGCATAGCAACCAACTTGCACGTAACAAGTTCCCTCAATCAGCGTCATAACAGTCAAATAATTTGTTTCTATGATGCTGGTTGTGGGATAAGTATTGGTCAGCCCACCAGGGATAACAATCCTGTTTTTAAAACAGTGCCATGACATCTTTTACAACCGCCTAACAGGGCAGATGGAGCCTAGATTAAATGGCATGTGACAGCATTCCCTCAGCACTGCATCAGAATACCAGCCTAGATACAGCCTGAGGACCGGGACATTTTTAAAAATCAGCAAGGGGTAACCAAAAAGTTAATGAAAAGGAAAACAAAAACTTTGGAGATTAAACCAGCCAGAAATAAAAGAACAGATAGGAAGACCTTTTACAAGAATGTAGCTAAAATTAATACTGTTCTCTTGAGAGATCAATATATTAGAAATCATCATGGGAAATAAAGGAATGGCAAAGACATTAAGCCAATATTTTGTGTTTGTCTCCATTGCAGACAAATCATATGCCAGATGCAGAATTTAACAGTCTAATCAAAGGGGAACTTGAATTAATATCAGAAGAGGCGAAGCACTGGAGCAACTCTGGAGATTAAAAGTCGACAAGTCCCCGGGATCTGATGGCCTATATCTACCAAGTTTCTTAAAAAGCTAGTTGCAGAGATATTGGATGCTCAGGTTACAGTTTTCCAAAATCCCTTAAATTCTATAATTGTCCCAGCAAATTGGAGTTGCCAAGTGGAACACTGCTATCCAACAGAGTAGGGAGGAAGCAAAAAACTACAGATTAGTTAGCCTGACTATTCCCAGTCACTGGGAATATTTTGGAATAATTTAAAAAAATACCAACATGCATTTAGAAAAATCATCAGACAGTCAGACAGAGTCAATAATGTTTTGAAAAACAGGAAGTTTGACAGTAGGAATTTTTTGAGTACCTCGTCTGTCCGGTAGATGAGTGATAGCCAGCAGATGCAGTAAACTTGGATTTGCAAAAGATTCCATAAGGTGCCAAAGCAGGTTAATATGCAAGGTAAAGGCTTATGCATTCAGGTTTATATATTAGCACAAAATGTGGATTGGTTGATGGAAAAACTGTGACGGCACAGTCTCCAAATAGAATGTTGATCATTTAGAACTGAGTTGAGAGATTTCTTTGTGTAGAAGGTTGTGAATCTTGGGAATTAACTGCCTCAGAGTGTTATGGTTGCTCCACTGTAGAGCGTACTAACAGCTGAGATAGACAAATATCTGATCTCAGGGATTCAAGAGATAGCACTGTAGTCTGAAAAATAAGGTTGAAGCAGATAGCCACTCTTATATTGAACAACAGGCAGGACTGGTTCCAGAGGGACCATATGTTTACTCATGTCCTTACTTCAAATGCTTTATTTCAAGTTACTGATTTTAATATCTTGACTTAAAATTCATGCACTAAACAATCTGCAAAGCTAAGAAAATCCCTTTCTAAACCTAAGATCAGACGCACCAGATGAAAAAAAAGACATTCCACAAATTACATGGACTTTCAGACTGAAGTTCTAGTGCATGTGCCTTTAGATAGCAGTTTGGATACAGCTTTGGAAATACAAGCATGTGGTGATACAAGAAATTGGAATATTACCCATTTGGGCTTGATGTCAAACAATGCCAGAACAATTTTAAGAAGTAATATCCTGAAGGCATGAGTCTGGGGTGTGAATGAATAATCTCCACTTGTTTAGCTAAGTACAGCTCCAACAACACTCAAGAAGCTTGACTGATACCCCATTCACCCCTCATGCACATTGGAAGCAGTGTATACCACTGGGAAAGTGAACTGCAGCAACTCACGCAGGTTCTTACAACAATAAATCTTCCAAATCGGTATCTTCAATCACCTAGAAGTTGGAGGCAGAATCAGGGGAACACACCAAACTGTAAGTCCTCCTCTAAGCTATTCAGTAATTAATAAACTAAATCTTTCTGGTCATTCAAGACAGCCTAGTTAGCTGACTCTTCGTAAAAGACAAGTTCATTTGGCTTTGGGAGAAAAGATATACACAAGGAAAGAGATCATTATTCAAATTAATCTTGTCGCAACCAACCAAGGAGGCATGTGAATAACTTTAAGGGTGTTTTAACCATTTGGAGTATCCTGGCTAGAAGCATAACAAATTGGGAAACCTTGCCTGAGATCTGGTCATAAGAGTACCAAGGATTGACGTGTAGATGAAGAAGAGGAGGGGACCTAGGGCAGGTTTTTTTGAGATGCTGGAAGTAATGGTGCAGGTGTGAACAGAGGAAGACATTGCAGGAGGCGTTTTAACTGCATCGAGAGGGGAAACAGTGAGACCAAGCAATGACTAATCCGCTCAGATAGGTAACAGAACAAAAGGCATTGGAAAAGGATGCTGTGGTTAGTCATATCAAAAGCTAAAGGCAAGTTCAGGAAGATGAGAAAAGGTAGAGCATTGTGGTCAGAGTTAGAGAGGGTATTATTTGTAACTCTAACTGGGGCTTCTTCAGTGGCCAGCCAGGGTCGGAAACATAACTGATTATATTCAAACACAGAGTTGCAGGAAGGAAGGCACGCGTTTGGGAGAAAGCAAGATGTTCAAGGTCTTTAGAAAGAAATCAAATTTGGTTATTAAAGATTAATGCCAACTTCAGATGAGTTAAGGATGGGTCTTGAGTGGGAAGAAAAGGTAATAGTCATTTTTAAATGGACGGTAACATTATCTATATGAGGGAACTGTTTACGATGTCAACTAGAATTGAACCGGGAAGGCAAATCACAGAGTCATACAGCACAGAAACAGACCCTTCAGTCCATGCCAAATATAATCCAAAAATAAACTAGTCCCACCTGCCTGCTCCTGGCGCATATCACTTCAAACCTTTCCTATTCATGTACTTATCTAAGTGTCTTTTAAATGCTGCAACTGTGCCTGCATCCACCACTTTCTCAGGAAGTTCATTCCACATGCGAACCACCCTCTGTGCCAAAAGATTGCTCCTCATGTCTTTTTAAAATCTCTCTACTCTCACTTCAAAAATATGTCTATCATGTCTTAAAATCACTCATCTAGGGAAAAGACACCTACCATTAACCCAGTCTATACCTCTTATGACTTTATAGATCTCTATAAGGTCAACATCGTACACTCTAGTGGAAAACATCCCAGCCTATCCAACCTTTCTTTATAATTCAATCCTTCCATGCATGGCAACATTCTGGTAAATCTCTTCTGAACCCTCTCCAGCTTAATAATATCCTTCCTATAGTCAGAGTTATGTTAGAATCGGGTTGAAGGGAGGAAGTGGACATGATAAGTTAGCACAGTGCAAGAGGGAAGACAGGCGATAAACAAGAGAAATTCATAACAATGGAACACTGAGCCGCAGTTTGGCATTGTAGACAAAAGAAAGATAGATTATCTCTATTGCAGTGACATAGAAGTCTTTCAGCTCCATGCACTTGTTAAAGGCGAAGGAGGGGGCCAAAAGATGATGGTTTAAAGAAGGTTTTGGTAATGGAAAAAAGAAGTCTAGGATAATTATTTTGTTTCCAGGATAATCCTGAAAGAATGTGTGGTTTTAGCAAAGGGCAGTTCAGCCTGAAAATGTTTGATGTGTTCCTGCAAAATCCAGTGATAAATGGCTACATCAGTGGTGCGCTAATAGAAAAGCAATTTGATTGAGCACCAAAAACAAGCAGCAGTGCAGTATAAATTTCTCAGAGTTGGCCATGCAAAACCAGGAAGAGCAAATCAGAATGGAAAACAGCCATTTATTTTCTGGGGGGAGGGGTCCAAGCTCATACCAAACTACTAGCTTTAAATGTCTTGAGGGAAATGAACTTGGTGTGTCTGACTGTGCAGATTCTGTTTCGTGTGAATAAAGCAGAAATCAACCAGTGTTATTTGACAGTAAGTTAAACATTTTATTTAGCATTTTAATGAAACTGGTTGAACAGGAAATAGAAGAATTTACACTGGTGTGGTATAAATTGCTGGAGTCAAATTTTTGGCCAGTGTCAAAAGTTTTACTCAAAATCTTAACCCTTTCTGTATGTAATCACAGAAATATGTGTTGTAGGTACCAAATGGAGAAATTTCGAATGAGTAGATGATTATCAGCTTGATGAACATAAATTTCAAAAGAATTCTTGAATATCATCAATTTATAAACATATTTTGTTATATATGCTAGTGGACGTTTATGATTTATCTGTCCTTTACTAAACATCACTAATGACTTTAATTCATCTTCTAGATTCCTGCTTTCTGGCCACAAACTTGGTATCATTGTAAACTATGACATTCCACTTGCACCAAATCAGTGATAAATATGAACAAAGGTCACATGTCAAATGCCCAAAACAGACATAATACTGTGGATCACTGCTTATACTTCTTTTAATGTATTATCTAATTTACATCCTCCATTTTTTTACAAGAATCCTTCCCATAGCCACAAATCTCTGAAAGTACCATATCAAGGCCCTACTGTAAGTCCAAATATTTCACACCAATCTACCCATTGTGTGGCATTCTAAGATGTTCCAATAAATATTAGATGGTACTTGTCTTTGCTGAATTCCTGTTTAGATATTAAGTCCATGTTGACTTGAAATTCTTGCTTTCTTCTCATCACTTACTCTTGTCCTTTGATGATGTGCCCAGTTTTTTTTCTACCATAGATAAACAAATTGATCTGCAATTCAAGATCCCATGTCTGGCCTTAACTGAAACATTATTCTGATAAGAAACTACGCCAATTTTAGTCATGAATCTCCTATTTCTCTTCATTTCCTTAAACATCCTTTAATATTTTAGTTGAGGGCCACCTTGCTCCACTGACAGTACTTCTCTAACGATTCATACTCCTTTATCTACTTTATTCTACAAATGGTGCCATTGTACCTCAGCATATTCTACAGGCATATTCTGTACCCTACCTTATTCAATAGGCAGTGTCATTATATCTCCCTAGACGATATGAAAAGTGTCTCTTTACGGCAATCTATTTTACAGCTGTGCCAATTACAATAAGTAAAATTTCCCAATATAAAAACGGGAAGGCAGTTTGCTCTTACCTTTTATCACTAAAGAGAAGTTTCCACTGGAGAATGCAGAAGTTGACATCAGTACTCTCCCTTGATTGTAGCTGTTATAGAGCCGATGGTCCCCTGCTGAGAACATATCAAGCACACGATCGACCTTGTATTCACCGTTGATTGAGAACCAGTCCCAATGTGCCACACGTTGGCGGTCATTCAAACGATCCTGGGTCCAAACTATTCGTTGACTGTAGCACTGTAATACCACTTCTGACCCAATGGGGGCAGATATGTTTTGATATGCCACCACAACGCTATCTGGGTTCATTGCATTTGCAGGAACTAGAAAGAGAAGTAATATTTCATTGATTACTTCACTATTATCACACACATGTAGAGATTGATGTAGAAATTTGTCTTGAGTAGTGGGACAAAATGGATCGGCTGTCTACTTGCAAATAAATTAAGCAGCAGGCAATCAATTTGGTAGTACCACCAGACACAAATTTTTAGCCCACGTGAAGCTTCCTGAACTGGGGTTTGGAACCCTAAATGGGGCAGTGAGCTAAAATTTGTTGTTACCAGCTCTAAAGCAGTTAATAACTGATCTTGAGTTCCAACGAAGTAATAGCAGTTGTGCTTCCTCTCCATTAGGTTTTTTCTCTCACTGTACGCCCCCACACACCCAACCAACACTCAAAGGTCTCCCTCCTCAAGCTCATTATGGGATCATAATGGGAAATGTTTGAGAAGCTAGGTCCTAGATGGTTGAGTTCTAATGTTGGGCATTGGACTTAAAATCTTAACTTTGCTTTTTTTTTCCCACAGATGCTGCCAGACCTGCTGAGTTTTGCTGGCAATTTCTGTTTTTATCCCAAATGGCTGAGTTGTGTCTTGTCAAAACTAGAACTTGCAATCATAAGTACATCAGGCAAGATGTTCTACACTTACTTCAATGAATCCGCAAAGGATTCCATGCAAAATGCTCATTTGTGTTTCCTCTCCAGCTGCTGGCAAAACTGCTGTGTATTGCTAGCACTTTGACAATGAAACTAGTTTTCCAAAGAAATTGTTTTTATCAAGTAGTAAGCTACAGAAATATTCAGTATGTTGCCACAGAACCAAAAATGTTCACTCCTTGATTATTTAGAAAGAAAGACTTGTGTAATAAGAAATTGCTTACCATTAGTGTAGGCAGCAGCAAATTTCACTATAAAGGAAGGAACAAAAAAGATTAGAATGTTTTTATTGAAAAACTTCATACACGGCTTTAGAGTTGAGGGCTCGTTTTATGAAAGTATAGTTTAAGGTATAATTTTGAATATCCTAACATGATTGTTTGTCTTAATCACACTACTGCTAAACTATTTCTGTCATTTAGTTCAATATTTTCACCAAACCTACAGACCACATACAAACCAACGAGATGTTTAAGTTGAGGAATGATATATTAGCTTGTTAGAAGTTGCATAAGTTTAGTAATTTAAATAGCAGTCAATTATAAACCAAATTTTATTTGTTGAAGGGAATCTGCATAAAAGAAAGACACCATTTCCTCCTACCATTGAGTGTGCATGAGCTTGAAGAAGGAAATTGGCATAAGGGTATATGATTTTAAAAAATTGCTGAAATGTAGACTGTTCCAAAGAACACCTAGTTCTTGCCATATGTAGCATCCATGTTTTTGGAATATACATGAAGTTATGATGTGATACTAATTGACTCTGATGAACATTCCAAATAGAATTGCACTAGCAGAACTGTTACAGTTGGAAATATAATGACGATATGATTAGCAATGTGTGATGAGTTTTACTTAACTTAAAATGACAATAAAGGTAGGACTGTTGCAGAGGTATATAGATTGTGATCCTGTAAAAATGGCAGGTGTGATCCAGATGTGGAAATCGAGGAACAATAGATCCAGTTTTTTGTCAGTAGAGGAAACGGAGTGAGCCCTTACTGGAGAGGACAATCAGAGTAGGTGTTATTAGAACATCAATATCCAAGTGAGGAAGACAAACACTCCTAAGTATCATGGGTATCATAATCAATAAGGTAAAAATGAGAGTCCCAAAATATAACTGTTGGAAGAAACTGGTAGTAACCATGCTTGCTTGTGGATGGATCCATACACAACACTGAAGGAGATGGGAGAACATTATCTCTGAATAATCTATGAGACCGTTAATATTTCTGCTGTTCACCCTGTTCTTTTGATCAATCTATATATCAAGAATAAATTATTAACCAATTGACAGCTGTGTTACATTTTGAAACCTTGGGCCAGATTTCATCATTGACTCAGTAAGCACAAGTCAGGTCAGTTTCCAACACATAATTTCCAAGCTCTGAAGAAACTCGTGCACATATGTAATTTTCGACCCAGGGAGTCAGGGCAGGCTAGAGTCAAGGCCACCATCTTTAGAAGAAAGCCCTAGGTGGAAATGGATGCCAAATCCAGGATAGAAGACCTGCTTTCCTTCTCTGGGGTACCAGCTCAGACTGAGATCAGTACTTGTGCGACCCCCACCCCCATCATCATTTTCCAAATTTGCTCCATATTCCCATGCCTTCTCTAAACCACATACAGCAGGCATTCTTTGTTTTTATTTTTATACGCATGAGCATTTCATTCATCTATTGAAACTTGACTTGGAAAACATTGCTCTTCTTAAGAGGTCCTAAAAATGGTCAAACTAAATAAAAAGCACTACTTTCAATTAGGTTTTAGAACACAGCCAAGCATATAGAAAGGGATTCCACTGCACAACTGTATATTCAAAACTCTAGTGCTTAATACATTAGTGCCTTTGAAGTTCACAAATAGATGAAAGGTTCAACAGATAGGCTTACAATCAAAGAAGTTAGGCATCTGTTCAGCCATTTCAAAGGCTCAATATTTACTTGTATTTCAAAATTAATGCAAAAAATGCGCCATATGTCACAGAAATGGAGATAGGTTGTCCTTAGTGATGGTGTAGATGTCTGGTAGGAAGCCCATCTTACGATCAAATAATATCACCAAGGTAACAGTCAACCTGGTTCAACCTCAGATGTACTTTTGAGGGGATTGGGGTCAGTGGCAAGGAAACAGAGTTTGTGATAGGATCTAAAAACCACAGGTTCCACTCTTTTACTATAAAATTGAAGAAAATTCCTGCTAACCTGTACTGGGTGTCAGACAAGTAGACAGTTTACAGACGGTGGTGGGATCAAGAGAAATAAAGGAAACGAGCTACTTACCAGAAACATATGTAAATGGAAAGTGACACCATGATTTTGGATGTTGATACTAAGGAGCAGGACACAAATGAGAAAAAGTAGGGGCCAAGAATAATAGCCTCAGGGAATCTTAAAGACAATAGTGCAGGAATGAAAAGGGAATCAGTTGCAATGCAGATAATTATCAGGCTATGGCAGGAGAGAGAGAAATGAAACTGGCAAGTGCAGTTCCAACCAGGAGGACAATAGTTGTGGCTTTGGAGTAGAACTTAGTACTCAACCATGGCAAAAGTTACATGCAGGTCGAGGAAGATAAGGTGAGTCAGAGGATGTGGAGTCTGTGTGGGTGGAGTTGAGGAACCGCGAAGACAAAAAAAACCGTAATGGGAGGTATGTACAGACCTCCTAACAGTGATCGGTACCAGGGGTGCAAGATGCACCGGGAAATAGATAGGGCATGTCAGAAAGGCAAGGTCATGGTGATCATGGGGGACTTCAATAGGCAGGTAGACTGTGTGAATAATGTTGCCAGTGGATCCAAAGAAAGGGGATTCATGGAATGTTTACAGGATGGCTTTTTGGAACAGCTTGAGATTGAGCCCACAAGGCAACAGGCTGTTCTGGACTTAGTGTTATGTAATGAGCCTGACTTTATAAAAGATCTTAAAGTAAGGGAACACTTAGGAGGCTGCGATCATAATATGGTAGAGTTCAGTCTGCAATTTGAAAGAGAGAAGGCAAAATCGGATGTAATGGTGTTACTGTTAAATAAAGGTAATTACAGGGGCATGAGAGAGGAAAATCGACTGGAAGCAGAGTCTAGCGGGGAAGGCAGTAGACCAACAATGGCAGGAGTTTCTGGGTGTAATTGGGGACACAGTACAGGGGTTCATCCCAAAGAAAAGAAACATTATCCGGTGGCGGATTAGACAGCCATGGCTGACAAAGGAAGTCAGGAAATATATCAAAGAAAAAGAGACAGCCTATAAAGTGGCCAAGAGCGCTGGGAAATCAGAAGATTGGGAAGGCTACAAAAACGTGCAGAGGATAACAAAGAGAGAAATAAGGAAAGAGAGGATCAAATATGAATGTAGGCCAGCTAGTAATATTAGAAATGATACTAAAATTTTCTTTCAATACATAAGAAACAAACGAGAGGCAAAAGTAGGCATTGGGCTGCTCCACATTGATGCTGGAAGGCTAGTGATGGGAGATAAGGAAATAGCTGAAGAACTTAATAAGTACTTTGCGTCAGTCTTCACAGTGAGTAGTATCCCAACAATAAAGGAGAGTCAGGGGGCAGAGTTGAGTATGCTAGGCATTACAAAAGAGAAAGTGCTAGAAAAGCTGAAAGGTCTAAAAATTGATAAATCTCCTGGCCCCGATGGGCTACATCCTAGAGTTCTGAGGGAGGTGCCTGACGAAATAGTGGAGGCTTTGGTTGTGATCTTTCAAAAGTCACTGGAGTCAGGGAAAGTCCCAGATGACTGAAAAATCGCTGTTGTAACCCCCTTGTTTAAGAAAGGATCAAGACAAAAGATGGAAAATTATAAGCCGATTAGCCTAACCTTGGTTGTTGGTAAAATTCTAGAATCCATTGTTAAGGATGAGATTTCTAAATTCTTGGAAGTGCAGGGTCAGATTAGAACAAGTCAGCATGGATTTAGTGAAGGGAGGTCATGCCTGACAAACCTGTTAGAATTCTTTGAAGAGGTACAAGTAGGTTAGACCAGGGAAATCCAGTGGATGTTATCTATCTAGACTTCCAAAAGGCCTTTGATAAGGTGCCTCACGGGAGGCTGCTGAGTAAGGTGAGGGCCCATGGTGTTCGAAGTGAGCTACTGGCTTGGATTGAGGATTGGCTGTCTGACAGAAGGCAGAGAGTTGGGATAAAAGGCTCTTTTTCAGAATGGCAACCAGGACAAGTGGTGTCCCGCAGGGTTCAGTGTTGGGGCTGCAGCTGTTCACTTTATTTATTAATGATCTGGATGAAGGGACTGGGGGCATTCTGGCGAAGTTTGCCAATGATATGAAGATAGGTGGACACGGAGGTAGTACTGAGGAGGTGGGGAAGCTGCAGAAGGATTTAGACAGTTTAAGAGAGTGGTCCAGGAAATGGCTGATGAAATTCAATGTGAGCAAATGCGAGGTCTTGCACTTTGGAAAAAAGAATATAGGTATGAACTATTTTCTAAACGGTGAGAAAATTCGTAAAGCAGAAGTACAAAGGGATCTGGGAGTGTTGGTCCAAGATTCTCTAAACGTTAACTTGCAGGTAGAGTGTGTGATTAAGAAGGCGAATGTAATGTTGTCATTTATCTCAAGAGGGTTGGAATATGAAAGCAGCGATGTGCTTCTGAGACTTTATAAAGGTCTAGTTAGGCCCCATTTAGAATACTGTGTCCAATTTTGGGCCCCACACCTCAGGAAGGACATACTGGCGCTGGAGTGTGTCCAGCGGAGATTCACACGGATGATCCCTGGAATGCTAGATTTAACGTATGATGAACGGCTGAGGATCCTGGGATTGTGTTCATTAGAGTTTAGAAGGTTGAGGGGAGATTTAATAGAAACTTACAAGATATTGTATGGCTCAGAAAGGGTGGACACTGGGAAGTTGTTTCCATTAGGCAGGGAGACTAGGACCCATGGGCACAGCCTTAGAATTAGAGGGGGTAAATTTAAAACGGAAATGAAGAGGCATTTCTTCAGCCAGAGAGTGGTGGGCCCGTGGAATTCATTGCCACGGAGTGCAGTGGAGGCTGGGCTGTTAAATGTCTTCAAGGCAGAGATTGACAAATTCTTGATCTCACAAGGAATTAAGGGCTATGGGGAGAGTGCAGGGAAGTGGAGTTGGAATGCCCATCAGCCATGATTAAATGGCGGTGTGGACTCGATGGGCCAAATGGCCTTACTTCCACTCCTATGTCTTATGGTTTTATGGGTTGTTTACCTTTATCATATTCAACTAAGCTGTTATTTGCAACTTTGGTAAATGTAGACTCAACAAAGAATTCCAAGAAAGTTGTGTTCAACAACTTTCGAAAAGCAAGATAGGCTCCAGATGGGTTTGTAGTTTGCAAGGAAAAAGAGGTCAAGGGTTGTTGTTTGAGAAGTGTGATGACAACAGATTTCAAGCTGCAGAGGCTACAATCTTAGGAGGCCAACCATTAAGTATTTCAGCTAACGCAAAAGTCAGGAAAGGAAGTTCAGTGATCAGTAATTTAGTCGGAACAGGTCTAGAATTTACAAGTGATGTCTCATCAACACAGTGAGCTCAAAGAAGATTTGAAAAGTTGGTACAGAAACAAGACAAAAGAAGTAAATTCAGGCTCAGGAAAAGAGCAGGACCCAGTGTGCTTTGGGAATGGAAGGGAGCAGTACAGGCAACTGTTTGAATGATCATGCTCCTTATAAAAATGAATTCCACAATCTAACTACTATTGTAACATGGAGGAGGCAGAGGGAGTTGTTATAAGATGATAATACTGGTGGGTAAAAGGAGTAATGTGTTATTTTCGTTCTCCCAAATGGTCTTTGAATAAACAGAGTATAATTCAATAATGTCCTGATTGGTCTTGTCAGATCTGGCAATGAATGCTGAATCTAGTTGATTGTTAAATACATTCAAATTGATGCTTTCTAGGTTTAAAGAAGCTAATATAAGATCTACATTGGTGGACTAAGAAGGAGTTATAGTTCTAATGAGACAAAGGCATCAAAGGTAATGGAAAGGTGTCATTATAGAATCAATATCTGTTCAGTATCATGTTGGACTAAAGGTCAAAAGGCTAGTTGCTAGGAGTTTGAGAGTCTAGAGGTTAATGACTTGTCAAAACATTTTCCGGGGTTGGACTCGGAAAGAAAGAGATTTGATTTGATTCATTGTTGTCATGTATACTGAGATCTTATGTGCTTTACAGACAGGGTACAACTTTACCGTGCCAAGAAGGTGCAGAGAGAGATCAACATTAACATTAAACAGTTCCATTGAAAAGTCTGATAACAGCAGGGAGGAAGCTGTTTTTGAATACGTTTATATGTGTATATAAACTTTTATATCTTCTGTCCAATGGAAGAGGTTAGGAGACAATATAACCGGTATAGGAGGGATCTTTAGTCATGTTGGTTGTTTTCCCCAGCAATGGGAATTATTGAAATTATTGAAGAAGTCAATGGATGGGAGGCTGATTTGCATGGTGTTCTGGGCTTCGTTCACAACTCTCTGTCATTTCTTTCACAGTCTTGGGAAGAGCAGCTGCCAAACTACACTGTGATGCATCCAGATAAGATGCTTTCTGTGGTGCATATTTCTATGAAAATTTGTCAGTGTCTTATGGACATGCTGAATTTCCTTAGCCTCCACATGAAGTAGAGACATTGCTGTGCTTTTTTGACCACAGTGGTTTTTTAAAAATTCATCTCTGGGATATGGGTGTCACTGGCTGATCAGCATTTATTGTCTGTCCCTAGTTGCCTTTGAGTGGGTGGTGGTGAACTGCCTTCTTGAACTGAAGTCCACCTGCTGTGGGTCGATGCACAATTCCATTAGGGAGGGAATTCCAGGATTTTGACAATGACAGTAAAGGAATGGTGATATAATGGTGAGTGGCTTGGAGAGGAACTTGAAGGTGGTGGTGTTACCAGGCACCTGCTGCGCTTGTCCTTCCGGAGGAAGTGGCCATGGGTTTAGAAAGTGCTACCTAAGGACCTTTGGTGAATTTGTAGATAGTACACACTGCTGCTACTGAGCATTGGTAGTTGAGGGAGTGGATGCGTATGGATGTCATGCCAATCAAATGGGCTGTTTTGTCCTGAATGTCTTTTCTGTTTAGTGTAGTTGGAGCTACAGTCATCCAAGAAAGTTGGAAGTATTCCATCACACTCTTGACTTCTGCCTTGTAGATGGTGGCCAGGCTTTGGGGAGTCAGCTCATGAGTTCCTTGCCTCAGTATTCCTAGCCTCTGACCTAGTCTTGTGTGTATGTGGTGAGTCTATTTGAGTTTCTGGTCAATGATAAGCCCTAGGATGTTGATAATGGAGGATTTGATGATGGTAACACCATTGAATGTCAAGGAGCAGGGGTTAGATTATCTGTTATTGGCTGGCATTTGTGTGGCATGAATGTTACTTGCAAATTGCCAACCCAAGCCTGGGTACTGTCTAGATCTTGTTGCATTTGAACATGGACTGCTTCATTGTCTTAGTTGCAAATGGTGAACATTGTGCAATCATCAGCAAGCATCCCACTTCTGACCTTATGATGAAAGAAAGGTCATTGATAAAGCAGCTGAAGATGGTTGGGCTGAGGGCACTACCCTGAGGAACTCCTGCTGAAATGTCCTTGAGTTAGGATGACTGACCTCCAACAACCATGACCATCTTCTTATGTGCTAGAGAAGAGTCCAACCCCAGACAGTATGCCCCTGATACCCACTGATTTCAGTTTGCTAGAGTTCTAGGGTTCCTTGGTGTCACATTTGATCGAATACAGTCTAGATGTCAAGAACTGTCACTCTCACCTCACCTCTGGAATTCAGTCCTTTTGCCCATGTTTGAACCAAGACTGTAATGAGGCCAGGAGGTCAGTGGCCCTGGCAGAACCCAACCCAACCCAACTCGGTAGACCAGGACAGATTGTTGGAAATTATCACCCCCAGAAACTTGACGCTCTTGACTATCTCCACCTCAGCACCATTGATGCAGGCAGGGTTTGCCCTCCACTCTGCTTCCTGAAGTCAATGACCAGCTTCCTTATTTTGTTGATGTTGATAGAGAGATTGATGTCTTTATACCATGCTGTTAAGCACTCTGTCTCCTTCCTGTACTCCATCTCATTGTTACCTGAGATCCAATGTACAACAGTGGTGTCATCAGCAAACTTGTAAATACAGTTGGTGCAGAATTTGGCCATACAATTGTGTGTGTATAAGAACTATAGCAGGGAACTGAGTACACAGCCTAGTGGGACACTGGTGTTGAGGATTATTTAGAGGAGGTGTTGTCGTCTTTCCCACATGACTGCAGTCTGTTGGTCAGGAAATCAAGAATCCAGTTACATAGAGAGTAACAGAGACCCTAAGTCCCAGAGTTTGGAGATGCGTTTGTTTGGAATTGTGGTGTTGAAGGCGAAGCTGTAGTCAATAAGTAGCAATGGTCAAGGATGTTTGAACCTTAGGTAGGACAGGAGGCGTTTTGGTGGAATTTTGATAGCATATTCTTGAGTTGGCCTGGTTGAAGTCACCGGCTATGATGAACAAGGCTTTGAGATATTCCGTCTCAAGGCTGTTTGTAGCATTGTATGCTTCATCAAGTATAGTCTTCACTTCCACATGGGGTGGGATGTAGACTTCTGCCAGGATAGTGGAAGTGAACTCATGTGGCAAGTACTAAGGATGGCATTCCCCTGTTAAATGTTCTAGGTCTGGGGAGCAGTGACTCACAGGATTATCATGTCTGAACACCAGGAGTTGTTGACTAGGAGGCAAACCCTACCACTCTGTGCCCTCGTGTTATAATACTCAGTCAGTCAGGTATAGCAAGAGTGAGCCACATCTCTGCAAAACAGAGTATACAGGAGTCCCTCAATTCTCTTTGGGAAGTGAGCCTAGGTTTACAGACATCCATTTTGTTCTAAACAGCTTGGACATTTGCTAGGAGTATGCTGGGGAGAGGGTCTTGAAACCTCAGAGTTTCAGTCTCACATGAAGTCCAGCCATTCTGCTCATCCAGCCCAGACATTGCTGAGTGAAGTCAGCTGCTCCTAATGGTAAGTGAGTGTTCCTGATGGGGTCTGGAGCTCCAGTCAAGCTCTTAAACACTCAGGGGAGTCCTGTAATTGATCTAGTCAATTTCAGGCATCAGCGTGGGAAGAACGCAGCTCCAGGAGGTAACTGAGTGCTTAGGGATTAATGGTGGAAAGCAATGCAAGAAAATGATCAGTCTTTATTATATTGAGACATTACTGATAAGAATATGGAGGCAGAATGAAAAGGTGAGATCGTGGCACGCTTGCCTTCATTACTGAGACCTTTGACTGTTGAGTTGGGACGTCATGTTGAGTTTGTACAGGACAGTGGTGAGGCCTCTTCTGGAGTACTGTGTGCGGTTCTGGTTGCCCTGCTATAGTAAGGATATTATTAAAAGAGTTCAGAAAAGATTTACCCAGATGTTGCCAGAATGGAGAATTTCAGTTATAAAAATAGCTTGGGAAGGTTGGGACATTTTTTGTTGGAGCGGAGGAACTTGAGGGGTGTCCTTATAGAGGTTTATAAAATCATGAGGGGCATAGATAAGATGAACAGCAACAGTCTTTTCCCGAGGGTGGGAGAGTTCAAAATGAGGAGGCATATTTTTAAAGTGAAATGCGAAAGTTTTAAAAAGGACATGAAGGGCAACGTTTTTATACAGAGAGTGGTTAGTGTGTGGAATGAACTGCCAGAGGGAGTGGTGGATGCAGGTACAGTTACAACATTTAAAAGACATCTGGATAAGTACATGAATAGGAAAGGTTTGGAGGGATATGGGCCAAATGCAGCTAGAAGGAACTAGTTTAGTTTGGGAATACAGTCAGCATAGATTATTTGGGCCCAAGAGTCTGTTTCCATACAGTATGAGTATGGCTCTACATTAAGGGACAGATTGGGTAAATAGGATAGTAAGCTCTGAGGTGAAAAGAACAGGAAATGTCGAGATAGAGGTGATGGGTGAAATAACCAAGGATAAGAAATTGTCCAGCACAGAAGACTGGAAGAAAAGCAGACAGAAAATTTCAGGGAAAAATTGAGTGATAGATAAGTGGAAGGATGTTAAATGAGAGGTGTAAAAAGTGGAGCAAGGTGGAAATCTCAAAAGGGAAGTTACCAAAGGAGCAATATTTCCTCTAAACTGCATGGTTGCTTAGGTAGTTGCTGTTGTACGTAGACCTCGGACCTGCAGAATAAAACAGGGAACGCTGTAAAGGAGTAGGGATAGATCAGTGTGAGACTTAGAGGTAAGTGCATCAATGCCACAATGGCATGAGTGGAACCAATGGTAGAAGGTATAACCAAAATGGACAGGAACACTGACAGCAGATGTGGGGCAAAGTTTAGAGAATCAGAAGTATGAGTGATCAGAAAGTGGCGGGAATTTGGTGAGATTAGTCCACAGTAAACACACATCTAGGAAGACATGGAGACAGAATATGGTAGGGTAGTTAAGAAGCAACAACAAGTCCCTCAAAGGGCCTTTCTCCAGGTGACTAAAAATCATAAAGGGATGCCACAGTAATGATTCTGTGAAATTAGAGTAGTGAGGGTCAATTATCAGAGGGCAAAAGACAGAAAAAAGCACAACAGCAAGCAGGTGGAAGGTGAAAAGGGCAGAAAACATGATAGGAGCAGGCGTAGGTCAATTTGCCCATTGAGTCTGCTCTACTAACAAAATCAAGTAAATCTGAATGGGCTTTTAATTCCACTTCCCTACCTGCAACTCCCTACTTGTAAACCAAAATCAACCTAAATGACAGCAGGCAGAATTAGAAGTGACAGACAGATCCAGAGCAGTAGGAAATGTATATCCCATCAGTACATCCACTCCTAAAAACAAGAACATACACATTCCCATCCCCATATCCTTGTCCTCATAATAAACACTGTAATCTTCCTCTAATCCTCAGAATAACATTACACTTTTCCCGTTCACATAGTTACATTGTATTCATTGAAGGTAAGTGGCATTACAACTCTCAGATGGCACTTGCCATCAAAACAAGTGATTAATTCTTTCCAATTTATCAATGCTGTGCACTATCGAGTTACTATCTACACAGTCCATTCCCAAATCATAACATGTGATCAACCAATATCAATACGCACATGATTTAAGGCATTGTCCAAATGGCCGTGATTTAGAATTAAGAGATGCTCACTGATTTCAATATCAACACAGTGTGACTTATCCTGTGCATGTATTGTCCACATATTAATACTGCATTTTTGTGGAGAAGATTCTGGGTTAAAGTCCACTCCAATGACTTGAACAAAAAGAAGAAAACTGAGTCTGGCACTACCAGTAGAGTGCTGAAGGAGTGCTGTACTGTCATAAGAACATAAGAGACAGAAGGAGGAAACGAACCCTTGAACTTGCCCCACCATTCAATATGATCATAGTTGAACTTCTGCCTTAAACTTTACTTTCCTATCCACTTCCCTCAATTTGTAAAAATCTGTCCTTCTCGCCTCTACAAGTGCCATGTTTCCATTGAGATGTAAGGTCTCATGTGCCCTTTTAAGTAGGTATAAAATATCTCATGGCACTATTTGGTTGAGAGCAAGGGATTCCTATTGGTGTCCTGGTCAATATTTATCATCAAATTAATATCACAAAAAACGATCTGGCCATTATCACAACGCTGTTTGTGAGAACTGGCTGTGTTCATATTGGTTGTCATATTCTTACATTACTAGAGTGACTACACTTCAGAAATAGTTTTTTTTGGCTGGAGAGAAAGCTGGGATTACTTGTGGTCATAAAATGCTGTGCAAATGTAGGTCTTTCTTTTCTGTTCCATGGGTGTTGGAACAATGGATAATAAAGATTATTACCTTTTCTTGGAAACCACAAAGGTATAATACTTGACAGACAAATGGGGGTTCTTAGAATACAGCGCTAGTATCCCTACCTCTAGGCTTGAAGAACCAGATTTAAATCCCATTTGCATCAGACATGTGTCATAACAGTTTGACTAAAAATAATCTACTTGACAGCAGGAGGAGGCTCTTGAGGCACAGTGGTAGTGTCCCTACATCCAAGCCAGGAGAGCTAGATTCAAATCACACTGTTTCAGAGATGTTTAATACCATCCATGAACAGGTTGATTGGAAAATATCCACTCAACAGCAGGGAAGGATTATCTACCATGGTAGGTTTAAGGCAGCCAGGAATGTAACAACAGCAATGAGTGGAATTTAATTTATCTGCATTAGTAGACTGTTCCTGTAACTGTAACAAATTTGGCAGCAGAAAATCAAAGTGACGAGTTTTAATTGCAAAAAAAAACAAATGGGTTTATGTCAGATGGTGTGTTAAAAAATTTAAATCGAACACATCTCAAGCCTATCACTTCATATAAAAAGGTGCGGACAACCATCATTCATTCCCCTTTGTGTGATAGTAATTTATGCCATCAGATTGTCTGTGCATATAATCAGAGTATTGATTTTGTGGTCAAGTGATATAAACTGGCTTGAGACAATAGCACTTCTTATTCTAAGATCAGCACAGAAAAGTCATTCGGGATCAAGGTCCTCAGAGGGAAAACATCTTGCCCTAAATGAACGATGGTTATTCACACATTTTTATGATAAGGAAGTTCCCTCCCACCTTCTTTGTTGGATGTCAAGTTTGCAGACACCATGTCTGGGGCACCAATTATATCTACGTCTCCGTATATATCCAGATAATATTGTTAATTTCATAAATGATATGTTAAATCCTGATGTTTCTTCTGAGGAAGGGTCACCTGACCTGAAACATTAATTTCGATTTTTCTTTACAGCTCAGACCTGCTGAGTTTTTCCAGCAATTTCTGTTTTTGTTCCTGATGTTTCTTCAATGGAAGATCATGCAAAGGGCTATTTGCATGTTAGTGTCTTTCCAGAGGCATAACCAGACAAGTAGTTCATCCCTGGCCATACAGATATCACAAGTGAAGTCACCTGTCCTTTGGACTCCATTTTGCCAAGGCAGTTTGTCCACATTCTGCGCTTGTTTAAAAGTTCACATCACCCTCAGACATTCACAGGATTATGACGTGACTATAACAAACTAATGTGTGTGCTCCTGTGTCACATGAAGAGTGATGGAATGGGAACAGCATTTGAGTCCTTTTCTATACTACCGGATATGTTTTTACCAGCTGGCTTCTCTCTCTTTATGCAGTATGCATACATCTGTGGTTGATTCCAATTGTTTCTAATTATTGTAGGTATAATATAGTTTCCAATCTGGGCCTTCCCCAGTTTATTGGAGGTACACAATTATATCTGAACCAAACTGACTCAATTGATTAGAGGCATAGCATTATGTCTCTCACCAAATGGCCCCTGCTATTTTGAGGTTAGCCATTTAAGGATTATCACAAGCTTTACCACCATTGTCTGTCAAGACAAAAAATGGATCATCACTTCAAAAGTAACTGGCTAAAAGTATCAACCATAGAAAACCCACTGACCATCAGTGAATGCTTATACAGTTTTTGAATAGCTCTTCAGATCCACCAGATCAGCACAGATATTCTATCAGTGATACAGCACATTCCTTCAAGTCGATCATCAATTCCACAAAATGATCACAGCTCTCAGGTACAACAGCTATATCTTTAATGGCCACATTCAGCTCTCATGAGAGTCATTTGAAAACTGTAATTTTATAATCAAATAAATGCTGAAGAAAAAAGTGATTTTCAAAGAGACTCAGAGTGGAAGTCATGTCCCATGTTTCTCTCTTGTCCTAAAGGCACAGTTTATTCAGGTTCAGTCTTCTCTTTTCTTAAAGATGCTGATTCTCACTGAGATTCAGATTTACACAACCTCATAATACCTTAGTACAGAAGCAAGTTGCCATTCTTCATCCAAGAGTCCAAACAGAAGTATTAGGAGGGTGTTGGATATTCCCACTGCAGTGCAGTTCTTGGAACTGACTTCTTTTAGATAAGATGCTAAACTGAGGCCCAGTTTGGTATACTAAGCAGATCCAAAGATACCACAGCACTATTTTGCAAAGAGTAGAATGATTCTCCCCTGTGTTCTGGCCGCTACTTTATCCTTCAACCATTATTAAATGCAGATATTTGGTTATTAATCATATTGCCATCTAATGGACGTTGCTGTATGCAAAAGATCTGCTGCTTTTCATTTATTACACTTAACGTTTTCCATTGGCTATAAAGCACTTCTGGACATCCCTGCTCTTGAAAGGCACAATATATGAGCAAGGGCAGAATCCTTGCCATTTTTCAACTAGTTGTGTGTTGTAGTGAATTTGGTGGTGTAATTCTTACCACAAGGAGGAGTGAAGTTTATCACCGTATATTAGCAACCTGACCACTTGAATTGTCTTTTAAGCCCTCGGAGTGAAAATCAATCCCAACTTCCATGACAACTTACCACATGCTGTTACTGGAGAAACTGGCCACTCACCAAAAATCCTGGAATTCACTAGTATCCCTGATGCCCATGCTATCTGAAAAGGTCACAATGTGCAAATGGACAAGCATCATCAGTCCAGATTTGCCCTACATTGTTTTGACTTATGTCCCAGATATGGCAAAGAGGGTAAATCATCACCCTGTTTTGTGGGCATGGTCCTGGACCTCCTGCTGCTCAGGATAATGCAACTGTGGGACTTCCTTTCACCCCAGGACCAGCAGTGGCAACAATAACACCAAAACATACCAGCCTGGTCCAAGGCTGACACAAGTTTTGGAGCAGTCTCAGCCTTCTGGAGAAATGCCTAACACTCTCACTCTCTCTCTCTCCCTTACTATACTAGCTTCCAACCAAGCTGACACTCCACTATTTTCACTAATGCATGCAAAATTTTCCCCACTCATCCACCCAAAACTTCAATACCAATAACCGTGCATGACCTCTGTGCTACTTATTCATTCAGGAAATCTTTCCACCTGAACAACAATAAAGCTGTGCCACCCACTCAGCCTGGACTGGTATTGGAAACTGCACTTGATTTACTGTGCTGGATCCTCTGAGTGAAGGCTATCCCTTTGACTGGGTTGAGGCCTGTTGACCACCATGGCATGGCAAACCACAGCAACCAAACTGTCTAGGCTTTGTGTCTGTGCTAAATGGCACACAAGACAGTAGTAATTTGAGCCAGGTTTCTCTGGCCAAGGAGGCAAAATGAAAAAAGTTAAGGCAACAAAAGGAAGGGATGCTGCATGCATATAGGTAGTCTCATAGTGAATGAGCTTTATGACAGTGAGTTCATGAGTTGGGTGTGTGTTCGTGAACATTAATTGTCCTTGCTGCATCATTGTAATGATAGTTGCTGGTGAAACCCAATGTGAATCACTGAAGTGCAAAAACATCCTGAGAGTGGACTGGAGATGTGCCATGAAGGTTCAGAGGCTGGCACATATCAGATGCCAGTGTCTGTGGACATGGGATGCATATGGCTGGTGCCCATAGAGCATGTCAGAGATAATGGTGTCAGTGTCTAACTTGGAGTTCTTTTACAGGAAGCAGAGAATAGAATGCGCCAAGGTTTCCCTGTTGAGCATTCCCAACTGCCGGTTTGTATGGTGAATTTGTAAGATCATAAGATAAAAAGCCGTTCAACAAGCGATATGAATGTTAATTGGGAACTTGCTGCTCCCTAGTACGACTGCTTAAGCAAATGGAAAGTCGTGGCAAGATGGTCTTGAGACAGCCATCCCACCCAATTCTACTGCTCATCTTGCCATAGCCCACATTGTTCATAGCCTAGAAAGATTCTGTCCCTCTGTCTTTTCTCTGCTTCCCTCAGAGTGATTTTGAAAATACTGCCATGTTTTGTTGAATATTCTGAAGTGGGGTTGGAGAAACTGATTAAATATATCCTGAACAGCTTCCAGTATGTTGTGAAAGTTAGTGTTTTAAGTCAAAATGTCAATTTGAGATATCTGACAAGAGTGGAAATAATGGTGGGAATTTTCTCAACCTACTAGGGATGTCGTAACATTAATGACCATGTCTAGAGGTCCTTCAATTGGATTAGTTTATTTTCTGCCTGACATTTGGCCTTGTCTGAACAGTCATTTCTTGATACAGTTAATTACAAATGCCCAAATATATTCTCTCTTCCCTCCTCCGTTAGCCTTATTGAAATTAAGATCCATCAAATTGTTCTGCACCCCAAGATATTCTTTTCCAGATCTCCCTCACCTCCTCCTCTAGACCTTTAAAACTCCAAGCTTCTGGCCCCTACTTCCTACTTGTCAAGAACCTTAGTCTGGATCAGTGGTTTTACCCTCGATGATTTTAAACATGATACGTGATTGTGCTCAAAGACTTCCAAAGGACCAATGCTGAAAGAAGGTTTTGCTGTAGTACTGAACCAAATGGACTAGATTTAATCCCAGATCCAAGTTGAGTTAGCTCAACAAAGCAACTGAATTGCCACACTGACTGCCATACTTTTGAATTAGAGCAAGGAAAGACAGCTAATGCTCTTCTCCTGAATTACTATTCATTGATATTTGCTCTTCAAAATATTTGATGTTGTACAAGGACAAGGTAAATTTTGGCCATCACATCAGGTTGCATTTCTTGGTTCTACATGGATAGATTTTGAAGTGGCTGAGGAAATTTTTTTTAAAAACTCAAACTGGTGTGGCACTTCAATGCAATTCCATCTCTAAGCATTTTCCTGGAGGCCATTTCTGTCCACCACTGATTACTTAATCCAGTAGCAGCAAGATACCAATGAGGTCTTATTAAGTCCCCATCTAGGGTTACATTACCAAAGCTACAATGGTGGATGGGCTCCCTCCGAGGCTGAAATTCGGTTGTGACTTGGAGATGGGCTCCTAGCAGCAGGCTAGGAGAGCAGGGCAAGCCACCCTTAAATTTCCTACCCACTTCCTGTTCCACAGTTGCCGGAGAACCACAGCTCAGATCACTGAGCAACGTCTGGAGACAGGTTTAACCCTCTGCATTGATAGCATGGCACCTGTGGTCACACAGCAATAATTAGAATCACAGGATCCATACAGTGCAGATAGAAGTCACAGACCATCGAGTCTGCACCAACCCTTCAGACAGCATTCCAACATATCCCAATAATCCTACATTTATCATAGTTAACCTACACATCCTAGAACACAATGGGGCAATTTAACATGTCCAATCCACCTAACCTGCACATCTTTGGACTGTGGAAGGTAACTAAAGTACCTGGAGGAAACCCACACACACATGAGGAGAATGTGCAAATTCCACAAAGAGAGTCACCCAAGGCTATAACTGAACCCAGGTCCCTGAGGCAGAAGGGTTAACCATGTCACCGGGAACACTCCTATCTTTGTGCTCTCAACCAACATCAACAGTGCTCACATAAGAAAGAATCTCCAGTGGGGTTGCCAACTGCATTTTACTGCAGGTTCTTCTAGTTCACTGGTCCATTTCCTCAAATGGATGGGGTCCAGTGGGCAACTTCTTAATTGGTTCTCTCCAGGAAGATTGCAATGAACATTACACCATGCATTAAAGACAGGTCAATGGAGTCAAGACAAAGATCAAACTTAATTTACTTAAATAGTAGAACAGATTCTACAATTGGAGCTATTTCATTCCATTCCTATGTTCCAATAAGAGGGCAAAATGTTTTTATGACCTTTTGGCAGATAGAGCAGCAGTAAGTGGAGGAGAACTGCAGTAGAGGTTAGCAACAGCTGTTTTGAATTAACAAGGAATTTGGAGCTATGCAGAGTCAGGAACTTCAGGGTCACATGAGCTTGCTCTTGAACAGACAGAAGAGAAAAACAGTAAAAAAAACATTTAAAATATCATCTGGGGAGCACCTGCCAGGAAGTGAGTAACTAACCAGGGCACAATATTAGTGAAAGGCATTGGAGTAAATCTGGAACAAGTGATGCAACAGGGTCAGTGAAAATAACAGAAAAAAGATTATTTTATTGGTCAAGCATAGGAGCAAGGAATGTTCAATGTCATGAAGAATCAGAAAATTCAAACATCTTTCAAAATGTTCTTAAAACAAAATAACCAACATAATCAAACCATCCCATACAAAACAAAAATGCACAGACAGGAAGGTGTTGCTTACAGGATAGCACAAACTCTTGGTTCTGTTAGATATGGGATAATTCACAGAAAGGATATACTAAATACAGTTCATCACAAATATTCAAGCATGTTTATACACATAATAAAAATATTACAAGTCCTAGCAAACTACTCAACCTGAGGGACAATCACAACTTTGCCTAGTCTTGTTTCGTCTCACATCCACACATAGTTTCCAGTAGGGATCATCAGCCCTGGGTACCTGATGGGAACTTATTATCCTCGATGACTAACTCCATTGTTTTTTTGAATGTTGGATTCTAATGCCACTCTCCTCTTTCACCAAATCTATTGTCATTTGCCTCATTCTCTCTGATTCTAACCCCAGTCTCTCTTAATGTCTCTAATTCTAATGTGGATTTGTAAAAATACAACACATCTAATTATCTTTACAACACTTACATGCTTGTAGAAACAAAATTATGATAGCAAAAGTCTCAGTGTTTCAGGAACTATTAGTGTAACATCAGGTTTTTTTTAAGAGTACAAGTACAATAAATTACGGTGAATCTGAAAGGTTTATATTAAGGAATCACCTGATTTTGTCTACTTCTTTTAATGCACAAAGTGTCAGAACTATCAGAGTACACCCTGGAATGTGTAATTTACAGCAGTTGCGGATTAGGGGATTTCATGGTGCATCTGTTCCTGTCATCTCTTTGTATTTATAAACAATGTACAAGTTTCCACAAGTGCATCCTAATTTATTATGGGGTGAATTTAACCATGCACCTCTGGCCAAAACTGGGTGGGCAGTTAAAATCATCTGTAGAATTGCCTGCTCCAAATCCACTCTTTCCTGCAGATGCTAACTTTAGCATGTATTCTGAACACATGAAAAAGACCTTCAGGATGCCTCTTTAAATATGGCATCCTCAGGGCTTAACTATTATAATGCTGTGATAGCCAGCATGAAGGAGCTGGAAGAGGTCGAAAAAGTCAGTTTTTAGTTTGTTTTATGGTTTCCCTGTGAAGCCAGCAAGAATACAAAGTGCTCCTTCCATGTCCTGGTTTCACCCCTTCCCTGACCACGAGTCCTCTTATCTATTTAGATGAGGATCTTTCCTTCAGTGATCTGACAACCACTGCTGCCTAGCCAGGAGCTGCTTCCTGGCAGTTTGGATGGGAGACTAATGAGGGCTATGCAGATAAAATTTTATGAATCTCCACTTATCAAGATCAGCAGACAATTGACCTCCAGTTAAAATCAAAGTTTTAGTCTTTTCCGCCCACTGTCAGTACATAGCTTGATTAACTGTCCTTCAAGTGCAAGTCTCAACAATGAGTGTTAGAAGTACTTTTGACTATGAGAAATCACAGCAAAGCCCAATCCTATCTACTGGTTTTATTTATGCCATCAACAGCAATAGTCCTTGATTTAATCTCCTTCCTAATCTAGGGCACTGGTTGTTTATAAGAATGACTGAAGCTAGCAACGCAATGCCAGAAAGATTTCTGATCAGTTTTTGAATGTATCTCAGTGAGCCCATATTTTGTTCTGTGTTATATGATCTGGTTTGGACAAAACAGTGAAGCTATCCCATTTTGCAGATCTCTTTAACAGTGAAACTCACTGTCGTGGTACTTATTTTTTACTACCAAGAGTTGAATTTTGTGATCAAGGTGATGGATGTTTGTAGCCCCTACAACAGGTAAACATTCAAACATCAAACACTGCCAGGGCAGCGCCAACACAGATGAGATACGAAGTAAAACTCACTCTAGTCTGCCATATTGAATACTCCAAAGGCAGATACAGTAGAGATTGAATAAAAGGCAAAGGTTGTTCATGCAGAGAGCTTAGCAGAGCAATTCCAGAAGTCCAAGAGAAATTGCATGGTATCATTATCAGTGACAAGGACATTTGCCAAAACTCTGCTGCTTTGTTCTCAAGATAAGCATGAAAGTCACTGCCCATATCTGTCTACCTTTTGACCAGTGCAGTAAGAATAATCACTAGTCAATAAGCTTCCACTGACACTTTGCTTATACTTACTGTTAAACTCAGAACACTAGCTAATAAATCCTAGCATTACAAATGCCTCTGTCCAGTTGGCAAGTTGAGACAGAAGAGTACAAATTTAAAAATCAGGATACAATAACATGTTTTATACTTCTGAGTTTTTATCTAAATGACTTGATTCTTTTGAAAAACTCTACGTAAAATGTCTTACCTCTTAAAAGCAGGAGATGCAGTACCAGGAGTTTTGCCAGCCGTCCCATTTTCTTTTTCTTGTATTCAGTAAACTTTTCTCTGTTGTTTCAAACCAAAAATAAATTATGACATCATCACAGCTCTCTGCTACTGAAACTCTTAGTTTTTCCAGTTCAATGGGACCTGTTTATAAGTTTGGACTATTTCTTTAATTGGGGTGGTGTTGATGGGTGTAGTCCTCTCCTTGACAGTAAATAATCTTTTTCTTGGTGAGACCAGCCTCACAAGTAAATGCGTCCTTTTTGCCTGCAAACGATTCCAAACCCTATGGTGTTTCTTACTTTGGCAGAGAAAATGTGAGTCTCCCACCAATCACACTGCTCTCCACGGCTTCAGATCCTAAGCTATGTTTTCTTCTTTCTCTGTGTGTTATTAATTTGCTCAGAGTTCGAGCAGCCTTGAGCGGTCCCAGCCTCATTTGGCTCTGGGCCATAACGTTTTGCTACTTTGGATTTTTCTGACTTATTTTGATTTTCTTTCCCTTTAATCAGAACCTTCCTTATAGAAACATCATAGCAGAATTCTTTTAACCCTCGGTTTACTGGTAAAATTTGAATTGCAAAATGTTCTTTAAAAATGTATATTGATTCTATGTGAAAAGTTTACAATTTTTTGATTGAATATCATTTTTGAGCTTGGCTTTCAAAAAAGTTGGATATGATTGTTGGTTACTTTGGTGAAGGTTTTTTTTAAAACAATGTCAGCCGGTGTCCTTCCGGAGCAGTGACCTAATCCAATATGTACCAGAAAGGTGACTTGCAAGGCCAATGATGTTAGTGGAAAGATATTTATACTGTTGGGTCTACTATAGGTAAAGTAAACATTGCCAGGCCATTTTGTTTTAAGCTTAGGAGAATTTAAACAAGTTGTTTTTTTTTTCAGTTCAATTCAGAACCTACTGATTTGAGCTTAGACATCAGTTTAGTTTCTCTCCCAAGATTAGGCAGGGCAGTTTTGGGACCAGTTAACTCAGAAGTTTTAGTTATGAAACTTCTAAACCAAGAGAGCCTGGTTAGAAAAATGCAGGTTTTTAGAGCTGAGAAAATTTAGGTTCTCGGGGATTTGAGAAAACTTCAAGTCAGCAGGTTTTGAAAGGACTCATAGCTCTGTTTGAACAGTCCACAGGAAAGAACTTGGATGTAATCAGTAAAGCAACCCCTAAAGAGCAGAGGTAAGTGAAATTTCTCAGAAATCGAGTCTCCGTAATGTCAGGAAGTGGTTTGAAACTTTGTTTTTCTGTGTATTTTAGATTGTGCCAACTGATATTTATATAACTTGTTTATTTTTATTTCTTCAAGAATTGAGATTTTGTTTAGATGCAATATTCATCTTCATCTCATTTTGATGCAGACTATTCCTGGGTTTTGGGCACATTAACCACTTCCCATGGACTTTCCCAAGTGCCCATTTTTTATTTGTGGATCCAGGCAATGAGTGTTTACAGATTAATCAGTTTTAAAAATTGTTTCATTTTGGGCATATATGCCACTGTATATTGCCCATGAATTATTACCATGAAAATATTAGGAATCAACTATAATGTGGGACTGTAGTCACATGTAGGCCATAACAGGATAGAGATAGCAAGTTCCTTTTTTCGAAGGATGGCAATGACACAGAGGGTTCAAAATAGCAAGTTTGAATTCATTTGTGCACCAACTGCTAATCACAAAACAAAGTTCCGTAATGGTACAATTTGTATACACAACTAAATCTTCCCAATTCAGTTTTGAGTTCAGACATCAGCACCATTTTCTTCTGCAAAACCTCATTACTGCAGTAGGCCTCCTTGTTGTTCTTTCCTAGAGCAAATCAATTAGAAGTTCATTTCTAGAACCCTTCACCAATTAGAAACGGCAAGTAGAATGATTTAGTTAGAGCAAGGGTTATTGAAGGGGATGGACTTTTTTGGTGTAATGGTAATGCCTGAACCTCTGAGACAGGAGGTACAGGTCCAAATTCCACCTCCTCCAGAGATATGTCATAGCATGTGTGAACAGGTTGACTTATAATAAAGATTACTCAAGGAACCACTGTGTCAGAGAAGCATATCATGTCCTGGGACTTTTCAGGCTGTGGCACTAACAGGAATAGAGGACAACCGGAAGGCTGTCCCCACTATTTTTCACTCATACTTGGTGTATGTAGTCATTGGAACCAACTAAATCTTGTTTACTATACGAACCTTGATTGGAATTGTTAACCTGGGCCTTTCAGGAAAGCCCTGGCTGACCAATATAACCAGGAGATCTGCCCCAGAAGCCTAAGCCGCCTCCGGAATTCCACCTTTGTGTCTTTTAAAAATGTAGAACGGCGGGCCCTGTACAGACTAGTGCTGCACACCATCCACCTCTTCTCCTTCATCCATCACCCAGGCGGTGAGGATCCTTAGTGAAGGGCACTCAGTGTGGGAATCCTCCCTCTTTCCCTCAGGGATCTGGGGTGGGGGGTGTTGCTTGCAGCAGTCCAGTGCAATTGCAGATTGTGGTGGTTCACCGACTCCCAGTCCGACTGTCTGTTTTGCAGCGCTGTCGAGTCCATGGAACATATGTATCTTGGGTGTGGGCATTTGCACTCCCATTTTAGTTATCTGAAGGACCTTCGCTGTTTTTGGTTGCACCTCAGCCCCAAACTTTTAACCAGAAGATTTTGACTCTCAGTTCAGAGGACCTTCTCTGAGATGGCTGGCCGTTGCCAGTGTACTATGCACAGGTAAATGAAGAGCAGCCCTGCACGTGGGTTGGAACACGAAATTGCTCAGTGACATCCAAATCTGAACCGATTAAAGTTAATGTTTGGTTAAATGGTCAGCCAGTTCTCATGGAAGTTGATACTGGCGCAGCTGTATCTGTGTTTGCAGAAGTTGTCTTTAACAAGATTCACTCAGGGCTCCAACCCTTAGGGTTTACACAAGACTTCAGCCAGACCAGGGAACCACTGCAAATTAAGGGTACAACTTCAGTTCCGGTCACCTATGAGTTCCAGTTGGTATAGTTACCACGTTGGCAGTAAAAGGCTCAGGCTCAAGCCTATGGGGGTGGAATTGGTGGAGAAAGATTCATTTAATTTGGCTCAACATGTTTCAATTAGAAAATGACTGCCTCAGTGAAGTCCTAGTGAAATACCCAAGCATATTTCAGGAAGGGCTTAGGCCTATGAAAGGGGCCAAAGCCACTTTACATGTTGACTAGGAAACAATTCAGAGATTTTGCAAGACTCGCCCAGTGCCATTTGCCTTATAAGCAGAAATAGAGGCAGAAATCAGAAGGCTGGAGAGCAAAGGAATCATCAAACTAATGCAAGATAACAAAGTGTGGAGCTGGATGAACACAGCAAGCCAAGCAGCATCTTAGGAGCACAAAGGTTGACATTTTGGGCCATCATCATCAGATGATGAAGGGTCTAGGCCTGAAACGTCAGCTTTTGTGCTCCTAAGATGCTGCTTGGTCTGCTGTGTTCATCCAGCTCCACACTTTGTTATCTCGGATTCTCCAGCAACTGCAGTTCCCATTATCTCTGATCAAACTTATGCAGTTTGCAGAATAGGCAGCACCAGTTGTACCGAATGTGAAGTCTAATGACTCAGTTCTCCTTTGTGGGGATCTTAAGCAAACAATAAACTGCTTCTCACTGCTGGATAAATACCTAATCCCTCACATTGAGGACTTGTACACACTTGTAAAGGAGGCTGTCCTTTACGAAGCTGAAATGAGCCACACATATACACAAATGCCAAGATGAGGAGTTCATAAGTATGCTACAATTAATATCCATAAAGGTTCATTTCAATATAGAAGACTGCCATTTGAGGTACCATCAAGTTGCACCCTTTTCCAGTGGACTACGGAGGACATTTTACAAGAGCTATTCAAGACTTCCATTTATCTGGATGATGCACTAATAACAGGGAACATCAATAAAGAGCACTTGGAGAACTTGGACATAGTGTGTAAACATTTCTGCCAGGTGGGCTTATGCCTTAAAAGGAATAAATGAGCGCTCCAGGCACCCCAAGTGTCTTACTCAGGTTACAGATTCAGGCAAAGCTGGGTTACACCTGTTGGAAAAGAAAGTGAGGGCAATCAAAGAAGCCCCAGCTCCCACATCTGTACCAGTGCTTAGGTCTTTCCTTGGGTTAGTTAATTATTACAGAAAATTCATACATAACCTGGCCTCCATCTTGGCACCCTTACATGTGCAATTGGAAAAGCGTCAGCCTTGAAAATGGTCACATACCCAAGAAGTAGCCTTTAGGGAAGTGAAAAAGCAGCTATCACCAGCTATGGTGTTGGCCCACTACAGTCCAAAGCAAGACGTTGTGCTGTCATGTGATGCCTCCCCATTTGGTATCGGGGCAGTGTTGGCTCACCAGTGGCCCAATGGAGAAGAGCGCCTGGTAACGTATGCTTCCCAGACTTTGGCTGATGCTGAACACAAACATGCCCAGATAAGGAAGAAAGATTTGGCCGTCGTCTTTGGTATGACAAACTTCCGCAAGAATCTTTACAGAAGGGAATTTGTCAGAGTAACAGATCACAAACCCCTGATAGGGCTACTGAAGACAGGTGAGGCGGTACTGCCCATAGATTCTGGAAGAATTCTGTATTGGGCCCATAATCTCAGGATGTATGGTTACAAGTTAGCGCACCATCCAGGAAGCTAAGTGACTAATGCAGATACCTTCAGCCTGCCTCCAACTGGCAGATACTTCACCAGTGATGCCTCCCCTGGAAGAGTCCATTTTGGTTTTAGACTTCTAGACATCCTTCCAGTCTCTGCGGACTTAATCCGATGGTGGACATAAAAAGATCCTGTCCTAGCAAAACTAAACCAGGTGGTGGAAATGATGGAAGGGCAGCACTGTGGCACCGTTGTTAGCACTGCTGCCTCACAGCCCCAGGGACCCAGGTTCGATTCCAGCCTCGGGCGACTGTCAGTGTGGAGTTTGCACATTCTCCCCATGCCTGCATGGGTTTCCTCTGGGTGCTCCGGTTTCCTCCCACAGTCCAAAGATGTGCAAATCAGATGGACTGGCCATGCTAAATTGCCCATAGTGTTCAGGGAGATGTAGATTATGTGGGTTATAGGGGGATGGGTCTGGGTGGGATGCCATGAGGTTCAGTGTGGGCTTGTTGGGCCGAAGGGCCTGTTTCCACACTGTAGGGATTCTACGATAAGCAGAAGGGCCATCACAACCAGGATTAAAACCATTCTGGACCTGGCAAGACCAGATCACCATATAGGATGGCAGGTTACTGTTGGAGCAAGGGTGATTGTCCTGTGTAAAGGTTACCACCAGGGTCACCCAAGGGTTTCCAAGATGAAGCTGCATGCCAGAAGCTATGTCCAGTGGCCAGGTTTGGGTACCAACATAGCTGCACTGGTTGGATGGCGCCCAGAGTGCCAACAAAGACAAAAACTGCAACCAGCAGTGCCTGCACATTAGTGGTAAACCTGGACTTGGCTGCATGTTGACTATGCCAAACCTTTCATGGGCTCAATATTCCTGATCATGTGGATGCCCATTCTAAGTGGTTGGATATGTGTAAAGTTCATTCAGCAAACTCAGGGATGACGATTGAGAAGCTGTGCGCATTGAGTGCAATGTATGGGCTTCTGAAAGTATTGGTCACGGACAATGGGACATCTTTTACCAGGAGGGAACTTGAATATTTCTGAAAGTCAAGTGACATCTGGCATATAAGGACAGCTCCATACTGTGCATCATCCAATGCTGTAACAGAAAAAGCAGTCCAAATGTTGAAGACAGACTTAAAGAAGCAGCCTACAGCATCACTTGATACCAAATTGTGCCAGTTCCTGTTTGATTGTAAAACCACCCAACCCACAACAATAAAATAGCTCCAGCACAGCTGCTGATAGGGAGAAGACCTCGCACTCAGTTAAACCTGACATTTTCAGAACTCGGAGGGAGGAAGAAATGGCAGCAGGAAAGTTAATTCTGGCCACATGCGGTCTATAAGTGAGAGAGATAAATTTAATTCAAGACATTAAGTTTTGTGCCGGAATGATGGAAATGGCCTCATTTGCTAATGAGGCAAGCCTGATACGAGGTCAAGTCCTGTGACTTACAAAGTTTGGGTAGGTGATACAGTCCTGAACAAACACGTGGATCACCTGAAAGCTGTTACCTTGCAAACAGGGCAGCAGCAAATCAAACCTAGCCCCTCAGAACAGCCAGAAGGCTGGTCAGAAACTGTAGGTTCTCCCCCTCTGACTGGTATCAAGGAAATTTCAGAGTCTGAGATGGATGCAATTACTGCCAGAAGAAGAGAAAACTCTCCCAAGTCTCCAGACACAAGAAGCAGGCTACAGTCTGGTACACACCACCTGTGTCAGAAGAAACAATGAAAATGTCACAAGGAAAGCTACAACAGAAAGACTGGACCTACAACCCTGCACTTAGAGGAGGAGGGAATGTAGTGATGGAACCAGCTGGATTTTGTTGATGATGAGATTCTTGATTGGTCTAGGTTAACAACCCCAATCAGGAAAGCCCTGGCTGATTTAGAGTCTCCTCAGTTTAAAGAACTGACTCTGACTGGCTTGCAGCAACCAATGTACAGTGCACAAGTAAATAAAGAGGGAGTCAGTGGTTAGATATCAGCCTCTGTGCAGTTATTTCAGAGAACAACTGAGAGAGCTGTGGGATTGCAAAATGAACTTTAGTGATAGGAACAAGAGGGCAGCTTCTTCAATCAAATCAGTATTAAGGAAATAACTGTGATTGTGAGCAGCAGTGTGACCTTCTAATCTAGAAGAGACAAGTGAGAGCATGAGTCAGGTGCTAAGTCAAATACCACTGTTATGCACTGCACACCTTAAGTGAACGTACTTTTTAGCTTTACTCATTCCTTTCTCTGCAGGCACCTCACGTCACCATTTGAGCAGCCTACACTCCCACTCTATCTCAGCTTATTTCCCTTTATTTTTCCAACAATGCCTTCCAGTCATTATACACAAATGTTGTTCTTCAATCCTTTGAACATAAGCCATTCTTAATAATCCTAACTCACTGCTTTCTCTCCTAGCATGCAAAAAGTGCACAGCTTGGCAGGAGTCAAAAATGTGGTCTCCTAATAAAATGTGCTATTATCGGCACTGAACTAGATCCTAGCTTTGCTTTTTTTTGTAGGATATGTGATGTGTTTTTGGTTTCATCCAACTTAAATGCTTCCAGTCCCTAAGTTCAACTCTTTCCAGAACATTAGTATCATTTTGTTCCCTTCAATGGAACTGAAGAACCTTTCAAAGCTACTCCTAAACCTTAGAACCTTATTAACTTTACTACTAATTTTCATCCTTTTCTTATCATCGCTCAGACTCTGCTTGTTCCTTTTTTTAAAAAAAAACCCAAGAGAACTGTGGAAGCTAAATCAGGAACAAAAACAGAAGTTGCTGGAAGGTCAGCAGTTCTAGCAGCATCTGTGAAGAAAAAAAGTCAGAGTTAGCATTTTGGGTCTGGCGACCTTTCCTCAACGTTCTGAGGAAGGCTCACTGGACCCAAAATGTTAACTGTGGTGTTTTTTTTCTCTTCACAAATGCTGCCAGGCCTGTTGAGTTTCCAGTGACTTCTGTTTTTGTTCTTTGCTTTTCCTTTGCTCTTCCTTTTGATTGACTGTCACTATTCCCAATTTAGGCTTTCAATTAACTTTCATTATAAGCCCACTACAACCCATCTGTACCTCAAATACACTTCACAACCTGTCTTCTGCATTGCACCTGTTTTGTTTTTACAGCTTTCCATGATAATGATTCTTGTATGTCTTCCTTTTGTCCTTAGTTGAAGATTCCATTCCACTGTAGGCCTTTAACTATGCCCAACCATTTCCTGTACGCTCACCTCACATCCCCCACCCCACAAACTGCACCCCCCTTCTCTTCACCTACATTTTGATCATCACCTGCTATTTCTACTACCTCAGGTAAGATGTAACAATCAAACATATCTTCTCCTCCTTGTCAGTGTTCAAAGTGACTGTTCCCTCTGCAAGACACAAGTCCATCCATCAATCACCACCAAGACATCATTCCCTTCCAATGGCACGCTCCAATACACATGTAAATACAACACTGATTCATTTATCTTTTTGCTCCTCACCATGCAATGCCACAAACATTCCTTTCTGATGCAGCAGCAGTTTGGAAATACTGCTTTCAGTTTTGTACATTGTATTGACTACTCAATGAGGCCCCTTTAAACTGAGGGGGCTAATTACTGATTGTGTTGCTTTGTGAATTCTTCTACTCAGTCTGAGGCAGTAATATAGTGATGATGCCTCTGGACTAGTAATCCACAACCTGAGGTTAACATTCTGGGTATGTAAGTTCAAATTCCAGGGTAGATGGTGAAATTTGAATTCCATTTAAAAAGCTAGCCTGATGGCAGCCTTGTTTCTGAAGGGTCCAGACCTGAAACGTCAGCTTTCCTGCTCCTCTGATGCTGCTTGGCCTGCTGTGTTCATCCAGCTCTACACTTTATCTCTTGGATATTAAACATTTTTTTTGTCGTAAAAGCTCAACTGGCTCAGTAATGTCCTTTTGGAAAGGAGGCCTGCTGTCTTTACCTTGTCTGGCCTACATGTGACTCTATAGCAGACCTACAGCAATGTAGTTGACACAACCGTTCCTGGGCAATTCAGGATGAACAATATCTGCTAGCCCAACCAGCAACACCTACATCCAATGAACTAAGAAAACCAGAAGTGGGGGGAGGAAGGAAATTGCAGAATTGGTAACATATCTCACTTCTCAGTGTATAATTACTTCCATGGTCATTGGTGACTAGTCTGGCTCTGGATTTGGTGATACTCTGACCTGTACCCAGCAGAAAGATCTCCTGACAGCTTCGAGTTACTCAGAGATATGACTGTCTACGTGCAGGGACAGGGGAGTGGAGACCTCCTTCATCAGCCTGGGCCATGAGAAGGCCTTTGACAGAACACTACCTTTACGATAGAGTGCTTCTCCAAACCCCATTTGGATAGCACATCTGCAATTGGATATAACTGTTCTGCACAAATATTAGCAGTATAATTCCATTCAAGGGGTGAGAATTGCAAAGCTTTCTAGTCAAGTCTGGAGTCTCCTATCCTGTCCTCCCCTATATACCAGTTGTTCTGGTATACAGAACCATCTGCCAAGTCTACAAAATAGAATGCAGAGATTTGAAAAGTGATTATTCCACACTCCTTGTACATGGGTGAGGTCGCCATCTTCTGATCAGATGTGTTGTTGAATGTTCAGGTTGATTTAGCTTTTAAGACAAGGACGAACAGGACCCTGGAGATGAAGTATATTGGGGCAAGAGAAAGGCCATATCTTTTTGGACTGAGCCAACCACTTCTTTGTCTCTTTCGTTGTCACATCAGATTATCTCAATTGCCATGGTATTAGTCAGACAGCCAGGGCATGCATTAAAAATTGGAAGCAGTGAGCAGCTGTAGTCAAACAAAATCGAAGTACATGGGAGTGATGAGATAGTAGGAACTGCAGATGCTGAGGAATCTGAGATGACAAGGTGTCGAGCTGGATGAACACAGCAGGCCGAGCAGGAAAGCTGACGTTGCTTGGCCTGCTGTGTTCATCCAGCTCTACACCTTGTTATCTCTACTTGGGAGTGATGTTCCTTCTCCATTGTGGGTAAAAACTTAATCATCAAATACACCAAGCCATCTTCTGTTTAGTCTGAAGGTTGGAGCAGACTGTATTTGTGGGGACATGATGTACAAGCCTCTAGATAAAGGGGGAAAAAAATGTACAGATCATGTTGATGATCATGTTTGTCTGCTGTTGCATCAAACTATGTGCAAATCCTCATTCTGCAAATGTCACATATTAATGAATGCTGAGGTTCTACATGTCACCAGAATTACAAAGGATGGTCTGGTCACAAACATTTGAGACCATCTGGAACAAAGTAGAAGATAATGATGTTAATTAAGAGATAATTGGGTGAAATTCAACTGGTTTTGTTTTTATATACACACACATGGGGAACAAGTAATCAGTGTTATTAGAATTTTCCGATGTGTAAGTAGGAATGGCTCAAGTCCCACTTTCTCCAGAGATGTGTAATAACATCTCTGAACAAGCTGATTAGAAAATAATTAAAACTCTCTTGTAGAAATGTATCTGCTTGGACTCTTTTTCCTATCAATATTTAAAATCTGGTATTCAGCAATTTTTATTAGTATGTTTATTTGTCAAAGATTGAAAACTTGGCATTATTCCGACCAGTGAATTTGGAAAAAACTTCAGAGATGGCTGAATCAAAATCTGAAATATCAGGGATTTCGTCCCTGTTTAAGAGTATGGACTCAATGTTCAGTTCATCTATGAAGAATGAACTAACCATACTGACCCATCTTACTCCTTTGCAAAAGGAAACAAGATAAGGATCTTTCATTTTTTTTATTATTCATTTGTGGGCATTGCCCGTTGGCCAGATGTACAGTTGCACAAATGTAAATGACTGAGAATCAGCAGTGCAGTTTTCAAATCAATGCTAGAAAGTGGAGAAATCTCTAAACTGAAAGAGGTGAATAGCAATAAGCTATCTGATTTCTTTACAAAGAAAGGAGCCAGCTCTAAAAAACCATTAAGAATACTGGAAGGAGGTTTATGTTGATCCCATGCATACTGCAATGTGGACTGAAGTTGCAATCCAGGACACTGCAGCTGTCGTAACATGGCAGATTCTGTGGAAACTCTCGGGAAAGATGAAACTTCTGATAGGCAATTACCCAGCATCTTCAACTTTCAAAAAAAAATCCCCAAATCCAGGTCAGAGTTGGAGACTTCGAATGGTTCTAACTTGCATAGTCACCCAGGAAAAGTTAGAAGAATTAAAGCTTATAAACTCCTGAGTCATGATGAATTTGAACCCCCCTGCAGACTGTCGTCCTCCCCAGCACCCCTCCCATAAACACCTGACCACATGCCACCAGACATAACCATACCCCAATGTGAATGTACTTTTTGGGTCAACCCTGGACCTGACACACCCTACTAATACATCCACCCCCTACCATCTCATACTTGTGGACCCTCCCAACTCAAATCATTAAATAACATTAAATGTAAAGAAAAATAAGAGGAAAAAAAAAACTTAAAATTGTTAATAACTACATTTTAAAAATTACTGTTATTAATTGAATTTGAACATCTAAAATAATTATTTACAATTAATAAATAAGTCTAAAAGGACCAAAACAAAAAACAATGCAATCCCTACTGAAGTTTCATTATATTCGCCTTCCAGTGTAAATCTCTAATCTGCTTACTGCTCTCCTTTAAGAGACATTCCCAGATCCTCTGGTGTCACGGTGGATGTGGTTTCATCCCTCCCTTGCACTGCATCAAGGCTACAACTTGGGAATCAGAGTCTGGCTGCAAAACACCTGGAAAGGTATGTGGACATTTTTTTAGAAGTATGATTACCATTGGATGGATGTGTTCTAGTGCCAATTGAAAGTTCAGGGCCATAAATATAGAAATAGCTTATCATTTCGTCTCAGTTGTAGCATTATCACTTCCAAGTCAGAAGGCTGTCTGTAAAGGCCAACATTTCATACAGTTCTTGGCTGTATGCAGCACTGCTGCAGATGCCCTTTCATAGGAGAATTTAAACATATTAGTCTAAGTTCTGTAATTCTTTCATGGGATGTGCACTTTAAATAGCAGGGCCAGCATTTATTGCCTATCCCTAATTGCATTTTAACTGAATGGCTTACTGTTCTATTTTAGAATGCAGTTATGAGGTGGCCAAATTGCTATGGGTCTAGAATATCACGCAGGCAAGGATGGCAGATTTCCTTCCCTTGCTATTAATTTTTCCCATCTATTTAAATTTGATTTGTTTTCTAACTGCTCATCTGATCCCTTGATTAAAATGAGTCTCTCCCAATTGTTGAGGATACTTAAAATGCCTTCAGGCAATATCCAAATTCAGTACGTGTTCCTTATTAGTTTTTCCTGTTCTCAGCCTAGTTGAGGCCTCACAAATGTAGGGGCTGGAGTCCAGGGTGAATTTTATTAAAGATAATAAAATGTGAGGCTGGATGAACACAGCAGGCCAAGCAACATCTCAGGAGCACAAAAGCTGACGTTTCGGGCCTGATGAAGGGTCTAGGCCCGAAACGTCAGCTTTTGTGCTCCTGAGATGCTGCTTGGCCTGCTGTGTTCATCCAGCCTCACATTTTATTATCTTGGAATTCTCCAGCATCTGCAGTTCCCATTATCTCTGAATTTTATTAAAACTCGTTCTGCAGCCACAAATATGATCACACCAGAAATGACCTCCATTAGAACCGCATGACCACTTAACCAGATGTTGATTTGGTTCTAATTTGGTGTTGCTCAGCAATGTAACACAAAGTCCAAGGTGGACTTTCTAGGGTATGAATTCTCCTAGATACCAGCCTATGTGTTATCTTACTCAATTTAGCTCTAGTAGGACTCCTTAGCCATCTCGTGACTGCGTACCGGCAACAACTACAATGGCTTAGAACATAGGACAGTACAGCACAGAACAGGCCCTTCAGCCCACAATGTTGTGCCGACCATTGATCCTCATGTATGCCCCCTCAAATTTCTGTGACCATATGCATGTCCAGCAGTCTCTTAAATGTCCCCAATGACCTTGCTTCCACAACTGCTGCTGGCAACGCATTCCATGCTCTTACAACTCTCTGCGTAAAGAACCTGCCTCTGACATCCCCTCTATACTTTCCTCCAACCAGCTTAAAACTATGACCCCTCATGTTAGCCTTTTCTGCCCTGGGAAATAGTCTCTGGCTATCAACTGTATCTATGCCTCTCATTATCTTGTATACCTCAATTAGGTCCCCTCTCCTCCTCTTTTTCTCCAGTGAAAAGAATCCGAGCTCAGTCAACCTCTCTTCGTAAGATAAGCCCTCCAGTCCAGGCAGCATCCTGGTAAACCTCCTCTGAACCCTCTCCAAAGCATCCACATCTTTCCTATAATAGGGCGACAAGAACTGGACGCAGTGTTCCAAGTGCGGTCTAACCAAAGTTTTATACAGCTGCAACAAGATCTCATGACTCTTAAACTCAATCCCCATGTTAATGAAAGCCAAAACACCATATGCTTTCTTAACAACCCTGTCCACTTGGGTGGCCATTTTAAGGGATCTATGTATCTGCACACCAAGATCCCTCTGTTCCTCCACACTGCCAAGAATCCTATCCTTAATCCTGTACTCAGCTTTCAAATTCGACCTTCCAAAATGCATCACCTCGCATTTATCCAGGTTGAACTCCATCTGCCACCTCTCAGCCCATTTCTGCATCCTGTCAATGTCCCGCTGCAGCCTACAACAGCCCTCTATACTGTCAACGACACCTCCAACCTTGGTGTCGTCTGCAAACTTGCTGACCCATCCTTCAATCCCCTCATCCAAGTCATTAATAAAAATTACAAACAGTAGAGGCCCAAGGACAGAGCCCTGTGGAACACCACTCACCACTGACTTCCAGGCAGAATATTTTCCTTCTACTACCACTCGCTGTCTTCTGTTGGCCAGCCAATTCTGTATCCAGACAGCTAAGTTCCCCTGTATCCCATTCCTCCTGACCTTCTGAATGAGCCTACCATGGGGAACCTTATCAAATGCCTTACTGAAGTCCATATACACCACATCCACAGCTCGACCCTCATCAACCTTTCTAGTCACATCCTCAAAGAACTCGATAAGGTTTGTGAGGCATTACCTGCCCCTCTCAAAGCCGTGCTGACTGCATTTAATCAAGCCATGCTCTTCCAGATGGTCATAAATCCTATCCCTCAGAATCCTTTCTAACACCTTGCAGACGACAAACGTGAGTCTTACTGGTCCGTAATTGCCGGGGATTTCCCTATTTCCTTTCTTGAAGAGAGGAATTACATTTGCCTCTCTCCAGTCCTCAGGTACGACTCCAGTGGAGAGCGAGGATGCAAAGATCTTCGCAAGTGGCGAAGCAATTGCATTTCTCATTTCCCAAAGCAGCCGAGGACAAATCTGGTCTGGGCCTGGTGACTTGTCAATCTTAATGTTTGACAAAATTTTCAGCACATCAGCTTCCTCTATCTCTATCCATTCCAGCATGCACACCTGCTCTTCAAAGGTTTCACTCACTACAAAGTTCGTTTCTTTCGTAAAGACAGTAGTAAAAAACTCATTTAGGGCTTCCCCTACCTCCTCAAACTCCACACACAAGTTTCCTATGCTATCCCTGATCGGCCCTACTCTTTCTTTGACCATTCTCTTATTCCTCACATAAGTGTAAAATGCCTTTGTGTTCTCCCTAATCCGTTCTGCCAAGCCTTTCTCGTGCCCCATCCTGGCTCTTCTCAGACCCTTTTTGAGCTCTTTCCTTGCCTGCCTGTATTCCTCTAGAGCTGAGCATGACCCTAGCTTCCTCCACCTTATGTAAGCTACCTTCTTCCTTTTGACGAGAAGCTCCACCGCTCTCGTCATCCAAGGTTCCTTTATCTTACCCCTTCTTGCCTGTCTCAGAGGGACATATTTATTCATCACTCGCAACAACTGTTCCTTAAACAGTCTCCACATGTCTATAGTGCCTTTACCATGGAACAATTGCTCCTAGTCCATGCTTCCTAACTCATGTCTAATCGCATCATAGTTTCCTCTTCCCCAATTAAATATCTTCCCATTTTGCCTAATCCTCTCCTTCTCCATAGCTATGTAGAATGTGAGGCAGTTATGGTCACTGTCACCAAAATGCTCTCCCACCACAAGATCTGATACCTGCCCCGGCTTGTTTCCGAGCACGAAGTCTAGAATGGCCTCTCCCCTCATCGGCCTGTCAACATACTGCGTTAGGAAACCCTCCTGAACACACCTTACAAAAACAGCTCCATTCAAATCTTCTGCTCGAAGGAGGTTCCAATCAATATTAGGAAAGTTAAAGTCACCCATTACAACAACCCTACTGCGTCCACACTTTTCCAAAATCTGTCGACCTATGCTTTCTTCAATCTCCCTGCTGCTATTGGGGGGCCTGTAGTAAACCCCTAACGAGGTGACTACTCCCTTGCTGTTCCTAATTTCCACCCATACTGACTCAGTAGGCAGATCTTCCTCGACAATGGAAGCTTCTGTAGCTGTGATACCCTCTCTGATTAGTAGTGCTACACCCCCTCCTCTTTATTCCCCCCCTCCCTATTCTTTTTAAATGCTCTAAACCCTGGAACATCCAGCAACCGTTCCTGCCCATGAGAAACCCATGTCTCTGTTATGGCCACAACATCATAGCACCAGGTACTGATCCATGCTCTAAGTTCATCACTTTTACTCCTGATACTCCTTGCATTAAAGCAAACACACTTTAACTGATCCCTTGGTTCCTTCCCGGGAAAATCCTTCCCACTAGCTGGTCTACCTCTTGCTATTGCCTCACCTGCATAAACTCTCACCTCCGGTATACAGCTCAGGTTGCCACCCCCCTGCCAGCCAAGATCATTAAGAAAATTTCACCTGTTTGGTCAAGGCTTGGCTTTGTTTTGGGGTTTCGCTGTGGACAACATAGAATCACTCTGATCAGGATATGTCCTGAAAGATGCTATGCAATTACCTGCACTCAAATGATACATTCCAAGTTCAGCTGGTCTGATGAGACTGTCCACTTCCATCAGAATTCCTTGCAATTTATGCTCCACTTGCCACATTTTCTAGTGATAAAGCCAGTTGTTAGCGCCTGTTTAAAGTCCAGTTGCACTTTAGCTAGCAGGTATTTTGTCCTAAGTCTACAACTGTAACTCAGAGGGTTCCAGATGCCAGCTAATTGCCCATTGGACATTTAAACTTCCCAGAAAATTACCACATCATCAGTGCACCATAACTCCAAGAGGTCTATCTATCAGGATATGTCCAGACTCCCAACAATCTGGAGATCGGATGATCTATGCATCTGCGCTTTAGCTGCTACTTTAGAGAGAAATATTATTTGCGATATCAAGGGAACTCCTCTTCTTCTTTATTAGCTCTACAGGATCTTTAACAACCACCTCAGAGGGCAGAGTGACCCTCCAGCTAACATCTAATTTGAGATACAAAAAAGTTGCTGGAAAAAACCAGCAAGTCTGGCAGCTTCTGTGAGAGGAGAAAACAGATAACATTTCGCGTTCAGTGACCCTTCCTCAGAAGGGTCTCTGATCTGAGATAGTGGGGAGAAACCCAAAGAGTGAAACCGAATGGAAGTTCCACGAATTTCATGGAAGTTAAGTCAGGGCGGATATAAAATTAACTCTGGAGGGTGCCATGAAGTTATATTTGCTTCCTACATACACAGACTTCTTGGATGGGGATTGAACCCACAAACTGTTGATGCAGAGACAAGAACTCCACCATTAAGCCAAGTCTAACAGCCAATGGGAGGAGAATAAACTACAGGAACACCTTATAAAAATTTTAGTAGTCTAGGCTGTGTTTTTGTGATAGTGTAAAACAAGCAATAACAATCTAGTGGTCTAAAAGTTTTCCAATTTTTGCTTCCATTGAATTTAGCATCAATGGGCTACATAATAAATACCACAGTCAAATTCTGCACCATGAGCTGGTGGTGAGGAAATGAAGGCCGATTATAAGAAGTGAGTCCCGAAGAATAATCTGCCAACAACACCAAAAACTACTCAAACTATTTTTCGTGGGTGAAGTATTATTTCAAAGGTGGTGCTTAGCTGTAAACTTTTGGGAATTTACCCATGATTCCATACCAGCCATGTTGGCATCAGTGGGAACTGACTGCTATTTAAAAAAAATTTTCTATCATAAAGTATGGGCTGATTTCTAATTTAGCAAACAGTACTTCAATGAACAGATGGTGGAGTTGTTGAAACTTTTATGCTTCTCACTGAATCTATATGCACCTGTGCTTTCCGATATGCAGTGCACATCTGATAAAACATCTGGTGGAATTTAATAGTGTCTGTGTGATGTGTGTACAGTTTGCAAACTCCAACACGCATGCTGAAAGCTGAATGTCTTGTTTGCCTGTTTTTGAGTTTATGTAAAATACCTTTCTTTTTCTGTGTGACATATAAATGTTCAGAATTTCTGCAGGGATCTTCCAATCTCCTGCCATAACAATGAGGGAAAAGCAGATCCCCTGAAGAATGGAATTTGTGGCTAAACCAACCCTTCGCATGCTTTCTTCAGGAGTTCTGCAAGTCAATTATACCAGTAGATTGACTATCAAAGAAATTACTTACTAATAATTTTTAGGAACAGTGAAAAGCCAATGAATACAGCAAGTGCTTCTCTTTCACCTACTTACCAACCCCATCTACTCACCATGGTTCCTCACATTCCTAGCTTCTCATCGTGTCCTTTAACCTCACACATGCATCTTCACATTGCATCCTTCAAACTCTCTTCATGGCTTTTTCAGCCTTTTTTTTATTGTGCCAAAGTTGAAGATGAATATGGCACCTGAAGAACATAAATACAATGGTATTCAGACTGACTTGCTCCTCCACAGGTACAGGAATTTATTTTGTCTACCGAGTTGATTGGAGAAGGGGCTGGAGAAAGAAAAATCAAACTTGATGTGTCACTTGTTTATATGATTATCCCTTCTCCTGTATTAGAAAAGTTTGCAGAAAGGTAGAGGGATCAGAAGCTACGAAAGATTCCAGAGTCATCCCATAGAAAGAATTTAATTTTTAGCAGCAAAGAAAATGGGCAAAGTATAAGGTAAATCAGTCCTTCTAGAAAAATTGGAATATCACAGTTCCACACCATTCTACAAAGGTAAATAGTTTTTATTTCAAGTTTTGCTTATATATTTAATGAAAATGAAATTTGGAAGAACACCACAATCAGCAGAGTTCACATTTCAAAGGTATTCCTGCACAATTTCCTGCATTCTTTTCATTTATTCTTTTGATTGGGGAAAGGTCACATTTATTGCCTATTCCAAGTCACACAAAGAAAATGGTGGTTGGCATTCTCACTGCCCAGTGGTATTCATGGCACAGTAGTCCCCACGCTGAGGCTGGATAAACATCAAACTGTTGATCCAGCACCAATAAGTGAATACCAATATAAACTTAATACAAGAACATGTGACTTAGAGAACTTGTACCATCTGATGGGTATCAAGTGTCAGAATAATTCAAGCTAAAATCCTACTTTCCTAAATCATACATTGCCTTTGTGGTGTAGCCCTCCCAATTAAAGTAAAAAGATTGCAGATTGACAAATTATGAAAAGGGTACTGTAAAGATCACTGATAATAAAGTGTGAAGCTGGATGAACACAGCAGGCCAAGCAGCATCTCAGGAGCACAAAAGCTGATGTTTCGGGCCTAGACCCTTCATCAGAGAGGGGGATGGGGTGAGGGTTCTGGAATAAACAGGGAAAGAGGGGGAGGCGGACTGAAGATGGAGAGAAGATAGGTGGAGAGTAGAGTATAGGTGGGGAGGTAGGGAGGGGATAGGTCAGTCCAGGGAAGACGGACAGGTCAAGGAGGTGGGATGAGGTTAGTGGGTAGGAAATGGAGGTGCGGCTTGGGGTGGGAGGAAGGGATGGGTGAGAGGAAGAACAGATTAGGGAGGCAGAGACAGGCTGAGCTGGTTTTGGGATGCAGTGGGTGGAGGAGACGAACTGGGCTGGTTGTGGGATGCGGTGGGGGAAGGGGAGATTTTGAAGCTGGTGAAGTCCACATTGATACCATTGGGCTGCAGGGTTCCCAAGTGGAATATGAGTTGCTATTCCTGCAACCTTCGCGTGGCATCATTGTGGCACTGCAGGAGGCCCATGATGGACATGTCATCTAAAGAATGGGAGGGGGAGTGGAAATGGTTCGCAACTGGGAGGTGCAGTTGATTATTGCGATCCGAGCGGAGGTGTTCTGCAAAGCGGTCCCCAAGCCTCCGCTTGGTTTCCCCAATGTAGAGAAAGCCACACCGGTTACAGTGGATGCAGTATACCACATTGGCAGATGTGCAGGTGAACCTCTGCTTAATATGGAAAGTCATCTTGGGGCCTGGGATAGGGGTGAGGGAGGTGGTGTGGGGGCAAGTGTAGCACTTCCTGCGGTTGCAGGGGAAGAAGCCGGGTGTAGTGGAGTTGGAGGGCAGTGTGGAGCGAACAAGGGAGTCACGGAGAGAGTGGTCTCTCCAGAAAGCAGACAAGGGTGGGGATGGAAAAATGTCTTGGGTGGTGGGGGCGGATTGTAGATGGCGGAAGTGTCGGAGGATGATGCGTTGTATCTGGAGGTTGGTGGGGTGGAGTGTGAGGACGAGGGGGATCCTCTTAGGGCGGTTGTGGTGGGGGCGGGGAGTGAGGGATGTGTTGCGGAAAATGCGGGAGATGCGGTCAAGGGTGTTCTCGACCACTGTGGGGGGAAAGTTACGGTCCTTGAAGAACTTGGACATCTGGGATGTGTGGGAGTGGAATGCCTCATCGTGGGAGCAGATGTGGCGGAGGCGGAGGAATTGGGAATAGGGGATGGAATTTTTGCAGGAGTGGGTGGGAGGAGGTGTATTCTAGGTAGCTGTGGGAGTCGGTGGGCTTGAAATGGACATCAGTTACAAGCTGGCTGCCTGAGATGAAGACTGAGAGGTCCAGGAAGGTGAGGGACGTGCTGGAGATGGCCCAGGTGAACTGAAGGTTGGGGTGGAAGGTGTTGGTGAAGTGGATGAACTGTTCGAGCTCCTCTGGGGAGCAAGAGGTGGCGCTGATACAGTCATCAATATAACGTAGGAAGAGGTGGGGTTTGGAGCCTGTGTAGGTGCGGAAGAGGGACTGTTCCACGTAACGTACAAAGAGGCAGGCACAGCTGGGGCCCATGCGGGTGCCCCTGGCCACCCCCTTAGTCTGTAGGAAGTGGGAGGAATCGAAAGAGAAGTTGTTGAGGGTGAGGACGAGTTCGGCTAGGTGGATGAGGTTGTCGGTGGAGGGGGACTGGTCGGGCCTGCGGGACCGGAAGAAGCGAAGGGCCTGGAGGCCACCTGCATGCGGAATACAGGTGTATAGAGACTGAACGTCCATGGTGAAAATGAGGTGTTGGGGGCAGGGGGATTGGAAGTCCTGGAGGAGGTGGAGGGAGTGGGTGGTGTCATGGACGTAGGTAGGGAGTTCCTGGACCAAAGGGGACAAAATGAAGTCCAGATAGGTGGATTTGAGTTTGCTGGGGCAGGAACATCCACTTCACCAACACCTTCCACCCCAACCTTCAGTTCACCTGGGCCATCTCCAGCACGTCCCCCACCTTCCTGGACCTCTCAGTCTCCATCTCAGGCAACCAGCTTGTAACTGATGTCCATTTCAAGCCCACCGACTCCCACAGCTACCTAGAATACACCTCCTCCCACCCACCCTCCTGCAAAAAATCCATCCCCTGTTCCCAATTCCTCCGCCTCCGCCACATCTGCTCCCACGATGAGGCATTCCACTCCCACACATCCCAGATGTCCAAGTTCTTCAAGGACCGTAACTTTCCCCCCACAGTGGTCGAGAACACCCTTGACCGCATCTCCCGCATTTCCCGCAACACATCCCCGCCCCCACCACAACCGCCCTAAGAGGATCCCCCTCGTTCTCACACTCCACCCCACCAACCTCCAGATACAACGCATCATCCTCCGACACTTCACCATCTACAATCCGCCCCCACCACCCAAGACATTTTTCCATCCCCACCCCTGTCTGCTTTCCGGAGAGACCACTCTCTCCGTGACTCCCTTGTTCGCTCCACACTGCCCTCCAACCCCACCACACCCGGCACCTTCCCCTGCAACCGCAGGAAGTGCTACACTTGCCCCCACACTACCTCCCTCACCCCTATGCCAGGCCCCAAGATGACTTTCCATATTAAGCAGAGGTTCACCTGCAAATCTGCCAATATGGTATACTGCATCCATTGTACCCGGTGTGGCTTTCTATACATTGGGGAAACCAAGCGGAGGCTTGGGGACCGCTTTGCAGAACACCTCCGCTTGGTTCGCAGTAAACAACTGCACCTCCCAGTCGCGAACCATTTCCACACCCCCTCCCATTCTTTAGATGACATGTCCATCATGGGCCTCCTGCAGTGCCACAATGATGCCACGCGAAGGTTGCAGGAACAGCAACTCATATTCCGCTTGGGAACCCTGCAGCCCAATGGTATCAATGTGGACTTCACCAGCTTCAAAATCTCCCCTTCCCCCACCGCATCCCACAACAAGCCCAGTTCGTCCCCTCCCCCCACTGCATCCCAAAACCAGCCCAGCCTGTCTCTGCCTCCCTAACCTGTTCTTCCTCTCACCCATCCCTTCCTCCCACCCGAAGCCGCACCTCCATTTCCTACCCACGAACCTCATCCCACCTCCTTGACCTGTCCGTCTTCCCTGGACTGACCTATCCCCTCCCCACCTATACTCTCCTCTCCACCTATCTTCTTTTCTCTCCATCTTCGGTCCGCCTCCCCCGTCTCTGTATTTATGTCAGAACCCTCACCCCATCCCCCTCTCTGATGAAGGGTCTAGGCCCGAAACGTCAGCTTTTGTGCTCCTGAGATGCTGCTTGGCCTGCTGTGTTCATCCAGCTTCATACTTTATTATCTTGGATTCTCCAGCATCTGCAGTTCCCATTATTACTGTAAAGATCACTTTTAGTTTTGAACTGTGGGCTAAAAAAAAGGATAAAGATACAGCTTTAAACCAAACAAAACTGTGAAAGAAGATGCTGTTGCTCTAATAGTGAGTTACTGTCGTTGGCAGTTGTGTCTACAATATTACCTTATTCAAGTAGTGTGGGAAGATGCTGGACCTCTCAGCTCCGTGAGCATATCCAGGGCAATTTTGCCTGGAAACTGTCCTATGATTGATCTTTCAGTTGTGGGGTCACAGAGGCTCAGTCCAGTAACACCTGATTGGTTCCTGGGCAGGTAGCTACTGCCTGAATGTGGTCAGTAGAGGGGAAACATCGAACCTGCAAAGTATCTTCATCTCTTCCTAGTTCCTTTTCCTATGTCAAGTACGAAAAAGGAAATCAACTAAGTATTCTCGCACACCTTTTCCTTGTGACCAACTTTCATCTTCAGTGACATTGAAAGGTGAATCCTTAACTAATGAAAGAAAGACTGAGAATCCACATATCCAACACCTTGTTTCCTTGATTCAAAAGGACTTGAATGAAACTGAAAGAAAACTCTTCCTCAATGTTTGTGATCTGAACTGATCTAAAACGGTGCATCTGGTTTTTTGTTCCTTCCTCTCCCATGGTATTTATGCCTTGCCTTGCCTCATGTGTTTGCAATGCATAAGGGAACTTCCTTTTTTTAAAAATCCTACCCTTAAGTTATGGAGTTATTAGTTAGAAACTGTTTGATTATTATAGTTTTTTTTTCTTGCTAATGAAAAATGCAGTGACCATGTCCTTTTAGTTTGCAGTTGGGTAAAATGGGTAGTTTGATAGTTTATTCAAATTGTTATATTTGTGAGGTCTCAGGTAATAGTGGGTCTTGATTTCCCAAGCAGTACATTTCCCAGTACATTGTGGCAATGTTGGAGCACAACTTCTGCAAGGCAAACTTAAGAAAAGGAATCAGTGAATAAGTGGTGAGAAGACCACTGTCAGCAAGACCTCATTTGCTTGAGGGGTCATCATTCCAAAATCTTTGAGAAAATGGTGCAGCAAAACCACCAGCCACTCATGGAATCTCACCAGCATCCATCTACAATTGCCCTGGGAAGGTTGATTTTGAATACGGGGCAACAGTCTCCATGGCTGAGAGGGATAAAGCATTGAAAGAGTCAGACAAACAGCAAGTAATTTAAAAAGATATAGACAGAAGACTATTGGAATCAACAATAAAGGAAATACAGCAGAATATTTGGATAATCTATTCAAGCAAAGTCAACATAGAAACAATTTCCCCGTCATGAAACTAACGAATTTATTAGGATACTTTCAAGGAAGTCTCAACAGGATTGGATAGAGGAGAACCAGGCGATGTAGATGTGTTGTATGTGGACTTCCAGAAGGCATACAAGGGTACCTCACAAAAGCTTAAATTCCAAACTGTTAGCCCTACCATCCCAGACAAGTTGCTATGTAGTCACAGGACTGACCATGACCCACTCCTTTGATTGCAGAGACCTGGACCCCTGATCAAGAACATGCTAAATAGGCACCTGACCATAGCCATCCTCCAGACTAGTACTGGAGGCTGCCCCTGACGTAGCACGTGAAGGCACACTGACTGATGGCTACCTCCATGGATTTGATGAGGACAATTCCCTGAAGACTTTGAGACAAAGCTACCTCCTTGCTGCACGTGCAGTGTGTCTGTTACTTGAGCTGCTAGCACGTAGTGTAAATGTGAGATTGACATAGCACACTGCGTCAAACTATCAGCCTCCTTGACTGTAAGCTGTCTAATTATGTAACTGCATTTATTGGCATGGCAAGGCATGGAGGATGTGAGCACACCGATAGGTGCTAAGTGAGTGAGCGCTAACAGCACACTCAAGCAGTTCTGAGATGCAGCCTGATTCAAGCTGGATGCTTGCAAGAGCCAACCTTTCAATACTAGTTGCTGGTGTACCCTTCAATGCAAATCTATGCTTCCTAAAGTTATGGGCCAGACCGGACTCCCTCAAAATATATTAAGATAGCCTTGACACTAACATCTTATTTTAAAAGGTAAATGTCAGATGCTGTGTTCCAGATGCAATTTGACTGGTCAACATAACACAATTTATTCAAACAATATAGTTAAACAATAAAAGAAAAAAAGAACTTGGACTAACTGAAATCTATTAGAAAACTTAACAAAATATTTGATACAGTAACAATTACTAATTTACTTTTCCAATACAGTAACATCCCATAAAAACACCCTTGGAAAAAGGCAAATTCAGAAAACATTTGTCTTACATACAATCAAGCAAAACAGGAAGAGAACCCCTAGCTTTTGGCTGGAATTGAGAAAGCTTCAAGACCCCAACAGCAATTGCTGCAAAATACTAAACCTTAAAATCCCTAGTTCTGTGCATGGGAGCTCAAGCACGCCCATTCATTCTGCTTTTGTTGTTCCAGCTTTTAAAAAGAAACACGCAAGGCTTCACAAGCTGTTTATCTTCTCAAACTGCTCAGTGCCTCTCTAAAAGAAAGCAAGACAGAACACACTTACAGCCACAGCATCATCACACTAAGCAACCTGAGCATAGATCAGACAGTTACCGTAATATTCATGAGGGGTTGGAAAATGTCAGATACCAATGTCCACAGTTGCAGAAGGTACATGTCTGGTGTTGGTGATCATGCTGTGAGATATTGCTTGGTCTGAAGCAACACGGAATTTCTGCGCAGCCAGCAGCGAGCTGAAGTCACCAGATACCTGCTCTGATTTCCGTATCAATATTTCTCAGTTTAGCTTCAGCAGGTTTGATGATACGAACTAGAATATTAATGAGGAAAATTATGGCATTAATAAAGGTGTTTAACAAGCTATAATCCATTAATTGGCATGTCGTCACTGCCTAGCAAGAAACTTGCCTTGCTGCTCAGCAAAAGCATAAAGAAAGGTGTGACGCTCCCAACATTGAAATTGGCTTTGTCAGACTTTTTAATCTGATTCTGCAACAAATCTTGCCATAGCTCACATCAGTCAGACCCCCATAAGATTCTGCTCTGTGTTTGAACAATGAGATCCAAAACTCTCAATGTTTCTATGTCTCACACAGGGGAACGCAGTGGACTGTTAGGAGTCAGCAGGATTTGCAATGCTCCAGAATAAACTCTTTGTAATATTCCAGTATGACAGAACAAAGTTAATAAATGACATGAACAACGAAAAAGAGTCCAACAAGCTGTGAAGTTGGAAAGAATGTTACAACAGCAAGTTATATTTACATAGCAACTTGAAATTTCTTTAAGATGCTGCAGGAGGTGCTTTATATTGCACTAACTCATTCTGAAAAACTACAGCCCCTCTCTGTATTACACTAAGATGGAATACCCTGTTTTTAATACATTTTGATGTACCACATCCTGCCTCTAAAACAAAGATACATCACAAGCTGTTCAGTATAATGATGTAACTCATTCTCTCTAATATGCTTTGAGATATCATACCTTCACTCTAATACACTAATAAACAACATCCATTCTTCAATATATTTATTTACCACAATCTCTGCCTACATTTGATATACTACACATCTAAGATACTCTGATGTACAATGCCCCTGCTCTCTTATTTTCTGATAATTAAGATTTTGCTGCAAGTTAGGCAACCCAGTTTTCCACAGGGATCCTAAAGCAGATGCCAATTAAGGCATGCAAGAGGTTCCACATCTGTTTCAAAAATAAAATCATCTGACCCAATACGAAGTCAAACCTATTTCTGAAGCCTGTGGGCACCTAGGTGTTAGTTCTTGTTGGTTCAGATTTCTTCAGTGAATTGAGTGAATGCTCAGTAATATTAACAACAAAAAAATTACTTGAATTTATTTGCGCAATCATTCATGTTTTCAGTTGCAAATCTGACTGATTCTGTCCTGGAAGGACATTAAATTTGCATCTATTACAAAAAGAACATTGTGGAAATTAAAGGAATGCCATAAAGAGGGTTAAAAAAAATTAGAAAAGTGCTGGAAAAAAGCATCTCTAGCATCAGCAGCCACTGCTAAATCAGACTTGCAGTCAGGTTGCTAGAAAAAGGATCTGTAAACACAGCCAAGAGTCTGCAGATAGAAGATAGTACAGTTCATCTTGCTCTTTGATGGCTGCTATAGTCAAGTTGGATATATATGCTAATGGTGGGAAATAAGGATTGTTTAGTTTAGGTGCTTTTCCATGTGTTTTTGTTGAAGGTCAACCTTTGCTTTCTCACTGTCCTCAATGGCATCATTGATGATCCTTCTTCACTGATGACTTCATGAAATGGCCCTTGAAATAACTCCACAGAGGTCAGTATCCCATCACCATAATGTACATAGTACTTGACACTAATGCAGCTTCCTTATCACTCCTGTTTGTTAGACTCTGATTGGGACTGTTAACCTAGTCCAGTCAGGGAAGTCACATTCAGAGGTTCACCTGGCTAGCCCTATTGCAACAATTACATCTGTCCCTCTCCAAGTCCGGGGACGTGGGCCTGTTCTTTTTCTTGTAGCCTCACCTGGGGCATTTTCACACCGGATTTCATTCTTCCAAGTCAGCCTCAGATTCGGGCAACATGTACTGGACCTTAGCCTGCTTCTTGGGCCAAAATGCCTCAGAAGCAATTTATCCTCTTCTTCAGGCGGTGAAGGCTTCAAGGCTGGAACATCAGCTGTGTCTGTCTTAGACTCGAACATTTCTTTGATGCTAGGTAGAGGAGGAGGAGAATGTACAGGTTCTGACAGCTTTGAGGCTGTTCTGAGGGAGGAGGCATGTTTTGCTCTTGCCCCATTTGCAAGTTTGCAGCTTTCGTGGTTGTCTTACTCAATTCAGGCCCAGTGGCCATCTTTTGCTGTTTCGAGTCTGCATACCGGCAGCAACTACAATGCAATACAACCAGCCAGATCCCGAAGAAAATGTTGACCGTTTGGCTGAGGGTTGGAGATAAAGTGTAGAGCTGGATGAACGCAGCAGGCCAAGGTTCAGAACCCTCTCCCCCTCCCCCATTTCTGATGAAGGGTCTAGACCCAAAATGTCAGCTTTTGTGCTCCTAAGATGCTGCTTGGCCTGCTGTGTTCATCCAGCACTACACCTTGTTATCATCTCGGATTCTCCAGCATCTGCAGTTCCTATTAGCTCTGGCTGAGGGTTGGCCCTGTTTTGGGGTTTGGCTGTGGACTGTCCTGAGTCCCTCGGTTCAGGATATCTCCTGATTTGAGGTTTCGCAATTGCCTTAGCTTAAATGGTGTCTTCCAAGCTCAGTCAGCCGGGCGAAGGTGTCCACTTCCGTTGGCATACCCTGTAATTCTTATGCTCCACTTTCTGCATTTTCCAGTGACAAAGCCAGTTGTAGTGCCTGTTTGAACTTCAGTTGGGCTTCAGCTAGTTGGCGCTTTTGCACAGTTACATCATGAATCCCACATACCAATCTGTCTTTCAGCATCTCATTAAGAGTTAAACCAAAGTCAAATGCCTCTGCCAGTCTTAACCTCATCAAGAATCCAGACACAGATTGCCCTGGTTTCTGAACTGCTGAGTTAAACCGGTAAGCGTCTCAGAATTAGCAGAGGCTTGGGGTCATAATATTCCTTACCTGAGTCTGTCAAGTCTTGGAAAGTTTTAGTATCTGGTACTTTGGGAAACTTTAGGCTCCTAATAATCAAATAATCAGGAAAATTCTTCAGTGCTTTTCATTTGCCCACTTAAAATAACACATTCGTTCCACATAATAAAATGTGAGGCTGGATGAACACAGCAGGCCAAGCAGCATCTCAGGAGCACAAAAGCTGACGTTTCGGGCCTAGACCCTTCATCAGAGAAGGGGATGGGGAGAGGGTACTGGAATAAATAGGGAGAGAGGGGGAGGCAGACCGAAGATGGAGAGTAAAGAAGATAGGTGGAGAGAGTATAGGTGGGGAGGTAGGGAGGGGATAGGTCAGTCCAGGGAAGACGGACAGGTCAAGGAGGTGGGATGAGGTTAGTAGGTAGATGGGGGTGCGGCTTGGGGTGGGAGGAAGGGATGGGTGAGAGGAAGAACCGGTTAGGGAGGCAGAGACAGGTTGGACTGGTTTTGGGATGCAGTGGGTGGGGGGGAAGAGCTGTGCTGGTTGTGTGGTGCAGTGGGGGGAGGCGTCGAACTGGGCTGGTTTAGGGATGCAGTAGGGGAAGGGGAGATTTTGAAACTGGTGAAGTCCACATTGATACCATTAGGCTGCAGGGTTCCCAGGCGGAATATGAGTTGCTGTTCCTGCAACCTTCGGGTGGCATCCTTGTGGCACTGCAGGAGGCCCATGATGGACATGTCATCTAGAGAATGGGAGGGGGAGTAGAAATGGTTTGCGACTGGGAGGTGCAGTTGTTTGTTGTGAACTGAGCAGAGGTGTTCTGCAAAGCGGTCTCCAAGCCTCCGCTTGGTTTCCCCAATGTAGAGGAAGCCACACCGGGTACAGTGGATGCAGTATACCACATTGGCAGATGTGCAGGTGAACCTCTGCTTAATGTGGAATGTCATCTTGGGGCCTGGGATAGGGTGAGGGAGGAGGTGTGGGGGCAAGTGTAGCACTTCCTGCGGTTGCAGGGGAAGGTGCTGGGTGTGGTGGGGTTGGAGGGCAGTGTGGAGCGAACAAGGGAGCCACGGAGAGAGTGGTCTCTCAGGAAAGCAGACAGGGGTGGGGATGGAAAAATGTCTTGGGTGGTGGGGTCGGATTGTAAATGGCGAAAGTGTCGGAGGATGATGCGTTGTATCCGGAGGTTGGTAGGGTGGTGTGTGAGAACGAGGGGGATCCTCTTAGGGCGGTTGTGGCAGGGGCGGGGTGTGAGGGATGTGTTGCGGAAAATACGGGAGACGCGGTCAAGGATGTTCTCGATCACTGTGGGGGGAAAGTTGCAGTCCTTGAAGAACTTGGACATCTGGGATGTGCGGGAGTGGAATGTCTTATCGTGGGAGCAGATGCGGCGGAGGCAGAGGAATTGGGAATAGGGGATGGAATTTTTGCAGGAGGGTGGGTGGGAGGAGGTGTATTCTAGGTAGCTGTGGGAGTCGGTGGCCTTGAAATGGACATCAGTTACAAGCTGGTTGCCTGAGATGGAGACTGAGAGGTCCAGGAAGGTGAGGGATGTGCTGGGGATGGCCCAGGTGAACTGAAGGTTGGGGTGGAAGGTGTTGGTGAAGTGGATGAACTGTTCGAGCTCCTCTGGGGAGCAAGAGGCAAGTGGATGAACTGTTCGAGCTCCTCTGGGGAGCAAGAGGCATATTGGGGCCAATCTTCAACAGCAGGAGTCAAATTAATCAAACATCCCAGATAATCGCCTAAATGCTTACCCCAAATCAAAGACAACAGGTGAGAGTGAATTTCTTCAGGACTGTATTTTTCTCCCCTCATCACCACTGAAATAACTCCACAGAGGCTGGTGTCCCATCACCAAATCACCCTTGTTACGGACCAGTCCAGAACCCCTCAAAATATTTTAAGAAGATAGCCTAGACCATAACTTTTTCTTATTTTTAAAGGGAAATGTGAGGTGACTGTTCTAAATGCAATGCGATTGGTCAAACTACTTGCTGTTATGCAAAACACAATTTATTTGAAAACAGTAGTTAAAATACAACCAAAGAAAGAGGAGTTTGGAATAACAACTCTATGGGAAAACTTAAGAGAATAATTGTTAATAATTAACTGTTCCAATACAGTAACATCCCATAAACACACCCCTTCAGAAAATTCAGACAGATTCACACATGCAGTTCTCCTATACAGGAGGGCAGCACGGTGGCTCAGAAGTTAGCACTGCTGCCTCACAGCACTAGGGTCCTGGGTTCGATTCCATTGTTGGATGACTTGCTGTGTGGAGTTTGCACATTCTCCCTGTGTCTGTGTGGGTTTCCTCCAGGTGCTCTAGTTTCCTCCCACAATCCAAAGATGTCCAGGATAGGTGGATTGGCTATGCTAAATTGCCCATGGGATTGGTCTGGGTGGGATACTTGGAGGTTCAATGTGGACTTGTTGGGCCGAAGAGCCTGTTTCCATACTATAGGCATTTTACGATTCTAAAATTCAGAAAGAGCAGCAGCCAGGAGACATTCACCGAAGCTTCAACTCTGTTGAGACCCCAATAGTTTCTAATGCTACTGAAAACCAGAAATCCTAATCTGTGAAAGCTGGCTAGACCCATTCAGGCTGTCTTCAAAAAAACCCAAAGCTGCCCACACCATTGACTCAAGTAGTTGCAACTAGCCAGCTCAGACCTCTTGTTCAATTTCTGCCTTAAAAAGAGGCCAGGTCAAAAAAACCTCTTAAAGCTACAGCATCATCATACCCTTTATTTTCATGTTCATAGTAGCTGACACTGGTCCAGCTTCCTAAAAGTCAACTATCAAAGTGAACAGAACTTCTGACACTTCTGTTTATATCTGTCAGCCAGGGCTTCCTGACTGCAGCTGTTAACCTGGTGCAATCGGGGAACTCACGTTCTATAAGGTGCACCTGACTAACCTTGTTACAATCACTACAGCCCTCTTCCAGAACAACCCAGGAGTTCAACCTGGATAAATGCGAGGTGATGCATTTTGGAAGGTTGAATTTGAAAGCTGAGTACAGGATTAAGGATAGAGATAGAGGAAGCTGATGTGCTGAAAATTTTGTCAAACATTAAGATTGACAAGTTGCCAGGCCCGGACCAGATTTGTCCTCGGCTGCTTTGGGAAACGAGAAATGCAATTGCTTCGCCACTTGCGAGGATCTTTGCATCCTCGCTCTCCACTGGAGTCGTACCTGAGGACTGGAGAGAGGCAAATGTAATTCCTCTCTTCAAGAAAGGAAATAGGGAAATCCCCGGCAATTACAGACCAGTAAGTCTCACGTCTGTCATCTGCAAGGTGTTAGAAAGGATTCTGAGGGATAGGATTTATGACCATCTGGAAGAGCATGGCTTGATCAAATGCAGTCAACACGGCTTTGTGAGGGGCAGGTCATGCCTCACAAACCTTATCGAGTTCTTTGAGGATGTGACTAGAAAGGTTGATGAGGGTTGAGCTGTGGATGTGGTGTATATGGACTTCAGTAAGGCATTTGATAAGGTTCCCCATGGTAGGCTCATTCAGAAGGTCAAGAGTAATGGGATACAGGGGAACTTAGCTGTCTGGATACAGAATTGGCTGGCCAACAGAAGACAGCGAGTGGTAGTAGAAGGAAAATATTCTGCCTGGAAGTCAGTAGTGAGTGGTGTTCCACAGGGCTCTGTCCTTGGGCCTCTACTATTTGTAATTTTTATTAATGACTTGGATGAGGGGATTGAAGGATGGGTCAGCAAGTTTGCAGACGACACCAAGGTTGGAGGTGTCGTTGACAGTATAGAGGGCTGTTGTAGGCTGCAGCGGGACATTGACAGGATGCAGAAATGGGCTGAGAGGTGGCAGATGGAGTTCAACCTGGATAAATGCGAGGTGATGCATTTTGGAAGGTCGAATTTGAAAGCTGAGTACAGGATTAAGGATAGGATTCTTGGCAGTGTGGAGGAACAGAGGGATCTTGGTGTGCAGATACATAGATCCCTTAAAATGGCCACCCAAGTGGACAGGGTTGTTAAGAAAGCATATGGTGTTTTGGCTTTCATTAACATGGGGATTGAGTTTAAGAGTCATGAGATCTTGTTGCAGCTGTATAAAACTTTGGTTAGACCGCACTTGGAATACTGCGTCCAGTTCTGGTCGCCCTATTATAGGAAAGATGTGGATGCTTTGGAGAGGGTTCAGAGGAGGTTTACCAGGATGCTGCCTGGACTGGAGGGCTTACCTTATGAAGAGAGGTTGACTGAGCTCGGACTTTTTTCATTGGAGAAAAGGAGGAGGAGAGGGGACCTAATTGAGGCATACAAGATAATGAGAGGCACAGACAGAGTTGATAGCCAGAGACTATTTCCCAGGGCAGAAATGGCTAACACGAGGGGTCATAGTTTTAAGCTGGTTGGTGGAAAGTATAGAGGGGATGTCAGAGGCGGGTTCTTTACACAGAGAGTTGTAAGAGCATGGAATGCATTGCCAGCAGCAGTTGTGGAAGTAAGGTCATTGGGGTCATTTAAGAGACTGCTGGACATGCATATGGTCACAGAAATTTGAGGGTGATTACATGAGGATCTATGGTTGGCACAACATCGTGGGCTGAAGGGCCTGTTCTGTGCTGTACTGTTCTATGTTCTGAACACCACCAGAGGGAAGCATGTTTTTTTGCTATATTTGAGGAAATTATTGATGTGTTCAGACGACCTGTAGTTCTGCTCAAGTTGATCCATCCACTTAAATGTTGTTAAAGGATCAAGTATCAAGTGTTTAGCATACTTAACTTTGTCATGTTGGTTCAAGACCTAATCAAAAAACGTAAGCTCACGAATGCAGCTTGACACCTCCACTGCAGTGCTGAGGGGATGCCGTGCGATTATCTTGCGTGGGAACAAGATAAAATTCACATCAGTAGTACGTTCTACCTCTGTCAATTTTTGGCTTTTTTTTGTCCTAAGTTCCAGGATCATAAGATATGTAAAATGGGCTGTACACTCGCTACCAGCAGTTTTACTACTGTACCAAATCAAGATCTACCCTGCTGTATCTGAACCACACTTAATTTACGTTTTTTCTTAATTTTTAGGATCTCTTTTATGACAGCAAATCCTTTCTAACTGTTTTATTCAAAGGTGTTCAAAAATTAAAACAAACAATAGTCCCTATTATACTTAAAAGGGTAATGTAATCATTTTGCGTTCATTTAATAGCAGATAATTGCTCCCAGACTGAACCACTGCTCCACTCCTCATTAATTTATTTTATTTCAGACCCATAAACTCAACTGGAAACTGAAGAAATAAGAAGCTCCCAGCAGTACAGCAAATGATAGCTCACATTGCTAATAACTCACCTTTCAGAGACGCTGCAAGCTGCACGAAGTGGCTATTCCCTACAGCCTCCATTGCACACTTCGACCCTTTTGAGTCGAGCCACAAATAGGAATGCAGGTTCTGAAGCAGCTCAAACCTCATGGCCCAAGGTGCAGCTACCATGACCAGTGTGGTGGTTTTTACGTTGTTGTTCCCACATAAATTTCCCCGTCACCGACGCAAAAAGCCCCTACACACGATCGCAGCCAATTGGTCTGAGTCAAAAGGCCGAGATCAGTATGGTATAAAAAGGGACCCTCCCCAAAGTCGTGGTGTCAAACAGAGCAACCCATCCTAAGACTCAAACGCTCCGCTCGTGCTTCTCCCAACGGGTTGACCTCTCTTCCCGCCATGCTATGGGTGCTTTTGGCTTCACCAATCAAAACTCATCTCTTTTGGCAGCTCTTCGGCCCGTCGCGTTGTGACGCTTTGTTTTGAGTTTCTTTCGTGCTTATCCTTTAACTGCAGCAGTGTGATCTCAGAAATCAGCTGCCTGATATGGTTTATAATCAAATAAATATGATAACAAAAACTGTTCGACGATTTCAACAGGTAAATTATTTCGCCACCAAAACTGAGGAAAAAAGGTCAGGTTCCTTGAATGAACAACGTATGCGCGTATTAGTTGATTTGTCTGCATGGAGCTAAAACTGTAAATTGTTCCCCAACCCCACACGTTTCTATCTCCTTCCCAAAATCCACAAACCTGCCTGCCCTGGTCGACCCATTGCCTCAGCCTGCTCCTGCCCCACCGAACTCATCTCCACCTATCTGGACTCCATTTTCTCCTCTTTGGTCCAGGAACTCCCTACCTACGTCCGTGACACCACCCACGCCCTCCACCTCCTCCAGGAGTTCCAATTCCCTGGCCCCCAACACCTCATTTTCACCATGGACGTCCAGTCCCTATACACCTGTATTCCACATGTAGATGGCCTCAAGGCCCTCCGCTTCTTCCTGTCCCGCAGGCCCGACCAGCCCCCCTCCACCGACAACCTCATCCGCCTAGCCGAACTCGTCCTCACCCTCAACAACTTCTCTTTTGATTCCTCCCACTTCCTACAGACTAAGGGGGTGGCCATGGACACCCGCATGGGCCCCAGCTATGCCTGCCTCTTTGTAGGTTACGTGGAACAGTCCCTCTTCCGCACCTACACAGGCCCCAAACCCCACCTCTTCCTCCGTTACATTGATGACTGTATCGGCGCCACCTCTTGCTCCCCAGAGGAGCTCGAACAGTTCATCCACTTCACCAACACCTTCCACCCCAACCTTCAGTTCACCTGGGCCATCTCCAGCACATCCCTCACCTTCCTGGACCTCTCAGTCTCCATCTCAGGCAACCAGCTTGTAACTGATGTCCATTTCAAGCCCACCGACTCCCACAGCTACCTAGAATACACCTCCTCCCACCCACCCTCCTGCAAAAATTCCATCCCCTATTCCCAATTCCTCCGCCTCCACCGCATCTGCTCCCACGATGAGGCATTCCACTCCCGCACATCCCAGATGTCCAAGTTCTTCAAGGACCGCAACTTTCCCCCACAGTGGTCAAGAACACCCTTGACCGCATCTCCCGCATTTCCCGCAACACATCCCTCACACCCCACCCCCGCCACAACCGCCCAAAGAGGATCCCCCTCGTTCTCACACACCTCCCCACCAACCTCCAGATACAACGCATCATCCTCCGACACTTCCGCCATTTACAATCTGACCCCACCACCCAAGACATTTTTCCATCCCCACCCTTGTCTGCTTTCCGGAGAGACCACTTCTCCGTGACTCCCTTGTTCGCTCCACACTGCCCTCCAACCCCATCACACCCGGCACATTCCCCTGCAACCGCAGGAAATGCTACACTTGCCCCCACACCTCCTCCCTCACCCCTATCCCAGGCCCCAAGATGACTTTCCATATTAAGCAGAGGTTCACCTGCACATCTGCCAATGTTGTATACTGTATCCACTGTACCCGGTGTGGCTTCCTCTACATTGGGGAAACCAAGCAGAGGCTTGGGGACCGCTTTGCAGAACACTTCCGCTCGGTTCGCAATAAACAACTGCACCTCCCAGTCGCAAACCATTTCCACTCCCCCTCCCATTCTTTAGATGACATGTCCATCATGGGCCTCCTGCAGTGTCACAATGATGCCACCCGAAGGTTGCAGGAACAGCAACTCATACTCCGCTTGGGAACCCTGCAGCCCAATGGTATCAATGTGGACTTCACCAGCTTCAAAATCTCCCCTTCCCCCACCGCATCCCAAAACCAGCCCAGTTCGTCCCCTCCCCCCACTGCACCACACAACCAGCCCAGCTCTTCCCCTCCACCCACTGCATCCCAAAACCAGCCCAACCTGTCTCTGCCTCCCTAACCGGTTCTTCCTCTCACCCATCCCTTCCTCCAACCCCAAGCTGCACCTCCATCTCCTACCTACTAACCTCATCCCACCTCCTTGACCTGTCCATCTTCCCTGGACTGACCTATCCCCTCCCTACCTCCCCACCTATACTCTCTCCACCTATCTTCTTTTCTCTCCATCTTCGGTCCGCCTCCCCCTCTCTCCCTATTTAATCCAGAACCCTCACCCCATCCTCCTCTCTGATGAAGGGTCTAGGCCCGAAATGTCAGCTTTTGTGCTCCTGCGATGCTGCTTGGCCTGCTGTGTTCATCCAGCCTCACATTTTATTATCTTGGATTCTCCAGCATCTGCAGTTCCCATTATCACAAATTGAAACCAGTATTTAGTGGGATTTAAGATGCCAGTATCGATTCCTAACAGTCTAATACTGGAATCGTTAACCCCTTTAAATAGTGTCAAAAAAAAAATCATGGTTATGTTCTAAACTAAAACAAAACAACTGTGGATGCCAGAGATCCCAAACAAAAACAAATTGCTGGAGAAACTCAGCTGGTCTGGCAGTATCTGTGCAGAAAAAGCAGAGTTCACGCTGGCCCATCTTCTGGTCGGCCAGGACCACGCAGTTAACTCTGCTCTCTCCAGCAATTTCTGTTCAGGGGTTATATTATCCTCAGCCACTGTGAGGGTTGGTCGATCGTCCAAAGAAAACTCGAACAGAGATCAGTTAATTGAACAATAGAAGTTTCATGGTAAAACATGCAGATCACATTGGGAAAGGCTCCTCTTTCATTACTGTGTCTCAACTCGGTGCATCCGGATATAATGCTGACTGTATGCAGCACAATGTTATGTGGTTGTAGGTTATAGCTGAGGGAATGGATGGAAAGTATTTTAGGATTGATGCTCTAAAAAAGGTTGGCTATTTTTAGAGTGGATTAGTTGCATGGTCTGGATGTTTGCATCCCAAGTTGCTAAGGAAAATGGTGTGGAGATAATGTAAGAGCTTTCCACAATCTTCTAATCCTCTCTCAAACCAGGGAGGTGCCAGAGGATTTGAGATTTGCAGATATGGAAACTTATTATTTACATTCTTAAATGTTGTAGGCAGTTAGTTTAGCAACAGCAATTGGTCAGATTTTAGAAACAACAATCAGACAAGAAAGATCAAGTCACTTGAGAAAGTTTGAATTAATTTCAGAAAACTAATATGATTTCTGAAAAAAAAGTTTGTGCTTCACTGATCTCATTAAGCTATAGATGTTCTTCATATGGAGTTTTAGAAAATGCTTGATAAAGTGCTTCATAAAAAATTAGCAACATTGACTCTTAGTAAATAGTAGGTCATTGTCAGATTTGTTCAAATAACAGCAATTATTGGGACATAATTATTTATCAGATTGGAAGACGGTTCTCCAAGATTCAGAGCTACAACTAGTAATTTTTGACAACTTATATTGGAACATAAAGTAAAATTTCAAAATTTGCTAATGATACCAAACTTGGAAATGTGGCAGTGAGAATGATACCCACCTAATTGCAACACAATATTGATAGGATATTAGAATGGGCAAAGTGGCAGATGGACATCAATACAGAGAAATGTGAGTTGACACGTTTTCGTAGACAGAACAAGGAGAGGCAATATAAATAGTTGGCACAGTTCTAAAGAGAGTACAGGGACAGAGGGACCTGGAGGTTTATGTGCATGCATCTTTGAAATTTTTGTGGTATACTGAGGAAGTTGTTAGCAAATCATTTGTGATCTTCAACTTCATAAATAGAGGTTTGGAGCAAAATCAGAAATGTTACACCGGAACTTTATAAAGCTTTGGTTAGGCTGAGTGGAGCTCCCTACAGCACTGGCATTGCCCAATGCTGTCTGGTGCATGACATACTACTGGACATGATGAAATAAACTGCACTCTCTTAACAATGACTTTTCCTTCTAATCACCAGGTCCAGCAGAAACCCCCTGACTCCTCCTTTTGGCTATTTCCATTGCTATCTGCACTACTGGGTAGTCTGGTAGAATAAAGACTTCCCTGTCTCAGCACTTCTCCTCAGGCTCAGAAATCACACAGGTGAAGGAGTGAGGCTCTGAAAACTTGAGTTTTCAAATAAACCTGTTGGACTATAACCTTGTGCCATGTCGATTTCTGACCTTGTCCATCTCAGTCCGACACCGGCACCTCCACATTACTTCTCCTCATCCTATTTGGACATTTTTCCTGAAATGATAGAAAGACCAAAATAAGGTGCCACTGTGCAATAGGAGCAATACGTCTCAGGGTGACAGTTTCCCAGTAGCTCTTTGGCTGGGAGCCATTCTGGGGAGTTTGTATATGCCCAAAGCACACATACCGCCAGGTTTTTAGGAACAGATTGTGCCTGAGGCTCCTCAGGTGGTGTGTCTGCTGGAATGTGCAAGCTCTGAGACTATTCCAGATCGTTGGAAGTTTCATTTACCTGCCTGAAAATATGAAATTGTTTTACAGCATTAGACCCATGTTTTTCTTGGTTTCTTTCTGCAGCTGATGGCAGCCATAATCTGAACCGAAACCACTTGAATTTCTGATGGGGCCCTTTTGCCACCTTTAGATATAGAACCTCCCTTCTTTGTCCCCCAACATTAGATTCAGGTTCATATCAATAAACAAAGGAGCAGCTCTCTCCCAGGTGCCATGTCTCCAGTCCTGTTGACTCATATCACGTCACTCTGAAACAATAGAAGACTTTGCCAGAAGGTGTAAATCTCTCCCTTAGCCTCAGAACAACCAGCATCCTCAGTGACAGATGTTGTGAAGAGTCTAAATCCCAACACTTCATCTCATCCATCATTGTACTTGCCCTCACTGGCTGTAATTGAACAGGAAACCCATCTTCATATTAATTAAGGGCTCACCAGCATGAAACCTTTGACTTGAACCAGTTACCAGAGACAGGTTTCATAAATGGAAACAAACCCAGCCATTGTTCCCCCCTTCTGTCTGTGAATCTTCAGCCTGGGGTCTTTGTTTAATGTCTCATCAAAAAGCCAGCATATCCAATAGTGCTGCACAGAAATGAATGCTTGAATTAAGTGTTAAATTTCTGGCTTGAAGCTTGAATCCATGATGCACTGAAACAAGACTGCCATAAGTCTGCTGTAAACATCTTCGTTTTACTTTCTCACCATCATTTTGTCAACCTCACAGCTACTTCATGCCATTAGGAAAAACACTGTACTTGATTATTTATCCCTGTTACAAGGAGTAATGGGAAACTGACTGATTGAATTTCATAAAATTTTATCTTGTTCGTTTGTATACTTTTGTTTACATATGATCTGGTGTCACATTAGCGTTTATCATAGAGTCATAGAAAAGGAAAGAGACCCTTCAGTCCAACTTGTCCATGCTGACCAAATATTCTACAACAGTCTAGTCCCATTTGCCAGCATTTGGCCCATATCCCTCTAAACACTTCCTTTTCATATAACCATCCAGATGTCTTTTAAATGTCGTCATTGTACCAGCCTCCACCACCTCCTCTGGCAGCTCATCCCATATTGGCACCACCTTCTGTGTGAAAAGGTTGCCCCTAGGTCCCCTTTAAATCTTTCCCCCTCACCTTAAACCTGTGCCGTCTAGTTTTGGACTGCCCTACTGGGGGGAAAAGACCTCGACTATTCACTCTATCCATGTCCCTCAAGATGACATAAAGTTCTACAAGTTCACCCCTCAGCCCCTGAGGCTCCAGGGAAAATAGCCCCAGCCTATTCAGCCTCTCCCTATAGTTCAAATCCTCCAACCCTGGCAACATCCTTGTATATCTTTTCTGAACCTTTTCATGTTTCATAACATCTTTCCTATAGCAGGTTGGCCAGAATTGAACACGGTATTCCTAACCAATGTCCTGTACAGTGGCAACGTGGCCTCCCAACTGCTGATCTTAATGCACTGACAAATAATGGAAAGCTTGCCGAAAGCCCTCTTCACTAGCCCATCTTTCTGTAATTGCACATGTAAGGAACTATGAACCTCCACTCCAAGGTCTTTTTGTTTGGCAACACTCCCCAGAGCCCTACCATTAAGTGTATAAGTCCTGCTCTGATTTGCCTTTCCAAAATGCAGCGCCTCAAATTTATCTAGATTAAACTCCATCTGCCAGTCCTTGGCCCATGTGCCCATCTGATCAAGGTCCTGTTATACTTTGAAGTAATCTTCACTGTCCACTACACCACCAATTTTTGTGTCATTGCAAATTTACTTACCATATCTCCTATTCACATCCAAATTCATAATATCATTACAGATTTCAGTATTCAATAGTTTCTTAAATTATTTTCATTTTAAGTTTTATTATTCTTTATGTTTCGTTTTACCATTATGAACCTCCATCACTAAGTTTCACTCCCACAATTTATCCAATTGGTATTCCTAATTTTACCATTTCTTTACCTATATAATAGAACATTATAAGGTTATCTCCCAGACGTAGCCTTTCCTGACTTAAAAAATAATGTCTGCAACTCATAATTCACATTCCAAATAAATGAGAACAGAGTGAGTGAGATTCATCAACCTAAGGACTGGAGGAGGAGCTCGGCCCCAGTGAGAGCCAGCACCCTCATTTGGCAGGGAAGAGAGGGCCTGAAAGAATCAGTACCTTCCGGACTGGATGGGATCTGAACTCCATTGAGAATCGATATCTTCACACATAATATGGTTGAGTTGATACTGGGCCTAAATTACTGGAATGCTGCCTTGAACACTCCTATTGTTACTCTGGATAACTAAATTGTTTTCCTGCTTTGTAATTGAAGGAATGGAGATTCTGCCGATCCATTACAAGACCAGTTACATGAAAGAAGTGCGACAGAGGTGTTATTGTCTTGGCCCCTATGGGAGTTGATGTTTATCTTGATAAGAATTTGTAAACTTATGAATATTGTGAGCAAAAGGACCTTGAATAATAAAAGTTTTGTTTTATAAAAAGTTGAGTATCAACCCCTTTTATCGAAGTTATCAACCATGAATCAAGATGGTGGCAGGAAACAACTGAAGTGCACTCAGTCCTGCAAAGTGCAGTAGGCAGGTTATCTTCAAAACCACTAGGATTACGCTGCTTGTATTTTTGTGTTAAAATAACACTGCTTCCAGAAACACTGATATCAGGTATCAGGTCTAATAAATAAAGAAAACCCCTGATCAAGTGATGGTCTGTCATAAGAAAATTAATGAATTGTGAACAAGGCAGGAATATTTTGATTATATTTTTCACTGATATGCTGATTTTCAAAAAAAATGTCACTTCCTTTTTGAGAAAACTGAATCAGGGAATGATTCACAGTTACTTGGAAGTAGAAGCATTTCTTGTCCTAAAATATTTCCAATTCCATGTTCACAGTTGCAAAAAGCTAACAGGTTTATTAATGCCCTTTAGAGAAGAAATCTGAGTAGCTCTGAAGTGACCTGATAAGCTACTAAATTATATTAAACTGCTGTATCATTTCAAGAAAGCAACTCAATTTCTTAGTCCAATCAAAGGAGCAGTAAAAGTTCCTCTTGCTAATGATTCTCACATCCTGAGAATCCATAATTTTAAGAAGAGAGTTTTCCAAAATATATGTTACTAATATGACCAGTTTATGAGCTAATCTTACTTGCAGAATTAAATTTAGGTGCAGAGGTTTTATGCAGTTTGAATATATCAAGGGGGCACATTCTACTAGGATAGTGCCGAAGGGTTCTCACGCTTAGACTGCTGTGTAAATTCTTTGAAAGACTTTGGAAGGTGAATTTGACACATGTGTAGTTTTTTGTAGGGTCGTTAGTGTAATAACTTCCAGATCAACACAGCTCTCTCAAACAGCCCGCATCTCAGCAGCTGCTTCCCTCCTGCCAGAGACAGGCCTTCAGGCTCAATGTGGGTTACTGAACAAGCATGTTCCACTTCAAAAGGGCACTCAGCGGGTCTCCCCGCGTCTCAGATGTGTTGTGCTGCTGCAGCACAAATAACACAAAAAAGTGAGTTCTTCTTGTCTCCCCATGGTACCAGTACCATGAAATGCTTGTGAGTGTGTTTTCAAAGAGGCTTTTACAATTACGATGAAAGGATGAGAAGGATGTGACAATTTAATCCTCGATGTAGGATGATTTATGCAATGGTTGTACAAATCAACCAATGCATCATACATGAGCAATAATTTCTCTGTATTTGCGTGTCAGTGTTTTATCAACACAGAATTACTCTTCCCTGCAGTTCATATGCCAAGGATTCCAGTCATCGGGGTTGGTGTGTTAGTTCAAAGTGTTCTGAGGTTTGGCCAAGGTGGTAACACTAATGAGGAATAATAGAGACCTCTGAAAGCTGTATGAGTTATGCAGAACATATGTGACATCTCACTATTGTGTGTGACATCAATGTGTGTGATCATTATTGAGTTGCAGAATTATTGTTAGGTGTACAAGGTCATTAGACGATGTGAACTGTTAAAGTTGTGCAGATCAGACTGATGTGCGCTAGAGACGAGGCTCAGCCCAGTTAATTATGCCACAGTTAGTCCTTCGTATAGTTGCTATAATTTTTCTTTCACTGGAAGAAATCTTTAGATAGTTCTCAAACACTACTAATCTCTATTGTGGAGGAACATCAGTATATTCTTAACAACATTTCCCTTCATCTGTAACCATGGTTTCCAATCACTTGCAAGAAAATAGTGGAATCAAACTGGTCAGTGGGGTGTTAGGTCTTCTTTCTTTTGTTATAGCCTGGAGAACTCAGTGCCAATGAAACTTTTATAGAAAAAGAGTAAATTTATGGCACAAAACAAGGCCATTTTGCTCACTGTACCCGTGCCAACCAAAGTAAGGATCTCCAGTTTACCTATCCTTCTAGCATCCAGTCCATAGTTCGATAACTAAAGGTGCCTAATATGCGTGCTCATTGATTTCTGTATACTTTACAAGGTTTCCAGCTTCTCCCACTCTTACAGGTGCTGAGTTCCAGGCTTCTACTGCCCTGTGGATGAAATAGGTTTAAATACAACATTTAAAAGGCATCTGGATGGCTATATGAATAGGAAGTAAACCCTTCATGGGACATGGGCCAAATGCTGGCAAATGGGACTAAATTAATTTAGAATATCTGGTCGGCATGGATGAGTTGGACCGAAGATCTGTTTCCATGCTATATATCTCTAGACACTAATTCATACAACAGTTACTTCAACCAATGCCCCTGCCTATTGACTTCAGAAGTAGGTTCTTTCCATCCATTCTATCTTGGCTGTTCCTGTAATGCAGTAACCAGAGCTGTATGCAGTATTCCTCCAGCTGTCGTCTAGTGTTTTAGCGTAACTAACATGAGCTCCCTGTTCTTACACTCAAAGCTTTGGCCAATATTGAAAGTATAATATACTTCTTCTTGACCATATCTCTGGAACATTTTCAAACACATTATTGCTCATTCTAAATGCTTTTGAGTAAATGATGGTGGACTACCTTCTAGATCCACTGTAGTCCATGTGATGTATGTACATCCATAGATCTTTCAACTTGAAGGTATTTATTTCTTTGTGTTCAGACACATTGTGATGTGATGGAATTTGTGCCAAAATAAATCACTGCGTCACAAATTTTTAACAGCAGCAAAAAACAAATCTCTCCTCCATCCCAAAGAAATAACTGATGTAAATGACTTTTCAACATTGTTTATTGTCTACGTTAACACTAATTGCATATGACTCATAATTCTGCCTGTTTTTGAATCCAATGTATGAAAAAAAAGTAAACTTATTCCTTTAGAGACCAATCATCCTATTGCCCCTGCCCAGCACCAAAATACAAGAACATTGTCAACTGCATGTGAAATGGACTCAGAAGTAAAGAAGTACATAAACTCCTCTGATGCATTTCCAAGTGGTCAAGACGTGGCAGACCATTAAGAGGCTTTAAAAGTGGGAAAACTATATTAGACGTGTTAGACCTACACACAGGAAAATATTTAATTGATTAGTATAGGGAGAACTTTAAACTGTATCAACCTCAGGCTATGCCGATAAATGTTTGAACTTGGCACATAATGAAGGGATTAAACTTTCTTGATTCTCAACCCAAAAGGAATTTATGTCTCATGAGTTAACAATATCAATCCAATTCCCAAAATAAAAGTCTGCTGGGTTCACTATACATTGGAAACACCCCATTAACCTCCAGATTCAACACATCATTCTCTGCTACTTTCACCACCTGCAATCTGATCCCACTACGAAGGATATATTTCCCTCCCCACCCTTATCTGCCTTCTGGGGGGACTGCTCTCTCCGCGACTCCCTTGTCCACTCCACACTCCCCACTAGCCACACCATCCTCGGCACCTTTCCCTGCTACTGCAGGAGATGCTACACCTGTCCCTTCACCTCCGTCCCAGGCCCCAAAAAAACCTTCCACATCAGACAGATGTTCACCTGCACATCCACTAACGTGGTCTACTGTATCGACTGTTCCCAATGTGGGATCCTCTTTTATATCGGTGAGACCAAGCGGAGGCTCGGAGACCACTTTGTAGAGCACCCACGCTTGGTTCGTGACAAATGACAACACCTTCCAATTGCGAACCACCTCAACTCCCCCTCCCATTCCCTGGATGACATGTCCATCCTGGGCCTCTTCCAGTGTCACAATGACGCCACTCAGAAACTGGAGGAGCAGTACCTCATATTCAGCCTTGGCAGCCTACAACCAATCAGTCTCAAAGTGGACTTTACTAGCTTCAAAATCTTCCCACCCCCGCCTTATCCCAAGACCAAACCTCCTGCTCCTCGTTGCCTCCTTGATCTGCCCATCTTCTCTCCCACCTTTCCGTTCCTCTCCCCTCACTGACCAAGCCCCACCACTAGCTACCTGCACTCGCCTTTCAGCATCTCACCTACCTTCCTCAGCCCAAGCCTCCTCTATATTTATTTGAGTCCCCTTCCCCTCCCCGACTTCTGAAGAAGGGCCCCAAATCGAAATGTCAGCTTTCCTGCTCCTCTGATGCTGCCTGGCCTACTGTGTTCCTCCAGCTCCATACTGTGTTATTGGAAATGACAGTCATGTCATATCTTGGGAGAAGAACCATTTGACTATCTGGGACACAACCAACCTCTTTAATGTCACCTATTTCAAACCTGACTGCCAGGAGTCACTATAGGTTTGTTGCCAATAAGGCAGTTGGTCTGCAATTGAAGCCTGTGGATACATGACCAGCTCAACAAGTGCTGCTTTTGCAGTAACTTCACATTGTCTGAATGAAGTTCAGCCAGAGAATTTTAACTCAGAGACATGAATATGTGGAGCTAAATACTTCAACAAGGACCGGCAGGCAGTCTTCATGATGGAAAAGCAGTTGGATCAGAAAATCAGTTTTTGGTTTATTAGGACACTACAAATGGTTGGTGCAGACTATTAGAATAGCTAGGGAGGGGCACTGGTCATGTATTGGGGTTTACGTTGATGGTTTCAGTTTTCCAAACAATTGGTTGGGCTCTGGGATGAATTTTGACAGTATATTCCATTTAAGAATCTATCCAAAAAATGCTCATATCCACAATGCTTTTCTTTTCGGGACTCACATTCCCAAGTTCAGGAAAAGTGGGCACGGAGGTGACATGACCAATATAAAATAACCTTTATTAAAAACACTTCAATGTAATGTAAGAAATATTAGTACATAATAAATTCTTTAATCATTTCCATGTTAGTTAATAAATATTTGAAAATGTTGTAACATTTTGAACTGGAGCCATTTTTCCTACTGTTTGATCCCATTGGGAGGGAGTACTCTTTGTACGAGTCAATTGAATGAGAAAAGACCTGTCAGAATGCCCAGGGCACATTGCCATCCAGGTGCCTTCATGCACTGTGGTCTGATCATTACATCATTTTTCTTCCTATCTTTAATACTCACTTACACCTACCCCAGCCTTCCTGCTGAGTCAAGTAATGGTCCAGTTCTTCTTTGAATCCAGACAGTGTATTTACTGTGGAAAGTTAGTCTGTGACTTCAAGACTTAATCTTTTAAGTTTTGTCAAACTTGTGTTATTTTTCTGTTCCAGTTGTATCTTTAATGTCTCAGACCTTTGTCCCTCTTGCTCACAATGACTCATATATCCAACTACCTCTAATCTTTTTATACAGAGAAGAAAATTAGTCAGTTGTAGAGTTCAAAATTGATAAGGAGTTTGTATTGGATAAGCTATTGGATTTGACAGGATATCTAGGACCAGAAGAGACATTTGAAGAATTTAATATTTGAGGAAAGTGAGACTCAAAATTGCAGAGACACTGGCCATAACCTTTTAGTCTTCCCGAGACTTGGGGCTGGTGCCAGAGGACTGGAGAATTGCCAACATTATGCCCTTGTTCAAAAAGAAAAACAAGCCCAACAATTACAGACAGGTCAGTCTAACTTCAGAAGTGGGGAATTATCATAAAAAAATTCAAGACAGGGTTAATAGTTACATGGACAAATGTGGTGTAATTGGGGGAACCAGTATGGATTTCTTAAGGAAAAGTCCTGTTTAACTAACTTGCTGGACTTATTTGAAGAGTTAACAGAGGATTATGATGATATAGTGTACATTTATTTTCAAAAGGTACTAAATTTAATACAGCACTACACAACATAGTGTGAGGGAAGTTAGAACTCATGGGATAAAAGCAAAAATAGCAACATGGATACAACCACTGTCTGAATGGTAGAAAACAGAGTAATTGTCTTCCAAACTGGCAGCAAATTTGCACTGAATAGGTATTTGGAATTAGATCAACCATGAACTCATTAAATATCTTGGCGTGAGAGGCTTGATGGCCTACTCCTGCTCCGATGTACCCCAGGGTTCAGTTTTACGATTCTACATCTTAGAGTGCAGGGGGACAGTTTCAAAGTTTGCAGATCCTACAAAATTTGGGAGCATTGTAAGCTATGATGACAGTGTAGAATTTCAAAAGGACAATAACAAATCATGGTGGATGGCTAGGCAGATGAAATTCAATGCAGAGAAATGTGAGGTAGTACTTTTTCTAGAAAGAACTTGGAGAAGCAGAAAAAAAAATAGGGTACTACTTAAAACATGTAGGAGCAATGAGTCCTGGACATGAATGTTCACAAGTCATTAACAATGGCAGGACAGGTGGAGAGTGTGGTTAATAAAGCATACAGTATTCAAGACTTTATTAATAAGGCAAGAGAGGTTAAGAATAGGGAAGTTTTTGTTGAATCTATATAAGATAATAGTTCAACATCAGCTGGAGTATTATGTACATTTCTGGTGCCACACTTTAGGAAGGATGTGGGTGTATTGGAGGAAGTACAGAAGAATGATTCCAGAGATGAGTAATATCAGTTATTAAGATATTTCGAGCAAGTTGGGACTAATTTTTAGTGTTCATTTGCTCGCCGAGCTGGTTGTTCTGTGGTGTGCAGTTGTATCGCTACCAATCTAGGCAACATCATCAATGCAGCCTCTAGTTGAAGTATTGGTGTTCTGGTCTGTTCCAAATTGGTGTGATGGGTCTTCTGGTTCTGTTTTTCAGCAGCGGTCTGTATACGGGGTCTATTTCTATATGTTTGTTAATGGAGTCCCGTGTTGAGAACCAGGCCTCCCGAAATTCCCTTGCATGTCTGCTGTTCACTTGTCCTGGTATAGTTACTATGTCCTAGTTGAACTGGTGGCCTTCGTTGTCAGTATATATGGAGACAAGTGAATATTGGTCGTGTCTTTTTTACTGCCAGCTGTGTTTGCATATCCTGGTTGTCAGTTTCCTCCTTGTTTGTCCAATGTAATGCCTATTGCCTCGCTGCATGTGATTCTGTATATCACACTAGCCCTGTTTACTGTCGGTATGGGGTCTTTAGTCTTTGATAGCATTTGATACAGTGTTGATGTAGATTTGTGTGCAACCCTGATCCTAAAGAGGTCTAAAGAGTCTGACTGCCATTTCCCTACAATTTTTGATGTAGGGTAGAGTTACTAGTGTCTTTTGTTGTACCCTGTCCTTTGACTGTCACTTGTTTTGTAGGCATCAACAGACAAAACTTCTTGGGTATCTGTTGTCAGTAAATACTTTGTGCAGGTGTGCCCCTTCCAAACTCCAGAGTTCTGGGGTGTTGCAGTGTGATATGGCTTGTTTAAATAGTGTCTTAATGCAACTCTGTTGGTGAGGTAGTTGCAATTGAAATTCAGGATTTGATCCATGTGCGTGGCCTTCCTGTACACTTGGGTCTGGAATTAGCCATTAGTTAGCCTCTCTACTATTACATCAAAGCACACACTAGGACTGTTTAGACCACATAGGATGAGGGTTGCACACAAACCTACATCATCACTGCATCAAACGCTATCGAATACTAAAGACCCGATATTGACAGTAAACAGGACTAACGTGATGTACAGAATCCCATGCAGTCAATGCAATAGACATTACATTGGACAAACAGGAAGGAAGCTGATGACCAGGATACACAAACACCAACTGGCAGTAAAAAAACACGGACAATATTCACTTGTCTCAATACACACAGACAATGAAGGCCATCAGTTTGACTGGCACAAAGTGACTATACTCAGACAAGCGAACAACAGACATGCAAAGGAATTTCTGGAGGCCTGGTTCTCGACACAGGACTTTGTTAACAAATACATGGAAACAGATCCAGAATACAGACTGCTGCTGAAAAACAGAACTGCAAGTGATAAGTCCCATCATACCAGAGGATCATATAAATTCATAACAGAGCAGAACACCAATGCTTCGATTAGAGGTCGCATTGATGTTGTTGCCTAGAATGGTAACAAAATATCTGCACCCCACTAAACAAGCAGCGCAGTGAGCAAATGAACAAGCTCATCCACAACCCGAGCTACAAATTTTCACTAAAAATTTAGAAACCTATGAGATGGTTTTCCTTGGAGAGGAAAAAGTTAAAAGAAGACATTGAAATGATGAGCAGCCTGGACAGAATAAACTGTGATAAACATTTCCACTTGTAAAAATATTGAGTACAGGATTGCACAGATTTAAAGTGATTTGCAACAGAAGTAAATGTGATGTGAGATGAAAACTTTCACCCAGCAAGTAGTGCAGGTCTAGAATGCACTACCAGAAAGTATGGTAGAGGCAGTTCAAATGAGGGATTCAAGCGGGCATCAAATGATAATTTGATTAGAAGTAATGTACTGGGCAACACGGAAGATGCAGGAAAGTGACTGTTAGGGTGAATTCTCCATCATCAGGTACAATCACAATGGGCCAAATGGCCTCCTTCTGTGCTACGACCATTCTACGATTCTACGACACAAAGCTCCATGGGAAAGTAAACTGTGAGGAAAATGTAAGCAAAACTGCAAAGATATCTAGATATCCAAAAAAGAGATATGCTGCTGAAGCTCATCAGGACAGATAGAAGATTACTAAATTTCAAAGGGAGCAACAATGTATAACTGCATGTTTTGTTGGCAAGTTGACTATGATCAAATGAAGCGTTGGTTAGAGAATGCAACAGAGAACTGTTGCTCCCTACACTTCTGTTTATTGGCCATCCCTTACTGCTATTGGACAGCTCTTTAGTCAGACCCGGCTGTTTTTTTTTGCTTAAGAATGATATACTTGCACTAAAAGCTGAAAATGCTGGAGAAACTCAGCAGATTTGGTAGCATCTGTAGAGAGTGAAAGAGTGTTAAAGGTTAAGGTCCAATTTGACTTCTTCGGCACTGGATTCTAAATGGTTGTGACAAATATTCATATTGAGCTTGAGACATCAACTCTGCTTTTCTCTCTCCACAAATGCTACCAGACCTGCTGAGTTTCTCATGCAGTTTCTGTTTTTATTTCAGATTTCAAGCATCTGTTATATCATGCTTTTATAAAGATATACTTGGCTTACAGGCATTATCATGAAGATTCACTACATTTTTTTTGCTATGAACAGGTCATTCTATGAGGAGAAATTAGGTGGAATGAACATATGGGCCAAGATCCTGTAAAGCTGTTGGAAACGGGATACAAGGTGAATGGGACTTTAATTGTGCAGGGGGCCAAACATCAACTGCCTGATGTAAAATGAAATTACACAATTAGTTGGTAGCAAGAAATTGAACTTCTTGAAACATTTTTTAATATATTTGCACACAGTGCATACTCATTAAGAGGCAACCTCACCAGAGTTAAGCTTACCTTTCCAAATAAGCAATCAGTGAACAAGAATCACATGCCTTCAGATTTATAGCTATTTTAAATATGGCATGCAGCAAGGGAGGTATCACCAAAGGTGATAAATTTGGAGCAACAATCAGCTACTTTTTACACTATGAGGAGTTTTGTTCAAGTACAAGAAGTGTTCTGTACAGAGAAGCTTGAGGATAACGTTGGCCACATTGGGCTGACAAGACTCCAGGTGTAGCTGATGCTAAGCATAGACCTATTCATTGATCAAAAGTGCTCAGAATGGATAGAATAGTCCCTGCTGCCATCCCGAGAAAGAGGACCTCCATCCAGCCAGAAGAAGAACCTGCAGAGAGGCATGCTGAATCATGGGGCTACTCTTTGTCTATGGTTGGACTTATACCATTTTTGTACAGGGTAGCAACAGTTCCAGGAATCCAGGTGATGAAAAGTGGGTGGCAGCAACTCCAGGATCCAATGGCCAGTGTTGATGGAGTAGCAACAGTTGCAGTTCCCAAAAACACCTTTCAGACAAAGAATAACACTCCCGCTTTGAAGCGAGTGAAAATGCCTGGGTGGCCAGTCACCTTCCTGCGAGTGGAAATTCTGCACACCTCCTGTCCCACCATTGACAATCTCAATGCTTACTTCTATAATGCCTGAAATTTAGAATGAGAGATAATCTCACTTAAGCATCTGAGATTGTGAGGAACTTAATAAAGTAGTTGGTGAGAGACTGTTTGCCTTGCCTGGAAAGTTCAAAATTTGGAACATAGGGCAGAGTCTTAGTGGGCATCAGAGGTCTCATCATGTGAAGGGCCAACCTGTGCCATACTTCCAGGAAAGCCATGTGCTAATTAGGTATTGGCAAGGTCACTGCAGGTCTTCACTTGCAATTCAGACACCAGTGGTAGAAGTTTTGCCCAGCAAATCAGAGTCTAGCATTCTTGCACTCAGTAGGTCTGTAAAGGAGACTGTAGCTGCTGTAAGGAGGGCACCCCCGGATTTCCAAGATCAGGATGTATATAGGATGAAGTAAATGATTTGTAGGGGTGGTGTTCTTTTGCATGTGTGTTTGGGGTTTGAGGAGAAACACAGGCATGAGGCCAAACGCAAGGGCCAAGCGTGGCTCCCAGTGGGGCACTCCTGTCCTATATCCGGTTTCCCCTTTCAGGCACTTGAGTAAAAGCACTTTTACTAAGTTCTTGTACTGTCTTTTAGACCTTCATATTTGTCCCAATGTGTGGTTTACAGATCATATGTAATGAGTATTTCCTTTCCAAAACCTTGCTTCCTATTATCACAATTTTTGATCAGATGTTCCTTGCTACATCTCCTGTTGTAAATTGTTACGGCCACATTTTATTTTGCTCTATTAAATGTCACAGTAGAGTTGCAAATTCCAGGGGTGTCTTTCTACATATGTTTCTGAACTCTTTCTAACCATGTCATCAACTTGTGTGCAAAGACCTTATATCCATCAATTAATTGTAGGTATGGAAACAGTTTTATTTACTTATATTTGAAGCTTAGATCATTGTATTTCCTATTTTTGTCACACTTACTTCCTGCAACAATTCTTCCAATTAATTTATTGATTTGGAAGAACTGAATTACTGTTCAGTAATTGTAGACCTATGCCCCGAAGGTTATGAAGTATCTAACAGAAAACTCACATTATAAAATAAATCTGCCCAAGCCTCAAAATTGGAATAAGTAAAATACAGGATCACAAATGCTTACGTGTACAAACTTCTGTTAACATCTCTCTCTCTCTCTCTGAGCACCTTTGGGTAACTGAAATTAACTACCAATCTAAACAGGAAGGAGAAATATCAAACACAGAAGTCACCACTTTGTCCCAAACAAACAGACAGGAGAGACAAAGAGTTGGAAGATGTTGGCACTAACTTGTACACAAACACTTCCACAGTTACTGACACATACTCCCAGTTCCAGAAAAGCCTACATAGATGCATATGACCACCCACACCTACAGTTAATGACAGGCACATATACCTAAACACAAACAAATAGGAACAGGTGAAGAAACATTCACCTCATTACAAAGAGAGATATCCATACTAACATGCAATTTGAAATATAGAGACAGCAAAAAATAACACGTGACCTAAATCATTTGTATTCTTTGCTCTCCGCTGACTTCTTGTAACTCTTGCTATCCTGACATCACCTGCTATTCTTGTGAACTGTTATCCTAATTTATTTTCCTGGTTTGATCTATCTGTGTTTCTGTGCAGTTATTTTCTTCTGAGTCAGCTGTCAGCCACCTTATCATCTTCCTTTCATTGAGTGCTGTCTTTGGCCTCTATTTTATCCATGTTGCCCAATTGTTGTTCTTCTGATGTTCTCTCATTGCTGGATGAGATAAAGACGATCTAATTCTTTTAAGATTTGTATTTTCCTTCATTCTAAGCACAGGCCAATCAGAAGTAGCCTCTGTACGTAAGAGCACTACCAAGCTGCAAACACAAAGGGAAACAGGTTATTTACAAGCCTTCTGGAGAACTGGTGTGCAAGTGTCTATAGCACATTGATCTCTTTGAATATTGCTCGTTTGATTAATGATTTTATGTCTGTAATAATTGGGGTTTCCTTTCATTTGGTGTCAATTAGTAAGCATCTCTATCAATGGATTGTCTATCTTCAGCTGCCCTGTCACTGTGGTATGCAGTTCAGAAGGCAGTTAAAAATAAATGTGGACTGAATCACATATCAGTCACTTGGTGAGAATGGGAGGATTTCCTTCCTAGGGGATATCTTTGAAATAGATTTTTCAGGAATCACTCAACAGCATCATAGCCACTTTGAAATTAATTTTTTAAGACAAACAGAAAGAGAAACTGCTGAAGAAACTCAGCAGGTCTGACAGCATCTGTGAAGAGAAAATAATATTAACATTTCAAATTCAGTGACCTTTCTTCAGAACCCTTCTTTTTCATATTCTGAATTCATTTTCTCAAACTTGAGATCTGCTTTGGTATTGTTTTCTTGAAAAAAATTCCACAGTTTCCAAAATCATATAAATGCTGAAGAGAGGAACCATTAAAAGAAAATTTTAAATACTTGTATTTATGTTTGAATGAATGAATGAATTAGCTTTATTGTCACATATACTCAATAAGTAAAGTGAAAATATTATATGTCGCTACCTACACATCTTATGACCAGAGGATATCCTAAAGCATTTGCAGACAATGAAGCATTTTTGAGCTGCAGTCACTGTTCAATGTTGGAAATTCAACAATCAATTTGTACATAGGAAACTCCCACAACTAACAGTGTAATAATGATCAGACAATAACATGGGGTAACCAACAAAGGAGAACAGGGTAATAACTATCTTCATTAAAACTCAGGATTTGGTAACAACAAAAATATAATTATAAATTATGTTCAACTACTCATCTAAAAGAGCCTCAAGTAATGTTCTGCAGTTAAGTTTAAATCCCACTTTGGCACACCAGGGAATTTAAATTCGATTAATTATTAAATCTGGAAGAAAATGCAAATTTCATTAACAATAATGATCATAAAACTACCACGTTGCCATGAAAACCCGTTTGGTTTGCTAATGTCCTTAAAGGGAAGAAATCTGCCTATATCTGACACCAGACCCACAGCAATGTAGTTGACTCATGAGTTCTTTCTGAAATGGCTTATCAAGCCACTCATTTGTGTCAAATTACTGCAGAAAAATCAAAGAAGGATAGAACAACATCACTTTATGCAATGTAAAGGACAAAAGTCCACTTTCCAATATTGATCCAGCAAAATACTCTTCATTAACCTCTAGGAACTTATGCCAAAATTCCAAGAGCCATCCACAAGCCAATCAAGCAACAGGCTAACATTGTCATATTCAGCTGATCATACCTTGCGACCAATGTCTCAGCCTCCTGCATCTGTTTCTGAGTATTTTCTATTCCACTAGCAGGATAGAACTATCAGAGATGGTAGAACTGGAGTGGCCCTGGGAGTCCTCAACATTAACTCCAGATTTCATGAGGTCTTATGACATAAAGCTAACCAGGGACAAGAATATCTACTGCTGATTACCACCTACTCTGCTCCTCAGCTGATGATCAATATTTCTCCATGCTGAACACTAACTAGAAAAAGCATCAAGGGCAGCATGGGCACATATTGTACTGTCGGAGTGTGGGTCCACTATCCATCAACAAGAGTGGTTCATAGCACCAGGATTAACCAAGTTGACTAATTCCTGAAGGACCTATCTGCCAGACAGGACCTGCAGCAGGTAGCAAGCGAACAAAAATATCCTGTACACAAAAAGCAGGATTCCACCTTCCATATCTATTATCTTGTCCAACAACCCAGGACACACAGCCAACCCATTTTCCACTACTCATACTCCCCATTATCACCTATCCAGCTTCTGTTCTTCTTTGGCTTACCAACAAACACTTTGTCTGCCTACTCTTTTCTCTCTCTCTCACTCTCAATCTGTATCTCTCTAGGCTCCGTCTCCACCTATCTCCTCACTCCTTTGCCTCATCAACCTCTCATCATCAACATTAATACCACATTGGCCTACCTGCTTCCAGTTCTGAAAAATGGTCACTGAACTTGTAATGTTAATGCTGTTTAATTTCCAGACATGCTGCCAGAGAAAATTTAAGTTTGTGCAGCTCTCAAACCAGGAGTGTTTGATCAGAAATCTGCAGGTTATTAGAAACTAAGAAAGTTTAAGGTGTCAGTTTTGAAAGTGTTCATGTAATAAGACTCTAGAGTTCACAGGAATAAAACTGGGGAGAATTTGTTAAGTGGAACTTAATATTTAATGTGGAGGTGCTGGTGTTGGACTGGGATGGGCAAGATGAGAAGTCACGCAACACAAGTTATGGTTCCATAGTCCCGACTTTCACCTGACGAAGGAACAGCGCTTCGAAAGCTTGAGATTTCAAATAAACCTGTTGGACTATAACTTGGTATTTTGTGACTTCTTAACTTAAATATTCAATATAGAAGTATAGTTTTTCTGGATTTGAGTCTCGAACAGAAAATGTCAGAAAATAGATTGAAACTTTGTATCAGAGACGTGGGAACTGCAGATGCTGGAGAATCCGGGATAACAAAGTGTAGAGCTGGATGAACACAGCAGGCCAAGCAGCATCTTAGGAGCACAAAAGCTGATGTTTCAGGCCTAGACCCTTCATCAGAAATGGGGGAGGGGGACAGGGTTCTGAAATAAATAGGGAGAGAGGGGGAGGTGGATGGAAGATTGGTAGAGGAGAAGATAGGTGAAGAGGAGACAGACAAATTAAAGGGATGGAGCCAGTAGAGCTGAGTGTAGGTGGGGAGGTAGGGAGGGGATAGGTCAGTCTGCAGAGGGCGGACATGTCAAGGGGGCGGGATGAGGTTAGTAGGAAGGAAACGGGGGTGCGGCTTGAGGTGAGAGGAGGAGATAGGTGAGAGGCAGAACAGATTAGGGAAGCAGGGACGAGCTGGGCTGGTTTTGGGATGTAGGGGGGGAGGGGAGATTTTGAAGCTTGTGAAATCCACATTGATACCTGTGGGCTGCAGGGTTCCCAAGCGGAATATGAGTTGCTGTTCCTGCAACCTTCGGGTGGCATCGTTGTGGCACTACATGAGGCCCAGGATGGACATGTCGTCTAAGGAATGGGAGGAGGAGTTGAAATGGTTCGTGATGGGAGATGCTGTTGTTTATTGCGAACCAAGCATAGGTGTTCTGCAAAGTGGTCCCCAAGCCTCCACTTGGTTTCCCCAATGTAGAGGAGGCCACAATGGGTACAGCGGATGCAGTATACCACATTGGCAGATGTGCAGGTGAATATCTGCTTAACGTGGAAGGTCTTCTTGAGGCCTGGAATGGGGGTGAGGGAGGAGGTATGGGAGCAGGTGTAGCACTTCCTGTGGTTGCAGAGGAAAGTGCCAGGTGTGGTGGGGTTGGAGGGGAGTGTGGAGCGGACAAGGGAATCATGGAGAGAGTGGTCCCTCTGGGCTCCGTCCCTGCCTCTTTAACTTGTCTGCAACCACAGAAAGTGCTACACTTGCCCCCACACCTCCTCCCTCACCCCTATCCCAGGCCCCAAGATGACTTTCCACATTAAGCAGAGGTTCACCTGCACATCTGCCAATGTGGTATACTGCATCCACTGTACCCGGTGTGGCTCCCTCTACATTGGGGAAACCAAGCGGAGGCTTGGGGACTGCTTTGCAGAACACTTCTGCTCGGTTCGCAATAAACAACTGCACCTCCCAGTCGCAAACCATTTCCACTCCCCCTCCCATTCTTTAGATGACATGTCCATCATGGGCCTCCTGCAGTGCCACAATGATGCACCCGAAGGTTGCAGGAACAGCAACTCATACTCCGCTTGGGAACCCTGCAGCCCAATGGTATCAATGTGGACTTCACCAGCTTCAAAATCTCCCCTTCCCCACCGCATCCCAAAACCAGCCCAGTTCGTCCCCTCTCCCCACTGCACCACACAACCAGCCCAGCTCTTCCCCTCCACCCACTGCATCCCAAAACCAGTCCAACCTGTCTCTACCTCCCTAACCTGTTCTTCCTCTCACCCATCCCTTCCTCCCACCCCAAGACGCACCTCCATCTCCTACCTACTAACCTCATCCCACCTCCTTGACCTGTCCGTCTTCCCTGGACTGACCTATCCCCTCCCTACCTCCCCACCTATACTCTCTCCACCTATCTTCTTTTCTCTCCATCTTCGGTCCGCCTCCCCCTCTCTCCCTATTTATTCCAGTACCCTCTCCCCATCCCCCTCTCTGATGAAGGGTCTAGGCCCGAAACGTCAGCTTTTGTGCTCCTGAGATGCTGCTGGGCCTGCTGTGTTCATCCAGCCTCATATTTTATTATCAAAAGTAATCTCACCCCATTTGCCAGCATTTGGCCCATTCCCTCTAAAGCCTTCCTATTCTTGTAGCCATCCAGATGCCAAATAAATGTTGTAACTGTACCTGCCTCCACCTCTTCATCTTGCAGTTCATTCCATACATGCACCACCCTAAATGTGAGTTTAATCTGACAATCACCACACCTCAGGTGAGGGGTAAGATTGAGAAGACGGGACTTTCACAGTTACCTCAGCTAGTACAGGACTTAAATCCATGCTTTTTGCATTGCTCTATGTCACAAACTAGCCATCGAGCCAACTGAGCTAACTGACCTTCCCTCTCTGCATGGGTAAGTATAGCCCCAGCAACTCTCTAAGTTGTGCATCATCCAGGACAAAGCAGCCTACTTGAATGATAATCCAGTCACCACTTTAAATATTCACTTCGTCCAGTGTGTCAGCTATAAAATGCAGTTCTACAACTCACCAATTCTCTTTTGACAGTTTCCAAATCTACCAACTATAACAAGGGCAGCAAATATGTAGAAAACCAGACCTGCAAATTTCCCTCCAAACCATTCACCATCCTGACTTTGAACTGTTTAGACACTTCTTTACGGTCACTGGGCCAAATTCCTGGAACTTACTTCCAAACCACACTATGAATGTACCTATACCACACGAACAGGAGCTGATCAGCAAGGTGCTTCACCACTTCCTTCTCATGGGCAGTAGGAATCAGCAAAAAGAGATAGCATGAACTGCAGATGCCAGAGTCAGAGACAACACAGTATGGAGCTGGAGGAACACAGCAGGCCAGGCAGCATCAGAGGAGCAGGAAAGTTGACATTTCGAGTTGGGACCCATCTTCAGAAATGAGCTGGAAAATAAAGAGAGAGAGGAGGGACAGGGCTGGGGAAGGTAGGGCGAATGGTGATAGATGAGTGCAGATAGGTAGTGGTGGGGATTTGTCAATGGGATGGGAGGACGGATAGGTGGGAGAGAAGATGGACATGTTGTGTCAGCTCAATGAGGTGAGGATGAGAGGGAAACTTAGACATGGGATGAGGCTAGAGGTGAGGAGATTTTAAAACTAATGAATTCTACATTTAGGCCATCAGGCTGTAGGCTTCCGAGGTGGAATATGACAGGTTCCTCCCCAGTTTGTGAGTGATGTCTTTGTGACACAGGAGAAGGCCCAGGATGGACATGTTACGCAGAGGGTGGGATAGGGAGTTAAAATGGTTGGCAACCAGAAGGTGTTGTTGTTTGTTACGTATAGAGCACAGTTTCTCTATGGGACAGTCTCCGAGTTTACATTTGGTCTCATCAATGTGAAGGAGATCACATCAGGAACAGCGGATACAGTAGACCAAGTTGAAGAATGTGCAGGTGAACTCCTATCTGATAAGGAAGGTTTGTTTTGTGCCTTGGATGGAAGTGAGGGATAGGTGTAGGGACAGGTGTAGCACTTCCTTTGGTTGTAGGGAAAGTTGCCATCGGTGGCGGGGCTAGTGGGGAGTGTGGAGCAGACAAGGGAGTTGCGGAGAGAGTGGTCCCTACGAAAGGAAGATAGGGGTGTGGAGGGAAATATCTCTTTGGTTGTGGGGTCAGATTGTAGGTGGCAGAAGTAGCGGAGAATGATACGTTGGATGCGGAGTTGGTGGGGTGAAATGTGAGGACAAGGGGTATTCTGTCTGTATTTTTTTGGGGAAGGGATGTGACAGCAGAAGTGTGGGAAATGCAAGAGATGCAGTTGAGGGCATTTTCGATCACCGCAGTGGGGATGTCACAGTCCTTGAAATAGGCGGACACCTGGGATGTGTGGGGGTGGAACGCCCCATCTTGGGAACAGATGTGGTGGAGGCGGAGGAAGTGGGAGTACGGGATTGTATTCTTGCAGGAAGGTGGGGAGAGGAGTTGTAGTTCAGGTAACTGTGGGAGTTGGTGGGCTTGAAATCGATGTTAGTTTCGAGGCTGTCGCCAGAGATAGACACAGAGAGGTCCAGGAAGGAGAGGGAGGTATTGGAGATGGTCCAGGTGAATTTGAGTTTGGGGTGAAAGGTGTTAGTAAAGTTGATGAACTGTTCAAGTCCCTCATGGGAGCACGAGTCAGCGCTGACGCAGTCATCAATGTAGCGGAGGAAGAGGTGAGGGATAGTAACAGCAGAAGAGGATCTGTTCCATGTATCCTACGAAGAGTCAGGAATGGCTTGAGCCCATGGCCACCCCCTTAGTCTGTAGGAAGTGAGGGGAGTTAAAGGAGAAGTTGTTAAGGGTAAGGAAAAGTTCAGTTAAGTGGATGAGGGTGTTGGTGAGGGGGCCTGTTTGGGCCAATGGGACAGGAAGAAGCCGGGTTTTTTGGCCAGTCGCATGGAAGGTACAAGGGTACAGGGATTGGATGTCTATAGTGAAGATGAGATGTTGTGAGCCAGGGAATTGGAAGTCTTGCAGAAGGTGGGGGGCGTGGGTGGTCTCACGGATGTAGGTGGGGAGTTCCTCAACCGGGGGAGAAAACAGAGTCAAAGTAAGCAAAAATAATTTCAGCGGGGCAGGAGCTGGCAGAATCAGCAAAATTGCTGGTTTTGCCTATCACACTGATATCCCAGAGGGAAAAAAATGTTGCTCTTTTAGCATGATGAATTCATATGCACAGACACATAACATGTCACAGATACAGAAATTCACATTTGGACTGACAGATGGAGGCACACATCGACTGTATTAGAAAATCAGACATGACTAAAACATACACAGAGATTACTCAATTAAAGGCACATAATCATAGAGAACGGTACAGATAGAGAATGATTATTCTCAAATGTAGCATTGACTCAAAAACACATAAAGAATATACACTTACACAGATAGATCTTTGGATACAAATATGCACGCAGGCAATTCCCGAGTTGAGTGAGCACTGAATTTCCAGGCAGCATTGCAGTGTTTGGTATATGCCACTTGAGGGGGCTGTACACTTTTTGATAAATTTCTCAGCCTATGAATTATGAGGCCTCCAAAGGTGCTTAAATTCTTTGTTGTTACTTTCTTTCCATTTGAGATTCCTTCTGACATCCCACCAGACAATTTAGAGCCAATTACAGTACAACCTCCTTGTAAATCCAACAGTTTGGGTAGACTGCAAATAATATTTAGGCAGAGAAACTGGGTTGTGGTTTGGTGACATGAACAGAACACATGCTGAGGCAGACAATGAGGTTGTGTGGCATATTGGGTTGTTCTATTTCTAAAATAGATCTCTTTTCAGGTAGTTTTCTGCAGTTTTCTTGTGTTATGAAGTGGCATTAACAACAGGTACCGGTTGATGTGAAGAACTACAATCACCATATCTGATCACAGTCCTCCAAATTAAATCCTTTAGTGACCAATTCATTTGAAGAGTTCCAGATTTACCATTGAAACATACGTTTTGGGATTGAAATAACAACAGTAGGAACCTTGCAGGGATCCCATGCAATTCTGTTTTTTATAATTCTTATTCACTTGAGTGAGGGTGCATGAGCTGATGTGGATGGGCATGCGGAGTGTATGGGGTGTGAGATTGTGTGATGAGATTGTGTGACTGGTGAGGGCTATGGGGCTATTTTATAACTTCAATACAATGCTGGAACATCAAGGTTCAGTCCCATTCTGTACCTGGCAGTCTGTGCTCTCATTCCTTCAGCCTGACTCCCAGTAACCATTTTCTGCCAGTCAGGTTTGTGGAGCCAATAAATATGATGATACTGCACTCTAGACCCAGAATCAAAAAATCAAGCCAATGTTTCCCAAACCCACTTCCCAAATCTTGTTCTGAAGACTGAAAATGTCCTTCACCTTAGTCCACATTTACCCAGAGTTCACATCAGATGTACATTTCCTCTTTACAGGATTCACTCACCAGTATATTGTTAAAACAGTAGCTCCCAGAAATGCCACACTGCATAGAACTATCGTGACCAGGAGTTGCGTGGAACTGAGTATCTGACCATCTTCCTGAGCTGTAATAGACATGTAGGAAACTTGCAAAACTGAAAATTAGTTCAGAAACAAATTGCAAATTACAAATGTCCTTCTTGTTCTCAAGTTATCTGTTTTATGACTCATTAAAAATTGTGTCATGTCTACCCTTCCCATTTCACGACTACTGGCAAGGTGGAAGAAGACACAAAGGGATTAGGAGAAGGGCCACTGGAGTTCATGACCTCATCTCTGAAAGTGCTGACTCTGGTTTTCAGACTGCCACTTTTGGTACTTGAGGTCCCTTTTCATGTGTCCACAACAGTGACTGCCACCAGACTGCTCAGTGTTACTACCGTTCCATACATGCAAGGCTTTTCCAACATTGGACAATGATCAAAAATTGGAACAATGATGATTTTGCCTTCTTAAAGCTGAGGCATAGAGGAGAATACTTATTCACGAACAGTAGTGCCTCTTTATAGGAACTATACTAATTATTTTACTTTATTCCATTGTTACCTGTTCGACCTTCAGCCACTTTCCCTGCCAACCTTATTCGTTTTGTGGCTTTGACATTGCTCTCCAATAGTCTTCCTTGAATTCCATCAATATTGCAGTCAGTTAAAGACATTGCTCCCTTTCCATTTGTTCTGAGGCCTACTGGACAGGCCTGACACTGAGTCTTGCCAAAATAATGCTGGTAAAAATTCATTGGACATAGAATACAGATGGCAGTCCAATTTGGGCTGTAAGAACCAGGTCCACAGGTTACTGTATGGAAAATACTGTAGTCAGTTAATCCATTCAAAACTTCATTTCAAATTCTATTTAAAAGATGCTTGCTGTTTCAATTCCTTTTTCATTCCAAAGAATGATTTCAGATCAATTCAAACTGAGGGAAGAAAAATCTCCCTGTCTGCTAGCCATAATGGTCCTGTATGAAATACGTTTGGTCACTATTCACTCTCTCCCTGGGGAATAAGTACTAGAAACACAGGAACATGCCATTCCCCTCAATGAGATCATGACTGATCTGAACAATAACTCAATTTTCCTGACTTTGCTCCAGAACTGTACTGATGTCAAATACTTCTGGCACGTAGCGCTCTCATTGTCGGAGTCAGAAAATTGTGGATTCTAGTCTGTCTCCAGAAAGTACAGCAAGTTATTCAGGTTGACATTCCAATATCTGGCACTGGTGTACTGTCAGAAAAGAAGTTCAAACAGAGGCCAAGTCTGCAGATCCTCTGCTCATTAACGCATTGTTATGTGAGAGACACTTGCTATACACAATAGGTCATCATGCTTCCTGCTTTGCAACAATGCACTTCTTAAGGTACAATAGAAATGCAACGTGTTGTTCATCCGTATATCTAACTAAAGATTGTGAGCACATGTTCATAATTTAGTAATGTCCAGACAATGCACTCAAGCATTAGGCTATCTAGGAAGAACGCACGGGGAGGTGGGATGCACTCCCCATCCTGCTACCAGTCTCAAGAAACAATGAGGCATGAGTATTGAGATGAGGCACTCCGTAAGAGTTACTCCTAACAAACAAGTATTTACCACAGCAATCCATGCAAGGGCTGTTCCTATCAGACAGCTTCCCCATCCCTTCGAGGCAATGATCCACCTTCGTTGCCTTAAAGGTTCCCTCCACATAGTAAAGAGGAGGCATGTTGTTAGACATTAAGATAGACTCAGACTGGGCTAGGAATTCATGAATATTTTCAAAGGCCTGCAAGCAAAGCAGATAGAAAATCAGTTCATTCCTCCTACACTTTTGTCAGCTGCAGTTCCTTAAACTTCAATAAAGCCACAGAAGGCTTTCAACACTACATTTAATGGCACTATGCATGGTACATGCATCCTGTTCATATTAGCATTAATGTCATGCTTTTTGCATCAACACAGAAAAACATTTATACCCCCAGTGGGTATAATATTTGAGGCTAGAAGCATCTAAAATAGGATGGGAGGTTAGCCCACTGCCTTCACCTCACCCTCAAATGGTCCCACAAAATATTGGTGAATTGGGTTGGAGGAGGAATAAGGCACCCACTCGGCCTTAGCACTTAGGTCACTTGAAATTCTTAAATGTATGAATAAGTGGCAATTAAAGGTCTCATTCCATCTCTCCTGTTATAATGTGCTGGTCTGTGGAAAGCAGATCAGAAAGAGTGGGAACAGCACCAAAATTGATGAAAAGATAGGAAAGGAGGGGGCAAAGCCCCTAGGATTATGCCTCATTTTTGTACCTCCCCTCCTGACCTCTAAAGTCTGATTCTAATGCTCTCTCATCCATCTATCACTCCTGATTCTCTCATCCAATAAATCCTAGACTCGCCTGATACCTGATTTCTTTGTGGGCCTCCTTGCATTCCCAGCAACACACTATTTTCTCTCAGGCCTTGATCAGATAGGCCAAGCAGTGGCAGATGGAGTTGAATCTAGATAAATGTGAAGTTTTGTATTTTGGTAAGGCAAACAGGGCAGAATGTATACAGTTAATGGTGTTGAGAACAAAGAGACCTCGGGATGCAGGTGCATAAGTTCCTTAAAAGTGGACTAGCACGTACACAGGTAAGTGAAGAAGGTGTTTAGTACATTTGCTTTCATCAGTCGGTGCATTAAGTACGGGAGTTGGGATGTCATGTTGCAGCTGTACAGATCATTGCTGATAACACAGTGTGCAGCTGGAGGAACACTGCAGGCCAGGCAGCGTCAGAGGAGCAGGAAAGCTGACATTTGGAGCAGGACCCACCCCATTTCTAAAGATGGGTCCCAACTTGAAACGTCAGCTTTCCTGCTCTTCTGACGCTGCCTGGCCTGCAGTGTTCCTCCAGCTGCACACTGTTATCTCAGATTCCAGCATCGGCAGTTCTTACTGTCTCTGAGTGAGTTATAACCCCAATGTGAAGCCTCTTCGAGGAGTGCCTACCTTGAAGAAGTTATTCTCCTCCTTCTGGAAAGATCTCAGTGGATCTCTCTCCGACTGCAACCCTCTGATAATCTCTTTGGTCCTGAAACTGCTCGACCAGGTACTACAGCCACATTGTCTTTCTCAGTACCTGCGTATAGAACTGGATCATCCCACATTGACTGCAATCTACATTCAGGTCATTCCAATTCGGCCCTGACTGCAATAACCTCGATTTACAGAACATTCAGATCCTCCAAAAATGTTTTTCTCTGCGGCTCCTCAAGCACACGCTATCAGCGATGCACCGGCATCTTCTGGCCCTACAATCAAGCCTACCCCAGCTTACAGCCTCCCTCTCCCAGACCAGCAAAGGACCTCTTCTGTTTTCCATTTATTGCAGCATTTCAGAAGGGTCTCAACCTGAGCTTTCCTGCTCCTCTGTTGCAGCCTGGCCTGCTGTGTTCCTCCAGCTCCATACTGTGTTATCTCTGACTCCAGCATCGGCAACTCTTACTATCTCTAAGGACATTGGTGAGGCCACTTTTAGAATACTGTATTCAATTCAGGTCTCCCTACTGTAAGAAAGAGGTTGTTAAACTTGAAAGGGATCAGAAAAGGGGCAAAAGTCCAGCCCTCTACAATATAATTTTCTCACCTCCCCTGTAAAATTTAGCACATCTGAGTCTGTTACATTGCAGTTGCTGACCTCCTACTCCTTGTGGGGAAGCAATATCCCGCGCAGCTCTATCGCCACTTTGTTTTTTTACATTGATGTAGTGATTGTAACTAGGTGGACCTCATTAACCATGATTGGGGTTGTTAACCTGAGACAATCAGAAACGCTTTGACTGATCAATGTAACCAAGAGATTAGAATCTTCTCAGTTGAGGACTCACTCCGAATTGGCTGACCCCAGCCAGTGTACTGTGCACTAGTAAATAAAGGGTGATTTTGTGACAGCACACCAGTCTCTGTGCAGTTACCTCAGTGGTGACAAGAGTGGGATTCCAACCTTTAAGCTTGCACAAGACCTCAGCTAGATTGAGAACATACACTAATAACATACATTGCAAGTTATGGGTACAACTTCAGTTTTGGTCTCCAATGGGAAGCAGTTTGTGCAGTTACCACTGATGGAAGTAAATGGCTCAGGCCCACGCCTATTGGGGTGGAATTTGGTTGAGAAAGATTCACCTAGATTGGCTAAACATTTTTTGATTTGAAAAAGGCTACCTCAGTGAAAAGATAGTGAAATACCCAGGCATTCTTCAACAAGGGACTATCAAAGGGGCGAAGCCACTTTATATGTTGATCAGGACACAATTCTGAGATTTTGCAAGGCCCACCCATTGCCTTTAGGAAAGTGAAAATGCGACTGTTGTCATCTTAGATGTTGATCCACTACAATCCAAAGTGAGCAGTAGTGCTGATATGCCATGCCTCCCCATATGGTATCAGGGTAGTGTTGGCTCACTGGTGGCCCAATGGAAAGGAACACCTGATAGCATATGCTTCCCGGATCTTGGCTGATGCCAAATACAGACATGTCCAGATAGGGAAGCAAGGTCTGGCGGTCAGCTTTGGTGTGAGGAAGTTCCACCAACACCTGTATAGATGGGAATTTGTCATCGTAACAGTTCAGAAACCCCTGCTAGGGCTACTGAAGGAAGTCTAGGTGATGCTGCCCATAGTTTCCAATAGGATTCAGCGTTGGGCCCTTATTCTCAACATATACAGGTACAAGTTACAGCACCATCCAAGAAGCCAAGTGGCTGATGCGGGTGGCTTGAGCCGCCTCCCACTGGCATTTACTCCATCAGTGGGGCCTCCCCTGGAAGAGTCCATTTTGGTTATAGACTTTCTGGATACCCTTCCAGTCACCGCGGACAATATCCGACTGTGGACATGAAAGATCCTGTCCTAGAAAAACTGAAACAGCTGGTGGTAATGGGGGAAACAGAAGGGCCATCACAATCAGGATTGAAATCTTTTTAGACTAGCTGAGACCAGATCATCGCAGAGGGTGGCATATTACTGTGGGAAGCAAGGGTGATTGTCCTGAGTAAAGGTCACCGCCAGATACTGGTTTCCAAGATGAAGAGGCTAGCAAGAAGCTATGTCTCATGGCCAGGGGTGAATGTCAACATAGCTCCGTTGGTGGGACACTGCCCAGACTGCCTTCAAGGACAAAAATTGTCACCAGCAGCACCCCCACGTTCATGGGAATGGCCAAGTAAACCCTGGACTCGGCAGCATGTCCACTATGTTGGTCCTTTCATGGGCTCAATGTTCCTGATCTTTGTGGATGCCCAGTCGAAGTGGGTGAACGTGCATAATGTTCATTTGGTAAACTCAGGGATGACAATTGAGAAACCACAGGCATTGTTCGCAATGCACGGACTCCCAAAGGATTGGTGACGGATCATGAATGCCATTTACCTGGGGCGGGGGAGGGAGGTGTTGCACCAGCAGGAGCAGCCAAAAGCCTCCTCTGTGCAAGAGAGACAATTTAATTCAGGGGATGGAGTTTAGTCTTAGAACCATGAAAATAGCTCTGTACGGGTACAAGGTGAGGTTGACATGAGGTCAGGTCCCATGACTTACAAAGCTTGGGAAGGTGATACCATTCAGAGCTAACATGTGGATAACCTGAAAGCCGTTACCTCGCAAACAGGGCAGGAGTAAAACATTCCTAGCTGCTTGGAACACCCCAAATGCCTGGCGGAAACCACAAGTGTTGCCGTTCTACCTAGTGTCGAGGAAACCTCAGAATCTGAAAAGGATGCATCCTCAATACTGTTGCCACAGGAAGAAGAGGAAGAGATTCTTCCAAGATGTTCCAGACAGGGATTCAGGCTACCGTCCAGTAAACGCAGCCTGTGTCTGATTCCAAGTCAGAAGAACTGGATCTGGGGCAAATGCATTGCAAGAGAAGCGGGGGAGGGATGTGGTGATTGGAACCAGGCGGACCTGGTTAACTACGAGATGCTTGACTGGGATTGTTAATCTGGGCCAATCAAGAAAGCCTTGGCTGACCAAAAAACCAGAAGATTTGAGAGGACTGTGAACACTGGGTGGGTTTTCTGAATCTGCCTTTCTCATTTTATTCTGTGAAATAGATGAGAAATTGAGCTGTACCTAGTTTTTGGTCACAAAATTACCTTATATTGTATAATTAGGAAAAGAATGGAAGCAGTACAGGTACTGCCAGAAAAAGAATATGAAATTTTCTCCCTGCATCTTATTATGTTTTAATTCTAAAAAGACTTTCAGAAGAAGAAGACGAATCTACAGAGATATTTTTGCAAACCTAAACATTTTCAATATTTCCATCTATATTTTAATTCTTAAAAAATAAACTGCATGTTGATTGAAAAGAAAACCAGGAGATTAGAATGTCTCCAGTTGAGGACTGACTGTGGGCTGGCTAGCCACAGCCAGTATACTGTGCACCAGTAGATAAAGGGTGATTTGGTGATAGAACACTGGCCTCTGTGCAGTTATTTCATTTATTCAATATTTTCTTTTCTCCAGTTTTTCTCTTTAGATATTTATCATTCAAAGTAAGTTATTTATTTGAATTTGGGCCCACTATACTTGATGGCAATTTCTGTTGATTTTACATTTTTTAAACTTTAACTCATTGCTTGCAGACACTTTGGTTAATTGTCAGGATGCCTACAGGAAACAGGACAATACATTTATCATACACATATTTTGCTAAGCACAGACCCCAGGGAATTCTTCTATATTTGAGATCCAGTTTCAGATCAAGTTTTTAAATTCTTTCAGAGTAAAGTTTCTCCTTCAGTGTTCTTTCAAATATTCCAAAGACAGGCACAATTTGAGTTAGATACAAAGTTAACCTGACTCCGGTTTATCACATTAAGCATTTCCACAAAGTAGAACAAAAACAGAAGTTGCTAGAAAAGCTCAGCATGTCCGGCAGCATCAGTTCGGGTCCTGTGACACTTCCTCAAAACAAAGTAGAGTAGAGGTTAGATACAGAGTAAATCTCCTACGTGCTCTAAACATTGCCAGGGCCGATAAATACAAAATAATTCACTCTTTACACTCTAGTCAAATATTCCTAGCGTAGGTTGGGTGACCACTATGCAGAACATCTCTGTTCAATCCACAAAGTTAGCCCTGAGCTTCCAGTCTCCTGGCATTTCAATTTTGCTGCCAGCTCCTACTATGACCTTTCTGTCCTTAACTTCCTATATTGATGACAGCAGTTCCACAAACTGCACTTAATCCTGTGAGACACTTCACAGGCTTCCAGACTTAACACTGATATATAACAATGTTTTTTTCTTTCTTGAATCTCAGAACATAACCACTGCTCTGTTTCTTTATGGATAAAAGCTGTAGGCATTGAGTTTGTTGTTGCCATTTACACCTTTCAGGATTCACTTTATGTTTCTTCTCTTGACCCATTTCGATCCCTTTTTGTTTTGTTTCAAGATCCCTTTTGTCAATTAATCTCTCCTGTTTTCCATCCTATCATAGATTACCTTTTTTTGTTCTGTTCTTACCTCTGCCGTATCTTTGATTGAAAACATTTACAGCTCTAACATAATCGCATGAAAGACTGTCTACCTGAAAGGTAAACGTATTTTTCTCTCAAGCGTGGTCTGACTTGTTGAATTCTTCCAGCATGTACTGTTTATATTTGATTTCTAGTGGCAGCAGTATTTTGATGCAGCTAAGATTATTTTTTCAAGGAATGAAATTGTCCTGAATCTTCCCCCTGTGATTTCCTTACCTTCCTCAATGTCTCTTCGTTGTGACATTCCTGGCCCATTGTACATGGGATCATTGCATCTTCACCTTGCGACTGCACTGTGTAGGGCAAGAAAATCATAACAATCAGAAGATTATAACTATGCATTTACATTTGAGTCTTCCTGATATTGAGTGTGAATTCCACACCAGGAAGCGCATTTACCCTTGAGGCTATACTTATGCCAGGATCATTTGATATGTGTGCAGTTACCCAATATCACATACCTGTGATATTGAGCTGGATGTGGTGTTCCATTGTACCGGGTGATGTTTCCCACTGTGTGCAATCAAATTCTAAGTTTATCTGACAAGACAGTTTTTCGCACAATGCATCAAGCACTGACTTCGCAGATGTAATGAAGTTCTTCACATAACGTTGCTCACAGGTCAAGGTCTCCAGCTGTGCACCAACTTGTAGGCTTTGAAACGGTAAGTGGTAGGCTGGAGCAGAGGAAGAGGCAGATTACTTCATCTGTGGTCCACATAGAGTCACTTTAGTCAAACAGGAGGTGTCAGCGTGGTTCCTGCCCTGCTCTGTTCTTGAATGTTAGACTACACTGTGCCAGACTGCTCTCAAACGGAATACGGTTCATTAACCTACTCATGCACATAAATGACAGAACTAAGGTTTCACTCACCCACAAGACAGAAGCGGAGCGTCAAGCTGTGTTCTTCCTGGTGTCTGAAATGCGTCATGGTGCAAAAATAGAGGCCAGTGGCTTGTGAGGTTTCCCAATTTAACAGCATCAAGCTTCCATCAAGCCTCACTCTGTACTGATCACCCTCTCCTGGCAAACAATTAGATGCAGGGATCATAACAAACAATCATAATCCTACAGTACAGGAGGAGGTGCATTGGGACACTGCGCTTACACCTGTGAACAAGGTACCTAGTTACTCCCATTCCCCTGTTTCTTCTCTATAACATAACAAGCTTAATACTTTAACGAAGATCTGTAGCTCAGGTTGCGTTGGAGTTGTTGGTTGGTTCACCGAGCTGACTGGTTTTTGTGCAAATGTTTCATCTCCCTTCGAGGTGAAATCATCAGTGCTGTGTAGCTTCCATTGAAACGCTGTTGTTCTGTCCCACTCTGAATTTATATGATCTGATCTGTCATTGGTGGGCAGTCACCTATAAGGGAGACAAAGTGTTTGCACAAAAACCAGTCAGCTCAGCGAACCAACCAACAACTCCAGCATACCAGGCTGATAGCAATATTTTCTTCTTCAACTGTTTTCCCTTCTTCCCTGCAAGGTATGGCTTCTGGTGCTAAGTTTATAAATCTCACTCAGGTGTCAAGAACTACAGCTACATTCAGTGGACCTGCTTTAGTGAAGCAACGATCACTAAAGTTGCCAGATTTTCATGCCTGTATTTTTTTTTGAAACAGATGTGAGTTGGTGGTTGGGGAATTTAAAGAGGTAGTTCTGGTCAAATTCCAGGATTCCCACCCTTACACCAGTCATGTCGGATTATTTTAATCCCAGGACAAGGGTGTAGATTATCAGTTAGTTCACTGTGGCGTGTGAAATTTAGATCTACCCTCTGCTTTCCTGCTATGGTGCCTATTTTATTATGAGATCTGGTTCATGTCACCTCTGAGGAGATGCGAATCATGTGTAAAGCCTAATTTGGAGTCAGGATCATTTTAACAAGTAAATTCAGATAGTGTTGTTGATAATACCAAAAATCATAATGTAATGGTGTATAATCTGTATGTTTTAAATGCAAGACTTGATAGGTAGCACTTTGTTCTTCAAGGTTATTAACAAAATATTGGCTAGCATTATGAAGTGTTAAGATATATCAGAGTAATTCATGCAGAAGATAAACTGTTCTTCTGTAATCAGCAATATTGAAATTAAGATTTTAAACTGTTAATTTCCTGTTGAGTTTTTTTGTTGTTTGATAATTTGGTTATCGGAAGCTGCACTACATCAAAAGACTTTAATGAATGCAGCTCTAGGAACTTCGTTGACACACCTACACATTGGAAAAATTTCAAATATTTGGCTGAGCACCAAGGCCCACTATTTAACTGAGGTGAGCAGCAGTTGGTAACACACCTGTAAAGGGAACTGTGGGCTTTGTTCTGATTGACAATTTTATGAACAATTAATTGTCTAAAGACATTTTTGAATATGTTGTTTATTTTAAAAGTTTTGTGAGCTCTTAAGATGATTAACTTTTCCTCTTGAAGTGGAGTTTGAAGGCTGGGTGTTTGGCACTTTTATACACTTCTCAGCAGAGAGATATTTTTGGAGGTGTTTTTGAATGGCTGTTTATTTTGACTGTTTGATAAGAATCTAATATTTCCTGACATTGTAGGGCTGAAGAATTGTCTCCATGGTGGATATTGGATGAGTGAACATGGGGATTTAGAACCAATGGGTGCAATGAGAGGGCTTAGGAAGTATGGTGAGGGCAGGAGGGGCATCATTGGTGGGGGGAGATGGTGGTGTTGGGGTGCATGAAGGGTAAGGTGAGGGCGAGGAGCCCAAAGCTCATTTTCATAGTGGAACAACAGTCCCAGTAATTGAGGCAAGCTCATAGAATCTTTTACAAGTCAAATATTTGTTTCTTGTTATTTACTCCTTTGCTGAATAGCTTACACCTGCTTCTTTGATTACTTTGTAGTTGACATAATAGTTTCCACATCAGTAAACACTCCTTTACAGTCACATTAACCTCATATTCTTGACTTAAGTTACCCAAAAAGAATCAGCCCATTCCCCTGCCTTTGTGCTTACTCCCAGTAACAATTAGACAATTGATTGGACAGTCTAAATCCACCCCAAATATTAATAGGTTGGACTGACTGATGCTCCAGTGTTGACCTTTTGAACTTGTTGTAGTGAATAAAATCATGCAGTAAGAGGTTAAACAGAAATAACCAAAATTAGAGTAAACATCATCAGGCATCACTTATACATACACATACTCACCCACCTATATAAACACACTGACATATGATTTGCTATGATCATACAAGTGTGGACTAGGATAAGTACTGATGGAGAAACTGGTTTGTCTTTTCCTTTCTTACTGTTTCATCTGTTCCTTCTGTAGTTTACTATCTAAGGGTATATTTTCCTTTCATTTGGCTGGAGGAGTGAAAGCACTGAACTAGTCAGAAACCAGTGAAAGAGAGCTGCAAAACACTACATAAACACGTTTCCTTCTCCCTCCTACACCAAATTCATGCCCAGTTGCCCAGAAAATGTTGTGGAGTCCCAGGAGCTGGAGTAACCAAATAACATATTTGCAATGTCTTAAGAAACGTAATCTTATAAAAGGATGGAGGGTAAAACTGACCGTGTAACTGACTTTTGCCCAGAATGTACGATATGATTTGCAATCACATTGAAATCTCATGTCTGAACCCAACAGCAGTTTCAGTTTCACTTTTCACTATAACATACCTATTGCACGAGCCCGAGACTCCCCCTCCCTCCACCAATACGTCGAGGGATTGCTGATGGTGTTCTGACTTAGCTCTGGAGTCAGACAGTAAATGGCAACAGGCGACCCTCTCAAAGGGATCAAAACTTCAACTGAAAATAAAAGATGACACACGAGCATTTTATATGACACATTTTAATAATCTGCACAATTGCCCGAAGCTTCCCTTCGCTCAAAAACACTGATGTGGGGTTCCATATTTTCTGCATATTTCCTAAGTAGCCATGCTTCAGATGAACATCTAGATCGTAAGTATGACAGATTCATTTAAAAATTAGTTTCATTTATACAGAACCTTTCACAATCTCAGGACGTCCCAAGGCATTTTGCCATTAGTGAATAAATAGCTTTGGAAATTCAGTGACTTATAATTAAACAATTGTTGCAGCCACTTGTACACTGAGCAAAATCCCACAGCCATGTGATCATGACCACATCTTCTGTATTGGTGAGGTTACTTGAGGGATAAGTATTTGCCTGGAATCAAAGGAAGGTTTCCTTCTGTTTAAATAGTATTGCAGATAAATCTTTAATTTAATGTCTTACTTGAAACAAAACATCTCTAACAATGCATCATTTGCTCACATGCAGTATTATCAGAATCAGCAGGGGCTATAGACTTGGGTCTGGGATTCAGACATGAACTTGTGACCCTCTGACTCAGTCAAACATGCTATTACTGAATGGAAGCTGACACTATAGGGAGTCTTACAGCTGATACATGTAAGAAAAGTATTTGTTTGAGTCCCCTTCATCTAAACAAGCTTGGTCAGTCTAGATAAGACAGTAGTTAATTAGTTAAGAGAACAGTTTTACTTGACATACTCTTGATTAGTCAATTATTATGACATGCCCAATGCCATCAATTGAAATCAAATGAATCTAACAAAATTGTCCCCTTATTTACAGGCTATTAACAATAAATTCCATCCCTACCAGTTACAAGAGGCATCGATGTGATAGTAAACATCACATGTTTCTTCTTTAGGGAGACCCGAGAACAAACAAAGTCATGGGAAATAAGTAATCAGTCAAAAGACTCCATTAAACACATGCTGCCTCAACCTGTCAATGAACACTTTTGCCTGACCCAAGAATGCAAGCTGGAAAAATTATAGAGAGTGCTGAAAAGCAAAATTTACCATACTAGTAGAATTCTAGACCCAATTATCTTCATCTGCTTAATCAATGACCTTCCCTCAATCAGAAGGTCAGTAATGATGATTGCACCAGTTGATTGGGCAGTGCCATTCATAACTCCTCAGGTAGTGAAGCACTCTATGTCCGTGTGCAATAAGATTTGAACCACATTCAAACTTGGACGTGTAATAGATAAGTAAACTTGTGCAATGTGCCAGGCAATGACAATGCACATTGTCAACAATGGAGAACCTAAACATCTGCCTTTGACACTGAATAGCATTAATATTATTGAATCCCTGACTATCAACTTCCTGGGGGTTACCTTTGGTCTATTCCGGTCAGTAACATGAATACTGTGGCTACTAGAGCAGGTCAGAGTCTAGGAATTCTACAGTGAAGAATTCACCTGACTCCCCAAAACCTGTTCACTATCTACAAAGCATAACTCATGAGTGTGATGAAACATTCTCTAGTTGCCTAGAAAAGTGTAGTTTCACAATGCTCAAAAAAACAAGAACACTATGACAAAGCCACTCACTTGATTCATACCCCATGCACCAATTATATATTGACTCCATCTGCCACCAATATTCAGTGCCACAACTTGTGTCATCTATAAGATGTGTTGCAGTAATCCACCAAGGCCCTTTCAACAGCACTTCACAAACCCATAAACTCTACCACCTTGAATGAAATGTTTCAGATTCATGGGAACACCACTACTTCTCAGTTCCACTCTAAACTAGACACCATCCTGTCTTGCAAATATATCACTATTACTTCACTGCCACTGGGTTACAATCCTGGAACTCTTTTCTTAACAGGACTTACATCTGTTCAAGAAGGCAGCTTACTTCTACCTTCTTAAGTTCAATCAGTAAGGACGGACATCAATTGTTCACCCACATCCTATGAACGAAAAAAATAAGCTTCATGCAACAAGGGAAATGTCAACATAATGAGGCTGACAAGAGGCTCAGCCTAATGTTCTGGGGCAACAGGTTTAAATTCTTCCACAATTCAAGTACAATAAATATATCTGGAAAAGAATCCCTACAGTGTGGAAAAGCGGCCATTTGACCTATCAATTCTACATTGTCCCTCTGAACAGCACCCCACCCAGACCCTACAACCTGCATTTACCATGGCTAATCCACCTAGCCTGCACATCCCAAAACACTATGGACAATTTGGCATGGCAAATATAGCTAACTTGCACATCTTTGGACTATGGAAGGAAACTGGAGCACCCACAGAAACCCCATGCAGACACAATGAGAATGGGCGAACTCCACACAGACAGTCGCCCAAAGCTGGAACTGAACCCACATCCCTGGCACTGTGGGGCAGCAGTGCTAACATTTGAGCCACCATGCCATCCTTAAAAGGTATACTTAAAAAGCTGGTATTAAAGGATACATGCAGTAATAGCCATGAGATGAGCTGAACTCACTATTTGTGTGTAATTATCACACTACTTAAGAAAGGTTGGAAACTGGCTCTGGTATTCTGGATCCATGGATCCTACATTGAGCAGGAGGCACCAGAGCTTGGAGCATAGCACAAGACCTATCACAGGTAATATGCAAGTAGAGAGACAAGCATTTGTGACCTAACAGAAGGGCACAAACATGAGGCATAATGCGATAGTCCACCATTGGTAAAATGGAGCTCCACACAAACAGTAGAATGAAGGACATGATGGAATCCGTGTGTTCCTCTAATTACTCTTTCAACTGCAGAGCCTGGGAATAGTTGTCTTTCTGTAAAGAGGGTGTGGAATCCACAGAAGTCATTCTGTCACATCTCTGATCCACATCTTCCACACAACAGATACTTCCATGTTGTGGATGTGTGTTCAAGTAGATGTGGAACCATAATCTAGTTAACACAGCACAGATGCACCCAACCAAACAGCTGATGCAAACTGTGACAGGCAAGAACACTGCTGGGGAGTCCAGTGATGCTGATACTCAGGCTGATGGAATTGTCAGCAGGGTAGGAGTGGCAAATGCTAAAGCAACATGGGGAGATGAAGGGACATCTAAAAAAGATCTGTGGGTCCAACCATTCCTGTATGAACAGGTGCTTAGAATCTCTTGTGCCTGTAGACTCTCTGGCCTTCCATAGGACGAAGCAGCATCTAACATCTGACCACCACTTCCTCTTTACCATTGAAAGAGAAATTGTGCTCAGCAATAGGGGGCATCATAGTGGCTCAGGGGTTAGCGCTGTTCTTCACAATGCCAGGAACTTGGGTTCAATTCCACCATCGGGTGACTGTCTATGTGGCGTTTGTACATTCTCCACACGTCTACATGGGTTTCCTCCAGGTGCACTGGTTTCTTCCGATAACCCAAAGATGTGCAGTTACGTGGAATGGCCATGCTATATCACTCATAGGGTCCAGGAATGTTCAGGCTACGTGGATTAGCCATGGGAAATGCAGGGTCATGGGGTTAGGGTAGGTAGGCAGGTCTGGGTGGGATGCTGTTTGGAATGTTGATGTCGACTAGATCGGCCAAATGACCTGCTTCCACACTATAGGGATTCTGTGGCAATATCCTCATTGTTCAGTTGCTATCCCCTGTATGTAGGTTGTATTGGACATGAAATACCTCAAATGGTATGGGAAACAACTTCCAGTCCATCATTTAAGGCTCCAAATCATCTGTCTAGACAATTCAGCTTAATTTCCAGAAGACCTATAGCCTGCTTTATCATCACTTGAATGGTGCTGTGATAGCTGTTGTAACTCTCTTCAAAATCAAAGCGAGGGTTTTGAAGAGGCATTATAGCTTCAGCATCACCCACTCCCATCACCCAGTATGCATCCTTTAAGGTATCGTTAAGATGGCAGAGATCTAAAAGGTCTAGTCCTTGGGATAGCCTTATATGTAGGAATTGTGCCTGCTTCTCAGGAACCATGTAAGAACGTGAAAGAAGCACTTGCAATGGCCATAGACTAGTCAGACATTGGGAAAGCATAAATTCTTTCTGTAGCTGCAGACTGTTAATTGGGAGCCTTGTTGACTGTACAAATATCACTCTGCACCTTGGAATCCTGTGATTGGCCCTAAATCTTATTGTCTTCTCTACCTGAACCAATGCACAAATTGGTCGACCCTCTTGAGCGTGGTATTGCTGTATCAAGATGGTTACCAATAAGCTGAAACTAGGAGGACCCACAACCTGTTCAATGGATCTCTAGAATGATCCAAAGATTTAAATGCTGTAGTTATCTTCAGTTCCACTTGCATTGTGTAGCTACTGTTTCCTATGGACCTTAGCTCATCCTCCAGCATAACACAGCTAACCTGGGATGGTTGTCCTCAGAGAGGCAGAGTGTTTGGTGCCACAGCAGCAGATCTGACATTCGGGGTAGACGTGCCATGGTCTATAAAGCCTCCCTCATGGACAACTCCTTCTCTGTCAGTAGGCTCGTTCTACACCCTAATTCTCCCTCCCATCCCTCCTTCTCCACTGCATCCCCCAAGGTAGGCATATTTGCTGCCTCTCCGGTTGCTGTTGCACTTTGTTACAGCTCTCTCTCTCTCTCTCTTTGCTACTCCTTTTCACCAAAGGTCCAAAAACATGAGTGAATGAGACATCTAGCCCTCTGGATTCACTCACTAAGCACTTCCACCATTTTTTTCACGTACAATCTTTGTGCATTTGCACTTCCTCACTAATGCTTCATTAGATTAAGGCTTTCCTGGTAGAACAATTTAACCTCCCCAAAAGGACACGCTCCCTGCTCTGTTGATGTCCAACCCATTTAACTTGTGGAGCTCCCTCCTGCCTTAGTGCTGGTCCCATTTCATCAGGAGCGGGTTATGTCTAAATGAATAATGTTAGTGGGCAGGCTTAGGTATTATGTTATAGTAAAAAAAATCACTATTTGACCCAGTGTTTCACCAGAGATGTCCAATTCTTTTGAACCCAACTAAGCAACAGCTGTGGTATGTCAGCTAGGTTTAACAATATAAAAGTAAGCCAGTCAGCATAGATGTGTTTTACCTGTCTCTCCCTCTCTTCCGAAGACTCGGTGAACACTATCTCTAATCTGGGAAGTTGGAAGCAATGACTTAGTGAAACGTAGAAACCGTTCAGTCAAGGCCTTCACTGGTCTCTTATCATCAACTTTGTCACTGTTCATGTTAGGTTGATCTCCTGAGTGTGAGCGATACATAGAAGGAAAGAAACATATAACACAAAACACATCAGGAAATTTGTGTGGAACAAATAGTGAGCCGGAGGACAACAGAGTGAAAGATTGTTCTGATCAAATTTATATAGTGCTGAGATGTTTTTTAAAAATTGGTGAGCATTAGCAAGCACGATTGAAACATGTCTTTACCAGGTAGATGTGTTTATTCATAACTAACCTTTTGCCTTTCTTTGAGAAAGCAAAAGACACACGATAATAATCATGAAAAAGGCTCGCATCTCCGAGTTCTCTCAGTGACAGCGGACGGTCGGTAAGTCATATATTTATCCAGTACGGTAACAGAGTGGTTGCCGATTTAGAGGCCTGGACTATAATGTAGCAGAATTCCCCCGGGTTAATTCACGATTTGAATTGAGCGAACGACGTCGGCAGAAAGAATTTCCGACTCGGGGTCACCAATTCCATTGTTGGGTTGGCAAAGGTCACAAAGATATTTTTTGTCACAGTTTTAGTATTCTGCTCGCTTGTAAAGCGCTCATTGCCGAAAATAAAAGTCGGCTAATGGATAAATATCAATAAAGATCAAACTCCTGGAGTTGGTTAGAGGTTAAAAAAAACGTATTGAAGAAATGGAATTTGCTGTAAACATTCATATATATTCGTAAACGTTTTTATGTAAATAGGATCCAATATGAGGCTTGGTACTGGTTGCGGTTATAAACAGTCAACTTTGGCATTGTTAACATAGATAAATTCATTTTATGAATATAATTGTTTAATTATGAATCAATGCGTTTTTGAACTTACTTATATAATTATTTGAAATTAGTAATTTTTACTGTTATTGTTTACAGGCGATTATATTCTTACTTCTTAAATCTTACATATTTATATAGTACGGTAACACAGTGGTTACCGATTTAGAGGCCTGGACTATAATCTAGCAGGTAGCGACTTGAAATTCTACCGTGGCAGCTAAAAAATTCAGTTAAAGAACTAAATCTGAAATAAAAAGCCAGTGTGAGTAACAAAAGTAAAACTCTGCAGATGCCTGAAATCTGAAATGAAACAGAAAATACGAGTACTACAAATACTCAGTAGATCAGCCAGCATCTGCCGGGAGAAAAGGTTCGCGTTTCCGGTGTATAGTTATTCAGACTTGAGGAGTATAGAAGTGTGTATCACGTTTTCAGCAAGAGAACTTGGGGAATAGGAAGAAGAACAAAGGGAAGGTGAAGCAAGAGTAAGTAGCAAGGAAGATTAAATGGGAAAAGATTTCACAATACAAAAGCCAAAAAGAATGGCAAAGGGTACAATAAAGGAACAAAAGATGTGTCCAGAGTGGGGGACTATACTACAAAACAATGTTCAAATGCAAAATGAGGAAATAAAGAAAGAAATGAGAACAAAAAGGACAAGCAGAAACAAACATGAGGCCCAGGTTGTGGTCTAAAATGTTTGAACTCCACATTCAGTCCAGTAGCCTGTGGAATGTCAAGTTGAAAGTGAAGTTTCTGGTCCATGTCACATTGGTAGTCATGATGTGGAGGTGCTGGGGTTGGACTCGGGTAGACAATGTCAGAAGTCACACGAAACTAGGTTATAGTCCAACAGGTTTACTTGAAATCACAAGCTTTCAGAATGCTGTTCCTTCATGAGGTGATGTCTGACTTCTGACATTGCCAGTCATCTATTTTCCAAAGTAGGCATGTGTCTGTCCTCTACAACTCTTTATTTGCATTTCACAGTTCAATATAAACTTCAATCCGCTCCCTTCCGAATATCACTGACTTCCTTCAGTAGGGAAAATCTGTTTTTTTTTAATGCCATTACCACAGCCTTCCCAGAAAAGGAGCTCCCTCTAACACCATTTCAAAAATTCTTAGATAGGATGGCACATGTGACAGCTGACTACTGGAAACTTTTCAGTAACAGATGCTACTTCACAAAGACATATCTCTGTCTGAAAGCAGATGTCTAATGACCTTCCTGCCTTTGTTGTCTGTGTGCAGATTCTTGATGAGGGACTCTCAGGTTCATGGCCCTATTCATGTTGATAATTGCCTATTGCTACTGGGCTTGCCATAAAGATCCTGGTAGAAAGATCCATGGCATAAAGATCCTGATGGGGCAGCACAGTTGCTCAGTGATTAGCACTACTGCCTCACAGCACCAGAAGCCTGGGTTTGATTCCACCCTTGGATGACTGTCATGTGGAGTTTGCATATTTTCCCAGTATTTGTGTAGGTTTCCACGGAGTGCTTCAGTTTCCTCCCAAAGTCCAAAGATGTGCAGGTTAGGCCATGTGCATGGTTTGGCCATGATAAATTGTCCATTGTGTCTAGGAATGTGTAGACTAGGTGGATTAGTCATGGTAAATGCAAGATTACAGAGATAGGTTAGGGGCCAGGTGTGGGTCGGATGCTGTTCGGAGGGTCAATGCAGACTTAATGGACTGAATTGGCCTCTCTCTGCACTGTAGGGATTCTATGATTCTAGAAGCCTGCAAATGATTTTACTTAACCCGGAGATCTTTCAGAAAATATTTTCTGAAGAAGGGTCTAGGCCCGAAACGTCAGCTTCCCTGCTTCTCTGATTCTGCTTGGTCTGCCCTATTCATCCAACTCTACACCTTGTTATCACAGACCTTAATGAGTTGTTTTCTTTTGGTTTCTTCAATTCTTTCTGATTATTTGTTGACAATACAAGGTTGTTGGTGCACCTACACTCAGGCATTCACTGGTTGAGAATGCGCCCTTTTAATGTTCCTGAAAATGGTTTTCACTTTTTCTTTCAACAGAGGGTTTGCCAAAAGAGCAGCTTACAGAGGAAGGGTAAGAGAGTAGTTAGCTCCTCGAGATTTTCTTCTATTCTGAATACATGGGAGAAAAAGAGAAATTGATGCTTTCTCTTCACAGACTGGATGTTTGTGCTGTATTGTCAACATATAAAACTGTAGTCGCCTGCCCAGGAACCAATCAGGAGGGTGTTACTATGCTGAGTTGTCCTGATCACACAGCAGCTGGTGCTGATTAGACTGAAATTCTCAGTCATTGCCAGAATAAGGCTACATTGTAAAAACAAAATCCAATTTGTTCCAGTAACTTGTTTGTGAAATTGCAAATATCTCTTACATCACGTTCTTGCTTTAAAGCAGTATCTTTTCCAATTTTTGGTCAGCAGCCCAAAAATAATTGTCAGCTTTACGTAAGCAACAAGAATTTTCACGTCATGCTTATAACTGAACAGGAGTGATTTCATGGAACAGCCATCCACTCTCTATAGAACTGAATCCATCCGATCTCCTTTTGGTCTCCCCATGTACAGGAAACCACTTTGTGAATATTAAACAAAAAAAATGCCAGGGAGACTAGAAAGAGGACAAGCAAAGTTGAGCATCAAGTATGTTTCAAAAGTGGAATGATATTAAAATGACCAAGTGAAGAGCATTCTCCCTGTATGGGTGCAGCATTCACAGCAGAGATGATCTAAAGGCACAAGTTGAGATACATGGATGTGATCTCATTGCCACTAATAGCAACATGGCTGCATGGTTATCTGCACTAAGAAGTGAATTTTCAAAGATATTCAATGTTTAGGAAGCGTGAAAGGAGGTAGAGTTACACTGATGATAAGTACAGTTTTTAAGGGAGGATCTTGTATCAGAAGAACAATGTGTGGCTACTGTTTTGGGTGGAGCTGAAAAGCAGAAGGGGTAGCAGACAGTGGTTAGAATCCACCAAATAGAAGTAGTTTTGTGGAGAACATCCCCTATAAACTGCACAGCCAGTTTGAGAATCCGTGCACAATGATCAGTGTTTTAATGCCATTCACCGCTTTGACTTCAGATTTCAGAAATCATTACTTTGCTCAAACCTTGGAGGCCCACACAAAAGATGAAAATAAAAGTGACAACACTGGTGTGGAGCATGGTTTTAACTAAGAGATGAGAGAAGCATGTAGCATGAGTGATTTCATCTGCATATAGACTGGGTAAACCAATTGAGTGTTAAATCTATGGAGGGCAATTTTCTGGATTGTGTTATCAGCAATTTTCTAGAGTAGTAGGTTGAGGAGCCACCTAGAGGAAGTGCTATTTTAGATCTGATATTGTGTAATGAAAAAAGGGCTAATTAACAATATTGTTGTAAAATAACTTTTAGGAATGAATGATTGCTTGAAAGTAAGATAGTTCATTCCAAAGCAAAGAAGATAAATTTGAAAAAGGGAAATTATGAAGGCACGAGGCACAAATTGGCTGAAGTGAATTGGGAAAGTATATTAAAATGTGTGACTGCACATTGGCAACACTCTTTTGAAATGCAAAAACTCAAAAAAGGTGAGGCAACAAAGGTGATGGCTAACAAAGGAAAATCCAGATGTTATTAGATTGGAAGAAAAGGTCTACAAAGTTAGCAGAAATAGCAGTAATTCTGAGAATTGGGAGGTTTATAGATTACCACAAAGAAAGACTAATGAATTGATAAGGGAAGGGCGAATAGAATATGAATGTAATCTAGCAAAACAAAACATAAAAATGGACTATAAAATCCTGGATAGATAGGTGAAAAAGAAATGTTTGACTAAAACAAATGTGAGTCCATATAGGCAGTCTGGACAATTTATAACAGGGAATAGAGAAAAGGCAGAGAAGCCAGTTGGTTACTTTGTGTATATTTTCCCAAAGATTTCAGAAATCTCACAGCATTAGAGACCCAAGTAGCTGGGGAGGAAGAGACTTTGAAGAAAATTAGCATTGGTAAGAAGATTGGACTGCAGAAATTAATGAGGCTGAAAATTCAAAAATCTCCAGGTCCTGATGGTTGACATCAAGAGTGTAGAAGGAGGTGGCTTTAGAGAAATATGATTCATTGTTTATTATCTTTAAAAATTCTGCAAATCTTGAATGATTCCTGTCAAATTTGAAGGTAGCAAGTGTCATCCCACTATTTAAGAAGGGAGTGAGAGAGAAAACAGGGAACTACAGACCTATTAACCATCTATCAGTAGTGAGGAAAATGCTAGAATTTATTACAATTGAGGGATAAGTAGACACCTGTTGGTAATGATCTGAGTGGGCAGTCAACATGGATTTCCAAATGAAAAATTGTTGTAGATTTTTTAAGATGTTACTAACAAAATTGATAAAGAAGATCCAATGGATGTAGTACATTTAGATTTTCAAAAGGCTTTTGATAAAATCCCCCTCAGGAGGCTGATTTAAAATTTAAGGATATGGGATAGGAGGTAATGTGCTAGCATGGATTAATGATTGGCTAACAGTGAGAAAACAGAAAATAGGAATAAATGGGTCATTCTTGTGTTGGCAGGCTTCGCAAGGGTCAGTACTTGGGCCCAGTTGTTCATAATATACATCAATGATTTGGAGTTGGCAATAGATGTAATATTTCCAAATTTGCAGATAATGCAAAGTTGAGCAGGAATGTGTGTTGTGAGGAAGATGTAAAGTGACTTCAGAAGAATTTGGCCAAGGTTTGTAAATAGGCAAGGACATGCCAGATGATATATAATATGGATAAATGTGAAGTTATCCACTTTGTTAGGAAGAATGGATGTAGAGAGTATTGTTGAAATGAGTAAGAAGTCTGAAAGTGTAGATGAACAAAGGACCAAGGTGTCCATGTCATTAAGTCACTGAAGGCTAACATGCAGGTGCAGCAAGCAGGTAGGCTAATGGAATGTTAGCCTTTATTGGAAGGTGATTTCAGTGCAGGAGTAGTGAGATCTTGCTTCAGTTATATAGGAGTTTGATTAGACTGTGCTGGGAATGATTGTGTGTAAATTTTCCTTACCTCAGAAAAAATATTATTGCCAAAGTGGGAGTGCAACGAAGGTTCACCAAACTTATTCCAGGACGGAGTAAAATCCTTGGGTTTGTCCTTGGAATGTCCTTGAGAGATTGGGAAAACTAGACCTAAATTCTCTGCAGTTTTGAAGAATAAGAGGTGACCTCATTGAAACATACATGTTTCGTCCCCAGAGCTCACTTGGAGAGTGCATCCGTTTTATAGGAGTGGGATGTCCTGTCAAAGACCTTCCCTTGGGCAGGTGTCCATCTCTTCCCCTGTCCTGCAGATATGCGAATGTATTCCTGCATATCACAAGGCTCTCAGACACCTTCCTGTCAGGTACAGCAAAAGTTTGGTCAGTTGACTCCAGTTCATACTTGACCCAGTTGGTGATGACTTTGGTCTGGATTTTGTCTACATTCAGCAGTGAGATTGGTTGCCAATTCCTAATTTTCTCCCTCTCTTCCTTCTGCTTGGCAGGTAGGCCATCATTTCCAGGAATTTTACTCTTCTCAAAGGACTCAAGGGCTTTAGTCAGCTCATCCAGAGATTACAACTGGTCCAGACTCTCCCATGTGCTGTCATCTGAGACCTGCTAGATAGAGGTCAGGAACAAAAGGGAGACCATACAATCTGTGGGCTTTTTGTCATAAGGTCTGGCACAAAAGGATTTGCTGACCCTCAAAATGTCAGACTGAGATTATGTTACCAAGCCAGCTTTCTCCTACACACTGCTGATCACAGAGCTCTCCCTGTGCATTTTCTGGAAGATGAAACATGAGCATGTCTCATCCTGCTCCACAGGATGGAATGGAAGATTATCTTGGAGAACTCCAAGGCAAAGAGTGAGGTTTGCTGACTCCTCACCTCATGGAGATCCTTGACATCAACACTAATCACCTGCAGCAGGAGCAGGTTCTTAACGTTTTTGTGGATTTGGGACAATTTCATCTGCCTCTCTCCCTTGCCTTCTGAACACCTTTGAGAATAAAGAACCTCTTGATATTCATTTTGATTGCTTCCCACCAGTGTGCAGAAGGCTAAAAGTGGAGTTTCATTGTTCTCAAACCTCCATAATTCCTTTTGAGTTTGTTAATGTGTTCAGGGGTCAACAGTTTGTGTTCAGCTTCCATGTTTCCTTGACACCTCTCTGGCCTTCCTGTAGGTGACAGCTGGACAATAGAAGGTAGTGGTCAGAGTAGAACATAAGTTTTATGTTGGTGGATGTGACAGAGACAAAAACAGAAACTCTATTCTGAAGCAGACAGATCCACCTGGCTGTGACCAGCTGAGTCTAGATGTGCTGCCTGGTTTGCTGCCAGTCTCTCCTAATGATACAGCTGCTTCGATGATTCAGTTGAAATCATTGGCTAAATGACCTGCTTGGACGTTGCCCGCAGCCGTGGCAGCTGCTGAAGAACGGCCGTATGCTCATTCTTTATCACTGGGACATACCCGTTCATTAGTCTTGGGAGAGTCATCTGATGCAAGGAGGTGCCCAGCCACCAAGTCTTAACCTTGGAGATGAAGCTGCCTCTCACAACAGAATACCCAAGGTGGACGAAAAGTAATCATTACCTCCTGACTGCATGGATGGCCTATGGGCCCACCAGCTCAATCATTTCCCGCAACTACTGAGGTACATTGCTGCAGGGACACGAGATCCACTTTGATGTTCGCCCAGTAAGCCAACGTAGAATCACACCACATAGTAGCCTGAATGCTATGCACATTGATGCTGGAAATTTTAAATCTCATGTTAAGACTTTAGGTAGCATTTCTGTTATTAGAGTCTGTCCATGCAGGCTTACTTTTCATGACTGGCTAATTGTATTTCTATCGTTATGGTCAAGTGTATCTCTCTCTGCACGCTTACTATAGTCCAATTGAGTTGGCACATTATATATCACTACAGATTAATTCTAATCTGAGGACAGGTAGAGATAACACAGCAATGGAGCTGGAGGAATACCACAGGCCAGGTAGCATCAGAGGAGCAAGAAAGTTGACGTTTTGTGTCAGGATGCTTCTTAGGAAATGGGGAGAGGTGGAAGGCAGCTGGGAAGTAGAGAGGAAGGTAATAGGTGAGTGCAGGTGGGGAGTGGTCAGTGAGGTGGAGGGCCACCACTCTCTACCTTCCACAGCCCCACTCCCTCTATTTATTTCCCAGCTCCCTTCCCCCTCCCTATTTCTGGGGCAGGGTCTTGACCTGAAACATCAACTTTCTTGCTCCTCTGATGCTGCGTTCCTCCAGCTCCACATGGTGTTATGTCTGACTCCAGCATCTACAGTTCTTACTGTCTCATCACAGGTAAACATATGATATATACCTGAAGGTTTATTACTCCCGCCCCTGTTTAGGGATCTCTACAGGCGTATTCCTGCTGCTGGCAGTATTATTACACATCTCTGGAGAAGGGGGGGGTCTTGAACGCGGGGTCTCTTGGTTTCGGAGAGGGGAAATACTATCAATACACCTCAAGGATGCCGCTTCCACCAATGATGGTCTCCTGAAACAGGAATCCCATCATCTATCCTGGGTGAGGTTTATTGTGAGTGAATTGCTAATTCACTGGGTCCTCCGACCACCAGGGGTCGTAATAAAAAAAACAACTGACTCGGAGTACACGGAGGCTGCTGAGCGCCGCATCCTTTCGGAAGCCGCGGGGGCTGGAGCCAGTACGATTAGGCCAGGAGGTGGAGGCTGAGTTTGTAGCGCTTCTTTCTATTTTTGTTCGCAGCCAGAGCGAAGGCGAATAGGGCCGGTCATAAGGAATGATTGGGGGTTGGGTAGGGGGTGGTAATGTGAACGGGGCCTGTTGCTTATGAATAACGCACCGATACAGAGAGAGGGATAGTTTGGGGTACGGAGAAGAAAAAGAGCAAGGTAACGGGGCAGTGAATCAATATCGCTCCGTGCGTGGTCGAAGAGGAGGGCGTTTCACATGCAGGGGGCCAGAAGAGAAGAGGGGGTGTCCGGGTGGTTCTGTGGAGGGAGGAAGAAAGAAAAAGGTGATAAATGTACCCAAGCGGGTTGGGGGTGGAGGACAGGAGAGATGGGGCGTACAGGAGGCGGAAAAGGGTGGGCTTTGGGTGGTAGAAAATAAAAGGGGACGGGAGATACTCGAGTAAATGAGTTGGTGATGGGGGAGGTGAGGAGATTGAGTGAATACGCAGGAAGTGTGTGGGGTGAAAGGGACGAGGTGATGAAGATTTTCGGGGACCAGAGGAAGGGGAGAGGAGGGTGTTGGAGCAAGTGGAAAGGTAGGATGAAAGGGGAATGGAGTGGACTTGGACAAGTTGGTAAATGGTGAGGGGAAAGATGATGAGGTGGAGTTTGGAGAGAGGAAGGGAATAGGAGATGGTCACGGGACAAGAGTAGGATGGTGGGTGGTGAGCATGGGAGCAGAAAGTGGTTAGTGGGAGGACTGATGAATCAGCAATTCACATGATAAACTTCACCCAGGTAGATGATTCCTGTTTCAGCAGACAATCGTTGGTGGAAGTGATTCTGTTGTGATGCATTGGTCGTATTCCCTACTCTTGAACCAAGAGACCTGGGTTCAAGGCCTACTTACTCTCGAAATGTGTAATTACACTGCCAGCAGCAGGAATACTTGTAGAGATACCTAAACAGGGGTGGGAGTAATAAACCTGCAGATATACACATGTTTACCTGTACCCAGATTGATTATTTATCTCTGCAGATTTATTTTAATCTGACTGTAGTAAGTGTGCAGAGAGAGATACACTTGACCATAACTATAGAATACAATTACCTGGTCATGAAAAGTGGTGATAAAGGGATGAGGGGAGTGTGGATGGGGAACTGGAAGAGGACAGGAGGGTGGGAAGGAGGGAGGATGGATGGGATAGATGCATGGTGACCCAGGGTGCAAGTTAAGTGTGGTGGGATGGTGCAGAGCACACACATACATGGATGACTAACATGCGGTTAAGAAAGTGATTTTATGTACTGTGGGTGTAGATGTACTAGAAGGGGCTAACGTGTCAAAGACTAAAAAGAGGTCGCGTGGTGGGATTGGTGTGGGGAAATTCTTTGAAGTGGGGCTGTGGGAGCTAATCAGTCTGAGGAGTTGTAGGAACAACAACAATGTGGGGTATAGTGTGATGAGGGCATTATGTCAGAGATAGAAGGGTTGTGGTTTGGTGGTGGAATGGGGAAAAAATATCTGGTTGTAATTGGGGTATTTTGAGTTGTTGAGATGAATTTGTTCAAGAATAATTGGGTTTGCTTAGAGTTCCTGGAGATCTTGGGGTATTTCAGAAGATTTTGATGCTTCAGGGTGTAATTGGGTCATATTGGTACTTTGAGCTACCGTCAGGTCTGGAGATTAATGTTCAGTAAGTTTCCATAACAAATTCATTGATTACAGAGTCTTTCAAACTGAGTTATAGAATTGACTGATTTTTAATCTCAATTCTGCTATAAACAGCTGGATTGTATGAGCATTAACACAAGATGAGGATCAGTAACTCAGGGGCAGTGTGTATGAAGCAGGCTGTTAACACAGCAGCTCGGCGCCGTAGGTGGAAACGCAAGGCCATGTTGGTGTTGACTGATGTGTCAGGACCTAAGCAACTGAGTGTGTTGTCACGCAGCTGTTGTCTGCTTGCACCCTGTCGCCGAGGAGTAAAAAGACCCTACCACAAACGGAGTACAAAGAATGCTGCAGTTTGGGAAAGTACAGAAGAAGTGTGTGATGGTGATGAGACTGAAAGATCAAATGCCGTAGAACAAGATGAAGAGCAAAATGAGGAAGAAGAAAATAATACTGAATCCCCTCCTTATAATACAGATGGAAAGGTTAACGGTTCACTTACAGAAAGCAAGACTCAGCCAAAACATGCTTGCCAAGCACTGGAGGCCAATGGAGAAGGAGAATGTCAGCAGTTGTATACAGATTCATTTGCTCTTAATGGGATTCACAACGGTGAATCATCTCAAGATTTCATTGATGATGCTGCTTCCCTTGAAGCTAGTACAAGACTGTCACTCACTGCAGTGAACATTGGGAATGAGCAGGCAGTTGTCCTCATGTCCCCATCACAGGTAGGAGGAATTATTTTTATTTTCACCGTAGTCTGTCTTCAGTGAAACTGCTGAATTCACTGGACTTCAGACCTCTCATTTTCTTTTATGTGCTTATACTTACTGGAGTACAGTACCCCTTTGTTGCCTGTCTCCAGCACTTCATGCACAGGCTCATGTGTTGACATTTGGAAGAAGATCCAGCTTTGGATTCCTTATTTAGAATTGAAGGCATTCTTTTGTCATGGTTTTCAGTGTTCTCAATTGCTCCTTTTTCTTTTTGCAGAAGTTGACATTTCAAGGAAGATGTCGCATGACTTGTCTGTATGGGAGTGTCGAAGTGTTAGGATTTACAATTGGACAGGGCCAGCCTGCATATTGCCTGTACTCCTTACCCACACACACTGCCCTGAGCATTGAAGCACTGCCTCATTGTAAACCAGGCCGTACCAAGCGAGAGATGAAAATGGAGGTGAAAGCAGTTTTCCGGCAGCATGTACCAGCAGGTAAGGGTCCGGTGTTCGTGGAGAAAAACAGGCCATCAACGAAGACATCAAATATATGCTGTATCCATTCACTGTAATCGTAAACAGGGAAGTGGAGTAATTGCCACAGCATTTATTAGTGGATACTGAACGATCAACATCAGGACAGACTGGGTTACTCTTCTTATCCTGTTGAAGCTGCCCATTTTAATAAATTTAGATTGAGGCACAAAATTAGAGGTATCAATAAATTAAGCAAAACAGTAAAACTGGGAAATTGATTTTATTGAAGGCAAGTGTGATATCCACTTTTAAGCCTGTAAAGAATAAAACAGTGAATATTACATAAGCTAAAAAGTTAGAAGCAGCAGATGATTGGATACACGGACTAGAAGTACATTTCAGCAATAAAAAAAAACCATGGAGTTCTGTGAGCGTCAGACTTTAAGAGGGAATTTTGGTTTTGGAGGGATTGCAGTGTAGGTTTACTGGCATGATGTATTGAAATCCAAGGTTACATTTCAAGGAGGGATGAGACAAACTGGAGGTGCGAAGGTTAAAGGGTAGTTTGATCACTGTTTAGTATATTACAGGGAACAAATCGAGTAGATAGCAAAACATGCTTCTGCTGGTTGTGGAATCTCGTTCTTGGAGAAATCAGCTAAAAGTTAGAGCTGGGCTTTACAGCAAGGCTTTCCAGAACTTTAGAAATGCTTCCAATGTAAAAGTTTGAAATTGTTCTCCAAATGACACTGGGCTGCTACTGGAAAGTTAAGGATTATTGATGACATGAGGACAAACCTTTTTACCCAATTAGCACTTGGGAACTGGAATGCATTACCTGATGGTGGACACACATTCAATCATGAATTTCAAAGTGATATTGGATAATTATCTGAAGAGAAATTTACAGCCCCTTGGGGAATATGTGGGAGAGTGGGACCAGAGTTATTGCATTTTAGGTGAACTGCTTTTTGTGTTTAAAGATTGGGTTTATCTGCCGTTAACAAGCCGTCAGTCCACAGATCACTTTCAAAACAAGCATCCAGTGATCCAAATAGTATCAACAACCATAATTAGCCATTTAGTAGGCTGAAGATAGGTTACTGTGTTAATTCTCCATTTTTAAAAAAAAACTTGCCTTAAGCAGCCAATTTTCTTCCCTCCGATTTTGACGCGTTCAAGTGAGTACTGCAATATCCTTAGAATATCTTATCAATATCCACCCCAATTTGATACTTAATTTCCCTGAGTTTTTATTATTGAAATGTGGTGAAAGATGGAGGTCCAACTGGCAGTGTTTCCACAATTCCACAGATCAAACCAGCAACAGGGAATTAATACACAGAAAATGCTATAATTGCTCAGTAGGCAAGGGATCATTTATAATGCTGCTTCTCAAATTGACTGTCCCCTGGTTTGATAACAGCTAATCTTCCCTTCTACACCTCACACCAAAACTAAATGCCACTGAAATCCTTGGCTACCAAGCCACCCATCACCATGAAGGCAGCCATGTATTTGGAAGTTGTGGACAGGGTTAGACACCTTATCAGCTCCTTGTATAAACACTAACACTAACTTCTGTTATGCAAAGTAGGTGGCATCTTATTCATTATTATCTTTTTCCTTTTTTTAGGTTCTGTTAATCCCCTAGAAAGTCTCTGCAGACTGCTAGTGTTCCGTGGACCCCATATTGAGAGTCACTGTAATTAGCCCCTCATGATTTTGAATATCTTTATCAAATTTTCACACCACCATCTGCTGTAAGTAGGGCTATCTTCATTTCTCAAAATGATCATCATGATTAAGTCCCTCATCTCTAGAACCAATCTAGTGTTTTTTTCAGCACCCTGTTTGAGGCCTTCACATCTTTCCGAAGCATAGTGTCCAGAATTACACCCAACAATCCTTTTGTGAAAATATCAGTGTTTTATAAAGGTTTGTCATAATGTCCTTATTTCAGTACATTATGTCTTTGTTTAGAGGTCTCATATTTTTTAAAACTGTTTTCTCAGCCTGCCATGCCATCTTAAATGAAGCTATTAATTTAGATTGCTTGCCTCTTCCTACCAAAATGTACAATTCCTCACTTCTGAATGAAACTTTGCCACGTCTGCCCATTCCACCAGCCTGTATGTGTCCTACTGAATTCTGTGACCATCCTCCTATTTGTTAACTGTGCCTTGGAGCTTTGTGTCACCTGAAAATTTTGAAATGTGCTTTCCATGGCTTAGTCCAAATAATATATATCGTACAATAATATATTTTTAATTGGTTGTTTGTAGTCTGTCCTTTACCTGCATTTGGAAATTTAGATGAGAGAATTTCTAGGTTTAAACAATGCTTGTGATATCTGTGGCTCTTCATTGCAGCATCAAGACACAATTTGATAAAGGAAGTGACGTCTTCATGCTCAGTTCTGCTCTTCGAGCATCTTGACACCCCTGGCACTGTTTATCTGTCTAGCTTCCCAGAGTACAGGGAAATCTTTACTTCACATCCAGTGAGTTATTCATGAGATTTAGAGGCTTAAGATGAAAATGTTTTCTGGATTTTGTGCTATGTGTGAGTGTTGCAAGTGTGTATTCATAAGATGAGCTTTGTCGGGTGTGTTGGCTGGGAGTAATAGCGTTATTACCTGTGGTTCTGCAACACTTTCAATTTATGTATGTACCTCATGCTTTGGTCCTGCTGGGACTAATCTAAAACCTACAAGCATCAGAAGATATATACTGGTCATAAACTCATAGGGAATGGTATTTGAATTGTGTGATATCAGACATCAAGAAGTGTTGGGTAGCATCTTGCAGCAATCAGGTACCAAAACTAATTGAAAACTTGCCCAGTTTTCTAGCAAAATAAAAATTCTATTGTGTTGGTTAGCTTGCTCCGAATGAGATTGTTAGATATAGGATGCAGCAAAAAACAAGGTTGGTTAGCTTGGGTAACTAGATAATTGATTTGCATACAGGGTGGCACCAGAAATACAGGTCCAATTCCTGTATAGCTGGTATGTCTTAAAAAGGGACCTAATTAGATAGAATACACGTATTAGGTTTTGTGGCACGTAGCAGTGTTCCTACCTCTCGGCCAGATGGTCAGAGTTCAAATCCCACTGCCTCTAGACATAGAACATTACAGCACAGTACAGGCCCTTCAGCCCTCGATGTTGTGCCACCCTGTCATACCAATCTGAAGCCCATCTAACCTACACTATTTCATGTACGTCCATATGCTTATCCAATGATGACTTAAATGTACCTAAAGTTGGCGAATCTACTACCGTTGCAGTCTCGGTGTCTGAAAAGGTTGATTGAAAATAATGACATCTCAAGATTTAGAGGTATTTCGATTCGGTATGAAGTTGCTTAGCAAATGATAACTCAGGTCTGCATTTATATAGATTCATAGTCACATATCTGAAGTTATTTAGGATGCTCTGATGTACACTCCAGCTAAAGAAGTAGTTTTGAACTTCAGTTACTTCTGTAAGGTAGAATACAAACAATTGCGTGTTAACCATAAAAATATACATCAGTAGCACTGAATAAAAGTCATTCGTACTGTCACACTGACTCAAACTGCCCGGATTAAGAGCTGTAAATAATGGTGAAGTAATTTTTTCAAAATCCAATCCTCAGCAAGAACAGTTGATGCAAGTGCCCAGAGGTTGTGCTGATTTTGATAGGAGCCGAGGATAACTTAGAAAGTGCGGGACAGTTCTGGGCACTGCAGCAGGAATCTATCAAAACTGCAGTGAATCACATTATGCATTTATTCAGTTAGTGACCAGTATTTTATTGCCAACAGGTTAGAGACGGTTGGGCTGGTAAAAACAGGGTGAAGGACAGGCACTGTGGAACAAAGCCTTAGGCTGGGAACACTATCCCTAAGACCCAACAATTTCCCGTTTTTCCTCCTTACACTGGGTTCCTTTTTTTTTCTTTATTTACCAACTGAAGACCTGAATTCTTTAGACCTGTATTTAATTTTGTCAGTAACAATATCAATGCCCCTGTAGTAGCCTAGCTGTGAGTATAATTTTATTTCTGATGCAGGCTTTATGATGAACTTAATGTTTGGTTTTGATTCTCACTTTCAGAAGAAGTTGAATTCTGGAAAACATTCATTCCTTGAATGCTCAGCTTTGACCTCAATTGGAGTCATTCCCCTCCCTGATGATCAGGGGGTAACTATGTCGGACAGCTGGATTGCCACTGTGCAGGAACTTTTAAACACATGTCTGGGTAAGATGTCAGTGATGTGCTGATATATTAGAAACGTAACAGTTTTGTTACAAAATGCACATAAACCACTTTTTTTCTTGACCATGCCTTTGTCCATTTCACTCTGCCACTGTTTTATCTAATTATTTGCTGTTGCATGTAATTATTTAATTCCAGAAGAGCATTAGTGATTATTTTTCACAGTTCTGAGAACAAGCTTTAGAAATTGTAGGCATAGCCTATTATGTTTGTACTGGTCTGGTGTTGGAATTATTTTAGTGAGCCAGAAATTGGAAGTGAGAGGGTAGATGTGTACAGAATGATTTGTTGGATCAGCTAGGGGCAGTTAAATATGATATTGATGCAGTAATTGTTGTGGATATTTTTGCTTTCTTGCAGAAGATGATGATAGATGTCCCATTATCTTGGTATGTGGAGGAAAGAATTTTGGAAAGTCAACCTTCAGCAGATATCTCCTGAATTCATTTCTAAATCAGTAAGTTTCAAAATCCTGTGACCTCTAGTGTTAATCCCAGAACAGTTAGTGAAAGCTGTGTCTAGAGTTTGAATTTGAACATTTGATGTTACGTTACTAACAATAACAGGACTTGAACTGCATTAATCCCCAAAGGTTGGTAGTTTGTCTCATGTTGAATTGCTGTTGATAGTTAAAGTCCTGGGTGTTTGGGAGCAGATTAAAATCTGTGAACCACACAGCAGCAGTATCCTAATTTAGTTCTTGACCTGCGAAAAGCTACTTGGGGCAGTAGATCATGACTTTGGGGTTCCTGAACCTGAGGAGGTAACCCAAAGGTCTAGGATTCCTGCCTTGGCAGAAAGTGCACCTGAGGACAGGGAAGCACTGCATAGAATTTTCCAGCAGAGGAGACTATTCATACCTGAGCAGCTCATTACAGTAGTACAAATTTAATTCCATTCCTCAACTGACTCCTATAATTCTCCAAATGAATACCATCGCCCCCTTCTCTCCTGGTGATTTTGATTTTCTGTTTCAAATATTTGTCTAATTCTCCTTTAAAATGTATCAGTCATAACCACTTCCTAGGATAATGCGTTCAATGTTGCAACTAAAACTTTGATTGTAAAAACCGTTTTTCTGATTTATTTCATTATTTTCTTAGTGTTTAAATTGACGATCCTTCATTACTGACATCTCCACTACAGTGTTTGCAGAATACCCTTTTTTAAGTAATAGGAATGTTCCTGGAAACAAATGCTTAAATTGAAACTACTTGTAGCAAGTGAGTTTTCTCATTTTTTGAACAGCATCATAAAATGCATTCTAAATCCAAACTTTTCAGCCCCAGTGCATAACACAAATCTAAAATAACTAAAACTCAATGTAAGTGTGTCCTCAACATGGCCACTGATATGCCAAAGAATTAAAGACAACAGGTATGGATTTTCTTGGTTGGATTTCCTTGATGCTATAAAATAAATCTGCAAAATAATCCCAAAACTATAGTCAGTTTGTTTTTATTTTGCAAGTTTGGTTTTCCCCATGCCCACTGGTGATAATTTGTTTCATGCCTGCAATGACCAGGTTGCTGATGCTAATTGGTTGGAGGGCTTATATCATTACCAGACAGCTACTCCCTTCTAGTGGAGGAATCAGTAGCTGAGCTTTGAGTAATAGGATGCTGACCTGCACCACCTTCATAGAACTCTGCCTCACCATCGTGCACACAGCCCTCTGGCAAATTGAAGGGCCTACAGTATGTGGAATGAGATAGCGTTGATCAGCATTCGAGCTGTCAAGCTGCTGGTCGGCCACCTGGATCAAGTGAGCACACCAGTGACACTGAGGCGGTCCCCTGGATCTGTCACTGTTGTTGACCTTGCAGAGTGCTGGTGTGGGTTCTCTTGGTCAACAGTAGGAGGAGCACATCCCAAGATAAAAAGGATGAATCTAAAACCTGATCCAAGAATTTCTAGAGAATGGAAAACAGGCCTTTTTACTGTACAAAAATTGTGAAATAATTATACAAAACTTTTGCATCTTGCTTCCAACTGCAGTGGTAATATTTAAAGCAAATAAGTAGGCCGTATTTTTGAAAACTGTTTCATGAAGAAGTTACTGTATTTGAGACTATTTCAGATTGGGTGTAGTTGTACATTCCCTGTTCAACAGATCAAAAATGGTGTACGTTTAAAACTTGTAAATCTCTATTCAGCTTCCTCTGCTGTAGTGAATATAGATTCAGTGTCTCAAGTCTCTGATTGTAATTTAAGTTTCCCATCATGGCATAATCCTGGAGATGGACACTGTTATGGTTCTAGCATGCACTTTGTAAGAAGATTCAAGATTTATATTTGTTGAAGATCAACCCGGCAATTACAGGCCAGTTATAACTTTGTTGTCAAGAAGCTTCAAGAAACATTAATTTCAGGCAAATGAATAGTCACTTGGGCAAATATCAGTTAACTGAAGAAAGCCGTCACAAATTTATTGAGGGGGGGGAAAAGAAATTGCGTTTTACTGTCTTGTTGGTGTTTCTTTGAGGTCATGCAGTTGATGTTATGACAAATGCTGCACAACAGACATGTAAATTATAATTCAAGGAATAGAAGGTAAACTGGCAACACGGATACAAAATGGATTGAATTTCAGGAAATGGAATGTATTAGTTAAGTAATATCTTTTTTGGATTGGAGGAGATTTTATATTGAAGTTATATGGGGTTGGTGTTTGGATTCTTGCTCTTGCTGATGTATATTTATAACCCAGACCTTGGTTCAAGGGACACAATTTCAAAATATGATGTGAACTTGGAAGAATAGTGAACTATGAGGAGGATGGCGTAAACTTTAAAAGAATGTAAACAGGTTGGTGCAATGGATCGAACAAGAGGCAAAGTAAACTTAATACGTAGAGGTACAAAGTTAAAATAAATAGTACCAGTCTAGAGCTGGGGCACCTGCTATGTATGTGCATAAGTCACGAAAGTGGCAGAATAGGTTGAGAAAGCTTTATTATTAGGGCTTAAAATATAAAAGGAAGTTATGTTAAACTTGTACAGAACACTAGTTCAATCTCTGGAAAAATGTGACCACATTTAGAGAGAATGCAGAAAAGATCCACTGCGATGGCCCAGGGATGTGAATATTGAGTTCTGTAGAGCGTTTTGGAGAAGGTGGGGCAGTTTTCCTTGGAGAGAGCACTTTGACAGGAGATTTAATAGATGTACTCAAAATCATAAGAGCTTGGGCAAAGTAGTTGTGAGGTAAAAAGAATTCCAGTTGGTGGAAGAAGCAAGACCAAGAGGACATATTTGGTAAAAGAAACAATGGCAACATGGAAAGGATTTTCATTCATTTAGAATCTGGCACGTGGTGGTGGCGGTTTCAGTTCAGACATTCAGGAAGGAATTGGATTGCTATCTGAAAAGAAAGAGCATGTAGTGCCATGGTGAATGGGAAAAAAGTGACCCAAGGTAAAATGATCCTACAAAGAGTTGAAACAGGCATGGCAATCAAATGACCACCTTTGGTGCTGTAAAAAATTCTGAGATTCGATAGCAAGGTACCCTGAATTGCAAGTAGTCTTGGGCGACTATGGCTTAAACAGGCTTTTGCATTGATTTATCATGAATTATTCTGGTAGTCTATGCCTACTTTTAAAAACCCAAGAAGCTGTGTTCCTTTTATAATTTTATCAACATAAAGATTTGAGTCTGATCTGCCAAGTGTCAAATAAAAATGAATGCTCTCTTTCACCATATAGTATTCCATGTGTGGAGTTTCTGGAGCTTGACTTGGGTCAGACAGAGTTCAGCCCCCCTGGCTGCATGGCATTACACTTGGTGACTGAACCAATTCTTGGTAAGTAGTCTATTTTAAGTAATATTTAGGTACGTGGACGGGCTGTAGATCAAAGTGCTGGTGTTCTCCATTACAAATAGTGCAGAACAAGGTTACACATTAAGGGAGAGAGTAACTCTAGAACCAGATTCTATCATTGCACCCATTGGGAGCCTCGTTTTTATTTTGAGATTTTAAAATATGGCAAACTGACTCTCATCTCCAAATTTCACCCTTTTTCTGAGAGAAGCCGTTCAACCAAATACCAGCCTACTATAATAAAGCAAAGAACTGCGGATGCTGAAAACCTGAAACTGTAGTTCTGATTTAGATTCACTGGACTTGAATTGTTAACACTGCTTACTCCCCACAGATGCTGCCAGATCTACTGGGTTTTGCCAGCAATTTCTATTTTTGTTTCATGATCCACCATTACAATTGTGATGTGCACATTGAGAGGGAAGATGGATTAAAAGGGGCAAATCTCTGTCCCTCTATTCTGATGCAGCCTTAGCTTGCTGCAATGATTTTGCTGGTGTAGCTGTCTTTTGTACTGGTACATGTATATCTACTTATTTTTGATATGCTGTTTGTTAAACCAACACACATTTCCTGACTAAACTCCATTTATTCACTCAATCTTTTAATTCCAATTGCTTCCCTCATTCCTCTCCTTCCCTGGAATCCAAATTGGTCACCTCCATTGTAGTTCTGTTACTTACTCTTTGTTATATTTCTCAGCACAACCTTGGATACATAGACAGACAGGTTAATTGAACATAAAATACAACGTCCTATGCCTTTATGGATTTTGAAAAAGCATTCGTTTGAGTTGATTGGGTGAAACTCTTGGCAATGCCAAATGACATGGGAGCAAACTGAAGAGATGATAGAAACATAGCGTAATATAGCATGGAAACAGACCCTTTGGATGAGTTAGAAGAAATCTGTATACATAGGATAAGCATACATACTATACATAGGAGTAGCCTGTAGAGTGTGGGAATAATCTGTAATTGGAAGAGGAATTCATCATCAGCTTTACACATGACAAAACACTTGTAGAAATTGCAAAACATGGATTACGAAAGCAAATGCACCATTAACGTTAGGCATGATTTCAATGAAAATGAACGTTTCCGGTCATAGAATTCCTACAGCATGGAAGCAGGCCATTCGGCCAATAGAGTCTGCACTGACTCCCTGAAGAATATCACACTTAGACCCACCCCCTTACACTGTAACTCTACCTTTCCCACCGCTAGTTCACCTAGCCAGCACATCCCTGGACACTGGGCAATTTAGTCTGGCCAATCTACCTAACCTGCCCAACCTTGGACAGTGGGAGGAAACCAGAGCACCCAGAGAAAACCCACGCTGACACAGAGGGAACATGCAAACTCTAGTCACCCGAAGGTGTGATGGAGCCCAGGTCCGTGGCATTGTGATGCAGCAGTGCTAACTGCTGGGCCACCATGCCACTCTTTGCAAAAGTAAATTGCAAGTGTCAGAATTGTTGAGAAATATTTTGATATTCATGGAAGTAAAGGAGCTAGAGCAGGTGTCAAAATACAGTTGTTTAGGAGAAGTACAACAAAAACAAGAATATCATTGGCAAAATCTGTATTTGGTGAGAAGATGCTGTAGCTAACTGGAAAGTTGAAAGACGGAAAAGACTTGAGAGTTGTGTTAGGAATGTCGTTTTATATGAATGAGAGACTTTGAGCTTCTAGAAAATGGAGATCAGCTTGCTAAATGACTTTGAAATGAGTTTGGAGGAGATAGAGGGTTGGCTGGACAGAAGAAGTAACAAATGGCAGACTGCTCAGGTGATTGAACAAACAAAGACTTTTGCTGAATTTAATTGAGAAAAGGCAGAGACCCCACGCAAGGCACTGCTGATGAAGAGGAGACCCAGTAAGATATGGTTTGGAGGGAAGATCTGAAGGAAGGTGAGGAAGGAAAGGCACATAAATACTGGCGTAAAAATTGTTAGAGGTTATTGGAAAGATTGACACAGGAAAGAGAAGAAGGCAGGTTGTTGATTCAGTCATCTGGCTGAGTAATCCTGATATTTTGTCAAGCCCTATGTATCAGCTATGTCAGTTGATACCAAGCAGATTGGGCTAACCAGAATTCAGTAAGGCAATACCAAGTCTTGGTATTTTATTAGCTCAATGTCATTAACGTCTGTGGAACTCTGGACCAGCAACAAGTGTTTTACTCCAGAATGTCACAAGTAGCAAAACAATGTGGAGCTGAAGAGAGTAACCAGTGTATCCCAATTGCCTTCAAAAGCATGCACAGAGTATATCCTCCATGCTCATTTTAGTTTTTGACATGGTTAAGATAGCCATTAACAACAAAATCTTCAATGCTGCTGTCCCTTGTGTTTTGTGCTTGCTCTCACTTGTGTGCTATACTTTGTTCTATCCCTTTTACAGGCCCTCCTTACATGCACCAGTGTGAGCCCCGTAAGATGGTGTATTATGGTGATGTGTCCTGTGAGCGAGACTTGGATCGATATCTGGAAACTGCAAAGTATCTATATGCTGGATGCAAGAAGGAAACACCTTTGGTCATAAACACCATGGGCTGGGTTAAAGGTCAGACTAAAGCTCTTGAGCGAAATCTAACAAGTATTGGCGATAGATTTCATTTGCTTCATTTTGCTTTTTGTTGTGTGTAATTTTGTCTTCCACCCTCCTGACGGATGCTGGTTCATGCATGGATTCCAATTTTGTTTTAATAACTTTACCATTGGCAACTATACCTTCAGCAGCCAAGGTCCTAAGCTCTGCAATTCCCTCCCAATACCTCTATCCATTTAGAGATAATAAGAACTGCTGATGCTGGCGTCAGAGATAAGTGTGGAACTGGAGGAACACAGCAGGCCAGGCAGCATCAGAGGAACAGGTAAGCTGATGTTTTAGGTCGGGACCCCATTTCTGAAGAAGGGCCCTAACCTGAAACGTCAGCTTTCCTGCTCCTCTGATGCTGCCTGGCCTGCTGTGTTCCTCCAGTTCCACACTGTTGCCTCTATCCATTTTCTTTTCTCTCCCTTTTAAGGTGATTCTTGGAACTAACTTCTTTGACTGAGCTTACTTAAGTGATTCAGTGTCAAATTTTGCTTTGTAACAGGCGTATGAGATGTCTTGAGGTATGAATGTTAAGAAAGGCATTATATTAAAAACACGCATTTTTCTGCTAAAATAGTTCACTTTAAGAGATAGTGGAGATTATTCGTGCAAAAGTTGTTTTCCACCATACTATCCCTACTACTCTCAGCCTTCTACTCTGCTGGCTTTTTTTATTGTTCATATGACTAAACAAGTTTCTGACTCGTTCCTGTCCCGCACTTTGCTTCCATTTGGGAGAGGCTATAGAAGCAGTGAATTGTGCATTCCTTGACATCATAGCTAATTACCTAAATCTGCTGCTGTTGTACTTGCCCCCAGTGATGATTTGTGCGTTAACATTATGCTGACTGGAAATTTTTATTTGTTTCTGAATCTGTTTTATGACAGCAGCAACGCCATCAAAACACAGCTAAAGTCATTTTGAGATACCAAGGTGTAGAGCTGGATGAACACAGCAGGCCAGACAGCATCAGAGGAGCAGAAAGGCTGATGTTTCGGGCCTCGACTCTGCTTCAGAAGTCATTTTGTGTCTAACACAGTGCACATAATCACTCCACATGGAGTCTTATAGAATACACACTGCTTCTGTAAGGAAGCCTAACCCATATGTGAGTCACAGAGATTAAGCACAGGTTAGACCCAAAAGTGTGGACCTCCTAACTGTGTAGAGCATTGCCTGGCATCCATCACCTCCAACTGGAAACACCCTATCATGGGTATGTTAATTTATAGAATTACCTGAGGTCAGTTGGCAGAAGGCCAGCTCTAAGTTAGAGGTCAATCAAAATTTTGGGAATGGATCACAATGCAACAATGGAAGCAGTAGTTGAATTGCCAACTAGATGTGACAGGCGGGAGTTATGAAAGTGTAGATTTTCTGCACCTGATCAGAGACTGACACGTCAGGGGAGTATGTATGGCATTTTAAATTCTCCAGGAAGAGTTCCTACTTCTGATGAAGAGAGCCCAGGTCTACTTGTTTATCCTGATTGGAGGTTTCATTTTCTGTCATTCCTTAGCTGTTGGCAGCTGTCAACTGTAAGATTCAAAGTGGTCCCGAGCGTAAAAGGCACTGCACATCTTTGTTTCTTTCTGAGATTGTAGAGGATCTATTTTCTAAGGGAGAGGAGAAGCCAGAGAGTACGTTTGATTGAAATTGTCAAAATCATGAGACATTTGGACAGGGATCAAGACACGAAGACAGGTTTAACGTGATTTTCAAAAGTAGTAAATATGATGAGAAACAATTTTCTTCTAACAGTAAGTAGTTTGTCTCTGGAATGCATGCCTGGAAGTATGGTGGAACCAGGGTCAATCAAGATGTTAAAGAAGCAGTAAATGATTATTTAAGCAGAAGTAATGTGTGCAGAGTTACAGCAAAAGGTCAGGAGAATGGCACAAAGTGATGGTGCTCATTCAGTGAGTCAGTGCAAGCACAATGGGCTGAACAGCCACTTTCTGCACCATAATAGTTGTGATTCTGAAACTGAACTAACAGTCAAACCTCATGAGTTCAAATGCCACTGTGGCAAGTTGCAAAATTGAATTATTTTTGGTAGTGTCCCCACCAATTAGCAGCCTCCGTTCTATCAGGTTAACTGCCTATATTTAGAAAATGGTACACTCCAGACATGCTGACTGTCCAGAAGTTAGGATAGTTTCTCATACCTTTCATTAAGACCTAACACTCTTGCTGTTGTGGCAAATCCTTATTGATGAACATATAAATGTGAGGTGCTGCATTTTGGAAAGGCAAATCAGGGCAGGACTTTACCCACTTAATGGTAAGGTTCTGTGGAGAGGTGCAGAACAAAGACACCTTGGAGTGCAGGTTCATAGTTCCTTGAAAGTTGAAGGTAGGCAGGAGAATGAAGAAGGCATTTGGTATGCTTGCCTTTATTGGTCAATGCATTGAGAATAGGGGTTGGAAAATCATACTGAGGCTGCACAGCACATTGGTTAGACTACTTTCGGAATGCTGCACTCCATTCTCGTCTCCCTGCTATTAGAAGGATGTTGTGGAACTTGAAAGAGTTCAGAAGGCATGTACAAGGATGTTGCTGAAATTGGAGGGTTTGAGCTACAGGGAGATGCTGAATAGGCTGGGGCTATTTTTCCTGGAGGCTGAGGCGTTACCTTATAGAAGTTTATAAAATCATGAATGAAATAGATAAGGTGAACTGCCAAGGTCTCTTCCCCAGGGTAGTGGAGTCCACAAGTAGAGGGCATAGTTTTAAGGTGAGAGGGAGAGGGGAAATATTTAAAAGGGACCTCAGGGACAACATTTTCATGCGGAGGGTGGTGTGTGTTTGGAATGAGCTATCAGTGGAAGTGGTGGAGGCTGGTACAATTACATCATTTAAGAGCTATCTGGATGGATATATGAATTGGTAGGGTCTGGAGGGATATGGACCAAAAGTTGGCAGTGGGGACCAGATTAATTCAGAATATCTGGTTGGCATGGACGTATTGTACTGAAGCATCTGTTTCCATGCTGTACAGCTCCAAGACTCTATGGACGCCTCTGCCTCCATTGTACAATTTAAATACAGCAAACATTTTGTTAACTGGTGCCTATGGGACCAGAAGTGTGAAATCAAATTTCCACTTGATCAAGAGGTCTACTACGCACCATGTAATGGAAATATAACATAGGGGATGTACTCATCGCTGTTTTATACTTTACAGCAAAGATTACTTAAATATTAATGCAACTTTGCCTTAAATAAAACTTAGCAGCAGAGAGTATTCTCACTCACAGCCTCAACTGACTATTCGGATATTGCAGAGATCCCTGGAGCGGGTTCAGAGGTGGTTCACCAGAATGGTCCCAGGAATGAAAAGCTTAACGTGACAAAAGTTTGAGGACTCTGGGACTATACTCGTTGGAGTTTAGAAGGATGAGGGGAGGATCTAATTGAAACTTACAGAATACTGAATGGCCTGGACAGAGTGGATGTTGGGAGGTGTTTTCATTTGTAAGTGAGACAAGGACCCGAGGGCACAGCCTTAGAGTAAAGGGAAAGCATATTAGAACGGAGATAAGGAGAAACTTCTTCAGCCAGAGAGCAGTGAATCTGTGGCATTCACTGCCACAGAAAGCTGTGGAGGCCAGGTCATTGAATACATTTAAGACTGAGATAGGTTCTTGATGACCAAGGGTTATGGGGAGAAAGCAGGAGAATGTGTTTGAGGAAATTATCAGCTATGATTGAATGGCAGAACAGACCTGATGGGCCAAATGGCCTGATTTCTTCTCCTATGTCTTATGGTCTTATGATTTAATACAGTAAACTTGCGGTATTTGAGGTGTTTAATTTTTGGCAGTTTATTGAGAGTGCTGATTTTCTAAGGTGTTGGTTTGCACAGATTGTGTTTGGTATTCGGGGATGTATTGATATACACTGAATGCACAAACCTCTTTTGATAATGTTGCAGTCTACTGCTTTTGTTTATTTTGTTGGGTATTGTTACATTTAATATTGATTTGATTTTTGGTTATAGATTTAAAGGAAATAATAGCCCTTCACTTAATGTAAAGTTGAATTACCTTCATGGGTTAGGAGTTCCACCTTCAACCATTAAGGGGCAGCATGATGGCTCAGTGATTAACGCTGCTACCTCATAGCACCAGGGACCAGCGTTTAAATCTACCCTTGGGCAAATGTCTATGTGGAGTTTGCACCTTCTCTCTGTGACTACATGGGTTTCCTCCCACAGCCCAAAGATGTGCAGACTGGCTGGATTGGCCATAGGAAATTGCCATGGTGTCCCGGGCTTTGCAGGCTACGCGAGTTAGCCATGAGAAAGGCAGGTTTATAGGGAAAGGGTAGTGGGGTGGGTCTGAGTGGGTTGCTCTTTGGAGGATTGGTATGGACTCTGGGCTGAATAGTCTGCTTCTACATAGGTATTCTGTGATTATATCAATTATTATGAGTTGTGAACAAATTACATTTGTCTAAGGTTTTTGATTAGGTTTGTAGCTCAGGTTGTGGATGCTGTGGTTGGTTTGTTTGCCGAGCAAACATTTCAATACCCTGCTGGGTAGCATCATCAGTGCAGCCTCTGATGAAGTGCTGTTGTGTTTCCTGCCTGGTATTTAAACTCTGGGGTCCATTGGAATTGGTTACCTCATTTCCGGGTTTTTTTTTGCTGTGGTGTATATATAGGGTCTAATTCCAACTCTACGTTTTATTGATGGCCGCCTTGCTGGAGAACCAAGCCTCTAGAAATTCCTGTGCTTGTGTCTGTTTGGCCTATCTTAGGATTCTGATGTTGTCCCAATCGAACTGGTGGTTCTCCCTATCTGTGTGAATGGAGATGAGTAAATACTGTTCACGTGTTTTTGTTGCTAGTTGGTGTTCGTGTATTCTTGTGGCCAGTTTCCATCCTGTCTGTCCAACGACTGTCTCAAGACTGTGACATACATTATGTTGGAAGGAAACTGGCCACAAGAATACACAAACACCAACTAGCAACAAGCAGACCTGACCAGTACTCACTTGTCTCCATTCACACAGATAAGGAGAACCACCAGTTCGATTGGGACAACATCAGGATCTTAGGACAGGCCAGAGATAAGCGTGGGAATTTCTAGAGGCTTAGTTCTGCACCAAGAAAGCCATCAATAAACATGTAGGGTTAGACCCTATGTATACACCACTGCAAAAACGGAAATGAGGAATCAATTCCAATGCACCCTAGAGTTTAAATACCAGGCGGGAAAACGCAACAGCGCTTCATCGGAGGCTGCACTGATGATGTTACCCAGCAGGGTAGTGAAAAGTCTGCAAACTAATGAACCAGCTTGGCAAGCGAACCAACTACAGCAAAATGCATTTTGTATCTGACTGCATCCCATACTACATTATTGGTTTTGTTATTCTCTGAAATGACCCAGGAAATTTATCAGAAACATGTTTTTATGTTGAAAATTAGAACATTGAGTAAAACTAGCCCCACCCAAGTAGTCTTATCTGAGGGATAAGGTGTAGACTAGAATATATAATGTTTGTTCCACAAAGGTTTGCGTGTTTTAATATATACACATCTAGGTACCCCTGATACTTGTGATCTTAGTCCCCCTTCAAATCTGACTAATTTTCTTTGTGCCCCACCCCAACCTGTTCTTCTCAATAGGATTTGGTTTGTCGATTTTGGTTGACCTGATTCGGCTCTTGGCCCCAACCCACGTGGTGCAGCTTGGCAGCGCTGAAAGGAACCAGGATCCTCCGCTCCTCACGCCAGAGTTTGTGCAGACCGCAGCTGGATGGCAAACTAAGGGAAAACATCACATTCAGCAAAAACCGATAGATTTCAAGATGCCCTTTAGCTTATCGGAGGAGGAGGAGGAGGAAGAGGAGGATCATGTGACCCTGCATGGAGGATTCCGGGGACACAGGTTGATGCGTGTTCAGTCTGAGTTTCCTGGAGTGGGAGAGGGAAGCTGTTTGTAAGTATAAAACTGTCAGTTATTCTGTTGTGTTAATATGTGCACATTGTAACAACCTCCCCAACAGATGAATACAGCCAGTTTGTAATAAAGCAGAGAATGTTGTTTAAACATCCACACTCTCTGCCACCATGATACATCTGTACTACCTGCAGAATGTACTGCAGTAACTCACCAAGGCTTCTTTGACAGTAGCTCCCAACCTGTGACCTGTATCACCTAGAAAGGCAAAGACAGCAGGAACATAGGAACACCATCATCTCCAAGCCTTGCTGACATTTATTCTCCAATGCAAATTCCTCCTGTCCTTCCTCAATATCGCCATTACCTTCTGTTGCCTTCTTCCCTTACATGCTTTTCGGATTTCCATTTAAATGCTTCTATAGTAGAACACTCGATGATTCCAAATTCCCAGAATGCTGAAGATGCTTCTGAATTTCCTTTTTGATTTCTAGATATCTTTTATTGATGATCACTGGTATTGCTGTCCCTTACAGTGGTAACAATGTTTTCGCAATCAAAACACAATGCAATTTTAAACAGTTCATCCTTTCCTGGTGGGTTCAGCTTCACAGTTCTCATATATGTACTGTTACCAGCTCTACTGTTGACTTGTGTTTACAGATGCAAAAAAAAACTGAAACTTGCTGTCCTGACAGAACCTTTCTGCTGCCATGTTTTTCAGGAAGTCCCGCAGCAATGTCTTAAGGGAGTTGGCTCTTCTGGGTTATTTTAGCGAACTGCAGCCATCAGACACTGGGTGTCCCTTGCTGTTGCACAGCATGCTACCCTATCAGGTACCCGCACTCCTTTTGCCCATTCAACTCCAGTTATTTCTGTCAGCTGAAAGTTTTAATGAATAGGGCATGAGTCATAGTACAGGTGTTTCCCTGTGTTTGCTTTGTGTGACGCAGTTTACCACAGGATGCATTATTTTATGAGAACTGAGGTTAATTCTGCTGCTTGACGGGGAAGCCTTTTTAGACAATTTAACTTTTGGAAACTGTGTGCACTCTCCAATGCGCCAATCCATCCACCAACATACAATATAATTCAACATGATGGACATAAGATCATGGCATAGAAATTAGATTGTTCTGAACATGACATAAACTCCAAAAGCAATATATTATGTGCATGTATAATGAATCAGAGGAATGGTGGCTAAGTGATCTGCCAGCTTCATTTGGAAGATAACGGCAAGTTGACAGTGATATTTTTAGATACTGACTTGGGGTGAATTCTGAGTGGTGGGTTTAAGAGGAGATATAAATTGTGGCTAGAAGCAGTCTGCTGTTTTTATTGTGGTTTCAAGAACAACTTTTCCCAACTGCCTTTCCATTAAGGTAAAGTACAGAAAAAAAGATTGTATATGGTGCCTTCCAGTTATTCCTTTTTAGAATCCTCTTATTTGACTGCAGATTGTCCTCCCACCCCTCCTTGTGGATGTTGCCCTTTACTTTCTGTTTCTAATTTAGTTCACTATCCATCAGGATACTGTGAGATAAAAGATTTTGAAATAAGCAGACAGAGTAATGTGTTTTGTAATGTGCAGTGCTACTTTGTAATAGTGCTCCTCTCTTCAAAAATCGAGTTAATATTGTTTGAACTTCCCTTGTTGGACCTAGAATTGATGCTTTCAATGTCGTGTAGCTTGGTGCGATTGAGGGATCTGCATATCTGATTATGAGGGGGGAGTAAAGTTATAGCATTCTAGACAGGAGCATTACTACTGAAAAAAGAAGTTGGTAAATTAAACTTTAATGGAGGCAATATGTTTTGAACATTGTTATTCAAATCATTTTCCCTTTAATTAAAAGGTAGTATTAGGTGTTGTGCCATGTAGTACTTTGGGTCCTGTGTAGGGTGGGACAGTGTTGGATTCCAGATGCAAGTAATATTGGATGTTGGCATGCACTGTGGAGCTGCAGGGTGTCGATGGATAATTTTCTAAAAACAAAACTGGCTTTTGTTTTCCAGGTGCCATTTAGTGCAGTTGCTCTGCATGTGCTACATTGTGATGTAACTCCTACCAACATTTTATATGCAGCCAATGCTAGCTTAGTTGGATTATGCAGAATACCAGATGTTGTCTGCTCCCAGGCAGATGGGCCTGTATTGCTCCCAAAGCCTCCCTTATGTGACTGTTTTGGTATTGGTAAGTACTGAGACTTGTACAAGATCACATCCTGTTGGATAGAAGTGTGTTGTTCACTATCCAATCTCTCTGCATCGCCAGTGTACAGTGCTGAAGCTTAGCAGTTTAACAGAGCTGAGGTGCAAAATAGCCATCGGTAGTGCAAATGTTTGGTACTCACGAATGCTTTCGGATTCATGGAACAGGCATATCCTACACACTCTGGTCACCCGGTTTTCAGATACCATCAAATACCATTTGCTTTCACAAGCCATGGTGTTGTCATGTGACCAAATTACCTTTGCAGTCATGTCATCAATATTGTGTATTCAGATGCAACAGCAAGGCCCTATAAGTATTAAATGTATCATTAGGGGAATAATGTTTAGTCAATACTGTGGAAGGATTGAGTCAATGTAAGAAAACGTAAAAGTGTCCTAAGTTGTGTTTCTTTAATTTATTCACTCATGGGGCATGGGCATCCCTGGCTGGCCAGTATTTATTGCCCATCCCTAGTTGCCCCCGATAGGGTGATAGTGAGTTGCTTTCTTAAACTGCTGTAGGTTGACCCTCAATGACCTTAAGGAGGGAATGCCAGGATATTGACCCAGTAACACTGAAGAAATGGCATTATGTTGCCAGGTCAGGGTGGTGAGTGACTCGGTGCACAGCTTGCAGGTGATGGTGTTCCCATGTATCTGCTGCTTTTGTCCTTTTCAGACAGAAGTGTTTGTGGTTTTGGAAGGTACTGTCTAAGGAGCTTTGAATTTCTGCAGCGCATCTGGTAGATAGTACACACTAATGCTACTGAGTGTTGGTGGTGGTGGGGGTAGATATGGTACAGGTTAAGCAGGCTGCTTTGCTCTGGATGGTATCAAATTTCCTGAGTGGTATTGAAGCTCTACCCAACCATGCAAGAGACGAGTATTCAGTCACACTCCTGACTTGTGCCTTTGTAGATGGTGAACAGGCTTTGGGAGTTAGATGAGTTACTTGCCACAGTATTCCCAGCCTCTGACCTATTCTTGTAGCCACTGTTTTTATGGCAAATCCAGTTGAGTTTGAGATCAGTAGTAACCCCAAGGATGTGGATAGTGGTGGATTTGGTGATGGTAACACCATTGGATGTCAAGGGGCAGTGATTAGATTGTCTCTTATTGCAAATGGTCATTGCTTGGAATTTGTGTGGCATGATTGTTACTTGCCACTTGTCAGCCCAAGCCTGGAAATTGTTCACATCTTGTCGCACTTGAACAGTGACTGCTTCAGTATCAGGAGTCACGAATGGCACTGAACATTGTGCAGTCATTGGCAAACATCCCCAAGTCTGACTTTACAATGGGAAGGTCATTGATGAAGCAGCTGAAGGTGGTTGAGCCTGGGTCACTACCCTGAAGAACTCATACAAAGATGTTCTGGAGCGGAGTGACTGACCTCTAACAAGCACAACAATCTTCCTGCGTGCTGCATATGATTCCAGTCAGCTGAGAGTTTACCCCCTCACGATTTGATTCCAGTTTTCCTAGGTTTCCTTGATGCCACACTCAGTCGAATGTGGCCTTGATGTTAAAGGCTGTCCCTTTCATTGTCACCTCATCAAGTTTAAAGTCTTCCACAAAGATGACTGTCTGACAGTGCAAAAATGTCTCAGGACAGTATTGCACTGCAGACCTAGATTGTGCACGCAAATTGGATGAATGGTGTACCAACAAGGATAGTACCAACTGAGCCAAGCTGCAACACACACTTCTTACAATGTATGCGGTTATAATGACAGTGCCTTCCCAGTCCTGCTCTAACCGACGGGATGAATTTTTTTCCCTCGCTCAACTGGCCAAGAATCCTACATGAAATGAGTTTGCACTTTAAACCTACATATAAGTGGGTGCTGTCCAATAACACAACTGCCAAGAGTGGCTCCAAAACTTGACTGAAGGCTGGAATTTTGTGTCCAGGTCTGTCGAGCTATGTGATTGTGCCTCACTTGCACTTGATGAGTATGACCTAGACTCAAATGATCTCCATTAAAATAAATTGAATGCTGTTGAGCAGGTTTGTGCTACATGTGTGATTTGGTCTTTGCTGTAAGACATCAAAATATTCACTATTTGGATTAATTTAATACCTTTCCTCTGTAGGAATAATTCGTGGGATTAATTTGGAGAAGAGATTGTATTATATACTAACACCAGTTCCTGTGGCCCGGCTAAAACAGGTTAACTGCTTGCTGATTGGGGCAGTCACCATCCCCCATTCACTTTTCAGGAACCAGGTAAGTGGAACGTGAACTACCATGATTACTGAACTACAGAGTGTGTGATCTGCCCACCTAGAATATTACTGATCACTGCTGTTGCACTAGCCATGTTGTTGAGTGAACCCGAGAAACAAATGCTGAAATAATATTGAATCTTTTGATTTGAAGAATTATTATTAAATAGTTGCACAGTTGATTTTCTTCATGGACTGTACATGTTGGATGGAGTCAGTTCAGATGGATTCTGTTAGTGAGAATGTGAGGGGCCGTTGATTGGTTGCATCTGTTGAGCAGGTAGTGTTGCGAGGGTGTGTTTGGGCAAAGCTGGTGTATTAACTAGTTAATGGTGCATCTGCAGGGTTAATGGTATACAGTTGTATTTGGCTTGGGGTAATTGCTGGATAATTGCACTTTGGCGTGCATGCAGGCGTGGCTGGTAGGTTTGTTTGCTAGTTTTGCCCATGCTGTAAATATGTTTAGTTCACTGTTGTTTCCAGCTATTTTGTTGTAGAGATGTGATCCTTTATAATAACCTTTTTTAATTTGTTAGCAAGATTATCATTTATTGCCCATCCTTGATTGTCCTTGTGAAGATGATTGTGAGTCACAGCCTTAAACCATTGAAGTCCATGTGATATGAGTTGACCCACAGAGCTGTTACAGAGGAAGATCCAAGATTTTGACCCAGTGACAGTGAAGGAATAGTGATTATATTCCAAGGCTTGGAAGGGAACTTGCAGGAGATGACGTTACCATCTGTCTGCTTATCTTTCTAGGTTGCAGAGGCTGTGGTTTGGAAGCTGCTGCCTAAGGAATCTTAGTGAGTTTGTGATAGTGCATCTTGCACCTGGGACACTCTCTGCTGCCACTGTGTGTCTGTGGTGGAGGGAGCAAATGTAGAAGGTGCTAGAAAGGATGCCAGTCAGGGAGTCAGCTTTGTGCTGAGTGGTGTCAAGCTGTTTATGGTATAGGAGCTGCATTCATCAAGGCAACTGGCAAGCATTCCATCTCACTTGTGGACCCAAAACTGAGCATCAGCGAGCAAGTGTTTTTGAGTAAGTGTCACTTGATTACACCTTGTGTATATAGTGGTTTTTGACTGGGATGGATTTCAGTTTTTTTGGGGCAAGGCATATCTAGGCAATTATCCCATTGCCAGATAGATGCCAATGATATAACTGCAATGCATCAGCTTGGCTAAGGTACAGTGATCCTTAACATCCACCTGAGAGGACAACGTTTGAACAAGACTAGAGGATTTTTCTCCTGGTTCCTGGCCAATAATTATCCCTGAACACAGTGATGCTGATACCTAAATATGCATACGAGAAAAACAGCTGGGGAGAAAATGTAAGCGAAAGGTACACAAGGGAAAAGTGAAGCCCAGAAACAAAAAAAAATTCGCTGGCCATTGTGGATTTCAATCTTGCAGCAGCACAACATACTGAAAACAAATTCTGATTACTTAATTTGTACTATCGGAGCCTCTCTTCCTTCAGCACGCCACCATCTCCCAATATTATTGCACAAATGCTGCTCCCTCCACACTTCACATCAGCCCTGATGAAGAGTCATCTTGCCGTGAAATGTAAGCTTACTCTCTCTCCATGGATGCTGCCTGACCTGCTGTGACTTCCACCTATTTTTGTTTTCAGTACAGATTCCAGCATCTGCAGTTATTTGTTCCCAAAATGAAGTATACACAGCACTGACATTTGCACTTGATTACTGGACTGCACCATCCCTGTAATGTGCACATGAATAAAACTTGCCTTGAGATATTGGACCATAGGGTCTGGACACTTTTTCATACATCACAAGCAAGACTACTCTACACATACAAGTCTAGGTGGGATGTATCACAGGGTTTCTTTCATCACTTCAAAACTTTTCAAGAATAATGTGTCAGGAAAGGGCAGTTTATTATTTCTGTTTAAGGTTGCCCAGGGCCTTTGATCCAGTCAATGGCTAGGTGATTGAAGAGCAGCAGAGGTAAACTGCAGAGCAAGGGGTAGGTGCCAGTGAGTCAAGGTTTCATCTCCATTGCCATGGAGCAGAAACTTTGGAACAGCTTGAAATTCTGAAGTGATGGTCTGGCAGATTCCCCTGTCATGCTGACTTATTTTTATTTCCCTTTCAGCCTGAAGTGACAGGAGAGCTTCCATACGTAACGACCGATTATTCCTTCGATATTTCTGGAGCTGGAAAAATTAAAGTATGTAAACAGCTGAGAAGGCGGGAGCATCATAAAGATGTCTCATAATGGGGAGAATTCCTGCTCATCCTTAAATCAGGGCAAATGAACGTTTGGTAAAGTGGATTAATTGGCGCTGTGCCTTATTGCAGTATTTGCGATTTAAAAATGAGGGTTTGAAAAGTAAATGTGAACGGTCTGCAGACTGCTTTAAAACGTTTATTTTAGCCCCCTTTCCTCCCCCCCCCCCGCCCCCCACCCCAACACAACTTTTTATCAATCTCAGATTGTCATCTAACCCATGCTGAATGAGAAATCTTTGTTTTAAAGTTTGACACTGAGCATTTGTTGTAAATAAAGAATTACTTAGCATCCCAGCTTTTGCTCTGGCGTTATTTACTCTTATCTCGAACTTACTTTAGAGTGTAATGTGTTAGCTTCTCAGGTGGCTGTACAGGATCACAGCATTGCAATATTTAAAGGATAGCAGGGGAGTTCTCTCCAGTCTCCTGGCCAATATTTATCCATAGACCAACGCTGAAAGACAAATTATCAGAGCATTATTACATTGCTGTTTGTGTAACTTTGCTAAATTCAATATGTACATTTGCTTTATTACAACATTGATTATGTTCCAACAATATGTCATTAGCTTAAAGTGCTTTGGAATATAAAGGTTTTGCAAGATGTTCCATAAATGCAACTTCGATATTTCATCTTTAATACTACTTTTTTGAAATTTAATCAAATGCCATCTGTCACGTTTGGATATTTTTATTAGCTAGTGGCTAACGTTGTACAATACAGACCTAAAACTCCTCAAATTGGGGCCAGGAATGATGTTTGCTGCATTTGCAGAGATATTTTTCGGGGGTTAGGTGGGGGCGGGGTGTGCGCAGTTTGTGGCACGGGGCAGTATGTTATATACTGATGTACAATCTGTCACCTCAGCTGCTGAGTGTTAGGTCATTGGTTGAAATGCTTCTGACTAAATAAGTTCTGACCAAAGAAACTAGAGATCAGGATAAAAAATTTGAAGACTGACCTGATTTCATGCAATTTAGTTGGTAGAATATGTGCAGATCTCCATCAGGTCTGGATGCTAAAACTGCTTCACTAGCTAACAGTAAGCATGGGAGGAATTAGTCAGCTTACCTAAGTGAAATAGGACTGCATTGCTTGTATGTCCCTTAGTACTCCACACAATGAATACTGACAGGAGTGTTATTGAAAGGAAGAGCCTCCTTGATTATCTACTGGAAGGTGTGTGGTGCTGCTTGAGGCCAAACCCCAATGAGAGCTGCCACACCTTGGATGAAGGTGTTATATTTGTATGTATTGCTAACTCTGAGGCTAGTTTAAAATTGCTGAAGTAACGGTGAATGCACACACACCCTGTAAGTGGAGTTGGTCAATTTCCAATCCTGGTAAATGTCATTGCTCTGGTTCCCGTCATTTTTAAAAGAACCATCTCATGAACAAAGGCAAACCTCGCTGTGTCGTTCAGTTGGCCTCCAAACATTTTAAATCAAACCCTATGGCAGGAGAGTTTCAGGAAGATAAGCATACACACATGTCCCTGCTGTGCAAAAAAGAGTATGGCTGACACCTATACTTGATTTAGAACTCAACTGCAGAGAGTATGTTGGAGGTATTCTGCTTACCAATAGCAAAGTGAAACCCAGCTTAAATGTCTTATGCACTCTTAGCATTGCCTTGGCTGTACCTGATTTTGCATCCCCTTCCCCCACTGCATCCCAAAACCAGCCCAGCCTGTCTCCGCCTCCCTAACCTGTTCTTCCTCTCACCCATCCCTTCCTCCCACCTCAAGTCGCACCTCCATTTCCTACCTACTATGTCATCCCACCTCCTTGACCTGTCCGTCTTCCCTGGACTGACCTATCCCCTCCCTACGTCCCCACCTGTACTTTCCTCTCCACCCATCTTCTTTTCTCTCCATCTTCAGTCCACCTCCCCCTCTCTCCCTAATTATTCCAGAACCCTCTCCCATCCCCCTCTCTGATGTAGGCCCGAAACGTCGGCTTTTGTGCTCCTGAGATGATGCTTGGCCTGCTGTGTTCATCCAGCTGCACACTTTGTTACCCTGATTTTGCTGTTGTTTTCCAATTGCTGCAATTCTCTTGGCTTGTTGGAAAGCTTGGATTTGTGGTGATGTAAGTGTTATTGATTGAGTTTAGATTAGATTCCCCACAGTGTGGAAACAGGCCCTCCGGCCCAACAAGTCCACACCGCCACTTGAAGCATCCCACCCAGACCCATCCCCCTATAACTGACACACGCCTGAACATTACGGGCAATTTAGCATGGCCGATCCACCTAGCCTGCACATCTTTGGACTGTGGGAGGAAACCGGAGCACCCGGAGGGAACCCATGCAGACACTGGGAAAACAGGGAAAATGTGCAAACTCCACACAGACAGTCACCTGAGGCTGGAATCAAACCCAGGTCCCTGGTGCTGTGAGGCTGCAGAACTAACCATTGAGCCACAGTGCCGCCCCTAAGCCATCGGTGAATTTAACATTTTCCCAATCAATAGAAACCTTCAGTTTTTCAGACCTTGATGGAAAATGGTCAAAAAGCATAGCATATTTATTCAAATGTAGCAGTAATATAGGAAATATTGAAATTGCAATAACTTCAAAACTTGTTCTGTTATGCTGTGAAAAATTATAACATTTTTCCCAGCATTACCTAAAGAACAGATACTCAAACTGGGTTTTTTAGGTTCAGTGGGTGCTGGTTCCCATAAATACCAAAACATGCATTCCAAAGACATTGACACTCACTGGGGTATGGGTCTCATGAGCTCACTGTCTGGATTTCAGCATCCACACACACTGTCGCTTGCTGGAGTATGAATCCTGCAGGCACTTGTTTCAGCTGAGGTATTGGTTTCACAGGTATTGGCTCACGTGGATGTGGGTTCCATGGTTGTCAGCTGTCATGGACAACATTTCACGTGCAGTTGAACAAATTTGCTGTTTGTACAATTGCTTTACTAACAACGAGCTTACCGAAAGACCAAATTTTCCACATTGAAATTTAAAATCTGGATCCATTCCATCAACCCTTACTAACTGAAGCAGGCTTTCATAATTGGCGAGTGGCCTGGCCTTGCTGGGAGCAGGGATGAAAGAGTAGTGAATGTCAGTCAGACTCAGAATCTTGTCTCCCTTTGGGAGTGATTTACATCTTGAAGCTGATTATTGGATAGGTGTTAACTGTGGCCCCGTTGTAGCAATTCTGTCAATATTTAATGTTGAGATCATGCTAGGCCTCCTAAGGAAAGAAATCTGACTACACAATGCAGTCATCTGTTATGTGCTACGCCTAATGTTCCCTCTGAAGAATGGTATGCTGAAGAAATACATTCTGCGATATAGAAATGTGCTTCTCGTTCCTTCAGCCAGTCCACTGCCTTCACACCTGCTCATTGCACCAGAAACAAGGAACTGCTAGAAATCCCCCTTTTAACTATGTGTTTCTATGATCAAAGGCTAGCATCTGGGACTGGTGGGAGATGCCAGCCTGACCTGGGCAGCACCTTCAAGTACCTGCACAGTGTTGAAGCCAAGATATTTTCCTGGTTGAGGTAAGAGGGTGACAACCAATGGTTGATACAGTGTGGAGAGCCTCCATGTTGATAAAGTTGCTCAAGGTTTTGAAGAGGGGAAAGACATGTGGTTCTGAAGAAGGGTCACCGGACCTGAAATGTTAACTCTGTTTTCTCCTCCACAGATGCTGCCAGACCTACTGAGCTTTTCCAGCAACTTTGTTTTTGTTCCTGATTTACAGCATCCGCAATTCTTTTGGTTTTTGTCAAAGGCTTCTGAATCTTACTTGGCAAGTAGCTACCTCCCAATTTCAATTTGCCTTCTTTAATGGCATTACCTATGACTTAATGTCGCTCCTGTGAGCCATGAACTCAGGCTGGATTGCCTCAGTAAACACAGCAATGGCGGCCTCTCTGTTACACTCTCCTTTTCCACTTGTCACCTCCATGGGAAAGGAGAAAGAAGTTCAATGCAGCTCCTGAAGCCAGAAAGCAGCTCCTCTGCGTCATGAGTTTTGTTCTTATTTTATTGTCGAGTACAAATGCTTAGTTGTGGAAGTTGAAAGCAAAAAAAAGACCAGGTCAGCCCTGAAATGGATACTAAATTTTGGTGCACTTGCAATACACATAGTACTGTAATAATTGCATTAAATTGAAAAGCAAGGTGGTGGCTGATGTTGTTATTCAGGAATGTTGCCTTTTATTAAATAAATCTGCACCCAAACTAATGTATAAGAATGCACTTTAAACATAGGACATCTATAACAAAGGAAAAGTTTGACTAGACGTTTCTACCCCAATCACATTCTGCCAATTACAGTCCCTGATCATTATCCTGCCTCTCTGCTTCCTGCTGCTTAGCTAGTCTTTTAGAATAGAAACTAAGACAATCGGAGGCTCACTGATGATGTTACCTAGAATGGTGACGAATCGTCTGAAAACTAACCTTCCAGCTCAGCGAGCAAACTCACATCCAGAAACTCAACCTGAGCTATAAATCTTCTCAAAAATCGCTAGAAACAAAGAACTGGAGAAATTCAGCAAGTCTGGCAACATCAATGGAGAGAAAGACAGTTAATGTTTTCAGTCTGATTTGATTTCTCCAGAGCTGAACGGAACTGGAGAGTGATTGTTTTTATGTTGCTGACAAAGATGGAGGTTGCGTAGTTGGAACAAATTGCGAGGGAGCCCAGAGTGAAAGACAAGAGGGGTGCTAATGTTGGTGATGGAGATGTAAAACAGGTATAAATGAATGTGATTAAAGGAGAAAATGGGTCCAGTCTATTGAGACAAATGTCAGCATTACAGGATACATTGGCAGTATGTAAGAAAAATAGAGACAGAGGTCATGCTCCAAAGTTGTGGAATTCGGTGTTGAGTCCTGAAGGCTGTGAATTACCCAAGTGGAAAATGAGGTGTTCGGATAGCTTGTATTCAGTTTTGTTGGAGGCCCCACTCAGAAAAGTTGGCATGGGAGCAAGGTGCTTTATCGCAGTGACAAACAACAGGAAGGCCAGAGTTGGTCTGACAGACAAGAGGGGAGGTATTTCACCAAGCGATAACTACCATCTGGTCTTTGCAAATGCATTCATCCTAAAGTGAATATTTTCATTATTCATATATCAGTGTTACTGCAGCGACAGTCCCTCGTTCTAATTGGATTCCCAGTTTTAACATTCAGTTACCTATTTCAGGACAATCTTCTGAGCTCCACTGATTTTTGTTTGTTTTTGTGGTTTGACCATGGGTTGAGGGAGGGAGTAAGTGTGACCACTCAATGCTGACCACTAACTCCTGCTGGAAAGTTGATGGGTAGAATTGTACTGTGTGTGATGATTTCTGGTCAAGTTTCCTGTTGATGCATATCATCTGTGGTCACAGCTGATGAATGGCATGGTGAGATGTCAGGGGGAGAAGAAATGTGACAAAGAAACTTCAGGAGTCAGCATTTTCAGGAGGGGAAATGACTTAAACCCCAGCGAGATTCCATACCTTCAAGAGAGCAGGGGTATGAACTACTGTGAGAGCTGGCACCTTCAGGAGAAGAGGGAGGTACTGAATCTTGTGTAGACCAACACCTTCTGGTTAGGAAGCTCTTGAACACATCTGAGAGTCAGTGCCTTCATGAGGGCAGGGAACCTTAATCCCAGTGAAGAGAGTGGAGTAAACACTTTATTTGTGCTGTGAATTTTCCCAGTAGAATCCAGCACTGAGCTGTACTCGTTTGTGGGGTCCCCAATGACTGTAAGTTGCTTCACTATGCTGATCGTTGCTTTTCTTTGGTTCATTGTATGGGATAGATCCAACCAGGAACCCCTTCACTCCACCCTCAGTGAAATCCTGGCTCGCGATTCAAACCAGCTCAACGATTTAGCTTCCTTTTAGCCTTTTTGCAGATGTAATGAGGTACAATCCACAGGAAACTCTTTGTTAAAGCACACTTTACAAAAACAGGAGTCTTGGACATGTCTTTTAAAGTTACAGTTTTTTGAAAAAATATACCTAACAGTTTGATTTAGGAATGAACTGGTGAAATTGTTTTTACTTTTATTTAATTGGAAAATTTTGGAGAAAATTGTTGAGCTTTAGAACCCAATGCCGGATTATCTCCTGGAAACCTTTGTGCTGCCTTTTTAAGAGACAGAAAGCTTCAGCCGATTTAATTATCTCCATATGTTGATCCTGGCTGTTGCAGAAGGACTTGGCACAAGAATCGGACTGCACAGTGGCAGAAAATAAATATGGGCACCGCATGTTTGTGGCTGGGGAGAAAATTCCATCTCTGAAATATTTGGGCTGCTTCAGACAGATCCTGTAAAGGTAAACATATTGGAGAGGAAATTAATCTGCAGTCTAGTCAGAGGAACAGGACGCGGCAGTGGTATACGAAACAGAGACAAACTTTCAGGGTCTGCACAGCGAGACAGTGCTCAGGCTGCAGAATGGTACTACCGTATTGTGAAGAACTCTTGCTGCTATGGTGATGGGCATCATGTGGGTGATGCTGAAGAAATCGAACTTTGTGAATGTTGGTCAGATATTGGAGGGTTTGGCTTCAGTGAAACTGTCTGAGTGAGTCAAGTTAAAAAAAGAATAGCCAAAAGGGGAGCAACAGAGAAAAAGGGAGGGACGGAGGGAAAGAAAGGGTGAGAAGAGAAAAGGGAGTGGCATAAAGGGAAAAGGAACGACAGAAAGGAAGCAATGCAGTGAAAGAAAAAAGTACAGTGAGAAGAAGATGCAGAAGAAAAGAGAGGCAGTGAAGGAAAACGAAAGAAACGGGGTAAAAGGTGGATTATGAGAGAAAAACGTTGAACAGTGAAAACCGAATAAAGACAGAGGAAAGCAAAAAGAGATTTTAAAGAAAGGATGAATGAGAGTGATACTCAGGTCTGCTAGAAAGGAGCAAAATGAGAGTGGGAAGGGAGACCACCAAAATGAGACAGGCACCAAATAAGGAAGACTGACAGCAATACAGGCAAGATTGAGTGAAATGGAAGATAACGAAATATACTGACCCTGGGAATTTGATGAGAAGAATTTAGTCCCTCCTGTTGAAGCTTGTGGATATTTTTAGGTTGATGTGTGGAGAGAAAGTTACTCTAAAGCTGCCTGTCCAGCAGTTGTTTGGAGCTCAGCATTTGACTTAAGGTGGCATTGTCTGCAGGGCTGACCATGAACTCTGTCCTTTATAAATACGGATCCCCACCTCGAAACTGGTTTAACCTGCGCCTCAGAATGCAGCCAAGTAAGTACTCTGATTAACCCCTAATAATGGGCCAGTGACTTCAGAGGGTGCAATTGGGAAAAATGAAATTATTTTATTAAACACATTGCTTTGATAGAAATTTTCAGCGCAAACTTTCAACTTAAATTGGAGATATGTTTGCAAAGAAGAAATTTCCAAGGCAATGAACATGGTGTGGGACTAACTGGATAGCTCTTTCAAAGAACCAGGCACAGGCTTCATCCTGTGATGTAAAACTCTGAGAATTTAAACTTGCCTAAGTATTACTGCAATTATAATCAAGCGTTCAATAGCAGTTTGTTTGTTCATTCATTATTGTTGGCCATTAAAATTATTAAACTTAACCTTTCTGTCAAGGAAGCTACTGATGAGGTCCCTGTGATGGCAGTGTGCTTTGTTTTAGTTGCTAAAGGAGCCATATCAGTTGCAACCATGAACTATTCAGATTAGAATAATTGTTGAACATGTGTTATACATCTTTATGTAAGATTTATACTTAACATTAAACTTCTGGAACCAGCTGGTTTTAAAATTTTGTCTCCTCCAATCCAGAAGGAGCTGGCTTTCACTGTGATTTGACTCCATTCTTCTCTTGAAGATGTTGAATCTCACTTCTGTTCCCTTTGAGCTCCCATCCCCACTGCCAGCCTCTTCCCCCACCTTGGAAAACAGAACAGTCTCAGATGCGCTGCCTTCCAAAGTCAAATTCCCTGATCAATTTGCTTTACTGGGATGGCATTCCAAGAATGATCAGTACCTATAAAACCCGCAACCCAACAATGATCAGTACAGAGTATAAAATGTGAGGCTGGATGAACACAGCCAGGCCCAGCAGCATCTCAGGAGCACAAAAGCTGACGCTTCAGGCCTAGACCCTTCCTGTTCATCCAGCCTCACATTTTATTATCCTGGATTCTCCAGCATCTGCAGTTCCCATTATCAATGATCAATACAGAGATGGTGGGGGAAATCAATGGATTAATGAGATATTAAACAGGGAGTAGATGACGAGACAGAAAATCAGGAGCATAATCCATACAGTTTTTCTCTGTGAATCATTTCTTGAGCTGTTTTTACAGATAACACAATCTAAAAGCCAAATACTGTGAATGCAGGAAATCTGAAATAAACAAAATGCTAGAAATGTTCAGCAGGTCCGGCAGCATCTGAGGAGAGGGAAACAGGGCTAATGTTGACAGTAATGATCTGGGATATTAGAACATAGAACATTACAGCACAGTACAGGCCCTTCAGCCCTCGATGCTGCACCGACCTGTGAAACCAATCTGAAGCCCATCTAACCTACACTATTCCATTATCATCCATATGCTTATCCAATGACCATTTAAAGGCCCTTGAAGTTGGCGAGTCTACTACTGTTGCAGGCAGGGTATTTGAAGCCCTTACTACTCTCTGAGTAAAGAATCTACCTCTGACATCTGTCCTCTATTAACTCTATTTTCTGTTGTCACAAATGTCACCTGATCTAGGTATTTTTCATTTTTTAATCTGTCATTCAGTATTGTTCATAGAAGCCTCTTAACAAACCAGAAGTCTAGCCACAGTTACTAATTTTAGTATAAAACTTCTCAGATATTTTAATCAACCTGCTCAGGAATGTTACGACACATCTCTGGAGCGGGTGGGACTCGAATCTGGGCCTCCTGGCTCAGAGGTGGAGATACTACCACTGCACTACCAGACCCCTTATCTAAAGCTGTCTAGCTCACAACACAGGTAAGCGTATGTCACATGTGGATATTTACTTCCACACTTGCCACCCATTCATAACCAAGGAACTAAAACACTTAATGAACAACACTACTCACGCAGCACTACTTTTGTTTTACCATTTCACCATAAATTGCTAGAAAGTTTAAAGTTCACAAATGTGCATTTCACAAGATACGATCATCGAGATCATGGGCTCAACAAAGTGGCCAATTACTAATTTACTAATCAGAAATGCAATTATCCACATCTGGAGTCTGAATTAGTCAGTTGTGGCTCACTTATTGGACAACACTGCTGTATTTTCCAGCCAGGACATTCTCCTTCCTGTTTTCGGAAAAAGGGGAGAAGCCATTTGGAAAGGAGAGTTTCCCGGCGGTCTATACGGAACGTGCTGTTGGCTGCTATGGAACCATACTCCCCTTAACATTCTGTCCATGACTTTTCCTGCATTGAAATAGGACACCCAACTGAAGGAATAACACTCGATGATTTGCAACAAATATTTTATTTGAATGGCCTGTTAGCAGTAAATTTCATTTCCGTTTAACCTGCTCTGGGACCTGCGGAACTGCATCCAGTTTTGGGCACGACAACTAAAGAATAATATATTGATTTTGGAGACAGTACAACACAGATTCCCCAGAACAATATCAGGGCTCAGCGATCACAGGTTGCATAAACTTCCCTCTTATTCACATGAGTTTAAAAATTCAAAGGGGGATCCAATTGGGACATTTTGAATGAAAAGGAATTTAATTAGTTTGAAATAGAGGGAAAAAAATCCTTGCTGGGGTAACCTAGAACAAGGGGACACAACCTAGCCATATAGGATCAAATTAAGGTAGCACTTCTTCACATAAAAGTTCATAGAAATCTGGAACGGTCTCCTTTAAATGACTGGATGCTGAGGATCAATTGGGATTTTTCAGATGGAGATCAATGGATTTTTTTAAAATAAGGGTAACCAGGGACATTGTGCACAGTTGGTTAAATTTACTTAAGGTGCAGATCTGCTATGACCCTAGTTGAAATACTTTAGTGGACTTGAAGGGATGAATAGTCTCGTCATATGTCAATCTAACAAGTTTAAGGAATTGGATGACCTTCCCTATAGGTATGATGGGCTGCATAGCTTCTTCTTCTTCTGGAACAGGCTGAATGTCCCCCTCGTGTTCCTGCAAAACAGGCTTAAGCAGGTGAGGAGCTTCTCGTTCCTCTATAACAGGATGAAGAAGCTGAATAGTCTCCTTATTCCTCCATAACATGTTTAAGAAGCTGATAGGCCTGTTCTTGTGCCATAGACTTTGGAGCCAAATGGCCTGCTCTTTTTCCTCTGTAAGGGCTCAAGACTGAATATCACCCCCTACATCCCAATCTCCCACCCCACCCCCATTCCTGTACTCACAGTATTCCCCTGTGTAATGACAGAGTCAATTGACTCCATGTTATTAAATGTTTTCTTTATTTATTGTTGATTCTTTCTGCTGAGCCCCTCCAGTACAATTCTGAAGTGTCAGAAATTATGAAGAATTCAAGAAATCAGTTTTGATCTAAGTTTTTCATAGCAAAATTCTTTTTATCAATCTGTTATTTCTACATTTTAAATTTTGTCTTTGTCATGTTCTCAGTGGGAAATTAGTAGGAAACATGGCAATGCTGTCGAAGATAGTAGCCGTTGTTTGTATTTTGTCCAGAGGTTGAGGTCATAAGTTCTCACAGTCATTACAGCAAACACAGCTACAAGCCATCAGGAAGTGTAAATCAGATGAGATTTAATGTGCATGAATCTCAAAACATTGGTTTGTAGGTACATCAGGTAATGAAGAAGGCAAATGAAATATTGACCTTCATTGCTGGAGGGATGGAATTTAAAAACAGGGAGGTTATGCTGAAACTGTATAATAGACAATAGACAATAGATAATAGGTGCTGGAGTAGGCTCTTCGGCCCTTCGAGCCAGCACTACCATTCATTATGATCATGGCTGATCATCCACAATCAGTATCCTGTTCCTACCTTACCCCTATAACCCTTGATTCCACTCTCTTTAAGAGCTCTATCTATCTCTTTCTTGAAAGTATCCAGAGAGTTGGCCTCCACTGCCTTCTGGGGCAGAGCATTCCATATATCCATCACTCTCTGGGTGAAGAAGTTTTTCCTCAACTCTGTTCGAAATGGCCTACCCCTTATTTTTAAACTGTGTCCTCTGGTTCTGGACTCTCCCAGCAACAGAAACATGCTTCCTGCCTCCAGAGTGTCCAATCCCTTAATAATCTTATACGCCTCAATCAGATCCCCTCCCATCCTTCTAAACTCAAGTGTATACAAGCCCAGTCGCTCCAATCTTTCAACATATGATAGTCCCGCCATTCCGGGAATTGACCTTGTGAACCTACGCTGCACTCCCTCAATAGCAAGAATGTCCTTCCTCAAATTTGGAGACCAAAACTGCACACAATACTCCAGGTGCGGTCTCACCAGGGCCCTGACCTCTTTGCTCCTATACTCAATTCCTCTTGTTATGAAGGCTAGCATGCTATTAGCTTTCTTCACTGCCTGCTGTACCTGCATGTTTGCTTTCATTGACTGATGTACAAGAACACCTCGATCTCGTTGTACTTCCCTTTTACCTAACGACTCCATTGAGATAGTAATCTGCCTTTCTGTTCTTGCCACCAAAGTGTATAACCGCACATTTATCGACATTAAACTGCATCTGCTATGCATCCGTCCACTCACCTAGCCTGTCCAAGTCACCCTGTATTCTCATAACATCCTCCTCACATTTCACACTGCCACCCAGCTTTGCGTCATCAGCAAATTTGCTAATATTACTTTTAATGCCTTTGTCTATATCATTAATATATAAAAGGGGCTTGTGAGGCCACAGTTGGAGTACTGTGTACAGTTTTCGTTCTCCTTACCTGGGAAAGGACATACTGGAGGGTTACAGAGGAGGTTGATTCCAGAGGTGAGAGGGTTGATTTTGAGGAGAGATTGAGTAGACTGGAACCAAACTCATTGGAATTTAGAGGAACAAGTGGGGAATCTTATAGATGCCTATAACATTATGAAGGGAATAGACAAGGTAGAAGCAGAGAGGTTGCTTCCACTGGTGGGTGAAACTAGAACTGGGGACATAGCCTCTAAATAAGGAGGGAGCAGATTTAGGTCTGAGTTGAGGGGAAACCTCTTCAACCAAAGGGCTGTGAATTTGTGGAATTCCCTGCCCAGTGAAGTAACTGAAGTTAGCTCATTGAATGTTTGTAAGGCAAAAATCGATTTTAAACAGTAAGGGAATTGAGGGTTGTGGTGAGTGGGCGGGTAACTGGAACAGATTCCATGAATAGATCAGACATGATCTTATTGAATAGTGGGGCCGGATCGGGGGGCCAGATGGCTTCTATTTCTTATGATCTTAAATAAACAGGTCAATAGCTTTTTCCACTTGACTAGCAACTGCTGAAATTGGCAGCTTGTACCAATCCTTTGGCCCTAGATGTCTTTATATACACCCTGATCTCAACTTTCACTCACAGTCAGGCCCAAGTTCCTACTGATATGCAAAGAGGACTTGGAGTGTATGAGAGGGCAGGGGCTCAGGCTGGCATTGAATCTGAGTCCAATTTGTTAGGATTTGAAACTTCAGCAGGATATGGTCAGAGTTCCTGGCAATGCTGGGTTCTGGTGACTGGGTCAATACTTTCTTCTGGGATTTTTTTTGCTCAGGTATTTCTTTCCTGTTTATTAGGCCTCATCTGACACAAACCCAAAGTTCCCAAGCCAAAAGAAATTGGACTTGATACTCAGAAGAAACAGAAAATGATATGTGCAATGTAAGGCTAAGCTAACCAGACAGTGAAGTCATCGGACTTTTCTCCTCCCAAAAAAGGGAAAAACACACTTGTTTTCACCTCTGCAGCAGATTGTGATCATGCTGCTTAGATTTGGCACTGAGACCTACTTCCTCAATTTGCCTGCCCTTCTGGAGCAGTTCAAAAAAATACTCAGTTCTCATTTTTCTAGAAAAAAATTCTTTTGAGAAACGCAGAACAATGGTCAAAATCCAAGGTGAAGAATATGTGATTGTAGATGGAGGAATTCGCTCTGTACAGTGCCTTCAGAAATGCCAGGGGCAGGTACAGCATGGGTTAGATTCAGGGAGAAAATCGCTATGAATACAATTCCATTGAATTTGTCTAGGACAGATAGAACATAGGATAGTTAGAGAATGAAGTTCCCTTTAGCCCAACTCATCAAGCACTCCCAGGGTAAGTACAGCCTGGTTCAGATGTAAAGAGAAACACGCTCTACACCGATCAAATACTCCCAAGGCAAGTTGGAAACTAAGCAAAACTTCCCTTTATAACCCCTCTCATTAAACATTTCCAGAGCAGGCATAGCCCAAATTAGATACAAAGAAAATCTGTCTACTCCATCCCACCAGACATCCCCAGGATAGATACACCCGGGTTAGGTACATACTAAACCTCTCCCTACATTGGCATCAAATATTCTCAGAGCAGGTATAGCACGGGCCAGGGTTTCAGTAGGTTGGATGCAACTGCTGTCTCTCATCCCTGGCTAGTCCCATGATATGCAGTCCCATGTTTTCCACATTGACGGGTAACAGTTTCATTATTCAGGATCCAGACTTGATCTCTAGCCCCAGACAATACAAAAGCTGATGGAGTTCAAATTTGAACATTTTGAACAGGATCCTGTTTCTGCTCAGGGTGGGGCACAGAATCCACGCACCCATCTGGAATAACTTATGCAGCTGGAAGTAAATGAGGTAAAGATGCTGTTTGGGATGCATCAGAAGAAAATAATTCACCTAAACACAGGGGCATCACTATTCCTGCTAACCAACATCAAAAGAGTATTACTTAGAAGCTAAGATTTGTTCAGCTTGTGTAATCCTGTTGTCTTTAGACCAACTATACAATACTGAAGTATTTTGCTGCACTGCAGGTCTCTGATATATTGCAGTGTCACTGGTTGGAAGTACCTGAGAGCAAAGTGTGGTGCTTTCCTCTGTCTTTATTGGCCATTTGTTTGGCACATGCCCAATGGGAGACTATCTGAAATGAGGAGGAAGTTGTGGGAAGTAGCTGGCTCCCCTACTTTCCTGTTCTTCACTAGGGCCTAGAAAGCAAGTATTGATAGAACATTCACATATAGAACACATCCCAATAGAATAGCACATCTTGTTCAGGCTCAATTTCTAGCTCAGCCCAGCTCTGCTGGGGCCACAGCTGATTTTAGATTCTATTGCATGGGATTGGTTGATGTTAGAATCAAAAACAAAGTTGCTGGAGAAGCTCAGCAGGTCTGGCAGCATCTGTGAAGGAAAAAACAGAGTTAATGTTTCAGATCCGGTGACCTTTCCCCACTGTACCTGAAACATTAACTCTGTTTATTCCTTCACAGATGCTGCCAGACCTGCTGAGCTTTTCCAACAACTTTGTTTTTGTTCCTGATTTACAGCTGTTTCAGTTTTAACTGGATGTATGTTTATTGATTTGTTTGTGCAGTGGGGTCATGGATAGAGGAATGAATGGGTTTTTCTCTTAAGCATTTTTCACATTCATTCACGGGATGTGGGCATCGCTGGCTGGGCCCCATTTATTACTCATCCGTAGTTGCCCTTGAGGAGCTGTGGTGAGTGTGGTGAGCTGTCCTCTTGAACCAGTGTATTCCATGTGCTATAGAATCATCGGATGGGTAGGCGTGAGATGTGATGTGAAAAAGATAAAGACGGAAGAAGGAAATGTGGATCTATATAGTGGGAGAAACATTTGAAAAATGGTATAAGCATTGAGGGAGAAAAGGATAAAGGAAAGAGGGAGACAGAAAAGGGGAGGAAGGAATGGAGAGAAACAGAGACAGTGGGAAGATTAAGGGGACAGTGTTAGAAAGCAGGGTGACATTGGAGAAATAGAGAAATGACAGAAAAGGGAACAGAATCAGGGGAGATGGAGAAACAAAGAATACTAAAGGGAGATGGAGAGAGAAATGGAAAAGAGGAAAGGAGAGCAGGAGAATGCCATCCACAATGGCATTGCAGGGACGTTTTGAGGATTTTGGCCCAGTGACACCGAAGAAACAGCGACATATTTTCGAATCATGCTGGTGAGTGTTTTGGAGAAGAATTTTCAGGTGGTGGTATTCCCATGTATCTGTTGTCTTTGTCCTTCCAGGTGGGAGTGTCTGTGACTTTGGAAGGTGCTGAATTTCTACAGTACCTCTTGTAAATGGTACATACTGCTGGCTGAGGGCCAGTGATGGAGGGAGTGGATGTTTGTGGGTGTGGAGCCAATCAAGTGGACCACTACTTCTGGATGGTGTCAAGCCGCTCGAATGTTGTCAGACCTATTTCTATCCAGACAGGTGACTCCAGCCACTGCTTACCGTGCCTTGGAGATAGTGGACAGGCTTTTGGGAGTCAGGAGGTGGCTCACTCACAGGATTCCTAGGCTCTGACCTGCTTTTGTCGCCACAATATTTATGTGGCTAGTCCGGTTCAGATTCTGTTTAATGGCAACCAACATTCTCTCTAAGCCTGTGCTAACATAGGGCTGTGCAATCACTGGGGAATCCAATGCATGTTAATTGCCATGCTGCTACTGGCTTTCTACTCTGGAAGTCCCTGCTGCATACAGACTTCAGCAATCCATGCAGAAGGAAGCAAAATTGGGGGGATCATTAATGGTAACCCCCATGTTGCTGGGGCCGGGGGTGAGGGGGGTGTTGCTGAGGTAATTAACAATGGTAATATTATTGAATGGCAAGAGGTGGGATTCTCTGACCTTTGAGATGATCATTGCTGGCACATGCCTTATGCTAATGTTACTTGCCACTTGTCAGAGCAAAATTGAATATTGTTTACCTCCCCACTGCCTATGTCTTTCCTGTCCACATTTATTTCCGTGTTCTCTCATTTCCTTTCTCAACTCGCTCATAACTCCCTCATCTTGGCTTTTCATCTTCTTCCCTTTGACTTTCATTCTACTGCTCTCCTTTCCTCTTTTCCATTTCTCTCTCCATCTCCCTTTAGTATTCTTTGTTTCTCCATCTCCCCTGATTCTGTTCCCATTTCTGTCATTTCTCTATTTCTCCAATGTCGCCCTGCTTTCTAACACTGTCCCTTTAATCTTCCCACTGTCTCTGTTTCTCTCCATTCCTTCCTCCCCTTTTCTCTCTCCCTCTTTCCTTTATCCTTTTCTCCCTCAATGCTTATACCATTTTTCAAATGTTCCTCCCACTATATAGATCCACATTTCCTTCTTCCGTCTTTATCTTTTTCACATCACATCTCACGCCTACCCATCCGATGATTCTATATACAGCCACTGCGCGGGGACTCAGTGGTTAGCTCTACTGCCTCACAATGCCAGGAACCTGGGTTCGATTCCAGCTTCAGGTAATTGTCTGTGTGGAGTTTGCACATATGTCCCTCTGTCTACATGGGTTTCCTCCCACAGTTCAAAGATGTGCAGGTGAGGTGGATGGGCCATGCAAAATTGCCCCTAGATTAGCCATCAGAAATGCAGGGTTACAGGGACAGATTAGGGAAGGGTGGATCTGGATGGGATGCTCTTCAGAGGGTCAGCGTAGACCTGATGGTCTGAATGGCCTGCTTACAAACAGTTAGGATTCTAGGGTTCTCCACCCACCCTCAGTTGCTTCCCTCTCTGTTTATGTCTTCCTCATCTAGCATAGTTCACTTTGGCTCTCCTTCCCTACCTCTTTTCAGCATGTTCCTTCCTTCTTCCTTTATCTCTCCACTGCCTCATTCATCCTCTTTCCTGGCATCTATTAACAGCTACACTCCCCTGCTTTTCCTTCTTCAGCCTGACTCTCACCCCAACTGCCTTTTCCCTGCACCCTCTCTTTTCCTGCCTTTCTTCACCTCCTCATTTATTCATTTCCTTTCACTGTCATACCATCCCCTCTCTTTCATTTCCCTCTCTCTCTTTCAGTATATTCATTGAGATGTTCAGTAAAGGAAGCAGTACATGTTGTGGCTTAGTGAATGAAAAACCCACTGGGGCCAGGCTTGGTGGCAATGGGTGTGACCAAGTGACTGACTTTTGGAGAGATGCAGAAAACCAGAAAGAGGGTACTTTTCCTGATAGTAATGCACTAGGCTACGTTCCCCATTAACTAAATCCTATTTGTTTCTTACTCTTTTCTAGCAATTTTCTCCCTACATCACAGAATCAAAGAATCCCTTGAGTGTGGAAACTGGCCATTTAGTCCATCAAGTTCACACTGACCTTCTGAAGAGCATCCCATTCAGATCCAACCCTATCCTGTTAACTCTGCATTTCCAATGACCTGAGTGTGAGGAAGGGACCCAAAACGTTTTCTCCTTCACAGATGCTGACAGATCTGCTGAGCTTTTCCAGCATCCTTGTTTTTGTTTGCCATGACCAATCTGCCTAACCTACACACCTTTGGGCTGTGGGAGGATACCAGAGCATCTGGAAGAAATGCGTATATATAAATTCCACAAAGACAATCTCGTGCGAGTGTTTATGTTAATGTTGTAATTCTTGAGAATGTCATCTCTCATTTTATCTTCAGGAGTTGTCTTATTTTGATTGTTGACAGCCAGTCAATATTGCAATATATGTTCCTTTCTAACATCCTAGGTACTCTCGCAGTGGGGGGCAGAGAACCCAGGGATAATCACAAGTCCCTCCCATATTATAAACTAATGGGGCTTACTTTTTATTCTCTATTACTCTTTTAGCTCCTTGTCCATGTGCGAATCAAGCTGTGTCATAATGACATCAGATCAAATGAAACTGGAGCCTGGGTCTGTATGGCTTCGAATAAAATGAACTCGCTTACGATCTCCTGTGGTTATTAAGTCTCTTACTGCTCACTCACAAGACCGTAGATCTGGCATCAATATATGGTGGCAATGGTCACTAGACCCACAGAGCAGGAGTTAAATAGACACAAGAGACTAAAGTGAAACCCAGTGATAATATAATGAGAAGGGGAAAACTCCAAGGCTAGCTCCAATCCAAACTGGGAGGTTGGGGAAATGCACAAGATGAAGCTCAATGGTGGTATGGCTGGCAAGTGATGGATTCAACGCATATCCAGGCACCAGACTGACGCAGGTGCTGAAGAATGAGCAGGAGAAGGCAACTCTGCAGAGTATGTGGTAAGCAGAGTACAGCAGACCATCCACCTGACTGAAAACAGCAGGAAAATTAAACACAAAAGAGGACCAGAAGATATCCTGGACAGTGGTGTTCACTCTGCATTTAGTTACAGAGAAGGAAAGCACCATTCAAGTCATTAACTTACTTGAATCTGAAACTTCTGATCTTCCTGAATTCAGGTGGTACTGCTCCTGAAACTCAACTGTCTTTTATCGGTCCTTACTTGAAAAATATACATACTAAGCAAAGTTGTCTTCTTATTGCACAGTCAGAGATGCAGCAACCACAAAAGCTTGTGGTGAACAGTATGTTTCTATTACATTCATCCCTAGATTGAGACTAAAGCAAATAGTAAAGAGAGTGAGATTTTGATTTCCTCGACTTTCTTTTGAAGACATTGCCATTTGAGTGCTGAAATCTTCTGCTTTGGATAATTTCCTCCTCACTTGCTCTTCACTGCTACTGCATTTAAATCTTTGTACGTGTCAATGCCCAAAGCCTAGCCATTAGTCAAACACTTTCATCTCAATCCATCAATGTGTTGGCCATTCAAGGAGAAGATAAGAAAGCTCATTTGTCCTACGTACCCTTCCAATGGACAGTGCTATTTGAGATTAGTGCTTTTAGCAAAAGAGATTTATGGCAGGGACGGGATGTGGAATAAAACACCTAAGTGCCCATCAATAAATGTTAACGTTAAAATACTGTAAATGAGCTTTGAGGGGAGACAAAGAGTAAAAGGATTATTTTTCCCTTTAAGCATGGCCACTGAAGTATGTGTGGAAGCATCTATGTCATTGTGATGGATCACACAGAAATGGAACTAGGGTCTGTAATGCAGACATCCTTTCTTGCTATCTTCTCTGTGTCGGTATGTATGTTCAACAAAATCTATTGTTATAAACTCGCAACAATGTTGATCTCACATTACTCAGATCTCACATTACTCTCATCTCACGTTACGTGCAACAGTTAGCTAGCCAGATTCTGGCCCCTCCCACATTGCTACAGCCAGACCCTGGCCCCTCCCACATTGGCACAGCCAGACCCTGGGTCCCCCCGCATTGGCACAGTCAGAGCCCAGCCCCCCTCACACTGGAAGTCATACCCCAGGTCTTTCCACACTGGCACAGTCAGATTCTGACTCCTCCTACAGTGTAGCAGCGATGCCAGGCCCTCTCACACCGGGTGAAACAGGTCCAGATCTTACCACAAATAAGAAAGTGGTTCAGCATTGGGAGGGTGAGCGTGGATGGTAGAGGGAGGCTGAAATGGAGAATAGAGAGAGAGAATAATCTAGTCCTCAAATAACCGATGGGGAGATTTCAAAAATAAGTCAGCAAATACTTATTACAAACCCATACCCTCCAGTAAAAAAATAGAAGCAAATAGAATGTTATCCTTTAGCCCGAAGGGATAAAATACAGATATTTGAGAGATTGTCTTTCAGCTGTGCAAAACTCTTGGTCAGGCCCCTGGTGAAGGACTAGACGCTGCAGCTGAGGAATGATGTAATAGCTTTGGATGAGATGTAGCATAGATTCGCTAGAATGATGGCAGAGCGAAAAGGATTAAATATTAAGGCTGGTTGCATAAACTAGGCATATGTTTTCTTTTAAATCTTAAAGGGGTAAACCTATAACAATTAAAGGAGCTGATAGACTTAAAATTGGAGCTATTCCAGGGTTATATCTGGACGCTGTTCAAGTATTGGAAATGTGGAACTCTTCCTCTAAAACACTTGAGACTAGGGATCATTGCAAATGTCAAAACTGAAATTGATTTTTGTTGGTTTAGGGTATTTAAGAATTACATAACCTTGGTGGATAGGTGGACTTAAGGTATGATCTATGATTGAATGGCTCGAGGGGCTGAATGGCCTCCTCCTGTTCGTGTGGTCCACCCTCAAATATGTGGGTTATTATTAATCGCAGTCATTATCCTGCGGGCACAGAATGATAATCATCCATGGCCTCCTGTGAATTAATTGATAGCGAATATTTCGACTCTCTGTGATTGTGCTGTGATACCAAGAGTGTTGCACTTACTGTGCTGTTTGCTCACTCCCCTTCAGCATATCTCTCAGCCCATTACCCCAACACCAAGCTCTTGCATGAACCGCTGCCTGAGTTGTCCTCGCCTTGTAGAATGCGCTGAATCTTCACGTTCCTGAGCCGCAATAAATAAAATCAATACTAATGAGGGCGAAAATTTAAACCCTCCCCTATTCCTCCTTAACTATAAAGTAGCCATTTTTTAAGATGAATTGTTAAAGATGAAGAAAGCCTTTGTCTGAGTCAGTGCCGCAGTGGCCAGTGCTTTTCTGTGTGCCACCCGCAGCCATCCCACAGTCCCAGACTTTCAGTAGATGAATACAGCTCTCTGTGCAAGTGAGGAAGACTTCAGGTCATAGATTGTGCCTCCTGCGTTGGCCCCTGCAGTGGGACAGTGGAACTGTGCAACAATAAGCCAGCGTTGTCAGGGAGCACTGAGCTGTTATTTTCTGTCTGTTGGAGCCGAGGGGTATTTGGGAATGCTATTTGAGAATTGTTTCAGAATCCAACCGAAATGTTTCTTTATTGGAAGAAACGTGGAGCGTATGAACTGGAGAGCTTGCCACCATTGGAGCAATACAGCCCCATCGCAGAGAGATATGTCTGGTCATCCACACTGGATATTCTGGAGGAGTGGGAGGATGGTAGGAGAGTTATGCTATAGGGCAATCTGTAGCATAGGGAAACTGAGTGGGGGGAATATATAATGGGTTGAGGCAGCTGATGGTTTCACTTCACCTGTGAGTAAATTTATCGCCGTGCTCATGAGTGAACCTCAGTCTTACTGGGAGCATGTTCCTCATTCTAGGTGGTGATATATAAGTAGTGATCAAACTGATGGCGAGAACGTGAAAGTAACTACTAGCTTTTTGATTTAATTTGATTTTGATTTGATTTATTGTCAGATTGTGAATACCACTGATGTTGAGTTTAGCTCAAAAGTTGCAAATTGAGCAAGGTATGGTGGATTTTTGAAGTAAAAATGGTTAAAGTCAGTGTCTCTGTGATACTGTATCTAAATCACCATACATGGGTCAGGCCGGGTGTCAGAACCCATGCTGGCTAGTCTGTGTTATTACTGGGATTTCAAAATCCAACTGTTACATTGAACAGTGATCTTATTTCTGGTGCTAGGTGAGTGCAAATATCATTCACCTGTGTTTTGAGCTACAGCCTCAAGAAGGGATTTTTCCAGAAATTAAAACAGAGTGTTTAAGTGCCAGGAAAATTGTGAAGAACCAATAGTGAAATGTATAAACAAATTATAGATAATGTTGTCCAAATCCCCTTGCTGCAATTACACTCAGCAACAGGAAGATATACACCCATTGCCAATCATTGCAATTGCCAGATTAGGAATCTGAGCCTCACATTCCATCTTTACTGAGAGTATGTCAGTCATTTGTTTGTCATCATTTGAGTCAAATTCTTGCAGCTTTCCATGTGACAAAATTGTGGAAGTACCTTCACCAGTCAGACCACTGTGGTTCAAGAAAACCCACTCAATGGTAACCAGGAATGAAGAATAAATGTTGTTCTTGACATGCCATTCATATCCCATCAAATAATTTTCAAAAAATGAGTTACAAATCAGCATCTGCAGACATTACAGCCCACGTTAGCAATCTGATGGCTACAATTTCTAATTAGCTTGTGTTCACATGTTTGTGGAAGAAACTAAGGCGTTCAATTCAAATGCAAGAAATTTTGAAATTTGTTGAAGTATAATTTTCATTGGCATCTTTTTCTTTGTAACGTTTTGGATGATTTGATAAATGTTTGCTCTTTTGAAGAAATTGTTTAAGTCAGACCTTCAGTGAATAGATATATAGATGGTGATCAAACTGATGGTGAGAAAGTGAAAGTGCTAACTTTTTGATTGAATTTGATTTGATTTGATTTATTATTGTCAGATTGTGAGTATTATTGATGTTGAGTTCAGATCAAAAGTTGCAAGTAATTATTTCCTATGAATTACATTAATAATTAACCAGTATGTTCCATTACTGATACTTTTCCCTTGTTTAACTAATTTTCTGAGCAAAGTAAGAAAAGTTCAGGATTACATCATTTCCAGAAATGATGAATTTGATAAGAAAACAAGTGATTAAATTGATCACTGAAATAGGCTAATGCACCATATGACTTTACTTGGGAATCTGAACAAGAGAAAATATTTTCTGAAGGCTGATCTTAGCTCGGGCGGGAGTGTGAAACATGAAAAGACATCAAGAAATAATGAAGAAACCAAATGTACACATTGGCTTAGATCTAATCAATTGCCTTGGTCAGCGTGTAGTCTGTTAATTGCTGAGTAACTGCCTACGGTGTGTAACTGCCCATCATGAGTAACTGCCTGTGGTGAGTAACTGTCCATGGTGAGTAACTGCCCGTGGTGAGTAACTGCCCATGGTGAGTAACTGCCCGTGGTGAGTAACTGCCTGTGGTGAGTAACTGCCCGTGGTGAGTAACTGCCTATGGTGAGTGACTGCCCATGGTGAGTAACTGTCCGTGGTGAGTAACTGCCCATGGTGAGTAAGTGCCCGTGGTGAGTAACTGCCTGTGGTGTGTAACTGCCCGTGGTGAGTAACTGCCCATGGTGAGTAACTGCCCGTGGTGAGTAACTGCCTGTGGTGTGTAACTGCCCGTGGTGAGTAACTGCCTGTGGTGTGTAACTGCCCATCGTGAGTAACTGCCAGTGGTGAGTAACTGCCCGTGGTGAGTAACTGCCTATGGTGAGTGACTGCCCATGGTGAGTAACTGCCCGTGGTGAGTAACTGCCAGTGGTGAGTAACTGCCCGTGGTGAGTAACTTCCCATAGTGAGTAACTGTCCGTGGTGAGCAACTCCCTGTGGTGTGTAACTGCTCGTGGTGAGTAACTGCCCACGGTGAGTAACTGCCCATGGTGAACAACTGCCCATTGTGGGTAACTGCCTGTGGTGAGTAACTACCCATGGTGAGTAACTCCCCATGGTGAGTAACTGCCCACGGTGAGTAACTGCTCATGGTGTGTAACTGCCCATCGCGAGTAACTGCCTGTGGTGAGTAGGTGTGCGTGGTGAGTAACTGCCCGTGGTGGGTAACTGCCCGTGGTGAGTAACTGCCTGTGGTGAGTGACTGCCCATCGTGAGTAACTGTCCGTGGTGAGTAACTGCCTGTGGTGAGTAACTACCAGTGGTGAGTAACTGCCCGTGGTGAGTAACTGCCCGTGGTGAGTGACTGCCCATGGTGAGTAACTGCCCGTGGTGAGTAACTGCCCGTGGTGAGTAACTGCCAGTGGTGAGTAACTGCCAGTGGTGAGTAACTGCCTGTGGTGTGTAACTGCCTATGGTGAGTGACTGCCCGTGGTGAGTAACTGCCTGTGGTGAGTAACTGCCTATGGTGAGTGACTGCCCATGATGAGAAACTGTCCGTGGTGAGTAACTGCCCGTGGCGAGTAACTGCCAGTGGTGAGTAACTGCCCGTGGTGAGTAACTGCCAGTGGTGAGTAACTGCCTGTGGTGAGTAACTGCCTATGGTGAGTGACTGCCCATGATGAGAAACTGTCCGTGGTGAGTAACTGCCCGTGGCGAGTAACTGCCCGTGGCGAGTAACTGCCAGTGGTGAGTAACTGTCCGTGGTGAGTAACTGCCCGTGGTGAGTAACTGCCCGTGGTGTGTAACTGCTCGTGGTGAGTAACTGCCCACGGTGAGTTACTGCCCATGGTGAGCAACTGCCCGTGGTGAGTAACTGCCCATGGTGAGCAACTGCCCGTGGTGAGTAACTGCCCATGGTGAGTAACTGCCCATGGTGAGTAACTGCCCATAGTGAGTAACTACCCACGGTGAGTAACTGCTCATGGTGTGTAACTGCCCACCGCGAGTAACTGCCTGTGGTGAGTAGGTGTGCGTGGTGAGTAACTGCCCGTGGTGGGTAACTGCCCGTGGTGGGTAACTGCCCGTGGTGGGTAACTGCCCGTGATATGTAGCTGCCCGTGATATGTTGCTGCCCATGGTGAGTAACTGCCCATGGTGAGTAACTGCCCGTGGTGAGTAACTGCCCGTGGTGGGTAACTGCCCGTGATATGTAGCTGCCCATGGTGAGTAACTGCCCATGGTGAGCCGATCATTTTAAATTAGTAGGTTGTGAACACTCTATTAATTCACAGAATAAACTTCTCTGCTCGATAGCTCGGCATATGAAAGGGTTAACTATCCAGCTTAGGCGAGTTGGAGGAACAACAATGAGCAGCGTTTTCCTCTCAAATACATCAACTCCTCCTGCACTTTGTGATATTCAGCCACCTCCAATACAATAGATGAATGGATTCTGTGTCCTCACAGCTGTGGCCTGTGATTCAGAGGCTCCTGCTGTTGGCTGAGCTCTGGGTATTTATAATAGAAACAACTTTAAGTAAAGCAGTGGATACCACGTCATTGACAGCTATTTAACTATGCCTCCATTGGAACTGAGTCAAAAGGACCTAGTGCCATTTGGGCCATATAGTGAGGATGGGATCAAAGATTGGTGTGTAGGGAGGAGATGAGGGTCAGAGGATGGGATTAGGAGCTGAGGTGGGCGTTAGAGAGTGAGAGTAGGGCCCAAACTGGGATAGGAAGGTGGGACACTGGAATGCTGTCATATCTTTACCTCTGGTCACTCTCAGCTTTAGTGAGCCCTACATAGAGAGCACAGTTGTGCAGTTTTGACACTTTGCTTGAGCTGACTTGAATTGCCACCTGTGTGTTTTGGTCCCGCTATGGTTTGTTCCCACTGGAAAAGATAGAGTGCTATTGAGCTGAAGCAATTCACTCTCCCATGAGCTGGTTCTCCTTCCCTTGCATTGATTAAGGACCTGTCGCTCTTCTACCACCACAGTCAGTCACTGTCCTCCACATAACCAGGGACAGGCCACTCCTTGCCTACAGGTCATTCTGTTCCTGGGACAAGTTTTGTTTTTGCCTTGCTGAAGATCCTGTCCTCTCCAGGTCTATGACTTTGTGTCACACTCCATCTATCCAGTGGCCTCTTGTTCATGATGGGAAACAATACTTCGGGATGAACTGAGTTGCTTAGAGTGATTGGACTGTATGGATGTGCTGTTATGGGATGGGTTGTGAATACTACGGATTCTCAGTGTGATTCCATGAAACTAGTACCAAACACAGAAGGTTTTCAATTGTCACCACTGCTAAATGATCAGGAGGAACTCTGGGATTGTTGCTGTCCCTAGTCCCAATTGATGTTCCTCTCCTTAATTGCACATTTGTATGCTTGTCATTACAGAGTTTGCTGAATATTTATGTAATAGTTTCTTTGAATTTAATTGTGATTTCAACTGTTCCAAGCAGACAGTGAGAGACTGTACTCACTGATGAGAAATAAACTGCATAAATACGTTCGTCAAGGCACCTGACGTCAGCAGGTCCTGACCTTCGCCTCCTCAGGCTGTGGTCCTGGCTGTAATATTTCTGCTAACCAAAGCATTTTACATTGATATTTCTCTCTGCTTATTCCTGTGAAGCAGAGGATGAGAACTGCACCCTGCATTATTCCCCCTTACCCTCTCCTTTTAAGTCTGTCCTTTCTGTTCTGCATGACCTTTAACCTCGGTCTGGTTCATACCCAAGGCCTGGATACTGAACTTTCAGCAGCAGGACGTAAATGTGCTGTTACAGTGACCTCTCGAGGCTTCTGTTGGGGGTTTCTTCCTCTGGTTGACCCCTGGTCATTTCCAGTCGGTGGTAACTGAAAAGTCTCTATTGTGGTTTGGTGATGAGAATTTCTGATGTAACATTCAGCCACTCCACAGGGACATCTGCTCCTCAGGAAACTTTCTCACCACCTCCCACTCAGCCAAATCTGAAGAGGATTTCCCATGGAACAAGAAGGAAGAGGAGATTTGGCCTTGGCTGGGCCTCTGCTCAACAACAAATGCATTTATATAGTGCTTTTATAGTAGGAAGTTGTCTGAAGCAGCTTCAGAAGGAGCGTTAAAGAGTCACACAGCATGAAAATCATAGCTGAACTTGTCCAATGCTGAGCAGGTTTCCAAAATTGAACCAGTCCCATTTTTCTGCGTTTGGCCCATATAGCTCTAAACCTCTCATTTCCACATACTAGTCCAAATATCTTCTAAATGTTGCATGTGTACCCACCTTTAACACTTCTTCTGACAGCTCATTCCATTAGTGCACCACCCTCTGCATGAAAACAATGTTCCTCAGGTACCTTTTAAATCTTTCCCCTCTCACCTTAAACTTATGCCCGCTAGTTTTGGACACCTCTACCCTGTGAAAAAGACCTTGGCTGCTCACCTTATCTATGCCCCTCGTGAATTTATAAACTATTTTAAGGTCACCCATTGGCCTCCTGTACTCCAGGGAAAAAATCATTGTCCCAGCCTACCCAGCCTCTCCTTGTAATTCAAACCTTCCAGTCTTGGTAACATCCTTGTAAATCTTTACACCCTTTCCAGTTTAATAGCATCCTTCCTATAGCAGGGCGACTAGAATTGTGCACAGTACTCCAAATGCGGCCTTATCAACATTTTATGCAGCTTATCAAACATAATTACCACATAAAGTGATACGAGGACAGATAACCCCAAAGTTGCTCAAAGAAGTGGGCTTTAAAGAACATTTTTAAATTTGAACACAATGAGGCGGAGACGAGATTTAGTAGAGAATTGCAGAGCTTTCGAAACTCAGCAATTTCAGTTTTTGTTTCTGATTTCCAGTTTCCACGTGTCTTTCACTTTTTATTACAGTTTGGACCGCTGGCAACCTGTACCTTCACCTGCTGAAAAACTCTGCATAAAACCCAGAGAGCTGTGGATGTTGGAAACCTGAAACCGAAACAGAAATTGCTGAAGAAACTGATCAGTTCAGGCAACATCTGTGGAGAGAACTGAACTGAAGAAATGTTATTGCACCCCAGATGTTAACTCTGTTTTCTCTCCATAGATGCTGCCAGACCTGCTGAGCTTTTCCAGAAATTTCTGTTTTTGTGATCCTGAGTTCAGACAAATGTGGATTGTTCTGCAGCTTGACAGTTCCCATTTCGAGATTATTTCCACTTCTGTAAACAGTGAAGCTGGGGATGGTTGTGTGAGCAGACTGGGAGGAGTTACTGAGTCTGTGTTTGATTGGCTTGAGCTATTATCTGTTCCACCTGTTCTGCAAGCCGCAGTGAGCCCTTGACAAATCACATTGAACATCTGTTGTTGTGCCTCCTCTCCCTGTTTGCGTAAGACTGACTAATACTGCTGGCTAACCTTTACGTTATCTGTGCTACTGATGCACCAAGGCATTCGAAGAGCTGATTGGGTTTCACATCCTAGCTTACAGCTGCTGGCATTGAAGGCTGCAGAAGCTGCCACTGTCCTGCAGGTAATCAGCTCCTCGAGCATCACCGAGAGGCTGATCTTCAGGCCTAGCAAGAGGTTTGCTTTGTCTGCAATTCCCTAACAGTGCATTATCCCTGCTGAAGATTGACCAGGAGTTGTTAAATCATCCTGTGCTTAAATTTATGTTTTGAAGTGCACAATGACAAGCTATCCAAGAATGATTGCAGGTGAGAGAAAGTGTGACGAATGGGATTTGACATGAGTAATTTGTAATAAGAACCAGACCAAATGCTTGTCTGATCGTCATCCTGACTGCAGGTCAGGTACAGAGGATATGCCTCGTAAACTTTGGGTTGGTTTGCTGCTTGCTGCAATACATTTGTGTAACTTGCGTCAAAATATAATGGCACATTACAAACAACCCTTGTTTACTGTGGTTGGGCCAACCCTTATCTTATCAATGAGCAGTGGCTATTGTGTGGATTCTTGCCCTGTTTATGATCTGACGTGGAATAAGCAATAAAGACCAGACGATGGGACAGAAAGAAGGTTGCGGATTTTGACATGCACCAACTGTCCTTTGAAATATGCCTGAAATGTAATGGGTTTTGTCAGCCTCTTTATCTTTGAAAGTCAGATGTTAGGCTGTATGAAAGGATTCACTGACAAAATGAGGCAATCCTATCATTTTATTAATCATTTGTGAGACTGCAGTTGGAGTACTGTGTATACATGGAAAAGATTTTGCATTTGTTGAAAGGACATGGGAGGAAGAATGATGAAGGGAATGGAGGGATTGGATTCTGAGCCTCAGTAACAAAGTTAGAACAAATGATTGTGGATGCTAGAGATCTGAAATAAAAAGCAAAATTGCTGGAGAAACCCTTCAATCTGGCAGTATTTGCGGAGAGTGGAGTTAATGTCTTCAGTCCAGTATGACTTCTTCAGAACTGTGGGGCAAATTATGTAAATTGGATATGTTCTAAACTAACTCCATAATGCTGAGCATGACAGACACATTTACTTTCTCCAGAAGGACTAGAAGATATGGTCTGCATTGATAGGAAAATAAATTCAAAACTGATTTGTAGAAATAAATGAGTGGGGTTTTGCTGTGGTCTTTGGGGCCAAATTGATTATACACTTGCCAGCAATAGAATCCTGAACTGACTGCCTGTAATTGCACTGTCATTTGGTACCACTAGCAGCAAACAGAGGGCCAAATAATTCGAACGCCTCACAGCCCCACTGAAAAATGTGGCCATTGCTAAGGTTTTTCAGAGATTGAACGAATCGAGAAGTCTGTAAAAATAAAAGTTAAAATCAGCAGGGCCACTTCAATGGCCAGTTAGAACAGCATTCCCTTCCCACATTACCTTCATAGAATCATAGAATCCCTGTAGTATGGAAGTAGGCCATTCAGCCCACTCACTCCATACTGACCCTCAGAAGAACATCCCACCCAGACTCACCCCCTACCCTATCTCTGAAACCCTGCATTTCCCATGGCGAATTTATCTAACCTGAAGATCCCTGGGTACTATGGGCAATTTAGCATGGCCAATCCATCTAACCTGCACATCTCAAAACGTCGACCTTTCTGCTCCTAAGATGCTGCTTGGCCTGCTGTCTTCATCCAGCTCTGCACTTTGTTATCTCAGATTTTTCAGCATCTGCAGTTCCAATTATCTCTCATCTTTGGACCTTCTTGGGATGTGGAGACTTCACTTTCAGTGATGGCCTGGATGGGCAAAGGGAGATTGCCTCAATGAAGCTGGTAGCCTTTGATGGCAGAGAGTTGTAACACTCTCTGAAAGATGCTGGCAGGCCAGAAAAGTCTCTTTAGCTGGACCTTCAATAATTTAATTTGAATGTCCACCATCATTCAGTGGGCAGCCCATCCACATTTGGTCCCACTGCTGAGAAAGCTCTCAATACCATCCCAGGGCTGATACCTGGTATGACACTTCAGTGAGCAAGCGAACAATCAGTGGAACCAGCTCACATGGAGGGCTGTGGAAGCTCTAAGTGTCAATTCATTCAAATACTAAAAGATCAGTTGCCTTCAGTAAATAATATTTTGTATTCTGGCATATGAGTAATTTGTGACATGACATGGTAACAGATGAAATTCTGAGGTTCAACATCGAGTCTTACTGGAATAAAACAAAGAACTGCAGATGTCGAAGATCTGAAACAAAAACAGAAGTTGCTGACAAAACTCATAAAGAAAGGCAGCACCTGTAGGAAGAAAGCAGAGTCACTGTTTCAATACAGTTAGTAGTTAGGAAATAGTGGTATTTACACTGAATACAAAGGAGAATGGAGGGGGAGGGAGAGAGAGAAATGAGCAGATAGGTAAATATGGAGATAATGGGAACTGCAGATGCTGGAGAATCCAAGATAACAAAATGTGAGGCTGGATGAACACAGCAGGCCAAGCAGCGAGGAGCACAAAAGCTGACGTTTCGGGCCTAGACCCGAAACGTCAGCTTTTGTGCTCCTGAGATGCTGCTTGGCCTGCTGTGTTCATCCAGCCTCACATTTTGTTATCTAGGTAAATATGGAGCCCAGAGAGAGAGAGAGAGAGAGAGAGAGAGCGAGAGAGAGAGAGATGAAAGGGTAGGTAAACAAGGAGGTAATGGATAGCAGGCCCTCCCCACAACCCTTTCCTCTTTCTCCAATATGTGATAACATACTTGGTGCTGCTTCCCTCCTCATTCTGAACTGGATATGTTTATCAATTTTGCTTCCAATTTTAACCCTGCCTTCACCTTCACTTGGTCCATCCTCACTCCTTCCTTTCCTCCCTTGACATCACGTTTTCCACTTCTAAGGATAGGCTGGCCACTGTTATCCATTACAAACCAACTGACACCCACAGTTACCTCAACTGTTCATCCTCACACACTGCTTCCTGAAAGGACATCATCCCATTCTCCCAGTTTCTGGAAATGCCAACTTTTTCCTCAACCAAGGATTCTCTGCTCTTTAGCTGCATCTGACCCATCTCTCGCATTTCTGCCCTCACCCTTCCCTTCCCTTTCACAACAACATAAGGTTCCCCCAATCCTTACTTACCAGCCCACCAGACTCATAAGCCACCATTCCCATCATCTTCAACAGAACACGCATTCCCCTCCTCTCACTTGTCAGCAATCCGCAGGGACCATTCCCTGTGGACGGGTCCACTCCTCCTCCATTCCCAACACCTCTCCACACCCCCAGGGCACCTTCCCATTAAACAGCAGATGGTGTAACAATTGCCCATTTGCCTTCTCCCTCCTTGGCCCCAGACAGAACTTCCAGGTGAAGCAGTGACATACCTGTACTTCTCTCAGTTTTGACTACCACATTTGCTGTTCATTGTGGTCTCCTTTACACCAGAGAGACAAAACGCAGACTGAGTGACCACTTTGTAGAACACCTATATGCTGTCTGCAAAAATGACCCAGTGTGTTCCCATGCCAACATTTCTGTCACAGGCCTGCTGCAGCATTCCAGTTAGCTTCAGTGCAAGTGAATGAAGATTGTCTTGTTCTTTTTTGCTTGGAGTCCCTGCAGCTTCTCAGATTCAACATCGAGTTCAATAACTTTAGAACCTGATTCCATCCTTCCATGATAATAAGGTGTAGAGCTGGATAAACACAGCTGATCAAGCAGCATCAGAGGAGCAGGAAGGCTGACGTTTCGGGCCTAGACCCTTCTTCAGAACTGCGGCAGGGGAAGAGGGTTCTGAAATACATGTGGAGAGAGTGGGAGGCTGATAGAAGATGGATAAAGGAGAAGATAGGTGAAGGGGGACAGACAGATCAAAGAGCCAGGGATGGAGCCAGTAAAGGTGAGTGTAGGTGGGAAGTTAGGGAGGGCATAGATCAGTCTGTTACACACCAATAAGAGAGGGAGACAAAAAAAAATAGAAACTATTTGTTTTGACTAAATGTTTGTCATTGGGAAAATGTTGGAGTCCATTATAAAGTGTGTAATAAGTCAAGCTTAGAAATACATAATGTAGTCAAGGAGAGTCAGCATGGCTTCATGAAGGGAAAACTATGCCTTGAAAATTTATTACACTTCTTTTAAGGAGGTAGCAAGTAGGTTAGATAAAGCAGAGCCAGTAGATGTAACATATCTAAATTGCCAAAAGGAATTCAGTAAGGTGCATAAGACTCCTTAATAAGATAAAAGGACAAGGTGTTGAGGGAAATTGGTTTTCTAACAGTAGGTAGAGAGGAGGCATGGTGGCTCAATGATTAACACTGCTGCCTCACAGCATCAGGGACCTGGGTTTGATTCTAGCCTAGGGTGACTATCTGTGTGGAGTTTGTACATTGTCCCACATCTGTGCAGGTATCCTGCAGGCGTTCTGGTTTCCTCCCACAGTCCGAAGATGTGCAGGTTATGTGGATTGGCCATGCTAAATTGAACATAGTGCCCAGGGATGTGCAGGCTAGAAGGATTAGCCATGGGAATTGCAGGATGGTCTGGGTGGAATGCTCTTCAGAGGATTGGTGTGTACTTGATGGGCCAACTGGCCTGTTCCCACACTGTTGGGATTCCATGACAGAGTTGGATTAGGGAAGTATTTTCAAGATGGCAACCTGTAACTAGTAGCCCCACAAGGATCAGTGAAGGGTCCACAATTATTTAAGCTATCTATTAATGATTCAGATGAGTGAGGTGAATGTACTATTGGCAAGTTTGCAGATGCTGTTGAAAATCAATGGAAAGAGTAATGAGGAAGATAACACACAGAGGCTACAGATGGAAATAGACAGGGCGAGTGGTCAAAAACCTGGCAGGTGGAATATAAAGTGGAGAAAATGTGAGGTTGTGCTCTTTGACAGGAGAATAGAGGACGTGAATATTATTTAATGGGGAAAGACTACAGCCCAGAGGGCTTGGGAGTCTTCATCCACAAATCACAAAAGAACTAGTCTCCAGTTTTAGTGGGTAATAGTGAAGGCAAGTGGAATGTTGACCTGCTTTTCAAGGGGAATCGAATATAAAAGTATGGAACTCTTGCTAAAACTGTGCAAGGCACTAGTCATTTCACACCTGGAATACTAAGAACAGTTTTAGCCCCCTTATGAAAGGAAATATATACTGACATTGTAAGCAGTCCAGACAGAGTTCACTAGATAGATTCCAGTTATGGTGGGATTTTCTCATGAGAAGTGGTTGCGTAAGTTGGACTTCTACTCATGTGAGTTAAGAAGAATGAGAGGAGGCCTATTGCAACGTAGAGATATCCTAGGAGACTTGACAGGAGGCAAGCAGCGAGGTTATTTCCCCTTGTAAAAGAGTCTAGGGCCAGAAGGCATTATCTCAAAATAAGGGATTACCCCACAAAAACAAGGAGGAATTACCACTCTTAAAGGGTAATGAATCTATGGAATTCCTTACCACAGAGAACTGTTGAGATTGTGTTGTTGAGTATATTCGAGATTGAGATGGACAAATTTTTACTCAGTAATGGAATGAAGAGGTATGGGGATAAAGGAGGAAGGTTGAGTTGAGGATTATCAGATCACCCAAGATCTTACTGAGGCACAGAGCTGATTTGCTTGGGAGGAACGGCTGATTCTACCTGTAAACATTCTGGTCTAACTGAAGATAATCAAATCTTGTCTGGTTATCACTGATTCAGAGATCATGCTCTGAGGCATACCAAATTATTATGGACCATCTCACACAGCACAGGTGTGAAAAGGCCATACACTGGCAGCTTCATCAGATAGCAACACCACCCCCGACCCACCCCCACCACCACCCCTCCCAGTGAACTAACTGGTTATTGAGACATTGAAGGCACTAACCCTCACAGAGTTCAGGGTCCCTCCTACTCTGGAGATATTGATTCACCATTGAGTCTCATTAACAGTTTACAGTGGTAAAGCATCCCACTACATTTTGATATGATTTGATTTGTTTTAGAATCTTAACATGTGATTGGCTAAGAAATAGACTCCAGCAAGTTTGTGTTAAATATTTTTCCAGGAGTGTATCAGCTGATCCATCTGGAGACTAATACTTGTGAACCCTCATGTGTGTCAGTTGCATGCATAAGCCTAAATGTGCCCGTGCATGCTTTGTCTGTCTGCTTAATGTCTTTTTGTCTGTTGCTGCTTGTCTGCTTTTCTGACTGACTAGCTATCTGTCTGCACTTGTACTGTACATAGATTGGACCTTGGGAGTGGGAACCTGGCAGTGTCTAGGTTCGGCTGGCCAGGATGGAATTCATTTAAGCAGAGTTTTAAAATGGAAAAGAGCCAAATGGAAGATTCTAGTTTCCTGTTCATGTGTTGTACTCACGGGGAGCCTGATGCTATGTGTCCTGATGCTGCTGTTTTTAACACCGTGGCCTCACCCTCTCCCGGGCAGCATTACTCAGCACTGTTTCTCTTGTAATCCCTCTCTCCTCTCAGTTTACACAGCTTTGTCTGATGAAAGCTACCTTGTTTCTGGGTCACTTCACTCCACATTCCTCATATTCTTAACACTTAATGGAGAAATTAAAACTGCAAGAATAAGCAGTGAAATGGGTGGGGCATCACTTGGGATCAGGCTGACGAACCTACCTGTCACTGCTCATTATTGTCTCACTGATCGGTAATAAACCACATCTGCACATTCAGAGAACAACAGAAACTCTGAAAAACACAAACTGAGCAGAAATATTGCACACTTCAGACATTGTACACCATTTTAAACTGATTTTTAATAGATACGTAATATTTTAATTTACACAGTAATATAACATCCAGCAAGATTAGGTGCATTATTGTAAATTATGTGCAGGAGTGTTTTCCAGTTACTAGGAGATAGGAAGAACCGAAGATGCTGGAGTCAGAGTCAATACAGTGCGGAAGCAGAGGAACACAGCAGGTCAGGCAGCATCAGAGGAGCAGGAAAGTTGATGTTTCAGGTTTTCACCAGTCGTGATGAAGGGTGTAAATCTGAAATGTCAACTTTTCTGTTCCTCTAATACTGCCTGACCTGCTGTCTCCAGCTCCACACTGTATTGACAACATTTTCCAGTTACTGTTTCTGTTTGCTGCTTCTTGATTTCTCTGTCTGTTTGTGTCTCACTCTGTCTCCATTCACTTTCTCTCTTGACTCCGTTTCTCCTCACTCTTGCTCTTATTTTGCCTCTCCCAGTCTCTAGCGGTCTCTGTGTTATTTTCACTCTTTTTCTTACACAGTTTCTCACTTTATTTGGCTTCCTGTCGGTCACTTTTGCTTTTCTACCCAGTCTGTCTCTTGGTCACCTTCTGTCTCTCCCTCTAACAAACTGAGTGTGGGGGGTGTGATTAGAGTCTGGGCAGACTCATTTTCAATTGATCCTCTCTGTTGGATTATTCAAATTGACAGATTTGGATCCAGTGCAGTAATTGAACTGATAATCTGTTCTTCTCCCAAGGTAGTTGCTGGATTCTGAGTGCTGTCCCTTTAAATGGAGGGATTGTGAAATATTTTCTTGGAGGCTGTGTGGGAGATACTGACAGAGATCTGTTGCAATGCGTGCAACTGAGCTGCCAAGTGGGGAGCTCCTACTAAACACAGCGCCTACTGTGCTGCGTCTTAATTACAGAGCAGCTTGTTTGGCTCACTGCACACTGGTGGGAGTTCTACAACATTCATCTCAATGGGCTGACAAGCTTTGTAACAATATGCCACAGAATGTTCGAGACAAGACAAATTAACTCACTGGAATTGCCAAGTGACTCTCTGTCTCGTGAATCATGTGACTGAGTTTCTAGTTCCCCACACAAACAGAACAAGCATTTTGACAAACTTCTCATACCTTTGTATATTGACTGATGATGAACCTATCAATGATTTCTGTTCATCAATGATCCATAGCTCTTACCTGCCCATGACTGACACAAGACTCTCCTCCTGCCCGCCCATGGAACGTTCCTGCAGCAGTACATTTTTGCTTCAGCACTTTCAGTAAACTGTGTAACTGTACCATCACTCTCAGTACACAGCATTACTGTCCTGTCACCTACAAGGTACTGCATTATTGCCCTGTCACCCTCAGTAACACTGCATTACTGATCTATTACCCTCACTACACTGCATTACCACCCTGTTACCCTCAGATCACTGCGTTACTACCCTGTCACACGGGGTACTGCATTACTGTCCTATCACCCTCAGTAACACCGCATTACTGCCGTATCACCCTCAGAAACACTGCATTACTGCCCTTTTACCCTTAGCACACTGTATTACTGCCCTGTTACCCTCAGATCACTGTATTACTTCCCTGTCGCCCTCAGTACACTTCATTACCACCCTGTTACTCTCAGATCACTGCAACACTACCCTGTCCCAGGGGGCACTGCATTACTGCCCTGTCACTCTCAGTACATTTTATTACTACCCTATCACCCTCAGTACACTGCATTGCTGCCCTGTCACCATTGATACACTGCGTTACTACCCTATCACTCTCAGTACATTGCATTATTGCTCTGTCACCCTTGGTACACTGCATTACTGCCCTATAACCCTCAGATCACTGCATTGCTATCCTGTCACTCTCAGTACATTGCATTACTGACCAGTAACCCTTGGTAAAAAGCATTACTGCCCTGTCACCTATGGGCACTGCCTTTCTGCCCTGTCACCGTCAGCAAACTGCATTAGTGTCCTAATGTTTTCTGGTGGAACCAACCAAAGTGTTCTTTTTCAGATGAACGGAGTGTAACAGAAGAGAAGGTTCTGCTCTGTCAGCATGAAGAATGTGTGGACAAACGGAGGGCCGTCAAGGTAAGGGCTTTTCTTCCTCCTTGTGACCAGCACATACACACCGCTATACTCACTCTCCCTCAAACGTGCAAAGGCACTTTCTCCCCTTCTCTTTTCCATTTTCTATTCTTGCGTTTTGCCTCTGTACCTTTCACTCATGTGCTAATTGGGTAATAAAGCATTTGTGCTTAGGTCAACCATGACAAGGGTTCAGAAATGAATGGTACTGTACTTCTGTTTTATAAGCAGTGGTGAGCTGGACCTGTGAACATTTTTATGATCTGAGATTTTATGGGATTTATCCATAGCATTTTGTAACTATATTCTGTAAACCAGAGAAAATGATAAGCCAGCGAATATGGCCATAGAGATAACAAGGTGTAGAGCTGGACGAACACAGGAGGCCAAGCAGCATCAGAGGAGCAGGAAGGCTGACGTTTTGGGCCTAGACCCTTCTTCAGAAAATCTTCAGAAAATATGGCCATATGTTTTTTGGGAGAAACAATAAGTTGTGATCTTGACTGTTGTTTGCTCATTTCCAAGGCAATATTGTTGGAGAGGCAGGGAGCTCCCCAGTGGCCTAGCCAACATTTCTCCTCAACAGTAGATTAACCAGTCATTGATTTCATTATGGGAAGAGCATCTTGCAGTGGGTGTAATGACTACTGTGTTTATCTAGTAACAAAAGCAAGACTGCGCCAAGAAGTAATTCACTCAGTGAGAGCTTTGTGATGCCGAGACAGATGAATTACAGTATCACATCAAGGCTTGGACCCCAGGAGTTTAGGGGTGGTGCAGTTAGCTCACAGACCAAGTGAGGGCAGCATCATTCCATTGACTCCCTGGACTGTCAATCTCTGTAAGGAAGGGTTAAACCTCTGGGGACTTTGGCTGGAGATTTCAAGCAAAGTTCCAGGAGAATCATTTTAATCTATTTATCTGTCAATTTATATTCAATCCCTGAGTGTCATTCACTTGGGAGGAGTTTCCCTGGTCTCCGACCACTGCTTTAGGGTGGGGTGTAAAGGTGAAAGAACCTTTACCCAGAAGTTAAAGAGGTCTTCCACTTTGTGAATATGAAACATTAACACACACACACACACACACACACACAGACACACACACACACACACACACACACACACACACACACACAAAACACTTGATCAAAGTTGATACAAAAGCTGGTGCAAACATCCTATCAATCAGAATTCTGCAACATATGCACCTGGATCAATGGAAGTCAATGACACAACGACAACAGGAAAATAAGCTGCCCAGAATGAGACACTATCCCTTGCTTAATGTACTTACTGAAATACGGCTATGGCAACCCGAATGGAAATAGCATGTTTTGTCAAATTCAGAGGAGCTAAATTCTTCTCCAAGCATGATGTCAAACAGTAATATTGCTTCATCCATTTTGCAAAGGAATCTCAGGAAATCCCTACTTTCAGAGCACAGTTTAATAGATATTGCTTACAGAGGCTACCTCTTGGTTTGTTTGTCAGTTAAGATTTGTTTTCTTAGCACATGAACTGAATTAGTTAAAATTTTCCTGCATGTGTGTCTTGTTGATCATATTGCACTGATGAGCGAAACTAAACCAGTAAAGTATACACTTGCCAATGGCAGTAGCTCATTGTGAGGGACATGTCCCCAACAACAGGTTGTGGGATCCAAACTGACCCAGGCAAATCGAAAGATGGAAGATACATGTAGTCCCCAAGACAACGAAGATCTGCAGAGCTATCTCAGAATTTTTAACTTCCTAACATCATATTGACCAAAAACAAACACAGGGCACAAGCTGTCAAACCATTTGAGTTTGGATCCAAACGCCTATCGCAAGTGTCATCCAAAATAGCGTGTGAAACACTTTCTCTGCAGTTCCCTGGTACCAAAATAATTACCACAGACAAACTGAGCAGAATACAAATATTGCATTAAACGTACGTGTAGACAATATTGACATCGAAGTGGGGGGTGTCCTTAAGATCTTTCGACCAGCCAAACCTCAGGAAGAAACAGCTGGTGATTCCTAACTGAAAGCACTAGGAAATATTTTCAGGGAAGGCTGGATGGTTTGACATGATAAAAGAGCTGCCAGACACATTCAGATGATTTTAACCAAACAGCAAGGAACTAGGTATCTTGTGATGTATCTTGGACAATCTCAACCCCATTGCAACTAATGGTGCGAGGTCAGGACATAAAGATAGGCTGCTAGCAAAGACAATATGGAACAGCTGAGCAGTTTTATTGGACAGAACACAGACTGAATGAGAGGTAAGTTTCGATGTGCTGGAACATGGTCTGGGCATGCAAGATCCAGTGGTGGAGGATATTAAAAGATCAAGTAAAACTTTTAAAAGGGTTAAAATAGAGAAATGTATGGTGAAGTTCTCAGCTTTGGTTAATCCCGGTAATATGACATTAATCATATGGGGAGATGATGGCTGAGTGGTATTATTGTTAAACTATTAATTCAGAGACCAGAGTAATGGTCTGGGAATCCAGGTTTGAATCCCAGCATGGCAGATGATGGAATTTGAATTCAATAAAAATCAGGAATTAACAGTGTAATGTTGATTGCCAGGAAAAACTCATCTGATTCACTATTGCCCTTCTTTTAGGGAAGGAAACTGCTGTTCTTACCTGGCCTGGCCTACATGTGACTCCAGACCCACAACAATGTTGTTGAATGTGGGGATAAATGAATGCTATTCTGGCTGGCAATCAGTGACTAGTGGTGTGCCTCAGGGATTGGTGTTGGAACCGCAATTATTTACAATTTGGAGATGATTTGGAGTTGGGGACTACATATAGGGTGTCCAAGTTTGCAGATGACACTAAGATGAGTGGTAGAGCAGAGTGTGCAGAGGACTGTGAAACTTTGCAGAGGAACATAGATACATTGAGTGAGTGGGAAAAGGTCTGGCAGATGGAATACAATGTAAATAAATGTGCAGTCATATATTTTGGTAGGAGTAATAGTAAAAAGGATTATTACTTGAATGGTAAATAGTTGCAGCATGCTGCCACGCAGAGGGACCTGGGTGTCCTTGTGCATGAATCACAGAAGTTTGGTCTGTAGGTACAACAAGTAATTAGGAAGGCAAATGGAATTTTGACCTTCATTGCTAAAGGGATTGAGTTTAAAAGCAGAGAGATTATGTTGCAGCTGTACAAGGTGCTGTTGAGGCCACACCTGGAGTACTGTGTGCAGTTTTGGTCTCCTTACTTGAGAAAGGATGTACCGGCACTGGAGGGGGTGCAAAAGGAGGTCCAGTAGGTTGATTCTGGAGTTGAGGGGGTTGGTTTATGAGGAGAGACTGAGTAGATTGGGATTATATTCATTGGAATTCAGAAGATTGAGGGGGGATCTTATAGAAACATATAAAATTATGCAGGGAATAGATAAGATAGAAGTAGAGAGGATGTTCCCACTAGTAGGTGAAGCTAGGACAAGAGAGCATAGCCTGAAGTCTAGAGGGAGCAGATTTAGGACTGCATTCAGAAGGAACTTCTTCCCTCAGAGGGTTGTTAATCTATGGAATTCCTTGCCCAGTGAAGTAGTTGACGCTACTTCAGTAAACTTTTTTAAAGCTAAGGTAGACTTTTTTTTAACAATGAAGGAATTAAGGGATATGGTGAGAGCGTGGGTAAGTGGATCTGAGTCCACAAAAAGATCAGCCATGATCTTATTGAATAGCGGGGCAGGTTCGAAAGGTCCAGATGGCCTACTCCTGATCCTAGTTCTAGAGTTCTAGAATCTTAACTGGGATGGACAATAAATGTTAAACTGGACTGTGTCACCCACAACCTGTGAATGACTTTAAAAAGAATCATTTTTGGTGATGCATCATATCCAAATCTTAGCAATGGATTTTCCATTGCAGGAGTATTAGTGATATTCCTTGTGAGAGAAAATGGGAACAGTTGGCACTTGATATATGGGAGGGAAAGAATTGAACAGTGGTGAAGATCATATTAGTTGCTGAAATTTTGTCTCTTATTGATGTCACTGACATAGCATTCTATTTACTCAGGTCACATGGGAAATGCTACATGATAGGAGCTGGGATGTCATGTTAGAGCTTTACAGGACATTGGTTAGGCCACTTTTGGAATAGTGCGATCAGTTCTGGTCACTCTCCAAAGGAAAGATGTTGTGAGGCTTGAAAGAGCTCAGAAAAGATTTACAAGGGAGTTACCAGCATTGGAAGGTTTGAGATACAGGGAAAGGCTGAATAGGCTGAGGGCTATTTTCCCTGGAGCGTCTGAGGATGAGGGGTGACCTTATAGAGGTTTATAAACTCATGAGGGGCATGGATGCGATGAATAGTCAAGGTTTTTTCCCCAGAGTCGGGGGGGTCCAAAACTAGAGGGCATAATTTTAAGGCACAAAGGGAGTGATTTAAAGGGGACCTAAGGGGCAACTTTTTCATGCAGAGGGTGGTGCGTGAATGGAATAAGCAGCCAGAGGAAATGGTGGTGGGGGCTGGTACAATTACAACATTTGAAAGACACCTGGTTGGGTATATGATTAGGAAGGGTTTAGAGGGATATGGGTCAAATGCTGGCAAATGGGAGTAGATTGATGTAGAATATCTGGTCAGCATGGACCGAAGGTCTGCTTCCGTGCTGTACAGCTCCAGGTAAAAGGGACTGAAAGCATAATACCAATGGAATGTTACATTGATAATCAGTCTCTGTGGGATAACGTCCATCTTACAAAATGTGTGAGTGAGAAAGAATGTAGATGTAGCTGAGTTAAAGCAGAGAGGGAAAAAATATCTCAAAGGTTAGGTGAGAAGATAGCAGTTGCCAGCTAGTGGATTGTTTCACAAAAAGGAATGCTTCTACAGAAACATTGTTGCAGTGTCTAGAAGAAGATGTCTTGCCATATTACAGAAGGAAACTGGAAGCTGTGTTTTTTATTCCAATCTTTGTACCTATGTATAAATGTAACATTTTTCTGAAATGATAGGCATTCTGTTAAATGCAGGTCCTTTTAAGGGGTATCTTCTGAATTAATCTGCTCAGATGTTGTTACCTCTGGAGCAGATGGGATGTGAATCCCATTCACAGTAGCATTACTACTATCACTCTGCACAAGAACCGTCAGGATCGACTAGAAGATATCTTAACTGACCCATTCAGCGACATTATGACAGACCTCTGGAGCAGGTGGAACTTGAAACCTGGACTCCTGGCCCTGAATTAGGGACAGTACCACTGTACCACACGAACCTGCTATCCACCAGAACCGTTCGAGATTTGGTCGAGAACAGGTGATGCCCATTGGGCTTTGCATTTATTTGGTGTTTTCTATAAGCTGTAATTGCTGCAGTAGTAATGCCCCTACTCTGAGCTTAGGAGGACAGAATCCAGGAACCACCTGCTCCAGAGATGTGTAATAACATCTCTGAACAGGTTGATCAGAAAACATCGATTTGATTTTTGTTTAAGTTTCCTTTACAACTTTGCTTGAGGTTACAGTGCACATAGGGGGCTGCTATTCGATTCAGTTTGGCTAACCTGCTCTGGCAAAGGAGGAAGAGCTGGGGTCTTATAGTCATCAATGTCCAGGCAGCAGACTGTGAAGGGGCTTGTATTCCCTGACTATCTGCCTCCTTTCTGTGGCTATGTCTGCACTGGGGTTTTCTTGGAGTGAGAACACATAAGGTGTCTACTGGTACTTATTAAAGATTTTCAGGATATGTGTGCATCAGGGAGCCAGGGGTCATTACTTCCTCCTTTGGTGATATTGTTATTTGGTTCCCCTTAGTTTTTTGTTGATTTTGTTACAGAGCCCCAGTTGGTAGGCCTTTTTTTTTGTTTGCAATTAGGTTTCTGTTTTTTGAATGGTCTGGAATCTTGGTTAATTAGTTCTATTAAGAGAATAAGGAATGGGATCTTCCCCAGTGGGGAGTTGGCTGCTGCACATGAAAGTGATTCAGAAGGGAAAGATGGGAACAGGTGTTTGTGCTAAACTATAGATTTACAGCAAAACCTTTGCAAATCCTTAAAAAGCATTGCTGGTGCCTAATTCATTGTCTGGATATCAGTCTATAGAACAAAACTTACAAAATTCTTACAAGTTGTGACATGGTGGGTGTACGTAAGATATTACAAAAACAGAAGTTGCTGGAAAGGCTCAGCAGATCTGGCAGCATCTGTGGAGAGAAATTGGAGCTAACGTTAACCCTGATTTCTGTCCATGGATGCTGCCAGACCTGCTGAGCCTTTCCAACAACTTCTGTTTTTGTTTTTGATTTCCAGCATGCACAGATCTTTTGGGTTTTACTTAGTTAAGATATTCCCTGAGCTGGTGAGCCTATAACCAGGGGACGCATTCTCAGGATAAGCAGTAGGCCATTTAAGACCAAGATCAGGAGGAATTCATTTCTTCATTCTTAGATTCTTAAATTTTTACATTTTAAAATTATTGTTTCTCAATAAGTTGTCTGAACGTATATATATATATGCGCTCTTAGTGTATATAATTGTACCGGGAGTTGGGGGGGGGGGGGGGGGGGAAGAAAAGGTATTATTGTTTTAAGGAGTGGATATATTAATGAGCTAGGGACCAGAGTGAAAAACCACCTGAGCAGCTGCCCTGCGCAGCCCAGCAGAAGGGAAAATGAACTTTGTTACCTGTAACTGCAAGTTATAGTTGGAGCTCTTAAACGGAGCTGTATAAGATTTTCAAGTAAATTGAATCCCCACCTCCTTAACCTGTGTGGTTAACCAACAAACAAGAAATATGACATGAGGTGGGTAAAGAAAGGTACTGTAGAAGATGTGAAGGGAGAATCACATTTTTGTAAAATTAAGCTACGGGCGTCTATCCCAATGGACCTCCTCCCCCAGCTAGTTCTGGGAGAGTCTCCAGCACCAATGGGTAAAACAGCAAGCAGTGATTATGAACTTGCAGTTCATGGCTGCTTAGCTGATTGTGTTTCCCAAGTTGTAGTGGGCCCAGACTGTCAAGGGTTAACACACCTGGGCACTGCTCCCAGTTTTGTCTGTGTAGTTTTTTTCTCTGTGTGTACAGAATCCTCAGACAGTGTGTGCCGTATCAAACAGCTCCTCCCTGAAAGCCACGCAACGCTAATCGTCCCTAGTTGCTGTGTTCAGTCAGTCATTGCCCCAGGGAGCAGAGGGCAGACAGTGAGGTTCCTGCTTGCACAAAGAGCTTCAACAACAGCCCAGCACCCTCCTCCTGCCCGCTGCCTCACCGATCCACAGCTTTCAACCTGCTGAGGATTGAAAATTAAAGCAACACTCACACCAGCGCAGTTTTTATTACATTCTCCCAATGCAGGCAGGATCCAGCTTCCAGACTGGGATGCTGCTAACCATCTTCACAATGTATCCCTCCTGAATTTTATTCTAATTTTAAAAGCCATTGTGTTTGGATTGGCGAAGAAGCAAATGCAGCAAAATCCTTGGCTGAGCCCAGCTCACCAGATTCCTGAGGCTCTGTCAATCTCCAGCAAATCCCGGAGTGAAAAGGTAAGTTACAAAATCTTTTGCCTTGCCTTCAGGAGTGGTGGAGATTGTGGAACTCACAGGCTGTTCCCCCTCAGCCTTTCAGCTTGATTACCCTCACAGCCCCGAGTCAGGAGGACAGTATCATATCGTGTAGGAGAATGAGATGGTAAGCCGTGGTCTCACCTACTGCTTTGGGCTAGCGTTAATGATCCCACCACCAGTGTTGGTGAGAAAGCAGGGAGCTCTTTCAGAACCCTGGGAAACATTCCCTTTTGACCCAACTGATCAACTTGAGGCTATTTGTGGGATCTTGCTGTGCATAAAATGACTGCCCCATTTGCTAGTATTGTGTGCAAAAACGGATAATTGTTAATGAGACGATCAGGCTTAAGTAGAGTTGAGGCTGTTCATAGGTTCCGCTTCTCCAGCCCCATCCTCACTCACTGTTCCCTGCCATTAACTAATCCTGATGACTGCCTCCAGAATGCCCCCAGTTTCCTTTCTGGTGTAAAATTTACTTGATTTATTTCATGGTGTTATCTGACTATCCCCCATAACCAGAATAAACCATCAGACAGCATCAATAAGTAAATAAAGTCATCTCTGCATCTATAACAAAGCAGAGGAAGGAGGGTAGAGGCAGCTGGTGGGAAGAAGGGAGCTGAGATGGGGAGAGGTGTCATAGCCAACTCCTGTTATACTAAAGGGTGTTCACTAGAGGTACTGCTAGGGTTATCGAGATGCCAAACAATATGCTTCGTTATTTCTGATCCTCTCTTTCTGAAGGTAATGTTCCCTTCCCCTTTAAAATGTCAACATCACCCCTCTCCTTGAAACAAAACAGGTCTGGCAAAGTATGACCCCATCTCCAAATATCCCTCCTTCACCAAAGTCTTTGACTTTGTTATAATATGTGCAAATTACTGCAGATTCTTGAGATCATGTTCCAATCTCCACAAAGCTGGGGTCTTTCAAAACTCTGCCATCCATCCCTTTACTTACATCAAGTCCCATGCCTTTGTCCTTGCTGATCAGAGACTTCAAATTTAAAAAGATTACCCCTTGCCCAACTTTCATTCTTTCCCTTGCTTCACCCTTCTCTAGTCTTAATGCTTTGCATCTCTTCATTGCATAGTTCTGGCCTCTTGAGCATTCTTGGTTTCAATTGTCACCATATCTTCAGTTGCCTCATCTCTAAGCTCTCCTTCCGAAATGTCTCTGAGGCTCTTTCATCCTTTAGGGCACTTCTTAAACCTACCGTTTAAGCCAAGCTTTTGGTCATCTGCCCTAATATTTCTCTACACAACTTGGTGTTATGTTTTGTTTTATAATGCTCTGTGAAGTGATTTACAATGTTTTATTCTGCTACGTTGGATTTTTAAATTCTAGTCATTGCTATTATTGACCCACCTGCATGCAAGACAACATGAAGCAGCTCGAGCAAATATTTTTAGACAGGAGTTCCTGGCAGCAACATAAATGAACAATAGTCATTCCCAGCTCACTCCATTCTATTTAGGTTCTATTCTTTCTGCAGGAAACATCTGTCCCCTGTTTAAACTTTCAGGGACTCCTCCTCTCTACTCCATCCCTTCATAAATATCCATCTCAAGCAGCTCACATACAAATGTGTGAGCAGATAACCTACATTTTTCATAGAATTAGAATGCACACTCATTCGGTCTTTTAGGTGTCGTACCAGTGTCCAGTAGTGAAAGAACATATCAGCGCATAATATAACATAGATAGTGAACAGGGATCAGCGTGTATTATTATACAGACAGTGAACAGGGACCAGCGCGTAATATTACACAGATAGTGAGCAGGGATCAGCGTGTCATATTACACAGATAGTGAGCAGGGATCAGCATGTATTATTATACAGATGGTGAACAGTGATCAGCGTGTATTATTATACGGGCTGTGAACAGGGACCAGCATGTAATATTACATAGATAGTGAACAGGGATCAGCATGTAATATTACACGGACAGTGAACGGGGTCCGTGTGTAATATTACACAGATAGTGAACAGGGAGCAGTGTGTAATATTACATGGATAGTGAGCAGGGATCAGTGTGTAATAGTGACCAGGGGTTAGAGTGTAATATTACATAGATAGTAAACAGGGATCAGCGTATAATATTACACAAATAGTGAGCAGGGTTCAGTGTGTAATATTACATGGATAGTGAACAGGGATCATCTTGTAGTATTACACAGATAGTGAGCAGGGATCAGTGTGTAATATTACACGGATAGTGAACAGGGATCAGCATGTAGTAATACACAGATAGTGAATGGAGCTGAGTTTGTGATAGTTACAGTGACAATGATCAGAAATGAAATTTTGAAAGTTACACTGACACAAAAAAGACGATAGAAATATTTGCAGTTTATTTTGAGAAGCACTCATGGTTTTTGATTGTGGCCGTGTACAGTCCAATCTCTGTGATGTGTTTGCCTCCTTTGTAATTTCCTTCCCAGAAAATGATCCTTTCCTCTCTGGGAAAAGTGCGAGCTGAGGGCTCCCCAGCTCCCTCTGACCCTCCTTTTGTTGCAGCTATTTTGGAGTAAATCCTTCCTGGAAAGTAATTTTCACCCCAGACAATGGGAACACATGACAGAGGGAAAGGAAGTGAGTGGCTGGCTCTGTCGTCTGTGGAGTCTTGTTTCTCACTCAGGCATTGGTTGCTGAACAAACATTCTAAAGATTCTGACGTATGTGGCTCCTGTCCAGACAGTCTTCAGAAAGTGGACAGAATAGACTGATCTTCTTGGTGCTGCCAGCAGTGAGTAGCTGTTTCCCTTCCAACGATCACAATCTATCTCTGTTAATCTATCTTAGTTTGCTTACTTTCTTCATTCCCCTGTGGCTCTATGTTGAAGGAGTGCATTTTGGATCATGTTTAGCTTTTTCTGTGTAAATGTGTAAATCAGCTGATCCCTCCAGTGTGGAGACTGACATGTTGGATCTGACTTCCTCAGTAACCTCGTTTAACTGGGACTGGTACTAAGTTTCCTGCCCACCCCCCCCCCCCCCCCCCCCCCCTCTACTTGGAGGTGACAGTGTTCTCATTGCATCTACTGCCCTTGTCATTCAGAATAAAATAGATGATGGGTTTGGTCGGAGTCTTTGTGAGTTGTTGCGATGCATCTTAACAGATGGCGCAACCTGCTACAATAGTGAAGGCAGTGAATGTTGAAGACAGGCTGGTTTGTCCTGGGTGGTGTTGAGCTTCTTGAGTGTGATTGGAGCTGCACCCATCCAGGTGAGTGGAGAGTGGGCACCGTGACCAGCAGGTGGTGTGAGCAACTTGTTGAGGTGCCACGATGGGGAGCTGCAGCTGCCAAACTGTGTGCAGTTTCTGATGAAACCAAACAGAACACAAGTTAATAGCCTAAGATAACAAGGTGTAGAGCTGGATGAACACTACAGCATCAGGGGAGCAGGAAAGCTGGTGTTTTGGGCCTAAACCCTTCTTCAGAAAAAAGGTTTTTTTCTGACAAATGGTCTTGGCCCGAAATGTCAGCTTTCCTGCTCCCCTGATGCTGCTCGGCCTGCTGTGTTCATCCAGCTCTACACCTTGTTATCTCAGATTCTCCAGCATCTGCAGTTCCTGCTATCTCTGAAACAAGTTAATAACCTCTTCACCATTCCGCCCTTCCAGGGCAGCTGCAGCTACTGCTGCTTCCCTGAAACGCCATGCAGCATGCCATTGTATAAGCTAAAACAGGCTATTGAATCACACAGAGCATCGCAATGAAGTCCGATCTTGTCTTTCTTTGCTACCTGCCTCTTTGACACTCAGACTCTCTAATTTTCAAGCAAGGCTTGCAGTGCTGTTGATTGGCTGCTGGGATCCTTGCTGAGGACACGTGACTGAATGAAACAGGTTTAAAACATGGCTGCCTGTGGCAGCACAGCTTTTGTATTGGGTTAGCTCCTGGCTGTTCTGACAGTTACAGGCGGTAGATCTGTAGCGAGCTTATGGCCACTGACCCAGATTTAGAATCACTAATAAAGAATAGGAGAGAAACCAGGAAGTGGGAATTAAGCGTTTCGGTGACAGAGGGTTTGGAAATTAATAGCTGGTGTGTAGGAGGTGAGGATTGCACAGCCCTGCCGTGACAGCATTGAAGTGTGATTCAATCCACTGATCAAACATTTGCCTGTGGGCAATCGCAGAGGATCTGAGAGTCTGCTCAAACATTGCATATTTAAATGTTTCTCACCTCACTGACGCCTACGGTCCTAGATAATGTGGCCCTAAATTATCAAACAGCACTGTATTTCAGGGCTGTGTTCACAGCAACACTGACTTATGAGGATCAGACTAATTAGAGCAACAGGGAGGCTGCAGTTGTTGGCATATTCCTTTATGGAGAACAAGGTGTGGAGCTGGAGGAGCACAGCAGGCCAGGCAGCATCAGAGGAGCAGGGAAGTTGATGTTTCGGGTCGGGACTCTTCTTCAGAAAACAAAAATTCCTTTATGGAGTCTTTTTGGTTTGAATTTCAATTGTACATTGCTCTGGTCTGGACCATCTGCAGCAACTGTGTTTGAGGAGGCAGTAAAGACCATTGGTCATAAAAGAACGTGCAGTGCAGATTCACTGGAATGACACCGGGGATTAAAGGCTAAATTAGGAGGACGTGTTGCATTAAGTAACCTCAGAATGTCTTTTAGAAGATTAGGGAGTGATCTAATGATAAAGGATCATTTAAAGTTATGGTCGGTCTCCAGAAAGAGAGTGAAATGGATTCCTGCTGATCGGAAATCCAGACCCAACTAGGGTCACCAGACCCGAAACGTTAACTCTGTTTTCTCCTCCACACATGCTGCCAGACCTGCTGAGCTTTCTCAGCAATTTTGTTTTTGTTGTTAAAATTAGGCCATTTTGGAGTGAAACCAGGAAATGCTTTCTGCACACAGAGCCTGATGGAAATCTCCTCTCCACTCATATATGCTGAGCCCTCCCCACCCCAAAATAAACAGCATTTGGGTGCTGGGATCAGTTGGAGTTTTCATGACTGGGATAGTTGGACTACACAGGAAGGTGTGTTGAGGGCTCTGGAGTAGATGGAAAACAGAATGAAAGCTCAGGCAGCCATGGTCTGATTCCATAGCTGAATAACTTCCTCCAGCTCCAATTATAGAGTCATAGAGTAATATAGCATGGAAACAGACCCTTCGGCCCAAACTGGTCCAAGCTGCCCACTCACTTAGTTCCAGTTGCCTGAATTTGGTCCATATCCCTCTAAACCCTTCTCATCCATATACCTTTCCAAATTTTTTTTAAATGTTACCATTGTACCTGCCTTAACCACTTTCTCCAGCTGCCCATTCCATGTACACACCATTCTCTGTGTGAAGAAGTTGCCCCTCAGGTTCTTCTTAAATCTATCCTCTCTCACCTTAAACCTATGCCCTGTAGTTATCAATTTCCCATCCCTGGGGAAAAGACTATACACATTCATTCTGATTTTGCACACGTCAATAAGCTCATTCCCCCCATTCTCCCACTTCGCATGGAATACAGTCCTACCCTGGCCAACCTCTCCCTATAACTCAGTCCTGGCAACGTCCTCGTAAATTTTCTTTGCACACTTTAGTTTAACTATGCTTTTCCTATAACAGGGTGACCAAAACTGTACACAATACTCCAAGTGCAGCTTCACCAACAACTTATACAGCTGTAACATAACATCCCAACTCTTATACTCAATGCCTGACCAATGAAGGCCAGCATACTTGATGCCTTCTTCACCATCCTGTCCACCTGTGACTCTGCTTTCAACAAACTGTGTATTTGTGCTCCTTGGTCCCTCTGTTCCACAACACTCCTCAGGACCTTACCATTTACTGTATAAGTCCTACCTTGGTTTGAATTTTGAAAGTGCAACATCTCACATTTATCTGTATTGAATTACATTTGCCAATCCTCAGCCCACTTCCCCATCTGATCAAGATCCCTCTGTAATTTTTGATAACCTTCCTTACTATCAACAATGCCTCCTAATTTTATATCATCTTCAACTTACTAACCATGCTTTGTACATTCACATTCAGATCATTTCTGTGAATCACAAATAACAAAAGCCCCAGCACCGATCCCTGTGGTACACCACTAGCCACAGGCCTCAAGTCTGAGAAACAACCTTTAATCATCACCCTCTGCTTCCTACCATCAAGCCAATTTTGAATCCAATTAGCTCTCCCTGGATCCCATGTGACCTTACCATCATGACTAGCCTGCAGTGCAGGACGTTGTCAAAGACCTTACTGAAGTCAATATAGACAATATCCACTGCCCTACCCTTATCTATCCTTTTGGTTACTTTTCTGAAAAACTCAAACGATTTGTTGGACATGACTTCCCCTACACAAATCCATGCTGACTATCCCTAATCAGACCTTGACTATCCAAACGTTGGTTGATCCCGTCCCTCGGTATCCTCTCCAATAACTTGCCTCCCACTGATGTCAGGCTCACTGGCTCATAGTTCCCTGGCTTGGCTTTGCTACCATTCTTAAACAATAGAACACCATTAGCCACCCTCCAGTCTTCCAGAACATCACCAGTGGCTAAAGATGAAGCAAAAATCTCTGAAAGGGCCTCTGCGATTTCTTCCCTAGTCTCCCACAATGCCCGAGGATGGACTCGATCAGGCCCAGGGGATTTATCCACTTTAACGTACTAAAGGGTGCAAATGCCACCTCTCTGTTAATATGAATACAGTCCGAAATATCTCCACTTATTTCCCTCATTTCCTTAGCATCCTCAGTAAACACTGAGGAGAAATAATCATTAAAAATCTCTTCCCATCTCCTGTGGCTCCACACATAGACAGCCATGCTGATCTTTAAGTGACCCTATTTACTCCCTAGCAACCCTCTTACTCTTAATATAGCTATAGAACCTCTTTGGATTATCTTTAACCTTATCTGTCAGATCAATCTCATACCTTCTTTTTGCTCTTATGACTTCCCTCTTAAGTTTGCTCCTACACTTTTTATAGTCATCCAGGGATTCATTTAAGCCCAATAGCTTAAAACCAATGTATGTCACCTTTTTCCTGACCAGAGCCTCAATATACCTCGTCAGCCAGGGATTTCTAAACCTGCCAGCTTTTCCCTCCACCCTAACAGGGTCATACTGTCGTGGATTCTTGATATCATACTTTTAAAAGTGTCCCATTTTCCAGTTGTTCCTTTTTCCTTCAAACAGATTCGCCCGATCGACCTCTGCTACATGCTATCTAATGACCCTAAAATTGGTCCTGCTTTGGTTTAGCACCTTAGCCTGTGGGCCTTTTCTACCTTTTTCCATAACTAAGAGTTATGTTCACTGGACCCAAAATGCTGCCCAACTGATACTTCAGTCACTTGCCCAACCTCATTTCCTAACAGGAGGTCCAATGGTGCACCCTCACGAGCAGGGCTCTCTAGATACTGATGTCGGAAACTTTCTTGGACACATTTGACAAATTCCACCCTGTCTGGGTATTTTACACTCTGGGTGGCCCAGTCATTACAGGGGAAATTAAAATCTCCAACCAATATAACTCTATTCCTACAGGTATCTGCAATCTCCCTACACATCTACTCCTCTAGTACCCACTGGCTATTTGCCCATCAACAACACAGTCACAATAGAGTTACCATCCCCCGCCATGGTCTAGTCTCTAAGTTCTAGCCATTTGGTCTCATTTGATGACCCCTTAAGAATATCTTCTGTAAGAATTGTTGCTATGCCCTCCCTTATCAAAAGGGCAACTCTCCCTCCTCTCTTACTTGTACTCTGTCATACCTGTAGCTTGTGTATCCTGGAACATTGAGCTGCCAGTCCTGCCCTTCTCTCAGCCATGTTTCTGTTATGGGTATAATATCCCAGTTCCCAGAGCTAATTCATGCTTTGAGCTTATCTGCCTTACCAGTCAGGCCTCATGCATTGAAATAAATGCACTTTAAACTTTTCCCTCCTTTTACAGTGCCCCTGGTTATCCGGAATTGTCTCTCAACGTGATTCCACCCACAGCCAAAATATCCACCGTCACTTGATTGAAAAATTTGTTGTTGACCGTGAGTGAGGGTCTTGATTTATTTGTCCACCAGCAAAGTTGATTTAACACCAAATAGAAGTGCCATGAACTGTGATCAGTCAGTGATCTTTCCAAAGTCAACAATGAATAGATGGTGATCTGTAAATGTGATTGAGTGTGGCTGAGAGCAAATGTGAGAGGACATGGGGGCATATTTTTAAGGTGAGAGGAGATTGATTTTAAAAAGTCATGAGGGGCATTTTTTTGCGCAGAGGTTCACGTGTGGAATGAACTTCCTGAGGAACTGGTGGATGCGGGCATGGTTTCAATGTTTCAGAGATACTTACATAATTATGTGAATAGGAAAGGTTTAGAGGGATGTGGGCCACAAGCAGGCTGGTGGGACTGGTTTAGTTTGGGATTATGTTTGACGTGGACTGGTTAGACCAAAGGGTCTGTTTCCATGCTGTATGACTCTGCGATGGAAGAATTCCTGTGCTCAAATCTTTCCATGAACATTTGACAAATAAGTATCTTACTTTACAAAAAGGATTTCCACTGGCACTGCACAGGGTGTTAAGGTCACTGTTGCCTTCTAAGCCCCACCTTTTCTCCTGCTTTGTACTGAGCGCACCACTTCCTGCTTTGTGCTAAACCATCCCACTGCCCCATCCAAATCTGTAGGCTCACAGTGGGGCACACTGCTAGTGCCTTAGGTCTCAGTTGTGGCTGAGTTGCTAGCTCTGTCGTGTGAGCCTGAAGATTGTAGGTTCAAGTCTCACTCCAGGGACTGGTGAACTTGATTCACACTAAAACTTCAAGTTACGTTCTCAGTGACTTATGCACCACTTTCTCAACAATACAAAGGCTCCAATGTCACTATTTCAGAAAAGCAATATCCTGAATCAGATACATTCCCTCCAACAGCAACACTAAAATGTTACCTGGTTATTAGGATATTGCTGCTTTTTAACCTCAGTTAAACTGGACAGGTTATCATCTTTTATCAGCCCACTCTTTGTTTAAAGATGACACGTGTAATGAGGGATATTGAAATGAGGACTGTGTCACAGCTAAGGTCTATGCCAATATGGATGGTGCTTAAAAGCTACTGCTTCTTGTGATAGGAAAGTCCAGGAAGCCACGTTGCTTTGTGAATTACAAGATACTTGCCTCGGAGTATGACACTGATAAAACCACCTGGATGACCTCCAGCCTTTTTGAGGCATGAATCAAGAATGTGGGCAAATGTTTCAATAGACAAAATGAAGATGGTCACCACAAGGATCCATCGGAGTTCTACGTGAGCCCATCTGGCCACCCACATTTTCCCTGAGGACCATAGGAATGCTTTGGGATTTTTCACTGCAACTGAGAAGCATGGGAAACATCTTTGACTGCATTGACAAATGGTGGACATGTCCGAGACAGCATGCTGAGCAGAAGAGGTTTACAGTCTTACCAGAGTAGCTCCCAATGTTTTTGGAAGCCTTTCACTGTACACTGAACAGGCCTTTATAAGAAGTGAACAAATCAAAAAATAAAGACATTTTTCACAAATTACTGTGTCACTGGATTTCTGTGGTTTCTTTGGAGGCAAATCAGGTTACTTAGGGACTTTGTCAGTCACCATGAAGCTCTGTTTAACACAAATTTGTGAAAGGGACACTTGCAAATTTGACGTACTGTGATTCTGCTGTTCAATAAAATGCTTTGGTGCATCCAAAAGTTGCAGAAAGACTCTAAAAATGCAAGTGTTTCTTGCCTGGAGTGAGTACTACATGCCTGAAGCAGAAATGTCACCATGATATTCGGGCACTATTTGTTGCAGTTCTTTCTCTGTCAGTTCCATCAGAGTGAAAACTGGGAGACTCCAGTTCTGACGCTTCACAAAATGAGACATTTCTTGCATTAACTCTGCCTGTGGTTGAGTGATGTGTGGGAGATGAGTGAGAGATGCCATGGACTAGGCCAGCCCATTGATGAAACCTCGCTGGGGAGGGTGTGGGTGTGAACATGCCTCAACCCTTCTTGTGCAAATGATGTATTGATGGGAAACCCAGGCAGGGTCGGGTGTATGGTGCAGCAGCAGTGGGAACAGTGATAGAAGTGACTGAGAGATGAGACTGGGGCAAATAGAGGGTGAAATATAACAGTAGCTGTGTTACAACACCCTGTGGTCAATTCAATCAGACTATACTGAGTCTGTCATATTGCAGGTTGGACCAGAAGTTTATCTGTGATGATTGGGAGTTCTTTGCTACTTCAGCGGTTAATTATTGTCAGCTTATGGCTCTTTGACACTGACAGAAAAAGGCTCCAACTACTGATCTGGTAATGACACAACGGGGCCCTATTTTAGCTTGGAGACAGGGTCCTGACCAAGTCCAGGGTATGCTTCTCACCACACAGCTGTGCAACACAGCTGACCCTGCTCTTGAGCTCCATGTGTTTTTGGTCTGAATCAGTGCATGTCGATCAGCTGGCTGGTACATTAATTATCTGTATCAATCATCCTAAAGAGTTTCATGCATATCCCCTTTCTCACCCCTTCCTCTCCTGAAGGTGCTGACCCTCCCTGGGGTCCAGCTCCCCCTCCTCTCCTGAAGGTGCTGACTCTCCCTGGGGTCCAGCTCCCCCTCCTCTCCTGAAGGTGCTGACTCTCCCTGGGGTCCAGCTCCCCCTCCTCTCCTGAAGGTGCTGACTCTCCCTGGGGTTCAGCTCCTCTATGGTCCTGGTCTAATAAACAAGGAAGTATAAATGGTTTGGGAGTTTGGATCAGGTCTGTGGGCTGCTCAGTGCCCTGTAATTTCAGGCCAGGCTGAAGTCAAGGTCATGGAATGATTTATCACTGAGCTACTCCAGTACATTCAGTTTGTGAGACTGGCCAGCCACAGGGTAGATGGCAGAGAGCCAACTGGCACTGCGCAACACAGTTTATCCTGCTGCTAATCTCTCCGTTTTTCCTTCTCATTCTCTCTCTTTCTCTGGTTTCCTTTTACTCTTTCTTCCTGTTTATTTCTCATAGCTGTTTTCTCTCCATTTATTTCTCTCCTTGCTCTTTTTGTTTGTTACTCTGTATATTTCTGTGCGTCTCACCAGTTCTCAATTAATTTCTCTCACCCTCCGACTCCTTCACTCTCTGTCCTTCCTCTCTGTCTAAATCTCTCTACCTTTTCATGCTGGATAAATGAGGCAGGTTTAATAGCATGCATACTCAATACCAGAACCACATCACGATGTTGAATATGAAAAGACTGGCAAATTTTACATACAGCCAGACACTGACAGTCTGAGGAGTCTTAAGGTTACAGCTGTTCTGCGATGCATTCAATTATTGCTTTAGAGTTGATATCAGCTGCAAAGTTTACAGTTGATTAACTCAGGCAGTCAGGCATTAGAGAACTGAAGGGTCTGGTATGATGTTGAATCACTGGGTGATGGCTCTACAAGATCACAATTGATTTCTGAATTATTCACAGACCAGCAAATAAAAATCTTTTGCATTGTTCCCGACCATATCAACATTCTCTCTCACACACTTCCCAGTGTTCATAGAATCCCTACATTGTGGAGACAGGCCGTTCGCCTTAACAAGTCCACATTGACCCTCAAAGCATCCCACCCAGAACCATCCCCCTGTGATCCACCTAAATCTATACATCTCTGAACACTACAGGGAATTTAGCATGACCAAGGTACCCAGCCTACATATCTTTGGACTGTGCAAAGAAATGGGAGCAAACCCACGCAGACACGGGGAGAATGTGCAAACTCCACAGAGACAATTGCTCAAGGGTGGAATCAAACCTGGGCCCCTGGTGCTGCAAGGCTGCAGTGTTACCCACTGAGCCACCGTGCGTGCCACTCTGTTTTGGGCAATAATCTGGAAGACAAAGCATTAGCTGACCTCCCATCTCTGTAGCCTGGGGTGGGTTATTTGACAATGATCAGGAACAGAGACCTTTGCTGATGTCTGCTCTTTTTAATGCAGGTATTACTTGACATTGATCAGAAGCAAGAACGTTGACTTAAAACTCTCCGAGACTCTGGGATGGACAGTGAGAGTAGGTCACTGGCCGGTGAACAGAAGCTGGATTCAGGCTGATTCCCTTTCTCCCTAACTTAACAAATGGCAGATTTTAATTTATATAGGACCTTTATGATCTCAGAACATCTCAAAGTAATTTTCAGCCAAACAAATGCCTCTGACTTTTAGGCACTGTTGTAATGTAAAAAACAGAGCAATCAATTTGCACACAGCAAGGTCATGCAAGTAGAAAGGTGAGAATGACCAGTTAGACAGAAGTCGACTGAAGAATAAATCATGGCCAGTACATCAAGTGAATTCCCTTGCTCTTATTCAAAAAGTGCCCTGAGATATTTTGTGCAATCTGACAGGGAAGAGGGGGTTCCAGGTCAGTGTCTTGCCCAAATGATGCAATCTCTGATGACAATGCCATCATACTTGCCCCTTTAACAGCACAGTGCTCCCTCAGAGCCGTCTCTTCAACAGTACAGTTCACCTGTAGAAATACCCTGTGATAGTTCATTGCTCCCTCAGTATTACCACTCTAATGGCTGAGCACTGCCTCAGAAAAGCCCCTCTGATGGTTCTGTGTTCCCTCAGTACTCCCCTTAGAGAGCTCAGCACTCTCATGGTATCACCTCCCTGATAGGTCAGTACCCACCCAGATTTCTATGTAAATATTTGTTTATGGGGCTTGGGGATTGCTGGATGAGCCAGTATTTGTTGCCCATCCCCAATTGCCCTTGAGAAGGTAAATGTGACCTGCTGCAATGCTTGGGATGTAGGATAGGAACAGTGCGATTGAGAAGGGAGTTCAGGATTCAGATTCAGCACCAATGAAAGAACAGTGGTATTTTCCCAAGTTTAGATGTTATAGAGTCAGAGTGATCTACAGCATAGAAAGAGGTCCTTTGGCCCACTATGTCCATGCCAGTCAAAAACAAATACATAATGATTCTAATCCCACTTTCCAGCACTGAGCCCATAGCCTTGTATGCATTGTTGCTCAGAGGAAAACTTATAGGTGCCAGTGTTCATATCCTTGTTCTTCTAAGTGGTTGTAGTCACAGGTTTGGAAGGTGCTGTCACAGGAAGCTTGTGAATTCAGCAGTGCATCTTGTAGCTAGTACACACCGCTGCTCCTGAATGCCAGTGGTGGAGGGAAGTGAATGTTTGAGGATGTGGTGTCAATCAAGTGGGCATTTTTGTCCTCATTGGTGTTAAGCTTCTTGAGTGTTGTTGGAACTATACCTATCTAGGGCTATGCCTATTCAGGAATATGAAGAGTATACCACCACAATCCTGACTTGTGCCTTATAAATGGTGAAAGACATTGAGGAAATGGGAAGTGAGTTGCATGCAACAGAATTCCTCATCTCTGGCCCGCTCTTGTAGCCACTGTATTCATATGGCAGGTCCAGTTTGATTCCTGGTCAATTGTAATTCCCGGAATGTTGATAGCTGGGGATTTAGCGATGGTAATGCCAATGCAAATTCAGGGTGATTGTTAGATTCTGTCTTGTTGGAGATGGTCATTGCATGGAACTCGTGTGGGGTGAATGTTATTTACCACTTACCAGTCTGAGTCCGAAAGTTACCCAGTCTGCCTACAGGTTCAGAGGAGTTTCAAATGGTCCTGAACATTGTGCAATCATCAGCCAGCATTCCCACTTTGGACATCATGATGGAGGGGAGGTCATTGCTGAAGCAGCTGAAGATGGTTGAGCCTGAGACACCACCTTGAGGATTTTTTGTGTGATGGCAAGGAACATGATGATTGATTTCCAATAACCACAGCCTGATTCCCATTGACTCCAAGATAACAAAGTGTGGAGCTGGATGAACACAGCAGGCCAAGCAGCATCTTAGGACCACAAAAGCCGAAGTTTCAGGCCTAGGCCCTTCATCATTTTTTTTCTGATGAAGGGTCTAGGCCCGAAACGTCAGCTTTTGTGGTCCTAAGATGCTGCTTGGCCTGCTGTGTTCATCCAGCTCCACACTTTGTTATATCAGATTCTCCAGCATCTGCAGTTCCCATTATCTCTCCCATTGACTCCAGTTTGCTAGGGCTTCTTGATGCCATATTCGGTCAAATGTTTCCTTGATGTCAGGAGTAATTACTCTCACTTCACATCAAATTTTATCCCCCGGCAGCTCAGGTCTCCCTCAATATTTCCCTTTCATCTCTGTGTTCCCTCCGCACTCCTCTGTCAGAACTCAGTGCTCCCTTTATTTTGCCCCTCTGGCAGTTCAACACCCTCTCAATTAGAGAGTCCCTGACAGTTCAGTACTCGCCCAGTATTGCCCAGGAAGTATCATTTTAGGATTTTGTGATCAAATATGGACAGGATCAGGCTAGAAGCTGAAAGCTTTTTCATTGTATTGTGTTACGACTCACACACAAGGATCGGCTATTCGTGCACAAGGCCTTGGGACACATTCCCAGTATCAGAGGAAGACTGAGCTCCGTCTTCAGGAAAAGGGGAAGAAAACTGGAATAATAATAACTCGAACTTCAAGCCTAGCTTCAGTTTAACATTGGAAGGGTGAAAGGTGTTTGCACTGTTGCTGAGCAGTTCATTGCTGAGTAGATGCAGCTAGACCTGTCATTTGATGTTGGGCCTGTTTGTAGAGCCAGTTGATGATATACTTGGTGTACTGAGTAACTATGAGAGAGAACTCTGCCCAGAGCACAATATTTACACAGCTGGCTGATCCCGCTCCAGCACGAACTTTGAAATGGCTCCGTTCTTTACCTCCAGCTGCTGGTTTAGGCTCTGTGTTACTGCCCTTCCATGGCAGGATTTACTCAATGCTCTGGTAAATTATCAAGTTGGAGGATTTCTAACATCCGCTGACCACCTCGACTGCCAACCTGTGCCACTCTGTGCCAAGCTCCATGTCTTCCTATGAGAGGTGTGCCCAAAGCTGGGTTAGAGACCATTCTGTCTCTGCTTACTGAGACATTCATAGCAGACAGAGGATGTTAAAAGTCAAACATTCACTGCAGTGCCCTATGACACCACTTATCTAAACTGCAAGAACAATGTGTCCCGTGGCGCTTACAGACTGTTTCCAGCCTGGGTCCCTGCCTTATTTCCAGCCAGTGGAGATGGAGATGAAGGGTCCTCGTGTTTCTTTGGGCTCTAGGCTCCACTGTGCTGATATTTGTGGTAGATTCTTGGAGAATCCAGTTCCATCATTGGGCATCTAACTGAAGTGATGATGGCACAGAATGGCCAGAGACTTCAGCAGGAGCTACTGACACCTCATTGGGCTTCATTCCTGGTACTATCTGTCATTCAAGCTGGCCCAGTGTTGGAGGAAGGGCAGCAGTCAGTGTAAAATAGGCTGGCAAGCTCTTTGAGAAGGTATTTCTTTTCTCAGATGATTTGGGTCATTTCTTTCCACACTCAGTTACTGGACCACTGTGAGGACTCACATCAAAAGCGAAGTGCAAGTTTGCAAGACCTAAACTAAAACTTCTTGGACACATTATCCAAGCTACTGGATTTGCGGTTAATCTGCAAGAAGAAAAAACTGTAAGAAAATTTCCACTGCCTCGGAACACCGCAGAACTTCAAAGATTCCCGGGATGGTACATCAAATAAACAGGTTTCTCTCGAACTTGGCGGATATTAATGTGCCCTTGAGACAGCTTTTACACCAGGATGAACAGTGATTCTGGAACGCTGACCAGGAAAAGGCTTTTGACAAAATTAAGCAACTTCTGGTCTCTTTAGAAATGTTGACACACCTTTGTTTACCACAATAGCAACTGGTGCATAATTTTGCTGGTAACACAATACTAGGTGGGATGGTGAGGATGTCGTAAAGAGGTTTAGGATGATTTAGACCAATTGAATGAATGGGGAAATACATGGCAGCTGCACTGTCACATGGATCAGTGCAAAGTTATCCTCTTTAATAGGAAAAACAGAGTGACAGAGTTTTATCGAAACGGGAAGTGTCGATGTCTTCCCCAGGGTGAATAACCAAGATCTTTTCCCCACAGTAGCAGAGTTTAATACTAGACAGCATAGCTTTAAGGTGAGAGGGGAAAGATTTTAAAAGGACCTAAAGGGCAACTTGCTCATACAGAAAATGGTGCATGTATGGAATGAGCTGACAAAGGAAGCAGTAGAAGCTGCTACAATTACAGCATCTAAGCAGCATATGCATGGGTGTATGAATAGGAAGGGTTTGGAGAGATATGGGCCAAATGTTGGCAAATGGGACTAGACTGATTTGGGATATCTAGTCGGCGTGGCTGGGTTGGAGTGAAGGGTCTGTTTCTATGCTGTACAGCTCTATGCCTCTATGTATAAAGGGTCTTGACTTATACAGCAGTCACTGAAAGCAAGGATGCAAGTGCAGTTAACAGTTAGGAAGCCAAATGGCATGTTGGTCTTCATTGCAAGAGGATTTGAGTAAAACAGTAACGTTGTCTTACTGCATCTGTACAGTGCTTTGGTGAGACCACATCTGGTGTATTCTGTACAGTTTTGATCTCCTTACTCAAGAAAGGATACATTTCCCATAGGGTGAGTGGAGTGAAGGTCACCAGACTGATTCATGGAATAGCAGGATTGTAGTATGAGGCAAGACTGGATTGTCTAAGTCTGCATTAATTGGAGTTCACAAAAATGAGAGGAGATTTAATTGATACGTATGTAATTCTGACAGGCTGGAGAGGCTTGATGCGGGGATGATATTTCTCCTGGCTGGATGGTTTAGTACAAGGGTCTCAGGCTATGGGGTAGGCCATTTAGAACTTAAATAAAGAGACTTTCCTTACGTGGAATGGTGAACCTGTGGAGAGCTCCATCATTTGAGGCTGTGGAGGCCAAGTTACTGAATATATTTAAGAGAGAACAGGAGGGAGTATGGTGTTGAGCTCTTGTAACTGGTTTGTATGTTCCCCGCACATGCTGCCTTGGGCTCTATACTCTATTAATTTACCCTTTTGTCTTCTTTTGCTGAAATCTAATCTGCTTCAAATCCACATGTCTGATGCTTTTTTGTCTGATTTGTCTATTCCTTCCTTGGATCGAATACCATCCCTGATTTTCCTTATTACCCATGTTTGGGCCACTTTTGCATTCACCTTTGTCCCAGACTGGAATTAACAAGGTTATTCCCCCATCCATGTTTTCAATGTTCACCCTTGTTTATCCACCAGTGTCCCTTTAAGTAACATTCTCTAATTTATCGAGACTAGCTGGTGCCTCATACAATTGTAATTTCCTTTATTTAGACTCAGGACCCTGGTCACAGAATCAACTGCAGCACTCTCCATCTGAATGAAACACTCTATTATATTATGATCACTCTTCCACAAGGAGTCTCGCTTAGATAGACTGCTAGGTATTCCTTTCCGATTACACAATCCCAGTCAAGGCTGACGTCTGTCAATTCTGAGGAACGGTCACTACACATGAAACGTTAACTCTGATTTCTCTCCACAGATGCTGCCAGACCTGCTGAGATTTCCCAGCAATTTCTGTTTTCTTGTCTGATTTATAGCATCCACAGCTCTACCGGTTTTTATTTTGAAATATTCTGTCCTTGGGTCCTCAGTGTATTGTTACTGATTTGATTTGCCTAATCTATATGCAGATTAAAGTCATCCATAATTACAACAGTACCTTTATTACTTGCATCTCTAATTCCCTGTTTATCGCCTCCCCCAACATTACCGCTACATTGTGGCGGTCTATATATCATTTTTGTCCCTTGGTTTTTCTATCTCTACCCTTACACATTCCACTTCACCAGAGCTAATATCCTTCCTCATTACTGTGTTAATTTTACTCTTTAACCAGAAATGCTAGTCCACCATCTTTTTCCTTTTTGTCTGTCCTTCTAAAAAAGTGAAGATTCCAGTGTACGTCCCTGGCCGCCCTGCAACCATGTCTCCGTAACCCAAACTATATTATACTGTTTATATCAATCTTCATATCTAATTTATCATTTTGTTGTGAACGTTCCACGCATTAAGCCACAACGCCTTAAAGCTTGTCTTTTTAACAGTCTTAGTCTTGTCCACATTATTTTGCACAATGGCCCTGTTTGATTCTTGCTATCACTTTACTTATTTCCCATCGTATCTACTGTTTTTGCCCTTATTTCCCTCTTTTCTGTCTCCCTGTAGAGATTCCCAACCCCCTGCCATTTTAGTTTAAACCTTCTTCAACCACGCTGGAAATATTCCCCCAGGACATCAGCTCTGGTCCTGCCCAGGTTCAACCTGTCCCCCATCTTCCCCAGAATTGGTCCCAATGGCCCAGGAATCTGAAATCATTCCCCTCACTCCATCTACCCAGCCATGTATTCATCTGATATACCATTTTTCTCTGACTAGCATGTGGCCCTGGTAGCAATCCAGAGATCATTATCTTGAGGTGCTACCTTTTGCCTTGATTCATCAACCTCCATATTCTACTTCTAGGACCTCATCCCTTTCTGTACCTATTCCTTCAGAATCAATGTGTCCAACATGACTGGCTGTTGCTATTCGCACTCCACAATGTCCAGAAGACCTTGAGACCATAAGACATGCGAGTGGCGTAAAGGCCATTCGGCCCATCAAGTCCACTCTGCCAGTTAATCATGGCTGACAGGCATTTCAACTCCACTTCCCCGCACTCTCCCCGTAGCCCTTGATTCGTTGCGAGATCAAGAATTTATCAATCTCTGCCTTGAAGACATTTAATGTCCCGGCCTCCACTGCGCTCCATGGCAATGAATTCCACAGGCCCACCACTCTCTGGCTGGAGAAATGTCTCCTCATTTCTGTTCTAAATTTACCCCCTCTAATCCTAAGGCTGTGGCCACGGGTGCTAGTCTCCCGCCTAATGGAAACAACTTCCCAGCGTCCACTCTTTCTAAGCCATACATTATCTTGTAAGTTTCTATTAGATCTCCCCTCAACCTTCTAAACTCTAATGAATACAATCCCAGGATCCTCAGCCGTTCATCATTTGTTAAACCTACTATTCCAGGGATCATCCATGAGAATCTCCGCTGGACATGCTCTGGCACCAGTATGTCCTTCCTGAGGTGTGGGGCCCAAAATTAGACACAGTATTCTAAATGGGACCTAACTAGAGTTTTATAAAGTCTCAGAAGCACATCACTGCTTTTATATTCCAACCCTCTAGAGGTAAGTAAAGATATGCCCTGTAACCATTCCAAGGCATCCTTGATCCTAGCACCCAGGAGGCAACGTGTCTTCCTGGAGTTGAGTTTACCATCACAGAGAAATCTATTGATTCTCCTTACAGTTGAATCCACTATTCCTATAGCATTCTCACACTTGATCCATCTCTCTCTGACTGCAGAGCCAACACTATAAATGAATTTGGCTGTTGCCATTTTCTTGTGAGAGGGCACTCACCCAAACATTATCCAAAATGGTACATCCTTACTGCAGGAAATGGCCACAGGACATCTCTGAATCATATGCCACCTGCTCGTTCCCTGCCACATGGGATCATCTGTTCCCTCCCTGCCTGGGGAGTGTTGGCCAGTGAAGTGACCAGCTCTCTGTACAGGTTCTCCACAATACTGCCAGCGATGTGGAGGCACAACACTGTACCGAGCCACCACTCTGACTCTGACACTCAGGTACCGGGAGCGGTAGGTGCAGGCATTTTGTGCACACATTCTGGTCCCATACCTACCTCAGGACTGCAAGCAAGGGGAGCACACCCGAGCTCTCCTTCCCTGACTTACTGTTTCAAATTAAACTTCCAGATTTTTATTAAAATCCAATAATATCAATTCCTTTAGAGCCTTTCTTCTCTCAACTCTGCAATATCAATCCAAAATAAAGACCTTATAAACTATGAGCGATAAAAATAGTACAAATATTAACCTGACTTTACTCATCCAATCAGCTACATCCTTTTCCCAAAGTCACTTCTTCCCCAATCTGTGACGTGATCTGTGTTCTTGGATCCTCTACATTCCTTTGCCTTTAGGTTTTCACAATTTAGAAAATATCCTTTCTAGGTCCATAGTGGATGATCATATCTTTGCCTATATTGTGATTTGTTTGCCATAATTTTACCCACTTGCTAAATTAATCACTATCACTTTATAATTTTACATTTCCAGCTAATCAGCCTACAGTGCTGTTATCTTTCTGACATTAGCATATTTGGACATATGGCCTTCTATTCCACTCTCTAAAATGTTAATGAATTTATTGCAGTTTGAAGGACCCTACCTCAATCCTTGCAGGCACCATTCATCACATCCTGCCAAAGAGAGCCCTGTCTGTACTCTGACTCCTTGCCTCCTTCTTTCTGCAATTCTATAACGAGGTTGCTGATTTCCCAATGATTTCATGAGTTTCACAGGTGTGTGAATAGGACAGGGATAGAGGGACATGGGCCAAACGCAGGCAAATGGGACTGGTTTAGTTTGGGAAACCTGGTTGATACGGAAGAGTTGAGCCAAAGGGTCTGTTTTCATGTTGTATGACCCTCTGACTCTCTCCAACAGAGTTTTAAGAAAATCTTTGCCATAGTCTTTTATTCTTCATTGAATGGGGCGGGGGGGGGGGGGGGGGGGGCGTCACCTGCAAGGCCGGTATTTGTTGCCCATCCCCAATTGCCCTTGAACTTAGTGACTCGCTTGGCCATTTCAGAAGTCAGTTCAGAATCAGGCAAATTGCTGTGGGCCTGGAGTCACATGTAGCTCAGAACAGAGAGGATAGCGGATTCTCTTACCTAAAAGCATGAGTGAACCAGCTGGGTTTTTATGATATTTGCTGATAGTTTTCACTGTCACCGTTACTGAGACAGGCTACAAATGCCCGATGTATTTTAATTTATTTGAATTTGCTGTGGTGAGATTTGTACTTGTGTCTGCAGAGCATTAACCTGGGCCTCTGGATTACTGGGCCAATAATGGTGCTATTTTACAACGATTCCCCTTTTTCAAGTGTAATATACAAGGAGAACCACCTGACATTCCTCCATTCGTTATTTAAGTCATAGAGTCTTATAGCATGGAAATAGACCCTTTTGTCCAACTCATCTGTGCCTATCAGATATGCTAAATTAATCTGGTTTCATTGGCCAGCATTTGGCTGGTGTGCTTCTAAACTCTTCCTATTAATGTGCTCATCTAGATGCCTTCTAAATGTTGTCATTGTACCAGACATATCAGGAATGACCGCCGCCTTCATATTCACATCGGCTCTCTCCAAGCAGCTGAAAATGTTCAAGTGCTCAGTCACCCTATCATTATGTAGACTTTCGCAGTTTCCCAACAACAGGTATTAGACTAATAATTGCTTGGGATTGCCCTCCGTCACTCTTGTTAAATTGCAGAATAGGATGCATCATTTTCTAAAGAATGGTGCTGAATTGAGAGAACTTCATGGACACTGTAACATTCAGGGTTCTCGCTTTTTCTTTTGTAGCTCCTTTTTGTAAACCTTGATTTGACATTCTTTAGTGTGAGTAATTTCTACTTCTTAAAAATTTTGTACACGTTAATTTGTGATTCCATGTCCATGGTTCATCAAGAGATTCCTTTGGATGACTGACAGGCTAACCTCTTCCTCTGTTATATACTAATGCAAAATAATTCCACATTGTTTACCATTCCCTGATTTCATTGATGTTATCTGCCTTCCTATATTTTCTATGGTGCCATAATGCTTCAGACCAACCTCTCTTTTATCCCCTTCATGTCATTGTAAATATTTTTGAGTTGATTTTGAAATCTCTTGCATGTGCTGGCTGCTTTGCCACCCTTTCCTTTCTTTATATCTTCCCCATTCACAGGTACCAGATTGTATTTGTACTCTTTTTCTTTTGGTTTTGTTTCTTATCTCATCCTGTCTTCCTGACTTTCTTTTCTTTTGACAGGAGAATTTTTGCGTATTTAGGGGTATAAATTGGTTCAATATCGTATTAATCTTTTTGAACACCCACCCCCCATTAATCACTTATTTTACCCACAAATGCAGTTGCCCAGCTTATTGTCAACAAACTCTGTCTCATTCATTGAGGCCTTACTTACATCTAGAATCTTAGTCACTGTTTCAAGTTTCTCTCTCTCAACCAGAACATTAACTGTATTACAATTGCTGTTTGATAAGTGTTCACGCACATTAAGCTTTTAACTAAATTTAACACATTATTAAATTAAGTATGACATGCCCCTGGGACATGTTGCAGAAAACTGTCCCAGACACAGTGTGCCTGCGAACAAGGAGCTTTCCTTAGCTGTTAGGAAACAGAATGGCAGCTCTCATGTGTTCGCGTGAGGTGCATAGAGTACTGGACTAGACCTATACTGGTTCAGACCTCACCACAATAAGTGGATATCAACAGCAGAATTTACAAGATGTTCTCAGTCACTGTTCTGACATTAAGATTTCTCCAGTCCCAGCTCTCACCTCCCTGACACCAATCTGGCACTGCACGTCCGGTCATGGCAGTGGAAACTAAGGAAGATTTTAAGGTCTTTATTCAGCAGAGTATGATTCTAATTCTCACAGCATCTTTGGAGAGATACATGTTGGGGTAAGGGTGAGGAGGGGCCTGTTATCCATGAACTGCCCTCCCTATATCTGAGAATCGGACCCTCACTAAATACCCTGTCAGGAAGGCATTGTGGGTCAAACACTGAACAGTCAGCCTCAGGCCACCTGGGGAACAGCATATATTTGGGGAAATGGAGGTTTCACACTGAATCTGTTTGAGGCTTTTTGGTGGTGGTAGAATGCTGAATATGTCAGTGAATCATTTCCCTGTTGTAGCTTGAAAGGCTGACCAAACTTCAGTTGTCACATTATCTGCCTGTAACAGATCGTGTATGTACTCAGCAACCTTGTTGCCTGCTCCTATTAGTGTGACCATGTGTTAAAACTGACAGGTGGACAACATGACAGCTGAAATTGAGATAACATGGCTTTGTCCTTTCTGATAAAGAGCTTTGTAGCTGAGGAGGGTAAAAGAATACACTACAAGAGTTATTTCAGCTGGGTGGGGACAGGCATGCTGCGATTTTCTTCTCCATGGTCAGTGAAAGTGCAGATATAACCTGCGGCTCACTTGGGGAAGAGAGCCCTTTTGAACGCATACAAATCTCAAACAAAATGTATTGATTTTTGAACAGTGTACAGTCCTGTGTTTGATATATTGTTCCCTATTTGTCATGTTGCTCCACGTTCGATGTTACTGAGAGTGTCCCTTTATCTTTCAGGTATGTCACCATGGTGATTGCCAGGAGATTAACAATCAAACTCCACTGAATCTCTGTGCGTCCTGTGACAGCAAACTCCATGACACAATGCACTTTGACCGACACATCCGCTTTGACCTCCCACCCCAAGGTCAGCCCCTCATGCCCTGACTGCTTTCTTGCAGCTTTTCACTGCTCCCGTTGTGTTGAAATGCTGTGTTTCCCTGACTGCATTGGCAGGATGCCAGTTGCAGTGCCATCAGTATTAAAGGGTGAGGATCGTATTAGGGGTGGACCAGGAAGAAACAGTAAGACCCTTGGTGGCTTTCCTGTCAGGATGATCAACTTGTCTGTGACCTAACTTGTCCTGTGATCCAGTCAGGTGTGACCCTGTAATCCAGTCTGTCTGAGATACTGCCACCCAGACATCACATTGATCCATTGCCAGGCAAGCTCCTGTCTATTTCTAAAGTGAGTTTGAGATTCCTGTTAGATATCCTGTTAAATAGCCGGGCTACTTTCCCCCGCTGGTGAAGATTTCTCATGATCCTTTTTATCCTGAATCTCTTCCTCTTCAGTAATTCTCACCAATGCTTCAGGAGCCTGGGATTGTCCCACACCCCAGCCCTGGCTCCATGGTAACTACGCAATTGAGTCAATGAACTGAGCTCCAGACATAACTTCAGGTTACGGAACCACACAGTCTGAGTGTAGCCCATATGGGAGCTGGGCGGCACGGTGGCTTAGTGGTTAGCACTGCTACCTCACAGCACCAGGGATGTGGGCTCAGTTCCATCCTCGAGCAGCTGCCTGTGTGGAGTTTGCATATTCTCTCCATGTCTGCATAGGTTTCCTCCCATTGTCCAAAAATGTGCAGGTTAGGTGGGTTGGCAATGCTAAATTTCCCCTACTGTGCAGGTTAAGTGGATTAGCCATGGGAAATGCAGATTTACAGAGATAGGGTAGGGGTTGAGTCTGGGTGGGATGCTCTTCGGAGGGTCAGTTGGACTTAATGGGCCAAATGGCCTGTTTCCACACTGTAGGGATCCTATGATTCAAGCCATCAATTTTGTAAAGGGGTGTTCTTGACTTGAAAGATAATAAATCCAGCACAAGAACAAGTTACATTTATATCATTTAATTACTGTATCTCATGGCACTTCACAGGAATGTAATAAAGTAAAATGTAGACACTGAGCCACATGAGGTGGCGTTAGGACAGGTGGGGGAAAGATCGAGAAAGATGGGGGGATTGGAGAGAGGCCTAGGGCCTAGACAGCTGAAGGTGAGGCCGCCAATGGCACCGCAGTGGAAATCGAGAATGTGAAAGAGGCCAGAAATTTGGGAGTGTGGAAATCTTAGGGGACTGTGCAGCCGGAGGGGAAAACAGAACTAGAGCGCGGCAAGGCCGTGGAGAGATTTAGAAACACTTTGATCTCCTGTTGTTGTCGCAGGGTCAGTTCTGGCCAGGAATGTCTCAACCCGCTCATGCCCACCCCGGACCAGGCAGTCATCTGACAGGGAGGATGAGGATGAAAGCGGAATGGACAGCAGAAGGTAAAAAGTCATTTGTCTGTGACCAGTGCAGTCTGCAAAGATCATCAGGTTCCATTTCATTGAAAAGAGCAGGAATTCTAATCTGTGGTTTCACCAAATGCCCGAGAAACATCTCCCCTGCAAGCACTTGTTTTAGTTTAAACAATGCTGTGTAAATATTGAGCATGACAGTGAGTGATGCTGATCAGGGAGTTTTAGGGAGTGAGGGTGTTATCCACTTTCCTGTACGTGGCATGACTTTGGTCACACTGTCAGTGCTTTAATTTGAAACAATTCACACCGATCCTGACCGTGACCATGGGCCATTGACCTGCCCAAGGCCTCAGGCCAGAAGGGGACATTCCTTTCCTTGAGATAATGCTGCAAGGTGACAGCGTCGATAATATGACATTGGCTGAGTTACTGAGGGTGAGGGTGAAGAGTGAGTGAGGGTGGCTCGGTCTCAGCGTGAGCAGAGCAATGTGCTGTTTTTATGGTAAAACGTTCTCAATTTTCCCACTTCTGCAGTGACAAGAGGAATTCTGCACTGAAGCTGAGCAAGAAGAAGCCTCGTCGCCGACACACGGATGTAAGAAATACCTTCAGATCATTCTGTGCTCAGTATCGTGAGCAAGCTTCTCTCCCAAATACCCCAGACTTTTCAGGATCCTTCCCAACTCCTCTTTAAATCTCAGGCTAGACTTACCCCGTCTCTCCACAATCTAATTCGAGATGCCTAGGACACCATTTCATCTTCGACTTGGGTCCTGTGAGTGCGGCAGGGCATAAGTTTCCCTCAATACTACCCCATCAAACATACCCAGGGCAGGAACCACACAGATTCAATGCAGAGTAAATGTCCTTCAAAACAGTTCCAACAACTATTACCCAGATAGGTAGAAGATGAGATTAAATACAGAGTAAAGTTCTCTCTACATTGGGTGAGACTGAGTGAGTTGCCCAGCTTTATATTGATAGCAGTTTTGTGCTGTAGACTCATGTCCTTACTGGTATTTAATTGCAGCTTAATGTTGTAGTAATGAATGTTAAAGACACGTGGATACACTGTAGAAGTACAGGCTCTAAAGCCTGTATCAAATCTGGCTCCAGTATCCAATGCTGAAGATTATTGGCTGAGTTTGGCACGATGGAAAATGACAGGATAATTGGCAGTATTGTAACTGTGCTAGTTTCTAGTTACTCTCCATAATACTGGGAAGCCTCTCAGTTCCTGCCCAGTCTTACTCGCCAATGCTAACTGTTTTTCTTCGTTCTGCAGGATCCCAGCAAGGAGTGTTTCACTTTGAAGTTTGATTTGAATGTCAACATTGATACAGAGATTGTCCCTGCAATGAAGAAAAGAACTCTGGGGTACGTCCACGAGATTCTCAATCACTCCCAGTCCGCACCCCCCTGCGCCAGGCTGCCCTGGGAGGACTGCGTTCTGTAGGGTCTCCCTGTTACAGTGACACAGTGCAAGTCACGTTTGTGCTGTTAGGCCCCCAGACTCAGCACACCAGATATTCACATCATTTCCAAAGTTAGGCCAAGGGTTTAACCCAGAACCTTCTTGCTTTGCACGATTCAGCTGCCTTCTCTGAATTGCAAAAGAACGGTCTAGGCCCGAAACATCAGCTTTCCTGCTCCTCTGATGCTGCTTGCCCTGCTGTGTTCATCCAGCTCTACACCTTGTTATCTCAGACTGCTACTTCTGCTGCTTTGCTCACATGCATATCAATTTTCCCAAACACCTTTCCTCGGACAGGTGGGATTCCCGTGCATTATTCAAGTGGAGCAGCACTGGAGAAAACAGAGATGATCGAGATTCCCTCTGAGTTTGCCACCCAAGTCATACTGGGTGCGTGCCTCAATGTTATAAGGGGCACTGTTCCAACGTTACCAGGGATTCTGGCCCACCATTTTTTGTGTCCAGCCCAGCATTTCCAGGCTCCTGCCCCACCTATTTCAGGGTCCTGTCCCAGTTTTATCAGAGGCCTTGCCTCTGTATTGTTGGGAGTCTCAAATTCCGGATATCCAGGCCCCTGTCCCAGTTGGATCAGGAGTACTGTCACAGCATTCCGGGGTGCGGGGAGTGGGGGGGAGGCCTGTTATCCAAAGGAAATCCTGAACTGGGTCACATTGTTTCTGGGAGCCTTGCCCCAGTATGACCCGTGACCCGCTCCAACTGCCGCTAATATCTTGTGGTTTCCCCTTTCTGTCGTCTGTCTGAAATTCTGGTCAGGCACAGTGTAAAGTAGGTCAGAGCCATCTGATTGAATACAACACACTGACAAAGCCTGAGCTAAACGTGTGCATGAATTGTGACTGTCCAATCTGAATATGCCTCCTGAAATGTTTGCTTTTCTCAAGCAGGGAAGCACTGTTGCCTATGTTCGAGAGGCACGGCATTGAGTTGAATCAGGTGGAGGTTTACTTGGACCATTCATACACACCTCTAACCCTGAACTTTGAGGCATATCGTTTTGGGGGACACTATCTGAAAGTAAAAGGTAGGTGATTGACCTCAGACTGCATGTGGCGTTGCTACAAAGACAGTGGCCCAGTATGGATAGCCAGCATTGAGGATAGTACGCAAGGCCAGAACTAGATTGTCCTGCATTCACCACACTGTCAGAGGAGAAGCATTCTTGTCCTAACAGCCCAGGCTTGATTCACAAACGAGCCTCTGAGGTGATGGGCAGAATTGACATGGGTCCTCACAGCTAAGATCATATCCGCACTACTCAGTGTGGCAAAAGCAAAACACCCTGTATCCGGCTGGGGCTGAGTGGGCTTCACTCCAAAGCCAGCATTAGGTGAGAGACTATACTCATCTCAATATTATGAACAGAGGTGGGGAGAAACCCGCACCCAAAGATCACAGCTCAGGACATCAAAATGTTCCAAAGTATTTTAAGCCAATGAACAGAATTTGAGATGCAGGTACTGTTCGAATACAAGCAACACAGCAGCCAAATTGCACACACCAAACCCCGCCAAGCAATAAAGTGGTAATCTATGTTATCAAGATCAATTCAGTGTTGACGGGGCTAGGTCGCAGTGCAAGTGTTCTCGAGGCTGTGTCACAGTGTGAGTGTTGTCGAAGCCGTGTCGCAGTGCAATTGTTGTTGAGGCTGTGTCGCAGTGTGATTGTTGTTCAGGCAGTGTCACAGTGTGATTGTTGTCGAGGCTGTGTCGCAGTGCGATTGTTGTCAAAGCTGTGTCGCAGTGCAATTGTTGTCGAGGCTGTGTCACAGTGCGATTGTTGTCGGGGCTGTGTCACAGTGCGATTGTTGTCGAGGCTGTGTCACAGTGCGATTGTTGTTGAGGCTGTGTTACAGTGCAATTGTTGTCTAGGCTGTGTCACAGTGCGATTGTTGTCAAGGCTGTGTCGCAGTGCGATTGTTGTCGAGGTTGTGTCACAGTATGATTGTTGTCGAGGTTGTGTCACAGTGCAATTGTTGTCAAGGCTGTGTCGCAGTGCAGTTGTTGTCTAGGCTGTGTCACTGTGCGATTGTTGTCTAGGCTGTGTCACTGTGCGATTGTTGTCAAGGCTGTGTCACAGTGCAATTGTTGTCTAGGCTGTGTCACAGTGCAATTGTTGTCGAGCCTGTGTCACAGTGTGAGTGTTGTCGAGGTTGTGTCACAGTGCGATTGTTGTTGAGGTTATGTCACAGTGCAACTGTTGTCGAGGCAGTGTCACAATCTGATTGTTGTTGAATCTGTGTGGCATTGCGAGTGTCGTCGAGTCTGTGTTGCAGTGCGAGTGTTGTCGAGGCTGTGTCGCATTGCGAGTGTTGTCAAAGCAGTGTAGCAGTGCGATAGTTGTCGAGGCTGTGTCGCAGTGTAATTGTTGTCGAGGCTGTGTCGCAGTGCGGGTGTTGTCGAGTCTGTGTCGCAGTGGGTGTGTTGTTGAGACTGTGTCGCAGTGTGAGTGTTGTCGAGCTGTGCTGCAGTGTGAGTGTTGTCAAGGCGGTGTAGCAGTGCGATAGTTGTCGAGGCTGTGTGGCAGTGTAATTGTTGTCAAGGCCGTGTGGCAGTGTAATTGTTGTCGAGGCTGTATCGCAGTGCGGGTGTTGTCGAGTCTGTGTCGCAGTGTGAGTGTTGTCGAGCTGTGCTGCAGTGTGAGTGTTGTCAAGGCGGTGTAGCAGTGCGAGTGTTGTCGAGTCTGTGTCGCATTGCGAGTGTTGTCAAAGCAGTGTAATAGTGCAATTGTTGTCAAGGCTGTGTCGCAGTGTAATTGTTGTCGAGGTTGTGTCACAGTGCAATTGTTGTCGAGGCTGTGTCGCATTGCAAGTGTTGGAAAAGCTGTGTAGCAGTGCGATTGTTGTCAAGGCTGTGTCGCAGTGCGAGTGTGGTCGAATCTGTGTCGCATTGCGAGTGTTGTAAAAGTTGTGTAGCAGTGCGATTGTTGTCAAGACTGAGTCGCAGTGTTGTCGAGTCTGTGTCGCATTGCGAGTGTTGTCAAAGCAGTGTAATAGTGCAATTGTTGTCAAGGCTGTGTCGCAATGTAATTGTTGTCGAGGTTGTGTGACAGTGCAATTGTTGTCGAGGCTGTGTCGCATTGCAAGTGTTGGAAAAACTGTGTAGCAGTGCGATTGTTGTCAAGGCTGTGTCGCAGTGCGAGTGTGGTCGAATCTGTGTCGCATTGCGAGTGTTGGAAAAGTTGTGTAGCAGTGCGATTGTTGTGAAGGCTGTGTCGCAGTGTGAGTGTTGTCGAGGTCGTGTAGCAGTGTACTTGTTGTCGAGGTTGTGTCACAGTGCGAGTGTTGTCAAAGCAGTGTCGCAGTGCGATTGTTGTCTAGGCTGTGTCACAGTGCAATTGTTGTCAAGGCTGTGTCACAGTGCAATTGTTGTCTAGGCTGTGTCACAGTGCGATTGTTGTCAAGGCTGTGTCGCAGTGCGATTGTTGTCAAGGCTGTGTCACAGTGCAATTGTTGTCTAGGCTATGTCACAGTGTGAGTGTTGTCGAGGTTGTGTCACAGTTCTATTGTTGTCGAGGTTGTGTCACAGTGCGATTGTTGTCTAGGCTGTGTCACAGTGCAATTGTTGTCGAGCCTGTGTCACAGTGTGAGTGTTTGTCGAGGTTGTGTCACAGTGCGATTGTTGTTGAGGTTATGTCACAGTGCAATTGTTGTCGAGGCAGTGTCACAATCTGATTGTTGTTGAATCTGTGTGGCATTGCGAGTGTCGTCGAGTCTGTGTTGCAGTGCGAGTGTTGTCGAGGCTGTGTCGCAGTGTAATTGTTGTCGAGGCTGTGTCGCAGTGCGGGTGTTGTCGAGTCTGTGTCGCAGTGGGTGTGTTGTTGAGACTGTGTCGCAGTGTGAGTGTTGTCGAGCTGTGCTGCAGTGTGAGTGTTGTCAAGGCGGTGTAGCAGTGCGATAGTTGTCGAGGCTGTGTGGCAGTGTAATTGTTGTCAAGGCTGTGTGGCAGTGTAATTGTTGTCGAGGTTGTGTCACAGTGCAATTGTTGTCGAGACTGCGTTGCAAGTGTTGGAAAAGCTGTTGTCAAGACTGAGTCGCAGTGTTGTCGAGTCTGTGTCGCATTGCGAGTGTTGTTGAAGCAGTGTAATAGTGCGATTGTTGTCAAGGCTGTGTCGCAGTGTAATTGTTGTCGAGGTTGTGTCGCAGTGTGAGTGTTGTTGAGGTCATGTAGCAGTGTACTTGTTGTCGAGGTTGTGTCACAGTGCGAGTGTTGTCAAAGTAGTGTCGCAGTGCGATTGTTGTCTAGGCTGTGTCACAGTGCGATTGTTGTCAAGGCTGTGTCACAGTGCAATTGTTGTCTAGGCTGTGTCACAGTGTGAGTGTTGTCGAGGTTGTGTCACAGTTCTATTGTTGTCGAGGTTGTGTCACAGTGCGATTGTTGCTGAGGTTGTGTCACAGTGCAATTGTTGTCGAGCCTGTTTCACAGTGTGAGTGTTGTCGAGGTTGTGTCACAGTGCGATTGTTGTTGAGGTTGTGTCGCAGTGCAATTGTTGTCGAGGCAGTGTCACAATCTGATTGTTGTTGAATCTGTGTGGCATTGTGAGTGTCGTCGAGTCTGTGTTGCATTGCGAGTGTTGTCGAGGCTGTGTCGCATTGCGAGTGTTGTCAAAGCAGTGTCGCAGTGCAGCTGTTGTTGAGGCTGTATCGCAGTGCGAGTGTTGTCGAATCTGCATCACAGTGCGATTGTTGGCGAGGTTGTGTCACAGTGAGATTGTTGACGAAGTGGTGTCGCAGTGCGATTGTTGTCAAGGCTGTGTCGCAGTGCGAGTGTTGTTGAGGCAGTGTCGCAGTAGGAGTGTTGTCGAATCTGTGTCGCAGTGCAATTGTTGTCAAGTTGCATCGCAGTGTAATCGTTGTCAAGGCTGTGTCACAGTCTGATTGTTGTCGAGGCTGTGTCACGGTGCCATTGTCGTCGAGGCAGTGTCGCAGTACGAGTGTTGTCAAGGCTGTGTCGCAGCGAGGGTGTTGTCGAATCTTCGTTGCATTGTGAGTATTGTCGTGGCTGTGTGGCATGGCGAGCACCATTGAGTTTGTGTCGCAGTGCGATTGTTGTTGAGGCTGTGTCGCAGTGCGATTGTTGTTGAGGCAGTGTCGCAGTGCGAGTGTCGTCGAGGCTGTGTCGCAGTGTGAATGTTGTCGAATCTTCGTTGCATTACGAGTATTGTTGAGGCTGTGTGGCATGGCGAGCGCTGTTGAGTTTGTGTCACAGTGCGATTGTTGTCGAATTTGTGTTACAGTGTGTGGGTTGTCGAGGTTGTGTCATAGTGCGATTGTTGTCCAGTTGTGTCCAGTGAGATTGTTGTTGAAGCTGTGTTGCAGTGCGATTATTGTCGAGGCTATGTCGCATTGCGATTGTTGTCAAAGCAGTGTCGTAGTGCAATAGTTGTCGAGGCTGTGTGGCAGTGTAATTGTTGTCGAGGCTGTGTCACAATCTGATTGTTGTTGAATCTGTGTGGCATTGCGAGTGTCGTCGAGTCTGTGTCGCATTGCGATTGTTGTCAAAGCAGTGTCGTAGTGCGATAGTTGTCGAGGCTGTGTGGCAGTGTAATTGTTGTCGAGGCTGTGTCACAATCTGATTGTTGTTGAATCTGTGTGGCATTGCGAGTGTCGTCGAGTCTGTGTCGCATTGCGAGTGTTGTCAAAGCAGTGTAGCAGTGCGATAGTTGTCGAGGCTGTGTGGCAGTGTAATTGTTGTCGAGGCTGTGTCACAGTGAGATTGTTGTCGAGGCTGTGTCGCAGTGCGGGTGTTGTCGAGTCTGTGTCGCAGTGGGTGTGTTGTTGAGACTGTGTCGCAGTGTGAGTGTTGTCGAGCTGTGCTGCAGTGTGAGTGTTGTCAAGGCGGTGTAGCAGTGCGAGTGTTGTCGAGTCTGTGTCGCATTGCGAGTGTTGTCGAAGCAGTGTAATAGTGCGATTGTTGTCAAGGCTGTGTCGCAGTGCGATTGTTGTCGAGGCTGTGTCGCATTGCAAGTGTTGGAAAAGCTGTGTAGCAGTGCGATTGTTGTCAAGACTGAGTCGCAGTGTTGTCGAGTCTGTGTCGCATTGCGAGTGTTGTCGAAGCAGTGTAGCAGTGCAATTGTTGTTGAGGCTGTATCGCAGTGCGAGTGTTGTCGAATCTGTGTCGCATTGCGAGTGTTGGAAAAGCTGTGTAGCAGTGTGATTGTTGTCAAGACTGAGTCGCAGTGTTGTCGAGTCTGTGTCGCCTTGCGAGTGTTGTTGAAGCAGTGTAATAGTGCGATTGTTGTCAAGGCTGTGTTGCAGTGTAATTGTTGTCGAGGTTGTGTCGCAGTGTGAGTGTTGTCGAGGTTCTGTCGCAGTGTGAGTGTTGTCAAGGCTGTGTCGCAGTGTAATTGTTGTCGAGGTTGTGTCACAGTGTAATTGTTGTCAAGGTTGTGTCACAGTGTGAGTGTTTTCGAGGCTGTGTCGCAGTGTGAGTGTTGTCGAGGTTGTGTCACAGTGCGAGTGTTGTCAAAGCAGTGTAGCAGTGCAATTGTTGTTGAGGCTGTATCGCAGTGCGAGTGTTGTCGAATCTGCGTCACAATGCGATTGTTGGCGAAGCGGTGTCGCAGTGCGATTGTTGTCAAGGCTGTGTCGCAGTGTGAGTGTTGTCGAGGCAGTGTCGCTGTAGGAGTGTTGTCGAATCTGTGTCGCAGTGTGAGTGTTGTCGAGGCAGTGTCGCTGTAGGAGTGTTGTCGAATCTGTGTCGCAGTGTGATTGTTGTCGAGTTGCATCGCAGTGTAAACGTTGTCAAGGCTGTGTCACAGCGTGATTGTTATCGAGGCTGTGTCGCGGTGCCATTGTCGTCGAGGCTGTGTCGCAGTGTGATTGTTGTCGAGGCTGTGTTGCAGTGTGATTGTTGTCGAGGCTGTGTCACAGTGCGATTGTTGTCGAGGCTGCGTCGCAGTGTGATTGTTGTCGAGGCTGTGTCGCAGTGCGATTGTTGTCGAGGCTGTGTTGCAGTGTGATTGTTGTGGCATCTTCGTTGCATTACGAGTATTGTTGAAGCTGTGTGACATGGCGTGCGCTGTTGAGTTTGTGTCACAGTGCGATAGTTGTCAAGGCTGTGTCGCAGTGCGAGTGTCGTCGAATCTGTGTCACAGTGCGATTGTTGTCGAATTTGTGTTACAGTGTGTGGGTTGTCGAGGTTGTGTCATAGTGCGATTGTTGTCGAGTTGTGTCACAGTGAGATTGTTGTTGAAGCTGTGTTGCAGTGCGATTGTTGTCGAGGCTGTGTCGCATTGCGATTGTTGTCAAAGCAGTGTTGTAGTGCGATAGTTGTCGAGGCTGTGTGGCAGTGTAATTGTTGTCGAGGCTGTGTCGCAGTGCGGGTCTTGTCGAATATGTGTTGCCGTGCGAGTATTGCCGAGTGTGTGTCGCGTTGTGACTGTTGTCAAAGCAGTGTAGCAGTGCAATTGTTGTCGAGGCTATGTCGCAGTGCGAGTGTTGTTGAGACTGTGTCACATGCGAGTGTTGTCGAGGCTGTGTTGCAGTGCGACTGTTGCCAAGGCTGTGTCGCAATGCAAGCTTTGTGGAGTCTGCCTCACAGTGCAATTGTTGTCGAGTTGTGACACAGTGAGATTTTTGTCAAGGCTGTGTCACAGTGCGATTGTTGGTGAAGCTGTGTCGCAGTGTGAGTGTTGATGAAGCTGTGTCACAGTGCAATTGTTGTCGAGTTGCATCGCAGTGTAATTGCTGTCGAGGCAGTGTCGCAGTACGAGTGTTATCGAATCTGTGTCAAAGTGCGGGTGTTGTCAAGTCTGCGTCACAGTGCAATTGTTGTCGAGGCTGTGTTGCAGTGCGAGTGTTGTCAAGTTGTGTCACAGTGCGAGTGTTGTCGAGTTGCGTCGCAGTGAGATAGTTGTCGAGGCTGTGGTGCAGTGTGATTGTTGTCTAGGCTGTGTCGCAGTCCGAGTGTTGTCGAATCTGTGTCGCATTGCGAGTGTTGTCGAGGTTGTGTTACAGTGTGAGTGTTGTTGACATTTTGTCGCAGTGCGAGTGTTGTCGAATCTGTGTCGCATTGCGAGTGTTGTCAAAGCAGTGTAGCAGTGCAATTGTTGTTGAGGCTGTGTCGCAGTGCGAGTGTTGACGAAGCTGTGTCGCAGTCCGAGTGTTGTCGAGTCTGTGTCACATTGCGATTGTTGTCGAGGTTGTGTTACAGTGTGAGTGTTGTTTGGGCTTTGTCACAGTGCGAGTGTTGTCGAGGCTGTGTCGCAGTGCGAGTGTTGTCGAATCTGTGTCGCAGTGCGAGTGTTGTCAAAGCAGTGTAGCAGTGCAATCGTTGTTGAGGCTGTGTCGCAGTGCGAGTGTTGACGAAGCTGTGTTGCAGTGTGATTGTTGTCAAGGTTGTGTCACAGTGCTATTGTTGTCAAGGCTGTGTCGCAGTGCGATTGTTGTCGAGGCTGTGTCGCAGTGTGATTGTTGTCGAATCTTCGTTGCATTACGAGTATTGTTGAGGCTGTGTCGCATGGCGAGCGCCGTTGAGTTTGTGTCGCAGTGCGATTTTTGTTGAGGCTGTGTCGCAGTGCGAGTGTTGTCGAATCTGTGTCACAGTGCGATTGTTATCAAGGCTGTGTCGCAGTGGGTGTGTTGTTGAGGCTGTGTCGCAGTGCGATTGTTGTCGAGGCTGTGTTGCAATGCAAGCGTTGTCGAGTCTGTGTCACATTGCGATTGTTGTCGAGGTTGTGTTACAGTGTGAGTGTTGTTGAGACTGTGTCGCAGTGTGAGTGTTGTCGAGGCTGTGTCGCAGTGCGATTGTTGTCGAGGCTATGTCGCAGTGTGTGTGTTGTCGAATCTGTGTCGCATTTCGAGTGTTGGAAAAGTTGTGTAGCAGTGCGATTGTTGTCAAGACTGAGTCGCAGTGTTGTCGAGGCTGTGTCGCATTGCAAGTGTTGTTGAAGCTGTGTAATAGTGCGATTGTTGTCAAGGCTGTGTCGCAGTGCGATTGTTGTCGAGGTTGTGTCACAGTGCGATTGTTGTCGAGGCTGTGTCACAGTGCAATTGATGTCGAGGTTGTGTCACAGTGAGGTTGTTGTCGAAGCTGTGTAGCAATGTGAGTGTTGATGAAGCTGTATAGCAGTGCAATTGTTGTCAAGACAGTGTCGCAGTACGAGTGTTGTCGAATCTGCATCACAGTGCAATTGTTGTTGAAGCCGTGTCGCAGTGTGATTGTTGTCAAGGCTGTGTCGCAGTGCAAGTGTTGTTGAGGCTGTGTCGCCGTGTGATTATTGTCAAGGCTGTGTCGCAGTCTGAGTGTTGCCGAGTCTGTGTCGCAGTACGAGTGTTGTCGAATCAGTGTCACATTGCGATTGTTGTCAAGGCTGTGTCACAGTCTGAGTGTTGCCGAGTCTGTGTCATGTTGCGATTGTTGTCAAAGCTGTGTAGCAGTGCGATAGTTGTCGAGGTTGTGTCGCAGTGCGAGTGTTGTTGAAGCAGTGTAAGAGTGCTATTGTTGTCAAGATTGTGTCACAGTGCGATTGTTGGTGAGGTTGTGTCACAGTGCGATTGTTGTCAAGGCTGTGTCGCAGTGCGATTGTTGTCGAGGTTGTGTCACAGTACTATTGTTGTCAAGGCTGTGTCACAGTGCAAGTGTTGTCGAAGCAGTGTAAGAGTGCTATTGTTGTCAAGGCTGTGTCACAGTGCGATTGTTGGCGAGGTTGTGTCACAGTGCGATTGTTGTTGAGGTTGTGTCACAGTGCTATTGTTGTCAAGGCTGTGTCGCAGTGTGATTGTTGTCGAGGTTGTGTCACAGTGCGATTGTTGTCGAGACTGTGTCGCAGTGCGTTTGTTGTCAAGGCTGAGTCGCAGTGTGATTGTTGTCAAGGTTGTGTCGCAGTCCGAGTGTTGTCGAATCTGTCGCATTGCGAGTGTTGTCAAAGCAGTGTAGCAGTGCAATTGTTGTTGAGGTTGTGTCTCAGTGCGATTGTCGTCGAAGTTGTGTCACAGTGCAATTGTTGTCAAGGCTGTGTCGCAGTGTGAGTGTTGTTGAATCTGTGTGGCAGTGTGAGTGTTGTTGAATCTGTGTGGCATCGTGAGTGTTGTCGAGTCTGTGTTGCAGTGCGAGTGTTGTCGAGTCTGTGTCGCATTGCGAGTGTTGTCAAAGCAGTGTAGCAGTGCGATAGTTGTCGAGGCTGTGTGGCAGTGTAATTGTTGTCAAATCTATGTCGCAGTGCAAGTGTTGTCGAGGCTGTGTCACAGTGTGATTGTTATCGAGGCTGTGTCGCAGTGGGTGTGTTGTTGAGACTGTGTCGCAGTGTGAATGTTGTCGAGGCGCTGTAGCAGTGCGAGTGTTGACGAGTCTGTGTCGTGTTGCGAGTGTTGTCAAAGCTGTGTAGCAGTGCGATAGCTGTCGAGGCTGTGTGGCAGTGTAATTGTTGTCAAATCTGTGTAGCAGTACAAGTGTTGTCGAGCTGTGTCGCAGTGTGAGTGTTGTCAAGGCGGTGTAGCAGTGCGAGTGTTGCCGAGTCTGTGTCGTGTTGCGAGTGTTGTCAAAGCTGTGTAGCAGTGCGATTGTTGTCGAGGTTGTGTTACAGTGTGAGTGTTGTCGAGGCTGTGTTGCAGTGCGATTGTTGTCAAGGCTATGTCGCAGTGCGAGTGTTGTCGAATCTGTGTCGCATTGCGAGTGTTGTCAAAGCTGTGTAGCAGTGCGATTGTTGTCGAGGTTGTGTTACAGTGTGAGTGTTGTCGAGGCTGTGTTGCAGTGCGATTGTTGTTGAGGCTGTGTCGCATTGCGAGTGTTGTCAAAGCAGTGTAGCAGTGCGATAGTTGTCGAGGCTGTGTGGCAGTGTAATTGTTGTCAAATCTATGTCGCAGTACAAGTGTTGTCGAGGCTGTGTCACAGTGTGAGTGTTGTCAAGGCGGTGTAGCAGTGCGAGTGTTGCCGAGTCTGTGTCGTGTTGCGAGTGTTGTCAAAGCTGTGTAGCAGTGCGATTGTTGTCGAGGTTGTGTTACAGTGTGAGTGTTGTCGAGGCTGTGTTGCAGTGCGATTGTTGTCAAGGCTGTGTCGCAGTGCGAGTGTTGTCGAATCTGTGTCGCATTGCGAGTGTTGTCAAAGCTGTGTAGCAGTGCGATTGTTGTCGAGGTTGTGTTACAGTGTGAGTGTTGTCGAGGCTGTGTTGCAGTGCGATTGTTGTTGAGGCTGTGTCGCAGTGCGAGTGTTGTCAAATCTGTGTCGCATTGCGAGTGTTGGAAAAGCTGTGTAGCAGTGCGATTGTTGTCAAGACTGAGTCGCAGTGTTGTCGAGGCTGTGTCGCATTGCGAGTGTTGTTGAAGCAGTATAATAGTGCGATTGTTGTCGAGGTTGTGTCACAGTGCGATTGTTGTCGAGACTGTGTCGCAGTGCGTTTGTTGTCAAGGCTGAGTCGCAGTGTGATTGTTGTCAAGGTTGTGTCGCAGTCCGAGTGTTGTCGAATCTGTCGCATTGCGAGTGTTGTCAAAGCAGTGTAGCAGTGCAATTGTTGTTGAGGTTGTGTCTCAGTGCGATTGTCGTCGAGGTTGTGTCACAGTGCAATTGTTGTCAAGGCTGTGTCGCAGTGTGAGTGTCGTTGAATCTGTGTGGCAGTGTGAGTGTTGTTGAATCTGTGTGGCATCGTGAGTGTTGTCGAGTCTGTGTTGCAGTGCGAGTGTTGTCGAGTCTGTGTCGCATTGCGAGTGTTGTCAAAGCAGTGTAGCAGTGCGATAGTTGTCGAGGCTGTGTGGCAGTGTAATTGTTGTCAAATCTATGTCGCAGTGCAAGTGTTGTCGAGGCTGTGTCACAGTGTGATTGTTATCGAGGCTGTGTCGCAGTGGGTGTGTTGTTGAGACTGTGTCGCAGTGTGAATGTTGTCGAGGCGCTGTAGCAGTGCGAGTGTTGACGAGTCTGTGTCGTGTTGCGAGTGTTGTCAAAGCTGTGTAGCAGTGCGATAGTTGTCGAGGCTGTGTGGCAGTGTAATTGTTGTCAAATCTGTGTAGCAGTACAAGTGTTGTCGAGCTGTGTCGCAGTGTGAGTGCTGTCAAGGCGGTGTAGCAGTGCGAGTGTTGCCGAGTCTGTGTCGTGTTGCGAGTGTTGTCAAAGCTGTGTAGCAGTGCGATTGTTGTCGAGGTTGTGTTACAGTGTGAGTGTTGTCGAGGCTGTGTTGCAGTGCGATTGTTGTTGAGGCTGTGTCTTAGTGCGAGTGTTGTCGAATCTGTGTCGCATTGCGAGTGTTGTCAAAGCTGTGTAGCAGTGCGATTGTTGTCGAGGTTGTGTTACAGTGTGAGTGTTGTCGAGGCTGTGTTGCAGTGCGATTGTTGTTGAGGCTGTGTCGCAGTGCGAGTGTTGTCAAATCTGTTTCGCATTGCGAGTGTTGGAAAAGCTGTGTAGCAGTGCGATTGTTGTCAAGACTGAGTCGCAGTGTTGTCGAGGCTGTGTCGCATTGCGAGTGTTGTTGAAGCAGTATAATAGTGCGATTGTTGTCGAGGTTGTGTCACAGTGCGATTGTTGTCGAGACTGTGTCGCAGTGCGTTTGTTGTCAAGGCTGAGTCGCAGTGTGATTGTTGTCAAGGTTGTGTCGCAGTCCGAGTGTTGTCGAATCTGTCGCATTGCGAGTGTTGTCAAAGCAGTGTAGCAGTGCAATTGTTGTTGAGGTTGTGTCTCGGTGTGATTGTCGTCGAGGTTGTGTCACAGTGCAATTGTTGTCAAGGCTGTGTCGCAGTGTGAGTGTTGTTGAATCTGTGTGGCAGTGTGAGTGTTGTTGAATCTGTGTGGCATCGTGAGTGTTGTCGAGTCTGTGTTGCAGTGCGAGTGTTGTCGAGTCTGTGTCGCATTGCGAGTGTTGTCAAAGCAGTGTAGCAGTGCGATAGTTGTCGAGGCTGTGTGGCAGTGTAATTGTTGTCAAATCTATGTCGCAGTGCAAGTGTTGTCGAGGCTGTGTCACAGTGTGATTGTTATCGAGGCTGTGTCGCAGTGGGTGTGTTGTTGAGACTGTGTCGCAGTGTGAATGTTGTCGAGGCGCTGTAGCAGTGCGAGTGTTGACAAGTCTGTGTCGTGTTGCGAGTGTTGTCAAAGCTGTGTAGCAGTGCGATAGTTGTCGAGGCTGTGTGGCAGTGTAATTGTTGTCAAATCTGTGTAGCAGTACAAGTGTTGTCGAGCTGTGTCGCAGTGTGAGTGTTGTCAAGGCGGTGTAGCAGTGCGAGTGTTGCCGAGTCTGTGTCGTGTTGCGAGTGTTGTCAAAGCTGTGTAGCAGTGCGATTGTTGTCGAGGTTGTGTTACAGTGTGAGTGTTGTCGAGGCTGTGTTGCAGTGCGATTGTTGTCAAGGCTGTGTCGCAGTGCGAGTGTTGTCGAATCTGTGTCGCATTGCGAGTGTTGTCAAAGCTGTGTAGCAGTGCGATTGTTGTCGAGGTTGTGTTACAGTGTGAGTGTTGTCGAGGCTGTGTTGCAGTGCGATTGTTGTTGAGGCTGTGTCGCAGTGCGAGTGTTGTCGAATCTGTGTCGCATTGCGAGTGTTGGAAAAGCTGTGTAGCAGTGCGATTGTTGTCAAGACTGAGTCGCAGTGTTGTCGAGGCTGTGTCGCAGTGCGAGTGTTGTTGAAGCAGTATAATAGTGCGATTGTTGTCAAGGCTGTGTCGCAGTGCGATTGTTGTCGAGGTTGTGTCACAGTGCAATTGTTGTCAAGGCAGTGTCGCAGTGTGAGTGTTGTTGAATCTGTGTGGCAGTGTGAGTGTTGTCGAGGTTGTGTCACAGTGCTATTGTTGTTGAGGTTGTGTCACAGTGCGATTGTTGTTGAGACTGTGTCGCAGTGCGATTGTTGTCGAGGTTGTGTCACAGTGCTATTGTTGTTGAGGTTGTGTCACAGTGCGATTGTTGTTGAGACTGTGTCGCAGTGGGTGTGTTGTTGAGACTGTGTCGCAGTGTGAATGTTGTCGAGGCGCTGTAGCAGTGCGAGTGTTGACAAGTCTGTGTCGTGTTGCGAGTGTTGTCAAAGCTGTGTAGCAGTGCGATAGTTGTCGAGGCTGTGTGGCAGTGTAATTGTTGTCAAATCTGTGTAGCAGTACAAGTGTTGTCGAGCTGTGTCGCAGTGTGAGTGTTGTCAAGGCGGTGTAGCAGTGCGAGTGTTGCCGAGTCTGTGTCGTGTTGCGAGTGTTGTCAAAGCTGTGTAGCAGTGCGATTGTTGTCGAGGTTGTGTTACAGTGTGAGTGTTGTCGAGGCTGTGTTGCAGTGCGATTGTTGTCAAGGCTGTGTCTTAGTGCGAGTGTTGTCGAATCTGTGTCGCATTGCGAGTGTTGTCAAAGCTGTGTAGCAGTGCGATTGTTGTCGAGGTTGTGTTACAGTGTGAGTGTTGTCGAGGCTGTGTTGCAGTGCGATTGTTGTTGAGGCTGTGTCGCAGTGCGAGTGTTGTCGAATCTGTGTCGCATTGCGAGTGTTGGAAAAGCTGTGTAGCAGTGCGATTGTTGTCAAGACTGAGTCGCAGTGTTGTCGAGGCTGTGTCGCAGTGCGAGTGTTGTTGAAGCAGTATAATAGTGCGATTGTTGTCAAGGCTGTGTCGCAGTGCGATTGTTGTCGAGGTTGTGTCACAGTGCAATTGTTGTCAAGGCAGTGTCGCAGTGTGAGTGTTGTTGAATCTGTGTGGCAGTGTGAGTGTTGTCGAGTCTGTGTTGCAGTGCAAGTGTTGTCGAGTCTGTGTCGCATTGCGAGTGTTGTCGAAGCAGTGTAAGAGTGCTATTGTTGTCAAGGCTCTGTCACAGCGCAATTGTTGTCGAGGTTGTGTCACAGTGCGATTGTTGTTGAGACTGTGTCGCAGTGCGATTGTTGTCGAGGTTGTGTCACAGTGCTATTGTTGTTGAGGTTGTGTCACAGTGCGATTGTTGTTGAGACTGTGTCGCAGTGCGATTGTTGTCGAGGGTGTGTCACAGTCCAATTGTTGTCGAGGTTGTGTCACAGTGCGATTGTTGTCGAGACTGTGTCGCAGCGCGATTGTTGTTGAGGTTGTGTCACAGTGCAATTGTTGTCGAAGCTGTGTAGCAGTGTGATTGTTGTTGAATCTGTGTGGCATTGTGAGTGTTGTCGAGTCTGTGTGGCATTGTGAGTGTTGTCGAGTCTGTGTTGCAGTGCGAGTGTTGTCCAGGCTGTGTCACAGTGTGATTGTTGTCGAATCTGTGTCACAGTGGGTGTGTTGTCGAATCTTCATTGCATTATGAGTGTTGTTGAGGCTGCGTGGCTCAGCGAACGCTGTTGAGTTTGTGTCGCAGTGTGATTGTTGTCGAGGCTGTGTCGCAGTGCGATTGTTCTTGAGGCAGTATCGCAGTTCGAGTGTTGTCAAAGCTCAGTAGCAGTGGGATTGTTGCCAAGGCTGTGTCGCAGTGCGAGTGTTGTTGAGGTTTTGTCGCAGTGCAATTGTTGCCAAGGGTGTGTCGCAGTGCGAGTGTTGTCAAAGCTGTTTAGCAGTGGGAGTGTTACCCAGGCTGTGTCGCAGTGCAATCATTGTTGAGGCTGTGTCACCGTGCGAGTGTTGTCGAGCTGTGTCGCAGTGTGATTGTTGCCAAGGCTGTGTCGCAGTCTGAGTGTTGTCGAATCAGTGTCACAGTGCGATTGTTATTGAATCTGCGTCGCAGTGCGGGTGTTGTCGAGGCTGTGTGGCAGTGCGGGCGTTGTCGAGGCTGTGTCGCAGTGCGAGTGTTGTCGAGGCTGTGTTGCAGAGCAGGCGTTGTCGAGGCTGTGTCGCAGTGCGAGTGTTGTCAAGGCTGTGTTGCAGAACGGGCGTTGTCGAGGCTGTGTCGCAGTCAGGGTGTTGTCGAGGCAGTGTTGCAGAGCGGGCATTGTCGAGGCTGTGTCGCAGTGCGAGTGTTGTCGAGGCTGTGTTGCAGAGCGGGCGTTGTCGAGGCTGTTTCGCAGTGCGGGCGTTGTCGGGGTTGTGTCGCAGTGCGAGTGTTGTCGAGGCTGTGTCGCAGTGCGGGCGTTGTCGAGGCTGTGTCGCAGTGCGAGTGTTGTCGAGGCTGTGTTGCAGAGCGGGCGTTGTCAAGACTGTGTCCCTGTGCAATTGTTGTCGAGCTGTGTCGCAGTACAAGTGTTGCCGAGGGTATGTCGCAGTGCGAGTGTTGTTGAGTCTGTGTTGCAGTGTGCGTGTTGTCGAAGCTGTGTCACAGTGTAATTGTTGTGAGGTTGTGTCGCGGTGCCATTGTTGTCGAGGCTGTGTCACAGTACGAGTGTTGTCGAATCTGTGTCGCAGTGCAGGTGTTTTCGAGGCTGTGTCGCAGTGCGACTGTTGTTGAGGCTGTGTCGCAGTGTGAGTGTTGTCGAATCTTCGTCGCATTACGAGTGTTGTTGAGGCTGTGTGGCATGGTGAGCACCGTTGAGTTTGTGTCGCAGTGTGATTTTTGTTGAGGCTGTGTCGCAGTGCGAGTGTTGTCGAATCTGTGTCACAGTGCGATTGTTATCGAGGCTGTGTCACAGTGGGTGTGTTGGTGAGACTGTGTCGCAGAGTGACTGTTGCCAAGGCTGTGTCACACTGTGATTGTTGTTCAGGCTGTGTCGCAGTGCGATTGTTGTCGAGGCAATGTCACAGTGTAATTGTTGTCGAATCTTATTTACGAGTATTGTTGAGGCTGTGTTGCACAGCGGGCGTTGTCGAGACTGTGTCACAGTGCAATTGTTGTCGAGCTGTGTTGCAGTACGAGTGTTGTCGAGGCTGTGTCGCAGTGTGTGTGTTGTCGATTTGTGTCACAGTGGCAGTGTTTTCGAGGCTGTGTCGCAGTGTGAGTGTTGTCGATTTGTGTCACAGTGCGATTGTTGCCAAGGCTGTGTCACAGTGTGATTGTTGTCGAATCTTCGTTGCATTACGAGTGTTGTTGAGGCTGTGTGGCATGGCGAGCGCTGTTGAGTTTGTGTCACAGTGTGATTTTTGTCGAGGCTGTGTCACAGTCTGAGTGTTGTCGAGGCTGTGTTACAGAGCAAGCGTTATCGAGGCTGTGTCCCTGTGCAATTGTTGTCGAGGCTGTGTCGCAGTGCGAGTGTTGTTGAGGCTGTGTCGCAGTGCGAGTGTTGTCGAATATGTGTCGCAGCGCAGGTATTTTCGAGGCTGTGTCGTAGTGCGATTGTTGTTGAGGCTGTGTCGCAGTGTCATTGTTGCCAAGGCTGTGTCGCAGTGCGAGTGTTGTCGAGACTGTGTCCCAGTGCAATTGTTGCCAAGGCTGTGTCGCAGTGCGATTGTTGTCGAGGCTGTGTCACAGTGCGATTGTTGTTGAGGCTGTGTCACAGTGTGATTGTTGTCGAGGCTGTGTCGCAGTGCAATTGTTGTCGAGGCTGTGTCGCAGTGTGATTGTTGTCGAGGCTGTGTCACAATGTGATTGTTGTCAAGCTGTGTCACAGTGCAATTGTTGTCGAGGCTGTGTCACAGTGCGATTGTTGTCGAGGCTGTGTCGCAGTGCGATTGTTGTCGAGGCTGTGTCACAGTGTGATTGTTGTCGAGCTGTGTCACAGTGTGATTGTTGTTGAGGCTGTGTCGCAGTGCGATTGTTGTCGAGGCTGTGTCGCAGTGTGATTGTTGTCGAGGCTGTGTCACAGTGTGATTGTTGGTGAGGCTGTGTCGCAGTGTGAGTGTTGTCGAGACTGTGTCGCAGTGTGATTGTTGTCGAGACAGTGTCGCAGTGCGATTGTAGTCGAGGCTGTGTCACAGTGTGATTGTTGTTGAGACAGTTTCACAGTGCGATTGTAGTCGAATCTGTGTCGCAGTGCGATTGTTGTCGAGGCTGTGTTGCAGTGCGATTGTTGTCGAGGCTGTGTCACAGTGTGATTGTTGTGGAATCTTCGTTGCATTACGAGTATTGTTGAAGCTGTGTGGCATGGCGAGCGCTGTTGAGTTTGTGTCACAGTGCGGTTTTTGTTGATGCTGTGTCGCAGTGCGAGTGTCGTCAAGGCTGTGTTGCGGTGCAAGTGTTGTCGAGGCTGTGTCGCAGTGCGAGTGTTGTCAAAGCAGTGTAGCAGTGTGATTGTTGTCAAGGCTGTGTCATAGTGCACGTATTGTCGAGGCTGTGTCGCAGTGGGAGTGTTGTTGAGGCTGTGTTACAGAGCGGGCGTTTTCGAGGCTATGTCGCAGTGCGGTTGTGTCGCATTGTGAGTATTGTCAAAGCAGTGTAGCATTGCGATTGTTGTCACGGCTGTGTCGCAGTGTGTGTTGTTGAGGCTGTGTCACAGTGAGAGTGTTGTCGAAGCAGTGTAATAGTGCGATTGTTGTCAAGGCTGTGTTGCCGTGTGATTGTTGTCAAGGCTGTGTCGCAGTGCGATTGTTGTTGAGGTTGTATCACAGTGCGATTGTTGTTGAGGCTATGTCACAGTGCAAACGTTTTTGAGGCTATGTAGCAGTGCGAGTGTTGTCAAGGCTGTGTCGCAGTGCGAGTGTTGTCAAGGCTGTGTCGCAGTCGAGTGTTGTCAAGGCTGTGTCGCAGTGCGATTGTTGTCAAGGCTGTGTCACAGTGCGATTGTTGTTGAGGCTGTGTCACAGTGCGATTGTTGTCAAAGCTGTGTCGCAGTCGAGTGTTGCCAAGGCTGTGTTGCAGTGCAATTGTTGTCAAGGCTGTGTCGCAGTCGGGTGTTGTCAAGGCTGTGTTGCAGTGTGAGTGTTGTTGAGGCTGTGTCTCAGTGTGCCTGTTGTCGAGGCTGTATCGCCCTGCGATTGTTATTGCAGCTGTTACTAAATCTTTACAATTGAGGTGAGGTTTTGGATGGTGCTGTTATTTGAGGTTCTTGATGAATTCCTGCAGGACATCTTCTGTAGAGGGCACCGTGCAGTGACTTTGTGGCGGTAAAGGGTGTGAATGATGACAGTGGAGGGTGAAGTGCCTGTCACCGGGCCCCTTTTTCCTGGATGGTGCCAAGCTTCCTGAATGCTGTACCTCTTGTCATCCAGGCGAGTGAGCGTAACTCCCTCTTCCTCCTCATGTGTGCCTTTCAGATGGGGTGCCAGGTATTTGATAGTTTGAAGGGGAGATGCTTGAGTCAGTATTCCCAGGCTCTAACCTGCTTTTATAGTCAGTATTTATGTGGCTGGTCCAACGCAGCGTTTTGCCAATGGTGATTCCCCCCTAGATGTTGATGATACATGATTTGGTGATTATAATGCCATTAAGTGGCAAAGAGGAATTGTTATATCCTCCCATCATGGAGATGGTCATTGCCTGGTCCTTGTGCAGGTGACTGTACTGGACTGCAGCCGATGCAGAGGGTGTGAGCAGTTTGAGAATGATTGCAGAATGGGATTAGTGACTGAGATGTTGGGTCTGCGTGGGAAGTGACAATATGGCTGTAGTTTGTCTCTTCCACCAGTGCTGACAGATGAGAAATGGCAGCGAATTGGATGTGCATGTCCTTGTTAGCACGTTCATCAGTAACTGACCCCAGGGGAATTCTGAAGCAGGAGCTGGCAGGAGTGAATATTGTCTGCGGCCACTCGGGGGGCGGGTTTGATAGATTGTGGCCTAAGGATGTGTTTATATCGATCAGTGCTGTGACCGCTTTATGAGGCTAACGTGGGGAGAGGAAGCACACTCTCTCTGGCTCCAGCTCTAATCACGTTCTCTGACCTGACTCTGCAGCAAAACCTGGCAGTGAGCTGAAAGTGGAACAGTCGGTTAAGGAGATAAAATCTTTGAGCTTGCCCATCATGCGGCCTTCGACAGCCAATCCCACATTTATCTGCACCCCACTGATGGACAGAGCAGAGCAGCCTCTGCAGGGCCGAGATGCAGCGGATTTAGGGGTGAGATATTCTCTGCCTTTTGTATTTTTACAGGTTCCTGGATCGTCACCAACCACTTCAATGATAAAGGCTCAGAGGTGGCTCGGGTGGAAGGACTGTGATTGGCAGTTTATTAATACGGTGTCAGGTAACCAGTCTCATCAGGGTTTATAGTGCCCATGACACACTGGACTGCAGACTGTGAATCTATTGACTTCAGACTGTGCCTGCAAAATTCCAGACTGTAGACTATGCCTGTGAGACCCTAAACTCATAGACTCTAGCATGCTGACTGTGGTTATGAGAGTCTAGACTATAGACTGTGCCTGTGAGACTGTAGATTATGCCTGTAAGACCCTAGATTGTGAGAATCTAGCATGCAAACTGTGCATGTGGGACTCAAGACTGCCTGGGAGACTGTAGACTATGCCCGGTGCCCAGGGCAGTATAACTGGGGTGGGAGGGGATCCTTCCTGACAGCGGGATGGCACTGTGCCACTTCAAGGGCCTGGTCATTCCATGGAAGCCTGATCATTGCTGAATGCATGAGTTGTTAAACCAGTTAATTATTCACAGCCCTGTAAAACATAAAACTTTGGTACTTTCTAGTTGCTATGGTTATAAGTTCTAGCTATTGTTCATCGGTTCAGAGAGCGTGGCCTTTTTTCAATCTTTCACTCATTCTCCCCTCCTTCACCCTCTCCTACCCATCCCCACACTCTGTCTGCAATAATCCCCCTGTAGTCTGCGGAATTCCTCTCTCACCTTGACATGCTCTCCCTTTGCAATGCACAAGCCACGACTGTAATATTTGTTGATCCCAGATTATCACAGACTGGTTCTGATGGGCCTTCTCCTCCTGATTTGATATGACTGTATGGTTTACCCCGCTTTGGGAGGCAGTGAGAGTGAGTGATATATGTAGGATTGGGGTTCCCTACATACCAGGCCAGATCAGTACAACAGGTGCCCTTCTTTGAAGGACATTCCTGAATGGGTTGGACTTTTAAAACAGTGCAACATTTTCATAATTGTCTGGCCCTATCGCACACCTTGGACTTGCTTGGCAGTATTTGAACTCTTCCTTTGGCGTGCTGGTTTACTTATGCTGACGTACCTTCAAACTTTGATCAAATCTCCCCATTCTGAGCTGGATTTTACACAGATTCATATCCTGCACAACAGCTGGAAATGTGGCTTCTTAAAAAGTTTACAGGGAGTGAGAGCAGTTTTAAAGAGAACTGACCAAGGTGAAGGATTTAGTTGGTACTCAGAAGGTTAACTGATGCTTTGGGAAAGCCAAGGTGATTTCCAACACACAGGAATCCAGGAAGTGCTCACATGAAAGCTGCCCTTTGCCTCATCATTGCCTGTGACTGATTAACATGTCATGCTAATCGTAACTCACTTGTCGAGTGTAGTGTGACGGCACGGAGTTGCCTGGCTCTGTGTGTTGTCGTTGGAGAGGGCCAGCAGAGTAACAGCAAGCTGTTATGTTCAGCCTGTGTCCCCAGATGTGGCAGCTGCCAGAAGGCCAGTCCCTCTGTTTCTCTGATAGCGGTTTTATATGCCTCCGCTCACCTTGTGTCAATAATGAGTCACAGCTTGCCGCACCAGCCATCAGGCTGACAGAGAAGCTGGTGTTACGTGGCCTGGTCGCAGCGAAGGTTCAGCAATATGATGCCACGTCCAAGATCATTGCTGCACAGACGCTGCCCCCCGATTTGGAGGGAAGTTTACTCAGCCCAGCTCCCAGCCTGAATTGCTCAGCCAAAGTGGGATGGAGCAGCAAAGGAATCCAGGTAAAATGAGAGAGCGGCTTTCCTCCCTCAGAGATGGGCAGTGTGGCAAGTGTGTGGCATACAAAGAGCCAATAGTCGCTTGTCCTAGATGAGTTTCACTGAACATGCCAAGGTCATTGGTTAGAGCTCAGCTGGGGTCTTGTGCTCAGGTGTGGGCACCACCCTCTGAGGAGAATCTGAATGCATCGGAAGGATTGTGGAAGAACAGTTGGAGGGAGAGAAGCTTCACTTCTCAGGATAGACTGGGGAAGGTTGTGAAAGGGTTTCCTCCCACAGCCCAAAGATGTGCAGGCGAGGTGGATTAGCCATGCTAAGTTGCCCGTAGTGTTCAGGGATGTGTAATTAGGTGGGTTAGACACGAGGAACCGGAAGCGTAGCGGAACGTGTAATTAGGTGGGTTAGACACGAGGAACCGGAAGCGTAGCGGAACGTGTAATTAGGTGGGTTAGACACGAGGAACCGGAAGCGTAGCGGAACGTGTAATTAGGTGGGTTAGACACGAGGAACCGGAAGCGTAGCGGAACGTGTAATTAGGTGGGTTAGACACGAGGAACCGGAAGCATAGCGGAATGGGTCTGGATGGGATGCTCTGAGGGGCAGTGTGGATTTGTTGGGCTGAATGGCCTGTTTCTGCACTGTAGGGATGCTATGGTTACTATTGTTTTATACAAATGTAAATCGGAGAGATGGCTTACAAAAACAAACATTATGGAGCGCTATTTATGAGTAATTTGAGAAATGAGGCAGTAAGCACAGCTTGTTTGGGAAGAACAGGTGACTTTGGACTTATGGCTCCAGTTGCATAATTTCTGCAGAGCAGTAATCCGCTGTGTCTAACACTTACATAACCAGTTATTGGGCAAATTCACCTTGGACCATCCACTCTCTGCTCCCTGTTCAGTCACCAAGATTTTATTTCGGTGATTGTGATGGATATCTGAAAGATAACAGTGATTAACCTTAAACAAACACTTGTATTCTGAAAAACAGTGGTACTGGGCTCGAAATGTTTGCTGCGTTTCTGTTCCTATGCATGCTGACACATCTGCTGAGATTCTCCAGCACTCCCTGTGTTTGTTTCAGTTTTCCAGCATTGGCAGTATTTTGCTTTGATTTGAGTGATTAACCTTTGCTCCTCTGGGTTCTCCTGGAGCTCCGAGTGTCTACGCTAGACTTTCATTGCACACTGTCCCGAGTTTAACTCCCATGATATCACTGTCTGTAACAGTCCATTTTCTCCCCTTCTTTCCTGAGAATGGAAAGAGCTGGCTGTGAAAAGGACCTGGATTTCAGGCTCAGACATCCTTAGGTTCCTCATTTGATGTGGGGGCCATGAGCTTTTTGAATAATCTAATGAAAAGTACAGAGTTCAGGGAATAGCCCTTTGAGCCATGCTTATACATTGACCAGCTTGGTACATGCCTCCTCGGGGCAGGAGTAGGCCCTTGAGCCTGCACCACCAATCATTGTGATCATGGCTGCACATTTAGGCCTACCCAGGATAATCTTTCACTGTCTTGCTTATCAAGAGTCTATCTTCCAGTCTACCCTCTCTGTCCATAAGCTAACTACGTCTCTCTTTCTCGAGCTAATCCTCTCTCCCGCTCACAAGTTAACTCACAGTCTCCCACGAGCTAATCCTTTCTCTCTGTACTTCCAATTAAGTCTGTCTGTGAGCTAACTGTCTCACATTAACTCTGTCTTGCCTTAAGCTAAACTGACCCTCTCTCTTTGTGCTGAACCTGTCTCCAATTAACTTTCTCTCAAAGCTAACCCTCTCTCTCCAATTAATATCCTTTCTCTGTGAGCTAGCACACCCACACCTCTCTCTCTCCTTCACCCTCTCCCTTTCTCTCTCTGAGCTAGCTCCTCTCTCTCCATCTCTCTCTGAACTAACCCTCTTTCCCTCTCTGTCTCTGAGCTAGCTCCCCCTTCTTCCTCTAACCTAAATCCCTCTCTTTCAGAGCTAACCCTCTCTCCCTCTCTCTTTGTCTTTCTGAGCTTGCTCTCTCTATCTCTCTCTCTCTGAGATAAACCTCTCTCTCTCCTTTTCTCTCTGAGCCAACCCTCTCTCTCTCTGAACTAACCCCCCCTCCCTTTCTCTGAGCTAACCCTCTCTGTCCCTCTCTCTGAGCTAAACCTCTCTCTCTAAGCTAACCCTCTGTCTCTCTCTCTAAACTAACCCTCTGTCTCTCTCTTTCTCCCTCTCTCTCTTTCTGAGCTAACCCTCTGTCTGTTTTTCCCTCTCTCTCTGAGCTAACCCGTTCTCTGTCTTTGAGCTAACCCCTTCTCTCTCTTTGAGCTAACCCTTCTCTCTGAGCAAATCCTCCCTCTCTCTGAGCTAATCCTCTCTCTCTCTCTTTCTGTCTGTCTGAACTAACCCTCTCTCTCTCTGAGTTAACCCTCTCTCTCTCTCTCTATCTGAGCTAACCCTCTCTCTCTCTCTCTGAGCTAACCCTCTCTCTCTCTCTCTGAGCTAATCCTCCCTCTCTCTGAGCTAATCCTCTCTCTCTCTCTCTCTCTCTCTTTCTGTCTGTCTGAACTAACCCTCTCTCTCTCTCTCTCTCTCTCTCTCTCTGAGTTAACACCCCCCTCTCTCTCTCTATCTCTCTCTCTCTGAGCTAACCCTCTCTCTCTCTCTCTCTGTCTCTGAGCTAACCCTCTGCTTGTCGTTGCACTAACTCTCACTCTATGCTGATAGGATGTTTAGGAGTGGAAATGATGCGTGGAGAGTTTTTGTTGAGTGAGGTTTTCACAGTCTGACCCTGCTGTCCTGTTGGGGAATTGATGTGATTGGTCTGGGTTATGAGTTGAGGTTCCCCCTGCTGTCTAGCTCCTCCCGCTTCCGATAAGAACCATTTGGCAGCATTTAGGGACAGAGCTGTCGACAGATAGCTCATCAGTTCCAGAGTGTCCCTGTCTCCTTCTGCCCTGTAGTGGCAGTGGGGTTCTGGTCAAGGGCAGATTCCTGGTTTGGAATTGCGAGGAACTGTTCTCCTGGCTTGGTCCCTCAGTCCCACTGCACCTCTGACCTTTGACCCAAGATGGAGGACTGCTCAGGCCCTGGGGCTGTCGAGTTGCTCAGAGTTTCCATGTGGCCACACTGGGATTCTGTCCGTGAGGACACCGACTTTGCCATCGATCCATCAGATTTGCAGGTGAGGATTGAGGCAAGGAATGGGTTTGCATTGTGGAAGAGAATGTGTGGCAGTGATGTGATGTGAGAAGTACAGTAGTGGTACTGTCTGTGAAACACCGAAATCGATTGGTTGCAATCGAATTTGAATTTTTCAGAGCAGTATAGATTTGTGTTTTTCGATTATAAGAGCAGGGAGGTTATGTTGGAGCTGTACAAAACATTGGTTAGACCCCAGCTGCAGTACTGTGCTCATTCCTGGTTGCCACACAGTAGGAAGGATGTGACTGCACTGGAAGGGGTGCAGAGGAGATTCACCAGGATACTGCCTGGGATGGTACACTTTAGCTCAGGGTATACTCAGGTTGTTTTCTGTGAAACAGAGAAGGCTGACAGAGGTCTGACTGAAGGGCTTAAGATTATGACGGGCATGGACAGGGTAGATGGGACACTCCAATGAGGCTGTAATTTTAAGTTGAAAGGCTAGAGGGTTAGAGGGGCTTTCACAAAAAAATATTTTCACCCAGAGGGTGATGGAAGTCTGGAATACACTGCCAAGAAAGGCAGTAGGGTGAGGAAACCTCCCAACCTTTAAAAGGTACCTGGATGAGTGCTAAAAATATCCTAACATGCAAGGCTATGGACCAAGTGCTGGGAACTGGGATTACGTAGATAGGGAAACTTTTTGTAGATGCAGACTCGATGGGCCAAAGGTCCTCTTATGACTCAAAAGATAGTACCCAACCTTCAAGCCATCCATAGTGCATCTTGCATCTCAGATTTTGACAATTTTGTGGCTAGTGGGAGCTTTGGGTCACTTTGCTAAGAGCAGTATATGCTGTAAATGTTCAGTCTATGCATCACCATCAGGAAGTCAACACAGGACCAGGAACACAACTCCAAAGGGGGTGGGGATTGGAAGTGGGAACAGGGACATAAAGCTAGCGTGTGAGGCACAGAGCCAGGAGCTCAGGCTGGTCACTGGGATTTGTATGTTCAGAATCACTCGCAGAAAATGAATCTTCATCAAGACTGATATCAGCTGGTTTACCAGCAGCAGGGAATGCTGAGTGAGAGAGAGGCTGATCAGTGGATGAGAAATTAGCCTCAGTAGCTGGTCTCATTGATTAAATTAACAAAACCCAATTTGCTTCCATTGTCCAGCATCTGCCCGTGTAAATAAGGGCCTGATAACCTATCTGGACCACTCGCTCACGCTGCTATATATCTGATTAGAAGATCAGGCAAAGTTGGGAGCTAACAGGCTCCATCAAACAGTAACTGCTGTGGTAAACATGACAGGGTCAGCGGAGCAACAGTTTAGCTGTTTCCTGACATTGCTTCCCTTGACGCCATTGATCCTCTTATGTGCGTAGGATTTATTCTCAGCTTGGCTTTGGGCCTGAGTCAGTGAACAATATCTTGGACTAATTACTGATCCAGATTCGCATGAAATCTTTTTCTCAGCACCATGCAAACAGCCTGCTCTAACTCTCAACCCAGATATGTCTGGGTCTTTCACCATCCCATTATTTGAAGGTGTTTTTGCTACAGCAACTCAGTCAATTTGCCTGTAGTGATTGTAATGAGGTCTGCCAAGTGGACCTCATAGAAAATGAGTTCCCCGATTTGGGGCTGTTAACCTGGTCCAAGCAGGAAGCCCTGGCTGACAGATATAAACAGGAGGGCTGTAGGTTCCGTACACTCTGAGATCTGGCTCTGAGGAAGCTGGATCAGTGTCATATAAAGAAAGGGCGGCTTGGCGATGGCATACTGGTCACTGGAATTATTTCAGTAGTGATGAGAGTAAAGCATGCTCCTGAAGAAATTTACTCACAACAGTCGTCTTTGAGATGGGGATAAGCATTTCTGGTGTCATGCTGCTATTTGGGAAGCTTGAAACTAGGCCATCAAACACTGGGCCCACTGTGTGGAAAGAATGTGTTATTTTTTTCTGGGCAAATGTCTTGGGGGCGGATGCAAAGCAAACTTTTTCGATGATTAGAAGCCTAACGTTTCCTGAGGAATCAGAAACAGAAATTTTTCAAGAGTTGATGGATTTAGCTAACAAATATAATGAATGCAGGCCTCCTGGGCAATTAAAGCTCTAGGAGAATCATATGGAGATTTTTGATAAGGTTCAGATGACTGGCAGAGGCATGTGTCTTTGGTTTAACCCTTAATGAGATACAGAGAGACCGTTTGGCTTGTGGGATTACCGATGTCTGCAGGCAAAAGTGCCTACTGGGTGGAGCCCAACTGAACTTCGAACAGGCACTACAGCTGGCCTTGTCATTAGAAAATGCGGCAAGTGGATTATGAGTTACAGGATATGGCAATGGAAGTGGACATTGTCACCAGGCCAACTGAGCTTGGGGGTCATCACTTGAGTGAAGGTAATTGCATAGCCTCACTCAGGACATATCCTGAACAGAGGGACTTTAGATCAGCCCACAGCAAAACCCTGGAACAAAAAGCTTGGAACAAATGATTCAAATTTTCTTCAGGATTGAGGCCAGCAAGCTGTTGTTGCTGCTGCCAGTACACTAACTTAAGACAGTGAAACAGTCCCATTAGACCTATAGTGAGTAATAGAACTCATATCGGGGAGAGTGCATGCCCTGGAAAGCCCACCTACATCAGATTTGGAACAGTTGAATTGTTTAGCAACATCCAAACTTGTACCAATCCGAATCAACATCTGGTTAAATGGTCACCCGGTTCTAATGGAAATTGATACCATTGCATAATCAGTATTTAACCCAGTTCATTCTGGATACCAACCCTCACGTTTGCACAACCCTGAGCTAGACTGAGAGCCTATATCAGGGAACTTGTACACATTGAGGGTTCACCTGCAGTTCTGGTCTCTTATGAGAAACAACTAATTGTAGTAAAAGGCTCAGACCCAAACTTGATGGGGCAAAATTGGTTGAGAAAAATTCTCCTAGATTGGCTCAATATTCCTTGATTAGAAAATGGCTGTCGGAGTGAAGTCCTAGTTAAATACCCAGGGGTTTTCAGTAAGGTCCAGAGACTAGCAGAGTATCCAAGACCATCTTTCGTGTTGACCCGGAAGCAATTCCATGATTCTGCAAATCCCACCCAGTGCTATTTGCCTTGTGTGCAGAAGTAGAGGGAGGAATCAGGAGGCTGGAATGTGAAGGAGTCATCAAACCAGTACAGTTTGCAGAATGAGCAGCTCGAGATGTACAGATTGTGAAGCTCGAAGGGTCTGTTCACCTTTGTGGGAATTTTAAACAAACAGTAAATTGCTTTTCAAAGCTGGAAAGATACCCAATCCCTCATATTGAAGATTTCTATGCAAAGCTGGCAGTGGGGCTGTTGGACCGAGAGATACAGGGCTGCATTTTCATGATGTGGATACACAGGTTCAAAGCCCACTTTGACAGCTGGGAAAGTTTTACTCAATTAATTTTGAGAGCTGGCTCTAAGGGAGCTGGATCAGTGTCAAGGACTTTCCATATGTAAATAAAAGGTGACTTTGTGACACGATACTGGGCTTAATGCAGTTATTTCAATTACTATTCCTCAAATTGGCAGGTGGCAGGTTTTTCATGGAGTCATACAGTACAGAAACAGACCCTCTGGACCAACTTGCCAACCAAGCTTCCCAATCTAATCGAGCCCCACTTTCCTGCATTTGGCCCATATCCATCTAAACCATCTATTCATGTACCGATCTAAATGTCTTCATTCCACACAGAAACTACCCTGTGTGCAAAAAAGTCGCCCCTCAGATCCCTTTTAAATCTTTTCCTCTTACCTTAAAAATATGCCCCCTAGTTTGAACTCACTCACCCCAGGGGAAAGACCTTTGCTGTTCACCTTACCTATGGCCCTCAAGATTTTATAAACCTCTATAAGGTCACCCCTCAACCTCCTACAGTCCAGTGAAAGAAATCACAGCCTGTCCAGCCTATTCCTATAATTCAAACCCTCCAGTCCTGGCAACATTCTGGTAAGTCTTTTCTGAACCCTCTCCAGTTTAATATATCCCTCCAACAGCAGGGAGATCAGAACAGAGATCAGAGTGCACAGCACTCCAAAAGTGGCCTCACCAACATCCTGTACAAACTCATCATGACGTCCCAACTCCTACACTCAACAGTCTGAGCAATGAAGGTAAGTGTTCCAAACATCTTACCCATCCTGTCTACCTGTGATGCAACTTCCAAAGAACTAAGTACCTGAACCCCTAGGCCTCTCTGTTCTGCCCAGGGCCTTTCATTAACTGTATAAGGGGAATATGCAGTACCTTGCATTTATCCAAATTAATGTCTTAGCCAGAGCTCAGCTAGTAACACTCTTCCCCCCCAAATTAGATGGTTGAGGAGTCAAGGCCATAATCACAGAACTCTCAGTTAACAGCCCAATGCAGTACCAAGGGACTGCTGCACTGTCAGATGTTCGTCTTTTGGATCAGACTGCAATCTACACTATATCAGCCCTGCCCAGAGCCCACCTATTTCCTGGATTTAGGAATCAGGAATCAGATGATTGTCTACTGCCCATTTCAAAATACTGAGGACAATTACAAACCGTCAATACCCCTGCCCTGAATGTTCACCAAGTACAGTCTGGCCGTTTTTGGGGTAATGTAGGATCTTGAACTTCCCTTCTTGCCCTGAACAGGAAGATCTGTATCTAATTTGAAGCTAATCAGATCTCCTTTTGGAAACAAATCAAATTTCTTCATATCAAATTAATTACTTTTGTAGTGCAGTCATTCACTACGTTTGTGAATGTTGTAATAGCGGGTCTGAACAAATAATTAGTTATGGAGCTATTAAGGGAGTATGCTGTTCTCCTGAAGACACTGACTCTCACTGGGGTCTCTGTTATCAGTTGTTTTGCTCTTAACCTGAGAATTTTGAGTGCAGTTTATGAGTGAAACAGATTTCTAAATAGACTTGTCCAGAACTGCCAGCTTCCATGTGATTAGGAGGAAGCTCGAGATTGATCCACTATCAGGAAGGAACAGTGCTGAAACCATTTGGCTTCATGTTATAGCCTGTACTGAGGCTGATTTAACATTGCACAGTCATCAATTGCAAACCGAGCGTTGCCATGCCACAGTGCCAATTAACCTATTGCTGTAATCTCTGTTTTGTGGACAACTGGGTCCTCTTGTCATCCTGTGCTAGACTGCATTGTGTACATTAACCATCTGATCCCCTTTTCCCCCATCCTGTGTCTCTGCTTCTCTGTCCCTTCACCTTCTTCACTGACTTTCTGGCCCTCCACTGTCCCTCTCCTCTCCTTTCCCCGAGAATGTCAGTCAGATTGTCTGTCATCACTTTGGCCAGTTTGTGTGTTTCAGGCGGTGGGCAGGAGGAGGAAGAATATGATGGAGTTCCTGGGAGAGTCCACTCTGCCATTGCCGGATTCCTTCTCCCCCCTCAGCTCGTCGCTGCCCAGCGGTGGAGCTGACAGTTGGAAGAATCGAGCTGCAAGTCGCTTCAGTGGGTTATTTGGTTCTGGTGCTGGCATGGGACCATTTGGTCGGGTAGGTGATGACCAACGCTGCCCTCTGCCCCTGCCAACCACTCATCATTCCCCATAGTTCCGGGAGTAATCACCGTGAAAGGGTGGCAGAATGGGGTAGGTCTCAGGTTTGGGGATTGTAGAAGTCGAGGTAGGGTAAAGGGTGGGAGAGGTTGTACTGAGTGTGAATGTATAAAAGTCAACCTGTGTTAGCAAATAGCCTAGAAATGGCTGCTGACTGGGCTCAGTAAGCTCTGGCCCACATGAACTGTATCAAGCAAGGCCTGCCGTTGACAGTAATTAGGCAGAAATGTATGAGCTGTTGATAAAAAGTTTAGTTGGGAGTGATGGAGCCTGTCTGAGCTGCTCTGGAGTTCAGACCCCTCCCACTGTGTGTACCAGGCAGTGGGTGGGCTACAGCTGGCTCAGTGGGTGCTGATGTGATTGATCAGGGATCGAACGGTGTTGGATTCCATTCTCTGTTATGCAGTTTCTGTGGTTTGTGGAAGCCCAGGTGGGGTGTGGATCAGGCAGAGAAACTGAAAGAATTCTCAGGACATGGACCCAAGTGACAAACAGCTGTGCCCTCAACTTCATGTGGTGGGGAGGAGCTACTGAATGAACCCAATGGGAAGTAAGGGAGATCACCCAGTCATTCTGAGGAGCAATTGCACTTCCATGGGTAAAGCGGGGAGTTGGGGCGGCGGGCGCATTTGTTATTGACAGCATTGCTGTGGATATTCCAAGTAGCTTTTGTTCACTGACCTGGGACTCAAAGGAGCTTAGATTTCAGAGCATTGTGCTTGAGCTGGGGCCCAGATTCCAAACCAGTACAGGACTAAAGCACATACAAATCAGCAGGACCCCAAGGACCAGCAGCCTCTTCCTGTTCAGTTAGCTGATGCACCAAATGAGTTCAGTGATCCCTGGGTCAGAGAGAGGGGAAATAAACCCAGGTCCCTGCTCCTGATCAGTGCCCAGTGAGTCCTGGGTCAGAGAGAGGGGAAATAAACTCAGTCTCTGCTCCTCATCACTGCCCAGTGAGCCCTGGATTAGAGAAACGGGAAATAAACTCAGTCTCTGCTCCTCATCACTGCCCAGTGAGCCCTGGGTCAGAGAGGAGGAATATCAGCCAGAGATCCCGCTCGTGATCGGCGACCCCCCACCGGTCACAATGTGTGCTGTTCAGATTCAGCAGTGATGCCTCTCATGGTCAGCTAGCCCACTGACGCTTGCTATCTGGGATCAGATGTTCTTCTTCTAGAGGTACCTGAATCGCAACATTTTAGCATCTTCGGGGCAAGGGGAAAGTAAGATTATGTCTTCTAGACTCGAGCAGCTTCTTGTTTATCCCTCCTCTCTCTCTCTCTCTCTCTCTCTCTCTCCCTCTACAGGAAATGGACAAAATGGACCAGCTGCAGAGTAAGCTTCACACCTACAGCATGTTCGGGCTACCCAAGCTGCCAGCACAACTACGGTTCGACCAGGACTCCTGGGAAGAGGAAGAGACCAGCTTGTACCTCGAATGTTCATGGCAGGAAATCATTGAGGCTCCTGAGGTAAATTGTTTACTGGATCAGGCAAGACTGGAGCTCACTGGGGTACAGGTCCCCTAGACACTGACTCACACTGAGGTATAGGTCCCATAGACACTGACTCTCACTGGGGTATAGGTCCCATAGACACTGACTCTCACTGGGATATAGGTCCCCTAGACACTGACTCTCACTGGGGTATAGGTCCAATAGACACCGACTCTCACTGGGGTATAGGTCCCATAGACACTGACTCTCACTGGGGTATAGGTCCCATAGACACTGACTCTCACTGGGGTATAGGTCCCCTAGACACTGACTCTCACTGGGGTATAGGTCCCACAGACACTGACTCTCACTGGGGTATAGGTCCCAAAGACACTGACTCTCACTGGGGTATACGGTCCCCGAGACACTGACTCTCACTGGGGTATAGGTTCCCTAGACACGAACTCTCACTGGGGTATAGGTCCAATAGACACTGACTCTCACTGGGGTATAGGTCCCGTAGACACTGACTCTCACTGGGGTATAGGTCCAATAGACACTGACTCTCACTGGGGTATAGGGTCCCCAGACGCTGACTCTCACTGGGGGATAGGTCCCATAGACAGTGACTCTCACTGGGGTAATAAAATGTGAGGCTGGATGAACACAGCAGGCCAAGCAGCATCTCAGGAGCACAAAGCTGACGTTTCGGGCCTAGACCCTTCATCAGAGAGGGGGATGGGGAGAGGGAACTGGAATAAATAGGGAGAGAGGGGGAGGCGGACCGAAGATGGAGAGTAAAGAAGATAGGTGGAGAGAGTATAGGTTGGGAGGTAGGGAGGGGATAGGTCAGTCCAGGGAAGACGGACAGGTCAAGGAGGTGGGATGAGGTTAGTAGGTAGCTGGGGGTGCGGCTTGGGGCGGGAGGAAGGGATGGGTGAGAGGAAGAACCGGTTAGGGAGGCAGAGACAGGTTGGACTGGTTTTGGGATGCAGTGGGTGGGGGGGAAGAGCTGGGCTGGTTGTGTGGTGCAGCGGGGGGAGGGGACGAACTGGGCTGGTTTAGGGATGCAGTTGGGGAAGGGGAGATTTTGAAACTGGTGAAGTCCACATTAATACCATTAGGCTGCAGGGTTCCCAGGCGGAATATGAGTTGCTGTTCCTGCAACCTTCGGGTGGCATCATTGTGGCACTGCAGGAGGCCCATGATGGACATGTCATCTAGAGAATGGGAGGGGGAGTGGAAATGGTTTGCGACTGGGAGGTGCAGTTGTTTGTTGCGAACTGAGCGGAGGTGTTCTGCAAAGCGATCTCCAAGCCTCCGCTTGGTTTCCCCAATGTAGAGGAAGCCACACCGGTTACAGTGGATGCAGTATACCACATTGGCAGATGTGCAGGTGAACCTCTGCTTAATGTGGAATGTCATCTTGGGGCCTGGGATAGGGGTGAGGGAGGAGGTGTGGGGGCAAGTGTAGCATTTCCTGCGGTTGCAGGGGAAGGTGCCAGGTGTGGTGGGGTTAGAGGGCAGTGTGGAGCGAACAAGGGAGTTACGGAGAGAGTGGTCTCTCCGGAAAGCAGACAGGGGTGTGGATGGAAAAATGTCTTGGGTGGTGGGATCGGATTGTAAATGGCGGAAGTGTCGGAGGATGTTGCGTTGTAACCGGAGGTTGGTAGGGTGGTGTGTGAGAACGAGGGGGATCCTCTTTGGGCGGTTGTGGCGGGGGCGGGCTGTGAGGGATGTGTTGCGGGAAATACGGGAGACGCAGTCAAGGGCGTTCTCGATCACTGTGGGGGGAAAGTTGCGGTCCTTGAAGAACTTGGACATCTGGGATGTGCGGGAGTGGAATGTCTTATCGTGGGAGCAGATGCGGCGGAGGCGGAGGAATTGGGAATAGGGGATGGAATTTTTGCAGGAGGGTGGGTGGGAGGAGGTGTATTCTAGGTAGCTGTGGGAGTCGGTGGGCTTGAAATGGACATCAGTTACAAGCTGGTTGCCTGAGATGGAGACTGAGAGGTCCTGGAAGGTGAGGGATTTGCTGGAGATGGCCCAGGTGAACTGAAGGTTGGGGTGGAAGGTGTTGGTGAAGTAGATGAACTGTTCGAGCTCCTCTAGGGAGCAAGAGGCGGCGCCGATACAGTCATCGATGTACCGGAGGAAGAGGTGGGGTTTGGGGCCTGTGTAGGTGCGGAAGAGGGACTGTTCCACGTAACCTACAAAGAGGCAGGCATAGCTGGGGCCCATGCGGGTGCCCATGGCCACCCCCTTAGTCTGTAGGAAGTGGGAGGAGTCAAAAGAGAAGTTGTTGAGGGTGAGGACGAGTTCAGCTAGGCGGATGAGGGTGTCGGTGGAGGGGGACTGGTCGGGCCTGCGGGACAGGAAGAAGCGGATGGCCTCAAGGCCCTCCGCTTCTTCCTGTCCCGCAGGCCCGACCAGTCCCCCTCCACCGACACCCTCATCCGCCTAGCTGAACTCGTCCTCACCCTCAACAACTTCTCTTTTGACTCCTCCCACTTCCTACAGACTAAGGGGGTGGCCATGGGCACCCGCATGGGTCCCAGCAATGCCTGCCTCTTTGTAGGTTACGTGGAACAGTCCCTCTTCCGCACCTACACAGGCCCCAAACCCCACCTCTTCCTCCGGTACATCGATGACTGATGTCCATTTCAAGCCCACCGACTCCCACAGCTACCTAGAATACACCTCCTCCCACCCACCCTCCTGCAAAAATTCCATCCCCTATTCCCAATTCCTCCGCCTCCGCCGCATCTGCTCCCACGATAAGACATTCCACTCCCGCACATCCCAGATGTCCAAGTTCTTCAAGGACCGCAACATTCCCCCCACAGTGATCGAGAACGCCCTTGACCGCGTCTCCCGTATTTCCTGCAACACATCCCTCACACTCCGCCCCCACCACAACAGCCCTAAGAGGATCCCCCTCGTTCTCCCACACCACCCTACCAACCTCCGGATACAACGCATCATCCTCCGACACTTCCGCCATTTACAATTCGACCCCACCACCCAAGACATTTTTCCATCCACACCCCTGTCTGCTTTCCGGAGAGACCACTCTCTCTGTAACTCCCTTGTTCGCTCCACACTGCCCTCCAACCCCACCACACCCGGCACCTTCCCCTGCAACCGCAGGAAATGCTACACTTGCCCCCACACCTCCTCCCTCACCCCTATCCCAGGCCCCAATTGACATTCCACATTAAGCAGAGGTTCACCTGCACATCTGCCAATGTGGTATACTGCATCCACTGTAACCAGTGTGGCTTCCTCTACATTGGGGAAACCAAGCGGAGGCTTGGAGACCGCTTTGCAGAACACCTCCGCTCAGTTCGCAACAAACAACTGCACCTCCCAGTCGCAAACTATTTCCACTCCCCCTCCCATTCTTTCGATGACATGTCCATCATGGGCCTCCTGCAGTGCCACAATGATGCCACCCGAAGGTTGCAGGAACAGCAACTCATATTCCGCCTGGGAACCCTGCAGCCTAATGGTATCAATGTGGACTTCACCAGTTTCAAAATCTCCCCTTCCCCAACTGCATCCCTAAACCAGCCCAGTTCGTCCCCTCCCCCCACTGCACCACACAACCAGCCCAGCTCTTCCCCCCCACCCACAGCATCCCAAAACCAGTCCAACCTGTCTCTGCCTCCCTCACCGGTTCTTCCTCTCACCCATCCCTTCCTCCCACCACAAGCCGCACCCCCATCTAACTACTAACCTCATCCCACCTCCTTGACCTGTCCGTCTTCCCTGGACTGACCTATCCCCTCCCTACCTCCCAACCTATACTCTCTCCACCTATCTTCTTTACTCTCCACCTTCGGTCCGCCTCCCCCTCTCTCCCTATTTATTCCAGTTCCCTCTCCCCATCCCCCTCTCTGATGAAGGGTCTAGGCCCGAAACGTCAGCTTTTGTGCTCCTGAGATGCTGCTTGGCCTGCTGTGTTCATCCAGTCTCACATTTTATTATCTTGGAATTCTCCAGCATCTGCAGTTCCCATTATCTCTCACTGGGGTATATGTCCCAAAGACACTGACCCTCACTGGTGTATCGGGTCCTCCAGACACTGACCCTCACTGAGGTAATGGTCCCATAGACACTGAATCTCACTGGTGTCTAGGTCCTATAGACACTGACTCTCACTGAGGTATAGGTTCCCTCGACACTGACTCTCACTGAGGTATAGGTCCCATAGACACTGACTCTCACTGGGGTATAGGTCCTATAGACACTGACTCTCACTGAGGTATAGGTCCCCTAGACACTAACTCTCACTGGGGTATAGGTCCAATAGACACTGACTCTCACTGGGGTATAGGTCTCATGGACACTGACTCTCACTGGGGTATAGGCCCAATAGATACTGACTCTCACTGGGGTATAGGTCCCCTAGACACTGACTCTCACTGGGGTATAGGTCCCATAGACACTGACTCTCACTGGGGTATAGGTCCAATAGACACTGACTCTCACTGGGGTATACGTCCCATAGACACTGACTCTCACTGGGGTATAGGTCCCCTAGACACTGACTCTCACTGAGGTATAGGTCCCCTAGACACTGACTCTCACTGGGGTATAGGTCCTATAGACACTGACTCTCACTGGGGTATAGGTCCCCTAGACACTGACTCTCACTGGGGTATAGGTCCCCTAGACACTGACTCTCACTGGGGTATAGGTCCCATACACACTGACTCTCACTGGGGTATAGGTCCAATAGATACTGACTCTCACTGGGGTATAGGTCCCATAGACACTGACTCTCACTGGGGTATTGGTGCCACACACATTGAGTTTCAATGGGATATGGGTCCCATACACATTGACTCTTCCTGGGCACTGGCTCTCCCTCGGGTACAGTTGGATAGATGTTGACTCTCATGGAAGTATAGGTTCCCTGGGTATTATCCATGAGTGTGCGTGGATAGTGGGAACCAAACTTTCGGTCAGTTATCACTCAGTTTTCCAACTTACTGACACACAGAAACTCTCCCTGGGAAGAAACCTTTCATCTGCACCATGTGTGGGAAAGAACTTGCGCATTCATCTACCCTGCTGACATATTAAGGAGGTCACAGTGAGAAGAGAGCTTTGAAGTACCCCCAGATACCTCAACATTTGCAACCCATTGATTTTCCATCATGAGGGCATGGATAATTCAAACTCAGGAGTCCTGGCCAATTCTGCCAGGTGCACTCTCTCTCCCTAATTCAGAGGCTTTCAGCCCAAGTTGTTCACCTGCCTTTTCTCTGCCATGCCAGCCCCTTGCTTGCTGTTTATGGAGGGATACAGGGTGTGGGACCATAAAGTGAGAGAGGGAAGAGGAATCAGGTTCATAAAAGCATAAAATTCTGGCAACATTTGAGTATGTTGGGCAGCACCGTGAAGAGAGAAATAGGGTTGAAATTTCAGATCAATGACTGTTCACCAGAACTGGTAAAGAATCATAGAAACAGGCCCTTCGGCCCAACAAGTCCATACCAACCCTTGGACCATCCCGCCCAGACCCGTTCCCCTATACCCAACACACCCCTGAACACTGTGGACAATTTAGCATGGCCAATCCACCTAACCTGCACATCTTTAGACTGTAGGGGTAACCAGAGCACCCAGAGGAAACCCACGCAGACACGGGGAGAATGTGCAAACTCCGCACAGACAGTTGTCCGAGGGTGGTATCAAACTCGGGTCCCTGGCACCTTGAGACTACAGTCCTAACCACTGGGCCACCGTGCTGAGATATCTTATGCCTCAAGCAAGGGAAAGGGAATGAAGAGAAAGGAAAGTGTGTAATAAAGTGGAGGGAAGGGCAACTTTGACCAGGAAGACAATTGAGGGTCACGGGGAAAATGCAGAAAAAGTGGATATGAGCAATGTCAGGTCAGCCATGATCCTAGTGAATGGTGGAATCAAGTGGTGGAATGGCCTACTTCCCTTCCTATTTCTTATGGTCTTACGGTAATTAAGTAACAAAAGAGCTGATTGTGGAAAGCAAAAGTGGGTGAGAAAAGAAATAAAAGATGGGTCCAGAGGAAGTGGAAATGGCAACAGCAAAGTCATTACCAGGAAATGTTATCTGAGATGATGAACACAGTGATTACAGTCTGAAATTAATGAATTCAGTGTTGAGTTCAAAAGGGAGTAAAGTGAATTCATAAAGGAGAGTTGTTCCTCAAAGGATATGGGAGCATGGGTATTTGGACAAAATGGGGGCTAAAGAAATGGACAATTCCAAGTATGATGGGGAGAGTGGGTTTACATGGTTATTTATCTGGGGACCTCAGGAATTGTGGTGGTATTTATAGGGACATGCCCAGTTATGTTGTGTTATTTTGTCAGTCATCCTGAGTTTGAGGGTGATGTGTCCGGAGAGCCAGGGTGTGTGGAGGGAGCCCAACAGGCAGCAGTATTGATGGATGGAGCCTGATTATAGAGATATTTAGGCGATTTTAATAGAAGGAGCCTGATTATGAGGTTGGTATTAATGGGAGCAGATTAGGAAAACTGATGTCCTGCATTGATACCTTCTGTAGCCAAGCTGCCTCCACACCCACGTGAACCTCTCATACCCAAGCTCCTCTGAGTAACATCCCTATGTGCCAGGGGAATGCAGATGGCCAGCAGTCATGGGGGAAATTTAGAAAAGGGAGCTGAGGTTGCTTAGGCACTGCAATTTCACCACCTTCCTGTGTCTTCTTCTCTTGAACAGAAACTGACTCGGAAGCAATGCCATCAACAGGAGGCCCTCTGGGAGCTGCTGAACACAGAGGTTGCCTACATGAAGAAGCTGCGTGTTATCACAGATGTGAGTCTCTGTCCTGCCCTCCTATTGGCACACGGGTAGAGTACCCCAGGGGTCAGTGGATAACGAAGTGAAACTGCCTGATTCTGTAAAATTACTGTCGTCAGCCATTGCTCAGTCCCTTGTCCATTGTAAGTGGTATGAGGTTGTGCTTATGGTCCTAACTGGACAGATCATCACTTTGTGATCTATCGATCTACCTCATACACACAAAAAGCACATCATCAATGGTCTGTTTGGGTGAAACTCTCAATTCAATCGAAAGCTCATCTTTTTGAATTTTTTAATGTATTATTTCAATGGAAGGGGTTGTCACTGCAAAGCCAGTACTTGTTGCCTGTGCCTTAAAAGCACTTCAGCAGAGGGCTTTATGAGATTATGTCAGAGGGCAGTTAAGAATCACTAACATTTCTGGGGTTCTGGAGTCGCAATATAGCAGAGAAACTCAGGTCATACTTACTCTTGAAGGTGCTGACTCTTGCCACGATACAGCTCCTCCCCCCCTCCTGAAGGTGCTGACTCTCCCCAGGGTACAGCTCCCCCTCCCCTCCTGAAGGTGTTGACTCTCCCGGGGTACAACTCCCCCTCCCCTCCTGAAGGTGTTGACTCTCCCGGGGTACAGCTCCCCCTCCCTTCCTGACGGTGCTGACTCTCCCCGAGGTACAGCTCCCCCTCCCCTCCTAAAGGTGCTGACTCTCACTGGGGTACAGCTCCCCCTCCCCTTGAAGGTGCTGACTCTCCCTGGGGTACAGCTCCCCCTCCACTCCTGAAGGTGCTGACTCTCCCTGGGGTACAACTCCCCCTCCCCTCCTGAAGGTGCTGACTCTCCCGGGGTACAGCTCCCCCTCCCCTCCTGAAGGTGCTGACTCTCCCTGGGGTACAACTCCCCCTCCCCTCCTGAAGGTGTTGACTCTCCCTGGGGTACAGCTCCCCCTCCCCTCCTGAAGGTGCTGACTCTCCCTGGGGTTCAGCTCCCCCTCCACTCCTGAAGGTGCTGACTCTCCCGGGGTACAACTTCCCCTCCCCTCCTGAAGGTGCTGACTCTCCTGGGGTACAGCTCCTCCCCCCCTCCTGAAGGTGCTGACTCTCCCGGGGTACAACTTCCCCTCCCCTCCTGAAGGTGCTGACTCTCCTGGGGTACAGCTCCTCCTCCCCTCCTGAAGGTGCTGACTCTCCCGGGGTACAGCTCCTCCTCCCCTCCTGAAGGTGCTGACTCTCCCGGGGTACAACACCCCCTCCCCTCCTGAAGGTGCTGACTCTCCCGGGGTACAACTTCCCCTCCCCTCCTGAAGGTGGTGACGCTCCCGGGGTACAACTTCCCCTCCCCTCCTGAAGGTGCTGACTCTCCCGGGGTACAGCTCCTCCTCCCCTCCTGAAGGTGCTGACTCTCCCGGGGTACAGCTCCTCCTCCCCTCCTGAAGGTGCTGACTCTCCCGGGGTACAACTTCCCCCTCCCCTCATGAAGTGCTGAGTCCCCCTGGGATTCACTAATTTCCCGTTCACCAATCCATCAATATGAATGATTTTTGCATGAGGTTTCCTGTGAGCTCAGTGCTGGCCTGAACTGGATGTCATTGCTTAGACAATGCATGTCTCTCACTTTGAGTCTCCTCACTTCTAGCTTTTCCTGTGCTGCCTGATAAACCTGCAAGAATCGGGTCTGCTGACTGAGGTGAGGCTGTCTTCTTTCACATTGATCAAACCAAAAAGTTCATCACTTTTGTTGATAGTGAACAATGTATATGGAGCAAGATCACCTTCCCAGGATGCAACATTTCCTGGAAATGTAGCTAAACCATGGTATTGCCTATACTCTGGCCCTGGTTATCGCCTGTATTCCATCCCTGGATATTATGTGTACATAGGTGTTTATGTTTGCCTGTGTACAAGGTCTGGTTATTATCATTGCATTGTCCTAATGTTTACTTGTATATTGGCTTTGGTGTTTGTCTGTATACTAATGCTGGCATGTGCCAGTGCACTGGGCCTGATGTGTGCTTGTACATAGGCTCTGATGTTTGACTCGATTGATCCTGGTGTTGGCCTGTACACTGACCCTTGGTGTTTGCCTGTACTTCAGCCTTGGTGTTCGCCTGTTCACTTGTTGGTGGTTACCAGTACTGTGGCCCGAGTTATCGTCTGTACACAGACTCTAGTGATTGTCTGTACACAGATGTGAGCATTTGATTATTGAATGTGAAATACTGAGAACTAACTTTACCCATGGTGCCATGCAGGTGGAGCCGAAGAAACTGTTCTGTAACGTGCAGGAGATTATCCAACTGCACCAGAAGCTGTGGCAAGAGGTGATGACTCCAATGTTGCAAGCATCCAGGGAAAGCAAAGCACTACTCAACCCCATCTATTTGCACAAGGGATTCAAGACAGTAAGTCACATGTGACATACAGGCTGACGGCGGATGGTAGGGTTGGGCTGGTGCAGTTAGATGCGTTCAGTACTCATCAGGAGCTGGTGGTACATCTGCTGGACTATGGTGAGCAATAAGATGCAGTTGACTGTGTCTCTCTCAAAGTGTCTCAATGCTGGTGGGACAAGCCATTGCTAAGCTACTGTGTACCTACAGTTCTACATCCCACCATCTGAGACACGCACAAGCTGCAGCAATACACCATCTGTTGGTGCGACAATATTCACTGCCTGGCCTTCCTGCTGTCAACATGGACAATGCAGTGCTGTAGGTGAAGGCCAATAATGAGGGCTCTGTAGAGAAGGAGGACAGTGAGATTGAAAAGAAATGGGAAGACCCATTACTCATAGAACCAGAGTGGCCTTCCATGTGCAAAAGCCCAGAAGCTGCGCATTTTAATCAACTCTAAATTTCTCTCTGAGATTAGTCTCAACATCAAAACTAGGCCCCAGTTAGCCAAACCTAAAGGGAATCTCCTTGTTTGGTTATAATTTGCACAAATAGCGCACACTGTTAGCGCTCACATGCTAGACAACGTCTGTATTAATTATTTGTTTCTTCCCTTCACTCTTCACAGTTTGATGTGCACTTTAAGCCTTATATCCAATACTGCATGGAGGAGGAGAGCTGCATGGAATACATGAGAAACCTTCTCCGTGACAACGAACTCTTCAGGGTCTATATAACGGTCAGTGTCATCCAGCCACCTCTCCCTGCTCCAAGTGATAGGATAGGGAGTGGACGGGGAGGGTTTCACAGATTTGCTGTCGAGGCTACAGAAAGAGATAGTATCCAGAGGCAGAGAGGTTAACAGAGTAGCACTGAGAATGAGGCAGTGTGCTCCCCCTGTCTAATTACTTTTGTGTTCATTTGCAGTGGGCAGAGACTCATAAACAGTGTAACCGCCTCAAGCTCAGTGACATGTTGGTAAAACCTCATCAACGACTCACCAAGTATCCGCTGCTTCTCAAGTCTATCCTCAAAAAAACTGACGATTCTCACGCCAGGGATGCCATCGTTTGCATGGTACGTACACCTTGTAGTCACAGTCACTGACACCCAGTTGATCCTACTCATGCTGTTGGCCACAGTCAGCCACGCTCATTCACTCATGATCATTATCACATGATGTACACGCTTCATTCTATTGGTTTCACTCATGGTGCCATTTTTGCACACATTGTTTGTCGGATCCATGCTCTAGGTCAGGCTGTGCCTGTCAGTCATGCTTATCATTGCCCTCTAGTACTCACCCCTTTGATAATTGTCTTGCTCTGTCATGCCTTCACCCATGGTCACATTGCCAATTATGGTCCTGCTGTGGTTTGTGGATACTAGCTTGGACCCAGTCTTGTCTCTATAGATGGTAATCCTTATCTATCCATAGTAGCTGGTATTTGACTTGGTCAAACACTCTGAGCCCATCCAATGGCTCTGAGACCTGTGATTCATTTGGGCTGTCTCTTTGGACCTTAACACGAATCGTTCTTTCATCTCCAGGTCAGTTCCGTTGAGAGTTTCATCGCGCATGTGAATTCCCGAATGCATCAGCGGCAGGAGCAACAGAAACTGGCAGAGATTATCAATCGTATTGATTCTTATGAGGTGGTAGATGGGAGCTCAGATGAAGTGGAAAAGGTAAGCGAGGCAGTTGGCAGGAAATTGAAGCACAGAGAGGTGAGAGAGAGTAATGAAAACAGGGGGACATAGAGAAATACTGAGGCATGAGAGAGAGTGAGCCATGGTGGGGGGCAGTGAAGCCTTTAGATGTTTCATGAAGCAAGTTACCTTTCCCTTCTGCAAAGGTTAAAGGTCAGAGTAAACCATCCTTTCCCATAACTTGGTATAGGACTAAGTCTGGTTTATCATTAAAAAGTCGGAATAGGAGCAAATCACAAGCTTCAACCAGCCTTGTCAGAGTCTTACTCTGTTGGCTCCGTACATTCTTTCTTCAGCTTAGAGCAAAAAACATACAATGATAATTTTGTAATTCACAATTTCCCGAGTATTAAAATGGCTGAGTACAGGCCCCATTGATCCCCTTAGCTATCTCTAGTATTGAAAGGATACTTTACTGATTTTTTAAATTTGTACTTGGGAATTCGGCTTCACTGGTTAGGCTGGCATTTATTGCCCACTCCTTGTTATCTTTGGGAAAGTTAGTGGTGAGCTGTCCTCTTGAACCACTGCAATCCTTGAAGTGTATGGACTCACACAATGCTGTTAGGAAGCAGTTCCAAGATTTTGACTCAGACTTAATAAAGTCACAGTGATTTAGTTTGAAGTCAGGATGGGTTGTGATTTTGTGAGGAGTTTGCAGGTGATAGTGTTCCCTGTATCTCCTATCCTTGTCCTTCTGATATTACAGGTTATGGGCTTGGAAGGCACAGTCAATGGAGCATTGGCGAGGTGCTGCAGTGCATCTTGTAGGTGTTACACACTGCAACACTGTGCATTGCTGGGAAAGATGGGATGGCAGTCAAGTCAGCCTCTCTGCCCTGGATGGTACCAAGGTCCTTGAGTGTTGTTGGAACTGCACTCATCCAGACCAGTGGAGAGCATTTCACCACTCTCTTGACTTGTGCCTCATAGGTGGACAGACATTGGGGAAAAAGGGACAGAGTTACGCGCTACAGAATCTTGAGCTTGACTTTGTAGCCGCAGTACATTTACAGTGTCTAGTTAATGGTGACCCCCAAGAGGTTGATAGTGGGGGAATTCAGCAATTGTAGTGCCATCATGGAGCGATGGTTGGCGTTTCTCTTAGTGGAGATAGTCATTGACTGGCAGAGTTCAGGGGCATGGAGTTCCGCAATCAGTACAAGGATCTGTATTGTTCACCATTTGCATAAATGATGTAGACTTGGGAATTGAATCACACAGAAGTTGGGCAATTCTGAGAACTAGAACAATACACAAGGTGATGGGTACAGCTATTGCCAATTGAATTTGAACGTTAGATACGCGTGAGGGAGTTCAGTTCAGTCGACAGCATCAGCAGGCCACTTACTTTTTGAAAAGACTAAGTATCTAAATGGGGTAGTGAAGCAGATAAATTCAGAGATACAGATGCACAAACCAGGCCTCAAAATTCGTGGGGATTGCATGCAAACCTGCCTCCAGAATCCTCAAATTATATTGATGATCTTCTCACAGAGTGACCAGTCCGAGAGCAGTCATCCTCATAATTAAAATAGAAGAAAATGGTGTAGAGCTGCTCACATAAGTTAATAATGAACCTGTCAGGAGCAAAGGTGGGAGACAACTAGCCTCTGATTAGAGGAACAGCGTGAGTGGCAGTACTGACGAAACAGGGGCCAGAATAGGAAGCAAGGCTGTCACAAGGGAGCAAGGCCAAAGGCTGGGGAGTCTGGCCTGGGACCTGTGGGTTTACAGAGGCTGCAAAGTCGAGAAAGGAGAGCTGCAGAGGGGGAAATGATTAGGGAACAGAGCTGTGGATGAGGAAGGGGACAGGTAGAAGTGTTGTGGAAAAGGCCCTGCACAAAGGTAGGGGTAAAGTGCTGCAATGTGAGGACAAGGTCGAAGAGTTGCAAAATGAAAAAAAAAGAAGCAGCATAGGAGGGGTGACAGTTTATAAAGTCAGGAGAGGGGCTAGAAAGGGTATTGGGGGTTTGAAATGTGGTATGTGGGGCTGCAAATGATAGGGAGGTTCTGAAAGGAGTGATGGACTATATCAGGGAAATACAATTTTAAAATTCCAGTTCAGAAGTACTTAGCTAACTGGGTACAAGAAGACTGAGATAACGATTTCCTTGCAACTTGATGTGGAATCTCCAGGTTAAAGTTGCAGAAGTTTAGGAGCTATTATATGGGAGAAAATGACTTGGATGTAATTGTGATGAACACTGTGTCAATTGTATAATTTAATGTTCATTAAACATATTCAAAAAGATTTGCATTCATGAATTAGCACATCTCAAAGTGATTTGCATTTTATGAATTATTTGAAATGCAGTGACTGTTTGAGAGAAACGTAACAGTTTAGGTACGATCCCCATCAATCTGCAGATAGCATGTGTTGGCAATGGATTTTGGTGCATTACAGTGTGTCAGACATTTTTTTTCAAAATATCATTTATTGCCAACTTCTGCCTGTTGACGTTTGTTGATTTAAATGCAGTAGTATCTATGAGATTTGTGTCTTCTCTGAGTGTTCAGGCTTTATGTGTAAGGAGCAGTGATAATTGTTAGGGATATTGAGGAATACTTCTAATTCTGTTTTTCAAGGTGTCCAAATCACCCATATGTCAACACAAGTGCAGGGGCACTGTTACTAAATGACTGCGTCTCCTCATGACGGAGTTAGACATTGATAAAGGATCCCTGAAAACCAAAAAGTAACCCCTGAAAATCAAAACATAGCTCTCAAATCTCAAGAGAAGCTCTTGCAACAAATATATACATTGAGTCCTTTTAACATCCATTAATTTACTGAAATTATTATTAGCCACTTCTGAGAGAATATGATGACATTGCAGGGGAGCCCAGAACTTCTGCTGTGAATGTGTCTAGACTGCCAGGTTCTGATATAGCATGCGAGCAGCGGTCACAAGTCAATCAGAGTCTTTGTCATCTTTGTCAGCAAAGCAGCCAGGTTCTAACAGGGCTTTTTGCTGTGTTAGGCACTGAAGGAGTTCTGCCACTTAGACCTGATGGCTCCGATGCTCGGTACTTCACCTGACCATACTCGGCAACTGCTGCTCGAGGGAAGCCTGAGAATGAAAGAAGGAAAAGACAGTAAGGTGAGCCAACACTTGAGAGAAACTGAGGGGTTAAGAGCATTGGAGGGACTTGGGTGAGTCTATGGTCAAAATGCTTGGCCACAAATTATCTTTTCAACCATCTCCCCTTGGTTGCTGTGTTTGTGTTTATTGTCTGAATGCTGAATTGCTGGCTGCCCTCAGTGTTCACTGCGTACAAGAAGTTCCACAGCAGTGCTTTGTTTTTTTTGGTCTCTGGGTTTCTCAATGTTTACTCACTGGGTTTCTTAATGTCCAATTTTTCTCAGTCTGTGGGTTTCTTGGTTCAGTTTTCAGTCTCTGGGTTTCTCAGTTCAGTTTCTCAGTCTCTAGGCTTCTCACTGTCCTATATTTTGGTTCTCTACCTTTATCAATATCCAATTTCTTGGACTGTGGGTTTATTGGTCTAATTTCTCAGTTTCTCGGTCCAGTTTCTCAGTCTCTGGGTTTCACGGTCTCTGGGTTTTCCAGGTCCAGTTTCTCGGTCTCTGGGTTTTTTGGTCCAGTTTCTCAGTTTCTGTGTTTCTCAGTGCAATTTCTCAGTGTCGGGGTTTCTCACTGTCCTGTATTTCTGTCTGTGCGTTTATCAGTGTCTGGTCTCGCAGCGTGTGGGATTCCTGTAAACAGTCACCGGGTTTCTGAATTTCTTAGCATCCAGACTTGTCATGCGTTTGGTCCCTTGGTGTCTCTGTCTGCACGCTGTTGGGTGGGATCATCCCCGACGTTTACTCCACAATCACTTTCTGTTACAGATGGATGTTTACTGTTTCCTCTTCACGGATATTTTCCTTATCACCAAACCAGTGAAGAAGATAGAGAAGACTAAAGTAATCCGTCAACCATTGTTAGTGGATAAAATAATTTGCAGGGAACTGAGAGATCCCGGTGAGTTTCACCAAAACTCAGAGTATTCCATCATAGTCCTTTCTTGTACCTTGTAGATCCAGGGAAAGCTTTGGGAAGTCACGGAGGAATTGTTTGCAAAATAATATCCAATATCCAACCTGCTCTTGCACACATAATATCGATGCAGCAGTTAAGTTTCTCGGCAGTGGGAGACTGAACAATGCTGATGCCATTGCAAAGTGGTGAATAGACTCTTTCTCCATGGGGAGGTCAGTGTCTGACACTAGTGCAATCTGAATCTTACTTGTTACACATCAGCCCAAGCATGAATGTCAAGCACATCTCAATGAATGTGGGCCTAGGCTGCTTCAGCAACCAAGGAATGGAGCTGAATATTTTTGCTTGTCATCAGAATCCATCCCAACATCTTCAGTTACAAAAACATGTGTGTTTCAGGACACATTTAGAGCATGCGTCTCTGTTTCTGTTTTCTATTTCTCATGTTTAACAACACCAATTCCTAGGCTCCTTCCTGCTGATTTACCTGAATGAGTTCCGCAGTGCTGTCGGTGCCTTTACCTTTCAGGCCAGTGTGACTGCGCAGTCCAGAGCATGGATTGAGGCCATATTCAATGCTCAGGTAATGGGCGACTGATAGGGAGGAGCTCTACCTGCAGGGGGTGGGGCGGGGGGGGGAGGCGCGGTGTGGTGAGGGGATTCAATTCCTGAGTATACACTGATGCAAATCAAACAGAGAGTGGGTCACCGGTGTACTACAGCTATGTGGGAACCTCACGACAGCTCATCACCACATACACTTGTCCTGTGTATTGAAGTGTCGGTAAAGGCCAGTGAGCAGTTACATAGATTGACCTTTGACATTCACAAGGCTGAGTGTTCAACATCTTAAAGTAACAACAAAACATTGAACAAATCTTGCACATGTGCCTGACCATCCATTTAAAGCGGCTGATCTAACACACCTCCATTTTATTGAACAAACTAGAATCTTCTGGAGAGATTACGGCACCTGGAGACTGCGCAGAGACAGAGTCAGCTACCTAATGAAGAAGACGTGGAGAGTGGGATCTCATCAGCCCAGTCACCACCTCTTCTACACACGTACACTGACACCATACTTGATTCAGAGAACGTGTAAGTACGGAAACTTATCTCAGCCCCCTTCCTCAGGTTGTTACTGAGATCGGCTCACTCTCAGATGAGCTTACCCTTCAGGCTGTGTCTGACCTCAGTAATTCCCATCACACTCCAGTACAGGAAGGTGTCATTTATGTCATCCCACTATCTCCTCACACGCTCCCCGACTGATTTCTCAAATGATTGCGGATTCTGACGCTCCCTTCAAGTCTCCATTTCTATGTAATTCCTGATCTCACTGTTGAAGTTACCTTTTTCCAACTTAAGCTTTAAAATTCACCAATTTTAAGACTGTCAACAACAGAAATAGAACTGTCTTAATTAATGAAATTGTATTCATGATCCTGAAAGTTATACATGTTTCCTGCCCACTTTCTGTCTGTCTTATCTCTCTCTCCCTCTTTCTTTGTTCATCTCTCTGTCTCTCGCTCTCTGATGCCCTTTCCCCCCTCTTCCTTTTCTCCCATCCTTGATTCTCCCTTCCACCCACTTTTCTCTGATTGTCAATCTTCTCTTTTTCAGCAACTTTCTCTCTCTTTCTTAGCCTGTCTCTTTTATCCTTGTGCCTCTGTTTCCCCATCACCCTCTCTATTTCCCCATCACCCTCTCTCTTTCCCCATCACCCTCTCTTTCCCCATCACCCTCTCTCTTTCCTCATCACCCTCTCTCTTTCCCCATTTCTCTCTCATTCTTTCCCTATCACTTTCTCTCTTTCTCCATCACTCTTTTCTCCCCCAAGTTTCTCTCTCTCTCGTCCCTCTCTCTTTCGCTGTCTTGCCCCATTTCTCTTTCCCCATCTCTATCTTTCTCCTTGCCTATCTCTTGGACTGTCTTTACCCCATCTCTCCATCTCTCTCTTTCCCTGTCTCTCTCTCTCACCCTCTCTCTCTTTTTCCCCAACTCGCTCTCTTCCCCCATCTTTATCTTGTCCTGTCCCTCTCTCTGTATCTCTCTTGCCCCATTTTTCTCTCTTTCACACACCCCATTTCTCTCTTCCCCCATCCCTCTTTCCGTCTCTGTGTCTCTGTTGCCCCATCTCTCTCTCACACATTTCTCTCTTGCCCCATCCTTTTCTGTCTCTCTATCCGTCTTGCCCCATCTTTCCATCTCTGTATCTCTCTGGCCCCATCTCTCTCTCACCCCATTTCTCTCTTGCCCCATCTCTCTTTCTGTCTCTTATTCCATCTCTCTCTGTCTCTCTCTGGTGCTGTCTCTTCCTTGTTTTATTTATCCATTTCTCTGTTGCTTGCAGTCATCCAGACCGTGTGCCAGAGAGAGTTGCGGTAATGATTGATGTGAATGAAGATCTCTCCTCGCCTGACACAGAAAGAGCCACCTCTCAGTCAGACGATGCCTCATTCCAGAGTACAGGCTCCTCCAGCCCCCCAAGCCACTGTGGGGTCACCCCCTCTGGCCTCTCGATTCCCAGCACCAGAGGCCAGCTGCTGAAGACTGACGCCTCCCGCTCGGCCTCCGTGGACAGCGCTTACGGCACCTTGTCGCCGAGCTCCATGCCAGAGTTTGAGCGGCAGCGGCAGGAGTCCGTGGATGATGATGATGATGATGATGATGATGATGATGATGATGATGGCGCGTTGACTCCCCGACAGAGACCAGCCTCACCGCCAGCTCACTGCCAGAGCCTGGAGCAGCCCCTGTCTCTCAAACTCAATAACCTCAAATCAAAGTCAGAGACCAACCTTCACCAGCTCATTTCCCCAGAACCCTGTGTACAGAGTCAGTCACCCCTGAGTAGGAGCCTGACTAAACTCTGTGTGCCCACTGAAGGAGGAACATTCCAGCTCTGCACCAGTCAGACCATGCTCCCCGCTCCTTATTCCTCCACAACCACCAAAGTGATGGAAGTTCTCAGACGGGCAGAGGCTCAACAACGGAGGACGGGCCCAAGCCCCAGCTCCCTCGGGAGGGCTGTGGACACCAGTGACAGTGAGCTGTCTGAGGAGGGGGAGCTGAACTGTGCGGCACCCTCTGTAGATGCACCACGTTTGGAGCCAGGCTCTGAGCCCCATGCGTTGTCACCCTCCGACACAGAGACTGAGTGTAACTCTCTGTCTGGTACAGACGAACAGCTCATGGACCCTCCCGGCCAGGCCGGCGGGCAGCTGAGCGGCAGCAGTCCATCGGAACTTTCCAAACGGACAATGTCGGGCCCTCAAGCTGGGCAGCATCGCAAACTGACCCTGGCCGAACTGTACAGAATGCGGACCAGCCTGCTGCTAAACTCCACACTGACTGCATCGTACGTCACTGTCTGCTGAGGGGCTGAGGGGTGGAAGGAGTCTGGAGACGGAGTTTGAGTGGGAGCTTACAGCTGAGGAAGCAATGGGGAGAGAGGTGGAATGGGGTGGTGGTGAGAAAGGGCTGGGAATGGGGATAAAGGTAACAGGAGCTGAAGTGGGGAGGGGGGGGTGCAATATCACTGAATTTCTTTTATTCCTGTGGACACTCAGTAAGTCCTCTTTCCAAGTACTGTGTCTGCTCTCTCATGCCAGTGTTTGTAGGTATTAAACCCTGTAAACCAGACGAATCCTTTCCAATCCCCGATCCATCAGTGCATCCATCTCCCCTGAGAATTGGGAACATAGTTGGCCTCAGTGCCCCTGGGTCACTCCAAAAGGAGTGAGCAGCCCAATGGATAACAAGCTAGGGATGGCTGCTGGAAAATGAGCAATGAGCACAGGGACATAAGTGGAGCCTTCAGTGTCAAACAGTCTGTACAAGCTGACTGTACGAGCGCTCATACTTGGACTGCTGCTGTGTTAGGTGCCAGAGAGCAAAGCCATGGCAATCTTATCATTGTTAAATTTCAGCATTTCCTTGGTGATTTTAATTTAAATACACGTTCGTTCATAGGCTGTGGGTGTCACGGGCAAGACCAGTAACTGCTTCTGGTCCCTAATTTCCCTCCAGCTGATGGTGAGCCACCTTCTTGAACTGCTGAGTTCACGCGATATAAGCACCCCCACCCCCTCCCCCTCCCCCCCCCCCCCACCCCCCACCACCACCACCACCACACTGTGCTTTTAGGGAGTGGGTTCCAGGATTTTGACCCAGCGACACTGAACGGCGGTAATATATATCCAGGTCAAGGTTGTCTGTGACTGGCAGGGAAACCTGCAGGTGCCAGTACTCCCATGTATCTGCTCTTGTCCTTCTGGGTGTCAGAGGTCACAGGTTCCAACTGATGTTTGATCAGGTACCACATGTTGATAAGACCCCCTGGCATTTGGGGATTCGCTAACTATTTAGAAGCCAGAGTCGGATAAAAGAGACGTTTTCGGGATGGCTAAATGGTAGGTAATAGATTGCCATTAGCATCAGTGCTGGGACTGCGAGTATTATAATTAATATTCATGGCTTTGATGAAGAAAATAAACTTTGAGGTTGATACAAAAATCAGTGGGAGGGAAGTGGGGAGGAAGACAGCAAAGGTCTATAGAGGGATATAAACAAGTTAAGTGAATGGGCAAAAAGAGACTTGGGATGGGGTAATACAGAATGGAAACAGGCCCTTCGGCCCAACTTGTCCAGATTGACCTGATTTCCTAAACTGAACTAGTCCCATTTGCCTGTGTTTGGACCATATCCCTGTAAGTATTTCATATTCATGTATTCATCCAGGTGTCTTTTAAATATTGTAATTTTAACCACCTCCACCACTTCCTCTGGCAGCTCATTCCATACTCGCACTACTCTCTGTGTGAAAAAGTTGCCCCTTGGGTCACTTTTAAATCATTCCCCTCTGGGGAAATGTGAGGCTTCGCATTTTGGCAGGAAAAATAGAAGGGCTGAATATTTAAATTAAAGAATGACTGCAGAAACCTACAGAAGAAAGGATTCAGGGCCCTCATGTATGAATCACATAAGGTTTGCATACAGATTCAACAGGTACTTGAGGAGGCAAATGGAAAGTTTGACCTTTATTTCAAAGGGAACGGTATATAAAAGTCTGAAGTCTTGAAGATTTCCGGGGTGGGGGGTGTCAGGGTTTGGTGGGGGGTGGGGGGTGGCTCTTGATAGAGTGGAAGCCAAGAGGCATTTCTTCTTGTGGAAGAGCCTGGAACCAGAGAGCATTATTTCAGATTAAGGCCCCACCTATTTAAGACAGAGATGAGATGGAATTCTTTTCTTTTAGAGGGTGATGAATCTGTGGAATTCTTTACCACAAAGGACTGTAGAAAATGGCTGAGATAGAAATGTATCTCTCAGTAAGGAAACTAGTATGGGGATAAGGCAGGCCAGTGAATGGTGGAACAGACGTGATGGCTGAATGGTCTACCTCTGTGCCTATGTCTCTTGGTCTTATGGTCTTATTTGGGAAGTGTTGCTAAAGAAGGCATGGTGAATTGCTGCAGCGCCTCTTGTAGATGTACACATTGCAAAACTGTGCACTGACAGTGAAGATGGCAGATGGTGTACTGATCAAGCAGATTGCTTTTTCCCAAAACTACCAAGTTTCCATGAGTACTGTTGGAGCCGAACGCATCCAGGCAGTGGAAAGTATTCAGTCATTTTCCTGACCTTGTCTTATGGATAGTGGACCAAAGCTTTGGACAGTCTGGAGATGAGTCACTCATTGCAGAATGCCGGTCCAGCTAAGCTTCTGGTTGATAGCTGACTCCTCATATCTTGAAGATGAGAAGTTACTGGATGCCTGTGACCAGCGGTGTACCGCAGGGACTGGTGCTGGGTCCACTTTTATTTGTCATTTATATCAATGATTTGATGAGAAGTTAAGAAGCATGGTTAGGAAGGTTGCAGATGACAGAAAAATTGGTAGCATAGTTAACAGTACAGAAGGTAATCCATGATTACAATGGGATCTTTATCAATTGGGCCTGAGGGCTGAGATGTAGCAAATGGAATTTAATTTAGATAAATGTATGGTATTGCATTTTAGTAAAGTGAACAAGGGCAGGACTTATACAGTTAATGCTAGGGGCATGGGTAATATTTGGTTCTTTGAAAGTTGCATCAAGAATAGACAGGATGGTTAAGAAGGCATTTGGCACACTTGCCTTCATTGCTCAGACTATTGAGTATAGGAGTTGGCACATCATGTTGAGGTGAGGCCATTTCTGGAGTACTGTGTGAAGTTCTGGTCATGCTGCTGTAGGATGAATATTATTACTTTGGAGAGGTGCAGGAAAGATTTACATAGATGTTACCGGGACTGGAAGATTTGAGTTATGAGGAGAGGGTGGATAGACTGGGACAATTTTCACTGGAATTTAGGAGGTTGAGGGGGACCTTATAGAGATTTATAAAATCATGAGGGGCATACATGAGGTGAATAGCAAAGGTCATTTCCCCAGAGTGGGGGAGTTCAAAGCTAGGAGGCATATTTTTACGGTCAGATGAGAAAGATCAACTTTTTCACACAGAGAGTGGTTCATATGTGGAATGAACTGCCACAGGAAGTGGTAGATGCAGGAACAGTTATGACATTTAAAAGACATTTGGACAAGTACATGAATAGGAAAGGTTCAGAGGGAAATGGGCCATATACAGTCAAAAGAGACAAGTTAAGTGTGAAACTTGGCTAGCATGGATGAGTTGGACCGAAGGGGTTGTTTCTGTGCTGTATGGCTGCATGACACTGATATCAATGCCATTAAAGGTCATGTGCAGATGGTTAGATTCTTTCTCATTGGAGATCGTAATCATCTGACACAAACCTTTCTGACATCAGCTGGAGAGTATCGTGAGCAGAGGCTATATCATGTGGCTGAGCAAGCACAACAGCAAACATAGTAATAAGCAAACCAACCAGCAGGCCTCCCACTAAACACTCGCCTCCCTAAAGTGTTTTCCCCAACCCGTGCCCAAATTGTCTTTCTCCCTGCATGCACTGGTGCCTTTGTCCAAAAAGCTGTCTTTTCTCTTTAACCATACATTGAGCCTCACCCCTGCAGTATGTTAGCTCCCACCAACTTGCTCCTGTCACCATCCCCATGCCTTGGATATCATTCTCCATTCCTGAGTATCTTTCACATGTCACTCTGGTTCATATTCCCCTGATATAAGTCACCCACCTACTCTGACATCTACTCCCATCATTCAGTGTCTGCATCTTCCCCTGCAGAAATCTCCCCTCTTTTCTCTGTCCCTCCCCAACACAGACAGACAGATGGACACACACACACACCACAACACACAAAAACACACACGCACACACATATTGACACACAAAAGCACACACACACAGAGGCTCACGAACACAGACAGGCACACACAGACACGCAGAAACATACACACAGAGACAGACACCAACACACAAAAACACACACACACACACCACAACATACAAAAACACACACGCACATACAGACATCGACACACACATGCACGCACGCAGTCACATGCAGAGACAGACACCAACATACATAAACACAAACAGATGCACATACACACACATGTACACACACAGACACACAGAGACATACACACAGAGACAGACACCAACACGCAAAAACACACACACACATATTGACACACAAAAGTACACACACACACACAGGCTCACAAACACAGACAGGCACACACAGACACACAGAGACATACACACAGAGACAGACACCAACACACAAAAACACACACACACAAACATACACGCACACACGCAAACAAAATATCTTGTTCCTCAATTGTCTACCCCCAGATGTGTCTTTGAACTCCATGTTCTCCCTCCAACAGGTGTTTTCATCCAACACCCCCCCACCATCTCTTTTTCTCTTCTCCTATATTGACATGGGGCTTCGGCCCTCCAGTCGGTTGTCCTGTCCCTCTGTCTCCCTCTCTTCCCCTCAGAGATATCACCCTCCCCAGGTTTCAACACCCCCTTCCCAGGTGCTCTTTCCAACCCCTCCCCAGATATCCCCCTCTCCCCACAGATGCCTCTCACACTCTGCCCTCCACTGCCACCAGGTCTAAATGCCATCCCTTCTTCTCAATGTGTCTTCCTCCATGCAGGGGTCACTCCTGCCTTTTCCTCTCCCCACACCTTCTTCTTGCCAGCCCCCTTTCCTGTTGTAAGTGCCTTCCATCCTGCTTATTCTTCTGAAGATGTTATGTTATAAGCTGGGACAGAAGCATGTTATAAACTTACAGCACCAAAAGGGACAATATGACCCATTGAGCATCTGTTGATTCACTGAACCTTCTGGGTAATTGGTCCTGTTCTACGGCTCTTTCCATATAACCCTGCAAATGTCTCATTTTTAACTGTGTAATATTGAGCTGTTCTAATTTATTCTGAACAATCTCTTTGCTCCATTAACAGGGAAGTGTAGCCTTGCATTGGGCATGAGCAATGGGGCTTGGCTGGAACTCAAATGGATGGAAAGGCATGGAACGTGAACTTTGACCTTCTGAGGCACCACCATCATGATCCATGGAGCATTCCTGCACATGCTCAGAAAGGAGCTGAGAGTTCTGTCAATGCTTGTGGACCTGTTACAGAATCGGTGTGGAGAGCAGGCAATGAATGAACGTGGATGTAGAGCTGTGGGAGTGATGAATGTGTGTGTCAAGCTGGTGACCTGTCCCAACATTCACTCTTATGAGAATTAAAAATGCACCGTAACATTTTAATGTATAAAACAACATCCAGCTACCAGCGGTGTCTGGGCTGCCTGTTGTATGCGGCAATGAAAAGGAACCGAAAGTTTGAGTCCTTTCTCTGTTTCCATCTCTTTCCTCTCCTTTTGTTGATCTCTCTAAGCTCCCTGTTTTCTCCAGCTTCCTTCTCTTCTCCCTGTCCTTACTCCTCATCTTCTTCCCTCTTGACTTTCCTCCCCTCTCTACTACTGTCTCCTGTCCTCTCTCCTCCACTCTGTTGTCCCCAAGAGTCTCTCCCTCATCCCACTCCTCACTTGCTTCCAGAGAAGCCACATGTCTGAGTAAAGAATGGCACGGGCCAGCATGCGACTTTGTTAACTGTGAGCATATTGGTCTGTCCATTGGTCATGGGGTTGGCAGAGACCAAGGAGCGAGCCAGTGTCCCCACTCCAATGGAGAAAGAGATACTGATGCAGCTGATTGAAACTGCACAGGGCATCATGTCAGGTACTACGTGGCTGGCTTCATTGTCAGTCTGTGGTGAGTTAGCTGATCTGAGCTGGGTGGCCTGAGGGTGGGCGAAATGTTAGGGGGCTGATTCGCAATCCTCGGTGAGCACGCAGCCCCTGCCCCGTCCCCCCACTCCCCCGGTGTTAGGCAATGGGAAATCCAGCCAGGGTTCACGAACCACCCAGTGGCATGTTCACACCTGTGTGGATTTGCACATGGTCTCAATCACTGTCCGAACCCACACGAGGAAACTTCTCCACGCAGATTTCAAACTCTCAGTTATTCTAAGAATCTCCCACTGTCAGCTTCCCGCTTGTGTACTGAGCCGCTCCAAAAATGAAAGCCCCCTCACCAAACTGTTAACCCCTGAACATGGTGAAGACAAAAAGGACTTGGATAGTGGAGAACATTTCCTCTTGTTGATGTGCAGTTGCTGTTTGCTTCCCTTAAACCTGCAATATTGTTTATTCCCCTTAATAATGTATAAAGTTTCATATTTATTAAGCTTTTGTGTTTATTTTGTGTTTGTATACTGGCCATTGCATTTTGTGTTGAACTCTACTCATCATCCTCAACACCAACCATTTTCACTGCCTCCTATTATAAAGTCTGTCACTACTGTCTAAATGTATCTCTCTCTGTCTCTCTCCAACTCCTTCTATTTCTCTCCCCTTTCCATATTCTTGTCTCTTTCTCTTCCAATGTCTGAGTTTCTCTTACACTTTCCCCTATCTCTGTAGCTGTTCATTTCTCAAAATTTCCTTCTCTCATTTCTCCTGATTGACTGTTGCAGTCTCTGTTTCTCCTCTCTGTGTTTGTGTGTGTGTTTTCTCCTGTTTATCTGCTGTCAGGCACTAACTTCATCACTCTACCTATCCCCATCTCAGTCTTTCTATTTTTATCTGTCAGTGTCTCTGCTTCTCTCAGTCCGTCATTACCATGGGCTGTCTCCATTCTTTCTCTCCCTCTCTGTGTCAGAGTTTCTGGTCTTTTTAGACATCTCTGTGGCTCTGCCTGTTCCTGTCTCCTCCCCTTCACCCACTGCCTGTTTCACAATCTCTTATGAATATGAAAAAGCCACTTTTATCAGAAAGCTGGTGTTCTGAGTGTGTTTGCGTGCCGAACTGACAAACGGCTTCACTTAGATTTTGAGAATCAGCTCAAGGCCGAAGCTGGAGCTCAGTACCATGGGGACTGGTATGGGAACCAGGAGGAGCGGCTGGGTGTGGATCTGCATTGGGGTGAGTTATCAAGGTTGATTAAGAAGCAGGAACTAGAGAAACAATTTTAAACATAGTTGAGGTTGCTGTTGGAGTCTTTGGTATCATGTAAAACTGGCAAAATAATTTCTATGGCTTAGATTCATTTTTAATTTTTCCATTGAGTTTCACAAAGTACAACTTTATCCCATTAATTTCTGGCTGGTGAAGGTAAGGCCGCAATGCACTCAAAGCTTGGTCGGGCTTTTTCTGTCCATTTTGCCTCCCTGAAGTCTGTAAATTTTGCAACAGTGTGCTCTGACAATGATTTATACACAACCATGTGAACCACTCATAAACACGGGAAGCTTTCTCAAAAGGCCGGTTCGTTTAACTTGTCTTATTGCGTTTACCTTTCGATGGGGATCGGCTTGTGATTTAAGTGATTCAATGTTGATGTAGGGAATCAAATCAAAGCAGTAATCACAGGTTTAAAATAGGGAGACCAGGCAGAATTCTTATCTCCAGGCAACGCAAGTACTGAACCTTGTAACTCCTTTGAAAGTGACCTGTTTTCATATCTGGCAGGATGCAGAGCAGGCTGAAGTTATTGGGCTAAGCTACAGAACCATAAATACTCCACGGGTCTCCCTTTCTCACGGAAATGACTGCTGGAGTATTTTGGACTCAAATAGTTGCACTCAGAGACATCAATTTGTTTCAAAATCATAAATCCCAGAGTTTATTACTTACGGTCATTAAACGGGTGAAACCTCATTGCGCTAACCCCTAAGTCTATTCTTAGGTCGATCTGAAAACCACATTTGCTCTGTTCACAGAAGCCCGAGTGAAAGCGAACTGGTTAAATAATCACATTGACAGCGAACCAACTGTGAGAATTGGGCCCTTGTGGTTCACTATTTCCAATCCAAATTGGGTCATGTTGGTTTATTGACAGCATGGTGACAAGAACTGGGGTTGGTGCAGGCCACAATCACAGTCAAAGTCTGAGGAGAGGGCCCTACTGATCTGAGTGAAAGATCGCTGTCTCTGGCTAGCTGTGAGCAGACTCTTGACTAGGGCCGAATGATCAAGCCCCTGTACAGGTCTGAGTCTGAGGAAAGGTCTTTGTCCCAGACTGGATACATAAGCATGCCCTCGGTCTATTTGGTTTCAGACCTGGCAATGTCTCAGGTTAGGTGTGAGCGCAGTGAAATAACTCCACAGAGACCGGTACGAGCACAATACATGACACTGACCCAGCTAACACAGAGCTGGCTCCTAGAGTGAGCAGAACCTCTGACACTTCTGTCAATATCTGTCAGCCACGGCTCCCTGACTGGACCAAGTTAACAGCCCCAATCATGGAACTCATATTCTATGAGGTCAACCTGTCTGACGTCATTCCAATCACTGCATCTCTCCCCTTCTAAGTCCAAGACATACGCCTGATCTTTTTTCTTGTAACTGCTCCTAGGGTGTTTTCACACAGTCTGGTTTCTCTGATTCCGACTCAGATACTGGTGGCATTTACTGGATTATAGCCTGGTTCTTGCACCTGGAGTTTCTTTGGGTGATAATGGGATTGAGGCTGCGACATCTGCTGTGTCCACCTCACTGTGAAGAGTTTTCTTCATTGCTAGATCGAGGGGGAGGACGTACAGGTTCCGACAGCCTTTGTAGCTGTTCTGAGGGGCCGGGCAGGTTTTGTTCTTGCCCCGCTTGTGAGTTTGCAGCTTTCACACAGTCCACGTGCTTGTTCAGGACTGCCTCACCTACCTGAACTTTGTATGTCACAGGACCTGATCTCTTACCCATGCAGGGCCACTTCCATGGTTCCTACATGAAACCTCATCCCCTGAAGTAAATTGTCTCTCTCACTTAGAGTGAGAGAATTCCTGATACCATTTCACCCTACCCACCACCCCCACCCCCCCAGGTCTGGGAAGATCAGATTTAACCTGGTGAGGAATTTTCTCCCCACCAGCAACTCTGCTGGAGCTATCCCTGTAGTTGCATGAGGAATGGTCCTAGAATCAAACAGGAACTGGCACAGTTTGGTATTTCGTGAAGCTGGAGACTTCAAAGTTTGGACTGCTGTTTCTGCCAGACCATTGGACGATGGATGGTATGGAGCTATCCTTACATGCTAAATGCCATTTGACTTTGGGAAATACCTGAATTCCCTACTGGTAGATGATGGCCTGATGTCTGTGACCAACACTTTTGGGAGCCTGTGTATTGCAAACGTTGCTCGCAGCCTTTCTATCATCATCCTATGTTTGACAAATGAACTGTATGCACATCTAGAAATAATGGGAACTGCAGATACTGGAGAATCCAAGATAACAAAGTGTGCAGCTGGATGAACACAGCAGGCCAAACAGCATCTTAGGAGCACAAAAGCTGGCGTTTTGGGCCTCGACCCTTCATCAGAAAAAAAGGGTCTCGGCCCGAAACACCAGCTTTTGTTCTTCTAAGATGCTGTTTGGCCTGCTGTGTCCATCCAGCTCCACACTCTGTTATCTCTATGCACGTCCAACCACTGTTAATGTGTATCCTCAATGACTAAGAACACTGACCTCATGAAAGGGCTGGCAATGTCAGTGTGTAACCAAGTCCAGGGTTTACCCGGCCATTCCCATGAATGTGAGGACACTTCTGACAGTAATTTTTGACCTTGTTGCCACTCAGGGCACTGCCCCACCAACATGTCTATTTTGGCATACAATCCTGGCCACCAGACATAACCTCTTGCTAACATTTCATTTTGGAAGCCCATAGATGACCCTGGGGGGTTTCAGCCAGTATCTGGTGGGAACATTTATTCAGAACAATCACTCTTGCTCGCCATTACTATATGCCATCCTGTATGGTGATCTGGTCTCACTGGGTCCAGAAAGGTTTCAATTCTGTTTGTGATGGCCCCTCTGTTTCCCCCATCAGCACCAGTTGTTCTAGTTTTGCCATGATGGGATCATTTTACACTCTCAGCCTGATATTGTCAGTGACAAAAGGGTGTCCAGAAAGCTTCAAACCAGAATGGACTCTTCTAGTGGCGGCACCACCAAGATGTATCTGCCAGTGAGGGGCAGCAAGAGGCACCTGCATTTGCTACTTAGCCTCCTGGACGGTGTTCCAACTTGTAATTGTACTCACTTAGAATGAGAGCCCAACACTGAATTTGACCTGAAGCAATGGGCAGCATTGCCCGGTCTTCTCTGACTAGACCTAGCAGGGCTTTGTAGTCCGTTATTGTTAGAACTTTATGTCTGTAAAGGTCTCAGTGGAAGTATCTCACACCAAAGATGACTGCCAAACCTTCCTACTCTATCTGAGTGTTACCTTCATTTGTCATCAGCCAAAGTCCAGGAAGCATACACTGTCAGGCATTCCTCTGTGCTGGCCGAATGAGCAATACTAACCCGATACCATACGTGGAGGTTGCGCATGTCAGTATCAGACCTCACTTGGGATCGTAGTGGGCCATCTCCTTCAACAATAATAGCTTCTTCTTCATTCCCCTAAAGGCTATGTCTTGGCTACAAGGCCATTTCCAATGCTGCCCCTTTTTCAACAGCAGATATAAAGGTGCCAGGGTGGAGGACAAGTTACGTATGAACATTCTGTAATAATTCACCAAATCAAGGAAAGGCGTAACCTCTGGCACAGATGTGGGAGCCAGGGCACCTTTGATCACCATCACCTCATCTTCCAATGGGTGTACCCTACTCTTATTGACTCTGTAGCTCAAGTAGGTCACTTCAAGTACCTGGAACATACAGATTTCCCTCCTAAGGTGTACTCTAGCTTTGGAGAAATGTTTTAAGCACCATGTCGAAGTTGTCTAACTGCACTTTATTGGTCTTCCCAGGTATTAGCACATCACCCAGATAAATGGCGACCTGAGGTAGACCTTGTAAAATGTTCTCCTTCATCTTCTGAAAAATGACACAGACTGATGATACCCTAATTCGCAGTTTCGTTTATTGGTACAAACCCTTACGGGTATTAATTTTAGCATATGTCTGGGATCCTCATCTAACCTCAGGTGCAAATACACATGGTCATGTCCTGCTTCATGAAGAATAGGCCCCCTGCCAGCTTTGCATTTAAGTCCTCTGTGTGAGGGATTGGGTATTTATCCAGCTGTGAGAAGTAGGTTACCACTTGTTTAAAAGCCCCCACTAAGGCAAACCGACCCATCAGACCTCACAATCTATGCTACTTGAGCTGCACATTCCACAAACTGTACTGTTTTGATGGTAGCTTCATATTTCTGCCTCTATTTTTTCTCGTGAGGCAAATGGCACTGTGTGGGCCATGCAGAATCATGGGATGGCTTCAAGACAACAGGTAAGGTGGCCTTGGCTCCTTTGATACTCCCTAGACATTCCTGAAAACCTTCCTGGTATTTAATTCAGACCCCACTCAGGCAGACATTTGCTAATTGAAAATGTACCATTCAAATTGAATCTTTCTCAACCAGTTTCACCCCATCAGGCTTGGGCCTGAGCCTTATATTACAATCAGCAGTAACTGAACCAGCTGCTTCTCATATGAGACCAAAACCACAAAGTTGTACCCTTAATCTGTGAACATTCCCCAGTATAGGTTCACAGTCTAGCCGAGGTCTTATGCAAACTTAAGGGTTGGAATCCAGAGCAGGTTTTGTTAAAGATTGCTTCTGCCAGCACTGAAACAGCTGTGCAGCTATCAACCTCCATTAGAACTGGGTGACCATTTAACCAGACGTTTATTTGGAGTAGTTCGGATTTGAATGTTGCTCAGCAATTTAACTGTTCCAGCCCAGATGTAGATGGGCTTTCCAAGGTGTGTACTCTCCTGGATACCAGCCTGTGAGTACTCTTACTCAATTTAGGTCTCATGGGACTGTTTTTCTGTCTCGAGTCCGCATATCAGCAGCAACTACAATGGTTTGCCAGTCCAGACCCTGAAGATGTTAATCATTTGGCTGAGGCGTTGCTTTGTTTTGGGGTTTTGCTGTGTGCTGACCCAGAGTGCCTCTGTTCAGGTTATGTCCTGACTGGGATTATGCAAGTACCTTTACTCAAATAGTGTCCCCCAAGCCCAGTCAGACTGGCGAGGGTGTCCATTCCATCAGAATAATCTGTAACTCTTAAGCTCCACTTGCCACATTTTCTAACAACAAAGCCAGCTGTAGCGCCTGACTGAAGTCCAATTGGGCATTACCTAACAGGTACTTGTGCACAGTTACATCATTAATCCCACATACTGAACAAACAGAACCTCAGCATCTCATTAAGGGTTAGACCCAAGTGACATGCCTCTGCCAGTCATCCGAACCTTGTCAAAAATCTCAATAAGATTCCCCTGATTCTTGAACTGTTGTGTAAAATTGATCGCATCTCAGAAATTGAGGAGGCTTGAGGTCACAATTCCTTTGTTAAATCCGTCAACTCTTGAAAGGTCTTAGTGTCTGGTGCCTCAGGGAAAGTTAGACTCCAAATAACCAGTAAAGCTGCGGGTCCACATGCTGTCAGGAAAAATTACTCACTGCTTTTCTGTTACCTAAACATCACTTGTGTGGAAAAAATAATGCATTCTTTCTACATACTGGGCATGGTCTTCAATGGCAGGATCAAATAAGGCAAGCTTCCCAAATGGTGGCATGATGCCAGAAATGTTTACTCTAACTCAAAGATGGCAAGTTTTAGTGTTTGTCTCTCGTTATCACTGAATTAACTCCAGAGAGGCTGATATTCCATCAGCAAGTCACCCTTTATTTACACATTATACTTGACATTGATCCACCTACCTTGGAGCTGGCTCCTGGAGTGAACAGAACCTCTGACCCTCCTGTTTATATCTGTCAGCCAGGGCTCCCCGATTGGACCAGTTTAACAGCCCCATTCAGGGAACTCTGATTCTATGATGTCCAGCTGGCTAACTTCATTCTAATCACAACAGACAGGGTCCTGTCTTGGGCTAGGTGTTAAGGGAAAATAGAAGCATGACAAGACCTTTTGAACCCACAGGGCCTGTCCTGTCATTCAGTTAAATTTTGGTTGTTTGGTTAATTAGGTGTATATACCTTCCCTTGCCAATGTCCATTTAGATCTTTAATTAATAAGAAAACACTCAATCTTGGATTTAAAATTAATAACTGAGCCAGCATCAATTTCCATTGGCTGAAAACAGTTCCAACCTTTGCCTTTCATAGAGTGTTTTTTTTATTATTTGATCCTGAAATGATCACAACTTTTGACTATGACCTCTTGTTGCAGACTTCCCAAATAGTAGAAATAATTTCTCTTGATCTACATCGCCCAATCTCATTAAGCCCTTGAAAACCTTCATTAAATCACCCTGAAATTTCCAAATTCCAGAGACTGCAACTCTGATTTTTGCAAACCGCCTGCATAATTTGATCAGTTATAGAGAACTCCCTCAAATATATCCTTCCTGAAGTATGCGGCACAGAACTACACTCATTATTCCAGGTGTTATCTACCCAGCGCTTTGTGTAGCTAAGCATGACTTCTACTCATTTGTATTCTATTTCTTACGTGTAAAAACTACCATTCCCTTAGTCTGTTTGATTCTTTTCTGTATCTGTTTGTGACATTTTAACGATGTGTCCCTGGTCCTTCACTGTTTGTAGCATCTCACTGTTTAGAATGTACTTTGTTCTATTCTTTGTGCAAGGTAGATGAGCTCACATTTATCTATCTCTTGTTTGTGTTTTATGATGTGCCTTATTTTGAATTGCATCCTTTGCTTATTTTTCAAATTGAAATGAGATGTATGGAAAATATTTGTTTTTTTGGAAACTGAAAAACCGTGACTAAACAAACAGAGAAATGTGAGGGACAAACATGAATGGAACATCTTCAGTTGGAGGAAAGTTTCAGACTGCTGTCTGATAGTCTTACAACATCTGCACATTTTGTTTAATCTCTGTGTTAGGTTTGTGTGTAGGGTATTTAGGCTCCTGGATATGGTGTCCACTGATGACTACTGATACATTTCCATAGCCAGCATGCTGTACTGCCCTGCCATCCCTCCACACACTGGGATTATTCCACACTTGGCAGAAGGATAGTTTTGTAGAGTAGGTGATGCAATTCTTTTTAAAGGATAACTTTTCATTTCAATGTTCTTGACCTGGGAGTCTCTGCCGACAAGGGTGTGCAAGTGGATTCCAAAAGAAAATTGGTCTGGCAGTTGAACAAAATAGATCTGCAGGGCTAAATGAATCGAGCAGGGGACCAAGATTGATTATTTTACTTGGCTGAGTACCAGCATGGACTCAGGCAGAGTGACCACCTCCTGGGCTGTCCATCACTCATTTCACTTGATTGAGTGTGCTGCGTACTCCATTCTTCCTTGCTGTGTGTGAACAGCTGCCTGCAGAGTAAGAATTATTTTTGTATTGGGGTTTATCCAGTTTTCTATGACCCCATAACGGTTGAGTATGACTGGTATTACAGTTTGAGGGGGGAGCTAACCAACCTCCATTACAATCCTCCATCCACCTTCCCTTATTTACACACAGCCCACATGTGCCTAAGCAGCTATATGGAGAAGCTGAATAGGCTGCGACTATTTCTCTGGAGCATCAGAGGCTGAGGAGTGACCTTGTGGAGGTTTATAAAATCATGGGGGGGCATGGATAGAGTGAATCGCCAAGGTGTTTTCTCCAGGATGAGGGAGTTCAGAACTGGAGGCCTTAGATTTAAGGTGAGAGAGGAAAGATTTAAAAGGGACCTAAGGGACAACTTCTTCATGCAGAGGGTGGTGCATTAATGGAATGAGCTGCCAGAGGAAGTGGTGGAGGCTGGTACAATTACAACATTTAAAAGGCATCTGAATGGGCACATGAATAGGAAGGGTTTAGAGGGACATGGGCCGAACACTGGCAAATGGGACTGGATTAATTTAGGATATCGGGTTGGCAGGGACATGTTAGACTGACGGGTCTGTTTCTGTGCTGTGTAACTCTAGAGTGGGGTGGGTACACATTGTAAAGCAGGAAGCTGAGACACTCAGTTTACAGCGATGGGAAACTTTGGGGGGAAAAAAATGAGTGAAATGTATTGAAACAAGTAACAGTTTCACGTGGAGTCCAAAATCCCAGTTGTTCTGCATAATGTTTTATCAGCAGTAAGATTGCGCCATAGAAGAAACACCACTGAGCTATTGATGCCACTCCTGTACCTTGTATACACCTATTTTATGATGATCTCTTTGCACTGGTCTTAATTTTCTGAGCTCCCTCTGATCTAAGCTCAGTGCCTGGATCCTAACATTCCAGAAACTTGTTAATGCATGAACCAAACTGCCCCACACAAAGTGGGATCAGTAATTCATCTAACTCTCAATCCTCGTTCCGACAGATATTTTCACTAGATTTGGGACTGCTCACAGCCGTGCTTTCTGACTGTTAAGTTTATCTAATTTACAAGAAGTTTAAAATTCTGCTCCATAAAACTTGACCAACTTCCAACAGGACACTACCGGGAAAACAACTGCTTGCCAGCTCAGGGCCTCCAGGGGATATTGGTGCCAGAGCAGGGGCTTGCACTAATGTCTGAATAATTAGCATCCTTACCTAGTGATTTTATAGCCGGTTATTCTCTCTTGGGCTGAAGTTCATTCGTTAATATTGAAGATTTCAAAGAGATGCAGAAATCAGTAAAACTGACTCAGCAAATGGTGCGCTGAAGCGTCAGAAGAGGAGATGAGAAAGAGGACAGCTGGAACTCTTTCCCACAAAGGCAAATCGAGCCGTGGAATATGAAGACAAGTGAAGCAGACTGTTTAAATGGAGTCAGAAGCCAATTAGATGTCAAAGACCTGGTCTCTCTCATAGGAAAATATGTGAGGAGGCGATATATGCTGCAAGATTCCATCTCCCAAGGGTGTGTAGATGTTGTTGCTGTTTTTAGTCTACTGCCTTTATAATCGCAGTATATTAGAGTAGTTATGTAACAGCTAGTTTCCTCGCTTTGTGAAGCGCCTATGTGCCATTATTTGTATAACTGGTTCCTGCACACACTGTATCCATGAAGTAAACAGAATACTGCATCACCATTGATTGAAACAGTCCGCTATTAAGTAAAAGTCTCTAAATATAACTTTCCCTGACATTCTAGCTTTTAAGTTTAATTTTAACAAATATTTTATACAAGGATCACTGAGGAAAAGTAGATCAGGGACCAGTGTTATCATCAAATGATCACAGGGCATCTACAGCAAGAATTAAATGCAGAGGAATGCTCCCTCTGTAAAATTCCATCAAATATTCTGTGGGGAGGTATAGCATAGTTTGCAGAGTAATGCTCCCACTACACTGCCCCCAGGAAAGACCCCAGTGTGTGTGTGTGTGTGGGGCAGTCCCTTGGAACAAGAAAGATCCTTGGTCATGCCAAGAACCTACATATGTTTTTTCAAACATGAGGCAGCTATTGTTCTGCAACTATCCTGGCTGGCTACGAGACTTGTCCACTCTTATAGCCTGCCATAGGTGTATTGGAATGTCAATGTGTTTGACCATGCTATGACATATAGTGGCCATTGAGCCCTGAGGTGGGACTTGAACCTAGACTTCTAGCCGAGATGTACGGGCAAGGTGGTTACAGAATAGTGCAGAACTCAACCATCAATGAATCTAACCACGAGCTTTCATAGAATATTAACTGATGTGTGCCAGCATCATTGTGTTTTGGTCTGAGCAGTTAGTTTTATCATTCCATTCAGGATTGTCCATCCATTCAGTGTAAAACTTACATCTGTGAGGCTGGAATCAATCCCAAGACCCTGAGGTCTGTGTTCTAAACTTGGTGCAATGCATCAAACTTTCTTCAACAGCACCTCCCAATCCCACCATCAGCATCACATTAGGTCGACAGGGACATCAGCACAAAGGATATACCACTGTCTGCAGGTTCCCATCTAAGTTGTATATTAGTCTGACTTGGAAGTCACCATTTCACCATTAAATTACAGTCACTGGGTCAAAATTCTGCAACTCCCGAAGATGCGGTGGGTGTGCTTATACTTCCCAAGTGCCTTTGTTCAAGCAGGTGGCTTGCAATCTTCTCAAGGAATAGTGAAGTATGGACAATAAGTGCTGGTCTTGTGTGATCCAAATCCCACAAATGAAATAAGAAATCAAAATCTAAAAATAACCCATCTCAGAAAAGCCAGTGCATCAGCTCCTCCTCGCAATCCTGACAACAAGTCCCTTTCCACTTTTAACAGAGTGGGATCAACCTTGTCAGGATTTTGAGGAGGAGTTGAGGAGGTCACAATTAGCGCAGGGTCAAGGCTGAGTGGGGTATCAAAATAAAGGCAAAGGTGAAATGTGGATTAGACACGAGGGTGAAGGCAAACCCGTGCCAGTTCTGGTGAATTGTGTTTGATAAAGGTATGACTGCATTGATATTTCATTCGACACAGTCTTCTGTTCTCCATCACTCAGGCTCTGTCCCCAGGTTAACATGACAGCTGATAGTCCAGCAGATGGTCATTGAGATGACCTTACACTAACCAGCCTCACTTTTGGAAGTGACTAATTGTATTTGAGGCAAATACAAAGCATCAAACTAAGATGCCAGACTGTGTTGTTACCCAGTTTGGGGACATCCCTATTGGCCTGGGATGACTAATCCTTGCTGCACTCTGGCTGCAGTGCTCACTCAGTTGAAGAGCTGGATCACACTTAGTTTTTAAAGTTATGTAATGAAAAGCCAGCACAATATAGCTGGGACCCCGAGAGTAGGTGCCTGAGAAAGGAGGGGGAATGTCCTGCTTGACTTTTACAGTGAGTTATTGCACAGTAAGGAGATCTCACTTGAATATCTCAGCGTGTGTGTGTTTGTGTGTGTGTATGTGTGTGCGTGTGTGTGAGTGTGTGTACATGAAGATAAGGTTTCAGATAACGTCCCTGATGCAACCCCACGCTGGAAAGAGCCATGACCTAATTTCTTGAGATTACGTTAAATTGCTGTATTTAGTTGGGAGTTGGATTGTGGCCTTTGTTTCATTGATCTCCTGGGTCAGCATAGTAGCAGAAAAGATACCAGCTCATCACATAGTGAGGTGGGCTTGAACAGAGCAGGGTAGTTTGAAAATAGGAAGTGTGTCTCACTGGACAGGAACTACTTTTTCTTACTCCTACCCAACTCACCTGATGGTTTTGTAAGGAGTCACCATTAGTATCTCTCCCCAAAAAAAATTGTAGAGGGTGCAGAAAAGATTTACAATGATGCTACCAGGACTGGAGGGTTTGAGTTAAATGGAGAGGCTGGATAACCTGGGACTTTTTTCACTGGAACACAGAGGTTGAGGGATGACTTTGTAGAGATTTATCAAAATATGAGGGATATGGGTAAGGTGAAAAGCAAAGTTTTTTTCCCCCCAGGATAGGGGAGTTCAAAATTTGAGGGCAGAATTTTAAGGTGAGAGGAGAAAGATTTAAAAGGGACCTGAGGGGCAACTATTTCACACCGAGGGTAGTTCATATGTGCAATGAATTGCCAGAGGAAGTGGTAGATACAGGTACAGTTACAATATCTATTAGACATTTGGATAGGTCCATGAACAGAAAAGGTTCAGAATGATATGGGTCAAGTGCTGGCAAATGGGGCTAATTTAGTTTGGGAAACTTGGCCAGCATGGACGAGTTGGACTGAAAGATATGTTTCTGTGTTAGACGACTCTAATTCCTGGACAAGTGCAGAGAGCAATTGGTTTCCTGGGTGGGGATGGGAGTGTCAGAAGAGGAATGGATCCTAAGCTGGTAGACAGTACAGGGGGATGTCAAAGGGGAGAAGTTCTTAGGACAGGCGCTGGTCGGTTACTGTGACCTTACGGCTTAAAGACTGGTGTAGTAGAGATGGCTTCCAATTAGAGACAAAGGCACTGGCACCATTACTGGAGAAAGTAAGATTTATAAAGATGGGGTGGTCTACACCTGAACTGTGAGAAGGCCATGTTCTTGTCAACCACACAACTAGGAAAGTAGAGAGAATTCCAAACTAAATAGTGGAAGCAAAGAAATTTGGGAAAACGTGGTAAATTGAAGCGTAGAGTCAAGGCCAAAGAGAAAGTTATTAGTATTGGAAATGGTAAACAGACCATGACAGGGAGGGGGGTTAGAAATGATGAACCTAAAAGTTAACTAACAGATAAAACAGAATTTACAAAGGTGATAAATGGAAATTTGAAGGCTTTGAATCTTTAAGGGTAGTGGATACTTAGGAATGACAGGAAAATACAAAATGGTGATGATGGTATTAGCACAATGGAGAGGCAAAGCCTAAGTTATAGAAAACAAGATTTGGAAACAGTTTGCATAGAATTTAGGAATAAAACATTCAACAAGTCGCTTGTGCTTATGGCGTACAGGTTCCTACCAGTAACTGTCTGGTTAAGTGTACATAAGGGAAGAAATAATGAGTGCACGTCAGAAAGGCACAGCAGTAAGCCTGGGAGATTTTAATCTACATGTTGCCTGGAAAAGTCAGGATAACCTGGATGAGGAGTTCCTAGAATGTTTTCAGGATAGGTTGTTAGAATGCCATGTTCTGGAGCTGATCAGAAAGGAAGCATTACTAGACCTGGTATTGTGCATTGACAGAGGGATAGTTAACAATCTCATAGTAATGGTTAGCTTAGTTGTCCAGACATCTGATTTGTGATACAGAGTGATGTCAACATTGTGGATTCAATTTCTGCACTAGCTGAAGTTACCATGAAGGACTGTCCATTTCAACCTCTCCCTTCACTTTTTGCATGGTGACCACTATTTGTCTCTTTCTGAGACAGCAGCGTTATGGTCTGGTTAGACAATGGCGACTGGACCGTTACCTTGCCCCTAGCTAGCAGCAATAGTAAAATAAATTAATTTTATATTCAGTCTGGGGCTAAAAATTTGTTTACAATTTAGACTGGGGCTATTATAAGGACATGAAAGCAGAGCTGGCTAAAGTGAATTGTCAAATTAGGTTAAAGAATGAGTAAATGGAGATGTAGTGGCAGGTATTTAAGAGGATATTTCAGGATACATAGAATAGATACATTTTCATAAATGAGAAGAATTAAAATGAACAACCCACCATCCATGGTTAACTAGAAATATCAATGATTGTATCCAACTTAAAGAAAACACACGTATAATTTACAAAGACAGGTGGTAGGTCAGAAGATTAGACAGAATATAAAAGCAACAAAGACCAACACAGTTTTGTCAACAAGGTGGGAGGAATAAAGGACTTGTCAACATAAACAAGATAGGATCAATATTCCTAGTAGCACTGAGAACATTATAAAGAATGTTACTGTGATCAATGCACTAAGTGGTATAAGGATCATACTGCTAAATTGAACAATACTGGGGTTGCAGTATAAAGGGTTTACCAAGAATATGATCTTGTAGGGAGAAATCTAGTAGTTATACGGAAAGGCATTGATTTAAAATGACACTTTGTACATCCACAAGGCATCCTAAAGCATTTTATTACCAGTTAATTCTGTTTGAGGTATAGTCACTTTGTGAAGAAAACACAGCAACCATTTTGCGCATAGTGAGCTCCCACGCCCAAGAATTCTGTATTGGTTATATTGATCAGAACAATGGGGAAAATCCTTAGTGTGGTAGGGAAGCTTTGCATCTATCTATGAGGGTAGATGAGGCATCAGTTTAACCTCTCAAAGTATCTTCCATAATGCAGCACTCCTTCAACCCTATCCCACCAACAATGTGGCACTCACTTTATAATGCCCCACAATCAGTGCAGCACTCCCTCATTTCTTCCCCCTTCCAAAGGGTCAGTCTGGAATATGTCATTGAGTAATCAGAGTGGGAACTGAACCTACAGACTCTGTTACCAACGAGCCTTGGCCCTGCCGAGTTACTGTTACAGAATGTCGCAGTTAAATGAGTTTATGACCTGCTCCTGTCCCAGTGACACCAACCTACTTACATTTTCCATCGCTGACGACTTTTTTTTAGATCAGCTGACCAGTGCTGGAACTTGGGTGGATTTTCTATCAATGGGTGACAGTTGAGCTACAATAAGCTGTTACATAGTACGCAGGCTGTGGAAATCGCGGGGGATTTCCAGCAGTCGGTTCTAGAGAGACACAATCTAGGCTTTGCCCACATACTCTAGATCTCCAGCACTGCTTCGTCGCCCCTGTCAGGGCCCCGAGAGGTGATGTGGTGGAGGCGAATTGAGCGGAAGTGTGACACAGACACAGCATTTCCTCACTTTGCCCCTCACCCTCCAGTCAGCACTTCTCAGAAGTGGCGTTAATCAGTCAAACTATCTCCTCGGTGGCACAGCACAATCACATCAAGCAGTTTCCCAAAACACTTTCAAAGCCCCAGTGAGACGAATTTGGGGAAACAGTGCTGCGTTACATAACTACTGGCGCGACGTGAACGGAGAAAGGCAATCTTCAGCTAATTCTGACTGTGTAGCTGCCAGTAAAATAAAACAAATTCCTCCGGACTACCTCCCCTTTAATAAAGGTCAAGTTTTGCACCTAACAACGTAACGAACACAGAACATTGTGGAAACTAAGCAGGTCTGGCAGCACCTGAGGGGCGAGAAAGTGAACATTTTCCCAGCATGATCTCTTCAGAGCTGCTAGATAGTGAATAATGGGTGTTTGATAGTTTAGCTTTTTTTTAGAAAAAAGTATATGTAACATCCTGGCCACCAAACCAATGACATCACAGCATTGTAAATGTCTCTGTGGCAGCCTGTGAATGGGGCTGAAGGGGATGAAGTATGAATGAAAGAGAAAATCCAACAGATCGACAGTGGTGGGCCAGTCTGGAAGGGTCAATGTGAAAAAAAGTGGAACCAAAGCAAATGGGTTGGAGTAAGGGCATCAGGAGGGCACTTACAGCGACCTGTGCCCAAACAGAATAGGATATTTTAGGTGGGCATTTCAACAACATTTCTGAGAACGCAATGCTGGAAAATAATCCTCCACTCATTTCTGAAACTACCCTAATATTATCTAAGATTGCAGATGATATATAATATATTAGCCTGCAAGGGTGAGTCAATATTAATCTGTATGTTCAGCATAAAGGCTTTGTTGTATATCTGGAGGACTCAGCTGTTGCTTTAATAAACCTGCTTGGCTGGAAAATGCTTGCTGTAAAATAGCAAAGGGTGCAGGTGTTGCTATGCTTTGGCTAGGAGGTACAGATGTTGTTATATATTAGCTGGCACAGGTATTCTGGGTATTATTGTATAATACAAAACATTGGAGCAGAAGGTGGCCATTTAGACGATCAAGTCTGTTCTACCATTCAATGAGATTGTGGCTGATCTGATGATCTTCACCTCCACTTTCTTGCTTTTTCCCCATAACACCCGAGTTCAATAATTTTAGGGCATGAGGACATGTCCTTACCTCAAACCCACACACCCAGGCCTTGTCTTCACATGGGGCTGCCACCACACACAACCCACTGTCAGCTACTGGTAGTCCCCATTAGCAGTTATTCATCCCCCCAGGCTGACCTTTACCCACCCCTTTGTCTGACCAACTGTTTTCCTCTCTTTGGGCTCTATCTCCACTAATTGTTTACACTCCCCCCTCCCCTGCACCCCCCCATCTTCCACATAAATAAGCAAATTTTTTCCCAGCGACTATCAGTTCTGAAGAAGGGCCACTGGACCTGAAATGCTGACATTGATTTCTCTCCATAGATGCTGCCAGACCTGCTGAGTTTTTCCAGTAATTTGTGATTTTGTTTTTATGGTTGTGACCCTTGATCCCATTATTGATTAAAAAATTCATCTACCTTAGCCTTGAATATAATTAATGACCCAGCCTCAACAGTGCCCTGTGGTAAAGAATTCTACAGATTTACAACCCTCTAAGAGAGAATATTCCTCCTTATCTCTATCTTAAATGTGTGATCCCTTATTCTAAGATTATGCCCTGTGGTCTGATATTCTCCTACAATGGTAAACAAGCTTTCTGCAACTGCCCTCTGCAAGCCCTCTAAGAAACTTGTAAGTTTCTCTCATTCTTCTATATTCCATTGAGCGCATGCCTAATCTACTCAATCTCTCCTCATAATACACTCCTCCATAAGTAGCAGCAACCTAGTGAACCTTCTCTGGATTGCCTCCAATGCCAATATATTGTTCCTTCAATAAGGGGCCTAAAACTGTTCACAGTGTTCCAGCTATGATCTAACTAATGCTGAATCGTTTAAGCAAAACCTCCTTACTTTTATACCCCATTCCCTTTGAAGTAAAGGTCAATATTTGCCTTCCCTATTACCGACTTGTAGCGATTTGTAGCATGGCCAGGTGGATCCATTGACTATGAGATCCTTGACTGTTGCTGTCTACATGAGCCAATCAGGGAGCCCTGGTTGACATATAAACAAGAGATTCAAAAGGTCTTCTCAGTCTATGGACTGGCTTGGAGTTGGCGAGTCAGAGGGCACATACTGTATACATGTAAATAAATTGTGACTTGGTAACAGGATACTGGTCTCTGTGTAATTATTTCACCACTGAACTTGGATGCTAGTTTATTTTGTGATTCAAGGATGAGGACTAAAAAATCCCTCTGTTCTGCAGTTTTCTCCAGGCTTTCTACATTTAAATAATATTCACCCACTCTATTCTTCCTGCTAAAGTGCATAACCCTATGTTTCCCTACATTGTATTCTATCTCCAAGTTTTTGCCCAATCACTCAACCTGCCTATATTCCTTTATAGACTCTTTGTATAATCTTTCACTGTTTGCCTTCTTGCCAATTTTTATTTCAGCCCCAAACTAAGCAACAGAGCATTTACTTCCCCCATTCAATTTGTTAATAACTATGACTCCAGCAGTGATTCCTGTGGCACACCAATAGTTACCGGTTGTCCCCCACTATCCCAACTCTGTCTTCTACTAGTTAGCTAATGTACTACCTCCAACACCATGGACTCTTATGAGAACCCAATATGTGGTACCTTATCAAATGCCTTCTGAAAAATCTGAGTACATTACGTCCACAGCTTCTACTTTATTCATCCTACTTGTTATGTTCTCAAAGAACTCTCACAAACTTGTCAGGCATGATATTCCTGTCAAAAAGCCATGCTGACTCCACTTGTTCATATTATGTATTTTTAAATGCTCTGTCACTACCTCTTTCATAATAGAACTAATGTTTTATCAATAACAGACATTAGTTGCAAGGGACAGGTGCTGCAGTATGTTTGTCAAGAGATACATATCTTGGTGTATACTAGCTGAAATTGCTGAATATTAGCCAGGAAGTGCAGGGTGTTGCTGTAAATTAGCCAAAGTGTAGTGTCATTACCTCTGGGCCAGAAGGTCTAGGTTCAAATCCTGACTGCCTCAGAGGTGTTTCATTACATGTCTGATCAGGTTGGTTAAAAATATATATTCACTTAGAGAACAGATATTGTCTGCTGTAACAGAGCCAGCATTCCTGTGTCCCAGCCAGGAACCTAAAGATATGTAGAGATGTTGGTGCATATCAGCTAGGACTACAGAGGCTGGTGTCTGTCAGCTGGAAACATTACCTGTTCTTCTGTGATCGTGAAGAGTTGCAGCCTAACTCAAGTTCTCCACTTCCTAGCTTTGTGTCACAATATCTGCTTCTGGAAACTCCAGTCATTGGACAGCGGGTGTCTCCTGGAATCAATCGCAAACAGGATTGGATATGATGATAAGTTTGAGGGAAGGCAGGCAGCTGGGACTTTGGAATAATGGAGAGCAGAGACGAGGGAAGCGAAGCGTCCCAGCTTGTCCAAACAACTTATATCCGGATGCAAAAACATCGCTCTGCTGCAAAAAGTGCCCTGCAGGTTGGTTTTACTCTGTGCACTAAAACTTGGTGCCCAGAATTATATGCATCACTCCATCTGAGGCTTGTAATGTTTTTCGCAACCAAATCATAGAATGGTTACAGCACAGAAAGTGGCAATTTGACCCACTATGTTTGGGTTGACTCTCTGAAGGAGCAATCCACCCAAGCATTCGATGGGCTGAATAGCCTGCTTCCACACTGTGGGGATCTTATGATTCTAATTGCTCCCCTGCCTTTTTCTCTTGCAGTGCTTCTCTCTTATTCAAATAATTATTCAAGTCCCCTTTTAAAGTCTCAATTGAGTCTCCATCTACTGCACTTTCAGATCCTATTTGCTGTGTGAAAGTTCTTTTTCTCATGACAGCATGGCTTCCCTTGCTTAAATCTACGTCTTCTCATTCTCAATTCTTCCACACATAGGAATAATTTCTCCCAGTTTCCCTGTTCAGATCCCTCTTCATTTTGGATACTTCTGTCAAACCTCCTCTTGACCTTCTGTGATCGAAAATAGAATAGTCCAATCATCTCCAGTCTACCCTCATAACTGATGTTCCTCATCCCTAGAATTGTCCCAATGAATTTTCTTCTGCACCCTCTCTCTTGCTTCACATTATTCCTAAGGCATTTGGCCCACATCTCTCGAAACCTTTTCTATTCGTGTACCTGTCCGAATGTCTTTTAAATGTTGGAATTGTACCTGCCTCTACCACTCCCTCTGGCAGGTCACTTCCACATTGAACTACACTCATTGTGGAAAAGTTACCCCCTCAGTTCCCTTTTAAATCTTTCTCCTCTCATCTTAAAATTATCCCCCACCCCCGGTCTTGAACTTCCCCACTCTATGGGAAAGATCTTTGCTGTTCAGCTTATTTGTACCCCTCTTGATCTTATAAACCTCCATAAGGTCACTCCTCAACCTTCTATGCTGCAGTGAAAAATGGCCCAGCCCATCCAGCCTCTTCTTATAACACAAACCCTCCAGTCCCAGCAATGTTGTGAACCCTCTCCAAATTAATAACATCCTTCCTATAACTGGGTGCCTGGAACTGTGCACAGTACTGCAAAAGTGGCCTCACCAATATCTTGTCCAACCTTAACATGATGTCCCAACTCCCATATTCAATAGTCTGACCAATGAAGACAAGTGTGCTAAACATCTTCTTAAACACCCTGACTATCTGTGACACAACTTTCACAGATCTATGTACCTGAAACCCTAGGTCTCTCTGTTTGACAACACTACCCAGGGTCCCTGTGTAAGTCCTGCCCTTGTTCACTTTAGCAAAATTCAATAAGTCATGCTTATCCAAATTAAACTCCATCTGCTACTCTAGGTCTTGATAAATATCTGGAAGAGCAGAGATCCTAAAACCAGTCCCTGAGGAATCGACTATAAACTTTCCGCCTATCTGATAAACACATGTTCACCACTACCCTTTGTTTCCCATCACTCAGCCAGTTTCATTTCCATGTTGCCACTACCCCTTTTATTCCACAAACACTAAATTTATTCTCAAATCTGTTGTGCATTTGTTTTAAATCCTTTGTGTAAGTCCATGTACATCATTACCCTCAACAATCCTGTCTACTATTTTATTAAAATATTGAAGTAAGTTAATCAAACTTGATTTGCCCTTAACTAATCTTTGCCAGCTCTCCTTACTTAACCTACATTTGTTTGCTCATGTGACTATTTATTTTGTCCTAAATTATACAGGCTTAAACTGATATGCCTATATTTGCTGAGTTTAACTTTATACCCTCCTTCTTGACCACAGATGTAACAATCCTAATCTGGCACCACCCTGAGTCTAAGAAAGATCAGGAAATTATGGCCTCTGTAAATTCCACTCTCCTTCACACCTTGTAATCATCAACTTAGAGTATGGACAGTTAACTGGTACCCTCTCATTTTCAATTTTAAACCCTTGAAATATCTAAACTATTTTCTTCTTCAGTATGACCTGGGCAGCAGCTTCTTCCTTGTCAAAGATAGATACAGATATCTCAGCTATGCTTCCACCTCCACGTTTAATCCATTTTGTAGTCCCAGTATTAGCTCCAGTTCACTTCTTACCACCCTTTTCCTAGTTAAATGCTCAGAGAAGACTTATTCTGCCCTTTTATGTTAGTTATCAGTCTCTTCTCATTCTCTTTCTTTGCGTCCCAGCTTCATTAGTTTGGTGGACTATTCTGCTTTTTAGAAAACCATGGAACCTCTCTCCCTGACGAACGGACTTCTCAGCAGGTCCTGCCACCCTCAGGGATTTTTGTGTGCACACCCCCAGGTCTCTTTGTTCCTGCATGTCATTTAAAATTTGGTATATATTGACCTTCCAATTCATTGCAAATGAATCGCTTAACACTTTAGTGAGATAAAATTAATTGGCCATGTGTCTTCCCACTTCACTGATATTTCGGTCCTCATTGTTTATTACATTTACATTTGTATCACACTTCAAAGTTATGAACCTTGTACCATCCTCTGAGTAATGTCACTGTGCACATTTCCACAGTCTAAAACCAAATTTTTGCCACTTCCCTCTGCTCTCTTGCACTTTTATTTTACTAACAGGCCTATTATTTGATATATTACTCATACCCTTTGAAAGTTCATTAATGTAACATGAACTGAAATATCTTCATTAACCCATTCTATTGCTTCATCACAGATTCAATCAAGTTGCCTTTAACAAATCCAAGTTGACTTTAGTTTACTTATGTTTTATGTTTATCTTTATTTAATTCATTTTTCCAAGTATCAATTAATTTTGTCCCAGAGTAACGTCTCTAATCACTTTGCCACCAATCACCCCAGGACAGTGGTTTTAAACCAGTGTGCCACAGTACACTGGTGTTCCATGAGATCTGTCCAAGGGTTCCATTAAATTTTGTACAAAGGAAAGTAAAATCAATTGAAAACAAACATTCATGCTCATGTAAGATAACAAAGTGTGAAGCTGGATGAACACAGCAGGCCCAGCAGCATCTCAGGAGCACAAGGATGCTGCTTGGCCTGCTGTGTTCATCCAGCCCCACACCTTGTTATCTTGGATTCTCCAGCATCTGCAGTTCCCATTATCTCTGATACAATTCATGCTCATGTACTGCCTCTGCTTCCACACTTATACCTTTTGTACCCATCTACACTCAGTACTGACTTCATCTGTATCCCCTCAATACACTACAGCCAATCATAGGGCCATTCCCTGTATCCCCATTAACCTGTGTGTCCCTTCCACATCCATTACACATGCAGATTAATCATTTTATACCCATCTGGGCATGTGGAACAGTGCAGGAATTAGATGAGTGCATCATCTGAGGAGTGCTAATGATTGGTCAATGTTGGGAACAGCTGTTGACTGTGTTGGGTTTGATATTTTCAGGTTCCTATGTAACCAGCTCATGTGTGAAGAATGGTGAGATGCCAGTTTGCAAGAGATGCCCAAAGGACACTTATCTCGCTTTTGAGAACTATAGCAGCAAGTGTCAGAGCTGTACCCTGTGTGATAAAGGTAAGTGGGTTCCACCTTCTCCAGCTGGCTCTTTAACCAGTTGTGTTCTGCAACTCACATGGTAAATCCTCTAGCAACGTGTTTGTACTGGGAATGTCTCATGCGTCAGCCTACAATTTGTAAATATTGAAGTTCAAGCCTTTTTGTATCCATTTCTTTACATGAGTTTTGAGAAGATTTGTAGCTCAGGTTGAGGTTCTGGATGTGAGTTTGCTCGCTGAGCTGGAAGGTTCGTTTTCAGACGTTTTGTCACCATTCTAGGTAACGTCATCAGTGAGCCTCCAACCAATCTACCATCCCCTGAGAAAAAGAACAGGAAATGACATCACCAATCCAGGAAATGGCATCACCAACCCAGGGAAACCTAACCAGATAAATAGAAAGCGGGACATAACACCAGCGCTTCGTCGGAGGCTCACTGATGATGTTACCTAGAATGGTGATGAAACGTCTGAAAACGAACCTTCCAGCTCAGCGAGCAAACTCACATCCATTTCTTTACATCTCTGTGTATCTTGTTAATTTTCCTCATGTGTCACACTCACTGTATTTCTCTCCTCTCCTGATCTTTTCCGCTTATTGGGATTGGATCCGGTGGTTGACTGATGTGTTTCTTTCCCTCAAGAGTTCCAAATTGTTCTTCGTAACTGCAACGCTGACAATAACACAGTGTGTGGCTGCCAACCCCACCAATTCAAGCAATGTCATCATGTCAACTGTCTGAGCTTCTACTGTCAGAATTGTTCCAAATGTAACAACAGGCACGTCACTAAATCCTGTGAGTACTGACCATCTTAGTGACAGTGGCAAAGTTTTGAAAGGATGTTGATAAGTCAGTTTAAGGAGCATCTTATTTTGGTTATAGCGAAGGCGTTATTGTGAAGTAGAGCTTATTGGGAAGGTCAGGCTATTTGGGAGAAGGGATCAGTACAGTGAGGAGGCAGGCTTTTTTGTGGAGTCTTAGCTTGGTGAAGGGGTGGGACATCGGTGAGTCAAGTTAGTGAGGGAGGGGTTTTCCAGGAAGTAACGAGTGGATAAATATAATTATGCGTGGGTAGAGGTAGGGTTATACGGGAGAGAATCGGGGGCTGGTGGGGTGCAGAATTGGGAGGTGGCTGCAGCGGAGAATTAGGAGAGTGTAGTTGTGGGAGGGGGGTACAGAATTAGAATCAAGGACATGGTTGAAGGTGGAGAATTGGCAGGGGGGATGGTTGTGCAGTAGGAGAGAAAATCAGGGCTGGTCCCCTGACCCTAAATTCTAGATATTCATAGAACATAGAACATTACAGCACAGTGCAAATTGCTGTTCTTGTTAGCTACATTAAAACTGGTTATAATGCTTGTGCCTTCTATCAAATGTCTTTAGTTTTCTTAGTGCAGTTTCTCTGGTCTCTCCATGTAACTATTTTTGTGGATCACTTTGGTGAATATGTTACCCTCTGCATGAGACTCTGGCTTCAATAACGAGTTGGAGTCAAATTGGTGTCTGGGAGAGAATAAAGTGGGAATGAAGTCAAACTGAGGATGAATAGATCATCTCATGCTCTGTCCCACAACTGGGTCATTCATTTCTTTGGGCATGTGTATTTAATATAGATGCCCACAGCTGGCACCTGATTCTTTGGATAGATTTGGGTCGACCTACCCTTCTCATAATATTAGTCTATGGGGCTTACCGCTATTAAATGCTGAAGTTTTAATCACTTTGGCAGAAGAGGCACATACTTGAGTAACAAGAAGTAGTTCATTACATTATAGTAAGATAGCAGATTATATCAGCTTATTATTAGACTAGTAACTACATTAAGACCAGGTCAGAGACATTGGTGATTTCCTAAGAGATAGTTACTAGGACTGTTCTACATGGCTATAGATTGCGAAGTGGCCAACAATTAACAGCAATGTATAACTGACTTGCTCCTTCTCAAGACAGTCATTTATATTTCTGTGGCTGGAGCAATACCAAAGCTCTGAGTTCCCCTTTCAAGCCAATGGGCACGTACAACACGCATTGTGGTTAGATGCTTCTTAACCTATCACAGTGCTTCAGCTACATGGTTTACTGACCAATAACTCTGAGCTGACTCCCAGTTCCATGTGTCACTTCAGGTTTGAATAATACAGATGCTCAATGTGGACCGTGTCTACCAGGATTCTATGAGCATGGCAACCAGTGCAAAGCCTGCACAGAGTGAGTCTTATACTTATTCTATCTGTTTCTATTAGTCACCTGCATCCTAAAGCAGAGTAAGGGATGAGATGCTGAGACCACATGTGACCTGGGTGACACTGACTTTTCACCAGGAATTCAGATTGTAATTCAGCCAGGATATTGGGACTTTTGTGTTAAGTTGCTGCTGGAGGAATGAGTGCAATGTTGATGGATTCAGGGCCCTCTAATCAAAACTGAGTCTTACATCTTAGCATCCCTACAGTGTGGAAACAGGCCTTTCAGCCTAACAAGTCCACACCAATCCTCGGAGAATCCCACCCATCCCATCCCCCTATAACCCACCTAATCTACAAATCCCTGGATAAAATGGGCAATTTAGCACAGGCAATCCACCTAACCTGCACAGCTTTGGACTGTGGGAGGGAACTGGAGCACCCAGAGGAAACCCACACAGACACACGGAGAATGTGCAAACTCCATACAGGCAGCTGCCTGAGGGTAAGAATTGAACCCGGGTCCCTGGTGCTGTGAGGCAGCAGTGCTAACCATTGTGCCACCATGCCACCCCAGTCCAAAGCACAAAACGGAAATCTTGGTCTAAAAGTGATGTTGTTGTAATAGAGAAAAAGGAGACTTACTCCATATCTAAACCACACTGTACTTGTCCTGGGACAACATAGAGGGAGGTTAACTCTGTTTCTAACACTTGCTTTCATTTAATGAGCACAGAACCCATTATTATTTTTGCACCGCCTAGCTTTCAGACAGAGGAAGTAGAATAATTGTCTTTCTGTAGAATTAATGAATTTCTTTAATTTCTGAGATTCTGTCTCTGGCTAGGTGGTTGTGTGAGGAAAGGAACATTCTAAACCCTGAACTTCAGGAAATGCAGTGCCTGCCACCTTTGTTCACCCAGCTGCTACTCCTAAGGGTTTGATTATTTAACTGAAATGTATTTTTGTGACTATTGCTGATTTCTGTGTCTCATATTTCTTTTAGTGCACAGTGTAAGAATGACTCCTCTGCCAATTGTTCCAGGTGTACGACTCCAGAACCACCTTTGGCTCACACAGGTATCTCTTTCAAGCCCTCGGAGCTGCAGTTAGTTACTGACTGTAGAACCTGGGCTGCCTAAGACAGTTGTCACTGACTGTATCCCTGTGTTGGCCTGAGTGAGTGATACTGACTGCAGTCCCCTGTCTTGCCTTGGATGATTGTAATTGACTATAGACTGTACCTTGACAAGGGCGGTTTATTATTGATGTAGTCTCAGTGTTGTCAAGTGTAATTATTACGAAGTGCAGTCCATGTGTCGCTATGAAGATTGTGGAATGTCAACTATGAGTTGTCCTGAGTGACTGTAACTAACTGTCTAACATGTCAATGAGGGAATTTGTTACTGACTATGGTCTCTGTGCGAGGAAGGCCAATTGTTATAGATTGTTCTGTTGTCTCCAGGATTGAAGCCCATTCTGATTTTGGCTATTGTGGGCTGTCTCTTCATTCTACTTGGGATACTTCAGTTTTTGCACCTTAAATTTCAACGTGAGCAGCGTTCAGACAAACTGGAGATTCTAACTGTTACAGGTAATTTCAGCCAGAAAACTGTCCTGAGCCATCCCTCTTCCAGCATCACCTAATAATGGAGTAACTGGTCATCTAGTGCATTGTGGGATTTGCTGTGTGCAAAATGAATCTCACAGAGCGATACTCTTTGAGTTGACTGCATTTTATCTGATATTATAGGCCATACTGTTTGCTGATTACAGATTGATGTGTCACTATTCGCTCAGACACAAATCAGGCAGTATTTGGTCCCTCAACTCCATTGAACAATGGGGCAAGTGACTCCTAGTCACCCCAGATCAGTGCAGCAACACCCCAGCGACGCACAGCAGCCAACAATAGGACCTCAGTTTAACATCTTGTCCAATAGGCAGCACCTCTGACAATGCAGCACTCCCTCAGGACTGGAATGCCTGTCCTGATGTGTCCACGCAAGTCCTGGAGTGGGACTTGAGTCTGGAACCTTGTGACTGTTAGGCATGAATGCTACCAACTGATCCAGGCTGATAGCTCAGAGTAAAATCTGTGCTCCTGGTGAGTAAACTTTATTCCAAGGGGGTTCCAGACTTTTTATTTAAACAATCACCTGCAAGCTTGTGGCCATTTGATTGCAAAACTTAGTGCAGATGTCAGAGGGCAGTGGGATAAGGACAATATGTCATAGGTAGTTGGCATTGGGCAGCAGGCAATCGATAACAGATAGCTAGCAATGAAAATGAGAAAGGAGAGAATCAAATTATTCACAAGGGATTCTCAGTCTTGGTATTTGTGTTTCAGCTTCTGAAGAAGTCAAGACGATAAAGAACGAAGACAAGAACATAGTGAGTAATGTGTTTTGTCAGGTTGGTCACATGACCAATGTTGCTGACATGAGAAGTACTTCCCACACCCTCTAACCCAGGATTCCTAAAGTAGGGGTCATGACCCAGAATCACAGAGTTGTTATACTCTAGAAGGAGGCCATTCAGCCCAACATGTTTGCAACAGCTGTCTGAGCATTTTGAGTTAGTGAAATTCCAAGTGCAGTTGTGAGCCAAAACATTGGGATAGCAAGATCTGAGGCAATGATAGTTGCCATGGAGTTCCAACCAAGTTAGAATAGCTGTGCTCCCATTCTACCGGGCCCCTATTCCCACTGAGGTGGTCACAACAATTTTACCCCCTCAAAATGAGGTAGAAATTGGGAAGAAAGTTCGGGAACTGGTGCTCCAACCCCTCAACTTGAGATTGTGTCTCTTCCAACCTGCCCACGTTACATTCTGTGACTGGGTGATACCACACCAGGTATGCCAATTAGATCTGATGCACATGAGGGAGACTGTAAGCCAAGTGCAATCGTGGAGGTGAGACTGGCATAGCACAATGATTAACCCCCACCCATCGCCGCCACCACCACCACCACCACACAAATGGTACAAATCTGTCCAATTAGTAAACACCCTCCAGACTATCCATCTCATCCTTCACTCTCTGTTGGACCCTGTGTCCTCACAGTCTATCCCTGTCAAACAGTGGGGTATAGTAAGACATTGTAATCGCTGAGCAGGTCACTGGCCTCTGGGCTCTGGGCTCTGGGTCGGCTCTCATTCATTTCATTTCCTTCTCCATCCTGCAGCCCTTTGAGATTCCCGATCGGAAATCTGACATCATTGTCGAAGTCATGACCCAGCCACTGGCAAACTGCAACATCTATGGGACTAGTCCTCAGCCAACACTGGTTCAACCTGAGACACAAGGTGAGGACTTTTCGGCAACATGTACCTGACCTGGGGGCTTCTGACGGGAGCTAGTACTGTGTCTTGAAGCCGTGCTGTGCCAGCACTGGGGAACTGTGGCCGGAGGCAGGTGGTGTGATACTGGAGGTGGGTAGTGTTTGACTCACTCTCTCTTATTCCAGCAGCCATGACCCTAGATGGAAAGACTTTGTACGAGATCATCAATGTGGTGCCCGTGCGAAGGTGGAAAGAGTTGATGCGGTTGTTAGAGCTGAGGGACTGCGATATCGAGCGGATTGAGATGGACGTTGTTCAGTCCCGCGACCAGCAATATGAAATGCTGCGGCAGTGGAGCCAGCAACAGGCGGCCTCAATGGAGTCAGTGTACCAGGCCTTAGAGAGCATGAACCTCTCTGGGATAGTGGAGGAACTTCAAAACAAACTGCTCCACAAAACTAACTCACCCTGTTAAAGCCGCACACAGCCACAACTCAGCACAGCAAGGCTTGGAATTACAAATTCACTACTTTCATCGAAGCCACCTTCTGGGTCTGTCTTACAGCCCAGGATTATCAGAACTGGCTGACAAGATTCAAGGAGCCCCCACCCCGAGGTCCCCAGTGGATCTCTGGGACAGGCAAGCACTGAGTTCAAGCAGCCCCTGTCACCGACCTCTGTCAGCTTATTCCAAATGGAGAGGTCCATCTACAGCACATGCCTTGAGAATCCAGCAGCTTTTGGGAGGCTGTTCCTTATGGGGCTGGGGGACAGGTCAGTTTTGGAGGCACATTTATCAACTTTCTGCCTTCAATCTCGTCCTCGAAGCTGGAATGTCATGTGGGCAAGGCAGTGGGTGACAGGGATGGTGATGGGGGCGGGGTGTGAGGGTCAGGGTGTTAGGGACAAGACGGTAAATGACTGATGCACAGCGTATCTGTGAATTACTCTGTTATATAAATCTGTTATTATAAAATGTTTATAACTGTGAAAACATGTTCCATAACTGATTAACTCCCACAGGAGCTCAGTACGTTAAACCTTGCAGCCTCAATTGGTCAGTGAGCAACTCTGAATAATGCTTAGAAAACGTAACACTGACCTTCAGATCCAAACAGCATGCGGTCAATCAGATATCTCTCTCTGAATTATTATAATGTAGGGAACCTACCTCCCAGTTTACACAATTCAAGAACCTACAACTACCAGATAATTTCTTTGAGGTAGTCCATGAATAAATATTGACAAGGACGTGACGAAGAATTTCCCTGCTTTTCTGAGAATTCCTGTCATGGGATCTTTGACAGCAACCCAGGAAGGCCATCAGGACATCAGTCTAACATTACAAGTCCCCTGGGGGCTGACTGGTCCTCTCACGGTACAGTGGGAATCGTATGTCAGCCTGAATTATATTCACTAATTTGTGATGTAGCTATCAGCAGCATAGCGTTTAGACTCAGGGGATGTGTCACAAACTGTACCAGAGCTGCCATCTGCTGTGCAGTGCTCAGAATTACATATTATTGGGTGACGGTAAACGCTGTAAGAGATACATATTAGCGGATAGGACTCACCGCAAGGCGGTGTGTGCAACTGTGTCCCAGTCCTGCACCCGGGGTTTCTTCATCATGTTATTCCCTGGTGTCCTCCCACATGACGAGTGTCCGAGGCAATGGTGCAACATTGGAGCATGAAACTCATCCTTGTACTTTGTGCTCTCTGGTGGTGACATTGTGAATATATCACTCACTCGACCACAGGCATTTCAAAGATAAGCAAACAGGAGTATCATGAAATCACGATCAGGAAAGAGGCCGTTCAACCCATGATGATGAAAGATGCCATTCAGCCTATGATGTTATGTCAGTCTTTGAAAGAGCTCTCCACTACATTAATCCGTTTCAAATGCATGTGCTATATAAGGTGATTTCATTTTATTTGTAAAGTCTGGTTAGGAATTATTGAGATAATTTTGAACTGAATGTTTCAATTTTAAATTTGTTGCAAATTCAGGGGTAGGGAGGCTGATTTTGTTTGGCTTGTTGTCCCTGTGTTACAACCACTAGCTCATTCAGGCATACCCAGGAATGCAAAGATAGCCCTGGTTTTCTCTTCACAACCCGCCATCCTACGAGACCTCGCTGCTTGCATCTTCAACTCTCTCAACACCAAGATATGCACATCATTCATGTCATTAAAATTGGGACCATCTATTCTGCATTCCTCATTTCTCCAAGCCCCCTCACTTTCCCTACATTTTGCACCATGCCCAATTTTTGAACTTTTACATATTTCCAATTTCTTTCCAATCTATCTTCCTTCATTTCCTCTCCAAGCACATCTCTTCCACAGCAAAAAAATCTCCTGTTCCCTCAATCTTATTTCTACAAACTGCTGAGTACTTGTCTTCCCTTCCAAATATATGGCATTATTTCTTACTCTCTGATACAATAGCTTCACCTTTATAGCTGCTGTCTTAATGCCCTCTTTCGCAAAAACATTGTTGACCTGATTGTTTATGCAGAGAAGTCACCCCTAGTTGCAACTTCACTCTCATTGCATTTCAAGTCCATACCCATTTTTTTTCCAGGAATTCCAGGTTTGAGTAACTACAACTATGTTTCTACCCATCGTATCAATGTCACACAATATCCTATCTGGGATTATGGTAAACTGCTTTTGTCTGCTTGACATGGCTGTCTCCACTATCTTCCTCAACTTGCGGGCAGTGCCAATTCCGTCATTTCTACTGGATTGTTACCGAAGCATCACCCAAAGTTGTATCGAACTTGAAGCATCAACCAATTCTCTCTCCACAAATGCTGCCAGACCTGCGGAGTTTCTCCAGTCCCTTGTTCTTTTTTAAATTTCAGATCTCCAGCATTTGCAGTAGTTTGCTCTTATCATCTGGATTGGACTTAACTTCCTGTGGCCACACCATTTTCTTTAGAGGGCCACAAGTAGCTATTCTTGATCCCTTCCATTCTGATACCTACCTGTAGCTCCTTAGGGAAACTACGTAGGATTTAAACTGTGTGGCTGATGCCACTCAGCCTCTGTTCTGTCAGACCAACATTCAGTCTCGAACAAGCATTGATTTCTTTTGGATAAACGTTGGGAAAAGCTGAAGCTACTGTCCTCAGGAGCATCTCAATGACCTGTCCTTCATCCTTCCAACAATCAGATCATGTAATATTCACACCACACAAGTGCCAGGAATAACCATTTCAAACAAAGAGGAATCTCACCCTCTGCCCTTAATATTAAATTATTGGCATTGTCATTGCTGAATTTCTGGGTGTGAGTTTGCTCGCTGAGCTGGAAGGTTCGTTTTCAGACGTTTCGTCACCATTCTAGGTAACATCATCAGTGAGCCTCCGACGAAGCACTGGTGTCATGTCCCGCTTTCTATTTATAAATAGAAAGGAGGACATGTGAGCAAACTCACATCCAGAACCTCAACCTGAGCTACAAATCTTCTCAAAACTCACTATTGCTGAATTTCTCTACTAACAGTTTCCAGGTGGTTACTGTCGACTGGAAACTGAACCAGCTATATACTTACCTTGGCTACAAGAACAGGTCAAAGGTGAGTCGCTCCGTCCTATCTCCCCAAAGCCGGTACACCATCTACAAGACGAGTCTGATGTGTGATGGAATACTTCCCTTTTGCCTGGATGAGTACAGTTCTAACAACACTCTTGCCTGGCAGCCCATTCACTACCTTCAACATTCACTCTCCTCAGTGGCCCACAGTGGCAATAGTGTGTACCACTTATAAAATACTCTACAGCAACCCAGCCAGGCTACTTCAACAGCACATTCCAAACCAACGACTTCTTCTGCAGGAAAGGGCAGCAGATGTACAGGAACACCAGCATCCTCGTGTGGAACTATATCGTTGTTCCTGCATTGTCACTGGATCAAAACCCTGGAACTCCCTTTCCAATAGCACAACAGCATCACTGCAGCAGTTCAAAAATACTGCTCACCAGAGCAATTCTCCACAATAATTAGAGAGGGGCAAGAATTGCTGGCCTGGACAGCAGCTCCCAAGTGTAATGAATGAATTTTTTTTTAAAAAAAGTAAGGTGGGATTTCCATCATATTGACTCAGTAACTTTCTTGAAATGGCTGGTACAGAATGGGATGAAAGGGGTCTCAGGCATAATCAATAACAGCTCAGTCTCATACAGCAAGGTATCTTCACTGAACTGGATCCATCATATTCTTCAGGAGTGATTGGGAAGCAGCAGCAAAGGGATTTAGGATGGCTAATATCACAAAAATACTGTGGGATCATTACCACAGGCAACATGCAATGTGCTGAATGAACCTCAAGTTAATGTTCAAGACTGGACAGATGAAAGGGAGACATTTTGATGTTTCTTTGGTCGCCTTTGTTTTACATAAAATGCAAGAAAAATATAAAAATATTTATTATTTGTGCCATGGTACAAAAAGTATCAGCTTATTAACACACCTGCATCAGTAACTCTCTCCTTTATATTACTATCAACTCATTACAAACTGATAAAAACAAACTATGATATTCACACAAATGGAGAGAAAAAAAAGGAATGTAGCAGAGAGGACAGAAAATCGATGAGAGGAGGTGGACAAGAGGGAGGCTGTAGAAGGAATAAAGGGAGAGGAGGACAGGGATGAATGGAGCAGCCAAGAAAAGGGGGGGTTGGGAGTGAAAGAAAGGGGTGGGAGCAGATGGGGATAGTGGAATGGAGAACGCAAGGGTGGTTTAGTTTTACACAATTTGTTGAATACAGAGAATACCAAAAACCATCCTAATCTGGGTTTAATGTGTTTACATTAGCTGTTTGTATTCCAGTGTACTCTGGGATGCCAGTGTGGATACAGTTTAATCAGAATAACAGTATAAGCAGGAACTCAGGCTAATGCCCATGTTAACTGAAAGTGGTGCAGATTCAGACCAATATCATTGTGTGTCTGAAACTCTGGAGCGGGTTCAGTTTCCTATTCAACATTCAACCCGTGGGACAGAGTTCTGCTGAGACTGAACAGAATTTTTAATTGGGCTAAAAGAACTGGGACTCTACACTTCAAGATAAGTAAAATCCGAAAGGTGATCTGACTGAGCTTTGTAGAATGGTAAAAGGAACGGACCGTGTTCTATTTGAATTTTTTTAAAACCGATAAATAAGTTGGAAAAGGTACAATTGTAAGGTCTATAGAGTCAGATCTTCGATGGATGTCAGGAAATGATTTTTTTTTCATAGAAAACAGTCAAACTCTGGAACAGGTTGCCAGCCGAAACCCTTCACCTGAGAGACAGAGACCTTTCTGGTTGCATGGATGTCACCCTGTACTTCAGGATAGCCCTGCAGGGAATTCAGGGCAATTTCCTGGGCTAATTTTGATTCCCCAAGGGGCAGCTCAGGGAGCAATTTCTCAATCTTATCCCCAAACTGACATCTTAAAAATATTTTGGCCTCTTCCATAATCAGAAGTTTTGGTGATGAACTGGAAAACTACTAGGCATCACAACTGTGTGGAGCCGGATGGATAGCTTTTTTCCCTCCTAATGCGGGCAGTTTGTCCAGGCCTGACCAGGACACATATCAGTTTCTGCCAGGTTCAGCAATGACCCTCAGCAAGCAGAGTCACGAAAGCTGCCATTATTTAGCATGGTCACTTTAAGGTCAGTGCAGTATCACCCAATCCCAAGTCACCATCAGCTCAGGAGCTGTTGATCTGTCACTAAGTCCACACTCTCAGTGATGTTGGGGTACAGTGGGGGGGGGGTTGGTGCGAGCTTTCAACTCATGTTTCTCAGGACAGCTTGACACTGCTCCAGCCCCACATCATAACCTGGGCCTTGATCATCCTAATAAGCTTTAAAATCAGGAATCAATTGCTGGTAAGCAAAGGCCTCAGTCACAAGCCCTTAGAGGCACAAGCTGTCTTCAACACAAGGACATAGGCCTTTCCGTAAGGCCTCCATTCCTTGATCAGTACATGTTCCCAGAAGTATCCTGGATTGGAAGCTGCAACTCCTTCACATCCTCCAGCTGCTGCACTGAGCTGCACGTTTGCCAGCAATCTTCGCTCTCAGCTTCCACTGGAACACCAGCCACTTTCCAATTCTCCGACTCAGAGTCCTTGTGTTCCTCCTGGATTGGAAACCCTTCATCCACTTCAGTTCCTTCCTCCTCGGCTGGAGCCGGACAATCCTCCTCAGCAGAGACTGGCCCAGAGCTCCCAGCTCCCAGGCGGTGACAGCAGTTGACGTAACATTTGCCGGTGTTTATTGTAACGCTCACCGTTGGGTTTCCACTGAATTCCATCACGGGGGACGGAGCTCCTGCTTAAACATAACAATCAGTTACACTCAACATCTTTGCTCACCTGACTAGGACAGCACGGAATTCACGGGAAGGAGCCTGTCTCCGAGTAGGGCCAGGGTGGGGAATGGAAGAGCTGCTGCTTCCCACTGAAGGCACTGGGTCAAGATACCGTCTCTCTGAGCAACAGGTGCCCTCTGGTAACACACACAATTTCCACTTACATTTATTCACCCAGACACAGACACACACTCTGACCCATTCAGTCACATTGGCAGATGGTGCCAGATAATACGATGAATTCCCAGGCTATTCCCTCCCTTCTGTGAGTGTGTGTTTGGGAACAGAATACAGAATCTGTTTGTGATACATTAAACACTCTGACATTCTCAGGTGCCTTTAAATATTAGGCCCAACGTAGGATCAGCCTGAGCCCAGAGATCTGAGGACAACAGGAGTGTAGCCGCATTGAGCAAGCTTCTGCATAGAGGTCGCCCCAAACTCTAGCCCTCTGCAAATTAGCCCTGATGGGCCTGGGGGAAAGTGATAGTTCCACAGTAATCTCACTGGTCTAGCCCTCCAGAGGCCCACACTACTGCTCAGGGAGACGGAATTGGTTCAAATTCAATTAATAAAATCTAGAATTAAAACTATTTCAAAGTCACCATTACTAAGAGTATTATGGATTGTTGTAAAAACCCATCTGATTCAGTGAGGTACTTCAGGGAAGGAAATCTGCCATTCTTAACTGGTCTGGCCTACCCATCACTCCTGACTCTCAGCAGTGTGGTCCACTGTTTAATACCCTCTGTAATAGTCTAGAAGACTACTCTGTTTACTGGCACTTAAGGACTGGCAACCCTTACCAGCAATGCCCTTACCCCTCAATGAAAGACAGTAATTTCTTTTTTAAAAATAGAGTTGTCCTACCTGAACTGGGCCGGGATTCTCTGCTAATGTATCCCTGATCTTCCTGGGAATCGATGTGTGAACAGTTGTTGAAATGGGCAAGAGCATGATGGGTCTGAGTGCACTCCTCCTCCTTTGAGCTGTATCCTATGCCTGGTTTCCTTCGGACACCCCCTGAGCCACTGCCGCTGCTGGATCTGGACAGCGAGCAGGAATGCTCTGTCCCAGGCACAGATTCTATTTGATATTCCTTCTGCTCAATTGAACCAATCTGCGCTTTCGCTGCTTCCAGGTCACTCTCATTTACACCAATTAAAAAAACCATCTCGCCTGGGTCAGTCTTCTTCATGGGCTGTTGAGGAAAAGAATTCACATTAAAATAAAAAACCACCAAGAATCAAAACAAAAAAGAGAGAGTCAACAGTTGTCTATAAACTGACTGCCACACAAACCCCCCCTGTCAAACCGAACCAGGCCTCTCTAACTGGGCACTAGTTTAACGAGTGGGAAAATGGGTCATTTGTTGTCCACTGTTACTGTTTTATGTAGTTTTCATTTGTTCTGTGAGTGGCACGGTGGCTTAGTGGTTCGCACTGTTACTTTACAGCACCAGGGACCCAGATTTGATTCCACCCTCAGACAACTGTCTGTGAGGAGTTTGCACATTCTCCCCGTGTCCTCTAGTTTCCTCCCACAGTCCAAAGATGGGCAGACTTAGGAGGGTTGGCCATCATAAATTACCCTGTGATATCCAAGGCAGTACAGGTTTGATGGATGAGTCATGGGAAGTAGAGGGTTACAGGGATAGGTTGGGGTTGGGTCTGGGTGAGCTGCTCTTCAGATGGTCGGTGCAGGCTCGATGGGCCAAAATGCCTCTACCTGCACGGTAGGGATTATATAACACACACAGACCTTCCACCTTCTACCTCATTCATTGGGTTTGGCTTGCAATCCAAATATTCCGTAATATTTGGACTGTGGTGAGAGCTAGCTTGCAGGGTCAACAATGCTCTGACCCTCTGGACCCTGACTGTGTACTAACGCTGTTAATACTGAGTGTGGTATCTAAATGAAACAAGCACTGTGTGACAGATTCCAGCAGCCCATGTGCCACACCACTCAACTTTGCTGAAAAGTAGAATTTTAATCCTTACTATATTTGGATTCTGATTCCAGAGATCAGGCTTCCTCCCTTCAAAGAAAAAACAAAGAATAAAGAATTAAAATCAATGCCATGGAATTGATCAAGCTACCAGTGTCTGGGTGGATTCTAGGAGATGGGATCAGCTCAGCCCTCGTGCAAGGGGAAGAATAGGATAATGGAGAGAGGTCATTCTCTTCAAACCAGTGAAAAACCCCAAACTGAGGGCACTGGGAGCAAGCAGAGAGCTGATCATCACATATTGTTAGCTCCAGACTCTGAAATGCAGAAAAGGCATATAAACCCGCAGAACCCATAGACGGCCACCAGAGGGCAAATGCCTACCTGGATTTAACGTAATGAAATGTGAGGCTGGATGAACACAGCAGGCCCAGCAGCATCTCAGGAGCACAAAAGCTGACGTTTCGGGCCTAGACCCCTGATCAGAGAGGGGGATGGGGAGAGGGTTCTGGAATAAATAAGGAGAGAGGGGGAGGCGGACCGAAGATGGAGAGAAAAGAAGATAGGTGGAGAGGAGAGTATAGGTGGGGAGGTAGGGAGGGGATAGGTCAGTCCAGGGAAGACGGACAGGTCAAGGAGGTGGGATGAGGTTAGTAGGTAGGAAATGGAGGTGCGGCTTGGGGTGGGAGGAAGGGATGGGTGAGAGGAAGAACAGGTTAGGGAGGCAGAGACAGGTTGGACTGGTTTTGGGATGCAGTGGGTGGAGGGGAAGAGCTGGGCTGGTTGTGTGGTGCAGTGGGGGGAGGGGATGAACTGGGCTGGTTTTGTGATGTGGTGGGGGAAGGGGAGATTTTGAAGCTGGTAAAGTCCACATTGATACCATTGGGCTGCAGGGTTCCCAAGTGGAATATGAGTTGCTGTTCCTGCAACCTTCGGGTGGCATCATTGTGGCACTGCAGGAGGCCCATGATGGACATGTCATCTAAAGAATGGGAGGGGGAGTGGAAATGGTTTGCGACTGGGAGGTGCAGTTGTTTATTGCAAACCGAGCGGGGTCGCAAACCATTTCCACTCCCCCTCCCATTCTTTAGATGACATGTCCATCATGGGCCTCCTGCAGTGCCACAATGATGCCACCCGAAGGTTGCAGGAACGGCAACTCATATTCCGCTTGGGAACCCTGCAGCCCAATGGTATCAATGTGGACTTCACCAGCTTCAAAATCTCCCCTTCCCCCACGGCATCCCTAAACCAGCCCAGTTCATCCCCTCCCCCCAATGCACCACACAACCAGCCCAGCTCTTCCCCTCCACCCACTGCATCCCAAAACCAGTCCAACCTGTCTCTGCCTCCCTAACCTGTTCTTCCTCTCACCCATCCCTTCCTCCCACCCCAAGCCGCACCTCCATTTCCTACCTACTAATCTCATCCCACCTCCTTGACCTGTCCGTCTTCCCTGGACTGACCTATCCCCTCCCTACCTCCCCACCTATACTCTCCTCTCCACCTATCTTCTTTTCTCTCCATCTTCGGTCCGCCTCCCCCTCTCTCCCTATTTATTCCAGAACCCTCACCCTATCCCCCTCTCTGATGAGGGGTCTAGGCCCGAATCGTCAGCTTTTGTGCTCCTGAGATGCTGCTGGCCTGATGTGTTCATCCAGCCTCATTTCATTATCTTGGATTCTCCAGCATCTGCAGTTCCCATTATCACTGGATTTAACATAACAGGGATAGCAGTAACTGCAGATGCTGGAGAATGCGAGATAACAAGGTGTAGAGCTGGAGGAACACAGCAGGCCAAGCAGCATCAGAGGAGCAGGAAAGCTGACATTTCGGGCTTAGACCCTTGCTCAGAAAATGAAACATAACAGGGTTCAGATATGCTCTTTTGCAGCAGCATTTTAGCATTTGGGGAAGCCCTTGTAAAGAAGGGACATGACGGCCTAGTGATATTATTGCTAGACGATTAATCCAGGAACCCGGATAATGTTCTGAGGTTCCAGGTTTGAAACCCACTGTAGCAGATGACAGAATCTAACTCACTCTAAAAAAACCTGGAATTAAATAATTTAGTAATGACCGTGAAACCACTGTTCCCATCCAGCTCCCTAATATCTTTACAGGCCTGTGCGTGACCCATGACCCACATTCCTGTAACTGATTCATTTTACCATAGAATTCCACAGAATTGGGATTACTCAATCCTGATAATATAATGACATGATACAGAATTCCTGGAATTAAGTTTGTCATGTTGACTGGATTCCCTATAACATTTGCTGCTGGATGTAAATATAAAAGCAACACTCAATTAAGACCATAAGAAATTGGAACAGGAATAAGCTATTTTGCCCCTCAAGCCACCTCCACCATTCAATAGGATCCTGGCTGATTTTTATTTCTCACATCCACTTAACCCTATCTCCCCATAACACCCGATTCCCCTTAGTGGTCAAAAAATCTATCTATCTATCCATCCCAGTATTGAATACACACCAGGACTCTTCCCCAGACCTCTCTGTGGCAAGGAGTTCCAAAGTACCTCAATTGTCAGAGAAATTGCTCCTCATCTCAAGTGTTAAATTGGCACCCCTTTATTTTGAGGCTATGTTCTTTAGTCTTAGACTCTCCCATGAAGGGAAACGTCCTCTCAACATTTACCCTGTCAAGCCCTTGAAGAATTCTCAACGTTTCAATGAGAGCACATCTCATTCTTTTAAACCCCACCGAATAGAGTCCCAATTTGTTCAACCTTTACTCATAGGACAATCTCTTCATACTGGGGATCTATTTAGTCAGAGATAATACCGTGTGGAGCTGGAGGAACACAGCCGGCCAGGCAACATCAGAGGAGCAGGAAAGCGGTTGTTTCAGGTCAGAACCCTTCTTCAGCAAAAAAAATGTCAGCTTTCCTGTTCCTCTGACGCTGCCTGGCCTACTGTGCTCGTCCAGGTCCACACTGTACTATCTGACTCCACCATTGGCAGTTCTTACTTTCTGTCTAGGTAGCCTTCTCTGAACTGCCTCCAATGAAATGAAAACAAAATTTTATACTTACAGTGGAGTTGGCCGTAACACCAACTTCGGGCAAACAGTGGGAGTAACAGGCACTAACTTAATCAAGGGCTTTGGTTAGTTTCTTTACAGACAAAGAAATATTTGGGATTGAGTTTGCAGAAATGCGCTAGATGAATTAGCAGCTGGAATCCAATCTCACAGTACCTGCTCTTCTGCGAAGGACACAGGCCAGCATCACTATTATGACAAAGATCATAATGACAGAAGAAACACAGATCACTGAAAAACAACAAAAATGTTAACTGTTTTAAAACGAGATCAAACTGAACATTTGGACTGGGGTCGGTGGAGGGTGGGGGAGGGGAGGGGGGAGAGAAAGAGTGTAGTGGTTTAATGAATTTTTCAGGCCCAGATTCTTAACGGGAGGCAATTTGACTACAAAGGGCAAAAGCTCCACAGTGTAGGGTGAGCAGGCAAACAATCCGTGGGACACAAGGGGTGCGCGCGTGTGTGCGTGTGTGTGTGCGCGCGCGCGCGTGCGTGTGTGTGTGTGTGTGTATTAAAGGAGTTCGCAAACTTACCCACTGCCCATTGGCCAGGTAGGAGTTCTTCAGTGGATGGTTTCCTGTTGGGTGTCGTGCTAACCGGAGTCCAACTGGTGATACTTACTGGTTGAACTTCAGTCAAATACGTGAGCTGGACAGAAACACAAACATAGCAGCGATGAAGTGCTTGCACACAGACTGCAGCAACACATAATGTAAGCTGAAGCAGTCCCCAGAACTGGACTGGGTATGTTCCTGATGCTGATCCAGTCTATCAGGACCATTCCACAATCTAGTGAGGGGTAGTAGTCGGACATCAATGATTTAAATTAATTAAGAGGACGTGGGATCACGTACCTGTTGTGGTGTCGGAGTGAGAGAGCTAGTTTGAAGTGCTGAAGGCGTCCAGCTCAATGCAGGGGGCAGGGGTAGTAATTCATCGCTGCAAACTGCATCCCTGGTGCTGGTCCCGTTTTGTAAAATCTTTCTCCTCAGCATTGTACAACTGCAAAGAAGCAACTGTATTAACTGTTGTGACTCGCTCAAAGGCAGCTCTACCAGTGGCTGACACCAGCAGGTTTGCAATGTAACCAATGTTTGCAATGGAATTGTGATCTTACAATCGTTAAATACAACAACAGTAACATGTCAACAGAGGGCACAGCTGTTCCAGGGGGCAAACTTCTGAGGGAGCTTCCTTAGCTCAGAACAGCTACCAAATAACCAGCTACATAGAGACTCCGTACCCAGTCACCCCAACAAAGACACAAAGCAGACCGTGTGATGGTTAGAAGTTCAGTTGTTACAGTCAAGGTGCTCAGTTCTTGGGCCAAACAGCCACGAGAGATAAGCTGACACAGTCACAGCCAATTCTAGAAATTCCCAAACCAACATGGAATACAGGCACCAATTTGGCACTGGGTCATCATCCTCACACTGAGCAACCATAAGGCACTGAAAAATATCATGGGGAGCTATACTCTAACCTGTCCTGCAATGGCTTTGCTCTGTATCTAATCCATGCTGTACCTGTACCCTGGGAGTGTTTAACTTTAACAGTACAGAGGAACCTTTACTCTCTATCTAACCCTGTGCCCTGGGGACTGTTTGATGGGGGCGGTGTAAAAAGAGAATTATTTCAGTTTTAATGATTAGAGCTAACTTTACTCTGCTGCCATTGGAATCTGGAGCTTGGAACCTCTCCTGTCATGCCCGGGCCCGCTCCTGTCCCGGCTTCTGACTGCGGCCCTCCTTATTAAGGGACTGTTTTGGGACTTGTGAATTGTACAACAGTTACTGGCCAAAGCTCGGGGAGGGAGAGCTATGATGCCTAAAGAACTGGGCTGGCAAATGGTGCTGGAATGGACTTGGTGCTGTTTGGAAAAGAGGGGATAACATTCCCATGGGGATACAGTGACAGATGGACCATCAATGGGGTGGCACGGTGGCTCAGTGGTTAGCACTGCAGCCTCACAGCACCAGGAACCCGGGTTCGATTCCAGCCTTGGGCGACTATCTGAGCAGAGTTTGCACATTCTCCCTGTGTTATCGTGGGTTTCCTCCGGGCGCTCCGGTTTCCTCCCACAGTCCAAAGATGTGCGGGTTAGGTGGGTCGGCTATGCCAAATTGCCCATAGTGTTCAGGAGTGTGTGGGTTATAGGGGAACGGGTCTGGGTGGGATGCTCCAAGGGGCGGTGTGGACTTGTTGGGCCGAAGGGCCTGTTTCAATACTGTAGGGAATCTAATCTAATATCAGCTTCAGGGTGTGGCTGCGCCTACACAGCACGCAGGTTTGGCGGGGGCGGGGGCGGGGGGGGGTGCGGGAAATGAGGAAGATGCTACATCTTCTGTAGCACCTGCACCTCAGGGGGGCCTCACAATCAAGCAGCTTGGGGTAAAAGGTTACACCTACCTTACACAGTGCCCATGGTGGGGTGCATGGCGGTGGTTGTGGGTCAGAGTCCCCACCGCTGTCGCTGTGTCTACAACATACAGGAAGGCAGTGCTCCTCCTAAAAACTGAGAAGGCAGTGCACCTCACCCAGAAAAAGGGGCTCACTGTGGACTGGAGGTGATTGCCCATTGACCCTTTAGAGGTCATGGCTCAGAGGGTCATTTTGTCAAACATCCCACCCTTCGGTCCATCCGAGCTCCGGCTGCCCCACCTCCACCAGCTTAGGGAGGAGAGGACAGGGGTGGTGCCCATAACCCTCACTCGTTCCCAGGCCTTAAAGCCAGGTACCTCCACCCTAAATGGGGATTTCTTCCTGATACAGGGGTGCTGCCACCTATTGGTCCCGATGGTTAAGGTGAAACTGTCACTCCGGGGGATCCTCCTGCAGTCAACCCTGGGGGTGGCCTCAAGGCAGGGGTGTGTCTGACTGGTGACCCCCAGACCACCCTTAACACTCAATGCAGGGGAAGGGTCGGGGTTTGGAGGGTGATGGAGTGTCGGTCATGAGCACTGAGTTAGATGAAGTGACGGGAGACACAACACTTGTGGACAAGTTTCCCCTCATCCCCACAGAGGACCTCTGGGACTTTTGTTTAAACCAGCAACACCAGGTCATCGAGTTACAGTTCAGTCAGTATTGGACTGTTGAGATTCCCTCCCACGACTGGTCCCCTCTGCCTGGCGACTACTGGCAGCCCTGGGAGTGGACAAGACCATGACGTGGCAATGCCAAGAGTCCCTCTGCAGTGTGCTTGGGGAGCGGAGGGACCAACACAAAAGTCCCTCCACCCATCTAACAGGTGTTAAACTATGGATGAGAAGATATCTGTAGCCAGCCTCAACGTCAACGGCAGCAAAGAGACACAGTGTAGATTGAGTATCCTCCTGTCCCTTAGGGACGGGGAACATGGCGAGCCTCCTGCAAGAAATCCTCACCATGGCGGGAGACAAAGCCCTGGAGTGGCAGGGAGGGGTTCTACATCAGTCGCCTGGCCTCTAATTCCGGGAGGGGGAGGGGAACAGGGTGCTACCTTGCTGGCTCCTTTCTTCCACACAGATCTTGAAGGTGAAGGAGCACATGCTGGTTTGGTTCAGAAGCGCGGTGAACAGATATGTGCCACTGCTGGGAGTGCAGCAGGTGAGCTGCTTCTACGAAGTGTCTACGTCCCCTCAGCTCCATCAATGAGGGTGAAGGTATTCTCCTCGAGGGAGATTTTGACTGTAGCCTCAGGAGCAGGGACCATGGCGGTACCTGGGTAGGTTCACCATCGGTGGGGAAGTTCAGGGATTTGCATCTTGGCTCTATTGCCATTACCTTTGTGGGGCCTAGAGTTGGGGCATCCAGAATTGGCCAGCAAGGTAGCTCCCTGTTCCCCTCCCCCTCCCGGAATTAGAGGCCAGGCGACTGATGTAGACCCCCTCCCTGCCACTCCAGGGCTTTGTCTCCCACCATGGTGAGGACTTCTTGCAGGAGGCTTGCTGTGTTCCCAGGCCCTGAGGGATGCTGGATCCTGATATGGATCTGGCCCTGTAGAGGGTGTATGAAGAGAAGGAGGCCACACTCCAAGACCTGTAGCCCTGGGGGAATGTATCGGCACTCAGAGAGATGGCCTCCAACTTGGCACAGGGCCATGTGTGTTCTATTGCCCAAGAAGTGGGTCTCCATTTGTTAAAAAACTGGCATCCAGTCTCCCTCCTCAGCATGGACTATGAGGTCCTCGCAAGGGTCAACTTGCCTTTGGCACCGTACCGGATCACACAATCCACTCAGTCCAGTCCTACACTGTCCCAGGCCACAGCATTCATACTATCATCCACCTGGTCCAGGATGTGATCCATCATTCCCAGAGGGCTGGTCTGTCAAGTGCCTTTCTCTCCTTGACCTCTCCTTGATGAAACAACTAGTCTGTTCAGAACTCAACATCGGCTGCACACATTAGACCCTCCCCTGACGTTCTGAGCCACCGCTGGGAAATCCTCCCTGTATCCTTCCAAATGGTGCTTCCTGTACAGGCTGGTGCCACACACTCTCTGCTTCTCCACCTTTGCCCGCTGCCAGGATACACCGTTGCATAACATTGTGCCCTCCAGTGGCATAGATTCCCAGATAATGGATCACTGCCCTGGTTCCCTCCCTTTTCCACTGGGGGTCTGGGGTGGACAGTGCTGCACACGGGGGTCTCATACAATCTTTATGTGAGTACGTTCACAGGGTGCCAGGCCACACCTCATTTCTGAAGCTTGGAAAAGGCGATATTTTGCGTCTGTGTAGAATGTCTCCATTTGCAGCGCTATTTTGGGATTTTTCTGATGGGGCTGCTCCTTTGATTTTGGTTTCAATTCAGCCCCACACTCCAGGTCTACAGGCACCTGGTGCAGGGAGGGGTTGGCTGGTCTAAAGGCCTTCTAGTGGGTCTGTACCCTGACCTGGCCAAGGTGGCCATGGAGGGGCTTATCATTGCTGAGCGTCTGCCCCTCTTTCACAGTTACAACTGCAATCGGGTGTCCCTGGGGCAGCAGCGCATTGGACTCAGTGGCACAATCAGGGTCTTTCAAGACTGAAGGGCACTGCAGAGACTAGGGTGCCTTATCAGGCCAGCCATCATTGTTTTAATTTTGCTCATGACTATTTTTGACTTCCTGTTTTGATCAAGCGTAGGAGCTTTATACTGTACTTCACCTTGTGCTGCTCCTGTCCTGGGGGTGTTTAATGGGGATAGCGTTAAGGGAACTTTGCTTTCTGTTTAAAAAATTCAAGGGTGCTTTACTTTTGGTTGAAAGAATTAGGAGGTAACTTTTCTATGTATCTAACCCACATTGTAACTGCCTCTGAAGTGTCTGATGCTGTCACTTAGTCCCTGGGTTAAAAAGAATTCCATTGCCAGGAAGGAGCCTGTGTCTGTTGCATTATCGATTTTCTAAAAAATTCATTCACAGGAAGGTCGCTGACAAGGCCAGTAATTGAAAGTCTACCACATTGCTGTGGGTCTGGAGTCACATACGGCTAGACCAGGTAAGGATGGCAGTTTCATTCCCTAAAGGACACTAGCAAGCCAACAATCCAACAACAGATTCATGGTCAATGTGATACTCTGCATTCTAGATTTATATTGAATTCAAATTCCACCATCCACTGTGGCAGGATTCAAACACACGTCCCTGGAATATTACCCTAGTCTCTGGCTTAACAGTCCACTGATCATTCCACTAGGCCATCACCTCTCCCATAGACCATCATCTCCCCTTTCAACGAGGGCACACTTACTCAATGTGTGGTTGGCACGGCTTTGTGGAAGAGACCTTATTGGAGAATGTTCCAGGAGGGCATGGCGCACATTTTACATCAGTATCTTTTGTTCCTGTGAGGCACAAACACAGTTATTTTTGGTGACAATATCCCATCATGGGAAATGGTGGCAATTCCTGAACAAGCTCAGAAAAGCCCTGCAAACAGCATCAATACAGCAGCAGACCTGACACCATCTCACCTTGTTTAACAACACCCTGACCCTCCTTGCATTCGGTGTTTTTCCGGCACTGGTTACATGTATCCTTTGCAGAATCGATGCAATGCAGGCCCTGTTTGCATTGACAGATTCTCTTGGTGGATGAAGTGCAGTCCTGAACCATGTCCTGGTCTATAACAATGGGAGACAATGAAAAGGTGGAGCTGGAGGTCAATGAGTGCACAGACTGAGCTGTAACAGAGTTATCCAACAAACAACGTGAGACAATCAAAGATAATGGGAACTGCAGATGCTGGAGAATCCAAGATAATAAAATGTGAGGCTGGATGAACACAGCAGGCCAAGCAGCATCTCAGGAGCACCAAAGCTGACGTTTCGGGCCTAGGCCCTTCATCAGAGAGGGGGATGGGGTGAGGGTTCTGGAATAAATAGGGAGAGGGGGAGGCGGACCGAAGATGGAGAGAAAAGAAGATAGGTGGAGAGAGTGTAGGTGGGGAGGTAGGGAGGGGATAGGTCAGTCCAGGGAAGACGGACAGGTCAAGGAGGTGGGATGAGGTTAGTAGGTAGGAGATGGAGGTGCGGCTTGGGGTGGGAGGAAGGGATGGGTGAGAGGAAGAACAGGTTAGGGAGGCAGAGACAGGTTGGACTGGTTTTGGGATGCAGTGGGTGGAGGGGAAGAGCTGGGCTGGTTGTGTGGTGCAGTGGGGGGAGGGGACGAACTGGGCTGGTTTAGGGATGCGGTGGGAGAAGGGGAGATTTTGAAGCTGGTGAAGTCCACATTGATACCATTAGGCTGCAGGGTTCCCAGGCGGAATATGAGTTGCTGTTCCTGCAACCTTCGGGTGGCATCATTGTGGCACTGCAGGAGGCCCATGATGGCACACTGCCCTCCAACCCCACCACACCCGGCACCTTCCCCTGCAACCGCAGGAAATGCTACACTTGCCCCCACACCTCCTCCCTCACCCCTATCCCAGGCCCCAAGATGACATTCCACGTTAAGCAGAGGTTCACCTGCACATCTGCCAATGTGGTATACTGCATCCACTGTACCTGGTGTGGCTTCCTCTACATTGGGGAAACCAAGCGGAGGCTTGGGGACCGCTTTGCAGAACACCTCCGCTCGGTTCGCAACAAACAACTGCACCTCCGAGTCGCAAACCATTGCCACTCCCCCTCCCATTCTTTAGATGACATGTCCATCATGGGCCTCCTGCAGTGCCACAATGATGCCACGCGAAGGTTGCAGGAACAGCAACTCATATTCCGCCTGGGAACCCTGCAGCCCAATGGTATCAATGTGGACTTCACCAGCTTCAAAATCTCCCCTTCTCCCACCGCATCCCTAAACCAGCCCAGTTCGTCCCCTCCCCCCACTGCACCACACAACCAGCCCAGCTCTTCCCCTCCACCCACTGCATCCCAAAACCAGTCTCTGCCTCCCTCACCGGTTCTTCCTCTCACCCATCCCTTCCTCCCACCCCAAGCCGCACCTCCATCTCCTACCTACTAACCTCATCCCACCTCCTTGACCTGTCCGTCTTCCCTGGACTGACCTATCCCCTCTCTACCTCCCCACCTACCCTCTCTCCACCTATCTTCTTTTCTCTCCATCTTCGGTCCGCCTCCCCCTCTCTCTATTTATTCCAGAACCCTCACCCCATCCCCCTCTCTGATGAAGGGGCTAGGCCCGAAACGTCAGCTTTTGTGGTCCTAAGATGCTGCTTGGCCTGCTGTGTTCATCCAGCCTCACATTTTATTATCTGAGACAATCAAGTTGGATGAGTTACACCAGGCATGGGTCAGCACAAGGATACCCAGCCTGATACCACTGGCTTCCTTTCCCCATGGTGGAGTGAATACAGGAGCTCAATAAGGTATGGGGAAATCCTACAGCATCAGTTCAAAGCCAGGACTGGATTTGGAAGGTTGACAAGGATGAGAGTTCAAAGGGCATGAGGTTTGATACGGTTCAGAGCTCAGTGGGTTAAGGGTTAATGAAGATGGGGGCACAGGTAGCCACTGTTTATGCTGGTGTGTTATTTTTTCCCAGATCCGAAACATCAGTTTCTTGCTCCTCTGATGCTGCCTGGCCTGCTGTGTTCATCCAGCTCTACGCCTTGTTATCACTGTTTATGTTGCAGGGTTTATGGCTAATGGGTTCCCTGGTGGGCAGAGACACAGGGGTTTTTGTGAATGCGCAAGGGAAATCACATCAGTCTGTCACCGAGGGTTCTTGGTGAGTGATGATCAGTTATACACATCTTTCAGTTACGCTTGGTGTTGACCGCTCTCCCAGAAATGCTCTGACACCAGTGAAATCCTCTGCTGCCCACGTCTGCGGGGCACCCACTCCAGCCGCCCTCCCTTCCCACTGTGAGATCCCCCTTTGATACAGGGAAAGGGTTGCAGGACCCATAACCCAAGCGAGGGCACTAGTACAAAACCCGATCCGAACTCAAGCCCAAACCCCAATGGCTCAATCTCCAGCATCTTCCCTGTATTGGCCCAGGGCACTGAGAGGCTATTGGAGGCCCAATGCTGGGGCCCAGTGATGGAGCGGGTTCCTGTGACTCACCTTCTTTGCAGGGGGCTTGACAGGACATGCATTTCTTCAGCATGTTCCAGTAGGCAGTGTACTGGTTCAGGCCACAGGGTTTACACATAGTGTCTGCGTTGTTGGTGCACATCACTTCCCTCTTCATACCTGAAATTAAATAAAACTCGTCGGTCATGTGTAAAACTTTAGGGTCAGGCAGAGGGTAATACACCGCTATGACCTTTCACCCCACTCTCAATAGACCCTGACCTTCCACCTTAAAGATCTCAAGCGAAAAAAAACAGATGGACAAGCCCGGGTGCACTGCCATCGCCCTAAGCACATCTCCAGTGAAAGGGGTTAATGACGTTTGTCAAACAGGATTTGGAGATTCAAATCCTTGAAAATAAACACAGCTGCAAAGTTTATAATTTAACGCAGTCTCACACTCCCCCGAACCCTCTCTGGCTCCAGGTCCTCAATCATCATTTCCTGGCCATCTTTCAATCGTGTCTCTGCTCGGAAACGTTTACTTTCTGTTAACCAGACAGTTTCATAAGACTCCCATTAGCCGGGCCTTGCGTGTTCAAGTCCCGGGGGAGGGGAGACAGGAAGCTGGATCAGGAAAAGCAGACAGGAGACAGGGAAGGGGCAATGGAGAACAAAGGGAGGACACAGAATGTCAATTGTGTGATGTTAATGGAGGTTAATCCAGACCTGCCGTGGGTCACCGAGCTCTCGGATACCGGCAGCACACCAGAGCCTCTGGGGCAATGCTACAGAAGGGCGGGGGTAGCTTGCTTTACTCCTTACCTGTATCTGGGCAGTTTGCATTGCAAGGATCCAAATGTTTATTTTAAACAACTCTGAGCGCAAGGACAGGAAACAGGCTAACAAAAATAACAGAAGTGGTACAGTTTTATCAGGGAGAGAGAGAGAGAGAGCGCTGCTTTGTTTAAAGCGCCTGAATCTGCAAGTTTTCTCATGCTCCTAGTCTGTTTAGCACCCTGCACAGTCACCAGGCGCTCCTTACTCATCATAGTTCAGCGTTTCACCACAAACTGCAGATCTCTTACAGGAAGTGAACATGAAGGGGGGGGGGGAGGAGAAAAAAAACCCTGCGGGCAATTTCTGTGAAAAGCGTCACTGCGGTTTCAACTGCAGTTCATAATAGCGGGCACAGCCCAAATGCAGAGCTCGGGGTGTCGGAGTGGGGTGGCGATGGCCTTCGAGTTTCACAGATATAATCTGAGGCCACTGGTTCGGGGCGAGCCGGAGCTCCACATGTAACCTGAAGCCCAGGCCATACACACTCGGCATTTCCGTAAAATCTGGGTCTGAGAAACTGATGCAGTTTCTGAACTGCACAAATTGCAAAACAAGTTAAAGGTCTGGAAGACGAAGCAGAAAGTACAATAACAGTCTAACGTCTAACGCGGTACTGTGTCAACCTGATTACTATTCACAGAAACACCGTTGTTTATAGCTTAACTATAATTCATTTATACCTTAACTATAATCACAAATAGCAAATTGAATATCGTACATTCAGGCATTCTCGTGGGATCACCTCACATACTCTATGACCTGAAGTACCCCTCAAGTTGCCAAAATTTAATAGTTGAAGTTTGCATATACAGAAGACTCATACTCGGTCCACAGGCTTGCAGCCAGGCATTATGTTATTATTAGCAAATAATGATCTATAACGCGGTCAATGGCAAAGTAACATTCTTATCATTAAAACCAGACAGTAAGATTTAATCAGGCTTCCTCTTTACCTCCACTGTAATTATTAGAATTTAGGGCATTCTAAAATGGATCAGTGGCATAGGCACAGGGCACAGAAGCTAATCATTAAAGAACTCTCTCACACATAGGAACTGTAGGCCTTGTTCAACCATTCACTGAGATCATGGCTGATCTCTGGCCAATCTCCATACACCTGCTTTTAGCCCATCACCCTTGACACCTTTGTTTAACAAAAATACATCTCAGATTTAAAGTTAACAACTGATCATCTCCACTTCACTGCCGTTTCTGGAAGAGAATTCCAAATCACCACCACCTTTCTGAGTATAAGTGCTTCCTAATATCTCTTCTGAACAGTCCTGGCCGTAATTCTCAAACTGTGCCTCCTAGACTAGAATCTCCAACCACAGGAAATAGCTTTACTTTATCTACCCTGTTTTTTCCTGTTAACATTCTGAAGACATCAATCAGTTCGCCCTTTAACCTTCTACATTCCAGAGGGCAGGCCTAATTTGTAATGTCTCCCCTCATAACGCCTGGAGGCCAGATATCATTCTTGTAAATCTACACAGTACTCCCTCCAAGGCCAGTGTCCCCTTCCAAAGTTGCGGTGTCTGCCCACAGTACTCCAACTGGGGGTCTATCCTGGGTTTTGTATAACTGGAGCACAGCTTCTGTACCCTTGCGCTCCAATCCTCTACAGGCAAGTAAAACGCAGGAATTATATATCAAATTTATGTCATTGTACAGGAATAATGTTTAGCACATAAACATGAACTTCAGGGAGAAACATAAACGTTAAAGCTTCCTCAAAACATTAAAAAGTTATATGTTTGAAATTACTTCCAATGGAATGAAACCCCACACGTACTTTTTTGGAGCCAGAGAGCATGTTCAACACTAATAACGCTGTTAAAACCCGCAACTAATTCTTACAGAGCAAGGCTGATCTTTCTTTTGATCTTTACAGCAAGGATAATGTGTGAATATTATACAGTCTCAACGCGATCTCACATCTAATTGATTCCATTGTGAAAATTGCAGCAGTGCAATCTATATGGACAGGACATCATTGAGAAAAAAAGACTTTCATATTTTTATGTTTAACTGTGCCTGTGTGAATGCACTGCTTGTTAGTTTTACAGTTTACATTATAAGCCCTAACAATCTCACTTACTATTCCTGCAAATATAATGTCAATATTTTCCTTTCATAGAAATATAAACTGCAGTCTCCTCTCGTACCCTGTCCTTGTGCTGCCCCAGAATTAGATTCAGATTCTAAACACAATGTTTCACTGAATTTGAAACGAAGTGATTTGCCTGCAATATGATGTGGTGAGCTGTGGGTGCAATTAGCCAGGATGTGTGGGGGTGGGGAGAGGGGCAGGAATGGAAAACGTGATATGGGGAGATCAACAATTACCTCACACCGTGAAATCAGCGCAACAAACTGCTACCGAGAGACGACAAGCGGTTACTGCTTCGGTTCCAGACGAAACAATTTTCAATGCATGTCTGAATGACTCATTCTATCCTAGATCTGCACCCTACCAATCAGCCTCCACATCTTGGACCCCCTTCCATTCCTAGCAAACCGAACACAGTCATCCCTCCTCAACAAGCGCCCTCTCCATCACCTTACATTGGGCTCTCATTTCAAACCTGTCCCCGATACCTCATTATCCAGTTCCTTACCCTCAAATCTAGCCCTAGGCCTAAACGCATTCCCATCCTTTCCCGAACCCCAGGGCCCCCAAAGCCCACTGTCCCACTGTCCCCAGGGCACCCAAAGCCCACTGCCCCGGGACCCCCAATCCCACACTGCCCCAAAGCCCATTGCCCCGGGACCCCCAATCCCACACTGTCCCCAAACCCCACTTCCCCTCTGCCCCCAGGGCCCCAATCCCCTACTGCCCCCCAGGTTCAGCTCATCATTGCCCCAAGCCCCACTGCCCCTGGCTCCAATCCTCACTCTGTCCTCAGGCTCCAATCCCCACTCTGCCATAAGGGTCAAGCCACTCTACTGTTACATCAGGTTCTGTTTTTGTGTTTTTTTATATTATTTTAACTCTGGATCATTGACCAAACTGAACCAAAACAATCTGAAGCTTTCAAATTCACTTCAACCAGACACCATGAAAGACTCCAAAATGTGATTCTGGATTGAGCCCAAGTATACAGTTTCAATTACTTTCTGTGCCCTTGTCCTGTTTGCATTGCATTGGATATAATCTTCCCCCCTTGCCTGAAGGTGCTAACTCTCCCTGAGGTACAGTTCCCCCTCTTCCCCTGAAGAAGCCTGTGATCTATGGAATCGTTCCATGTATTGTTTCTGCTCCTTAATGAGTGTATTTACCTCAGGATGTTAGGATGGCTGGAGCCAGGGATTGGAGGTTAGGGGGTGGGATTATGGCCTGTTAAATAAAATTGATAATGAACTCTGGGTAATCCTGGCCTCATCGATATTCAACTGTAAACCTTCTCCCTTTCAGAGACAGTGTGAGACAGAAATGGGTCTGAAACATGTTATCATCAAGGTCGTTGTATGTGTATGTAAAACCTCCTCCCTGAAGGGCCTAAACAGAATTTTAATGAAAATTGCCTGTTCTCCTGCTTCCCCACATCTAATGAAATTAATCATGTGGAACACGATGTCCGGGTTTTGTGTTTAATTCCACAGAGATACTGATGCTATAATGTAATTTGCAAGCATTAACCCCCCACTGCCCAGACACTGTTCACATTCTCAATTTCACTGCTGCGTACTGACTTCAAAACTAAAGTCAGCAAAATAACCCAATTTCCTTGACAATCAGACGAGACAGGCTTTTTTCACGTTATCTGAATCATTTGACACAAGTCAGGACAAGAAAGCATCACTGATTTGATATCTGAACATTGCGTTGTTATCACACTTCCTATCTCCACCACTTCCCATCGCATAAACCCCAGTCTTTGGTTTCCAGCTTTTATTGAAAGGCTCAATATCAACAAACACTGCGACTCAAATGAAACTCGCTCCTTGTAAAAAGTCACATTGTTACATCCAGTATGAGGAGTAGTAGAATAACCTACATTTCACCAAACACATTCCTTCAGCATAAAAGTCTGATGTCTCTTGGGTTTTTCTCCCCCAGAATGTAGACCCCACATTCTACAAAACACACTCTTCAGGTGTTAAGTGCAAATGTGATCCAAGTTAGCTCTGACTGGGGAATACTCCAAGGGCAGCAGCATTCCATATACCAAACATGGCACTACCCATGTAGAAATGCACATCCTGTTTCTGGGCTCCAATAACAATGTCAAAGAGATAGACAGTAAGACAGTACAGGCTTGCCAACTCTCAATGTTTAGATTCTACTGGAATCAGCAGCAGTCCCTCAGTGGCTAAAAAAAACAATCCCGAAAGTTTATAAATGTTGTTTTAAGCAAATGAGGTACATTCAAATACACGAAGGATTTAGAAAGAGCCAGTGAAGTCCATGCCACATGAACAAACATAACAAAATAGGAAAGATGTGGATGCTTTGGAGAGGGTTCAGAGGAGGTTTATCAGGATGCTGCCTGGACTGGAGGGCTTATCTTATGAAGAGAGGTTGACTGAGCTCGGTCTCTTTTCATTGGAGAAAAGGAGGAGGAGAGGGGACCTAATTGAGGTATACAATGAGAGGCATAGATAGAGTTGACAGCCAGAGACTATTTCCCAGGGCAGAAATGGCTAGCTCGAGGGGTCATAGTTTTAAGCTGGTTGGAGGAAAGTATAGAGGGGATGTCAGAGGCGGGTTCTTTACACAGAGAGTTGAGAGAGCATGGAATGCGTTGCCAGCAGCAGTTGTGGAAGCAAGGTCATTGGGGACATTTAAGAGACTGCTGGACATGCATATGGTCACAGAAATTTGAGGGGGCATACATGAGGATCAATGGTCGGCACAACATTGTGGGCTGAAGGGCCTGTTCTGTGCTGTACTGTCCTATGCTCTATGTTCTAAAAGTCTGTGATTCTGTGATCATTCATGACCATCTCAAACAAAAGATAATCTAACCATTATCCCTTTATGCTCAGAGTTACTATCCCTGAATTCCCCCATAATCAACATTCTGTGGTTTACCATTGACCAGAAACCCAACTGGATTAGCTATATAAGTGCTGTGGCTACAAGAACAGGTCAATGGCTAGAGACCCTGCAGTGATTAACTTAACTCCTGACTCCCCAGCATCATCTACAAGAGGAAAAAGGAAGCTATGACTGGAGGGCTCGAATTTTGGGTAAGATTGATGGGGTTAGAGTTTCATAGGCACATTAAGCAGACTCAAGGGAGAAACACCAACCAGTTGGAAAGGAAATAATAGGCATCTCAAAAAGGAAAGGACAAGGCCCTTTAACAGTCCATAAAATATTGCAGTTCAGAAGCCGATCAGTCTGATCAAACACAGTCTATGTGACGGGTGTTGAGCAGATTCTCAGGATGGTCCCCCACAGAATCTCGAACAATGGAGACACTGCGAGAGGGCCCCAGTCCAAATCCCCTGACAGCATCGACTGACATTTCACCAAGGAACAGGGCTAAACATGGAGCAAAGATGGACAGCTAGAATGCTCAGCCATGAAAATAAACAAGACAAAATCCCACGCCCATGATGATCTGCTACATTCTTTTCATTATTTTCTTCCCAAAAAATTCTCTTTTTAAAATAATCTCAGTGATATGCTTCCCTTCCACAGGAACCTCTCAGAATATGCTCAGTGTTGGCAATGCAACGAGAGAGACATGATTCAAATGAGAGTAACGAGGGCCATGGGTGGGATGAATAGCGAAGGTCTTTTTCCTAGGGTGGGGGGAGGAGTCCAAAACAAGAGGGCAGAGGTTTAAGGAGAGAAAGGAAAGATTTAAAAAGGACCTGAGGGGCAACTTTTTCCACACTGCTGGTAGTGTGTATTTGTGGAACGAGTTGCTAGAGGAGGGGGTGTACGATATTTAAAAAGCATCTGAATGGGTACATGAATAGGAACAGTTTAGATGGACAGGAGACAAATACTGTCAAATGGGACTAGATCAGTTTAGGATATCTAGTTGGCACGGACGACGGGCCGAAGGGTCTGTTTCTGAGCTGTACAACTCTATGACTCCATGGCAGAGTGCATGAGGAAGACAGATACACAAAATGGGAGAAATAAATAAATAAATATAGCAGCAGAAAGAAAATGAGACAAGAGGGAGTATCAATCAACAGGTTCAAGAAAAGAAATAGATATGTCTCTGATGAAATATCAGATAAACGGTTATGGGGAGCAGGCAGGAAAATAGAGTTGAGATCAGGATAAGATCAGTAAAGGCCATATTAATGGCAAAGTCAGCTTGAAGAACCAAATTGCCTCCTCCCACCCCTAATTGCCATGTTGCTCTGTTGCTATGTTCTGTTCCAGCCAGCACGGTAATTCAATTTAATTGTGACTGATCTGTAACATACCTCCATCTATCTACCTTGGCCCATTTCCTTCAATACTCTACTCAACTAAACTCTATTCACCTCAATCTTGAAAGTTCCAATTAGGCCTCAATATTCAGTCTTCTACAGGACAGAATTCTAAGTTTATGAAAAACTTTGGATGTAAATATTTCCTCAGGGTTTTCACTCTAAGTGTCATTAAAATATCGTGTCTAAGTCCCAATGTATCTGTATCCCAATGAATACAATATCATTTAAATATTTAAAATAATTCACTCCTCAATCCTGTAACCTCAAGGAAGTACGTTAGGTCAGTTTATGCAATCCGTTTCCATAGTCTAGCCAGTTCAACTTTAGTAAAAGAAGAGAAACTGTTAATAAATTGCGTGAATGAGAAGATAAAGATGTTGTGTTTTAGAGAGAGGTAGACAGGGCAATGTTAATGGGAGAGAATTACCTGGAGGACATTTGCTGCAGCACATCGATATTGTTCTGTCGAAGTATTCTGAGACTGTATTCTGACAGCTTGATGATTCGCTTCTATATGGTAGGTAAACCTGCAAATGCAGACACAAGATGGGTGTTCCAGTGCCGATCAAGTGAAAACACACACAGGTAATGCGTAACAGCCACAAGATCAATTATCGTGTAGAGGTGGACGATCAATCTAGTACAGACATATAGGTAATCCAGTGCAAGACACACATGGCCCACTGGTAATCTAGGATGGCCACGGACACATGTGTGCGGATAATCCAGGACGGGCACACTGGATGGGATAATTCAGTACAGGCACACGGACACAGCATGGGTGATCTGGTATAGACACAAAGGCTGAATGGATAATGCAGTATAGATATACAGGGTGGTAATCCCAGTAATGACAGACAGTTGGAGGATAATCCAGTATAGACACACAGTGTAGTAATCTAGTACAGACAGATAGGTGGGGAGTAGTCCTCAGGGCAGGAACTGATGTAGGTGATACAGTAAGCACAAACACGAAAGCAGGTAGTCCATCACAAACACATGAAAGTCAAGTTGCTATTGTCCCACTAGACCACAGACCATAAACGCTCTTGTTAGAGAGGGTGATGACTTTGTGGTGGTTTAACTTGAGGGTCACCACTCCTCAGGCAAGGAGTGAGGTTGAGAAGGCAGGACCTTCATGGTAACCAGGAACTGAACCCACACCATTGGGGCCATTCTGTATTGCAAACCAACCGTCCAACCAACTGAACTAACCAACCTATGGTATAAACACAAGCGTGGTTAATCCATATGGACAGGTAATCAAATACAGACAGATACAAACCAGTTATAGAGATATTGATAGGTTGAATAAGTGGGCAAATGAAGTACAATGTGGGAAAATGTGAAGTTGTTCACTTTGGACGGAAGGATAAAAGAACAGAATACTATTTAAGTGGGGGAAAAATTGCAGAAAGCTGCAACACAAAAGGGCTTGGGGGTACTTGTACACGAGACAGAAAGCTAGCACACAGCAGCAGCAGATAATCTGGAAGGTTAATGGAATTTTGGCCCTCCAAGGGAGTTTGAATACAAGAGTAGGGAAGTCTTACTGCAACTGAACAAGGTCCTGGTGAGATCACATTTGGACTTCTGCGAGCTGTTTTGATTCCCTTATTTAAGGAAAGATATTATTTCATTGAAGGCAGTTCAGAGAAAATTCACTCAGATGATCCCTGATATGGAGGGAATGTCTTATCAGCAAAGATTAAACAGGCTGGGACTCTACTCACTGGAGTTTAAAAGAATGAGAAGTGATCTCACTAAAACATATAGGATTAAAAATTATTAAAACATCTCATTATAGCAAAGCAGGTATGAACAGGAGAAATGCTGAAAGGATGTTACCCCTCATTGGGCAGTCTAGAACCAGACGGCTAAGTCTCAGAATAAAGTGGTGCTAATTTAAGCCCGAGATGTGAGGGAGTTTATTCTCTCTGAGGGTTGAGAGTCTTTAGAACTCCTGGCCATAGAGAGCTGTGGGGGCAGAGTCTTTGTGTCTCTTTAAGGCTGAGATGGTAGATTCTTGATCAGTCAGGGAATCAAGGGTTAGTGGGAAAAATTCAGGAAAGAGCACATTAGGAATGTCGGAGCAAAGGCTCAAGAAATTGAACAGCCTACTCCTGTTCCTATTTCTTACAGTTTTATGGTCTAAACCTACAAATCAGGGATAGGAATAGACTACTTATCACCTTGAGCCTGCTCAATTATTCTGTAAAATCATACCTGATCTGATCATATTCTCAAATGCATATTTCTGCCTTACCATGATAACCTTTCAACCCCTCCCATACATAACAAAAATCTACGTTCCTCCAACTTAAAAATATTCAAGGACTCTCTTTTTATACTTTTTCAGGGAGAAAGTCTAGAGACTCTCAAACCTCAGAGTACATTAAAACTGGAAGAACTGTGGATGCTGTAAATCAGAAACAAAAACCGACATGGCTCGAAAAGCTCAGCAGGTCTGACAGCATCTGTGGAGAGAAATCAGTTAATGTTTCGGCTCGAATGACCCTTCCTCAGAACATTGAGTACCGAGGATGGGACCACTCGACCAGAAATGTTAGCTCTGATTTCTCACCACAGATGCTGCCAGGCCAGCTGAGCTTTTCCAGCGACCTCTGTTTTCGTCTCAGAGTAAATAGTTTGCCTAATCTCTGCTTTAAATGGCGGCCACTGATTTCAGTGACCCCCAGTTCTAGTTTCTCCTACAACAGGAAACATCTATTCCACATTTACCCTGTCAAGACCCTTTGTAATTTAAACAGTTTCAATCAAGTTGCCTCTTACTCCTCTAAAACCAAACAGATAAGGGCCTCGCCAGCTCAACTATTTTTCATAAAACAGCCTACCCCTTCCATGTTTTAGACTGTTAAGTCCTCTCTGAATTGCATCCAGCACATTTTTATTTTCCTTAAATAAGGTGACCAACGTTGTACACAATGTTTCAGATGCTGTCTCACCAGTGTCCTGTATAATTGAAGCATAACCTCTCTAACTTTAGAATACAATTCCTCTTGTGTTAAATATCAGCATTCTATTGGCTTTCCTAATTACTTGCAGTACCTGCATACTATCCTTTTAGTAATTCATGCACCGTGACACCTAGATCAGTCTGCCTCACAGGACTCATATTACATAATATACTTCTTTTTCATTCTTCCTGCCAAAATGGATAACTTCATTTTCCTCACATTATATTCCATTTACCACATCTTTGTCTATTCACTGAACTCATCAATATCCTTTTGTAACTTCTTTATGTCCTCTTCTCAACTTACTTTCCTACTTACCTTTGTGTCATCCGCAAATTTGGAACGATACCTTCTGTCCCTATGTTCAAGTCATATAAATAAATAAATTACAAACAGTTGAAGTTCCATCCCTGTGGCACATCTTGCCAACGTGAAAGATACGCATTTACATCTATTTTCTGCTTCCTGCTAGCTAGACTAATCTTTTATTCATGCCAATATGCTACTCCAACTCCAAGAACTTTTATTTTCTGCAGTCATCTTCGATGTAGCACTTTATCAAATGCCTTCTAGAATTGAAATACATCCACCAGTTCCTCTTCATTCACAGTACATGCTAGCTCCTCTAAGAACTCCAGCAGATTGGCCACACATGGCTGCCCTTTTACAAAACTATGTTGACTCTGTCCAATTCGTTTCAGTTTATCCAAATGCCTGCTATAATTTCTTTACTAACCGCTTCTAAAACATCCCCATGACTGGCAAGCAGTTTCCTAATTTCTGTTTCCCTCCTTTTTTAACTAAGAGTTACATTCACTGTCTCCCAAGCTAATGGGCACAGAATCTGAATCAGGGAAGTGTTTTTGGAAAATTAAAACTAAAACCTTAATTATCTCACTAACCATTTCTACTAAGCTTCCACAATGAATCTGTCAAGACATGGGCATTTGTCAGCCCACAGCTCCAATAATTGACTCTATCACTTATCTAGTGACGATGGTTTTCCAGAGTTCCTCTCTCCATATCCTGATTTTTTGTTGGTGCTTCTGGGAAGTTTATTGTATTTTCTGTAGCGAAGGCCTTTTTAAAAATTCATTTATTGGATTTTGACCCAGCAACAGTGATACAACAGCAATACATTTCCGAGTCAGGGCACCAAGTGGCTTGGAGAGGAACTTGTAAATGGTGGTGTTCCCATTTACCTGCTGCCCTTGTCCTTCCAGATATAAGTAGTGTGGGTTTACAAGATGCTGTCTAAGGAGCTTTGAGGCGTTTCTGCAACTTGTAGATCGTACACACTGCTGCTACTGAGTGCCCTCTGAATGTTTGTGGATGTGATGCCAATCAAGCAGGGACTGCTTTGTCCTGGATAGTGTAAGACCATCTAGGGACAGTTGTGCTGCATACATGCAGGGAAGTGGGGAGTATTCCACCATATTCCTGACTTGTGCCTTGTGGATAATGGACAGGTTTGCAGAGTCAGATGGTGGGTTAGTTGGTGCAGTATTCCTAACTTGAACCGGCTCTTGTAGCCATATTTGTATTGCTAGTCCAGTTCAGTTTCAGGGCAATGGTAGCCTCTAGGAATTTGATACTGGGAGTGAAAATTACCTGATAAATTCATCTGCTACTCCCTAAATTTGTATTAATAATTCTCCAGGCTCAATTTCTGTATGGCCAACACTTTCTTTGCTTTTTTCACTCATTCTGATATTCTGTCTAATCTTCCGACCTGCCACCTGTCTTTACACAATGAAGATATTTTTAGTCAACCTGTTCAAATATATTAGAACACAAGCTTTTTCTTTAGATTGATGTTATCTTTAACATTTTAGTTATATCAGGTGGGCACATCCAATGCTTGGAATTTTTCCTAGTCATTGGAATATATCTATCTGATGTATTCTGAAAGATCCACTGAATGTCTGCCATTGCATCCACATTGACTTATCCTTTAACCTAATTTGACAATTCATTATACCCAGCTCTGATTTCATGCCCTCACAGATGTCCTTAACTAATTTTATTTCTAATCTTAGACTCACTCCTCTCTCCCTCAAACTGAATGTAAAATTCAACCATAATGCAGTTGCCGCTAGGGCCACTTCCACTGAAATTACTGCTATTTCATTTCACAATATCAGGTCACAGAGTCATACAGCATGGAAACAGACTCTTTGGTCCAACTAGTCCATGCCGACCATGTTCCCAAACTAAACTTGTCCCACTGGCCCACATTTAGTCCATGTCCCTCCAAATCTTTCCTACTCATGTAATTATCCAAATGTCTTTTTAAAAAGTTCTAACTGAACCCATAACCATCCCCTCCTCTGGCAGTTCATTCCACGCACTCTCACTGCAAAAATACGCTCCCTAGATTTGAACCCCCCTACCCTAGGGAAAAGACCCTTTGTATTTAACCTTATCTATGCCTGGTATATTTTTATAAAACTCCATAAAGGTCACTCTCAACCTCCTAGGCTCTAGTGAAAAAGTCCTAGCCTACCCATCCTATTTTAATAACTCAAACCAACCATTCCTGGCAACATCCTGGTAAATCTTTTCTGAATCCTCTCCAATTTATTAAAATCCTTCCACAGCAAGGCAACCAGAACTGCACACAGTTTTCCAGAACAGGCCTCACCAATGTCCTGTACAACCTCAACATGATGTCCCAACTCCTAAACTCAAAGGTCTGAACAAGGCACACATGCTAAATGTCTCCTAATAATGCCTATTCTCTGATCAGCTCCAGAACAGGATGTTATAAAGAAACTATCCTTAAAACAATCTATGAACTCTCAAAGGCTACCTTTGCCCATCTGATTTTCCCAGTTGATATGTCAATTAAAATCTTCATGATTATCGGCACATTATCCTGACAAGCTCTATTTATTTCTTCCTCTGTACACCACCTTACTGTGTGGTTATTATTCGGAGTTTGTACACCATTTGCACAAGTGATTTCTTGTTTTAATCATTCTCATTTCTAACCAAACTGCTTCCACATCATGGCTCCCTGAACTTAGGTTGTCCCTCAACAGAAATGGTTGGAAAAGCTCAGCAGGGCTGGCAGCATCTGTGGAGAGAAATCACAGTTAACAATTCCAGTTGAGTGACCCTTCCTCAGATCAAGTCACTCAACCCATAACGTTAACTCTGATTTCCCTCCACAGATGCTGCCAGCCTTGCTCAGCCTTTCCAACAACACCTGTTTTTGTCTCTGATTTCCAGCATCCACAGTGCTTTCGGTTTTTATTCCGCTTATCCCTCCTTTAGGCATACGCCATCATGAACTAGCAACCCACCCTTTCGCTTTTTCCTAGTTTCCTGTATCCTGTATCCTTCAATATTCAGATCCCAACCTAATTTATCCTGTAGCTATGACCCTATAAGGGCTGTTGGATTATATTTAATCATTTCAATTCACAATCTGTTATTTTTTTTTAAATGCTACTGCATTCAGATACAGACCCTTTAGCTTTATCCTTTTACTTCCTCTATAAATTCTTCCTTAATTGCTGGTTGACTCTTGCCATTCACATTCTCTACCCCTTCCCATCACCGTCATTTTTATCATTTCCCATTTTAGTAGCTTTCTGTTTAACCTCAATTTTACTCTTTGATTTACTAAGTCTTCCCAAACTTGATATCTTGCCCCACGATTCAGTTTGAAATCCTCTCTACGTCCCTAGTTGGGTGGTTGGCAAGAGCACTGGTTCCAGCTCGTTTCTGGTGGAGATCATCCCATCTTTACAGTTCCCACTTTCTCCAGGAAATTGTGCCAATGGCCCACAAACCAGAACTCACTTTCCCACAATAGTCTTGCGAAAATCAGATGGAGTATGCTTTCCTTCTTCCAAGAATTGCTTTTTATTTAAACCTAGATCTGGGCCTAAGATTTGGGATGAGACCACCTCACAGTGGAGCTCTCCCCACCATGGGACCGAGGCCTGCGATAACGTGGCTGCTGCCCAGGGTCTGTGGAATTTTAGGTGACGGGAGGAGGAAAGGGCTCTGGATGCTAAAGTCATCAGACTCAGTGATGTGCTTAATGGTAGAGGAATGGGCTGGGTGACGTGGAAAAATTAGCTTTTAGAGCACTGGCTAGAGTCCAGTAAATGACCAAATCTATCCAGAACCTCCTGAATATAGTACCTGGCCCCGAGAATTTCCGGGAGATTGAGGCAGCCCAGGCACACACTGAGCTTCAGATGAACTGACACCCACTGGTCCAGAATTTGACATTGGGCCCAGAACTGCAATCCTGCACCACACTATTTGAACCATTTCAAGAAAATTGGCACAGAGGTGTTTCCTGTATGGGCAGATGCTGCTGTACACTATCCACTTCCTCAACTTTGTCATCACTCAAATACAACTGGGCATAACATCCTACCATTCAGCTGCAGAGATCCACAGCAATGGACCCTCTGCAGGTTGCAGGAGCGGGGAGACCTCCTCCTTTCCACGAGGGATCTTGGGGGGAGAATATTGCATGTGGCAGATCCATGTAATAGCAGATGAAGTAAGCTCCAGTTACTGTGGCCTGGACAGAACTGTGTTTCACATTTCAGAGAGAGGCAGATATGGGAATGGAAGAGAGATAAGCCAGAAACAGACCCACACATATACGCAGACTGGGAGACACAAGAGACAAAGAGAGGGACAGAGACCAACAAAGGGAGACAATGTCTTCTAGATATTCAGATCATTTCCGATATTGCAATATGTAGGTCATTTCCTGTGCTAAGAGTTATGTCAGTGTGGTCCAGCCAGTCTAACGAACTGTCACCATCTTTCAATCTTCTTACTTCCTTTCCTAAAGGTGCCAGCTATTACTGGGGTAGAGCTCCCCCTCCCCTCCTGAAGGTGCTGACCCTCCCTGGGGTACAACTCCCCCTCCCCTCCTGAAGATGCTGACTCTCCCTGGGGTAAAGCTCCTCCTCCTCTCCTGAAGGTGCTGACTCTCCCTGGGGTACAGCTCCCCCTCCTCTCCTGAAGGTGCTGACTCTCCCTGGGGTACAGCTCCTCCTCCTCTCCTGAAGGTGCTGACTCTCCCTGGGGTACAGCTCCCCCTCCCCTCCTGAAGATGCTGACTCTCCCTGGGGTACAGCTCCTCCTCCTCTCCTGAAGGTGCTGACTCTCCCGGGGTACAGCTCCCTCTCCCCTCCTGAAGGTGCTGACTCTCCCTGGGGTACAGCTCCCCCTCCCCTCCTGAAGGCGCTGACTCTCCCTGGGGTACAGCTCCCCCTCCCTTCCTGAAGGTGCTGACCCTCCCTGGGGTACAACTCCCCCTCCCCTCCTGAAGATGCTGACTCTCCCTGGGGTACAGCTCCTCCTCCTCTCCTGAAGGTGCTGACTCTCCCGGGGTACAGCTCCTCCTCCCCTCCTGAAGGTGCTGACTCTCCCTGGGGTACAGCTCCTCCTCCTCTCCTGAAGGTGCTGACTCTCCCTGGGGTACAGCTCCCCCTCCCCTCCTGAAGATGCTGACTCTCCCTGGGGTAAAGCTCCTCCTCCTCTCCTGAAGGTGCTGACTCTCCCTGGGGTACAGCTCCCCCTCCTCTCCTGAAGGTGCTGACTCTCCCTGGGGTACAGCTCCTCCTCCTCTCCTGAAGGTGCTGACTCTCCCTGGGGTACAGCTCCCCCTCCCCTCCTGAAGATGCTGACTCTCCCTGGGGTACAGCTCCTCCTCCTCTCCTGAAGGTGCTGACTCTCCCGGGGTACAGCTCCCTCTCCCCTCCTGAAGGTGCTGACTCTCCCTGGGGTACAGCTCCCCCTCCCCTCCTGAAGGCGCTGACTCTCCCTGGGGTACAGCTCCCCCTCCCTTCCTGAAGGTGCTGACCCTCCCTGGGGTACAACTCCCCCTCCCCTCCTGAAGATGCTGACTCTCCCTGGGGTACAGCTCCTCCTCCTCTCCTGAAGGTGCTGACTCTCTCGGGGTACAGCTCCTCCTCCCCTCCTGAAGGTGCTGACTCTCCCTGGGGTACAGCTCCCCCTCCTCTCCTGAAGGTGCTGACTCTCCCTGGGGTACAGCTCCTCCTCCTCTCCTGAAGGTGCTGACTCTCCCTGGGGTACAGCTCCCCCTCCCCTCCTGAAGATGCTGACTCTCCCTGGGGTACAGCTCCTCCTCCTCTCCTGAAGGTGCTGACTCTCCCGGGGTACAGCTCCCTCTCCCCTCCTGAAGGTGCTGATTCTCCCTGGGGTACAGCTCCCCCTCCCCTCCTGAAGGCGCTGACTCTCCCTGGGGTACAGCTCCCCCTTCCCTCCTGAAGGCGCTGACACTCCCTGGGGTACAGCTCCCCCTCCCCTCCTGAAGATGCTGACTCTCCCTGGGGTACAGCTCCCCCTCCCTCCTGAAGGCGCTGACTCTCCCTGGGGTACAGCTCCCCCTCCCCCACTGAAGGTGCTGACTCTCCCTGGGGTACAGCTCCCCCTCCCTCCTGAAGATGCTGACTCTCCCTGGGGTACAGCTCCCCCTCCCCTCCTGAAGGCGCTGACTCTCCCTGGGGTACAGCTCCCCCTCCCCCACTGAAGGTGCTGACTCTCCCTGGGGTACAGCTCCCCCTCCCCTCCTGAAGATGCTGACTCTCCCTGGGGTACAGCTCCCCCTCCCTCCTGAAGGTGCTGACTCTCCCTGGGGTACAGCTCCTCCTCCCCTCCTAAAGGTGCTGACTCTCACTGGGGTACAGCTCCCCCTCCCTCCTGAAGGCGCTGACTCTCCCTAGGGTACAGCTCCCCCTCCCCTCCTCCCCTCCTAAAGGTGCTGACTCTCCCTGGGGTACAGCTCTCCCTCCCCTCTTGAAGGTGCTGACTTTCCCCGGGGTACAGCTCTTCCTCCTCTCCTGAAGGTGCTGACTTTCCCCGGGGTACAACTCTTCCTCCTCTCCTGAAGGTGCTGACTTTCCCCGGGGTACAGCTCTTCCTCCTCTCCTGAAGGTGCTGACTTTCCCCGGGGTACAGCTCTTCCTCCTCTCCTGAAGGTGCTGACTTTCCCCGGGGTACAGCTCTTCCTCCTCTCCTGAAGGTGCTGACTCTCCCCAGGGTACAGCTCTTCCTCCTCTCCTGAAGGAGGTTGGTGAGCATATCGGTGGACTGATGACAATCCGATAGCTTGCTAACACACTGAGCTTCAGATGAACCAATACGTATTGGGGAAATGTCTTAGGCAGAGGAACACAGAACATTACAGCACAGTACAGGCCCTTCGGCCCTCGATGTTGTGCCAACCTGTCATACCGATCTCAAGCCCATCTAACCTACACTATTCCATTTATGTCCATATGCTTATCCAATGACGACTTAAATGTACTTAAAGTTGGCGAATCTACTACCGTTGCAGGCAAAGCGTTCCATTCCCTTACTACTCTCTGAGTAAAGGAACTACCTCTGACATCTGTCCTATATCTTTCACCCCTCAATTTAAAGCTATGCCCCCTTGCGCTTGCTGTCACCATCCTAGGAAAAAGGCGCTCCCTACCCACCCTATCTAACCCTCTGTTTATTTTATATGTTTCAATTAAGTCACCTCTCAACCTTCTTCTCTCTAATGAAAACAGCCTCAAGTCCCTCAGCCTTTCCTTGTAAGACCTTCCCTCCATACCAGGCAACATCCTAGTAAATCTCCTCTGCACCCTTTCCAAAGCTTCCACATCCTACTTATAATGCGGTGACCAGAACTGTACACAATACTCCAAGTGCGGCCGCACCAGAGTTTTGTACAGCTGCAGCATAAAAACAGAGGAACAGAGGGGAGAAAGGCCAAAGTCAAGTGTGTGACCTACAGCTTTAAGTCTTGTGTGTATCCTTCTGCTAGTTGTAAGATGAGATAATATTAGTAAAGACCGCGTACGAATATGACAGTCTGAAAGCAAACAAGGTCCACTGAGAACATATAAATAGGCTTACAGAAAATCATCCAGCTTTGCAAACATTCCAGCAACTGGAAACAGGAAATGTATGCTATCCCTGAAAACACAAAGCGTGAGAGACTGGGCGACCCACAGGTTTCACTCAGGGTAGGCCAGAACAAGAAAGACATTTTGAAAAAACACAAGATATCACATGTCAGATACTTGTCAAACTGCTGCATTGCTTTCTTTCTATTTACAGCACCATCCTTCTGTTTCCTGAATGCTGAACAAGCAAAGTATAATTGGGGTGACAGGCGGTTATGAAACTCCCTGTAACCCAGATTGCGCTGACGCAGACTGTCCAGCTCACAAGTACCAGTCACTAGATTCTGAATTAACATTCGTCTCTCAACAACATCCAGCAAGGTTGTCAGGCTGGCTCTCTGGTTAATGAACCTCGTGACGCTCCGGCAAATTGCACTAGCCATGATCGGCTGTCTTAGCACCTTCTCTGCATGCACTCACCCTCCGTACCCCCACACCCTCACCCAAAACATCCAAGGATCTCTTCTGGAGTTTCAAAGAGTCAGCGGTGGCTTAATTGAAACATATAATTGGGAGGTGATGGCCTAGTCGTATTATCACTGATCTGTTAATCCCGAGGCCCAGATAACGTTCTGGCAACACAGGTTCGAATCCCAGATGGTGGAATTTAAATTCAATAAAAATATCTGGAATTAAGAATCTAATGGTGACTGTGAATCCATTGCTAATTGTCAGGAAAAACCCATCTGGTTCACTAATGTCTTTACCTGGTCTGGCCTATATGTGACTCCAAACTCACAGCAATGTGGTTGTCTCTAAATTGCCCTCTGGGCAATAAATGCTGCCTGGTCAGCGACACCCTCATCCCATGAACGAGTAAAGAAAAAAAAAGTAAGATTCTGAAGGGGTTTTACTGGGTCAATTTCAAAAGAATACTTCCTTTTAGAAACAAGGAAACAGGAGCAGGAGGAGGCCGGCCCTGCCATTCATCACGATCGTCCAAATCAATAGCCTTATCCAGCCGTCTCCCCATAACCTTCGATCCCATTCACCCCGAGTGCTATATTTAGCCGCCTCTTTAATACATTCAATGTTTTGGATCAACTACTTCCTGTAGTAATGAATTTCACAGGCTCACCACTCTGTGAAGAAATGTCTCCTCATCTCCGTCCTAAATGGTCTACCTCGAATCCTCAGACTGCAGCCCCCATGGGAAAATCTAGAACCAATGGTCATTGTTTAAAAATAAGGGGGTCACCCATTTAACCAGAGATGAGGATTCATTTTGTCCCTCTCCGAGAGTTGAGAGTCTTTGAAATTCCCTTCCTCAAAAGGCAGTGGATGCAGAGGTGGATAGACGTTTGATTACCAAGGGGATGAAAGACTATCAAGGAAATGCAAGAATGTAGAGCTTGGGTTAAAATCAAATCAGCCATGATTTTGTTGGATGGTGGACCTAGCTCAAAGGCTAGTGGCCTACTTTCTCCTCATTCATATGACACTGCACTGCTGTTAGGCAACAACATTTCCTAACTATACATCCCCAATGGCACAATGGCACTAAGCCAATTGCATCACACTGTCTTATGTTGCAATCACGTTTTATCAGAGAGTTAACAAACCTTCATTGAATGGGTGCCTGGAATAAACGATAAACACCTACATCCCCAAAACAGAAATAACAAGGTGTAGAGCTGGATGAACACAGCAGGCCAAACAGCATCAGAGGAGCAGGAAGGCTGACGTTTCTGGCCTAGACCCTTCTTCAGAAATCCTCTTTCAACCCCAGAACAATTTTTTCTAAATTCATTAGCATGATGAGCGTGTCACCAGCTAGGACAGCACTTATTGCACAGAGAGCAGTTAAGAGTCAACCACATTGTTGTGGGTCTGAAGTCACGTGTAGGTCAGACCAAGTTAAGAGCAACAGATTTCCTTCCCTAAAGGTCATTAGTAAACCAAATTCCTTTTCTGACAATCAGCAATGATCCCGTAGTCATTATTAGACTCTTAATTTCAGATTGAGCTTTGGTCCCTAGGTTTCTAGATTAATGGTTTATTGATAGCCCAGGGTGTTATGACCTCCCACCATAAACCAACCGCCACCTCCTAAAGGTGTTGTTAATTTCTGCGGCTCAGCTCCACATTCCTCCGGAAGGAGTTAACACTCCCCTTCATTAAAACCATGGGGTCTGGTTTCCAACATTAACTTAAATATGTACTCGCATGATATCCAAGTGTGGGGGCTTCACATCAACCACTCCTGGCTCTCAGCCAAAATCTGCATAATTTCCAGGAAGGAAACACAAGATTGGAGGTCAAGACTCCTTTTCATTCTCTGACGTTTTTTAAAAATATCAATCAGCTAACACAGAACAGGCTGGAGATGACGGTAGAGCATCTACTGGTTGAAAGATTCCTATTTTAACTACCAGGTAATTCTTTTACTAAAGGTCACTGACCGATCTGATGTTTAACCACAAGCGTAAAATTCAAAAGCACATGTACCAATACAGTCTTCAATTTGCATAATAGAAATTCCAGTTCAGTATGAGGCCCCATTTAAAAGTTTTTTAAATAGTCCATTCCTATCCTCTACTCTGGGTCAATAATCACCTGGTCAATGCTATCAGGCCAGTCCTGCTTGAAGAACACAGACATATTCTGGAAGGTTAACTTTCCAGAGCCTGGAAACTACTTACAGACACTCACACATCCAAATAGTGACACCAGCCATGAGGCCGAGAAGGCACGATCTTCCCAGTTCCCTTAGCCAGCCCGGAAATTTAACCCACACTGTTGGTATCACTTCTACATCACCAACCACACACTGGGCCGTACACTGGCCACGGGACCATGCGGATACAGTCATAAAATCATAGATCTGGACAGCAAGAAACAGACCCTTCGGTCCAGCTCATCCATGCTGACCAGATATCCTCTCCTAAATTAATCTAGTCCCATTTGCCAGCATTTGGTCCGTATCCCTCTAAACCCTTCGTATTCATATATTCATCTAGATCCTTTAATAAATGTTGTAATTACACCCACCTCCACCACCTCCTCTAGCAATTCATTCCATACACGCACCACCCTCAGCGTGAACAAGTTGCCACTTAGGTCCCTGTTAAATCTTTTCCTTCTCATCTTAAATCCTCTAGTTTTGGACTTCCCTACCCTTGGGAAAAGGCCTTGAGTATTCCCCCTGTCTATGCTCCTCATGATTTTATAAACTTCTTTAGGGTCACCCCTCAGTCTTCAATGCTCCAGGGAAAACAGCCCCAGTCTACTCAGCCTGTGCCTGTAGCCCAAGCCCTCCAACCCTGGCAACAACCTTGTAAATCTTTTCTGAACTATTTCAAGTTTAACAACATCTTTGTTAAAGCAGGGAGACCAGAATCGAATGCAGTATTCCAAATGTGGCCTAAACAATGTCCTGTGCAGCCGCAACATGACCTCCCAGCTGCTATACTCGATGGCTAACCAATAAAGGCAAGTGTGTCAAATGCTTTCTTTACTACCCTAACTCCCTGCAACTCCACTTTCAAGGAACCATGAACCTGCATGCCATGGTCTCTTTGTTCAGCAACACTCCTCAGGTCCTTACTATTTAGTGTATAAGTCCTGCCTGATTTTCCTTTCCAGCACCTCACTTTTATCATGCTGGGCAGGGGGCAGTGCGGGCAGTAAGCTGGGCAGGAGGCAGAGTGGGTACACAGGGCAGGAGGCAGTGCGGGCAGTAAGCTGGGCAGGAGGCAGAGTGGGTACACAGGGCAGGAGGCAGTGCGGGCAGTAAGCTGGGCAGGAGGCAGTGCGGGCAGACAGGGCAGGAGGCAGTGCGGGCAGTAAGCTGGGCAGGAGGCAGTGGAGTGTACATGTGTTTGTGTACCGTCCAGTGTACACTGCAGATAATAGACTGGGCAGGAGCACAGTGCTCCAAGCATAAAACAGACTAGCCTCTCACCTTTGAGCAACCGAACAGATCGCGGAATATTCTCATTCACTATGTCATTCATTTGTCTATTCCTTTGACTTGTTTTTAACCTTTTTCTAACTCCCCATCTACCTACACTTCACACTTTCGAATTCCCAATTTTCTTCTTTCTGATTCGGTCTCTTTCATTTCTGTCCTGTCCCCAGTTAAGTCTGGTCTGAGTACCCCCGCTCTATGTGTTAAATCAACCACCCACCTTGAGAGTCCCGGTGCCGATCCGGATCAGCGCTGCGCAGCTCAGGCTCAGGAACAGCCAGAGAATGGGCTTAGAGTTCATGGTAACCCGGGGCACTGCAGCGCCAGTACAAGGCCAGAAGATAAACAAGTGACTTTGAAGGACGGGTTCAAAGCGCTCAGCGCTCTCCGAAACCGAAACACGGCGAACGAGTCCGAATTTCCGGGGGGAGGGGCCGGGCCAATAAAAGGGACAGTCCAGAAGCACATGGTCAATGAGCAAATTCACCGGTGAAACGTCTTCAAACCGTTCCGAGGGTATTTGCTGAAAAAACAACGGAGGGTTGATGGGGCAGGGAATATGGAAAGGTATCTCAGGAACTCGCTGGTTTAAAGTAGGCTGTGTCCCAGGAGTGAGAATTAGAGGGGTGCAGGTGAAATACTTAATAAGAGAGTCAGGCTGGCTGCTGCTGTCTGTTTAGTTTACAGACTTGTGAGTGCTTGTGTAAAGATAACTGCAGCCTGGATTTGTGTTTGTTAGTGCTCAGTCGTGGGAAGTGAGAGTTGCTGGCAAAACTCCTACATCTTGCTGAGCTCTTAACTGCCCTTAGAAGGAAGGATTGAGCCACATCGCATCGGACGGCCTTTCATCTCTCTCTCTGAAAGCAAAATACTGCGGCTGCTGGAAATCTGAAAGGTGTAGCGCTCTCTGTAGTGGTTGAAAGGAGGTTGGGCTGGTGGATCTCTTTGATATGACATCCCTGATTGGGGTTGTTAATGTGGGCCAAACAGGGAGCCCTGGCTGACAGTTGTGAACAGGAGTCTCAGGGATTCCCCTCACTCTGGGGACTAGCTCTCAGCTAGCTGGTCAGAGTCCATGGACTGTGCACATGGGAAGAAAGGGTGACTTGGTGACAGGACACAGGCCTCCATGGAGTTATTTCAAACATGGAAACAGACCCTTTGATCCAACTCGTCCATGTTGACCAGATATCCTAATTTGTTCCAGACTTATTTGCCAGTATTTGGTGCAAACCCCTCTTAAACCCTTCCAATTCATGTACTATCCAGATACATTTTAAATGTTGTAATTATACCTGCCTCCACACTTCCTCTGGCAGCTCATTCCATGCACACACCACCCTCTATCTGAAAACATTGCACCTCAGTCCCTTTTAAATCATTCCCCTCTCACCTTAGACCTATGCCCTGTAGTTTGGAGTCCCCTACTCTGGAGGAAAGAAAAGACCTTGGCTATTCACCTATCCATTACCCTCATGATTCGATAAATCTCTATAAGGTCACCCCTCAGCATCCGATGCTCCAGAGGAAAAAGCCCCGGCCTACTCACCTCCTCCCTTTAGCTCAAACCCTCCAATCCTGGCAACATCCTGGAGACCAGAATTGAACACAGTATTCCAAAAGTGACCTAATCAACATCCTGTACAGCTGCAACATGACATCCCAACTCCTACACTTAATGCACTAAACAATGGAGGCAGGCATACCAAATGCTGCCTTCACCACCCTGCCTACCTGCAACCCCATTTTCAAGGAGCTATGCACCTGCAGTCCTGTGACAAGATGCAGTTGTAAACTAGGTGCACAATTTTTCATCTAGTAGCATATCTTTATGGTACTGGAAGATGAATTGTTTTATAAGAATAGAATTATTGTAATGACAAAACACAATGCTTCACCAAAATCACTATTTTGCAGTGAAACATGAAATTCTGTTTCTGTTCCAAAATTCTGGCACAAAAAAGCAATTTAAGGGATCAAATTCCACATGAGTTTGAGGTCCATGTGAATATCAGGGAATTAGAGAGTGGAATCAAGTTGGTGAGGATTTGATATCATATTGGACTTGAAGTGTTAGTTCAGTTTCTTTCTCCACTGATGCTGCCAGACTGAGGCCCAGGTTACAGAGTAGTTCAACGAACAACATGTCCAGCAATGCCAGTTTTCCTTACAACGTCAATAATTAGTTGAAATTCATTGCTGAACAGGACACTATGTGGCCTAGACTGATAAATGGCATAAGGCTTTTGTCAGATCTGCCTTGAACACTGGATACTTCAGGTCACTAAAACCCAAAGAGGTATTTAAGCACTTATGGAGTCTCAAGACTAATTTATCATATCAAGAATCTCTTGAGTTGTATGAGTTATGGGGAGAGACTTTGGCTATATACCATGAGGTGAGAAGTTGAGGAGGAGGTCTTAGGGAACTATCCAAAAGAGTAAAGCAAATAGCAAGTTAAATCATGATTGTTACTTTAAATCAACCTTCAGGATAAAACTCACAGATACAGACTCATATTCTGGGATTGAAATTGATAGTTATTTGCAGAGAGTGACCAATACTTGGAACACATGCTGGATGAGTGAGGAGATTGAAGTCCTGGAAATCATATAAGAAAGAACTAGATTGAACTTTGGAGAGGTGTCGGATGTTTTTCATGAATAGATGAATCAAATAGCTTCCTTCATCCATTTCAGCTTGTGACCTTTGTTACAGCATAAGCTAAACCCAATTAGCCTCACTGTCACTGGATTTGCAATAAAATGAAATTAAGACATTTAATGACCCTCAAAACTTCTCAGTTGTTCTACACCAAACTTTATGAACAACAGATCTTGGACACCAAGTTTCTATCTTACATTTATTGTTGCTAATGGAACTTTAGCTGAACACAGAAACAAGTAAATCTAATTAATATCTACAATCTAAAGCCCAATTTTCTTTGATCATAAACCCCACTTTCTCAGACATATAGACACAGTTAAAGGATAAAGTAGAAAAGAAAATGAAAATGTTGTAATTTTCCAGTTCAATAAACCTTTTCAAGCGATGAATACCACAACTTCATAATGTCCTTGGACAGTGGTTTCTTCACACACAAGTAGTATTGCATATATTGCTTGAATTCTGAAGTCACTGGTAAATGCAAACAGCTTTAGCAGACTTCCAGAAAGACGCAAAAACAGAAATTGCTGGAAATCTCAGCAATTCTAGCAGCTATCTGTGGAGAGAAAGCAGAGTTAACATTTCAGGGTTAGTGACCCCTATCAGAACTGAGCCTGAAACATTAACTCTGCTGAATTTTCCCAGCAATTTGTTTTTATTTCTGATTCCCATCATTCGTAGTTTTGTTTTCCCAGACAGACTCACTTATTTCTTACAGACTGGGATTATTTTCCCAGAACATTCAGCAATTCAGGACCTCAATAGAAAACTGGAGAGAACAAAATAAAACAGCATTCTCCAGGACTCCCAAAAATCACTTTGTTGCCAAAACCCAGTCAGAACTGTGATTTTTCATTTCCAGTCAACGTTTTCTGTGATTGGCTGATTAGCTTCGGTCCTTCCTTCATTGACCAATTCAACATCCAATCAGCTACCTTCCCTGAGCGTAGTAACAGAACGATGCCTGGACATAAGGGGTTGGGTTACCAGGGTAGACGATACAAATTACATCTGTTTTCTCCAGAATTTGAAAGGCTAGGAGATGATCCGATCAAAGCCTTTGAAATATTAACAGGGACATACAGATAAACTACTTCCACTGGTCGGGGATTCTAGAATTAAGGCCAGACCATTGATGAGAGATATTAGGAAACGCTTCTACACACAAAGGGTGGTAGACATTTGGAACTGTTTTCCCCAAATGGGAGTAAATGCTGGATCAGTTGTTAATTTTAAATCTGAGATCAATAAATTTTAGTAAAGCAAAGGTATTATGTGATGTGGGTCAGTTGCGGGTGCAGGGAGTTAGGCCACAGATCAGCCCTGATCTCATTGAATGGTGGAACAGGCTCGAGGGGGTGAATGGTCTACTCTTGTCCTATATCTTACGTTCCTATGATGATAGCAACAACTCAATGCCAATTCATTTATGGCCTCCTGAGAACAGTAATTAGATTGAATTATCTTCACGGCCCGTTCCATAGCAAACAGTTGTTGTTGTTCTTTTCTTTCAAAACAAACTGCTGTTCAAAGTTTAACTCTTAACTTCAACTCTCAGTTCCAAACAAAAAAAAGAAAAGTAAAAATAGTGAGGGTCTTCACACTTTCAGGTGGCTACCACTGCCAATTGTTTTTTATTTCCATTAGCTGGTGTATTTATCTTCAGGAATCATGGAATAGTTACAGCCCTGAGGAAGCCATTCATATTGTTCTGTCCATTCTGGCCGACTGCAAGAGCAGCTCACCTAATCCCTAATCCCAAATCCTGGCAGGTTTCCGGCAAGCTGGTGTCAGGGTAAATCGCTCCATTCAGAGCTCCAGTCAGTTTCGCCAGTTCTCTTTCCTTTTCCAGAGACAGTAGGAACTGCCAATGCTGGACTCAGAGATAACACAGTGCGGAGCTGCAGGAACACAGCAGGCCAGGCAGCGTCAGAGGAGTGGGAAAGCTGACGTTTCAGGTCGGCATTTCTGAAGAAGGGTCCCGACCCGAAACATCAGCTTTCTTCTCCCTCTGATGCTGCCTGGCCCACTGTGTTCATGCAGGTCCTCACTGTGTTATCCCTTTTCTCTTCCTTTCTCTTTCTGTCTTTCTCGTGGGTAGGTAGCAATGGCAGTGAGAATGGGCCTTTCGCATGGCAGCAGCCTCCTGGTTGTTCTAGTGATTGGAGCAACTCCTGCACCATGCTGGAGATGAGACCTGGGACCCTGTAATCAGGGCTATTTGTTTTCTCTTTCTTACCTTTTGGCTCTGTTAAATCTTTTAATTCTGGGTTTTGTAACCAAGTGGGTGCCAGTGAATGGCGACTCTGTGCAGTTTTTGCTGTACTTATGTATTCCTGTACTTAGTACATGTGACAAATGAATAAATCTAAATCCCTGCAAAGTTCTCACTTCAGTATTTATCTAATTCCATTTTGAGAGCCATGTCAGCGGTGAGAGCACGAGTGAGCTTAACGATTAGTGTTACAGCAAGTCTGACACTATAGTGAGAGTGAGGAGGACAGACCAATCATGGACAAAGGAATTGGAAACAGAAATGTCAAAAAAAAGGAAAAGAAAAATGTTTAACAAGAGATGCGGTGGTGGGGGGGTAAGGTGTTGTGAAGAGAAATCTTTGAACGTGGCAAGATTCAATGGCCTGGAACTTAGTACTGGTCCGAGTGGTGGAATAGATCATTTCAAAAGGAAGGTGATTGGGTATTTGAGGGAAATAAATGAGTTCAGGGGAATGAGACTGACAGAATTACTCTACAAAGTTTCAGCACGGACCTGGTGGACTGAATGGTCTTGTTCTCTGTCATTGTGACTCTATGAGTTTGAGTTGTGCTTCCCAGATTCAACTGCTCCCTGAGTTAGGGTTATTTTCCTGTCACCTTTGGTTCACTTGGCAATTACCATGAATTTGTGTTCTTTGGTTCTCAGCCATTCCACAAATGGGAACAGCTTAACTCTACATACTTTGCATAGATTCCCTTATGAATTTGAACGTTTCTATCAAACATTTTCTCAAGCTTTTATGTTTGAAAATGAACAACTCCAGCTCCTCTAATCTATCCACACAATTGAAGTCTCTGTTTCCGAGAACCATTTTCATAAGACTTTTCTACACCCTTTCGAAAGTCCTCACATCCTTCCTAAAGAGTGCTGCCCAGAACTGAGCACAATAGTCCAATTGAGCCAAACTTATATAAACAATTAGTCATAACTTCCTGGATTTGTGTTTGTTTCTATAAAGCACTGGACTCTGCACCTTTTTCATCACTTTTTCAATCTATATTGCTTACTCCAAGAATTTTTGCAAATGTAATCTGAGGCATTCTGCTTCGGCACCACATTTAGAATCCTATCCCTTGTGTTACTGATGCGACACATTCTTCTACCAAAATGTATACTTCTCTGAACTAAATTTGAATTTCCATATCTTTGTCCATTTCACAGCCTGTTTATGCCTTCTTGACATCCATTAAGACTTCCTCTAAAGTTTAGTGTCGTCTGCAAATGTAGAAATCTTGCCCTGCATACCCAAGTCTGTATCAGTAATATCTATGAAGAAAAGCACCAACCCTCAGGGAACACCGCTGGAGATCTTCCAGTCTGAAAAGTAAATTTCACTACATTCCCGTGTTTCCTGTCAGTCAATCGAATCCCCAACCAAGCTGCCACTGACCCTCTTATTCCATGGGCTACAACTGTTTGGCAAGTGTTTTATGTCATGTTATTAAATGCCCTTTAGAAATCTGTGTGCACCACAACTATTAGTATCCTCAGCTGTGGGACTCCAAAGTAATGTATTGGGAGTGAAACATTTTGGGACACCAATTGTTACATTTCCTGTTACAGGTCCCTGCAGAGAGAGATAAAAAGGTCCAGAAACAGTGGAGGGGTTTCCCCCAAATCTCCTAGAAATTAGTCACCTTTTCTCCACTCCCCCAGCTTCCTTTGTCTCCTTGCTATTCAAGAAGTGGGTGGGTGTGGGGCCATGCCTACTGAACCCAACTAAAAACAACATCTTGTTTTGATGCAGTGACAACATATAGCATGATGGGAGAGAAATTGGATTGAGGGAGGTGTCTTCACAAAGGCTCAGCATGACAAAGCACCAGCACAAGTGGTAGTGGTAGAATTCAAAGCCACGCCCCCGTAAGAGACTGGAACCTTCATCCAGCTCCTTAGACTGCTCAGCCACACTACCTGAGGGCTAAAGCAGCAAGGTGCACTTGAGGCAGGTAGGTCTTGAACCCACAGTCTTCCGATCCAAAGTTGGGCACATTATCCATTACATCACTAGCCCGATACACAATTGGCGCAGACACAACTTGGATCAGACTGGCATTACCATCCTGGCTCACCCATGTTGTAGATGGAGGATGGTGATGTCTGGATTTGATAACTTTACTAACTGAGCACACTGCCACCTCAGATAGATATTCTTAAGAAATTGTCTTTGTCATTGTTCCTCAACCTTTCTCAAACACTGTGCTATCATTCTTTATGAGAGCAAATTATCCGGCATGTAATTTGAAATTTCATTTAGCCAAATCAAGAAGGTTTTCATCTCAGAGCTGAGTATAACAGGAAACTGTTCGACCCTGATTAGATCAGTTGTTAAAATGTTAAACAGAAAATACCAAGAAATAGTTGCATATCATCTTGCAGTTTGAGGTCAACGCCCAGTCTCAGAACTCATCTGAGTGTACCTGGGCCATCTCCCTCTTCTTTCCCTGCCTTGAAAGACATTGAGATCTTACCCCCTTCACAAACTTGAGTTCATCCAAAACTCTCCTGCCCCTAACCTAAGTTGCACTAGGTCCCGGTCACCCAACATTCCCCTTTTGCACATTGACCTTTTAAAGATGCAGATGTAAATTCCAGAAGGAGGACAAGTATTCAATCAAATCTGAATCAATATCAAAAGTGTTGGGAGAAATCTAGACCTGATGGTCATCTTATGCATATGGAGCAATAAGGCCAAGGTACAGTATTCTGTTACATTTGATTAATACTGAACTTCGGTTGTTTGAGTTTTGCCTTAAATTTATCACTTCTGCTCCAGCATGTACCTGTGTTCCTCAAGATTGGATAATTCACGTTAACTAATATTAACAGATTGTGCTACTACAGGTAGCATTACAACCAAATCAAACATCTTCTTGTTTTATCAGATGTAATGATGCAACAGTTTTCCAGCAAGTGGTGCTGATGTACAGTCAACAGTAGGCACCCTTGCTGATCTGGCTTCGTCTTCCTGTTGTTTAGCTTAAGGTTGCTGAGATCAAAGATCAGAAGTGGACTATTCAACCCAATGCGCCCACACCAGCTCTCAGAACACTTTGGCTTGGTGCCAATCTCCTGCCTTTTTCCTATATACCTGCACATCATTTCTATTTAAATAATTATCTAATATCCTCATGAAAACTTCAATTGAATCTGTCTCCACCACATTTCCAGGCAGTACATTGCAGAATCCAGCCACTTGCAGTGTGCAAATTTTTTTTTACACCTTACATTTGTTTCTTTTTCAAAACATTTTAAATCTGTGCTCACTGGTTCTTGATCATCTTGTGAGTGAGAACTGTTTCTCCTCATCTATCCACTCTGTCAAGGCCCCTCATGATTTTGAAAACTTCCGTCAAATCTCTCAACCCTCGCCTCTCCAGGGAAAAAAGTCCCAACTTCTCCAATCCTTCCTCATAAGATAAAGCTTTTTATTCATGAAACCATTCTTGTAAATCATTATTCTACTATTTCTTTGTTGAGATCACCTCTTTTGCAAATGAATCAAAATTTTGCATCATTTTATTTGACACAAGCCATTACATTGAAGAACCAAAGCATCTGAAGCTTGGTGTGATTTTCATTGTGATATGATCCTTGCTAACATTGTAAAATGAGAATGGACTGAGAGATACTTTCTATTGCTAGCAATTTTGATCTTAAAACCAGAAGTGTTGCATAGCTTTTAATGGAAGAATATTGCGTCTTTTCGAGGTTTATAGAATGATGAGGTATGTCAGCAAGGTGAATGGCTGATATATTTTCCCTAGTGTGGGAGATTTCAGGACTAGAGGGCATATTTTTAAAGTGAAAAAGACACGACAGGCACCTTTTGTTTTAAACAGAGTAGTTCACGTGTGGAATGACCTTCCAGATGAAGTGGTGGATGTGGATACAGTTAGTTACAAAGGTTAAAGACATTTAGACAAGTACATGAATAAGAAATGTTTGGAAGGACATGGGCCAAGTGCATGCAGGTGAGACTAGTTTAGTTTGGGATTACATATGACATGAATTGGTCGGACCAAAGGGTTTGTTTCTATGCCGTATAGCTCCATGATGTCCATTGATTCTCAGCTCAGTGGCACATTTTTTAAAATTCTCATTCTTGTTTTCAAAGCCCTGCCCCTCACTTCCTCCAACCCCAAACTTCCCAAGATTGCCAAACTCCTCTAATGCTGACCTCTTGTGCAATTATAATTTAAATCACTGTAACATTAGCCAGCATGCCTCACTTGCCTAGTTTGTAAGTTATGAAATTCCATTCCTAAAGCTCTCTCTTGCTCTTTATGACACTTATGAAACATTTTTTTTTAAAATGTACCTCTCGAACCAAGCTTTGATCAGTAATCATAATATATGGTTGTGTCAATGTTTGTTTGAAAAAAAAACAGTGCATAAGGCTGGTTTACTGTGTTAAAGGTACCTTATAAATATGAATTACTTTGCTAATGGGGCAGTGAAGCGGGCAGAGCTTTATTTTGCATGTAACCCACATTCTACATAGCTTAGTCTGAAGAGGCTTTATTGTTCACTCTGAATGAGTGATGGGGCAATGTAGACTAGGAGTTTTGCTTATATTTAACCTCTGCTGTGCATTCCCTCAGAGTATTTAGTGGAACAGTACAGGCAGAGCTTTACTTTGTATCCAATTCTGTACTAAGTCTGTCCAGGGGACAGTGCGGGGGTGGGGTGGGGTGGGGGGGTGAGTGTTCAGCTGCTCAGAAGGAGGTTTGCAGTTCCCATCCTGATTCGCAATCAGAATATTTAAATGGAACACAAGTTCCCCCTACTGGCTTACTTCAGTATTTCAGTATTTCAATTATAAAGCTGATGTCTTCTGTCCTCTTGCAAAATTTTACAGGAAGAGAATTGAATTCTCCTTACGTATTCTTGAGCAATTTTCATGCAAAGGATGGATGGAACAAACTGCCATAGAATGTGGGGGAGGAAGGTACAATTGCAATATTTAAAAAGGCATTTGCATGGGTATGAATAGGAAGGGTTTAGAGGGATATAGGCCCAATGCTGGTAAATAGGTCCAATTAGGATGTGTAGTTGGCGTGGATGAATTGGACTATAGGGTCTGTTTCCATGCAGTAGGACTCTATAATACAGATTATGGGGTATGTGGAGGCAGTTGGATTCATTTATTACAATGATCCAGCAGTCCCTGGGCCCAGTCAGTCAGCACTTTTCCATCCGTCCAGGACACATGCCCAGGCACTGTACTTGGAATCCACGGACCAGGCTGTAAGGACAAGTGTCAGTGACAAGGGAAGAGTCCATAGAACCCAGTTAGAAACAACATCTTGTTTTGATGCAGTGATAACATATAACACGCTGGGGGAGAAACTGGATTGAGGGATGGTGTTTTCAATTGGCGCAGACACAACTTGGGACAGACTGGCACCACCATCCTGGCTCACCCATGATTGTAGATGGATGGTGGTGATGTCTGAATTTGATAACTTTACCGACTGAGCACACTGCCACCTCGAATGATCAGATAGATATTCTTAAACAGTAAATGATGGAATTTAAATTGAACTAATAAAATCAGGAATTAAAAGCTTGCTTCAGCAATAGTGACCGTAAAACCATTGTCCATTTTTGCAAGCTATTATCAGGTACACTAATGTCCTTTAGGTACGGGAATCTGCCATTCCTACTCAGCCTGGCTTGCATGCAGCTCCAGACCTAAAGTGATTGACTCTTAATAGCTTCCTGAAATAACCTAGAGATTAATCACCTCTTGCTTCCTCCACCCTCTTTCATGTGTCTCATGGCTATTCAAAAAGGAAGTAGGTGAGCAGCTCCATTGAAGGGCAATTAGGCATAGGTAACAAACATAGACCTTGCCAGTCATTCACACATTCCATGAAAAGATAAAAAGAAATGTTTCCGAGTGCTAACACCAAATACTCAAGAGTCAGCAAATTTGCTTCAGTGCAAGACAAATCTTGTTGATGTTTCATGGAATCACGGCCCCAATCTATCTATCTATCCATACATTCCCAGAAAAGCTCCCTAATCTGGGTGTGACAGTGAGTGTGAACTCACCATGTGCTTATCACTGGTTCAGCTGTTACCCTAAGTACCGCTCAGGTCAAAGAATCACCAGGAACCTAAAACCCATTGCCATCATTCTCAATTCAGATTCTGCACATAATGTTCAGCTACACTTAGTGAGTTCCAAGCGTGTGGGCTGTGATGAAGAGCCCATGATAGTGCATATACGGGCTAGATTGCGGCTAATCTCAAAGAAATCCCTGAAATGCAACCCCTCAGCCAGTTAAACCCAGCTCTGAGAGGCAATCTAATACACAGCAGGAAAACAGGTCTTAAAGGAAAAACATTGAGTCTCACAGTCAGCACTGAGGGATCAACCCAACACAGCAAAGCAGCTTCATTCTGTCCGATATTAGGAACTGCTGTATTGGTCCAGGTATCAAGTTCCCAGCCGAAGACACCGCTCCAGATTTACCAGCAGTTTTCACTATTCCTGACGTTTGTCGGTCAGCAGCAGTTCAGCTCAGTCCAGCTCCTAATAGTCAGCAGCAGGCACAGGGTCCCGGAACAGTTTCCCTTCCTCCTCCACTGGGCAGATGTGGCTCTCTCCCACATTCTGCAACTTCACTGACTCCTGCTGTGGAAAGTGAACATGGGATTCGGGATGTTGAATGATGGGATCTTCCTGATCGGGATTGGCACTGCTGCTGGTGCCCATACCTAAGTATATGGGGTAAGGGGTCACAATATAGACGGGGCCTGAAAGACAGACAGAAAGTGACTCCAGTTAGTAGAGAAAAAGTTTGCTCCAATATCATCACCTACTGCCAACCTTTCAACATCAAAGAAGCAAAGGGAGCCAGATTCAGACAGGAGTAGAAAGTGGACTATGAAGGAAAATGAGAACATGGATTCCAGAAGCACATGAGAGAAAAGGAAGTGGAGGATGACTTCATTGCTCAGACCACTGAGTATAGGAGCTGGGACATTATGTTGAGGTTGTATAGGATGTTGGTGAGGCCTCTTCTGCAGTCCTGTGTCCAGTTCTGGTCCTCCTGTTATAGGAACGATATTATTAACTAGAGGGCTCAGAAAAGATTTATTGGGATGTTGCTGGGAACTGAGAGTTTGAGTTGTAAGGAGAGGCTGGATAGTCTGGGACTTTTTTTATTGGAGCCTAGGAGAGGTGACTTATAGGAGTTTACAAAATAATTAAGGGTATAGATAATACAAATGGCAGGTGCCTTTTCCCCTGGGTGGGAAATTCCAAGACTAGGGAGCATATTTTTATGGTGAGAGGGGAAAGATTTAACAAAAGAACAGACGGGTATTTTCTTTTCGAGAGAATAGTTCATGTGTACAATGAATTTCCGGAGGAAGAGATGGACTTGGGTACAGTTACAATGTTTAAAAGAGACATAGATAAATACATCAATAAGAAATGTTGGGAGAGATTTGGGCCGACCATAGGAAGGCAAGGACTAGTTTGGTTGGGAATTTTGGTAAGTATGAGCTGGTTAGGGTTAGGGTAAGTGTCTGTTTGCATGTTTTTTGACTCTATAATCAAAGAATTCAGATTGCAGGGCAGATAAAAAAGGGAACAAAGCAAGAGAAAGAATAAAAAGACTGTTGGACAGCACTGGAAAATTCTCACCTTTAGTCTTGTTGGATAAAAACAAGCTTTTGAAATATTCCTTGCGTCTGAACAGCAAACTTGAAACAATGAGGATGAGTAGGAATGCAAGAATTAACCCAATCGCCAAAAACAAATCAACCATCTGTCCTGGGAGCATCACAAGAGAGATATCAGAACACAGCAAGACTTACAATAATCTGCATTTAAATGGCAGCTTTAATGTAGTAATATTTCATACGAATGGAATCAATTGGACGTGGATACCATGCCATGGAAGATTAGGAAAGTTTTAAGAGCATCTTGAAAGGATGGAGGATGGAAAATAAGATCAGCGACTAAGGACAGTCCAGAGAGAGAGAAAGAATGACAGTCAAAAAAAGAGTGCAGAGGCAGTGTGCAAGGCAGTGGGGAAAAGCAGAGCTCTCCATAAAACTGAGAATGCCTCTGACTTTCTCTGTGTCATTTGCTAACTCTCTTTTAAGTCCAATAGCAAGAGCACAAGGCAGAAAGTGAGAGACACAGATCACACCTTCTCCCCCAGTCCCAGTGATAGGCAGCCAGGATCTGGCGTGTGTCTTGTAATGATAGTCTCGCAAATCTTGTTCCTTAGTCTCCTTAGGATAAGCAATTTCTATAATGACCTGTCTCAGACTTCCATCCCATTAATCACAATTGTTGACCTTACAGTGAGAGGAAGTATTTTTCTCAGGGCATCCCTGGTGTTTGTTCTGAATGTTTACTGTTTTGTGCAGGTGGGTCATTTAATGCATTAATCACAATTGTTGACCTTACAGTGAGAGGAAGTATTTTTCTCAGGGCATCCCTGGTGTTTGTTCTGAATGTTTACTGTTTTGTGCAGGTGGGTCATTTAATGCTATTTACATCTTGGTTTCTGCCACAGAAGTCTCTATTGGCTGGAGTTCGGATTCATTGATGTAGTCAGCCTCAGAAGTTCAGCCTTATCTCAAGCCCTGTTGGCACCTTCACCCTGAACTTACTTATTCAAAAATTTGTCTGTTCGTGAAAAGGTGGAGACAGGAGCAATTATAATTGGGTTTCTTGTTGAGGCAAAGAAAGGAGAAATCATCCAGTTTTAAAGAGATCCTAAGTTGACTCACTGTTTCCTTTGGGTGTTGTGACTGACGTGGAAATGGTTGTGAGGTTCACTTTATCATCAGTGGGCTGCAGGTTGGAGATGGTGAGGACACTCGTTGCCATGGTGCTGGTAGTTACTTGGCCACAGAGAGCATCTTCAGATGCCGTACCTTCTTTCACTAAATGCTTCTTCAGCAGGGTGCAGCTGGAGGAAGGACAGATGATAAAGCAAAGTCACTAAAAATACCTGGACATTGGTTTCCGGGAATGTGAATGTTTTGTTATTGTGAGAGGAATAAAGAGTTAGTGTTGTGGTTTGAAAGCCTGGAACCTACACAGAGCCATGCTGAGAAGGTCAAACTCAACAGTTAACATATTTGTGGCCTACTGAAACATAGAATGCCTACAGTGCAGAAGCAGGCCATTTGGCCCATCGAGTCCACACTGACCCATTTGAAACCAGACGCACCCTAATCCCATAACCCTACATTTCCCATGACTAATCCACCTAACATTGCATTTTAGCATGGCCAATCTACCTAACCTGCACATCTTTGGACCGTGGGAGGAAACCCACACAGACATGGGGAGAATGTGCAGACTCCACACAAACAGTCGCCCAAGGGTACAATCAAACCTGGGTCCCTGGTGCTGTAGGACTACAGTGCTAACCAGTGAGCCATCGCGCTCCCCTCAATCAGGGAAAGGTTGTGAAGCAGGTCCAGGGTGAGGGAGCACTGAATGTCCCCAGCAGTTGAAATGTCATAATGTTAACAGATTTGGCAGCTCGCTAAATTACCAGTTAATCTGTCTTAATCATATTGATGGAGAGATAAATATGCCTTAAAAGAAGTGTGCAAGGGATAGTGGAGGCATCAGTTAAAATATTCCAGAACTCACTGGAATTCAGACAGAGTTCCAGCAGATTGTAAACCTGCCTCTATGACAACCCCGTTAACATTGTTTTGTGAAATGGAAATCATATTTAACAAATTTGCTCAAGTTCTTTGAGGATATAACAAGCAGCGCAGATAAAGGGGAACTGATGGATGTGGTGTATTGGATTTCCAGATAGTATTCGATAAAGTGCCACATAAAAAAAGTAACTGCACAAGGTAAGAGCTCACGGGATTGTAAGAAACACACCAGCATAGATTGACAACTAGTAACCCCCCACAAGACAGAGAGTCTAGATTAATGGGTCTTTTTCAGATTGGAAAGATGTAACTGGCAAAGTGTCAGAAGGATCAGTCCTTGAGCCTCAATTCAAATACACTGACAATATCAATAAAAAGGGGGAGAGAGAGCACGTGTGATGAGGACATAAAGAATCTGAAAGGGGATATGGATAGGTTGAGTGAATGGGCAAAAACTTGTCAGATGGAGTTTAATGTAGGAAGGTGTGAGGTCATGTAATTTGATCGGAAGAATCAAAAGATACACTATTAGTTAAATGGAGAGAAATTCCAAAAAAGGTTCAGAGGGATCTGAGTGACCACAAAAAGATTACATTGTGGGTATGGCAGTATCAGGGACTTGAGGACTATGCTGGGCTGGCATAAAAGAGGCCTTGCGCAGATCAACCATGATCTTGTTAAATGAAACTGCTCTGTCATTTAATGTCCTACTCTTGCTCCTATTTCTTATGTTCAATATCCTTCCCACCAGTGATCCCAAACCAGAATGACTTTTACTGGCCAAAGAAAGGAGCACTGATGCCAATTGTAGCTCCTGTTTCACCTTAAAGCAAAGACCAAGCAAGGGCGAATCCTGGCCCTCTCCTGCTGACTGCAAATCCCTCTCTCTCAGTCTCACCATCACAGTGTCTCTGCTCAATCCCAAATGGTGCCTGTTGTGGGACGGCTTCCCTAGCTGAGACTGATCAATCAGGGACCTGGGTCACCACTCACTTGGTATGAGATCGGCATTTGGCACCCGGTACATCAGAAAAGGTGCCCATGGGGCAGGGTTTGCAAACATTGTCCTTGTGGTGGTTTCCTGGGAATAAAACAGAAAGAATGTGAGCAAGCAATGGGCAATAATCACTGCATGATATGGCTTGATCAACATTAAACTCAATCAAAAAAGTCACCAAGAAACAACAGCTGCGCTAAACTTCTGATCATAGCAATCACATTCTGAGCTTCCCCCAGTCTACCATCAGTCCGGTTCACCCTTCCCCCCGTCCGCCACCGGCCCGGTTCACCCTTCCCCCCGTCCGCCCCCGGCCCGGTTCACCCTTCCCCCCGTCCGCCACCGGCCCGGTTCACACTCTGCCCAGTCCTGTTTGTACCACATCACTATCATTGCCTGCCCAGCCTCCTGTTCTGGGACACCAGTCTCTCACCCTCCGCCCATCCACCATCTCCTCCCCTCTACCAGTGCTCCTTCAGCCAAGTTTACTGATTTATTTAAAGATTTGTTCTTTTGCATTTGTTGAGACCCAAACCATCTCTTTCACACCTGCTTCGATCAGCTCTTCTCCCACCGTGCACTTGGTGTGGTGAACACACTGATCACAGTAGTTGAGACTCGGAGATTTACAGTACATTCCTGGTTTACACTCACACTTCTGTCTTCTTGTTCGGGAACAGCTTTGAACTTCGACCTGATCTAAAGAATAGATATCAAGAGACAGAAGTCAGACTAATCACTCTCTGGTGCGTTGGGAGACTACACCTCATTTTGGAACCCAACCCCTCTGGTCTTGATCCTTTATTTAGAGTTTGCTGGACATGCACATGGACAGCAGTGAATTGAGGAAAATGTAGGTTAGGTTATTTTATTTTTGGATTAGGATTATTCCACGGCACAACATCGTGGGCCGAAGGGCCTGTACTGTGCTGTACTTTTCTATGATCTATGATCTCCCCAGTCCAGTTTTCTTGTTGTTGACAGTGTATCCGAGCCAGATTACAGATATTTGTGCATGTGATATTCAACTTTGGGGGCATCACAGGAGGTACAGCTCCTGCTCCTACCTAAAGAGGCACAGACACCTCAACCCAGAGACATTGGTGCGTTTCCTAGCTTGTGTTCGGAATAAGGGGTTCTTGGTGATCTGCTCATCCTTAATCCAGAGGTACTGAGCCCAATTGTCACTTTTGTTACCGCAGCTGAACATCCAAGTTTGTAATGTTTAGTACCATTCCAAAAGTGTAAAGGACAGGTAGAGGTCAGTACTAGAGTGGGGGGATAAATAGTCACTGCCATACCCAAGTTATATTTCACTGGAAGTGAAGCTTGAATTCAACTAATGATGAACCTGTACTTCTCCATGTTTAATACCACTTGGATTATGCACTGAAGGCGGCAAGGGCACAAAATGTACTGTGGAGGGGGCCTTCAATGTCCCTCAATAACAGTGACTCAACTGTATCTCTTCTGTCTGGGCCACGCAAGTTCTAAAGGACAAAGTTGCTATAGTGGGTCTGCAGCAAGTGCTGAGAAAACCAAGAGGGTAAATCCCACTTGATGCCATCCTCAGCAATCTCCCTGTCGCTGATGGATCTGTCCCATGACAGTATTGATCACAATGACTATCACATAGTCCATGTGGCGACAAGTCCAGCGTCACCCTGAGGATACCCTCCATTGTGTTGTGTGGCACTACTGCCATGTTGAGTAGGGCAGATTTTAAAGAATCTAGCAATTCAAAACTGGGCACCCGTGAGCCATTAGCAGCAGAATTGTATTCAGCCATAATCTGCAATCTCTTTGGATTTGGTACTTCACCACTCTACCATCGCCACCCAGCCAGATCGTCGATCTTGGCTCAATGGAGGGTAACAGGGGGGCATGCCAAGAGAAGCAGTAGGCATACCTGAAAACGAGGTGTCAACCTGATGAGGTGACCATACAGGAGTTCTTGCACAGCAAACTGCAAAAGCAGCACTCAACAGACAATGTTAAGAGATCCCACAAACAATGGATCAAATGCAAGCTCTCTGTGGTCTAGCCACATTTAGTCATGTACAGTGATGGACCTTTTAAAAAATAATAGGAAAGGATGCTCCATAAATAACTCCATCTTCGGTGATGGGAGAGCCCTGTGAAAGGCAAGGCTGAAGAATCTGTATCAGCCAGAAAAGTCAAGTGGATGATCCATTTGATCTCCTTCTGAGGTTCCCAGCACTTCTCCTACAGACCAGGGATGATGTATTCCAACTGGTGTTCAACGTGGCGGAGTATTGTGTCAACAGCTGAATGAAGTGGCAAGGGGGTGTGGGGGATGTTGGTGGTGGGAGAAAGGGATGACAGTAGTTGGTAATCAACACAAACACCCGTCCTCAGCCAATTCATTTCACTACATATGATGTCAAGGAACAGATGGAGACATTGGGTACTCCAACATTCTCAAGATGCTTGAGATGACTGGGGACAAAGCACCACATCCACAAACATCCAGTCCCTCCATCAACGAAGTACACCAGTGACAGTGTATACCATATACAAGATACACTGCAGGAATTATTTGAGGTTCCTTAGATAGCATGTTCCAACGCCACCATCTAGATGGACAAGGGCAGAGAATACATAGGAACACCACCACCCACCACCACCTGCTATATCCCCTCCATGCCTCACACCATCCTGACTTGGAAATATATCACTGTCAATTCAGTGTTCCTGGGTCAAAATCCTAGATGACCACTATTCACAATGCCATTATGGGTCTACGTACAGCAAATGGACAGCAGTGGTTCAAAAAAGCAGCTCATCACCACCTTTTCAAGGGCCAGTAAGAATGGGCAAATAAATGGTGGCCCAGCCACTGATGCACAATCATATGAGTGAATATATATATTTCAATGATGGTGGGCCCTGACAACATTCCTGTAAGAGTAATGCAGATTTGTGACTCAGAAATAGTCACACCCTTAGCCAAGCTTTTCCAGTACAGCTACAAGCGTGGCAACAACCCAACAAAGTGGAAAATTGCCATAGTATGTCCTGTTCACACAAAGCAGGATTAATTCCAATTTAAGGCCAATTATCACCCTGCCAGCCTACTCTCAAACTGGCAGAAGTGTCAACAATGCTATCAAATGGCACTTATCAGCAATAACCTGTGAAATCTGCCAGGGCCAATCAGCCCTTGGTCTCATTATAGCCCTGGGCCAAATATGGACAAGAGAGCTGAGGTGAGAGTGATTATCCTTGATATCAAGGCAACATTTGTCTCAGTGTGGTATCACAGAGGCCTAGCAAAACTGAAGTCAATGGGAATCAAGGGGAACCTCTCCACTGGTTGGTATCTAAGGTGGTTGTGGTTGTCGGAGGTCTATAATCAGTTTAGGATATCTCAGCAGGAGCTCTTCAGGATAGATGTTTTCTCAAATTGATCACAGAGGTAATTACACACCACTGGAGCAACAGGGTTTTGAACCCAAGCATCCCTGAATCAGAGGTAGAGACACTACCAGCATACCACAAAAGCCCAAAGTTCCGCAGGGTAGTGTCCTAGGCCCGATCATCCACAGGTGCTTCACCAATGACCTTCCTTTGATCAAAAGCTCATAAGTGAGGATGTTTGCTAGTGATTGCATGATGTTCAAGACCATTCAAGATTTCTTACAATTAATTCTTTTCTGAGATTATGGGCATCACTGACTGGGCCGCCATTTTTGATCCCATCCCTAGTTGCACTTGAACTTGATTTGCAAGGCCATTTCAGAGAGGCAATTATGAGTCAACCACATTGCCGTGGATCTGTAGTCACATGTAGGCCAAACCATGTTAAAGATGGTAGATTGCCTTCCCAAAAGAACCAGATTGCCTTTATGATAAAAAAATGATAGTTTCATGGTCACTGTTACGGAGACTGGCTTTCTATATCAAATGCATTAGTTGAATTTAAATTCCACCAGCTGCCCTGGTGAGATTCGAAACCATATCCTCAGGTGAATAGTCTGGTTTCTGGATTACCAGACTAATGACATTACAGCTACATAACCATTGCCCCTAAGGGAGTCCTCAGATACTGAATCATCTATGCCCATATGGAGCAAGAAGAAGATAACATCCAGGCTTGGGCTGCTAAGTAAAAAGTAACATTCATGTCACCCACTTCACCCCAAGAGCCAGGCAATGACCATCTCCAACAAAAGAGAATCTAACCAGCTACCACTGACATTCAATGGAATTGCCATTGCTGAATTCCCACGAGCAAAATCCTGGCTGTTGCCATTATCCAGAAACTGAGCTGGATTACTGAAGTAAATACTATAGCTACAAAAGCCAGGCTTAGGGTTCTGTGACAAGTATTTCACTTCAGACTCCCCAAACCCTGTCCTCCATCTACAAAGCACAAGTCAGGAGTGTGATGGAATACTCTTCACTTGCCTCGTGCAGTTTCAGCAGTGCTCAAGAAGCTCAACACCATCCAGGACAAACCACATCTTCCATCTTCAACATTCACTGCCGCCACCACTGATGCACTGAGGCAGTGGTGTGTGCTGTCTACAAGATACACTGCAGCAACCGGCTGAGGATCCCTTCAAAGCACTTACCAAACCCTCATCCTCTGCCACATTGATGGATACAGGAACACCAGCACCTGCAAGTTGCCTGCTAGGTCACACATCATCCTGACTTGGAAATATATTGCAGATCCAACACTATTGCTGAGTCAATATCCTGGAACTCCTTCTCTGACAGTGCCATTAATGCACCTACACCACATGGATGACAGCAAGCAGACAGGTCACCACTGCCTTTTCCAGGATAAGTGCTGGCCCAGCCAGCTTGACCATGTCCTCTGTCCAAACAATAAAGAAAGGTTTTGATATTGAGGTGTAGAGCAGAATGAACACAGCAGGCCAAGCAGCATCATAGGAGCAGGAAGGCTGATGTTTCGGGCCTGGACCCTTCATCAACGTCAGTCTTCCTGCTCGTCTGATGCTGCTTGGCCTGCTGTGTTCATCCAGCTCTACACCTTGTTAGCTCGGATTCTCCAGCAAGTGCAGTTCCTATTATACCTGATATATTTGTGGATCTTGAGGTCTGTGGAAGGGCCTCAGCATACTTTTGAATCTGTATTGAGACAATTTTGGATCTGACAGTTGACAATCTAATTCTCTGAATTCAGACTATGATATGTTAAGAGATAGAAGAAGAGTTACCATTTGCACAAGTTCCCACACAAACTGTGCACTCGTACGAATTATTCCAGTCCTCATTGTATGATTGGTGATTACAAGGTTCACAGGCTGTATCAGATTTGGACGAGCAGAAATCTTTTCGGTAGAATCCTGGAAACGAAAACACAAAAAGTTTGAAATTACATTTGGTGAGAACGAGCTCAAAAGCAGAGCTCAGCCTGTTAATATGCTGTACAGGATTGCCCACAGCAACAGGCTTGTGAAACAACTGATTTCCAACGCAAGGTAAATAAGTGAGAGTAAGAGAAAGAGAGCGTGAGTGCATGTGTAGATGTGAATTAACGTGTATGGTCATGGTATTGTTAGGATGGGGACAAGTCAGGAGTGACAGTGTAGGTCATTGATCTGGTTTGAGAAATATGGGTGGGTGTAGAATTTTGGCTTGATGCATTGATGCATGAAGTGGTAGTGGATCTTAATTAGAGGAGAGCTAGTTTCAGTGGGGTGCAAAGAGTTTTGGCCCAGCTGGACTGGACACAAAGGAAAACGGGCAAATCAGTAAAAAAGTAATGGGAAACCCTCAGAAAGGAGATACTTAATCAATAACATGACCAAGAGGATGAAAAGAAGACCTATCCAAATTTAGAACTTCCTTAAGACGACAAAAGAAAAAGGGACTAAACTAAACAGAGATAATAGAATGTGAAGCTGGATGAACACAGCAGGCCAAGCAGCATCTCAGGAGCACAAAAGCTGACTTTTCGGGCCTAGACCCTTCATCAGAGACTCTGATGAAGGGTCTAGGCCCGAAACGTCAGCTTTTGTGCTCCTGAGATGCTGCTGGGCCTGCTGTGTTCATCCAGCCTCACATTTTATTATCTTGGATTCTCCAGCATCTGCAGTTCCCATTATCTCTAAAGTAAACAGAGATTTAGAGACTTATAATAAATTTGGTTCATAGTTCAGTTGGGAATCAAGCAGAATGTAGAAACCACACAGTGGAACTGAAATAGAAAGTAGCGAGGCACAAAGACAGAGTCTGAGAAGAAATGCAAAGGAAATCGAGAGAAAGCCAAAATATTTCAGCAACCTATAAATAGTAAATGTATAGTCAAAAGAGAGGTGAGGCTGATTTGAGACCAAGAAGGAGGTCTGTGGGAAGAAAGAGATGATGAAGAAAACACATGCATCGGGAGCAGGAGTAGGCATTGAGCTGCTCTGCCATTCAATAAGATTGGACAAATCTGATTATAACATCTTAATCACATTCCCATGTTCCCTTCACCTGACGATGGAGCAGCGCTCTGAAAGCTTGTGATATCAAATAAACGTGTTGGATTATAACCTGGTATCGTGTGACTTCTGAATTTGTCCACCCCAGTCTAGGACAGCACCTCATCATCATGGCCACTTACCCCTGATAACCTTTCAATCTCTTGCCCAATAAGAATTGGTCTACCTCTTCCTTAAAAGTATAAAGGTCTCTCCTTTCACCACCTTTTGAGGAACAGTGTTCTAAGCACTCAAGACCTTCTGAGATCTAAGATATTGTCTAATCTGTTTTAAAAATGGGTGACTCCTGACATTTTAAAGTGACCCCGAATTATAGATTCTCCTGTGACAGCAAACTACTTTCTCTCTAAAGCTGCTGCCAGGCTTGCTGAGTTTCTTCAGCAATTTCTGTTTTTATTTGTTTCTAGTATAGCCCACTCTCTTGTCGGCTTCACATTGTGTTGATGTAAGTAACTTCCCCTTGGTTCTGACTTCACTAAATGCCAATACTACCACAAAGGAGAAGCTACTAGAGAAATTGAATAAGATAAGAATAGATACAAAGGAGTAACTTGTAAAATGATGGCATTTTTCAATATAGAAAAATCATTGGGTCTAAATGGCTGCATCCTAAATTGTTGAAAAATGTAAAGCTCAAAATTGCACGGGTTTTAGCCACAATCTTGTGATCATCCTTCTATATGGGAGTGGTGTTAGTGGACTAGAGAATTAGAAATGTTCTGGCCCGCTTCAGCAAAAGGAAGGGGAATAAGTCCAATAATGATAGATCAACCAGCTTAATATTGATGTTGGGGAAATGCTAAAAGACAGTAAATTGGGCAAAAATTAATTGGCAGTTGGAAAAGTATGGCATAATAACTGAAATGCAATGCAGATCTACTAAATACAAATTATGTCTGCGTATCTTGTAATGTCTTATTTAATAAAGTAAGGAACAAATTTGATTAAGCTAATGCATTTGTTGTTGTGTGTCCGGTCTTGCAAAATTTGTTTCATAATGTAGAATAAAGCAAAATAAAAATGTTAATGAAGTGGAAGAGATGAAAGGGAGTGTAGGTGCAGATACAAATCAAACTGAAATCAGGAAACAAAGTGGAAAATGATTGTTTTTCCAGACTGGAGTGAGCATTGGTATCTTCCACTGCTCAGCACTGGGCCCACAGCTCTTTTTGATGTATTTAAATTAGCTAGATTCAAAGAACATCATTTAAAAGTTCACAAGTATACATCAAACAATGTATGCAAAATTTAAAGAGACTTCAGCAGGACATGATGAGACTGATGAAATTTAATGCATAGACGTGAGAAGTTATACATTTTGTAAGGATAAACAGAGGTAAACATAAAGTAAATGGCTTAATATGAAGAGGAGGCAGAATCACAAATGACCAGGGGTCTACATGAGTCTGTGAACATGGCAGTGCAAATCAAAGATATGTACATTCATTGGCTTTATAAATAAGGGTATAGATTATAAAAGCAAGTAAGCTATTCTAAGCCTCTATAAGTTGCTAATTATGTCACTGATATTGTGTCAAATCTTAGGCACCAAGTTTAAGGAAGGATGTCAAGGCATTGGAAAAGTTGGAGAGAAGATTTATGAGAAAATGCAGCAATGAAAGACTTTAGTTAAACGAAAAGAAGAGAGAAACTGGGTTTGTACTCCTTACAGCAGAGAAAATTAAAGGGAAATTTGAGTGAAGATTTTTAAAATAATGAAGGGTTTTGACGGAGCAAATAAGGTTAATCAAAACAATTTTCAGTGGCAGAAGGGTTGGCAGCCACAGAACACACATTTAAGCTTCTTAGGAAAATGAACGAGACAACAGATGAAACAAAGCAAAAGCTACTTGTGATATGGAATGCAGTGCCTAAAATGTGGTGGAAACATACTTTAAATAAGAACTTTCACAAAGGAATTGAATAAATATTTGAAGAAGTAAGGTTTTCTGTAAACAGCAGAGTAAGCTAATTATATATCTCTTTCAATGAGCAGTCAAAAGCACAAAGGAGATTGACCTCCTTCTGTGCGATATCATGCTATCGTCACTTCTCGTGTTCCAGGAAATTATTCAGCATTTCGTGCAGTTCTGAATGAGCAGGGCTAGGTTAATAGGGGACAGTGTTTCTGTTTTAATGGCCATAGTTTTGTAAATGTTCTTCTGGGAACCTCAAGATACAGCATGTGGTCAAGTTACTGATATTCGAGTAATACAACACTGCCCTCACTCCAGCTCTGACTGCTGCATGCTCCATACCAGCCTCATTACTGCCACTGTTTTGGTTTGAAAATAATAGTGAAAGTAAGATGGGGATAGAGTGAACGGTGTGTAGGAGGCTGCACTACACCACAATTGCAGATTAAAATCTACCCAGTCAGAAAGAAAAATCAGATCAATTGCAACAAATGAGAAAGAGAGGAGGAGTGTTTGACATATCCACCACTTCAGAGTAATTACTGTGACTTTAAAGCTGACAAATTGAAGCCTGGATCTGGATGCTGGCTTTGCACAGCCTTCCCAGAATGCAACTATGTTTTAAGACTCTGCATTCAGCAGATAACTGAGACAATCGAGCTAAGACATTGGGTCGCAGTATCTACAGTGTGTGAATGAGATGCAAAGATTGCATGGGGCAACGAAGGGGAATCTACAATGTCATTTAAAGCAGGGGATCAAGTGGGCAGAGGCCACAACAGAAATTAGGGCAGAGGAAATTAGAACAAATATCAGAAAATATTTATCAGCTCAAGCTCAAGTGAATGATTAGAATCAATCTACTCAGCAAAGTGATAAAGGTGAAATAACTAAAGTATTTACAAATACAGTGAGCTTTACTTTATATCCAACCTGTGATGTATTTGCCCTGAAAGTGTTTTAATGGGGCGCAGTGTAGAGGAACTTTACTTGGTAACTAACCCACACTGTAGTTGATACTAGCTGCTTCAGTGTAATGTGTTTCATTCCCAACACTAGGAGCTGTCTGCCTGATGAACAAAATATTTACCACAAGGGGTTCCTATTCCTCACATGTTATGTGGCTGCAGGCTGTGCTGGAAAGTGACAAGATCACAAAACTTGAATGATAATGCAGGTAGTCCAGTTCACAAGCTGATCAGAAGCAAACTAAACTAATAAAAAAGGAAAGCGAGAGGAAAGTCTAACACAACTGAGATTAGCCACATTTCTATACTTTTATAGAACATAGAACATAGAAAAGTACAGCAAAGTACAGGCCCTTCGGCCCACGATGCTGTGCCGTGGAATAATCCAATCCAAAAATAAAATAACCTAACCTACATTCCCCTCAATTCACTGCTGTCTATGTGCATGTCCAGCAGTCACTTAAATGTCACTAATGACTCCGCTTCCACGACTTCCACTGGCAAACTATTCCATGTGCTCACAACTCTCTGGGTAAAGAACCTCCCTCTGATGTCTCCTCTATACCTTCCTCCTAACACCTTAAAACTATGACCCCTCGTGGCAGTCAATCCTGCCCTGGGGAAAAGTCTCTATTATTCATGTACGGAAATGGGTATTGTTGGCTAGTCCAGCATTTTTGCTGGCACTTAACTATCTAGGAAGAGATGATAGTGAGCTAAGAAGAAGGAACACCCACTGTGCTACTAGGAAGGGAGTTCCAAGAATTTGACCTGGCAAAAGTGCAGAAATAGTGATTAAGTTCCAAGTCAGGTTGGTGAGTGGTTTGGAAGTGAACTTGCAGGTGGCAATGTTGCCCTGTCCTTCAAGATGGTAGAGGTCACATATTTGGAAGGAGCTGTCAAAGGAGACTTTGAGTTACTGCACTGCATCTTAGTCAATGGTACACACTGCTACCACTATCCATTGATGGTAAGGGCCCTGATGTTAAAGGTGATAAAAGGGGTGTCAATCAGCATAATGCATTATACTGGATGACATCAAGTTACTTAAGTATTATGAAAGCTGCATTCGACCAGACAAGTAGAGAGTATTCCATCACACTTCTGACTTGTGCCTGGTAGACTGTGGACAGACTGTGGAGGTTCGGAGTGGGGGGGGGGGGGCTGCGCGGCGGTGGGAAGAGTTACACACTGCAGAATGTATCAGTACTGACTCTGACCTGCTCTTGTAGTCAGTGTTTAAAAGAGCTGGTCCAGGTCAATTTCTGGTCAGTGTTAACTCCAGAATGTGATAATGGAGGATTCAGCAATGGTAGTGCCAAAAGGAGATGATTAGATTTTGTTGGTAATTGACTGGCACTTGTGTGGCACTTATCAGCCCTAAACTGGATATTGTCCAGATCTTGCTGCATATGGACAAAGACTGCTGTGCTTTCTAAGGAGTCACAAATGGTTCTGAACATTTGTACAATGATTAGCAAGCGTTCTCATCTCTGACCTCATGATGCAGGGAAGGTCATTGGTGAAGCAGCTAAAGATGGGTGAGCATAGGACACTTTCTGGAAGAATTCCTGCAGAGAATGACAAAATTAACCTACAACAACCATCTTCCTTTGTCAGGGCTCTTAGCTTATGCATTATCTAATACTTCAGCAATTTTTTGATATCAAGTGGAGTGAATCAAATTCGCTGAAGACTAGCTTCTGTGATGCTGGTGACCTCAGGAAGAGGAATAGATGAATCATCTACTCACTACGTCTGATCAAAGATTGTTGCAAATATTTCAGCCATGTCTTTTCCACTGATGTGCTGGGCACCATCATCGAGGATAGGAAAATTTGGGAAACCTCACTTCCAGCTAGTTGTTTAACTGCCCACCACCATTCACAATTGGATGAGGCAGGACCTCGGAACTTAGGTCTGATCCATTGGTTTTAGGATGTTTCATAATGTCTGCTTCATGTTGCTTTTGTTGTTTGGCGTGAAATTGTCCTGTGTTGTAGCTTCATCAAATTGACAGCTCATTTTTAAGAATGATGCTGCTCCTGGCATGCTTCATCGGAACCTGGGTGGATCTCCTGACTTGATGGTAATGGAAAGTGAGAAATATGCCTGGCCATGAGAATACAGAAACACCTGCTAGGTGATGGCCCAAAGCACCTTTATGGATGCCCAGCTTTGAATTGCTAGATTTGTTCAAAGTTTGTTCCTTTTAGCTTGGTAATAATGCCACTGCACATGATGGAGGGGATCTTCAATGTGAAGATGAGCAAGTAAGTTTTTCCCTCCTGGCTTCTTGTCCACTACTGAAGTCCCAGTCTAGCAGGTATGTCTGTTAGGACTCAGCCAGCTTGATCAGTAGTGGCAATACTGTGCCACTCTTTGAATGGACATTGAAGTCCCCTACCCAGAGTACATTCTGCACTCTTGCTCCGTTCAACACTTCCGAATTGTGTTCAACATCGGACTGTTGATTTATCAGCTGAGGGGGGAAGCGACACATGACAAGCAGCAGGAGGCTTCCTTATCCTTGTTTGACCTGATGCCCTAAGACTTAAGGGGGTCTGGAGTCAATGTTGAGTGCTCCCAGGGGCGCAATTGTATATGCAATTGGATCTGATCTGCCAATAGGACAGGACAAACCCAGGGATAGTAATGTTGCTGTCTGGGACACAGTCATTCATAGAATAGCAGATCATAGAACCCCTACAATGTGGAAACAGGCCCTTCAGCCCAACAAGTCCACACCAGTCCTGACAGCATCCCACCCAGACCCATCCCTATAACCCACCTAATCTACACATCCCCGAATACTATGGGCAAATTAGCATAGCCAATCCAGCACATCTTGGGACTGAGAGGAAACTGGGGCACCCGAAGGAAACCCATGTACACACAATCAGAATGTGCAAACTCCACATGGACCATCGCCTGAGGGTGGAATCAAACCTGGGTCCCTGGCGTTGTACAGCAGCAGTGCTAACCACTGAGCCACCGGCTGCTCTTAAATTTTTTTTCTAGGTAGCAGTTCCTAGGAAAAAAATCATGGAATCATGCAGACATTGTTGGGCTGTTGCCTGCCTGATCTGTGGTACAGCTCTCTCAGTTTTAACACGTGCCCCCAAGTGTTCATCAGTCAGAATCAACAAAACAAGGTTTGCTGATGCTTCTGGTGTTTAAATCATTGATCAGGTGTGTATCCAGGTTTATTTCTTCCTCTAGACATTTTCATTTAAAATAGATATGATTGCAGAATTTGTAGGATGTGTTAGGAAGACCCAGCTAATATAACCTGATACTGGGATTTAAGTCTGTTTTAATTGACATGGAGCCTCTGCGCTGCAGGACAGGGGCAGACAAATGATGGATTATGTTACTTAGGGCAGTACTGACCATTTAACTGCTTGATTCAACTGGTCTAAACTGTCTGGCCCAAATGTGCTGCTGCGTTATCTTATCTCAGCGAAAGGACATTGATCTATGTGATGCAAGATAGGAACCTGAAATTGCATGCAGTCTCATCACAGTAGGAAATGGCTCAGTGTATTTTTTAATAAGCAGAACCAGGAAGTTAGGATAAGCAAGATGTTGACATGCCGTGGGGTTGAATTTCCAATGACTCTTACAGAAGAATTACTGTCTCTGAAATACACAGGATCCTTCCCAAAAGACTTCAGAAAAATCAAAACATTCACAACATTGAGGGAGGCCAATCAGCCTATCATTACTAGTGCTGGTACTTTGGCTGTAGTTCTGTGCTCTAATAAAAACCAAAAGAACTGCAGATAGTGTAAATCAGGAACAAAAACAAAGTTGTTGGAAAAGCCCAGCAGGTCTGGCAGCAACTGTGAAGGAGAAAACAGAGTTAACATTTCGGGTCCGGTGATCCTTCCTCAGAACTGATGGTGGCTGGGAAAACGTCAGTTTATATGCAGAAAATAGGGAGGTGGGTGGGGGCAGGGAGTAAACGATAGGATAGAGCCCAAAAAGAGAGAAAGACAGTTGGACAGACAAAGGAGTTGCTAACGATCAGGCTGGGAGGGTGAGTAGTTGTTAATGGGGACTGTTAGTGACTAACAACTGGAGGTGTGTAGTGGCAGGCTATGTGGTAACAAGGCCTGGTGTGTGGGGTGGGGACCTGGGACATGGGAGAGTTTAGGCCCTAAAATTATTGAATTCAATATTGAGCCTGGAGGGCTGTAGGGTCCCCAAGTGGAAAATGAGGTGTTGTTCCTCCAGTTTGCGTTGTGCTTCACTGGAACACTGTAGCAAGCCAGAGACACAGATGTTGGCCAGGGAGCAAGGTGGTGCATTGAAGTGGCAGGCAACGGGTAGTTCAGGGTCTTTTTTTTATGAGCAGAATGTAAATGTTCTGCAAAGCAGTTGCCAAGTCTACGCTTCATTTCCCCAATGTACAGGAGACCACATTGTGAGCAGCGAATGCAGTCGACTAGATTCTGGGAAGTGCAGGTGAAGTGTTGCTTCACCTGGAAGGTATGTTTGGGCCCTTGGATACTGGGGAGGCAGGGGGAGGTAAATGGGCAGGTGTTGCACCTTCACCGGTTATAGGGGAAGGTGCCATAAGGCTGTGAGGAGGTGTTGGGGGTGAAGTAAGTGTGGACCCGCATGTCCCGGAGCGAATGGTCGCTGCAGACGAGGGAGGGGAGAGTAAGATGCCACCAGCAGACATATATTCCTCTCCCCTCCCTTTTCCACAGGGACTATTCCCTCCGGAACACCCTGGTCCACACTTCTTTCCTGCCCCTCCCCCCCCAACATGTGCATGCCGCATGTATCCTGGGAAAGTTTACGTACAGTGTAGTGAGAACATAGACCTGCAGCAGCTGGTATGGAAGTGTTTGGTTAGACAGTGTACAGATGGGAGTATAGGACCATGATCAGGCCATTCAGCCCCTTGACCCTGTTCTTCCATTCAATGGGATCATAGCTGATCTGTGATCTATTGCCATATACCTGCTTTTGGCCCATATCCCTTAATACATTTGCTTAACAAAGATGTACCTACCTCAAATTTAAAACTAATATCTAATCTACTGCTAATGGAAGAAAGTTCCAGACAGATACCACCCCCTTGTGGTTCTTCCTAACATCTGCCCTGAATGGTCTGGTCCTAACATTTTGGACAATGTCCCCGAATGTAGTATTTACAACCAGTATAAATAGTTTATGTTTATCTCTCCTGTCTTTTCTTTGATCAGACCACCCCTTAATCTTATGAATTCTAGAAAAAGAAAAGCCTAATTTGTGGAATCTCTCCTCATAACTTAACCCCTAAAGTCTGGGCATCATTCTTGTAAACCTATGTTGTACTCCCTCCAAGGCCAATATATCCCTGCTAAGGTGTGACCTGCTCACATTTCCCCAAAGTAAGACCAATCAGTGTTTTACACTGTATCCACTGTCATGGAAACTGTTCTAAGTGCTTCTTATGCTACTTCGGCTGAATAATAACCCAATACAAACCTATCTAGTTGCATTGGTGAGATGACAGCAGGGTTGTAGGAGTGATCACGAGACAGTGTTAAAGATGATGCTCACCTGGAGGACAATTGGAGCAGCACCGGTTCTCCGCTTCATAACAGTATTCATTCTCAGGGCACACATTATCTTTTTGGCAGAGAGATCTAGACCACTGGTGAGACTGAAAGAGATAAACAGAACGGTCCACTGTTGATAAACTTCAGGAAACTCCAAATACCTGTGATAAAGATTCCATTGCCTCAAATCCTCTGCCCATCCACAGCAGCAAGAACACCTTGAAGGCTTGATCCAATTCCAGTCAAATGACACCATGAAACATTTATTCATTGGAAACAAAGAAGAGAGGAGTCACAATGCTGATTGTCAGTTTCAGGGATTTGAGAGATGAGACAAGGAAGCTAGGTAGTTGGCACAGAGAGGAATGGGGCAAGGCAGAAGGAGGACTGTCAGATCACACCAAACAGCTCCCTTGTCCCAACTGTTTGTGACACAAGGCTCAAGTAGATTTCATGTTATACTTTTCATCTCATTTTTTCATTGTGAAAAGGGTCTAGTGGAAAAAAGTCTCATTTGGAAACTAAAGAAATGAGCCAAAAATTTATTACTCCAGTTTCGCCGCTGGCTATTTTCTCCACCTTGCAAACCTCACGGTTATATTATATGCAAATGATTGACTGGAATATTTTCCACCAGGATGTTGGACATGGTTGGTTAAATTTAAACAGAAGGGCATTTGCCTGTATTAAACAAATATTCCAGTCAATTGAAATGGATCAGTGACATGGTATAATTGTGAAAAAACAATTCTGAATTCAAGGCTCTGATAGATAGTGTAGACTGAGGCAGCTAACCACAGTAGGAGGAACCCAATCTGCAGACAACAGTAATATACATTGATATAAAAAAGCTAGTACCCAGGAAGTAACTTGAACAATCCCATTGTAAAGGTCAAACTCCGTAGACCTCCAAGAGAGAAGGCAACATGAACCAAAGTGAGAATTTTAGCTCGGTTGCTCAAGTTTTAAAGGTTTTAAAGACTTAGTCCTTATCCCTCCCTGCCTCAATCTCAACTGGCTCCCTTTTAGGCTACATGCTGTCCATTAAGGACACTATGCATGACAAGACATTCACATGCAGTGCCAGTAAGCGATTGTGAGGATTGTGACTATAAGATGTGTAAGTGTGCCTAGAAGTCCTCCAGTTTAATCAGTGAAATATCAAGGTAAATATTTATAGAATATATAATAAAAACTGAAAGAACTGAAGATGCTGTAAATCAGAAACAGAAACAGAAATTGCTGGAAAAGCTCAGCAGGTCTGGCAGCATTCCTGAAAAGAAATCAGAACGGTTCTGAAATGTTGGGGATAACGAAGTGTGGAGCTGGATGAACACAGCAGGGCAAGCAGCATCTCAGGAGCACAAAAGCTGACGTTTTGGGCCTAGACCCTTCATCAGAAAAGCTTTTGTGCTCCTGAGATGCTGCTTGGCCTGCTGTGTTCATCCAGCTCCACACTTTGTTATCTTGGATTCTCCAGCATCTGCGGTTCCCATTATATCTGTTCTGAAATGTTGACTCTGATTTCTCTCCGTGAAAATGTTTTGTTTTATCTTTATATTAACCGAAGATATCATTAAGAAGCCTTGTATGTGCAAACTGAAAGGAGGAGATTATTAAAAGAACTCCCATACTCAATGGTCTGAGCAATGAAGACAAGCATGTTAAATGCCTTCTTAAACACCCTGTACAACTGTGACGCAACTTTCAAAGAACTAAGTACCAGAACCCATAGGTCTCTCTGTTTGACAACACTACCCAGGGCCCTTCCATTAACTGTACAAGTCCTGCACTTGGTTCTTTAACCAAAATGCAATATGTTGCATTTATCTAAATTAAACTCCATCTGCCACTCCTCATTCTATTGGCTCAATTGATCAAAATCCCATTGTAATCTTAGATAACAATCTTCACTGAGCAGTATACGACCAATTTTGGTGTCATTTGCCATGCCTCCTGTATGAGGATCTCATCCAAATCATCTACATAAATGACAAACAACAATGGACTCAGTGCCAATCTCTGCTGAACACTGCTGGTCACAGGCCTCAGGCCTCCAGTCCAAAAAGCAACTCTCCACTATCACCTTCTGTCAAACCAATTTTGTATCCAAGTGGCAAGTTCTCCCTGAATCCCATGTGATCTAACTTTACTAATCAGTCTATCATGTAGAACCTTGTCAATGGCTTTACTAAAGTCCATGTAGCTAACATCTACAACTTGCCCTCATCTATCATTTTGGTTGTATCCTCAAAAAACTCAATCACGTTTGTGAAACACGATTTCCTATGCACAAAGCCATGCTAACTAATCAGTCTTTGCCTCTTCAAATGCATGTAAATTCTATCTCTTACAGTCCCCTCTTTCAACTTACCAGCCACTGTTATCTGACTCAGTGGTCTATAATTCACAAGCTTCTCCTTACAGCCTTTTTAAATGAAGGAACAACATTAGCCACTCTCCAGTCTTCTGGTACTTCATCCACGGCTGTAGATGATCTAGCAAATATCTTTGCTAGGGGCCCCACAACTTCTTCCCTAGCTTTCCACAAAGTCCTGGAACACAAATGTTCAAGTCCTGGAAATTTATCCAGCTTTACGTTTTTTTTAGACCTGCAGCATCTCCTCTTCTGTAATTTGGACTGTTTTCAAGCCATTTGGCCCCAAGCTTCCCTGGCCCCCATGTCTTTCTCCACAGTAAAAATTAACATGAAATATTCAATTAGAATCTCTCCCGTCTTCTGAGGTTCCACACATAGATGTCCTTGTTGATATTTAAGGGGTCCTATTCACTCCCTAGTTGCTCTTTTACGCGTAATGTACTTGTAGGATGTCTTTAGATTATCATTAACCTTATCCACCAAGGCCATCTCATCTCCTTTTTTGGCCCTCCTGATTTCTGTGTTACAAGTGCCCTATAACCCTTATAGTTTTTCAAGAGATTCACTTGATCCCAAGTTGTCTATACCTAGCAGATGCCTCCTTCCTCTTCTTGCCCAGAACCTCAATATCTTTATTCATCCATTGTTCCCTACTCCTACCAGCCTTACCCTTCACTCTAACAGGAACATGCTGCCTCTGAAGTTTTGTTTTCTCACTGTTGAAAGCCTCCAACTTGTTGGTCGCACCTTTAACTGCAAACAGTCTACTCTAAGTCCTGAAAGTTCCTGTCTCATACCATCAAAATTTGTCTTATTCCAATTAAGAACTTTTACTTTTATACAAGGTCCATCCTTTTCTATAACTATTTTAAAACTAATCGAATTATGATCACTGGTCCCAAAGTGCTCTGCTATGAAATCTATAATGGTCTCTGACATTCTCCCCACTAGCAATGTAGGGCTAACTGGTCTATAATTTTCTGTTTTCTGCATTGAAATAAATGCAGTTTAATTCTCTAGAGTTATCTCATTCTCAAACATGCTCACGCCTGCCTTGTCTAATTAACCTGCTCTCTTTAACTTCAGAAGCATCCTCATCTGTCCTTCTATTCACACTATTTCTGAGGATCACCCCATCTCATTCCCTAGTAGTTTTAAGGTTCCAGAATTTAATGACAAAACTGCTCAGATACTCAGCAAGTAGTCAGAAAAGTACTAGGAGATGGAGAGCAATGGGAGGTGATTTGAGAGCAACAGCTTTAGACTTCATAAAAAGAACAAACTTTATTAAATACTGCACACTGTTTTCTTTCTTTAACAGCTAAACATTATCTGCCCCCTGAACAGTAGCTGGACCTGGGTTAGAGTTAGGGTCAGCAGGGACAGTTTGAGCTGCTGGATGAAAAGGTTGTTTATCGTTGAATCCCCACAGAATGGAAGCAGGCTATTCAGCCCATTGAGTCCACATTGACCCTCATCCTACCCTATCCCTGTAACCCTGCATTTCCTATGTAAAATTCACTTAGCCTGCACATCCCTGGACACTAGGGGCAATTTAGCATGGCCAATCCACCTAACCTGCATATCTTTGCATTGTGCAAGGAAACTGGAGCATCTGGATAAAATCCACACAGGCATGGGGAGGATATGCAAACTCCACATGGACAGTCACTTGAGGTTGAAATCGAATCCACGTCCTTGGTGCTGTGAGGCAACAGTGTTAAACATTGAGCCACTGTGTCGGCCGCTTAAGTGGAACACCATTATTTTAACCAAATGTTGAGAGAAAACAGAAAATTGTAGACCAGTTAGCCTAACATTGCTAATGTGGAGAATGCCAGAGACCATTATAGATTTAATAGCAGAGCAGTTGGAAAACAGTGACAAGATTAGATGGAGTCAGCATGGATTTATGAAAAGGAAATCACGCTTGACTGATCTACAGGAATTTTTTGAGGATGTAACCAGTTGAGTTGATAAAAGGGAGTCAATGGAAGTGGTTTACTTGTACATTCCGAAGACTTAAGATATTAACATGTAAAATTAAAATTCATGGGATTTTGGATAGTGAACTGACATGGATGGAGATCTGGTTGGCAGACTGGAGACAAATGGATCTTTTTCTGAGTCACCAGCAATGACTAGTGAAGTACCACAGGGATCAGTGCTTGGACCCCAACTATTAACAATATAGATAAATAATATTATCTCCAAGTTTGCAGAAGACACAAAGCTGAATGGGACAGTGAGCCATGGGGAGGTGCAAAGATGCTTCAGTGTGATTTGAACAAGTCAAGTGAGTAGGCAAATGTATGGCAGATAAAATATAATGTGGATAAATGTGAGATTATCCAGTTTGGTAGCAACATTATTAGTGATATTATGTCGGCAAATTGGGAAAGGAAGAGGTGCAATGAGCCTGAGGGAGTCCTTGTACACCAGTCGCTGAATGTAAGCTTTCAGGTGCAGCAGGCAGTGAAGAAGAGAAATGATGTGTTGGCCTTTATAGCAAGACAATTTCAACACAGGAACAAGGATGTCTTGTTGCAATTGTACAGCACCTTGGTGAAACCACATCTGGAATACTGTGTGCAGTTTTGATCTCCTTACCTGAGGAAGGGTGTTCTGGTTATGGAGGGAGGGCAACGAAGATTCCCAAGGCTGATTTATAGGATGGTAGGACTGAAGCATGAAGAGAGGCTGGATTGCTTAGGACTATATTCATTGGAATTCAAAGAATGAGTGGGGAAATTATAGAAACCTGTAAAATTCTAACAGGTTTAGACTTGGTAAATGCAAGAAGTGATGATCCAGGAATCCAGAGCCGGGGTCACAGCTGAAGGGTACAGGCTAGGCTATGTAGTACTGAGATGAGACAAAGCTTTTTCCAGTGAGCCTGTGGAATTCTCTGCCACAAAAAGTGGTTGAAGCTAAAACATTGAACATTTTCAAGAAGGAGTCAGGTATAAAACTACAAAACTCTGGTGTGGCCGCGCTTGGAGTATTGCGTACAGTTCTGGTCATCGCATTATAAGAAGGATGTGGAAGCTTTGGAAAGGGTGCAGAGGAGATTTACTAGGATGTTGCCTGGTATGGAGGGAAGGTCTTATGAGGAAAGGCTGAGGGACTTGAGGCTGTTTTCATTAGAGAGAAGAAGGTTGAGAGGTGACTTAATTGAAACATATAAAATAATCAGAGGGTTAGATAGGGTGGATAGGGAGAGCCTTTTTCCTAGGATGGTGACGGCGAGCATGAAGGGGCACAGCTTTAAATTGAGGGGTGAAAGATATAGGACAGCTGGCAGAGGTGGTTTCTTTACTCAGAGAGTAGTAAGGGAATGGAACGCTTTGCCTGCAACGGTAGTAGATTCGCCAACTTTAGGTACATTTAAGTCGTCATTGGATAAGCATATGGACGTACATGGAATAGTGTAGGTTAGATGGGCTTGAGATCGGTATGACAGGTCGGCACAACATCAAGAGCCGAAGGGCCTGTACTGTGCTGTAATGTTCTATGTTCTATGTATAGTTCTTAGGAGTAAAGGGCCAAAAGGATGGGAAGAAAGCAGGAACAAGGCACTAAGTTTAATGATCAACCATTATGTTATTGAATGGCACAGCAAGCTCAAAGGATTAAACAATCTATTCCTGTTCCTATGAGCCTAACACTCTGTTACAGTCTCCACCCTCCAGGAGCCCCACCACCAACCCCCATCCTTGCAAACTCCCACCGCCCCCTGCGATTCTCCAGTTTCCTTCTTTTGCCACCACCTCTAGCCACACTTCTTCATGTAATCCAACTGTAGGAGGAATCCTTGCTTCATGTGAAAAGACTGTCCGAATCAGGCACTGTAATTACTTAATGTGAATGGCACTTCTACAATGGAGCCAACTCTAACGTAGTCATTATGACTCACCATTTTGCGTCAGCGTTGGTTTAATTCCCAAAACAGCCACTTTTTGGTTTTAAAGATTCACCCGAGGTTGAGACATGACTGTATTAGTGAGGGAGCGCTGCACTGTCGGAGGGACAGCAGAGTCGGCAAGCGTTCAAAGCATGTTTACTCTGCTACCTGCAAGAGGCCAAACTCCGGGGGCTGTCGGGCGCCGAGTAGTGAAGGGCACCCCCTAAGGCTACGGATGTGATAACTCCATTCATCTTAACGGGGTGCCGCGTCTCCAAGCCTCACTCTGTCCCCAGCGAGTCGCTGCCCAGTTGCTGTCCCCGGTTACACAGCTAGCTGGATAGGGAGGGGAGCTCAGTCATGTGTATGTTGTTTTCTCATTCTGTGAGTCTGAGATGAATGTGAAAAGAAACCTGAGGTCACTGACTGAACATATGGTCAGTCCGAGCTGACAATTCTCAGCGTGTTATCAGAACTAAGGATCTAGACGGAGGGCAGGAATGAAGCAGCACGTTGTGCGTCAGATCTATCACCCAATGTTAGGGGCCATGCGTTCAGAGGACGACGAATGTCACTGAATCGCTTTTCTCCTGTCGCCAAACTGTAATGTCCAGTTATGACGGGGCTATCTGCCCAGCCAACTAAGCTTCTGCTGACGGCCAATAAAGTGGAATTGGGAATCCGTTTGATATTATTTTAAACCGTCCCATAGTCCGATGAAAGAGGAAGCAGTCACTTTTCTAAAAAAAAGGTGTTTCACTTTGAAATTGTCACTGCTGTACCATGTAGGGAATAATTAACCCTCGATACCCCGGTTTCCAGCATTCTCGACAAATTGTTGAAATAGAGTCACATCATAAAGTTCTGGTCAGAAGGGCAAATCAGCAGCGACAGGATCCTCGGTGCAGAGACAGTTAATGCTAGCAAAACTGCAGAGTTAAGCATTTCTGAGATTTGATTTCAGAGTTTGGAGTCTTGAAAGTACTATGTAAATTGGCTGGATTGAAAATGCAAATAACTGATATCGTGTTGCATTTGACTGTTCATGAAGGTGACCTGCAAAAAGACTGTACAGTAATTAAATTTACTTTATGTTTAATGACGAAAAACCTGCAGGCTATCCAAATGAAGACAAATTGCCTTGATCATCGGAAAATCTCAGCATCTCTGGCAGCATAAACGGATGGGCAGCAGAGTCAACTTCAGATGCTGCCGTTTTCAGGTGTTGCCTGATCTGCTGGGGGGTTTTTGCCCCCCCAAGTAATTTCTGGTTTTGTTTCAGATTTCCAGCATCCGCTGTTCTTTGCTTCGTTATAGCGGATGGGTCATTGCAGGCCCGGCTTCACGTCAGAAGACGAGATTACCCAGAGATGGAGGAAAGGACCGAGCCAAACTTGCCGACAGCTGGTACAGATGGATATTACAGATTCCCTAGCCCTTTGCCGGGTCCGTAAACCAGCCTGCACTGAACCGTCCCTTCCATAGACACCTACATTGTGGTGCCGTTGCCCAAGAAAGACTTAACTGGGCGCTTGTTGTGTAATGTCAGTGCAATGGGCCTTAACTCAAGCAGCAACTCATTACTGAAATCCGGGTGGGAGTGGGCTGCGGGGAGCAACCGGGAATAGGAGCAGAAACGAAATTGTTTCAAAATTCCCAACATTTGAGTTCAGAAAATTTAGAGAGTTTAAGCTCACCCAGGTTGGGGCCAGCTGGGTAACAGATGAGAGAGCTTGAAGTGATGTGACGGAGCTGGGAGTTCGGGCTTCACGCGTGAAACACACAGAAATTGCTGGAGAAACTCAGCAGATCTGGGAGCAGAGAAAACGGAACAAACGTGGCGAGACAAGTTTATGTCACCAAGGGGCAGTGAATTTACAAATAAAAAGTTGGGGACACTTGGCGGTCTGACCTCTGATAACATAGTTTTGTTTTTAATTCCGCTAGTATGTAATTAGAATGTGTTCATGAAATGGTTGGGGTGTTGACTCCACTATCTTTTCCCCGAGACCCATCTGATTTTCAGAAAGTGACTTATACAGGTTCAGAGAAGTCAGTCTGAAAATCGATCTGGCGGCTATGTGAGTTGTTTGATCTTCGCTCCTAGCCGCATGAATCACATCGGTCTACAGTTAATGACTTCAGACTGTTCCAGGAACAATGAAACAACAAAAGTTACACCACCAGGAGCTATCCATAAAGCTAAATCAACTCCATGGAAATCAGTGTTTATCAATTATACTCCTACAATACCAGGAAATTTCGCTTCAACCTCTTACAACGTACCAATGTGAGCATCTCCAGAATACCTCCCCCATAGGATACAGCTCCGAGGGCGGACTCTATCTAGGGATACCATCACCTTCCACCTCACCAGTTTCGGACCCTCTTTATATATTTATACAAAGGGCAACATTTGCTGCTCAGCCCTAATTGCTCTTGAGCTCAATCGCTCGCTCGGCCGCTTCAGAGGGCGGTAAAGAATTGCGCCCGGTGAATGGTCACCGTTTCTCACTGGGAACTGCAGATGCTGGAGATTCCGAGACAATACAATGTGAGGCTGGATGAACACAGCAGGCCAAGCAGCATCTCAGGAGATGAAGGGTCTAGGCCCGAAACGTCAGCTTCTGTGCTCCTGAGATGCTGCTTGGCCTGCTGTGTTCACCCAGCCTCACATTTCATTTCCTTAAGTATTTGAACTGAATGGAAATTTCACTGGCGGTTCCCGGAGCGGTGACTGAACATCGGGATTGGTAATTCTGTGATATCCACGCCTCCGCTCGCACCACCCCCCCCCCCCCCCCACCATGTTACAGTCCCCATTCCCCTCTGTTACTCCCCAGCAGTAGCCGAGTTTATATTCCTCCATGTGGGGAATAGGGACATAGGGTAGACACGATGAGCATCCGGAGGCAACAGCAATCCCTCCTTTACCTTTCTCCTTTTAACATTTTGTTTTCCTCTTGATGTTTTAAGATTTCGTTCTGTGCACCCTCAGAAACATTTCCAGGTCACGTCCCTAAAAACAAATCACCCACATACTTTCCCAAGGAACAATTCTATGGGCTTGTATTAATGCGAAAACTGTCCGGACAAAATTTTTTTTTAATAACTCTCTTTGGAACCGCCTCTCCGGGACAAAACGTTCCAATATCTCATGGTTTTCCTCCTAAATTGCTCCTTATCCCTGGTAGCTTCTTTGGTCAGTTCACAATTAGACATGTTAGAGCAAGAGACAGCCGTGGGTTTGACATTCGCTCTGACGGCGATCAGCCAAACCACCGGCGGGGGGGGGGAGGTGTGGGAGTGGGGGTGGGAGGTGGGGGGGGGGGGGGACTCGTTGGGATCAATGACCAGGGATGAACAGCGCCCCAAACGCGCAGAGGGTCCGAGACCACAACAGACCTAGGTTTTCAGTTTGAGCGACTGAGGTACGCTTAGGAGCCGGGGCAACGATGCATCTCCCGAGGGATGGTACCCGCGAACCCAGACCCTCATCCCCAAACCGGATTTAAAACCTTTAGCAAACCCCAGATTCAAATTTTGCCCCGAACTGTGCAGATTAAGTTACAGAATTGGCTGCACTGACGCGTCTCATCCATCGCATTCACATCCATTTGCATCAGTACCTGTCTTGCCGCCACTGCGATCCAAAGGCACATCCAGAAAAGAGCCGCCACGCTCCGGGGACGAACCATCCCTGGGCTGGAGATATCGGTCCCGCACGACTAACTCTGCAGACCCACTTTTAATTCGACTGCAAGAACAGGAGCACGTGTTATGCAGAATTGGGTGGGAGGAGCTAGGCGCAAGGCTCAACATCGATGTATGGACTGTAAAACAGATCCATGGAAATGGTTTGCAACTGACGGAAGGAACTGCCGTTCGGCCCACTGTGTCCGTCCTGACTCACAGGGTCCAACCCAACTGGTGCCACGCTCCTGCTTTTTCCCGTTGACTTGCAAATCTTCTCTTTCAGTTAATTATCCAATGCTCTCTTTGAATGTCTCAGTTAAATCTGCCTCTAGCGCACTCTCAAGCCACGCATTCCAAATCATCACCACTGGCCACATAGCAATTTTCCTCATGTTGGCTCTGGTCTTTTTGCCAATCATTTCAAATAGCGGCCTCTGGTTCTCCATCCTCCAGCCAATGGGAATACTTTCTCCTCGTTTACTCTGGCCAATTACAATTCCCAATCTTGTTTTCAAATCCTTCCATAACTTCAACTTTTCTACCTCTGTACTATCCCCCACCTCTACAATTCACCAAAATACTGTACTCCTCCAATTCTTGCCTCTTCTTCAGCATCTCTGATTTTAATCACATCATCTTCACCACTGCATCATCAGCTACTTCGCAATTCACTCCCTACACCTGTCTGCCAATCTAACATCCCCTTAGATGCTCCTTAAAATTTATATTTTAACATGCTTTTGGTAACCTGTCCCAATATCTCCTAATGTAGCTTCGTGGACAATTTTGCTTCCTAATGGTCCTGCAATGAAACAAAATGCCATGGGATATTTTATTACATTAAAGTTGCTATATAAATATAAGTTGTCATCAGACATAATAACGTGTTTCAAGCAAGTACAGAAGCAGGAAAAGGGGGAAGGTTAAGCAAGAATGATAGAGATAGTCTGTTCTAGGTTAGGAACCAGAACTAACTGGATGACAAAATGGGTGATAGTGCAAGGCAAAGGGGGACGGTTGTGAGACATGTAAAGGAACGATACACAGGTTAAGAGGAGCTATGAAAGCAGCTGTATTTCCAGTTGTACTGAAAGGTCATAATGTTAAGTGTTAAACCTCTCTCTATCAACAGATGCTATCTGACTAGTTGAATATTTCTTGTATTTCCCTGTTTGTTTGTTTTTGTTTCTTCAGATATGTAGCATCATCAGTTTTCTTTTTGCTTTTGTATTATCAGCACTTTTTGTCTGAAAACAGAAAATCAGAGGACTGGCTCCAATTTTACATTATTAAAGTCAATAGAAAAGCAAAATATCCTAACTACTCCCTCCTGACTGTATTATCTCCCTGAATGACTAACTCTAACCGTTGCACACCCTGCATCCTTCCTTGAGCTCTTTTATACAGCTTTTCTTAGTCACTGATGAAATCTATGCTACAATCCTTTCAAAAAATCCGTTTACTGAAACCAGGTTTGCTCCAGGTTCCCAAAGGCAGGTTAATGAAAACTAATTGTTCCCTTTTGGTTTTTTTCAGTCCTGGTAACAAGACCAGGTTTACAGTAAAACTGTCAGTGATGAAACCTTCCCTCAGAAATTAAATGCAAATTTCCAGATGTTACTGTTAAGTGGCCCAGAAGGACAGTGTAAGGTAAACAGAGCTTCTTCTTACTATCTTCATGTCACAATTTGACCAAGGCTGCCCGTGAGCATCGAGAAGGAGAATCAACTAGGTTTATTAAAATAGATAAAGACATTTGACCACTTAATCCCTGTATAACTAAGGGTTTTACCATGGTTGTATTATTAAAGCTAACTGTCATCAGATTTTACTGTATTCACATAATAATTATATACAGCTGGTAGGCTTTGACTGGGAATTTATTTGTACTCCTCCATGAAGCAACAGATTTATACTTGTGGTTGCTTGGGGAGGTACAGATTTTTAATATGCATTACTGTAACTTAATGTTTATAAAATTATGTGAAGATTAATTCCCATTCTAACCTTCATCATCTGCCTTTCTGGATACCAACATAACCCATTTTGTAACTTCAAAAATAAAGACACCCCTTTGCTTTGTGCAATCTGATTAAAATACCCTTCCCCCTGCATCTATATAGTATTGGATATCACTGTAACAGTAACACAGTCTAACCTTCATTTAGTTTCAGTTGGATAAGCCCCATTGGTGCGCACATCATTGGTCTGAAGCAAATTTGGGTCTTAGTATGACTCCCACTGGCTGGTTTTAAACACTAGCTGCCTCTCACTCCATGTGCATGGAAGCAGAAGCAGAAGTAGAATATGACTTAGAGGCAAAAACAGCACACCCTTCCAGCTCCCATAACCTCTACCTTACCCTCTGTTTTTTATCCCACTCAAGTTGTCATGTATGTACATCCTGCAACTTCGCAACACATTCTCACTGGTAATCCCTTCACAGATTCAGGTCAATAGGGTGGTCAAGAAGGCACATGGCATGCTTTCCTTCATTGGGCAGGGTATTGAGTACAAGAGTTGGCAGGTCATGTTGCGGTTGTATAGGACTTTGGTTCGGCCACATTTGGAGTACTGTGTACAGTTCTGGTCACCACGTTACCAAAAGGATGTGGATGCTTTGGAGAAGGTGCAGAGGAGGTTCACCAGGATGTTGCCTGGTATGGAGGGTGCTAGCTTTGAAGAGAGGTTGAATAGATTAGGATTATTTTCATTCGAAAGACGGAGATTGAGGGGGGACCTGATTGAGGTCCACAAAATCATGAGGGATAAAGACAGGGTGGATAGCAAGAAGCTTTTTCCCCCAGAGTGGGGAACTCAATTACTAGGGGTCATGAGTTCAAAGTGAGAGGAGGAAAGTTTAAGGGAGATATGCGTGGAAAGTTCTTTACACAGAGGGTGGTGGGTGTCTGGAACACGTTGCCAACGGAGGTGGTAGACGCAGACACGTTAGCGTCTTTTAAGATATATTTGGACAGGTACATGGATGGGCAGGGAGCAAATGGACACAGACCGTTAGAAAATAGATGACAGGTTAGACAGAGGATCTTGATCGGCGCAGGCTTGGAGGGCCAAAGGGCCTGTTCCTGTGCTGTAGGTTTCTTTGTTTCTTTGTTATTCAGTCAATACCATTTCTAGAACTACTCCAGCCCAAAGTCCTCAAGCCGAAGCACCCACATCAGGACGATATCTGGTTTGATCCTTTTTCTGTGCTAAGTTAGCTCACCTCAGCCACAGTTGTTCAATGCTAAGGTCACAAGGTCCTAAGGATTACAGTGACCTAGAGTCTGTCAAGCTTACTGCTCTTAATTCTGATCCTCTTCATCTTTAGGAAGGTTGCAGATATGTGAACGCATGGTGAAGAGCTACTGAGCTCAGCCCTGTTGTCCTCCATGCTGAATAGATTAACACATGCAAGTTAATCAATTTGATCAGTTACTATCTGAATACCCTGAGGAAAGATTGTGCTATGATGCAAAGTCACAGCCTTAATGAAAAGCTGTGACCTTGATGAAAGGTCACAATCCTGGTGAAAGCTGCCTGTCAAGATGAACTGCATTTCATTTCAACCACTCAGTTGCCACTTCTCACTCAAACAGAAAGTCTCAAATACCAGAATTAAATAGAAATATCCATCACCAAAACAGGCCATACAGCCGAAAGAATCTATGCTGGTGTTGTTTCACTTGAGACTCCTCCCATCCTTCCTAATCCAGTATCATTCTACCAATATAACTCTCTACTCACTCTTCCTCATTTGCTTATCTAGTTTCTTCTCAGATGTATCTTATACTATTCATCACAGTTATTCCCTGTGGTAGCGAGTTTCATATTCTCATCACTGAGTGACAAATATTCTTCTAAATTCTCTATTTGATTTCTTGGTGACTATGTTGTAGTAATGTCTTCTGGTTTTGTTCTTTCCACAATGCAGAAACACTCTGTCTGTATGTACACTTTGAAAATTCTATCAAGAACTAACCACCAGTTTCATACTTCAATCAGAAACTCACCTTTGTTCTGAACGTTTTATTACAGAACTTCTAACAATTTCTGAAGTTTGTCATCCTGCCTTGTATTTTCGGATACTTTTATTGAGATGACTGAGCAGAGTTTCAGGTTTGCAGCAGAAGAAAATAGTCGAATTGAGCTCAGTTAGCACTTCCCAGTAAAACCGAGATTCAGTAAGTTCCATTATTACCTAACCGAAGCTACTGAGCAGCTGAGACCCTTCCCCCACTGCACATTTTGAGTGCTTGTTCATCTTGGGGGACTCAATGACTGACCAAGTAGAACTGCATCGGAACTTTCTTGGTGCTGTCCCAGATCTGATAGCTCGCATTGTCAATCTCCAACTTGCTGTACTCCTAACTTTCAACTGTGTTTTGAGGACACGAGATCCAGGTATATATGGATTGTTTAACTCCAGGATGGAGAATATGAACAGGATGCTGGAAAGGCAGAGTTTTAAAACTTAAAATTCGTTCTCTCTGATTTAATTTTTGAAAAAGTTTTAGTTTAATAAAGTCTTTTGTAATCCAAAACTTCCAGAAGCACTTTGCAGCCAGTTAGTTACTTTTAATGTGAAGTCACTGTCGCAGTTTAAAGAAACATGGAACCTAATGTGTGCACAGCAAGATCCCAGACATGCGATAGGTTAGATGACTAAATAACCTGGTTTAGTGGTTTTGTTGAAAAAAATGACCCTGAGCTGAGTTTCTGACCCTATTCCTGCTTGATCATCAAAACCACTACCAACTCGGAGCCTGCTTTGTAGAGCACCTGCACTCTGTTCGCAACAAACAATACCACCTTCCGGTCACGAACCATTTTAACTCCCCCTCCCACTCCATGGATAACATGTCCATCCTGGGCCTCCTCCAGTGACACAATGACGCCACCCGCAAACTGGAGGAGCAGCACCTCATATTCTGCTTTAGACGCCTACAGCCCAGTGGCCTAAATATGGACTTTACCACTTTCAAAATCTCCCCACACCAGGCCTCATCCCATGAACAACCGTCCCTCTTATCCCTGCCTCCTTGACCTGACACAACCTGTCCATCTTCTCTCCCACCTTTCTGCTCCTCCCAACCCACTGACCAATCCCCATCAATCCCTACCCGCACTCACCTATCACCGTCCCATCCACCTTCCTCAGCCCTTCCCCTCCTTTCTCTATTTATTTCTGAGCTCCCTTCCCTCTCCCCCATTTCTGACCAAGGGTCCCGATCCGAGACATCAACTTTCCTGCTCCGCTGTGTTCCTCCAGCTCCACACACTCCATCACCAACTCTATAAATGTTGCCTATCTCAGCCCTTTCTTCTGACATGCCGCTGAAGCCCTCATCTTTGCCTTTCTTACCTCTAGGCTATTACAACGTTTTCCAGTCTTCAGAAATGTGAGTTTATCTAAACCTCTTCTGCTGATACGTTAATTTGCATTAAATCCCATTTATCTATCGACATTTTTAGTCAATGACCAACCCCCAACTAGCTCTTCATCTGGAAAAATCCTCATCCACATTTCAAATACCGCCATGGTCACACACATCTCTATATCGGTAACCTCCTCCAACCCTGCAGCCTTCCAGGATTCTATTTTCGCCAATTTCTGGCTTCTTGATCTTCACCAATTTTTGTCACTCTGTAACTGGTAGCCATACCTTAAGTTATTGCGGTCCTAAGTCCTGAAATTTACTTCCTAAACGTCTTTCTTGTCCTTTGAAATGCTTTATAAATTTATCCTCTTTGACCAAGCTTTTAGTCAACTGCCTTAATATCTCAAGTAACTTGTGTCCAATTTAATGATCATCATTTGTGAAACACTTTAGAATGTTTTATTACAATAAGATGAGTACATCCGTGCATTTTGTTCTTGTTGTTCATAAATACTAGTCAGGACAGCTGTACAGCTTCCCTGCTGTTTTCAAAATAACATTATAAAGAACAGGGTTGTTTCAACATCTTGCCAAAAAATGGTACTTTCAAATGTGCAGCATTCTCTCAGTACTACTTCAAGAGAATCAGCATAGATTTTGTGTTTATGTCTATGAGGTGCGTATGTGTGCATGTAAGTGAGAGTGTGTGTGCGTGTGAGTGAGAGAGCAAGAGACAGTCAAGGGGACAGCACACACATGCAGTTGGAGTGATTATTTTTAAATTGGACGAGATGTGCAGTGGTGCTGCCCCAGGAGTTAGCATTGACATTACTGCTCTTTTTGATATATATTAATGACCTAGATTATCAGTACATGATGCATGATTTCAAAGTATCCAGAAGGCAGAAAACTAACACTGAGATGTAACATTCATTTTCAAGAGGAATTGGATAAATATTTAGAAGGAGGCAGTAGGAGGGTACTGTGCAAAGAGCAGGGATGTAAGACTAACTGGGTAATTCTACCACAGGCAATCTGGGCCAAATGGTTTTTTTCTATTATATCTACGAATGTAAAAGATGAAAGTTAATCTTGGCCCAGTTTAGAATTTTAAATTCAATGATCGCAGATCTATCCAGATGTTTAACAAGTTACTGGATGAGCATTTGATCATAGAATCCCTACAATGTTGAAACAGGTCCTTTGGCCCAACAAGTCCACACCAACCCTTGGAGCGTCCCATGCAGATCCACTCCCCCATAACCCCGCTAATCTCCACATCCCTGAACACTATGGGTAATTTAGCATGGCCAATCCACCTAACCTGCACATCTTTGGACTGTGGGAGGAAACCGGAGCACCAAGAAGAAACCCACGCAAACACAGGGAGAATGTGCAAACTTCACACAGACAGTCACCTGAGGGTGGAATTGAACCAGGTTCCTGGCACTGTGAGGCAGCAGTGCTAACCACTGAACCATCATGCCACCCCTATATCATGACTTTCAAGGTTGGGCCTTCAGTTGGAAAGTAGGACTCGTATAGATGTATACTTTTGGCAGTACAGACTCAATGGGCTGAAGGCAATTTCCATACAGTATGATTCTATGATTCTCACAGTAACAGGACTTGTTTGAGATAAAGACATTGACGACTAAGTTCGACACAAGGAGCTACCAATTGATTTCAGAGCCAATCCAAGCCAGTCAGCAAATATTTCGATCAATTAGTTCTATTTATCCAACATCCCAATGGCAAGACAGATAGAAGAGTTTAGATGTTAGCTGTAGACACATATCCAGAAGCAATAACTTACTCACCAACATTCAACACTCTCTATGTCTCTATCTTCATAACACATTTCATTAGTCATCTCCTTCCCAAATTCACTCATCTGTAAACTGCAGCCAGGAAAGCTGATTGGATGTCAGTTAAAATAATTAAAATGCAGTGCCTCACATGAGTTTCATGATGCAGCACGCTTTCCCAGGGTTGGCTCAAGACAACTGCAATAAATGCAAATATAAATGAAATATCTGACAGATGTGTGTTTTCCCACTAAACATGCATGGGTTAGGGGTGATATGATAGAATAGTATTCTGGAAGCTTAAAACAGGATAAACAGAAGCAGGCTATTTCCAGTCATGGAATAGTTAGCCTATGGAATCATTGACACAAGGTTAAATGTAAGAAATTTCGAAGAGTGATGAAGACAAACAAAAAGCTGAGAGGATATGAAATATCAATGAGAGTGGCTGAGGCAAAAAAAAGTCAACACTCAGGATTTGATTGATTAGGTGGATGAAGGACAAGGGACAGAGTGAGTAAGGGTGATTGGAACCATGCATCTATGGAAGAAAAAGGAGCGCATGACTGCTTTAGGCCAAATGGTCAGCTTTTGTGTTACAACTTCTCTGTCATACTGTGCTTAGTCCATGTATAACACACAAACAACTAAGCCAGGGTTCGAACATTTCCGTTGCAGAGATCAGTTCACAGGAGAGAGGGGCCTACTCACTCATAGTGAGAATGACGGGTGAGTATCAAATGGGGACAAAAGTCTTGGAGACAGTTGCATGAGCTGCGAGCAGGCTAGCTGGTCACTGAAACACACAAACTCTTCGTCAGCTGACTTATTTCTCGAAAATAGTCAAAGATGTGAAGCTGACCACTCCCCACATACAGAAGCCTCACAGCAAAGGAGGCACATCCTATCCCACATCATCGATGACTGGCAGGCTGTCGTAGGAATCTGCTTGCACAGGTTTGGCAGCAGGAATCCGCATGGAGCCTGCAGCAGGACGAGGGGGCCGGTGGCCTAATCTTGATGAGGCCACAGTCTCTCCAACCTCCGGGCTCGGGCACTCGGTAGTGTGGCAAAATTCACAGTCCACAAGGGCACACGGCTTGACCTGCCAGAATTCTTCGAGGTCCACGTTTCTCTTTGCCGTCTCCGAGGACACCACAAAGTAGCGGACACGGCCCTGTTTGCCAATGTCACACATACACACCCAGGGCTGCCACTGTTCCCACTGGAAAGCCGGGTTATCTGGAAAACAGGAGGCGCATGCAGTCACATAAAAGCCTCGAGGTATCAAAACTCAAGTCCCCTTCAAAAAACAGGCAGCTAAACCTCCAAATTAGGTCTAACATACAGAGGGTGATGTCTAATCTAATTAAAGACAATCCCAACATTTAAGACAGTAAACTATTCATCAAACATTTCAAATAGGATGCTTCACCCAGCAAATTTTTTTTTAATTCAATCATTCCTAAACTAAAACTTTTCTATCCGCAGTCCCCAATTCTATAGTTAGCCATATGGAAACTATGAGATAGACACATTTTCTGATATTACAATTAGTAATATCAGAAAAAGTTACAGTTCGCAAACTGGCCATTCAGCCACCAGGTCCTTCTAGCCATGAGATAACCCGTTTAAACTCACAGTCTGATCTAGCCTAGAACTTTTTAGCATTCTTCTAGTTCAAAAAACTACTTTGTTTTCTATTAAGATCACTTATAGATTTTGCCTCCACTTTCATCTCTGACAGAGATTCTAACTGTCCTGTGCTAAACTCCATATGGTTTAATTTTGCAGCAATTACTTCAGCATTGAATTACTAATGAAACAGCAGAGAAAGAGAGATTATTCAGCTCATTGTTCAAAAATAGCCCACAGAAGCACAAATTAGAAGCAGATGTAGGCAATTCGGTCCTTCAAACCTGCTGCACTACTCAATAAGATCATGGCTGATCAGTTGTGTTCTGAATTACACGTTCCAATAACCCTTGATTCGCTTGCTTAACAAAAATCTACCAACTCCACCTTAAAGGTATACAATGTCCCTGCTTCCGCTGCCTTCTGAAGTAGTGTTCCAAAGTCACTCAACACTTAGACAAAAAAAAATCTGCATCTTGAAAGAGTGACTACTAATTTTAAAGCAGTGCCTCCTGGACTCAACCACAGGAGGAAACATTTTCTTCCAATCCACCTTGTCAATACCCTTCAGGATGTATAAACTTCAATCAAATCAGCCTCACTCTTCCAAACTCTAGTGAAAGCAAGCCAAGCTGTCCAACTTTTCCTCATAATGTGGTCATTCCAGACATCAATCTAGTAAACTTCCTCTGAACAATCTTCAATACATTGACATCCTTCCTTAAATAAGCAAACAAAAACTGCACACATTCAAGATGTGGTCTCACCTGTATAACTCAAGCGTAACATCCTTACTTTTATGTTCAGCTCTCTCCAAAGAAAGGGTAGCACTCTATTAGCTTCTCAGTCATTTGATGCATCTCCATACATTACAAACATTTTATGACTCATACATTAGAGCATATAGATCCCTCTACACCTTGAAAAAGTAAATTATTTTCCAATTAACCTGTTACTATTACTATACTATTAACCTGTTAGCAATGTTACTACATACTCTGAAACAAGTGGGACTTGAACCCAGGTCTCCTGGTACCACAGCAGCACAAGAATACTGCAGTTACTCTCTGTTTAAATACTTTTTTTTATTCCGCTTGCCAAAGTGAATAATTCACATTGTCCCCCGCATTAAACTCCATCTGCAAGATTTTTGCTTATTTATATTGGTCTGCATCCTTGTTATGTCATTTTCACCTATCTTTGTGACATCTGCAACTTTAGTCAGCATGTCTTCGATTCCGTCATCTAAATAATTGATATAAATTGTAAAAGGTTGGGGACCCAGCACAGATCCCTGCAGGAAGCCACTCGTCACATCTAGCAAATTTATGCATACTGTTTTCCACCAGCCAAACTCCTATCCATGCTAATATGTTATTCTCTGTGCCACAAGCTCTCACTTTGCACAATGACATTTTGCATGGAAGCTTGTCAAATGCCCTCTGGAAATCCAAGTTTAGTACATCAAAAGACTTTCCTTTATACATAGCCCACATTACTCCTTCAAAGAATTCCAATAAATTGGTCAAATGTGATTTCCCTTTCATTAAAACATGCTGACTGTTCCTAATTCCATGAGTTTTTCCAAGTGACTGATTATTATCTCCTTAATGCACAATTCTAACACCACTCCTATTACAGTCATCAAGCTAACTACATTATCCAGTTTAACTCAGATTCCAACTCTTTCCCAAAAACCTACTAATTTCCCTTTCAAATATTTATTCAATTCCCTTCTGAAAATGATTATGCAGTTGGGTTCCACTATTCTTTCAGGCTTTGGCTTCCAGATCCTAATTGAAATTGTAAAACAAAGTTTCCTTCAGTTGCTTCTGGTTCTTTTCCCAGATACCTGAAATTGGTGTTCATTGGTTATCAGCCTGTCTATCACTGGAAACAGTTCCTCTTTTTTGTCTCCATCAACATCCCTCAAAATTTCATATTCTTCATTGGCAGTTATAGAGTCATACAACATGCAATAGATTCAAAGATGTCCTTTGAGACTGAGGATGATGATCTTTCACTTTAGTGTTGGTGATTTAGAATTGACTAAACAGGCTGAACGTGAACACTCTGTTAGAGGTGGGTCAGGTAGTGTTTGAAGACATGGGTGTGATTTTTCATTTTTGCACCTTTCAGCTGTATACAAGTGGTGTCTGCATGGGTCTGTCAGAGACACTCGCAATGGTTGGCACCCGTACAGATGCTTCTTCTCCAGTATGGGCATCTTTGGCAAGAAAGTCTCATAAGTCAAGGAGGTATTGCAATTTTTCAGTGAGCCTTTGGGGACACCTTTGGAATATTTTTTCTGCCCTCCTGGTAATCACTTGCGGTGATGGGCCTCTGAATAAAGAGCTCCTTTTGGTAGTTTTATGCCAAGTGTGAAAATGATGTGGTCCACCCAATGCAGCTAATTGATGGTATCAAATTTCTGAAACTAGAGATGTTGGCCTGAGAGAGAACAAAGTGCGCCTATCCTGCGACTGAATTTTCAGGATTTTGGGAAGACATTGCTGGTAAGGTTTCTGTAAGAATTTGAGATGTTTGAACATTCTCCATGTCTCTGGTGCACACAGAGCAGCAGGTAACCTTACTGAACTGTGGACCATGCATTTGGTGCTGGGTTTGAAGTCTTTGACATCAAATATTCTGTTCCTTAGATGACCAAAAGCCGTACTGGCAGTGCTGGTGAATTTCATCATTGATGTCTGGCCTTGATTGCAAGATAGCAAGAAGCAATATAGGTTGGAGGGCCTGTGGATAGATTTGAGGAACTGAAAAGGGAAAAAGACTTTGATGGGAGTTGTGTGCAGGCCTCCTAGCAGTAGTCAGGATGCAGGGCAGAAAATAAATCAGGACGTAGTTTGCCATGTAAGGAAGGCACTATCACAATAATCACAGGGGACTTCAAAATACATGTCACCTGGAAAAATTACGTTGGTAGCAGATCCCAAAAAAAGAATGTCTTATGAAATGTTTTTTGGAGAAGCTTGTGGTAGAGCCCACTAGGCAATTCTGGATTTGGTGACGTATAATGAGACAGACTGGATTAGGGAGCTTAAGGTGAAGGAATTCCTAGGAGGCAGTGACCACAGTATGATAGAATTCACTCTGCAGCTTGAGAACGAGAACTGGAATCATATTATAATTGAATAAAGGTAACCACAAAGACATGGACAAGGAGCTGGCCAGAGTTGATTGGTAGGGGAACCTACCAGGGATGATGATGTGGCAGCAATAGCAAGAGTTTATGGAGGTAATCTGAGGACTCATTCCAGAAATTAATCCCAAGAAAGGAGAAACATACCAAGGGGAGGATGAGGAAATCATGGCTGACAAGGCAAGTGGAAAGCAAGGGGATTGGGAAGCTTTTAAAATTAGCAAAACCCTTCAGTCCAACTCACCCCTGTTTAAAAAACAATAAGGGAGAGAAGATGAAATCTGAGAGTAAGCTAACCATTGATTTAAAAGGAGATTGCAAGAATTTTTCAGATATGCAGAAGGCAAGTGTGGACATTGGAGTGCTAGGAAATGAGACTGAACAAGTAATAATGGGGATCAAAGAAATGGCGGAGGAGCTGAATAGGTAGTTTGCATCAGTCTTCACAGTGGAAAATATCAGTAACTTATGAGAATTTGGACCGAGTTAGGGTGAACAGTTAAGTGTAGCCGTCACCACTGAAGAGAATGTTCTGGGGAAGCTGAAAGGTCTGAAGGTGGATAAATCACCCAGACCAAATGGACTGCACCCCAGAGTTCTGACGGAGATAACTGGAGATTGTGGAGGCATTGGTGTTGATCTTTCAGGAATCACTGGAATCAGGGATGATCCCAGAGGACTGGAAAATAGCTAATGTACCATTAACATAGGAGAGTGGGCGAAGAAATGACAGATGGAATACAATGTGAGAAAGAGTGAGGTTATGCAATTTAATAGGAAGAATAGAAGTGTAGACTATTTTCTAAATGGAGAAAGGCTTCAGAAATCTAAAGGGACTTAGGAGTTCTGGTTCAGCATTCTCTTAAGGTTAACATTGCAGCTTCAACTGACAGTTAGGAAGGCAAATGCAATGTTAGCGTTCATTTTGAAAGGGCTAGAGTACAAGGGCTGGGATGTATTGCTGAGGCTGTATAAGACCTTGGTAAGACTATATTTGGAATATTGTGAGCAGTTTTGGGCCCCACACCTAAGGAAGGATGAGTTGGCCTTGGAGGTGGTCCAGAAGAGGCTCACAAGAATGATCCCTGGATTGAAGGGCTTGTCACATAATGAGCGGTTGAGGACTCAATGGAGTTTAGAAGGATCTCATTGAAACTTACAGAATATCGAGAGGCCTGGATAGAGTGGATATGAAGAAAATGTTTCCACTAATAGAACACAAGGGCACAGCCTCAGAGTGAAGGGACAATCCTTTAGAACTGAGATGGGAAGGAATTTCTTGAGCCAGCGGGGGATAAATGTGTGGAACTCATTGCCACAGAATGTTGTGGAGGACAAGACATTGAGTCATTAAAACAAAGCTAGATTGGCTCTTAAAGGGATCAAGGAGAATGACAACAAGGCAAAAAAATGCAATTAAGAAACATATCGACCATGATTAAATGGTTGGACAGAATAGCCTAATACTAGTCCTATATAAAATCATCGAGTTGTACAACATGGATACAGACCCTTCGGTTCAACTCATCCATGTCGTCTAGATATCCGAAAATAATTTAGTCCCATTTGGCAGCTTGGCCCATAATTCCTCTGAACCCTTCCTTTTCATAAACCCATCCAGATGCTTTTTAAATGTTGTAATTGTACCAGTCTCCACCAGTTCCTCTGGCAGCTCGTTCCATACATGCATCATCCTTTGCGTGAAAATGTTGCCCCTTGGGTCCCTTTTCAATCTTTCCCCTTTCACCCTCAACCTATCCCCTCCAGTTTGAGACTGTCCCACCCCTGGAGAAAAGGTCTTGGATATTCACCCATTCGATGCCCTTATGATTTTATAAATCTCCATAAGGTCACTCTTCAGACTCTGATGATCCAGGGAAAATAGCCCCAGCCTATCCAACCCCTCCATATAGCTCAAACCTTCCAACACTGGCAACATCCTTGTAAATCTTTTTGAACCCTTTCATGTTTCACAACATCCTTCTTATAGCAGGGACACCAGAGTTGCATACAGTATTCCAAAAGTGACCTAATCAATGTCCTGTACAGCCATAACATGACCTCTCAACTTCTATACTCAATGCACTGGCCAATGAAGGCAAGGATACCAAACGGCTTCTTCATTCTCCTGTCCACCTGGGACTCCACTTTCAAGGAACTATGAACCTGCACTCCACAGTCTCTTTTGCCCCCAAGCAAGTTTTTAAAGTTCTTGCTTAATACTGCCAATGTTGGCCTTCCTCCAATTTAGAACTGTAACTTATAGATCGGGTCTATCCTTTTCCATCAATATTTAAAAACTTTTAGAATTCTGCTCACTGGCCCCAAAGTGGTCCCCCACAGACACCTCAGTCACCTGCCCTGCCCTTTTTACCAAATGTAGGTCAAGTTGTGCACTTTCTCCAGTAGGTACATCCACATACTGGATCAGAAAATTTTCTTGTACACACTTAACAAATTCCACTCCATCTAAGCCCTTAATACTATGGCAGTCCCAGTCCACGTTTGGAAAGTTAAAATCCCTTATCATAACTTCCCTATTATTCTTACAGATAACAGAGATCTCCTTACAAATTGGTTTCTCAATTTCCCGCTGACTATTGGGGATCTATAGTATAATCCCAGTAAGGTAATCATCCTTTTTTTATTTCTCAGTTCCACCCAACTTCTCTGGACGTATTCCCAGGAATATTCTCCCTAAGTACAGCCAAATGGGAGATAGAAGTACAAATATGTAGATAGATAATGGAAAATTGTAGGACCAACAGGGTGGTGATGATGGAAGATTTTAATTTTCCCAACATTGACTGGGATTCACTTAGTGTTAGGGGTTTAGATGGAGCAGAATTTGTAAGGAGCATCTGGGAGGGTTTTATAGAGCAGTATGTAAATAGTCCAACTCAGAAAGGGGCCATACTGGACCTGGTGTTGGGGAATGACCCCATCCAGGTGGCTGAAGTTTCAGTAGGGGATTACTTTGGGAATAGTGATCACAATTCCATAAGGTTTAGAATACTCATGGACAAAGACAAAAGTGGTCCGAAAGGAAGAGTGCTAAATTGGGGGAAGGCCAACTATCACAAAATTCAGCAGGAGCTGGGGAATATGGATTGGGAGCAGCTGTTTGAAGGTGAATCCACATTGGATATGTGGGAGGCTTTTAAAGAGAGGTTGATTAGAGCGCAGGACAGACATGTCCCTGTGAAAATGAGGGATAGAAAGGGCAAGATTTGGGAACCATGAATGACAGGTGAAATTGTGAGACTAGCAAAGAGGAAAAAGGAAGCATACATAAGGTCTAGGCAACTGAAAACAGACAAAGCTTTGGAAGAATATTGGGAAAGTAGGACCAATCTGAAATGAGGAATTAAGAGAGCTAAAATGGGTCATGAAATATCTTTATCAAACAGGGTTAAGGAAAATCCCAAAGCCTTTTATTCGTTCATAGGGATCAAGAGGGTAACTACAGGAAGGGTTGGCCCACTTAAGGACAAAGGAGGGAAGTTATGTGAAGAATCAGAGAAAATCAGAGGTTTCTTAATGACTACTTTGCATCAGTATTCACCGAGGAGAGGGACATGACAGATGTTGAGGTTGGGGATAGATGTTTGATTACTCTAGGTCAAGTCGACATAAGGAGGGGGGATGTGTAAGGTATTCTAAAAGGCAATAGGGTGGACAAGTCCGCAGGTCTGGATGGGATCTATCCCAGGTTTCTGAGGGAAGTGAGAGAGGAAATAGCTGGGGCCTGACAGATATCCTTGCAGTATCCTTGAGCATGGGTGAGGTCCCGGAGGATGCTTGCTAATGTTGTCCCCTTGTTTAAGAAGGGTGGCAAGGATATTCCAGGTAATCCAGGTGAGCCTGATGTCAGTGGTGGTGAAGCCGCTGGAGAAGATACTGAGGGACAGGATCTACTAACATTTGGAAGAAAATGGGCCTATCAGTGATAGGCAGCATGGTTTTGTGCAGGAAGGTCATGCCTTACTAACTTGATAGAATTCTTTGAGGAAGTGACAAAGTTGATAGATGAGGAAGGGCTATAGATATCATATACATGGATTTCAGTAAGGCGTTTGATAAGGTTCCCCATGGTAGGCTGATGGAGAAAGTGAAATTGCATGGGGAATAGGATGTACGAGATAGATGGATAGAGAACTGGCTGGGCAAGAGGAGACAGAGAGTTATAGTGGAAGGGAGTTTCTCAAAATGGAGAACTGTGTCCAGTGGTGTTCCATAGAGATCCGTGTTGGGACCAGAGTTGTTTGTGGTATATGTAAATGATCTGGAGGAAGGTATAAATTGTCTGATTAGCAAGTTTGCAGATGACACTAAGATTGGTGGAGGAGCAGACAGTGAAGGGGACTGTTGGAGAATGCAGCAGAATATAGATAGATTGGAGAGTTGAGCGGAGAAATGGCAAATGGAGTTCAATCTAGGCAAATGCGAGGTGATGCATTTTGGAAGATCCAATTCAAGAGCAAACTATACGGTAAACGGAAAAGCCCTGGAGAAAATTGATGCACAGAGAGATCTTGGTGTTCAGGTCCATTGTACCCTGAAGGTGGCAGCGAGGGTCGATAGAGTGATCAAGAAGGCATACAGCATGCTTTCATTCATCAAACGGGGTATTCAGTACAAGAGTTGGCAGGTCATGTTACAGTTGTATAGGAATTTGGTTCGATCACATTTGGAACACTGCATACAGTTCTGGTCGCCACATTACCAAAAGGATGTAGATGCTTTGGGGAGGGTGCAGAGTAGATTCACCAGGATGTTGGGTATGGAAGGTGCTAGCTATGAAGACAGGTTGAGTAGATTAGGACTATTTACATTAGAAAGACAAGGGTTGAGGAGGGACCTGATTGAGGTTCCTAAAATCATGAGAGGTATAGACAGGGTGGATGGCAAAAAACGTTTGCCCAGAGTGGGGGACTCAATTACTGGGGGTCACAATTTCAAAGTGAGAGGGGAAAAGTTTAAGGGAGATATGTGTGGAAAGTTCTTTTTGCAGAGGGTGATGGGTGCCTGAAATGCGTTGCCAGAGGAGGTGTTAGAAGCAAGCACAATAGCGTCACTTAAGATGTATCTAGACAGATACATGTGAGGCTGGATGAACACAGCAGGCCCAGCAGCATCTCAGGAGCACAAAAGCTGACGTTTCGGGCCTAGACCCTTCATCAGAGAGGGGGATGGGGTGAGGGTTCTGGAATAAACAGGGAGAGAGGGGGAGGCAGAACCCTCTCCCCAGCCCCCTCTCTGATGAAGGGTCTAGGCCCAAAACATCAGCTTTTGTGCTCCTGAGATGCTGCTTGGCCTGCTGTGTTCATCCAGCCTCACATTTTATTGTCTTGGATTCTCCAGCATCTGCAGTTCCCATTATCACTAGACAGATACATGAATGGGCAGGGAGCAGAGGAATACAGATCCTTGGAAAATAGGTGACAGGTTTAGATTTAGGATCTGGATTGGCGCAGGCTTGGAGGGCTGAAGGGCCTTTTCCTGTGCTGTAATTTTATTTGTTCTTTGTTTTCTCTTTGTAATGTTATACTGAATCAAAAACGCCACTGCTCCTCCTCTCTTGCTCACCTTTCTATCCTTCGTATAGCATCTATACCCAAAAACATTATGCTGACTGTCCTTTTCGTTCCTGAGCCACATCTCTGTAATTGCCATGATATCCCAGTCCCATTTTCCCAGCAGAATAAGATCTTTGTCCACTGGCAGGGATAGCCGAAACAATTGGAGATCAGGCTGCCCTGCACAAATCTGAACTAACTAACACAGATAAATACATTCACACAATCACACAACTTGTGGTACAGCATCGGACAGGAGAGAATGTTCCACAAATTATCTATGAGATCAGCAAATACTCATTTTGGACAGCAGCAGACTGCATACTTCGGTGTCACAGTTGACACTCTGGCTCTATTACCCATCCCACTCAGCTGTTCTAACAGGCTGATCCAGCTCTCTCCTCACTACTACTGACTCTGAAGGTGCATCTATTTTCCAGCTACTTTAACTGAGAACTAAGAACAGCTTGGCACTCATCAAGGACAGAGAGGCAGTTGTTCCATAACCATCAGCTTGAATGAAAAAAAGAACTTGTACAGATGAACAATTCACACTTTCCCATCATTTACTTATTTAAGTATTCTTTATCGTGATTAGTTTCATTAATACAGCTTCAAATTTGGGAAACTTCTGTCCCTGTAACTCTACACTTGCGTACTTCAAGGGAATCTCCACTCTCTGCTCCATGTCACCTTATGGGTGATTTGGCTGTGGCTTCAACCCTCCTTTCCTGTCAGTCCTACATAGCCTGGACTCTTTATCCACATTGAATAAATTGAATTACCTAGTCTCCACTATTTTCTAGTAAAGTCACCATGGTGCTGCTCTCTCACTGGGGAGAGGTAACTGTGATGGCTTAACCTGAGGGTCATCATCCCTCAAGTGAGGAGAGAGGTTGAAAAGGAGAGTCCTTCATGGCAACCTCAGCTGCTGTTGGCAGCTATTGGCAACACTGTGTCACAAATCAAAAGTATAGCAAACCATGCTTGACAGATTCACTGCATCAGCTGGGAGGACAGATATGCTACCGTCAGCACTCTTGAACCCGCCAATTACGTCAACATCGAGGCCATGATTGTATGAAACCAACTCTGCTAGACCAGCCACACATTTAGGACAGAGGAAACTTTTCAAAACTCCCCGAAGGCTTCCCTCAAGAAATGCATCATATGTGTCAACGCATGGGAGACCTTTGTTCAGAAGAAAACAGGCATTGAGGAAACTCAAATACGAGGGGTCAAAATTCTTGATAACACCCAGCGGTAGGAGAAATTATGAAAAAGGAAATGGAGAAAGTAATACCAATGGTCTCATGGCCAAGGACCAATACCACCATCCAGAAACACTTGACAAATGTGTGGTTGGAAATGTGGATTGGGTTCATCACCCACATAAGGACCCCAGAGATCGGTGACATGCAATTTCCTTGCTGAACAATCATACTTATTAGTGAGTGATTGCTGATGATGATGAATTATGATGCAGTGATGCCAACAGTAAGGATTCAATTCCTGCATTGGCTGAGGTTACCATGAGCGACTCTCCTCCTCACCATCTCACCTCACCTGTCATGTGGTAACTCTTAGGTTAAACCACCAGCAATTGTATCTCTCTGATGACAGAGCAGCTCTATGGTCCGGTCGGAATATAGCAACTTTAACTTCACTATTTTCTGGGAAAGTGAATTTCATAGACTCACAATAAGAATATAAAAACTAGGGGAAGGAGTAGGCTGTTCAGTCCCTCAGACCCTGTGTTCCACCATTTGATGTGATCACGGCTGATCTCATCTCAGTCTCAACTCCTCTTTCTTGCTCACTGTCCATAACCCTTCAACACATTACTAATTAAAAATCTATCTATTTCCTCCTTAAATTTATTCAACGTCCTGGCATCAACTGCACTCTGGGGTAGTAAATTCCACAGATTCGAAAGAGAAGTAATTCCTCCTCATTTCTGGTTTAAATCTGCTACCACTTATCTTAAAACTATGATCTCTTGTTGTAGGTTGTCTTACATGAGGAAATGTTCTTTCTATGTCTACTTTGTCCATTTCCTTTAGCATCTTATATACTTCAATTAGATTGCTTCTCATTCTTCTAAATACTATAAAATATTGGTATAAACTGCCCAATCTCTTTTCGTAAGACAAAACTGTCACCTCTGGAATCAATCCAGTGAACCTCTTCTGAACTGCCTCCAGTACAACTACATCCCTCCTCAATTAAGGGAACCAAAACTGTGTACAATATTCCAGGTCTGGTCACATTAATGCCTTGTACAGTAGCAGCAACACTTTCCCTACTTTTCTACTCAATTTCCTGAACAATAAATGCCAAAATTCCATGCCCTCCTTATCACCTACCATACCTGCATACTAGTTTTCTGTGAGAGGACATTCAGATCCCTGGACACTGAAGCACTCTGAATTTTCTCTCCATTTAAATAGTAAGTTCTTTACTATTCCTCAAACCAAAATGGATAACCTCACACTTATTCAAGTAGACTGCATTGACCCATTCACATAACCTATCCACATCTATTTGTAAAGTTCTTGTTTCTTCTCTGCAAATTACTTTCTTAATATCTTAGTGTCTGTGCAGATTTGACTATAGTACTTTCATTCCCCACATCCAAGTCATTAATATAGGTTACAAATAGTTGAGACCCGAAGACCGAACCCTGTGGCACCCACTGGTTACATTTTGGTAGCCAGATAACGACTCTGATTTCTGTTGGTTAGCCAATCCTCCATCCAAGATAATGAATTACCCCTAATCCTGTGTGAATTCGTGTATTAGAGATAATGGGAACTGCAGATGCTGGAGAATTCCAAGATAATAAAATGTGAGGCTGGATGAACACAGCAGGCCAAGCAGCATCTCAGGAGCACAAAAGCTGACGTTTCGGGCCTAGACCCTTCATCAGAGAGGGGGATGGGGAGAGGGAACTGGAATAAATAGGGAGAGAGGGGGAGGCGGACCGAAGATGGAGAGTAAAGAAGATAGGTGGAGAGAGTGTAGGTGGGGAGGTAGGGAGGGGATAGGTCAGTCCAGAGAAGACGGACAGGTCAAGGAGGTGGGATGAGGTTAGTAGGTAGCTGGGGGTGCGGCATGGGGTGGGAGGAAGGGATGGGTGAGAGGAAGAACCGGTTAGGGAGGCAGAGACAGGTTGGACTGGTTTTGGGATGCAGTGGGTGGGGGGGAAGAGCTGGGCTGGTCTCCATCTCAGGCAACCAGCTTGTAACTGATGTCCATTTCAAGCCCACCGACTCCCACAGCTACCTAGAATACACCTCCTCCCACCCACCCTCCTGCAAAAATTCCATCCCCTATTCCCAATTCCTCCGCCTCCGCCGCATCTGCTCCCACGATAAGACATTCCACTCCTGCACATCCCAGATGTCCAAGTTCTTTAAGGACCGCAACTTTCCCCCCACAGTGATCGAGAACGCCCTTGACCGCGTCTCCCGTATTTCCCGCCACACATCCCTCACACCCCGCCCCCGCCACAACTGCCCCAAGAGGATCCCCCTTGTTCTCACACACCACCCTACCAACCTCCGGATACAACGCATTATCCTCCGACACTTCCGCCATTTACAATCCGACCCCACCACCCAAGACATTTTTCCATCCCCTCCCCTGTCTGCTTTCCGGAGAGACCACTCTCTCCGTGACTCCCTTGTTCGCTCCACACTGCCCTCCAACCCCACCACACCCGGCACCTTCCCCTGCAACCGCAGGAAATGCTACACTTGTCCCCACACCTCCTCCCTCACCCCCATCCCAGGCCCCAAGATGACATTCCACATTAAGCAGAGGTTCACCTGCACATCTGCCAATGTGGTATACTGCATCCACTGTACCCGGTGCGGCTTCCTCTACATTGGGGAAACCAAGCGAAGGCTTGGGGACCGCTTTGCAGAACACCTCCGCTCAGTTCGCAACAAACAACTGCACCTCCCAGTCACAAACCATTTCCACTCCCCCTCCCATTCTCTAGATGACATGTCCATCATGGGCCTCCTGCACTGCCACAATGATGCCACCCGAAGGTTGCAGGAACAGCAACTCATATTCCGCCTGGGAACCCTGCAGCCATATGGTATCAATGTGGACTTCACCAGTTTCAAAATCTCCCCAAAACCGCATCCCAAAACCAGCCCAGTTCATCCCCTCCCCCCACTGCACCACACAACCAGCCCAGCTCTTCCCCCCACCCACTGCATCCCAAAACCAGTCCAACCTGTCTCTGCCTCCCTAATCGGTTCTTCCTCTCACCCATCCCTTCCTCCCACCCCAAGCCGCACCCCCAGCTACCTACTAACCTCATCCCACCTCCTTGACCTGTCCGTCTTCCCTGGACTGACCTATCCCCTCCCTACCTCCCCACCTACACTCTCTCCACCTATCTTCTTTTCTCTCCATCTTCGGTCCGCCTCCCCCTCTCTCCCTATTTATTCCAGTTCCCTCTCCCCATCCCCCTCTCTGATGAAGGGTCTAGGCCCGAAACGTCAGCTTTTGTGCTCCTGAGATGCTGCTTGGCCTGCTGTGTTCATCCAGCCTCACATTTTATTGACTTCGTGTATTAACCATGTTGTCGCACCTTATCTAATGCTTTCAAATACTCAGAAAAGTTCCCACCATCCCAGCTTTAAATGGGAGACCTTTTATTCTTAAACCATACCTCCTAGTTCTCGTATCCCCACAAGAGGAAATACCTTACAAACATCAACCCTGAAAAGTCCCCTTAGGTTCTTAAGTGATTGCATTATCCCAAGACTATATGTTCTACTTTCACGATCCCAGAATTCGCGTCACGACATCAACATACAGCGACAGCCGGACGATTTGAAACAATCACACAAAATGCTCAGCAAGTCCGGCAGCATCTTCTTCTGAAGAAAAGTCGCTGGACTCGAAACGTTAACTTTGTTTCTCTCCACAGATGCTGCCCCGACCTGCTGAGTTTCTCCAGAACTAAAGCGGCCGCCATCCCGGCCTCTTACACCCTCAGCCCGGACCCTGGCTGTCGAGTGCCGGGACCGCCCACGTTTCCCCTCTCCTCCATCCACCTCCTGGGTCGGAGTCAGGCCCCGTCTCCTCCTGCGGACCGGCCCCGCCCGCCATAGCCGCCACCACCAATAGGAGCAGCCGCAAGCGCGCCGCCATCTTTAAAAAGCCGGACGCTGTAACCTGGCAACCAGCGTCCAGTGCGCGTGCGCGTAGTCTAGCTGTCAATCACCCAGCAAAAGGGGGCGGCTGAGGCGCGGACTGCAGATGGGAAGGTTTACAGAGAAGCAGCTTGAATCCAGCCTCCGAATCAAGGCTGCATCCTCGATAACAAAGTGTGGAGCTGGATGAACACAGCAGGCCAAGCTGCATCTTAGGAGAACAAAAGCTTTTCTGATGAAGGGTCTAGGCCCGAAACGTCAGCTTTTGTGCTCCTGAGATGCTGCTTGGCCTGCTGTGTTCATCCAGCCTCACACTTTGTTATCATCTTGGATTCTCCAGCATCTGCAGTTCCCATTATATCTGAAGGCTGCATCCTAGGTGGACGTGCACAGCAAGAGTCTGTGAGTGTTGCAGGGAAACCTGCAGACTGTTCACATGTGGGAAAAAGTTTTAAGGCACCATGGTAACTGGAGAAGAACCAGGAAACACAAGTTCCCATGTTTCAACAGCCTGGAATGTAGCATGAGCTTCAATCAACCTTAAAGCTCATGGTAGCAAAAGGCCGTAAACCTGCTGAGATTATGTGATTCCGTGTGGCCCAACCTATCGAAATGCCAGTGGATTCACGCAGGAGGGAATCTAATCATTAGCTTCACGTGTAGGAGGAGATTCCCTTTTGAATCTAACTTGAGAGCACACTCATGCCTTCAAACCTGAAGCCAAATAAAATGTGTATTCATTGATATTTGAGTTTTCTATATTCTTACATGTCCTTCCATGGGAATTGAATGTGTCACTCAGTATCCCTTTACAATATCTGGAGAGTACCACATCTGAAGAACATCCAGTTATTCCTCGAGTGCAGGTCTGCTGGAATGTCACCACTTCCTGGTCAGAAAATTGTTTTTAACATTATAGCAGTCTGGAACATCTTCAGCCTCCCTTCAATGTGGACTGATCATGCTAACTGCTTAAATCTGTACTTGTGTCATGGGCCTCAATTAAAGAAAACATACCAAACATGAGTGTTTTTTTTGTTAAAGAACGTTTTGTCTACTCCAACCTCTGCTTGTGATATTACTTTGCCTTCTAGTGAAGGCCTTTGTCTGACCATTGTTCTGCTTAGCACAAAAGTTAGAAAATGTTAGAAAGCCTGGATCTTGTTCCTGAAACTGATGTCTCTATAGCGTCACTTGGACTTCTTTTGATTAAAGATTAAGCTATAATTTTCACACCAGTCAAATCATTAAGTGACAAGTTTTGTTCCATCTTGTTGCACATTTTCTTGTAGCCACACTTCCTCCAATACAACAGTTGTTACATTCTGAAAATACTTAATTAGATTTACAAAATATATAATGTGAATTAAATCTCAAGACTACAATTAAGTTATTGAAAAAGCAATTGGAAATTCTTAATTTTCCCATAAAGCGAGGTACTGAGTGGCACATAAAGTAAGCAGACACTAATTATGTTTGTTGAGGCAGCTTCACAGATTATGATTAAATCATCTGATTACACAAGTCATACAAGTCTACAGCACAGAAAAATCCCCTTTAGCTGGTCAGAAGCAACCACCTAACTATTCTAATTCAATTTTCCAGCCCTTATCCTGTAGCCTTGTATGCCTGGCATCGCAAGTACACATCTAAATATTTGTTAAACATATGGTGGGTTTCTGCCTCTAACATCCTTCTGGGCAGTAAATTCCAGATTCCCACCCTTCTCTCAGTGAAAAGATTTTTTTCTCCTATCCCCTCTAAACTTCTTTATCCTTTCCTTATTGATCCCTCCACCAACAGGTGAAGTCTTTCTTGTCCATTCTATGCCCCTCATAACTTTATATATCTCATCATGTCCCCTTTTGGTCTTCTCTGCTCCAAGGAAAACAATCCCAGTCTATCTAATCTCTTTTCATGGCTGGCGACACCCCAGTAAATGTCCTCTGCGTTCTCTCCAGTGCAATCACATATGTGGATTCCTACTACAATATGGATTCCAGAACTGCACGCAAAATCAATTAGAAAGTTGGGCAGAGAAATGGTAGATGGAGTCTTATCCACTCAAGTGTGAAGTGATGCAATTTGGGCAGTCAAAAGCAAGAGGGAAGTAAACCATAAACCAGGTCCCTTCGGAACATTGGCATATGAAGGAATCTTGGGGTGCAAGTCCATAGCTCTCTGAAGTTGGCAGCACAAATGATGGTAAAGAAGGCACATGGCACGCTTGCCTATATTATTGAGCAGAAAAGTTGGCAAGTCATGTTGCAGCTATATCAACTAAAACAGGAGCTGTCATTGAGGCTGTCCATGACAAAGCAACACTCGAGACTGTGCATCAACACCAGATCAGCCAAAGTGAAGATTTGTATCTCTGAAGATTTGTAATCCCTTGTGAAATTTAAGAACTCAACATGTCATTAACACCGGGGGGAAAATTACTGAGAAATCTGTGATCGTACTGGCTATTTGGTACACACTGTGGTATTTCATCACATTCACACCATGTTAATTTCAGGTATAAAAAACAAGTTGCATACACATTGTGGATTATATTGTTGTTCTAACCTGTAAATGTTGTTGTTTGCAGAAGACTGTGGAATTTTGTGGCTTTCTTCGCTTAGTAAGTCCCCAGGGTCTTTTGTTAACTTTAAAAGAATAAAAAATAAAGGGTACAGGCCCTGAACCAGATCATAATTCGGTGCTCTCATTCAAGTTCATAACAGATACAAAGGACTTTATTGAGAGAGTTTCAAAGTGAAAATCTGATTACAGTAAAGGGCTTTAAAAGATTAAACATTGTAAAAGATTACAAAATGAGGCTTCAGCTAGCAAGCAGAACATTGCACAGTGATCAATGGTTAAAACATGCAGCATTCAGGTTACAATTTCAGACAAAGACAGAAAATTACAGGCTAAACTGAAACATCAAATGCAGATACAGCCTGTTGATCATACTCTTTTTTTACAGCAAGTCACAACCGAGCAAATCTCTAGTTCTGACAAGATATCTGTCCCATCCCAACTCAATGCAGAATAAGCAATAAACTCTGATTCATGGACAGGTTGAATTTTAACACCTCTCTCAGCAGGGAATACTGGGACTGAACAGAAGGCATTGACTCTCCCACAATTACTGACAACATGATTGCTGAAATCGCTTTAGTCAAGAGTGTAATCTCCCATATTTCATTTTGGAATTTTCAATTTTTCGTCATAAGCTAGTATTTTCATCAACGGTGCAGCCAAATCAGGGTTTGTGCACAGAGATGCTCATTGTCCATTTGATATTGCAACACTGCATCCCCAGTCATACTATTCACCAGTAATTACCTCCTTCTTTCATCTGTTTCAATTTATTCAACCAGTGATTTCTCATTGGCACCAAACATTAAAACAATATTTTAAAAGATACACGGGAAAGTTATTAATAACTTTTTTCTCCTCAGCTATCAACTGATGTTTGCTGCTTACTAACTGCAAATGGCATGTGTTTGCAGTACCTAAGGTTTAATATCTGTCATTCTCTATTAAAGTGGATGCACAGAAAGAGCACTCTCTCAAATACACAGCCATGCTCAGTATACCGACAAACGGGAACACAATCAATTTCATTTCATGAGACCTTCAATTCCAGCTGTCTTATCGGTTCAAGAAAGGTTTGGCACAATTAGCAATCAAGCAACTCCATAGAGTTTGCTCAACAAACACTATCTTTACTGTATCCCACAGATAAATATGTAAACAGGGTTTCCGTCATCTGCCATGGCTGATTGAGGTGAATACAACTTAGAAACTCAATGCAGAATAAGCAATAAACTCTGATTCATGGACAGGTTGAATTTTAACACCTCTCTCAGGCTTGCTGTCTTGTACAACTGTTCTACTTTTCCTCCGATATTTACAATTCCTTTCGCTTTAAACAAGACTGATTTGTACAGCCAGGATATGATATGCTGGTAACACACATTGTCTGCCACTACCCCACTCCGCCTTTCTTGGACTTTCAATGGTCACTACCCGCACACATCCCCAAACCAGACTTTACAATTAAAACCAATTAAAAATCATTGGGGTGCAACAAAGGTCAAGCACTGGAATGGAAACATGTATATGTCCAGAGGCATTAGATGTTATCAGGATGTTGAATAAGGACAGTCTAGTCTCAGTCTCTGAAACTGGTAGGCTGTCAAATGGGTAAGGTTTAGCAGTTCATCGGATCTGGTACCTCCAGCCACTCGAGATGCAGCAGGACTCTGAAACATAAGCATAAAACACAAATGTTGGTTCAACCACTTCCTTACAGAAAATATAGAACAATATTCACCAGCACAAGTAATGCTTTGTATTCACATTTCCCTGCTCACTATGTTTCCTAATTACATTCATCCAATTCCCTTCTAAATGTATTGAAAGATGTGCTTCAACCAACTTCAAGAAGATAATTCTACTCCTGAGTGATGAAATTCACATGAGTAAAAGGTACTGTTCTCTACCTGGGGATAAATCTACCTGGAGTTTCAAAGATTAAGAAGAGGGTTGAAAAAGTTAATCTGAGCATGGTTCATTGAAAGGTTTTAAATGTGAAGGGACACAACATAAACAGGCAGAGCCAGAGGAAGATCACTCTTTCACATAACGGGCTTTTGAATTGTAAATCAATGTCATTTTTTAAAAAAAAAAGTCATTAAAAGAGACAGATCCTGGAATTCAAACAGGTAAGGCATAGAGATAGGTATGCAGAATTGAGATCCGTTAATAGTACCAGATATTTAAGGCAGGAACAATGCCTGCAGTATCTATCCAGTAAGAATTATATATAGAGGCAAAACCCCGAGGAGAACTTTTTGCACAAAGGCTGAATAATATTTGATGCCTCCCAACATCTTTGTTGACTGGCACTATTCAGTCTCAGAGCACCAATGCTAAGGACTACCAATAACAGACTTCAGTTTTACAGGATCTTACCGGGTTGGACAGGTTAAGGGCCAATGGAGAGGAAATCTTTTCGGCCTCCACTGTGCTACGTAAGTCCAGGGTGTTCGCAATAGGAGTGGTTGAGGGCAAGGCATTCCTCCAGCCCAAGAGACAGTGCTGTAAAAGTTAACACAGTCCAAGATCAGACTCTCAACAATACAATCATCTCCATGTTGACAACATACAAAGGCTACAAGATGCCCACGTATATACTCCTTCCTCAAACACAAATTGGCTGCGTCTTCTCTTCTGAATTCTGATCGGTGTAGCTCCATACTGCTAAATCACACAGATTCTTGATATCATGTACCACTTTTGATTTGATAGTCCTTTATGATCATTACAAGGCAAACATCAAATATTTTTAGTGCATTTAAATCACTTATATTGACTAAACACTATAAAGATTAAACACTAAACAATATAAAGATTCCACATGTTTAAAACACCCACATTAATAGTGCTAATAAAGCTTTGCGGAAAGGGATAACAAGGCGTAGAGCTGGATGAACACAGCAGGCCAAGCTGCATCAGAGGAGCAGGAACACTGACGTTTCAGGCCTAGACCCTTCTTCAGAAATAAGGGAGGGGAAGTAAGTTCTGAAATAAATAGGGAGAGAGGGGGAGACAGAAAGAAGATGGATAGAGGAGAAGATAGGTGGAGAGGAGACAGATCGGTCAAAGAGGCAGGGATGGAGCCAGTGAAGGTGAGTGTAGGTAAGGAGGAGATACGTCAGTCCAGGGAGGACGAACAGGTCAAGGGGGTGGGATAAGGTTAATTGGTAGGAGATGGGGTTGGGCTTGAGATGGGAGGAGGGGATAGGTTAGGGAGGCGGGGACGAGCTGGGCTGGTTTTGGGATGTGGTGGGGGAGGGGAGATTTTGAAGCTTGTGAAGTAGACATCGATACCATTGGGCTGCAGAATTCCCAAGCAGAATATGAGTTGCTGTTCCTGCAACCTTCGGGTAGCATCATTTTGGCACTGCAGGAGGCCCAGGATAGACATATCACCTGCAGAATGGGATGGGGAGCTGAAATGATCTGTGACTGCGAAGTGCAGTTGTTTAGTGCAAACCGACCATAGGTGTTCTGCAAAGCGGTCCCCAAGCCGCCACTTGGTTTCCCCAGTGTAGAGGAGGCCAGAACGGGAACAGCAAATGCAGTATACCACGTTAGTAGATGTGCAGGTGAACATCTGCTTGATGTGGAAAGTCTTCTTGGGGCCTGGGATGGGGGTGAGGGGGTAGGTGTAGGGGCAGGTGTAGCACTTCCTACAGTTGCAGGGAAAACTGCTGGGTGTGGTGGGGCTGGAGGGGACTGTGGAGCAGACAAGGGAGTCACGGAGAGTATGGTCCCTCTAAAAAGCAGATGAAGGTGGGGAGGGAAAAAACATCTTCAGTGGTGGGGTCGGATTACAGAAGGCGGAAGTGTCGGAGGATGATGTGTTGGATCCGGAGGTTGGTGGGGTGGTATGTGAGGATGAGGGGGATTCTGTTTTAGCTGTTATTGTGGGGAGGGGATGTGAGGGATGAATTGCAGGAAGTGGGGGGGGGGGGGGGTGGGAGTTGCAGTCCTTGAAAAACGAGGACATCCGAGATGTACGGGAGTGGAATTCCTCATCCTGGGAACAGATAGACAATAGACAATAGGTGCTGGAGTAGGCCATTCGGCCCTTTGAGCCAGCACCACCTGTGGCGGAGGTGAAGGAGTTGGGAATAGGGGATGGCATTTTTGTAGGAAGGTGGGTGGGAGGAGGTGTATTCTAGGTAACTGTGGGAGTTGGTGGGCTTGAAATGGATATCAGTTTCTAGGTGGTTGCCGGAGATGGAGACAGAGGGGTCCTGGAACAACAGCGAGGTATTAAGAGATGGTCCAGGTGAACTGAAGGTTGGGTGGAAGGTGTTGGTGAAGTGGAAGAAGTGTAAGCAACTCATGGGAGCTTGAGGCGGCGCCGATACAGTCATCAACGCAACAGAGAAAGAGGTGGGGTTTAGGGCCGGTGTAAGTATGGAAAAGGGATTGTTTCACGTAACCTACAAAGAGGCAGGCATAGCTTGGGCCCACGTGGGTACCCATGGCCACCCACTTTGTCTATAGGAAGTGGGAGGAATTGAAAGAGAAGTTGTTGAGGAGGAGGACGAGTTCAGCTAAGTGGATGAGGGTGTCAGTGAAGGGGGACTGGACGGGCCTGTGGGACAGGAAGAAGCAGAGGGTCTTTAGGCCATCTATAAGGGGAATGGTGTTTGGGGACTGGACGTCCATGGGAAAGATGAGGTGTTGGATACTGGAGAATCGCAAGTTCTGGAGTTAGTGGAGGGCGTGGGTGGTGTCATGAAGGTAGGTAGCTTTGTGGAAATCTGGTTTTCCAAACAAGACTGACAAGGAAACAGCATTCAGTACACTCCAGGCTTATAGCCTAAATATCTCTCAAGGCATAGAACATTACTAATTGCTTATAATTATAATGCAGGCTCCCAGCCTATTACTGGAATTCCTGGCTTATTTAGAAAGAGAATTATCTGAGGGATACATTTGAATAAGTTATGAAAACCATATGGATGGATAAGTTCTAAAATGTTTATTTTCCTTTATTTCATCTTCCACCTTTGCTCCAGTTTAGGATTCTTGCTGTATCCATATTGTTTTTCATTTTTTCCATCCCTGCTTCTCTTTCTCTTCCTTCACAAGATTTTCCCATAATCTTTTTTGTTCTGATCCAGCTCTGCAGTTTGTTTTAAAGCACTTCTCTTTTGCTCCTGCAGAACTAGAGCACAGTGACAATGCAGGTCTAGGAACAAATCATTGCAGGACTCAATTTCATTTGTACAGTTTGTAATGTAACTACAGCTGTAGCAAATCAATCATACAAGCAGATTGCTGAGGTGTGGTTTGACAAGAATGAGGCTCAGTCAACCAGGAGCAAACTCAGCTTTTGACTTTATTACAGTCAAACAAGTTCAAACATAAACAAGAGAGCTGAATTCCAGAGGTAAGATGAGGTGAGAGTGATTACCATCATCATCAAGGCCACATTTGATTGAGTGTGGCATTAAAAAGCCCTGGCAAAAGGGAAGTCATGGGAAATCAGGGGTAATCTTTCCACTGATAAGAGTCATATCTGGGGCAAAGAAAGGTTGTAATGGTTATTGGATGCCAATCATTTCAGCCCCAGGACACTGATGTAGGAGTTTCCCAGGGCAACGTCCTTGGTCCAACCGTCTTTCAGCAGCTCCATCAATGACCCTCCTTCCATCATAAAATTGACTGGCACTCCACCCAACACCTTCAACAGTCACTCCCCTCAAAACTGGGGTACAGTAGCAGCAGTATGCCACTTACGACAGGCACTGTGGACTCATCAAGGTTCCTGAAAGCACCATCCAAAACCATAACCTCTACCAATCAGATAAGGGCAGCAGATGCAATGGGAACTTAAAAACTCCCCTGCAAACCACACACCATCGTGATTTAGAACAATATTGTGCTCTTTCACTGTCACTGAGTCAATATTGTCAAATTCCCTTCTTAATAGCACTGTGGTTCAAGAAGGAGACTCATCATAACCTTCTCAAGGACAAATAATGATGGTCTATAAATGCTGGCCTAGCCAATGATACCCACATCACATGAATAGATTTTTTTTTAAATGTGGGGATGTTTGCTGGTGATTATATAATGTTCAAAACTATGCGCAGTTCCTCAGATACTGGAGCAATCCATATCCATATGCAAGAAGATCTGGACAAAATTCAGTTTTGGGCTGATGAGTAGCAAATGACATTTGCACCACACAGGTCCCAGGGTATGATCATCTAAAAATTTCCCTATGACATTAATTGGCATGATGATCACTGAAATCCCCAATTTCAACGTCCTGGGGGTTCTTGGAAAGAAACTGAGTTGGACCAACCACGTAAATACAATCAGGGCCTGAGAATTTCGAGGTATCCCTCAAAACAGTACTGATGTTTATTTGAACTTTGTGTGCTTGCAACTGTGAAAGACTTACTGAAGGCAATGACAGACTGTCTGTGGGATCAAAGCTCTTCCTACGGTGTAGCTTGTATTTGTGTGGTGGGAGCAAGGTTGATCTAGGGATGCTGACTCTGAAAGTAATACAACAGAGACAGAATAAGAACTTACCGATCCTGGTCATAATTGACATCTGTAAATTCCACGTTGCAGTACACAGAACAACAATCAGAGTCATGAATAAAATTTGTAACGCATGAATATTTGATTAGCTTTTCTGCTTTAGTTCAATTATTCCCGACATCTACCTCATACTGTAATACTTGTTCAGGGTAGGAAGTCACAAAGCTCTCTCTTCTCACTGATAACAAGCATGAGGGAACCCAAAGAAGCAGAATCACTTCCAGCTTTTAGGGACAGAAAAATGTCATCAGATTCAGAAAGAATAAAAATTAACCAAATCAATTACCACCGCTCAGAATTTAAGGATTGTTAATGCTAGTGTGAGAATTAGATTCCATTATTCCAGCTGCCTTTTTTTATTGAAACCAAACTTAGTGAAATTAATTAAGTGTATTTAATATTACAGTAATATTTCATATTTAATATTTCTTGGACGACATAGGGTTTGGAGGATAGTGAAAAAATTCATTTATTTCAAGTTTGTGAAAACACCCGGAACGGTTTCTTGAAAAGAGTTTATTGAAATGTCACTGGAGACTTATTAGAAATCACATGATTGGTGATAATTTTGCCGTAGACTTTGTAGTTGGAGTTCTTGAACAGTGAATGACTTGAAAAGTTACTGTTTCTATTTGCTTGCAGTAACGTAAGCCTGCATGTAAGGGATGCCTAGCGCTCATTACTCCTACTTTTGGAAAAGAAATCCCTCATTATGCTCAGGACAAAACCTATTTGTTTTTTTTGACAGTGATTGAAGGAACGTCTCATTATTACATTTCCTCACTTTACAAGTCCATAGACAACAATGTATGAATAGTGACTTGGCCACAGGTGCCAAGACATCATAGTGATAGACTTCAGAACATCATACACTTTTTCTTAAAGACAGTAAGCCACACTGCCTTTCTCAGTACCTGCCTACAGAACTGGATCATCCCAAATGGACTGCAAACTACATTCAGGCCATATGAATTTGGCCCTGACCACGACGACCGCTACATACAGAACATTCAGATCCTCCTACATTCAGAACATTCAGATCCTCCAAAAACGTTTTTCTCTGCGGCTCCTGAAACACACACTCTCAACAATGTGCCGGCATCTTCTGGCTCTTCAATAACTCTACCCCAGCTCGAGCCTCCCTCTCCCAAATTTGCAAAGGACCTCTCCTGTTTTTCATTCTTTGCAGGAGCCACATCTGCTCCTCCCACCTCACTGACAAATCCCCGCCGCTACATACCTACACTGACCTTTACTAGCTTCATCCCTTTTCAATCCACAGAAATTTATTTCATTTAAGTATCTTCACCTTTAAGGACTCCTTGCGCTTTTCTGTAACTAAACTACAGCAGAATATAGATAGCCTGGAGAGTTGGGCAGATAAATGGCAGATGGAGATCAATGCAGGCAAATGCGAGGTGATGCATGTTGGAAGATCAAATTCAAGGGCGAACTATACAGTAAATGGAAAAGTCCTACGGGAAATTGATGAACAGAGAGATCTGGGTGTTCAGGTCCATTGTTCCCTGAGGGTGACAACGCAGGTCAATAGGGTTGTAAAGAAGGCACATGGCATGCTTTCCTTCATTGGGTGGGTTATTGAGCACAAGAGTTGGCAGGTCATGTTGCAGTTGTATAGGACCTTGGTTCGGCCACATTTGGAGTACTGTGTACAGTTCTGGTCGCCACATTACCAAAAGGATGTGGATGCTTTGGAGAGGGTGCAGAGGAGGTTCACCAGGATGTTGCCTGGTATGGAGGGTGCTAGCTATGAAGAGAGGTTGAATAGCTTAGGATTATTTTCATTAGAAAGACGGAGATTGAGGGGGGACATGATTGAGGTCTACAAAATCATGAGGGGTATAGACAGGGTGAATAGCAAAAAGCTTTTTCCCAGAGTGGGGAACTCAATTACTAGGGGTCATGAGTTCAAAGTGAGAGGAGGAAAGTTTAAGGGAGATATGCGTGGAAAGTTCTTTACACAGAGGGTGGTGGGTGCGTGGAACGCGTTGCCAGCGGAATTGGTAGACGCAGACACGTTAGCGTCTTTTAAGATATATTTGGACAGGTACGTGGATAGACAGGGAGCAAATGGACACAGACCGTTAGAAAATACATGACAGGTTAGACAGAGGATCTTGATCGGTGCAGGCTTGGAGGGCTGAAGAGCCCGTTCCTGTGCTGTAGGTTTCTTTGTTTATACTAAACTTAAAGGCATGATTAGACAGATGATAGATTTATACTAAGATTCCACTATAAAGCAAGCAACTACAACAAGGAACTCTGCATAATTCCTACTTATTAACATAGCCACCCACTTCTAAACAAAACCAAGAAAGCAAAACATCAATATTAATCAATACAGTACATGTTAGCCTGCCCCTGTGTGTAGTTTGTACCTAATGCATCCTAATTATTTAATTAATAATAAGAAGAATCTTTCATAGTCTTTCATTTTGGAGCACGTTGGCCGAAAATTGTTAAGCCTGTGCGCTGGGCAACGGCTATCAAAGAACACAATCTAGCTTATAGTGTGGCTTCAAGATATGGACTGCATTACAGTAGGGGTCTTAATGTAAATCTTTCATCTGCATGCATACAATTCCTTTCAACTTTTGCTATTGTAAATTCTTACAGCTACACTACACTGGCAACTGTCAACAAATGCATGTTGCTCTATATTTACATGTCACACTGGGTGGCTTGTAGCACCATGTTCAATAATAAATATGGACAGACAAATCATAGGAACATAAAATTAAGAACAGATATATGTGTTTACAATGTGACCTGAAGTATATCTGTAACATGATCTAATTGTCTCTGGTGCCTAATATCACTTTATTTGAAACAAAGCCAGAGCCTAGAAATTACTAAGAGCAAAACCTGGAGTCTTGGCAGAAACAGATTCCACTGTCTTCTGAAATTTTCTCAACTCCATCTCTGTGTGTACCCACAATAGTTTGTACCTGAGACATCTGCCTGTTGCTTCATAAACAACTTTAAATATAAAGTTTAAATTCATATTGTGCAAGTTCAAACAGAAATGTGGTGTGTGCAGCAATGAAAAGAGTATTACCTGATATAAGCAGGCTCCTCCAGAGTGTGTGACTGCTTTGACTTAGGAGTTTTACAAATAGGGCAGGGTGCTGCTGATTCCAGTGGGACAGCAAATAAGCGATTATTAACACGGTAAGAGTGAGTGCCTGAAACAATCACAGTCATGAGTTTGAGCAGACATTACTTTGAATAGATACATGATTGACAAATGGCAAAATCAATGCAACAGATCAGTATGCAGCCTAAAGTTGGACACTGTACGGAGCTGCTGGGCAGTTCTACCAACTGTCTTGTTATAAAGATTTGCCTCCAAGTGGGGTCAGCAATCACTATCAGCCATTACTTATGTTGCAGCACATTCAGGTTTTGAAATTTGTTCATCCGATGTGAGAAACATTGCCAATTTAATGCCCATCTCCAGACAGTCTGTGAGCCTGAGGAGTCCAGATCTCCTTTTCTTTTGAAGGTTCTGACTCTCCCTGGGGTCCAGCGTCCCTCTTCCCATGAAGGTACTGCCTCTCACTTGGGTTCAGTTCCTCTCCATGCCAAAATGCACACTCTTCAAGTGGCATTTAGTTCCCCACTAACCTGAAGGTGGAGTGAGTTAAGGTGAAAAAAAGACTTGCAGTTTTACAGCACCTTTCACAACGATTGGCTGTAAAGTGCTTTGAGATGTGCAATGAAATATCATTGACGTGCAGTCACTTTTGGAACAAAAACTAAAATATTCTAATTTAGTATCAGTTCCACAAATACCTGATATTGTCCAACTACCATTTGCCAAAATAGGCAATCTTCAAGTGCCATGAGTTAAAAGTTTAACAATAGCAGCAAACTTGCTGCTGTCTTAACACATGACCTAACAACAATTGAAACGTGATCAGGAGCAGGAATCCTGGCACAATTACTCTTTCTAATAGGGATATGGTTAGTTGTAAGTCAGACAGTGAAGTGTAGGCAAAGAATAAGGTTCTTGATTCCACTGCACACAGCACTTTTATGCATTGAGCTCTCACTAAACCAAACTACTTACAGCCATTTCAACATATTTTAAACACAATCTCTAAACAGAATGATAACTTACACTGGTGAACATGACAGTTGTAATCAAGTTTCTCCTGATCTGTGGCCTGAACATCGAGTTCTTCTGCTCTGAAAAATGCAAGAATAAGATTAATATGCCCCCCATTATTCTAAGTTGTTAACCAGATCGTAAGGTTCCTTTGTGCATGATCTGTGGCAGAATAAAATCAGACAGCTCTGCTGAATCTCTCTACAGTTGATACTTGGACAGTTCCAGTCTAGACTGACTTCCTTCAGCACACACTTAATTTCTCTCCAATAGCATCATCTCACACTTACTCCATGTATTCCTGGTGCACACATTCATCCTTGTTCACCCGTCGGAAGTCCTGTAGGTCCAAAAAATACTGCTCTGACTTTTCTGACAATGGCGAGTTAATATCCATCAGACCTGCAAGCATATAGCAGCAATCAAATGTCAATGCTGTGATATTCTGGGGAAACAAACAGCACACCAGGAGACATGAAAAGTGAAATGGACAGGTCAAAAGCAAGATCACTCGAAAAACGAATACCTACACCTCAGCGCAAGTAGGCAGTTAAAGTCACAAGCTGGTTACAGCACTTTACCTGCAATCCAATCATAGCCCAGGAAGGGTCGCACTGCCTGAACCTGTGCTCTAAGGTTGGACTCCTCTTTTGGAGACAGAAATGTGACATGACCCGTATCCACCTAAGAATTAAACAAAATTCTAACAGTCTGAATTGTATTTACCAAGAGCAAGTAAGCATTAGACAAATGCCCACATCTCTTCTACCAGTGATGGCTGGTGCAGATCTCAGCATACACCATGTACCTGACACGGGTAGGCTTAGAGAGTAAACAGACAGCATCTTACAGAAACAAATCAGAAGGTCATAAAAGACAATTCACATACACTTGTTTAGGAAGTACTTCAGCCCTACCCCAGGCCAGTAATGGGTCCTGTACCAATTCCACTCTGGCTCTGTCACTCTTCCTGTACCCGGACCACCCCACTCTGGCCCCGTCACTCTTCCTGTGCCCAGACCACCCCACTCTGGCCCCGTCACTCTTCCTGTGCCCAGACCACCCCACTCTGGCCCCGTCACTCTTCCTGTGCCCAGACCACCCCACTCTGGCTCCGTCACTCTTCCTGTGCCCAGACCACCCCACTCTGGCCCCGTCACTCTTCCTGTGCCCAGACCACCCCACTCTGGTCCCGTCACTCTTCTTGTAACTGGACCACCCTACTTTGGCTCTGTCACTGTTCTTGTACCTGGACTAACTTACTCTGGGTATGTCATTGTTCCTGTACCTGGGCCATCGCATGCTGGCTCTGTTACTGTTCCTGCACTTGTTCCTGGATCAGTTCACTTTGTCTCTCTCCCCTGCACCCTATCATTCTGGCTGTCACTTTTCCTGGACCCTGCCATTCTGGCTCTGTCAATGTGCCTGCACCCTGTCACTTTGGCCAGCAGTGCAGTTGGTTACCAAAAACCCAGTATAACTCCAATTATACACAAAGAAACTAACTCAACAGATGCTCTTGGTTTTAAAATGCGTAACATGGAAAACCTCAAGCAACAGAATATCAGTTGTAAATCAGGGAGGTCTCCTACCTTTGCCACCTCATCACAAGATTCTAAGAGAATTGGTTTTGGCTTCTGAATGTCTCTGATAAACCGATCTCTGCATCGATCATTACCCTCATCCAACAGTTGTTCTACATAAAGTGGTGGCTCCAGCTTGGACCTTCGCTTTGGGTCTTCACAGAAGTTCTGTAGGAAGTGAGAATGATGCCTGGGGCTGTTTTCCTTAAAGCTGGTTACATCCCTACAAAGCTGGGTAACCGAAGCAGGGTATTCAGGCTCCTTCATTAACCCTGGTGCAGAAGGAGGCTTGGTAAAAGGAGTTGAGCATTTAAAATTTTTTGACACATAGCTGTCAGTCAGCAATTTGCAAGGGGTGCTTCTGGGTCTGGCCTCCGGCTTCAGTTTGTTCAATTTACAGTCTAGTGTCTCCATTGCATTCAGGCGACCTTTAGGTGACATACCAACTGACAACGAACAATTCTGTTCTATGTTGGGAATCACCTTAACTCCACTCCCAAGTAGCCAACCTGACTGCTTCACGCCCGCTCCATCTCCAGCAACAAGGGTCCAGCCATGCTTTCTGCTTCTGTGTGCCAATGGAATGAACAGTGCAGCACGAGACGCTTCCTTTCTATTTCGGGACTCAGTCACAACCACCTCATCGAACTGCTGCAAACCATCTTCATACATCTCTGGACCTGGCAGTTCTGAATGAGTCTGGTCCTTCATATTGGGATTCTTCAGTGAATTTCTACCTTTCTGCTGAAAAAGATCACAGTATTGATACTGATCAGAATGTGGGCCTTTGAGAATAAAGGGCTAGAACTAGCCTTGAACATTGAACTCATAGCTTGCATACAAATCCAGCTGTCAGATAGAGTGGCACAATCGGAAATACAAACTGAGAAATACTATTCAATTTAAGCAGCTCTACATTCAGATTATTTGAGAGTTTGGTAATGAACCTGATAGCTAGTTAACAGGATATCAATGAACATCATAACAATAGCCTTTTAAAGTATGTTATCGGGCTAATTTATTTAACACTTGCAGAGAGCCGAATATGTGGAATTCTTTACTACAGAGGGCTGTAGAAGTTGAATCGTTAAGTATATTCAATACTGAGAATTTTTTTTCAGTAAGGGAATAAGTGTATTGTGGAAAAGGCAGGAAAGTGCAGTTGAGTATTTTCAGATCAGCCATGATCTCACTACAGACTCAATAGGCAAAATGACGACTTAATTTGCATTTATAAAGTGCCTTTACCATAGCAAAACATAGGTACAGAAACATTATAACATACATGACATTGAGCCACTTAAGGACAAATTACAAAATCCCATCTGCACCAAATACTGCATTCAATGTGGAGATGATATCTACCTCAGCACGCTTGTCATTGCAGTTCTCTTGGTATTCTGTAGAAGATCTGCTCTGCACTGACTTGATGGCACCTCGACAGGATCCATCACCACTATCAAGGGGCACAGGCACATTCCATGGAATCTTGAGCTGCTTTAGCCTCAGCTTCTGCAGCAGATGTTTGTTCTGATCTCGAAGGGACTGCAGATAGTCAGAGTGGGACATCTTTCAATAGGTAACTCAGCAGTTGCTGCAAATAAGGGCAGAAAGAAAGCTTCAAATTATATAGCAGTCTTCGCGACTTCAAGATGTTCAACAGTGCTTTACAGCCAGTAAAACTTTTGAAGTTGTCATTGTAATGTTGAAAACTTGGAAGTCAATTTGTGCACAACAATGTGAAAATATCCATGTAATTTGTTTCTAGAATGCTGGCTGAATATTAAATATTATTTGGGACGCCAGAATATAACACCCTCACTTTTGAGGGAGAAGGTGCGAGAGACAAGGGTCACTGGATGCAAAACGTTAACTCTGATTTCTCTCCACAAATGCCGCCAGACCGGCGAGTTTTTCGAGCAATTCCTATTTTCGTTTGTGATTGAAAAGAGGGGTTCAGGTTTAAAAGTCTCCATACCTCTAAGCATAGAGGTATGGGAGGAGTTTCAGCCTGAACTTTAATTCTTGAGGCTTTTTTTTGGGGAAAAAAAGATATTGTCTTACCAACGCGTTCAGATATATTATCACACACCCCTGGAGGCAACTGGGACTTGAACCTCCCGGCTCAGAGCTGGGGACACTACCATAGCGCCACAAGACACCACTATACTGGGATTTCAACCGACAACTTTCTGACTCAGAAACTAGAATGTTCTTGACTGTCCGTTAGAGATAGAATATCAAACAACAAGTCCCAGTGTTTGGGAGAGTAAAGTACCGAAACAGGAAATCTGAAATTGCCCCAGCAACAGTAGTGAAAAGGACAGCAAGAAAGAGAAATGTCCCAGGGATAAGGCACAGCCAATGCTGAACCCTCAATGCCAAACGTTCTTCGTGATCACTCTATGGCCGCACTCAGCTCCAAACGTCCCTCCGGCCCTGAGGGCGCCGCCATTCCATCAACTGGATTTTCTTCCCGCTGTTGGCCCCTCGTCGAGAGCGGCCGATGATTGGTCGGGTGCCGTAATGGGTGGGACCTGACGCTCCTCTGATAGGCTAGCCCATCTGTCTGTCACTAACCTTAACCTTTTTCTTGGCTTGTTCGCAAAGTAACGCATGTCTATTCATGAGTGACAGATAGATAGCAACAGGTTATGCCCAAACTGGACAGATACGGTTAACCTGTTAATAACATCGGGAACGTGCAATCTGAATGCATATCCACGCCGGCTTATTCTAACAAAGCTCATTTCACCGTAGGGGTTTACTTTTAAAGACACGGAAGTTGTGTTTTCTATCATTATCCCAAGCACTTCTTTTAATCCTCCTCCACTTAAAAGATAAAAGAACACTTTTAGTTCATCAAGGGACAAATGACACATAGGAACTTTTTCAAATGAATTTATTTTGCCCACTACTTTAAACAAGTTCAGTCCCAGTCAGAACAATACAGTGGAAGCTTTGCATTCATGAGCAGCAGAAACATAAAGTGCATTTAAATTTTTTTCAAAAACTAAAACCAACTGCACAAGTATGACCAAAAGTACTGAGATTTAAACCAATTCTGTTGCCTTGTTATGTAGAGCTCTAATCACCTGCCTCACATTTTTATTCAGTGCAACTACTCAAACTTCACACAGCTGGAACAAACCTCAACCTGGATTCCTCACTTCATTCTTTAGTGAAGTGGGCTGTGACGTGACTTGCATCTGAAAGATAAGTAGCTTAATATTTTAATAATTAACCCATCTTTTCTCTGAGATGCTAACAAAGTGTATTTCCAGAATTTTCAGTTCTTACATTTTATGATTCAAATTCTTCAGACTTTGAATACAAGCGTCAAAGTAATGGCTGAACTCAAAACAGCTACTTTAAAATATTAAATACTCATTCTCTGCCCATGTAAACAGAAGGAAGATTCAGCGAAAGTCTGGGTACATGGTCAAAATTCAAATCTGTCGTCCATGATGCATTTATAAAGTATGTGTCATCAGCGAAAATTGACAGGTTCAGAATAAACACAGCTCTTAATGCTCCCATATATTACAAAATTTAAAGCGCAGAATTTGCCAGTATTAGAGTAAAGAGTTTCCTCCATCAATAAAACTGGGTACATCAAGATCACCATGAAAACAACACAGTAGATCTAGGGTTTTGAATGCTCATCGTTTGGGACAGTGTTTGCAATCAGTCAATGAAAAAGATGTAGCTATCACACCAATAAAAAAACTTCACACTGCATTAACAAACAACCTACACACACAGGATCTGCAGTGTTCCACATTCTTGGCTTTTACATCTACATGCAAATATCCCACTTTTCATAAATGTGACTCATGAAATGCCAATGTATTCTGTATTTCAATACTAACTTACACGATTCCAATTAAATACTCCTCCAAGTTAGACTGAAGGTCTCAAATGAGAATGAGGAAAAGCTATTCTTTTTATCCACTGAAACCCCATTATCAGCACTAAATCAGAATTAATTATACTCTCTTTACTAATAACCAGACAGGCACAATGGAATTCTTCTTTACCACCTGCCGACAGAGTTAATTAAATTACAGGCAATTTGTTTCCCCATTCAGCAAAAATCTTTTCCACATTTACACGTAAGCTCAGTACCCAAGTCCATTCAGATTTGAATTTCAGTTCTCCTTTTCTTATTGGCTTGTTTCTCTGCAAGGCTGATTGGCAGACTGAGAACATTACATACTAGGACAATATTCAGCTCAGGCTTGCTGCCCAGTTTTTATCCAAACAAAACCCACTAAAGATTCAATTCAGGACACAAATAATTTAAATAATCTAGAATAAGACGTTCTCAGAATGTGTCACAGGCTGGAATCTGACCAAAGGGACTCAAATTTACAGGCCAGAATCTTAAGAAGTTTGTGACAACACAGATTGTGAATTTAGGGAAAGGTTTGAGAACGGGATCAGGATTTTTTCATTCCTAAGGAACTTATTTTTTGCTCCAGTCAAAATAAAAATGTTTCACCATCTCTCAGCTGTACAAAGGTCCAATATTTAGCTGTAGTTAAAAAGTGGTCTGTGGATCACAAGTGGAGTATCCCACAGGTCACTTGGGATCATGGACCTCATGACTACAAAAGATCAAGGAGACAAGTTCCGTGTGCCAAGAGCAAATCAATAAGCCTGAGCTGATTCATGACAAGGAAGGTGGTCTCCTTCTGACTGTTGTGATGCATCATGTGTAAAAAGTCAAGCACTGATCACTGAATCAATATCATTAGTTCAGTCCCAGTTTTAAATCAATTCTCAAAATGTTTATAAATTATTCTGAGAGGAAAAAAATAATATTCCAACAATGACCCCACCCTCCCCCAGCACAGTAGTTAGTGTTGGATCTGTGTTTCAGATACAGGAAACATCTTTCAATCTTGTACAAAATTAGTTGCTTTCATCTGCTCTGCTCCAGGTACTGGTGAGTGAACATGTTCAGCTCACTGTCCAGCCAGCCAGCCTTATTCCTGCAAAGAACAACAGTCAGTTACTACAAGGAACACAACGACTATGAGACTTCATTCCTTAAACAAAGTTGAACGCCTGGCAATTCCCATGTACTCTGCGATACCACCTTCATCCAGTCATAGCATGCAGAACATTTGGGTCCCAGAGCTCTTTCCTTTTTCAATTAGGGAGTCAGATGTACCACATAGTGTATAGCACTTGATCACTTGATTCTAAACTCCAACAGACTAGACCTTATGGAACAGCTCTACATATAGCAAAATGCTCCTGGTATTCATATTTTGTGCCCAAAGTTACCAAGGCTTGCCACTGATTTTTTCCAATACTAGTGGATATTCACCTGAGCAGCTTGGCTTTGCTCTGCAATGAATCCAGCAGTTCAATTTTCTTATTTAGGTCTTTAATTTCCTCATCCAGGTTCTGCCGTGTTACATCCACCTGCTGACACAACTGTGCGAATGTTCCTGTCAGTTCCCTGCAGAGGAAGGCAGAGAAACAGAAGCACTTTGGAAAGAAGGTAAAGACACAAAAAACTACGCATTTACTGTAACATCAGAACATTCGATGAGAATGGGGAAACTGCATTAATCAGACAGGGTTTTGCTGCTGATTAGCACCCATTGGTCCCTGGTAGGAGCTGCAGGTGGGGATGACAAGTGAAATCAGTCTGACTTTACGGTAATGTCACTGTATTTGAATTCCTACTAGAATTCATTTGTTAATGTCAGATGTGAAGAACAGCTGTCAGTGTGGGGAACTGATGGGTGTTGGCACTGGGTTAATGGGACAAGAGGTAGATGGCATTAGACAACTGTACTTGAGCAAGAGTTGGCACCTTCAGAGCTAGTGGGGAAGGCAATTAGAAGATCAGAGAGGGATAACTTTTGAAATTTGAATGGGGCAGCCCAGATCTTGAAGTAGAAGAATGTGTGGAGGATGCAGTGGAAGGTGGGATCTGTCTCCATATTGACTCCAACACTCATCCTATTCTTTCACTTACTGTTGGACCTGATGGCTGCAGTTGGATCCAGTGTAGCCAACAATGAGCTGTAGTTTCTCAGCAGCATAATCTACAAGTTGACGTTTGAAAGCTCTTTCTTTGGCCCTGGTTGTCCATGTCAGACGCTCATACACATACAGGAGGCCATACATTCCCACAGTCAATGCAATCAGCCGCCAGCCCACTGCTTTCCATACCTGAAAAACAATCAGACAATGAGCTCGCATTTCTCCAAATCCCTCCCATAATGTGGAGCAGGAAAGCTGACATTTCAGGTTGGGATCCGTCTTCAGAAATGGGGGAGGGGAAAGGGACTCAAATAAATAGAGGGTCAGAGGCGGGTGATAGCAGGTAGATAGTGTTGCGGATGGGTGGGAGAGAAGACGGACAGGTGAAGGAGGCAGGGATGAAGCTAGAAAGGGTCAGTTTGGCTAGGTGATGGTGAGGATTGGTCAGTGAAGTGGGAGAGAAGATGCACAAATCAATGAGGCAGGGATTAAAGGGGGCTGCTGGTCTTGGGATGAGGTCGGAGGGGGGAGATTTTGAAACTGGTAAAGTCCACATTGAGTTGTAGACTTCCAAGGTGGAATATGAGGTGCTGTTACTCCAGTTTTTGGCTGGCATTGTTATGATACTGGAAGAGGCCCAGGATGGACATGTTGTCCAGGGACTGGGACAGGGAGTTGAAGTGGTTCGTGACAGGAAGGGTTGTTGTTTGTTGAGAACTGAGCGCAGGTGTTCTACAAAGCAGTCTCCGAGTGTCCGCTTGGTCTCCCCGATGTACAGGAGGCCACATCAGGAACAGCGGATACAATAGACCACATTAGCAGATGTGCAGATGTACATCTGTTTGATGTGGAAGGTTTTTTTGGGGCCTGGGATGGAGGTGAGAGGGGAGATGGAGGGGCAGGTGTAGCACCTCCTGTGGCTGCAGGGAAAAGTGTTGGGTGTGGTGGGGCTAGTAGGGAGTGTGGAGCGGACGAGGGAGTTGCGGACAGTGTGGTCCCTCTGGAAGGGAAACTGCTCCTCCCACCTCAGTGACCAATCAACACAATTGGCTAACTATAGTAACCTTTACTAGCTTCATCCCTGCCTCCTTGACCTGTCCATCTTCTCTCCCAACTATCCGGTCCACCATCTACCTGCTATCACCGCTCCCCCCACCGCATTTATTTCAGAGCCCCCATTTCTGAAGAAGGGTCCCAACCCGAAACGTCAGTTTTCCTACTTCTCTGATGTTGCCTGGCCTGCTGTGTTCCTCCAGCTCCACACTGTTATCTCTGACTCCAGCATCGGCAGTTCTTACTATCCCTTCCATAATGCATCATTTTATAAAACACTGGTTCATTTGATTTGCTGCAACATTCCAATCCCAGTTTCTCAAGGACATCTGCAGATTTTCTGTTCATTTATATTTTATAAAGGCAATCTGAACAGGCAGCTAAGCAAGGAATGAATGGATGGTAATACTAGAGGCAAGGATGAGAAATCAGACAGCCCTTAGGTGTATGCATACTGCCCACTGTTTCATCAATAGGAGCCAACGGACAGACACCAGCCAGATGCCAATCTATGTCTTAATCCTGCTCTCAACTCCTAGCTATATCAACATTTCTCAATTTCAAGCAATTGTCTCACTCCCTTCGAAATGGGTCAACTCACCATCACTTTCCACTTTGAGAGATAAGTTTAAGTTTGGATCCTTATTATCCTCATGAGTGGAAACAAATATTGTTGTTTATATTTACATTAAAACTGCTCATATTAAAGGCCTCTATCAGGTCATTGCATTACCTCAGCTCTAACCAACCAGCGCAGAACTGGTCAGTGAGGAGAATCTTGCTGGTGACCTTTAAGCCATGAAATACATCTACCTGAATGGCAATCCACTTGGGTGAATTCGAGGTGTAGACACGGCCTCACGGTAGATGTCTCCACTCCAGTCAGAAAGTGACGGATCCAAGCCTTTTGACAAGTACATGTTCCCAGCCAACAATCAATGAAGAACAACAGCCCTGCTTACTTGGGTAGGAGAATTCCATGGTACAATTCTCCTTTAATCTATTATGACCAAAACATATTAAATGGTTTCACTTCAGCTGCTGCTTTTGGGATCCTGCTGGACTATATGCATTTAGGCCCTGGTGTTTGCACAGAAGTGACTACACTTCAAAAGTATTTCATTGACCCTGATGAGACATGACATGTCCTGAAACTGTGATTAGCTTCCACATTAATTGTTTGTCTTTAGGTCCCAAAATCTGTTCCTCTTCCTCCCTCTCACAGTGTCAGCAATGCCACACTGTCCTGTCTAATAAATCAATCTTGGTTGTCATAGGGTTAGAGTTAGTCTAACGATATCACAGTTATAAGAGGAACTGCTGCTGTCCAACTCAATGTCATTGCTCCTCGATCAGCTACTGACTTTGCAATTTGGCAGGAATCACCCCATTACTTACCACACCCCCAACCACGATAATTCCCATAGATGTCCGCGAAGTTAATGAAGCCAATCCTGTTATCATGGAAACCATGAGTTCTTCCTGAGTCATGGAACCCTGGGGTAACGGTGGTAAACTGGTGCTGACTGGTGTAATGGGTAGTTGCCGTGGCACCTGGAGACACAAAAATGAAAGAAAGTCAGGCAGCCTAAAATACAAATCTCTCAAATCACCTCATGCATCAGCTAGATGACGGGAAAGCAGCAGAAGAACCAATCTCGCTACTAGCAATCAACAATGGTTCAGTGATAGTATTTTGCCTCTGGCCAGAGATTCGAGGGTTGAGGTCTCACTCTGGAGGCTTGAGCACATAATCAAGGCAATACTGAGGGAATGCTGCACTGTTTGAATTGCCATCATTTAGATGAGATTTGAAACTGAGACCCCTGTCCCAAAGAATCATTTAAAAGAAAAACAGGGAGTTCACCCCTTTACCTTGACCAACATTAAATCCTGCAACCTTGCTTAAAAGCCAAAAAACAGAATTTCATTAATAACTAGATAAAGGTTTTTTCCTTTGCTTTACCTGGTCATTGTATCCTGTTAGTGCTCTGCGACTGCTCTTTGGGCCAAGGAAGCGATTGATGAGCATTGTCCACCCAAGTGAGAAGTGGAAATCTATGTCCTCTTGGAAGTCAGCAAAGAGTCGATCGCAATTTAGGTCATAACTGAGACTAAAACGCTGACGAGGCACCAATGCATCTACCTGACCCCTCTCTGTAGGTGGTAGGAGGGGCCGCAGGCTGTCTGGGGTAAGGAAAAGAGAGAATGTTTTTCAAAATCATCTATTGGAAAGGGGCTTCAAAAGGTTTCCATCACTAACTAACACAAAGCTTCACAGAACTCTCCACATAATCCCAACTCTGGTACCCCATCCTTGCCCTCATAGCCTGCACCCCACAGCCCATTCCCACAGCCACCAAATTCTCACTTCTTTGTCCTTTGAAAACCAGTTTGGTCTGCTCCATGTTCCCTGCTGTCTCTAATGTATCAGCAACCTTGAGACAATAGTTAAATGAGTACAAGCTGCAACTAAAGGACAAAACGTATGGTTAGTATCAAGTACTCTGGGAGGAAATTAAATTATAAACAAGCCCAGTGCTGCAGACAACAGCAAAGCAAGGAGGCTCAGTGGTTAGCACAGCTGCCTCACAGCACCAGATACCTGGGTTCAATTCCACCCTTGGGTATATATCTGTGTTGAGTGTGCACATTCTCCCCACGTCTGCGTGGGTTTCTTCCGGGTGCTCCGGTTTCCTCACACAGTCCAAAGAGGAATACACTACGGACAATTTAGCACGGCCAACCCACTAATGTCCAGGGATGTTTGGGTTAGACATGGGGAAATACAGGGGAAAGGGAATGAGTCAGGGTGGGATGCTCTTTGAAGCGGCAGTGTGGATTTGTTGGGCCAAATGGCCTGTTTCCACACTGTAGGGATTCTATAAAAAAGAAGTTCAATGCTACTCATTCAGGTGACACTGCGCTGAAACTCTTATTTCTCATAAATGTTACACTGTGAAAAGACCAAATGTCCAACACTGACCGATCATTTCCTGTTGTGTTTTTTGCAGGCTGGCTGTAATGGTGACACAGCAACGATCAGACATGTTGCGCCCAAGTCCTTCCTCAATGTGTTTGTGAAGCTCCTATAAGAAGGGAGGAACAAAGAAAATGATGCTTAGAATACAGTGGAACAAACTGAGAGAAAGAACAGCATTGACCCCAGGACCATAACACTCAAATCTGTCAAGTTTTTTTTAAAATTCTTTCATACAAAGTGAGTGACATTTGCACAGTCAGCATTTATTTCTCTTCACCAACAGCAACTTAACTGAATCAGAGGGCAACTGAGTCAACCACACTGCTGTTGAACTGGTGTCACATGCAGGCCAAATCAGGTGAGAATGGCAGATTTCCTTTCCCTCAAGGACATTAGTGAACCAGAAGGGTTTTTATTTTAAAATAGCAATTGACAAATGGTTTCATGGTTACCATTAGGCTAGCTTTAAATTTCAGATTTGTGAGCTGAATTAAAATATCCATGCCATGATGGGACTCAAAGTCATGTCCTCAGAGCATTAGCCAGGATTATCCAGGAACTCTAGATTGCTAGTCCAGTAATAATACCAATACACCATTAGCGCTCCTCAAAGTCATCTTATTTCCTCTGCACAGGGGCTGAATAAAGTTTCTTTTCCCCCCTCCCTCCAGTTCTTGGCTGTCAAGTTTGATTCACTTCCCCCAGAAGGCTTGGCACCCACAGTGGCTTCTGACTTGATCCGATGAAGATTAGTAATTCCCTGAAAGTTCCTTTCCTTCATTCCAAATTTCAGGTTGCATATCCTATACACAGACTTCTCCTTCTTGCACCCTCATTATGTTGGATCCAAGATTCATTCACTTCCAGCTCAAACTAATTCTCTCTCTGGATCTTGGTGCTCCTACCTACAAACTTTTATAGTTCGACCTTGGCACCAACCAACACTGCCTCCCCAATTTGCCTGTCCTATTTCCTCATTCTTTACCCTCAGTCTTTTAGTAAGTTTCGAATAAAGAAATTGTAACAACTGATTTATTACATGACCATTAAATGAATTGTAACTGGAGACAAATGAAGCAGACTGAGGGGCTGGTCTAACAAGCAGGCTTAGACACCTACAATGCTTTAGAACACCTGCCACAAGTACTGTTCTTCTCGCAACCATGAGCCTCATAATCACATCTCCCACCAACTTCTCAAGTTCGAACATGTGTGAGAGGGAGCTGAGCATTAACAGGGGTGTTCACGAGGGAACTGGTGCTCAGACATCTTTCAATGAGTTCCATCCTCCTGAGGTACAAATCTTTCACATTGGCCAACTGCATGCAGACTAATCAAAACTCCTGGAGAAGATTTACCCAGGAGACAGGGTGATTCTAATGCAAGAAGATTGAGCCCAGGGATCAATCCACTCATTCTGACACCAAACACTCACACTCTTGTAGACTCTAAGCACCACCAGAGAGGGGTGAAAATCCATCTGAAAATCATCCACCAATGTGGCAAGATGGCGGATTTCTTCTGCCATTGCATTTGAGACCTGAAACAAAGGAAATGGCATCAAACTGTGGCCAGGTCAGACTTAGCAGTAGGTACAAAATCTTGGAGCAGAGGAAATACCACGGAGAATTTTACATCACACTTCCCTGCTCCCCAAAAACCCTCCGAAAAAAATGCAAAGCTGGCCCTTCAATACTCAATCTCACCTGCCGCTCCACCTCCTCAGTGATCTGTTTGATTTTAGCTTTACAGTCCTGGGTTAATAAATCCAGTTGATTGTCTATAAACTCCAATCGATCCATTCGTTCTTCTCTCTGTTTCAGGCAATGTACCCTGAAATGAGATTAAAGATCAATCCCAACTTCATCTAAACCAAAATCCTCAGTGTGATGGTCTCAAGAACAGTGGTATTATTTCATTGTACAATGTCCTTAACATTTTATTTTTTGATTTCTTATATTCTTAATGTCCCCCTATCCTCCCTAGTTAATTAAACATCCCGATCAGAAATTGGGGCAGGGGTGTTGTTTTACATCATGGACAACCCATTGATGCATCAAAAAACTTTAAGTAACATTGGCCCCACTTTCTGTACACACCTCTGCTCTGTGGCAGCAACATGCACAGAATCCATGATTCGCCGAAGGGCCTCAGAGATTTGCTTGGCACGGACTGTGTGTTGTTCAAACTTAGTCTTCACTGCTGACTGCGAGATACATTCCTGCAGAAAATATTCAGAAAACAGGAGGACAGATTACACAGGAATCAACTTAAACTCGTAAAGCAAGAACAACTCAGAGGAAATGAACTTAGAGCAGAAGGATTCTTACAGAGTAAAAGACCACATTTATTTAACCAAATGAAATAAGGACCTGATGTATTTATGGAACACAAGGGCCTTCAGTGAAAACTATGAATAAGTCCTATCATTCAGCACAGACTCACCTCAAACCGTCGCTCAAAGTTCTGAAATTCGAACATTCTTGCCTGGAAGCCCTCAGCCAGTGCTCCACCTGTTCACAACACACAAGCAGCATGAACCACATCAATTCTCAGAGACATGCAGAAACTCGGGCATCCTAAACTAAACCAGTAGATGAATGCCGTGAAATAATCCACAACATAAGAGATGCAGCGTCAAAGTCAGACAACCACACTGAAACAGAATTATTTCAGTCTAACAAATGACATTTTTAAATTTTAAAACTCTGCCCAGATCGCACTGCAGTCTGGGTCAAGTTAGCAATTGGTCACGGTGTCTCTGAGTTAGGGAAAGAGTGTCCAAGTCTTGATTTTTACTTGGTGATTTCTGCTAAAGTTTGTGCATGTTGGGAAAGGAATGAACAGGCTTAATTATGTTACCCTCTTCAGTGCAATAGCCAGCCTGCATTTCATTGCTCAGTAGTCCATGAGGCTTTTCTCACAAGACAGCATTCAGATCTCAAAATAATACACAAGATATGGTGACCCCTGTTCAGTTTCACTCCATTCTGCAATCTAGGGGAATTGACCTTGAGATTATGTCAAAGAATTCATTAATGACTGTATTCTAAGTAAATAAAGTAAAGCAAAATACTGTAGATAATGGAGACCTGAAATAAAACAATTAAGTACAAGAGAAACTCAGCTGATCTTGCAACATCTGTGGAAAGAGACAAACAATTAAGTCCGATATGACTCGTCTTCAGAGGGATAAAAATGTAGGGTAAAACTCAGCCAGGGAATGGGGAAAATAAAGAATAGAATAACTGTGTGACTCTTTCTAACAGACAGACATTATTGGCTAAATGGCCTCCTTTCAGCGGTGGGATTTTACAGGTCAGGAATTTTGCTTATTTAACCAGGGTTAGTATATGTAGCAATGCTGTTCGCTTCCTTCATACCTCCTTCTGGCATCCCCTGTGCTTTCTGGATGCGAGCATTCAAAACCTCTTTGGCCGATACAAAGAATATGCGATCTGTGGCCTGAGCCCGATTCACTACTCCCAATTCGTCCACCAGGAAACTGGTGCAGCGATCCATATGCTGCCGGCGCACCTGTCATCATGGAAAGAGGTGCTGCATGATTAACATTCTACTCAAACAATGCTCAGTCACAGAGTGAGGAAAATAAAAAGCATATTCATGAGCCAGTGTTGATAAATACCCTAGTTATCACTATAATGATTGAAGTTGCACTGCAGAGTGTGCATACTGTCCAGTGTTAGTCACACACAGTGACAATAAGCACAGCATTGCTTGAAACATGAGTCTCCTCCGTCATTCCCTTGGCAGATTGTCAGTCATGCCTGCCGATTGCTCTGGAAAGGAGCTAACAGCACAACATTTTTATGCCAGGGCAAGCACTTCAGCAAAGATAGGATTATTCGCCTTGGAATAGAAAAGTTTAAGAGAAACTAAAGTTGAGAATCGAGGGTTTTGGAGAAGCTGCCTTCAGTGGCAGAAAGTCTGATAATTTAGATTTATGAAATTGGTGAAAGAACCAGATGCAAAAGGATTTTTTTTTAAAACCCATTGAATTCTTGTGATCTTAAATGCACTACTCTAATGGGTGGTGTAAGAAAATTAAATAATAACTTACAAAAGGTAATTCGATAAATATTTATAAAGGACAAACTTGAAAGGGCGTGGGCACAGAGCAGCAGGAAAATGGGACTAACCGCATAGCTTTCAAACAGGGGCTCCAGATACAATGGGCTGAATGGAAGATTCTATGATTCAGTGGCTCCAACAGGAGCCAGTTTCACAATGCAGCAGATGAAGCTAAGTCTCCAACCTTTCTTCCCTACACCCACCAGGACTATGACCTCATGGTGTGCTCAGAGCCTCAGACAGCAAATCAAAGAGCTGTACCCGGTGCGGCTTTCTCTACATTGGGGAAACCAAGCGGAGGCTTGGGGACCGCTTTGCAGAACACCTCCGCTCAGTTCGCAACAAACAACTGCACCTCCCAGTCGCAAACCATTTCCACTCCCCCCCCCATTCTCTTGATGACATGTCCATCATGGGCCTCCTGCACTGCCACAATGATGCCACCCGAAGGTTGCAGGAACAGCAACTCATATTCCGCCTGGGAACCCTGCAGCCATATGGTATCAATGTGGACTTCACCAGTTTCAAAATCTCCCCTTCCCCCACTGCATCCCTAAACCAGCCCAGTTCATCCCCTCCCCCCACTGCACCACACAACCAGCCCAGCTCTTCCCCCCCACCCACTGCATCCCAAAACCAGTCCAACCTGTCTCTGCCTCCCTAACCGGTTCTTCCTCTCACCCATCCCTTCCTCCCACCCCAAGCCGCACCCCCAGCTACCTACTAACCTCATCCCACCTGCTTGACCTGTCCGTCTTCCCTGGACTGACCTATCCCCTCCCTACCTCCCCACCCACACCTTCTCCACCTATCTTCTTTACTCTCCATCTTCGGTCCGCCTCCCCCTCTCTCCCTATTTATTCCAGTTCCCTCCCCCCATCCCCCTCTCTGATGAAAGGTCTAGGCCCGAAACGTCAGCTTTTGTGCTCCTGAGATGCTGCTTGGCCTGCTGTGTTCATCCAGCCTCACATTTTATTATCTTGGAATCTCCAGCATCTGCAGTTCCCATTATCTCAAATCAAAGAGCTGATTGTTTTGGAGTATAGCTCACCTCCTCCATGTACTCAGGTTCTGATGCAGATGCATCCCAGCGGTTATTGAGGATAAAAATGTTGGGTTGTGACAATCGTTCGTTGACTTTGTGAAAGAACTGCTTCTCCTGAAAAAGAAGTCAAGGAGATAAATTTTACTTCTGAACTCAACCAGTTATTGATGTCTGCCCACACGTCAGTGCCTTGATAACTCAGCGCCTGCAGTACACAACTGAGTCTCGCACATTTTTAATAAGTGACAAAATGTCTTCCTTAGTCTTGCCTGTACACGATAGTGTCTTGTTCACTCACCGTTTGCATTAATGTTGACTCAGAGTTTGCCACCAACACAAAAACATCAGCATCTAGGCAAAATTTATCAATCCAGCTGTCCAGCTCTGTGGTTACATCAATCCCAGGACTGGGAGAAACAGAGAGAAAGAGTATCCATTAAAATATTGAGGGACAAAACAGGGTGCAGGCATTCACAAGATATGGGGCAGGGAGCTGGTAAATACCCAGCACGGGACTAGGAATTCCAGTGACTACAGAGCACAGGAGAGATGTCTCAGTGACTACAGGGATATTGAATTGAGGGATTTCCACCCCCCGCCCCTCCAAGTACATCCTTTCATACCTGTCCATTAACACCAGATCATCTCGCAACAAAGCACATTTCATCTTTGGCCACATGACAGACACGAGACTACCTGCAGTGAGTTGTTGATCCTGGTGAAGCGCATGAGCCAAATGATTCACAGTCTATAAAAGACACAAGAAACAACTGAACAAGTACTTTTTAAAATAACATAATTAATTCCACAGATCTACTGTTCTTTCTATCTCCACAGTACCTTGCAATGCAAGCTTCAACAGGGACTGCTGATAATTCACCCATTTCCCCACTCCATATGATCATACCATGAGTGTCAACTAATGTCTAACCTTGATGTTTCGTTTCTCCTCAGATCCATCTGTGAGCAGATAAGCCTCATTCCCATCTGAGCCTTCCACACGTAGGAAACAGTTGGTGGTGTGACCAATTCCAGAAGGCAAAACTTTGTCCCACAGCATAGCATTTATCACACTACTTTTCCCATTGCTAGTCCTGTAAACAAAATGCAATTAGTCCAGAACAAACTAGCAGTGTAGAATGGCCAGGAGCTTGGAATTTCCACAACAAATCATTCTTGACTTTATCAAACAGTAGAGTAGGGTTGATAGGCCAAATAGCTTGCTCCTGCTTCTATTTCTCACAATCATAGAGTCATACAGCCCAGAAACAGACTCTTATGATTTTAAGATCAGAGATAATGAGAACTGCAGATGCTGGAGAATACGAGATAACAAAGGATGGAGCTACTTGAACACAGCAGCCAAGCAGCATCTCAGGAGCACAAAAGCTCATTTCAGGCCCAGACCCTTCATCAGAAAGTCTGGGATAGCATAAACACTGATAAACCTGCAATGCAATTAGCACCATCTTTTGCTGGCAGTGTATATGACCTACCTGCCAAAAAATGCTACTTTCATGTGACGCCGTGCCAGTACTTCACTGATCCCTCCAACCTTTGAGAGATAACCTGTCACCTCCAGCACCTGCTCCTCTGTGGTGACGGGATCCAGCTCTCCATTCTGATGTGTCTCTATGCAATCGCAAACAAGAACAGAGATTAAGCTATGGCATCTCAGTTTCTGGAATTCTGGAAAGCAGTCAGGTCCCATGCTGCGCTCATGTTTAGAAACGAAGGCAGTTGCTGTGACAATTGGAGGAATAATTGCATGTGCTTGAATGGACACACTGGATGGGCACAGAGAGCCGCACAATCCCTAGTCACTGATACACTGAAGTGTGATACAGGCTATTCCATGTGACTGCACTGCTATCCACCACCATGTAATCCAGATAATCTGGGGCATGAGATTTAGCTAGAGTGATAACTTTTGAACTAGCTGAAGTGGAGGTCATAATCAGTACAGGTCTTCGGGAGGGAGGTTCTTACTGTGCTGTTTCCCTAAGGTAACAGATAAAATCCTGAGTGTAACTGCCACATTCCCATGTGAAGAGACTACATTGCACTTGTGTCCACAACATATATTTATGAGCTCACTGCCTCCCCATTCAGCAAAAATCACTACCTACCTTTGAGAAATGCAGCACTCTCCTTGATGTAGGCTGTTAGCTGTTCAAAGATTCCATTGATTTTCTTTTTAGCCGTAACAAAGTGTTTGAGTGGGGAAGCATTAACTTCTGCCATCAGACGTTTATCTTTCTTACCAACTGCAACTGGGTGTGAGCGGGAGAACATCAGGGACATGGCACTGAAGTAATGAGAGAGAGAGAGAAAACATCAAACTCACTCAGAACCCAGAAATGGATTGGCTGTACATGGGGCTTGGGGGTGGTGAAGGGGTAAGAAAGCAGGGATCAGAGTCCAAGGGAGGCAGAGGCAGAGAGGATGTCAGTGCCCTACTGTAGAGGGCTGGGTGGGGGTTAACAAACTCTAGAATGAGACTGGATGGGACGGGGCTATTACCTTAAGGACAAGACGAGGAGGGGACGGTGGCGTGCGCCGTGACACAGACAGGGCGGGCAGAGTGAAGTGTTTGATACGCGATGAGTCGCAGGGAAAGGTGTCCTGCGTCCAGCGTTGGACTTCGGAAGCCTCTCAGCTGAGGCCGGGGCCTCTGGTCCAAGCCTTACGCGGGGCTCAGTTACTGCTCCGGGCGGCGGAGGACAGTGACCTTGCGACACTGCTTGGTCCTCCGACTCGGTCACGCACTCCCCCTCCGCCCCACCCCGATGTCGGCCTCTGCCTGAATCGTTCCATCGAGGATCACACTTACATTTGAATCGCTGTCGCCGGGACCTTGCCTACTCCACGGCCGCTGCAATGGGTCTGCAGCCGCCACCGCCGCCGCTCCTGCTCCCGGGAATCCCGACAGCCTGCGTCATTAACCCGCGACTGCCGCTCGTCATTAACCTGCGACAATCTGCTTCCGTTACCAGGGAAACAGGTATCGGACGGAATGGAACTTCACTGTGGAAAGTTGTGTCCCGCAATGGCATAAAGACAAAATACTGAGGGAGCTGAAAATCTAAAATAACAGAAACGTTTAGCCTATCTATGAAGAGAACCTTAAAGAATTGGTGGGTTTTTTGTAGTAAAAAAATCAGTTTTGTGGAATGATCACCAACCTGAAACTTCATCTGTTTCTGTCTAAAGATGCAGACAGACATGCTGAATATTTCCAAAATTTTATTTGCAAACCGCTTTTCATTGCCACTAGACGTGTTAAAGCATTTTATAGTCAGTGACGTTGCTGGAATGTAGGAAAAGCTGCAATAGAGTCAAATCAAAGGCATCCCATTTGCATGTGTTTGGCCCAGTATCCCTCTAAACCTTTTCTATTCATGTATCTGTGGAAATGACTTTAAATGTTGTAACTGTATCTGCATCTCCCACTTCCTTTGGCAGTTCTTTCCATGTACAACGCACACTCTGTGTGAAAAAAATGCCTCAGGTGATAGGCAGTAGAGAGCCTTAATGCTTTATACAGTCTCAAGACATAGCAAGTTATGTTTGATTTGGCCTCGACTGCAGTCTTGTGTCCAATTTAATGGATGCAACAGTTCTCCCATCTGCCAGGTGGAAAATCCAGTGAGACCCTTTTTTTTGGGTAGGTGTGCCAGCACATAGGTGGGCAACAGCAGGCCTACCCCAGCATCATAGACCCTTACAGCTGCTGGCCACTGATTGGTCAATAAGTTTCATTGACTGGTTGTGCTACCAGTACTACACCCACTGGTGAAGCAGAATTGTCAATGAACACAGATGGTGGGAAGGGGGAAAATACCATGGGATGGGGGTTTAACCACAAGGGCATGGGATTGGCTGTTAGCTATTTGGCCCCTTAATCAGGCACTCATGCCTCGCGCAAATTCCGTATGGGTTCCTGATACAGTTTGCTTTTCAGGCCTCCTGCATTTTGACTCTTGGTCTGTCGTTGAGTGGGCTGTTTAAAAATCTCACTTGGCAGCAGGGCATGAATACCATCTACATATGCCTTCCCACCTTGGATTAATTGGGCAGAGACGGAAAGGCAGCCAGGTCCCCACCCATCACTTGATTAAGTGTTTCCCCCGTCCCTGTTCTCAAACACATCACAGAAGAGGGTTTAAATTTCACACAAAGTCTTGAGCCAACTATACTGGCATCTGTGAAGCTGAGAAACTCGGGAAGAGGGCAAGGTGATTCATCAACTTGGCACATTTAGCTAAACCTGGTTGTAGATGCTTCAGAGATTGTAGGAACTGCAGCTGCTGGAGAACCTGAGATAACAAGGTGCAGAACTGGCTGAACGCAACAGGCCAAGCAGCATCAGAGGAGCAGGAAAGCTGATGTTTCGGGTCTAGACCCTTCTTAGGAATTGTAGATGCTTCAGTCCGTCTTTCATTTTCTATGCCAGGCTCTGTCATCAATACGGATGGGAATGCTTATGGAGCCACACAGTTCTATTGGCTAATTGTTCACCACCAATCATGACTGAATGGCTGGACAGCAGAACATTGATCTGATCCGTTAGTTGTGAATTAAAACGTTAGAAGCCAGAAGTCGGTCACTCAATCTCTTGAAGCTTAGATCCTAGCTGATCCACAACCTCAACTCACTTTCCTGCTAATCTCGATCTAATTTCCTTCACAATCTTCTGAGTAAAGAAATTTCTATTGTGCTCAATTCTGAATGTCCATCCCTTTATCTGTTTTTGTTTCTGATTTCCAGCACCCACAGTTCTTTTTTTTTAAGACTCTTTAACTATCTAGGTTCTCCACTCAGGTAAAACAGTCAATATTTACGCTATCAACCCCACTTATATTCTACTCAACCTTCCCTCATAAACTAACATTTGCACTGTAGTTGAGTTACTCCAGTAACTAATTGAGCAGAGACAGGCAGCACGGTGACTCAGTGGTTGGCACTGCTGGCTTACAATGCCAGACACCCAGGTTTCATTTCAGCTTTGGGTAAATGACTATGGAATTTGCACATTCTCCCTGTTTGTGTGTGGGGTTTCCTCCCACAGTCCAAAGATGTGCAAGTTAGGTGGATTGGCAGTGCTAAATTGTCCACAGTGTCCAGAGATGTGTAGGTTAGGTGGGTTAGCCATAGTAAATGCAAGGATATGGGAATATGGCTGGGCTTCGGTGTGATCCTGTTTGGCAGATTGATGCAGACTTGATGGGCGAGCAGCCCAACTTCGCACTTTACAGATTCTGAGATCCTCACCGTTTCCACAAATTGCAATTGAAATTGGCCAGTACCCTCCTACAACTTACATGAAATATTGTATCAGCAAAGAAAACAGAAAATGTTTGATCATAATTTATGTTTTTTACTTTGACAGTTCAAAAATCAAAGGGCTACAGATTCTGTATGCTCTCAAATCTTACTTTCTATGTTTTCCCTCTGTATATCTTCCTATTGAGAGCTTAATAGTTCTGATCAACCTTTATGGAACTCTATGAACTGTTAAATGTTCAATGTGCAAATTTCAGAATATAGACAGTTTCTGATACTTGTGGATACACAGCCCCACCCTCCATCAGAACAAGTTACGAGACGCAAAGTTTATCAAAAAATACTGCCTATGTTTTTCAGCCCATCTCCAGATCTGGAATGAGAAGGCTATGCTCTGTGAAAGCCAAATACATCAGAGTAGAAAGTTAATAATAACCTGAAAAAGACAAAAAAAAACTTCTGAAAATTAGCCGCAGGAGTTGGGAAGAAGAGAGAAGTGCCTTAAACATTAATGATCCTTAAATATTTGACAGTGTTCATATGAATCCCAAGATTGAGCCCTGGTCTGTCACCATTCCTCCATTAATCTAATTTTATATCTCTGAACATGTTAGGATATTATTAAATTGGAAAGGGTTCAGAAAGGTTTTACCACGGTGTTGTCAGGACTGGAGGGTTTGAGTTATTAGGTCAAGCTGGCAGTTTTTTCACCAGAATGTAGGAGGTTGAAAGGTGACCATATTGAGTTTTATAAAATCATGAGGCGAATAGATAAGGTGAATAGCAAAGGTCTTTTCCCTAGGGTGGAATAGTTCAAAACTAGAGAGCATTTTCTAACGTTAGAAGAGAAAGATTGAAAAAGCAACTTTTTCCACACAGAAGGTGGTTTGTGTGTGGAATGTGTGTGAACTGCCAGAGGAAATGGTAAGTGCAGGTACAGTTACAATATTTAAAAGACATTTGGATTGGTACATGAATAGGAAAGGTTTAGATGAATATGGGTCAAATGCAAGCAAGTGGGACTAGTTTAATTTAGGAAACTGGTCGGCATGGATAAGTTGGAATGAAGGGTCTGGTTCTGTGCTTTATGACTCTATAATGGTAGTCTGAAGGGCATTTGCAGTATTGCCAATACTATTCAGTCACACTGTGGGTTCAATGCATGCAGTCAGAGTTGGAAGCACAGCAGGGAGATGTTTGTATTTCTTGGGACATGATGGTTCAACTCTCTTCTTGACACATTCTGAGACAAAAAAATTTGGTCTTTATAATGAGAAATGTTGGGGACAAAATCCCAAAAAGGGCAGTGACAGTTTGTGTGTTTCCAATTACCATAAATGCCACCTAGGTTGGAGATCTACTAATAAAAATAAAGTGAAATCTGTAGCAGCATATATGAAATGCTCAATTTATTCTCAATCTGTGTTAATACTGAGACACGCTCCTCAGCTTTGTTCTCCAAGGCGTGAATACTGAAAGCTTCCAGTGAGCATCCAACTAGCAGGAGTCAGGACTCTCTTAAAGGCAGGAGTAGCCCTCAGCCAACTCCTTATCCTTTCTCCTAGCCCTTCTAAACTTCATTGCTCAAGTAAATTCCTTCCCTTTAAGCTCTTTCAGTGGTACTGTATTTTCAGACCTTTGAAGAAATTTCTCCTCAATTCTGTCATTACCACTTAGTTCCAATTTTGAAATTCCTACAACCAGTCAGGACAACCAGACCGTGATTCACAACTCAATCTCCTCTCCCTCCCTTCTTACAAAGCTTATTGATTGAACTTTCTGAGTTTTTCCATTTTTAACTTGCTTCTTTTGCAAAGGGAACTGGCATTTCTGTTCCACATGAGAGAGTATTGGCAGATAATTAAACCAATACTGACAAATCAATCCTGCCCCAAACCACAAAACATGCATGTACATACCCAGTGGGTTTAGCCTGACACAGGGCAGAGATTCGGTCACAGTAACCTCTCTGTTACCCTGGCTGTGAAGGGATGGGAGTACTTTGAACTCCAGGATTCAAAAAGAGCCAGAGCCCGATTTACACAGGAAGTTACTGTATCCAACCATTTCAAGCTAAAATGGAATTGAATAGCCAGATGCCTTCAGCATTTAGCTTTCATGGGGTCTGCATAATATGCAATGGGGTAGCACCGTAACTTTAAAAGCTGTGGATTACTTATTGTTCCATTATTAAAGAGAGGGGGCTGTGCTTTATCTTTAGAACCTACAAGTTAGATACATGTTGTTTTGGACTTGACTAAAACTCAACCTAACTTCACAACTGACACAGTTGCACCTGGTGTAACTATCTCTTTATACTAAGCACTTGGGGAATTCTATAAACCATTATATACAAAGTAGGAATATGGGCCATCCTTGCTGCAATATTCTGAGAAAGGTCAAACTGCGGTATGTCACAAACAGTCTGTAACAGTTTCTGCTGCATGCATTCAAATTGTAAGCACTTTAATTAAGGGTCAACAAAAGAGACAGCGATATATCTTGTGCCTCTGGTGGTTGGAAGACCCTCGTGGTAATGGGTCAATCGCCCTGGATGCATGAGGGCCCAGCCCTTCCGAGGAGCCTGGATGGAACAATTATACCTGATGAACCTGCAGCCACCTCCCTGCAAGAGACATAACAACCTTCAGTATAACAGCAATGGTTTGCTGTGTCAGAGTAAAGGCTAAACACATAATGATCCAATCATAATTAAATTCAGAGCTCTTTTGTTTTTCAGAGCACTGCTTATAAACAGGATACTGAAACATCATAAGAAATCTACTGGTTATATATAGTCTGTGCAGGGGCATACACAGTCTGACCTGTTATACCTATTGTTAGTGCTGGGCCACTCAGTCCTGTTATACTCAAAGACCTGTGTCAGCGCGCTTCACAAACCCCAAAGTAAAACTGAGTCTTGTCTTTGTCTGTAGCCTACTGAACAGATAAAGTCTCAGTTATCTTAGGAGGCTGGGGAAAGGTGTATTTGGGAACCACAAACCATTCAATCACAAAACAAAAAAGGTAGGAAAATAAATATTTAACATTTAACATGAACGAAGACCAGGCTACAAAGATGGGTTTGATATATACCGTCCTCTCCACAACACACAGAAAAAAAGCTGGATATTGATAACAGTTGGGAATTAACATTGGTTGGAAGGAGTGGGGAGCTGGGACTCATGAGCTGGGTGCTGAAGCCTGGCTACAGGACTGAGGTGTTTCCAATAATACTGCTTTAAACTAGACACACTGATTCAATCTGGTGGAGAATTGCTGTTCCCCCTAAAGGTGTCAGAGCAGGACCAGGAGTATTTGACAGTGATCTCTAACTCCGTTTCCCACCTCACCTGTGACAAAGACAAATGTTGGAGGAGTTTAAAACAGACTCAAAGTGTGGAACTACTGTATATCTACCCCAAATGCAAGCCTAACATCATAAACTCAAAATTATTTCGTCCTGTTCAGCGCGAAATCAGCAAATATCGGAAGTTATAATTGGTTCCCCCTGTGAGGCCACTTTGATTGAGAAAAATCCCATGGAATGAATGTGAGAAATGATAAAACAGGCCAGGTACTGGTATTGCTTTCCTTCAAAAATTCCTTGTATTTATGGTTCACAAATTGCACCCTATTGTAAAGTGTAACTCAGGGCTTTTGATCTTATAGCTTTTTCAGTCCTTAATATTAATCGTCAGTTCCTGAATAAGGGTTGATCGAGTAAACAGCGAGAGCAGAGAAAGACACAGACTGGCAGATAGAGAAATATTGTGACATAGAAACTGACTCTGACAGAGAATACAGACAGACAGAGGTGGGCGGAGGTGTTTTCTGATCTTATCAGGAAAGCATAAATTGGGTTCTTAGCAATCCAGAGTTTAACAGCATAGTTACTATTGTAATGAAATAAATATTTCATTTTTTTGCATTCCTTAGAATCCAACTTGTCTTGTCAACAACCCTGCTGTCTTAGCAGACTAACTGACTTACATCCATCTGGACTCTTAGTGTGAATGGCAAATGAGGCAACCACATGAATGAGTGATAAGTGCAGAGTGGGCGGATAAAGAGTCTTGTTTTTAGAATTTACGGGAAAATTTGCAACTAAATCAAACACTTAAGGTAAACAAGCTGCATACATTGGGATCGGTAACATTGTCCATGGTTGAGATAGTTGGAGGACATTCTGAGATCATATTAGGTTGACACTAAAAATCAAAACTGGTTTCAAGAATTCTGGTTCAAACTGTCCTGGCAGTGAGAATCTCACAAGTCTTATTGTAAGTAAATACATAAACATTCAGCAATACCCTATTGTCAACAACACATTATAACTGGCAAATTATTAGAAAAAATCTCATGGATGTTTCTAGACACATCCTTACCTTCCCCCTCAGTTTAAAGACCACCATTAGTTGAACTATCTGACCTCAGTCTACATTGGCTGTTAATAGTTAGAATGATCATGCATCCACTGAGTTGGAACATTCCACAGCGCAAACATAACTTTAGAAACATGCAAGATCAGAATAAAGAGGAAGAATAAATTTACCAAATTCTGAGAGCTTTGGGGTCTCCACTCAGCAAACTGCAGTATTCATATCACAGCCATGTGTCGATTCAGTACAAGTTCCAGTAGGATAGGTCATGAAACCCACTCTGCTTTGGAGTACTGAGTAAACCAGATAGGCTCAATCCCAAACATCAGTCATACAACTTACCTGATAGTCAACTCCAACTTTGTTCAGTGCAATGTTTACAGTAAAAGTAGAAGCATCATGATGTGGCATTAAAGATGGCTGTTCATCAGGTTTATATCTAACTACAAAGGCCAGGTCAAAGAGAGCCTGTAAGAAAGAAAAGGGGTGTGAAGCAGTACCATGCAGCATCCATTACAGAGCAGACACTGAGGAGAGAGCACCAAACCCCATCTTACAAAGTCCTGTCGTCCCCAGGCATTGACTTCATCTAGGCCTTGAGCTACCTCCATTGTCATGACAACCTAGGCCTGGTACTTTTCCTGCATACAGCAGCAGCAAGGCCTCAGATTTCTCCTTCATTGCAGGCAAATCCTCCTGCTGCATTCCAGCGAGACTGAATCAGTTTTACCTCATAATCAACTCCTGCCCTGTTTAGAGCTACGTTAATAGTGAAGGTTGAGGCATCATGGTGGGGTTCAAGCGAGGGCTGCTCCTCGGGTTTGTATCTCACTACAAAGTTCAGAAACGAGAACGCCTGGGAGGCAGAAATTTAACATGGAAGAAATAAAACCAGCATTAGTAACCATGGCGATAAAAGTCAAAGTTGTTACAGTTTATAATCATTTTAGATGCTCATTTTAGTCCCTGCTCCTATTGGATTTTATCCCTAATTTATTAAAGTAAAAGTTTATTACTAAGTAGAATAACTTGACAATTAGTTTCTTTTCCTGTGTTACTTTTACAGTTTCTTTCTAGACATCACTGCCTCTTGTGCGGAGTTGCACAGATACTGCTGCTTCTGCGATGACACCAAAGGGGTCATGCTTCAGACAAAGAAGATATTATGAAGTTATTCAACAGTGGTAACATGAGAGCAAAGTTCAGTCTGATCTCAGACTTTTCCACACACAAACACTTTCTATCGATAGTAACAGGGCAGGGATCAGGAACAGGAGCTCCAATCTCTCATGGGCATACAGCGTGTTGTGATCAGTGAATTCCCGGTTACTATCTAAGCTACAGGGTATCCCAAGAAAATTCCCTGATCTGCTGTGAGAAAAATCAAAGGCAAATTTTTTAAAAATGTGTTAAAAGCTATTGGAAACAGCAAAGAGCTTTTTAATTGGTTGGAACAGTTGGCCTGATGGCCATTATGATAAAACTTCCAGGAATATGCCCAAGCAGTTTTGTCAACATTGACTGTGGAAAGGTTTGCTGCAAAGTGTTTCATTTCATGCTTGAACCTTAGGTTTCAAACACCAAGCCTTGATCAGATCTTAACATTTGCACTGCTGATGAGGAAACTGTTAAGCTGAAGTATTTCCATATCTGCTGCTATATTGTCCTAATTTTAAGCAATTATAGAGAGGGTGAGAAATTACTCTAAATGTATTCAACAGTTTTAGTGTCTTTGTTTCCAAATCATTTTCTCAAGTACCAAACATCTAGGTAGAATCAACAGGAACTTAAATTCTGGTCCCTGCATGAATAAACTCAACATATTATTCATTCAAAAGTTACATTTACCGTGCTGTAGCAGAGGCAGCAGCCTCTTCAGTGAATCAATGAAGCCATATCGCCGCTCTGTCCGCATCACCTGGAAACTTGGTTTGTGAAATGTAATTTATCTAGACTTGGTCTGCTCTTAGTTCTCAACAACATGCTGCTTCTTGACAAAACATATCAATTCTCACATGTATGTTGATCACATGCATCTTTTACCATTGTCTCTTGAAATTCCCCCAATGCCTCCAATTGTACAGATCCTTTGTCAACGTACTGTATGGGATGAGTAGAAAGTCTCTGCAACTAAATATTAGACAGACCAAAGACATTTTCCGTTCCTGCCACAAACACAGTTCCCTAGGCACCGAATCCACTTTTCCCGGCTACTCTGCAGGGAGGTACAGTCTTTTTGCAACTTTAGCTTTCTGATTCTGAGCAGAGCTTCTGATCCCATATTTATTTTGTGACCAAGATTGTCTGCTTATGTTTGTGACATCAGCCATCCCTGCTTCAGCTCATCAGCCACTGAAAACCTCACCCCTGCTTTTATTCCCTCCCAACTTGACTGTTCCAACATTCTTCTGACAAGCCTCCCCTCTTTCCTTTTCCATAACCTTAAGTACCTCTAAAACTCTGCTACCCTCATCAAGACTGGGACAAGGTTTAACCGTCACCTCTATTCTCACTAATCTTGAATGACTCAGGTTTAAGATAAATATGTTACAATTTTAATCTTTATTTTAAGATCCCTCCAGTTCCTCATCCCTCCTTATCTCTGTAAACCTCTCTGAGGTCTCTGCGCTTGCAACTCTGGTCTGTTAGGCATTCCCTATTATAAAGGCTTAGCTAACACAGACTATCTCAATCTTTTGACTGCTATTGCCTGCAGAATTGTCAGTCTCAGGGTGTGATTAAAATTGACCCATTTTCCTGGTAATACTGGGTTTTAATTGGATATTAATGCATTATGTACTCTAGTAGAGTGAAAGGAAACAACTAACCAATCACAGAATGGACTGGAGAATGCAGCACTGGACAGCTGGACTGACCTTGGTGTAATAGCCTGGGTAGATCTTTTCTGTTAAAGGTGCAATATATTCTCTTAAAAACTTCTGCCATTCTTTCTCATATCCAATCTGATTCATGTGAATATCAATTGTTGGCACATTTTCATATCCACCCTGAATACGTGTGTCCTGAGATAGAAATGGAAAAATCATTTAGAAAATGTGTTCAGATACACAGAAGTAATACTTGATCTTTGATCTTTAGCATTCTCACCTTATTGTCTCCAGTTGACCACTGTCCATAATGCTCCATCTCCTCAACAATGTCATCACAGGCTCGTTCAGTGAAAATAGGGAACCAGTATACATCTGGACAAGGCTGTAAAACAACACCAACATGTATCAAATACATGGTTTAGAATCTACCACATGGCCCAATTGCCTGTACAGCAGGCAATTATTGTGTGTTGGACTATGTCAATCAATGTTCATGAAACTGGATTATCTCAAAATCTGTCACATGATCATACCTAACACATATACCAACATGGAAGTTTATCGCTCTGCAGCACTTATAGATGTCATGTGCTTATATGCACATCTCACAGTGACCCCTACCAGATTTCACACTGGAATGCAAGCACTACTTTTATCGTTATATACAACGACTACACATTACCCTGTTGACACTATTGTCACATGTGACCATTGCACATGACAATTACACTCAATTTTAAAAACAAGACCTTCTAGAAACATCAAAAATAGAACCATTTGATCACTTATTATGATTCAATATGATCAAGCCTGATCTTCCAACTCAGTACCCTGTTCCTGCTTTGTCCCCATAACCTTTGATCCCTTTAGCCCTAATAATTTTATTTATCTGAATGTTGAAAACATTTCAATTTTTGGCCTCAACTGCATTGTGTGCAGAGCAAACAGCAGGCTCACCAGGCCCTAGGTGGAGAAATTTCTCATCTCAGTCCTAAATAGCCTACCCATATCCTTAAACCATGACCCCCAATTTTGGGGTCTGCAGTAATCGAGAACATCCTAACTGTGTTTGTTCTGTTCCCTGAACCACCAAGAGTTGATCTATTCCAGCTTCACTTGCTGATCTCAATACACGGTCAGAAGATAGCTGGGGGTGAAAATGGATTTCATTGCACACACTTCTCCCAAAGACACAATGCATTGTGGCAACATCAGTTGCCAGATTCTAACGCAGACTGGATCAGGATGACTATGTAAGTACTCAGATGTTGGTCAGTAGCCCACGCATTCATTCATATAGCAGATCTTTACCTGTAGAAGGATCTTGTTTTCCATTATTGAGCTGTAGTTCTCATGAATGTACTTATCTTCCCAATCCTGTAACACAAACAAAGGAAAATGGATGGAATGCCATTCATACCTGTTGTGCTGTGTTGTGTCTTTGCAGGCCTTTCACTCTCTTTAGTCAATATGTCAGAGCAAATAACTTGGACTCTTAACACAGCTATTCTGAATTATTAGTCAGAGATCAATTAAATAAACAGAGAAAAGGAGATAGTCCTTATTTTGATTCAACTTCATTTGGTATTTTAAAAGGAAAGTGCACAAATATTTCAGTAATTACAGCACAAATATTTGAGTAATGAACTGGAATATATTGCTTCTTTCTTTCGACCCTGCTGTTCCAGGGGCCTTGAGTGACACCAGGAACTCTTCCACAATTCGATGCTTTGCTCAACATTGAAGCAGACAGGAACTCTGGGATCACAAGATTTTGGGTTCAGTCTCATGCTATACGGTGAATCACACAAAACATAAATGAGTTCAGTCCCATTACTGTATCTCAGGTTTAGAGGTCTAACTCCCACCTCCCCCACTCTCTGCATTTTAGGTGTACCTGTGGGTTTTCAGAGATCTGCCACAGGTCATTGTGCAGGTGATCAGTATGATAATTTGCCAGGGAGAGAATGCGTCCAAATTCATGCCTGTTGGTGATGTACATGAAGATTCCCTACAGCAAAAAAAAACCGCACAGATTAATCCTGATACTCAGGTGTATGTGCGCGCGTTTGTGTGCGTGTGTGCGCGCATGATCACAACTTCTAATTCCTGCCAAGAGGCTCCATTTCCTATGCATAATCTCTGAGGAAGATGCTCTGGTGAGCTACTCACTTGTTGGGGAGCAGCACACTCACCTGTTCCCTAATATTGTGACAGAAAGCCATGTCTGTGTCCAAGCTGCCAGCATGGTAGAGATCTTTCTCAGTCAGGACTAACTGAAGCAAAGTGCCTTGGATTAGGTATACACTGGAGATGTATGGAACATTCCAGAGGCCACTGCACAGAAACAGAGCACATTAGTACCTGAAAGTAATTTAAATCTTTGGCAAATTATGCAGATCACTGTCTTTCCTGGGAACTATGAATGTCAATTCCCAATGACAACTCCTATTTGCTGCCCTTCAGCCTAACTGGTGCCTCTTTAACAGATTGCTGCAAATTGTATCCACATTGTTCCACTGGGAAACCATTCTATTTCCCCACTGCCAAGTATCAGGAAAACTATCATCTGCAGGTCAATCCATTTTTTAAATTCATGACCTGTGGCTGTCACTGATAAGACTAATATTTAATCAAGAAAAAACAGTGGTGAGTCACCTTCTCAAACTGCTGCACTCATGTACTGTATGTACACCCACTATATTGTTAGGGAAGGATTCTCGAGGTTTTATCCCAATGATGAAGAAACAGCCATGTCAAATGATTCTCTGAAATGTTGATTTAAGTCCAGTCATGAAAGAGAATCTTTCACCCCCAGCCTAATGGTTCAATAAGAAGCAAATTTAAAGTGAATCTGAACCCAGCTGTGAATGAGCCAAAGTGGATCCAATCCTGCTATGAAGATCAAAATTGGAAGGAAACTGGATTTCATCCAAATTCAACTAAAATAGTCCACTGTGGAGTGAATCCAGAGTAGAACCAACCTATCTATAATTGTCCAAAGGGAAGGGAGTTTGCAATGGATCCACAACACATATTGCCCACTGATCATAGAATCCCTACAGTGTGGAAACATGCCCTTCAGCCCAACAAGTCCACACCAAACCTCACAGCATTCCATCCAGACCCATCCCCCCTATAACCCACCTAATCTACACCTCCCTGAACACTTTGAGCAATTTAGCATGGCCAATCCACCTAGCCTGCACATCTTTGGACTGTGGGAGGAAACCAGAGCACCCAGAGGAAACCCACACAGACACAGGGAGAATGTGCAAACTCCTCACAGACAGTCGCCCGAGGGTGGAATCAAACCCGGGTCCCTGGTGCTGTGAGGCTGCGCTGCTAACCACTGAGCCACCGTGCCGCCTTATAGCTAGAAGTGATCAGCAACACACCAACAATTTTGTTCTCAGTAAGCTCCAAAGAAAACTGATGCTGGAATTCTACTTTTGAAGTGAGTTTGCGAAAAGCGTTTGTTCAGATTGGGGTGTCAGAGTCTGTGTGGCAACATGTGCAATAGATTGTTGCCCTTTGCATTTTTCAACTCGATGAGAGTGAAATGCTCCCCAAAAATATAATTACACCTATCTAATAGCACTACTGCAACGATTCATGTGGAGATCAGATACAGGGCTTCTCGGTATATTAAGGTACTTCTGCCTATTCGGGAGGTGATTGACAATATCATAATGTTTGAGAATGAAAGTGTTTTTAAGGTTGATACTTACATTCTGTGTTGCTGAACAATATCTACATAATCCTCTGATCGGGCATAATATCCATCAACATCAAGTGCCCCCCAGAAGTTAGACCACAGCTTCCTGTGGCGACTGATTAGAGGTGCCAGTATCGGTCTGCAAGGATCAAGATATTTGATGACATTTATTATAAAGGTTAGAGCCATTCTAAACTCAAAAAAAGCATTACAATTCTTCAGTGCTTACTATAAGTAAGCTTCCATATCTGAAGGAATGTGGCTCTGAATTCCATTTCTACACTTAAACCAAATTCTTATTCTTTTTGCCTGGTTTACCAGCAGCTCAGGTTATCATAATTAACATCAACCCCCAAAGTACTGTGGCATAATATCATACTTCTCATCCACTGAGTATTTTGTAAGCCTCTGAAAGGTTACTTTCCATTAATATTTTCCTTAAGGGCTTCTCATCAATGACCTTCCACTTGGATCAAAGAAATAATTAAAATTAATCAACAAGGTTGTTCACAAGAGTTTGAGATGCGATAATGCACAAATGCAAATCATTGTGAAATAATACTGTTCTGTATTAAATAATCCAATTGACACAGAGAGTGCCCATCACATTTTGTCGTTTACAGTAGCTAACTCCTGAATGTCTGCAATCTTAAGTGACTTCACATTCCTTTCCAAGGACTTAATTACTTCATGTTTTCCTGGCTCTCAGTTCATGGAGTATTACTTGGCTGAAAGATTTAAAACAGCTCTCTCTCCATTGTAGCTCCTTTCCACTTTTCTAGTCCTTTGCTTCCCTTTGTAGCTCCCGTCCTCACGTTGCAGCTTCACTCACCTACAGCCCTAAGGCCCTCACCCTCACCAACTCCCTCATCCCCTGCACAACAGCTGAGTTTCCCAGGCTGCAGCCTCATTAGCCTTGCTTTCTTGCCCTCCAATAGTTTCTGGCCTCACCAGCCTCTCTTTTCTGACTCTCTCCACCCCCCCATTTACTGGATGTAAGTTTGCTCACTGAGCTGGAAGGTTCATTTTCAGACCTTTCGTCACCATTCTAGGTAACATCATCAGTGAGCCTCCGGTGAAGCGCTGGTGTTATGTCCCGCTTTCTATTTATGAGTTTAGGTTTCCTTGGGTTGGTGATGTCACTTCCTGTGTTGATGTCATTTCCTGTTCTTTTTCTCAGAGGGTGGCAGATGGGCTCCAAATCAATGTGTTTGTTGATGGAGTTCCGGTTGGAATGCCATGCTTCTAGGAATTCTCGTGCGTGTCTCTGTTTGGCTTGTCCTAGGATGGATGTGTTGTCCCAATCAAAGTGGTGTCCTTCCTCATCTGTATGTAAGGATACTAGTGATAGTGGGTCATGTTGTTTTGTGGCTAGTTGATGTTCATGTATCCTGGTGGCTAGCTTTCTGCCCGTTTGTCCAATGTAGTGTTTGTCACAGTTCTTGCAAGGTATTTTGTAAATTACGTTCGTAAATGATGTACAAAATACCTTGCAAGAACTGTGACAAACACTACATTGGACAAACGGGCAGAAAGCTAGCCACCAGGATACATGAACATCAACTAGCCACAAAAAGACATGACCCACTATCACTAGTATCCTTACATACAGATGCGGAAGGACACCACTTTGATTGGGACAACACATCCATCCTAGGACAAGCCAAACAGAGACACGCACGAGAATTCCTAGAAGCATGGCATTCCAACCGGAACTCCATCAACAAACACACTAATTTGGAGACCATCTACCACCCTCTGAGAAAAAGAATAGGAAATGACATCACCAACACAGAAAATGACATCAACACAGGAACTGACATCACCAACCCAAGGAAACCTAAACACATAAATAGAAAGCGGGACATAACACTAGTGCTTCACTGGAGGCTCACTGATGATGTTATCTAGAATGGTGACGAAACATCTGAAAATGAACCTTCCAGCTCAGCGAGCAAACTTACATCCAGAACCTCAACCTGAGCTACAAATCTTCTCAAAACTCGCTACACCCCATTTACCCCATCTGCAATGGCCAGCTTCATTTCATCCAGCCTCTGAAGCCTTGCCCACTGCTGCCTTTCACTTTCCCTGTGCTGTTCCTGTTACAGGCTGCCTCTCTCCTGCTTATCAGTAGCAACCAGGCATCATCAGTGAAAAAGCTCCTCAGGATTTTTAACAGTTTCATGCATGGAAGTGACTTCTCTGCTGTTGGTGGTCCCCATTATGATACTTTAAAGGGATTGTGGGTGCTTGTGCTGATTTTGCCTGCTGCCTTTGAGTATTTTGAGTCCAGCTATAATGAACTGAGTTGTTCGATATCTTTCTGCTCAATAGTCACATTGGGCAGATTTGGGCAAGTCTTGATGCATTGCAGATCTCTTAGATGTAGGAGATTATAGGTCTGGCAACCCAGAAGGAACATTACCCTCAAATAAATAGGGAAGAACACTTAAGTATTGCAATAAGGGAAACTCTCCTTCATTCAATTATGGCTGGTCTGGTTGATACATCTGGTATTGTTGATATGATCATGTACAAGGAACCAAAGATATCATTAGCTGGTCATTTGTTTTGATTTATATTTCCTGTTGAGAGTGTGACAAACTGGATTTTTGGTGAATGCCCCAGGTCATTTTTAGTACCATCAATGGGAGGAGGTTGAACCAGGCTGTTTGATCTGTCCACCCAATGTTCTTGTTTGATGTAGCTTAACACATTGAGTTTGTGCTGCTAAGCACCGAGACAGGTGGCAAAGATGGACACCACAGCCTGTTCTGAGGATGTCATACTGCTACGACAACGCTTGCTCTGCCAGGATGCATTTGCACATAATGATGTCATCGTGCAAGTGCTGATAAATAAAACACCTTTGCCCATTTGTGAATGCGTCATGAAACATGTGGGTGAACAACAGCCTCAAGTTCACTCAGTCTATGGTTCTGCACACATTTTTCCAAGAATTATAAACAGTCTTTTCTCCCATTTCTGGTGGATTGCTTACCTCCTTCTGTTTTGCATGGTTTCATTTGATTGCATTTCTTCCTACTATAATCCTCTACTCACAGTGGAACACTGGGGACTTTCTGTCCTGCCATGTTGAAATGATATTCCATATAGTTAACGTCAGTGAGCTGATGCTGAGGAGTTTAATGCAATTCAGCAGTGTGTTTAAACGACCAGAATCACCTTTGTTCCTGGTGCCTACTGTTCCATTACTTTGCAGTGACATAGCACCACAAAGAAGTGTTTCTGTAAATGAACCATCTCTGCTTCACCTTGTGGGGTGTTGACAGAAAATGTAGCCTTAACTCTTATCTCTCGCCCATCCTTCCCAACCAAATTTCAACTGGAAAGTAACAGATAAAGAGGTGGGTCTGTCAGGTGCTTTTTCTGACCTGTTCTGTTCAATGAGGAGTTTCAGGATGTCAGGATTCAGCAGTACAACTTCAACGTCAACACTGAAGTAATAATCACATGTCACATCTTGCCGGCACAGGTCACTGTGGTCAGAAGAATTAAACTGTAGATTTTGCAAACAGCAATTCTAATGCAAACAGTCAGAATTTTCATACAGAGGCACCAGAACATACTCCTATGTATTGTATTCTTATCAGTGAAAACAATTTATATTTGTACACGTTAATGTAGTAGAATATTCCACGGTACCTCACAGGTGCATAATCCGATTAAATCTGACAGTGCACCAGAGGATAGGTGATGAAAGCCTTATAAAATTAATAGTTTTAATGAGCATCTTAAATAAAAAGTAGAGGTGGAAAGATTTAGGGATGCAATTCTAGAGTTTAGACCTTAAACGCCTGAAAGGATGGTCACAAATAGTGGAGAAAAGGGTGTGAAGAATGCATGAGATTCATGGTTGAACACAAGTATATAAATGTGTATAGATACATTAATGTGCATCTGCAAGGGTACACACATATATTGTGAAAGAGTAATGCATTTACTTCATGTACACAATCCATTAACATATCAATGCAAGGAAATAGCTAATAGAAATAATTAAAAACCTTGATTAAAGAACCACATTCTCATTTTTCTATGCAGAGTTGAGAGAAAGATTTTTCATAAAGATTTGCACTTCTAAGCATATTTCATGATTTCAAGATGTTACAAAAAGTAATCATTTTTCTAATGGTGGAAACAGCAGTCAATGGCATGGTCTCAGAAGCAGCCATGTAATAATGGCTAGCTTATGTGTTTTACTGATATTGAGCATAATTTTTCTAGCAGTGGAGGTGGTAAAAGATATGACGTGAAAGGGAAATAGTGGGGCAACTTTACATAGAGCCAAACTCAATGTCTTTTGCGCCCTCAGCAACGAAGTGCTGGGTAAGATGGTCAAATGAGGACAGCAATTAAAGTCCTTAAGTGGTCAATTAATGGCCTCAACCAATCACCTCCCTGATTGCCTGCCTTCCCTGCCAGACCAGAAAAGTGTCTTAATTTCCTGACGGGACACCATCTTGACCCACCTATTAGATTGGGGTGGGAGCTTCTAATTGCTTCAGTCTGAAGGTAATCAGAGGCATGAATGGTGAGTATGAGAGGTAGCCTTTGAAAGTCACACCCATGCCCCTCCGTCTAACCCCTCTGAACCCACCTGAACCTGTGAACCGCACGTCACGACGAGGAATTATAATGTGACCACCCTTCTCACCTCTAGATCCCCCAAGGTCTCGGCTAGCAATCTTTGAGATCCAGAAGCTACACACCCAATATGGGAAAATTTGACCTACTGGTTAAGGGGCAAATATTGGTACAGTCTACTAAGAAATTCTTTGATCTTAAAAAGATCCTACAAAGCTGCTTTGATGTTTCCTTGAGAAGGTAGACAGGACCTCATTATATCTCATCTGAGAACAGATATCCTCAAACCAGAGTGCACTTGAGTGGGTCAATATGGATTATGTGGTCAAGTCCCAGAGACGTAGTTCGAATCCCCAGTTAAACGAAAAGGGCTATCAACAGCAGACATGATGCAATATCAGTGGACAACATGAGACTCCATTTCTAATTAATGCTCTTTGTTACTCACATGCCCATGTTGCGAGCATCTGCATTGGCAATCTCCTCATCTGGTCCAACTACTTTCACATTCTGGTACTTGTCTCCATGTTCCTCCACAAACTGCCACGCATGCTGCTCATGGTGGTTTTGCTGTTAATATAGAGAAAGAGGGAGTCTCTAAGTATAACATTGCCAAATCAGACAGTCGCACTTCATCCTCTGTACTCAACTTCCTTTAGCACTGGCACTATCTGATAACATATCAATCAATATATCACTAGTCCTTTTTAGGAAGCATTGAATAAACAAAGGAGTGATTTAGAATTTTCCCAACTGATCAGCAAGGCAAGGATTCCAACAGCAAAATAAATTATAGATAGCAGGATGGACACTCACTGTATTGTGAATGAAGATTTGGAGTTGTTTCTTTGGATAATTCAAATTCACTAAACGCTCAAAGAAATCCTCTACAAAGGGTGTCGGCTGCTCAATGAAGATTCCAATGAACACAGTAGGGAATTCACTGTCCTAAACATGAGAAAAACAAGCTCACTCACCAGTTTGCAAAATGATCAATGAATCAGGATTGCAGATTTGAGAACGCTATTCATTCTCAGGTATATCTCATGACTGGGGGTACACGGAGAGATCTCAAATTTATTAGCTCAAGCCACTGGGCCGAGGAGATTTAATACTGCAAGTCACACTGCACCTGTAAACATCAATACTGCCTGTCCCAGCTTACACAGCTGGTATCAAATGAAGAATTTGGACCAGAGTCACTCACCTTCTTTTCTGCTAAACTTATTGTGTTTTTATCACATTCTGTGCAGCCAGTTTCAAAGGTCCAGACCTTTGGAATGTAGTTCCCCATATAGTTCAGCTGCATCTTAAAAGTGAAGAATTCAAACAGTTAGAATAATTTGGTAGAAACAAGAAATGTTTCCTCTAGTTGATAGACTTGAACTAGGTGGCACAATTTAAAAATAAGGGGCATAACACCTAGGTGCAAGGTGAAGTTTTTTTACTCAGGTGGTTGTGAGCCTTTGGAATTCTCTAACCTAGAGGTCTGTGGAGGCTTAGTCTGAGTATGTTAAAAGAGAAACTTTAAGATTTGTGATTACGTGTGTCATGCAGGGTTTTGGAAATAGGATAAGGAAACAGCATTGAAGTGTTCAGCTGTGATTGTTTTGAATGGTGGGGCAGGCTTGATGGGCTGAATGGCCTATTTCTTTTCCTATGTGTGCTAGTGAGTGGGTGAAAGAGGTAGAAGAAGCAAGTTTAAGAGACAGGGGCTAGAAACAGAATCAATGAAAGTGAGACAGGTAGAGACGGGTTTGTGAACAGCATCAGAGAATGTGACATAGTCAGAGCAAATGAGCAAGAAAATTAGTTCAGGGAATACATAATTATATTTAAGGACAATGTGGAACTGGAATACAAAATTGTTTGGACTCTGGTTTGAAAAGGTTTTGAAGGAACATGTAACTTCTGAGTGTCATGTTCAGCAGTAATTACTGAGTCAAATTTTAATGTGCACTGTTAGCCACCTACAGTTTTGTTGGAAATCAAGTGATTTTGGAAAGAAGACGAGCAAAGCTTTAAAGACAGTTAAGAGATCAGCTGAATTTCTAGACAAACTTGGTTTGGAAGAGATAGAACCAAAGTGCTAGAGGCTGACTAGTTCATCGTTTGAACTAAAGTTGCTGTTTCAGTGCACAGGTTGGAGTGTCAGTTGAAATAACAAACCTCCAAAAAGCTGGCAGCAAAAAAAAAATTCTCTCCCTCACCTGAAAAAGAAGAAACTTTACAGCAGGATAACTGCACAAAAGTCTCTCAGTGAAATACCTTCCCTGGGGGCCCCGAGAAATTTCCAGAAACAAATATGCTGAACCTCGTCTTAAACTCTGAAAGCTGACTTATTTCTATTCAAAGTCCTAACTCTAAGGCTATTCTCATCAAAGTGAAATTGAAGTTTATTTCAAATAAACAAGTTATTTTTTAACTTTATTGAAGAAACTGGTTGATAGTCTCTTTTGTGCTTGATAATAGAAAGGAGAAAAACATTCATCATTTTGGTAAGTGAGATGTACGCTTCTACTATATTTTGTGGAGCAGATTCTTTTCATTCATGGGATGTGGGTGTAGCTGCCTGGGCCAGCATTTATTGCCCATCTCTAATTTCAAGAGGGCAGTCAACCATACTTCTGTGGCTCTGGAGTCACCTGGCAGCTGGGACTAGTTTAGCTTTGGACTATAGTTGGTATCGACTGGTTGGACCAAAGGGTCTTTTTCTCTGCTGTATGACTCTATGTATGCAAGACCAAGGAAAGATGGCAATTTGCTCTTCTCAAAGACGTCACCTGGGTCTCTGGATTATTACCGCTTGGCTTGATGACCAATGCACTGGAGAAAAATTGAGACAGTGACTACGAAAGAAAGTGTGGGGAACTGGCATAAAGATAGAAAGTGAATGAATGAAAGAGTGAATGACTGGCAGAGAAAGTGACAGAACGAAATGGTAGAGTAACGGATGAGTAACTAAGCGTTAAGAGAGCAATTGTCTCAGTAGGAAAGGAACATTGTGAATGAATATGACAGCAATGATACCCAGGCAAATTAATGGTAAAGTCATGTACAGAATTACATATATGTGCATGCAGGAGGCCATTCAGCCAATCATGCAGCTGACGGCTTTTTGAAAAATCAAACAATTTATTGCCACATCCCTGCTCTTTTCCCAAGTTCCTAGTTAACATCGTTATAAGATGTCTAACTGAAACAGAAAATGCTGAAAATACTCAGGTCTGTAACATCTGTGAAAAGAGAAACAAAGTTAACATTTCACATCAAAGACCTTCCATCAAGCCAAAATATTAATTCTATCCCCATCTTAAATGGTGTGAGACATGAGATCTAAGAAACAACTGCACACTACAATGTAGATGTTAGAATCTCACTAGATGATCTGAATAACATTCTTGTTCTGTAATAAACTTGGGATTGTGACAGCAGGGCCACACCTACCTTTGTGGGACCATTTCCATGGATGATGACTGGCAATGAATTATACTCTATGTTTCGTGCTCTTACTCGCTTATCTTCAAACTTCAGAACCACTTCATCTGGCAATCAGAGAGAAACCAGCAAAAGATAGACTGTGTTAGCACAGTTAAATCTGTTGACTTTTGCTCTTAATTCTATTTACTTCCCCTGAAGTTAGTTTGTCAAACCTCCTCTAAGAATGAGACCATAAATACCAGATTGTATGTGCAACATATCTAATATAAAGTTCTGGAAACATTCAGAAATTACTGTCTGAGGAGAGATTTCCCACTATGCGTTCCTGCTTGTAGCTCTCTGTACACTGTAGGGAAAGAAGATGGGATGTTCATTGTCCAGTGATGGTTGCAATCACAGCCTTCACTGGCAGCCAGCATAAAGGAAGTTCCCAATTTCCATTGTATCAGTGATAATGGGAACTGCAGATGCTGGAGAATCCAAGATAACAAAGTGTGAAGCTAGATGAACACAGCAGGCCAAGCAGCATCTCAGGAGCACAAAAGCTGACGTTTCGGGCCTAGACCCTTCATCAGAGGCTCTGATGAAGGGTCTAGGCCCGAAACGTCAGCTTTTGTGCTCCTGAGATGCTGCTGGGCCTGCTGTGTTCATCCAGCCCCACACTTTGTTATCCCAATTTCCATTGACTGCTTTAGCCAGAATTCAGTTGGTAATCAGTAACCAGCATGAGGACAGCTCTGCCTAGATTGATAACTTCACTGACCAGGTTAACCTTTATTCTAGCATCTTAAACAACCACAACTGATAGGAGGTCATGCCCCAAGCACACACACCTGATGATCTTTATGAACAAGAGGTCACATTTCTATGGAACTGGCCTTGAATATTAGGTGAGTTGATGATTGTACACATATTCTTTTCTTCTTTATTCTTTCATTGGATATGGACATCGCTGGCAAGACAGCATTTGCTGCCCCCTGTCCTTAAATGGGCTCTTTAACTTGAATCAAGGGGCTTGCTAGGTGCTTTCAAGCACATAGCTCTGGAGTCATATTGGCCAGACTAGGTAAGGATGGCACATTTCCTTTTCTAAAGACATTAGTGAACTTGGTGGGCTTTTATAACAATCAATGTTGACAGTCATCATCAACATCTCTAAGACTAGATTTAACTTCCAGTTTTCAGTGTAATTGAATAAATTGAATTTGAATTCCACAAGCTGACATTGGGGAATTTTAAATCATGTTCCCAAGCATTCGCCTGGACTTCTGGATTATTCATCCACTGACATTACCACTACTCCATTGTTTGCCTAAGTTTTCATAGCTGCTTTATGCTTGGATTCTTGATTGGATGCTTTGTTGTGTGACTCCTGACTATGATTCAGAAGAGCAGAAAACACAGAGGCCTGTGCAGGATCCAAACCCGAACATACCAAGTGCTCCATTTAAATTCTGGAATATCCGACATTTGTGGTCCAAGGTAATATTCAAACTTGCCTGGAAAAAGAAGTGGAAACAAGGCAAATGTGAACAGGACAATCTCACTGCATGAATAATTAGAGCATTGTTGGTTACAATGGGCAGAATGTTGTGCTGCTTCTAGGAGTGGGAAGTGAGGTCCATGGGGGAAACTTAATTTTGCAGGAGGCTAAAATTCAGAATTCTAATGGAGGGGTAAACTTTTGCAATTAAGTACACAGAATTTTAAGGTGTGTTGAGCTTCCCAACAATAAAGGTCTGGAAGCCCTTTTGCATGCTTTTGCATCTCACACATGCCTATTAAAGGCTAACTCACCAGAGGCTTCCTCTGCCAGTTAATTTCTCCACAAGCAAGCAATATTTGATTTACAAATTCCTACTACATGACAGAGGTGTGCTCTAGATAATCTCATCATCTTCAAGAGTATTAGAGTAACCAGCCATTATTTTGTCCTTTTTGCGGAGTGTTTGTCTATTCCATGTCTTGATTGAGATTGGGTGATGGTTATCTAGGTTGCACAGTGCATAGAAGATGATAAAGGAAAGCAGAATGGAGTGTAACAAACAAGGGGCAAGGAGGCTGGCCAAACTGGGCAAGTATATCTGTCAGAGTGTGGGAGGTTCACCATTACCTGGGAAGGGTCATAGGCAAACATGAATGGTGCAACTACAGGTGGGAGTGGTTTCACAGACAGGGCTGGTGGTTGACGAAGGGTACTGGGCCTAAAGGTACTATCAGTTGTGTCAATGCTGGGGTCCTGGAGATTAATTTATAGATACAGGGGAGTGACTGGGAAAGTGACGGAGATAGGGGGAATTGGGACTTGTGAGGGTGAGAATTCCCAGCTCATGGAAAAGAGGCAGATGGTCACGTGAGGAGGGTCTCTAAAGGTAAAGCAGTAGGTGGTTTCAATCCTGCAAAGGTTTAGGATGGGCATGGGGAAGATGATAGCTATTGTCTCAGGAAGTGGTTGGGGAGCGAGATAGAAAGAAAGAGAGAGAGAGAGAGAGAGAGAGACAAAGAAAGAGCAGGTATGTGGATGGCTATTGTAATGGGTCCAGTGTAACAGGAGGAACATGAAGTGTGAGAGAGGGGAGGTCTACCCTAACATGGGGTACAATAAGTTCAAGAATAATAGGTGGAACAGGAGGAGAGTAATACGCAGTGAAACTTCTGAAGTGAAAATGACGCAGACCATTTCACCCTTCTCTAGCTCAGAGCAGAGTTCCTCATCAATAATGCATAGTTGAATTGAACGCAGGGATTTGCAGATTGGAGGAGTTACTGTAGAGTTCTGGGTGGTAACTGAAAGGAAATCCTTGTTATAATAGGTCAACTGCATGAGAACCAGGCTCAGATGTATTCACCTCTCTACGGTGAAGGCCTCATATACGGCAACTCTATCACTCCATGATTCAGGACCCTCATGACATTGAAATCTCAGCAAGGTCAGGAACTACAATGAAATTTGAAATGAGGGGCATTCTCTATAGTCGAAGGCAGGCAAGAAGTGAGAACAGCAAAGGAATTAGTCAATAGATTGAATCCTGCCATTTGTTTACATCTATCCTTCTATGCTTAACTGAGGATGGGTCATGTGAATCCTGCACTACTATTTGCTCTGGTAAAGTGAGGCATCCCTGAACATGGGATCATTTTCTGCTGTGTCTATGACATCTCTGGGTAATAGTTTTGGAGGATGGGGTGCAACAAAGGCAGGATTAGTGCTTCTGGTCAATAGCTGTCCAGGTACCCTTTAAGTCAGGCAACGGATCCTTCAACTCAGTGGTAACTCAGGGTCAAGGATTCATCTCTGCTCTACTGTAAGATTCACCAAGCTATTTATACACTCATCTGTAATAAATTGAGATTTGCATAATCACTTAAGAAATGTCAACGTGCTAAGTGGAAATGACGGTCACTTCTCACCTGACACTGAACTTAGACAACATAATGGAAGATTCCGCCCTATGTTACTAAATAATACATTACCACAGTGTTCCACTATTGCCCACTGATGGCTATACTCTTTTAATGTTCCTTACCCTCTTCTTCGGATCCAGATATATTTTTGTGTAAAAGAGTTGATCATCATGCTTGTCCTCTAGATCCCAGGGTTCCACAAGTTCATAAATATTCGGAGCAAAGCCAATAAATCCTGAAATTCCCCAAAAGGATAATGAAGTTACCGCAATGTAATCCTGATCCTATTTCTACAGGGCATTGGAATATAGGTAGTACAGAACTGAATTAAAGGTGTACACTGTGACCAATTTCTTCTTCTCTTGAGGAAATACATGCTGTCATTGGAGGTGATTCCAAGAAGGTTCAGTTGGGTGACCATGGGTATAGGGGGACAGTCTTATGATGACAGATTAATCGCTTGGGCCTGCACCCAATGGTGTTTAGAAGAACAAGAAGTGACTTTATTGAAATGCGTAAGATTCTTAGGAGGGTTGACAGGATAGATGTGGGAAGGTTGTTTTCACTTGTGAGGAGATCTGGAAACGGAGGGCACCATCTCCAATTATGTTGCTGACTTAGGACAGAAGTGAAGAGAGATTTCTTCTTTGAGGCTATCTAAATCAATCTGTGGATTGTTTCACCACAGAGGGTATGGATTATTGAGTATATTCAAGGTGAAGATAGGCAGATTTCTAATCAGTAAGGAAATTGAGGATTGTATGGATATGGCAGGCAAGGGAAGTTGATGTTTCCCAGATCTGCTATGATTACGCTGAATGATGGAGCAGGCTTGATGGGCTGAGTGGCGCACTTCTATTCTTATGGTCTTATGGCACATGATGAAAGTTCAATACTCCACTGAACTTTGTACATGAACATAGTTGGCAAATGAAGACAAGCTATTTGTATTGATCTCAATTCTACTTTATTCAGTGTGCACTTAGTACAGATTATTGGACAATTCTCATTGGGTAGAATGTGGGAACGGTAGGAGTAGCAATTTTGATGTTTCATTTTAACCTGCACAACATTGCCTGTTTCCAGTCATCTTAGACCTTCTGATTAAACGGTTAGTTAAGCTTTTCTCACTTTTAGATTCTGTTTACTCCAATGCCATCCTTTATGGATACCCATGTTCTGCTTCTCTTTGAGTTGTAACCACCTATCCCATTGCACCCTTTAACTTGCTAACTGAATTTTGTGCTCCTTTAGAAGATCAGGTTGGTGACTCCGGGTACAGAGCGATTATCTCATGAAGAGAGGTTAATAGCTTGGGCCTGCACTTAATGGTGTTTACTCATTTCTCATTCTTCTAGAACAAAAAATTACAGCACAGGACAGGTCCTTTAGCCTTCCAAGCCTGCACCAACATACTGTCAGCCACAACTCAAACCCCCTACTCTTCCAGGGACTGTATCCCTCTATTTCCATTCTATTCATGTATTTGTCAAGACACCCTTTAAAAGTCACTATTGTATCTGCTTCCACTACCTCCACCAGCAGTGAATTCCAGGCATCCACCTTCCTCTGTGTAAATAAAAAACACTTGGCTCGTACATCACCTTTTCTAGTGAGACTAGTGGGAGGATTTTGCACAGAGATTATTGTTCCAATTTCTCAAAGTCTTTTTGCAAAACCTATTGTCTTTCCTGCCTTGGAGGAATAATAGGAGGGCAGAATACCGGGTCAATGGAAAGATTCTTGGTAGTGTAGATGTGCAGAGGGATCTTGGTGTCCTTGTACATAGATCCCTGAAAGTTGCCACCCAGGTTGATAGTGCTGTTAAGAAGGCTTTACGGTGTTTTAGGTTTTATTGGTAGAGGAACTGAGTTCCGGAGCCGTGATGTCATGCTGCAACTGTACAAAACGCTAGTGCAGCCTCATTTGGAATATTGCGTGCAGTTCTGGTCACCCCATTACAGGAAGGATGTGGAAGCATTGGAAAAGGTGCAGAGGAGATTTACCAGGATGTTGCCTGGTCTGGAGTGCAGGCCGTATGAAGAAAGGCTGAGGGACTTTGGTCTGTTCTCATTGGAGAGAAGGTGGCTAAGAGGGGATTTAATAGAGACATGCAAGATGATCAGAGGATTAGATAGGGTGGACAGTGAGAGTCTTTTTCTGAGGATGATGACTTCAGCTTGTACAAGGGGGCATAGATACAAATTGAGGGGTGATAGATTTAAGGCAGATGCCAGAGGCAGATTCTTTACTCAGAGCGGTAAGGGCGTGGAACACCCTGCCTGCCAATGTAGTTAACTCAGCCGCATTAGGGGCATTTAAACAGTCCTTGGATAAGCATATGGATAATGATGGGATGATGTAGGGATGATGTCGGCGCAACATCGAGGGCTGAAGGGCCTGTTCTGCACTGTATTGTTCTATGTTCTATGTTCTATATAAACAACCACATGAACACCTATTTGAAGATAGATACAAATGAATGGAGGCACCAGTATAAATATAAACACATAAATGCTTTCACACATATACATCTTCATGTACACACTTTCATACAACTGCAAGTTATTATATGGAAACATAGCATTATACACAAGCTGCTTTACATGCAAATAAAAGTAAAACACTGTGAAAGTTGCAGATCTGAAATAAAAACAGAACGTAATGGAGAAACTCGGCAGGTCTGATAGCATCTGTGGAGAGAAAAAGTGGGTTAATGTTTTGAGTCCAATATGACTTCTTTCTGTAAGAACTGGATCGAAAGAATAGTCATGTGTGACTCAATGTTAACTCTATTTCTGCGTCCTCAGATGCTATTGAGCTATCCAACACTCTCTGCTTTACACACAGACATAAATCCAAGCATTCACTGTGCCCGTTACGCTCAGAGGATGAACTTTGTGCAATGCAAACAAGGAAACTCACCTCCGGAATTGAGGAATCGTTTGCCCTCCCTTACATGAGGGTACTGGGCTTCAAGATTGTGATTGGGCCAAATAAAAGCCTCAGCAGCAAAGACCACATTGTGCTTAGCCTGATGAAACTTCTTTAGTAATTCTTCAGGCCCTGAAGCAAATATCACATCATAGCTGAAAAACATTACAAGATTAGGTAGTGGAAGGAAGGAGTGCTTGAATTTAAACAGCACCACTGTTGGAACTCAGGATGTTTCTCATGGGTTTTGAAGCACAGGCTCTATTGTAATTTAAGAATGCTGGCAGCCAATTTGCATGCATCAAGCTCCCACCAACAGCAAAGTGATATAGAACTGTTAATTTGTTCTAATGGTGTTGTTGACGGATAAATATTGTCTAGGACATGGTGAGAAACTCTCCCACTCTTCTTCAGAATAGGACTCTGTGATCTCTTACACTCAGTTGAGAGATCAGATTGTCAAATCTTATGTTGTCAGAACCTCATGACCTATCCCATGCAGGGAGATCTTATACAACTGGAGTGTACCTGTCCACAAACAGAATAACCAGTTCCTTCTCTGTGGCATATGATTTCAAGGCTTGCTTCAGAATCCGTACTTTCTGCCCACCTCCTGAGGATTTTGTCACATCTCCACCTGTCCACTCCTCACCGAAACCCAACACCTACAAAATACAAACAGGGACAATTTTAAATATTAAACACCCATGGGATCTAGCAATGCCAAATTGCCTTTGAACGCCCAGTCAGGAATGATCTATGTTACTTATTAGAAGCAGGAACTTGATACTGGGCCAACATCAGCTAAAAAGTGTTCTGACACTGTTGTTTTGGATCTGTTACAAATCATTAGCCAAGGAAGTGGGGTGCCTGAGATTTTTTTAAATTCATAACCTCAGTTTTGGAATATCATTCATTGACATCACCCACATCCAACAAATGAGATGACAAATCAACCAACTGTACCTCTTACGGCGCTTGTGGATTTTCAGCCGCCTGGCTGATTTACTTATTGGTAACACACATTTGACTAGTGTCCTGATAATTAAACCCTGCACCCAGCAGTTTGCACTCCCCTCAAATTTGCTGAACCTAGTATAACCTGGTGTTTAGGGGTTAGGATTTATCCAACAATGATGTCAACAGTCCCAAATACATCCTTTTCCCAAACTTAAATCTCAGAATAATCTAACAGAGTGAACTAACTAATCAGAACCTTAAAAGCTGAGTAAGCAGCTGGGTTGCCAGCAGCATCAGGTTCTAAGAACATTAACTGTCATTAGAAACTTTATAAAAACTTTATCACTGTTTCAGTCCAATCAATCAGGATTTAACTTGCCAGAAGCATTTTGCATTAGAGAGCAACCTTATTGGTCTCTGACACCAGTTGCTTATCGGTTCCCATTGCTATTGTGTTAGTTGATAAATAATTTGTTCCAAATTATATCACCTTCACCGTGTAATTGAAGAAGTTTGCAGATCTCATGAATCGCATAAAGCCATCTGTTTCTTTTGTGGCGACAGTGAAAACCAAGAGATTTTCTGCAGGGAACAACAAAAAGGAGAGTTTGTGGCAGGAGCACAGCAATTCCCAACCTACACCCTCCTCACTGTAATCCACAGTCATGGACTCACAATATATACAGGCCCCACCGCAAACCATGTACACCAACTCAAACCCTACATTCTCCCCACTGTGCAGACCATGATTTTTGTATTTTTGGTTGTTTAAAGAAGAATTGCTGCATTTAAAAAAAAGTAATCTGCCATTTATTGTAAGTCCTGTTTACACAGTTGCTTGTTTAGGCGGTAGTGGAAGATGAGTTTGTAGATGAACTAGAGCCAAGTTTGCATATGAATGTAGCTTTGCCTGGCAACAAGTAGCTGCATGGTCTGTGGGTTAGTGATCAGTTATCAATGACAAAGGTCTTCAGCTTGCCAACAACTATGTGATTGACTCTCAGTTGGCTGAACATTCTTGCTATAAGCTATGACTTAACTGATAAATCAAAGACCTCTGTAAGTGGGAGCCAGTCATTTTGTGCCCCCTGAAAACAGGTGGAAGTATCTGGATAAGGAAGATAAAGAAGCAGTGTGCTGGTCAGGCCAAGAATCATCTCAGCAAATCTTATCGACAGGGGCCATTGAACTGCTACTCCACCATATTTTCTTTACCACTTATATATTCCAGTGTGTGTTGAGAAAAAGGGCAATAATAAGTGAGATGGAGTTTTAACTCAACTGGCATTATAAATAAATGGTTCATAATTTCACTGAATTCCCACATGGAAACAGGCTATTCAGTCCAACAAGTCCACACCGACTCTCTGAAGAGATCCCAACTGGACTCATCCCTGCGACCTGCATTTCCCATGCTAATCCACCTAGCCTGCACATCTTGGTAGGTGGAGTTAAATTTAGATAAATGGGAGGTGCTGCATTTTGGAAAGGCAAATCAGGGCAGGATGTATGTACTTAATGGTAAATCCTGGGAAGTTTTGCTAAATAAAGAGATCTTGGAGTGCAGGTTCATAGTTCCTTGAAAGTGGAGCCGCAGGTAGATTGGAAAATGGAGAAGACATTTGGTTTGGTTGCCTTTATTGGTCAGTGCATTGAGTATAAGAGTTGGGAGGTCATGCTGCGTCTGTACAGGACATTGCTTAGGCTGCTTTTGGAATACTGTGTGAAGTTCTGGTGTCCCTGCAATATGAAGGATGTTGTGAAGCTTGAAAAGGTTGAGAAAATATTTACAAGGAAGTTGCCAGGACTGGAGGGTTTAAACTACAGGTAGAGGCTGAATAGACTGGGACTGTTTTCCCTGGAGTGTCGGAGGCTGAGGGATAACCTTATAGAGGTTTATAAAATCATGAGGGGCATGGATAGGGTAAATAGGCAAGGTTTTTTTTTCCCTGGGATGAGTGAGTCCAAAACTAGAGGGCATAGTTCTAAGGTGACAGGGCAAAGATTTAAAAGGGACCTGAGGGCCAACTTTTTCCACAAGAAGGTGATGCGTTTATAGAATGAGCTGCCAGAGGAGATGGTGGAGGCTGGTACAATTATAACATTTAAAGGGCATCTGGATGGCTGTATGAATGGGAAGGCAAATGGGCCAAATGGGACTAAATTAAATTAGGATATCTGGTCGGCACAGATGAGTTGGACCGAAGGGTCTGTTTCTGCGCTGTATATCTTATTGACCTTAATGACCTAATCCCTTGACAGAATGGGCAAGTTGGCCCTCAGGTCCCTTTTAAATCTAACCTGTACATTTTAGGACTGTGGGAGGAAACTGAAGTATCAGGAAGAAACACACGCAGACATGGGGATAATGTGCAAACTCCACACAGTTGCCGAGGTGGAACTGAACTCTGGTCCCTGCTGCTGACAGGCAGCAGTGCTAACCATTGAGCCACCATGCGGCTGTAATGTTTACTTGTAGTTACAACCAATTTATCTGAAATAGTCATTCTTGTTAAGTACAGAAACCTAGTCTATGCTTTTTGTCAATCTGGGCCTAAAAGAAGATAAATTAAGGAATTCTGCACACTTTCAAGAATCTTTCACTTTGGGCACACTTCTGAGAATGACAGGGCTTGATTTCTAGCATGCTACTCTAGTGAGGCATATCACCACACCACAGGCTCACAACACACACTCCTTCCCAATGGAACCTATAAGCATACACACCCCAGCAAAATCCCGAGAAATTAATTCACGACTTAGGACAATAGAAGTCTCAGTTTAGCATTTATCTGAAAGATGGCACCCCTAACACTGCAGCAAGTGCTCGTTCAGTTCTACACCAGCAGTATCAGCCTGGATTACACACATTTACTGGAAAGAAATTTGAACGTATAATCTTCCACCTCACAGGTAGATATCACACCCTCTGAGCTATTATGAGGCTTAGAAATTTGTAGAGGGACAGACTGATTTGGGATTGATTACAATGATGGACTTGGTGACTGGGGGCCAAACTTGTCGAAAGAGGAGATTGTATTTGTTCATAACAAGTCTAACAAACAGGCATCTCTTGTAATTACATTTTCAATGTATCTTAGACTTAATATTTATACTTCAGGTGGCTGCGAGGCCATCTGAAAATGGCTCAGGGAGTTTAGTCCAGTCAAGATGACTGCCTGTCAACAAAAAGGTACTAATGATGTTAGAATATGATGAGCGGTTTAAGACAGTCAAGTTGGAACATTCAGGATTGACTGACAGGGGCCATGAAGATGTAGGCTAGAGCTATTTAGACCCACTGTAGTCCACTTTTGTGGCAGGACTAAAGCCTGAACTAGCCAAAATGTTGGTCGTAATAAAACCAGACTGGGACAGATGGGAACCATTTACGAGAACTGGTGGAACAGTGTGATCTTATGGACAGACATGCAAGCGAAGGTGAGGACGATACATGTCACTGGAGGGTGACATGCGGCAAAAGCAGAAAAATGACCCACCAAATGTTACTGTTGTGGGAAAGAGGAGCACTGGACTGAGACATGCTGAACTAAACAACGGGAAAAGCGAACTCGGGCAGTGAAAGGCAACTGCCGACTCAGGGTCAACGCCTCCCCTATTAATAGACGGTATCAAGAACATGACAGTCGAGCAGCAGAATGAGATGTTGAATATTATAAAAGACCAGACAGCACCCCTCTCCCTCGCCATACTCCTGAAGGCTCTAATACAATGAGGAGATGGAGTTTGCATCCCTACAAGGACGGACAACCGAGAAATACCAAGAAATCTTTTGGATATCGGAGCAGAATTAACTGTTTACTTCTCTATGGAAAATTACTACCCCTGGATGGGAAAACACAAACAGCACAAGGAGTGGGAGGCGAAAGTCTCACTCTTAACAGAACACATCCAGTGCTCATTGAATTGGGTCTGCGTGAATTAATGACCTCGGTGTGGGTAGGACCGATGGAACAAGCTCTCCTGGGAATGGACATTCTGATCTAGGTAAACTCTTCCTTGCACTTTGACGATGGTAAAGTGACCTGGTTGACAAGATGCATGAAAAAAGGGTTAAGAGACCATCCAATCTGTGCAAAGGATAAGGACTATTGTGGCTTGCTCCAGATGGAACCAGCATCATTCAGTGGAGTTGCCCCTTCATATACCAAACAATACCCCTAGAAGATTTGAAGCTCGGGTTGTGGGTGAAGTTGCAGACTTGCTCGCCGAGCCGGTGGGTTTGGTTGCAAACATTTCGTCACCCTGCCAGGTAACACCGTCAGTGCACCTCCAGTGAAGCATCTGTGTTCTGTCCCGTTATTTATATGCCTCAGTTTGCTGGGGTGGTTGGAATTACTTCTGATTCTGTTTCTCAGTGGTTTGTACACAGGGTCTAATTCAATGTGTTTGTTGATGGATATTCCGGTTGGAATACCAGGCCTCCAGGAATTCCCTAGCACATCTCTGGTTGGCTTGTGTGATTACGGATCTCTTGTCCCAGTCAAATTTGTGTCCCTCATTGTCCGTGTGTATTAAGACAAATAAGACTTGGTTGTGTTTTTTGGTGGCAAGTTGGTTCTCATGTATCCATATCGTCAGTTTTCTTCCAGTCTGGCCTATGTAGTGTTTCCTCATTGTCCTGGCATGGTATTTTGTATATTACACTGGTTTTACTGGTTTTGGGTATGGGATCCTTTATGTTCGTCAGTAGCTGTCGTTGGGTGGTTGTTGGTTTGTGGTTACACTGATACCTAGCGGTCTAAATAGACTTGTGGTCATCTCTTAAACATCCTTGATGTATGGTAGGATGATTAGAGAGCCCGGTTGTATTGTGTCATCCTGTTGTGGTCTGTCACAGAGGTAACAATGAAATGTGCTTTTTGGGTATCCATTCCTTTTGAAGACTCCATAAAGGTGTTCCTGTTTTGCTTTGCATCGTTCCGGGTTGCTGCAATACGTTGTGGCTCATTTAAATAGTGTCCTGATGCAGCTCTGTTTGTGGGCGTTGGGGTGGTTGCTAGTGTAATTGAGTATCTTGTCCATATGTGTCATCTTCCTATATACGCTAGCTGTTCCCTGTTGTTTTTGTATTCTGCCATTACGTCCAGGAAGAGTAGTCAGCTGTTGTTACCTTCTTCTTCAACATGACCAGACTTACTAATCACCCTACTGTACATCAAGCTGTACCAAAATAAAGTTATATCTAAATCTACCACTGGACTCTCATTGGAAAAATATAAGACCTAACATTCTGTCAGAATTAACAGCCACTTAATAATAAGAAGCCATCCCACCCCCACCCTCAACAGCTATTAAAATACTGACACCATCTGTCAATTTTTGTCCTCAAGGCACAGAAATACAAGAGCATGGAGTTACACTAGAATGTATAAAATGATGGTTAGCCAACAATTACTGCACGGAATATTCCAGGTCAACATATTATAGGATAGATGTGATTGCATTAAAGAGAGTGCATAGGAGATTCACCAGGATCGAGGAAAATTGAATCATCTGGAGTGGATTTCCAAAGTGAGCAGCAAAGGTTGGGAGGGGACCTGATAGAGGTATGTAAGACTGTGAGGGGCAGAAATAGGGTAGATAGGAAGGCACATTTTCCACTAAGCAATCAATAACTCAAAGGCATAACTAAAAGACCAAAGGGAGATTTGAGGTGGTTTTTATTCACTGGGAGGGTAGCATGAGTGTGAAATTCAACACTCAGAAGAGTGTTTGAGTTAGAAATTCTGACATTGAGGCAGCACTTAGATATTCAGTAAATTAAGGCAAAGAACTGAGGATGTTGGGAATCTGAAGGAAAGACATCAATTGTTGGAGAAGCTGAACAGTTCTGGCAGCATCTGTGGAGAGAAAGCAGTGTTAACTCTGAGTCCATTGACCCTTCTGCAGAATTGAGTAATGTACTAAAGAAGAGTCACCGGACTGGTTAACTTTGCTTTCCCTCTACAGGTTTTTTTTTATTCATTCACAGGATGAGGGTGACACTGGCTAGGCAGCATTTATTGCCCATCCCTAATTGCCCAGAGAGCAGTTAAGAGTCAACCACATTGCTGTGGGTCTGGTGTCACGTGTAGGCCAGACCAGGGAAGGATGGCAGACCTGCAGAGTTTGTCCAGCAATTTCTATTTTGCTTTTAACATTCACTTGCGTTGCAATAGCCTCCAAGGCTATGAGCCGTAAGCTGGAAAATAGGATTCTAATAGGTTTTTTTCCTGCAGTCAGATTTTTCTCAACTGGTGCAGGCGCAGTGGGCCGAATGGCCTTCTGTGCTGTAAACGTCCATGCGTTTCTCTCTATTACAAATAATTATTCAAAAGATTTAGTATAAATCATGTGTATGTGTAGGGTAGGGCTAGGAGGATGTATGGGGTAGGGCTGGGAGGGTGTGTGGGGTAGGGCTAGGAGTGGTAAGGGACCTTCAAATCTCCGGTTAATCAACTGGTGGAGAAAACATGTTCATGATTTTACTCAGCGCAGAAGTAGAGCTTAAATGAATGAAGCCTTCCACTCCCACCACGTACAATTACCAAATCGCAATACTACCTGAGAGTCTGGAATGAAAACTGAACTAGGGACAAGGGATATATCCAGTGGCTGCAGGAATATAGGGAGTTAAATCTTGGCGATAGAGTTGGAAATGGGCGGAAATCAAATGGGCTCAGAACCAAAACAGAGATTGAGCCACTGACTCCATTACAACTCGGGCCCTCCCATTCCACTCTCCCAGCCTTTTGGGAAACTGCTCACCCCTCCCCCATCTATTTCCACGTCAGCACCTTCACCCACCCCCGAAAAAAACATGACCCCAAACAGTAATTGAACAAAGATTCAGGAGAAAGTAGCCACAGATTCCAGCCCTGATCACTGCACAGTCGCCCCCGATGTTACAGACCCCATTCTCCATATTATTTACTAAACAACTAGGTCACTTTTGTTTGAACGCCCTGGGTCTTTATGCATCCCCTCCTCCGGCATTTAATCCAGCTGGGGCCCCAAGACGCTCCTCTTCAATCACTCATTTACTTAGCCCTTACAACCGCGCTCCCCTTCTCTAAACTCCTCTTACAACCCCCCCCCCATCACCTCCGCCCCACTCTCAATCGACCCCGTTCCTACTCATCCCCACACAGTTGCATCGTGGTTTCCCTGCATCCCAAAAAGCGACGCTTCTCCCGTCTTTACAATGTTTCTCGACAGCACCCCTCCCTCCTTATCTCCCCCATTCCATCCCCCCTCGTCCACTTTCCCATCCCTCTCTCATTTCCCCAACCTTTCATTAACCCTCTTCTACATTTCCCACCATCTTTGCCCCCTCTTCATCTGCTCTATGCCCATTCCACTCTCAACTTACCCTTCCATAACCCCTCAGTCCTATTTTCCCCATATCTTCCTTTTCTCCCCATCCTTTTTCCTATTTACTCCCCTATTCCACTCGTCCCCTCTTCACATCCCCTACACCACTCCCCATCCTATTCCTTTTCCCCTACACCAATCCCCCTCCCACACCCCCCTCACCTCATTTAAATCCCCTCATCCCGCCGTTCCTCTCCCCTCGTCCTCCTCATTCATTTCCCCCATCTGCCCTTTCCACTCTCCCTCAATTCCCCATTCCACTCGCCCTTCTCAACTCCGCTGCCTCTCTCATGTGCCTTTTCCCTCATCCTGTCCTTCTCCGTTTCTCTCTCCATTCTACTCTGCCCCCTGTACCTGAACCTCCGCGCTACTCTTATTTCTCCCCAAAGGATTCCGCCTCCCTCTCTTCCCGCAGTCTTGAAGATACCTTTCGGAACCGGATTTTCCCGAGTTTCACTTTTACAAACGCGAAATTGGGAGGTTAAAATCAGGGCCGGTAGGATCAGAAACAATGAGCAAACTCTTCGAACGCAATCCATTGCTTAATTCTGTATTCTCTCTCTCAATCCTTTCTTCTCGACTTTCCTTTTCAGAGCTTAAACTGGGCCCAGGGCTACAGCATCGCCTTCCATAGGGCAGCGCGTCACTTTAAACAGGCCAGCCCCTCTTCCCAGGCTCTCCCTACTGCCCCTGACTCACGTACACACAGACGGTGCACATACTCAACATAAAGACACACACACACATAGATGGAGCTACTTAATTGGTTCGAATCTTCTGCTGTGTTGCTTTTCCCCATCACTATTCAAAAACCTTTGGATCAGAGCTTGGGAAAATCAATCAGCTTTATTTCTCCCGATCAGTGTCCAGTGATCCCTGGTTTAGAGAGAGAGGACATCAGATAGCTCTTCTGCTCCTCATTGCTGTCTAGTAATCCATAGGTTAGCGAGGAGAAATCATTCCTGCTCCTAACCTCCGTTCAACGATGCCTGGACAAACGGCTCCCTGACCCTGAACACACTTGCCACATTTGGCTTAGGGAAATGGTATGTAACCTGGGGGGTGGGTTAGAGAATGAGGGGAAATCAACCGAGATGCCTGCTGTAGATCACTATCTAGTAAATTTTGATCAAAGGGAGGGGATAGTATCAAACGAGGCTCCTTCCCCTTATCACTGCCAGTGGACTCTCGCTGAAAGTTAGTAACGAATTCTGCCCCAGATCATTAACACTTTCTGCCCCAGATTTCCTTGTGGGAAATCAGCCTAGGTTCGTGTTCCTGATCATCACCAGTGAGTAGGTGGAAGAAGTGTATAGAACTGTTTACAGCAAGAATCATTAAACTTCAGGGGGGATACTAGCAAAAAATACCAGTGTCAATGTGGCTCTTGTCCAGCATTAGCAAATTCCTTCACACCTGACAAAAACCGAAAGGACTGCGGACGTTGTTAGTCAGGAACTAAACAGAAGTTGCTGGAAGAGCTCAGCAGGTGTGGCAGCATCTGTGGAGAGAAGTCAGAAGTTAACGTTTCGGGTCCGGTGACCCTTGCTCAATATTGTTTTTGACTCCTCAGGCCTGGACCTTGTTCATTCGTGAGCGCTAGGGGGCGTGGGCAAGTCTGCGCGGGCCAAAGAAGTGGAATCCCTGGGACGATGTCCTAAGGGGGCGGGACCACGGCGGGGGCGGGCGTTGTCTGAAATGTGGGCGGGATCATAGCGGGGATTCGTGAGGGACGTGAACCGTATTAAGGGCGGAGCCCTGAAGGGCGCGCGGTCATCATTGGAGGGCAGTGTCACTCAGAGGAGCGGTCGGCACTGGAAGGCGGGGTTCTGAAGGAGGGTTAACTGTATTGGGCAGGGTAGTCATGGGGCGGGGCCCGGGTGGGGCATCGTAAGGATGGGGCGGGGCCCAGTGTTCGACTGTGTTCGTATGAGGGCGGTGTCACGAGGTGGCGAGTCAGGATGGGCGTGGCCTTTGCGCTCGGAAGGCTCCCGTTTTCTTTTATGCGGAGGCCGATCCCAAGCTGTCGCAAAGTAAGCTGGAAATATAATGACAGTTCCGGGTAAATCTCACCGATGGCAGAAAATCCGACAGACGGCACTGTCCTGTGAGGGTGACAGGAGCGAGTAGAATCAGAGTAGGAGTAGATATTGGCTGAAAGAGGAATGGATTTTTAACTGACGTGCAAGCAATTAGAGCTGAGAAAGGAAATTCCGACTTTAGAATAGTGAGATGAGAAAGATTGAGAACAGAGCAAGAGAGAAATGCTGGAGGAACAGCTAGAGTGAAATACTGATGCTGACAGAGATAGAAGTGAATTGAGTGGGAGACTCAGGAGGGAGGGAAGGAAAGACAGAGAGAAAAGGAGCAAGGGGATGAGTGAAAGGGGGACAGATGGTGGAACAAAAACAGAGACTGCAATGTACTGGAAGAACGAAAAATTAGGACTCAAAATTACTTGGTGTGGCTGTCAGAGGGCGTGTTTTCTTGTACCAGTTCCAGAGAAGGAATTAAATTGATGTAACTGGATGGGAAGTGGATAATAATGGGAAGATAATACAGAAGGTAAAATGGCAGGATTGACTTCCTAAGTAGTATAATTGGCATATTGTGGAGAAGTTGTGCAATTGAAATTTAAAATAGGAAGACAACAAGTTTTGTGATGTGTTTTTCTCCTGCACTGTTGCCCTCTTCTGAGACCCATTAGAAAAAGAAGTTTTTGGAAGCAGAGAGACTCTGCAGGACGAGTCAGCACTTCAATAAGAAGCTGGAAGACAAAGGACGAAGGGAAGTTTTTAGTGGCCAAAGAATGTGGTTGCAGCAGCGTTTGAAGGGATTACCAATGCTCCTTTCAAGTAGCTGGGCCAGAAGAATGCTGGTGGGCCTAGGTATCCTGTTGATCTTTTACTGGTACCTGGTGTCAGAAAGTGGGTTCAGGTTGTTTCCTGGCTCTGAGGATGCCAAGACAGTGACAGACAGTTGTCTTCAGGTAGAGACCCAACAATGGAAGGCAGCTGTAGAGAACAGCAATGGCCTGATGAGTGTTATTGGTGGAGACAACACAGGACAGTTATCTGGCCCAGCTGTGGTTGGCAATGGTCATTTAGTTGTGGATGCTCTCTCCAATCAGCTTTGGGTAGCATCAGCTCCTGCCTCAGGCCTTGCTGCCATCCACCTGACAGATTATGTGCCGTTGGTGGTTTTGAAATCACTCGGTGTTCGTTCAGTATCTAGAGCTGCACTCATCCACTTTCAGGAGGGACTGGTTCGGTTGTTCCAGTGTGTACAGGTCGGACTATCCCACAAATATCGGGAGTGTATCACTGTTCGTGAGGATGTGATTGTGCATCGGAGCAGGCCCCACCTTATACTGCAGAAGATTCACATTTCCAACCCCAGTGACAGGGCTACAGTCTTTGAAGTCAACAGCAAACCGTCCATTGTTGGAAACAAGTTTTCCTCGAGCCTAGAGAAGCACAATGACCAGGAGTTTCTACTGTTATCGGGGAGAGTTCTGACAGAGGAAAGGGAGACTATTCTAGTGGTGGTGGCCACAGAGAAAATGGCCAACAGGCTGCAGTTAGCAGCAAAGTCTGAATTCACTGAACATGTGGTATCAGTAGTTTACACGCTTCAGTTAGTTGACTTAACAAAGTTGGAAGAATCATTTAGTAAACTGAGAGATGCAGCAAAATCAGAAATGTCTGAGCTGCTGAGAATGGGAGCAGAAGAACTGTATCATGAACATCAGAAAATGTGGGGTGATTTAATAATCTCAGGTAAGCTACTGTGTGCAGTTAAGATTGATCTTCTTTGTGACCCCTCTAATATTTCAATAATGCATTGATGTGTAGGGTCTAGACTCTCTCAGAACAGATGTTGTGTTCCTGGAAATGAGGGACGATATTTATGAGAAAAAAGCCAAGAACCCTTGACCTGACCTGTATTGAGATATCAGTGTATCACACCAGATTCCTCCTCCTGGAATCTTAGTTATATTTATTTTCTGCAGAATTTCACTTCAGTATCCTTAAAGCAGCTTGATGATCTGAAACATTAACACTTTTCAGTTTCTACAGATGCTGACTTGCTAGGTGCTTTCAGCATTCAGTTTTTAAAAAAAATTGTGTCTCCAATCTCTGCAATATTTTGTTTTTGTTTCATCTGGCAATTAATCAGTCTTTCTAGTGTTTTTTTTTTCACTCTTAATCTTGTATGGGATGTGGGTACTGCTGGCAAGGCTGGTGATTGTGGCCGATGCCTAATTCACCTGAACTAATTAGTTCTGTAGAGCATTTCAGAGGGCTTGTTAAAGTCAGCCATATTATTGTGGGTCTGGACCCTTGTGTAGGCCAAACTGGATAAGGACAGCACACTTCCTTCCTTAAGGGACTTTAGTGAATCAGGTGGGTTTTTACAACAATCAACAATGGTCACCATTATACTAACTTTTAAAGTCTGACTGTATTGAATTCCAATATTAAATTCATCATTAGTGAAAATTTAACCCATCTTCCTAGAACATTAGCTTGAGTCTTTGGATTAGTGGTCCAGTGATCATGTGTTTCTGATAAAGACGTTGGAGTTGGGTTTTACCCCCTTTTAGGTCTGTTTAAGGCTGAGATGTATAAACTTGTGATAGACAAGGAAATCAAGGCTTATGAGGTTCAGATGCAGATGTGGAGCTGAGACCGCTATCAGATTAGCTATCATTGTATTGAATGGTGAAGCTGGTTGAAATAGCCTGTTCCTGTCCACAAGTCCTCTATTCCTGTATTCTGCTCTGAGCTGAATCCATCCTTCAAGTTGGATTGAACTATTGACACTGATCCAAACAGCCAAGCCATTGTTGGCATGATCAGCTTTTTACCAAAGCAGGGAGAAACAATGATGTTTTGCAGTGAGTCAACACATGGATCTTGGGCAGGAAGCTATTAAATCAGCCTTTGGTGCAGAGCCTTGGTGCTGGTCAATGAGTTTGCTTCTGAGACTCTGGAAATAGGAGTTACTCTCTTTCCCCTTGGACCACTAAGACCAACTCTGCATCACCTGCAGCCTGCTCCATCCCTGAGGTGCTTTTGTTGAGTTATAATTATTTGACCTCTTCGACCCATTGCCATTTGTTGTGCGGATTAGTCTTTCCAAAGTGAGTAAATGCCACTTTAGTGTATTCATATTCTAAGAGATCTTCAAGATTCACTTCCTAGTCTGTGCTGACGCAAACTCTCAGTTACTGTATAGAGTGTTATTGATAATCCCACTCTGTGTGCATTTCAGTATCATTGTGACATCTTTGTACAAAAATAACACCTTGTGGGTGGCAGGGAGGGGTGAGGTGGGTAGGACAGGGTCAGACATAAAAGTTGCCTGATGGTTGTAATCATGATCATGGCTATACCTGCACTATCACATTGCCATCAGCATGCCTCCCTCTCATCCTGCTCACCTCTCACTCTTAATTCCCTCATCAATCCACCCACTCCTATTGCTTTTGCTGCAATCACCTTAGTCATACTTTGCTCGATCTCTTGCCTCACTATGCTCCCTTACACCTTGATCTGGACCATGCTGACCCAAGGTACTAGATTCACCTGTGGATATCAGTTTCCCCTGGGGCTGAGGGGATGAGAGTGAACCTTGCCCAAGGTGTCCACAATGAGTTGCCTTTTTTTGTTCCAGGTGTGGAGATGAAGAAGATCACCGACTCGCACACCCCTTCCAGCGTGACTGTGAATAGAACACTCTTCTATGTTCTTTCCATGTCAGTGGCTCCTCTGCTGGATTTGCAGAGTAGAGCTGAAGAACGAGAGAAGCTGGAGGCCAACTTGAATTATGCAGATCATTGTTTCAGTGGTCATGCTACAATGCATGCAGAGAACCTGTGGCCTGAGCAGATTTCTGATGTAGTTCGCTTGCTGCAGCTCACCAATCTGTGGAGACTCACACTGCAGAAACGAGGCTGTAGGAGCCTGTTGGCAGCTGGCTCCCATGGAATGCTTCAAGGGATGGTCATGAGTTTTGGGGGCCTACAGTTTACAGAAAACCACCTGCAGTTCCAGGCTGATCCCTCTGTCCTGCACAACAGCTACCTGCTGCGAGGAATTCATTACAACAAGGACCTTATCAACCTGGCAGTGTTACTGGATGGAGATAACAAGCCTTTTCTTCATGTCTCTGTCAAACCTCAGGACAAACCAGTCAAACTGTACGGCTGTGAGGCAGGCTGCATGAACGATCCAGTGGAACTGACCTCTGAGCTTAAAGGTCACACATTTCCTGTCATGGTAACACGCCCCATCACTCCCTTACTGTACATCTCGACTGACCTGACTCATCTGCAGGCACTGAGGCACACACTCCACCTGAAGGCAATCCTTGCTCACGAGGATCACATGGCTGAACAGTACCCAGGCCTCCCCTTCCTCTTCTGGTTCAGTGTGGCATCACTCATCACCTTGTTCCACCTCTTCCTCTTCAAGCTCATCTACAATGAATACTGTGGCCCAGGCGCCAAGCCCATATTCAGGAGTAAGGTATAGATCTTCCGTGGACTCCCCATCTCTCCTTGCTCACTGGGAGCCATGCTACGTTGTGACTCTTGCACCTTTCTCTGAGATGGGAGCGCTGTGGGTCTGTGGTGATAAGAGGTTTATTTTGCTTTCTGGTGAGACCTTTTAACTTTTATCCCCAGCACAAGGACCCTAGTTCAAACTTGGAACAGTATGCTTCCTGACAGAAATCAATTTTTTTTTTCGTTTGCACTACAAATTTTAGATTGAGCAAAATCAAAGCTTATGTTTGTGTGTGTGTGTGCCCGCGCGCCTGGCTCAGTTATACCCACTGAGAAATTATCAACACAATACATGATAAAGTAGCTTTATCGGAGCTCATTGTTTTAAGTGTGGTATCTGCACAGAGTGCAGGTGAAGGGGGTCCTCCCTGCTTTCTCAGCATTACGTTTTGGGGGATTTGATGTAAGGGGAGATCAAATGAGGTGTATAATTTCCAAGTGATTTGAAGCAGTATCCAAAGTGAGGAATTACTTTGTATCACCAGTCACTCTTAGTGGCTCTGAAGGTGAACGGTGGGAGCTTGAGTGGGTCTAGGGATGACAGCGCAGAATGGGATCTGACCATATGTAGCAGTTAATTAACTGTTGTCTTTTCCTTCAGTCTGATCTGAAAGGGCGCTGCTTTCAGCTTAGTTGAGATTCAGTCAAATTTTACCAAGCCTGCTCTAAATTTGGAACAATTCCAGTCTCTCAAGTCATTTGAAAATGCAACATTTTAGTGTGAAATCTATACAGAATGCAGAGCTGACAAGTTTAAGTTTTAATATAAAATGGACAGTCAAACTCATGGTTAAGCAGTGTCAGCAAAATCCTGAGACATGTTCATTCTTTCTAATGTGAACAAGCAGAATTTTGGAGTGGGTGTGGAGCTTGTTGGACCCTGCCACGATCGCATTGTTCAAACAGAGCAGTTTGGGTCCACAGATTTTGTTTGTGACTGTTACTGGGAGAATGGACCTTAATGAGTTGTCCTTAGTACATCAGGAAACCCAAAACATTTCACTTTGATTTTTACTGAAAAAGAAACTGTACTGTGAAATGGGAGAGTGATTGGACTGAGTAGAAAGGAATGATTGTCAGTAAGTCAAGTGGGCTGTCAAGGTATCCAGCCTAGTACTTTCAGTTTCCAACCTCTGGGATTCCTCTGCATGATTGCCAGTGCTTGTACACAACAGGAAGGAACAGACTCTGTACTTAATGAGGTGTCTCCACAGTCGGGTGGCCAGCCAGTGCCTCTTGATTCATGAGCCCAATGTTTAATCAGCAAAAAAATTCAACGGGCACTTATTTGACACAGCAGATGTACATGACATGGTACAAAACCACACTCCTCTACCAGCACCAAACCCTCCCCTCAACTGCAGCTTCACTCATATTCTCAGAGTCACTGTTCCTTAGTACTCCCTTTCGTCAGAGTTTGTTGGGAACTCTTGGATAGAGGTGAATGACTTTACCTCCTGTAAACAGCTGTGAGCGTTTATTGATTTATTTATAAACTGTGCTTGTGTGTGAATGCTCTGAGTATTGTATTCACCATTTCAGAGTTTCTAAGAGACCTCACTTGGGGCATGAAGTTTGTAAATAATCAGGCTGGTGAGTATAATATCCTAAGCAGTCCGTCAGTGCACAAATAAACCATGCTCTGAAGTTGCTGTGTTCTCGGATGTTGATGGAGCCATACTTTGCCTGTGAGGCTTTCTCACCTGCCTCTTCTTTCACCTCTCAGTAAAGCATGGAACAAAAAGCAATGTCTTGGCCCGACAGCAAACAAATGGTTTCTGCCCCAGCAGGTACAAAGAAGATACCATTGTGCTACTGGCTCTATTCCAATGGCATCTTGAGTTTTGTGGAAGACACATACTTACTCACACTTCACACCAGTTTAAACAAACCTTTTCATGTTGCTGATCCTGTTTATTTAGTAGTAACTGGAGAATCGATAGAAACAAATAAACCATTAAACAGCCCTGGGATTCATTCACAGGAGTGATGCTATTTTTCACTTAGGCACTCCAGTGGAAGAGAATCAAAGGGTTTTTTTTAAACTATCTAGGGTGGTGCAAGATCTTCATTCTGCCCATTGTATGTGCTTCTTGGTTTGAAATTTTCCAATCCCAGAGGGTGCAGTCTCAGGTCCCCAGTCTGCTGTTTAGGTAATAGTCAAAAGCAAATGAAGCGTGTACCCATCTTGAGGAAGGATTAGATTAATAGCTTCTCATTCATTTTGCCTGTTGTGCTTTCTTGGGCTTGTTTTCAAAGCAGCATGAATGCGATCTGAGATCAGTGTGGCTAAATAAATCCAGGTTGTGGAAAGATCCATGCCAGAAACAATCTTCGTATATGGACACCAAGCTAAATTGGGAATTGTTACTACCATTAATTTTCATACCTATTTATTAATATCCAGTGTTACACTCCTAATTATTACCACCTAATGTTTAGCCCACAGGTTATTAAAATTGCCTTGAATATTCCTGCCATACTTTGCAACTGTCTTTCGTTCCGTTCATCATTATTACCCAATTGTTAGTGCTCTCTATTGTCACTGTCCTATAGTTCGTAGCATTGAATGTTACTGCTCTGAGTGTTAGTACTGTCCATTATTGCTGCTGTTAATAATGCCATTCTTTGTTACTGTCCTGCTTTGTTGCTACCTTGATTATGATTACTGAGGGCTACAGTCAGTATTTTTGTATTCACTTGGCTGGTTTGGTCTGTTTTCCTGTTAGATTCAGCCTTGGTTGAATTGTTTTTAGCAGTCTGATAGTTTGACAAGTTTCCATGTCTACTGGTTACAGTCTTTTCTTTGTCAATTAAACAGGACATCGAAATCATGCCGTGAAATGGTTCTTATCCCGTTTCATCATGATCTTGTGTGGCTGTTGACTTCTGTAGGCTTAAGGATTAGAAGGTGATGTGGCCATCAGCATTGGGTGAGAGTGCAACTACAAACAGATTCCTTTTGTTCCCCTTTTAGTAAAGAAAGGGCACAGCATTAATTTATTTGCTAAAAGAATGTGAAATTGCATTAGACACTGGATATTAGACAACCTGCAACAAGGTCTTGATTGTCACCTTTGTACAACTTTGACTGATCATAACTCACATTGAACTGGTATTCTAGACAGAAAGCCACAAAACTTTATTGTTATCTCCAGTGAAATTCACCTTGTTTTCCAGCATTATATGGGCTGAGCAGTTCTAGCAGGGAGTGAAGGAATACCTTTCTGAATCAGTTGTGTGGTCTTTGTTTATCAGATTCAAAATTGTCATTTAGGGAGAGAACTGTGGGGAAATTGTTTTGATCAAAACAATGTTGTGGGGTGATATTGCTGTGGGGTTTTGTAATGATGCTGTTAACAGTTTGAAATAAATGCCAAAATTGTAACACGTGACTTAAAGGTTGAATTGATTGAGAATTGGTTACATCTCCTGTTTCTGGCTATCATACAATATTTTATGAACAAAACTGCCACCACTGTTAGATTTAAATCTATATCTTATGCCTTATAGTGTAAATTTTATACTTCAGTAAGTGATAATGAAGAAGTGTCCAGGTGTCATTTACTGTTGTTGCAAGCCGCCTGAGTCTGTGACTCTCACTTTGGTCTATAACAGAACTTATCAAGCACAATGGCCAAAACTACCTGCATTATTTCCATTGCATCAAAGGTTGATTTAACTCATCTTCATATTCACAGCAAAGATTAAAGTGGAATCAGTTGTACAATTGCTACGATTTACGAACAGTGAAGAATAGTTCCCACTTCCTCAGTAACTGAGGCTGTTAGAGAGGGAGGAGTTCTCTGCCACTTCCTCCACATACAATCTGACCCCACAACCAAAGAGATATTTCCCTCCCCATCCCATCTGCCTTCCGTAGGGGCTCCTCACTCCTCCATACTCCCCACCACACCCGGAACCTTTCCTGCAACTCAGCAAGTGCTACACCTGCCCCTACACACCGAACCACCTCCCCCTTCATCCAAGGCCCGAAGCAAACTTTTTATATCAGACGGGCTCACCTGTATGTCTGCCAACTTGATCTACTGTATCTGCTGCTCCCGATCTGGCCGCCTCTACATCAGTGAGACCCAGTGAAGACTCAGACTGTTTTGTAGAGCATCTGTGTTTCATATGTGACAAACGATAACACCTTCTGGTCACTAACCATTGTAACTCCCCCTCTCACTCCCTGGGTGACATGTCCATATTGGGCCGCCTCTAGTGTCGCAATGACATCACTTGCAAACTGGAGGAGCAACACCTCATATTTTGACTTGGGAGCCTACAGCCCAGTGGCCTTAACGTAGAATTTGCCAGTTTTAAAATCCCCCCCGCTGCCGGCCTCATCCATCTCCAACCTTCCCTTTCATCTCCGCCTCCTCGACCTGACACAATCTGTCCATTTTCTCTTCTACCTATCTGCCCTACCCATCCCACTGACCAATCACTACCTGCACACACCTATCACCAAGCCAACTACCTTCCCTAGCCCCACCCCCCTCTATTTATTTCCCAGCTCCCTTTTCCCTCTCTGTTTCTGAAGAAGGGTCCTGACCTGAAATGTCAACTTTCCTGCTCCTCTGCTGCCTGGCTTGCTGTGTTCCTCCAGCTCCACTCAGTATTGTCTATAATCAGAGATGCTGGTTTCAACCCCCATGCCTTGCTCAAGGCACTTGCACAGAGGTAGCTGGCTGTGGGTTCTGTGTCCATGGATTAGAGAGGGGAGAATGAACCAAGGCTTACAATGCTGAGCAGCTCATCAGCCAGAATTGGTAAATGGATGTTGGGTAAAGTCAGGATCAGCCGTGATACTTCCTACAAGTTATAAACCTGTCAACTCTCAACCTGATCTTACCATGTTACTTGGGTCAAGTAACAGCAGATGTCTGACTCCTGTAGACTACCCCAGTGATAGTCTAGAATGATGAAGCAATAGTATGGGAGCTTTATTTCCTGTTTAAAAAGAGTAGAAAGAGCTTTATTCTGTGATTGACCCCGTGCTGTCCTTATCCTGGGACTGTTTGATGGGGACCATGAAAACAGAGCTTTACTTTGCGTTTAAAAAGAAAAGAGGAAGCTTTACAACAAAAATAGAAATTGCTGGTGTAAGTCAGCAGGTCAGGCATCATCTGTGGGAAGAAAGAAGAGTTAATGTTTCGAGTCCAGCGACTCCTCTTTTGAACAGTCGACAGCTAGGGAAGAGTGGTATTTATGCTGACAATGATGTTTGGAATGTGGAGAGAGCAGGTGAGCAGATAGTTGGAGATGATGTGCAGAGAGAGAGAGAGAGAGAGAGATAAAAGGAGTAAGTAAACAAGGAGATGATGGAGAGCAGGCCAGCAGAGAAGAAAAGTTTAAGTGATGCTAAGAGTAAAAGAATTTTTCGTTTCACTCTCTCTCGCCGTCTCACTGGACTCCATCTCCACTTATCCACTCATCCTTTCTCTTACCTACTCCCACTCCCAACTTTGCCTTCAGCACAAATACCACTATTTCCAAGCTGCTCATGGTTCTCATGAAGAGTCACTGGCCTCAAAATGTTAACTGATTTCTTCCTACAGATGCTGCCAGACCTGCTGAGTTTTGCCAGCAATTTCTGCTTTTTGTTTCAGATTTTCAGCATCCACAATTCTTTGTTTTAGAGAAAGCTTTACTTTCAATTTAAAAGAGCAAACAACAATCTTCTCCATTTGTCCTGTACTGACCTGGGAAAGTTTTGGATGTTTTGCACATATTCATTGGATGATGCCTGCCTCGTGTGCATGTACCTTGAGTTCTCTGTCTGAAGCTAAATCTTTGCGGTTAGCTCCTGAACCATAGCAAATGGGCTGTGATTTTATTTGACCACTGGTAGGCTGTGGACATAGTCCCCAGGTTTATGTCAGCCACAGCAAGCCCCACGCTGCTGGCATTAATGTGATCTTACAAGCTAGCTGTCTACCTCAGTGGCCTTCTATACCTTGTACATTTGCAAATATAAAATCTCAACATTCTTCCTATAGCATGGAACCCAACACTTCTCAGCCTCCAATCAGGGTCTTATGGAGTATATCCAAACATTTACATTATATTTCATTTGCCAATAAACTGAGTATTGAGTTTGCTGTTCATGATCTTCTCATGGAGATGTGCTTTTAGCACTGTGAACCTGAATCTCCAAATCCACATCACCCAGGCTTCCCTTAAAGTAGAATTATTTGTTTTTGACTACATGACGGTTACGGCTGTTTGAATTCTGTCTGCAACATCTTTTGCACATCTCGATGTTTTCTGTTAGAGAAGTTTTGAAATCGGCAGGAGGTGAGACACAATTAAAACTGATAACATGAAACGCTAAAAGCATGCAAGACCATGCAACTGCCCAATTGGTAATTAGCAAACGATTAGAAAATATGCTCACTTTCTGCTCAATTACCTATCTTACTGTCATGAAATTGAGTCGAATTTAATTGGAAGTAACAGAAATGAGAGGTTAGTATGTAATGTTGTCACAACTGCCTGAGAGTGATGGATTGTATAATTTTAAAAAATTACATTTTAAGAATTATTGACACAAACATACTCCTAGAAACCAGCTTAGTTCATGGTTTTGAAAGCAAAGGAGACAGATGAAGAGAATGTGGGCATGAAAAGACCGCTCCCCACCGGCCAAAGTTTCTTCCTCCATGCATCGGAACTATCACACTTAAAGGGCTGTGAGAAATGAAATAGTACCACAGCTTCTGTCTCTGGAAGAAACTCATTTAGGGATACACATTCATAACAATCCGAGAGATGCTCCCTCCCAGTTACATTGATGCAGTTGAGATGTGTTCACTCCTGTTTCGATAAAATTCACAAATAATTTTGCATGAGCAATGGTGTCAGGCCCGGGCTGACTTGGAATCAGGAATTGTATAAACGTGTAAGGAAGAATGTCAGAGTGGATCCCCCAACTGAAGACAAAGACTCAGGAGGCAGACAGGATTCAGGCACGTGGCAGACTTCGTTCCTATTCAAGCAACAAGAAGTTAATGTAGGGAGAGGGCCAAAGATCTGCTTGGAATCAGAACCCAGTCATTCTCTTAATCAAGGCTCAGATCGGAAGAGAGATCAGTGACTCTAATTTTACGTGCAATACAGCATTTTTATACATTGTGTTCCAATAATCACATACAATGTGGTTACTGTGTCCCTCCCCTTATTGCTTACACCCAATCCTGTGAAATATCTAATCAATGATGGACATCACCAGGTTCCCATGATCTCATGGTGTTTTAACAGGTAATGTAATTGCCAAAGACTTGGGATCTTTCTATGCATCATTAATTTGCATTCCAGAGTTACTGGTTATACCCCTTCATGTCTGTCCCACACTTGCTTACCTCTAAGGACTACTTGAATTCTGTTATTCATTGTATTCCATGTGCTATTTCTATCCAATTCTGTTACTGCTCTTGTATTTTCCAATGTCCTAATTGTATACACAAAAATTTAAACTAAAGATAGTAGGAACTGCAGATGCTGCAGAATCTGAGATAACAAGCTGTAGAGCTGGATGAACACAGCAGGCCGAGAAGGAAAGGTGACATTTCGAGCCTAGAAGGGTCTAGGCCTGAAATGTCAGCTTTCCTGCTCCTGTGATGGTGCTTGGCCTGCTGTATTCATCTAGCTCTGCACCTTATAAGATAATGACAGTTGGTTTTAAGATTCATAGTATTTGTGGAGTTTCACAGCTATTCCTACTGCAAGCACTTTTTAAGTATTAAGTTGCAAACAATCTATTTCGTTCAGGACATGCTAGGCATCTTTATGAAGGTAAGTGTTTCTGGAGTCTGTTGAAATGTTTTTCCCCTAATGCTTCTATTATACTTTTGGTTTTATATGTGTATCTGTAATTATGTTGAAATCTATATCTATCATTATCTGAAGAATCTTTAACCATACCTATTTCTTAATATTGTGTGTAACTTCAAAGAAACAACTGATTACTACAAAATAACATTAGTTGTTGTTTTCATACTGCTTTAATGATTTGGGCTGACTGGTTCATGGACTGAGATTTACCACCCCCCGTCCTTGTTCACCTATTGGGACAGCATCCTTTCATTAATGAGGCTGTAATCAATCACTTGCCATGTTTCAAATGAACTTGTGTCTATCCTTAGATATCCTGTTATCAAACGGTCTCAGCTGTTTGCTCTAAAGGGACTCCCGTTCACCTGGCAGTAGCTCTGTTCAAAGGTAAAATAATGTTTCACTTAAATGCTGGACCAGGCTCGTTAATTCTATTTATCCCCGGTTGGCCATTTTGTGTCGTTCAAACATGGGTAGCCCTTATAAAGGGAAATTGAGAATTGAATAAAAGTGTGAGGAAGAGCCTTATCTGGTCATAACTGGCAGAGTGACTATTCATCATAACCACTGTCACGGTGTCAGCGTCAGGCCGGCTAGTAAACAGGGTGGGTTGAATTACTCTGGAATGGACTTGTACAAATATTACTTTGGGAGAAATAGCCAATCGATAGGATCCTACTTCCTGTTACTCCGATAAATCTATTTCATTCAAATATAAAGTTACAGTATTAACGAGGGAGTTCCAAAGGTTTCTTTTAATGAACCGCCCAATTAAATCCATTAGTCATAGGGGTTTTTTTTCCCCCAAGCACTTCGGCCTATCATGTCCATGTCCATCATCAAATATCTTGTCTATCCTAATTCTGTTTTCCAGCACTTGGCCCTGTAGCTTTGAAGTTTCGAGTGTTCGTCTCAATACTTCTTAAATGTTGTCGGTGTTCGCGCATCTACCAGCCTTTTAGGTGGTGAATTCCAGATGGTCACAGTCCTGTGGATGAAATGTTACCCCTTCAAGTTCCTTCTAAACGTGACCCTTACCTTAAAGCTGCACTCCCTGGTTATTGTCTCCTTTACCACGGGAAATGTTTCCTTCATCCAATTCTGACCAAGGATCACAGGACGCGAAACGCCATCTCTCTCTGTTTTTCTCTCCATGGATGCTGGCAGACCTGTTTGGATTCTTCCAGCATTTCCTGCTTTTTGCCTCATTTCTCCCTAGCTACTCTGTCTATTCCTCCCCTGTTCCTGCTTACTGTCTGAATCCTTTTAATATTCCTTATTGTCAAGCTCCTCATTTTAAAGGTGTTAATGGATTCTGCTTTCGCTATGGTAATGTCCGTATCCCTGGACCGGAAGGCCTAGGTTCAGGTCGCACCTGCTCTAGACGTGTGTAATAACATCTGAACAGGTTGGTCAGAAAAGTAGGTTAAATTGTTTTTTTTTAAATTCCCACGTTATAGCCACGCTGTGTGTTTTGAAGGTCCTATTTAATTCTATTCACCATAACCTTCCTATTCTACCACCTCATTAGTCGGCGGAAACAATGTTTACCTGCCCCTTCCATAACGCTGTGCCAGATCACCCCGAAGCACCTCTTTGAGTGTGACCCCTGCCAATGTCCCATTGAGTCTTCACCACTCCTGGTTACTGTATTATTCCTTAAATAGGACCCAAAGTGTGCATAATATTCCAGCTAGGGTCCAACTGAAGGCATACAAGTTGTAAGTGGGATGTTTGTTTAAGTGCTGGAGGAGCTGCTGAGCTGGGTGCCCGGATGCTGTGTGTGAGAGCAACTGACGAAATCGGACGAGGGCTTGGCTGCTGGTGGCGACTCCATCAGATTTCCCTGTGCAGCATTGTCTGGCTCTAAACATGAGTAGGTCTCAGGTGGACTATCTCCTCCTCTCCATTTCCAAACATCAAAAGGACTTCTGGTAAAATGCTGCGTCGTCAGAACAAACAATTTGATCTCCATTCGCACAACAGAATGAATATTCAATTCCAGTCACAAAATCGGAAATTATGCAGTGAGTAGCTCACTGCATAAAACAGAATTAATTAAGTGGTCGAGGATTAGTGTACTTTTTCAGATTTAATCAATTAAAGCACAAATTCTGCGGAGGCTGATATTATCAGGTATTCCTAAGTGCTGCTGATAGGACAAATTACTCCCATATTTCATGTTTTTGCTGTAAATGGTACCTGCTTCTCAGCACCTACTGAGCTCTGGGTACTTTTGCAGTACAGGTACAGAGCTAGGGCTGATGTTTCAGCACGGAGTCAAGTTTGGCCTCTCCTCCAAGTTAACAGTCCGCCTTTAGAAATATTTGTGAACGCTCTCCTGACCGGCCCGCTACTTCCATCCTCCATAAATTTTGATTTTATCCAAAACTATGGCCTTTATATATACGCTTTACTAAGGTATTTCGAAGTGTAATACATGACAGAGGACTTTAGAATTTGAAGTAAAATGTTGCATGTTGAAGCATAATTTGTTATTGGTGTTAAACTAATTACCTCCTAGTGATCAGCTATGACCAGTATTTGATATTACACGAATTATAATACACCTGTTCCATAATAACGAGTCTAGTTGAAGTGCATTGTATCTTGCTGTTTGGTTAAAGTTATTTTACTTTTTTTGATTGTGTAAGCATTGTGTGTATTGTACGTGTGTATTTAGTCCTGAGGATAGACTTTTCTAACAAGGTGGTGTGCTTTGTCAGTATCAGCTATCCTTTACCTGTCTTTTTGAGGTAACTCGGATTAAAATGAAGTTCGTCTAGCAATAACACCTATTCGGTCGATAACAACAGTCCGTGGTGGCGAGTATGTTATTTTAACTCGTTCATTGGATTTGGAGCTGACTAGCTATTGTCCAACCCTAAATCGCCCTTTAGAAGCCGGTGGTGAGCTGCCTTCCTAATCTGCGGCGGTTCTTGGGATGAAAGGAAAACGGACGGACTGGTTATGGAAACAGTTTCAAGATTTTGACCCCGTGACACTGAAGGCGCGGAGAAGCAGTTCCAAACCAGGATGGTTTGCAGCTTGGAGGGAAACTTGAACATGAGAGACAAGGCCAACTGTTAAAGTGAGCCCCCACTTTAACAGTTGGCCTTGTCTCTCTGTTTGGGGTCGAGGATTTGGAGGGTTCCATGAAATTTGAATAGAGCTTTCTGTACGGCTGGGAATAGACCGGAACGGCTGTCGAATCCCAAGCGCATCTGGAATTACCACAACAGAATTCTTGCTATATACCTGCTGGACTTTTTCACAGGCTTTATTCCAAAAAAAATTGGGTGATTCTACTAAACTTTAGATGCACTTGACAAAAAAAATAATGAGGGGGAGGCGGTGCTCCATACCTTGTCATCTCAGACTCCAGCAGCGCCAGTTCCTACTATCTCGGCCTACGGAATAGTATTTTGTCAGACCGAGTCTGGATGATCAGATCTGATGGTCTTTGTTTTCTGGTTGAACGTCAAAGAAAGTTGGAAAGTATATCTTAACTGTGCTTGAGGTAACTAAACGCCTGTAATTTTTTACCCGAAGATAGTTAATTATGGTACTGAGGGAGAGATTTGGAATAATTTATTTGCACAGGAACTACTTAGAGCCCGCAGGCCGGGAATTAATCTTGGATCGCTTTAACGGTTTTGACACACTCCGCACTTTTCTCACTGACAATGACACGTAACAGGCGCTACCCCCAGCTCACGATACCAGCGTCTGAGGTTCATTTCGGTTGCTGCCAGTGAACACTCTGCGCTGTTAGATTTGCTCCGTCTGATAGGAGAAGCGGCCAAACGGATACCCGATCGGTTCGCGCCCTCGTCCTGGTCCAGTTTCTTAGAAAACCAGCAATTCGCTTCTGTTTCTAAACTGCAGTTTAGACGAAACCCAGAGCAGATTCGCAAAGATGAGAGAGGTACATGAAAGGCCAGGGTAAGAGGGAGCTAGTTTCTGAAAGAACGGCAATAGATTTCTCACCAAGGTGACCAAACCACGTCAAATAGTGGAGGGTGTTTGCTTTCAGAGAAATGCTGGTTTCCATATCCCGGGACTGCCTAGAGCTGAGCAGTGGGAGGGAAAAGGACAGTTTCACTGAGAGTTAGAGGCTGGCAAGATATTCTTCCCCCTCTCTCCCTCTTCCCCCTCTCTCGTTGACTTCATTGGCTCCATTTGGCCACACTGGGATCCTCTTCCTCTCATTAGCTGTCACATCGAGTGGCGGACCCTGTTGGGTGAACTCTCCAGCTGCAGGTACTCCGGTGGCGGTTTCAAGCCCCATGATCCGAGGGCCCGTCCTCACCGGCGCTGAGAGATTCCGGCAGGGCTCAGCTTTCGTATTGGATTACATTGCGCTGTACTTTGCTCATGTCTGCAGCCGACCGGAGGATTGAGGCTGGCCTCTCTTCGGGAGTTCAGCTTCCCTCTTCTGATAAAGGGAAGGCCATGGCGATCCAGAGTCGGAAAATGAAACGGCCACAGGATGCGGGATGTAGCAAGGACTCGACTTCAGACTCGATTTGTGACATTTTCAGGTAAACATTCCCAGATTAACCGTCTGGAATACCGCGCCAGGATCACCCAGCACGGGGTATAACAGGTGCAGACCCAGACGCATTTTAACGAAAAAAACGTTAGAAACGCTCAGCAGAGCAGTTCGTTCTGAAAGATTAACCCGCTAAAAGTCCTGCTGTTTGCAGTTCTCAGGAAGTGTCACCGGACCCGAAACATTGACTGATTTCTCTCCATGGACCTGCTGAGCTCTTCCAGCAACTTCTGTTCATGTTTCTGATTTCCGCAGATCTTCGTTTTGTTTTTGTTATTGATATTTTTTCAGCTTACCATGTTATCTCAAGATTTCGTTCCAGTTTTAACTCAACCTCTATCAGTCAGCTCGAATTCTAACCGGCAGAATAAGGGCAGTAATTCAGTCTTACATTTACCGGGGTTCGCTCAGTTCTCCGGGGGCACCAACCGAGATTAGTTTTGTATTAATTTGGGAATAAGATTTGGAGCCGGTGAGTCACCGTGGCTGGTTCCCGTAGCGGTACACGGTGTGATCTCGGAACAAAACCCAGAAACAAGCATCGAATGGCGGCCCTGACACGGGGGGAGCCTCGGGGTCCATGATGGATGCAAAGTGACAAGGGATTTTACCGAAAAGCCTCCATCTGCGCAGATTCCGTTAATCAACGGAATAACCGGCGCTGGGCCTGTGGCGTATTAAACATTAACCTGGCAATAATTGGTTAAGGCCAAATAACACACTCGCTTCTCGCCTCGCCATCAAATGCAAGTTAAAATATTGAAATCTGCTAATGCAAACCAAAACAGAAATTGCTGGAAAAGCTCTGCAGCTCTGGCAGCATCTCTGGAGAGAAAGCAGAGTTACTGTTTCGAGTCGAGTGACATTCCTCTAAGTGAAAAACTCGGGATCGAAGACCCATGGGCAGAAGGCCATGGTGTGGAGGTGCCGGTGTTGGACTGGGATGGACAAGGTCAGAAATCACACGACACCAGGTTATTGTCCGAGATAACTGCTGTGTTCATCCAGCTCCATAGCTTGTCATCTCGGTTTCTCCGGCATCTGCAGTTCCTATTATCCCAGGTTATTGTCCAACAGGTTTATTTGAAATCACAAACTTTCGGACTAGTATTTTCAAATAAACCTGTTGGACTGTAGCCTGGCGTTCCCTGGGTGGAAGCACAGGGAAATGAGTGGGAAAATTTGAGGCACTGACTGTGGGTGAATGTGCGAGGGTTTTGGGTGGGTAATAGTGTACTGGGGGAGGGGGGGGGGGGGGAAGCGGAATTTCAGTCCCTCCGAATGATCGCCCTTCTGTTGTAACACAAACACAGCTTGTCAACTCCATAAAAGTGTTGGTTATGTGTCATTTTGGGCAGTCATTTACTACTTTCTGCCCTGGAACAATCAGGATAATGACAATCTGACCCTAGGCCGGAAAAATAAAGAGTAGTTTGACAGGGACATTTGATTCACTCACTTTTAAAACAAATGAACAAGGAACCTGTCTCCCACTGAACTCCTACTGCCGTTTACCTCGGAGCAGAAACTACAGCACAATTCGTATTTCGACGATTTTTAATAATTATCTGGGTCCTGTGTATTTCGAAACGAACACAAAGACAGACAGACGCAGATTCTTTATACAATGGTGTAACAGGGAGTGAGGAAGTATCTGAACACATTCTATTCCTATTGGAGACGAGCAAAGACGTAAATACGGGATTCGGGCTGACGGTCACGTGCACAAAGTCACAATCTCCCCGTGACACTGAGAGCGGGGCATTGATACACAGTAATTCAGTAAAACAGAGAGATACCAGGTGTGACAGAGGCTTGGGGTCAAGAAGCTATTTCACGTTTCACCATTCGATGGACTGGTATTTGATGGTTAAATGTGAATTCAGTTAAAATCGAGAATTAAGAGTCTAATGCTGACCACAGTCGGGGAGTAAATTATCTTGGAGTAAAAATAAACACCTGGTTCACTAATGCCCTTCAGGGAAGGAAACTGCCATCCTAACCTAGTCTGGCCTACATGTGACTCCAGACCCACAGCAATGTGGTTGACTCTAAACTGCCCTCTGGGCAATTAGTGATGGGCAATAAATGCTGACCTAGGCAGCGGCACCCACATCCCAGGAACGAATTTAAAAAATCTGCAAACCCCACTGAGGCTAATATACCCAGGTCTGAATTGCTGGCAGTACTCTGGATGTTTTCTAAATAGCAGATAGCGAAGGTGTAGCGTTACTCCCGCGCCTTCTCTTCCTCTAAGTATATAGGCTACCAGTCCAGAAGTCTCTCTGATTTATTTTCTGTACCTGTGGGTTACATTTTAATTATTTATGTACACGGACCTTCTCCCTGTAGTCCTTTTAGATATTGACTCATTGTAGCTTTTCACTCTTGAGAGAGTACTTTTCTTTCTAACTCTGCAGTAGATGGCACTGCGTCAGACACGCCAAGACCCAAGGTCCGACATTCATAATGAGGTCCACACACACACTAGAGTTCAGAGGAGGATGACCCCGGATTTCTGCAGCAGGCAATGGGTTTTCGGTATCAAGCATTCAGTCTCACCAAGCCCTTCTTTGCCTGCATCAGATATCTCGCTTATTTTAATAAGTGATAAGAAAGTGTGGAGTTGGATGAACGCAGCAGGCCAAGCAGCATCTTAGGAGCACAAAAGTCTAGGCCCTTCATCAGAAAAGGGAGAGGGGGGAGACGGTTCTGAAATAAATAGGGAGAGAGGGGGAGGCGAACCAAAGATGGAGAGAGGAGAAGATAGATGGAGAGGAGAGTATAGGTGGGGAGGTAGGGAGGAGATAGGCCAGTCAGGGGAGGATGGACAGGTCAAGGGAGCGGGATGAGGTTAGTAGGTAGGAAATGGAGGTGTGGCTTGAGGTGGGAGCAGGGGATAGGTGAGAGGAAGAACAGGTTAGGGAGGTGGGGATGAGCTGGGCTGGGTTTGGGATGCGGTGGGGGGAGGGGAGATTTTGAAGCTGGTGAAGTCCACATTGATACCATTGGGCTGCAGGGTTCCCAAGCGGAATATGAGTTGCTGTTCCTGCAACCTTCGGGTGGCATCATTGTGGCACTGCAGGAGGCCCAGGATGGACATGTCATCTAAGGAATGGGAGAGGGAGTTGAAATGGTTTGCGACTGGGAGGTGCCGTTGTTTATTGCGAACCAAACGTAGGTGTTCTGCAAAGTGGTCCCCAAGCCTCAGCTTGGTTTCCCCAATGTAGAGGAAGCCACACCGAGTACAATGGATACAGTATACCACATTGGCAGATGTGCAGGTGAATATCTGCTTGATGTGGAAAGTCATCTTGGGGCCTGGGATAGGGGTGAGGGAGGAGGTGTGGGGGTAAGTGTAGCACTTCCTGCGGTTGCAGGGGAAGATGCTGGGTGTGGTGGGGTTGGAGGGGAGTGTGGAGCGAACAAGGGAGTCGTGGAGAGAGTGGTCTCTCTGGAAGGCAGACAAGGGTGGGGATGGAAAATTGTCTTTAGTGGTGGGGTCGGATTGTAGATGGCGGAAGTGATGGAGGATGATGTGTTGTATCCAGAGTTTGGTGGGGTAGTATGTGAGGACTAGAGGGATTCTCTTTTGGCGGTTATTGTGGGGGTGGGGTGTGAGGGATGAGGGGCGGGAAATGCAGGAGACACAGTCGAGGGCATTCTCGACCACAGTGGGGGGGGCAGTTGCGGTCCTTGAAGAACGAGGACATCTGGGATGTACGGGAATGGAATGCCTCATCCTGGGAGCAGATGCGGCGGAGGTGGAGGAATTGGGAATAGGGGATGGAATTTTTGCAGGAGGGTGGGTGGGAAGAGGTGTATTCTAGGTAGCTGTGGGAGCTGGTGGGCTTGAAATGGACATTGGTTTCTAGGTGGTTGCCTGAGATGGAGACTGAGAGGTCCAGGAAGGTGAGGGATGTGTTGGAGATGGCCCAGGTGAACTGAAGGTTGGGGTGGAAGGTGTTGGTGAAGTGGATGAACTGTTCAAGCTCCTCGTGGGAGCAAGAGGCGGCGCTGATACAGTCATCAATGTAACGGAGGAAGAGGTTGGGGTTTGGGGCCTGTGTAGGTGCAGAAAGGGGACTGTTCTAACCTACAAAGAGGCAGGCATAGCTTGGGCCCATGCGGGTACCCATGGCCACCCCCTTAGTCTGTAGGAAGTGGGAGGAATCGAAAGAGAAGTTGTTGAGGGTGAGGACGAGTTTGGCTAGGCGGATGAGGGTGTGGGTGGAGGGGGACTGGTCGGGCCTGCAGGACAGGAAGTAGCGGAGGGCCTTTAGACCATCTGCATGGGGAATACAGGTGTATCTGAACTGTTCAGCTGGAGGAACTAAATCTCCATTTCAATCAGTCCTGCTGGCAGTTAGCAGGTGGCTGACTGAAGGCTCATTGCAGCCTTGAATCTCTCTGGTAAGAGCGGCGGCTGGTCAGCCTCAAAGGCAGCATTTCCTAACCTTGTTCCCTGTCTTCCAGGTGTTTGGCCCCTCCTGAAGCGGGAGGAAGTCGCACTGTCCGCAGAATCGGGGCCGCTTGCCTTCTGTCCCTGGCCGCCTTGCTGGGCTCGATCTCTCTCGACCTGAACAGGAGCCTGGAAACGTGGAGAGAGACAGAGAGCGCGCTTCAGGCTGTGGATTCGTGCAGAAACCTTCTCCTCCTCGGGCTCATCGACCGGCTGCAGCAAGAACGTGCCTCTGTCTGGTGGCGTTCAAACCACTCCTCGGTGAGCTTCAGCAGCGACTGGGTCCAGACCTCCTGCAAAGAACTGGCGCTCAACGTGAAGAGGCTCCCGGGCTGTTTGAAGGCAGAGAATCCTTGTTCTCAGTTTGTAAATGGAAGCACAGAGAGTGCACGCTGGCCGCTAGATGAGGATGAGGGGGACAATCTCATCACGTCCACCATCTCCAACCTGCTAAGCTCCCTCGAGGGCCCAGAGACAGACCTAAGCCTGGCCAGGTCTAACCAGGACTGGGCAGATGTGTTCTCGCTCAGGATGGTACTTAGAGCCAAGGAGACCATGTTCATCTTGTACAAGTCCCAGAGCACAGCTTCCTCACAGCATGCTGGACCAGGTGACCCTCCGGCAGCATGGCACCAGATCATGACCAGGCTGAACCATGCCCTGTTCTTGTCGGAAAACATGCAGCGCTGCTGCAGGAATAATATGAATCTCTCGCTCCACTTTGCTGACAATGAGGGAGTCTGTCAGTTCAGGCCTTCCACTGCTCTAGTGCCTCAAACTTCCGAGAGGGATGTGATGCTTCACCACATCAGCATTGTCCAAGGTTGTTTAATTCACCTCAGCACGGAGTCCATGCGAAGGAAGTCCAGAGATATTCTGTCTGCCGTGAGTTTCCGGCTCACCTTGCTGAGCGCCGCCTGCCTCATTTACCCGATAGTGTTGGTCTCCTTTAAGCAGATGACTGAATGGATTCAAAACTATGCCCTGGGCCTGAAGGAGCGCACTGAGGAGCTGAAACGGCAGCGACATCTGGCTGAGGACCTCCTGCATCAGATGTTACCCAAATCGGTGGCGAAACAGCTGCGGAGGCGCAAACACGTCGAAGCGGAGAGTTACGAACAGGTAATTTTCCTGAGGTTCCACTCGAAACTCCAACTCCCTCTTGTGTCTCTCGACGGAGAGTTTCTCCAGCACTTTCCGATTTTATTTAACATTAATGAGTGGCTCGGTACCTTCGCTTGAGTAGTCAGTCCAACACTCTCTAAACATTTTCTAATTAACTTGGTTTTACAAACCTCCGGAGCTGGGTGGGGGGTGGGGTGGGGAGGTGGGGGCACTTGAACCCGAGTGTCCTGGCTCAGAGCTAGGGACACTATCACAGTGCTCCGAGAGACCCCAGGCTCATCCCAACGCTGTCTACTGCTCTCAATTAGTCGAACTTTTCAGGAACTCTCTCCTGAAGTTAGGGATTTGCAGATTTGACCGGTAGGAAATGCTTTTGGAGGTAAAAGGAACTGCGGATGCTGGAGAACCCGAGTTAACAAGGTGTGGAGCTGGATGACAACAGCAGGCCGGGCAGCATCAGAGGAGCAGGAAAGCTGATGTTTCGGAAATGCTGTCGGTGCAGTGTTACTTACAATAACACGCTGCTTGAAACGGGTGAGGTTGGAAAGAGGTAAATTCCAACGTGAACATTATATTGGTCGTACCTGGCTAATTCTGACAGGCTGTGCCCATAGGTGGGATGGCCGCATCAACCCTTACTTCCCAGCCCTGGTCTTCCCGGTTGCCCCCTTATGATTATAACCCACGTTCCCCCACTCCAATGCTGCGGTGCACAGAATCCATTCGTGAAGCTATTGCAATGTATTTGGCTCAGATTCAGTCCAACGCTGCCCGGCCCTGCTCTAAAGGCCTTCTTTCTATAGAAGCAGAGATTTCTGAGGTCCTACATTCCCTCAACAGAGAGGAACTTCAACGCCTTCGACCATAAGATGTTGGAACACCAGCCCCATCGGCTCTGCTCTCCAACAATGAGATAATGGCTGATTTGATAATCCTCAACACCATTTTCCTGTTTTATCCCCCAACGCTGGATTCCTTTGCTGACCAAAATCTGTCTATCTCAGCCCTGGATGTACTTAACTACCCAGTCTCCACTGTTTTCTGCCATAAAGAATTCCACAGATTCATTAAAAAAAAGTCCTCCTCATCTGTTTTAAATGAGCAACCGATTACGAGCTCTGGACCCACCTTCTCCACATCTACCTTGTCAAGTCCCCTCAGAATCTCTTCTCATTCTTTTACATTCCAGTCAGTACAAGTCCAATGGACTCAACGTCTCCTCATAAAATAATTCCCTCAATCCCAGGAACTACCAAGTAAACATTACCTGGATTGCTTCCAATGCCAGTATATCTTTCCTTGGATGAGGCGACTGAAACCGTTCACAAGATTCTAGGTGAGGTTTGACTGGTGATTTGTATAGTTTTAGCAAGGCCTCCCTATTTCTATGCTACATTCCTTTTGAAATAAAGGCCAACAATCCATTTGTCTTCCCTATTACCCACGGAAACTAGACATTAACTTTTCATGATTCATGAACAACAAACTCCAAATTTATCTGTGTTGCAACTTTCTGCAATCTTTCTTCATTTAAATAATTTTCAGATTTTGTATTCTTCCTGCTAAAATGCATGACCTCACATTGTCCCATGTTATATTCCGTCTGTCAAGTTTTTGCCCACTCACTTTACTTGTCTATAACTATCTTAGCCTTTTTGTGCCACCCTCACTTCTTGCCTTCCCACTTATTCCCATCACAGATGGCTCTTCTGTTTTGCCTACTGAGGCTGGGGGCTGTGTGGGGGTGAAATATCAGCCCTAGTGACTCTGCCTGATCTCTTGAGCTCAGACTTTTAAAATTTGGTGTCGCCCCATGAGGACAGAGATGAGGAGGATTCTCTGCGGGTTGTGCGAATTTGGAACTCTCTCGATCAGAAGGCAGTGGAGGTGGAATCATTGTGTACTTTTTTTATAAAGGCAAAGGTAGAAAGCTTCTTGTTAAGCAAGGAAGCAAAGGTTATTGGTGGGGGGGGGGGGAGGTGCAGTAAATGGGAATGTAGAATTTAAGAAACTGACAGGCCAACCACGATCAATGTGAGGAAACTCGACAGGCAAATGGCCCACTGCTGTTGATTTATCGATTTATAATGTGACCACCTGTTCTGCAAGGGGATTGAGCCTGAGTGTAACTGTGTGGTAGGCGACATGGTGGGTGAGGCTCTGAAAGGGTTAATTCTGAGGAGTCACACTGCTCAGGATCTCAAAACACTAATGAAATAACTCCACAAAGGCTGGTCACCCTATACATACAGTGTGGAGAGTCCTTGACACTGATCCAGCTCCCTTAGAGTGAGCAGGGCCTCTGACACTCCTGTTTATATCTGTCAGCCAGGGCTCCCTGATCGGTCCAGGTTAACAAGCCCAATCAGGGAACTCATACTCAATGGATCCACCTGGCCAACCTCATTCCAATCGTTACACCCACTCTCTGGGCTCAAGCTTCCTGGAAATTGGCTACATATCAAACTTGGTAATTGACCCAACTGTCTTAATTCTTTGGAGGGGACATATTTGGGAGCTTTGAGGCATGCTGTGGTTGCTGTGTTTCACATCGAGTTATGCTTTCATTTCCGTGTCCTTTAAAAGAGGTTTCCAGTGAGTGCAGCAATCTTCGATGTAATTTAACTCAATGTTAATAATATCAGAGCAATACCCCAACATGCAACCATACCAAAATGCCATATACATTTGCAGCAAAGTGCCCATAAAGGTTTCTGACCAAATAAATCACCGGGATTAGAAAATACCTTCCCTTCGTTGCAGAATAAAACATGATTGGTTGAGACAAGCAACATAGAACATAGAACATTACAGCACAGTACAGGCCCTTCGGCCCTCGATGTTGTGCCGATCTGTCATACCAATCTCAAGCCCATCTAACCTACACTATTCCATGTATGTCCATATGCTTATCCAATGACGACTTAAATGTACCTAAAGTTGGCGAATCTACTACCGTTGCAGGCAAAGTGTTCCATTCCCTTACTACTCTCTGAGTAAAGAAACTACCTCTGACATCTGTTTTATATCTTTCACCCCTCAATTTAAAGCTATGCCCCCTCGTGCTCGCCGTCACCATCCTAGGAAAAAGGCTCTCCCTATCCACCCTATCTAACCCTCTGGTTATCTTACATGTCTCAATTAAGTCACCTCTCAACCTTCTTCTCTCTAACGAAAACAGCCTCAAGTCCCTCAGCCTTTCCTCGTAAGACCTTCCCTCCATACCAGCCAACATCCTAGTAAATCTCCTCTGCACCCTTTCCAAAGCTTCCACATCCTTCTTATAATGCGGTGACCAGAACTGTATGCAATACTCGAAGTGCGGCCACACCAGAGTTTTGTACAGCTGCAGGATAACCTCTTAGTTCCGGAACTCGATCCCTCTATTAATAAAAGTGAAAACACTGTGTGCCTTCTTAACAGCCCTGTCAACCTGAGTGGCAACTTTCAAGGATCTGTGTACATGGGCACCGAGATCTCTCTGCTCATCCACACTACCAAGAATCTTACCATTAGCCCAGTACTTTGCCTTCTGGTTACTCCTACCAAAGTGCATCACCTCACACTTGTCCACATTAAACTCCATTTGCCACCTCTCAGCCCAGCTCTGCAGCTTATTTATGTCTCTCTGCAACCTACAGCATCCTTCGTCACTATCCACAACTCCACCAATCTTAGTGTCATCTGCAAATTTACTAACCCATCCTTCTACGCCCTCATCCAGGTCATTTATAAAAATGACAAACAGCAGTGGACCCAACACCGACCCTTGAGTACACCACTAGTAACTGGACTCCAGGATAAATATTTCCCATCAACCACCACCCTCTGTCTTCTTTCAGCAAGCCAATTTCCGATCCAAACTGCTATGTCTCCCACAATCCCATTCCTCCACATTTTGTACAATAGCCTATTGTGGGGAACCTTATCGAAAGCCTTGTTGAAATCCATATACACCACATCAATCGGTTTGCTCTCATCTACCTGTTTGGTCACCTTCTCAAACAACTCAATAAGGTTTGTGATGCACGAGCAAGGTGCCAGTTCTCCAACACAGTCTGTAACAAACTCCGTTTGGGAGAGTGTAGAAATTGTGCAGAGTGAGTTGGAAAAGTTGTTTTCAGTTGCAAACCCAAACCATTTTCACAAGGTAGCAGAATTACTGTCAGCTTTGGCCAGTCAGGCGGGTTCATTTGCATCTGAAAGCTGCTCAAGGGCATCATTGTTGTAAAATAATTACAAATAATTAGCCAATTACCTATCACGGTTGTTAAGGAAAGTGTAGAGAATTGAATGATAAATAAGCAGCGATCCGGATGCAGCACGAAAGCAAACTGTATCCCAGTTTTCTGCGTTGGGAACACCTGTGGTGAGTTTGAGGATGTTCTCGGAGACTGAAGAGGCTTACACTTTCTGTCTACAAGGTCAGAAGTCAGGCGACACCAGGGTATAATCCAACAGGCTGGAAATCACAGGCTTTCAAAGGGTTGCACCTTCGTCAGGTAAAGACTTCTGATTTTGTCCCGTCCATTACCGGCGCCTCCACATCTTTCTGTCTACAGGCAGCTGCTAGCAATACCTACACCTCATTGTAAAGCAAGCAGAGCACGGAAAATATTGTTTTCCCCTCAACATTTCCGTAACAATATGAAAGATGCTGTGTTAATAAAATGTGGGGCTGGATGAACACAGCAGGCCAAGCAGCATCTCAGGAGCACAAAAGCTGACGTTTCGGGCCTAGACCCTTCATCAGAGAGGGGGATGGGGGGAGGGAACTGGAATAAATAGGGAGAGAAACCAGTCCAACCTGTCTCTGCCTCCCTAACCGGTTCTTCCTCTCACCCATCCCTTCCTCCCACCCCAAGCCGCACCCCCAGCTACCTACTAACCTCATCCCACCTCCTTGACCTGTCCGTCTTCCCTGGACTGACCTATCCCCTCCCTACCTCCCCACCTACACCCTCTCCACCTATCTTCTTTACTCTCCATCTTCGGTCCGCCTCCCCCTCTCTCCCTATTTATTCCAGTTCCCTCCCCCCATCCCCCTCTCTGATGAAGGGTCTAGGCCCGAAACGTCAGCTTTTGTGCTCCTGAGATGCTGCTTGGCCTGCTGTGTTCATCCAGCCCCACATTTTATTATCTTGGAATCTCCAGCATCTGCAGTTCCCATTATCTCTGAAAGATGCTGTGTTCCAGGTCGACTCGTGACTTCTAAGTACAAATCCTTGAAGGCTCAATTTCTGTCCATTTCTGTCCATCGTCACGTAAAATTCTAAACTGCATCGAGGGAGAGGCAACACCGGGGGTCCGGTCAAAAATTAATACAACCCCCAAGGATCCCACTCCGGGCTACAGCTGTAAAATAGCAAATAAGAACAAAAAGAGCTGCGGATGCCGTAAATCAGGGACAAAAACAAAGTTGCTGGAAAAGCTCAGCAGGTCTGACAGCATCTGGGGAGGAGAAAAAAGAGTTAACGTTTCGGGTCCGGTGATCCTTCCTCAGAACCGGTTGTTGTAAAATAGTGAGGGCGTTCTCTTCAGCTTATTGCAAGTGATGTTAGATTCAGTGATGGAAATTCACGTGCAGTACACAAACTTTTAAAGTTTTCGGGAAAACTTGTAAAGGTTGTTTAAAAGAAATTGGTTCCTTAGATTAATATGCAGAGAAGACCATGGGGACTAAAGGCATATTGGTCTCGAAACGTTAATACTGTTTCTCTCTCCACAGAAGCTGCCAGATCTGCTGAGTTCCTGCAGCATTCCTGTGTTTTAGATTTCCAGCATCCGCGGTGTGTTGCGTTTATTTGAATACTACGTGGTAAAATGTTCTAAATCTCGTGTTAAGCGAAAGTCAAAGTATTGTGTGCAATTCCGGACGCTGACTTTCCAGAAAGGGTATTAAAACTTTTGGAGAGGATGGAGAATGCTGAGAAGATTTACTGGAGTGATAACACCAATGAGGGGATCTCCGATATAGAAAGACTGGAGCAGCTAGTACTGTTTTCCTTACAACAGAGGCTAACGGGGAATTTGAAAGAAATATTCAAAAGTATTGGATCCTTACACACACCCATAGAAGGGGTAGCAGTCATGAAAGTACATACGGTTAAGCCAACTGGCCAAGCGGGTATTGATTTTTTAACACAGTGTATAGTTACAATCTGAAATGTACGCAGATTCAACAGTAACTTTCAAAAGGGAATATACATATTTTTTCTAAAAATGTAGGGCTATGAAAGAGAAAGGAGTGGGATGGACTGGAACAGCTCTTGCTAAGAGTCAGCATGGGCACGATGGACCGATTGATCTCCTATCTGTATGAATATCCTATGATATTGACCTTGAAAGCAACTGTTGGGATACTGATCTGGAAAATTTTAAACATTTTGGTTTAAAAATGACTGCACTATACGTTGGAATGCTATATCATCAAGTCACTGAGTCAAAGATCAACACAAAAAGCCAGCTGTAGGGCACATTATCACACCGTCCAACTATAGCTGCTATTGTAGCTACACGGAAAACTTCCACTTTCACTGTGAGTGGGAGATCGACGTATGACCAATGTTCGGGACAAATTCACGGCCAATGTTTCTAGAAATAAATTAAACATTGAATTCGGGGAAGAATCATTAATTTAATTTTAAATTAATTCTTAATTTAGCATCTGTGCAAATTTACATTTTGTTGGCAGGTGACAATTTATTTCTCGGACATTGTAGGATTCACCACCATCGCTGCTTCGTGTACGCCTCTGCAGGTGGTGGAGATGTTGAATAACCTGTACATGTGTTTTGACACCAGGATTGAATCCTACGACGTATACAAGGTACGAATTCAATAAATGTTAGTAACTAATGACACAATCACTAATGTCAAAACAATTCAGGTCCTTTAGGGATGGGAACTACCATCCGTACCTGGTCTGGCCTACACGTGACTCCAATGTGGTTGATTCTTAACTGCCCTCTGGGCATTTAGGGATGGGCAATAAATGCTGGCCTAGCTAGTGATGCTGTCATCCCGTGAATGATTTTTTTTTTAAAAAGTTCAGACAATAATCGCTGGTCGGACCAGAGATCGCTTGATGTTGTTGTTTAATATTTTTCATAGGTGTCCATGAGGCACAAGCTCAATGTAAGGGGCTGACTAATTATAACCTGCTCCTACTATTAACTTAAGTCCTGCACCTTCACATGAAAGCAAGGTGGGATAGGGTCTTAGTTAAACTATATCCAGTTTTTTTTTCCTCCTGGAGCTCTCAATGTACCATAGATATGACAAAGAGTTTTAAGGGAATGAAAAATACAACCTGAACCCAAGCTATGTAACAACCAGTTCAGGTTATTAGCTTCTAAAGGAGAGGATCTATCAGATAAACAGCTCTTTTACTTATTAGCCTGGGAGGGTAGTTGAGGTGGGAAATCTCGCAACCTTAAAATGTACTCGAATAATCACTTGAAGTGTCATAACATCCAAGGTTATGGGCCCAGCACAGGAAAGTTGCAGTATTGTGGGTAGTAATGGTTAACCCTGCTGTCTTACAGTGCAAGGACCCAGGTTCAATTCCAGCCTTGACCAACGGTCTGTGTGGAGTTTGGACATTCCCCATGTGTCTGCATGGGTTTCCAACAGATGCTCTGGTTTCCTCCTACAGTCCAAAGATGTACAGGTTGGGTGGATTGGCCATGCTGAACTAAAATTGTCTGCGGTGTCCTGAGGTGCACAGGCTAGATGAGTTAGCCCTAGTAAATGTTGGATTATAGGGATAGGATAGGGGTGTGGGTTTGAATGGGATGATATTTGGAGGGTCAGTGCAGGCATAATAGGCCAAATGGCATCCTTCTGCACTGTAAGGTTTCTATGAATAATTTATCTTTGGCTATACAGACTCAATGGGCCAAAGGACCTCTTCTGAACTATATGATTCTATGTGACACTTGGGTAGTTGTACGACAATCTTTGTTGCAAGACCATATGACCATAGAATGACTAAAATGGTCAGATATATTTTTGGGTCAGTGCAGACCAGGTCTTTAGCCAAGGCCAGCAGCATCACAGAAGCTTACAGTACAGAAGGAAACAGTTTCGTTGGTTGTGTCTGTGTTGGTTCTCTGAAGGAGCAATTAATCTGGTGCTACACCTCCATTGGTGAGCATGTTCTACCTTTTGAAACAATAATTCAACTCAATTCCTTCAATGCCTTGATGTAACCTGCTTCCACTACATTCTTAGCAGTGTGTTCCCTCCCTAACTGCAGGCTGGGTTAAAAGTTTGTCAGGTCACCACTGCATTTCTTGTCAATTATCTCAAATCTGGTCCTTGATCCTTACACCAATTGGGCTATTTTCTCCCTCTCTCTACTCTATCCAGAGGTTTCTCCTCCTCTAAAAGAAAGTTTTTATCGAAATTAATAGGATTATTTCATCAATTTTCTAGTCAACAATCTACCTTTCATTCTCTGTAAATTACAGCTCCAAAACTGTTATGCATTTCTTGACTTGCAATGTCCTTTTCACCCATTACCCATGAATGCTAACCGACATTGTGTTCCAGTGCAGCACTACTCAAATTCAAAATTCTCGCTCTTGTGTTCAAATTCTTCCATACCTTTGTTCCTCCCAATTTCTGTGACCTCCTGCAGCCCCCAAAACATAATGCCTTCAGCTCCCTAGGGCTCTATGTTCTGACATTTTCTTTCCAAATCTTGCTGCATCTTTCACCTTTAAACCCTCCTTACAATTTACTTCTTTAACAAAGCTACTGATGACATTAAGGAGGTATTTGGAAATGTGAACTGTGTCAAAACTACTCCTCATGGTATTATTCCTCTGAAATGTGAAAAGAGCTTTATTAATTTAAATTCTTGTTCGAAGCATCTTACAATAGTCCACAACAGACCATTTGAACACATTGGTAGCCTTGTCTTCAATTGCTTAAACTCTAGGCTCTGGAATTCATTCCCTACACCTCACTGACTCTCTGCTTTTATCCTTTTAGGCACCCCTTAAACATATGTCTATGATCAAGATTTCGATCATTTAACTAAATGTTACATGGTTCAGTATCATGGCTTGTTTTATACTGCTATTGTGAAAAGTTGAAATGTTTCTCTTTTAAAGGTGCTATGTAAATATAAATTGATGTTTTATATGAATCCGAGTTGCATTCAGAGGGACATTTCTTTTTGGTTATATATTCTCTCCATTAGTCATGAACCTCAAAGTCCTTACAAAATATCATTAAGGTCAGCTCTCTCTGTATCAAAACGCACAATCTTCTGTAAATGCAGTCATATGTCGATGCCCTCATCAATGTATACCAGATATAATCTTATTCTATTTCTTCATTTCTCACATAAGTGCTATGCTGACCCCCCCACCCCGGTCTGTTTCCATGGATGTATTCTATTTCCTTGCCATAGTCACTTATAGATTTAATATTTTCAATGGCCTCATAACTGTCCTTCTATCCTCTGTAAAAGTTTTCTGATCTAGAACTTTGCTGTCATGTCCTATTCTACATAGCATTGTGTTGGCTGCCTGTTTTCACAATAAAAATAGCTTATAGTCATCCAATTTACAAACCTTCATCTTTATAGTTAACTTTGTTCCTCCTGATCTGAATGGATATTCTAAATCAATCTGTTCAGATGTGTTACAACACCCCACTGGAGCAGGTGACACTTAAACCTGGGCTTTTTAGGGGCTTCAGAGATTGGGACACAATCAGTGAGTCGCAAGAGCACCCCTCCTGATCTCTACAACCTGTAGTTCGACACTCCCGCTCCTCAAAAATCTCTTCCTTTGAAGCCAGCTTCATATTCATAATCTTTCTTTTCCCCTCATCATTAGGTAGCTGCACTTTCAGCTGTCTGAAAGATAAACTCTGGATTTCAGTCCTAAATGAGTCTGTTTCTCCATTTATTTCTTCAAAACATTAATTAAAATCCAACTCTTTGACCAAGCCTTTGGTCACCTTTCCTAATATTGCCTCTTTTGGCTAGCCATCCATTTTTTTGATTACATCTCAGTGCAGCGACTTAAGATGTTTCCTATGTTTAAAAGGAAGGAAATGAAAAGACTCTTAAATGTGTCATTCCAAATTTTTCAAAGGTTATCTATAAGAGCATTTTACAGATAATGAAATACCTTTTAAAGCCAAATGTGATTCCAATACTACTGGTGAAGTCTGATCTAGAATGAAACCTGGTTTGATAGTTTTTTTTTGCTGTTGGTTATCATGATGGTCACTGAGACTCCAAATGTTCTTTAACAAATTACCATATTCCTTTTTACATAAAAGAAAAGAAAACAATCAGACAAACAATCATACTTCTGAGTCAAAATCTTGAATTCCTTTCTAAATAGAATCAAAGGACCAAAATATTTCCAGAAAGCAGCTCACCACCTTCTTCAGGGAAGTTAGGAACAACAACAAATGCTGATCCAGCCAACAATGTCCACAAACCATGAATAAGTTGGAAAGATTTTAATAGTAACCGCAAAACAAAGTTTCAACCTTCTTCCCAACACTATCCTTTCACAGCTAGTCAATTCCAAAGAAATGTCTCTCTTACCTCAATTCTTAAATTTTTGTATAACTGGCTATTCTTAGTTTATTTCCCTTGAATTGCGGCAACAGTAAGTTTGCTGGCATGAACCTTCCATAATTCTGTTCATGTAATCTTATTCAGTTCTAAGAACTTGAAGATAGCTATAGAACATAGAACATAGAACAGTACAGCACAGAACAGGCCCTTCAGCCCACGATGTTGTGCCGACCATTGATCATGTATGCACCCTCAAATTTCTGTGACCATATGCATGTCCAGCAGTCTCTTAAATGACCCCAATGACCTTGCTTCCACAACTGCTGCTGGCAACGCATTCCATGCTCTCACAACTCTCTGTGTAAAGAACCTGCCTCTGACATCCCTTCTATACTTTCCTCCAACCAGCTTAAAACTATGACCCCTCGTGCTAGCCATTTCTGCCCTGGGAAATAGTCTCTGGCTATCAACTCTATCTATGCCTCTCATTATCTTGTATACCTCAATTAGGTCCCCTCTCCTCCTCCTTTTCTCCAATGAAAAGAGACCGAGCTCAGTCAACCTCTCTTCATAAGATAAGCCCTCCAGTCCAGGCAGCATCCTGGTAAACCTCCTCTGAACCCTCTCCAAAGCATCCACATCTTTCCTATAATAGGGCAAGCAGAACTGGATGCAGTATTCCAAGTGCGGTCTAACCAAAGTTTTATAGAGCTGCAGCAAGATCTCACGACTCTTAAACTCAATCCCCCTGTTAATGAAAGCCAAACCACCATATGCTTTCTTAACAACCCTGTCCACTTGGGTGGCCATTTTAAGGGATCTATGTATCTGCACACCAAGATCCCTCTATTCCTCTACACTGCCAAGAATCCTATCCTTAATCCTGTACTCAGCTTTCAAATTCGACCTTCCAAAATGCATCACCTCGTATTTATCCAGGTTGAACTCCATCTGCCCCCTCTCAGCCCATCTAAGCTTTCCCAGTGTAGATTTAGCCTAGGCTAGGTTGACTAGTTCCCCAACCTAAAAATATAGTTCTTCTGCTAGAGGAAACTGTTGTCCCAGCTGAACTGAACTCAAAGCTAACCCTCATGGCTTTCTGCTCTGTTGTAAACTCAGCAATATAAATATTCTGGCAATTAACACTAAAGAGGTACTGGCCTTGTCCAGTGTCACAACAATGCTATCCAGAAACTGGAAGAGCAGTACCTCATATATTCCACCTGGGAAGCCTACAACCCAATGGTCTCAATGTGGACTTTACTTGCTTCAAAATCTCCCCACCCTGGCCTTATCCCAAGACCAGCACACCCCCCTCACCCCACCTCCTTGACTTTGTCCATCTTCTCTCCCACCAATCCGCTCCTCCCACCTCACTGACCAACACTCGCCCCCAGTTCCTACCTACACTCACCTGTACTGGCTTCATCCCTGCCTCCTTGATCAGTTTGTCTTCTCTTCCGCCTCTCTGCTCCACTATCTACCTCCTACCACCACCCCTGTCCCCCCATTTATTTCAGAGCCCCCTTGCCCTCCCCCATTTCTGAAGAAGGGTCCATATCCAAAACTTCAGCTTTCCTGCTCCCTCTGATGCTGCAGGGCCTGCTGTGTTCATCCAGCTCTACACCTTGTTATATCTCTGTCAGGTAGTTGACTGTAGTTACATGCTTTATTGGAATTGATTCGCTGAGGTCATTGTTTAAAATATATTCCTGACCCGTTAAAAATACTTTCACAAAACCGACCCACATCCATCTTCCACTTTTTAAATTTCAAATCCTAAATGTCAAAATACATACTATTCAACTTTCATCACATCAGTCACTATTATAAATAGCAACCAAGACGGACAGTTTACATGTAACAAACTGAAACAAAACAGTTTTGTTTTACCACTGTTGGTTGAAGTCTCAGAGGAACTTATTGTTGCTCTTTTTTGAAATAATGACATGGAATCATTAGCATATATTTGAAAGGGCATCCATGACCATGGTTTAATATCTCATTTGAAAAATTACTGCTTTGACAAGTCACAATTCTCATTAAGACACTACATGTGTCAACCTGTTCCATATGCTCAGACTTTTGGTGTGGGCATTATTATCACCACCTTCTGGGTCAGATAAGATTGTTAGCATTGAGAAATGTCTGACACCTACAATGTGACATGACATAAAATCAAGGTGTTGTGGTATCTGATCATGGTGTTTCCTAGTGTTTCCTGAACTGCCCTGGTATTCTCCTAATAGCATTGCCACACCTGCTGTTGCCCAGCATCATACTTAAAAAGTCAATTTATTTTATAATCTAGCCTTTATTTACTTTTTTTTCCTTCCTGATCAAGGTGGAGACCATTGGAGATGCATATATGGTGGTGAGTGGCCTCCCTGAACGGAAGGGAACTAATCATGCTGATGAGATTGCAAAAATGGCCCTGGATCTAGTAGCAGCTGTGAGACAGGTGCCAATTCCTCATATGCCAACACAAAGACTGCAACTGCGGGCAGGCATTCACACAGGTTGGAAAATCTGACAAGTAATACCAGAGAATTCCCCTCCTAAATACCGTAAAGGTCACATCTTTGACTCTACCTTGTCATTTTCTTTTGATTGTGTCTTTGGCTCTATTCCTATTATTCCTTGTAGATTGGGTTTGTCTAAAATTTTCTGATGGATTGTAACTTTAACACCTTCAGTTTATTGCAAAATGGTTTCTGGCGGGTAACATTCAACAGCAAATAATACCATTCAGTTTGAGTACAACTACCACCTACCATGAAGAGTATCTCAAAGTACGCCTTAGGTCAAAGTCAATACAGTATAAATGCAGATAACAAGGTGTAGGGCTGGATGAACACAGCAGGCTGAGCAGCATCTTAGGAGCAGGAAGGCTGACGTTTTGGACCTAGGCTGTGTTCATCCAGCTCTACACCTTGTTATCTCAGATTCTCTAGCATCGGCAGTTCCTACTACCTCTGAAACAATATAAATGCAATTTTTTTCTCTAGGGAGAGTTACTTATCTCTGAATATGTTGCTGAATCAGTTTGTTTATCTTTTCAAAGAAGATTAATGGATGCTCCATGCCACTGAGATTGCAGGAGTTAATTTGTTTATTCACTTGTGACAGTTGCAGGAGGCCAGTTGGATACTGACTTTTACCTGGCAGGTGAGGGAAGGGAAACAGCCAGGAGTTTTTTCATTAAATACGATCCTCCTTGTTGCACTCTCCATTGTTCTTTGCCTGTTTATGATCCATTTCTTCACTACTTGCTTCCCCTCTATCCTTCAGAATAGGGCTTTGTGTGGGGGCAATTACAGGCACTAGTTGATCCCAATCCTCCAGGACTGACTAGGAATCTTAAGGAATTTGAAGATTAATCTCCAGAACAGTGCCATGAGCAAACAATGTGGAAAAAAATCATAGCATTAATTTTTTTCCCATTTTTCTTTCTAAGTTTCTAATTATTATTATTAAAAATATTGGTAATTCAAGAAAAAAGGATGTTTAACTAACAAAGGAAAAGGGTCCAATTGGGCAAATATGTCTTCTTACTTTCCATTGTTGGAAAGGCAGTAGTGAGAGTTGGAGACAGGAAGGATCTCGTAATAAAAGCTCCAATAATATGTTCAGCTGTAATTGGAAATTCTAGGTGAGATGCTGGCCATATTTGAAAGAAAGTGAAGGTTTCAGCTGCAGATAGGTTAAGGTGGAGCAGAGACAGATGATGCATGTGAAGATAAGTGGTGTTTCTAACGGTGAGGATATGGAATGATAACCTACACCGCCCCAAGTTTAATTGTTTTTAACAATGCATTTAAACCTGAACAGTGCCTTAAAATAGGGTGGGTGGGGGTGGCTTAGAAAGATGTGTGGAGACAGCTGTTGCTTAGGAAGTTTTGATGAGGGCAGGAGCATTGTTTTGGGTCTTTGCACTGTTCGAAGGAAGTTGCAGCTTGCCCAGGTTTGGATGTCAGGAAGGTGGCTGACAATACAGGCAGTGAGGTTTTGGTAGTTGTGGAGGTCATTCTGATTGTCATTGATGTACATGTAAAGGTTAACCTCATCCAAACAGATAATGTTGTTAATTGGCAGATTATGACTGAAGAAGAGCAGAAACCAAAAATAGCGGGGAAGAAATAATGGGAACACGGAGGACGTGCCAGTGTTGGAGATAGTTCAGCTCCTGACACATGGAAATAAGTGAAGATTATCCCATTAAGTTGGAAAATGTGACAACAGGAAGGACTGTCCAGGAAAGAGTTGAATTATCAACATAGAATTTTTAATGTAATACGGATTAACTATGACCATCAGAATACAATATGTTGGTTATGTTGACTTGTATATCTATTTCTGCAATTAGTACACTATCAGACTAGGCTCTAGAATGAGTACAGCCTAACCATTACAGCCCTCACTAATTTTTTTGTTATTTTTATTTTATTATGTTATCAATTTTGGTTTGTAGGTATCAACTGAGAAATGTAAGCTAAAGTTAACCTTTGGACTGCGAGCATCAGCTTGTGCTTAAAACAAAAAAAAACACAAAAAAAATCAAACAAGTTGTGGTCTGCTTGTGAGAACAGACCTTAAAGTTAACTAAGGGTTGGCTCATGACCAAAAGGTCCAACAGATACTTCTACACCAAGGAACCAGTATGTTTAAACACATAACTGTTGTTGGCCATTAGCAAGGTCAGTACCTGGAAACTGGTTGTAGAATGTCTGGGAGAGACCTTATGCTCAAGCAGACGGTAGATGTTGAATGGTAACTGGGTCCTCATGGGGAGAGAATCAGTCTAACAGGAAGATGCCACAGTTTTGAACCAAGTTTTGCACTGTGTTTTTTATGAGAATGAGTTTAACCTGTCGATGCTACAGCAAGAAGATTTGAAAGCACCCTGCCTAATCTCCCATTTGCAGCTATTGGAAGTTCAGGGAATAAACTAAGTTAAAAGTATCACTGACTTCCTTTGAGGGAATTGAAAATGTGGTCCTAATCGACATTTTCAGAAAATTGATCAAGAAACAATGTCTGTGGAACAATACATCATGACAACCACCTCAATAATCTGGCCAGTTTTGTTATTTTACTTTGCTTATCCGTTAACTGTTTGTCTCTGATTTTTGTATACATGGGGCTAAAAGCAAAGGTTATTGGGTTTGAACATAGACATAAATTAAATGACTTTGTTTAATCTTGCTCTGCTAAAGTTGCTATGTTGTTAATAAATTGCAAGGTCTTTTGTTTAAGCTACAAACTGGTGTCAAGAATTGATTATTCAAAGAGTCTTGGATTGGTAATTCAGAAAAAGTCTGGTATAGGCCATTGAGGTCAATTTTGAGGTCTTTGAAGGTTTTAAATTTACTGTGTTGCAAATATTGATTTGGTTTAGCTGTCTGCCTTCTTGTTGTAACATCATTATGTGTGCCTCTGCATGTGACTGAATATTATAAAAGAAGTATTCTTTTCCCCTTTAAACATAAGCTCTTTCAAAGTATGTTTTGATACTTCCAGTATGTTTTTGGTGTAATGGTTTGCATTAACTCCATTAAAAGTATAATTATTTTATGATAGATTTTTTTATCTTAAACAGTGTCACTGCAGTTTTAGTAGTTCAGACAGGCTTTAATGTCGAGTAGATACTAGAAATGTTCAAAGCAGGCATATAAAAGGAAAGAATTGCATGTAACTGCCTGTTCCTGGGGTAGCTGAATGAGTAGTATTGATGTTGCAATGTGAATATCACTGTATTATAGGTCCATGTGTGGCTGGAGTTGTGGGACACAAAATGCCTCGGTATTGTCTATTTGGAGATACAGTCAATACAGCATCTCGAATGGAGTCCACCAGTCTGCGTAAGTCATCACTTTTATAATAATCTTGTATTACAATGCTCATGGGGCAGCATTAATCATTGCATTATCCAAACCAGTCTTTTGGCTCTGCTGTCTGGTTTCCAGGAACAAACAGCTTCCATTATGGAGAATAGCTGTAAGGAAACCTTCCACAATTCCACTGACCTCCACCCTCTACTACATTTTTCCAACTCCAAGTAAAGCTCTTCACTGAGACTAATCTTCATCTGTCGGTTCTTGTCCTATGAACTACTATTGGTGGTTTACATGAGCTTATGGTGTTTTACCCAATATAATATGATGTTTCCTCTATTGTAGCTCAGAAAATTCACATTAGTTCAGCTACATTTTCTGCCTTGATGCATGACGATGCTTATGAAATTGAACTACGGGGTGAAACTGAGATTAAGGTAAAATCTCCTACTCTGCTTCAAGTGAAAATATCTTAACATTTGTTATCATATTTATTACAATTGTGCCTTTATTGGTCATATAACTATGCAGAAACAGCAACCTATTTCACACACCAACTCTCAAAGGACTGAGGAGAAATAACTTAGAATGGCACAGAGACAATGGGAACTGCAGATGCTGGAGAATCCGCGACAACAAAGTATGGAGCTGGATGAACACAGCAGGCCAAGCAGCATGTTAGGAGCACAACTCCCTATTTATTTCAGAACCCTCTCCCCATCCTCCTCTTCTGATGAAGGGTCTAGGCCCGAAATGTCAGCTTTTGTGCTCCTAAAATGCTGCTTCGCCTGCTGTGTTCATCCAGCTCCACACTTTGTTGTCTTAGAATGGCACAGTGGTATTTCACACAGGGCTCACTGTACACTGACTACACCAACTCATACGTACTGACCCAAGTTATCAGTGTGAGAGTAAAAAAGATGACAGACTGCACTAGTGAGAGGCAACTCATAGCTTGAGTTGGTTTTCATATGATAATCAGAGAATGTATCATGCCACATGCAAGAGAAAGATAACATTCTTTACTCATGTTTATTTGACCTTGGAATCCAGGATTGATCCCCAATGTTACCACAATCCAAGACTGTCCCAGATAATGCTAAACTCCATTTCCTTGTTAGCAGCAGAGGCTCTGGCCAAGGTGGGTTGTTTTTTGCAGATTCCTTCAGTAAATCAGAATCTGCTTCTATGACAGGGAAAGGGGAAAATGAAAACCTATTGGTTGATTGGAAACAAGAACTACAGTGTTCAGAATGACAGCCTGGTGTGTCACTGGAACCCACGTATTAAGAAGAAAAATGAGAATGGGGACAGTACATCTTCAGTACAACAGGTGAGAACAGATAAAGGGAAATCTAAGTCAGGCTGAACTAGTATAAAAATCGATAATTTAACTTTCACTTCATATGATGACATTTCAATATTGGATTTACAAAATCTGAAAGCTATGTGAAAAGCATTTTTATTCAGTTGTTAGCATAATTACAATGCAAGCAAACATTACCAACATTAAAAAAAGGCTGGAAATGCCTAGCAGGTCAGTAAGCTACTGTGCTGATAAGTTAATGTCTCGGGTGTGGAATCTCCCAATGAAGCTTTTGAAACATCAACTTGTCTCTCCTCTCTGTAGATGCTGACATGTTCAACAATTTCTAAAATCTTGGAAACAGGACCAAGAGTAGGCATTTGACCCATTAAGGTGGCTTCACCATTCATTAAAATCATGGCTGAATGTCAACATTAACTCTTTAATCTTCAGCTATAATCCCATATTTATTGTTTGTCGCTTTTTTAAAATATCGGTAAAAGAATCAATCTATCTTGAATATACCCATCAATGGGGTAGGGGGCTGGGGTCATGGTTAGCTTGCATGGTTGGTTTGTTATGCAGAGTGACAACAGCATGGGTTCAATTCTCACACCAGTTAAGGTTACCATGAAGAGTTGTCCATCTTACCTCTCCCCTCGCCTGAGGTACGGTGACCCTCGGGTTAAGCCACTGCCAGTTACCTCTCTCTCATGAAAGAGCAGCCAGAAGTTCTAGTAAGACTACAGCGCCATACCTTTACTCATCAACTGAATCCCATCTGTTTGGGTTAGAGAATTCCACAGACTCGTATTACACTGAGTGAAGAAATTCCTCCTCATTTCAATATTATGTGATCAACCTCTTGTCCTAAGGTAATGAATCACTAGTTCCAAATTTTTCAACCAGAGAAAACAACCTCACGGCATCTACTCTTGTCAAGTTTTTCTGATCATTTTATACATTTCAATAAGATCACCTGTCACTCCAGAGGGTGGTAGGCTCGTTCTATTTGGTTGATTTCTCATATTTCTGGCATTTGCAGCTTTTTGTTGTAACCAATTAACAGTTTGGCCAGAGCATGATGACACCAGGAATCCTCCCAAAAGTAAGGCAGGGTAAAAGACTCATTTTACAAAATGGTTGATTGCTATCCTCAGCCGGAAAGGGGCAATGTTTTCCTGATAAATTGTTCCATGTAATGTCAGCAGGTGGCAGTGCTGGTCCAGAGAAGAGCTCCTGTCGTGATGACAGGCACTAGAAACAGGCTTAGATTTTCTGCTATCAGAATTGGAACTCATCCGTGCTGTACTGTAACTTACAACCATCCTAAACCTGGCTCAATTCCATTCCAAGGTCACTATCATACTGAAGCCAAAGCCTTCCTTGTCCATGATGCAGTCCTCCTGCAGTGCTTGCAAGCTAATTGAAGAAGCAAAATGTTTATGTACAGTCTGTGTCTCCCCTTCAGCCTGTGTGTGGCCAGAGTCTATGAATACTTGCTTGGGCTCCAGAAGATTCAAATGCCCCATTCCCTCCTTGTATTTATCAAACACTTTTCATAGCCAAAGCGTATTCAAATGTGCATAATAATTAATCAAGTATTGTCACTATTGTAGCAAACTCCCACAAATTGCATTTTTATATCAACGAGTTTTGTGTTATTTCTTTAAAGGGATGTAGGCGTCACTGGCAAAGTCAACATTTATTGCCCATTTCTAATTGCCCTTGTGAAACTGATGTCGAGCTGCCTTGTAGACCACAGCATTCCACAATGTGTAGGTACAGCCAGAGTGCTGTGAGGGAGAGAGTTATAGGATTTTGACCCAGCTACAGTGAAAGAACAACGGCATAGTTCCAAGCCAGTACGGTGAGTGAACTGGAGGAGAATGTGCAGATGGTCATGTTCCCTGAATCTCCTGCTGTTATCCTTTGAGGGGGTCGAGATCATGTGTTTAGGAGGTGCTGTCAAAAGGAGCTTTGCCAAATTGCTGCAGTGCATCTTGTAGATGATACATATTGTCGCTGTGGTGTATTCGCGGTGAAGGGATTGAATATTGAAGGTGCAATGCTATGAAGAGGTGTGACCATCTCAGTTGGACAGGATACCAGGGACTGTTGATAACTCAGGAACAAAAACAAAGTTTCTGGAAAATCTCAGCAGGCCTCACAGCATTTGTGAAGGAAAAAGCAGAGTTAACGTTTCAGGCCATGTTTCAGAACTGAGGAAGGGTCACTGGACCCAAAACGTTAACTCTGTTTTTTCCTTCACAGATGCTGCCAGACCTGCCGAGCTTTGCCAACAACTTTGTTTTTGTTCCTAATTTACAGCATCTGTAGTTCTTTCGGTTTTTACTGTTTGATAACTTCCCCTGGTTCTCTTCAAAATTGTCCCATGCCAACTTCCACATCTATCTGAGAGGGCAAGCAGGGCCTAGGTTTAGCGTAGCGTTGGAAATTTGTCATTTCCAACAGTACAGCTCCCCCTCAATTATACATTAGAGCAGTAATCATGATTTACATGAAATCTTCTGACTTGGAGAGAGGATACTACTATATGATCCATAGTTGACAGTACAGAATGTAAAGTGTCCAGAGCAGTAGATAGACAGGGTCTCTGGTGGACCTGAGAGAGAATGTTTAAAAACCCGATTATGTGGGAAGAAGTGACTCAAGAATTTGTCTTTTTGTAGTACATTGAATAGATGTTTCTTCAGTATCTATACTATATTCATTAAACAAATGGGTAAGAATACACTGTTAGAAAATATCAGATTACTGCTAAGAATATTATAGGTGTCCTGTTTAGACCTTCAAAACATTTCACTTTGAAAAGACTTCTTTGAGATATCTCTGACAAACATACAGATATTTTGCTCCAATGTCTAAAATTTCTTAGCTCCAAATCAGAGCCAAGATTTTTAAAAAAGGTTAAATTTGGCCATAAGAAAATACAGAAAGACAATGTGTATCTGAAATGAAACAAACTGTAGGTTCAGAATTCCTACTGTTTTTGGTGCTTTAATAATATTTTTGTTTATAGTCAGGAGCAAGCTCCTTAGTGCATACACCAAGCAATAGGAACACACCACTTTCCATCATGGAAGTCAGTGCCAATGGATGCACAGGAGCTAAGAGTGACTGTCTGCAGAAAGGTGACAGCCAGTTAGCTTTGTCATCACTACAATCCAATGAACATTCACAACCTTACAGTCTGAATTCTGAGAATGGACTTGCACTGCATGACAGACACCCAGGACAAGAACAAGAACCCTACCTCAAAGGCACATCATTGATTGAATCAGAACTTTCTACCACCAAATGTGAAATGACGCAGACTGAATATGAAAGCAGGCATCTGGAGAAATTGGAACTTCTCCCTGGATTTGTGAATTTCAGTTAGCCAATGTAAACGGCCAGAATTTAAAAAACTGAAGTTTATTTGGTTTTGTTGTCATTTTAAAGTAAATTGTAATTGGAATGTGGATGGGGTGATATTTAAATACCACTTTATGGTTTCCTAAGGGAATTAATATTCACATTGTGGAGATTGTGGTGGGATATTTGTAATCAGCCTGTTAGAGATGTATAACAATGCATGCTTGATCAGGTGGGATTTGAACCCAGATTTATCTGGCTCCAGGAGGGAGGGAAGGGCACTACTTCATTGGAAATTGAAAACTGAAGAATATATTTATTTTAATTAGCTTGTTTAGCCGTATTGTGACACACATCTGGGACAGGTGGGACTTGAACCCAGGCCTCCTGTTTCAGCGGTAGGGATGCCTACTATTGAATCAAAAGGCCATAAACACAGAAGAATGTAATTATTTTTAATTAACCTGGTTAGAGATGTTATGACATCTCTGGAGTAGGTGGGATTTGAACCCAGACCTTCTGGTTTAGTGGTTAGGACACTACTGCTGCTCTACAAGACCCCTAAAACTAAAGAATATAGAGCGTGTGCCTATTTCACACTATCTCCCAAAGTCAAAATGACTGCAGTAAAATAGAACTGGTGTTAGATTTAGGCCAGGCTGAGTAGAGATTGAAGGTTCCATTCCCTGAGGGATGTCAAAGAACGAGTTTTTTTTTAAAATAATGATCTGGCAGCTTCTCTGGTTTACTGAATTCAATTTCCCAACCTGCATGGTGGCATTTGAACTCTTGTCTGAATTAATAGTCCAGTTTCAGAATTACTAGATTACCATGAATTAACATACTATCGCCTATGTCAACACAGAGCCTCTGCCAACAATATATTTTGCTGATACTTGTATTCTATTTAATTGCTAGATTTTACCCTTCTCAACTAAGCCATGTTATAAATATGTTGTTGATTCACCATGTAGTTGGCAGTTTCATACAATGGGCTAGTTCTTGTTCTTCATTAAGAGCAAATTTAGTCTGATGCATGATATTTCATTTATAACTTTTTAAGTTCCATTTTTATATGTGAGAGGAAGAGGGATTTGAACTAATGTCGACATGAAGAGATCTGTGCAATATTGTATAGGCATTCTAAGATAAATGTATTCATAGTGTTCTCTGTCTGTGAACTTCAGTTTGATTATACTGGAACTTCCATTTTGCTTTCAATAGATGTGTGAGCCTCTTTCTGATTTCTTATGGAGTATAACTCCAGCGCTGTCATACCCAAGCATATACTTAAGTGAGCTGTATCTGTAAAGTTATTTGGATCAGGGTTAAATGCTGAACAGGTGGGGGACATCCATGTGCTAAATCATTTAGGAGTAAACCTCCCTGTGAGTCTCCCATTTTTCCCCACCACCTGTGGTTGCAACTGAAACATCAGAACATAAGTGATGTTTAATTTGATGTCGAGGGTCATCACTATTTCTCCTGTTGAATTTAGGGCAGATGGGGATGAGATCTTATGGATAGTCACCACTTAGTGCAGATGTGTTTCTGGACAATAGCTCAAGACGTGATATAAATTGAGTAAGACAAGGCTCAGTCCCAGCTTGGGTCAAATGCTCACGGACACCACTTCAAAATAAGAGGTTACATTAAAAATAAAGCATAGTTACTTGCAGATCATTTTCCCCCACATTAAAACTGAATTAGAAAAACACCTCAGCGATAGGACTGAAGACCTGGCAACGGGTGACTATTTAACCCATTGTGCCTGCACCAACTCTTTGAAAGAGCTGATAATTTTGTCTTATTTTTTCACTCTTTTCCAAATGACTTACATTTTCTTTTCCCTTACACAGTACATGTTCATTTCCTTTTTGTAAGTGACTACTGAGTCTTCTTCCTCTGCTCCTTAACGGCAGTGGATTCCAGATCATAAATTATTGTATAAAAATATATTCTTCTTCCCTCGGGTTCTTTTCCAATTATCTTTGATTTTTGTCTTTGTGGAAACAGTCTTCCCTTATTTAGCAGTTTTTTTGGCTTTGGTTCTATATATTTATAAATGGGGATTCCATATTCTTTTTGACTGGCTTTATCATCTTGGCCTACCAACTTTTAGAGGTTGTGTGGGTAAACATCTATCTCCCTCTGATCCTGAATTGCCTGTAAAAATTGTAGCATTTAAATATATTGTGTCTCACTCAAACAATGAAAGTAGAATGTAGCCCATCAGGTGTGCAATGCAGATGGCAGCACTAAATTCTACTCACTTGAATGAATATAACTGATTGGACATTAAAGCCAATCCTCATATAATAGTTTAACAAAGACGACAAAGCCACATAGAGGGCCTTTTTATTCAAAGTATTTCTCTAACTGACAGGAAAAAGCTCAAATGGAGAAGTCTTCTGTAAACAAACAGATGTATTATTATATGAATGAAAAATATCCTGTACTTACAAGATGTAACAGTAACAGGGTTGTTGTCGTGGGTGGTTTTAACTTCCCATGTATTGACTCACCAAGTGCTTGGGGCTCAGATGGGACAGAGTTTATAAGGAGCATCCAAGGGGGCTTCTTGAAACAGTATATAGATAGTCCAACTAGGAAAGGGGCTGTACTGGGGAATGAGCCTGGCCTGATGGTCGATGTCTCAGTAGGGGAGCAACCTGGGAACAGTGATCACAATTCAGTAAACTTTAAGGTACTGATGGATAAAGATAGGTGTGGTTGTCAGGTGAAGGTGCTAAATTGGGGGAAGGCTAATTACAACAATATTAGGCAGGAGCTGAAGAATGTAGATTGAAGGCAGATGTTTGAGGGCAAATCAACATAAGGTATGTGGGAGGCAAGTTAGGTAAGTTGCTGGGAACTCAGGACTGGCATGTTCCTTTAAGGATAAAGGATAAGTATGGCAAGTTTAGGGAACTTTGGATAACAAGAGATATTGTGAGCCTAATCAAAAAGATAAAGAAAGCATTCATCAAGGCTAGGAGGCTGGGAACACACGAAGCAGGGGTGAGATACAAGGCAAGTCGAAAGAAACTTAAGCAAGGAGTCAGAAGGGCTAAAAGGTGTCCTGAAAAGTCATTGGCCAACAGTATTAAGGAAAATCCCAAGACTTTTTATATATATACAAAGAGCAAGATAGTAGTCAGGCAGAGGGTTGGCCCACTCAAGAACAGGGAAGGGAATTTATGTGTGGAGTTGGAGGAAACGGGCAAGGTGTTAAACGAGTACTTTGCATCACTATGCTCCATAGAGAAGGACTTGGTAGATGATGAGTCTGGGGAAGGGTGTGTAGATACTTTGGATCATGTTGAGATCAAAAACAAGGAGATATTAGGAGGCTTGAAAAACATTAGGGTAGACAAGTCCCCAGTGCCTGATGGAATATACCCCAGAATACTGAGTAAGGCAAGAGAGACAATTGCTGGGGCCTTGAGGGAAATCTTTGTATCCTCACTGGCTATAGGGGAGGTCCCAGATGATTGGCGAATAGCCAATGTTGTTCCTTTGTTTAAGAAGGGAGGCAGGAATAACCCAGCTAATTACAGGCCAGTGAGCCTTACATCAATGGTACAGAAATTATTGGAGAGGGTTCTTCAAGACAGGATTTACTCCCACCTGGAAATCATTGGGTGTATTAGTGAGAGGCAACATGGTTTTTGTGAAAGGGAGGTTGTGTCTCACTAACTTGATTGAGTTTTTTGAGCAAGTGACGAAGATGATCGATGAGGGTAGGGCAGTGGCTGTCATCTACATGGACTTCAGTAAGGCCTTTGACAAGGCCCCTCATGACAGGCAGATACAGAAGATAAAGTTGCTCAGGTTCAGAGGTGAGCTTGCAAGATGGATAAAAAGCTAGCTCAGTCATAGCAGTGGAAGGGTGCGTTTCTGAATGGAGGGCTGTGACTAATGGCTTTCCTCAGGGATCAGTGTTGGGACCTTTTGCTTTTTGTAATATATATATATAAATGATTTGGAGGAGAATGTAACTAGTATGATTAGTATGTTTGCTGCTGACACAAAGGTTGGTGGAATTGCGGATAGTGATGAGGACCACCAAAGGATACAGCAGGATATAGATCGGATGGTGTCTTCGGCAGAGAGATGGCAGACGGAGTTGAATCTGGAAAAATATCAGGTAATGCATTTTGGAAGGTCTAATCCAGATGGAAAATATACAGTAAATGGCAGAGCCCTTAAGAGTACTGATAGGCAGAGGGATCTGACTGTACAGGTACACAGGTCACTGGTGGAGAAGGTAGTCAACAAGGCACACGGCATGCTTACCTTCATTAGCCGGGGCATTGAGTTTAAAAATTGGCAGGTAATGTTGCAGCTTTATAGAACCTTAGTTAGGCTGCATTTGGGATAGTGTGTTCAATTCTGAACGCTACACTGCCAGAAGGATGTGGTGGCTTTGGAGAGTGTACAGAAAAGATTTACCAGGATGTTGCCGGGTACGGTGGGCATTAGCTATGAGGAGAGGTTGGAGAAACTTCGGTTGTTCTCATTGGAATGACAGAGGTTGAGGGGGGACCTGATAGAGGTCTACATGATTATGAAGGGCTTCGATGGAGTGGACGGTCAGAAGCTTTTTCCCAGATTGGTAGAGTCAGTTACCAGGGGCCACGGGTTTAAGGTGCGAGGGGCAAGGTTTGAAGGTGACGTATGAGGCAGGTTTTTTACACAGAGGGTGGTGGGTGCATGGAACTCGCTGCCAGGGGAGTAGTGGAAGCAGATACTATAGTGACTTTTAAAGGGCATCTTGACAAATGTATAAAGGGTGAGAATTGAGAGATATGGTCCCCGGAAGGGTAGGGGTTTTAGTTGCGATGGGCAGCATGTCGGCGCAGGCTTAGAGGGCCAAAGAGTCTGTTCCTGTGCTGTAATTTTCTTTTTTCTTTTTCTTTGTACATTGCTTTCTCCCAACTAATTTGTGCTAATAGTGGAGTAGGGAAGATAAGAGTTTTCAAATCCAGAAGCCTATGCTTTAAGGTCATAGCCATTGCAACTTGAAACGTATTTAATTCTAACACTAGCAACATCTGCATTAGAATTCTTTATAGTTAATTTGTGAAAACAAGTATTTTTATAAAATCAGATCTTTTTACGAGAAACATTTGCTTGTACAGTCCTTTGACATTTTCATTGATACTATCTCATGATGCTATGTGAATTCTGTTTTATGTTCTTTCTGTGTTCAGTAAGTGCCTCTTGTGATTATACTTGCTCTTGTTACTTGGAGATAGTTGATACTCAGCATGTACTATGAATAAATTGTTCTGATCTAGTCTGCTTCATTTTCAAAATGGATTTTTAAAAAATCTTGTTCTATAAACCTCTAGGTCATCTATGTGGTACTTCATAAGGTAATGTGAAATTTTCATTCCATGCTGTTTTTGTTTTATAATTACTGACAATTATGTTGTTGATGTGTCAACTTTTTGTTTGTTTTGCCATAACTTTCCCTAAACATATTTAATTTGTTTACAAAGTTGTTTCCTTTAATTTTGTGTGAACAGAATTTTAGTTACTGTGGAACTGACAGTGACTTTCATTAGACCTCTGAACAAAATGACACTGAAGAGCGTGGTCTATATATACAATGGAGATAGTAGGAACTGCAGATGCTGGAGAATCTGGGATAACAAGGTGTAGAGCCAATGAACACAGCAAGCCAGGCAGCATCAGAGGAGCAGGAAGGGTGACGTTTCGGGTCTGCACTGATATACAAGTCATGCAATAAGTGGTTAATAAGTACAGCTCACAGATTGAATGAACAGTAAGTGGTGTGTTCAGGAGGGTTTCCTAACTCAGTACGTTGACAGGCCGACAAGGAGAGAGGCCATTCTAGACTTGGTGCTCGGAAACGAGCCGGGACAGGTATCAGATCTTGTGGTGGGAGAGCATTTTGGTGATAGTGACCATAACTGCCTCACATTCTACATAGCTATGGAGAAGGAGAGGATTAGGCAAAATGGGAGGATATTTAATTGGGGAAGAGGAAACTATGATGCGATTAGACATGAGTTAGGAAGCATGGACTGGGAGCAATTGTTCCACGGCAAAGGCACTATAGACATGTGGAGACTGTTTAAGGAACAGTTGTTGCAAGTGATGAATAAATATGTCCCTCTGAGACAGGCAAGAAGGAGTAAGATAAAGGAACCTTGGATGATGAGAGCCATGGAGCTTCTCGTCAAAAGGAAGAAGGTAGCTTACATAAGGTGGAGGAAGCTAGGGTCAAGCTCAACTCTAGAGGATTACAGGCACGCGAGGAAGGAGCTCAAAAATGGTCTGAGGAGAGCCAGGAGGGAGCACGAGAAAGGCTTGGCAGAACGGATTAGGGAGAACACAAAGGCATTTTACACTTATGTGAGGAATAAGAGAATGGTCAAAGAAAGAGTAGGGCAGATCAGGGATAGCATAGGGAACTTGTGTGTGGAGTCTGAGGAGGTAGGGAAAGCCCTAAATGAGTTTTTTGCTTCTGTCTTTACGAAAGAAACTAACTTTGTAGTGAATGAAACCTTTGAAGAGCAGGTGTGCATGCTGGAATGGATAGAGATAGAGGAAGCTGATGTGCTGAAAATTTTGTCAAACATTAAGATTGACAAGTCACCAGGCCCGGACCAGATTTATCCTCGGCTGCTTTGGGAAACGAGAAATGCAATTGCTTCGCCACTTGCGAAGATCTTTGCATCCTCGCTCTCCACTGGAGTCGCACCTGAGGACTGGAGAGAGGCAAATGTAATTCCTCTCTTCAAGAAAGGAAATAGGGAAATCCCCGGCAATTACAGACCAGTAAGTCTCACGTCTGTCGTCTGCAAGGTGTTAGAAAGGATTCTGAGGGATAGGATTTATGACCATCTGGAAGAGCATGGCTTGATTAAATGCAGTCAACACGACTTTGTAAGGGGCAGGTCATGCCTCACAAACCTTATTGAGTTCTTTGAGGATGTGACTAGAAAAGTTGATGAGGGTCAAGCTGTGGATGTGGTGTATATGGACTTCAGCAAGGCATTTGATAAGGTTCCCCATGGTAGGCTCATTCAGAAGGTCAGGAAGAATGGGATACAGGGGGACTTAGCTGTCTGGATACAGAATTGGCTGGCCAACAGAAGACAGCGAGTGGTAGTAGAAGGAAAATATTCTGCCTGGAAGTCAGTGGTGAGTGGTGTTCCACAGGGCTCTGTCCTTGGGCCTCTACTGTTTGTAATTTTTATTAATGACTTGGATGAGGGGATTGAAGGATGGGTCAGCAAGTTTGCAGACGACACAAAGGTTGGAGGTGTCGTTTACAGCATAGAGGGCTGTTGTAGGCTGCAGCGGGACATTGACAGGATGCAGAGATGGGCTGAGAGATGGCAGATGGAGTTCAACCTGGATAAATGCGAGGTGATGCATTTTGGAAGGTCCAATTTGAAAGCTGAATACAGGATTAAGGATAGGATTCTTGGCAGTATGGAGGAACAGAGGGATCTTGGTGTGCAGATACATAGATCCCTTAAAACGGCCACCCAAGTGGACAGGGTTGTTAAGAAAGCATATGGTGTTTTGGCTTTCATTAACATGGGGATTGAGTTTAAGAGTCGTGAGATCTTGTTGCAGCTCTATAAAGCTTTGGTTAGACCGCACTTGGAATACTGCGTCCAGTTCTGCTTGCCCTATTATAGGAAAGATGTGGATGCTTTGGAGAGGGTTCAGAGGAGGTTTACCAGGATGCTGCCTGGACTGGAGGGCTTATCTTATGAAGAGAGGTTGACTGAGCTCGAACTTTTTTCATTGGAGAAAAGGAGGAGGAGAGGGGACCTAATTGAGGTATACAAGATAATGAGAGGCACAGACAGAGTTGATAGCCAGAGACTATTTCCCAGGGCAGAAAAGGCTAACACGAGGGGTCATAGTTTTAAGCTGGTTGGAGGAAAGTATTGAGGGGATGTCAGAGGCAGGTTCTTCACACAGAGAGTTGTGAGAGCTTGGAATGAGTTGCCAGCAGCAGTTGTGGAAGCAAGGTCATTGGGGACATTTAAGAGACTGCTGGACATGTATATGGTCACAGAAATTTGAGGGTGCATACATGAGGATGAATGGTCGGCACAACATCGTGGGCTGAAGGGCCTGTTCTGTGCTGTACTGTCCTATGTTCTATGTTCTATGCATTCAGCCATGGCAGTGAATGCTGTGCAAACACTGCCTTTAAACAGCATTCCTGTAAACATTTCACAGCACATGTTGGTCATCTCCATGTGCATGCTACGTTACTGTCAAAATTCTAGCACGGCTTCAATCTGAAGTTGTCCACAGTTGGTTAGTCGTGCTATACACTCCCAGAACAGACTCAATGGAAGAGAGTGTGTACTCTATGAGTTCACAGGGTAAACCTATACGTAGAAAGTTTGCATCCATACTGGGGATGCAGCACTCTAGATGTGTGAGTTTGTTTCACATGAATTTGATTTGGAGGCAGTTAAACACAAGTTTCTAATCTTTCAGACATTTACTGTCCATTAATATCTGAAAAATTAAGATTAGTTGCTACTTGAACAAGACGTCCAATAGCAGGGTGGGTAGTTATCATGCTTTTCAGTTACATGGATTGTTAATAATAAATAATTTCTGTTTGTAAATACCCAGCTAATGGTTCACACTGATTTAACCTGAGCTGGGTTTTTCTCTAGGTAGTAATTGCTGTAATCATGAGATAGGACAATTTTATATAATTTTCCAAATTAAAATTTATTTTCGTCCACCATTTTCTCTGAAGAGGCATACATCACAACAGAATGAATTATCCATGCAAATGACATGTTTTCTAATCTTCTTATTGAAGCAGCTTGCTCATTTTCATAACAATATGAGCTTGTTAAAGGGACAAAACCAGCTCATTTAATTCATTCCTCGAACCAGCATTTTATTTTCACATCCTTCAACTAGTTTTCGCGAAGAAGCAAGCAGCGAAATTAAAGGAACATTGCTTTTTGTTTGCACCTGGGGCATGGCAACTAATTTTTGTCTATTTATGGATCTCTGATAGAGAAAAATTGGAAGATGCTGCAGCTAATGATGCTTGACATAAAAAAATTAGTTTCAGACATTATCATTTATGCAGTAATGTCACGTATGAACATTCAGATTATCCTTCTACATCAAATAAATATCAGGGCTAGGGTATCAGAGAAAGCTCCTTTTGTATTGAGTCAGTCATTTGGCAAAAGTATATTATTTAGATGCCTGTGACTGCGAGAGGAGTATAGTTACACTGGAGATTGCATAGCAATCAATTTTAGTTCTAATTCAAACTGCTTTGTAATGAGGGCATAAATTTATTCTAATCTAATTTCTTCTGAAAACAAATTAACTCTTTGATCTCGTGTTATATTTATGCATAGGAAATCTACTGAAAATAAAATTGGAGCAGTTACATATGACACAGGCATACTGAGCTAATACTGAAGACAGATTATTTAGGCACACTCTTCCATTTGTTTTTTGAACAAGAAAGGACGCAAGTTAGTACTATTTCATGTAGAACCATTCACTGACACATCCTGATATGATATCTAAATAAACTGTTCAAAAGGGAAAGGGAAAACGTCATTTTCTCTGACTGTCTCCATTGCATCTCTTCTGACCATTCCACTTCCCACAGGGGTGCTTCCGATAGGTCTTCCTTTCTGCTCAACCAAAGATTCCCACACTCAGTACCTGATCCTATGGCGGTTGTCAGAACCTTCAACTAAAGCCATGTCTGACTCATGTCCCACACAGTTGATCTTATCCCTTCTCCTTTCTCCAGGACAAGAAGAAGATTTTTTTATGAATAAAGTATATTTTTGAAACAAAAAAAATCAACAATAGGGTTCTGATTGTCCTCCCTTTCTAAACCAATCTCTTCATTCAAAGCATCATCTCTGCCATTTCCGTCAATCCCACCATGATGCCACAACTAAACACATCTTCCTTCCTCTCCTCTCCCTTATCAGCATTCCACAAAGACTATTTCTAATCCGAGATAACAAAGTGTGGAGCTGGATGAACACAGCAGGCCAAGCAGCATCTCAGGAGCGCAAACGCTGATGTTTCGGGCCTAGATCCTTCATCAGACAGGGGGATGGGGAGAGGGTTCCGGAATAAATAGGGAGAGAGGGAGGGGCTGACCGAAGATGGATAGAGGAGAAGAAAGGTGGAGAGGAGAGTATAGGTGGGGAGGTGGGGAGGGAATAGGTCAGTCCGGGGAGGACGGCCAGGTCAAAGAGGCGTGATGAGGTTGGTATGTGGGAAATGGAGGTGCGGCTTGAGGTGGGAGGAGGGGTTAGATGAGAGAAAGAACAGGTTAGGGAGGCGGGACGAGCTGGACTGGTTTAGTGATGCAGTGCGGGGAGGGGATGAGCTGGGCTGGCTCATCCCTGCCTCCCTAACCTGTTCTTCCTCTCACCCATCCCCTCCTTCCACCTCAAGCCGCACCTCCATTTCCCACATACCAACCTCATCCCGCCTCTTTGACCTGGCCGTCCTCCCCGGACTGACCTATCCCCTCCCCACCTCCCCAACTATACTCTCCTCTCCACCTATCTTCTCCTCTATCCACCTTCGGTCTGCCTCTCCCTCTCTCCCTATTTATTTCAGAACCCTCTCCCCATCCCCCTCTCTGATGAAGGGTCTAAGCCCGAAACGTCAGCTTTTGTGCCCCGGAGATGCTGCTTGGCCTGCTGTGTTCACCCAGCTTCACACTTTGTTATCTTGGATTCTCCAGCATCTGCAGTTCCCATTATCTCTATTTCTAATCCACTCCAATACCACCTCCCCTCCGCACACCCCCAAGCACCCCAACATGGCACCTGTTTAAGTATTTGAATAAGCTGTAACACTTGGCCCTTTCCCTCATGTTTATTCACCATCCAAGGCCCCAGACATATGTTCCAGGTGAAGCAACAATTTATGTATACTTCTTGCAGTTACTTTATTGTATTTGCTGTTCACACCATGGTCCTTTTAACACTGGCAGGACCAAATGCAGATTGGATGACTGTTTTGTAAAACACATCTGCTTAGTTTATAGGAATGAGCCAAACCTTCCGAGGTTCTTGCCATTTCGATATAATGTCTAGCTCTCATGCTAACATTTCTGTCCTATGCCTGCTATACTGCTCCAGTGAAGCTCAGCATAAGCTAGAGGAACAGAATCTCCTTTGCTACTTACACGCTGTACAGCCTTCAGGACTCAATACTGAGTTTGATATTTTCAGACCTTGAACACTGTCCTCCATAAAAACAGAAAGAATACCAGATTCAAGTAAATCAGAAACAGAAACAGAAATTGCTAGAAAAGTTCAGCAGGTCTGGCAGCATCTGCAGAGAGAAATAGGAGTTAATGTTTCTGGTCATGTGATCCTTCCTCAGACCAGACTGACTGAGTTTTTCTAACAATTTCTGTTTTTGAACACTGTCCTCCAGTTAGTGTGCAGCTCCTTTTGCCCCTCCCCATCATGTCTTGTTTGCCTGGCTTGCTGTCGGTGGAGCTGACCTATCTGTTATAATTAACACCTATTCTGTATTTATATCTGTCCTCTGTTACCATTAGCACTGCCTTTGTCTTTTTGTCTGGGCACTGTTATCAGCTTTTCCATCTGTTCCTCCTCCCCCTCTGATAGCAGCATAAAAGCCATAATTTTCAGCCCTCTTCAATTCCAAAGAGGTCCTTTTAGACTTAAAACATCAATTTTGATTCTGTTTCCACCAATGCTCCCAAACAGCTGAGCTTCTGCAGCACTTCCTGCTTTTATTTTAGACCTTCAGTATCCGCAGTACTTTGCTTTTGTTGTTATCTCTCTGACTGTTTTTTGATTTAAGTGCCATTGAGAACTTTGATATCACACTTTGCATACCTTAGTCCAGGTTAATGATATACGTCAGTGGTGGCCACCACTGTATACTGCATCTAGACCTGCAAAACAATCACTCACAGATATTCCATGCATTCTGGCCACTAGCCAATTACAATATATGCATCTACTGCTCCTTTAATTGTGTGCAATTCAACTTTGATTACCAAGTGTATTACTCAGCAAATTTAAAACACCTTTTTAAAGTCCATATCACAACATCAATCACACCACTGTCAACAATACTCTCAAAACTTTGTCAAATAACTCAGAAAACGTAGCCACACATTTATTCACTTTACAAATCAATGTTGGCTTTTGTGTATTAACCCATTAGTTTTCTAGATACCAGTATCATCCTTACATTGACTGGCGTGTAATTTTTAAAAAAAAATTACAGTATGTGGGCATCAATGGCCAGGCCAGCAAGTATTTGCCACCCTGATTTACCCTTGAAAAAATGGTGGTGAACCACTGCAGGCTATGTAGTCGTCATTCCCACAGTACTGTTACAGAGAGAGTGTCAGATTTTGATACAGAGACAATGAAGTAAAGAAGCTGTATTTCCACGGAAGCATCATGCATAACTTTGAAGGTGGTGGTGTTCACTTTGAGGCAGTAGGGATCACTGATTTGGAAGGTACAATGGCACTGACCTCAATAATCATGAAGTGCTTCTAGAGGCTCGTCATGGCCCACATCAACTCCAGTCTCCCAGCCCACCTTGATCCCCTACAATTTGCCTAACAACATAACAGGTCCACAGCAGGTGACATATCCATAGCCCTGCACTCATCCCTGGAACATCTGGACAACAAGGACACCTGCATCAGATTCCTGCTCATTGACTACAGCTCCATCTTCAACACCATATCCCCACCAGACTGATCTCAAAACTCCAAGACCTTGGCCTCAGCTCTGCCCTCTGCAACTGGATCCTCAGTTTTCTGATCCACAGACCGCCATTAGTAAAGATAGGTAACTGCACCTCCTCCACAATAACACTCAACACTGGAGCCCCAAAGGATGCACCCTCAGTCCCCTACTTTACTCCCTGTACACCCATGACTTGCTGCCTATTTCCAAACAAACAGCATGTATATGCTCACTGATGACACTGCCATAGTAAGAGAGATATCTAACAATGTCAAGTTAGAATACAAAGGGAGATAGAGGGCTTGGTGATGTGGTACAATGAAAACAATTTCTCTCTCAACATCAGTAAAACTAAAGAATCAATCATTGACTTCAGAAACAAAGGAGGAGAAAACACCCCCATTTACATCAATAGAACGGAGGTTGGAAGGCTGGAGAGCATCAAGTTTCTTGGGGTGACAATAACTGGCTACCTGTCTTAGACTTCCTACATAGATGCGACGGTCAAAAAGGCACAACGCTTCTTCTTCCTTAGGTGGCTCAGGAAATTTGGCATGTCCATAGGGATTCTCGCCAACTTCTACAGATGCAGCATTGAAAACAACTGTCTGGGTGCATAACAGCCTGGTGTGGCTACTGCTGTGCTGAGAACTGTAAGAAATGACAGAAGGTGGTGCGCACAACCCTGACCATCACAGTAGCCAACCTCCCATCCATGGATTCCATTTACACGGCTCTTTGCCATGGACAGGCTGCCAGCTCATCGCCGCCTCGGTAATGATCTCCTACAACCTCTTCTGTTCGACAGAAGATACAGAAGCTTGAGCATCAGGTAGAAGCTGGATAGGTATATGAATAGGAAGGGTTTAGAGGGATATGGACCAAATGCTAGCAAATTGGATAGATACTTACATGCTTAGTATAGAATAGAAAAAGTAATAAATTTAGCATAAAAATAAAAAGCAAAAATAAAACAAAGTACACAATTTGATGTCCTTTCCAACCTAGTCCGTGCCAGCACCTAGCCTCCAGTCCGCCAAGTCTCCAGACCATGCCAGGCTTCAAAGCTCAAGGCCTCATCTCCAGTCCACAAGAGGCTCTTGCCTCCGCATGATGGCCTGGTCCCTCGCCTCCAGTCCGCAAGTGGACCTCACCTTCTTGCAATGGCCTCTAATCCCTTGCCTCCAGTCTGCAAGGGTCCTTGCCTACCTGCAACGGGGATCATCTCCCCGTGACCACCTCTAGTCCGCACACCAACCTTGCCTCTATTCCCAGCCAATTCTGTATGAGTAAGTTTAAAAGGTATTTTTAAATAGTTAAAGAAGTTTTAATAAACACGACAAAGAGAAAAAAATTGGATGTGCCCCAGCACAGGGGCCCTACTCCTCAGCGACATTGAAATATTAATGATCTAGATGTGAATGTAGGAAGATTGATCAGTAAGTTCACAGATGACATGAAAATCGGTGGCATGGTAAATAGTGACTAGGAAAGCTTTAGATTGCAGGATGATATCGATGGGTTAGTCAGATGGGCAGAAAAATGGAAAATGGAACTTAAAGCTGAAAAGCGTGATGTGATGCATTTTGGGAGGACTAACAAGGCAAGGGAATACACAATAAATGGTAGGTCTCTGAGAAGTACAGAGAATCAGAGAGACCTTAGTGTGCATGGCTATAGATCCTTGATGATCAGAGGATGGGTTGATGAAATGGTAAAGAAGGCATACAGGATACTTGCCTTTATTAGTTGAGGCACTGAATGCAAGAGCAGTGAGGTTATGATGGAACTGTATAAAACATTAGTTAAGCCACAGCTGGAATACTGTGTGTGGTTCTGGTGGCCGCATCGTAAGAATGATGTGATTGCATGATAGAGTGTGCAGTGGGGATTCCAGAAAGTTGCATGAGCTGGAGCATTTTAGTTATGAAGAGACCAGATATACTGGGAATGTGTTCAGTGGAGTAGAGAAGGCTGAAAGAGGACCTGATTGAAGTGTACAAAAATATTAGGGGCGCAGATATAGTGGATAGGAGAAAGCTTTTCCTCTTAGACGAGTGGTCAATAATTAGTGAGCATAGTGTCAAGGTAAGAAGTGGTAGATTTAGACAGGATTTAGGGAAAAACATTTTCACTCAATGTGTGGGAGGTGTCTGAACTCATTGGTTGAAACACTTAAGTATTTAGATGAACACTTGAAATGCCAAACAAACCTAAGGTCCAAGTGTGGGGAAATGGGATTAGAGTAGACTGGTGTTTGATGAACGGTATCGACAAAATGAGCTGTGGGTTTTCTTTTCATGCTGTAAAATTCTATGACTGTGAGAGTTTGTGTAGAAGGTTTCAAATAGTCGGAACTATAAAGAGGTTTAGGCCAACGGTCCAAGAGAGAGCAAAGTTCTATGGATACTGAAGATCTGAAATAGAAACAGAAAACATTGGAGAAACTCAGAAGATCTTGCAGTTTTTGTAGAGAGAGAAAAAATTTAAATTATAGAGTCCAGAAATACTTCTTCAGACCTCTGTTTCTTTCTCCAAAGATGCTGCCAGATCTGTAGGAATTGTCTAGCTCTTCCTCTTTTTATTCTAAGAAGGAGAACTGGAAATGAGACAGGAAACTGTCTCAGCAGTTCCAGAAGGAAAAGTGGACAGTGTCAATTCAGCAAGACATGATGGCGGCACGGTGGCTCAGTGGTTAGCACTGCAGCCTCACAGCGCCAGGCACCCGGGTTCGATTCCAGCCTCAGGCAAATGTATGTGCGTAGTTTGCACATTCTCCCCGTGTCTGCGTGGGTTTCCTCCCACAGTCCAAAGATGTGCAGGCTAGGTGGATAGGCCATGCTAAATTGCCTGTACTGTTCAGGGGTGTGTAGGTTATAGGGGGATGGGTCTGGGTGGATGCTTCAAGGGGTGGTGTGGACTTGTTGGGCCGAAGGGCCTATTTCCACACTGTAGGGAATCTAATCTAATCTAATCAAGGAGTTGAGATGAGTAATATATACAGGATTTGAGTATCTCACAAAAGTTTTTGGGAAATAGGTTGAAATTTTGCTTTGGTGTTTATATTAAGAGGCCATTCTTACTAACATTCTAACTAACTTCGACACACCTTTTTGTATAATAAACTGGTGTTATTTCATTAAAGAACATTTGCAGTCTCATATAATTATGTTTCAGGGTTGGGAACTAATGACAAAAATTAAACTACCAAGCCAGGTTTCACTTCAGGATCTGACTTGCCCAGGGCTAACATCTAGTGGGATCATAACACCACAATACACAGTGCTGTGACAGTAATTAAAATATTGTCACATAAAGCCTCTATATGGAGAAATGGTCAAGCCATTGCCTACAGGAAACATTGGCTGGCAAAACACTACCTGTAGAGTTGAAAACAAGATACACACTTTAAAAAACTGGGTCTCAAATTTGGGGTTGAGACTTTGCAATGGTTTGTTGAGAGTTAAGCTTCTTCCCACCAGTATAATGGATATTATGGAGCTCCTATGGAACTATATTTCAGTGGTCTTCATTACTTGCATGTTACCCTGAGTTGGCATGGGTTTCTGGGTGCTCTTGTCTCCTCCCACAGTCCGAAGATGTGCATGTTAGTGGGTTGGACATGCTAAATTACCCTGTAATGTTCAGGAATGTGCAGGTTAGGATGGTTAGCCACGGTAAAATGTGGGCTTTGAGGATAGGGTGAGTATCTCAGTCAGGTTGGGATGCTCTTTGGAGGATCAGTATAAACTTGATGGGCTGAATGGTCTCTTTCCATTCTCTGGGGTTTCTACCATTCTATGAGTATGTGCCACATCTTCCCATGCTGTTGGAAGCTAGATTAGGTGGGGCGGCACGGTGGCTTAGTGGTTAGCACTGCAGCCTCACAGTGCCAGGGACCCGGGTTCGATTCCCACCTTGGGCGACTATCTGTGTGGAGTTTGCACATTCTCCCCGTGTCTGCGTGGGTTTCCTCCCACAGTCCAAAGATGTGCAGGTTAGGTGGATTGGCCATGCTAAATTGCCCATAGTGTTCAGGGGTGTGTGGGTTCTAAGGGGATGGGTCTGGATGGATGCTTCAAGGGGTGGTGTGGACTTGTTGGGCCGAAGGGCCTATTTCCACACTGTAGAGAATCTAATCTAGGTTTGTGTCACGAACCCTTGAAGACTGCACCATTTTATGGTGGACATCATACAATGAGGTCTGTCATAGAGACAATGGTGTCGAACCAGACACTGAAATTTGAGTTAACTCCCACCATTACAGATAGTTTCTATTTGTACCCATGGTCCCAGCTAAGATTCCTAAAGATTTCAACGCTTTAAATTATTTACTAATAGTCCACTCACAATGGATCAATCCTCTGGGGCAAGGTAGAAAGCAACATGCAATCCCAGGCTATGGATCCCCTTCACTCCCACTAGCCTTGAGCCTTGATATTCTCTGGCAGGATTGGGGCTGGAGACAACATTCAGGTATGATTCATGCACGAATCCTAGGATCGGTGACCATGCAAGTTCTTTTGACCATCAGCTTTACTTTATCTCTACTGCCTGCTGGAAAGAATATTCAAGCTGAAACAAGAGAAATACATATAGCCAAAAATGTTGCAAAGCCAAAAGCAAGTATTTAGAAGCAAGGTGTTCTGTGGAGAGCTGGAGTACAAAGCCTTTGGGAATCTGTTCTAATTACACCTCAAATATGAATGTTCTCCAGTGTTGTCTGAGCTGATCCTGATCGATTTCTCAACCTGTTTGTATTGCAATGCTGCACAGAGGCAAATCCACAATATGAAACAGCTTTTCATACAGTTTGTGGAATGGACTCGTGATAAACGCTCTTTCTTCCCATTCCAGCAGCAGTGGATTTATATTTAAAAAGTAAGCAGGAATATATCTGAGATTAAATATACAAATATTTATGATCTCTCAAAATAAGATTCAATTTTATTTCTGCTAGACTGTGCATCTACAAAGTAAGTGAAGATGCTGGAAGCTTTGTTATCCTCGAGTGCACAAAATACTGAAACAGCAGGAGTAGCAGCTGCTTCTAAGTCTTGAAACCTACAATCACTCATTGGGATTTTCACGGGGACGGCCAATTACTGGCCAGAACTCAGGGTCACCATCTAATTACGGACCAAGCGCTGATTCTACAAGCTGGAAGGTCAGAGAGAGATAGAGAGCTTACAGCTTGGAAAGAGCAGCGGGCTGTAATGGAAGATGAACACGGGAGAGGGCGCTACAAGATTGAGTTTGCCTAATTGTGAACACTGGGAGATTACAAAGTAGATACGGAGAGAGTGCTCAAATCTATCAAAGCCTGTGAAATCAATTAAATTTTCTATGAAAAATAAATGGGAGAGGCAAACTTTGGTTAAGTTCAGACGGCGAAAGCCGGATGATAGTTATAATGCAAAGGGGTGTGCGTGTTCATGATATTGCATTAGGTTGTGGTGCTTACAGGAAGCGATTCTAATTGCAATGATAATAAAATGTGAGGCTGGATGAACACAGCAGGCCCAGCAACATCTCAGGAGCACAAAAGCTGACGTTTCGGGCCTAGAAAGGGTCTAGGCCCAAAACGTCAGCTTTTGTGCTCCTGAGATGCTGCTGGGCCTGCTGTGTTCATCCAGCCTCACATTTTATTATCTTGGATTCTCCAGCATCTGCAGTTCCCATTATCTCTAATTGCAATGAGTTCTGTTGTGACTATTTTTCATGAAATAAAATAATGCGATTCTTACCTGACTGTTTCCAGTATTTGGCTCATAGCTCTGGAGGTAGTAGGCCTGAGCTGCATATCCATACCACTTATAAATTAATAACAGAAACAAAAATAGAAATTGCAGGAAAAGCTCAGCAGGTCTGGCAGCGTCTGTGCAGAGAAAGCAGGGTTAACGTGTGGACTCTGGTGACCTTCCTCAGAAATGGATGTAATTGTAATCTAATTGTAAATTAATTGAGTTTCTCATTGCACTACTCTTCCAAGGAGGGAGTTCCAAACTCCTGCCGCCCCGGGTGAAAAAATAGTTTCCAGATCTTCCCTCTGACCTTTCATTGTTTGATAGTGGATTCATTGTTCACTCTCAACATTGTGACTCACCTTTTTTGCTCCTGAGTTCAGTTCCATATAGCCTCATTTAATGACCATTCTAATGTATAATCCCTCTTTCACAGTTGCAATTGTTTCTTTGGCCAAAATTGCTTTCTCGGTCCTTTTTATTCCCCTTTCTATCTGATCTGAAAAACCTGTAACCAGGAATGTTGACATGCTATTCATGTTACTGTTTAAGCTCTGAAGTTTGGTCTAATGCCAATTTTAGAGAACTTAGATCAGTTTTTAGCTATACACCATTTCCAACCGTTGTAAGAGCAACAATCCCAACATTGGGTTTGGTTACTAATGACATAGGTCCTTTTAAAAGAGTTTAATGCACAGCCACTGTGCTTTCTCCGGTTGAGTCAACTCTTCAAATACTTTAGAAATATGACTCAGTTTGTGTCATTGTACTGTAATACTCAATGTTGTAACCATCAAAAACCTGGCAAAACAAAATGTATTGTATCCACTGGAGTGTGGTTGTTAACAAGGTCCTTCATTTCCTGTACTAAATTTATTCAGGAAAATCACTTGCCACACTGATTCCAACAAAACAGGTAGCACTCAGAATTGCCCTCAACCTGTTGCCCTTTCGCATCCATTTATCATCCAATCTTCTACAAATGGTTTTCTTCATTCTGTGTACAGGGGCAATTTATCAGCACTCGTATCTCCCTGAAAAGAAGTGAGAAACCTGGTGAGAGGCAAGGTGCAGGGTGAGGGGAGGTTGGAATTCCAGTAACAAACAAGCACTCACATTATGTGCACAACTTGTTCACAGGGAAGGAGGTCTTTTTCCAGCAAGATGCGGATGTCAGTAGACAACTGCCATAAAAATGAGTCTTCTCTGGCATTGGGGCTCAGACATATCAAAGGAGGTGCTTCTGTGCCAGTAGATCCTAAGTCAGTACTTGTTTTCTTCCAGTTAGATCTTGGTAGCTGTTCTACTTACTCTGTGAAGGAACTTTTGACTAAGTAGAACTCAGCTGGTGATGATGCTCTTGCTGGAGAAATTTGTGCTAGTGAACCTCAGGCCCTTGAACCTTGGTGGTGGTGCATAAGCTGCTCTTGAGCCACTTAGAAGATTGGTTGCAGGAAAGTGCTGTTGAAATTAGGTAAATGCTGGACAGTTGAAGTGGCTTTGAGCAGTTGCCAATCTGCTATTAAGCCATGATAAGAAATGTATGACAGAAGCTTGTACTGAACAAGCAAAGTGAATGGGCAAATGTATGGCTGATAAAATATAATGTGAAATAATGTGAGATTATCCTCTTTGGTACTATAACAGCAAGGTGTGTTATTATCTGGATGGTGATAGGTTGGGAAAAGGGGAAGTACAATAAAACCTGGACATCTTGTATAACAGCAGGCAGTGAAGGTAAGTGGTATATGGCCTTCATAGTGGGAGGATGTGTGTACTGGAGCAGGGATGTTTTGCTGTAATTGTACAGGGCCTTGGTGAAACCACACTTGGAGTATTGTGTGCATTTCAGTTGACCTTATCTGAGGAAGGATATTCTGGCTATGGAGGGAGTACAACTAAAGTTTACCAAATGGATTCCAGGCAAGATAGAGGTATGCAGGGAGACTGGATTGGGTAGGACTATATTTACGGACCTCACAGAAGCCTATACACTTCTAACAGGACTAGACAGAGTAATTGTAGGAAGAATGTTCCTGATGACTGGGGAGTCCAGAAACAGGGTCACTGTCTAAAGAGATGGAGTAGGCCATTTAGGATTGAAATAGGAAGAAATTTCTTCACTAGGGAAGTGGTAAGTCTGTGGAATTCTCTGCTACAGACCGCAGTTAACTCAAAATATTGGATGTTTTCAAGAAGTAGTTAGGTGCAATTCTGAGGGCTAAAGGGATCAAAGGGTGTACGACAAAGGGGAGAAAATAATGTCCTGTGTTGGATGATCAGCCATGATCATGTCGAATGGCAGAGTGGGTATGAAGGGTCAAATGAATGAGGTTCCGAATTTCTATGAGTCTATGAACAGCAGCATTTCATTTGGCATGTCAGTGTCAGTGCAAATTCTTCACATTTCATTCTTTCACGCAATTAGAGTGTCATTAATAAGGCTCACATTTATTGCCCATCCCTAATTGCCCAGAGAGCAGCAAAGACTCATCTCCATTTTTGTGGTTCAGGAGTGACATGTAGGCCAGGCCAGGTAAGGACGGCGGTTTCCTTCCCTAAAAAACATTAGTGAACCAAATGTTTTTCTCCTGCAATTGACAATAGTTTCATGAAGCAAAAACAGAAGTTGCTGGACAAACTTAGCCGGTCTGTCAACATCATTGATAGAAAGCAGTCAATGTTTTGAATCCACTGACCTGAGTCCAGAACTGATTGTCGCTAGAAATGTGTGGTATATATGCTGAACACATTGGAGAGATGGAAAAGAATAAACGACAGGTGAAGATTGAGCTTAGAGAGAGAAAACACTAGTTGGGCAGATAAAGAAATAGATGATGATGAGCCAGGGAGAAAAAAAAAGCTGCTAATGGGGACCATTAATTGGTTATCTCTGGTGCAAGCAGTCTATTTGATAACAAGGCCCAACACCCTATCTACCATGGCAGGGGTTGAACTCAGGCCCCCAGAACCCATGCCTGGTTTTCTGGAGTAATACAATACAGGTAGATAGGATGGTTGAGAAAGCATGTAGCACGCTTGACTTAATTGCTCAGGCCATTGAACGTAGGAGTTGGGACCTCATGTTGAGTTTGTGCAGGATGTTGGTGAGGCCACTTTTGGAATGCTGTGTACAGTTCTGATCTCCCTGCTACAGGAAGGATGTTATTAAATGAGAGAGGGTTCAGAAAAGATTCACCAGGATATTGCCAGGACTGGAGGGTTTGATTTAAAGGGAGAGGCCGGACAGGCTGGGACATTTTTCACTGGAGCATAGGAAGTTGACGGTGAGGTTTATAAAACCATAATAGACCATGATAGAGAAGGCAAATAGCAAGGGTCCTTTCCCGAGGATGAGGAAGTTAAAACTAGGGGGTATATTTTTAAGGTGAGAGGAAAAGGATTTAAAAGGGACCTGAGGGGCAACTTTTTGTCACACAGGGTGCTTTGTATGTGGAATGAACCACCAGAGGATGTAGTAGATGCAGATATAGTTATAACATTTAAAAGACATTTGGACAGGTACATGAATAGGAAATTTTGGAATTGACAAAGGCCAAATGCATGCAAGTGGGACTAGTTTAGTTTGGGAAACTTGGTCGGCATGAATGAGTTGGACTGAGTTGGACTTCCATGCTGTATGACTCTATGGCTATAACAGGCCATTGCCTCCCACCTTGTCAGTTTCCCTAAAGAAGTTCTTTGTGCAAAAGAAACTTTCTGGAGAGGCCATTGTGCACGCAAATAGTTTGTACTCTGTGGAGGATCTAAGTGGAATTAAAATTTACTCATGGCCACCTGAATTAAATGGTCCAAAGACATGTCAGTTTTCTGTGAGCTTTATACATTGTTTCTGATGAAAGTTACTTTTTCCTTCTTTACATAAGCACTATAACAGGAAGCAGAGCCCAACAGATTACACAATCTTAAAGGTCACTGTGTCATAACAAATGGAGACCTGATCAACTAACTAGAACAATGCACAATGATAGTGCTGAATCACCTGTCAAGTCTTCTAAGGAACACAATATTTCAATCCAGTTTCTAACATGACCTTCATGTTATTATGAATTATGGGAGGATATGGCACCTATAAACTTACCCCCAGAATAGTTGATGCTCCTGCAGCAAGAATCTCACACTTGCCTTGTGCAGGTGCAAATCTACGAGGCAATCAAGGGTACCGGGGGCTGAGGGGAGTGGTAGGTAGGAGAGTGTAGGAACGGACACAATAATCAAATCAGATAGATCTTATTGACAGACAGAGCAGGCTCAATAGACTAATGGCTTACTCCTGTTACTGCTCTAAACGCTGCAGTAACAGACAGACTTGGGCATATAAGTGGGCAAATCACTGAAGGTGGCAGGGCTGTTTGAGAGAGTGGTTCAAAAGGCATATGGAATCCTCAGTTTTACAGAGGAAGAGAATATAAAAGAAAGGAAATATTGATGCACCTTTATAAAACACTAGTCTGGTATCAAATGATGTCTTGTTTTCAGTTCTAGGTATTGTACTTTAGGAAGATGTGAATGCTTTAGAGAGAGTACAGGAAAGATTTACAAGAATGGTTCCACTACCTTCAATTTCATGAATCAATTGGAAAAGCTACAATTTCTAGCCTTAAGAGAAGTTGGAAAGGAAATTTAATAGTGGCGTCCAAAATCATGTTGAGTCTGGAAAGAGTACATGGAAATTGTTTCAATTGGCAGAAGGGTGGAGAAACAGAGGACATCAACATAAGATGATGGTAAGAGAACCAACTTGAGGGAAATATTTTTGATGCAGAAAATGGTTGGTACCTGGTATTGTTAGGGTCTAGAATCTTAAAGTGTGGCAGAAGCTGATACAATCAGTGCTTTCAAAGTAGAGTTGCATAAATATTTGAAGAAAAATAAATTGCAGGGCTATGAAGAAAGGGCAGGGAACTGAGACCGATTGAGTGGCTCTTGCAGAGAGTTGGCATGGCCACAGTGGGTTGAATGGCCTCCTTCTGTGCTGTAACCACTTTACAATTCTAATTGCTTGCCCTCAACTTCAGCCACAATTTCATCATTTCAGGATTGACAAGCTAAATTAAAGTCTTTTTCAAGGTGACAACAGCTGCCGGAGCTGTTTATAATATGAATAGAAACCAAACTATATTGAACAGTAAGGTCTGGCTCACCTGACCTGAAGCTCAACAAGTAAACTTCATGATGGCTAAGATGTTTCATATCATCTTTCACATTAGGATATGAATTAGCCATGTTGACAACTGTTTGTGGCTATTATTGCATCAGGAATAACAGGATGGTGCCAGCAGATAGTTATCATTCATGAGGTAATCCTGGAGTTTGACGCTATGCTTTATGAATAGAGTTATTTAGAGGGTGGGTGTAAAATCAAATCCAGCAATCAGTGCACAATGCCTGGGTGTGAAAAAGATATATAAATCCAATGGTTGCTTTTAAGAGTGTGAAGCATCAAATTAATTCATTTTTAAGGCAACTTAAGTTTATAGGTGCCACATCCTCCCATAATTCATAATAACATGAAGGTCATGTTAGAAACTGGATTGAAATATTGTGTTCCTTAGAAGACTTGACAGGTGATTCAGCACTATCATTGTGCATTGTTCTAGTTAGTTGATCAGGTCTCCATTTGTTATGACACAGTGACCTTTAAGATTGTGTAATCTGTTGGGTTCTGCTTCCTGTTATAGTGCTTATGTAAAGAAGGAAAAAGTAACTTTCATCAGAAACAATGTACAAAGCTCACAAAAAACTGACATGTCTTTGGACCATTTAATTCAGGTGGCCATGAGTAAATTTTAATTCCACTTAGATCCTCCACAGAGTACAAACTATTTGCGTGCACAATGGCCTCTCCAGAAAGTTTCTTTTGTTGCTTGGCGGAATTGTTAAGCTTTTTCTTTGAATCACAAAGTTAGATGTTCACACATATAATTAGGTCTGGCACTTTATTGAAATGCTGTGTGAATATTGCATTGTTGGAGATGTTAAACTCAGGCCCATCTGCCTGCTCATATGATACGAAAGATCCTGTGCCATTATTCAGGGAAGGATAAGGAGTTCCTCTGTTCTGACCAAATACCTTAAACTTGCATGCCTTTGCAGTATTTGGGATCTTGCTGTCTTTCCTTGTTTTCGGGATGTAGACATATAAAGACCACATTTACTGCCCATCCTCAATTATTCAGCTACTCTACTTTCTTCCCACAGATGCTGCCAGACCTGCTGAGTTTCTCCAACAATTGCTATTTTTGTGTCAGATCTCCTGCATCTACAGTTCCTTGCTTTATTTTACTGTTACAGTTTTTTTAATGTACAAGGGTCCTTGCTATTTGTAGGAGATACAGAGTCAGAGTCATACAGCACAGAAACAGACCCTTCAGTCCAATTTATTCACATTGACCAGACATGCCAATCTGACCTAGTCCCAATTGCCAGCATTTGGCCCATATCCCTCTAAACCCTTCCTACTCATGTACACATCCAGGTGCCTTTTAAATGGTGTAATTGTACCCACCTCCACTACCTCCTCTGTCAGCTCATTCCACACATGCACCACCCTCTGTGTGAAAATGTTACTCCTCAGGTCCTTTTTAAATCTTTCCCCTCTCACCTTAAACCTATGTCCTCTAGTTTCAGACTCCCCCCACCATGAGAAAAAGACCTTGGCTATTCACCCTATCCATGCTCCTCATGATCTTATAAACTTATATAAGATCACCCCTCAGCCACTGACGCTTCAGGGAAAACAGCCCCAGCCTAGTCAGCCTCTCCCCATAGCTGAAACCCTCTAGTACTGGTGACATCCTTGTTAATCTTTTTCCAACCACTCAACTTTAACAACATCCTTCCAATAGAAGGGTGATGAGAATTTTATGCAGCATTCCAAAAGTGGCCTAACCAATGTCCTGTACAGCCGTTACATGACATCCCAACACCAATACTGAATGATAACCAGTGAAGGAAATGATACCAAATGCCTTCTTCATCACAATGAAAACCGAAAGAACAGCAGATGCTGTAAATCAGGAACAAAAACAGAAGTTGTTGCAAGTTGTTGGGAAAACTCAGCAGGTCTGGCAGCATCTGTGAAGAAAAAAGCCAGAGTTAATGTTTCCGGTCCAGTGACCCTTCCTCAGAACTGTAATGAGGAAGGGTCACCAGACCAAAAACATTACTTCTGATATTTTCTTCACAGATACTGCCAGACCTGCTGAGCTTTATCATTGCCCCGTCTTCCTGTGACTCCACTTTCAAGAATCAATGCACTTGCACACGAAGATCTCCTCATTTGGCAACACTCCCCAGGGCCCTTCCATTAACTGTATAAGTTGTACCATGGTTTGCCTTACCAAAATGCAATAGCTGACATTTATCTGGATTAAACTCCAACTGCCACTCCTCAGCCCATTGGCCCATCCGATCAGGTGAGATCATCTTTTTCATTGTCAGCTACACCACCTGTTTTGGTTTCATCTGCAAACTCACTACCATACTTTCTGTATTCATATCCAAATCATCTATATAAATGATGAAAAGCAGTAGACACTGTTCTGACCCTGGTGGCACACTACTGGTCATAGGCCTCCAGTCTGAAAAACAGTCCTCCATCACCATCCTCTGTCTCCAACCTTCAAGTCAATTTTGTATCTAATCAGCTAGCTCCTAACATTACTAACTAGTCTATTATGTGGGACCTTGTTGAATGAGTTGCTGAAGTCCATTTGGACAACGTCTGCCGCTCTGCCTTCATCATCTTCTTTGTCACCTCCTCAAAAACTCAATCAATTTAGTGAGACATGATTTTGCATGCACAAAGCCATGTTGACTATCCCCAATCAGTCCTTGCCTTTCCAAATGCATGTAAATCCTATCCCTCAGAATCCCCTCCAACAACTTACTGACTACAGATATAAGGCTCACAAGTCTATAGTTCCCTGGCTTTTCTTTACAGCCTTTCTTAAATAATGGTACCACATTAGCCAACCTCCAGTCTTCTGGCAACTCATCCATTGATGATACAGGTATTTCAACAAGGGGCCCAGCAATCATTTCCCTAGCTCCTGACAAAGTTCTGGGAAATATCTAATCAGGTCCTGTGAATTCATCCACCTTTATGTGTTGTACGACCTCTAGCACCTCCTCTTTGGTAATATGCACTCTTTTCAAGATATCAATATTTATTTCCCTGATTTCCCTATCTTCCAAGTCCTTCTCCATAGTAAATAATGATGCAAAATATTTGTTTAGAATCTCATTCATCTCCTGTGGTTCCACATAGAGATGGCCTTACTGATCTTTAAGGGGTCCTATCCTGTCCCTAGTTATACTTTTGGCTTAATGTATTTATAGAAGCACCTTAGATTCTCCTTAACTCTACCTGCCAAACTATCTCATGTATGCTGTTTGGCCTCCTGATTTCCCACTCAAGTATACTCCTATTGCCCTCATACTCTTCTCAGAATTCACTGGAGCCCTGCTGTCTATACTTGATACATCCTTTTTCTTGACCAGAGCATCAATTTCTCCAGTTATCCAGCATTCCCTACCCTTATCAGCCTTGCTCCTCATAATAACAGGAATACACCATCTCTGATTTCTCATTATCTCAGGCCTCCCACATCCCAACCGTCCCTTTGTCTGTGAATAGCCTCCCCAATCAACTTTTGCAAGTTCCTAATACTGTCAAAATTGGCCTCACTCTAATTTAGAACTTTAACATCAGTTCTATCCTTTTCCATGACTATTTAATAGAATTATGATCACTTGCCCCAAAGTGCTCCCCCATTGATGCCCAGTCACTTACCTTGCCTTACTGGCCAACAGAGGGTCAAGTATTGCTCAGTTTCTAGTAGATATATCTATTGAATAAGAACATTTTCTTGTCACACTTAACAAATTCCTCCCCATTGCGCCCTTAACATTATCACAGTCCCAGTCTGTGTTTGGAAAGCTAAAATCTGCTAAAATCCATTACAACCCTATTATTCTTACAGATATCCTTACATATTTGATCTCAATTTCCTTTTGATTATTGGGCACTTATAGTACAATCCCAATAACATGATCATCCCTTTCTTACTTTTTAAGTTTCACCCGTATAATTTCACTGGACGATTTCCCAGGAATATTTTCCCTAAGTGCAACTGTACTGTTCTCCCAACCAAAAACATCACTCCCCCTCTTTTGTGCCCCATTATATCCTTCCTATAGCAACTATAACATGGAACATTCAGTTGTCTGTCCTGTCCATCCCTGAGCCACATTTCTGTAACAGCTATGCTACCCCAGCCCACATTTCCAACCATGCCCTAAGTTCATCTGCCTTACCCATGCGGCCTCTTGCATTGAAGCAAATGCAGTTGAATTTAGCAGTCTTACTCTGGTTCTCTACCAAGTTCTTGTCCACCTTGACAATTACACTTGTTCCCCATATCTATTATATTAGCCTCAACTTTTTCTTTTTTCTTATTATTGCTTGGTTCTCATCCCATCCTCCCACAAAACCCCAACGCCCACTCCTAAATACCAATACAGAAAACCATTCTCCATTAAAATAGGGACGTATTTGCGAAATAATGATAACTGGGGCTATGGATAGCGCAGAATCCTGTGGTGAAATCTAAGATTTTGATCCAGTGATGATGGCAGAACGGCAATACATGTCTTGAATAAGGATGGTGTTTGACTTGAAGGGGAAACTGGAGATGTTAATGTTCCAATGGCATTGCTGCTCTTGTCCCTCTTAATAGTACAGGTCAGAGGGAGAGATAAGAAGTCCAGCAAGGCCCATCTTGATGTTGGAAGCATCTGACTTCATCTCTTATTACTTTGCACCAGCAGTGTGGTGGGATTTTTGCTACGCAGTGGTGAACTGATGGTGAATAAAACTTGTTGAATGCATTGTTGTCACCCCAAGTTGTCTCATCAACATTCAGCTTTCTATCTCAACTAACTGACTGAACAAGTGAGATGTTGAGAAAACCTGACATGGAAATCAGAGCTGATATTTGGCAAATTCAGCTTGCTTCCTGCACTGAAGAGCCTCCATATGGACACTGGGCATCAAGATCTCAGAGCACCCTCCAAGATGGATAGCCACATGCATAACACATCCACATATTGGCACCTGACATGGGCTAGCCTCTCATGAAACAGTTCCAACCCACTTACAGGAAGCTTCTGCATTTCAATACTGTGCATCAGGGTGTGACAACAACTGTAATTGTAATGCTGCAACAGGACTCTTGTGATCAGCCAATGGACTGGACCAGACTGCACTTCCAAGCTCTTTGCTCACTGTCATAGCACACAGCCACTGTTAGCCTACCCGGCTCCTTACAGAATCCCTGCTTTGCATTGACTTGTCAATACCCTCCCGATCCTGCCTTCAGCCAGAGATACCACATACTGTTACTTTGGTTTTTCCCTGCTGTTTAGTGCTGACATAAAGAAAGGAAGACTGCCATGGTTGTAAGCAGACCTCAGTTAAGTCAAGGACCTTGAGACTTTGTTCAGTGCATCCCAGCCACACTCAGTAAAGGGCAACTCTGAGACCAGTCTGGATGCTTGAAAATGGTCAATCAGTACGTGGGCAGCCAGAGTGAGAATGCTCTTCACTTAAGGGGTGAGGAGCTGAATGTAAGGTAGACCACCATTACCTTGGCTCTTTCTGTTCTTCTGGTGAATGTTTTCCTCATGGAATGAAAGAGAGGCAGGTATTAAGGGAAATGAAAGTGAATGGCACAGCTGTTACTTTTGGTGCAGGCAGGGAGGTAACATCAGCAAGTGACTAAGCAGGGCAGAATGGATGCAGGATTAGTAGTGTCTGGAGTTCAGGTCAGTAACAGTGAGTGAGGGAAGATGTTTCAGACATTAATGATGATAAGCCTTGTTGGCAGATACATACAGTAACAAAGAGAGTTAGTGTGAGGCATCCAAGAGAAAACAGTGGCACTTACGGTTCCGAACAATGGTAAATGGAAAAGCCCTGGGGAAAATTGATGTACAGAGAGATCTGGGTGTTCAGGTCCATTGTACCCTGAAGTTGACAACGCATGTTGATAGAATGGTCAAGAAGGCATATAGCATATTTTCATTCATTGGATGGGGTATTGAGTACAAGAGTTGGCAGGTCATGTTACAGTTGTACAGGACTTGGGTTTGATCACATTTGGAGTACTGTGTACAGTTCTGGTCGCCACATTACCAAAAGGATGTGGATGTTTTGGAGAGGGTGCAGAGGAGGCTCACCAGGATGTTGCCTGGTATGGAGGGTGCTAGCTATGAAGAGAGGCTGAGTAGATTAGGATTATTTTCATTAGAAAGACGGAGGTTGAGGGGGAACCTGATTGAGGTTCTCATAACCATGAGAGGTATAGACAGGGTGGATAACAAGAAGCTTTTTCCCCCAGAGTGTGGGACTCAATTACTAGGGGTCACAATTTCAAGGTGAGAGGGGAAAAGTTTAAGGGAGATACGTGTGGAAAGTTCTTTATGCAGAGGGTGGTGGGTGCCTGGAACGCGTTACCAGCGGAGGTGGTAAAGGCGGGCACAACAGTGTCATTTAAATTGTATCTAGACAGATACATGAATGGGCAGGGAGCAGAGGGATACAGATACTTGGAAAATAGATGACAGGTTTAGAATAGATTAGTTTACCTACAGTGTGGAAACAGGCCCTTCGGTCCAACAAGTCCACAATGCCCCTTGAAGCATACCACCCCGACCCATCCTCCTATAACCCACACACCCCTGAACACTACAGGCAATTTAGCGTGGCCAATCCACCTAGCCTGCACATCTTTGGACTGTGGGAGGAAACCGGAGCACCCGGAGGAAACCCACGCGGACATGGGGAGAATGTGCAAACTCCACAGACAGTTGCCCGAGTCTGGAATCGAACCCGGGTCCCTGGCGCTGTGAGGCTGCAGTGCTAACCACTGAGCCACCATGCCGCCCGTGCTGGTGTGGACTTGTTGGGCCGAAGGGCCTGTTTAGATAGAGGATCTGGATCGGCGCAGGCTTGGAGGGCCGAAGAGCCTGTTCCTGTGCTGTAATTTTCTTTGTTCTTTGTTCTTATCCTGGCAGAGTGTTCTTCTTCCAGTCCTGTGTATTTCCCCAGACATTGAGACCGCACTGGCCAGGTGACAAACTCGGACCAGGCTGGCATGGTCTTGTGTTGTGGCTGTACTGCTGGTTCTGGAAAAAAGAGGAAGTCCGGTATGACCACCCCTTCCAGGGGGACTTTGAGGTCCCTGCCTTTAAAGTAGAGTGACGACTTCCCCTGTCTTCCATGTCCAGGGCAGATATAAGAAACTGTCATTTCATGAACAACAGAACTTATCTGGGTACACACAGCCTTTTAAAGATGGTGCAGGCATAAGCGATGTTGCTGAATTCTGGATTATCGATTGAACGGTGAGTTGTTCTGGAAATGGCACTTTTTAAGGTAAGACTGGAATCAGATGTGAGGGATACAATGGGTATGGAGTAGGTAGATAGTGAGGTAAATTTCGTAAGATACAGTGCGAAAATTCAATAGGATTTGATGCAACTTAGACAGCCTAAAAAAAATGTAAAGTACAGCCCAACATGTTTTAAAGACATCTTTAGTTCACTCTTGAATCTTTTCTCTGGAGAGAAATCTGTCAAATCTTTCACGATGTTTTGCCATTTCTGATAATACCCTTGTAGAAGTTTTCTGCACTCTCTCAAGTGCCTTATTATAATATGATGACCATAACTGCACACTGTGTTGAAATGTAATCCAAACAAAGTTTGATGCAGCTTTGGTACAAATGTTCAATTGTATCCCTCTGGAAATAAAGCCAAGTGTTTTTGCATTTTATATGGTTTTTAATAATCTGTGACATAACTTCTACTGTTTGATATATTTGAACTTTGCAATCTCTTTGTACCTTTCTTTCCTTGACTTGCACTTTTCAGATAATAAATGACCTCCATATTTTTCTTACCCAACTGCACAACCTCACCTGTGTTGAATCCTATCAGTGACACTAATAGCCACCAAAATGGAACAGCGCTGGAGAGGGTGGGCATTGCGTCCAGTGCCTAAGTGTAACAGTGACAGCATTTCAAAAATAATCTATCAGTTTTATAGAGCGATTGTGAAATCCTGAGGGGGTTGTTAAGTGTGATATTGATGGAATTCTCTTTCTTTGGAATTATATGCAAAGTACATTATAGAGAAAGTTATATGACGTAAAAGAGATATCAGAAAAAAAATAAACCAGAATTATATTCCATAATACATATTATAACATTCTCTATATATTTATAAACTAGGAAATGTTATAAAGAAAGGTTTATAACAGAAATCAGTGTATTTCTGAAAAATAATTTTTATACAATTTGAAAGCTTTCAAAATTACAGAAATACAATACTGAAAAATGTGAACATTTGCAATAATATTTTCTGCAATTTCTGGTTGTGTAGATGAGTGAGTGCAACTTCATGGACATTAAAATGAGTCATTTACAATATTAGCAAAGAAATCTCCACGATCCTAACTTGCATGGTTTAATGTAGGCTGACTTTTAAGAGAAATATGCCTTTCGTAACATTTTGCTCAGAATACTAACAATAGAAAAACACAGCAATGAGGTTCACTGTTTTTTTTGAGTGTCTTTCAGTCATCAGTGCTGTTAAGTGTCTTTCACTCTCTTTCCTCTCCCACACCGTCATCACTCACTGAATCATTAATGGAAATTACATTTATAACATTCTGTTAGATAATAAAACTGTCACTAATCCAATATGATTAGTGTCTCTAGCATTTAGTTCTTATTCAGTTTCAAATTCTCGATTGTCTTACTGCTGTGTTAATGTCAGTCTGTTTTTGATTTCTGCTTGTCTTTCTGACCCACTCCTTCTCAAGTAAGATAAGCACACCATAGCTACTGTGTTCCTTCCATTTCATTGAAAACTACAATTTGAATTTGTAAAACATATGCTGATACTTGGAACTGAAGAGGTTGAAGTAATAAAGGATTGAGTGGAGCAGATAGAATTAGACTATCTCCAGTAACTGAAAATCTAGAATAACTAGCCATAGATATAAAACTAAATATAAGGGATTTAGGACAGAGAGCAAGTGAAATTGTTCAACTTGGAAAGTTGAGGGGCTTTGGATTCACTCTGAGGATAGTGGCTGGGCCTGAAACTGTGCCATTATTCAGGATTAGATTGGAGAGGTGGAGGTAAAACAGGAAGTTAGAGAAAAATAGGAACAAGCCAGCAACTGTAATTAGGATTATGTGCTTAAGTGAAGGGTTAACATTGACACAATCTAATTAGATCAAATGATCTGTTTCCACTTTACCATTTCCCTGCATTTCTACTTAAAATTACATGCCTAACCTTTCACGATCATACCTATCGAAAAACATATATGGTGCACTACTGATCCAGGTTAAGTCTAGTACCAGGGTCACACTTGAGCCACAATCTACAGATTAGCGCCAAAATTAACTTAACAAAAGCTGTATGGATCAAAACTGAGGGATGGCAAATTAAATGTGGGTATGCAAGAAAGGAAGGGTGAGTAAGTGCTAGAACAATGCAGGAATCACATATTTGTTTTTGTTAAGTGACATTGTAGAACTGGTATAAGAGAAACCTTTCTTGTGTGATGATAACCTCCCCTGTGATGGTGTTCTCTTCCATGAGAAAGCCAACACTGACAGAGGGCACACCCACCTCCACCCGGATAACAGATGTCGAGTAAGTGGCACAGCAGGAAGAAACTGTGAAGACTGGAAAGCAAATCACATTATTCCCAGAGTGGTCACCAAAGTTAGAGCCTTTATAAAAGTATGCAAAATTCCTCAAAGTTCATTCCAGGTTTCTGTATATAGCATACATTTGCTCATGAAATGCCTAACCCCTTATAAAACTCTCCCAATGCACACATACAGACAGACAGAGACAGATGCAAAAAAGTTGGTTTGATGGATGGAGGGAAAGCAGTTCAATGGTTCTTGTCCACAGAGCTCATTGACATGAGCCTTTTGGCTTGTCAGGATTTGCTGCTTCCCTAATCTTTCTTTTCCAGGTACTTTTACTTGCTTATAGGTGCCACAGAATGATGGGTTCATGCTTATAAAGTCTACCACTGCTTGGTTAAGAACAACAGTTTATAGCAATTGAGGGAAGGGTGGAAATAAACTGTCTTTTTTCAGGTTTGAATTTTTTTTACTGCAGAGAAAACAACAGATCCATTTGAAATTTTCTGGCCGAACATTCATGCCCACAAACTGTTTAGTTGCCTGGAAGTCAATCACGTATTTGTTGCAGACTAAAGGCCTATCTCAATGACATCTGGTAACAATTCTGCAGACCAAACAGCTACTTGTTCTTTTTTTTGAATCTCCCTTCATACACATCACCTGGCTCCAGCTCATCTGTAGTAACCTCCCCACACTGCTTGAACTAGCAGCAATGTAAATAGCACCTATAATGAGTATTAGTAAGATAACACAGTGTGAAGCTGGATGAACACAGCAGGCCAAGCAGCATCAGAGAAGCAGGAAAGTTTGACGTTTCGGGTCGAGATGCTATGTTCATCCAGCTTCACACCATGTTATCTCAGATTCTCCAGCATCGGCAGTTCCTACTATTACTACTATATGAGTATTAGTAATACACTTTGAAAGAGTGCTGTAATCCTGCCCACCACTTTTGGTTTTTAAAACTCTTCCTTTTACCATTTCAGTCCATAACCAAAAATGCAGAAATATAAAAAGATATAATCTTCACAAAACTACAATGGTGAAAATATTCAATTGTAACATTTATCAGGTAAAACAGATTGTGATGCATAAAATGTTGCCAGGCAACTTGAGGCTAATTTATTGATTCTCCCTGGAAAGTGCTCATGCATGCTACAGCTTTATCATTACACTACACTTGTCCAGTTGTAATTAACTGATTAGTGCACTAGTGTAAATTTGAAATGTTTTACAAAGTTTAAGGAGCTGTAGAACAGCCTAACTGTGTCATACTTACTGATCTTCAGGATAGATAGCAGGTTAAATTTGTGGCTGTGACTGTTTATACGCTCCTTCAATTTACTAATTCTATGCTTGAGAGAAGAGGTACCTTACAGTAAATGGAAATGTATCAAACTCAAAAAATTCAAGCGTACATTCTTTGGAAGGGGCTCCTCTGATGTGTTCCTGAACACCTGAGGAATTTCATTTAAATGGATAATAGGAAGCGTATGTTTGTGGCCTCCGATGATTAGTGACCAATCTGATATACTTTATTACTGAACATTTTGTTCTTTAGACTTTCTATAACAATATTGTCACAAATAAATACTTAGTGTATAACAATCTTCTTTTAAGATTGAAAAAACACATTTTTATTTTTACATTTTCCAGTTTCATCTGAAACATGGTGAGAGGTAAATAAAGCTTTGTAAAATAACCTCAAATGTTGAGATATAGGTGACACCTTTGCTATGCACAACATACTGTCAGTCATGTCATCAATTCATCATCTTCTGTCATTCCTTCAATAATTTTATTTTATCTTGCCAAAGAGGATTACCTTCTCAGTAATACTGCCACTCTCTCTTGCTGTCCATCTAATCTTTTGCCTGGATAACAAATCAAGGATGAAGAAATACCATCGAATAATAAAAATAATCTGTCAGAGAAAATTGAAAAGAGCTCAAAGAATTTTATGGTCTCTGAACATGTCAGCTTTAATTAACCAAAGGTATAACCTTTGCCATTCCGGGGAGGTTCTTCCAAAAACTTATTGATGAAATCATCTTGTGAGCTGAAGTATTTCCACCTGGGTACCAGGATAACCTGGTAATCCTACTTGTGGATTAACTACTGTAGTAGTTAATTAACCACATCATTGCTTTATAAAATTAAATAGCAAAAACACCCAATCCGACCAATTAATAAATGGTGGGTCAGTTTAAAATAAGTATACCAGCATTTTAGTGGAGTGCTTTTGCATTACATTGCTAATGCAAATTAAGATTTATTGCATTCTCTTTGCAATCAGATGATATTAATGTATTTTCATTTGAGAAAATCATCAACTTCAAACTTATGTAGTCTCTCCATACTGTCTCATCAAATGTTCCCATGGTTGATACAGTATTGGCTAGATATAGAGCAATTCTCCCAATTCACTGCCCCATCAAACACCCCTAACGTAGCATGAGTTAGGTAGCATATAAATCTTCCTGTACACGGCTCATTCAAACATTTCTTTTCTTGCTCACATGTGACATGTTAAGTACTGTTACCAAATCTCTCACCATTGTCTTATTCAAATAAGAATCGTTCTCTCTAGAAATTTTGAATGCATTCTGCAGCAAAACACTTCAAAACTCATAAATATAAGTTTCTAACATCAAACTCATTAAAAATCTAATTTTTCAAAAGAAACAGTGACTGAAGAAATGCTCAACATTCTTCCCACTGGTGGAAACAGGCTGGGTGTCCATCTATTGCCGGGAAACCAAGAACTTGGCTCTCTGTGTCTTAAGTATATTGATGAGGTTTCAGATCTCAAGCTGGGAGCTGCTGAGTTCTACCAACAGAAAAGCTTGTCAAAGGAAAGTACTTTCTCTAGAAAATAACATGGCTAATGTAATAACAGTTGTCTTTTTTTTAGTTTTCAGCCACTCACTGAAGAAGAAAAGGTTCCTGCTTTCAAACTATTCTAACACTTCAATTCTTCACATCAGATTAATGACAGAAGATGTGAAAATAAATCACCAGAGGCAATTTTTAATGGTGCGAAAATGACTAATGATTGTACTGGTTATATCTAATTGAAACTCATACTTCTTCCGTAACTTGAATATTAACTGTTTAGGACTTCGGTAGAATAGAAATTACTTTAAATTCCTGGCAATCCATTTATTGTGACATAGAAACCAGACTTTTTTGATAAGTTAAACTCACATCTCACTTCCCCTGCATCAGGATTCATTTCATCACAACACTCAGTGTGCTTTATCTTATTTGCTGCATTCGTTATGAAACTTTAATATTCAGTACATTATACTGTTACTTAATAAGTAACAGGTGAGGTGCCAAAACTAATCATGCTTGACAAATGAAAGGGTGAAAACATGAGGACAGAAGATGAGATAAGTCAGGAGCTAATTATTCAATGATGACAAGGTTGGGCTTTAGAAGGTTGCAGACTCTAGCAAGTAGAGCAAACTGAGGGTGGAGTGTGTAACTTGTCAGAATGGAATATTGGATAACAAGTTTTGATGTCATGCTTATGAGGAGGTAGGGAAGAGGTTGAGTGTGGGCTGGAGCATTCTGAAGTTAGTTGAAATGTATTATGTAGTCCATGCAGTAATAATGTTTCCCTTTCAAATTATGGGCTAGCTTATTTTCTTTCATTGTAAAAAATGGAAAACACAGTTTTTCATAATTATTAATTTCTAAACTGTGGGCCATAAGAAAAGAGATGATTCATTCAATGTCTTAACATGTTCTACTATTCAAATAGATCATGGCTGCTCTGTTTCTATATTGCAATTATCCACCTTGGCTTCAGCCCCCTTGATAACCTTACCCAACCACAAATCTCATTAAGACCATAAAACCTCCAAATGACCCCTAGAATCAACAACCTGTTGGGCGTCAAGAATCCCACATCTCCACTATCATTTTTGTAGATCAATTGCTTCCCGACATAGCTTCTAAATGGCCAGATTTGAATAATAAGATTTGTCCTTGTACTTTGAATCAGGTAAAATTAAAGTTGCCACAGTTCTACTAGGCCGTAGGGCTACTCCCTCATTAGAGAATGATTGGTGACGGTTTAACTTGAGAGTCACCACACGTCGGGTGAGGGGAGAGACAGGCATGGAGGTCTTTCATGGTAATCTAAGCCAGTCTGAGAACTGAACCCATGCTGTTGGTGTCACTCTGCATTGCTCTGGGTACTGTCTTCAGGGTAAACAGCTTTTCTGTATCTACTCCAGAAAATCACTTGCAAATTTAAATGCTTTGATTAGATCACTCTTTACCTTCCTAAATTCAAGGGGACACAATCAAAGTTAATGCAATCTATTCTCAAAACTTTAAGTGTTGTTCCTGTGAATTTTCACTGTAATATATATCATTTCTGAGGTGCAGTATCAAAAACTGAACATAGTACTCCAAATGAAGGCTGACCATGGCTCTTAATAACTGGAGCATTACTTCCCATTGTATTTCAGCCCCTTTAGGTGAAGGCCAACATTTCAGTAGCCTATAACTCTACCACATGCAAGTCAGTTTTAAACCAAATCTATGTGTAGTCTTTTTAATTTTGCTAATAATATCTAGCTGAACCTTGTACAATACTTTCTAGAAATCTGTATTGTCAACAAGCAGAGACACCCTGTTATACAAAGCACCATGACTCTTCAAAAAAATTGACTACATTAGTCAGATATGACTGGGCCTTCACAATCCTTGGTCGGTGCACATGGTTCTACACATGCATAATCCTTGAGACAGTAATGTTAGCAAGTGGAAAAGACGAAGGCAATTATATACACCTGCAATAATTATCCTTAAGTTCTCCTCAAACAACTAATGAGCTACTTAACCAATGTAAATGCTAAGAAAAAGATTCTTCATCTCACTGCAAAGTGCTCAATTTTGCTGATAATGGTTCAATAACAATTGTGAGACTTATGATTTACCAAAGAGGCACTGTGGGCAATATAACTAATTTTGATAAAAGGGGAGTTCATGATCCACTGGAGGTGAAACTAAGGATCTTGATACATGAAATACACAAGTTGCAGTTGGCCACTAACTTAAAAGGCCATGATCTGTCATGAATATCTACATCTTGTAGGTTTTAAGCACACTAATATCTTTTTTGATATAGTGCAAAATATGCCACTGCAATAAATAAACTGATCTAATCTGGAAATTAAAGAATGATCCGCTATGAAGCTTTTGTAACATTTTAACTTTGCAAAACTTTACTATATTAGGGCCCGGAGATTCAATTCATGAAATAAGCAAATAACTTTTTAAACATATGTTTTGCTAATGTTATTTAATATATTGACAGTTAAAAGTCCATGGAAGGGTGTTATACGATGACAAACAGCATTGTCCCTTCTGTAAGCATTATTCCAGTTTTTATACATATCTATTTTCCTCACTACAATTAGCTAGGAAGAATATTAATTCCTACATTATCCTTTGTCTTTGGAATGCATTTTGCATTGTTGCATTTCAGAAACTTTGGCAATATATTCAAGGTACACTTCGATCACTAAGAAGAAGAATTGACAAACAAGTTTGTTTCTTGTACACCATAGAAACCATTTCATTTATTCCAACTGTCATGATGACAGTTCGGGCATCACAACATTTTGTGTAACTTAATCCCAGTTCCATGTTGTTAAAGTACATTTCTTGGGGAAACAGATGATTTAGATTACACAGAAAAATAAACTAGGGATAACAAAGAGAGAAAATTATCACCAATACAGTGAGTATTAATTTTGACAGGGTCTTACAATTACTGTTAGTGAAGATGATACATGTTCTTACTTTTACTTTGAATAGTTTTATTCCAAGTATTTCCATAAATCACAAAAAATGATTGTATTTTAAGATGAAAATAATATTTCAAACTGCTGCAAATGAACACATTGACAGATAGCCTCCTAGGAAGACACAATTCCATACTGTACGACCACACATCTATCATAGAGCTTTGTGTTATAGTTACAGTAATCATCACTGCAGCATAAAGCTCATCAAACTATGATCTTTGTGAACTCATCTATTTCCTACTGTCTCAGATGAAATATTACTAGTTGATATGACTAGAGTGATTAATGCATAAAACCATTAAAGAGAATTCGCTTAACATTTCAAAGAAATTATGATGCCTGTGATAAAGCAGGGAAATAGGGCTAATTGGCAAATTATTTTAGAGAAGCAACATATTGACTGGCTCCTTGGTTTCCACTGGTTGGGGTGTCTAGAACCAGGGGGCACAAATTAAAAATAAGGGGGATGCTACTTAGGTTCAAGATGAGCTTTTTTTTTCACTCAGAGCTGTGAACCTTTGGAATTCTCTATCCCAAAGGGTTATGTAAATTCAGCCTCTGAGTATTTTTAAGGTAGAAATTGATAGATTTCTGACTGCCAGCGATGAACATTGTTGTAGGGATGGAATGGACTGAGTAAAAGGCATTAAAGTGTTTGATTAGCCATGATCACATAGAATGGCATGCTGCTGTTTCTGTATTCCTACTACTACTGTACAATATTATAACATGAAAGTACTAGAGTTTTCCCCCTTAGTAAGATTATGAGAGAGCAGCACTTACACCCATGGTCAAACATCACACCCCAGTTTTGATCTTTGACTTGAAAACCTGTGGAATCACGTCAACAATGGGAATAATCTAAACTTTGAAACACAACCTCCTTTGTCCTGGTCCCCGTGGAATATATTGCTCCAGTAAAAGCTTCAGAAGAATTTTCAACCCATTGTGGGATTCACACCAGCTTTCCCACAACATGTAATTTAAGACTGGAGTGATCAGGAACACGGCCGAAAAATCCCTCGGTTTTCCCCACCCCGGAAATTGTGGGAATTGGAATCTCAGGTCTCGGCTCACCTTCATGACTTTTAACCTTATTTTGTATGTTTGATGCTATACTATAATCACTATAATATTTAACTTTTAACTTTGTTCTTACTTTCTACCTTGTTATTAAGATTCTGTACCTGGGTACTTGTATCCAAGATGATGCCTTCTGAGGAGTGCTTTTCACTGTACTCCTTCACTTTTGTACATGTGGCAAAAAAATCAAAATAAAATCAAAATCAAAATATCCTAACATTCAATCCAGAGGTGCAGCAGGATTTCCCCTTTGCCCCAAATAGAATTTTAGGGTCAGGGTCTGTAATTTAAGGGCTAGATAGAAAATGAAAATTTACACCAAACTTTGATTTCACAGCATCTTCAAGGCTATGAAGAGAACTGAAAAAAAGTCAGATAAACTATTTAGCTTAATGAAAAATTCAATACAAATGTCATAAAATGATGCAGGAGAATTTCATTCAAATAGTAAAACAGTTGTTGAAAGAGTTAACAGAGAAAGCCATTGAAAGAAAAATTGCTGGTTAGTTAATTAGGTATCTATCTGCATTTCTAGACAGCAAAAAACAATGAAAGGTAAGATCTGTCAAAAAGGAATGATGTTGCTGAGCCACTTTTCCTAATATAAAAAAATTCTTATTTAATAGCAGTGTGTTAACTCAAGTTCACAAATTAAACAATTCAAAATATCACCAGTTGTGAGATTCTAAAAAGAAACAATGAATATCTGAATATTTTCCAATATGTTTCCCATCCATCTTAATTAGGAATGGTTTAGAGATGTTCAGCACACAGCAGATTTTTCACAATCTCCTGGTACGGCACTGCATTGAAGAATAGTATTGAGTTTCAGTGTTGTAGGATTCAGAAATAAAGAAATGAAAACTCTTTGTAAAAGCATCATTTTATTTTGGAGTGTCAAGCATTTGACTGCTTCTATGAAACTGGCCTTGTCAATACACTTATCCTAATGCAGCGTAGAAAGAGGCTATTCAGACTATAGTTCCCATGCCAGCTCGACAGTAGAGGTACTAATCAGTCTTCTCCTTCCCTATTGCCTCCTAAAAATGTTTAACTGACTTTTAGATATGTCCTGCACACTTTGCAAAGATTTATTTATGTACATCCCTAAATCAACCTGTTTCTACACATTTTTTTAAACGTTATTACATTTATTTTGTAAGTCATTCTTTTGAACAAAACATATTAATTTCACACTTCTCTACATGCAGTATCAACCACTGGCGTCAGCCATTTTACCAGCCTGTCTATATGCTCCTGAAATCTGCTACTACCCTTCCTGTACATGCACAGCTTACCCCGTGAATTTAACATTCAATCACGCTGTGGTGTAAAACAAGTGATAAAGTTACCGCAATGGAAATGTCAATCAGACAGATGTAGGAAGGGGAACTGGACCACTCCCAACCATTTTGTTGAGAATAAAAAAATTCTCCTGTTCCTTTTAGTGATTAAAATCCCAAAGCAGAGCCACAAAACTATTCCATTGCAACAATTCTATTAATATAAATCAATGGAATGATGAATAGAGATTGCCAGTAAAATTAGTCAGGCACACTGAATACATGTCTGTTTCTACAAATAGAACAGGTCAAACTCATTGGGTGAGAAAAGGAAACTGTCCCTCAAACAATTGTCAGGAGGTTAAAAATCTAGGATGTCATCTTCACACATCTTTATCAGACATGGAATTTCTGATATGTGTTGAAACCACGTTCCAAGGAAGGTGTTGATTCAAGTAGCCTTGAATCAGGAAGTTCAGTGTCTGATACAAAGGGAATGCCAGATACAGATGGTACAAGTATTAGGTATTATGTCACTGAACAAAACTGGCTTTCCATCTAGTCAGAAACTTGTGATGAGCAGTCATGGGAAAGGGTGTTTGGCAATTTACAAGAAATTATTTGAACTAGTCCAAGCCAGTCTCGTAGTGTAATCTGAGAAAGGAATTCATTAGGTGTCATCTACACATCACTGACACTTTAAACTTAATAAGGCAGCAAAGTAGAGGGGTAGGACACCAAAAATATCCAGCAGCATCCCAACATAACCCAACCATATTAAACAGCAGCTTCTGAAATCTGGTTTTTGACTGGAGGTGGAATGCAAAACACTGAGGATAAAGCCAATTTTTTAACAGTTAGTACAATGACACAAACAAAGAGATCTTCAGCTCAACAACTTTCTAGAAAAGCAATTTAAAATTTGTAGATATGAAGGAAGAAATCAGTAGGACCAATTGAATGGAAAGACTTGATGGATTCTATGATGTAAAAGCCTATAATTCAATGGAAAGCAAATGATCCAAGCGCTCTGTGGTAATATATGTGAATTTGTTTTTAATTATTATACACATCTACATTTCATAATTCATTCATTACAAAAATCCACAATCCAAAAATGCTTAATTTTTCCTATGGTTTTCCAGCTCATTTTAGTTCTTTATTTGAACATTTTGTTTTTGACCTGTTAAAGTAAAAGCATAAATGTATAAAATACAGTGAAAAGTATATCCACAAAATCCACACAATGGATTACACAATAGGAATAAATAACATATTGACAATTCAGAAATAGGAAAAATAGGTCACATGGCTCCTCAAGTCTGTTCTGCCATTCAATAAGTTCATGGTAGATCTTCATCATCAACTCACCTTCCAACTTCATCCCCATTTCTTGTTAGTATCCAAAATATATCTTAGAATTAGTAAAGAATCATAAATTTAGCCCAGTACAGAAGGAGGCAATTCAGCTTACCATGTTTGTACCAGTTCTCTATAATAACAGTAGGGATACTCCTGTACAGCAGCATTTTTCCCCATTTTGTCACTTCAGATGATTATACTGTACCCTTTTGAAGGCTCTAATTGTATCTGCCTTCACCATTCTCTCAGGCAGTGTATTTCAAATCCTAACTACGTAAATTACATAATTGCGTAAAAAGGTTTTTCCTTTGTTTCCTTTTTGCCTTCCACCTTAAATTCATGTACTCTGATTCTCGACCTTACTGCCTATGGGAATAGATTTTCCCTAACCTTAACTTTCTTGTTTAGACTCCTCATGGTTTTTAACACTTCTATCAGATCTCCTTATAACTTTCTATTCTACAATGAGCTCAGCTTCAGTTTCTCTAATCTATTCTTACAGTAAAAAGCTCTCATTCTTGGAATCATTCTCCCAAGTCTGAGTGTGCAAAAATCCTGGAAATCCCTACAATGGGTTTTCTTGCCAATTAACAAAAAGTAGCTTAAACACTATCACTGACAGAACACTTTTTAAATTTAGTTGTTATTCTGAATTATATTTTATAACTCAATCTGTAATATACCTTGAGTAAAGTAGCTAAGAGGTGGCATGATGGGAAACTGAATGTTCAGCTTTCACTGACCAAATGTTTTATTTACCAAAAAGATATAAAAGAGAAGTAAATTGGTAAAAGAACAAACTCCAGTATTACCCAGTAAAATGTGAAAATAGACAGCTTGCTATGAGTGAACAGAGGTTCAGATGCAGGTTGGCCATGACAAAATAACTTGGATGCCACAACCACAATTTGGTCAGATTCTAGCACAGGGATGTTTCTAAGCTGACAGGTGTCAAAGCATGGGAAGCCTATCTTTGAAGATCTGACTTGGTCAAGTAGAGATGATTAAAATACATTTTTGCATTGGAGCATAAGAATATAGTGTCATAGTAATTGTGTTAAAATAGTGTCTGTAGACCTTGCTGTGAAGAGAAAGCATAAAAAAATGGATTCCTATGAGCAGCCAGAGAGAGATATTTAGCTAAGGATGTTTGGGGGCATCATACAGATGGGCCTTCAGTTGAAAATGGAGCTTGAGGATGGAGCACACACACGTGTTGCATTGATTGGAGTGACCAGACAGTGGAGGTCATGCTTCTACTCAGAGTATAATGTTAATACCACTGCTCTTCAATACTGTTGTTTTGACATAGGGTACGGTAAGTCTCAAATATACTGAATGAAATATAATCACTGTCACCAAAAAAATTATCACTTTGCCTTTAGGGACAGGCGCCCAACTTATGGATTGGATCAGGCTGCATCTCAGGGTTGCTTGTTTAGTCTCTTAACATTTGCTCACTTAGCATGTACCTGCATGCTCGCAGCATCCATGCCTTGCTTTGCCATGCTAACTGCCCTTGGAAAATATCAGGGACAGTACCCAGGTTGGGTGGAGTCAGTGTCAGTCTAATGGGCAAAAGTGTGGGATCCATGTTTGTATTTGCAAATTCCAGGTGCACTTAATTTTCAATAATTTGCAATGCATGTTGAATCAACATGTTTTAGGCTTCAGGCGATGGTCAAAGATGATTAACATTATGCCACTGATAGTTGCAAAATAACATTGGCATCCCAATGCCACAGAAGTTAAAAAAAGTGAATAGTGGCCCATAACTCGTGAAACTTGTCTCTGTGAGACACAGACTAGCATTTTATTATCTGTCATGTGAGTATTATAATGGACTCTACTGAATGCAATGGAAATTGAATGATTGGTGTGGGTCTTGAATGAGTGTTGAAGAGGATACCACATATCCTGGCATGCTGTACTTTGCACAATTGGAGCTGGCAATGAGGCAATGTGATAGATGCTGAGGAACTGGGAAAATGGAGCAGTACTCCAAGAATGAGGGCAAGAACACTGAGGAGGAGAAAGCTCCCCTCTGTGCATAACAGAGCTCAGCTGCATTGGGCAGTGCATGCCAGACAGATCTGATTGACATCTGGTTCCAATAGATGAGAGCTGGGTGTAGCATTCCATCACAGCATATCAAATAATTGTTGGCCATCATGCCAGTATATGCTCTGCACTGTAGGGTAAACTGCAACCTCTATTCATTTTGTTTGTGTTCCCCTTCATTGGCTATAAGTACAACCTAGTCTTTGCTTGCCTGTTACCTGCTGCACAATGTCAAGGTGTGGCCTACAGTGGGCGCTGGAGTCAGAGTACCTGTGTTCTAGAGGCAATGTTCAGATGGATGTACTTAAGGGCAGGCAAACTATAGTGTAAAGGAAGTCAAGTGCTTTCAAACAGCACAAAGATGTGCTGTGTTGCATTGGTTAAATGAAGGTTCCTCTCTCATTAAGTAACAAGGTGGATGAATGTGATAGCCTCATTTGTCAGGGAACCAGGCACTTATAAATTGGGGATTGCAATCAATGCACCACAGATGAATTTCAAGGACACTGAGGTTAGTAATAAAGTGTGGGGGAGGAGATAGGGCCTGGGAGCCCAAATCATTCGCTACTCACCCACACTTTATGGGAGTTTCTATATTGCTGCTGCACATTTCAGTAGGAAATGTTTTTCCTATATGTGGGCTATACAGGGGATTGCTATAACATATTAGGTTGTGAGATGGCCAAGTGACTTAAATGTTCACATTCCCTCATTGTGCGACATTTTGGAGAACACAAGCACACAAATATAAACAGAAATTATTGGAAAATCTCAGCAGGCCTGGCAGTATCCACGGAGAGAAATCAAATCTAATATTTTTGGTCCAACATTAATTCTGATTTCTCTCCACATATGCTACCAGACCTGCAGAGTTTTTCCAGCAATTTCCATTTTTGTTTCTGATTTCCAGCATTCTCAGTTCTTTCAGTTTTTATACAGATACATAAATTACAGCACTTTGCAGATTAAGCAGAGATTACGCTCAGGTATAGTAAGGTTACAGTATGATCTATAGCAGTCTTAAGTATTGATGGTGTAGTAATAGGAAACGCTCAGAAGGAGCAACATTAGAATGAGTGAAATCTATGTAGCCCTCTTTTGGCAATGCATTCTCTGATGTGACTCATACTGTTTCGGTGCAAAAACTATTTAAGTACAAACATCAGCAGTGCTACATAATGGAACTGCTCACTGTATCACAACTGCTTTATTGCCAATGTTGTTGAGGGCAAGGTTTATACAGGCATTTTTTTTCGAGGTAAGGATATCAGATCCACATTTGAAAGAAGAACTAAATGCTTTATTTAGTAGAATGATGAACAAGAACAGCAAGTCAAGCTACCAGAAATGTGAAATAAACCAAGCATAAGGCTCAAAAACAAAGTTATTGGAAAAGCTCAGCAGGTCTGGCAGCATCTGTGGAGGAGAAAACAGAGTTAACGTTCCAGATCCAGTGACCCTTCCTTAGAACTGTATAAGGCTGTCTGACAACTGAGCAAATTATATTACAACTTGTAAGCAGGAAGTCTCCAACCAGATCAGTAATCCTTAAAGTAGGTGGGTTAAGGTTTACTCTGGCTTCGCAGGTTCTTCAGACCATCGCCCTGTAATCAAGCAGGAGTAACCATAAGACCACACGATACAGGAGCAGAATGAGACTATTTGACCACTGAGTCCACTTCTCCATTCAATCATGGCTGATATGTTTTTCAATCCCATTCTCCTGCTTTCTCCTCATAACCCTTGATCCCCTATCAATTGAGAACATATCTATCTCTGTCTTAAATTCACTCAGTGACTTATCCTCCACAGCCCTTTGTGACAATGGGTTCCATAGATTAACCACCCTCCAGGTGACAAAATTCCAATTCATTTCAATTCTAAAGGGTCGTTTCTTCACTCTGAGGCTGTGCCCTTGGGTCCTAACTTCTCCTATTACTGGAAACATCTTCTCCTCATCCACTCTGTCTAGCCTGTCAGTATTCTGTAAGTTCCAATCAGATACCCTCTCAGCTTTCTAAACTTCATTGATAACAGATCCAGAGTCCTCAACTGCTCCTCACATGGCAAGACCTTCATTCCCGAGATCAACCTTGTAAACCTCCTCTGGACTCCCTCCAAGGCCAGCACATCCTTCCTTAGATATGGGGCCCAAAACTCCTCATGATATTCAAAATGTAGTCTGATCAAAGCCTTGTACAGCCTCAACAGTACATCTCTCCTCTTACATTCTAGCCTTCTTGAAATGAATGCTAACTGCATTTGCCTTCCTAACTGCCAACTTAAGAAGTTAACCATAAGAGAGTTCTGAACTTGGACTCCTGAGTCCATTTGTGCTTCAGATTTCTGAAGTTCCCCATTTAGAAAATCACCTATGCCTGTCTTCTTCCTACCAAAGTGAATAACTTCACAATTTCTCACATTATATTCCATCTGCCACTTATTTTTCAATTCTTCTAGCCTGTCAAAATCCTTCTCCAGCATCCGTGCTTCATCAACATTACCTGCCCCCTGTACATCTTTGTGTCATCTGTAAATGTAGCAACAATTCCTTCAGTTCCTTCATCCAGATCGTTAATGTATAATGTGAATAACACAGAGTCCTGTGTAACTGCACTAATCACCTACTGCGACCTTGAAAAAAATGACCCCCTTATCCCTACTCTCTGCCTTCTGCTAGTCAGCCAATCCTCTATCCATGCCTGTACCATGCCCCTAACACTATGGGCTCTTATTTAACACACTCCTATGCATCACCTTGTCAAAGGCCTTCTGGATATCCAGATAGATCATGCCCACTGGCTCTCCTTTGTCTAACTTACATATTACCTGGTGGCACGGTGGCTCAGTGATTAGCACTGCTGCCTCACAGCACCAGGGACCTGGGTTTGATTCCAACTTCGGGCAACTGTCTGTGTGGAGTTTGCACATTCTCCCTGTGTCCGTGTGGGTTTCCTCTAGGTGCTGTCGTTTCCTCCCCCATTCCAAAGATGTACAAGTTAGGTGGATTGGCCATAGTGTTCAGGGATGTGTAGTTTAGTTGGGTTACAGAAAGATGGATCTGGGTGGGATGCTTCAAGGGTTAGTGTGGACTTGTTGGGCCAACGGGCCTGTTTCCACACTTAGGGATTCTATGATTCTAAAGAATTTTAGATTTTTTAGGCATGACCCTCACTTGACAAAGCCATGCTGACTCAATCCTATTTTACCATACACTTCCTAGTACTTTGCAATCTTGTCTTTAATAATGGACTGCATAATTTTACCAATGATCAAAGTTAGGCTAGCTGGCCTACAGTTTGACAGAAAAAATGAAAAAAAATTTCATCCAAATGGTGAGAGGTTGCAGAACTCTGAAATGCTGAGAGACATGGCTGTGCTACTCCATAAATTATAGAAGATTAGAATGCAGGTGCAGCATGAAGTCAGAAAAGCTAATCGAATGTTATGGTTTAATGCAAGGAAAGTTTAATGCAAGAGTAGGGAGGTAATGGTTCAGTTGTACAGGGTGTTGGTGAGACCATATCTGAACTGCTGTGTACAGTATTTGTCATTATTCTTACAGAAGGATATTAATGCATTGAAGCAATTCAGAGAATGTCTACTGAACTTTTATCCAGAATGAGTGGATTCCTTTATGAGGAAAAACTAGACAGGCTCAGCCTGTATCCTCTGCAGTTTAGATAAATCAGGTGACTTAATTGAAACATATAAGCTCCCAAGTAGCCTTGACCAGGTCGATGCAGAAAGGGTGTTTCCTCCTTTGGGAGAATCTAGAACTAAAAGTCATAGTTTGAAAATTAAGGACGGCCATTTAAAATAGAGACAAGGAAAATGGTTTTTCTCAGAGGGTGTGAGTCTTTGGAGTTCTGTTCCTCAAAAGGCAATGGATGCAGACTCTTTAAATATTTTTTAAGGCAGAGGTAGATAGATTCTTGATTACCAAATGATAAAAGATTATCAGGATATGTAGGAATGTAGAGTTGAGGTTAAAATGAGATCAACCGTGATCTTATTGAATTCCAGGCATGCTTGAAGGGTTGAGTGGCCTACTCTTGTACCTTGATCATATATCTTCTTCTCTTTTGCACTTCTCCATGCTCATCTAAGAATTGTGACCCTCATCTCTCCCCTCTCCCGGTCACCTTTAGCAATTCGGATTGTAAAAGGCACAGCATGCCATTGATAGGCACCTGTTTGTTTAAAATGCAGCCAAGCACCAAAATTTCACACAATAATCTCAAAAATAAGATTATGTATTTTTAAAGGCATGCCTGATCCCTGACATACTTTACAATTAAGCTGAATGTTATGTCCTCATAGAGGGTAAAATATAATAGTGCAAGGAACCAAATGTAATGCACAAAGTTTAGATTGATGCATTCTCATCTCTTGAAAGACAGCCCACCAAAATGTCCAAGTTCCCTTGGTATTACGAATCTGCTTCCTTCAACACAGCCCCCAACTTCAGTCTACCTCACTAGCGTCATGGACTCTGAATTAACCACATGGACAAGCACAAAGTGGAACAATGTATTCATAAATGTGATGAAAGTTTTGTGAAGTTATTACATTACCTCATCTCAATTGAACTGTCACTCAATTTGCCACCCCAAGCTATGCTTATTTCAAAGACTGCTCACAGTGTGTTTTACATACAACAGGAATACCTATTTATTATTAAAATAAAGAAATTTCTTTACAAAATTCCAGGAATGGCAATGATACCAACTCTCAAAACTACTAACTAACTACCTGGACTATTAGCCCAAGATACTACTTTTCCCCAGGCTAGGATCTAAACCTGACAGACAGGATAAAATGTCAATAGTGGAGGTTAGGTATTAGGTTTAAGAAAGAAAGAGAAAAAGATGGAAAGCCACATGGTTGGACTCAGAGTATTTGAATCTCAGACAAGCAATTCTGACCTCCAAATGTGCTAAACCCTCTGAATAGCTCTAAGACAGGAAGAACTGAAACCCTTTTATAGAGTTATTGAGTTGGGTTGCATCCTTCTGGGCAGTCTCTTGGTCTCCCACCAATCTGATAGTCATGATATGGCTCCTCATTGAAAGCAGTCCTCCAGCCACACCTTTGCTGCTCCAGTCACTGTTATCTGTTCTTTGCTTCAAGCAGTGTCGCCATGGCTTCCTAACAAATGAGCACTCACTGTGTGTTTACTGTCTAGGAGCAATCCTTTTTCAGACTTCACTGGTCAGGCACTTGCTGTCAACTCTACACACAGCGTTGCAGGGTCTGGCTTTACAAGTTCAGCCCCTCCATTTTTTCTCCAGATTGTAACTTTTCTTATGGTTGTTTTTGCAACTGTAATGAGGTTGTAGGGTTAAACAGGCCTTTAGCTTTGGTTGGCTTTCTGCAGTATGGGAGTGACTGAAGAGCAGACAATCCCAACCCATGCTGATTCCTAGATAACAAAGTGTAGAGCTGGATGAACACAGCAGGCCAAGCAGCGTCTTAGGAGCACAAAAGCTGACGTTTCGGGTCTAGACCCTTCCCCATGCTGATTCCTGCTGTTTCCCAGGTTGATTCCTTAGGGGTGGGTGGGGATGGTGACTGAATCATGAACCTGATTTTGTAGGAAAAATTTAAGAGTTAGTTATAGAAGGAAAAGATAGAAAGAACTAATTGGATTATAATCTAGTCATATCCTAGAGAGATTGCTTTGAGTATGAGGACACGGCTTCAGTAATATGTTGGCTTGCAGTCCTTGTGACACGTGGAAAGGAAAGGCTGAGTGATGGACAGTTCCTTATCCCATTGAGGTTTGTTGATCTCAGAGATCACAACTTGGAAAACAATGAGTACAATGTATTCCTACTGATTATATTGTAAGAGCATTTCAGAACTGGATGCTCTGACGAATTTTGACTTCTAGACTAACTGCAAATTGAAAGTAGGTGAAAAGAATTTTTATTCACTCAGTCATGATGACTGCAGTAACCCGTAAGCACCTCACATTTCAAAGCTACACCGTGCTCCCTTGGAAAAAGCTGTTATTTAATCCTCCTACTTTGGAGGCAGTTTTTGCCACATTGAAACCTTATTGAGCACTTGATTTTTGGATCAAATTTGTGATTGTGAGAGTGACTTGCAGACTCTTCTGTGACCCACAATTTACCACCTATTCTTCATGTTCCTTATTGTGTTGCATGATGTTGTGATCCTTGTGACCTGTATGTCATTTCACCTTCCCCCTTCCAGTTTCAGTTTAGCTCCTTTACATCAGCATTAATTTGCTTGCTTTACCCTTGAGCTCATGACTCTTGAAGCAACCTTTTATAAAAATCATTCACGGAATGAAGCTGTCGCTGGTTGAGGTAGCATTTATTGCCCTCATTGTTCTTAAGAATGTGGTGGTGGGCTGCAGTCCATTTGCTGTAGGTAGAGCCAGAATGCTGGTAGGGAAGGAGTTGTAGCATTTTGATGCAACCTGGCCATATCTAGGTTAGAGTGACCATGGCTTTCCACAGAACCTATTTTGAAGCCAAACAGCCCCCTCCACTATATTACCATGTCCCAGCCTTCTGTGTACAATTTCTCCCATAACTGTGACCTGTATTCACCGTGATGAATACAATAATGCCAATCCTCAGACATGAGTTGCCCACAGTCTTGATGGTACCATACCCCTGAAGAGCCCTGGATTATATGCAGTAGTCCTGACTGACAATGGTGCATCCAATGTACTGAGTTTCCAATGGCATCACTGCATGGACCGGACTATTTTAATTTGATTGCCATGACTAACAGTGGCCAATCCCTAGACAGCCTTAATAAAAACAGAAAATGATGGATAAACTCAGCAAGTTTGGTAGCATTTGGGGTGAGAGAAATGGAGTTAACATTTTGAGTCCAATCATGAATTTTCTTCAGAACTGACTGCCTAGACCTGGACTGCTTTCCTCCCTGCATTAAAGCTCTATTTCTCAGCCGGCAGTTGTTGACAAGACCTTTGTGTTAATGCATTACCTCAGAGTCATAGGCTGCTGATTGCATATGCCCACGAAGGCATTGTCTTCTAGTGAACAATTACTGCCTGAATGTATCTGCAAGAGCTGCTGTGAGAGAACAATAGTTGCCTGAGTCTGACTGATAACAAGCAACTTTAGATTCTGAGGCTAACGTGTTGCCGTTGCCCAGTTGTGTGAATAGAGGATCCATGGAGACACCAAGCCCACCAACAAAGGAGACATCTGCTGCATCCATCTAAAGCAAAGAGAAGGACAATAGTAGGACATCTGCTGCATCCATCTAAAGCAAAGAGAAGGACAATAGTAGGTAGATCTATGAATTCACATACACTTGTCACAGAGGAGCCAACTTAATGAGAAGCCACTTGGTTTTAATTAGAGAAAATGGGAACTGCAGATGCTGGAGAATCCGAGATAACAAAGTGTGGGGCTGGATGAACACAGCAGGCCAAGCAGCGTCTTAGGAGCACAAAAGCTGACATTTCGGGCCTAGACCCTTCATCAGAGCTTGGTTTTAATTGTTGAGTTTTTGAAGTATCAAATTTCTTGATTGGAGAGAAGTTAACTGGAAGGGGAAGTTAATATGCCAAAGTGTGATTAATGACATGCATAACGGTGAGAATCTCGTTTATGAACTCTCACCTCATTATGTTATCGTACTCACCACTAATCTTGTCAACTCAGGAAGGGGAAAACCATGCCCTACCTCCTCACCTATACTCTCCTTTCTACCTATCTTCTTTTCTCTCCATCTTCGGTCCGCCTCCCCCTCTCTCCCTATTTATTCCAGTTCCCTCTCCCCATCCCCCTCTCTGATGAAGGGTCTAGGCCCGAAACGTCAGCTTTTGTGCTCCTGAGATGCTGTTTGGCCTACTGTGTTCATCCAGCTTCACACTTTGTTATCTTGGATTCTCCAGCATCTGCAGTTCCCATTATCCCTAAGTTTTTATTTCATTGTCTTAAGAAGCAAATAGAACTTTGCCATTGGAAGCATCCATGAAGCTTTTTCAAAATGACAATACCCAAAAAATGTGCTCAAGTTAAATCATAGATCATAAAATCCATACAGTGTGGCAACAGGCCCTACAGCCCAACAAGTCCACACTGAACCTCAGAACATCCCACCCTGACCCATCCCCCTCTAACCCACACATCCCTGAATGCTATGGGCAACTTAGTGTGGCCAATACACCTAACCTGTGCATCTTTGGACTGTGGGAGGAAACTGGAGCACCTGGAGAAAACCCACACAGGCATAGGGAGAATGTGCAAACTCCACACAGACAGTCAGGCAAGGCTGGAATTGAACCCAGGACCCTGGTACTATGAGGCAGCAGTGCTAATTGCTGAGCCACCATGCCACCCTACTGGAATAAAACATCAGAGAATATTTTTAAAGTCACTACACATAGCACAAGGCCTCACTGGTCAAACATGCTGATCCTACAATTGGACACAGAGTACTCACCTTACTCAGTTGCTACAGATTTCCCAAGAACATTTTGTAACTGTTTGTTGAGACTGTGCTGCATTCTAGTATGAGTCTCATTATACTTCTAATTCCATATATTTACCTGGAAATTGTTCCCTTGGAGATTTTGATTTTTTGGGGTCAACATTTCTCTCATTGCTTGCCCATAAACAGATGGATTATTGATTTGATGGGTCTATTTTTCACACTTAGTTTCTTAAAAGCATGCAAGGCTTTTAGTAAAACATTTTGCTAACTGGAGAGAGATAATAGGAACTGCAGATGCTGGACAATATGAGATAACAAAGTGTGGAGCTGGATGAACACAGCAGGCCAAGCAGCATCTTAGGAGCAGGAAGACTGACGTTTCGGGCCTAGACCCTTCATCAGAAATGGGGGAGGGGAGGAGGGTTCTGAAATAAATAGGGAGAGAGGGGGAGGCAGATCGAAGATGAATAGAGGAGAAGATAGGTGGAGAGGAGACAGGCAAGTTAAAGAGGCGGGATGGAGCCAGTAAAGGTGACTGTAGGTGGGGAGGTAGGGAGGGAATAGGTCAGTCCAGGGAGGATGGACAGGTCAAGGGGGCGGGATGAGGTTAGTAGGTAGGAAATGGGGATGCAGCTTGAGGTGGGAGGAGGGGATAGGTCAGAGGAAGAACAGGTTAGGGAGGAGGGGCAAGCTGGGCTGGTTTTGGGATGTGGTGGGGGAGGGGAGATTTTGAAGCTTGTGAAATCCACATTGATACCATTGGGCTGCAGGGTTCCCAAGTGGAATATGAGTTGCTGTTCCTGCAACCTTCGGATGGCATTGTTGTGGCACTGCAGGAGGCCCAGGATGGACATGTCATCTGAGGAATGGGAGGGGGAGTTGAAATGGTTCGCGTCTGGGAGGTGCAGCTGTTTATTGCGAACTGAGCATAGGTGTTCTGCAAAGCAGTCCCCAAGCCTCAGCTTGGTTGCCCCGATGTAAAGGAGGCCACAACGGGTACAACAGATGCAGTATATCACATTAGCAGATGTGCAGGTGAACCACTGCTTGATGTGAAAAGTGTTCTTGGGGCCTGGTATGCGGGTGAGGGAGGAGGTGTGGGGTCCAGGTGTAGAACTTATTGCGGTTGCAGGGAAAAGTGCCGGGTGTGGTGGGGCTGGGGGGAGTGTGGAGCGGACAAGGGAGTCACGGAGAGAGTGGTCCCTCTGGAAAGCAGACAAGGGTGGGGAGGGAAAATGTCTTTGGTGGTGGGGTCAGATTGCAGATGGCAGAAGTGTCGGAGGATAATGCATTGGATCCGGAGGTCGATGGGGTAGTATGTGAGGATGGGGTGGTTTTTTTTAGTTGTTATTGCGGGGGCGGGGTGTGAGGGATGAGTTGTGGGAAACGCAGGAGACACGGTCGAGGGCTTTCTCAACCACAGTGGGGGGGAGGTTGCGATCCTTGAAAAAAACAAGGACATCTGAGATGTACGGGAGTGGAATGTTAACTGGAAATCTTTCTCTACATTTATATCAGTGCCATACTTGCCATTTTTTGAGGCTTATTCTTTCCTATTGTGACTCATTTTTCTGACTATTTGTCAAATTCATTTTATTTCATTTGCAGCAGCTTAATAGCTCAGCGGAGGGAATGTTTTAGGGGATTTCAACTATGCCTAGATTCGAATAAGAAAGTTGATTTCATGAGGAGACACAAAAGCATTTGCTGGTGAGGCAATCTGCAACCACCTGAACTTCCTGAGCAGCCATATTTCAGACATTGGTGCAGTCACCTAGGTATGTGAACAGATACCTGGCATTGCCACTTGTGCTTCAACAGGGAAGTGGTCACAATCCAATAGACACAAGTAAAGCTGCATTGCATACAAAAACATTCAATTTCTATAGAACTGAAACCTTCCAAATCATTATCAAAGACTCCCCCGTGAACAGAGATACCCCAACAATAAGTAAAACAACACATGCAAACTTGTCATCCAGGATAATATGAAACTTGGGAAAAGGAAGTTCAGAAAGTCTGAGAAGGAAGAGATGAATGAAGTGGATTTGTAATCTGGAAGAGTCATCAGTAATTCATGTACTGATTAAACACTGCCACACGAAGTAATGTCCCATTGTATGCAATATCATAACTGAATGAGCACCATGACTTCCTCTCAACAGCTGAAAAGGGAATAAAAAACTATGAAGTCAGCTAGGTAAATGTGATTGGAACTAATTTACACATTGGGAGGGTAAACATTGATACAGACCAGTTGGGCCTGAAGGTTCGTTTCTATGTTGCAATGTTTATGTATTATGCAAATAAACTCTATGTTCAAGTCAAATTGAAACCACTGCTTTATTTTATTATAAAGTTTATTCTTATATGCACCAAATATTTGGCATTCAGCTGCCCCTTTGGTGACAGGGGCCAGAATTTTACAGTACACTGCCAGTGCTTTGCAGTTGGAACCTGTAAGATTCCCCGGGGACCTCTCCAGCAGTCTCATGCATGCATTGGACCTGTCTGTAATTTTACAGGGGACCAGCTGAGGTCTAGGGCAGCCCACTCACTGTCTCCTCAGTTGAGGCACTCATGACCAATTATTGGGGAAACTTAGTAAATTACTCTGCACAGTCCTCAGGCAAGAAAGGGAGGGGGCTGCATCCTTCACTGGCCCCCTTTCTGGATTGGATATCCCACAAATTGATCATTTTCACCTTGGCCATGCCATTATGACCCCAGTTCTTTTCTCTCCTCTGGCCCTCATCTTCCATCTTTGCTCTGCCAGATGGCCATATATCTAGCCAGTCCTGTAGGCTCTAGCACTTAGGTGAATGGGATTTCTTATAGGCCCAGCAGTCACCGATGCGCTCAGTGACACTGTTGGTGTGGTGTGCTGGCCAACCAGATACTTGCAGCTCTCTATGACTGAACATCCTTCCAAGTGAGGAGTGGAAGTCTAGCTTTCAACCAACAGCCACTCTATAGAGCATTTAATTGCTGTGGGGCAGCTGGCATGAGGAATGATACATTGCTGCTGACTTTTCAGGTGGCAGGCAAGATATCCCAGCATCCAAAAAGTCCTGCCTAGTAAATTAGCTTGATTACTGGTGTTGAATATAGTACTCATTTTAAATGCTACCCAGTAGTAGGAGAAAGTATGTTAGCAAGAGGTTGATTGTCAAGGAGGCTTCATGAAATAAACCTGCACTTCTTAATGTGGGATCATAAAGTAGCTTACAAATGCAGGCAGTGTGTTTGGAAATGTATTTTTGTCTGTTTTTTTTCTAGCTACTGCCACTTCCCCAGGCTTTGGAAGCAATTATTGGTCAGTTAGATTTGGCAATGCCCTAAAATGCTCACATTCTCAAATATTGCTTGTCCTGCCTTTTGAAAGAATGTATCTTAAGCAAAATAGGCTATGATATAATAGCAATGAATGTTTATTTCTACAGGTCAATATAAGTAAAATGATTGTAAGTACAAAAAAAACCAATTTCAAACAATTAATAAAGGAAGAAATCTTTGGTGAATTTAATGACCTCTTGAGATGTTCTTTTACAATTTATATGGTTCAATGATCCCAGTATGGAAACCTTCACTCAGGTGCGAGGTGACAAAGCATTAGTAAATTGGAAATTGAGAAAGTGATTGAAACCTGTTCAAGTGGCTATCAAAAAGTATATGCAGAGCTACAACTCATTGAAGGCAATGTCAACACAATGAAATGCAAGATACTAAATATATTTGTAGGCAGAGACTGGTGAGAGCAAACATCTTGTTTGCATTATACTTTTGGCTGATATATAAATGTCATTGTCCTACAATCTCCAGTCTAAAAATACACTTCAGTATTTGTTTTGTTCACATTATGACAAAAATAGTCCTTTGCAGATGGCTGTACGTGCAGAGTGTGGGAGAGAGTGTATCAGTATACATCTGTGTACGTGTTTGTTTGTGTAGGTGTACATCTATGTTTGCATGTGTGTGTATCTGTGTGTCAGTGTACATCTGTATTGGTGTAACTCTTGATAATCCCTAATAAAATATTAAACCACAGGGAGAGACAGCAGTGTCATATTAATGTCACTGGAATAGAAAACCAGAGGCCCAGGCTAAGACCATTGGAATCCCACAATGGCAATTTATGAATTTATATTAAATTAATAAATCTGGAATATACAGCTAATCTCAGGGATGGTCAGTTACAACTATCAATGATTATTGTAAAATCCATTTAGTTCACTAATATTTTTTAGAGAGGGAAATTACCATCCTTAATTGGTTTAGCCTTCACATAATTTCAGACCCATAACAATGTGGTTGATTCTTGAAGTCTGAAATAACCAAGAAGCCACACAGATGAAGGGCAGTCAGACTTGAGTAACAAGTGGTGTACATTGCATGAAAGAATAAAGAAAAATGGATAAAGTACACACAGCACGTATTAGTATGACATAGGAGAAAGTTTCTGAGTGATGCAGTTTTGGGTGAAAGGGAATATCACCGTGCCAAAGATGACGCTCATTTAAGGCAATATCAAGCCATTGACAAGTCAAATATTAAACATTTTCCTCTTTTATATTTTTGGCTGATATATAAATATCATTGTCCAACATTTAATCTTTAGTCTAAAAATACACTTCAGTATTTGTTTTGTTAATGCTTGACAAAAATAGTCCTCTGCAGAATGGCTGAATGTGTGCCATGTGGGAGAATGTATTTGCAGCTGTACTTGTACATTAGTCTGGGTGTATGTATGTTCGAAAATCTATATTTGTCTGAGCATATGTAGGTGCATATTTTTGTTTGTAAATATAAGTGTGTGTAAGCTTATTCCAATATCATACCCATACTTGTAATAACCCCTTGCTGTGTATCCTTTTCCTATTTTTCTTTATTTTTTCATGCAGCGTAGGTATAGATCTAGGATAACAAAGTGTAGAGCTGGTTGAACACAGCAGGCCAAGCAGCATCAAAGGAGCAGGAAAGTTGACATTTCAGGCCGAGACCCTTCTTCAGAAATGTATATATCTATGTTAGTGTAAGTATTTATGCACATGTAGATCCATGCTTTGTAACTATGCTTATCCATATGTGTTACGTAGTTGTGCTTCTGAGTGTATTTTGATATGTGTCAGTGATTATCTATGTTTGTGTAGGTGTTTTGATATATGCATGTATATATACGGGTGTATGACGTGTGGATGAACATCTGTGTGGGTGTGCATTGTTATGTGACTCAGTAACCCTCGTAGACTATCAGACCACTAAGGATACAGACCGAAGAGAGATTACCAGAATGTATATGATATACTCATTAGAGGAACAACTAAGGCATGTGCAGTTTAGGTGAAAGAGAATACCACAGTTCCACTGTGCAAAAGACTGGCCAATAAAATACGTTGCACTAACTTGCCAAGGCTGCTTCAACAACATCCTACAAACCCAAACTTCTATCCAGAAGGACATAGACGACAAGCACGTAGGAGAAACACCATCTGTGTGTATCAGCTGTCATACCAGGTTTCATACTGACCTTTGTTGCTCTTTGACATAGTTTTTGATCACCTTTCTAACATCACAATGAAGCTCAGTGTCAACTTTTCTCTGACCATGCTCTTGTGAAGTTCCGTGGAATGTTTTACTACATTTAAGTGGCTAAATAAAAGCAGGTTGTTGTTGAAGATAAACACCTGTGCCTCAGCCAATCATATATTTTCAAGGGACATGGATATCACTTGGAAGATCCAACAGCGAATGAGCTTGAAAGGAATGCTGGTGATCACTTCTTGACCTCCTGGAGTCCACATGGTTGAGTTACATGCACTGTTCTGTTAGGAAGAGAGTTCCAGAATTTTAACTAGGCAGCAGTGTAGGAACAGTGGCATATTTCCAAATCAGGAATGTTTGTGGCTTGTACTTGGTGTTTCTCCCATGTGTGTGCTGATTTTGTCTTTCTGAATAGAAGTTATGGGTTTGAAGGATGTTGTTCAAGAAGCTTTTGGCAAATTGGTACAATGTATCTCATGATTTCATGGGATGTACATTCTCTAGTGGTGTTGGAAGTAAATTTGAGTTAATAGATTGGGCGCAAATCAGAGTCTACTTCTTCCAAGATGGTGGCCAATTTTTTTGAATGTTGTGGGAGCTGCACTCATCTTGGGAATAGGAGGGTATTTTATCAAATTTCTGATTGGTGCCCTGTAGATGGTTTAAAGTCATTGGGAAGATGAGAGGTGAGTTATTCACAGCAGAATTCCTAATCTCTAACTTGCTGTTTTTAACACATAGGAAGACACAATATTTATGTAGCTTATTTAACTAAATTTTTTGTCAATGGTGATGGCTAGGAAATTGATGTGGAAGAATTTTGAAAAAGATGACGATAGATAATTCCCCTGGGCCAGTACACATGTACTGTTCTATGTTCTATTCAGTGTTGGTGATGCCATTGAAAGTAAAAGGGACATAGTTATACCTTTGTTGGGCTTACTTCTTACCTTGTGTTGAGTATACCCAAGGTTACTCCTGGAATTGAGGGAAGAGATTGCTGCCCCTTTGACAAGGATCTTAGCATCCTCACTGTCCACTGGAGTAGTACCAGATGATTGGAGGGTAGTAAATGTCTTTCCCTTGTTTAAGAAAGGCAATAGGGATAATCCTGGGAATTACAGACCGGTCAGTCTTACTTCTGTGGTGAGCAACTTATTGGAGAGGATTCTGAGAGACAGTATTTATGATTATTTGGAAAATAACAGTTTGATTAGAAATAGTCAGCATGGCTTTGTGAGGGGCAGGTCATGCCTCACAAACCTAACTGAATTCTTTAAGGATGTGACAAAACATGTTCATGCAGGCAGAGCAGTAGATGTGGTGTATGTGGATTTTAGCAAGGTATTTGATAAGGTTCCCCATGGTATGCACATCCAGAAAGTAAGGAAGCATGGGATTCAGGGAAATCTGGCTGTCTGGATACAAAATTAGCTGTCCAATAGAAAACAGAGGGTGGTAGTAGATGGAAAGTATTCAGCCTGGAACTCGGCAACCAGTGGCGTTCCGCAGGGATCTGTTCTGGGACCTCTGCTCTTTGTGATCTTTATAAATGACTTAGATGAGGAAATGGAAGGGTGGGTTAGTAAGTTTGCCAACGACACAAAGGTTGGTGGATTTGTGGATAGTGTGGGAGGTTGCAATGGGACATTGACAGGATGCAGAGCTGGGCAAAGAAGGGGCAGATGGAATTCAACCCAGAAAAGTATGAAGTGATTCATTTTGGAAGGTTCAATTTAAATGCAGAGTACAGGGTTTAGGGCAGGATCCTTGGCAGTGGGGAGGAACAGAGGGATCTTAGGGTCCATGTCCATAGACCCCTTGAAGTTGCTACTCAAGTTGAAAGGGTTGTAAAGAAGGCATATGGTGTGTTGGCTTTCATTGGCAGGGGAATTGAATTTAAGTGCCACGAGGTAATGCTGCAGCTGTATAAAACCCTGGTTAGACCACACTTGGAATATTATGTTCAGTTCTGGTTGCCTCATAATAGGAAGGATGTGGAAGCTATAGAGAGGGTGCAGAGGAGATTTACCAGGATGCTGCCTGGACTTGGGGGCAGGTCTTATGAGGAAAGTTTGAAGAAGCTAGGGCTTTTTCTCATTGGAGCGAAGAAGGATGTGAGGTGACTTGATAGAGGTGTACAAATTGATGACAGGCATAGATAGAATGGATAACCAGAGACTTTTTCCAAGGGCGGAAATGACAATTGAGAGGGGACATAATTTTAAGCTGATTGGAGGAAGGTATATAGGAGATGTCAGAGGTGACTTCTTTACACAGAGAGTGATTGGTGTGTGGAATGCGCTAAGGAAGTGGTAGTGGAGTCAGATACTTTAGAAACTTCTAAGTGATTCTTGGCTAGGCGCATGGATGATAATATAATGTAGGGTGTGCAGGGTAGATTGATCTTAGTCGGATAATAGGTAGGCACAACATCGTGGGCTGAAGGGCCTGTACTGTGCTATACTGTTCTATGTTCCATTCCGTGTTGGTGATGCCATTGAAAGTAAACAGTTGTACCTTTGTAGGACTTATTTATTACCGTGTGTTGAGACCATCACAATTTTTTCTTTATTCTCATTTTTGGTTTGGAACTGTGAGCTGAGGTTGAGAATTGAACTTTGAACAGCATTTTCTCAAGAAAAAAGAAGAAACAGCCTGATGCTTACTGTTTCAGCAGTAGGATGTGTTACACTCAAGGACCGGTAGCTGGATGAATGTTGCAATGGTCAATCATGGGAGACCATTGCTGGCTAGCCATCACAAAGGAGACTGAAAAAGAAAGAAAAACCACAGATTGAACTGGCTTTTGAAATAATTCCACAGAGGCTGGTATCCTGTCACGAAGTCACTGGTTATTTACACGTATGTAGTACTTGACACTGGCCTGGCTTCCTCACAGCCAGCTCTCAGGGTGAACATAACCTCTAACATGCCTATTTATATCTGCCAGCCAGGGCTCCCTGATTTTACCAGGTTACCAGCCTCAATCAAGGAAGTCATGTTCTATGATGTTCACCTAGCTGACCTCATTACAATCACTATAGCCTTTGAATGTTTTGTTTTGGGTTGAAAGCTGTGTGCTTCCAAGCTACTGGACAGGGGAAGCTGTGTTTAAGTTTTACTCTCTAGTTTTGACTCAGTTAAAAATTGTTGAATGTTCTGAAAATAGAATACGAGTTCATAAAAAAAAGTGAATATTCCTCAGAAACTGCTGGAAGCTGATTGCTTTCACCTGTGACTTCAGAATTCAAGCAAGACATAATATTATGTGCTGTAATGCATTGCAGTATTCAAGAATTCCATAAAGACCCAGTACTCATTGTTGAGGCAGTTATCAAATTGGTGAATTATGACTCGTTTATTTTTATTTTAAATTTCCTTCACTGTGTCTGTCTGTCTATGTGAGTGGGGGTTACAATAAAAGAAAATTGGGTTTAAATCATAGATATTAATTTGATTACTTTTGTTATTTAGCTTTGCTCTATTAAGATTACAGGAATAATAATAAATTGTTAGTTTCTGTTTAATTATAAACCTGGTGTCTGCTATCATGTCATAGAGGTCTACAGCAGATAATAGGCCCTTGGGACCATCAAGTCTGGGCCAGCCACAAAGAGCTAACTAACTATTCTAGTATTCTTTTCCAGCACTTGTGGCCCATAGCCTCAAAGGCCTTAGCAGCATAAGTGAACATCTAAATACTTCTCAAATGTTATGAGGGTTTCTGTCTTGACCATGCTTGCAAGCAGTGAGTTCCAGATTCCTACCACCTTCTGGGTGAAAAAAAAGTTTCCTTACATCGCCGAACCTCACTTGCATGGCTATTGGTCCCTCTACCAAGGAGGAAAGTTTCTTGGTCAGAACAAATTACTGCAGGTGTTGGAAACTGTACTGAAAACAAGAAATGCTGGAAATCACAGCGGGTGATGCAGCATCCATCGAGAGAGAGCAAGCTAACACTTCGAGTCTAGATGACTCTTCATCAGAGCTGCTAGAAAATTTCTTCCTATCTACCCTAACTGTGGCCCTCATAATTTTGTACATCTCAATCATGTCTTCCCTCATTCTCCTCTGCTCCAAGGAAAATAATCTCTGTCCAGCTTTTCATAACTGAAACTTTCCAGCTAAGTAACATCTGGCAAATCTTTTTTGCATCCTCTCCAAAGCAATCACATCCCTCCTACAATGTGGATTCCAGAACTGCACACAATGCTCATCTGTGTTAACATTTTACACAGTTTAAGCATCACCTCCCTCTTCTTAAACTTTTTGCATTGGCTGATAAAGGCCATCTTAACCACTTCATCTATCTGTCCTGCTGCATTAAGGGTACCGGTGGACATGCACACCAAAGTCCCTCAGATTCTTGTTGCTTCCTAGGTCTTACCGTTTAACATGTATTTCCTTGACTTGTTTGTGCTGCTAAAATTCACAGCCATATCACAGCTTTTGCCGCTAATCCACTCTTCATGATCCATGACCTGCAAAATGCAAAAGAAAATTATTGACCTTCTTTGTGTTGGATTCCCCCAAACTGCAGGCCTTGATTGACAGTAGTTAGAGCCTGGACTGCCATTCAAAGATCTTCCTTGACAGTGGGGCAGTGAGTTTGTTGATACTTACACACATTTTCTGCACTTGGTATTCAGCTTCAGGCTCTTGGACCAATTGGAATGTGATCTTGGGTTTCTGATTTAGAGGAATTTGGGAGTGGGAACAATCTAGAGAGGTAACTTCCAGAGTCCAACAGCCTGGTAAGTGAAAACAGGAAGATTACTTGACAACATTAATTGGCATGACAGGAGGGAAAAGCTGGAAGCACTGTGGGAGTCTGGGAAAAGCAGTTTTGAGGTTGACCAGGGTCTTTGTGGGAACATGTAGCTCACTTACTTATTTCCTTTGGGAAATGTGCCCACCTGTCACCCTGTTCCAAATTTTGGCAAACCTTTTTGCACATTGTGCTATAGCTTGAATGATTCTCTCGGCATCACTTAGCTGCCTTATCCCAATTTGTAGAAATTAATAAATTTCATTGTTATTCAATTTAAAGAGAATTGCTGTAAGATATTTACAAGGAATGCACACATGAAAATTTATATTTTGATGCAAAGACTATTTTTTCTGAAGTATGAATTACTATTGTATGAAAACTATTATCATGATCCCACCTGCTGGTGATGCTGGATAAATCCCAAAAGGATAAGATTTATTTTTGCAGTTTGGTTATAGTGGTGGACAGTTACTGAATATATTCACACGTGGTGGCCAATATTCCTTAAATAAAAGAACATAGTTTATTGCACAAAATATTTTTTAAATGCTATTTTATATATATATATAATATATACATATACATGGCAATATATTTATTAACATAAATAGCAAAAAAAGCAGATATAACCCTTTTCCCAGCAATATCCTTTATAGCCCCTCAATCCTAGCAAAATATCCCTCCTTTCTTAACTTTTAATGATTCTTACTCAACTGATTCATTCTGGTTCTTGTAATCTGGAGACTTTTTTTTTAAGCCTTGATGGCCTGGACTTATTTTCAGTTCTGACAACGTGGAGACTTTTACAAACACTCACAACCTGATCATTTCTACAAACTATAAAACTGTCCTTCTACTTGGATAACTTTTCTTCTTTTGAACTTAATCTACTGGGGCCCCAATCCATCTGTTTCTGTAGGTCACACAATTTAGTGCTGTAAACATTCAGCAATTAACTCCCCTAAAGCCACTCAAGTCATTTAACTTAAGTCACCACTTTATGGGAAAATTGGTCCCTTGGTTCACTGTAGAAAATTAGTTTCACACTTTTTTAAAAAATCAAGTCATCCTCACAGAACTGAAAATTAAAATCCATATTTTATCCAATTTTAAATCCACATTTGCCAAAAATAACCATATATTACAAACCTACATTGCTTGACAACAACATTAATATATAAAATATTCAATGTTTATTGTTTATGGGCCAGAAAACTATAGTTTAAAAAAAGCTCACTTTTCAAAAATGTTTCAGAAGCAAGATATTTTTAAATACATACATGAATCCAATAAAAAGTCAAGTGATGAAAACAAGTTAAACTGGACAAACAAAAACTCTATCACAGAAACTCCCTGTACGTGATGGTAATTACATTTTTTAAGGCAAATTTTTAGGATTAGAACCCCTACAGTGTGGAAACAGGCCCTTTGGCCCAACAAGTCCAAACTGACTCTTGGTGCATCCCGTCCAGGCCCATCCCACTTTTACCCACCTAATCTACAGACCCCTGAACACTACGGCAATTTAGCTTAGCCAATCCACCCAACCAGATAGTGTAGATAAAAGAGATTAATTACTTTGGACGTATCTATATTACTGATATCTCAAGCTCCCTGGAGAGTGATTAAGACACTTTTCCTTACAGGAGTAGGAATATGTGGGAAAGCATGTTTTAGCACATTATTAACATTCTAGTTCCACCAGCAAACATCAATGTAGATTTAACCCCATTTGATTTGCATTATTCTGTTCATGCTATGGTGTTTAGCATATTATCTAGGTGATTGCTGCTCTGTAGTGATTAGATATTGTTGAAAATGCTGAAAGAAAGGCTTGAAAATGATGCCCTAAATACAGACAGTTATTGTTATATTTCGGAAATGAACCTTTAATCTCTGTGAGAAGCTGCTACCATAATGTTACCTTCCACAATTTCATACTTAGGAAATCACTCCACAAATTACAGAGCCAACACTGGATATCGAATATTCCGCTAAGACTTTGCACTGAGCTATAAACTCAATTGATCTTGGTCTTTTTGACATACTCTTAATTTATTCATTTCTATCTAGTTTACTTTAAGAAAAGAGATTGATGCAGAATTAATACCAGGTTTTCACTGAACTTCTGATATCATTCTAAGTATTTTCTTGGTGCTACTTAAGGAGGAAGAAAGGTCAGGAATAGTATTTTCCGTGAGAAGAACGTCTTAATGTTTGCTTCTTCCATTTAACACAATTATAAAGTAATATTTTACATCTTCATTGTGGTTTATGTAACCAGACAATATATGAGAAAGAGAGAAACTTTAATTTCTCCTCCAGTGATTAGATTGAGATGGGCTCCAAGGAAAATTGGAAAACTGGATCCAAAATTGGTTTGCAAATTGCGTGAGGGGGGAGGGTTAATTTTGTGATTAGAAGCTTGTTACCAGCAGTGTACCGCATGGATTGGTGCGGGACCTTTGCTGTTTGTTATGTACAGTAATGATTTGGGTGTAAATGTAGAAGATGTAATTAGTAAGTTTGCAGATGACACAACAATTGGTGGTGTTGTTGATGGTGAGGAGGATGGTCTCTGGCTACAGTCTGATAATGATCAGCTGGTAAATTAGGTTGAGCAGCGGCAGATGGAATTTAATTCTGATAAATGTGATGTGTTGCATTTTGGGAGGTCTAATTAGGGAATGATTTACACATTAAATGGTAGATACTTAGACAGTACTGAGGAATAAGGTACCTTGGTGTACAAATCCATAGTTTCCCTGGAATTGTCAGCACAGACAGATAAGTTGTTGAAGAAGGCATATGGGATGCTTGCCATCATTAGCCAGGGTGTAGAATACAGGAGCAGAGAAGTCTTGTTTCAACTATTTAGAGCATTGTTTAGGCCACAGATGGAATACTGTGTGCATTTCTGGTCACATCATAGCACTGGAGAGGTGCAGAGGAGATTCAACTGATTGTTTCCTGGGATGAAAAGTCCCAGTTATGAGAAGAGACTGGATAGGCTGAGTTTGTTTTCCCTAGAGCAGAGGAGACTGAGAGGTATACAAAATTACAAGAGACATAGGGCGTATGTGAGAATTTTTATACCATATGGGTAGACATGTCTAAGACCAGATCAACTTAAATTTAAGATGAGGAATAAGCAGTCTAGAAGGCATCTGGGGAAAACATTTTTTTCACTCAGGTGATAGTAGAAATATGGAGCTTGCTGCCTGAAAGGGTGTGGGATTAAGCATCTGGTTGAGCACTTAAAATTCCAGGGTAAAGTAGACAATGGACCAAGTGCAGGTAACTGGGAATAGTATAGTTCAGTTTGGTATTTATTGGTTGGCAGGCATAGCGGGTTGAAGGGCCTGTTTCTATGCTGTGTTGCTATATGTCTTTAATTTTTAACCTGGAACCTTGGTCAGCTCCCACTTTTGATATGAATAGCATGCTGTTCTGGATGTGAGTTTGCTTGCTGAGCTGGAAGGTTAGTTTTCAGACGTTTCGTCACCATTCTAGGTAACATCATCAGTGAGCCTCCAACGAAGCGCTGGTGTTATGTCCCGCTTTCTATTTATCTGGTTAGGTTTCCTTGGGGTGGTGATGTCATTTCCTGCGTTGGTGATGTCATTCCTTGTTCTTTTTCTCAGGGGATAGTAGATTGGCTCCAAATCAATGTGTTTGTTGATGGCGTTCCGTTTGGAATGCCATGCTTCTAGGAATTCTCGTGCGTGTCTCTGTTTGGTTTGTCCTAGGATGGATGTGTTGTCCCAATCAAAGTGGTGTCCTTCCTTATCTGTATGTAAGGATACGAGTGATAGTGGGTCATGTCGTTTTGTGGCTAGTTGATGTTCATGTATCCTGGTGGCTAGCTTTCTGCCTGTTTGTCCAATGTAGTGTTTGTCACAGTTCTTGCAAGGTATTTTGTAGATGACGTTTGTTTTGTTTGTTGTCTGTATAGGGTCTTTTAAGTTCATTAGCTGCTGTTTTAGTGTGTTGGTGGGTTTGTGGGCTACCCTGATGCCAAGAGGTCCGAGTAGTCTGGCAGTACTCGGACCTCTTGGCATCAGGGTAGCCCACAAACCCACCAACACACTAAAACAGCAGCTAATGAACTTAAAAGACCCTATACAGACAACAAACAAAACAAACGTCATCTACAAAATACCTTGCAAGAACTGTGACAAACACTACATTGGACAAACAGGCAGAAAGCTAGCCACCAGAATACATGAACATCAACTAGCCACGAAACGACATGACCCACTATCACTCGTATCCTTACACACAGATGAGGAAGGACACCACTTTGTTTGGGACAACACATCCATCCTAGGACAGGCCAAACAGAGACACGCACGAGAATTGCTAGAAGCATGGCATTCCAACCGGAACGCCATCAACAAACACATTGATTTGGAGCCAATCTACCATCCCCTGAGAAAAAGAACAGGAAATGACATCACCAACGCAGGAAATGACATCACCAACCCAAGAAAACCTAACCAGATAAATAGAAAGCGGGACGTAACACCAGCGCTTCGTCAGAGGCTCACTGATGATGTTACCTAGAATGGTGACGAAACATCTGAAAACTAACCTTCCAGCTCAGCAAGCAAACTCACGTCCAGAACTTCAACTGAGCTACAAATCTTCTCAAAACTCGAAAGCATGCTGTTCGTAATATTAGAAATATTATCACTATATAAATCAGCTTTATACCAGAGCCATTACTTCATTGTTATAAACCTTTGTAGAACAGCAGGATGCTTGCTTCAGAATTGAGGACATTATTTATGAAAAACTTTCCATAAACATTTAAATTCTGAACAGCTATATGCATGCATATAAATATAAGAATTAGCAAAGCTATAAGAAAAGCAGCAACAGAATTAATAAGCGTATTAAAATATTGGTTTTTATTTATCTTAATACACATATTTTCTTTTGCAGTAGGCCTCAACAATTTAGTCAGAAATCAGTTTCAGGTCAAAGATCAAAGACCATTTTCAAGCAACATAATTATCCGAGTTTTCAAATGTGAATTTAGAGTCTACAACATTGTATAATTTTCATGACTGTAGTAGAGATAAGAAACAGCTTGATTTACTCACAGTGCAAAAGAACCAAATGCATTATATAAATCCATTGCTTAAAAAGAGCCTTCACATTTCAAGAAGTAATTCATTGTATGAAACTCAATGAATGTTTCAAAATGATAAGCTAAGCAATGTATTTCATATGATTAATATAAAATTAGTTTGGAATGTGGAATCAGTTTTGGCTTTTCTGTAATTTTCATTAACTATACTAAAACAATAGTACTTTATTTACAGCAGAGTGCCCTATGTCTTAATTTTGCCTCCACATTTAACACTCCATATTAAAATGTATTCACCTTCCTTCTCCCACTGTGGCTTCTGAGTACCCCAGTGAATTCATAAATAAAAGAATAAAATCACAAGCACAAATGACAATACATTCTTGATTTTGTCATTTTTATATGCAAGACTAAACATCAGACATTTACAATTACATTCAGTGTCCATTGTTATTGCACACGATGATGGAGAAGGCTGTCAATTTTAACACTTGGTTCACTGATCAGCAGAAAATTCTGACCACCAACCCAGTATCAAATATTAGGAGCAGGAGCTACCGTTTGACCGTAGCTTCATTTGAAATAGAACTTCCATTCTCCTGTTTAAAACAAGCTGTGATACACCTCATTTCATTTGGGCCAGCATAACATCAGTGACCCTAAGGCCACTGAGTTGGCAGCATTATACCCTTGGAGGGATTTCCTTGTGATCAGAGCAGGGAAGGAGCATTAGATATCCATGAACTATGCTATCCATTGGGTGGTTCACATCACAAGCAGATTTCAGAGGGAGAAAAATCAGATTTAAAAAAAACTCCACCTTTGTGAGAAATGTACCATCTGAATGTTTGTGATCTTCTGCATTGTGAAATATAGCACTGCAACGTTAGAATTGATCATTTTACTGTTGGACTACTGATTGTTCATTTACAACTTCTTCTCGGCTTATACTTCCTGAAAATTGTGCTCTAATTGTTTTATTACATAGAGTGGAATTTCATCTTTCAAACCTGAGTGGTTAGAAGGTTAAAAGTGTAGAAATTAACAGTGCATTAAGAGACCAGCTCCAACCTATTGACCTCTCAATTTGACTGCAACCCATTAGACTGCATGGAAGCAACTCTTTGGGAAAGGCACCTGCATTGATAGGCAATTAAGGATTTTTAAAATAGAGATTTTCAAGTTAAACTATGGTCACTAGGCTTCAAACATCACCTGCACCAGAAGCGTGTTACAACGTATTCAAACAGGCTGATTGAAAATAATTGCAAGACTATTTTGGGGCTTTCTGGAACTCATCAGCAATAGTAAGTTGAGACCGAGTGCAGCAGCAATTGAAAGGGCTGAAGAAGTAACAGGCAAATATTCCCGTAAGTACTATGTCCTCACACCTATTTCATACCCCAATTGTATAAAAGGGTTTTACTCTGAGTACTTGTTCAGTTTCAATACTTTACAGGTAATATCTACCACTTTTGAGATGGTTTTCACTGCTCAGGAAGTGCTATGTTTTGGTTAAGATATATGAACCATATATATCATTAACATTTGGAAAATTGAATTTTAAAAGAGAGGCAAATAGGTTTTGGATTCAGTTCTGTGACAGTGGTTCTTATTTTTTAAGAGGTCAGAAAGCAATTTGGAAATGTGACCCAAATATGTTGTTTCCAAGAAGGCATGTGGTTTAATATGTGTCTAACCAAAAATAACTGTGAAATTAATTAATGGAATATTTGCACCACTGGGTTTATATCATTTGAAAAACAAATGATCAGGGGCTGGTGGAGGTGTTTACATTGATCCTCGAAGAAAAAAAAATCAGATTTTTCAGTTCAGAAGAACATTTTCCATCCTAGCAACAGGGTAGCTTGTAAGGTTTCTAAAATGTCAAGATTGTTCAGTTTATGGAATCCTTTGGTTGTCAGAACTGAAATTGAATCTGTACAATCTGAACTGGATAGAGATATTTCAGAAAACTGAAGTCAGCGATTAAGAAATTAACGAGTTAAAATAAGAGTGACATTTCTCTGGGTTTGAGTACCTGCAAAGAATATTGCTAGGAAAAAGATTTTTAAAAATTAATTTATGGGATTTGGGCAACTCTAGCTGGCTAGCATACATTTCCCATTCCTAATTACATTTGGGAAGATGAAGATGACTGCCCCTTGAATCACTGCAATGCTGTTAGAGTAGGGATTCTAGAATTTTGATCCAGTTACACTGAAGTAATGGCAACATATTTCTAAGAAAGAATAGTAAATGGTTTGGAGAGGAATTTACAGGCAGTGGTGTTTCCCATGAATCTATCTCAGCCTTCTGGTCTTGGGTCTGAAATGTGCTGTGTAACGAGATTTGGTAAATCTCTGCAGTGCATCTTATAAATGGTACACAGTGCTGCTACTGCATATTAGTAATGGAGGGAGTGAATATTTATGGATATGGTGTCAATCAAGTGAACTTTACCCCGGATGGTGTCAAGCTTCTCAAGTGTGTTAGCGCTGAACTCATCCACGCAAGGGCGGAATATTCCATCAAACTTCTGATTTGTGCCTTGAAAATAATCAATTGGCTTTGGTGACTCAGCAGGTGAGTTACTTGCTACATTTAAATCCAACCAGTTTGTGGTCCAGGGTAATCCTAATGATAGCAATACCATTGAATGGCAAAGCACGTTTCAGCTGTATAAAACTTTAGTTAGACTATATTTGGAGTATTGTGTTCAGTTCTGGTCACACACTATGTGAAGAGTGTGTGTGCAAAAGATATTTGCCCGGATGTTGCCTAGATTGGAATGTATTAGCTACAAGGAGAGGTCGAACAAATTTGATTGTTTTTGCTAAAGTTTTTTTGGAGGCTGAGGGGTGGCCTGATAGAAATATGTAAAATTATGAGGGGCATGGACAAATTGGACTGTTGGAGTCTTTGTTTTATAGGGTGAAAATATCAAATAGTATGGGCCATAGGTTTAAGGTAAGATGGAGAAAGATTAAAGAAGATGTTCAGGGTGAGTTTTTTACATAGGGTGGTAGTTGCCCTGAGTGCTCTACCAGGGGAGGTGGTAGAAGCAGATATAATAGCAACATTTAAGAGGCATCTAGACAGACACATGAACAGGATGGAAATACAGGGATACAGACAATTTTCGGGCATGGTCAGTGCAGACATGGTGGGCTGAGGGGCCTGTTCCTGTACTGTGCTGTTCTATGTTCTATTTCCAATGGGCTACCATTGAAGTATCTCTTCTGATCTGGTCTATCACCCCTGAACTCTTCGGTCTTATTTGAGTGCATGGAACAAGAGCAACCTACTTAAAACTGAAATGTAAGAACATAGGAATTAGGAGCAGGAGTAGACAATTCAGTTATTTAAGCCCACTCCACAATTTAACATGATCATGGCTGATCTTATCTTGGTCTCAATTCCACTTTCCTACCTGTTTCCCAGAGCCCTTTATCCTGCATTTTATATGAAATCTATCGATTTCTTTCTTGAATCTATCGTTTAATTCTGCCTGCACTGAACTCTGGTGCAGATAGTTCCACAGATTCACAACCCTGTGAGAGGAGTAGTTTCTCCTCATTTCAGTTTTAAACCTATCTCCTCTCACACTACACCTGTGACCTCTTTATAGAGACTGTCCCACAAGGGGTAACATCTGTTCAATGTCCACCTTATCAATCCCCTTTAGCACTTTGTATACCTCAGTCAGACCCCCCTCATTCTTCTGAGCCCCAGCAAGTACAAGCCCAAGCTGTTCAACGGCCCCTCATACAACAGCCATTTCATCGCTGGAATCAACTTGGCGAACCTTGCCTGAAATGCTTCTATTGCCACCACATCCTTCCTCAAGTGAGGAGGCCAAAGCTGGACACATGACTGATGATATCTAGGTAGATTCCACAAGTAAGAGCTATGTAAAAAAGATGTCATTGAACAAACAATCACATACCAAAGATGCACTCCAGGTGCCTCAACAGGTCTATGGACATCCTTTAATCAAAACCTGCCGGGATTTCCAGCGTGATTATGTTATTCTGTTTTCTGCATGACATGGGACTGTAGCAAGACTTCAATCTTCAAAAGGACTGATACACAGAGTGCAGTGCAGTTTTGGAGGAGAATGGGGAGGCATTTGATTAGCAGAATGGTGTAAGCAGTGGCACATACTACTGGCATGATCCCTTAACAATGTTTATCCCTACATTTATCTAGTAGCCACAAGCTAAACCCACTTGGCCCCCAATGTTTTCCTTTCTGTGAATGAAGACATCATCATAAAGCACTGTGATATCAAATTACTCAAATTTGAAATGCTATTGTCCATATGTTTTCTTCCCTGAACATTAAATGTTCTGGCATTAAATTTACAAGCATGGCCTGACACTCCAGCTGTTCATTTCCTGCAACAATCTCCAGTTTTAGCTCCTTGCTGTCTGTGGCAGACTTCTTCCTGGAGGTTGACAGAAAGAGAATCTCCCTGCTGGCTCTTATAGATGTCTGCTTCAGGTCCAGAGAGAACATCTGTGAAATGACACACAGACTTGTCACATTGTAACACCAATGGCTTCCTCTGTTCAGAATCCATCAGTTTGGTCTTATTGTGTCTCTTGTAAATAGTTCAGTTGAAATTGACTAAAGTGAGATGGCATCACATGGTTCACATTAATTCGTTAGGAAAGTGAAAGTCAGGTGCAAATGCAAGAACTCAACTAAAATATTATTGAGATATGTAATGCATTTACTTCCAGGTGCCCTGTGCACTACAGGGGTTCCTGCTCCTACTGAGTTATTGTATTAAAATTCCCACCACCATCCACACCTCCACACTTGTCACAACTTCAGTAACAGCAAGAAAAGTGTGTTGCAGGCACATAGGATAAGATTCATGTTTGGTTAACAAAGGGAATTTGATCTCCAGCTGAAGAGGAAAAAAATTCAGGACTATGGCAAAAAGACAGTGAGTCGCACTAATTGAATTGCTACTGTAAAACGGTGGCATTGCCATGATGGGCTGAATGGCTTTCTTTTCCAATACAACTATTTTAAGATTTTATGAAATTAAACTGCTTTGATTACTTGAAGCATGTAAATAATATTTCAAAGGGAATTTTGAAGATTTTTGGGTATATTTTATATTGTCAATTCAATTTATTGAATGCTTTATCCAACTTAATCTAATCTGCAATTTTTTCATGAGCACATATGGCTGTTATTTCAGATGATTGTTTATGACAGACCCTACATGATGGGAGACAGGTGCAAGGAAGTAGATAATATTGTATAATCTCAGATAAATAGGGTAACAGTAATCACATTACAGGTGTACATGATTCCTACTTCAGCCCATAATTAAGCCAATTAATCAGTGCACTACTGAGGGAATGCTACATTTTCAAAGGTATCACCTTTTTGATTAAACTTAAAACCAACTCTGCTTTTTTTTATGTGGATTTAAAAGAGCCTGAGATATTTCAAAAAGGCAAAGGAGAGCTCCTTAGAGTCCTTGCAAACATTTGTCCCTCAATTAACATCCAAAAACATATTATCCAGCCATCTGTTTTACTGCTGTTTATGTGAATTTGCTATGCACAAGTTGACTACTACATTTCCTAGAATACACTGTCCGCTGCATTCCAAATATACTCCAACGGCTATAAAGCACTTTGGTGTGTCCTGAGGTTGTGGATAACACATTTTTTTTTTAAAGATTAGATTCCCTATAGTGTAGAAACAGGCCCTTCATCCCAACAAGTTACACTGGCCCTTGAAGCACCCCACCCAGTCAGACCCATCCCCAACAACCCACACAGCCCTGAACACTATGGGCAATTCAGCATGGCCGATTCACCTAGCCTGCACGTCTTTGGACTGTGGGAGGAAACTGGAGGAAACCCACACAGACACGGGGAGAACATGGAAACTCCGCACAGACGGTTGCCCAAGGCAGGAATTGAACCCAGGTCCCTGGCGCTGTGAGGCTGCAGTGCTAACCACTGAGCCACCGTGCTGCCCGAAAATATAAATGTGTATTTTCTGTTCTTTGGCATGACAATGCAGTAGCGTAAGTGAGAGCTTCTGGAAGTTTCAGACATCTGGTCATGGGCTACAACACTGTAGAAGATAGAAACTTTACAGATGATAACCAGCCTTCTTATTAAAGAAGTAATTGTAATCCAGTTCTGCTGACTTTGGCCACGTGTGGTGGCAATACGCAGCAGTTCCCTACCATTGTCAGCAGTGAGACCTAAATGTAGCAGATGTCCAACGATTATATAAATGACTAGACCCTCGAAATTCTGGCCAGATCCGACTTCCTTCCCATCAAAGTTGCATTAGAATTCCACTCCACCACCATAGCACAAAATTGAGATTGAGAATATTGAGATAGAAAGTTTGTTTTTCCCCCCTCTAATGCACAGCCATTTACAATCTTCGTTAGTGATAATGGGAACTGCAGATGCTGGAGAATCCAAGATAACAAAGTGTGAAGCTGGATGAACACAGCAGGCCAAGCAGCATCTCAGGGCCACAAAAGCTGACGTTTCGGGCCTAAACCCTTCATCAGATGAAGGGTCTAGGCGCGAAACATGAGCTCTTGAGCTCCTGAGATGCTGCTTGGCCTGCTGTGTTCATCCAGCTCCACACTTTGTTATCTTACAATCTTCATTAACCAGTTTTGAGCATAACTGTACTTCGAGTATATATACATTTAGAATACAAAGTCAAGTCAGCAGTGACTAATTTACCACTTACCACTATATTAGAATAGTAAACTATTTCTAATTAGTAGTCAAAGGAAATCGAAGCCTTTACGTAGAGATCACTAAAATGGTAAGTTACATTGTTCTTGCAATAAGATTGCAAGTGGTAGCAAAATAGTTTGTATTATAAGACCATGAGAATTCAGATAAAGCACAAATTTGAATAAATAGCCAGCAAGGAGTACTGAAACCAGCAGTAAAGGCTCAGATGTCTTTGTAACTGACAGCTTGTGTTCAATTTGGATTCTGGCCAAAACATTGCTGTCGATCTCCAGCTACTACCATGACCATTTTAAGTGGCAATATAAACAGCTTATTCACAGTTTATTTATCAGCAGCCGTTTCATGAACACATCTGCTTCAGAAAATTAAATTCTATCTGAGCTCTAAAAGGATTATATCCCAGATTTTTTCCTCTGCAATGGTGGATCCAGTCTGTGTTTGGGGGTTGGGGATACAGCTTAGAAAGACCACTTCCATTTCGCTCCAATTAAGAAAACAACTCCTTGAGGATGAGAAAGGAGGTGAAACATTGGTGAAGAATTTAAAAAGTGTAATCAGTGATGTTTCTTGCAGCCATAGGACAGAATGTTCATGAGGATATTAGTGAAATAAAGGGGTTTTTACAACAATTATAGTGTCATGGTGACCATTATGAAGACTAACATTCAATGTCAGATCTTTATTAAGTGAATTTCTGTCCATCAGCTGCCATTGATTGCAGGTACCCATGGCATTAGCCGAGCCTCTTGTTTACTGGCCCAATAACATTACCATAACTCAACTGCACCTCTACTATTGAAATTTACTCTGCAAGCTACTGTTCTTATTCTGGGACTGTATGTGACACTACAAATGCAATACTGCAGTCATTACTATAGCTAGCTATCTGTAAAGGATGTGATGGATATTCTTATTGAGATATGCAGTCGTAAGAGTGACAATGCCTTCTCAATGCCGTAAGGAATTCTAGGATATTTAACGACCAATGAAAAAGAAATGTCAAATATATCTACTGGGGTTCTATAGACAGTAGAGAGGAACCTCGAGGTAATGGTGCTATTAGTGTCCAGTTGTACACTTAATACCTTGCATATTCTTTTCAAATCTTGCAGACAAAATGGATGCAAGATCCACTCTGTTGCCTGTTCTTCTTAGTTGGATTTATGATGACTCTTACACCTTAAAATGAACTCTGGTAGTTAGGAATGTATTAAGGATTATAGTCAGCGACATCTGTCAATACAGATACGGATGTGCTTACATAGTACAACAATGTTGCAGTATTAACAGTGAAGTAGCGAAAGTATTGCCGAAAAAGGACATTTCTATAATACACTGAACACCCTTTTGAATTACAGCAGCATCAATAGATTTGAAATGTAACAAAACATCTATTTTTGGAGTAAACAACATTGGGAACTTTGACATAAGCCTCAACAAAGTATTTTAATGCACTTGATACTGACATTCCTATGGCAGGATGTGTTACCGAAATGCTGACAAGACTGCTTATCTCCAGCTAGCTTGTGAACTCTATCACTACTCTGTAGCCCATTGGTCAATTATTATATCTAGCCTCTATCCAAAAGCCCAATGCTGACAAACAGTGATAGCAAAATCTGTTCCTTGGAACTCATGTGATTCGTCAGTTGCTCAACAACATTGCTCACTATCTGTCAAGTGTCTTAGATCTGAATATAAAAATTGTCAGTCCAATTTCTGACTAAAGGTTATCAAAATATAATTTTGCCTTTATATTAATGTAATTTACTAACTATGTCTATCTTTCCTTCAGCTTTAGCGAGAGAAACTTTATCCAATCTTTTAAAATTCCAATCATTACGTTAGCATGTTTCTCTGGAGAATCTAGAACATAGGTACAGAATTTCAGGAAAAAGCATCGATGATTTTGCTCAAAGATGAGGAGAAATCACCTTTAGCAAAAATCATTGATCCCTCGTCCTAAAATTAAAGAATTATAAACCTTTGGAGTTTCTATCCCAGTGAGTTGCAGATTTTCCATTGTTGGGTTTATTCAAATCTGAGATAGGCAGATTTTTGGTCTCTCATGGAATAATGGGATATGGGATGCAGGCTGGAAAATGCAGCTGAAACAGATGATTAGCTATGATCCTTTCGAAGGGAGCATGAGGCTCAAGATGCAGACTGTCTGTCTCTCCTTTTAATTCTTATGCTCCAACTGCAAAAACCCAATGAAATACTGTGGGTAGCTGAATTGAACAAAAGATTAGAGAGTCATATAACTGTGGGATTCACAGGTATAATTTTTCATGTTACTTGGTATAACTTTGGGTCAGGTTCTTGTTAGTAACAAGTGGGTTTTCTGTTTCCTTAAATAAAAGAAGACTAAAACCGCACATAGTATTTATGATGTGGTCTCACCAAACCCCTATATAACTGATGCATAACAACCTTACTTTTAGGTTCAATTCCTCTGGTAATATAAGACATTCTTAATTTTCCTAATTACTCGCTGTACTCACATGGAAACTTATTATAACTCATGCACTAGAACACTCTAATCGTATGGAATAGCACATGATTAATATGGTATACTATTTGATGTATCACAGTGCAATCAATATATTGTAGTATGATCAGTGTGTTAAAATATAATCATTGCAACATAAATTGCAATATAAATTCCAACAAATGGAAAAATATGAACATTGAAATTTAGAACTAAAATTTCTAGCAATGCCAAACAGGTTGTTCAGCACCTGAAACATTAAAACACAGTAATTGCAGCAATGTATGTTTGTGATTTAACAAATTCTAACAGGTCATTGAGTGAAAGCAGACTGAATGCATACAGGGCAAGTAGAGAACATAGAACATAGAACATAGAACAGTACAGCACAGAACAGGCCCTTCAGCCCACAATGTTGTGCCGACCATTGATCCTCATGGATGCACCCTCAAATTTCTGTGACCATATGCATGTCCAGCAGTCTCTTAAATGACCCCAATGACCTTGCTTCCACAACTGCTGCTGGCAACGCATTCCATGCTCTCACAACTCTCTGCGTAAAGAACCTGCCTCTGACATCCCCTCTATACTTTCCACCAACCAGCTTAAAACTATGACCCCTCGTGCTAGCCATTTCTGCCCTGGGAAATAGTCTCTGGCTATCGACTCTATCTATGCCTCTCATTATCTTGTATACCTCAATTAGGTCCCCTCTCCTCCTCCTTTTCTCCAATGAAAAGAGACCGAGCTCAGTCAACCTCTCTTCATAAGATAAGCCCTCCAGTCCAGGCAGCATCCTGGTAAACCTCCTCTGAACCCTCTCCAAAGCATCCACATCTTTCCTATAATAGGGCGCCCAGAACTGGACGCAGTGCCATTTTCTTTCAATTCTTCATTGGTTGTAATATGAGGATTACATTCAAGTCAGCAATATTTTACAACATACTGTCTCAGGGATTTTCTTTCAGGAAAGTGATACACAAGTTTGAAAAGCATAAGTTTGATTCAGAAATCTCAGTTTTCATAAGCGGCTGAATAGATAACTGGTGGAATTATCTTCATGGCTTGAAACATTGAGTGCAAAGCTAAAATTTCAAATGTCATTCTGTCCTAACAATGTGTTTTTTATGCCTTCTTGTTTTTCAATGTGGTCTGAAGAGACTTTGATAATCAGACACCTTTTCTTTTTGGCATGCCTGTCATGTGGGTAAAATCTGCCACGGGAAAAGTAGTAATCCAAGTGTCATATCTATAAGCAGACCTTTAGTCTTTCTAAAACAGGGCAAGCAATTTTGGATGTGTTTCATTATGAATGGTGATGGGCATTTTTTTTCCTGGAAATGTTAATAGTAGCTAATGTAGTTCTGCAACAATTGCTGTCACCAATTTTAAAGTATAGTACTATGTTCAAAGGTGGTAAATGTCTTCTAGATTGACTTAATATTTGAAGCTCTCAATTTCATTTGCATTTCCAAAATTCTGATTTGAATGACTGCAATTGTTGGGCTTTTCACCCCGATGATTGGAGTAAGCATATCTCAACAAGTAGCTAAGTCATGCAGTGTAGAACGTACAGGAGTCACACATTGCCTCCAGCAATGACGTAAAACATGTAAGAGCCAACCGGGTGGTGGGGTGGGGTGGGGGAGGGGGTGGGGAGGGGTGTAGGGGGGGTGGGGGGGGTGGGGGGGTGGGGTGGGGAGGGGTGTGGAGGGGTGTAGGGGGGTGGGGGGGTGTGGGGGGGGGGTGGGGGGGGTGGGGGGGGTGGGGTGGGGTGGGGGGGTGGGGTGGGGGGGGTGGGGTGGGGTGGGGGGGGTGGGGTGGGGTGGGGTGGGGGGGTGGGGTGGGTGGGGGGGGTGGGGTGGGGTGGGGGGGTGAGGGGGTGTGGGGGGGTGTGGGGGGGGGTGGGGAGGGGTGGGGAGGAGTGTGGGGGGGGTGGGGTGTGGGGGGGTGGGGGGGTGTGGTGGGTGTGGTGGGTGGGGTGGGGTGGGGGGGGGTGAGGGGTGTGGGGGGGGGTGGGGTGTGGGGGGGGTGTGTGTGGAGGGTGTGTGTGGGGGGTGTGTGTGTGTGGGGGGGGGTGTGTGGGGGGGGGTGTGTGGGGGGGGGTGTGTGGGGGGGGTGTGTGGGGGGGGGTGTGTGGGGGGGCGTGTGGGGGGGCGTGTGTGGGGGGGCGTGTGTGGGGGGGCGTGTGTGGGGGGGCGTGTGTGGGGGGGGGTGTGTGGGGGGGGTGTGGGGGGGGGTGTGGGGGGGGTGTGGGGGGGGGGGGTGTGGGGGGGGTGTGTGGGGGGGGGTGTGTGTGGGGGGGGGTGGTGGGGGGGGTGTGTGTGGGGGGGGTGTGTGTGGGGGGGTGTGTGTGGGGGGGTGGTGTGGGGGGGGTGGTGTGGGGGGGTGTGTGGGGGGGGGTGTGTGGGGGGTGTGGGGGGGGGTGTGTGGGGGGTGTGTGGGGGGGGTGTGTGTGGGGGGGGTGTGTGGGGGGGGGTGTGTGGGGGGGGTGTGGGTGTGTGGGGGGGGGTGTGTGGGGGGGGTGTGGGGTGGGGGGGGGGTGGGGGGGGGGTGTGGGGGGGTGTGTGGGGGGGGGGGTGTGGGGGGGTGTGTGTGGGGGGGGTGTGTGGGGGGGGTGTGGTGGGGGGGGGTGTGTGGGGGGGGTGGTGTGTGGGGGGGGGTGGTGTGTGTGGGGGTGGTGTGGGGGGGGTGTGTGGGGGGGGGTGTGTGTGTGGGGGGGGGTGTGTGTGTGGGGGGGTGGTGTGCGGGGGGGTGTGAGGGGGGGGTGTGGGGGTGGGGTGTGCGGGGGGGGTGTGCGGGGGGGGGCGGGGGTGGGGGGGGGGTGTGCGGGGGGTGTGCGTGTGCGGGGGGGGTGAGTGTGGCGGGGTGTGCGGGGGGGGGTGCGTGGGGGGGTGTGCGGGGGGGTGTGTGTGGGGGGGGTGTGTGTGTGGGGGGGGTGTGTGTGTGGGGGGGGGGTGTGTGCGGGGGGGGGTGTGCGGGGGGGGGTGTGCGGGGGGGGGTGCGGGGGGGGGGTGCGTGCGGGGGGGGTGCGTGCGGGGGTGGTGCGGGGTGCGGGGGGGGGTGCGTGCGGGGGGGGGTGTGCGGGGGGGGGGTGCGGGGGGGGGTGTGCGTGTGGGGCGGGGGTGGTGCGGGGGGGGGTGCGTGGGGGGTGTGTGTGTGGGGGGGGGTGTGGTGTGTGGGGGGGTGTGTGTGTGGGGGGGGGTGTGTGCGGGGGGGGTGGCGGGGGGGGGGGTGTGCGGGGGGGTGCGGCGGGGGGGTGCGTGCGGGGGGGGTGCGTGCGGGGGGGGTGCGTGCGGGGGGTGCGGGGGGGGGGCGGGGGGTGCGTGCGGGGGGGGGGGGTGCGTGCGGGGGGGGGGTGCGTGCGGGGGGTGCGTGGGGGGGTGTGTGTGTGGGGGGGGGTGGTGTGGTGGGGGGGTGTGTGTGGGGGGGGTGTGTCGGTGGGGGTGTGCGGGGGTGGTGTGCGGGGGGGGGTGCGGGTGCGGGGGGGGTGCGTGCGGGGGGGGGTGCGTGGGGGGGGGGTGTGCGTGGGGGGGGTGTGGGGGGTGTGGGGGGGTGGGTGTGTGGGGGGGGGGTGGTGTTGGTGGGGCGGGTGTGTGGGTGGGGTGTGGGGGTGTGGTGTGGGGGGGGTGTGGGGGGGTGGGTGTGAGGGGGGGGTGGTGTGGGGGTGGGTGTGGGGGGGGTGTGGGGGGGTGTGTGGGGGGGGTGTGGGGGGTGGGGTGGGTGGGGGGGGGGTGTGTGGGGGGGGGGGTGTGCGGGGGGGTGTGGTGGGGGGGTGTGGGGGGGTGTGGGGGGGGTGTGGGGGGTGGTGGGGGGGTGTGGTGGGTGGTGTGGGGGGGGGTGTGGGGGGGGGTGTGGGGGGGGGGGTGTGTGGGGGGGGGTGGTGTGGTGGGGGGGGGTGTGGGTGGTGGGGGGGGCGTGGTGGTGGGGGGGGGGTGTGGGCGGGGGGGTGTGGGGGGGTGGTGTGGGGGGGGTGTTGTGTGGGGGGGTGTGGGGGGTGTGGGGGGTGTGTGTGTGGGGGGGGGGGGTGTGGGGGGGGGGGTGTGTGGGGGGGGTGTGGGGGCGGGGTGTGTGTGGGGGGGGTGGTGGGGGGGGCGTGTGGTGTGGGGGGGTGGTGTGGGGGGGTGTGGTGTGGGGGGGGGTGTGGGGGGGGGTGTGGGGTGGGGGGGTGGGTGTGGGGGGGGGGGGTGTGGGGGGGGTGTGGTGGTGGGGGTGGGGGGGGGTGTGGGGGGGGTGGGTGTGGGGGGGGGGTGGTGTGGGGGGGGGTGTGTGGGGGGGGGTGTGGGGGGGGGGGGGTGGGGTGTGGGGGGGGGTGGTGTGGGGGGGGGGTGTGGTGGTGGTGGGGGGGGTGTGGTGGGGGGGGGTGTGGGGGGGGGTGTGTGTGTGGGGGGGGTGTGTGTGGGGGGGGTGGGTGTGGGGGGGTGGGTGTGTGGGGGGGGTGGGGTGGGGGGGGGTGGGGGGGGGTGGGTGGGGTGGGGGGGGTGGTGGGGTGGGTG